>NC_071121.1:20532500-23160000 GCF_024256425.1 Clarias gariepinus | reverse complement strand
CGGTTGTGGGTCGCAAATTTAAGACGCTTTTTTAGGCACAAACCTCAATTAAAAAAGTTGAAGAGTGAACGAAAACATTGTTTTTTTATTACTATAGTCTGGTTCTGTCAATATTACACTGTCAATATTTTCATTTATAGCAATATTTATAACTTGGTTGTTTTGGGATTAAAATTATTATAAATATTAATAATGTTGTCTGTTCATTGTGTTACAGTATTAATGTTGTAATTCTACTAGTTTTCCATTTATAGCAACAACTATTCCTATGATTTCTATATTTCGTTTAGTTTTGATGATTAAACTGTTACGTCAATTACTTATCAGTGTAAATTACCTAATAATTAAGTGGAAAACACTGTTTTGTTAGGTAATACATTTTTAAAATGCCAATCAAGGTACGGTATAGTGACATCTGAGTGGCAAATTATTTATTCAAGCATGCAAGCATTTATGCATGCTTACAATTTGTCATATTTTGATGCGCTCGCTCTTCTCAAAATCTAAAACAATGATTTTCAACCCTGGTCCTGGAAGACTCACTGTCCTGCACATTATTATGTTTTCCTTGCTGTATTACAACTATTTCAATTTGGAAATTTGTGTTAATTGACTGATTAGTTAAATTAGTTGTGTTAAAAGATGAGACAACATTATATTGTTCAGTAAAGTGGGTGTTAAAGAAACAATGTTGAGAACTGCTGCTCTATAGCATGTAATAAATTGGGTACCATATTAGTTTTTTAGCTTTCAGTCAAAGTGGAAGGTTTGGCTAACGTTGTTTAGAAACAGATTAACACCCAGGATGTAATCTGAGCAAGTAATGCATCAACCTGGCTGTGAAGAGGCGTATGCTCCAATGCAGCCTGTTTCTAATTGATAATATGTTTTGTTCTTTTATGTGAAATATATCTCATTCGTTCATCTATCGATCTCCAGTAACTGCTTTAAAGCATGAGTTGGAATACACCCTGGTTGGCACCACACATTCCGGTTGGGCAAAACCAGAGAACCCAGAGAGAACACAAAAGTTCACACAGACAGAACCTGACCCAAGGAAGAAACAGAACTCAAGAACTACAATTAACATCGTCGTCATCATCATCATCATCATCATCATCATCATCATTTTATCTGATATATACAATCTGACCATTTTTATTCATACACATTTCATACACATTTCCATAATTGTATTTTGATTCTATAAAGCTGCTTTGCAACGATGACTATTGTTAAAAGCGCTGTACAAATAAAATTGAATGATTATATTATATTATATTATATTATATTATATTACTTACAAATTTTCAAGTTACAAGTTTCAAATAAAATTTATAAGTTACAATTTTCCCCAAAACCAATCCTATGCTGCCGAGTTTGAGTTTACCGCTTCTTTGGTAAGGCCGACAAATTCAGAGGTGCCTTCTCTAATTCAATATACCTAACTTACTAATTCTAATGAAGCCTATGTGGATGCACAGAGAGGGTGCATACAGAAAAAAAAGAGAGAGTCGGGTCACAGGGTGAAAAAGGTTGACCAGCTTTGGTTAAAACGAAACTAATCGGACAAAAAATGTGTCCCCAACGTGAACTCGACTCTTAAGAGTTGCCCCAAACTTCAATAAAGTAGCCTTTCAACCTCCCGCCATGGAGGCGACAGGCTCTCGAATGAGCTTGTCGTGATGCTGCAAGTTGGGCACATTCATTTCTCTCTGCTGTCCACGCACATAATGGCCACTAAATGCTCTGCAGAGTCTGCGCTTTTCAGTGCTTTTTCAAAGTTGTGGTCATGTCAGGACTTGTAAAACCAAAAATCAGAACTTTTCCTGCTAAGTTTGTGCTCACGCATATCAGAATCATCTTTGAATTATATCCGCTATTTCTATAGGCTTACCTATGTGCAACCCCGCTGCATCACAAATAACTATTGGTGTAGCGGATGATAGATGGTCTAGAATACCTCTCTCCTTTGTGCCTCACAGCCCCCCACCTAGCAAGCCGTTGTATAATCTTCATTCAAGTGAGAGCGATTTACTATTAATCAACCCCGTTTCTTGTTTCTGTGGATCTTTTCCGTCAGTTCTCTCACTGAAGGGGCCAGCGTATATCGTGTTTAACGTTTTCCTCATAACGGTTCAGGTGTAACTGTTTATCTTTAAATAAATAAATAAATAAATAAATACTGAGAAAAAATATCAGCGTCACCTTTTATACGTCTTTGCATCTTCTGTAAAACACATGGCCACTCCATAGACTTGTGTGTGCGTGTGTGTGTGTGTGTGTGTGTGATTTCCCTGTGACCAGCCCTTAGGCTCTAAGCAGGAGATGACGTTGCCTCGGGCGGTACCAAGTGACACTTAAAACATTAAGGACTAAGGGGTAGGGAAGTATATATAAAGAGTAATTGGCAGCTAACTGAGAGAATATTTGTTTTTTTTTTCAACGTTGCATAAACGACTCGTTGTTTGTTGACACTGCTGATTAACGCAAAGCAGAACAACAAACCTAACGAAGCATTGCGCCTTGGTCAAGTTTTATTATATCTATGAAATAAATAAGGCTTCGGGATTGAAGTCATTTTTAAAACAGTTGAATTAAATGTCAAGTTGAAACTGAATTTTAACTTTAATTCCTTTTACAAGATTCACGTGTTGCAATTTGCCAGAGTTCATTAAAAAATATTTTTTCATTCTTATCTACGTACCCCCACCAGGTATCACAGATACACTACTCATTCAATTCTAAAAATTAGATTTTTACTTATTTTAAATAATTTTATAATTCCTTTTTAAAAATTATTATTTTAGTCATATTGGTTTTACGTTTCCTTGTGTTGCTTATTTAAAACAACTACACATAGATGTTTACTTTCTTTGTCTTTAAGCACACTGTAAAAGAAAATGTAGTTCACTTCTTGACTAGTACCATTTATTTTAGAGACGTGCAGCTACTCTCCAACCAGTAACAAGCAAGAAGGGGAAGAGACTTACTTAAAGAAAAGCCCAATTATATTCCAAGCTAATCTCGTGCATGGAAGTGTGATTCTTTTTGCCCAATCACACAGCAAATTGTACAACAGAGGGTTTGGGGGATCATTTCCAATATAAGATTTTTTAATGTATTGCAAGTGATGCTATAGAAAAAATGTAACGTGAGCCCTGAAGAAACTTAATAGATGGGGCTATAATTTTTTTTTTCATAACTCTGAATATAAAGAGTTTTGCCAATCCTTTTAATCTCAGTTTATTTAAAATAACAATGAAACATGGATCTTGTTAAAATCTTAGTCGTACTTTTAAACAAGCGTGAGATTGCTTGTCTCCGTGTCCCTGTAAATAAAGGCGCCAAAAAATTCAGCTTACAATAAGCTACATATTAATAAAATTCACCGACCAAATTTATGTAAAACTAACAGACACTTACTTTTATTGACCAATATTATCACAAATACACTAAAGTCGATTTATTGCATCTCACAATAATCTGGTTTAATAGCCTAAACACAACGCCATCACAACAAAAGTAAAAGATAATTTAAGGTTTTTAACCTTTTCATACGACACTTAAGTCACAGCATGTTGTTTTCAGATCAACAAAAGTCAGTTTTCTATCAGAATTGTGGATATCATTTTTTTCATGTACAGTATAAAAGCAACTTCCTTCATTCTTGTATGTGAAATAAATAGAACATTTGTGCACTTCACCTTGGCAGCTGGGCATAGAGAGGCCCTCAATAACATGAATGTAGTGTCCATAAACTGCCTTGCCTTAAAACCCTTTTATCCGGAGATAAAAACATCCTGTGTCAGCAGATAAATTAAACCCTGTTTCGCGTAAAAATAATATGTATTCGCAATAATCCATGCTATATAACATGCACTTTATATAACTGTGGACTTAAAGCAAACCCTTCAGGCGCACAAGATACCTACCAAAAATAAAAGAAACCAAAATATAATAAAGTGGAAAAACAAAAGCAAAAATATATATCCTGCTATATAAATAAATCAGTCATTTTGAGCTGCTCCCTTTCTTCACTCCGAGGAATAGTTCTTTCATAACCTCGTAATATCCTCTCGCTCGGATCCGGAGAGCTCCTCGTTGGCAGCCATGGTGTTACTCGTTGAAGGGGCCGCTACAACGCCTGCCGACGAGCCTGTGTTGGTGCCGGAGGACATGCCGGAGGATGAGGATCTGACTTTGGTGTTTGGTAGCCTGTGATCTTTTTTCCACTTCATCCGACGGTTCTGAAACCAAATTTTGATCTGCCTTTCGGAGAGAACCAGCGAATGTGCGATCTCGATACGTCTTCTTCGCGTTAAGTAGCGATTATAGTGGAATTCCTTCTCCAGTTCTAACACTTGCTGACGGGTGTAAGCAGTTCTAGACCGCTTGGGCTCCCCTCCATTGTAACTAGAGTTCACTGGAAAGAGGAAAAGCAGAGGGGAAATGGAAGAAAGAAAGAAGGAAGGAAAGAAAGAAAGGAAAAAGAAAGGGCAGCGAGGGAAGGGGTAGGTAAACAAGCGTGTTTGGAAAGAAATTTTGACGGTAGAGTAGGCTTGGTGGGGGATAGATATATCTAAAAACTTAAGCAGCTGTTAGTAATGAAGCTAACATTCACACTAAATTCAGCCTGAATTATTAATGTAACACAATAAACCATAGCTTTTCTCTCTATAGTCCCAACTCTCCCTCCCTCTCGCACACATACACAGAGCGTGGAGCCACATGGCGATACGACTGCCTAGAGTATACCTCGGCTATAAAATTTATGGCGGGTGTAATTACCAATGCCGAGTCGTAAATCCGCCTCAATTGTGCCATTTCAAAGGCTTCTATCCTATCATGGCAGAGGCCGGTCAGGCGAACGAGGGTAAAAAAGAGGAGTGAGGCAGACGCAGAGAGATAGTGTGTGTGAGAGAGTTAAGAAGAAGGGGAAAGCTTTGGGCGCTTCACAAGTTACATACCGGTGCTGACGTGAATTTTCTTCATCCATGGGTAAACAACTGGCTGCTTAGCCGAGGCTGTGCTGTTGGGATGCTCCGGAGTGGCTTGGTTGCAGGCTGAGGAGGCTGCCGGTGGAGTGGCCGGGGATAGGGGCAGTTGGGGGGGCTCACATGAGACAGGCTGCCCTTTCCCGAGCAGGTGGCCCGAATGAGGTAGTCCATGTCCTCTCTGGGCATCGGGCTCGGGGATGCTGGCGCAGTTGTACTGACGTTCCTGGTAGTTTGCCCGCGGAGGGTACAACTCTTGGTGGTGATGCTGGTAGCCGCCGTCCCTGGCACGGCCGTAATATTCGGGACTGTGCTCGGGGATGTAGTTATTTTGCGAATATTCCTCGCAAGGAGGAAATTTCGGATCGATGTAGTTAGAGTCCATCAAATACGAGCTCATGATCATTAATTTCTGGAGTGGGAAATAATTTTTCTAGCTTTGGCGTTTTTCTGCTCCATAAAGCCCTCCTACTAGCGAGCAACCCTGTAAAGTTACTTTGACCACGTGACGTCGCGGCCCAATGGCAGCGGGCGATGCAGTCCCCGGATAAGGAACCAAAGCTTTTCGCGGACATACCTTTAATTTTCCGCCATTGTGTAGGAAAGCTCTCTCTCTCTCTCTCTCTCTCTCCCCCTTTCTTCGTACGCGAGAGGCCCGTTCTTTTTTGCCACACGTGTGCAATCAGTTGCCATTTGGTTGGCAATGACTGGCAAACAACTCATATATTGCATTGAATAAACTGAAACTTAAACTGGCATGAGTGATTTTGAAATACTGCACCTGCTGCAACTTCACGTTTTAACGGGTCGGATAACTTGTAAACTATACAACTAAAACAAAGAAAGCAATACTACTACAACAACAACATTAACAACAACAACAACAACAATAATAATAGCAATAATAATAATAATAATAATAATAATAATAATAAAATAGTTATTTTTGTTATTGTTGCATTTGTTGCCTTAAATACGGGTAAAAACTACATTTTAATGGTAATGTTCATGGATTGGCCACAAAAGAAGCGTAGATAGTTTCGGTAAGGACACTGCAGGTTTTATGCAACAATAAAAACTAAAACATTAAACTAAAACATTATTTAGAAAATTGAAATCACAGTCCACATTCAGAGTTATAATATTCCATATTATCTTACGTCATCTTATTCATTCTTTTGTAATATAAACACATCACTGTTGTGAATTTCTATGAATTATGTAAAACGTCTGCGCTGCGCTGGGTTTTAAAAGCACCCAATTTCGTGGCTTTCAAGTCGCCCATGTATTCCTGTAGAGACGTACTTGTGGTTTTTATTTTTGGACACAAATTCGGTTCTACAGGGTACATATAGACAACTACTGAGATACGCCTTTTTGCTATGGCTGCAAAAGGTCACATAAAGAAAGACCAAAATACAGGCTTGATCAGGCATCCACATCCATATGCCCTTTTATTTAAGTGCCATCTTACTCCAAATAAAAGAATCGTTGTTATAAAGGTTTCTATGAAAAATATGTATTCAGAGACCAATTAATATTTCATTCGCTCAACTTTGTGACGATTTTTTTCAGTCGCATGAGGCCTGTTTACCATGGTATGGATTAAAATACACATTGATATTGACACATTTTCACAATCACCAATGTGTCTTTTAAATTGCATTTAGATTCAGAACCATGGCATTTATAAATATTCACTGTTGATTGAAGTGTGATTACCCCAAACTAACATTCGTGGTTGCGAATTCGTACACAATTGGGACTTTCAACTTTTAGTCTGAAGTTACAAATTACTGTCTAAACCCACGACTGTATATAAGGTTTTGATAGCATATCTCTACTGTAACGTTTTGAGGGGTGTAATCCAAGTGGATGGTCAGAGGGGGCGGGACTGAATAAAAAGTTTCCCAGGCTGAGGATTATGGAAAAAATCTTCAAATAAATGCTAATCCGGAAATATGCTAGAAATTTAATTTTACAGCCTAATTTACAAATTTCATTAACTAAGTAATAAAATGATGTATTGCATAATAAATAAATGAATTTCAGGTAAACCGTGAAGACTAATGAACTGAATAGGGAAAACGTCATTCTTATAATGTCAACACTGGTTAAAATGTTTTATACTCCCTCTTCCCATCAGTGTTATGCAGACAAATAAAAGCACACATAGCCTATATAAAACAAAGAGCCGAAGCGACCTGGAGAAAAAAGATTTTCTTTCCAGAGTCATTTTCTATCAAACTGCAAATTCCTAGGTGCACCCCACATGAATATTCAGGCAGAAACACGCCGTGCACAAAGCACGCGGATGACAGCACTGGTGAAAAATAAGTTTCTCTTGTTCCCCAGGGTTTTATTGTGCGCGTTATTATCATATGACCGCTCGGTAACCTGCACGTCCATGCCTCGCATTTTCCCCTTCGGTTTATAAACAGGTTTAGAGGCAGATAACATATCACCTTATCTGTATACACCTTCTTCTATAGGTCATGGCCTAGTTGAAGCTGGATCAAATAATTCACGTTTATTCATGTCAACGTTTAACTTTGTTAAGGGCAAAAAGATTCCAAAACGCTATCAAAATATACTAAGAAACAAATACTAGCTTTATCTGACTCATCTAGGTTTAGATATAGTCTAACCATTCGAGTGTATACGGTAGGTGTTTTTTTTTCCCAGTCCGACCCCTCCAGGCTAAAACGCCCTCATCCACCCACTTGAGCCAGCTCCTGTGCTGCGGACGCATTTTAATATTAGTTAGACAGCCTGACCCGCGATTCACCTCACGCGTTTGACTCGTTCCAATAGTTCACTGCCAAGCTGTTATTGATGAGAGAACAGCGATGAATTCCTTCTGCACACAAATGGCCTTAGATCCCCGCACAAGCTCAATAACTAGTTATTGAGAGACTTGGGGTAAAAAACGAGTCCCGCGGGCTTACTTGATGTTTAATTTGTATGTCTGTGATTTTCCTTTTCGCTGTTATTTTTGTGCTAGATAGATAGATAGATAGATAGATAGATAGATAGATAGATAGATTTTAACATTTTTTTCTCTGTGCTTTTTATTTTAGGGAAAATTAAGAGCAATATCACTTCGTTTGAAATGCCTTTTTAAAATATCTCTCTCTCTCTCTCTCTCTCTCTCTCACACACACACACACACACACACACACACACACAGGCTATCATCTTCAGTCCAGTGCCTGCGTTGAATCAGAGGAGTGCTGTTATTTTGTTTGTTAAGCTTCACAGTCATTTATGAATCATCCAAGCATAAAAAACATATACCTTAAGCCATGATCCAATGAGAAACAGGTGCAGATGATGACAGTAGATGTCTTGTGATTAGTATACTGCTGATGCTCAATGCTGAGAGGTTGGAACAACAGACGAGAGAGGGAATAAGGTTGCTGCTGAGGTTGTTACATAAATTATATATATTGTGTGTGTGTGTGTGTGTGTGTGTGTGTGTGTGTGTGTGTGTGTGTGTGTGTGTGTGTGTGTGTGTGTGTTTTGTGTGTGTGTGTGTGTGTATTTATTACTCGTAGCTGTTTTTGTCAGGGCATTGTAAAAGGAGAGATTTTTTTTAAACAAAAAAGCATGGCTTAATCTTTCAGACTATAACCGAACTATTGGTATTTCTTTCTGCGATGCTAGCATGTGGATTGGGTCTGTTAAACACCTTCAACTGATCAAATAACTTGTAAGCTATCTTTTCCTTTTTTTTTTCCTGTAGCAAACAAGCAAAACAATGCGGGTACATAATGGGTCAAAACAGAAGCACTGTGAAGCACTGCGTTCTGACATTCATGCATAATTTTCTTTCCCTTATCTGCTAAAGTTAAAGCGAGAGAGCACAAGAAGATCAAATACAATAAATATAAAAAAGGGAACTAAAATATTGACTCGTCTTAGCTTGATATAGTGTATTAAGCAGGTTAGGTGAAATGAGTAACCTCTCCTAAGGGATTATTGTCTTAACTAGGACAATAAGTATTTAGCTCGCCCTATCAGAATTATGTCCTTTGATGGATTAGTTTATTCATGTTAGTAATTGACCATACGTCATATCTACATACTAATATAATAGCAGCTAAATATTTAAGCAGTTTTAGAAACTGAAAAAAAAAAAAATTCTAACGAAAAATGTACCGGTTTAATTTCATGGCTAAATATAATATTTTACGTTTACGTTTAAGAGGTTAGCGACAAAATATTTAAAGAGGGTATTTACTAATGTAAAATAGATATATTCCCATACACAGTCTTAGTTAGGCAAATCATAATAATATCCTAATCATATAATGCATTAAATATAAACCACGTGCTTCCTATCATTAGCTTTACCACACATTGCTGCGCTGTGACTTGTTAAAACATGTATACTCTTGTCAAAAGAGAAACTTATTCATGAACAGTATGTGGGCAGCACTGCGAGGCAAATATAACATGTAAACTTGTTTCTTGTCATTCCTTTGCATGCCCTATCAAAATGCCCTGGCTGGGTTTCCATTCGCCTTAAAGGGTGCGCCGCTGTTGTAGTGCAGCAAAGGTTGTTTCTTCTTAACAACAAAAAAGGAGGACAGTAAACCTGTGACCCTGAATGCAAAGAGAACAACAACAGAAGGATATATAACAGCACCCCCTAATGGCCGTTTATATTTTATATCCTCTTCAGAGAGTTATAATGCAAAAAGTAAAGTTGGCAAGAAGGCACTCCATACTTAATTAATCATTACATATCTTCCATATTTCACATATCTTGGAAAAAAAATTACGAGACTGAACTTACTGCCATATTTTTATTTTTGTCTACTGGTCATGTCATGTTTAAATAACCAACCATGCATATTGTATTTGTACGTGAAAATATTGTAGAAAAACATCTGACAAGTTGTAAAAAATTCCAGCTTACAATTAAATGCTAAAATCTAAAGTCTAAAATTAATATTAACTACTTCCACAATCTATTAATTTCCCATAGAGTCCTTGGACCCCAAATCTTTCCTAAGACAGCTGTAAGATGCAATTTCTCCAGAATGTCCTGACAGAGACCACCAGAGATACCTAGAGCGCATCCATAAAAGGTGCTTAAACCAACTCAACTGGCTCATCTTGATTTGCCTCTAACAGATTTCTGAGCTTTTCACCAGAATTTAAATTGTAAGTTAAATTATGTTATCTAGTCAAATTTTGGAATTATATTTTAAAAATAAAGTGATTAAATAGAACGAATAGTTTACAGTCAGGTATTTGTCACACAAACCCGCATAAAAATGTTGGTAGAATAAACACAAGTGTATTTCATTAAACCAAAGTCATCTTTAAAGTAATTTTTGCTCTTTGTTTTCTTGCCTGTTAAATGGACATTATAAACTTTTTTTTGCTTAAATTAATCTGCCTTTAATTTGATCAAGCCTAAAAATTATGCAAATTATGCATGTTCAGGTTGACTGTCCATGTATGCTTTATTAAAGATACAATTTAAACAGCATACTGAATAAATATATTAACGCATTGAAAACATATTTTTTTCCATTAAGCCCAATGTTTAAAGCATATTAATATATGCTTAATATAATATTAATACAAAGACACCAGTCTCTTACATATAATTTTTTTATCAAATATTTTAGCCAACATAAGAGGTGGATCAAAAGTTAACAGACTAAACTTTGTCTTGACAAGTAAAACACCATGTTGCTCTTTTTACACTCAGGATAATACCATTAAACCATTCTTACAATCAGGCCAGTACAATTACCATGAATTTAAAACCAATTACAGTCATTTTAAGAGATGTGACAACATATGCTACTATATTAACAACAATATAATCCAGACTAGAGAGACCTTCAAGTAGCTGTATGCGACATATCATAACATAGTATTAACTTACTTAATTATTTTAGGACCTATGTTGATACGCTTACACAGTATTTTATAAAGAATACAAAGACCAACATGTAACTGTAACTGACATATCTGTTCAAAATATTATATTACATAAATGATTCCTAATTTACCCCAAGTATCTTTCCTTAAAAGACAAATTTCTGACAAGCTGTGGAATATTCATAGTGTGAAATTGTTAATATATATATATTAACAATTTCACACTATATATATATATATATATATATATAGTGTAACACTTTCACACTATGAATTTTCAGAAAGATACTTTATATATATCAATTATTATATTATAGTTATAAGGGCAGTTACTTCTTAATCTTACCAGACAAGTTTAATACATTTTGACAGCTTTTCTGACTGAAGAAACTTCAGATGTCATAGATTTAAGACAGCAATCAAACTCTCATTTGAAAAGTCATGCCCTTTTCCAGTTCACTGCCCTGAGATAGTCCTTCTGGTATTTACAACTTGTTGGTATTTACAGCTATGAGCATAACAGGATGCACTCCTTCTCCAACATGTCTCTCTAAATAAATTCAAGCAATACTAAACAGTTAGTAATATTCATACTAATAATAATCATATTAATCATACTACACTACTACCACTACCACCACTACTACTACTACTACTACTACTACTACTAATAATAATAATAATAATAATAATAATGATTATAGCCATCATCGTCATCACTGTAAGCATCAACTTAGGGTCTTGTGCTTAATCCTCAAGAGAATAGAACCACAGAGAGTATTATTATTATTAGTAGTAGTAGTAGTAGTAGTAATAGTAGTAGTAGTAGTAGTAGTAGAAGTATTACTAGCAATAGTTTTTTTTATGAACTGCAGCTTATACTTTCTTATAAAGAACGTACTATACTAATATCATTCTTTGAAATTATGTTTCCTTGTTTAGAGAAATTTATCACTCGAACCACTACTACTATTATGCAAAACTTCAAATATTTTAAATATGTATTCAGATTTTCCAATTTTGTGTATTCCAAAACATCGAAAACACGCAAATAAACGAAGAAACAACAGCAGCCGCATCAACATGACAAAGTTTAATCAAAGGATCCCACACCTTTCCTTGAATAATAAAATGCACGTTTTTACTCATTTACAAGGAAAAAAAAATCAAATACCTCTTGCTCGGGAAGACAACACCGTTATTTAAATTAGGTACCCAGAAAAAATATTAATTAATATGGTCTTTAAAAACAATCATTTATTTATTAAATAACGAGTGTCATTATTATTAATAAAGAGAAGCATTGGAGCAATTTGAGATTACACTGGCGTGTAACATACAAAGCTAGCATCAAAAATGCCTTCAACATTTCATACACTAATAATAATAGTACAGCAGGGCCATGTTTCTCAAACAGACCTTACATGAGCGTCTGAAGTCTGGTAATATCATTGTGAAACGTAATTAATATATTTGCACGCTAAATGGAAAAAAAACACACACACACACAAAAACGTTAATTCATGCATCATGATTATGAAATCAGAAAGCGAGTTTGACTTTTGTTGCAGTGCATTGTTGTTCATACTGCCCTGTACATGACCCCACTGCACAACACTGCAGGTCTGCCCTGCACATGACCCGCCATAATGTCTCATCTAAAGATCTATGTGCGGCGCTCTGGGCTCTCATCTGCAACCCAATACAAGATGACTGAAAATACTTTCAAGCTCCCAATGCCACTTCCTCCACAAGAGGAGATTATCACTTAACCTATTCATTCCACAAATGGATAGCTACGCAGTATTATTTCTGAGCCATGTTGTTATATAAAGAAATATTTTTAAAAACTTTGAAGTTTTGTGCAACATATTTGCAACATATGTTTATTAAGCCATACAACACATCTTTTTTTATTCATGAAAGACATTACTAATTAAAAGTATTACAGTGCAAGAAAAAATAAAAAGATTTAAAAAGATTAAAAAAATAATAATGAAAAGAAAAAAGGAGATTAAGCACTTCCGGAACCCCCCCCCCCCCCCCCCAAAAAAAAAAAAAAAAAAAGAACTATTGGATTATAGGCACTAAATAATTCCCAAGAGTGTTCAAAGGAGAGTGCGTATTTAATTTGAAACGGAAAAAACGAGATTATTAACTTACTGTGATCGCCAGGGATCCATTTGCACGAGGTGAGTTTTGCCGAATCGCGTAGTCTGGCGCGAGTAAAGGTTTACTGACCGCCCTAAAGCCACTCTCTCTTTCGAAGACACGAGCAGCCAACAGCTGCGATTGGGGACAGTTAAGATTATATATGATGTAAATATATTGAGGGTTTGTCAGGTCTTCCAGGCCATAAAACCCACTCTAATGACCCCACGTGCTCTCCATGAACCACTCGCAGGTCCTGCTTAAGGCAATTGGCATAAATAACCCTCAAAACTCCAAAATACGTGAACAGAAAGCTAAAAAGACGGCCTTCCTTAAAAAAGCAACTTAGTAGCCACTATTGCACCGAATGTGTGTAATAGTCAAGAGAGCAAGTGTCGAAACTTAGAGCGACATGGAAATTTCGTGAAACTTCAGTTTAGGTGAGTAAGCGCAAAACCCCTGTACGTTTGATATAAAAAACAATTATTAAATACTAATTTCGCATTATTTTTTGAAGGTTCTGAAATCCGAGGATCTCATTTATTAGTATAAAAATATACTGAAATTTATACAGCCAGTCAAATAATTAAGCTGTTTTATCCAATCTACGAGGCTTATAATGCATATGTAATATCAACTCATCTAAACGTCAGATAAACTGGGCACAATCTAATACAGTGACTGTACACAGCCATTTGATGGTCTCCGATAAAACCGCTAAATAGTTTTTACTAATTGTCGTTTAATATAATGTGTGTGACCAAAACTACTTAAATCCATTATTTACACTAGATGTACATCTGGGTAAAATGTCTGCGATGCAGTCACAAATGTTTATACTTCCGATCGTTTGTTGAAAAGGAAACAGTTGTCACTGTTTGAGAGGTGTGAGGAAACGCAGTAAAACTTTATTGGGGTCATAAAGTTTTATGCCTCAGTCTGAGGGCTACTGTAAATAAATTGGCCCAAGGGATATGACGGGAGAAATCCTTATTATTTTGTCTATGCATAACTCTTGCAGGTACTTTAAGTTACAAGTACAATATTTTCGGCTTTTTACCGTAAAAGTGGACCCTATTTTGTATAAATTTTCACAAATAGACCAGACATCGCAGTGCTTAGGGCCTTTGTATAAGATGATAGGGCCTGTGTGTTTCTTTTTTCTTTTTCATTTGTGTCAAGTTTTCTTGGTAAAAACGGACAGAATAACCATTTGGTTTATTTAAATTATTGGGCTGCACCAACCACATTTTATTTTGAATGCATTGCACATGAACATTTGTAAAATGTAGATCAAGAAACTACATTTATATATAGGTGCAACTCAACCTCTAGACCATTACATTGGGCAAACGTTCTGTTGCTGAATTTCCTTGCAATAATGCTAATACAACTTTAAACCTAAAAGCCTTTCGTTTTTTCTTCAAATGTCTCTCTTTTAGCAATAAATCTAAATTACTCACAACATGTACATAAAGCATGACTATCTAACCTGTTATTAGAACATACAGTGATTGCGTGCAGTTTATAACTACAGACACATCCAGACATATCCTATCAGACATATTAACATAAATTGCAGAAGGCAAACCAAATAATATTAAATTACGTAAAATATCACAAAATAGCTCTTTAAATAATAAGAATTGCGTGTTCACATGTTAACATTCTGTAGGTTCTGGATGGGTGTGACCCAAAAAGCTCCTCCCAGTTGTCAGTGTGTAGTCAGTTGAACAAGTTGTAAGGACAAATGTTACATATTTACATTAAATTAAGATTAAAATCTATCAGTTATCTGCAGCTTTGAGCAGATTGACCTTTGAAACATTTATATTGGCTTGTGGCTTCAAACTGTATGCTATACCACTTTATTATTATAGTGCACCTTTGACTTTCAGCTTTGAGTCCTTCTTCCACTTCATGCGACGGTTCTGGAACCAAATTTTAATTTGTCTCTCGTTGAGGCAGAGGTTATTGGCAATCTCGATTCGCCTGCGACGTGTGAGGTAGCGGTTGAAATGGAACTCTTTCTCCAACTCCAGAGTCTGGTAGCGGGTGTAACTGGTTCGTGACCTTTTACCGTCAGAGTCTGGGTAAAAAGATATTGGTTATATCCACGGAAAGGGATGGTCTTCCACAATTATATTTAGGCCCACATTAATGGCAGGTGTACTGCTACATATTCCCAAAATAATATGGATGAAATGAAGTAAACGTAATATTCAAACACTGAAGGCGATGAAGCTGGTGACTCTTTAGGTGGTTACAAATGTTAAAAGCATTTTTTAAAAATTGGTGAGGGTATGGAATTGGAAGCAGGACTCGAGGGTGCAGCTATTCCATTCAATAGGGAATAAAGTGTTATTTAAAATGTAAAAGAAATGTTCGATTGCTAAAAATGTTAGTTAAAGTGACTTAATAATTTCCATGAAGTAAAACGTTCAACAGTCACAACAAGACACAGAACAAGAGCATTACTGCAGGTGCTAGTTGGTAGGGTACTTAAAATAAATTGTATCTGTTAAAAAAAACAAGATGTAGGCAATAAATTCATTTAGGTTATACAACTACAAATGCATGAGCTATTTTAATTTTACTGTTTGAATAATACGTTCTCATTTTAAAACTGATAAAACGGAAGCTTTTTTGTTGGCTACCATCAGGCTACACTATTTTTTTCCCCAACAAAACATGTCGTTTTCCATTTTTGATTCTCTTATCCAATTATATAGCAGTAAATTTGGCTGCAGATCACAATAACGGGACAGGTTTACGAGCAATAGGTGCCTTTGTTATAAAAATTTACGACCGTGAGTTTTATTATTTCCTGTTTTTGGCCTATAAAACTCAAGAAAGAAAGAATGGAGGGAGAGCATGGGATGGAATGATGAAAATATGAGACACGCAGCTTTGCTATTGTCGTAAAAATATATTAGATGCAACTTTACCGTGGCTAATGTGTAGCTTGGTCATCCACGGGTATATCTGCGGTTGCGACTGGGTCTGGCGCTCACTCGAGTTAGTTTGTTGTTTAATCGTTGGCGTGATCTCCATGTCACCGGGCTGGCTTTTGCCGCTGGGTTTTTCCGTAACTTCCATAATCATCTCTGCTTTTTGGCTCAACAGTCCTTGACTGAGCAAGTTGTACCCGCGTGTACTGACACGACTTGGAGAACCCATTGCTGCGCAAGCCTGGCGAAGTGGTGGCGCGTTGATCCTGGCACTGTTGTGCTTATTTATCGCCTCCTCTTTCGGGGATTCGGAAACGACTTGAGAAGCTAACGCTCCACTGAGATCGAGCCCTCCGTAAGCATAAGTGGAGTGCTGAAACTCTGAGACAGCCCCATAGTTACCAAAAGTGCGCATGCTAAAGGAGGGTGCATCGTGCGTTTGATTACAAAAAGAGTTTCCCACGTACGAGCTCATTTTACTTCGATACAAACTACTACAAGAAAGAAATAGACTAGAACCACGTAGTAGTCACATTAGAACTGAAATTAACGCACAGCATACATAGATTGTTTGTTGTTACCAATTTTGTTTATTGTTTTTGATTTGTCTCCCTTGGAAGTTAAAGCGGCTTTGCCCTATAAAGGGCAGGATTTATAGGTGGCGGAATATCGCTTGCTTTTTTTCACAGTGCAACGTGTAATGCCCAAATATGGAATGCTTAAATAGAATCACGTGCAACTGTTGGCCAGTCATAAATTGGCTTGATCCCCGGAGATTATTGATGAATAAGAGAAACGTGTCCGATAACTTTGTGGCATGGAGACCATCTAACGTTTGAGCAAAAGGGTGCGAGACAGTGAGACAAGAGCGTCATCTGGTGTCTGATATTTGGCAAAGCTGAGGCACTCGCACCAGCAGTTGTCGTTTCAGTCAAATGCTATTATATGTGGGTTTTGTTCTCAATTTGCACGTAACATCTTTAAAAAACTTTTAAGGAATACAGGTACTGATCTTCTGAATCACAGAGATATTGAAATAATTATTTAATCGCACAATATGATTGGAATATCACAATATAATTGCATTAATTTTTTACTACGCCTGAGGTGCGTTGTTGGCATTAAACATGATTTTACAGGGAAAGAATTCTAAAATAAATATAGTTTGTGCTGGAATATGTGCTGATTTTACAGCAGACATGCTTCATTTATTTTCTCTCTATAGTCTTTCGCGTTATACAAAACTTAACGCGACATAAACAAATCCCCCTTTAATATGACCTTTTTTCCGATTTTACTATATATTGGGGATAATATGAAATTATGCTAAAATTACATTTTAATTTTAGAAAACGATTTTAATGTGTATGCAGGCGCCTTATCCTATCAGTTCTTCTGATATGACGATATGTGTCTGTAAAAATAAAATTCTACTACTAATTTTTAGAACTCTCTCAAAATTTATTTGATTTCCGTAACAATATTTTTTTCTTTAGCTCAGCCAAGACTCCGCCAAGACGGAAACAATGATTCAGACAAAGAGTTTTGTCTTTAAAACGGTTTATTAAATAATACACATTTTGACAAAATATTAGACATGTAATTGCAAAACAATGAATGTCTTCATCTTCTTAACAGTTTTATTCACTTTAAGACAACCTTATAAGCATGATTATAAGTGTACGTTGAACTGATAAGAAATTAGCTGATCAGTAAATATTTAGTCAGTACAGCGGCGTTTTGTACGCACTGACGGTATGAAGTTGTAAAAATCAAGAACGTAGGTAGCATGGTTTTTCCCACTAGTGTTGGTGCTAATTGGACAGAAACAAAATAACACATGTGCATAGACTACATTTCCTTCACATTTGGAATGGTAATGGTACTGTGTTTGCAAAACAAATGAGAAAGTCCATATACCCAATTAGTTTGTAGTTTTATAAAGTAACTATTTACAAGCCTAAATAACACTATACTATTAAGACTGGTTGCCGAACAACAGCGTCTGTGATATTGCATCTAAACTGCCTAAATGAGGCAAAACATATTCTTAATAAAAAGAGCGATTAGCATAATTCTGCATATCACCTTTCTCTCTCTCTCTCTCTCTCTCTCTCTCTATCTATCCCCCTCTCCACGTATTTGTGTGATAATAGTCAGGAAATGAGTGTAAAGGTATACCAGAATACACAGTCCATGCAGTTATAATTGCATTTCTGAAAGTTTATAGGTAGTTACGTTGCAGCTTAACAGACGTTTACAAAAAAAGTCTACTAGTCTTTGTTTTTAACTTCTTCTGTCTCCTCCTGATTGCTCTGTTTTTCTTCCGCCTGGGCAGTACCGGTCGAATCTGTCCCAGTTACAGTAGAAGTCAGGTTGGTCTCTTTCTTCCATTTCATGCGGCGGTTCTGAAACCAAATTTTAATCTGGCGCTCTGTTAAACAAAGAGCGTTAGCAATTTCTATTCGCCTGCGTCTGGTCAAGTAGCGATTGAAGTGGAACTCCTTTTCTAGCTCCAGGGTTTGGTATCGGGAGTAAATCTGCCGACCTCTCCTTCTGTCAGATCCGTATCCAACTCCTGTTGATAAAATTTGATAAAAAAAAAGGAACAAAAATATTAAGAAATAATTAACAAATGTGACGTTGCAGTTTGTAATATATTAAGTCTAATTCGGTTTTAAAAAGGTTTTAGTGTTTTACAGAATAGTGAATCTTTTAAACTATAGCATGATATAGGAAGAATTTTATTCTCAGCATGTTTATGCTATTTATTGAAGCTTGATTTATATAACAACTGAGTTATATACCACAGTAATGATATAAGTTAGCAATACATAATATTTTTCTTAAACATAACATTTCTGCGTAGAATAGACCAACAGAAAGTGCCAAGTATTTTTTCCTTGTGTTTAAGGAAAATTTGGCCAAATGGGATTTGCCTTCTTTAAAAGGGGCCTTTTATAATCTGACGATTTAATAGTGCTTTATGGGGTCATAAAACGTAGGCGCGCTGTTACTATGGCATATCGTAAAACAGAGTCACTCAACAAGAGTAAAATAGCTGGCCGGAACGTGAAACTCACCGCTGTGCGAGTTCATACGCTGCATCCAGGGATAGATCTGGATCTGGTTCCCTTTTTGCTCCTGCGCAACGCCTCGGCCGTGTTCCAGGCTGTAGTCCTGAGCTACGTGGCTCTGAGCGTTGATTCCCATACTAGTTTGCCTGCAGCTGGGAAGCACTTCCTTGTCTTGGAGGAACACATTAGATCCGTAATCGTACGGTGCCCGGCTTGACCCGAACACAACGTTTTCTTGTGGCGAATAGAAAGGGGACGCGTAAATCCGGTTCTGGGTCACAGTTGAGCCGTAGGACGAGAAATGTCTGACAGGATCATACGTGGTCGTGTTTAGTGGCATGTTAGGCAAAACCTCTTGGCCACCGGATAAATGACAGGAAAGTGACGGGTTCGCGAAATACGAATTCATGCCTTCCCCTATCGCCCTCTCATCAACTCTTCCTTCTTAATACCCTTTGCTTATTCTCTCACGTTTCCTCACTGTGCGCCTAAGTGTCTATGTTCTTATCCCATATACTCGCGCGCGTGTCTCCTTCCTGCTTTGTAAACTCTTTTTTTTTTAGTTCAGTAGTATTTCAATAATTTTAATTTCAAGACTCCGGTTAAGACGCGCAACCCAAGTGATATAGCCAAGGCTTGGCTCAAGGAAAGACAATATGACAACGTCACCTGACTAGTTTCCACCAATTGAGAGCGCTGTATACGGAGGGATATGTAGCTTGTAGCTTCATATCCCACTGGTTTCAGTTGATAATGTTTAAGTAAAACAGTCTCTCTCTCTCTCTCTCTCTCTCTCTCTCTCTCTCTCTCTCTCGCTCGCTCGCTCTCTCTCTCTCTCTCTCTCTCTCTCGCTCGCTTGCTCGCTCACTCGCTCTCTTCCTCTCTCACTCTCATCTCTTTTCGATAAAATGGTGATATGACCTACATGCACAATAAGCAATGCATCACTGAATGGTGTAAGTCAGAAAAACTGACAAACAACATGTGCAACGAGTGTGGTTATAAAAATAGTATTGAAAATTAATTGATTGTTAAATTGGACTAAAACGTGCAATCTTAAATTCCCCGCATGATTATCGGGGTTTACAACCTTCGGCAAAATATCATGGGATGACATGTTAAGTCTGATAAGTTTTAAAATTGTATTTAAACCAAAACCATGAACTATAATATAAATTCTCTATGGTAAGAGTAAAAAGTTTGTCTTTATGACAAAGGTAAAATGTTAATGTTAATATAATGTCAATACATTGTTTGACGATTGCCAAGTATGCATTACCGCCAAGTATGTGTACCGCCACATGTGAAGCAGCAGATGTGTTCATTTGGACCGTCGTGGTGTATTGCATTTCAGTCTTATAATATGGAGTATTGTATGTAGTCAAAATACATAATATAGCCTATTATTTAGTTTGTTAATTCATTGTTCGCAGGTAACAGGTAAAATGTAAAAGAAGGTAAAGTTGTATTTATTGTTGTGAAAATATCTTTTAAATATTTGTTTCTTTTCGTTTCCATTAGCTTTCTTGTTTATAAAAAAAAAACCTTCTGTGCGCTTCCTTTCGCCATTTGTATTACATTGAAAAAAATTCCTACTAAAGGGACAAGAGGAAGGCGGGGGAGGGGGCATCTCACAAAAGAATGCGTCAAACGCGCCTTGGTGCCATAAAAGTCAAAAACAAACTGAGGACTTCCAGCGCTAAAGCAATCATCATCCCGACACTGTAAGGGGAATACCGATTATACACTACATATATCTGCGAATAATGCGGAATAGACGTTCTGTAAAAACAAAATAGTTTGTAAAAGATTATCCAAGGATAAAACTTTTTTCTCCAGAAAAAAACTAAGCTGATGCTGATATTTTCTGTGCATATATAGTTAACTGTACAACGAACCGGGTGCTTAAATAATTCGAAAAAGACTGTATTTTTGCAAATATGCTTTTGCATTTTAAATGACCAAAACACATTTGATCAAAACAAGAAAAGGCACGTTTCTAAATAAGTGAGTGGTGGAGAGCAAATGACCTTAATGCAGTCCGCATGACGGGAAGTGTGAAGCCAAAAACAGTGGCTCTAAAAAAGGTGCTCACGACATTAGACTGACAGAACTGTAGAGTTAAGTCTCTAATTATAAAAAAAACAGGACTTCCAAAGGTATTAAGTTATTTAAGGCATGAATATTACTAAAAAATATTTTTAAGAGCTCTTAACTGACAACAATAAAAATAATATATATCATACGATGATTATTATATCAAACACATAAAACTCATTGCATCAAAATAAACAAATAAAACCATCGTTAAAAATGCCTAGATAGATAGATATAGTTTTCTTATAGTCATCTTACAGTTTATATAGATAACTTTAAGAGGTTTATAAGATAACTATTATCTTAGAACCTAAATATATAATTTTATTCTAGTATATATACATGTACACACACACACACACACACACACACACACACAAACACACACACACACACACACACACACATACACAAACACACACAGTATAATAATAATAATAATATATATAATAGGTATCTATCTATCTATCTATCTATCTATCTATCTATCTATCTATCTAAATTATTGGAGCGTGCTTATTTAATTTGCATTCTGTATTTGAGTTTAATTTCATAAATAACATTACATTTTGTGTACAATTTGTGTTGCTAGGTTAGGAAAGAATAGTTATAGAATATATAGGCATTTTGCTGTGTATATATAGCACGCCAGTTACATTAGAAAATATGCATAGAGAAAATATAGAGAAAATTACGACACTTATTTTACATTAGATCCGAATCCGGAACTTATTCTACAAAAGATGTAAATTCCAATAATAAAATATCTCGTGCATAATTCATTGTCTGTTTGTGTACTGTTTGTTTCATCTCTATTACAATTGCTAGGTTTTCACCACAGAAGCCTGATTCTTATGGAGCCACAATCTGGATAACGAGAAAAAAAGATCAAAGTAGTTTCACGAGTCTCTGCAGGCTTTGAGTCTTTGATGTTGGACGGCATGTATCTTAGTCGCTTTAAAAGAGACCATTTTATTAAGAATGTATTTAATATTATCTTTAAAATATAACAAGAAAAACACGGCGGACACAGTAAGTTGTTGGTATGCGACTCAGGAAAAGAAAACGTGTTTTATTGCGGCCCTTAAGACAGGTCACATGGTTATGTATCGCTGTTGCAAGCGGCAATAAACGCAGAGTCCTTTTGGTCTGTATTACACTGACTTAACTAAACTATTTAGAGGTGCTGGAATGCTTCACCAAAACTATATCTTGATGCGTGCAAAAACTGTAAATTAAGCAAAATTATTTCAGTCGCAAAAACGAAACACTTCCAGACAACTTGCACAGCGCCTCTTAACGTGTAATAGATTTTTGCTACAAAAAACCCTCATGCACACAAATCCCTTAAGTCTCTGTTTCAGGTTTAACTTTACTTAATCTTCTCAGTTAATCTATTCACGGCGACAGCTGTTACAGTTAAAATAGTGCGCTCAGATGAAAGGACTTGCAGCCACGTTTGGTTATATTGTGCAATTATAATTTTGTTTGATTTTAAATGCAATTTTACATCAAATAGAACAAATAGGCTAAACATTTGTGCCGTTTGGAAGTCATTCTATAATGTTCAGTAGGCTTCTATTCAAATGTAAAGTTATTGCATGTCTAGAGACAAGAAAGTAAAAAAAACGATTATTATTTGTGACAGACACTTGTCAAATGTTTTACTATCATTTAAGGTACGAATTCACAGCATGCACATTATTATACTGTATTTAAGCCAATCATTCTAAAATGCTAACCCTAACGCTTATCGGACAATTTTGCATTTCTGTCATCAAAGGTACATTTAAACAATTACACACACAAATGCACGCACGCACGCTTGCGCATACAAACACACACACACACACACACACATACACACGCACAGTGATCAGTTAGGCTAAATATTTTGAGCGGTAGTTAATCGTTATCGAGACGACGAAATCCAAACATTGTGCCAAAATATTACACATTGCATAGACAAACATTACATAAAACATTTGCATATATAATAGAAATAAATGTATTATTTAATTAGCCTGTACCAAAAAGCTGATTTCAATCTACTAATCGCATGGCTGCATAACTGTTAATCTTTTTTGTTTCGTTTTGTCTCATTTTTAGGTGGCAAATCGAAGCGATTTTACAGAAGGTCTACAAGATGAGAGTCTACCTTGAAATGACATTTACACAAAAAACTTACTAAATGTCTTTTTTAGTCATGTGATGAACTGACAAAATCAACAATAAATTCTGTATGAATAATAAACCACATGCTTTGCAGAGGTTGTGTGTAATCTATGTCTGAAATCACTATGCATATTGGTTTGCCTGTGAACATATTATATAGGTTATTATATATAATATTTTTGCTACAGGAAATTGCCAGTATAATTAAATGAAAACTGCTTGGCAAACATATATATTATGCTGTCTTGTGGGTATGAGGCGCGAGCTTGGTTTCTCACATATTTAACAAATTTACAAACTGGCAAAACAATAAATGGTAACGCCAGTAATTTCATCCTTATGAAGAACAAAGACATATTTATAACGAAACGTCGGTGACGTATCCTAAACGTATGTTTTTTTTCTCCCTCCAGTAAGCTTGTGTGTGGACTGGGCACAAGGTGGCAGTATTGGTTGTTGGTTTAATTATCTTGACTTTACCTCCCCCCCCCCCCCCCCCGACCACTCTATCTGCTATTTTATGTGCTCAACAATAAAATAAAAACTGCACAGCAACAAAAAAAAAGCTAATTTTAAGTGTTGTCACCAAAATTCTGTGTTTGATGAAAACTATTAAGTAAAAGGCAAATTACAAGCTTCAGAAGCCTGACTAGGTGAGTAATTCTGTCCTGGTAGCATACATCCACTCTGGTTACGTAATCACAAGCTACGACTGTCACTTAATTCCACTCACACAGTCAGTTACATTACATCTTTTATAATGAGAATGCTATTTCTTCAGAAAAAGTAAAGAAACGTGTAAATAAATCATGAGGAACGTGATATAGCCTTTGATTACGTGATATGAGTGTGGCGTTGTTTGTTTGGGTTTGTGAGTATTGGTTGGAGTTAAACACACAAACACACGCACACGCACACACACACACACACACACACACACACACACACACACACAAACACTCACACACACTCACTTTTTTAAAACCCATGTATTAGACATTTGGTTCCTGATAAACATTCGCCCTTAATGTAGTTTTTTTCTAACAATTAGTACATTGTACATTGTCTTTTACATTCACACATAAGCCTATTTTGATCTCCCTTGTTACAGTAGATTAACCATTAAAATAATAAAACAATTGTAAATAAAACAATGACAAAACAAACTGCTCCTGCCTATATTAATTAAACCCATGAAATGGTCAATTCAAAAGTAATCTTCATTTTCTTAAACCACACCCGTAAGCACAAACGTGCCATCATAGATGCTTCATATATTAATACCGGATTTACACAACTGTGGCGACCACGCGACCAAAGGTATATGAGAATCTGTCAAACAGTAGCAGACACAATGCCAAACTAGATTTCTGCGCTTTGCATAACCAAGCTCTGCTCCGCTAAGGCGAATCTTCTGTCCGATCACCGTATATTTAACATAGACTCTTTTCAGAACCCATGAGCTGATTTAAACGGTTTCCTTACTCACCCGCACTGTTCCTTCTGTTCTCGTGACGCTCGGTGGCTCACCAGGACACGGATGTGATATTTCCTCTGCCAGACTCGTTATAACCGATTGAGGCAGGAGGGGGAAAATCTTGCAAAGGACAGACTGTGGTATGTACACCCCCATTCCCAAACCACACTCGCGAGAACACACTTCAGTCACCCGTGTTGTCGCTTCCCCTCTTGGGGATAACACAGGCAGGCAGAAAGAAGGCTAGAGGAGGCGGTGACTTCTGTAGGCTACAGTCATTACTGCAGACAAGTCATGTCGAGACGAAAGATTCTTTGCGTTCGCATCGAAAAGGCCCAAAATACAGCGTAAAAGTCGGATGTTAAGATCATTTCAACAGCAACGTTGGCGCTTCAGTCGATAGATGGAAAGATCCAAAGAGGAGACAAGAATGTAAAGTTCATGTTCATAGAGTCAGGACCACGTGGTCCGTCGCGACCAATGATCACGTAGATTCAGTCGTAAACTTTTATTACTTAGCTGTAAATCCCCCGCTAAACAACTAGGAATGTTTTGTTTTTTTGTTTCCTCCCCTCTATGTCTTTCTTTCTCTCATTGTTTTATTATAGCTCTGTAAACCTACTGACATGATCTGAATAAAACTTTTGGGGGTTTTTCTTTGAGAAATTAATTTGGAACTTGATGAAAATAGCAGGATAAGAAGATAAATAAATAAAAAGCGCAAAAGATAAGGACAATACATTATCTGTATAAAATTAACAACTAACGTTTATGATTATTATTATTATTACTACTACTACTACTACTACTAATGATGATGATGATGATGATGATGACGGCGATTATGATGATTCAAGTGTTCTAGTGATTGTCTAGTGATGATTCAAGTATATGCTCTAGCTATTAAAGGTAATATATGCATTGCTTTTGCTCGTTGAATGTAAAGGATAAAAATCATAAAGCCCTGTAAAATGCAAAATGTTAATTATGAATACACAATATCGTCATTATATCATTTGTTTAAGTCTTTTTCCCCCTAACACGTCAAGCTCATAAAAGTCTACGGTCATTACATCAAATATGACTGACAGTCACTCTCTCTTTTAACAGATTATGTAGCATTATGACACATGGACCTATAGTATTTAATATAGTTTTAATAGAAACCAACAGATTAAAAACCTGTATCTACCTCCAAAACTTAAATCTACTACGGACGACCTAGATTTTTGTTTGGTTTTACCGCTTACAGAATAGAGATGGGCTACTAAATAGGATTGTGTCTGCCCCATTTAGTTGTAAAAATAAAACTAAACATGATGTGTAAAGGAAACAAGTCTGTTTCTGTGTCTAAATATTAAATGTCTATAAAAGGATTATAATTTCTAAACAAAGTGCGAGAATCAAAATATACATGGATTTGTTTATTATTTTGCTTTCTTTTGCTAAAATTAAAATATCAGTATTATTATCATTTGGTTTCACGTCACAAAATATTATACAAGTATATATATGTCATTCATTCATTAGCTAATATAGTTTTTTTTTTTAAATGCAGGCATTTCTTTCTTTCCATCTTTCTTTCTTTCTTTTCTTTAAAAAATGACTAAGTGCCATTATTGTTTATTAAATTAATTAATTAATTCTGTGTTGTTCGTTTTAAAATAAAAGTAAAACACTTATTGTTCTTGTGCAGCTAGTTAAAAACAGACATTTGGTAATGTCTTAGTAGACATTAAAACAGACAACACTTGAGTATCCACCAAAACAGAAAATAAACTTTCCGTCTCGCATTATTTATTTTTTTTATTTTGTTCATATAGGTCATTCAGTTAATCAAAACGCCACAATGAATTTCGTATATAGCTACTTTAACATTTTTGAACTACCTAATTAGCACAAGTGCACAAACATTTTATTCATACGCTAAAGCAAGCATTCCCACGTCCATGTTGCTTTCCTTGTCCCTTGCTTTAGCACGTTTTGCTGAACAGAAATCAAATGGGGAAAAACGTCTGCCCGGATGCAAACTGTCGGGTTTACACCACCAATAAAGTTTACTGCAGGTGTAGTAAAGTCCTAATTCGGAATGCACTACAATGGCCAGCCAGACAGATGAACAATCGTCAGTGGGGACTTGGCCTGTTCTGAGCTTGCGGATGCATTTTTACTGAACTAGGTTTAAAAGACAATCACCGATGGAAAAAATTTCCTTTCACATTAGAAATACGAAATTAGAGGTAATTAGCAGGTTTATTCTGTAACAAATTCTTAGTTTGTCAAAGATTACGTATCTATTTTTTAAATAACTTTTTTCCATAAAGTTCGTTTTAAATTTAGGATAAATAAATAAAAAAAAATCTTATATAGTTCAAAATCACTTCCCATGGTTTTTAGGAAAATTACTAACTTAATAACAGAATAACCAAAAATAACATTTTAATCAACTGATTTCAATAATTATCAGGCTTATTAAGATACAAAAAACAACAACAACAACAACTTAACCTAAACTTTTTTCGGTTCCCCAATTGGCAGCCTTTTTAGTGCAATCAGCCTTAAATTTATTAGCAACGAATCTATTTTTATTACCTGTCGTTACGAGGCGTAAAAATCTTACGAGCTTACGGGCCACTTACCACACTTGCGAGCTAATAAACCACATACAGCTCAATCCCCAGTATAGTGTTCAAAAGTATATTTACTTGAATGCTTACGTTTAAAGGTCAAATGATGATCAAGATTAAAGTGAAAATATTCTGTCAACTTATATTAAAATAATTCCTTGATAGCTGGTTTCTTTTGATAGGGAATACTTTTAAGCAGGTTTATTTAATCTTTAAATGTATATAATAAATAACTACCCTATTATTACATATGGATATTGAAACGACGGAAAATATTTGTCTACCTTTAAAGACGCATTATTCTGCATATTATTATACTTATTATAACTTAAATTAATCTTAACTTAAAATAACTTTCGTAATAGATATACGTTACTGTCAGTTGTATCATAATAACCATGATAACCTCCAGGGCGCAAGCCAACACCTGCTGCAATTTCAACTCATTAAAAAATATAATGAATGTTGATCTATTAAGAATGGTCCTTATTTTGGATAATGTATGACAGTTAGTACAAAGACTTAGTCGTTAGGATTCACAGTAAACAGGAACATTAAATACTTACGTAGTTCTCAGTCAAATAGCAGCAAATGCGTTCTCTCAACTTGATTCTAATGAAAGTTTAAGCAACAAAAACAAACTTGTATGCATCCCAATGCATACACGAAGGTAGGAAACGCACATTTTATATGTTTCTATAATTACAAATATGTCCTCCCTGATGTTACACGCAGAAATCCACAATTTCACCGAGGAAAAAATATGGCTTTAAAAAAAAAAAAAATTTAAATTGAACTTTAATTGTCTGGCATATTTTATTTAAATAATGCTTAAATAATTAATTTAGTATTTTTTTATATTGTATTAGTGCAAAACCGTTTTGGAAATGTACAGAAATTGTACGTAATTATTTGGATTAAAATCCTCACAGAAATGCATAATTCATATGGGAAATACACGACGCCTATATATCTTCACTTTAAATCTATAAAACCTTCTTATTTCTAATGAAGTTGTACAACCTTAAAAATTACAGGTAAGTTGGACAGAATGTTGAAAAAACTTCTTTACTTCTTAAAGGTAAAAATTTAAGGGGCAGGGGGTTGGATCACAATTATTTGTATTAGTCCAATTGTCCTTTCTCTCTCTCTCTCTCCCTCTTTCTCTCTGTGTGTATGTGTGTGGGTGTTTCGCAAAAGCGATTAGATTGTTGGTTTTACTAAAGAAATAACTTGAAATGTAATGGCTGACTTGATTTGATCTTCTTTTTCTGCTCCTATTCTATTAAGTATAATAGGGTTATAAATTAAAAAAAAAACATACCACAAACTAAATACATCCCGTTTTACTATACTACTATCACTACATGAAAGAACACCTTTGCCTTGGGTAAACATCTATGTAAAAACAGGATTAAAATTAAAGGTGAAACAGTAATAAAAAAATAAGGAGAATGTGCCATCATGTTTATTCTTCTGATGATGTCAATAACAGTGGCATGTACACACATTTATTTTATATTCACATGAGAAACAGTTTAAACGAGCATATTGTAACAGTAAGATATTACAAGACGTACATGGAGGTTACACTCAGTGCAATTTCAAATCTACGCTATAACACCAGCACGATAAAATAACATTTTCTTTAACAAAGTAGAGTAGTAATTGTAACAAGTATGGTAATTTACGCACAAATGTGCGTTTTCTGTAGGCAGTTTAAGTTGTTGGGGGGGGGGGGGGGGGTGGTTAATATTTCATTAAACAAAGCTGCTCTCCGATAAGGACAAACTAACCATTTATTATGGGCAAGACTTTGCCTAACTAGGTAGTGGTGTAATACAATTTCTTGAAATCGTTAGCTTGGCTCTAAGCTCTTTAAGTCTTTTAAAGTCTTAAATGCCCAAACAACTTAAATGTTCAATTTGTAAATAACATAGGTTTCAACATACTACAAAGCATAATTTTGCTTTAGGTTAAGTCTTTAGGTAGAAATCTATATTGCAAATTCCCCATGATTAGGTAGCTTTTACCGAGATTTTTCAAACGATGCAATCTCTAGTGATCCCCTTAAAATAACGAAAACATTACAAAATGCAATCTTGCCCATTCGTCATCACAAAGCTTGATAATAAACTACAAGTACTAGTTCATGTAAAATTTAGAATACACATTACGATACTTGTCAACGTCGTTTTCATTTAAATGGTGCTACTGCAACATTTTCATCTTCAGAGGGTTATTATTATTATTATTATTATTATTATTATTATTAATAATATTATTATTACTTTTGCACATGTGATATTGGAATTACATTGGATCCTTTCATCAAGTTGATATTATTGATGCCAGAATATTGTGACAAATTCTATATACAAAACCAACACGTTTGTTTACAATTTCTGTAAACATTCAAATGCCAGTAAGTCCTGATATTGATTTCTTGTTACTTATGATTTTGATATGGTTGTTTTTCAAAACTTGTTCCATCTTTGAAATACAAGCGACTCTGTTAACAAGGTATAATGTTTTAAAAATCACAAAATTCTTTTACATATCGGTATTCTAGTTATACAACCTATTCCACATCGGTGCGGTTATGCAATACAGAATTGTATATTTTCTCTAATTATATATTTTAAAGATTTAATTTTAGTGCTTTCATGTTTGGACTGACGTCCTGAATATTTTTCTCAGTTTTGACCCAACTGTTTGGCACGTCTTTTCTTTCATTAGCAGTCCCCGCAACGTCTTGTCCGTCATATAACCATAAAAAGACCATAAAATCAGTTCTTGCTTTCTTCTTTCTCTTCCGTTTCCTTGTCTTCGGTTTCTTCCGCTTCGCCGTTCTCATTGCCCTCTTCGTCGGCTTCGGCGTCGGCCTCCCCTCTCTGACCCGGAAACTTGTCTTTGTTATTTTCCTTTTTCCACTTCATTCGGCGGTTTTGGAACCAGATCTTCACCTGCCGTTCAGTCAAGCTTAGCGCGTGGGACACTTCAATCCGCCGCTTGCGTGTAAGGTACGGATTGAAGAGAAACTCCTTCTCCAGCTCCAGAGTCTGGTAGCGACTATATGTCTGCCTCCCATTGCGTCTCCCAGGAGCTTTGGGGTGAAACGGGAAAATGCTCATTTTAATGCATCAGTAAAAGGAAATTTCCAGTTATTTACTATTTCCATTGCGCTGATATGAACTGCGGGCATTCATATAAGCATCTCTCTCTCTCCGTCATGCACGCATACACGCGCGCGCGCACACACACACACGCACACACACACACACACCTGTGCTAGGGTACCTAAGGTACCGTGTTTTAGATGAATTGCTAGGGGAACCTAAACTTTACATCCTGGGGACTACAGTAGGCAACAGTTCAAGATGTTTTCTAATAGAAAAAGAGACTAACGTGTTGTGTGTCATTTTCACCATGAAAATATATTATGATTGTTTGTACTGAGTTATGTATAGTCTTTTATTTTAAGGTCACGGGCAGTTGTCTAAGCATTTCACTTATTATCGTATACTGTGTATGACTGTGTATGTGACAAATAATTTTTGAATTTAAATTTGAGTTTGTAAATCTAACGAATGCGGAAAATATAAACGCTCATTACAATGACAACAGGTTTAGTGAAGCATCTCATGCACTAACCCACTGACTCACTCACTAATAAACGAACGCACACGCGCACACACTTACATAAACACACATACGCAACACACACACATACAAACGTACACAAACACAGAGAGAGAGAGAGAGAGACAGAGAGAGAGAGAGAGAGAGAACTTAAGTAATTTAGGCTAGTTAGCTTTCATAGCCCTTTGAAGATGTAATATTGTTTTCGGTATACGAAGAGAAAACATGCAAGACGATCAGACATTGTCGCTGTTGTTTTTGTGCAACTGTTAAAGAATTAGCAGTCGGCAATAAACAATAAGAAGATTAATACATGTCTTAATTTAAGGACAAAATCTGAGCTCGCTGAAAATTAACCTCTTTAACCTGCCTGTGTTTGGAATGTGTGTAAGTATCAGTGTTATTAATTGTCTCTTAATTTTGTTTAGAGTATCTTAGAAATTTTTTCTTTACTCGTCTTACCGATTCGCCTACCGAATTGTATTAAAACACGAAATTTGTGTGTATTTGTTCTTGACGTTTATAAAGCATATAGCATGCATAGCGGATGAATCCTGTAAGGCAGAAACAAACGCTCTCACGGATAAGCATGAGAACGCGGCTGATTGTAGGGTATAATAATAATAATAATAATAATAATAATAAAGTATTCTAACCGTGAGGTCGCATCCATGGAAACATGAGGCTGGGAGAGGTATTTTGATTTAAGTGGCCTTGTCCTTCTCCAGGGTTAGAACTATTGGACGATTTACAGTCTGGGTATTGCGCTAGACTCGCCTCTTGCTGGGCACCATAAAGCGATTGCCTCGGAAGAGCTTCGTATCCGTAAAATTTCGTCGCGTCTCCATGACACGCCAGAGCGCAGGGGTTTTGCTGATACCCCGCGTTAGAGATACCTGTGGTGCCGTGATGGAAAAAGTCTTGTACGTGATGTGACGGGTGCTGAAACCCCGGCGCAGCTGCTCCATGTCCGTACACAAGCGTGTGGCTTCGTGCAACGCTCTGTGGGAACCGACAATCGTAATAAGTCGGCTCTAACGACTCGCCACCTTTGTACTTGGAGAAAAGAGGATTAACAAAATAGGAACTCATGTTTGTCTCGCATTAAATAAGATCAGTCAGTCTAGCGGAAGTATATTCCTCCGGTTTCAATGATGGTAACCTATTGTTGCTGTTCCAAACAGCATGCAATGTAGCAGAAAGAGCAACCGGAACTAGATGGAGAAATGCTGCCCCTTCGGACAATTTGAGGCAGCCTCCACTTCAAGCTCCCCTCTATTCGACTGTTTCTCTCTCTCTCTCTCTCTCTCTCTCTCTCTCTCTCTCTCTCTTTCTATCGCCAACCTTTTCCCTTTTGCAGACTCAAATCCTGGCGTGTAGGGTAGATGTGTGTTAAGGTTAAAGCTGGCTAGCTCCACCGGGTCAGTCACAAGCACTTACTTTTTTTTAGCTTCCTACTCAGCCACCCCCACTACAATGAGCCCCCCCTCTAACTGTTTCCCCCACCACCCCACCCTTTACAGTTTCGTCTTTCCGAAGCGTCTACAGACGTCTACCTTGAAGGGAGCGGAAATCTTTGACCGATTTGAAAATTACAGCTCGATTCAAATGTTTGATATTTTCGCCCCATATTTACCTCAACGTGTTATCTTGGTTGTTCTGCATTGTGTATATAAGTGCATACTGCCAATTTTGATTTAAAGATTTATATATTTAAGATTTCGAAAAGGTGCGCATAAACACACACACACACACACACACACACACACACACACGCACGCACACACACACACACACACACACACACACACACACATGTATATGTAAAACAAATTTGCAGACTTATGGCTACAGAGTTTAGCATGGCATTAAATATAACACTACATAAAAAGTACAAGTGATTTAGTAATTAAACAATTAAAAATACCGTTGTTATTATTATTATTATTATTATTATTATTATTATTGCTATAATTCGCAGCGATGGCCTATACTTTTAGTTTTATATGTAAAAGTGAGGTTTTAGTTACACGCCCTCGTAAACCTTACTGATGAGTTTTGTAGGGTTATAGTTGTATATTTATAAATATCCAGTCAGTAAAATTTGCAAAAACTACACTACGTTCCGCTAGTTGTACGGCCTACCCAAAATATAAGCACTGGATTTTGTAGCGTTACTGACGATTTTTACACTTAGTTGTTAAATATGAGAGGCCCATATTGTAATCAAAATTTATAGACCTCCTTTAGTATATAAATATGCAGATTTTTGACTTCTGATTTTTTTTTTTTTGGTGGCATGGTATAATTGCTGCAGCCCAGTGGTGCATTAATTATACTGTTAAGATACAGGAACATTCACACAAATATATTAAATGAATTTATACAAATACTAATAATACTAATAAGATATTATGTTGTTTATATTATATTATATTATATTATATTATATTATATTATATTATATTATATTATATTATACAATGTATAATAACGTTTAGACTAATTTTTTAAAACACCAGAAACACAGCAAATTAGATAATGACATAAAAATAAAAGTACATGAAGAATTCTCGAAAAAAAAAGAGTTTAGGACAGTGATCAAACGGTAACTTCCATTAATTTTAGCAGTGTTCCCAGCGCACATCGTGAGACAACCTATCCAAACCGTGAGACAACATCGCCATCTAGCGTTAGGTTTTCTTTTTAAACAACCGGTAAATTCAACGTGAGCCAGATGCCAGAGAAATCGCTCTCTTAAAACAATGATAAAATCTATCTAATTTTCTCATTTGCCGGGTGCTGCTTTCAATAGTTTTAGCTTACACTGTAATCGTAAATATAAAAAACGCAGTAAATATTGAGGTTAGATATCTGAAGTTATGTTACGCTTACATTTGTACATTCACGAATCTGTGCACCAAACAGTATCACACGTACCTCGAATAAAAGTACGTTGCTTTTTCGGTTTTCTGCAGTATCCTGAACCTTTGGCGAAATTCTGTTATCTTAATCCAGCACTCTAAGTGAATCCGTTTTTGCTGTGTGCGGCACCTCCACCAGTTCACTAAGCCATAAAGTAATTTAGCCCAGACGTCTAGCCAGTTAGCCAGGTTTTCTTTGTTCGGCTGCATCTGCGACAAACAACGCAAACTCCAAAAGGGTTGTAAAACTAGCATTTTTTTGTCCTGTGCGGAAATGCGGCTGACTGGGCTTTGAAATCTCGGTATCCTGTTCGCATTGTTAAGAGCCACAAAAAGCCAATTTCAGCTGAACACAGTAAACCAAAGCCAAACATATTAAATTATTGACCAAAATTCACGCCTAAACGCCTAATCAATGTACACAGAGAGAACGTGCAAGATGGAATCAAAATGATTTTCCTAATGATGCTTGAATTACAACTCACTACAGTTTTATGTAGATAAACTCTATATGTTTGGTGAAAAAATACATTCTCAAAACCAGATGAAAATAGGATAACATTTATCCTGATTGGTATGGAGTTTAAATGTGATGCCCGGGTAAATAATTAAGAATAATAAATGTACTGCTAAATTTTCGAGAACATCACTGAAGGAGATTTATTTTCTGTAATGACATTTTATAATTTCAGTTTGTTACATTTTGCTACAAAAAAAAAGAAAGAAAGAAAGGAAAATGCTTGTGTTTGATATTGTACTGTAAGTTTATTAACAAATATCACTAACAAGTATTTATTATTATTATTGTTGTTGTTTTTGTTGTTGTTGTGTTGTTGTTATTGTTGTTGTCGTTGTTGCTGCTGCTGTTGTTGTTGTCGTCGTCGTCTCATGAGGTTTAAATTCTAAAGTCTGAAACTTAAATACCACAGGAGTTGTGGTCCATTTAAACATAACTTCCTACCCCCAAAAAAGCTGCCAAACAAGGCCCTGGGCAAATTATAACGAAACATAGTGGCACCGAGTCTGTAATGACATAGCCTATAACATATATGGCTTGTACATGGCAGTGGCATGTAGCATTTTAGTGTGTTTGGTTTATTTGTAAGCTCATGTTTAAGAGCAACTTTTGACATGAACGTTGACTAACGCTTTACAGTGTAGTTTTGTCATCGTGCATAATTTTCCCAGTGAGCCTAGACTCGATTTTTTCCAGATGAGGACATAATATACGTGTAGGCCAAAATCTCTTTTCAAGCTTCACTAAAAACCCCGTTTTAAATGTTTCAAAATTGTGCTCAGAAAATGTACTCAATTACTTTAACAAGATGACAGTATAGTATATTTAAGCATCTACAATACATACTGAACTTTTGTACAGTTTTATGAAAAATGAATGGAAATGCACAGTTACAGTAAAAACAGCAAGATCACATTGACGTAAATGCTTTAAACTATATTACTTGTTACAAAATATCAAATTTCTACACCTTTTACAAAAAATCAAAACACGCACTGGATGAACATTCACGTAAAAATTATAAATTACGAAGTTTAGAAGTTGAGGAGTTCAAGTATTGTCTTGCTTCTACATCGGGGACAGCTCTTAAAGAATATAAAATAAAGAAACGTAATCTAAATCCAAAAAGGCTGAAATGTGCAAGTACTTATAGAGTTAGTATAAACAAAAATTGGTAAAACTGCAGTAATAAGAAATCATAATTACACCATAATAAGCCCACTATCATTGTTTCTGTTGCAAGGAAGGCGATAATTATTAAGACTAAAAAATTAACGTTCCTTCAGTCTGTTTTCAGTAAAAGTTTTAAAAGCTTTATTCTTTGCCGTCGATTTTTTCCTTGTTCATTTTCTTCATCTTCATCCGTCGGTTCTGAAACCAGATTTTGACCTGTCGTTCCGTCAGGTTCAGCACTCTGGCCACTTCGTATCGTCGGTCTCTTGTAAGATACATATTGAATAAAAATTCCTTTTCGAGTTCAAGTGTTTGATATTTTGTATAAGGGCATCGCTTCTTTCTTGTTGAGCGCGCATGGATCCAGTTGGCCACAGGATTATCTGCAAAACAACATATAAGCAACAATAATTAGACAAAAACATTGTAAGCAAGAATTTCTAACCTGTCGATTAATTTTGAATTATTTTAGCATGTGTTAGAAAATGTAATCGTGATAAACTAACATCATTATTTTACCATACTTAAAAAAAATCCTGTTTATTAATATTTGCATTCTAACGCATCAAAAGTCTTTCTTTAGCTTTGAAATCGGTTACTAGCGGCGAGAATTGGCGTCGTAAAGTTTTGAATAGATCTATTCACTTTATAGGACCATAAAACGCCTAATACCCCTTGTGGCTCAGGTCTGTAGTGAAAATGTCTTACTTTGCACTTAATTGACTCTTTTACATTCCATTTGTTGTCTCGTGAAGTTCTTATGGGTTTATTTCTGGGGAAATTATCCTATGCTTTTATAACGATATAAAATGTGGTCTTAGCCTATATGTCGCTATATGCAAGTTCATTTCCCAAATTAAAACATATAACATGTGATTCCATGTTCAACTCAGCTTTACCAGTAAGTTTCTGTTAGCACACATGTATTATTATTATTATTATAATTATTATTATTATTATTGTTGTTGTTGTTTGTTTACTATAACCCATTATGGCGCTGTTAGCACTGCTATCCACTGGCCACACATCAAGTAGTTATAAAAAAATGCATATAAAAATCCACAGCTCCCTAATTATACCTTGTATTTTTTAACTAAGATTCAGTGTTGACTCAGAATTTACTGCCTTTCCAGACCTGTCCTTCGATGAGACCATTTTATAACCCGCTACCCGTTTTACAGCCCTGTCTTACGGCGTTTGTCTTCTACGGACAGCCCCAAAAGCAGACTTGAGCCAGCCGAGAACGGCAGGGGCCAGATGAAAGGCTTTAGAACTTGGTTTTACGACGAACGACCAGCCAACCACCAAGCAAACACAATAAACCCGAGGCGTCTCAAATGCAGCTGTAAACAAGAATAGCTTTTAACTTACTTGGGTCCAACTCAGCCTTCTCGTCTTTGTGCTTTCCGGAAGACACGATCTCAGACTCCGGGGAAGATGGATTCTGCTGCTTGTCCCTGATGTCGACCGCTGAACAGTAGACATAATCCGAATAGGTGCGTCCGTTTGAAACTAAACAGTCTGTAGTTCGGGGATCCTGAAAGGCGTCAGGTTTTAACCCATAGTGCCTGCTGTTAGCTGCATAGCCCGGAAAGGACACAGTACCAGGAATAGGCTCTAGCCACGAGCGGACATACCTCGAGTCTGTCCCTAAGTGAGGTTGATGTGTGTACGGATGGTAAACCACTGATGACTGTGAATGACCAGGGGCCCAAGAGGTAGTAAAAACCGGTGGTTTCGGGGCAAAACTGCACGACGGATAATCCACGCACTCCGGAACGAGAGGCGTCGGGCGTGAACCGGAGGACATAGAAGCAGTCGTCGGAAATCGAGACGCCAGAACATCCTCGCTCTCATGGTTGATCAAGGAATCCACATAATAAGTACTTATGGGACCCGTAGTCGACATGGCTCTGTTGCCGTCTCTTTTACATGCATCCGATTATTATATGGAGTGCATGTGTACTTTTTTTTATCTGCCCATAGAACAATCAAGCCAGGTAATTATTTCTGAAACCTTCCCGGCTGCGATTGGACGACTATGAGACACGTGATTACATTTACCCCCTGGAAAAAAAAAGTGTACAGCAGATCAATGCGCGGGTTGTCTTGCCTTAGAAATTCACTTCGGGACTGCAATAAGGTTACTTATTTCAGCTGTTTAAATAGGTAGCCTTACAGAGTGTACTAGAAATAGATATCAAGCTGTCCTAACGTGTATTTCTTATATGAAAGAATACGTTTGGCTTCAAAAAGAAAGGGTTTTCTTTATTTTATAGGGGAACTATTTCACTCTGCCATTCATCTTGGTCGAGCATACAGCCGTTTCTATCTGCTTTCTCCCCCTCTATCTATCTCTATCTCTCTCTCTCTCTCTCTCTCTCTCTCTCATATATATATATATATATATATATATATATATATATATATATATATATATATATAGGCTATATATGTGTGTGTATGTATATATAAGTCGAAGAACCATATTTTGTTAAAACTCAAATAAAAATATTTTTGTGCTTTAGATGTAGGATTTTGTCTTTGTTTTTCTTTCTGAAACTTTAGTAATCGTCAGTTTTACATAAACTCAATTTTTGATATCCCTCATAAAAGGGAGATTTTAAAAAATGAGGAGATGGGAAACGGAGCTTGAACGATTGGCCACACCAATGATTATTTTCGGCAAGTGCTGGTGTATGTTTCATGTCCCTTAATAAATGTTTATGAGGAAAAAAATTGATTGTTATGTTTGTTAATAAAAATGCATCAGCGTATACTGTAGTTATAACCAGTAACCACCTTACCAAAATGGAAGATCAGGTTTTAATTGACCTGCATGTCTTGTACATGAAAACTCTTGAGTGCTCACGCAATGCGTGCCTATTTAATTACCAATTGCATGTAAATTCAAATACATTTTAGAAAATAAACCACTTGTTATTTATAATATAAGGAAGACAAATATCTGCAATTGACCTTTAAGGCAACAGTACACTGACATGACCATGCTTCATTTAAAGCTACTTTGGTTTATTAAATTCATTTAGTAATTTCCTCATACTCGTAACGCAACAGCAGGGGAAACCTTACAAAGCAGTTATTAACGCAACCTGTACATTAAGGTTGGTTTGCCTCAATCTGGCATTGTCAAATCAACATTCTTCACTAATTTTACCTACAAAGGAACGCGGTAATAATAACCTAGATATTAAAGAAAAAACTATAAATAATAAAATTAATTGCTTGATTTGTAGATAATCTACATTGAGCGAGAACCTGAAAAGTAAAATAAGCAGTTTGTTCAGTGCGTTTGCATCAGACATTAGACAAAACATAATGCAATCATTTTACTTTTGCTATTTTTTCCTTGCTTAAAAAAATCAATAATGGCATATTCTAATTCTAGTGAGATTTCTGGTCACGCCAATAATTTATATATGCAGAACAGATGTCGGTGCGCGCATAATACCAAAGTTTAAAAAAGCTTCCCTAAAAAGCACAGAGCACAGTTTTCAGAGTCACAAAGGTCGCTGTAAAAGTGATACCTTTGTATTATAAACTTAACTGAAAATCTTGACGACTATGTTTATGTGCATATGCCCAGGTTGTGCACAGTGTATACATTTGAGAAAACAAATTATATAACTGCAAAAGTATTTTAGATTGGATAAATAATTTTAAGAACCTCCCTTACGAATTGTTTAAACACAGTAATTAAACACTATGTTTTTTAAATAATACATTATCGTGTTTATTGCTATTGTATCGTAAAAGTAATAGTAAAAGATATTACTATTAAAAACTAAAAGTTTTTTTCATTGTCCATACTGAATAAATTTACTTGCAAAAATGGTTTGTCTTTAGATAGATAGATAGATAGATAGATAGATAGATAGATAGATAGATAGATAGATTATTATAAGATTCACATGGCCATTTTATTAGAGATATTGTTTTATATATAGACGCGGACAGGCGTTGGTGCATATGCCTTTAATATCTCCTTTATGTCTAAACTTAATAGCAATAAAAAAGCAACGTCAGCTGTAAAGCGAACTGAGAATATTTCCTACAATTTGTCTATTTCTATTACCTATTTCTCGAAATATTAGCAACCGCTTCGTTCCGTGGTGTTCGATGCAGTTCCGGTTTATTTAATTTTTTTTCGTCACAAAAAATTGCATTGTATGTAATCATCGAGAAAATAGGTAAATGTCGAATCCACACCCTCGAATGCTTGAATGCTCGTGAAAAACACTTTGGTAACATTTGAACCCTGTCAAAGTTTGAGTTAAAGGCCCTAAAACGGAGGCAATATGCTTACACCAGGTCACCAAGGCAAGGTTTGAACCGGATACACTTTTTTATGTAAAATGAGTCGCGAATGTTCTATTAGAAATACACATTTTTAAGTACATATCTATCTATCTATCTATCTATCTATCTATCTATCATCACATGCTAAACAAACCCCATTCTGTGGGTGTACTTTTTGGAGTACTCTACAGTCATTGGCTAGATGAGAAAAATAATCTTCAAGTACATACAAAGTACCCAAAAGGTTTATATAAAAGTGTAAAAAGTATAAGTATGTTTTTTTCTCCTTGAAAATCATATTCAGATAAAAATACAAGCATTTCATTTCAAAATCAGCTATCTATGAGAATATGTATGTATGTATGTATGTATGTATGTATGTATGTATGTATGTATGACAAAAAAAAAATTACCATACAGAGTACTGCCAAGTGTACAAAGTTAGTTATATAAAACGACATGATTTCAATTAAGTATTAAGATAGGCTTTTTATATTTACCCTACAAGGGTAGCATCTGTTAGCAGAATAATAGCTCATTAGACAAAATGCATCTGCCATATAAATATTTGAAACCATATACACACACAATATGTATTGTTTATAATTTGTAAGGTGAACATGTAGACAATACTGTTTATGGAAACAATCATGCAATAAATGTCAAGAAAACATACAACATAAGAACAATAATTCGCAGTAGTTTGCAAGCATGTTGCTTTTTTTGATGTCCACGAAAAGCATTATTTAACTGTGTCCTGGTTCAACTGGAATGGGCTATTTATCCCAGCTTTACCATACTACTTCATGTATTAAAATGAATTTTGGTTAAACAATTCAATGTCTGCAAAATATTATGCACCAATTTCAATTTAATAAATATTATTTAGTACCACATATATTTGGCTGTATAATTTTTGAATAAATTGCCTTTATATCTAGATAGAAATGTCCTCTGGGTGTAATTTTGAATGCTGTAAACTCTTTGTTAATGACGCATTCCAGAGGAGTTCCCCATTTACACAACTGAATGAAAATGACTTTGGATTCCAGACTGTCTCCTCCTGTGTGTGTGTGTGTGTGTGTGTGTGTGTGTGTGTGTGTGTGTGTGTGTGTGTGTGTGTGTGTGTGTTAACAAAACAAGCAAAGATGGCGAAACCCATATCGACCATCTTATAATAACATGCTAGTAAACAGCCCAGTTCCTATACCTAACAGGCTAGTAAACAGGCCAGCTCCCATTTAAATTTTAAGTTGAGTCATAATTGTTTGGAATATTAAGCTGTAGTTTGCAATGTTATTCACTATGCTACGATACACACACACACACACACACACAAGCGCACAAGCATACACTTTTTTCATTTATTTCCAGTCTTCCTAGTTCTATCTATCTATCTATCTATCTATCTATCTATCTATCTATCTATCTATCTATCTATCTGTCTGTCTGTATGTGTGTTTTTTGCAGGTTTTATAGTTATGTGCAATATTATAAGAAGGCGAAATACAATAACCATTTTGATTTTAATTTAATTTTAAGTCTTCAGGATATATATGACTAAAGATAAGTCTCTAGGTAACAAGACATGTACTTAACTCAGATATCCTTTTAGTCAAGGAAACACTCAACAGAAAGCGGAATCAGAATTATAGCTCATTAAACAGCTTAATTGTAATTATAGTTTTACAATCCAACGCTCAAGTATGTAGATTGTTTATATAGTTCAATTTACATTTTGCTCTAAAGCTCAAATATGACGTATGTTAAATTTCCTGTTTTTGCCATTTCGAAATTGAACAATAATCCGAAATTATCCTAAATAAGAGCATACTTTTATGTGATACATTTTAAGACCTAATATACATAATCAGTGAGGGATTAAAGTGCATTTATCAAACGATTACTAAAATCTGCATCTATCAAACGATTACTAAAATAAATGCATATTAGCTTGTGATTGCTTCTTAAACCGGAGTTTTTGCAAAATACGGGTTTTTTGCAAAGGATGCACACATCTCTTTTAAAAAATTAGATCAATGACTTCAGTTAGGCAGACATTAAGACATGTAAGTACATTTGGACATATGTGGCAGTTCAGTCTCTTCTTTCTTTCTTTCTTTCTTTCTTTCTTTCACATTCTCTTTCATTAATTTGATTCTCTTTCTTAAACACAAACATCCGCACAGGCAATGTCTATGCTGCAAGAGACAGCAACCAGGAATAAAAAGACTTTTTGTTTACATCCATCATGTTTTTTTCTTTCCTTTACTTTTTGTTGAATTATATTATCCGAATAACAACATTAATGAATGGCACTGTTAACACTTCTACAATCAAAAACTTGCAATCAAAGCCCACACATTTCGGTGTAGCCGAGGTTTACCCCATGTAATGTTTACAACCTTTTTCCCCTCTGAGAGCCTAAAAACCTTTTACTGCCCAGCACTTAAAACGCGAGCAAAGAGCAAAGAAGCCCACCGTGGCTATAACTGTTTAGTTCATTTACAATGCCATTTGCGAAGACTTCACTGCACAGGGTGTAATTTAACGGCAATTGTCGCCCTTGATGAAGCCGAACTGACGTAATCAAGGCAGTTTCTTGTTGTCGAGCCAGGAAGCTCAATCCCAACAACATGAAACTACCTAAACCACGCACCAGCTGCGCGTGACGACGTTATTCTCCCGGAGAAGACTAAATAATATTTCGCAAAACAAGTAAGAATTTTGATCTACTTCACATCGGGTCCGACGACATGTAAACAGTAACTCTTCCCATTGTTCGTTCTCTTAATGCTTGGGCACCGCAAATTAGTTATACCAATTTTTTAATCTTTCAATACGCAACGCATTGGCTTTTGCATAACATAGCTAAATAGCAATATCTAAGTGCAAAGACTAGCATGTTAAGGGATATGCAATTCGGTTATAGCCTTTAACAGTCCCAAGCAAAATGGAGTCCTTATAAAGTTTAGCCTATCAATTATGACAGACGATTAAAACAGTTGGACATTAAAAAAAATCGATCTACAGACATGTCACGGATTAGCCTATTAACTATTAATTAATAAGACCAAATAAAGTCCATTGTTTAATAGCGTGTTAAACCAAACTATTTTTCACCGAAACGACATTTTAAGCTAGTGAAAGATCGTTTAATTAATTTTAAAATCTTCAACAATCATAATAAAAATATGCACTCTTACCTTTACAGCCTTTCTTCAAATCAGCACATCTGTACATGATATGATCCACCGATTAATTGATTGATTGATTGATTGATTGTTTGATTGTTGTTGTTGTTGATGCTTATCGTACATCCATGTTGACTGGCTGGTAGGGGTAGCGCTCCTCCATGCCATTAAGTCGTCTTCCTGCCTCTCTAACAGCCCGCAGAGCGCGCCAGTGAGGCCAGCACATTGCAGGCTCGGGTATGTGAATTAGCCTTCTTCCACTCCGCTTTTTAATGCATCTTTACTGCACCAGCACATTATATTTGCAGATCATAAAATCCACCCCCAGCGCTTTGCAGGACCGTCATGACATTACAATTTTATGACCTTGACTTACTGTGGTCACCTGGATAATATTTAAATCAACGTTATGGGGACTCCCACTCTCATTGAAAGTGCTACTCTCTCTCTCTCTCTCTCTCTTTATCTCTCTCTTTTCCTCGCTCTCTCCCTCTCTCTCTGGCTATTACCGTTATTTCTCTCTCTCAACAGAAAGCTAAAGAGGATCTACTAGGGCACAAGGGGAAGGAGATACAAGGACATTATATTTCCAAACCCCTTTTATTCAACAATGCCGATTGAAAATGAAATTGACAAAATGAACAGTAGGCATGCAAATTACATAGTACGCAATGTTTGGGACACACGCGCACTAAGGACAAACAAGCTAATCTAAGACATCAGGTACAGTAGATTGCGCATAGCAAGACATGCCCAATGTTTGAACAAGCCTATGATGTCTTTTTGTGCGCTAATTTACACATTTACGGCAAGCTGAGCGGCATTATTAAGTTAGGCTCAAGCCGAGGTGTGTGTGTGTGTGTGTGTTTGCGTGCGTGCGCGCGCGCGCGTGTGTATGAGACAATAAGTCCGAGGTATCGATAAAAATAAAAGTAACTGTTTCGGATTTTGCTTTTTTGTTCTGTCTTCAATTAAAGTTGTAGCCCGTTAGCTCCCGGACACGACTTTCCCTGTTTAGTTTTTTCAGTTTCATCCTTCTGTTCTGAAACCAAATCTTGACCTGTCTGTCTGTGAGGTTGATACTCTTGCTGATCTCCAGACGGCGCTCTCGAGTCAAGTACATGTTAAACAAGAACTCCTTTTCAAGCTCAAGTGTTTGATGCTTTGTGTAAGGACATCTCTTCTTCCGTCCACTTTTAGCTTTTAGCCAGTTCCCCGTAGTGTTTTCCAACTTTGTTTCATCTGCATTAAAAAAGTACAATAAAAAGTATTAAAGATAAATTTGATTAAAACAGCTACATTTGATCCAAATTATATATATATATATATATATATATATATATATATATATATATATATATATATATATCGAACGCTAACTAAATGCTATGAATATATGAAGTTATTATATGTACCACCGAAAATATTAAATGACTTAAACATAACATTGTAAATATAGTATATTACATATACCGAAATATGGGACAGAAAATTATATATAGATATAGATATATAGATATAGATATGATAGATAGATGGCACATTTAATACATAACACAATTTTTAAAACTCACATGTGCACTTCTGTTTCTTTTTTCAATAAATATTTTTTAACGTTTTAACGAAAGTATATATTTAAAAAAAACCTCTATATTTTGGAAATTAGGTCAAATTATGTTTCTTTTATCAAGAGTAATATTTATTTTAAATGCATTTTTTAACATTTGTGTTTTATAATTGGGCAAAAATCTATTTTATTAAATAAAAATATAATGCTTTTTTTATTGACAATATTCGTTAACAGTATAAGCCATATGCTTTATAAGCTTTAAACGAAGTTAATTGATATTAAGATATACCAAAAGAATGCATGCGTCGAAAGAAAATTGCCAATATTTAGTAGAGATTTTGTATGGAGAACAATCGATACAGCCAAATCACTGTTAGAATTTTACTTTTTTATTGTTTTTTTTCCTCACAAGGCGAAAACCCTTTTTCTTACTGACATCTATTACAGTTATCAATACTTAAGAATTAAATGTAATTTCGTGTGCGTAAAACGGGGGCTGCGCGAGCTGCCGTTGCGAATAAAATGAACCATTTAATCTTTTATAAATATTTTAATAGTAAATTTACTGCTTTACGTTGTTATAACGTGTTTGTGTGTGTGTGTGTGTGTGAGAGAGAGAGAGAGAGAGAGAGAGAGAGAGAGAGAGAGAGTTGATATTATAACATATTTTAATATTATTAAAATTGTATTCATATTATATATAGCATACAGGTCCATGCATTTTTTTTCTGAAGTGTAAATTTTTTGGCTGACTCTTTATATTGCTCTGTGTGCTTTTTTAGCTACATTTGGTCCATGCATGTTTGTTCATGCACAGTGTTTATTTATAGATTGTCTTTCCAGTTTTGTATATTTTATTGCTAAATGCGATTTTCATTATGAACACAAATAATCTAAAAAAAACTATTATGATAAAGAGATGTCATATCTGTAACAGACGACAATATGCCTTGTGTATAATGGAAAAGAATGTATTTTTATTCATTGTTGTACTTATGCTCGAGATTCAAATAGTGACTGCAAGACAACCTGTTGTTTATATTTGTGCGTGTGTGTGTGTGTGTGTGTGTGTGTGTGTGTGTGTGTGTGTGTGTGTGTGTGTGTGTGTGTGTGTGTGCGTAAGACAGACATAGAGAGAGAGAAAGTGTCTGTGTGTGTGTGAGTGTATACGTACAAAAACTTGCACGTTTGCTCAGGCACACAACACAGAAACCCACTGAAATAAATTAATTTTAAGTTGATTAGGGAAGGTAATTTAATCACCTTTCATTTCGCTTTCAGAATCATCTGTGCAGCTGTCGGTCTTCGGGCCGCCATCTTCTTTCCTTAGTTGCTGTCTCTTATCCGCACGATGCTCCTCCGCATTCGTTTCCTCGCCCGTTGCGTCCTGCTGCGACTTGCTCCTCTTGACAAACGAATCTACGGCTCTTGTCTTTGTGGGAGCTGTTATTCTTGAAATACGACTGAAGTCCGTGTCGAACCCATCGTCCTCATGCACTCTTTCAGTATACACCTGGTTCCCTCGGAAATACCCGACGGAGGAGACACCGCTTTGATCAGTTTGGTTGCTATTGTCTCCCAGTCGGATATAGGTGGAGTCCGTAGACTTCTTGGGACTATCGATTTCAGATTGATACAGACAAGGTATAGCTTCTTCCTTGACGCCACTACTTGTAAAAGAGCATGGGTGCAAAGGCTGGGCAACAGGTTGGGCACCTCTGTAAGTTTTGGAGGCGGTCGTCCAGGCGTCCCGCTGCGACAGGTAATGCGCGTGCTCATAGCCGCTGATTAGCACAGTGCTCGGTGGTAGCTCATCCCGTTTGGAGTGGGAAAGACCAGCAACGCCTAAATTTCTCATCTGACAGCCATATTCTGCGGACGTTGAGATGTACATCCCAGAGTTGGTAGAATATCCTTCACCTCTGTATGGAGACGTTTCTCCCACCAGTGATTCCATCAGAAACGCGCCGGCTGCCACGTTGTTCGGACATGACATTTTGCTGACTTGGGCGTGTTGTTGTTTCTTATGTTTTTAAGCAAGCTCGTTTATGTCGGAGTGGATAGGGACAGTAGGACGCTGACATCTTTTGGGAGGTGGGGGGGAGCGAAAAATATCGGCTACATAATTATGGATTCAAGGCGCTTCGTCATGTGATTTTCAGACCAATAGGGTTTTGGAAGTGGCCTTGATGCTCTAGACTGCTCTGACGTCAAGAGGGTCAAGTTGGTGAGTAAATGGAGCTCATTGTAGAGCAATGGCGCCATCTAGTTGAACCGTTTGTGAAAAAACACTTGTTAAAGAGAACAAAGAGCAGACAAACGTGTGGCACCCAGTGACTTCTGGGACAACAAAAGCAACGTACAGCAGACATATAACGCAGTTGGTAATGTGGATGATGACAAAAAAGTTGCATGAAAAAATGCATGCATAAATAACACAATTTATAATCTTGCTAACCTCACTTACTGAACACACAACTAATGGCATGTGTTTAGAAAAAGCATACTTATGATTGTTTTACACAATATGAAGGTATATTTGTTCGCTATACGTTTATGGAGAGATTAGAATTGTGAGTGTGAGCGTTCGTGCAATTTATAGTTAGTGAAACTATAAACTGCTAAAATGACTCTTTATCTATTTATCCCCAATAACCACTCTGTCCTTTTTATAGTTGCCGTGAATCCCCTTTTGGACTGGCGCGAGCAGGAATACATCTACAACAATTTAACAGCCACAACACCCTTATCCCATACGACTTGTAAAACGACTTTGTAAAGTTAAATATCTTTTCTTTTAAGTACAAATAGGTAATGATTTTAAAAAAACTATTTTATTAAAACCGTATTAAAGAGTATTTAGTAGAGAAACCATGCAGCATTATTTCATTTTCTTTTGTGTACTCTCTGTACGTATATCACCATGTAAAATACACAAAATTCGGAATTATATTAATTGGCCTATCAAAGCGTAGGTTTTCAGGTGATATCAGTGATCTTAACTGTACAATTAGTTTCAATGCTGCTTTTTATAAATAATGTTGCATTGTATTTAGTTAAAATCATGGAAGGAAAATGTGTTTTAGGCAGATCTCGGAAATACCCGTGCCAACAATCGTTAGACTATGCGTTGTATGTAATATAATGTATGTCTAAAAATATGTATGTAAATCAGTAATACTAATTTAATTACATTTGCAAACTAGGAAAAACATAAAATTTGAGATTTTGTGTGGGTTTTGATTTCCACTGATATATTTTTAAAATGTTATTATTATTACCACATATCGTATCGCATCTGGTAATTTAAGACAAATTCAAATGAGCTTAGTGTTATGGAATATTTGTTATTTAATATTGTCCTATATATATATACAGAGTCAGCTTTTTGCTGACTGTATAAAATTAGTTATACTAAATATACTGTATAATGAGTTATACTAAAATTATTGCTATACGTTATAGTTTCATATGTATTATATTATTATAATAATATGATTAATCTTGTATTAATATAAAAAATGTAACCTTCCTGAATGTATTTTTTGGCTGACTCTGTATATATAGATACGCCTATATATACAGCTCGTTTTTGTCTTGTTTACTTTTGGCTTTTAATTTTTTATCTTTCAATAGTGGTTTTAAAAAATTGTGATAAAATAAATAAAAAGACTGTAATTTAAATTTTATATACAATTAGTTTTTTTTATTTCCTATAATATATGTTTTATATTTAAAATGTAATTTATGGTATTGGTATAGTCTGTTTTATAGTCATCTAGTAGGCATTTTAAAGTGCCATTCATATGATGTCACGACGTCACACTGATGTAATGTTTAATATTAAACAAAAATATATTTGCTCTGCTAAAAAAAGCTAACTATATATAGGAAATATTAAAATATTACAGTGAAAATGTTAAGATAATTCCCAATGTCACAGTTTTTCTAAACAATATATCATTGTAAACAATTTTTGTGACTTTTTCAATAAAATTATTGAAAGCATGATTGTGTGTTGCTTATATTGTTTCATGCTATGACAATTCTTTATTGGATTTTTTAAATCGGTACAATATAGATTTTTATATTTCAACACAATAATGTTTTTATAAAACTGGTAAAAAAAAATAAACATGCCTGTACACAATTGTGCCACAGAAAGCTTGAATAGGCATACTGAATTTAAATACAAAAAAAATCAAGCAGTAGATAGTATTTCTAAGCGTGCATTTCTTCAGTTGTTAAAGACGTGTGGAGGAGGTGCATCATTGATCGCTTTTTGTAAACTGCGGGTACAATGAATTTCTTTTTTTACGTTAAAGTGGCTACGATTTAGCCGGCTTTATTCACCACACTGGCATCTATTCACTGCGTCTAATAGAAATGTACAGTGGCTGTATGAAACAACCTAAAAACGATTATAAATCAAAGAGTGGTAATCGGAAATCACTTCAGCGTTTTATTAAATTTCTAATCTCACGAAAAACCACACAAATTATTGCTGCTTATACGTATATAACGTATACATAATATATTTGCACACATTACTTCTTATCCACTGGAAAGACCATAAGCTATATTGCTCTACAACAATAACTAATGGAGGTTACAATTAAATACAATATTTATATTTTAATATCTCTTTGAATTTGTGTTTTGTGTTTCCGTTTTCATTGACATATTACACCGACATAAAATCGAAATCCACTCTCCCCTAATTTTTATAGTGTGTTGGCCGGAGACTGTGAGTCTGAGAGTATTGATGTCTATGAACTCTAAGCCATTTCCCGCATTTTCTCCAAAAGTGCACTCATATGGCATCCATTGCATCAGTTCTGTCTTCACCTGTAGCCATTAACAAAAATAAAAATTTAAAATAGTTATAAAATTCCGTACTCGCGGGAAAAAACGATGGATACGTAAAGTTTATTTAAGGTTTCTTACTTATCATTCTTACAAGCTACACAAAAAACTATGATCTGTACACAGAACGCTTCTTAGGCGCTGCATATGACCCAGTGTAACTCGTTTGTTAGGCGGACACTCGAGGAGTGTCTTCATCGGCAGGATGATGACGCAGCCGAAGGAATTCGACAAATTATCTACGTCATTAAACCAGGGCCAAGGTTGGTGGGCGTGACAAGAGAAGTCCTTTAGCCTTGATCCTTGGCTATGCCCCCCTTTTTTCGCTTGCTATCTGTCTCTTCCACAATTCTGCGGGCAAAGCTCACTGCCAATGAAAGCGTGAAAGCCATCGGTTGCCGAGACCCATTCTTTTCCACCCATGCACATTGGAATAAATAATGGAGTATCAAATATGTTAACGTTAATAACACTGTACACGTTATTGTGCTCTGGGAATAACTTTCTTACTTAATCGCACTGCAGCCTTTGAAATAGCCAGTAGCCAATAAAAGCCAGAAAATGCATAATAAAAGCCAAAACAATACCTTGTTCGCACAAAAAGCGCATTTTATTGGTATAATAAAGTCAATTTACTGGGCGTGGCAAGTTACCTGAAGTCTTTGCAGGTTAAAGTCTGATTTTTTGCACAGTTCTTGTCACGCCTATCCTCACTGCTTGTCTGTTATTTTCCATACTGAATACAGTGTTGTTCTTTATACCAGTTTATTGCAATAGGTTAAAGGTGAAGCCATATACAATAGTAAAGCACAAAGACAACACTGAATTATTTCACCTTGATGTGCACATACACATAGGCCACAAGCCAACATGTAACATCAAATGGCTTATGTGAGCCTATATCTACATACAACACCCCGCCCCAAAATCCCCCACTCCGAGCACAAATCGCTATCGTTCTGCTGTTTTCTCAAGCATCGATTTTTTTTTCACCCATGCTGATCAGGTTATTTAACAGCTATTTTATGAATTGTGGTTATTAATAAATAAGCAACCAATAGGTTAGTGGTGTTAGATGTGGTTGCTTCTACAAATAGACTACTGGTGTTCATTCTCTAAGTTCTTTCAAGTTCTTTGTTCGAAGATTCAGACTCTCTTGTTTACTGTTTACTGCGGAAGTGGACGCCATTCCCCGCGAACAGACGGTGCAATTAAGAGAAAAAAAATAGCCATTTAGGGCCTCTAGCTTTATGGCACTGTCTAGACCACAAGAGTGGTGATTCCATTTACTGGGTACTAAAAGAGGTTATCTTTCCCCTCTGTTTTTCTCTCGGACTACGAACTACAATTTCAATGTCTTTGCAGTACAGCTATGTTTATAGTTCAAGTAGATGTCCCCCCGCCCCAAACGAGAATCCAATTATTCAGATATTTGCCATACTCACCTCTGATTAAAATCAAATAAATGTTTCCCTGTGTGAATTTTATTATGCGATTGTAAATGGTTCCTTTAGGTGATATTAGTTTCTTCAGCACCGTTAAACAGTTAAATTGCTGAAACGTTTAATCGTACACGTTGACGTTTCTCGATTGGCCAAAAATGACTCGATGAGTCAAAATTCACTTAAAATTCACCTTTACATTGTATATATTTATTTCATATACGGTATACCAGATCATACACAGTCCAAATGTAATTTTTGCGCTCTCAGGCTAAAGACAACATAACACGTAGAATATCATAAAGAAACAAATAAATTAAACAAAAGAACACGGGTCTTAGGGTAAAGCGCGCAAGAACTGCAATATAAAGAAAATAGCAGCAATGTTAGGGAAAGTGAACTTAATATTAGCTATATTTACAATCACAAATTCACGTTGCATAGTCTCTGTACAAGGAATACGTTATTACACATTGTACAAGTCACAGTTTAAAATGACAAAAGAGGAAAAAGAAAGAAAACTACAAGATCTTGTACGACGACTTCAGTTCGACTTTGATTTGTTATATATTTACAGTAACTAGTCATTAAATGTGTGTTGTGAATAAGCTATCTACAAAGATTTCAGTGTAGCCTGTTATTTTTCTTGAAAAAAACTTTGTGAAAAGTGAATCTAAACTTGAATTTAACTACAAATCCTTGAATTTAAAGCTCAATATTTATCGTTTCATGTCGTCTTTTGCTGTTGTACAAAAATCCATGCGAATTTATTCAGTAATGTTAGCTTCATTGGGATACATGATGAATAGATCATAGAATGATGGAACATCCAAAGTTTTCGGGAATATCAAGTAAAATCAACCTTGGCCTACTAAATAAGTCCATAGTTTACAACAATGGGTTCCCAGAGAAATACTGCAAGCGGTCTCTGCTTAATTTTTTTTCTTTCATTCTGCGATTTTGAAACCATATTTTCACTTGTCTGTCAGTAAGGTTTAGCATTCTGGAGAGCTGCAGCCTTTTCTCCTTGTTGATGTAAACGTTAAAGAAAAACTCTCGTTCCAGTTCACGAATCTGAAACTTGGAGTATGGACATCTCTTCTTCCTCGTGCGGGGGGCACCTTAGAAATATCAAAAGGACAGTCATTATCTTGCAACACACTGATGCAAAAATAATATCCTGCTAAATCCATATGTGAGTTGTGCATTTACCTAATGACAGTGTAATCAAAATTTAACTTTAAATTCGTAGTAGATACAGTAGAAAAAAAACTTTTAAGCTTTAAACAAATTTATGGGAGGGTCATATTAATCATAAATAAAATACACAGGGCACGCTTGAATCTACTCGTAATTACTGTAATAATAGTATTCAATAAAAGAAAAAAAAAACAGTTTTCAAGAAAAAAACTTAGATTTTTAAAATTATTTATTGGGTCTTACAAGACATAAAGTGATTTTCTCTGACGTTATGGAAACAAATGACATTATCCAAAATTATTTTTCTTGAAATAATCAAATTTGTGTCTTTAGTTATGTATATATTTAATTTTATTATTATTATTATTATTAATAATAATAATAATAATAATAATAATAACCTCGGGCCTGCAGGCACAAGCACCACGGGATTTCTTTGTTCTTATCATAACGCACTGAAAACGATAGATAGATAGATAGATAGATAGATAGATAGATGGATAGATAGATAGATAAGTAGTTGTCACTATTGTTGTCACTATTGTGGCTAACGAATGATATAACAATAAGACATGGAACAACACGTAGCTAATATGCATGCAAACTACTAAAGAAAAAAAGGACGTCAAAAGTTGTGTTCTGCCCAATTGATTTTTACTAACGAGAGCCCAACAAGAAAACCTCCTAAAATGCCCAACGCAAGTTCATGATCAAAGTTAGCATTTGTCACAATAGCGCGCTCTTAAAATTTCACAGACTCTAGGATAGCAACGTCTGTGTATAACATCCCCTTTTTCAAAGCGTGTTCCCATCGTAAAAATTCTTTTCGTTGAAGGAAAGAGCTTTGTAGGTTATAATAAAATCCTTTGAATGCTTATAAAACTCCACATAAAATCTGACCGACAAAACACCGGGCTAGTCCCTTAACCTTTCCCTATTTACAGCGTTAGGTACCTACTCGAATGGTTGATTTTGCCTGCGTTTCCCTCCTTTGTGCCTGAGGAGCTACACGAGCCCGAATTTGTTCGGTCTTCTTCGTCCTCGGCGTCCTTTTCTGGCTCTTCCACCCCCGAAACAGCGCTGGGCTGCTGGGACGTGCTCTCGAGTTTAGTCGTTTCGCTCTTTTGTAAACAATGGTCTGACTGATTGTCATTGCCACAATACGCCGTTTCAAAAAAGCGATCAAAACCTTGAGGCAGCACGTTGTTTTTCCCGACGCTGGAATAGAAACCAGTTGATGGGTGGTTAGAGCTAGGATGGTGGTGATGGTGGTGGTGGCTGTACACGCTTTCGTTTTTCATGAGCATTTCTGTCATGGTGGATGGCGGAAGACAGTCCCTGTGCACCAGATCCTCTCCGGAGTAGCACGTCGTGTAGTTAGTTCTGTGGTGCCACTTGCTGGAAGGATCCAGGCCGTACGAAACATCTCGTACCGGTTGCACTTGAGACAAATTTGTCGTGTAGGGGTATGTAATTTGCCGCGAAGGCCCTTGCGGAAGAAACGAAGAAACGGTAGAAAATTCTGGGACGTAGTAAGTGCAGCTGGGGAGGTAGATATTGGAGGCACAGCCCGTCCTGTCCCCGAACTCAGATGTCCGGTCTTTACGTGTTTGGGAGCAGAAGTTGCTCAAATTTACCGAGTTAAACATCTTTCCCTCTGTACTCCTTTGCCTACTATAGATAGATGTTTTGGATTCGTGCTGCAAAAGGAGAAAATTTGGGAAGGCGAGATGACGCGCAATCCGTCTAAGTCGCCCTGTAACACGTGATCGAAAGTAGATATTGTCATATATCAATTTGGAGCACTTGGATGCGTAGGAGTGGTTCACTTAGGTGAGCTCTAAGAGATTCAACAATTAAAATTTTGAAACTACACAGGAACACGGGAAATACAAGTAACTTAATTCTGTTTTGTTGTCTTAAACAGTTTATGAGAATAAAAGGGAACATTTATTTTCTATTTATAGAAAAGTCGGATACCCTGTATGCTAAGTAACAATGGCTTTAGGATTTAATGAGGTAAGAGGTTTTAATATTCTCTCGTATTCGCATTATTTTAGAGTAGTCTAAATTTAAACCTTTGGACTTTATTAAAATCCACGCATTTCCTTTCACAGAGTTAACCCACGCTAAAAGCAGTCGGCTATAGCTAGTTCATGTCAAACAGTTAGCACAGTAGGCTAGTTCTCATAAATATTGTATAAATGGATGTAAAATGTTAGCTCCACCCTGACTTTGCATTTTTTTGGTTGAAATACTTAAATATATTAATTTGGAGGAACACTGTTGCACCTGGTTTCTGTCTAAGATTAACTTTTCCTTGAATTTAAATCATGATTTTCTATGACATGTTAGTCTCACAAAAAACGACTAATGGACAAGCCACGACAATATTATGAGGGCTCACGTCGTTTGCGTAATTCGCAAACAATCCTTGCATAACAAAAGCCAATTATGTATATTTGAAATACACGTATGCTTCATATGAACTCATATTGTTTCCCTCTCTCAGTGAGACCCAGAAGTTCAAACAAAGACTAAGCTTAAATATATTAATTTGCATTTCTTTGACAACAGGGTCATGCTACCTGTCATTACATTTTAAAAAGTTCGACCAGCTTAAATTTGACTAATAGATATAATATCTAAAATGTTAAAAACTGTTAAATTATATTTATATTTTGCATCTTTTAGATAATGTATTTCTTTTAATTATGTTTATATTAAGGGCCTATTTGTTGAAAACATTTTTTATGTTTGAATTTTGTTAGATTAATTTCTATGTATGTGATGCATTTCTACTTCAAAGAGTACCCGATAATAAAACGCCAATCAAACAACTGTGTTTTGTTTTGCCCTGTTTATACTGCACATCACATATTGCCTACCCATTAAAGATTTTTGTTAAGACTCACAGGTTCTATTACTGTGTCAGCTAAAGATATGTTAAAACATGATATCTAAACCACTTTTTTGTTTTAGTTTCACCTGTTTTTTCTAAAGAAAATAATATTCTGGGGTATGTTTTGGCAGAACATGGGACGGAGATGAGTGTAACATTAAGTTTTTTGACACATATGCCAAAATTAAGAACATGTTCAATATTTGCATGTGTTATTAAATTATAATAGTAGACTAGGTTTGCATTATCGCCAAATGTTTATTGAAGAAAATGTCAGTATAACAACATTAAAAAACATTTAATTAAAAAGTCAGTAATAAAAAAAGAGTTATATTTATACTTATAACATTTTCCTGTGATTATGTAGTTACTGTATAGGATAGTGAGCTATGAAGTACTGACAGTAAATAGCACAGATACAATTTTTGAACTTTGCGTTATTTAATTATTTTGACCAATATTTTGACGTATAAAGTCTCACAAATAATCAGAGATAATATGTTAATTATATAAATACCATGTCAGCGACTTTCAATACACTACGAACAGCGTAAGGAACTAGCGACACATAAATATATGATGCGTATTTATGATGCTAAACTGGGTAAAGCCTGTACTTTACTGTCACTTTTAATTTTTAAACAGCAGTATCTGCTATTTATATACTGGTGTAATCGTTCGAGTTATCATAGATTCAAACTTATAAACTGTTTAGACGTTTAACTTTTGTAAAAAAAAAAATGGTGATAAATGTATGTTTATTGCCTCTTTTACAAAGACAAAAGGTGGTCGTTCAAGATACCCGCATCCAAGTACAAAGAAGCTAGACAACTACCTAGACGTAGCACTTGAATTTGACCACTAAAATTCTTGATGCTACCATCATAAAAGCGCAAAAGGTAAATGACAATGACCTATAGCATTAGTAAAAAATAACCGATATAAAGAAAGTACTAGACTAATAAATTATTCGAAAATAATTTAAAGTCATATGCAAAGCTACTGACGTTTACGTATAACTTTTCTATAGCGTAACCGATAGTGAGACTGAACAGAAACTACTAATAACATAATTAGTTTATTGAAGCTGCTGATATATAAAAAAAAACTAAGGGCAAAGTTATAATCAAATAAATAAGGCAAAATTAATAGTCCAACAATAAGGATTTTTTTTCTTCGTAATACACAAATTCAGCGAGTTTTTCCGTTAGGCTGTTGAGTTTGTATAGGAATTTTCTACTTCTTTTCTCCTTTTAAACTATTTGCTAATTTACCTCATTTTGCTATTATACTAAACAAAATATTCACATAACACGAGTAGTAAATGCTGGTGATGACGCAAATTATAGCAACAAGTAAAACCACTAATAATTGGAGGAACACTGTTGCACCTGGTTTCTGCATTAGATTAACTTTTCCCTGAATTTAAATCATGAATTTCTATGACATGTTAGTCTCACGAAAAACGACCAATGGAAAAGCCACAACGAATATTATGAGGGCTCACGTTGTTTGCGTAATTCGCAAACAATCCTTGCATAACAAAAGTCAATTATGTATATTTGAAAGACACGTATGCTTCATATGAACTCATATTGTTTCCCTCTCTCAGTGAGACCCAGAAGTTCAAACAAAGACTAAGCTGTTTCCGTTATAAACAGTCCCGATTTCCCCGCAAATGGTCAGCCGCTGCTGGAGATTTGGCAATTGTGGAAACTGTGTACAATTTGAACTGAACAAACTGCATGTCCATGAAAAGGTCATTTAAAGCAACCGAGGACAGAGGTGTTGTAAAGGTTTGCCAACCACTGTTTAAAACCCTCGCTTTTATGCACCACAGGTTTTACGGCTGTCTGTAGATTCTAAGCAATGTCACCCTCATAATTACAACATTAAAATATAAAGCAATTCTAAAAATCTATACGTATTTTAGTAGAAGAAGAAGAAGAAGTAGACGCGCAATACTCAATTGTTTAGGCCTTTTTGTTTAGGATTTACATTATCGTTTACTTCACTGAGCAAGAAAAATATACAGAAACATGTATACCTCGTTTAAAACACAAATCGGTGCCACCTTAATGTAAGTAGGCATTGCCTGTGAAAGTTGAAGTTTAAAAATCAAGCAGTGTCACATATTACTGTACCCTTATGGCTCAGATAATTTTAACTGGATGTAAGTCGGATTGTTAAACCACACTGAACTGTGAACACTTGAAGAAACATTTGGTTGTAATGTATTTTTTTTTATTAATTTGGTTTATTTTTTTTTAAACTTAAGTAACGGAGAGTGCACCATATAACCATATAAAAGACACACACACACGCACGCACACACACGCACGCACGCACGCACTCACACACACACACACACACACACACACACACATTAGTATCCAGTTGGTTTATGTAAAACCTTTTAACAAAACAGTTTCCTGTCAGAAATAACCAAATGAATGAAACCAGAATGAATGAGATTTATACGATTTTTAAAATAAATGTTATTATTATTGTATTAATATGTTATCAATAATGTATTATTATTATTATTATTATTATTATTATTATTATTATTATTATTACTATTATTATTATTATTGAAGTAGTAGTTATTTCAGTTCTTACTTGATGTTTATTAAAGATAACTAGTAGGAAAATCTTGACATTCACTAACATTTAACCTACAATACAAAGTTAATTCATGCACAGGTTACATTTTATAACCTCAAGAATGTGATCGTAAATTATACTAGATTATTTACTAGATTATACAAAGTAAGATAATCTTACTTATTGGACCATTGCGGCCTAAATATAAGCAGACGCTTGAAAACGTAAATTCACTAGATTTTACAAAATATAATAATAATACATATTGGGCCATTGCGGCATAAATATAAGCAGACGCTTGAAAACCTAACTAAGCAAATGAGTGAGACACTGTTTATCGTCTGGGCAGTGTATTGGTTAAAGATACCCTGTTGCGCTAATCCGGTACTTATGCCATCAACTGTGTGCTCGTTTTGGCTAATGATTATGTTTAATTGTGAATCTTAAACTCGCCCAAACGTAGAGACTCTTGTTAGGTGTTTTAAAGGTCAGTTGTTTGAAGCCACAGAAAAACAGTACAATTAATCAAAAAATAAAATTGTGTTCAAATTTAAATCATGTTTGTTTTTCTCAATGAATACTTCTAACTGGAATGGTAACTATGCATATACTGGTTAGTCTTATTTTTATAGCATATAGCATAATAAAACTAAGCAGTACAGTTCGTGAAATGTGTGCATATACCACTATTTACATACTAATACTACAATTAAACATAGTATGCACTTAGAAGATGATTATTGTTCATGTTTATTATGTTGCTTGCAGTGCGTAACGTACTGGATACTTGCAATCCTTGTAAGGTGCACACTAACTTGACCTTCAATTTGTGCTTTGCTCCCGCCCACCAAAACAAGCCCACGGGAGAGGGGGTGGGATCGAGACTCATCCTCTTCCTGAATTCTAACGCTGGGCGTTTCGTTTTGTACTACTAACAATGAAGTAAACTGAATAACACTTTTTTTTTTTTTTACTAATAACACTTCGTTATGGCATTTAATAAGCATTTAAATAACATTTTATTGCAAACGATGTTGTGATTCTACCAATAAATAGTACGCTTGTTCAACAACCGGTACATCAAAGTTGTTTTGCGGTTCTGGGTTAGCTGAAAAGATAAGCTGTGGAAACGAAGAAGTGAACTGCGTCGTGAGAAACTCCTGAAGCAGCAGACCAACCACGCAGCAAGTGAAGAAACTGACTTATTAAAAAAAATAGACATTCTACTAATATGTAACCAAATGGTGGTGATAAGGTTAAGAAGTGCAAGTAAAGGACGCAAAATATGCTAGGTTACAACCGAAACTTCTCCTTATTAAAAGGCTTTTGTTTTTATATGATGAAAAGAGGAATATAACACGCTAAAATGATTCTTTTATTAAAAAGTCTTTGATTCAGTTTCTGTCTGAGTGGTGACATGCCCAGCAGCTTTGGATCAGTTGAGATAATTTAAATGCATGAAACTTTCCAAACGCTATGCTGTCTAGTAATACCTTCACTGTGTTCAATAACAGTATTAATAACAAAAATTCAAGAAAGTAATGATCATCATCATCATCATCATCATCAACAACAACAACAGCTACATAATAATAATAATAATAATAATAATAATGCGTGTCAAATATTTGCCCAATTCTATACTACACTAATCTATATTAATAAAAAATATTATAAATAATTATAAATAAATATGATATGTATCATTCCATCTTTTATTGCAGTAACGTTCATGAAAAATATTCCTAAGTGACAATACTTTACTCTTTTTTTTTTTACTACTTTTAATACAGACGGTTAAGAGGGCGACCAGGGTCTATCTTAAACCACATGACAACACAAGTTCTGTGTGAAGTGCATGGTCTGAGCCGCTGAGACAAACCCCCATAAACAAACTCAACCCGGCTCAAAGTCAAAAGCGCCGCAGCGCGTAAAATGTCATTGTATAGACTTAAGCTCGTGCTTTAAAAGAAAGGAGGTCTGTGCCTACTTGATATAGACTTATAAAGTAATATTTCAAACCTATTTTCACTATGGTTTTGCACTATTTCTGAATTTTATTAGTTTGATAATCTCATGAAACGACTGTTGAACCGAGTAGGCCAATTGCCTGAGTGAAAGTCATTTTAAAAAACTTCAAATGAAATGTAATTTAGGCGCAACGATTCATTAGGCGATACAAAATGATCTCTTTTTTTTTATCTTGCAGCCTTAGAAATGCGATTGTTTTACTTCATAGTAGCTCCTGACGAGCGGGATTCTGTACGATAGGTCTACTGTGAAATTCAGTATACAGAAATGTAGTTTTTTTAGTTGGGACTAAAGTTTAGGATAGTCTCTCCAGAATGGGCATTTTATTTGGTGTGGCAGAGTACCTAAACTCGGGGCCTGGACTGTTAATACCTACTAACATTAAGATAATAACCCTTTGTAAGACCTAAGGAGGTACAGTTGGTTTAAGAAACTGTATACTGAGGTAAAACATATTTAGTTAAAGTCAAATGTATTTTTATTCCGACTATGAGAACTTATGTATTTACAATATAATATATTTAATATAAGAAACAATCCAATTCCGTAGACATTAAAATATGCTTTAATTAGGACACAGATATAAAAAACCTCTGAACACGTGTGTAATAGTGTTATCTGTTTAAAGAGCGTCATACTTCATATCAGCAAAAACATGTTAAACAGGAACTCGATTACAGAGAGGTTTATAGACTTTATTGAACAGAAACTTTTGGCTACACATACATCAATACATTCAAGAATTCGTAGCGTTATATACAGGACAGTTTTAGATCCCAAAGAGGAATGCCACATAAAAATAGAAAGATGTGAGAATGTAAATTAGCGTTAAATAAGTGATACATTTTCCACAGATTCACACACAAAAAAAATAATTGAAATGCAATAATGATCCATAAAAATATGAGCTGAATAAAAACTTGAAAAAAGGAAAAGGTAGCACCGATGAAGAAGTGGCTTATTATTATTATTATTATTATTATTATTATTATTATTATTATTATTATTATTTTATTGTTTTTACTATTATTTCAAATAGCTTTAAATATTAGCCTTAATAATAAACCTTAAATATTACTTTACTATTCTAAGCCACTCCTTTTTTTTCACAAGATTAAGACATTCCTTTTCTCTTTTCATAAAGTGTCTTTAAAATAATGCATGCTCAACACTGAAACGTAAGAGGCGCCAATCAGAACCATAAATAACATGCAATATCCACTGCGTAATATCAAGAAATTATGCTCTTATGTGATTTCTTGATATTAAACAATGTCTAGTAAAATTATACCTTCGCTTATAGGAAACTTGGAATATGCTTTAGCGTCATATGTTCTTAAAACAACAGGTACTTTTCCTTTAACCAAGTGACAGTGAATCATGCATTTACCTCAGCATTTTAGAAAATTCAATAAATTGGCCTATTATTCCTAAACTTGGATTAGGGGACATGCAATTAGGAAAGAAATTATTCTTTGTGTCCAAGTTATGGCCCAACCTTACTTTTCACAAGTATTATGAATAATGGTATCAGGAAGAGTAATTTAGCAGTAACAACACAGTGTTACCAAATACACAGACATACCAACACGGCAATACCAGCTTTATACCATCACAGTTATATAATTGTTTATACCAGTCTTGACTCTGATTTCTGGTTGTGCCTAAAATAAATGAGAATAAAAAAAAAAAAACAGCATCAACCACCTGACAGAATTTATTCCAGGTGCGGTATGGTTAAGAAATCTCTTAGATCTGCTGAACAGCGACTTTGTGCCCATGACCGTGAACGTGCCTGAGAACACGTGGCGACGATATGGTTTTCATGATTTTACGCGTCACGCTGTTTTTAGGCTTCTCTTCCTTCCTGGTTGCAAAGATCAGCATTAAGAATTACAACCATTGAAGTAGTAAGCTTCATGAAAATATCAAGGTCTTTATGCGATGCGTTGCTATTAAGAACAATTACATTTTAGAGTTCTTCCTTTAGGACCTCGCTAATTATTTGTGACCTCGGAGCAAGTATATTCTACTTTTTGTTTTAAGAAATAGTAAATAATGTAACTGATACTATAAACGGAACATCTCACAAAGCACGTTTAATGGCCAGTTAAATACAGACTTATTCTTTAGTTTTGATTGAATTTCTCACAGCTTTACTTTGAGTAAATATTCTTCGAAGTGGAGAGGGCACGTCTTTTTAAAATGACGCAAGTTAACATACATTTTCTCTAGACACCACGAAAAAACATTGCATTCACTTTAATACATATATTACAATACAAAGTGTGATATCAAGTGAGATAGTTTCTGCTAACATTTGGTCACCTTCCCTGAAATGATTTTTGCTTTCTTGTGCATTTTGCTATAATGCAAATTATGCATATTAAACCTTAAAAATAAAGACTTTTGAGAATAATACTGAGCTTTTTTCATATAACCCATAGTGGCTAATTGGTGTGGTGCTACTAATAAACGAATGCTTAAAAGAAGGTTAAGGCCTGTTCTCTCAACAACAGTCTCTTCTTCTTCATTCTCCGATTCTGAAACCAGATCTTAACCTGTTGGTCACTGAGGTTGAGCCGATCTGACAACTCCCTCCGCCGTTGCCGAGTGATGAATTCGTTTAGCATGAACTCGCCCTCCAGCTCAGCAAGCTGCAGTTTAGAATAAGGTTTTCGTTTCTTGCGAGTCCGGGTGTGCATTGGATACCACGGGGCACCTAGGAGAGGCAGAACACAGATTATGAGAATGTAACACAACACCCCACCCACCCCCACCACCCCCACCCCCACATACAAATAAAATTATAATAATTGTAGTAATTATAATAAGAATAATAAGAAATAAAATGAAGTTTAAAAAATCACTGTCTAGGAACATCTCAATGCAATGCAAATTAGCAGTCCCCCAGGTGTTAATATAAGTTTGCTGTCTCAGCTCCGCACCTGTCAGCTGAAGCAGTGGCAGAAAGACATTAGAGGCAATGCATAACAAATAGTATATGATTATAATAGTATATGATATAGAATACATGAGTCTTTTTTAAAAATACAATTTTACTAAGTACTTTATAAGACGTTAACTCCTTATGGACTGCTGCACAAGTCAGTAAAACAGAGGGCTCTTTTTTTGGTTCATACCTTAGTATGCACATTCATTAAACCATGGGACTTAACTGCTAGAAATTACTGCTGAATTGTAAGAATAACAATAATAACAATAATAACAACAACAACAATACTACTACTACTACTACTACTACTAATAATAATAATAATAATAATAATTGCGTTGAAAACGCAATTGCAATTGTCCTAAATACAAACAATGCAATAGAGATTTTATGATGTTCCATTTACTGGATATGTAAATAACTGAACGGTATAATGGTGGTGAACTTGGAGCATTTTAGGGCAGCCCCTAGCGGCGCCTACGCAAGTATGCTGCAAAAACGTATTTGACAGCTTATTCAAAAGTGCGTTCAGTTGCAAATGTTTGTTAAAGCAAATTCTTTGATGTACATACACTAATAATTATTTATTTACTTATTTGTTGTTTTTTTTTAAGTGCAGCTGCATGTGACCACCCACCTCCTCCTGTTGAGATATTGCTTGTGTGGTTTGCGGGCGATATCAGGGTCTGTGTATCGTTTGTCGAGCTTTTTCCTCCATCGTTCAGCACCGAGGAGCTGGAATCGGATTCGAGAGACTGACAGGACGGCGGGTTTGGGGTCAGATGTTCTGTGCCATAGTCATACTTGGTGAAGGTATTATTGTTGTTGCCCATCCCATTGTGCACCCCGTGATCTGATGATACTGATGTCTCCCTTGTCCTCTCCTCTCGTTTTAGGCTGACTGTGCCGTCAGAGCAAGCCTCTCTGTTGCTACCGCTGCCGCCATAATAACATTTCTCCTCCGGTCGGGTTGTTTCAGCACAGGATCGGTTGAAAGACGGATTAATGGACAGAGGGCTACTAAAGTAGGACTGTGGATATCCATTGCACGACTCCGATGGATTCCACGGGAGGGAGCACACGTTGTCCCTTCTTGGGTACGAGAGAGACGGTAGCCCCGCCAGTTGTCCCCCTGAGGCTCTAAAATTCGGGAAGTAAAACGTATCTCCAGTGTGGATGTTTACCAAAGGTCCCACAAACCCAGGATTAAGAAGATTATGCTCGCCCATTTCCGCGGGCCTGACCAACAGCTTCTAGTTTATTGCAATCTGACATTTAACGTAGTTAAACCTGGAGATGCACCTGATTGGTCTTCTCCACGTCACGTGGTGGAGCTTACTTGAACTCCAGAAGGTACCACCCACTTGGTCTATTTTAGACAAAACAAAACATTAACTTCTGTGTTACGGGTCTTTATACGCTTTTTAAAATACTATAAAATTCCGTATTAAAATGAAGGCTCTTGTTTTTCACTTTCATTTGTCTGCAGGTTCTTTCGAGTAAAAATAGTCCTGTTCTTAGCCTCGTTTAATATTTTTATAAGCTAAGGGATGTGTTTAAAAACTTTTTCATGCGATATTTGTTGATGTTTGAAAACGATGTGGCTGCAGATTATATTTTGTTTTCATGAAAAAATACGATTGAATTCAGTGTCACATAAAGCTTTGATGATCCACTTTTACAGGCTTGTTTTAGAGAAAGACTGATGCTCAGCGCTTCACTAACACTCGTATTTACTGTAAAGGGTCAGCAGGTTGAAACAGTTGGCTCAGTAAAGTAGGATGATATTCTATAAGGTATCTAAAAGAAAGTATCCAGTATTTCAGATAATATGTCGTCGCACACATATGAACAATTTTAACAGATTCCCTCAATAAACACTCGCTGCCAAACCGTAGGAAGATTGTTATACGTCTCGCAATTCTTTTATTTGAATTTTACAAGCTAGCAGAGAGTATTTAAACGATTCAGCAGTTCTACACTACCTTAATTGTTAAATAATCTCAAACATTACACAGAAATTTTTACAAATAACTTATACATACATGCGTTAATAAGAACAACAATAAGGTCAGTTTTTTTTTATTGCTACAAATAGAAAGCATAGTGTCAGCTATGTGTGTTGTTATTAGGCTGGGTAGGTAACGCTTTTTGCGTTTTCAGAAATATGCAGTTGCCATTTGTGTGTTAGTGTCTATGCTTCCAGTGTGATCGTATGCGTGTGTTAGAGAGGAGGGCGGCTTTTTGCTTCTTGTTACAATTAGGAAAAACATGAACCACATTTCATTCTGGGTTTTATATAACTTTGATTATTATAATTATACGTAGGCAAGATGACTTAAGTAACTTGTAGGTTATGTCACCTGTTATTTTTTATAAATTCCCAGACTATGTGATAAGAAACAGGGAAAATGATTTTACTAGTATATTAGATGGTCATTGCCTGTAGGTCTAGGATTCGAAATAGGTGTGTAAAAACTAATTTAAATTAAATTTAAAAGCAACTGCTCAACGGACTTTTTTGTACTTTGTAACAAACTGAATGTATGTGTAACAAATTGAATGAAAATTAAAACGTGCTATTTTGTGCGTATTGTTTGTCTCGACATTATGCTACACATTTAATTCCCTATTGCTAATAGCTACATCTGTCCAAATTAAGTCCAACACCCAAGCGTTAAGAAATAATTAATTTTACAAGATTCCTGCAATATACACATACTTAAACATAGCATACACATATTCCCTTTTAATGTATCAGTAATCACTGTGTGAATACAATTTAAGAGCAAACTACCACATGGACAATAGGAGGTTAGAAGACATGTTGATGATTATGGTTTGTATTTTTAATACTGAGAGAGAGAGAGAGAGAGAGTGAGAGAGAGGACTTTTATTTATGCTGAAACGTCGAACGACTTCAATTAATCACATAAGATTTCGATGATAGTGAACAAGGTGAATCTTAAAAAAACAACGTTAACATTTGTCATTAACTGCTAAGTATACCTTATCGCTTGCGATGGACAACTTAAAGTCTCGGAATAGTTATGAAAGTCGCATGAAGTAGTTGTTTTCAGTTCAAGGTCAGTGTCTAGTGCACTGGCTGCGTCGTGCTGAAAAGTCTTCGGATGTGTTTACCGTCCAGACGTTGCAAGAGCACAAACAAGGGCGTTTATTGTCTCTAAAGTTTCAGTCTAAAGATTGTCTCAATTTTAGTCTGGCCACGCTTATCTTTCTATGGTGTTTTACTCGATTCATAACCACAGCACATAAGTGTAAATATGTAAATAATTCTCTTTAAGTTGTTATATCTATACCCAAAATAAATTTAAAACATTGTATGAATGGCACATCAAATATATTAAAGTCAAACAGTAACACAATCATTCTTTGCTATTTTTATGCTTATTGTTATTATTAGTTTATCCTCCAATGTATTTATTCTTGATTTTTTTAATGGATAAAAAGAAATGACAGGAAACAAATGACAGGATATCGTTTATGTAAATATTCACAGATTTAATTGTTTTTTTGTAATACTTAATAATTTGTGGATTGATTTATATATGTTTTACTACTTATGTTTGACTATCTTTTAACATGTTGAGAAGATCTATAATTTTTTATTAACTGACATCAATAACAGACTCAAAATAGTGAATAGTTTCCTTTAAATAAAAAGAAAAAAAAGAAAAATGTCCAGTTAGTGTCTCATTGTTTTAAATATGCTTTATTCCTGTATTTTAATTTTTGCCGATATTTAAGAGATCTCAGAATGTTTCAGTCTGCATCTGTTGTTCACTTATATTTTGTAAACACGTCTTAAAATAATTTCTTTTCATATTTGTTTTTAAAAATATATAGGCCTACGATAAATGCATGAGACGAGTTCATGCCATCATTAAAAATATACATATTAAAGATTCGTTAAAAACATTACAATGCATAACATACAAAAATACAGTGTCTATGCTTAAGTCTTGAGTATACCAAACAAGTAATTATTTATTATAATCAATTAGTTGTTAGCTTAAGTTTCAGTAGATCTGTATTTAAGCATCTACCGTACATGTTCTATCCGACTTGCTGCTCTTTGGTCTGTATTGCTTGATTCAACATCAAATACATACTATAAGGTTGTATTTAATTCTCACATTGTGGTAGCGCCACAATCATTATTTTTAACTCTGTGATTTGTATGTATTATGTCCAAAGCGTCTACGAAAGGACTTACAGGCTAAGAGTTAGCTTGCTGAACAGAAGGAGGCTGTATTCTGCACTTCCTGACATTTGCACCATGCCACCACCAGAGGATATCAGCCCCCTTTCTCTTCAGCCTTCTGCTTCGTTTGTACACTTCCATGATGTCTCTCTTGGCTTGTGCATAAACACACAATTTACAATAAATAAAAAATATATATTAAGGGTGTTATGCGTGTCCATACCTATATCTTATTTTTATTTTAAGCTAAGCATAATGTGAAAAAAGATATTTTTTAGGTTAATATATGGAACTTCAGTGGCTATGATTTTATATATCTAAACTGATTTAGGTAACCCAGATTTTATTTTAGACCCCCCCCCCCCCCACACACACACACACAAACACACACACACACACAAACACACACACACACACAAACACACACACACAAGCACACACACAGACATAGCCACAGACACATGGTGTGTGTATGGATGTGTGGGTGTGTGTGATTGTGTCTGTGTCTGTGTGTGAGTGTAGGCTTTCTGTCCAAATTAAAACCTACATTTCCTAAATCAGTTTAGATATATGAAATCATAGCTGTAGTTCTTATCATATAAACTCAAAGATTATATTTTTCACACACTGTGTGCGTGTGTGTGTGCGTGTGTGTGCGCGCGCGCGCGTGTGTGTGTAGGCCTAAGATCAGTTCAGAGATATGAAAGCAGTCATACCTTTTAACATCATCTTGTGAAAAACCTTATTTCTATGCGCAGATCGATGGCATACACCGAAGTTCCGTCTCAAACCAAGGCTCCTCGTCTTAGTGAAAAAGACGCAAAAATAACGATGTGGGAAATTACCGCCTTTAGTTGAAGAATCACATAAGAAGAGAAAGCGCCGAAGTCGCTGAGAGGAAAGAACAGCAATTTTCATATGTCCGCAGTGCTTTGCATAGTCAAAAATGGCAAAGACATGGGATATCTGTGCTTTTTCCTTTTTTATGTATTTATGGCATACTATTAACTTGAGTCGTCTAGACAGGGAAATAACACCTTGTTTGCCTGCAAACAAACCAGGGACATTCGTGTCCAGCCCCTATTTATTATTCACAAGTCTCTGTGATGTCAAGGTCAAATTTACTGCATAGTCAAGGTCAAGGGTAAAGACCACGTGACAAGAATTCGGCAGAGAACTTATATATTCATTACATACACACTTTAATACAAGCAGCAAATCATTTGTGAAATCGATGTAAGACAATTACGCATGACTAGAAAATATTATAATTTTCATTTGCATGAAATTACAGAATTGTAGCATAATTGGAATTGTTGCCAAAATGTCCGTGCCATAAATAAGAGCTGCTATTGTGTATAGATTTTACAGCGACGCAAGTTTGTGCATAAACAAATAGAAATTAAAACCTAAAAGATAATATGATTTAGTTTATTTAAAAAAAATTTTACCCTAAGATGAGTGAGCATTGCAGAAGCCTGTATGCACAGACACATGAATATTCTTAACACATACCTTATCCCATCTTCGTTGTTGTCCAAAGATGTTTTATCTTACTGCAATATATTTTAGCCGTTTTAACCCTATGGTAGAACAGTGACTAAACCTTTACATTTATTCAACCGCTACTGTAATGTTATCAAACTAAAATTTCCAACTGAATCAAATTATAAAACATTTAAGGAATACAGTAAGCATTTAGCATGAGGTTCTTTATTCAACATATAAACGCTGTCCATTTTCTACTATATATTGTCTTTTATTTCAGCTAATATATAATTTAAGGTTTCCCGTTACATTATTTTAGTAAAAAAAAATCCACATGCTGATACAAACAGTGGGATATCGTTGACTATTTGTAATATAAAATGCCGTCATACATATTTTTCCTATTTAAACAGTCAAAATATAAAATATTGAAGGCCATGAATTTAGAAGAGGATTAAGGACTTAGTAAGTGAACGTGGGCCCACCAGTATGATACTCGGTGTCATAGTAGAGTTTTACGCAGAGAACCGTAATGAACCATATATTTACCCAGCTAACAGGCAACAGTATTAGATCATCCAGCACCCCAAGTTTTTGAAATGTGCTAAAACATCTGGCTGACCGTTGTAAAAATATTATTAAAACTTTGCGCATCAAAGACTCCCAGGTAAATAAAAGATTTAGTCTTAACAGTCCTACTGCTAAAAATGCATAAAAACCGTTTCTGACACACCGATTCTTAAAGGATTAAAACACCTTCAGACAAAATTTATATACCCTAGCTTTAACTCCCCAAAAGGATTTAAAAATACTTTTCCCAAATAGTTAGTACCTTTGATTTTAAACCTAAGCAATGTAACCTATTAAAATTCAGAACATAATCAGCATAATCAGCATAATCAGCTTTCTCATGCACGGGTTACAAAAAAAGGTGAAAATGTATATGCATAATATATTTTAAGTAAAAGTTCAATTATAAGTTTTTTATTATGGCAGATGCAGTTGCTGTTTTATTAGTTAAACAAATCAGCTGCTGTATATATGCAATGAATATTATGTATATTTAGGAAGATAGGAACACGAGAAATATTAGATTGCACTGTTGGATTGAAATGTACCTGATGCCGTCCGCTGTCCACAGGTGAACAAGTGTGGTTAAAACAAGTAGTCGCACAGTATGGATTTAGAAATATTAGGTGTACGAAGAGTGTGCATTATTCAATAATTTATCGTGGAAAGTATTGTCGTATTATGCAAACCATTACAGTTCAATAGTTAAAGATGTTAAAGATTATTCTGCTCTGGTTCTGTAATAACTCTATAGTCTTAATTCCAAATAGCCTGCTGCTTGTGGTTTAGGATGGAATTATTTGTTTATTTATATTTATTGGCTAGTACACGACTTACCTGACAATTTGCACCCGCTCTATACCAAGGTAGATTTAACCCAAACATGTGCATTCTCATTATTTATTTAAGAAACTTTTCTCCATTCAGTACTATCAAATAAACAAAAACAAATTATTAATTTCATCGTAAACACAAGCAGTCGGCTACCTAGAATTAAAATTACAGACCAATATTACACAACTAAAATAATTTTGAACACTCTTGTATATTGAACACTAGGTCTATAGTTTTAATTATAAGCAGACGACGGCTTGTGGTTTAAGATGGATTTATCTGTTTATTTTTATTTATTTAATAGTACACGATTTACAAAACAATGTGCACCAGCATTATTCCAATGTAATGCATTTAAACCATTTGCATTGTCATTATTTATTTAAAAAAAACTTGTCTCAATTCAGTACTTTAGACTTAAACACCACAATACAGTTCACGTACTTCACAGAAAGAGGTACAGACTGACAACGTGTGTGAAGAGTTTTTACGATATTTTATCTATACATAAAACAAGAAAGATTGTGCATTAACGTGTAATACTAAATGTTGCATTCACTTTCAATCATTCCAGTTGCAGGGCAGACATATACTTCACTGCTTAAAAAAAGAGACACTAATATGATCTTGACACATTCTATTTTACAGCTCTGTCATTTGCCAGAACATGAATTAAATAATAAAAACATTGCACTGTACAGTTAGCTTAAGCAGCCTGGTTTACCATCGGCATTAAAAAGTAATGTATTCCACAGTGAAACATTTAGCTTCTGAAATCTCAAAGACTTTTTGGAGATAAACCTGTGTGTTCCTGCCACCGCAGAAACTATGGTGCATGGTCTGTTTGAGGCATCAAACATTCAGTGTTCACTGTTTTCTTTGCCTCTCCAGTTTGTTCTCATACAAACATAATTTTCAAATAGGAATTTGGTATTAATACTTCATGCAAGTTAAATGTCATTGTGTGTTTCTGCTGATTTTTGCTCTGACTATACACATCATCAACAAACGCTCGTGTCCCCTGCAATCATTGCAACAAAGCACATGAACAAACTGTCTCTTGGAAACACAACATTTTTTAAATATTATATATTTATATATATATACATTCATAGAAAAGAGCAAAAACGAAATGAGTTTATATGTTCACAGTTTTTAGGGAATGGCCTATGTCCCTTAAAGCATACATATATGCGATTATTAAATCGTGTGCATCAAATTCTAATTAAAAAAGAAAACCAGACTAGGGTGAGGTGACACGGCCTCAGGTTTTCCTCGTTCATGGTTTCTGAGAAGAAGAAAATGAAGGTATTAAGATCAGCTGAAGAGCGAATCATGGGGCATCCTTTAAGAGTGCATATGATTGGTCGCCTTAGATTTGCTGATAAATTTCTTCTCTTTTACTCTGCGGTTCTGAAACCAAATAGTAACTTGACGCTCAGACAGATTAGTGGTGGCAGAGATGCGTCTTCTTTTGTCTTTGGTGATGAATTTGCTGGCTGCGTACTCTTTTTCCAGTTCCTTTAGTTGGATCTTGGTATAGGGAACACGCTTTTTGCGTCCTCGCCGATAACTGCTAACCTCAGGTTGCAACGGAACGACATCTGAAATAAATATATTTAAACAAATATATTCAAACGAAAACATTTGTAAAAGTTTTTTTACAGGTTCATTGGTCAAGTTCTTAACAAAATAGTTATTCTTTCTTAGATTCGTGAAAACAAGACATATCTTGTATGACAAAATTTTATCACTGTATAGAATTTAATCACTGTCAAACGACATAGGAGTATCGGACAGTGCTTAATACACGATTCTAAATATTTTAACTAAATGAAAGCCCCTACATCTTACACATTATATAACAATATGTAATAAATTATGATAACTCATCGTGAGAATGGCAGCCAAAAAAAAAACAAAAAAAACAAACAAAAAACAGCCAATTTGGCATTTTGATCGACCTAGTGTTCTGGAAGGTTAAGGCATCTAAAAGCGAGTTTACCTATTTGTATCACTTCTTGTCATTAACAAAATACTTACCTGTTAGAAACCCTCTTAAGATGGCAAATTATAAACGTTTTCCATTTTCAGGACTGTGATTTATTAACTCAATAGATATAACTCTCTACAATGATTGATAGTCACAAAATGTTAGTGATTTTTTATATTAAAAAATAAAATATTGAAAGAAATTAATAAAAACAACATTTATGTTGGTATCTCATTTGATGCATTACGTGTTTGGTAAATGGTTCGTGTATGACTCAAGGTGCTTTAAAATTAAGTCCTACGCAAGTGCGCGTGCGCGTGTGAGGCGCGTGCGCGCGTGTATGCTAGTCTGTGTGCCTTTCTGTTACCCGTTTCCCTCGCTATTCGCTGTCCCGGTTATGACTAGCAAAACGTAACCTGTGGAACTATTCTTTTGTTTTGCGCTGCTGTTTTAAATTGAAAAACAACTCTTATAGGCCTTTAAAACTACCCAACTGGCTGTGCGTTACTTGGACAGTCCAATGAACGCGTCGGTTGTTTGCATATGAGTGACGAGCCAATGAATAACACTGGACCTCACTGCTAACTTTTTTATCATGTTTTATTATGTCCAAAAAGTTTCCCTTTTGTGCAAAAGTCAAATAAATACAAGGCATTGCACCCACATATCTAATAAAGCATGACACTCAAATGTGCAAATTTGCAAAGAGTCCAGAACATACCACGGGTCACTGTGGGGATTTATTGACGCAGTACAAACAAAACTCAATATATTATTATACAGGAGGAGCAAAGGTAGCTTATATTGTCATACCCTGGTTTAACTTGCTGGATTGTTCTGCCTGACTGATAATTCACCCATGTGTGTCTATATGTACACACACACACACACACACATAATATATATATATATATATATATATATATATATATATATATATATATATATATATATATATATATATATGTGTGTGTGAATTATTATTATTATTATTATTATTATTATTATTATCACAAATCTGATTATAAATCAAAAAAGGTAAATTCACATACCTGGAAAAGGAGATTTCCACAGATGAGTCGACTGTGTTTGCTCCTTTGAACAGTACACCTGTCCATCCCATCCGTTTGACAGAGCCCAGTGCTGATAGCCCTCCATTGGAATCAGCGCGTCGTGTCGTGGCTCGGGGTGTGCGCTAATGCTGGGGACCACCGACACATCGAGATAGCCAGGAACCGCCTGATATGAACCGGCGAAGCTGGGGTAGAAAGCGAATTCCTTTGCTCTGCTGGAGAGCTCTTCTGTAGGCAGTGCTGTACTGGGCTCGGTGTATTTTTCTGCTGGATGGTACGAGCACGGCTTCTGCTGCAAGTTCACGTTGTGTGAATGAGACAGCCTGCAGCCGTAGTACGGGTTTCCAAATGGATAACTATAGCCCAGAGAGGCGCTGGAGGAAGTCTGGGGCGCGGGACACTGTCGTCCTGCGTCAGGTGAAGATATATCCGAGTACACGGTGCCCTGGTGAGTGGTGATGGTGCCCGAATGTCGCCCCAAAGCTGGGTGTGATATAAGATCCCTGCAGTGGGTGGCAGGACAATTCCCGCTCAGTCCCTCCATAGATTGATTTTTATTCTGACCACTTTCATTCGGGCTTTTTTCATAAACGTACATCAAGGTGTCCGCCCAGCGTGGATGCAAGACCAGCGAAGTCGTCATATCATGGGCTGCAGATGCTTTTTAAAAGTCGACTACTCGACGGCGATACCTCATTTCCAACTACATTTTACGCACGCGCATGCGCACGCCGAGCTCTGCACGTCCGGTTCGTTAATGCGCAGACACGTGACTCCGGTAACGACTCCGAAGATCCTGCCTGTGGTGGGTGGGTATAATAATCCCTTTAAACAGGCGCTGGCTCACGTTTCACTGGCTAGTCCTGGGGTTCCAATGGCCGCACATTGGCTGAGCAGCCCATGAAAACATTCCTTAAAGGGAAAGTAGCGATCTCGATTTAAGCGAGACCAAAACAGCTATCACGTTTTGGCCGACAAGCCTGTTCAGAGTAAGACCTGATTTTCGAAATAGATTCCCTGCAATCCCATTTGAATGTCTGTATCACATTCAGAGTACGATCAAGACCACTAATTTTTACGCAGTCAGGTGAATTAATTAATAAATAATCTGTATTTTGTTAAAATATGTGTAAGATACTATTTTTCATATACCGTTTCAGATTTGAAATAGAACAAGGAAAGTAAATTAATGACCACAATATAATTATAGTAGGATATTGACGCCTACTTTTGCCTATAGACGCTTTTGAACATTGTGCGTTGAATTTCATATGCAAGAAATTGCAAAAAGAATACATGACGTTATAATAATTAATAGGCCCATTTCTATGTTTAATCTCTTTTTAAGAGTCTTTAATAATCAGTCATTTAAAACAGTGTGACACGATAGAATCTCTCTCTCTCTTCTCTTTGTGTGTGTGTGTGTGTGTGCGTGTGTGTGTGTTTGCGGGATTGATGAATATGAGCGACTCTTTCAAATGGCAGCTGCACGGAAGTCCAAGGTCAAGGTAAAAACCGCAGACAAACAGGGTCAGTGTCTAGACAGACAAGAATGAGCTATACTTTCATCTCTATTAAAACTTCTCACAGCACTTGAAAAACTTTAACACAACGAAGTGAAAGCTGTGTAAGGAAAACGGGCAAAGAATTACCAATTAAGGAACACATTCACAGCTAAAACGTTAAAATGATATCAATTAACATGCAGTAGATTATGTTCCGAAAGGTTAAATATTTTAGAATAATTTCATGTTGAATGGGATAAAACAACTAGAATAAACTAGAATTATTGCATTTTATATATGAATAACAGGCTGTTTTGTCTTTTGTAGTTTTAAAGGTATTGTTTAAGTATTGTTTTAAATTAAAATATAAAATTTCCATACTGTAAAATGTCTCAAACATAGCAGAACAATATGAAATTTTGTTACGTATAATTTAGATGGAATGCAAACTAACATACCAACAAGAAATATTTCTGATCATGGTGATAGTTCGAAGGAAAGACGTCTAGGTATTGTTATAAGACGAAATTTTACGTGTAGTTTCTTCGCAAGTCTATGTATTTATCTAAAATAAATAGTTGCAATTTAATTACGTAACCGTTAATGAAATTTAGAAATCAATGTGTAGCTGTGAGCCGTTAAATAATGTAAATGGTAATAAATGTATTATGTAGATACCCGACACATGTAGGCCTAGATAACTTTAATGCTTACAGAAAGTTATTTTTTTTCAACTCTCTCTACGTTGAGTTTTAAAATTATATTCCAAATCTTATTTAAACTACTGACTATTAGTTTGCTAGTTATAGTCTGTTACAAAAAAAAGTTTCCATAGAAATATTTATCTATTTAAACTATAACAGTTATCAGCATTCTTGTTAGTGCTTTGTTAGTGCTAAAACTTATGTTCAGGTTATGTTAGGTTATGATTTCCTGTATATTCGAGAAACTAAACCTCTCTCTCTCTCTCTCTCTCTCTCTCTCTGTCTCTCTCTTTGTGAACGATTTTATTTATTTCCTAAATTATTTCGTAAACATCACAATATTTCTACGAGAAAGCAAAAGAAGCAATTTGTAAAATGCATTTAACCTGATGCTCTTTGAGTTCAGGTAATGGAAATTTATAGGACATATATTACATAGACAATGCTTTGGATCCACAGTTCAATATAAATCGCTACGTAAAGTCTAAATAACCAAAATTCTAATTTGTTTGAATTTCAATTTTATATCCGTTAAAAATTGGCACAATTTGATAAAAAAAGAACTGTAGTACATTAAGGGAAACATCTAACAAGTTATTATTGTTTATAATTGTTATTATATATTGTTATAATTAATTGTTATTATATATAATTGTTATTGCTTTTATGTTTTATGGCTGTCTATTTGCTTTGTTTGTTTGATTTTGTGTGTAATGATCGGTAATATTTTGTTCCTCTGTTCCAGAAAAACGGAAAACCACGTTTTAAACGAGACTTTGGAATACTGAAGTTGCTTTATTTCTTCCTGTATTAGAACGTATAAGGTAAGCCTTTTAGTTTGGCTATATAACACTCATACGTAGAATATTTTCAAAAATATACTGAAATGTATATACAAAGATATGCAGAATACTTTTTGCAAGGAAATCATACAGAATATGGGAATATGGGTTATATTCAGATGATGAATTTGGTTTGAGCTATTCTCGGCATTTTTTTTAGGGGGAGGGGGTAGTTGTGGTAGTGAAGAGTTCGTATTCTTCTAAAATGCTACTTATTTGGCTTTTTTAAAAAATCCTGAAACAGTGTTCTGCATTTATCTAGAGGGTTCCTACAGAGTTCCTATTTCTTCTGTCCAAAGGTGTTTCTCTGCGATGTGGTGCGACCACTAGGCACTCCGACACTGCTGCTGGTGCTGGAACTAAAAAATCGATTGCAGTGTCAGTTAAAGGTACTCCAACACAGATGTTTTAAAGCCTAGACTATTACTCCGAACAGACTGTGTGTGTGTGTGTGTGTGTGTGTGTGTGTGTGTGTGTGTGTGTGTGTGTGTGTGTGTGTGTGAGAGAGAGAGAGAGAGAGAGAGACAGACAGACTAAGAGAGAGACAGAGAGAGAGATAGATAGATAGATAGATAGAGAGAGAGAGAGAGAGATAGATAGATAGAGAGAGAGAGAGAGAGAGAGAGAGAGATCTTCCATCTAGTACACATTATTGCTACTTTGCACTGCTGCTACTCTAGACATAGGTCTAGATGACTGTTCAGACACTACAAATTGCACATTGCATTCTATTTATTTTTATTCTTGTTTACATATTGTGATTGCACGTATTCCATTCTCTACAGTAAGGATCAGCATTTTACTTTCTTACTTATTAACAATATTGCCTATATTCTGCATACTTTGTAAACATATTTTGTACATATTTTACTCTTTTTTAGTTGGTATTGTGCAGCTGTAGAGTAGAGGCTGAGCCTCTCAACAAGCATTTAATGTACAATCGTCCCTCACATTTTGTGCGCATGACAAATAAACTTGAACTTGAACTAGAGTAGTATTCATTCATTCGTATAGATAGATAGATAGATAGATAGATAGATAGATAGATAGATAGATAGATAGATAGATAGATAGATATGTTAATGTGAAAAGAATCCGTTTAGAGCACATCGCACACACACCCCTTAAGAATATTTTTTGCATATGTACAAGAGATGTGTTGTGCATTTTTTATCAAGTTGTGATACATACTTTGCATTAAATATGAATAAAATATACACGAAATTCCAATATATTAAACAATCTTATAAATAAGTTTCCATGAAAGTAGAAACAAGTTTTTAAGCTCTGGAAATACCGGTATTTCTAATTTCAGTATAAATAGCTAGAGTCTGTCGACATGCTGTACGTTCTAGCATTAACCTAGAGCATTAAACAGACTTGTGTAATGCGCTCTGGGCGCACAGCGACCACACCTTTGTCTCGGCACGCACAATGCTGCAGAGAGGGGGAGGTGTATGGAGCAGAAAGAGGGGGAATGGTCACTTTTATGTAACTCAGATAAATTTACACCAGCTTCGCAATCTATTTTGAAATAATTCTCAGAATATATTAAAAGATTATATGGAGCACTGCAGTGCTTCTATACCATATCTATATCTATTATAAAGATTACAAACGTTCAATGCACATGTTCGGAGTAAAATATTAAGATTTGAAAACAGTTACTTTCTCGTGTCACGAGAACGTTTTTTTTCTGTGCAAATTTTATAAATAGCAAAAGAATGTTTTTAAAGTAGCAAAAGAATGTTTACTATAAACATACCATAATCCACATATCTGTTGTGTGCTTAGTAAACACTGAAGCAGACAGGAAACTATGAAGCACAGTCTCTAGTTTTTAGTAGGTATTCAAATGTAAGATTTGGTTCACACGAGACCACAACTCCCCCTTTTTTAAGACAACACAAAGCATATAAACACTTGAGTCTTTATTTTGTTCTTTGTTTACATAGTTTGTTGCTTTCAATTTTGCCTAATTTTGTTAAAAACAATATGATAGGCAATGTTAATGATAGTAATTTAATATTGCCAACATTTCCTGATTTCCAAATGAATATGGTTATAAATATTTCCCCTGTTTGTCACTAATCTTGCTCTACGACTGAATTATAATCATTGTTGTGACGTGCACTTGTGTCAAGCAGCAGACGAATTGTCTGTCCTACATGCCGACGCGTCTAGTCGGAAGTCCAAGTTCAAGTTAAAAGAGGCTGTCAATTATTTGCCCAGACATGTTGATTGCGACGACGGGCTTTTGAAGGGTGCTTTTCGTCCTGACCCTAGTATTCGCAATAAAGCGTTTCTATTTATATTTCTATATTGTACGATGTTCGTTTCATTTACACAAAATGCAATGGAAAGGGAAACACATAAAAGTTTGTTTTGATGTTATTTTAAAGTAGTTGATATGATACGATATTTGAAGTACTAAAGTATATTATGATATTTTAAGTATTTTATTATATATGAAGTAGTTGAAATGAATGAATTAATAAGTAAAAATAAAGGGACAAAAGAGAAACTAAAGTGGACCCAAGCTATGTGGAAACTATGCCTTGGCTAATGTGCATACATGCTTTACATGCGCGATTAACTGGACTGAAAAGTCTTGTTTTAGATAAGACCAAAATGTAAAAAAAAAAAAATAATAATCTTAAGCCTAGATTTAAAATGAGTTACAGCAGACCTTTCGCCAGACCTGCTAAAGCTGATAAACTCCAATGGGGCAAAAATAACATGAACTGTGTTTTTAACACATTGAAACGTCTTGTGTCTTAATACCTGTATGCACACCAAAACCTTTTTTTTTTACCTCTATTTCATTGCATTTACATATTAGATTAGATTAGATTAGATTCAATTTTGTTGTCATTACACATGTACGAGTACAAGGCAACTTAGTACCCTAATAATAATAGTACCCTAATTTCCCTTATTTACTTATATTCTTTATACAAAATTAACACAAAAGCATTTCCTAAAATCATTCTGCGTATAGTATTTTATGTTTCAGCATGTTGATGATGATGATGGTACTGACTCTATCTCAAGTCAAGTCAAATCAAGTCAAGTAGGCTTTTATTGTCATTCCAACCATATACAGTTCAGTACACAGTGAAACAAAAAAACGTTCCTCCAGGACCAAGATCAATGCAACAACCTAAATTTACAACACAACTCCACCGGAACCAGTTAGCTAACTAAGAGACCTATTGTAATTAGCTGACTAGCTCATATATTTCAGATTTACACTTTTTATTTTTAAGTTAAGCTAAAACTACTTCTATAGAAAAAAGAGACAACAATAGACAACAGACAACAAAGTGCACGTTCAAATGTGCAAATAAAGAGCTACGGAGTGACAAACACACAACGTATCACGTTTCAGTACTTTTCAGTAGTAATGAAGTATGAGTTGAGGTAGTGGGAGAAAAAACCGTAAACATTTTACCTTCCTGAGTAGCAGCAATGATAAAAAAAATACTTTGTGCGTATATGCCTTGTACTCAACTCTCAAAAAATAAAAATGCAGAATTCAAGGCGTTCCTGAGAACACTTGTAAATTTTGTCTGTTTTTGATGGTAACGATGGTTGCCATGTTCTTATCATGTAAAGGAAAACCTTAAAATCGTTTCAACTACGTTTAACTGTAAAATTAAACGTAATGGAATAATTGTTAGAATTATACGTAATGTAATAATAATAAGAAGAAATAATGTAAAATTAACAAACTAATTTTGATTGGTAACTTATGACTAATATACATAGCTTCTAATTCTGATGACATCCAAATATGCAATAATCTCCTGTCAATAATTCGATTAAACGGCTACTTATCCTCTGTAAATTATTTATTTTTAAGGCTGGTTACTCTAAATGAACTTTTCTACAGCATAGCTAAGTTTTTTCTTCTCTCTTTACTGGGATGGTCTTCATGAGAGTAAAATTTATTATCGTGCTTGATGGGTTTTGCAAATGCACTTGACAATACTTTCTTGCAAGAACTATTCGAGGCTGGAATATATTTTTGTGTCTTAAAATAACATCTGTTATTGTTGCTACTTAATTTAATGTTACTTAAATGAATCCTTAATAGTGTTCGAAAACGTAGAAAATATATCACAAAAAAAAAAAACATTAGGAGGTGTGTCCAAACGGGTTGTACACACGCACGCACGCAGCCACGCACGCACGCACACACACACGCACACCATATCGTTAATCATTAAGCACATTAAGCATTTTGTGAGCAGGTAACATAGCAAAAACATATTTTTATTTTTCTCAACAGGTTAGACCTCAAACGTAAAACCAACATGACAAAGGCAGATTTCTTTATTGTGTGCATCTGGGTGGATCGGTAACGATTCTTGGTCAAGGTCAAGGTCTCCCGTCGGCCTGAATTGAAGATACATGGCTTCGGTTTTTACGCATTTATATTACTATTAGTTAGAACATATACCTTTCCGTGAAAAATGACATAAAAATAAAGTAATATATTTTTGTAATTTTAGACAATAAAGACAGTACAATTCATTGCTATAACGAAAACCTAAATATTGACTAATTGCAACGTTTCATTTACAGCGGTACAAATAGATTCAAATAGAAAAAAAGAACAGCTGCGAACTACTCTGATGAGCTAAATTTGCGATTTGTAGCAGACCCTTATACATACCTAGAAGGCAAAAACGGCAGGAAACAATTGAATTAATAGGTTATGCATCACGATTATATGATATAAACATATTGGGCCACAAAATTAATTAAAATAAATAATTCAATATGAGATGCCTTAGTTTACATATTTGTAATAAATATTTTTTCTATAATTAACTTCACTGAGCTACTTTACGTTGCAGTGCGATTAAGAACGCTATATGGAGAAGAGAGTTACATAAAAATAGTACCAAAACATGAATAAAATATCTTATCTAATAATCTAAAACAATAAATTGCAACTCTACGGAGTACCTATTTCTGGTGTGAATCCAAGAGGTTTGTATCAAGTTATGCCGAGGAAAGCAAGAGTTTTATTAAAAAAGAATGATACCAGTGGTTTCGCCTAGGCGCATACCAAAGCTGTTCTAGGTCAAGTTCAAAGTCTTTTCCGTCAGACAAGTGGGGTGCAGACGCTAGAGAAACCTTTAACCCCTAAGCCCGGAAAATAAATCACAACAAGAACATCCAGCGCTTAAATTTTTTTTCATTTTTAAAGTCAATGAGATTTTTTTCTAATTCAGTAGTTTTTGAATTAGCACAACAAATAGCTATAAGTTATGCCAGGCTCTATTATGGGCTAATCTTTTCTATACGTCCCTGTATAAACAAGAGGCCAGGTCCTTGACTGCTTTTATTTTATATAAGTTAAAGGTACCATCCTCGAAAAAGTTGTGTTTAAGCCCTCCCCATTTACGCGTTTACAGCCAGGTTCCATTTGCAAAACTGTAAAAACATATCTCAGTAATATGTATGAATATGTGAATCGGATTTCAGTGTCAATGCACTGGTTTAAAATAAAGGTTTCAGTTTAGATATCTAAGGTTTCTACTCTATACATTTCGGTATATATATATATATATATATATATATATATATATATATATATATATATACACAAGTCTTCAAATACGCATCGTTATTGATTCACATTTACATTTACATTTAGGCATTTGGCAGACGCCCTTATCCACAGCGACTTACAAAACGTGCTTAAATTAGATTCGTAGCAGAATGGTTCATTTTGCACAAATCTTAATGTACACAAAACAGAATTTATAAATGAACTGTGTAGAATTAGTATTCGACAATCATTTGAACTCTGTTTAAATATGAAGACTTTAGAGTTCACTATTAAGAGTTTACAAATAACCTTTATGATAATATAATGAAAATTCTTTTACTGGTGTAAAGGGCTATGTGTGTTGCCGCAAATTAGACATGTTTCATAATTCTTATAATCTATTACAAACCCTTAAAAACACATAGGCCTATACAATAAAAATATTTCATATACATAATATACATCTCTAGGACGTCATCCGGAATTGATCAACACAAAGCATATCAAACGCCGATTTATGTCGACAAAACGAACTTTGTTTTACTTTCTTTTGCCCATGATTTTATATACATATACTTTACATTTTTGACTTATATCAAAAGAACATGGTACATAGTCACTTAATTAATTACGTTTTAATTGCGCAATTAACTCATTCAAAGATTATAATGTTACTTGCATGAGCAACATATTAAATGCATGAGAAAAATTTAAATAGCTGATGAATGAGTCATTTTAAGCTTGTAACCGCGCGATAAAATATTTTTCTGTGTAAGAACAATTTCTCAGATGTAGTACTCTAAGCTACATCTAAAATTTCTGTAAATAGAAAAAGCTGGAGTGTCTGTTACAAGATTTCCATTTCATAGGCAATTTTTTTATTATTGTTAGACAATTTTTATTTATACTAAAATTCAAACCATGCTCTGGGTTGAAATCTAAGTTTTCATCACTCCAGAATATACGTGTAGTTGAGTTTAAAAATTCTTCTTCTTCCTGTTATTATTATTATTATTATTATTATTATTATTATTATTATTATTAATAAATGTTTAATACATTTTCATAACCTCAGTGTGTTGTTTTCATGATACATTCTCTATATTTAATCTACTGTAACATATATACTTAAAAACATGCACAAAAAACATCTAGGCCAGAATCTAAAAACACATTGTTCCAATTAAATCTTCATCTCATGCATATAAGCTTATCCCATATATTAAGCTGAGACTTTTATACCTATTAACCAAAAGATCCCGTACTGAACACATCCAATAGACAACATCCAATAGACAAAATGGCATTTTAAAATTATGAACTAGAGAATACAAATATACAAAAATACTAATCATATCGTCTCTGGGAATTTAGAAGGAAAAAAAAGCATGTATCCCAACATCATTGCATCAAGATTTAGGTGGCTCTGAATGTGTAGCCTAAAGCATTACATGTTTAAAAATCATGAAGGCTATGGCTGGAAAAGGAATAGCGTTGTGAAATGTATTACACCCGACTTCTTTCTCGCTTTTCTACTAAAGATACAATTTTAAAAGAGAATAAAAATGGAAAATATAAAACCTTAGTGCGGTTACAGTGTGTGCTATCAAGGCGGATATTTGGGCTGCATATCCTGAACACAATTACTAGTTTATTTTATAATTATTTTATTTTAATAATTGCAAGATTAAAAGGTTATGGGTTATGCATATAAAAACAATGTAAACATTAGTACAATAAAAGTGCGCATTTGCGAAAGAAAGAAGGAAGGAAGGAAGGAAAGACTGGTGTTTCATAAGTTTATAAAATGCGACTTCCGAAAATTGCAAAATTTAGGTTTTTGACAGTTTGCTTCATTATTCCTTTTTTAACATTATATTTCTTTCAAATGGAGGAGCTAGTATATCAAACTATCAAACTAGTTCCTCACGTTTAGTGTGCTACAAAATGTATAGTATTTGGCTAAAAAAATACAACTATGACCCCTCATTTTTTTTATATTCATAAAAATATATAGAACGTGTTGTTTTATTTTCAAGATGTCTATGTAGCTTTTATTAACGGTGAAAGTTCATCACTATGCTGAACACTTTCATACTCCAAGGACAACGCATACGTTGGTAAAACATGGGTTGAAAAATTCATCCTCACTGCACGTACACAGAAACGCGCCTTTGGCTTTCTAAATCTTAAAATTTCGCATCGCACCCACCAGTGCTGTGCACTTGATCCGGGTACACAGGTTGCCTGTTCATGTCAGGTGTGGAGGGAGCCAATTATGCGCTTGGTAAACACTTATACTTATTCAGCCACGTGTTTCAAAGGTTTGACGCAAAAAAAGTGAACGATTGAATCAAGCACAGTCCATAATAAAAAATAAGACTCCGGTGATTAATCATTCCTGTTATGCTTTAGTGCTAGATCTAACTGCATAAAATTCTGATATTTGAATTCTGATATGTATTTGTAGGCACCAGCTTATTACTTGTCCGTGAAAGTCTCTTCATTCATCTTATTTTTTTCACGCGCTATATCATGTGAACCGATTAAAGAATCCCCCTGCGTGTTGGGGAACTGTTCACATCATTACAGTCACTGTAAAATAAATCATATCAGGCCCATATATTTCCAACCCTGTAGGTATATACAGTTGTCTGTGCTTTATTATTTCTTAGAAATAAGGTAAGTAATACCTACTACATTTTTAGACAATATTCCACCAATCGAACGAATGCATTTATGAATAATGGTTTTGCATCAATTTTTGATGGCATCCGTAGCTTAAACCTTCTTTAGTCTACTACATTGCACACACTGTCGGGCATGCAAGTCATGGTACATGGGGCATGCGGTACAGTTACCTGAAGGTCCTCTGCTTGTATTGCCACACGCATGCGCGGTCAGGGCAGCAAACGTGCAGACCGATTTGTACCACTAATGCGTTAAGGTTTTATGGCTCGACTGAAAACGGTGTACACAAATGCTTTAAGACGATTTTTTTGTTTATCATGACATAAAAGATAAAATGTTTTTTTATGTTTTTATTATGAATGAAGAATTTTAGTTCAATATTGTGGTTGAAGAAAGATCATCTGATATTCAATTTTTTCCTCAATCTTTTCTATATAATTTTCATTATTTAAATCGGTGCCAGGTCATTTTTCGTATCGGACATGGAACATAGATCAAGTGAATACAGGTAAAGGATGCAAATCACATGGTAAGCTAGTACTGTAAAAACAAAATAAGAATATTTTAAAAGTAAAAATAATGCAATGATACGTTGATTGACGTTGTTGTGTTTTTGTTTTGTCTACAGTTTTGTCTCTGGTTGACCTTTTTTCTCCCCTTGTCTTTTTGGACTATAAACACGTTAAATAAATATACTGTACCTGGAAATTTTAATTACCTTAAGCATGCAGATATTAAAATTCATTTTATGTATATCTTAATATATATATATATATATATATATATATATATATATATATATATATATATATATATATATCTTTCACACACACACACACACACACACACACACACACACACACACACCATCATCATCATCATCATCATCAGAAAGCCATCAAAAAGGCAGTCAAATACGTAAGCGGTACATGCTGCGGAGAGTTAATTTGAAAGTCTTTGGACAAAATGTTCTGTCCTGTTAACACAAAAACTGTAGCGTGAATACAACAATGGAAGATCCAATCCATGTTTCCTGATTTGCTAGGCATAGGGTTCAGTGTGTTTGTTAATCAGAACTAATTTTGGAAACAATCATGAGAATAACGCTAATTATAACATATCTTAATAACTAGTAATAAATTGTAATTGAAATATTTTATCATATGCAGATATAACACAAAAAAATACCCTTGTACATTATTCCGCAATGTGCGTTTTCCATTTATTCACTTTTTTGTGAGAACTTTGAAGCACGACATTAATATACAGCGAATGCGATTACGTTTTTGCATTGGAAACTTTAGGCAAATGGGTTTTTAGTGATGAACACGGAATTACGCACCCTGCTGCGTGCGCGCAGAGACGCTAAAGGCTTCTGCGCATGCTTCAAAATTTGACACGTTGGGAGTGAGACCGGGTTGTGTGCATGTGGGGTTTTTCCACTTGGAAATATAAATGAGATTTTAATTTCCTAATAACCCATAGGCTTTATGGATAAACAATCTAATATGTAAAAAGTATAGAACTGAAAATATTTGGGATCCCATGCTGCAGTTGTGTGACTGGTATTACAACACAACTGCAATACCACACGATATAACTTCCAGGCTTTCCTTTTTTCCTCTTGGGCTTTTCTCTTTTATCCTAAGGGTCGCTATATCGGATCATTTGATGTTCGCGCCAGGTGCTCTACCTGCCGTAACATTTAAAATTTCTAACCAGACTTGGATCCGGCACTGCCTGGTTGTATGGTTAAGGGTCTGACCCAACAGTGGAGTAAGACCCAACAGTGGCGACCCGGCGGTGGTGAAGCACAAACCCTGCCGCTCTGACCAGCAAACCTGAGCCTAAACCTTATTTGTTTTTTTTACATCTCACTGCTAACTGTCTCGCCCCGTGCTTAGTCTGTCACTTCAGTTATGTTTTATTTTAATTATTTTATGTCTTTTAGATTTTTAAAACTTAAAAAGAAGAGCTTTTCGATATCTGCATAGAGATATCAAGTGTGACACCTAAAATGAAATTACGCCTCTCATTCGGTCTTCGCCAAATGTTCAATTTGAAAGTGAATAGGTCTGTTTATTCATCAGACATTCCCTTTTTATTACCCTTGTGCGCTGTGAAAGCTCTTAGGTCTCAGAGTTGAAGAGACGACTTTAAAATTGTGGCCTGTAAGGTATATTTCTAATAGCGTTCCTTATTTTTGTTTCATGCAAACGATTTATACTTCTTATTGGAACACGCGGCTCATGCAAAAATACATAGAGCTGTCAGGGACTTCATGTTGAGGCTTGGTCGAAAAGCAAAGTGTAAGTTAAATTCTCAGTTAGCAATTATTTTCAGTTGCAGTCATTATTTTACTCCTGAGCATATTATTTATTTTTGTTTACTTTTGTAAACACGGGGGAAAATGGCACATTCAACACTGACTTCACAATAGATGCAATCATATCATATAATAAAATAATTATTTCAAGTTAATTTCAGTTTGCTAGAATATAGAATGAATTACTAACTCAATAATTAAAATTAATTCTGTTTTAGTTAATACAAACATAAGAAACACAAACAGCAACAATATGGCAAATGGATAGATGCACACATATTCCAGAAAAAGAACTACAGGTTACTTATTATTAGTTAATTTATAAATGACTTTCCGCAAATTTGTTGGTCAAGAGTTTTGGTGTTAGAATTTATATTCTATAAGAAAAAAGTATTACATAAAGCTAAAGTTCATTAATGTACATTAATCAAAATTAAAGAGATCACTCATTCTCCCATATTCTTTATATGCTTATCCAGTTGTTTTTGATCATTTTGGACAGACAGATAAGTCTCTATTTAAAAAAACTCCGTGTGTTTTGAATGTTATTGACTGACTATTAATGGCTATTCAAGCGTTTTTTAAACGCTTGACTCTCTTAGTTAAACATTGAGCATGTCATTGTGAATAAAAAATATACATACCCATTAAAACAGATGCTACCGGAAAACTTTTTTCTCTCTTTTTGCATGTCAGGAATGTGGGTTGGAAATGCTGCAAAATAAAATAGAAAACGCATTATAATGTTTTAGATTTGACTGGGATAAAAATGGGATATTTTCCAGCTGTTTCTAGCATTTTGATTGGCTAGAAAAACGCACATCAGCAAATGGTTCAATGGTGGTTTATTTAAAATCACAAAAATGAAAATGGTGCATTTGAAAAAAAAAAAACAGAAGAAAATTAAGTATGCTTGAATAAACAGACTTACAGTAGTTGCTTTTTGAATGAAAATTAACAAGCACTGGTATACTGGTTAGCACTGTGGCCTTGCACTTCCATGGTCTGGGGTTCAATTCCTGCCTCAGGTCTGTGTGTGTGGAGATTGCATGTTCTCCTTATGCTTGGTGGGTTTCCTCTGGGTACTCTGGTTTCCTCTGGCTATCTGGCATTCCCGAATTGTCACTATAGTGTGTGTGTGTGTGTGTGTGTGTGTGTGTGTGTAGCAGAGCATGGAGCAGAGAATAGGACAAGCATGGTGTTAATTGGTCATAGCATGGCATAAAGTAAGGCATGAAAACAATGAATGATTTTAACTTGATGTAGGAGACCATCCCATTGACCTGAGATTGACATCAACAGGTCTCTGTGCAGGAAACAAAGCTTTGATTAAGGCTGTGTAGATTACCAGGTGGACCTTCACAGTGTGCTGAGCAAGGAATGAGGCTTGGGGCAGATCTGTGCCGTCAAACTTATTTTGAGCTGAGTGTTTTTTAGCTGTACCCTGAACCTCTGCTCTGTTCCAGGAACAATGTGCTGTTTTCCTTCTCCTGGAGATCTATGTTGCTAGCCTCTCTTTGATATGTGGTGCTAGGTGCCATTCTGTTGGTCCTGTACCCAGAACCTATTTGCTTTGTGAGGTCAGTTACTCATTGGAGTACATGATGGAAGCCATCTGGTACCCCTGTTCTAAGCACTTCTGTGCTCTGTGCAGTCAGCCTCTCATTGGAGTGTGGTCCTGGGAGCTATCCTGTTAGCACACTTTCTCACTTCTGCTGACTTCATCAGCTACATGAACTCCACTATGTTCTCCAGGCTGAAATGCCGCTGTAAAAAGGGGCGCTGGACCCAAAAACATATTGGTCTGATGAGCCTGGTAAGCAAAAAATATATTCACTGCTTCTCCACTGGCCTTGAATCTTCTAAGCTTTACCAATAGAACTGACAAAATCCCATTGGGGTCTATCCTGTCAGCCATCCAGAAGAAATTCAATGACAAAGTCAATAAACAACCAGTGAGTCACAAACAGAATATCACACAGTGAGTCACAAACAGAATATTATACAGCAGGCAAAAGTCAAAATCTGCAAAAAGTGCCAAAACAAGGAAAATTACCTACACAAACAATGGCTTGGTAAATTCAGTAAGAAGGGAAGCAAAGGTAAATGATTACTTAATTTAGTTTGAGATATGGATTGAATATTTTTTTTCCATGGTGGGAGGGGTGAAGCATTTATTCTAAATTTATATTTTGCTTCAAATAAAAGAATACCTTCTAGGAAACATCTGTGTATCATTACTTGAATCCTTGTATGCCTAATTAAGCAATGCATATTTTAACTGACTAAACAATTATTTTATAAGTCAAAAATACCAGATGAGGGGGACCCATCTAGCCATCATATTATTCTCACTTGTTTTGAGACACTACCACATACTGGTTTATTTGGATATCATTGACAATCAGATAAGTCAATCAACAAGGTAACATCAGGTGTATGAGACCCACTGTGCTTGAGACAGCACAAACAACTAGAAGAGCAATGTATGCAGAAAAAAGTGGTGTCACAGATGGGAAGCATTTGTTAAGGTGCAAGTAGGCCAAATATACTTACTGTACAGTAGACCATGGTTTTTCCCTGGCAAAGCTTAACAGTTTGCTAGTCCGTAACTGGCTTCACTGTATGCTGCATGTAGTTCCACTCCTGCTGATTCTGTCCACATTGCACAGAATTCTGCAATCAAGTTTTTCTTGTGGCTCTGAAGTGGCCCGAGAGGCCTTGTTTTCCACTACTGCTAGAAGAATAGTATGTTTTGTTAGACACCCCCAGTAGATGAAGAGTGGATGGCTGTGAATTTGGCATTAACATTGTAGAAATTAATTCTATGTTGTAAGTGCTGCAAAGTTTTCAGAAACTGTTTGCATATATATAATAATGCATACTAACAACATCATGGTGTTATTTTCACTCAACCAATGGGAGAAGAGAGGAAAAAAATCACAAACAATGATGTTGATCAATGAGACCTGAATAACTACCAGGCTAATCCAATCAGAGAGCAAATGCACTGTATATGGTAAATTAAGGGTAATAGAGAAGTGCAAGTGGCATTCTATATCTATATTCTACCAACAAACTGAAGCCAAGTTTTGTGTATTTTTTTAAAATGGAAGATACCTCAAATTTGGCTAGTGATGGGTGTTTTATTGGGAATGGAAGATACCTCAAATTTGGCTATTGATGGGTGTTTTCTTGGGAATGGAAGATACCTCAAATATGTATATACACTCACCTAAAGGATTATTAGGAACACCTGTTCAATTTCTCATTAATGCAATTTTCTAATCAACTAATCACTTGGCAGTTGCTTCAATGCATTTAGGCCCTGATCAAGACAATCTCCTGAACTCCAAACTGAATGTCAGAATGGCAAAAAAAGGTGATTTAAGCAATTTTGAGCATGGCATGGTTGTTGTTTGGATTGTTGGTCCCCCACAATCTGCTCAGTTACTGGGATTTTCACACACAACCATTTCTAGGGTTTACAAAGAATGGTGTAAAAAAGGAAAAACATCCAGTATGCGTCAGTCCTGTGAGCGAAAATGCCTTGTTAATGCTAGAGGTCAGAGGAGAATGGGCTGACTAAGAGCAACTTTGACTAAAATAACCACTCGTTACAACCGAGGTATGCAGCAAAGCATTTGTGAAGCCACAACACACACAACCTTGAGGCGGATGGCCATGCGCTTTTAACAATTGGCATTGTCCCAAAGCAGCTTTACACAATCAAAAGAATTATTAAAGTTTTTATGAAATTTAAATGTGTATGAATCAAAATGGTCGGATAGTCCCTGGTTAGCAAGCCGAGGGCGACAGAGGCAAGGAAAAACTCCCTGAGATGGTAGTAGTAAGAAACCTTGAGAGGAACCAGACTCAACAGGGAACCCATCCTCATTTGGGTGAAACAGAGAGCAGGAATTGATCTGCATTCATACTGTGTGCTAGTTGGCAGGCAGTTCAGCATAACAGTTGATGTTAATTGATGTTAATATGGAGTCCAGTTAGTTATTGAAAACTCAGGTAGACTTTTATAAAGTTCCAGTCCTGAACTATCGAACAGTCAAGTCCTCAGAGAAACAGCTGCCAACACCAGTTGAGGCCAGAACCATCTTCTAGGTAGAGAGAACCATCCCCAGACACAAGACGCATTCCAAAGAGACACACAGGGCATTCATGTGACAAGATCTCCAACCAGAAGCGGGGAACCAGGATGGGTCAGACAGGTCCGGAGGGCAGAGAGAGTCTGGACCACTGGCAGCTTAGGAACGACATGTGTAGCTCGACAGAGAGAGGGAAGGAGAGAGAGGGGGAGAGAGGGAAGAGAAAGAGCAGGAGAGAGAGCAGAAGAAAAAAGATAACAGTTAGGTCTGGTCACAGTCATATAATGTATAATGTAAATGTATATTTACTGTAGAGTGCAAGCAGAGACTCCGGCAGGACTAAATATGACAGCATAACTAAAAGGGAGAGCCAAAAGGAAACACAGACATAAGGGCTCCCTGAGATGTAAAGCAACCAATCACCTCACTGTCAACAAACCTGAGTGATCAATGAGAGTGGGGAAGACAGCATCTAAACATACCAGTTCACCATAATACTCTACGTCCATGAGTCCCCCAGATCTGCTTCCTAACCTAAGGAAAATCTATTTATAAAAATGCTTGATTAAATAAATAGGTTTTTAGCCTGCACTTAAACACTGAGACTGTGTCTGAGTCCTGAACACTAATTGGGAGACTATTCCATAATTTTGGGGCTTTGTAAAAAAAAGCTCTGCTCCAGCTGTAGTTTTCATAATATGCGGTACTGATAAGCAGCCTGCATCTTTTGATCGAAGTAGGCATGGCGGATCGTAAGACACTGGCAGTTCACTCAGATACTGCGGTGCAAGACTATTTAATGCTTTATATGTCAAAAGTAGTATTTTTAAATCAATGCGAAATTTCACAGGGAGCCAATGAAGTGAAGATAAGATAGGTGTGATGTGCTCGTATCTTCTGGTTCTAGTGAGGACTCTCGCTGCTGCATTCTGGACTAGCTGAAGCTTAAGCTATATACGTGGGGAAAAATTCAGCCGTGGTAGACAGCGAAGGGAACATGTCGTGGTTAGTTGAACATGTCGCGGTTAGTTTAGCTGTTTTATTTATTTATGTTATTTATGTTGCATGTTTAAATATATAATTAGCAAATAAGCTAGAGGTTAAAAAATACACTGTTCAAACATACATATTGTGGTGTAGGCGGGGTGGCAGCTGACGACCGTCATGACTTGCGGGGGTTTTCTGTGTGTTTACCCTGTTGGGGAAGGTTGTTTGGTTTGTAGGTTTTAGCCATGTTGTGTGTGTTAAGGGTGTGACCTGTTGATGTGCTCCAGTTCATGCTTAGGCTGAATTGGTAGGTCTTGTGTGAATGTGCTGCTCATGCTCATGAGATGAGCATCCCGGCACTTCGAGGGTTCCAGCGCCGGGGCAAGCTACAGCTCCATGGGCCGTCAGCCGGCGAGGCGAGCTGCAGCTGTGCCTTCCCGCCTACAATGGCGCTGTTGAACCCTACGTATTCCTCACACAAGTGGAGCTAGCCGCCCTGGCGGAAACAGCCATCAGAGTAGCGCTCTGGCTGGAGGGCGACCCGCTCCGGGCACTGGAAGACCTCAGGGCCGATGAGCGGAAGGACTGGTCAAAGCTACGGGAGTTGCTCCACTTCCAGTTTGGTGCAGGTGACCGTAAAGAGGCGTGCGAGGAGCTGGCGGTCCGTGAGCCAGGTCTATCCAGATTACAAGCATGAACCGCCACGGCTCTGCGAGCACATCAGGTTAGCGGCACCAGCTTCCCTTTCTGAGGCGCTGCGCGAGGCCGAGCACGCTGAACCCATAATGGCGGAACATCACGGCGAAGGAGACAAGCAACCTCCCGCAGCTCGGGGCCGTTTGGTAGGTAAACCTAACCGGGGACAGGGCTACCCATCAGGTCTAGGCAACAAACAAGCCTCCGAGGTTTTGCGGCAGCGCCGAGGCCCAGGACCGCAGGACTACCGCTGCAACGTTCTTAGGCCTGAGGACAGCATACCCCAGCAGCCGTTAAACTAGTTCCGGGGGGCACTGAGGGGAAGCCGCCTCCCACAGCCGTCTCTGTTCCCCCAACTTGTGGATTTAACTTCAGTTCGGGACATTTAGGAAATCGTGCTGGAGTCTATGTGGACTGTGTGCTATCTGACGTCTTACTTCCGGCGTTCGTGGACACTGGTTCCATTGTTTCGCTGTTGCGATGTGAATTACTGGGACAAAGCGAGCGCGTTTGCAGACTGCCTGATCCAGCCTTCAATGTTTGCACCGTTTTGGGGAGCTACGTGCAGATACAGCCGTGTCACACAGTTAAAGTCAAAATAGGTGAGCAAACTCATTGTCATTAATTCTTTGTGGGAAACATCGAGGATGATTGCATTTTGAGGTTGGACCTTTTAGAAAAAGGGGTGCGGTGTTAAATTTAAACAACGAAACTCTGCGTAGTTACTTCGGGTTAGCCAGGTTTCTAATACCCAAACCACAGCCGGTCGTGTTAGTAGCACACACCCCGGGGGGCGAAACTTCCGGTGGTCGCGCCATGTAAACATCCAGTAGCAGACTAAGCGAGTATACTGGGCGAGCTTCTGCAGCGTAGCAGCGCAGGGTTAATCCAAACACAGACCAACAATTTGAAGTCGTTCCTTCACAAATTTGCAGATATTTTCACGGTAGATGAGCGCGAGTGCATCCATATCAACCTGGTGCAGCACACATTCGATACGAGAAACGCAGCTCCTGTTCAGCTACATTAACTAAACGGACTATCGCCGAACAGACACTGCGTGAGATGGCCAAGTCGGGCGTCATTAAGCCACCGTGGTCTTCACTAGTTGTGCTCGTGCGTAAAAAGGACGATTCTTGGCCGTTTTGTGTCGATTATCGGCGGTTACTCGAAAGGACTCTTATCCGTTGCCACGGACAGATGATGCACTGAAACATGTTGCAGCCTTGGCTTGGTTTAGCTCGTTGGATCTGCGTAGCAGGTACTGGCAAGTAGAGCTCGCCCCAGAAGCACGACCTAAAACCGCGTTCTTGTTTGGGCAAGGGCTATGGCAATTTCGACGCATGCCTTTAGGCCTATGTAATGCTCCAGCTACTTTTGAACGATTGATGAAGAAAGTGCTGGCAGATATCCCTCGCAACCGTTATGTAGTCTACCTGGACGATTTATTGGTGCACGAGGGCGCACTAGCTAACCTACGAGAGGTATTTCTGGCTATCTGGTGGGCGAATTTGCAGCTTAATCCCCAAAAGTGCCAGCTGTTGCGGCGAGAGACCGTTTTTCTGTGTCACATAATTAGTGTTCAAAGGATTGCTACTGATCCAGTCAAAATCACTGCGGTAAAGAATTGGCCTGCACCGGTAAATGTGTCGCAGTTACGGACTTTTCTCGGGTTAGCCTCTTACTACCGCCGTTTCATGAAAGACTTTGCCACGATCACAAGCCTGCTGCACATGCTAAAGAAAAAGAACCAGCCTTTTCGCTGGGACATTGTGCTTGCGCGCGCTTTCGCTTAGTTGCGTGAAGCTTTGGTCACATCTCACGTTTTCGATTATCCGGAGGAATCCCGCACATTGATCCCCGACACGACGCAAGCGATGTAGAGCTGGGGGCTGTCCTGTCTCAGGTTTTCAAAGCGAAAGAGCGTGTTATCGCCTATTTCAGCCGCATGTTGTCTGAACCCGAGAGGAATTACTGCGTCACATGGCATAAGCTGCTACCGAGTGGTTACAGGACTACAGTTTCATTATTCAACACAGAGCGGGAAAACTACACGCTAACGCCGATGCTTTATCCCGCCGGCCGTGCAGCAAAGCGCGTTGTATGTACTGCGAGTAAGTTGAATAGTGTGTGTGCGGTTGTGACGTAGAACACTCTTCAAAACCCTCGACTTCCCGTGCAGTCCTCCGGACTCTTCGTCGGTAATCAGCCGTCCGAGCCGGCGTGCAGTCGAGTTACTGCGTCGTCCATGAGTTACTGCGTTCGGCCATGTTGTAGTTGCTTCGCCTGTGCCACAGCTGGACCGTGATCAGCTTATTGCCGAGCAGGAGAAGGACCCAGTTCTGTATAAGGTACTAGGTTGGGTTAAGTGGCCCTGAGACCCGATTATACAGCAGTCCCGCATATACAGTAGGGCTAGAGGTAAAAGCTCTCCACTCTCAGTTTACTCACCTAGTGTTGCATGAAGGTTTACTCTACCACCGCTGGGAACAGCTGTGCAGCGCGGGCAAATGCTTTCAGCTGCTGGTACCAAGGGTTTTGCGGACATGTGTACTCCAGTTCATGGACATTCAGGTTCGGGACATTTCGGGGTAACTAAGACTCTGCTGCATTTGCGCGCTCGCTTCTACTGGCCGGGCTGTCATACCGATACCGAACTCTTTGTTCACTGATGCAACCTCTGCAACCTCTGCAGGGCAAAGATGGGCCCTACCCAGCGCTTGCGGGCACCGTTGGGTGGGGGCACCTTTGGAGCGCATGGGCGTGGACATTCTCGGCTCGTTTCCCTTTCCCGATCACGGTAACCGTTATGTGCTGGTAGTCACGGATTACTTCACAAAATGGACGGAGGCTTTTGCGGTGCCAGACCAGAGTGCTTCCACCACGGCCGATTCGGCGCTCCGGAGCAGTTACACAGCGATCAGGGAGAAAATTTCAAGGCGGAGGTGTTTGCGGCAGTGTATGAGTTCCTCGTGGTAAAAAAGACCCGCACCACACCCCTTCATCCTCAAAGTGACGGCCTCGTGAAACGTTTTAACTGGACTCTCACCACACAACTCGCAGTGCTTACCAGCGATCGGCAGAAGGATTGGGACGAACATTTGCCTCTCATGCTCTTGGCATACCGCACAGCAGTGCAGGAGTCATCACATCACATCACGAGTTGGCGCGTAAACACTTGGCGGACGCCGGTGACACTCGGGGCGAGACAGCCAGGGGCGAGACTTTGCTACTGGAGAGCAGGTATGGGTGTATTTCCCCGAAAGGAAGAGTGGTTGTGCTCCACCGAGACCGTCTTGCTCCCTACCAGCCGCACGCCGGCAAAACATGCCACCTCAGGACAATGTTTGTGCTCCTTCCTCCCCCGCAAAAAGACTCCGGTGTTCACAGCGCCAGCGCCGACCGCCTTCACGCCTCCAAGACTGAGAGAGTCATGGTGACCGGGGACGGTCATAGCTCGGATGGGGGCAGTATACTTTTTTTTACTCTTAATTGAGTAATATTATTTTAAAGTACAGCTACTCATACTTAAGTACAATTTTTGGCTACTCTACCCACCTCTGCATGTAATGCATGATTGTTCCCACCTGTGTCACTGAGACCTATTTATCGCCATATTCTTTTCAGAATTGTGAGCCGGAAAGGAATGGAGCCGGAAGACCTAATACAACACACTTAGTGATTTGGAAGTTTTAATAAGTGAAAAGATGAGTACACTAAAAATGCAGGTATAAAACCTAATAAAACAAATATACAGTAGAAAAAGAAAAAATAGAAAAAAACATAAAGCTCTGTCAAGTTCTTTTGTTTCCTGAGTCCTTGATCTTTGGTCGCAATATACCAGGTTGGAGGAAATCTCCCTGCCCTCCATATAAATGTAAAAGATTAAAGCTAAAAATAAGTTGATTAGCTTTAAAGTAATCAGTGATATTATTATTTCAGGTTGAAGCCCACGTTTACGTATGTCTTCACACAGATATCTAAGTACTGCAAAATTATAGTAAATTCTGTCCAACAGTCTATTTAAGACGCGCCCACAGTTTGACGCTTGTGCAGTATGCTGTAAAAACTTGCAGGTTATAATCTGGCACATAACTGTTCATAACCTCCCTTCTACTCAACGTTTTGATATAATTTATGATGCAGGTTTAACTTCAGGCAAATACAGAAGGAATGGCAAAGTTTCATAAGTACACAAATAGCTCATATTTAAGTTTAATTTTGTACTACAACTGTACTGCGAAATATGCTATAAGTGAACTTACAGGTGATAGTTTTATACTTCTAGGTCACTTTTAAGTTTATAAAAATATCATTTTTAGCATACTCTCAGTAAACTACGTACCAGTTGAGCCCATTATAATACTACCAGTTGAGCCCATAAATTATAAAAATATAATTTTAAGCATACTCTCAGTAAACTACCAGTTGAGCAGTATATTTAAGTATAACTGCAATTACAGTATGTGCCAGAATATACTGTACAGAAACTAATCTACACACTATGAGCATGTTTATTTACCACAGTCTGCGTAATGTTAGTCTTCGAAGTGTGTGTGCAGACAGCATTTATATTGTTCACGCAGATACTCAAATATATCCTGAAATGAAGGTTGCTGTAGATTCCTGCAAAAAAGGAAACAATTTGCTCGCCTAATGCATGCACAGTACTTGGCAGATCTTCACAATTGAATACACTCTCTTTTAACATTCTCCACAAGTAGGCATCAGGTGGTGCAAAATCAGGGGAATGGGATGGTTTTAGGAAGGAATTGAACTTTTAGCATCTCAGTCCCCATTTACGACCACTTCCGTATGAGCGAAAATAATACTTAACTATGAATACTTGTTCTTCCATCGAGGGACCCATTTCCAATAACTGCACAACACAACTTTTTTTTCACTACTGGAAAAACATGCAGCTGGAGCTATACACCTCGAAAAAACATTTATGTGCCTTCAAGATGTGTACTGTGATTTTTTTTTTTGCATATCATATATTTGTAGTTTTTTTTTAAACTTAACAGCATAATTGTAGTTTAGTACTTTTACATTATTTTTGTTAAAGTATAGTACAGTGAAACCTCGGATTGCAAGTAACGCGGTTTGTGAGTGTGCTGCAAGATGAGCAAAGATTTTTAATACATTTTTTACTTGGAAAAACATCTTGGTTTACGAGTACCAAGTATCATGTATCACACATGCGCTTCTTGTTTTGACGCCGAGCATCACGTGATCACAACTGAGCCAAAGGTTTTTCTGCAGAGTAGAATTGTGGGTAATCGTAATGCGTGTCTCTTACTGGTATAGTCAACATCCCTGCATGAGTGTACTGTTTACTATAATACTGTGACCACATGTGTCCCAGTGTAAAAAAATAAATTTTCACTCTTTGTATCAGTCTGCTCTTTGTGTCTGTGTGCGCGCGTCATTGGCCTGCATGCACAAACGGAAACACTTATCTGTTGGGATTTATTTTTACTTTTTTTTAAGGTAAAGTGCAGGTTAATTTTTTTTATTTTTACTTTATATTTTGTGTTAATTATTTTTATTTATTTATTTTTGGGGGCTGTGGAAAGAATAATTTGAGCTTCCATTATTTCTTATGGAAAAATTCTATTTGATTAACGAGGTGTTTTAAAACACGAGCCCGCTTCTGGAATGAATTATGCTCGTAATCCAAGTTTTCACTGTACTAGGTGTCAATTTAGGTAAAAGGTCCTATAGGTGAAGTATACACTACCGGTCAAAAGTTTGGGGTCACTTTCTAACTCCATGATCGTTCCTGATTTTTATTTCTTTCTACATTGTAAAGGAATGCTAAAGGTGTCCAAAAAATGCATTTATCTCCTTTGAACAGTTAAATGTGAGATGTGTCTGCTACCTATGCTCTGTAAAGACTTCATAACGCCTCTAATCTGAGGTGCTGTTAATTGGTCATTTTTTTAGGCCGATAACTCTAAATGAACTTCTCGTCTGCGGCAGAGGTTTTAGTCTCACCCTCCTGGGATGGCCTCCATGAGAGCCAGTTTGATTATGGTGCTTGACGGATTTTGCAAATGCACTTGAAAATACTGTTTTTGCAAGAACTATTACAGAAAGACTGACCTCTGTGTCTTAAAATAACAACTAACTCTTGTTTTTGTTGTTGTTACATAATTACCTAATTTCATATGTGTTATTTTATATCTTTGAAATGAGTATTGTTGTAGAATGTACAAAATAAATCACTAAACAAAAACTAAGAAATTTGCAAGTGACCCCAAACTTTTGAACAGTAGTGTCCTTTAACTGTACTTCAAGTAGACTTGAAGTTAACTATTAAACATTACCAGTAAAATACAAATGGGACATTTATTTTCTTTATAATGACATTTTTAAAACAACTATTGTACTGATACCAAAATGTAATAACTAAAATAAACAGTGCAGTTCAAAACAAACAACAAACAAAAGTTTCACCTCCATCTTGATCTGGGAAAGTTAAGATTAGAATTTGTGCCTCTCCAAAATCTGTCCCTGACTACACACAAACAGATCCTCTCTTGGCAGAAATTGCAACACCTTAAAGTGTCTGTGTACAACATTAAACACATCACAGCTCTTAATAATTATTAATACACTGGAAATCAATATTTATGAAAATAATCTAAATAAATAATGTAACATAACATATGAAAAATAAAATTATTTGTGATATTACAGTATTATTTAATTATAAGAATATAATAGTATTTATGACTCCCAATAAATTGGCATCCATTAAAGATTTAAACTCATGAAGTTATGCGCTATCCTGTGCATTATTAGATTCAGTCTGGAGGAAACAGCAATTAAAGTGTTCCACTGGAGCACAAAAAAAAAAGGAAAAACCAAAGCAAATGACATTATCTTTGCATAACAACCGTACCCACACGCATGCATCCATGCATACATGCGTATTCCCTTAAACTTTCCATAAATATGTTTTGATACAAGCAATCTGAAAACAACAATCATCTTCCGAACAACTGTCAAGTCAGGAGTTTTCCTCATGATTGTGGTTGCTTGTTCTGAATGAGACAAAGACATATACAATATGCAAATGATGAAATAATAATAAAGAAAATTGGTCTTAAAATCTTTAACTTTATATGTAATGAATATATTACAGAATATTTGGTTTTCACTGTTTGAGGTTAATTACAAAGATATTTAATATTTTAAAGTTGTATACTAAAATGGTCTTTATTATCAGCCACTATAAATGGAGTATGTTACAAAACTCTCACACCTTAGAAGAACTGTCAGTTAAATCAGACATCAGTCTTTCTCTTTGTGGGTTAATTACACTGTGTAGATAAAAGATCAGGTTCAGTTCTAAACATGTATTATTCACTTTAAACTATACTACAAGTATACTTGAACTTTATGTATAAGGCAAGTACTCTTAATACTTGCATACACTCAAGCATACACTGCTTAAGTATATACTAAAGTATACTCATGTACAGATCAACGTATTCTTAATTTTCTTTTTTTTTGTATTTCTGTCAGTTTAAGCAAAGTAAACTTAAGTATATTTTAGTTAAGTATATCTATGATAAGTATGTAAAAAGTATACTTTCTTATTTTTAGTTTATAAGACGTATACTATTAGTACATATGTATAAACCTCTTTTGTTAAGGGAGTAAATGTTTGTGGTAGAGGAGAGTTGTTAAGCATCAGTTCTGGATAGAGGAAGGAGGTAGGTTGAACAGGCAGGTAACCTAAGAATGTTGCAGTCAATACATGACATTTCCCTTTATGAGCTTTTGTAGAAACCCTTATTCATAGAGACTTGATAAAGAAAGGAGATTCTTTATTACGTATTTGTATATGAAGAGGTAGGACTTTGGGCAATAAATGACCTTTTTTGGAATCACTCTCACTCACTCACTCACTCACTCACTCACTCTCTTTGCTGCTTATCCTCGACTGGACATGGATCACTAGACATGGAATACTTTGGTTGGGGTGCCAGTCAATTGAAGGGCACAAGCACACACTACAGGCAATTTGTAAATGCAAATTAGTCTATCAGGCATGACCTTGGACTGCAGGAGGAAACCAGAGTACTCAGAGAAAAACTAACTAAATCAACTCGACCCTGGAGGTGAGAGGCCACAGTAAACATTTTGGTAGTTAATACCATCTTTGTCCTCTGGGATGCACATAACAAGCAGGCCCAGTGAAATGTAGCAATAACTAACAAATTTAATATTCAGTCCAGTTTATCCACTTATTCATTCAGATGTACAGTTTGGCCAAACATGCAGCCTATTTATGCAGCCTTCTAAATCAGATAGCAAACATATGTACTGTAGGGGCATTTAAAAGAAATATGTAGGCTTTAAAGAACAAACACATACAGTACCAGGCAAAGGTTTGAATGTTTTTTGCTTTGTGATTTATTTTCTACATTCTAGAAAATTTTACATTCTTAAAAATATTAAATAACAAATAACAAAAAAAACACTCATTCACACATTCACTCTTTTATTGTCTATACTGCTTTATCCTGTATACGAACAGAGTTGCGGGGGAGGTGGAGCCTCTACCAGGAGACTTAGGGCACGAGGCAGGGCAACAACAACAACAGTCAATTGTTATTTTAAAGGGGTCATATGGACCTAAATGCACTTTTTTAAGCTGTTTGGACTGAACTGTGTGTTAGGAGAGTGCGTACACAACCACTCTATGATGATAAAGAGCTGCCCAGTGATTTTCTTTTCATTTATTAAAATAACATGCCCCTTCTGAAATCAGGCCATTCTCAAATGCCTTGCAGTGTGACGCCACACCAAAAGAGGCCGCTCTTACTATAGTTGATTGACACTGGTGTTTTAGCAAAGACCCGCCCCGAGTGAGAAGAAGCTGTCAGCCATTGTTTTTTGCAGCTGGAGCAAAATGCCGCCTAAGCGAGTGTGGTGTACAGTTGTTGGGTGTAATAGCGAACACAGCAGTCGTCATTCACTACGACATCTGAGCCGCTGAGGACACAGTGGCTGAATTTAGTTTTTAAAGCTAACGTCCCCGCGATCTACCTAAATGCGTTCATGTTTGCACTAATCATTTTTCACCAAACTGCTTTATAAACGCGGGTCAATATAAAGCAGGTTTTGCTAGGAAGCAGCTCCTAAAAAATGGATCTGTACCCACACTTCGTGTTCCTGCTTCATCTTCATCAATGCTTATAATTTAAATGATTATAAGCATTTAAAGGAACATGTACTGAAACAGGTTGCTGAGAGCAGAGCTAGTTTTTACCAGTTAAAAGTAGTGTTTTTTTGACACAACCATTGAGATAACCATTAAATGAGAACCATTAAATATATATTACAAACTTTTCATTAGGACCCTAAAGATCATATTAACATTAAATGAAAAATGTTTCTGGATGACCCCTTTAATACACAAAGGTCAGCTGTGCTGGAGTAGTTCTTGCGAGCACAGTATTGTTAAGTGCATTTAAAAAACCCATCAAGCATCATGATAAAACTAGCTCTCATGAAGACCATTGCAGGAAAGCAAGACCAAAACAAAGAAGAAGGTCATTTAGAGGTACCAGCCTCAAAAATCACCAATTATCACCTCAGAGAGACCATTATGGAGGCTTTACAGAGCATAAGTAGCAGACACATTTCAATATCAATGTTATCAATGAAACATTGATATTGCATATTTTGCATGCCTTCAGCATTGTTTTACAATGCAGGAAGAATAAAAAAATAAGTAATTAATTACAATTACAATATGTTCAATATTGAGCTAACAAGCATATTTATAAAATAATGGTAATTAATGTGGTTAAAACATTTCTGTTGGTACACAACGAACTCAAAATTTGACGGTTTTAGTCATGGATCTGAGCTGGCCGAGTCAGATCCTGAGGGAGACCAAAGGACGCGATCCTAAGTGCCTGCCCCAGGGGAAATGAGCCAACGTCATGAACAAGCTGAGAGCTTGTGCACACCGCATGCCTATAGCATCCTACTAGCCAACGTCCAGTCACTGGATAGCAAACTCGATGACCTCGACGCCAGGGTCAAACTCCAATCTCCAAATTCGCAATCTCCACGGTTTCACCAAGACATGGCTGAACCCAGCCATGCTGGACCACGGCATCAAGCCAGCCAAGTTTTTCTGGGTTCAATGCATGGACAGGACTATGAAGTTGGGAAAGTCAAGGCGTGGGGGCATGTGTCACTCCTGCGCACACAAACTGGAACTACTGACCATCAAATAGCGTCCTTTTTAACCTTTCTCGGGAGTTTACCTCAATCATAGTTAGCATTGTTTGCATTACACTGTGTACATAGACATTGCCTTAAGCGAGCTGCACGAGGACCTCATGCCGTGCTTATTATGTCAGGGGACTTTAACAGCTTCAAACCTTAAACACGCAGTGCCAAACTTTTTTAGGCACATCAACGCCTATGCTACATAACACTCAAAGATGGCTTCAAGACACAATCTAGTCCTCCCCTTTTTGTAAACCGAACACTGCCGTCTTTCTCATGCCAAAAATATGAACAAAGGCTTAAACTAGAGCCTCCCAGGGTTGTTTTTTGAGCCCCCTGCTGTAGTCATTGTATATATATGACTGTGTGGCCACTACCAACTCCACCACCAAGTTTGCTGATGACATCGTTGTGGTGGGACTGATCTCTTACAACAGTGAGATGGCCTACCTAAAAGAGGTGGGAAATCTGGAGATTCAAAATCCGGTTGAAAATCAACGTCGCGGAGGCCGCAGCGCCGCATCACCCCCCCCTCTGATGTTTTTCTCTCATTACCAGAAAGATGGAATGGCACGGACGGGAAGTGTAGTGTGTTTCTAACAGCGCTCGATCTGGTGTTTGAGTTTAATGCCACCAAATACTCCACCGATCGGCTACGCATTGCTCTTCTCATTTCATTGTTATCAGGGCAGGCGGCTGAGTGGGCCACGGCAGTTCTTTGCTCAGACACAGACACCGCCCATTTATATAATGAATTCACCCACCAACTCAGGCTCACTTTTGAACACCCTGCAGGCGAGGTGGAGACCGACACCAAGCTTTATCACCTGTGGCAGGGAGGTTTGTGCGTGAGTCGATACACAGCGGAGTTTCGTACCCTCGCCATGCAGACATCATGGGGGGACGCCGCGCTCCAAACATTCTATTACGAGCGACTGGCTTCACGGATAAAGGACGAACTCATCGGACGGGAGCTTCCAGCCACTCTGGAGGGACTGATCCAACTTTCCCTCCGCATCGATCGGCGCCTTCTCTCTCGTCCCAAGCCAGCCCCGAGGACCCTGCCGCCTGCTTCCACCTTCCTCGACACCACGCCACGACCACCTACCATGTTCACCACCACTCCTACCAGACATGTCAGTTCTCCACCTCCTGCCGTGGCTAACACCGGAGCTGGGGAACCCATGCAATTAGGACGCGCCTCCCTGACTGCTGCAGAACGAGAACGGCGCTTCAGAGAGGAGCTCTGTGCTTATTGTGGGTCAGCCGAGCACCATAGAGCCATCTGTCCATGTCACCAGGGAAACGGCCAAGCCCGGTGAGCGAAGGGAGCAGCTCGCCGGGCCACCTTCATCTCTCTGCCACGATCCTTAGCGCCTCTCGTCTCACGGTTCAGGTATACCTCCAGTTTGGCCACAAACGGGTCAGAAGTACTGAGTTCATCGATTCCGATGCTACAGGCAACTTCATTGACTCTTCTTATGCCAAAAAACTGGGAATGGAGTTGGAAGCGTTATTTCAGCCTGTTCGTATCACCTCAGTAGACGGTCGGCCCCTTTCGTCTAGTCCCATCACCATCCAAACACAACCCATCACCCTAATTATTTAACAACATCGAGAACAGATTCAATTTCACCTGACTTCTATTTCATCACCACCCATCATCTTTGGACACCCCTGGCTTTTACAGCATGACCCTTTGATATCCTGAACCCAAAACAGGATCTTGCAGTGGGGACCGGCCTGTAACGAACTTTGCCTATCGGCTTCGGCTGGGACATGCTCTAGGGAGTCTGAAGCCCCCGACGTCGACACCAACGCCATTCCTCCTGCCTACAGAGACCTGGCTGACCTGCTACCCATCTCCCACCTCATCGCTCCTACAACCTAGCTATTGACTTGCAGCCAGGCTCGGTTCCCCCCCGCGGCCATCTCTACTCCCTCGCACCCACCGAGACATGGGCGATGGAGGAGTACATTTCGAACGCCCTCCGCCAAGGTACCATCAGGACCTCCTCCTCGCCCACCACCGCAGGGTTCTTCTTTGTAAAAAAAAAGGGGGGTCACTTCATCCATGTGTCGATTATCGGGGCTAAACAATATTACCATCAAGAACCGACACCCACTGCCTCTTACCAACTCTGCCCTGGACGCCCTCTCTGGTGCCACTATTTTCACGAAGTTGGACCTTCAGAGCGCCTACATCTTGGTGCATATCAGAGGGGGCGATGAGTGGAAGACGTCCTTCATCACACCCACTGGACACTATGAAAGTCTCGTCATTCCATTTGGACTCTGCCATCCCCCCGCCGCCTTTCAAAGCTTCATTAATGACGTTTTTCAAAACATGTTGGAGCGGTGGGCATTTGCCTACCTGGACGACATATTAATCTACTCACAAACAGTTAAAGAACACACCCAACAGGTCAGGGCAGTCCTAAAGAGATTGCTCGCCCATCAACTGTATTGTAAGTTGGAAAAGTGCGCCTTTCACGAGCGTTCCACCACGTTCCTGGGTTTTGTCATCTCGCCCCAGGGTGTGGCCATGGACCAGCAGAAACTGGAAGCTGTGCGTCATTGGCCCCTACCCAAGACCCTTAAGCAGCTTCAACGGTTTCTCGGGTTTGCGAATTTCTATCGTCGCTTCATCCGGGACTACAGTTCAGTTGCAGCACCCCTAACTGCCCTGACTCGCCCATCATCTCATCCCTTCCACCTCAACTCCAGTGCCATCTCTGCCTTCCATAAACTATGTCACCGTTTCACCACCGCTCCAATCTTTATCCACCCAGACGTCAACAAACCATTCGTTGTGGAGGTGGACGCTTCGGATGTGGGCGCCGGAGCTGTTCTCTCCCAACGAGGTCCAGACCAGAAGCTACACCCCTGTGGCTTCTTCTCCAAAAAATTTTATCCCACTCAACAGCGATACGGGGTAGGGGACCGCGAGCTGTTGTCCATAAAGTGGACAATGGAGGAATGGCGACACTGGCTCCAGGGCGCCAGTGAGCCTTTTATCATCTGGACCGACCACCAAAATCTGATCACCATTCAAAACATCAAACAGCTCAACCCGAGGCAGGCGCGGTGGGCTCTGTTTTTTGAACGTCTAAAATCATTGCACCTCTCCAGTGGGATCTAGAAACGAGAGTCCGCCAGGCACAGACCACGGAGACCGAACCAGCAGGTGTGCCGCCTGGGCGACTCTACGTGCCCCCAGCAGTCAGGAGTGAGGTTATGGAATGGGGCCACTCCTCACCCCTCTCTGGACACCCCGGCACCAAGCGCACCCTTCAATTTATCCAACGCGCCTTCTGGTGGCCCTCCATGACCCGGGACGTCGATGAGTTCGTCCAGGCGTGCCCAGTGTGTGCCAGGGCAAAGACCACCAATCAGCCAACACCTGGAGAGCTCCAACCACTTCCGGTTCCTCGTCAGCCCTGGGGGCCCCAGTTCACTGCCCATTTCTGGAAGGCCTTCTGCCGTCTGATCAATTCCACCTGCAGTCTGTCATCAGGATACCACCCGCAGACTAATGGTCAGACGGAGCGAACCAACCAACAACTGGAGCGCTATCTGAGATGTCCCTGATCGTCCGCGCTCCTGGGCCTGCTACCTCATATGGGCTGAATTATCTCATAACCTTCATATGTCATCTGCCACAAATCTCAGTCCATTTGAGGTATGCCACAGTTTCCAGCCTTCGATGTTCGAGCATCAAGAACCAGAGGTTGATGTACCGTCGGCCCAACAGTTGGTTCGCAGGTGTCGACGGCTGTGCAGACAGGCCAATCAAGTCATCCAACAAGCTAACCACCGATACCCCACCCAACATCGCCGTCGACACCCACCGGGACGAATGTATAAGGTAGGTGACAAAGTATGGCTGTCTACCAAAAATCTTCATCTCCACAAAGAGCCAAAGAAGCTATCTCCTAGGTTCATCGGTCCTTACCGCATCACACTCCGCATCAACCCTGTCACCTACCGTCTCCAGCTGCCTGCGGCGCTCCGAATTCATCCGGTTTTCCACACCTCTCAGTTGAAACCCTTCACCACCTCTCCTATGATTCCACCCCCCCCCCTGCTCCTCCTCCCCGAGTCATCGACGGTGGCCCTGCCTACACCGTACGTCGGATCCTCGATTCGCGCCCTCGGGGCCGAGGCACCCAATACCTGGTCGACTGGGAAGGCTATGGTCCCGAGGAGCGATCTTGGATTCCGGCCTGGTTCATCCTCGACCGGAGCTGATCAGGGACTACTGTCGTCGGGTATTCTCCACCCCAGGACCATCGGGAGTCGGTCCTGGACAGGGGGGTACTGTCACGCACTAGGACCCGGAAGTAGTACGGTCGCAAAACAGGAAGCATAAAAGGAGACAAGATGGCGCTGCACATCACCCAGTCATTGAGTTCGCCCATGACGGTTCAGATCGTTTCTCTGCCAATTCGTGAGTACTCACTTTCTTGGGTTCACTTTCTGTTTTCGAGTGTGTGTTTATAGGACGCGGGTTAAATTTGTGTTTTTCCCTTGCTCCCCTTCTGTGAGAGTCCTTAGACTAAATCGCATGGTTATCCTGCCTACTCGCTTGCTTCCGCGTTTGGGTTCACCATCCACGCTACAAAGGGCTAACCGCTAAAGCTACGTCTTCTGGTCTACTCAGGTTAGTGCATGACACTCAGGAGATAATGCATGTTGTGTTTGGCTAAGTTCCGAACCTGGTCTGACTGTGACACTATACATCACACTAGACACAAGTTCCAAACATAGTATGCTTCTTGAAAGCACACATTAAGGTGGATTTACTCTGAATGATGGGTTAAGTCTGAATTTCATGAGTCCATCTAGGAACCTCGGTAGTCTTACTGGAACCAAAGAGGCCAGTTGTGACCATTGTATTCATTCCCATTTTTACAACCATAGTAGAACCAAGATTTCCTTTTCCAGCTGGACATAGCACCTGCCTGCAGTGCTAACCTTTAACTGGTTTGTGGACCATGAGATCATTGTGCTTGACTGGCCAGCCAACTTGCCTGACCTAAAGAGAATCTATGAGGTATTGTCAAGATGAAAATGTAAAACACATAAACAATAAAGATAGCTAAAGGCTGATATCAAAGCAACCTGGTCTTCAATAATGGAACAGCAGTAACAGGCTGGTTGCCTCCATGCCATGTGGTGGAGAGCCATTGAGTAATGAGTATTGAGTATATGAATAGAACTAGTTGGTATGTTATTTATTTATCCAGTAGGGTAAATTAAGATTCCACATTCATTGGTTTAAATTATGTTGAAATGTATTATAATTAACATTTTATTAATTAGCATTTAATTAATATAATTCACACAAAATGCCGAAACCAATAAAATGTTGCTATTATTTAGTCACTATACTGTATTAATTTTGTATAAATTTACATTTACATGTACATTTAGACAATTGGCAGATGCTCTTATCCAAAGCAACTTACATAAGTGCTTTGAAGTTTTTGTTACTGGATAGTTACTAGGTTATTAATAGGTGCCATCAGTCAAACATAATTGGGATGTTTTTTTTCTTTTTGGGATTAAGGGGCAGGGAGATTAGTCTAAATATTGAAGAAACAAATATGGCTTGAGTTGTCGTTTAAAGATTCTCGAAGACTCTGCTGTACGAACATCCAGAAGAGGTTCGTCACCACCTAGGTGCCAGAAAAGAAAACAGTCTGGATGAATGTCTTCCTCGATTCTTGAGAGATGGTGAAATGAGGTGAGCAGTGCTGGTGGATCGGAGGGAACACGGTGCAGTGCGTATTAGAGCAGACAGGTAGGTGGGTGGTGGGCCATTTTTAGCTTTGTAGGCAAGTTTCAGGGATTTGAATTTGATGCAGGCAGCGACAGGAAGCCATTGCAGGGAGCAGAGAAGAGGGATGGTGTGGAAGAACTTGGGAAGGTTGAAAATGAGACGTGGATCATCTGCAAAACACAAATGGTGGACAGAGACAGACCTGCCAGGAGTGAGTTGCAGTAGTCCAGTCTTGAAATAACAAGGGACTGAACATGCACCTGAGTAGCATGTGAAGAAAGAAATGGATGGATTCTTCTGATGTTGTAAAGAAGAAATCAACAAAAGCGAGGAAGGTTAGCGATGTATGGGTAGAATGTCAGATGATTGTCCAGAGTTACCCTAAGATTGGCGGCAGTGGCTGAAGGAGTAGTCTGATTGTTGTCCAGGGAGATCACAAGGTCTTGACCGGGGGATGAATCGCCAGGGATGAACAGCAGTTTAGTTTTACTCAGATTGAGCTTCAGCTGATGAGCGGCTATCCAGAATGAGATGTCTGCCAGACAACCTGAGATCCACATGAAAACCTTAGTGTCTGTGGGAGGAAAGGAGAGAATAAGCTAGGTGTTATCTGCATAACAATAGTATGAAAATCTGTTATGACTTTACCAAGGGACCAGGTATAGAGAGAGAACAGAAGAGGACCAAGTACTGAGCCATGATGGACACCAGTGGAGAGTCTGCATGGGGTAGATGTGGATCCCCTCCATGTCGCCTTGTACATTTACATTTACATTTACATGTACAACCTATCTTCTAGGTAGGAAGCAAACCATTGCCACGTCATTCCACAGATTCCAAGGCTTGTAAGAATAGATAACAGAATCTTGTGGTTCATCATGTCAAATGCAGGTCCAGGAGGATGACGACAAATGATCGTTTAGTTGATCTAGCAGCATGAAGCTTCTCAGTGATTGACAGAAGGGCAGTCTCTGTGGAATGTGCCACTTTGTATCCAGATTGGTTGGAATCATTAAGGTTGTTCTGTGAAAGATAAAGAGACATTTGGTTATAAACAGTCCTTTCAAGAATTTGGAAAATAAAAGAAGGTGATAGTTGCTAACTTCTGTTGGATCCAGGCAGGGTTTCTTGAGGATGGGAATAACTTTTGCCTTCTTAAAAGCAGCAGGAACCTGACCAGACAATATGAAATGGTTGATGACGGTTGTGGTGCAGGGCAGGAGGTCTTGAAAGATGTCCTAGGGCATTGTGGAAGGCATTGATTCTAATGAAAGGTGCTGGGATTGGATGACAAGATGATCTGGTGAATCTCATCAGATGACAGGTTGGAGAATTCTGCTAAGGGAGTGGAGGGAATGTCCTGAAGTTCTGGTGTGGGAGTTGGGTTGGGGTCAAAGGATTGGCGGATTGCTGCAATTTTCCCATTGTAGAATGTGGTAAAGTCATCAGTAATCAGAGAGAATGGGCTAGGAGGAGCCGGTGGGTTGAGTAGTGAGGAGAAGATATTGTGGAGTTAGCCAGGATCATGTGCAATGGCTTCCAGCTTTTTCCCAGTAGGAGGTAGTATTGGTAGAAGTCACATCACATGAGAATTTGGAAAGAAGTGTCCGGTAGGAGACAAGGTCTGTATCCAGCTGTGTATCAAGATATTCTTCCATCTTCTCTCTGCAGTTCTTAATTCTCTCCTGTTCACTGTAAACCCTAATGCTCAAAGTAATTAAACATATTGAGTACTGTTAACTTAAATAATTACAGTTAGTTCAAATTACTAGATCTTTATGAGTATTTAGAACTTTTTGGTATTTATGAGTTTGTAGAAATGACACTTTTTAAGTTAGCTAAACAAATTTTATTTTATGTATCTTTTAAGTACTTAAGTAACAGTAACTGTTCCACCAACTTAAAATCTTTCAGACTAGCGATTTTGTGTCTGACGTTATCAGGGCAATGCGGCACTGGTGGCTCAGTGGTAGGTGTTTCACCTGCCATGTGAAAGGCCCGGGTTCGATTCCCAACAACTGGATGAAGTGCCTGTCCCAAGACCAGATAAAATGGAAGGGTTACATCAGGAAGGGCATCTGGTGTAAAACCTGCGCCAAGCTTGTGTGCGGGACGGATTGTCTGCTGTAGCGACCCATTGCCAGGAGCAGTCGAAAGACCAACAACAATTTATTTGATTTGCAACAACTAAAAAAAATGAGTACAACAAACTCAAAAACTCATAGTTCCATTTACTTAAAACTGGAAACATCATTACTTAAAAAAATTGATGTAACTGATTACCTTAAATTTTTTGAGTTTTGCCAACTTATTTGGGTTTACAGTGTTGTTGCACAATACCTCGGATAGCCAAGGAGCAGGACAAGTAGTCTTCCTGCTGGTTTAAATAGCAACATCTTCTTGCTAAACATTTATTCAAGAATCCATTCCAACTTTACTGTTGTTTATTGACATTTATATTAACATTTGCTTGTCTTATTATTAAGTGATATTTAACCTGCTTTATTATCTTGTTTGCATTCAACACACATAAAAGGCAAGTTTTGTTTGCAGTATTGATCTGGCTTTGATTTAAGAAATCAATAATGTTTATCAACACCCTGCTTTGCTTAATTTATTTTATTGTCCAAAATGTACAGAGAGATACAGAGAGACAAAAACCTTACTAAACCTTACCAGCATTGTGCCTTGAGTTAATACATAGTGGGTAAAAAATGCAAAGTTAAATCAGTTAGAAGCTGTCTGGCTCTCTTTCTCCTATTGCACCAAGTTCATCTATTGTCTCTTTATCTTCTGTAACACTTGTGCAGGATGGTGGGATAATCTTCTATTGTGACATAATGCCATTATATGTTACATTTATACTTGGTCTATCAGTAGTTAAGACTATTGATTTCATTGTGCACTCCTTCCAAAGGGTTCAATGCCACTGGCTCTAAATTAAAATGTAAGCCATCAGATTGAAAGCTGTCATTAATAAAATAGCCAGGAGTATTTGTCTGTACGTTGATCAAATCTTAACCGGCTCATATAGTGAAACATTTGTAACAGTATTCAATGCAATAGGCCATGTTTACCTTGCCTTTACTGAAGCAGAAAGCAAAAGAAAAAAGAAGACTTGCAGCATACAGTAAATGGTAATTTTGTGTGGTCAAGAATATTTGTCACACCCAGCCAGCAGAGGTCACAGTCTCATGTGATCTGAGCAGCACTTCTTCTATCATGGACTTTCTGGTTTTACTTTCTCACTCCCAGAGAAAACATTGTCCCAAACAAAACTTTAAGCCATATAGTCCAACTCTATTCATTGTGTTTCCCATAGATCAAAAGCTACATGTCATTTTAACCAGTCTGTGTCTCCATAAAACACAATGATGCTCAAGAACTGCTAAATGTTTAATCTTACCTGGTGCACTTTAACATTAAGGTGCTAGATAGTGCCTTATAATATTAAAGTCAGTGACTAATCAATCCAAACCATTATTATTATACAAGATACAGACAGCCTATCCCAGGGGTGGGTACAACCTGGACCTGTTTTTGGACAGTGGGGAAAAAGAGAGTGCCTGGAGGAAACCCACCAAGCACAAGAAGAAAATGTAAACTCCATGCACACAGACCCGAAGCAGAGAATGGAACCTGGACACTGGAGGGGCCAGGTGACTGTGCTGCCTCATTTTAATCAAAATATATTAAAAATAATAAAATCATGTTCAAATTAAAATAATACTTACTATTTATATCAAGTTGTTAATACAGAGAAACTCTCTGCATATTACATTCTCATATGGGGCCGAGCCCCTCTAAAGGTCTAATTTTTTTTTTTATTCAATTCAGTTAAATTTTATTTGTGTAGTACATGACCAGCTCTGCAGCATTAAAACAAATATATGAAAATGAATAAGAACAAGTATGGAAAAAAGTATCGACTATAACTATCAGTTTGTCCCTGCTGAGTAAGCTGAGGGTGTCAGTGGCAAGTGAAAAATCCCTGAGATCACAATAGGAAGAAACCTTGAAAGGAACCCGAATCAACAAGGAACATATCCTCATTAGGCTGATATCAGATCAAGTGGAACTTGATGCCACCACATGCATCCCAAGCAGACCATGCATGGCCAGATGCTTCCATAAGATGAGACCTCCAACCAGAAGTGTGGCACCAGGTTGAGTCTAGGACCATGGCATAAGACCACTTAGTGACTTCTTGGTCAAGAGTATAGTATTTTATCAAAATCAATGCAAAATATTACTGGCAGCCAATGCAATGTTGATAAGATAGGGGTGATGGTAACTTCTGGTTGTAGTTAGAACCGTAGTTAGAATGTGTAGTTTCAGCTGTGGCTAAAAGCAAGGGGATTTTACTCAGGGCCAATCCCCTGAGGCAAATAAGGGTTACGCGCCAAGGGCTTCGTACCCTTTCTATGTGGTTCAGACCCCGGTTTCTGACTTTGGGTCCCACTCTACGTTTGTTTTTGTTGTTTGTTGGTTATTGCCACGAGACGCTGTTGTATCGCCCTGGTTTCAAGAGCGCTAAACCTGACGCCCTCTCTGGGCAATTCTCCACCTCTCAGGACACATCCACGATGGAGACTATTGTTCCTTCGCAACAAAACTCCGTGAGCGTGGAATCCAAACGTGAGACAATGGCGTGGTCGAGAAAAAACTAAGCGTGGTCGGTAACAAGTAGTCAAGACATGAAATTAACGCTGGAAAATTGGGCTAGGAAAGGCACACAATAATCTGGCAACGTAGCAATGGCAGAGCGAGGTATAAATGGGTAAGGAGGATGATTGGAGATAACGCACATGTGTGTTAAGAGCGGGAGGTGAGGTGGCGAGATGCAAGGGGTGGTTGGGAACGTGGAACAGGAGTGCTTATATGATCATGGCAGAGCTGTAGCTTGACGGGTTGTGATTGATTCTGTCTTATGGTGCACCGTAGCTGGTTGCGGGCATGCTGCCATGTTCTCTTACAGTGCCGGATAAAGGTTTGGGCTGAGGGTACGGCTACCTCCTCTTCCTGGGTCGGAAAGAGGGATGGTTGATAGCCCAGGCAACAGTGGAAGGGGGACATGCCTGTGGAGGAGGTAGGGAGTGAGTTGTGAGTGTACTCGACCCAGGGTAGAAAGCAGCTCCAGGAGGATGGATCCCGGGTGGCCATGCATCTTAAAGATTTTTCCAGCTCCTGGTTGATTTGTTCCGTTTGGCTGTTAGTTTGGGGATGGAATCCGGAAGAAAATGCTGGGGTTAGCACCGACGAGGATGCAAAAGGCTTTCCAGAATTGGACAGAAAACTAGGGGCCTCTGTCCGAGACGATGTCGACCAGGAGTCCGTGAAGTCAGAAGACGTGGTTGATGAGCAGTTCGGCTGTTTTGTTCGCAGACGGGAGTTTCGGTAGTGGTATGATATGTGCAGACTTAGAGAAGCGATCCACAGGTCAGGGTGCAGGTATTGTTTTGGGATGGTGGTAGGCCGGTGACGAAGTCGATGGAGATGTGGGACCAAGGGCGGTGGGGAATAGGAAGCGGTCTAAGGAAACCCTCAGGAGGGCGGTTGGTAACCTTGTTCCTGACACAGGTGTCACAGGATGCCACAAAGTTTTCGACATCCCCCTTCATCATGGACCACCATAAGCGCTGTTGAAGGAGGAAGAGAGTGCGTCCTGCCCCAGGGTGGCATGCCAGTCTGGAACTGTGAGCCCAGTTTAACACCTGTGGTCATACAGAGACTGGGACAAAGAGCTTGTTAGGTGGGACGATGCTTGGGCCTGGTTCCCGTTCAAGGGTCTACTGGACAAGCTGCTCCACAGTAAGCCGGGTTATTGCCACGAGACGCTGTTGTATCGCCCTGGTTTCAAGAGCGCTAAACCTGACGCCCTCTCTGGGCAATTCTCCACCTCTCAGGACACATCCACGATGGAGACTATTGTTCCTTCGCAACAAAACTCCGTGAGCGTGGAATCCAAACGTGAGACAATGGCGTGGTCGAGAAAAAACTAAGCGTGGTCGGTAACAAGTAGTCAAGACATGAAATTAACGCTGGAAAATTGGGCTAGGAAAGGCACACAATAATCTGGCAACGTAGCAATGGCAGAGCGAGGTATAAATGGGTAAGGAGGATGATTGGAGATAACGCACATGTGTGTTAAGAGCGGGAGGTGAGGTGGCGAGATGCAAGGGGTGGTTGGGAACGTGGAACAGGAGTGCTTATATGATCATGGCAGAGCTGTAGCTTGACGGGTTGTGATTGATTCTGTCTTATGGTGCACCGTAGCTGGTTGCGGGCATGCTGCCATGTTCTCTTACAGTGCCGGATAAAGGTTTGGGCTGAGGGTACGGCTACCTCCTCTTCCTGGGTCGGAAAGAGGGATGGTTGATAGCCCAGGCAACAGTGGAAGGGGGACATGCCTGTGGAGGAGGTAGGGAGTGAGTTGTGAGTGTACTCGACCCAGGGTGTGTTAAGAGCGGAAGATGAGGTGGCGAGATGCAAGGGGTGGTTGGGAACGTGGAACAGGAGTGCTTATATGATCATGGCAGAGCTGTAGCTTGACAGGTTGTGACACCTACTGTACAACAGAACTCTGTGGAACCAAAAACTTTACATTAGTACACACAGAAAAGTCACGATTAAAAATTCTACAATCTGATAACGATCAGTCAAGTAAGACCTCAGCCAGGAGAGGGCCATTTCCTTAATTCCCAAAACATTTTTTTTTATTCTACCATGATCAATGGTATCAGAAGCTGCATTAAGTTTAACCACAATAAATAAGGAAACGCAACCCAGATCAGTTGTAGGTCATTTACCACACATTAATGTTATTCCTATGTAGAAATGACAATAACGAGTCCTGGACTTCCGGTATGAGGCTTGCTGTGTAGACGCGTTTTGCTCGCTCCCACAAATAACTCCTCAGTTAACTTATTAAACCTTTACACTTTACGTTTTAAGTTCCCAATAACCAGTATTAGGCTCTCCTAGTTTGATTTACTTTGAGAAGATGTCGAAGACGAGGGCGAAAACTGCAGAAAAGGACGGGGATTCTCCGCTATCCAGTAGCATTACCATGGCCAAGATTAGCCTGCTGCCAGACGAGCATCGAACGGCCCTTGCAACCGACTTTAAGTCATCCTTTGACTCATTGTTATCCACGCTGGTCAGTATAAAATCCTCAATTGCTGACCTTGGTCAAAAAATTACGCCACTAAAACTGATCAGCGTCTTAAGAAACTTGAAAACGTAGGTTGTAGCTTGAAAGCAGAAAATGACATTCTTAAAGCTAAACTAGCGGACCTGGAAAGTTGCAGCAGGTGCCAAAATATTAGAATCATTGGATTACCTGAGCAGATGGAAGGCCGCGCCCAACCATATTTTTTTCTCAGCTTATTTTTGACGTTTTCGGCAAGGACGTCCTTGCTTTGCCCCCACATCTTCCTTTTTGTTCTTTTTGGGACCTTAGTTTCAACCTTGATGTTCACTAATTTTCACTAAGGTTTAACCTCATTATTTATATTTATTGAAATGTGGGTACAGAGCAATTGATGTTAGGAAGTAGTAATTTTTGCTGGCGTTCGTGTCAGTGGATTTCTTTTTGTTCCAATTGTCTGATACTGTTTCGGCAGTGGTTCGGAAATTTGGGGTTGGGGAAGGGTTTGGTGTGGGGGTTAGATAATTTGTGTTTTTTGTTTAGGTACTTTGTATCATGCTTGTTAACTGTTGTTTGTGTGTTCTTTTTTGTCTCAATTGTGTCTAACCTAGCCATTTGTTCTTCCTTTGTGTTTTTTGCAACACCAGTCATTGGACCTGGGGTATCTCTCGGATGGGCATCTTTTTTACCTTAGCAACACTATTCTACCTTTGCTCCTCATACCTCTATGGCTCTGGGTGGTGGTTTGAGATGTGTTAGCTGGAATGTTAAGGGGCACAATTCTCCAGTGAAATGTCACAAAATTAAATCTCACCTTAGACATCTGAACACTAAAGTTGCTTTCCTACAGAAAACCTATCTTAAGGTTTCAAATTACCTTAAACTTCGCACTGGATTGGTGGGTCAGATGTATCATTCTTCTTTTGCAAGTAAGGCTTGAGGTGTGGCAATTCTAGTTCGTAATTCAGTCCCACTCTCTGTTTCCAAGGTTATATCTGACCCGAATGGACGGTTTATTATAGTTGTTGGTAAAATAGATGGCTTCTCTCTGACATTGGCAAACGTATACGGCCCCAACTGGGACAATGAATGCTTAAAAAAATATTTTTTTTTGCTCTTTCTAACCTGAACTCCAGTCAACTTATTCTTGGGGGAGACTTTAATTGTTGCCTTGACCCTAGCCTTGATCGTACATCTAGTAAAAATGTTGCATCAAAATCTGCCAAAGTGATTCAAACATTTATGGAGCAGTACGTAGTTTCTGATGTCTGGCGACATTTTAACCCTAACACCAGGCAGTTCTCTTTTTTCTCTCAGGTTCACCATACCTTTTCTAGAATAGATTACTTTCTCATTGATGACAGATTACTCTCCACAGTCAGTTCATGCTTTTATAATCCTATTGTAATTTCTGACCATGCTAAAGTCATATTGGACATTTCACTTCCAGGCAAACTTTTGTCACGTTTCCCCTGGCACTTTAACCCCCTACTTCTCACTGAATCTGACTTTATCAAAGTTATCAATGACAGTGCCAATCTTTTTATCGACACAAATGTTAACTCTGATACATCCACATTGACTATTTGGGAATCATGTAAGACCTTTCTACGCGGGGTGATAATATCATATTCTGCTTTTCAATCTAAGCTCACAGCAGAGAAATGTACTTCTCTTACTAAGACTATAGCGGAACTACAAACTAGGTACGCACTCTTACCGGACCCAGATTTACTTAAAGACTTGCTCATTAAAAGGGCGGATTTTGATGTTATGTCCTCTAAGGAGGCTGTAAAATTGATTCAGAGGACAGATCACAATTTTTATGAATTTGAAAACAAGTCTAGTAAGTTGCTTGCTCATCAAACTTATCAATCAGTTTCATCACGGAAATTGAACTAACATTGGTATTACATTAGACCCTCAAGCCATTAATAACCTATTTAGGAACTTCTACACCTCATTATATACTTCTGATTGTTTATTTGATGAGAGTCAGCTGAACAATTTTTTTGGACCTCTGGACATTCCTGTTATTGATCCTGAAGCGTCGGCTAAATTAGATGAACCCTTAACTATCGAGGAGCTTAGGGGCGCTTTGACGGCGATGCAAAATGGAAAGAGTCCTGGACCTGATGGCTTTCCAGCGGAATTTTATAAGACATTCATGGACAGACTTTCCCCTTTATTGTTGATGATGTTTAATGAATCACTACAGGCTGGCATCCTGCCCACCACATTGCGTCAAGCCACCATCTCTCTCTTACTTAAAAAAGATAAAGACCCCCTACTGTGTAGTAGCTTTCGTCCTATCTCTTTTCTTTGTGCTGATGTGAAGCTATTAGCAAAGATATTGGCAAGACAACTGGAAGTTATTTTACCGTCGATCATTTCCCCAGATCAAACCGGTTTTGTTAAAAAAACATTCTTTTCACAATGTTAGACAGAAGGCATTTGTTTGTGTGGAGTTGTCATACCTGTTTTTTACTTTTAAAAGGTGAACTATTTATTTCCTGGATAAAGCTCTTATATTCTTCCCCCCTGGCCCGAATTCATACAAATAATAATTATTCAGACTATTTCCCTTTAAAGCGGGGAACCAGGCAGGGCTGCCCACTTTCTCACTTGCTGTTGGCCATTGCTATTGAGCCTTTAGCAGTTGCCCTTAGATCCAGTCAGATTCAGGGTGTTTTCAGGGGAGGCTCTGAGCATAAACTGTCCTTATATGCCGATAATCCTCTTATCAGCTCAAATATGCACATTCTTGCAGAAAAACAACATCCTTGAAGAATTTCAGTCAGGTTTCAGGCCCCATCATGGTACAGAAACTGCACTTGTTAAGATTACAAACGACTTGTTTTTAGCTTCGGACCAAGGCTGCATCTCAATACTAGTCTTGCTTGATCTTAGTGCTGCATTCGACACTATAGATCATAATATTCTCATAGATCGCTTCCAAAATCACATAGGTATTCAGAGACAGGCATTAAAATGGTTTAGATCATACCTGTCTGATCGATACCATTTTGTAGATCTAAATGGAGAACTATCTGGTGTAATGCCAGTGAAATATGGGGTTCCACAAGGGTCAGTTTTAGGACCTCTGCTGTTCTCAATATACATGCTTCCCTTGGGTAACATCATTAGAAGACATGGGATTAGTTTCCATTGTTATGCTGATGATACACAATTATATATCTCAACAAAACCAGACGAAATACCTAAATTGTCTAGATTAACCGAGTGTGTCCAGGACATAATAACTTTCTTTTACTAAACTCAGACAAGACAGAGATATTACTCATCGGGCCAAAAACCAGCACACAACAGCTTTCACAATTCAGCCTGCGTTTAGAAGGATGTACTGTTACTCCGAGCTCAACAGTAAAAGACCTGGGCGTAATATTAGACAGTAACTTGTCCTTTAAAAATCATATTTCCAATATCACAAAAACAGCCTTTTTTCATCTTAGAAATATCGCCAAACTTAGGAGCATCTTATCCGTATCTGATGCAGAAAAGCTAGTTCATGCATTCATGACCTCCAGACTGGACTATTGTAATGCATTACTAGGTGGTTGTCCTGCATCCTCAATAAACAAGCTTCAGTTAGTCCAAAATGTAGCCGCCAGGGTTCTCACTAGATCCAGAAAATATAATCATATAACCCCAATATTATCATCATTGCACTGGCTACCTGTTCAGTTTAGAATTAATTACAAAATAGTATTCTATATAAGGCCTTAAATGGTTTAGCGCCCACATACCTAACCAGTCTTCTGATACACTATAATCCACCACGCTCCTTAAGATCACAAAACTCTTTTGGACTTCTTGTAATTCCCAGAATTTCAAAATCTACAAAAGGGGGTAGGGCTTTTTCATATTTAGCTCCAAAGCTTTGGAATAGCCTTCCAGACAGTGTTCGGGGCTCAGACACAGTTTCCCAGTTTAAAAGTAGACTCAAGACGCATCTCTTTAATCTGGCATACGCGTAACTCATCCCATAAATTCATACTTCAGTACCCCTATCCTGAATGGCAACTACACTAATTCTCTCCATCTTGTCTGTACTTTTCTACCTATTCCGAGGCATCTTGAGATTGTACCAGCTTCAGTAGACAAAGGCCAACACTGTGAGGACCCTGAGGCATCCAGAGAAGGACCAGCTCCAGCTGGATTCTGCCTTACTATGGTTGGAGCTACACATCCTACTCCCAGTGATCCAGACCCCATCTGCCCTCTACACCTTCTGACTCATCCCTATGCTGAACTGGACTTCATGTTAATTTAAAGAATTTCTGTTATATTGTACTTTCAGCTGCATAACACACATGATGTTATATCATCTCTATCTGTTATCACCCAAATGAGGATGGGTTCCCTGTTGAGTCTGGTTCCTCTCAAGGTTTCTTCCTATTGCCATCTCAGGGAGTTTTTCCTTGCCACTGTTGCCGTCACCCTTGGCTTGCTCATTAGAGACATTTAATTCATTCATCTTATTATTATCAAGACACATTTTTCTCACACATACACAATTTATTATTATTTTTTTTTTATTATTATTATTTTTATGAATTTCTTTTATTTTTGTGAAGCTGCTTTGAGACAAGGACCATTGTTAAAAGTGCTATATAAATAAAATTGAATTGAATTGAATTGAATCTTCTACTGTTTGTTTCAGACCTGGATCGATCCATTCCAACGCTTTTAGACTTACTGAAGGATTTTGGCCAATTTTCAGGGTACAAATTAAACCTGCACAAGACTGAACTCATGCCCCTCAATGATGCAGCTCTGTCTTACAGTTTCTCCTCATTACCATTTAAGGTCACACTGAAGTCGTTTAAATATTTAGGTGTCTGGGTCACTAAAAATTATTCGGATTTTTTCCATTCACTTAACTTGTGCATCTCTTATTTTGTATGGAACAAAAAGGTCCCCCGAATCACGAAAGATGTCCTTCAAAAAACTAAAGATATGGGTGGTCTAGCTTTACCTAACTTTTTATTTTACTACTGGGCTGCAAATATTCATTCCATTTTGTACTGGTGGTGTTTCAGCAATAAACCTCCACCCTGGCTGCAAATTGAGGTTGCCTCCTGTGCTCCCTCATCTCTTACTTCTCTGTTGTGCCTTCCATTGACGCTGCATGCTCCATCATATTCCACAAATACCATAGTTAAAGCCAGTCTTAAGATTTGGACTCAATTTAGGCGACACTTTGGACTTCAGGCCATACCTTTGTCATCTCCCTTACATTTAAATCCTTTATTCTTATAGATGGGACCTTTGAGATTTGGAAAGATTATGGGATTGTTTCAGTGGAGCATCTGTATATCAATGGTATCTTTGCTTCCTTTGACCTACTAAAAGATGCTTTTCATCTACCTCACTTTTTCAGATACCTACAGGCCCGGGATTTTACTCGAACTTATTTTTCCACATTCCCTGTTATCCCTTCTTTTAACCCACTTGATTCCATTCTTAAACTAGATCCTAACCTTAAAAGTGCAATCTCAGTATTATATTCCCATGTCCTCTCACTTCATTCTGTTGCTTCAGATGGTCTGCGATCTGTTTGGTCTGTAGACCTTGGTAGTGATATTAGTCCCTCGGTTTGGCAGCTAGTCTTGAAAAGAATACATACTTCTTGTATCTGTGCTCATCATGGAGTTTTGCAAGTGGTGCACAGAGTCCATTGGTCCAAGAGTAAGCTGTCCCGTATATATCCCGGCACTGACGCTAACTGTGATAAATATCATTGTGGTCTGGCTGATTTTGTTCATATGTTTTAGTTATGCCCGGTTATATCCTCATTTTGGACTTCTGTTTTTGACTCTTTATCAGCCATTACCTCGGTTAGGATCCCCCCCCAGACCCTTTGATTGCCCTGTTTGGGGTTTTGCCCAGTGGTTACTCCATGCCCCTCTACTTCGTTAAACCTGTAGCATTTCTCACGCTTTGGCTAGACGTGTTATTTTAATGCACTGGAAGGGCCCTGGTCCCTCCACACACTCTCTTTGGATAAAAGATGCCCTTTTTTTTATAAAGTTGGAGAAGATCAAACACGCTATGTGTGGTATTTAGGTTAAATTTTCTAAAATCTGGCTACCAGTTCTCAATTATGTTGAATCTCTTTGATTTACCGCATCTGTAATGACTTAGGAAGAATACGACGTGTATGACATGTGCTCTCCCTTTTGTCCCCCCCTTTTTTTCTTTCTTTTTTCCTTTGTAATTTTTTATTTCTTTGTTTTTTTTAATGATATTCTCTTTAATTTCATTGCTTTAGTGATATTTTTTTTACACCTTTTCATTGAAGTGTATCATTCCAATGTTTTGTGTGATTGTGTGTTTTTTTGCATGTTCCTGACTGCTTATTTTTGTGCTGTATATTTGCTATAAATAAATCATACATTAAAAAAAGAAAATTGCAATAACTGCTGTACTACAGCCTTTTTTGGGATCTTCGGGATATTGGGAAGATATTATATTGACCTATAGTTGGTCCCTGGATAGCTAACAGAGGTTGAGGACAGGTTTTTTAATTTGGACTTTATAACTGCTAACTTAAATGATTTAGGTAAGCAAACATTGCTGAGTAAAGAATTAAGTATTTTTAGTCATTTCTGGTAACATCTGTTTAAATAACAATGTAGGTTGGTGTCATTTATGTTCTAGTTATTGGGCAGTTTCTTTTAAGGTGCATGTTTGAATGTTTTATCAGATAGTTTATCTCTCTAATTAATTTTCTAATTAATTTTAAGTGAAGCTACATTATCTAGGTAATGTTGACATTAAACATTCAGCCACCTGATTGATTTCATTGAGGCAATAATAATGAATGTATATTTAATGCTGTAGCATGGTACTGTACATACATTATTACTAAGACACACTGATTTACTCTTACTGAGTCCAAAATGAACATGCTGTTCTCAAAGCGTTGTCTGGATTTTTTAAATTAATTTAAAAGTCTTCAGCAATTAATGCTTTGTCTACAAAGTTGACCAGGTTTGAGAGGATATTTGCAAATTTACAAAGAAATTCAGAGTAAAGCCTTGGATGTTGGTAAATGATAATTAGCAGAATTGATTGGGCAGACTTATTATTCGTGGCTGCAAATATAGAATCATCCTGCTTTGCATACAGAGAATATTTTGTAAAAATGCAAAAATGACAAATGGCTTAAAAAAAGCCAAGATCAGGTAATGAGCCCAGGAGTTGTTCTTCTCCATTTAGTTGATATACCCACATATATTGTAGTCTTTGTATGCTGCAGTGTTTATAAGTTTATGACATTTGTATAAGAAGTGAGAAGTACAGTGTTTTCTTTTTTTACAGCTTTGTATATAATCAACATCCTGCCCTTTGGACTAAGCTTGTTAAAAAAGTAAGGCCTGAAGGAAGTGCTTCTCTCGGATAATGTGTGTTACTTATACACAAAATGACAAATGTTCTTTCTGTTTTTACTAGATGGTTCAAGTTAACATACATACGGGTACAGGTTCTTAATCAAAAAGATGTTTTTAAGCCACAAAAGTTCAAAAAGCATATCTCTATAGGCATTTGTGTGTATTTTATTGCCACCGATGGTTGAAAGACTAAATGGTAGGAATTCTACTACATATGATATATATAAACCGTCTCATTTTGTTTTTCGGGTACTTATTCTGTCACCAATTTAATTAATTAGATAAACTTTAGATTTTTTTAAATGAGAAAACTTGACAATTGATTCTAAATCCCTATGTGTAATTTTGTGCTGAAATATATGCCAATCTAAATAAAAACAAATTCTATCCTTAAATGTTTTATTTTTATATTCTATTTTTTCAAATTCCTAAAAGTGGAGAGGAACAAAAGAGAGGAATGAAAAGAGAGGGAAGGACGATTTTGTCATGGGGCTGTTCTTCTGTGCTGCTACATGTTGTGCCTTTTTCTCTTTAACACTAAATGTCATAAAAGGGCCTTTTACATTTTACAACGCTAACTTCAAATACTGCCATCTCTCACTCTTTGCTTCTTTCCCTAACCCAGCCTTTTCTCTATTTTATGCTGGGTTTTTTTTATTGCTGTTGTTCACCACTGTACAAATACTAAAAAAATCATTTTGTGTGTCCCAGTATCAAATGCTTTTTAACTCAAGGTGCTTTACTATAACAAGTGCACACCCAAAAGTAGTTTTATATTTGCCACGCAACAGCAATTACATGCATTCTGGTGTTCCATTAAAATTTGTAGGAGGATATTTTTAGGTCACATTTGGAGATCCCAATGTTGTTCCAAAACAATGGAAACTAGGGGATAAATCAATCCATACCAATAAACCAATAAACCAATCTATACTACAGTACTTTAAATTATTTCCACTTGAGGTGTAAAACACATTAAGACAAGCCTTATTTAAACTAGAGCTGTCAACATTGCCCTTCTACCAATTATCCTTTTCGGCTGCTCCCCAGGTAATGACCGTGTGTGCATGTGCATGTGTGTTTCCCGTAGACAGAAGGAGGCTAATAATGGCATATTTTCAAGAAAGACATAGGGCCCCTGGCCATGCCTTTTAAGATGCATGCCACACAGTTAACACCACCCACAGTTCCCAGAGCTATCAGTGTTGGCCATTACATTTTCAGGCTCAATAGCTGGAGGCCTCCATGACAAAAAAGTGTAAAAAAAAAAAAAAAAAATGATTTAGGTACTAGTTTGGAGGGCAAATGTCAAATACCTGTACCTTTTTTTTTCCAGAATGCAGTCAAGCAACTAGCCATATTCAATATAAATGGGCAAACTGAAAAAAGAATGAGAGAGACAATTAACTGCTGTCAGAAGTGGTCCAGAAAAAAAAATTATATGATCCACTTGCACATGCACTACCAGCCAGCTATCAGTGTGATCGATCAGCTCAGCTAGTGAAGATGTCAGCAGGTCTTAGGCAGTATGTTACCTAAACTCAGGTGGTGATGAAATCTTAAGAGTCTAGCTAGGCATTAATGCTATGTGGTAGATATGTTGCTGCCTAATTAATTTATTGAGGTAAAGAAAAATGGGGCGGAGTATGCTGTAGGAAAAGAGAGACAGAAAGAGAATGTCTGAGCGAGTGCACATAACTGAGCAAGCAAGACAGAGAAAATGCTAGGGGTGCACAAGTTCTTTGCAGATGTCCAAATATGCAGTAAATCACCACAAGAACCTGGGGCGCTCAAATGTTTTTTGACTGAATGTGTCTGCCAGTTCAGGGTCTCTGAATGACTAAAACAGTAGCAGTAGTCCTCAGGGTGGCTACACACTCCCCCATCCCTGACCAACCACAGTCTGTGCAAACACACACACACACACACACACAGACACACACGAAAGACACTGAGTCAAAATGGTGTCCATTCACACACTTCAAGAGATAGCCTCTCTCAGGTCAGGGAATGTGAGGGTACACTGAGTTTGTCATGTACACAAAGTGTCCATTTAAGTGTGCGTCCTCATTCCCAAGAGCCATAAAACTGCCATCAGCATCTGAGCTCAGAGCCTTGAATCGAGTTACAGGTGTTCCTTTTAACACAGATGTGAAAAAGCGCATTTTATGACCCTTCTTGTACACAGACATGGGGAACCAGAAGTGACACAAAGCAACAAAACAAGTTAAAACTGTACACCCAGGATGACAGACAATTACATTTAGTCTTTTATCTGTCATTTGGAGTGACATACAAAACATGCAAACTTTTGAAAAACTAAATGATACACAGAGGATAACAGATCATAATCTGTTAAGGATTATGTAAGGATTCATAATCTAAAATGCAAATTTTAGATTCAAAAGTAAAGATTCATAGTCTAAAGTGCAAATTTTTACAATTGCTAAAATGGTTCGGCGACAAAAGTACAATTTAAAATCTAAGTGCATAATTTATCAAACAATACACCATTCTCAATAAATATACTGTATACAACATTACCTGTGCTATAGACTAGGATTATTTCTGCCATTGTTCCTTGACATCGGTCAGTGTCAATTAAGGCATTTGGCTGCATGGTGACATACTACTTCTGACAATGTGCAGACCATACAAAGTTTAAAGGGCACAATTGTATGGAATGTTTTTATATTCTGTCCCTTTACTGAAACTAAGAGGCCCAAACATATTTCAACCTGACAATGCTCCTGTGCATAAAGCAACCTCTATGGAGACATCGTAGGTTAAGGCTGCAGTGGAAGAACTTCATATCCTGCATACAGACCTCTCCTAAACTCCAACTTTGGGCTGAACACCTTTGGGCTGTATGACATCAGTGCCTGTGTGACTGAATGGGCAAATTTCCACAACCACAATCCAAAATCTAGTCAAAAACCTTTTCAGGGGAGCAGTGAATATTATAACAGCAAAAGGAGATTGAATCTGGTATGGGGCATTTAAAAAGTGCATAAAAGCATAATGAACAGGTGTCCACAAACCTTCCTAAATAGTATATCTTAAACCAAGGACTAGACCTTTTACTACAGTGGCCATAGCTTTGCTGCCACACTTAGGGGTGTTTCTGAGTGCTTTACCGCCCCCTGGTTGTGGTCTCTGCTACTGCAGAGTTGTCTTTTTATGCCGTCCACCCCTCCCCCAGAGTCTTCAAAGTATATTCCCCAGCAACTGTGTCATACAGCCATCAAAGTGTTAGGTATTTATTCTGCATTGTTGTGGGTTCCAGTGGGTTCAATCATAAGAAATAGTTATGTGAACCTTTTTAAAGTTAAATTTTAATTACACAATTATAATCTCTGAGAATTAGAAAGGGTGATTGCTAAAATTCTTATAGGGCATATAAGTTCCAATCCTGGTCCTGGAGTACAACCTATACAGCCTATACTAAACATATGAAACAGACTGATTTTACTGCTTCCAACATACCCTATCCAAATAATCCGCAAAATATTATTATTATTATTATTATTATTATTATTATTATTATTATTATTATTATTTTATGTTCACAGTTGAAGTGTTTTAGCAGCAAAAACAAGGTGGGTAGTAGGAGCATGTATGGGTTTTTATTAAAATGTGCCAAATGTTTCACATTCAAAAATATACTGTCATAACAGTTTCTAGATACTCCCCATATATGTAGACTCCTATTTCCAGAATGGTACACAGTCACCCTAATTAAAGCTGAATATGTTTGCTTCTCTGACCAGCTAGGCTGAACTAAAGTGGTCTTGGGCTTTGGAGAATGAATGTGCAACACCACAGACTGCCTGTGGATGGCAGCGCAGCACTTTTTTCATGTCTTGTCTGTGTTAACCAGGCAAACAGTATTTTCTCTGATACCAAGCACAAGGTGTATTCAACCAAGCCATATGTTATTAAGCTGCAGCAGTTTTAAAATACTGAACAAAAGGCCTTTAGGAAGCTATAGCTTCTTATGCACACTGCCTTGTGAGAACTGTTGTTTTTTCAATTTCACCCTGGCAAACCTGTGGCTCTATATATAAGGATTAAGCATTACAAGAAAACTAGAATGTTGTTGTTTTGAAAAATGACCAGTTGCTGTGATTTCTAAGCTCTTTGCTGCTGTTAATATTGCTCAGAGAATGAGAGCTGTGAAGTAGTAGAATGAGAAAGAAAGGATGTTTAAATTAATTAACAAATGACCTGAAATTAATTAGGGGGATTGAATATGGCCAATAAGCCATTTATAAAAATGTGTGTGCTGCAATATTGAAAATGTAACTCCTCTATACTGCCTTCGATGAATTTCCCAATTGATAGTGCGATTGCAATGCTTTATGCTTCTATATAAATTTCAATCTGTCTTTTGACAAAATCTGATATAATTTATGCCCTAAGTACAGAAGCAATAAACACAGTGTCACAATCCACGGTGTTACTGGGCTAGGAGGCAGTAAAACGGATGAGGGATTAATTGGGTGCTCTTAAACTTAGTGCGGGGATTTCTGGTTGAATTCATTTTCTGCGTCCAAGATTGAAGAAGAAAAAAAGAATAAAATGAATAAAACTATCAACTATTAAATAATCATAATGCAGAAAATAACTGTATTCAGTAAATTTTACAAATTGTATTATTATATCATTTATTATAATTGTATATTTTACTGCTTTAAAAGTTGATTAGGAAAAGTTATAGTTTGGAACTTACATTTTAAATACTTTTTACCCAGTCAACTTCCAGATCAATCTGGCATTCTTTAAAATGGATGGATGGATAGATGGATGGAGGGACATGTTACACATGGCTTAATCAAGCAAGAGACAAAAACAAGAGAGAGGAAATGAGGAAGGCTGCAAATGAGAAGTGGGTAAGAGAAAGATGCGATCAAGCGAGAGATAGATGGATCATGAAAAGAAGAACAGGAGGGGGGAAACGTGTCTGGAAGATTGAGAGAGAAAAATAGAAGTGTGGAAGAGATTTATACTAGTTGTATAATTCCTTACACCTCCATCCGCCTCAACCCTCCCCCATCCTCTAGTTCACTGAGCGCACTGGCCCACCCTTGGTGGGGTTTCTGAATATCCCTTGTCTCACCCTAGACACACACGCACACGCACCCGCCCACACCAGAGTCCACGATTAAGATTCTAGATGGATGCTACTGCAGCACTTTGCAAATGGAAGACTAGACATAATTTCCCTAAAATGCTGTTTTTTATCACCTATTTCCCCTCCATCAGCCTCGCAGCTCACGATTGATAGCTGATGGCACCTCTGACAACTTAACGGGTTTATGGCCAGATTTATGGGCTATCCGCTCGAGGCTTTTTACAGCTAAAACTCTGTAAAAAATGCTTATTTCCCTGATAAGGGAAGGGAGGGTGAGAGCTCTGTGTGTGCGTGCGTGGTGTGTGAACAGTAGAAAGAGCTTCGTGGATGGGAGAGAAGAAAAGGTTTCTGCATTGCAGTAGGAGCAGCTTGGTTGTTTTTTTAAACACTGGGTCAGAAAATGGCAGATATCATTTGGCATGCTTTCAATAGGCTGGAAGCAGTCAATTCACCCTTCAACAATATTCTGTGTGACAAGAAATCTACATCTTTCTTAAACTCATCTATTCAAACTTTGTAGAAAATTCCGCAGACACCATGTTAAGAATGGCAAAGTCCAGCAAGCTTGAACAGGTTAACAGTAAATACTAGCGTCAGGACCTGTTGTTGACAGGAAAAGAATTTGTAGATTGAGTTAAAGTGTTGAAGCTAATATAACAATAAACTGTTCAGCTTTAATGTACTCAGTGATATTATTATTATTATTATTATTATTATTATTATGTCTGCGTGTCTCTTAGTAGGGCAGTAGTATCTTCCTAAACCTATTCATATAAATAAATAAATACAATTTTGTAGGGAAAATATGTACATAACTACAGTACATAAGTAGGTATGTAAGGAGTATCTTACGCCTTGTTTACACTAAGTTTTACTTTTTTCCTCATCAGCCAAATACACTCCCTGTTTGGTAATCGGAGATTGAATCACAGATGAGAAATTGAAAAAGTAGATAAAGTTTTGTCTTAAAACAATTCCAGCACCTTAAAATTCACTTATACCATTTCAGCGCTGTAATTTTTAAATTTTAATTTCATTTATGGTGCAGTTTAAACCTCAAATATTTAACTTCTTTAAAAGTTTGAATAAATTCTGTCCAGCAATCGATTTAAGACGTGCCCACAGTTTGATGCATGTGCAGTACGCTGTCAAAACTTGTGATGCCTAATCTGGCACATACTGTAGCTGCTCATACCTTCATTTCTACTCAACATTTTGATTTTACTTATGGTGTTAACTGTAGGCAAATACCAAATTATTGCCAAAGATCATTAAATTTTGTCCAGCCCGTTTTGTGAGATGCTGTGACAAAAATCTTCTGAGACTGGTTTCAGGTCCTCCAGTGTATGAAACTAAGAGATATCATTGAAAGAGCAAGTTTTAACTAATGTAAAGACAAAACCTTTCTTTTATTAATATAGACTTCATATGTGAATGTCTTACTTGTCATGACTTGTCAAATAAGTAATGAAACTATGGGACCTGGAAAATTACACCAGAAATTTCAATCCAAATTTGTTTTGTGTTCCAGACTCACAGGCTCATCCTGTTAAATTTTCTAAATAATGAGTAATTTAATGTAAATGAATGTAATGTATGTTCTCTCTTTGGATTAATCCTGGAATATGCCATCCACTGATGTAATAATCTGGTCATTTAGTACATTCAGGTTCTCAGGTGACTTCATTTTATTGCCACATATTGTTGCTAAGAGTAAACATGAGCAACTGAAGCAACCCCATATCATAACACTGCCTCTAGGAGCGTGTAGTGGGCACTATGCATAATTGGTGCATCGCTTCATGTACTTCCCTTCTTACCCTGAGGTGTCCATTGCTATGGTGAATCTGGCCTCATCAGACCACATTAACTTTTCCATTGCTTAAAATTCCTATACTTATACTCACCAACAAACAGAAGCCTTTTATCCAATGTGCCAGGTTGTTTTCTTATGACTACACACCTGTTTAGTTCCAATCCAATTTCATGTAGAAATGTTCTTACATACTATTAAACATGGGTGTAATTTTACTATATATTTTTATAGCTTTACCAAGCGTTTAAGTGTGTTTAAGTTTTAACTCCAATCATTAAGATTCTTTTTTTAATACTATTTTCTCATTTCTAGCAGAAAAATTGACAATACTCTATCTTTACCAGTTTTTACAATGCATTGTGGTATTCTTAACCAAATTTCAAGTCATTTTAAATTTCCTTAATTGTGTTTCTTTTTTTGCAATGGATTGGCACCCTATCCAGGTTGTGACCCGTGTAGCGCCTAAGACACCAGGGATAGGCTTCAGGCCCCTCCATCACCCTATATACAGTACATGTTAAAGACGAATAGACAATGAGTGAGTGAGTAAGTGAGTGAGTGTTTTTCTGTGTTCTCCATTCAGTCATTCTAAAATCTTTTTATCTAATGGCTAAGTTTTATTAATGTCAACCTCATGTACTTATAGGTCTTATGTAAGTTGGTAGCCCTGTTAGTTTGTCATGTAATGAAATAGGCTATTATTTTTCTTTTTTTCTAAGACAACCATGATGTCTTTAGGTATACATTGTACAATGTACAATAATGTATTATTGTTTACCTCAGAAAGTTAACCTAGTGCCCCCAGAACCAATTGTTCTTTAAGTTTAATAGCAATAGACATTCAAATATAACTGAGCCAACTAGTTGTTGCTGGACTTTTTTTTAATGTTGTAGGGTTCAATTAAATATCATACACTGGCACAAGCACAACGCCAAAGATGAAAAGAATGAATCTCAGCAGTGATTCTTAAATTCTCTGCTTTTCCAGCCAAACTCTATAAAGCATGAACCCTCAGCTACTTGGGCAATTCATAGTGTAAAACATGTGGCTTTTGTTTGTGCTTCATCTATAATTAAAATCAGTTGATGTATGCTCATGACTGTATCATTGTGTGTGTGTGTGTGTGTGTGTGTGTGGGTGTGTGCGTGCGTGTGTGTGTGTGTGTGTGTGTGTGTGTGCACGTGCATGTGTGCGCATGTGTGTATGCATGTTTATTGCATCCATTAGTAGTCTTATTAGGTTTCTTTTTGATGGACATCAATAAGCATGGTACACATCATGTTAGAGTTTGCTAAGCATAGAAAAAAATGCATTAAGAGCACACACTGTTAAATACCACTCGCATTCACTGCATGTGCTGACCAGAAGCCGATCCAGTACAAACCAGTCATGTTGCTCTACCTCTTTCAGTTGGAAAATCTATCTATAAATAAATATGTTGGTATTTCCAGTATATACTGTACATTTTGGAATTAAAGGTCAGCTAGTAAAAGGTAATAGTCATGCAATCCTTAGTTTACACTGCAGACTATCCTTTCTTTCCTATTACACTTTCCTGGCTATCTTTTCAACGTTCAAATAATAATAATGGTGTGGAGTTAGAATTTACTGGAGGCATGTAGAGAGTATACTAGTAATTAGGTTGGAAAATCTTTACATGGTTTGACGTTGCATAATATTTTAATCATGCTTATATTTATCGTTAAGTTTCCTTCCTTCTTTTAAAAAGAAATACACAAATCAGCCACATTACTAACATCACCATAAGGTGAAATGAATAACATTGATTATCAATTATATAATAAATTGGATGTCAATCCGACCAAGGATTCATGGAATGTGCTTGACAAACAAGTCTGATCCATGGAGACCCTACCCCGCAACCCACATCCCAGTGCCAGACACCACAGCACATCCCACTGGTGTGGAGTGCCCAGAACTGCCTCGGTGGCACCAGAGGGCATACACAATATAGGTTTAATGTTTTTGTTTTTTGTTTTTTTCATATTACGGCTTATTGGTATATACAGTGGGACATCCTTCAAAAAACAAAGCTAGTTTCACAGCTTGACAATTCTGACTTCACTTCTCAGCCAAAACCCTCAATTTGATTGCCTAGTTTCATCAAAATGAATATGCTTGCCAATTGCCAGTTGTGGTAAGTGAATTAGACATTTGACTTACTTTTTATGGCCTATGTGTTGTAATTAAAATATTAGACAATGTTTTTTTTATTCAGAAATGTAAAAAAAAAAAAAAAAAAAGGCTTTTTATCTGCTTTGGTAAATTCTTGATATATAGAGGCATAACTTTTTCACTTTTAAAGTGGCAATAAGGAATTTTTCCTACCATGAATTAATCCTTTAACTGACTGTAAATCATAACTGACATAACTGTGTTCTTATTCATTAAAATGACATCAGCTCTTAGCACAAATAATTCAAACAGACTTAGTTTCTTTTCATCTCTGTGGCTAATTGTGACAATACTATTTGCATTGTCTGATTTATCTGTAAACATAGCTGAGGTGGAGCCTAGGCAGGGTTTTTTAATATGGCTAAAGTTTATGTGTTCAAAGTTTATGTGTTTGTGAAGGCCTGCTAGTTTTATGTGTGTTTGGAACAAACATCTTTTTTCTTTAATTGGCAAAGTTTTGTTTATGTGCTGCCAAAGTGTTCTGTTCAGGCTACAAATCATACACATGATCAAGGCAGTGTGTGCTCCCATGAAAGCTATTTGTGCTTTTTTATTCAATGCTCTTTAAGGTTTTCTTTATATTTTCTGAGATTTTTGTTTAGTATAAAACACTGTAGATGTTAAAAATTGTGACTGTGTCTATTGGGTTTTAATTTGTAGTTAGCGGATCTAATATCCAGTAAAAATTCCTGAATGTGAATGCAATTATGTATATATCATCTCATACTATTAGATTGAGCTGTCAGATTATTAAAAGGGGGAAGGGCTGGACAAGTACATGCAAAGATTTTGTTTATTTGCCAGTTCTTTGCCAGCATTTGGATCGGAGGTTAAACCAGCCTAAGGGTCTACTGTGAGTGATAGTTTAGTTCTGGATTTGCAACTTTATGAAAATCTAGATTTCAATTACATTTGTACCCCAGGCATACAAATTTCTTTCTTTCCGAAAACAAGCCCTTAAGGTAAAGATTCAGATTGTGAAACACATTTTTCCATAAGAAATAATGTACTGTAAATGCACATAATCCATCCCCAAAAATATTACCAATTTCCAACACTATAAATCATATTTTTGCATATAAAGAAATATATATAGAATAGAATCTATATATATATATATATAGATATATATATATATATATATATATATATATATATATATAGATATAGAATAGAATCTATTCTATAGAATAGAATCTATATATATATATATATATAGAAAATTTCCACTGATGCAAGTAAGTTTTAAAGGGCTCCCGCTCCCAGATATATGCACAATTTGCTGGTGTTATGTTCGACTTGGTTTGTTCGCTTGTATGGCGAATATACATCGAAGTGAAGATGAAGATCTGTGAGGTGTTTGTATGCCGAGGTACCAGTGTATGCATTACTCATGTGTTTATATATGCATTTTATATACAGTATGTGGTATGATAACGTTGCCACCCTATATTCCATGAGCCTTTGTTTGATCATGAGGTTGGGAGGTAGTTTGTCTGGAATTCTACATATTCTCTCAAGGTTTCCTCTGGGTTTTCTAAAAATACACTTTGGCTTCACTATAGTTTGCATGTGTTACACTGCAGTTGCATCTCATCTGGGACAAGTTCTTGCTGAAAAGGAATGAATGTCACATAAGAAAATTTTTCTAACACTAAGACTACGGCAATTATGCAATGCATCTATAGTTTCTGGACCTCTCTTGGACCCAATTAAGGACTTAACTTGGAGTAACAGCTTAGGGACTTTAACCTGACTTGAAGTTTACTTCGACTGATTTCTTTACTCACATGCTTTGTAGTATAATTTGTTTCATCTTAGATTATATGTCTTACCTTTTTTCTAGCATAACTATACCTAATCATAATCTGCAGGACATGCATAAAAAGTGTTTATTGCTTTAGCCATGGGTTTTCTACCGGGATTTCTTGCTCTCAGAGTCAAGACGTTTCCAGTAACATTGCATTAGATAGAGGGTTTTCCTGTATAGACACTATTAGAATTAAATGTACTGTAATTACTTAATGTGGTGCAGAATTCAGAAAAGATTATAGTAAATTATTATTTCTAAACTGATATGGATGTTTTGTGTTTCTAATCACTCAGAAAAGTGCAAGGTTTGCTGATCTGTTTTATTATTCGTACTAAATAATTATCCAAAATCTCTCTTTCACAAGTCCATCCCCAAATGTTGTTAACTTTTCCACTGCTCATTTTTCTCACCTTGGTTATTTGGAGTCGTAGATGTAATTTTACAAGAATCTGAAAATGGAAAAAGTCTGTTTCTTTGTTTAATACAGCCATGTTTCTAATCAAATAAACCACCATTTTAATGTCTTCCAGAAAGCTAAAGACAGATTGAGTTCTTAACTATGATCTCTATATGCTGAATATAAGCACATAATAGACAAATGATACATTTATTACCTAATTAACTAGGCATGCGGTAACTAATATCATGTACAGTAATAACAAATGGCCAGCTAGCTAGCTAATTATATGTATTGCTGTAGAACAAGGGTGTAATAAAATGTTGTTATGTGTATCTCTATTTTTGTATTTCAAATATTCAGATTTCATAGATATTTAGATCTGTACTGAAATTATAAAAATCAAAGTGGGCATAATAGAAATCCCAGCATTGTTATTATAATTACCCATGAATTTATATCTTGGGTTATCTTAAGAAATTTAACTTAATTTCTGTGCACACATCTATGCCTATTTAAAAGTAAAGTAAAACTGTGTTTTGTAACCACAATAAAAAAATACAATTCAATTTGTAAACATTTAAGCTAGAAAATGTGGTGTTCTGTAGTTAAAAGATATTGTAACATTAAATAAATCTGCTTATATTATTTATGTTTTCTTTATATTTCGATTATAATGTTATATATTCTGCTAGTAGGAAAGTTACGTAATATCTAAGCACTGCACTTTATTGTTTCAGATTCTGAAAATATTGTCTGTGATGTGTGCATGCAAATTATTCAAATCAGTTTCAGGTGTGTATAGTGCAGCAGAAGATGGGGTTTGGATGTTGGTGATGTTGTTACCACAGTGCATCATAGTGAATTTTAAGTTCTTACACATGCACCTAATCACAACATTGTTTCACAAAAACACTAAAAAGAAGGATTTATTTCCTCTATATGGTTGTTAAAGATCCCAGCCAAAAACAACTTGGAAATTGCTCTTATTTACAGGACAGTGGTGTTTCAAATGGCTAAGGCACAAGAGTTACTGATGAAAAGGGCTGGGGTTCAATTACCAACCACACAGTTGTTTTGGGAATTTCCTCCAGGATCAATAAAGTATCTATTTATTTATATATCTATCTAAACCTACATTTCCAATAAGCAATGATATATAAAAAACAAATAGCCTGGACACACATACTGCTTTTCCTGGGTGCTCAAACTATTGATTTCTCCACTTCTGCTTTGTATACTGTTAGTAAAAATATATGACCTCATCGTACAGTTCATGTGCTTTCTTATAGGTGTACTTTATGTATGCACATTTTGACCCAAACGGGTCATTGTTCAAGTGTAGGTTATGCAGTATGTTAGTATAAAAAATAGAATGGTTTAGACAGTGGTGTAACCTTTTTTTCCTTTAGGTTTGTGTTCATTATAAAAATTGGAACCCTAGTGCTATTCAACTGGAGTGCAAAACTTGAGTTCTGGAAGCTCAAGAGGCCAAAAGTGAGTTCTTTCTGCTTGTTCTCTTCAGTAACTTAATTGCTCTTATAATCCCTCACAGACAGCCTCTCTTTCCCAGTCCTAATTTTATAGCCTAGTAATGAACAGGTATGTCAAGATAGTCTGTACTTTAAATAAATACACCCTGGCATTAAACTCAGCTATTTCTTCTGTTATCGTGTGGCTACCAATCAGTTCCAGTTTTCCACTTTCCAAGGTAAAGCACAAGCAGACTATGTGTGCATATGCACTTGTATGTGTATGTAGATACAATTCTGCCTTATGTATTTTATATCCAGCAGAAATTAATCTGTGCACATCTTGAAAGGATTCCTAAAACAATTATTTTGGTACTTTCTTCCTCTTACCAAATTAAAGCTATTCAAATAAGAAATCTCAATGAAATATGAACTGCTTCCTTAAAAGAAGGCCTCTTCTAAAACATTTGGATTTGTTGGATTTTCAAGACTAACATGCAGTCAGGGGTTTCTGCATTCTATAAATCATTTGAAACATGTGGCTTTTGTTTGAGCTCCATCTATAATCAAAATCAGTCCATGTATGTGCATGAGTATATTATTCTGTGTGTGTGTGTGTGTGTGTGTGTGTGTGTGTGTGTGTGTGTGTGTGTGTGTGTGTTAGATTGCTTACTCGCCTACTCTTTTTGCAGGAACATATTTTCTGAAGTTTGCTGTTGAAGCTCATCCTCATTAGCATGAATATTATTGCAGCAAGAAGACAGGAGGGGCGAAAAGGGCATGAAGAGAGAAAATGGTGAAAGGAATTTGGAATAGCTATTTAAAAGGGCAATTTCATCAGAATCGTTATTTCTTTGCGGTCCTCCAAAGGCTCGTAACAGTGCTCTATGAAGAGACACATGCCACACAGGGGTTTCATTTAAAGCCTAAAGGTCATCGCATAGAGAAAGGTCTTCAACTCAACCAAATATATGAAATAATCAAGAGAGAGGGAGAGAGGAACGGCTGGTGGGTAAATCATGCTGATGGGAGACCATGAATAAAATAAGACAAACACAAACTCATAGGAACTGAGAGCAGAAAGAGGTTTCAGTAATACATATGACACAAAGAAACATGATGTTACTATGACAAATTAATGCAATCTGTTACTTTTTTTTTCAGTTAGCAAAACTGTTGATTGATTATCATAGCAATCTGTGCATGCACCATTTCTTTTATGCAGGTGTCTGCCATAGCTACAGTAGACTCTCGTACCTGATGTTCAGAGCAATGGTCCTCATAAGGATCACACAAAAATATACAGGCAATGTAGATGGGTAAAAATTTCATGTCCTCATACAAGAACATTCAAGTCTCAAGAGGTTAAGTCTTATGGAATTCACACTAAATAATCAGGGGCAGTGGTAGCTCAGAGGGCTAAAGCACTGAGTTATTGATCCAGTTATTGAGCAGTTCGGCCGAAGCTCCGCCAGGTTGTCATTGTTGGGCTCTTGAGCAAGGCCCTTAACCCTATCTGCTCCAAGGGTGCTGTATCATGGCGGACCCTGCGCTTTGACCCCAGTTATGCTTATGTGAAAAGTAAAATGCTTAACTTTCTTAACTTAATCTCTCTATGCACTTTTGTGTGTAATCGACTAACTTTGAAAAGAAATAAAAATCACAAAATAGCTCTGTTAATGGCATTTCAAACCATTAAAGACTCAAGATGGCTGCTCTGCTTGTCCTGTCAGTTGTGTGACTGTACGATGCAACTGAGCGGTGATAAACAATCATGCCAGCCTAGCTGTCATTAAATTGCCATCATCAACAAATCCAGATGCAGAATTGCTTTAAACCATCACATGTACAAATGTTGTTTGTGGAGAGTTATGCACAAACGTGTATGCTCTGGTTACCTTCTACACATTTACTTGATGGTTGAGATCTATAAACCTGTTGAAATATAGCTTGTTAGGTTTGCAGTATCAGAACATGGTAACATGGTGTGTCCTAGTGCACCCAGATGCTTGTTTATCTACAGGTTTCAGTTTAATTGGTTTGGGGCTCTCTGCCACTGCATAGCATTGGTAGCCCAAAGGAGCTGTGTGTTCCAAGTGACAGGTCCTGATCTAGAGCCCAGCACTCCACTCTGATAAGACAAGGGTTTCCGTTTTACTGTTCCCAGCAGACACACAGCAGGTTTGCTAGTAAAAGGAATGCCCTCGCTTGCTATTAAAGTGGGGGAGGAGAGGGGGGGGGATGGGTCAAGGATGACTGTCTGCGGTAGTGCAAGAAGCTGAGGGAGGAGTGGAATGTCACTCACTCTAAACAAACTGACTCACGCATTCCCCAGGATTGATCTGTCTGTCTTGCAATTCCAGAACCCTTCCCTATCGCTTTAAAAACGGACACCCCATTCCAATCACAGCTGCAGTAAAGCATCCCTTGTAAAAGTACCACGGCGTGACCTCGGGCTTCACTATACGACATGCCTGTTGCACCAGTTTGATCTGAAATACGGAATGGCTTCAGCTGAGCCACCACTAAAGCTAACAGTGTGTTGGTATTTGCCCACGAGATACCTTCTGCTGCTATAACAGACACTTTCTGTGTTGGTGCAGGAGTATGAGAGAGTCATTGGCATGTGCCACGCCACTAGGCTTCATTACAACGGACAAATACCGTTAGTGCCTGGCAGGGATTTAGCTTTAAAAACGTGTGTTTTTTTGTGAGAAAATTCACTGGTAAGGCTGCACCCAACATAAGACACTGATGTGCTTGGTACAGGCATGGCGGGCGATCAGATGGACGATGAAACACTAATCATTCCCTCACGGCCCATCCCAAGTAAAGCTGTCATTAATTTTGCAGAATTACATCAAATCAGAGACATTCTTTATGTGCCTACAGACAGTTATACGATGGGTACTGCTGCGCTAAGCAGATGGGGCTGCTTGGCTATGCATACTAAATACTCCTGTTCCCCCTTTCCACACCTATCTTTCTCTTTCTCTCCCTCTCTTTGTCTCTCTTTGTCTCTCACTCTTCTCCTCTCTCTATCTTCCCTCTCTTACTCAATGTCTCATTTACATCCTCTCTCTTCCTTACCTTACTCCTAGTCTTCTACCCTTGCGGTGTCTTTGAATTTTTATCTGTCACACTCTCCTCCCCTTACTGCTAATCTTCTCCACCCCTTATTCTCTTATCAGTACTACCTCACTGCTGCGTATGGTATTTTCCTTTTTTTTCACCCCACCAGTGAGAGAAATACATTTAACTGTGGTCAGTTCCAAGCATCTGGATTTCCACAATACCACAAAGCATTCTCATTTAAGACTTGGTCAGGTAATTACTCTTGATACCATGTAACCATTTCTGTGATTATACCATAACACTGTTTTATTCTCTCATCTGATTGTTCAGAATGTTGTAAATAATTAAAACATTCTAGCTCTGAGTAGCTCTGATAATAGTGCTGGCTATAAACAGTCTTCTCTCTTGAAGAAAGTTAAGTGTTTCTTTTGTTATTTTTTTACCTTTATTGGTCGGTGAAGTTCTGTTACATAGCATTTTGTTTCTTGTGTTTTAAAAAAAATAAAAAAAAAAGTTTTGATCAATTGTGGTTTAAAGACATTGGGATAGGGTTAGTTATTCTCATAACATACTCGGGGGCAGGACTATCTGTTCCTGCCGGTGCATGAGGTCACAGATTCATGTGATTGGCTATAGAACCACGATTGATGTGAAAGCAATAGAGTGCTTCCATCTTTCAGCTTAACCAATCAGCTCACTCCAGGCCCCCCTGCTGCAGAAGGTTACAGCATCACTCAGTATTCAAACTTGCAATCTGCACATGATAGGGCTAGAATTTTGCTTCTGCGCCACAGTCTGGTGCCTTTTTCTGTTGTGCTTCGAATACAAGTCTTCCCATCATTGTGTGTATTGTGTTTTAAATTCCCATTGGTAATTTAAGGGGGCATTTGACATTTTGGCCAGGATTCTCGGTCATACATGTGTAAATCTAACCTTGATTTAGTGTGCAGCACTAAGATCCATTTCTTGTGAGGATTTTAGGTCTTCGATATGGTTGTACATGGATTTAGTTTGTCATACTATGATCCATTTCCTGAGGGTTTATCAAAAGCAAGGTATGATGTGTATGTGAGTTGACACATTTCGATAAAATGTGCAAGTTTCATTATGCTTTAAACTATACAGATATATATGAGGAATTTAATTGAACAAGCTTAAAATGTCTTTCTAATTTAAGTCATCTAAGTAGGCCATCTTTATGTGTTCGTAATTGAATTGAACAAACTTAACACACCTAATTTGAGTAATAAAAGTAAATGAGCTTAAAAGGCCAGCCTAACTTCGATATGCCTAAATAATTCTTTTACTGAAACTGTTTGTTCATATTTTATGCCTCTTACCATAAAACTTAAAAATCTTCCCTACTAATCAACCAGATACAATCAATCAGAACTACACCAAAAGCTGAAATAGTTGTACTTATTTCTCAATATGCAAGACTATTTGGTAGTTATAATCTAACCAATGTCTGTATTTGTACATGTCTGCATTGTATCTCCACAGTGTATGATGTCCCATTCATCATTATATTTTCTCTTTTTTTCCTTTTCAACAAGTAAGTGTAAAATTGGATTTAATATTGATATTAATGTGTTATACTGTATATATATATATATATATATATATATATATATATATATATATATATATATATATATATATATATAGTGGAACCCCAGATTGCGAGTAACGCGGTTTGTAAGTGTTCCGCAAGACCAGCAGAGATTTTTTGTTTATTTTTCCGATAAAACAGTGTTTCCATCATGTGCAAACGGGAACACTTATCTGTTGGGATTCATTTTTACTTTTTTTTAAAGGTAAAGTGCAGGTTAATTTGTTTTATTTTTATTTTATATTTTGTGTTAATTATTTTTATGTATAAATTTTTTGGGGCTTTGAAAAGAATAATTTCAGTTTCCATTTTTTCATATTGGAAAATTCAATTTCCGCGTGTGCATGCATGCGTGTGTGGGTGTGTGTTTCTATTCCTGCTTGGAGCATAGCAGGCAAAGAGTTCAAGGCTGGTTGATATGGCCTCCAAATTGTCAATATCTCAATCTGGCTGAGGATCCGTGGAATACGCCAGACAATCAACATCTGGTTGATGTCAGGATGGTTAGTGTAACTGTTCCCAACGCATTGGGACATTCTGTTATAATTCATCGTTGTTTATTGTTTTCTGACAGCCTACCTTGTTGTGTTTTAACCTTTACATAAAATCCATCCACTGTCAGCCAGTATTTTTTTTCATGTAGTTACTTTTCAGTATGTCATCTCACCTTGAGCCAGCCTGAAACCTGTGCTTACTCACTGTAAGAGCTTACAAAAAAATACACATTAAAAAGAAAAAATATTTTGGATTTAAAGTCTCTTCAATTGGTCTTCATTTAAAGCACTATGACTTACTTTTATCATTCTATGTTGGATAGATATTTACTTTACCATGTCAGGCACAAAACTCATTTACACAGCACTATGCCTTTGACAGTTAATAATAAGTGTGGTAAAGAAGTTGACCATTTATTTGAATAAAATGATTAGCAAAAAAAAAAAGTACAAAATATAATATTACTCAGAATCTGACAACTGCATACTACCATTACCTGCAAATGGAATGTGCGATCAACTCGCTGCTGTTTCTCACACTGCTCCAATGTTTCAGCAGCCACTAATTTTAACTGTTGCAGACGTGTCACGATCTCCAATTTGGATTTCTGCTTCTGCCGGAACAACCTTATATATGTATAGAACACTGTGTTTATTATTATTATTATTATTATTATTACCATGTGTTTTATATGTCTGTAATGTCAGTACGAATTTCTTCATTTAGACAGATGAAAAAGAGTATCAATCAGCCACGAGTGCTGTAGTGTCTGTCAAAAGGTCATAAGGATTAACTAATGGTCTTGGTCCATGGCTGATCTTGTGCCATCTTGGAAGGTGATAATAAACTGACAATTAAAGAAGTATAAAGTTCAAGCTGTAAAAAGGGACTCAGAGCACACACTCAGGCAGGGTACACCATGGATGAGGTACTAGTCCATCACAGGACAGACAAGCACACACAAACTCACCCAGTACAGACAATTTGGAAATGCCAATTTGCCTATGCTGTATGTCTTTGGATGTTGGTGGAAACTCACCAAACATGGGGAGAACATGCAAACTTCACACACACAGACCTGAGACAGGAAATAAACCCTTGACCCTTGGACCTAGTACCCTGGAGGTACTAACAACTATGCCACCATGCCGCCTATTATTAATAGTAGTATTCATATTAGTATTAGTATTTCCATTTTATAAAAACATGAGGCAGCACGGTAGCTTAGGGTTTACACTGCACATGGATCTCCAGGGTCCAGGTTGGCACGTGCTTGGTGGGTTTCTTCCAGGTGCTCCAGTTTCCTTTCACAGTCCAAAAACATGCAGATTAGGCTAATCGATTTTCCCAAATTGTCCCTTGTGTGTCAATAAACTTGTGTGTGTGTATATGTGTGCCTGCGATGGATTGGCACTACATTCACGGAATATCCTGCATCGTGCCATATGTGTCCTGGGATAGGCTCCAGGCCCTCAACAACCCTGTATATAGGACAAAGTGGTCTAGCTGATGAGTGATAATACAGCTAAAAACTTAAGATTATATTAAGTACACTTACTGTGCGAATGTAAAACAATAAGAGCATTTAATTTCACCCTAAACAAGCTGACTTACTTACTACTCTTTTCCAATTAGCATGTAATGATACCCAGTTATACAGTATGATTAGATTCAAAATATAATTATCCAAGACATAAAAAAAAAAACTAAATCTACCCTGTCCCACTGATGAGGACTAAGGATAACACTTACAAAAGTAAAATAACTGCATATTTTTTGATTAACAGTAATATATATGTTTGCATTTTGCCAAATTCTCAGCACCTGATTACATTTAGCCAGATAAGATAACATGGCCAAACACCTATAGCAGGCTTTTAGTGTTAGTGTCAGTAAGGAGAACCTCATTTTAATTAAGCAAATAATACAAAGTGCCAACTTATTTGATCTCATCTCTGGAAAAGCTTGCTAATTAGTTGATGCACTGATTATGCATTGGATTATGCATAGCAGGAAAGAATCTAACACTAGAGGTCTCCAGAACAAGGAAGAAACATTGTGTATTGAGTATTGATTGAAACCCTAGACTACTTCTATCAAAACACAATAAGTTCCTTAATTTGCATGAGGGTAACAAAAACAAAGAAAGACGTCAGTCAGTAAAAATTATTTAGTTCATCTAAATAATTAGTTCATCAGCAAGAAAAAAATTATATAATAACAACAACAACAAAAAAAACATTAGACCCACTACAATTTATGTAATTTTCTTTTCTGGATCACCCCAAAAAGGCATGTTTGTCATCCAAGAAGGTCAAGAACACCACATCTCTCCTCCTTCAATCAATGCCTGTTCCCATCCCCCAATGACACGAAGCATTGCAGCACCACCCACTCCATACAGCTCACATGCTGTCTGTTAAGACAACCTCAGCGCTTTTATAGGCCCACCTCATTGATTGCGTGCACAGGGACTGAAGGGCTGGTAGGGTGGCCATCTTGTTCATAATGGCCGCTGTGGATTGCTTTACAGTGTGTGGTCCAAAGGCGCCAGTGACATCCCATAGACAGAGTATTTGGATGGTGAGCAAGTGGGTAAACATGAGGAAGATGATGATCGTTAAGAGGATAATTAGGGGTTGGAGAGGACAGTGCATGGTATTTCAATAAAAAACCTGGAATGTTAACTTGTTCTGTAAACCTCAGGCTTGTGAGCGTTAAACCACCACTTAGTTTAACTATCTTGGTATATTATTTTGACATGCTACCTTCTAACTTCAGCATAGCCTAAAATTCCATATAACAATTCACGCATTTTGTAAATATACATTTTTAAAGCATGAGCGTTATTTTACTGCAACCCTTCCTTCCTTAGTTTTTTCTCGTGTTGCACATAAATCCTTCACCTTGCATATTAAAATGTTTTTAATTCATGACTTTATACATATACATTAAAACTGTGTTTCATACACAGAGGGAAAGGGGGAACAAAAGGGATAGGGAAGCTAGGGCTGGTGCAGAAATTAGGGGGAAACATAGTAGAAGGCCTGCGGCACATCTGATTCTGGTCATTATTAGCTTCATTTTTCTAAGACCTTTTAATATCTTTTTTATATTATCGCGTTAGTAATGCCAATGATCCCTGACATCTCTGTGAATAATGTAGTATCATATGCCTTGCTATTTGGTTCACCTTTTTTATTGTAATAAAAAAAAACCTAGCTTGCTTCTCTAAGTCAGTTTACTCGACGGTTAAGTTTTAGTTAAAGTGCACTGCCATCTAGTGGTTAAATATTAACATTCTTTGTCCAGTTTAGACCGCAGTCAAGCAACAGCAAAAGTAATAGTACAGTTTATATCTATTAATCAATCTCTCTCTCTTTCTCTCTCTCTCTCTCTCTCTCGCATATGGTTCTTTTTTTGCACATAAATGAAGACTAACTATGCACTTTATTATAACATGAACAATACCACCGCCTGTTACACACACCTCATTTCACACTCACTCACTTTAACTGCTGCTGTCATACCTACATGTCATATATTTCCCTTTACACATTCTATATAGTTTTATAGTTTTTCATTTACATTTTATATATTTATATTTTATTTTTTATTTGTCTGTATATTGTATCATTATACATTGTATATTTTACACTCTTTTCTAGTGCAATTTGCATCTTATTCTCTTACCTTCTTATTCCCTTTTATTTGACCTTTTAGGTTACGAACAGTCATATGAGCATTACACTGGATGTAATCTGTGTCCATATACCAATCCATTTCAGGACACACACACTACAGCAGACTCCCGTCTCTGTGTGCAGGAGTTTGCATGTTTGCAAAACAGAATGCAATGATGTGGAGGTTTCAAATGTCAATATTTTATTCAGAATACATCATAGATGACATATCAAATGGTTAAACTAAGAAAATATATAATTTTAAGGAAAAATAGGTTTTAAATTTTATGGCATTAACACATCTCAAAAAAGTTGGGACAAGGCCATGTTTACCACTGTGTGGAATCTCCCCTTCATTTTATAACAGTTTGCAAACATCTGGGGACTGAGGAGACATGTTGCTCAAGTTTAGGAATAGGAATGTTGTCCCATTCTTGTCTATGGGACAAGATACAGGCTTCTAGTTGTTTAACTGTCTAAGATCTTCTTCCTCTTCATGATGCACCAAAATGTTTTCTATGGATGAAAGATCTGGACTACAGCGTGGCCATTTCAGTACCCAGATCCTTTTCCTACGCGGGCATGATGTTGTAATTGATGCAGTATGTGGTCTCGCATTGTCATGTTGGAAAATGCAAGGTCTTCCCTGTAAGCGACGACGTCTGGATCGGAGCATATGTTGTTTTAGAACTTGGATATATCTTTCAGCATTGATGGTGCCTTTCCAGATGTGTAAGCTGCCCATGCCACACGCACTCATGCAACCCCATACCATCAGAGATGCAGGCTTCTGAACTGAGTGCTGATAACAACTGGGGTTATCCTTGTTCTCTTTAGTCCGGATGACATGGCGTCCTAGTTTCCCAAAAATAACTTCAAATTTTGATTCGTCTGACCACATAACAGTTTTCCACTTTGCCACAGTCCATTTTAAATGAGCCTCGCCCCAGAGAAAACGCCTGCGCTTCTGGATCATGTTTAGATATGGCTTTTTTTTTACCTATAGAGTTTTAGCCGGCAACGGCGAATGGCACAGTGGATTGTGTTTACCGACAATGTTTTCTAGAAGTATTCCTGAGCCCATGTTGTCATTTCCATTACAGTAGCATTCTTGTATGTGATGCAGTGCCGTCTAGGGGCCCGAAGATCACAGGCATCCAGTATGGTCTTCCGGCCTTGACCTTTATACACAGAGTTTGTTCCAGATTCTCAGAATCAGTGGATGATATTATGTACTGTAGATGATGATAACTTCAAACTCTTTGCAATTTTTCTCTGAGAAACTCCTTTCTGATATTGTGCCAATATTTTTCACCGCAGCACTGGGGGAATTGGTGATCCTTTGCCCATCTTGACTTCTGAGAGACACTGCCACTCTGAGAGGCTCTTTTTTATACCCAATCATGTTGCCAATTGACAACTGCAAATTCCTCCAGCTGATTCTTATATGTACATTTAACTTTTGTAATAACTTTTGCGGCCTCTTATTGCTACCTGTCCCAACTGTTTTTGGAATGTGTAGCTCTCATGAAATCCAAAATGAATTTCCACTTTATTGCTTTCTGTTTTATTCACAATTTGTACAGTGTCCCAACATTTTTGGAATCAGGTTTGTTGATAGATAGATAGATAGATAGATAGATAGATAGATAGATAGACAGACAGACAGACAGACAGACAGACAGACCATGCAACTGTATGTCAAACAAATATTAGTTAGATATCTAAACCACAGACACACCCAGTGTTTTGACAGAAACAGCTTCTTTTTCCTTTAGGCTTTCTATAAAATTGTGGAGTGTGAATTTTCAGTCAACTGATTTTGGACAAATAGAAGTATACTGCAACATTAGAATTCAACACTGAAGGTGTCATATAACCATTAACATCAATTTTTGCATGGGGAGCAGTCATGCTAGAGACACTGAGGACCTTTTCCAAAAGATTACTGCATACTTGGGAGAAACAAATTGTGAAATATTTTTTGGTATCCTGTAGCATTAAATGTATCTTTCACTGCAACTAAGAGGCCTATCCCACAACTTCAAAAACACCTCCAAACCTTTAGGCCTTCTCCACCCATCTTTACTGTTGGAACCCTGCATTCTAGTACATAGTGTTTTCCTGGTATCTGAGACGCCCATTTTACTGTCAGTGTTTGTAATTATAAGATTGCAGAGATATGTGCCAAGCATCTGTTAGCAAAGGGTTTGGCTGATAGTTATTTATAATAATTTGAACTAAGGAATTATGAGGGGTGTAAACATAAGAACTGAATGCAGAGTAGTAGAGAAACAAACTCCACTAAATTGCATGGTACACCAGAAATCTGAAATAATAATAATAATTATAATAATAGTAATATTATTTTTTTAAATACAAATTTTACCAAAAAGGTATATTATTCTAAATTGAGATTTTTACATTAACTATTAAACTGCCACATAAAAGGCTTATCTTGTCAATATAAATAAATAAATAAATTAATTAATTAATATGCAACACTGTGCAAACGTTTTAAGCAGGTGTAAAGAAATGCTGTAAAGGTATAATGTTCATATAAAGGAAAGGAAAAAAGAAAGAAAAAACGCATATATACAGTATATATTTTTTTCCAGTTTACAAAATGCAAAGTTCTGTAGTTTGCAGAATTCTGCAAACAAAATGAAAATTTAAATAAAATCTATATTTGGTGTGACTATGCTTTGGCTTCAAACGAGCATCAATTTTTACACTTGTACACTTTAAGATTTTGTACATTTTAAGAAGCACAAAGAAACATGCAATGTTTAAAACGAACAAAGAGACACAGTGGTTGGCTAACATTACTTACAGTAATGCAGCAAAAGAAAGACATCAGGCTTACTTCGCTTTGACATCACAATATGTCCAGCAGTGCCATGAGCAAAGAGCTGGTGAAAACCAGTGGGACCCAGGTACACCCATTTACTGTCTGATGAAGGTTGGCCAGAAGTGCTCTTCATGGAAGAACTGCATCAAAAAAGCCATACCACTAACATGGAAACAAGGTTTGGGCAGATATTTGGAAATATTTGGCTGTAGCAGGAGGCAGGTTGTTTGCCGAAGGACTAGAGAGCGGTACAGTGATGACATTTGCATTTACATTTACGCATTTGGCAGACGCTCTTATCCAGAGCGACTTACATCTCATTATACATCTGAGCAGTTGAGGGTTAAGGGCCTTGCTCAAGGGCCCAACAGTGGCAACTTGGTGGTTGTGGGGTTTGAACCTGGGATCTTCCAAACCGTAGTCCAATGCCTTAACCACTGAGCTACCCCTGGTCAAACCATACACTCAGACTGATGAGTGTCTGAGTGTATGGTTTGACCCCCATAATGCCCTGATCTCAGCTTCAAGTCTCTCTGGGATAGCATGAAGCAACATAAGGATTTGAGGCGTTGTACATCCACTGAAGAGTTGTAATTAGTTCTCAATGATAATTGGAACAACCTTCCTGCCAAGTTTATTCAAAATATGTGTGTAACCTCTGCAATTCTCTTATCCAAGCTGTCAATACACTTTTGAGTCACATCCTGACTGATGGCAGCCCAATCTTGCGTAATCAATGCTTGGAGTTTGTCAAAATTTGTGGGTTTTTGTTTGTCCAGTTGCCTCTTGAGAATTGATCACAAGTTCTCAATGGGATTAAGGTCTGGAAAGTTTCCTGGCCACTTAGTTATCACTTTTGCCATATGGCAAGTTGCTTCATCATGCTGGAAAATACATTGTGCATCTCTGAATTGTTCTTGGATCGTTGTAAGAATTTGCTTTCTGGGGATGTTTTTGTATCATTCTTTATTCTTGGCTGTGTTCTTAGGCAAAATTGTGAGCCCATTTACTTGGGTGAGAAGCAACCCCATATCTGAATAGTTTCAGGATGTTTTACCGTTGGCATGACACAGAACTGATGGTAACACTCACCTTTTTTACTTCAGACAAGTTTTTTTCAGATGCCCCAAAATATTGGAAAGCTCATATTTTTTGTGGATTTTCCAAAATATCAGAAGGGGGATTCATCAGAGGAAATGACTTTACTTCTGTCCTCAGTTTCTGTACCTTTTGCAGAAAGGTCCCTAATATTTTTTCCTGGAGATAAATGGCTTTCTACCTTTCTTGAAATGTATGAAAGTGAGCACTCACACAGTATTTGTGTCATTTTCAAAACTTTTTTGGCTACGGCTGTATTGATTTTATTTGGATTTCTGTTTTGTTTATTTACTTTCCATTTTGTTAATTGATTTTTTTAAACTATTAAACTATTACTATTTTTAAATGCATTCTTACTTTACAGCATTTTCACACACATATATCCACACGCACACACACAATAACAAAAGCACAACTTTTTTGATGTAACTGTGTAAAGTAAATGGTGTTTTGTCAGAAATCCTGTACACACAATAAGGTGGGGGAAAAAACGAAACATCGCGAGACCATCAGGAAACTTAAACCAATCAGAATCGTATCCGCTGTTAAGCTCGCGCGTAACGTCACTCGTTGCTGACCCTCTAGTCTTCCTCTTTATATATGGGAATTGTAGTTTATTATAAAAAATCTTTTCTAAGCCGCTTTAGGAATGAATACATCATTTCCCACAATTCAACAGAACTATGCACCCCCTCCTCTCTGTCTTTTTTTGTTTGTTTTTGTTGTTAGAGGCTTATGGTGCAGCTCCTGGCGAATAACTTCAACTAATTTCCCGATGACACTTAGGTTCGAGCTGATCTTGTGTTTTGGAAGAAACCCGCACTAAAGTGAGAAGTGAGCGGGTGAGTTGTTTATCTGTCCGTGTCTGTCTGTCTGTGTGTGTGAGGGAGGGATATTAAACAGTGGCGTAGCAGTGTGTCTAAAGTCCGAGCGCATGGCAGCGTCGCATAGGATAAAATAAACGCACGCGGGGCCGTAAATTACAGCAGGAGAGCTTTGTGTAACTTTTTTATGATTATTATTATTCCTGAATGTTTTGTTTTTATTGATGTCAATTTCAGATTCGTGTTAAAATGTCCGTGCGGCTGTAAATCGGTCAGCGCGTGCACTTTTGGTGGTTTAAAAAAAGACGCAGTTGTGTAACTCCCTACGTCACCATGGCGACAAGTCACGTGTAATGTCTGTGATTTTAGGGCTGGGCGATATGACCATATAATATCGATGAAGCATTCTAACACAATACGTTTAAAAGATACCAGGTTTCATAAACAAACTTTAACAATTACCAGCTCTGGTAGCAGTAAACAATTCCTACTGAAGCTTTAAAATTGTTAAATGTAAACATTTGTCAGGATTTTTTCTCCCTTTGTCTCAGTTTTATGGTATGCACACGTGTTCGCCTCATGCTTGGTGGGTTTCTTCCAGGTATTTTGGTTTCCTCCCTCATGGCAAAGACATGCAGATTAGTTTGTGAATGATTGTTGACTGAAGGTCCTACCACGCTTGTAAAAATACAATACGATAAATGCTATGGTAATCACCATTGGCCTCCACTAGTTGAACTACAGATGTTCATAGCTGGATGTATACATATATAATTATTCACACTCTGGCTGTAGTATTTCTTTTAATTAACCTTTAGAAAAGACAAATCCATAATTTTTCTACATGATCTACTCGCTTTTTAATACACTTTGTTCTTCTGTCATCTAGCTGTCATATTCCCTCATTAAAAGCAGCGAGCCCCGAATGCACTAAGATCAGGACTCCAGGGAGGATGCTTTAACACCTAAAAAATCTTTGGAGCGTGTTGACAGTGTGAGCAGAAGTGTGTGGATGTACATTGTCATGCAGGATAGCAGTCCTCTGCGTTTTTATCCAAAATTTAGGCTTCAGCTATTTAATAAGCATTTCACTATAACAAACACTCTTGATTCTTTTTCCTGACAATGTGCCAATACAGGCCCTTGGGAATCCCAGAAAACTTTAGGCATTCATTTTTTTCAGCTGATGGTTAACTTTTTTTTGGTTGGCGTAGTGATGAATCCATGTCTCATCAACAGTAATGATTTTCTTTCACCTTCCTTAGAGGATCACTTCCGAACGCTTCTGTTTATGCTCTTCCATGAGTTGTTTTGACTACAAAAATAAAAACATGAATTTCTGTGTCTTGTTTTTTTTTTTTTGTCAGTTTTTTTTTTTTAACATAACTTACTGGAACATCCATTTCTGCTCGCACTGCAGTTACAAATGAGATGTAACATATGGAAACAGTAGCATTAAATGGACAGTGCTGCAGAAGTTTTAATATAACCAGAGTGTGGATAATTTTTTTTTTTTTTACTTTTTGACCATGTGTGTGTGTGTTTATAGTGTATCAAAAATATTTTTCAGATATTGTGATATGATATTTTTGTCATATCTCTTAGCCTGTGTGATTTATCTAGAAGGGAATGTCCATAAGTACACAAAACCCATTTCCTGTTGTTAATTTAGTTTCATTGGGTTGCACTACAAAGTAGTACACAGCACTTTAAAACAGCACAATCTGACAAGACTATAGCAGCAAAGTTTAACATGGCCATTCTCTTTTGTTTTCCATGCCTGATTAAGGTTAAAACCGAAAGCACTTGTTCAAACCAAACACTCAGGAACCTAGTTTATAAATCTACACCATGGGTAATTATTCTGCTCCACTTGTCATGCCGGATCTACTGTACATGAGACACTATTTCTATACCTGTTATGTTAGCTTCAGCAGGTGAATTCCTGCATATATCCCTGAAACAGATAAATGTTGTTTTTGTAGTTTGCAGCCGTGGTTTTTACACATGTGGTGTGGGAACAGCTGGCACTATGAGAACTTTAACTGTTTCGGCATTGATTCACAAAAATCTTCTGGACATAGGGACAGTTTCTTATCCTGCCCTGTTTATTTTCAATAACAGACTGGACAAATATCCTTAACCCAATTTGCAATGGATTCTCAAAGCTAATCCTAATTCTTTCAGATTGCATATCAACGCGTGTCGATTTGTGTTAATATATAATTTCCCTCCATCAGAAGCACTTTTTCCTAACCATGGAGAAAGCATGGAAGGTGGAGTTTCAGAACGTGGGCAGCAGCTACTTCCCAGAGAGCCGAGTGGAATGCCACTACAGCATCAGCTCTCAGCACAGCTGGGCTAGCAGTGACTGGATCGGCCTATTTAAGGTAACAGTTAGGGAGTCATCCTCTCTGGTTTTGTCATACATTTCCTAAAGCAATCATTGAACATATTCATGGATTATTTGTTTTTTTTGTTGTTGTTTTTTTCTTCAGGTAGGATGGTCATCTGTCAGGAACTACCATACGTTTGTGTGGGCTTTGGCTCCAACCAATTACAACCAAGGGACAGATGTTAACTGCTGCGTCCATTTCCAAGGTAATGGTTTTTTAGATGGTTAAAAATTCGATTGTGTATGTTTGTAAACGGATTATGTTGCCAAGGTTAAGTTGCTTGCTCCTTTCAATTGTATACACAAATTTATGGACATTTTGTGAATGACAATACAATACAGAGTAGTACCTCGTACCACAAATGTTCACCTTAAAAACTAAAATTTTGCAAGAAATTTGCCTTAGGATGCGAGTCATTTTCGGCTTCTATTGAATGAACCGAAAAAGTTGCACGTACATCCGGGAGCCGGAAAGCCAAATTAAGCGAGTCTACTTTTTTTTTTTTTTTGGCAAGATTTAGTTAAGGCATAGCCAAGAGGAATCATAAATTAAAGTTAAGTGATGTTTAATGTCTATTTATTTTATGTTTGACTTTTGAATTTTATAAACATTTGGATTTGTTTTTATATGAAAAAATATGACTACAGTGTTGGTAAGGGTTAGGAGGTGCTCCTTTGCTGTTAAGTCTTTTTTTTTTTTTGTCATTTTCAGTTCTATATGAGCTTTATATTTTTTATAAAGAGTGGGCGTGCCACTCACTGTAAGTCAGTTACAAATATTTAATAATTTTTGTCTTTTGGTAATTATAATTTCTCAACATAGCCCATTTGACAATGGAAAATCTTCAAAACTTGGTTGTTCTGGACCAGACTGAGTTTAAAAGACCTGTCCAGGTTCACAATGGATTGCTAAAGGAGACTCGTTGTTCCAGTCTTGTTGATGAATTGTGTGTAGACAGTGTTTCAGTCAAACGACATTTATTAAGGTGAAAAGATTATTCTTGATTCAGATACTGTGTGTTTGAGTGGGTCTAGCCAAATGTTCTTTGAGGTAATATCGTAAACATCTTAATGACCGGCCAAGAATGAATGGGTTGGAAAGCTTGCTTGAGTAATGAAGATGGGAGACGCTGGCACAAAGAGATGACTGAGTGGGTGCAGTGGAGGACACAGTGAAACCGCAGCAATTATTGTCTGGGCATGATGAGGTCATCAGTGAGGTCATCGGCAGCTGATACCCGGGCTTGAGCAGGAAATCGAAACACTTGGTTAAGTTAGTAAAGTCAAGATGATGGAGAATTAGTGAATTATAACCAAATGTAAAGATTGTAATGCAAATGTAGTATTTGGAGGAGCTTAAATTTCTTTTAATTTTGTCAATTGTGTGTGATGCTGGTCCTCAGAATGGGCTTCATGCAACTTCAGGGATCTGTAAACCGTAGCCAAATCTTTTATTATTTTTTTTTATGTGGTTATTATTATTGTAGCATGTTTGGTTCTTTTCATTTAAACGTATTAAATGCAAACCTATGTGTGTCTGCAAGTAATTTTAACTTGTCATAATGTTGATTAGTATAATGGATGTATTTTCAGCTAATAGATTTTTGAGTAGGCAAAAAAACTAATAGAAAGAAAAAATAATAATAAAAATAGTTTAAGGTTTTAATGTGTTATTCCTTTCTGGACAATATGCATACAATTTACACGAGACTTCATTCATCTTTGCCTTATCTTTCCCATGTTCCCACAGCTTGCTATTTGCCAGGCCCCAGTGCTGATCAGTACCAGTTCGTATATGTGGACGGGAAGGGCGAAGTGTGCTCCCACAGCTCTGCTTTCACTTTCTCTGCTCCAAAGCCACTGGAGGAGCTTGTAACTGTGGAACATGCCCTGGAAGGAGGTGAAGGCAACGAAGACATGCTAGTCGTCATTCCCAAAGCGGAGCTTCTGCAGGTGCAAAAACCAAAACACTACAGTACAAAAAGTGCACTAAACTGAGCAGTCCAAGTGCTCATCAGGGGTTTGGATATTACGTGGAATCTTTCCACCTGCATGAAGACACTGGTTTTTAATTACATTTTCACCAGTCTGCATGTCTCTAAACGAATGAATAAATAAGTTTGTATAAATTCTTGGCTTCTTTAGAGCCGGCTGCAGGAGTGTCTGAAGGAGAGGGCTGAGTTATTACAGGCTCTAGAAGCAGCAGAGAAGAGCCGTGAACGCGAGCGAGAGTGCTCAAGTAGGAGCAGGGAGGTGTGGGAGCAGAGGAGCAAGGAGCTGGAGGAGGAGCTCAGGCACATCAGAGAGCACATGGACGACATGAAGAAAAAGCAGGAGGTGTTGGTTATTATATTGGTGTTGGTTCTGCCAGCAGGTATAATATACCCGGTCTTATTGTCCAGACAAACTGGAATGTGTGAAATATATGATTCAACATGAAGCAGAATTTTAGAGTAGTGGACAAACAGAAGTGCTCCTTTCTTAGCATTGCAATCACTTAGCTGCGCTTTTGTTTTTCTATAATCGGTTTTATTTTCTCAGTATGATTATCATACTGTTTCAGCACTGGTTTAACTAGATGTTTAAATCTTCTGTTATTTAGGAGATGGCAGTCCTTTGTGAGGCTCAGCAGGAGGAGAAGCAGCTACTGCTAGTTAAAGAAGCAGCCAGTCAGCAGAGGATCAGCCAGCTGGAGGACGACATGAGGGCGCTCACCCAAAAAGCACTGGAGAGAGAGACTGACCTAGAGAGGTAAGACTTGGGCGGAAGAAAAAAAACATGCAGTAATTATATTAAGGTGATATCGATAAAATCTTTCCGATTTATTTTTATTCATTTAAACAATACTGGTATTGACATGTCATCCAGCCATTCAATTCACACAGTAGGGCCACATCACAACATATATACAGTACATAGATCATATATACAGTATACATAGATATAGATATGTATATAGATAGATAGATAGATAGATAGAAATGTGTGTAATGCAGCTAGCATTATAAATCCTTTGTTTGTTTGTTTGTTTGTTTGTTTGTTTGTTCATTTATTCACTGATTATGTAGGATGAAAGAGCGTGCCAAAAAAGCTGCAACCCAAAAGAAAGAAGTGGAAGGTGAACACAAGAATATTAAGGTACATATTAGGTATATATATTAGGTCTATATGTATGTGTGTGTGTGTGTGTATATATGTTTTTTGTTTGTTTGTTTGTTTTTACTTTAGTTGTCCATCCCATATGTGTACTAAACTGTTTTCATGTCTGCAGCTTAAGGGTCAATAAATCCACGTCAGTACCAAACCTCTAAACATTCCCCAGGGAAAACCCGATACAATTGTTTTAAGCTTTAACATCATGACCGTTATTGCCCAAACTATAAAACCATAAAAAAAGATATATATGGGTAAAAGAACGAGGTCACTGTGGTGTAAAATGCATGTAGTGAATAAAGCACAACAAGGTGTGCTGTTGCAGAGACATAATCCAAAAAAGGCGGTGTGGTGCCATCTCTACCTTGATCCCGTGTCTATAACAGCACATCTCAAGCTGTTTAATTCATCCTAAGCTTTTATTTAAGTTAATCAAAGTTATCGCTTTACCTTAGACAATGGGGGGAACAAAATCTTTTACTATTAAGTTAATGTTTCATATCTGTTTATATGCTGTGTAGTGATACAGTTCACTAGTTATTATAGAAATAAGGAACCTACACTGCCTTGTCGAAAAAATGTCGTCACTTCAGAAGGGTCAAATTATGGAGCTGCATCAAGCAAAGAAAATTAATGAGCTTTGAGTTAAGAGCTTTTTAACAAATTATTAAGGACCGTGCCAAACTGTCAACTTTGTGGAAGAAATGTAGTCGGATGATAAAGATTGGATTCTGGAGTGATGGAAAAGGGTCACGTGGTCTGATAAATCCAGATTGATCTTATTCAGGGTCGGGAATGGAGGAGCATGAAGCGATGCACCCATCATGCACAGTGCCCGCTGTACAAGCCTAAACTCCCGTCAGGTCTAAACTCCACAACGTTACATGGCAATAAAATGAAGTTATCTGACGACATGAATCTATTCATGAATCTCATCCAAATTAAGAATTTAGCAGCCTTGTGGTATAATTTATGGTATAAGGTGTGGCTGAGGCATTTAGCAGTTATGGTGAGCGGATTGTTATGATGTTTGTAACGTTTAATGATCTTGTGGTAAGTGGTTTCGGATTTTAATGTTATTTGAATTTATTTTTTTATTCTTTTGTATTATATGTAAATATAATTTCCCTTGGAAAAACCACAGGGTGGTATCACTTATGTACACACAGTCATGGTCAATTTGCAAAAGTAAACAGAACATGGGTGTGGATATATGTTGTGTTCGTTTAGCTGAAGCTGGAGCAAAGCGAAAAAGAACTGCATAGCCTGTCTACAGAGTTCCAGAGTTTGAGAAGTTCCCTGGCGCAGAGAGACACGCACGCCCTGCAGCTCCGAGACACCATCACCACGCTCACGCACAAGCTCAACAGCGCACACAGGAAGGAGGTGAGTCACACAGATGCCCTTTCTCTCTCAGATGCTTGCGCGTACACACACACACACTTTGTGTTCAAACTAATTATTACATGCAGAGGGGTGTCGGTGCAAACAAAAAAAATAATACCTCACTCACTTTTTATACACTCCTACACCCACACGAACTAAAACCTTTCAAGCGGAGGAGGTTTAACAGTCTGTCACAACCCTCCCGCTTTATTTTACTGCACAAACACACTGAGATACACTCGCACAAGCACTCTAGCATCACCTTCTCACACAGCAGCTTGACAGGATGAACTGTGTGATACCTGCTGAACTATGATGACCACGATGTTGTGACGCAGGCGGCCAACGAAGCGGCTTTAGCGGAGTTGCGCGGCGTTCAAGAGCGGCTGAGCACCAGCGAACGCTGTGTTGAGACACTGCGGACTGAGCTCAGAGACACCACGGCGCAGAGGGACAACAGCCAGGCCGACCTTCACCAGGCCCGACTGCAGGCCGCACAGCTCACCCTGCAGCTTGCAGATGCCAACCTGTCGCTGCGGGAGGCCCGCGCCAGCTGGGTCCAGGAGAGAGAGAGTCTGCAGTGTAGCACTGAGGTGATTGATGAGACCTGAGATATTGATAGGGAAGTAAGCATGAGGGGCAGACGGTGATAAATCGGTTATTTGGATAGTTGGTGACAAGGTGCGCCTTTAAAAAAAAATAATAATAATAATTCAAGTACGTTGTAAAAATTGTTTTGGAGATTTAGAATTGCACAAAGTGTTAGACAGGGAGACCTGTAATGATGTTCAGCGCTGTCCCCGTAGATGATCAGGACGCATTTGGACAGGCTGAATGATGAGATCAAGCAGAAGGAAGAACAGCTGCAGGAGGAGAGGATGGAGAGAAGCAAAGCAGAGGTGGAGCTTGGGCGAGAGAAAGACTGTAACCGGGTAATGCACTCACCAGTCACCGCTTATTTGGAGCTGTAGACTGAATTCACAGAGGGCAACCTGTTTCTGATCTGGTGCTTATGTGTGCACAGGTGCAGCTGAGTGAGACACGGAGGGAGCTGCAGGAACTGAAAGCCAGTCTCAGGGTGGCTCAGAAGGAAAAGGAGCAACTGCAGGCTGAGAAAAAGGCAATTATTGAACACTCTACATGTTTAAACATATGTAGTTGGTAGACTGTTTAAAAAAAATTGGTAATGACACAAAAAATATACTTGGCAGGTGTACTTGGCTCATCGATCTTGATGGCATAATTATACAGAGTGCGACTTTATCATTTTTTTTTATTCTTTTATTTTATGTTGATTCATCAGATTCATTTTTGGCGTATACATTACAGTTCTGGATCTCGTCACACTGCTTTGACTGATGGTGAAATGATGCAGCTTTTATAAACTGTTATCGCCATGGCAACATCAGGCCCCTGATCAGATTATAATAAGTGTTGAGTAATTTGTTGCATCGTGTGTGTCATTTTGACTTTGCGTGTGTACTGTATGTGTGTGTGCTTGTTGCACATGTGTAGGAGTTGATTGAGTACATCCAGCAGCTGGAGCAGAAGCTGGAGACCCTGAGCGGCTCTAAATGGAGCATGACCGCGTTGTTGCAGAGCAGTGAGTGACTGAGTGCTTATCTTATGTTACATACTGTCACAACACCGACACAGTGTCATAGAAAACACAAAACACTGATGTGCAACCAATATAATAACTATCTTCTGTGATTTCTTTTTACAATTTTATTTATTTATTTACCTGAACATTGTGACACGTGTGTGTTGGTGCGCAGGCCAAGCAGACAGCTCCCTTTCGGAGTCAGAGGATGACAATCCAGAAGCACTAAGGCCTATGAGTCACTACACGTTGTGTGAGCAGCCCCAGCCTGACCCTGACCTCCTTCTCTCTCTGCCCACTACACCTCCTCCGTCCCCACGGCTCCTCCACTCGTCTCAGGCTGTGGTGATCAGTCAGCCCGCTCCACTGTGCTCCCCACGCCAACCTAGTGACGAAACACACCCACACGTGCACAGCTCCGAGTCGGCAAGTTATATGGATTATAGGGTGTCAATTTTTTTCTTGTAAATAGTCTTTTTTTAAGGTACAGTTTGTTATATTTTGATTGATTATTCGGGTAAATCATTTAGATTTAAGGTACACTATTACCCTTTTTTTTTTTTTTTTAACCTTTAATCGCCATATTTTAATGTTAATTTGAATAATGCATGGAATTTTGCCTGCAAGGTAAAGACTAGACATCTCTTAACTTAATGTAGACCAGCAGCTCACCAAAAGTAAAAGAAATAAAACATTTGATTTTGTGCATTTATTTATTTTTTAATTTTTTAAAGCAAACCTGTTCCATGCTTGTGTTACAGGAAGAGGAGTATGAAGTGTTTCAGTCAGGCGGGAACAGCTCTACCGACGAGGTGGCTCTCCTCCTGCCTAACCACAGAAACACTACTCTCAGGTACACCACACACACACACACACACACACACACACACACACGCACACAGCTCATAAAATCTCCAACATAACGTCCACGGTGTGATTTGCTCTCGGCCGTTTCTATCCATGTCATGTTTCTGCACACAGGGTACCATGTCACTGACAAGTACACACTGGCCTCATGTCCTCTTTTCATATCCCCTTCTCAGAAGCAGCGATGGCGTCCCATAGAAACACACCTGCACACACTGAAACGCACACAAACTCCTATCATAAGATTTACAGTGACACGGCAAATATGGTGTGGAGATGGAAGTTTTGAATACCTCCTCATAAAATTAGGGAGGGAGAGAAGTGAGAGACAGACGGCTATAGCCGCGCAGAAGGAAATAGAGTGTGTGTGAGCGAGGGGAGGAGGCCGAGTGCGAATGCTGGATGTGGGAGCGGTACGATAGGAGGACAAGAGGACAGATAAGTTGACAGCAAGCTGTAGCAATGATTTACAGAAGGGGTAGTCAGCGCACTGGCCAATTTTCAGCATCATTAAAACTGTCTCTCCCTCACTTCACTCACTCGCTCAATCACTCGTCCTGTCCTCTCTCTTCTGTCCCCTCCTTACCCCTAGTGTTCTCCTCTCTTGTCTTCTTTTCTGTTTAGTCCAAAAGTACACTCCATTTAACTCTTCTTTCTGCTGGTTCCCTTTAGTGATGTGGAAGAGAGCCCCCTGTGGTGAGGAGTGGAACAACGAGATTGGCCGGTTACAGGTCCTTGCACAATAACATGTACTGACATATATGCAATTTGCTTTACATTTTTAAAATGCACTTTCTGTATGCACACGCTACTGGGGCAGTAAGTCTTTCACTATACATTCACCTGTTTTGTTTCTTTAACGCTAGGGATGTGTCATTATAGATACTGTTTTTTCTGTATGTCGTATACTCACACTCATGAGAAATGCTCCAACACCAGCATCTGATACCACGTGATAGAATGTGGCATAAGCCTGGTCTGGTATATTGTCGTCTAAATTAATCTGATCACATGCACTGAGAAGAATAAGGACTTTTAATCCATATTAATAATTAAAGAGAAGCACACCACTTTCTGTGAAAATATCAAAAGGATAGATGGTCTTTATTTTTAATAAAAAGAGCAAAGGTGGCCAACCTCAGCGTGCAGTATGAACAAGATTGGCCATAAAAATGCACACAAGCCCCAGTGATTTGTGTGCATACAAAAGAACTGGTGAGCATGAAACTTTGATTCATGTGAGCATAGTGACGACCTGGTGGGGGTGAGGACTTCGGTACTGCAAGCACCGAACGCTGAAGGTTTTTACTTTCCTCACGAGTCAAGGTGCAGTTCATAGCACATTGTACTCATTTTTTAAAGACAAATATTATTAACAATTAGAGATGGAGGGGAAAAAATAGATTCTGTTACGTACTGCCTTTTTTTTTGTGTAGCAATTCCGGTATCAGCGCACTGACTCCACTGTGTGTTTTTATTTTACTTTATAGTGGTACCTCGGCATACGAATTAAATTCCGTTCCCGAGGCGAGTTCTTAAGGCAGACAATGCGGATAATCTGTTCCAGCCCCCCAAAAAGTATTACAAATTTTCCAACACTATAATCATGTTTTTTCATGCAAAAACAATTAAAACATATAGAAAACATGTAAAATCTGAAAGATATTAAACCTTACTTAATTTACACAAAGCACAACTTTGCTAGATTTCAGCTTGGTTCGTTCGATCATACTTAACAATTTCAGTACTTACAGTAGGACAAAATTCCGTGAGGCCGAGGTACCATATAAATGTTTGCGTTTGAGGTGGTAAAACATTGCCATTCCTCTATAATCCTTCAGGTGGTGGTTCACTTTATACTAATCAAACATTTGTGTTTCAAAAAGTTTGTTTAGAATTGTATAAAAAATAAAAAGATTCTAGCGAATCGTGATATTTATAAAACCGTGATACGAATCGGCGCCTAGATATTATCACGATACACACTAGTTTCTGCCACCCTTACACTCTATTACACTTTATTAACTATTTAAAAACCATAATATCCTAAACATCAAACTCATCACCGGCTGTGCAGCAGCCCACATAAACAGAGTTTAAAATAAATAAATAAATGTTCCGTAACGTCCCTGATTGATAAATAGGTTACTCGTTTTAATGTTGGTATCAGCGTATATACAGTATATCAAACCACATGTACTTATATGGAGTGCGAAAAAATTACATTGATGCATTAATACTTAAGTATCAAAATGATTTTTTTTTAAAGAAGTTGTTTAAACCACAGTGGGTTTTTTATGTTAAAAAGTGTGTCTTTGTGTATTTTGGTGTTTAAGGCTAGATTTGTAATATGACAGATAACTTTTTACTTAAAAACAGATGTTATAAATGCATATATATCATATTTTTATGTTTATAAGGGATATAACATGCAATGTTATGTACGTGTGGGTAAAACACATTTGAATCCATGTTTCAAAGGATACTTTTTCTTTTCTTTTTTAACAATAGGACTATTATGTCTAATATTTTTTGGAGTGTTGGTAAATACCGTAAATGAACCTACGGTATTTATTACGATAAATACCGTAAATGCCGCCTATCGAGGATGGCATGAATAATAAGGAGAAAGTACATGACGTGTGAATGTGTAATAAAGAGAGTCGATGGGGTTAAACAGGAAATGAGCATGATAGTGTTTGAACAGACATGAGCGGTCCTGGTTGCAATATGCCTACCAATAATTAAGGTTACATTTATTAATGCAAACACTTTATTATACTGTCTCTGCAACTGATTACATTCGAATTGTTTTTTACCAGTTAAAGTTTTGGTTTGTTTATGTAACTGTGTTTTTTACTGTATTTTCTCCAAGCATTGGTGATCAAAATTTTGCAGTGAGGTAGCTGTTAAATACAGAAAGACATATGCATTTGTACAACACTTGTGTTTATGTAATGTAAGTAATGCAAAAGTCGGTATAACAGTTTTTTTATTAACTGAGATAGATCGTTCACACTGAAAATGTTGGTAGAGTAATTCTTTGTCTATTTAGAAATACTACTCAGCATAATCTCTATCTATGCATTTGTGCCATTATTGAACCCAACTCCCAACAACAACTTGAACCCAATTAAAGCATCTTTGAAAATCCCCTTTGTCATAGTTGACGGTCTCTCACTGCACTACAAAATGTTTACCTGAATTGTTTACAGAATGTTACCTCTATATCCAACGAAAGACATAGAAGATTAAAGAAGGGGTAACCACACTGTGGAAGACTATCAACTGTGACAAGGGGGATTTCCAAAGAGGATTAAAGAGTTGAGTTCAACGATGGCCAAAATGCATCTATTTGTCATTCCAACCATTTGCCCATTCACGGATTAACCATGAATTAGGTGGAGTCAGTTCCTTCCAAGATGGCAATGACCAGAGCTCCCACAGTTGAACTTCAAAACTGCTTTTCAGAAAACCTATGGGTGTCATAGTTGGAGGGTTAGTCCAGTTCTTTTTATTCAATTTATGATGGAGACTAAGATCTAACTTCTTGGAGAAATATCATCTGGTCTGATGAAACGAAATTTGAACTGTTTGGCCACAAGAACCACCATTTCCTGAAGCAAAAAGGAGGAGGTTCGCAAGCTGAAGGATTTATCCCATCCATGAAGCATGAAACAGCATGATGATATGGGGCTGCTTTGCTGCAGGAGGAACTGGTGCATTTTACAAAATGGACAGCATCATGTGGAAGGAGAATTATGTGGATATGTTGATGCAAGATCAACCAGGAGGTTAAAGCTTAGTCACAAATGTGTCTTCCGAATGGTGGACCGTGACCCCAAGCATACTTTTAAAGTTGTGGCAAAATGGTTGAAGGACAACAAATTTGTGGTATTGATGTGGCCATGGCAAAGCCTTGACCGCAATCCGATGGAAAATTTGTGGGCAAAATTGAAAAAGCATGTGTGAGCAAGTAGACCTACAAACCTGACACAGTTACACCAGTTCTGTTGGGAGAAATTTGGGCTAAAAATCCAGCAACTTATTGTAAGCAGCTCGTAGAAGGTTACACAAGTTAAACAATGTAAAGGCAGTATTACCAAATACAATATTATAATATTATATTATGATATTCTGACATTTCATGTTCGTAAAATAAAGTAGTGATCCTAGAGTTTAAATGCATTTGGCTAAAGGGTATATAAATTTCCGACTTCATCTGTATTTTGGTTAATAAATAAGTTATGCCTACTTTTGCATTCCTTTCGTTAAAATGCTTGTGTATGTATATCTTGACCCGTGTCATTTAATATTGATTTGAATTTTAATCATAATCCGTCTGTTAGAATATCAGGCTCAGTAATTAACAATGTGCAATATTAATTCTAGTATTTATTAAAGCTATGGAGCTATATATTCATGGGCTTCCGCCCAAGGTTTGGATTAACTTAATGGAATTCAAGCAACCGGTCAGGAATGCCAGTAACCCTAACAATTAAATCATTATTGTCACAGTTTTGGTAATGGTGATGATTTCCACAGCTGTAACAGGAAAACAAACATGGATGTACTCACTATTTCTCAATTTGACAGCCACTGCTTAACGGATTAAAATTCGTTTTTCTGTTACATTTTATACAAGATGTTTCATAATCTATGTTCTGTTCGATTTTGTCCTTGTACTATATGGTGCTTGGTTTAATATCGTACTGTGCTACTGTTTATTTTGTTACATTTAGGTTGTGCTAGTGAAATAGTTTGCATTTTACGTTATATTACAATAGCAGCTTTCATATACAACAGAGGTGTGTACACAAGCTGATTAATGCACCTGGTTTTGTATCATCACTACATATGTTAATTAACCAAGACATCAAAATCTTTTTATTAAATGGTCAACATGATGCCTACCAAGGCTCAAGCATTTTAAATGTACTTGAAAAATATGCTTTTTTTTTTTGGTAGTTTGTAGGTTATACTGTTGGTTTGTGTTTAAAGTAACATGAGATCCTCACTGTTTATGGCTCTGAGCTTTAATTCTGTATAGATTCATATTCAGAGCCTCTTAGAAAAACTTTTTTTAAAGTCCATAGCAATAATCCTTCCCTGATATTTCTTTCTTTATATATATATATATATTGTACACTATATTTGTCTATGTATGTTCACTTATCCATTACATTCTTTCTTGTATGTATTGTACTGTAAGGGTTTGGGTGATTTTTTTCAACAATAAAGTATTGATAATCTGAAAAAAAAGATTTTTTTTTTTTGTAAACTTTTTTTGGTTTTTGGAACAGAAGCACACACAGCGCAGAGGTTGTGGTGAGATAGCAGTACAGTTACAGACGTCAATTCAATACATGTTTAAAGTGCTTAAATTCCCAGGCGTAAACAGTACATACAAAATCTTTTGAATGTGATTATAGGAGATACAATAGATGTGTAAATATGCGGTTAATTGGCCTAATTTGGCCTGAAATTCAGATTGGTGTTTGGTTCAAGCCATGATTCCCACAAGTCCACTCTGCCTTTTTCTGAAACCGTGCATCCTGCTAATGATTTTTCCTGGAAACGTAATAATCTTTTCCCTTTTAATCACTTTTTGCTGACCTTCACCTCTTTTTTTTTTTTTTTTCTTTTTTTTTCTCACTGCCTTTTTTTTTCTAAGCACCTCTCTTATTCTTCCTTCTTCAGTATGCTCTGTGTTCTCCTTGTGCAGGGGGTCTAATTATAAAATCAATGGAGCCGGGCTGCCTGCTTTATGGCTTCCTCTAAAACCTTAACAGGGAAATCACTGTAGGATTGATGACTCCCTCACTCTTTATCTCTTTTAATTAGAAATGTAAAAGATATGAAGAGCCAGAGGCCACAGTAGTGCACCCAGTTTTTTTACAGCTTTTTCCCCCTCCCGCGCCTTCGGCTGGGGTCTGATGCGTCTCCTCTTCCTTCAAAGGCCCTCGTACTCCTCCAGTGCCATCTTTGATATGCCTCCATTTTGTATATGCCTCGCCGTCCTTTCCGAAAGTCCGTCTCTTGCTGCTTTCCGTCCTCGCCTGTTTATTCATGTCACATGGTATGCAAATGTTAATGCGATATGATTTAGCTAGGCTTTGGCTGCTATAATTCAGATGCTCGAAACTATTCAGCATCGCAATAAATTAACTTTCTGTGGCCCTACAGAGCACTCAATACCTCTTAGCTGTTATGCCTGCTCAGAAAGCTAGAGAATATTTATAGGGGAAAAAATTAACCTAGTCTTATCTGCAACGTTCAAGGCACAAGAGCATCCCAATTATTTTTATAGCTCTCATTAGCAAAGCTCAGATAGTTGGCACCCATGAATTCTTATTTTGTAGTTTAAAAAGAAACCCACATTCAGTAGCTGCTTCAAAGGTAATTATCGCTTTGTCTTTTTCTAATTTAGAAACATATAGATATATGTAAATATCTTCAGAATTTAGTTCTTGGCTGACAGAAGTGGAATCTAACACGATCTTATGCTGTTGATCTGTTTGACGTGCTTCTGAGATGCTGTTCTGTTCACCACAGTTGTAAGGAGTGGTGATCATAGCTCAAACCAGTCTGGCCATTCAGTTATCAACAATCTGTGTCCACACACACAATGTTTTGAGATTTATCTTTTTTTTTTTTTAATCCTTTGTACGTTTTCTGTGTGAAATCTAGAAACTATTTTTCCAGATGTGTGTGGAAATTCTAGGAGATTTGCTGTTTCTAATATTTCTACACTAGCCTGTCTGGCACCTACAACCATGCCACGGTCAAAGTCACTGAGATCACATTTTTTTTTCGACATTCTTGACCTGTATCTAGTGTGACTCCTACATGTACTAGCACATTGTACAATTGCATGAAGAAGCAGGTGTTCCTAATAAAGTGGCTGGCAACTGTATATATCATTATTCATGCCTGCATTTTAAATCCATAAACCATGTTGAATTGATGTTTGTGTTTGACCTCAGTGGCTTTATTTTTTATTTTATTTTGTTTATTTAAAAAAAACAATTTAAGGTTATTGAGTAGGAAATAAAAAAGGTGAAGACCACTCTAATCATGTATGAGATGGTGTTGCGTTCGCAAAATCAGTTTCATGAATGAATGACTGCATAGCGTCTAACTGCAATGGCTTTACAGATACTCCATAGCCACAATGATGATTTAACTCACCATTACTTCTATCTGATCATTAACTCTGTACAAATTGCACAGAAGTCGTAGACCTCACAGGGACCTTGCTCTGCGGCAAAGACGTAAAAAAAAAAAAGTACACTGTCTTTTTAAATTCGTCAAACATCCTGCACCCTTCCTGTGTTCCCATAGCAACATCTTATTGGGTTGAATATATGAGGCCATTTAGAGCCTCCTTGTAAAAGAGCGTATAATGAATGGACCTTGTTTTAATTCGAGCCCTGCTTTATTGATTTCTGTTTAACGAAGTTTCATTATAGCAATCATTTAATTAATAGTGCCATATCCCTCTTTATCACCTGCCTTAATCTCGGAATAAAAATAACTGTATGTTCTGGGTGTCATCAAGCGCCTCAAACAGAAATCTGTTTTTTCATACCGGATGAATCAGTTGAATGGGACTTGAGTCATACAGACATTGCACATTACATTTTTAGCTTCTTTTAGGAACTGTATGCATGTCACTGTCAATAGCCCTTAACAGCAGGTACCTACAGTACTTCCACAGTCACAATGTTATTTCAGTAGCCCCAAGACAAGTATGAATAAAAAATCAAGACATGCTGCCATATGGTTGTAATAAAAATATGAAATATTTACATATTTTTTGAAGTCATGGCCTGTTTCACTCAGGCATTTTTACACAAAATGGAGATGATTATGAATGTGTATGAGCCTGGCTTGTTACTGATTATATGAAAATGACCTACAGTATATCTACTACAGTGGCCTTTATTGTCTTCACCCCCAACTGAGGATTAATAATAGTGACAGAATGAGCCATTGGCTTTGCCTCCTTCTGCATGCATGCATAATGAAGCTTTAGGTTTTTGTTCCCAAGAATGATCCCATGCTGAGCAGATCTCTAAACTGTAGAACTTGATCGCCCCCAAGTGGATGGATTTTCAGACCTGCTTACCTTCCAGCCTTTTTTTAAACACAAATATGCAGTAATGCTATAACCACACCCTGTAATCCATGCACGGTTTTTCCCCATCAGAAAGTGTCCTTTTTTTTTTTTTTGCTTTTGCTTAATGCTTAAATTTAATCATACTTACTTATTTAATCACTTACTTGAATTTAATCATAGGCGGGTATGTTCTTATACACCCAGTATTACAACATTTTATACCTTGATAAAATATAAACATTACAAATACTTCCAAAGATGATTATTGGTGTATTTTCAATAGTGACTCCATTTTTACCATCTCAATCTTGAAAACACCTTTTATAGTTTATGAAACATGTGCATTTTAGCCATTATTCTTATTAACTGTCTTATGTGAATATTTCACCACATTGACTACTTGAATATTCCCAAAGCATTTTGTCATCGTCTTTGTGGCACTAGCATGGGCCATATTACATTACACCACTTTTGATATATTTGCTAATTCTGTGCCAAACATTCTATGGTACATTTTACGAGCAAAATGCAAGCTGCCAGCACGTTTTTTTTTTTTAGCCTCAACGTTGGGAAAAGAAATTAAGGTTACATTTTTTTTTATGAGTTACACAAAGTAAATGGCATCTGAGTCATGGAATTACCTACTGAGTATAGCAAGGAAAACCACTAAACTGTACTGGGTCATGGCTCAGCATGACCACTGGTGGAATTACAAATTTAGTTTTCCTGACTTCTATATGCGAGAATAGAAATCTCCTTACGGTAACTCTTTCTGTCTTACGTTTCTGAATCCAGTCCCTATTTATATTGCTGTTCCAGATCCCACAGCTGAGGAAAGTCAGAATTCTCCAACCATAAATTACAGTGCTTTATATTGGCCGGCGGACCAGAACGAAAAAAGGAAATTCTTTTTGCCTATGGGTTCTTAAGAAACTCGAATGCTTAAAACACTATATAGTAACTGCAAGAAGCGGTGATGCACTAATCTCATCCCTACATGGATGGTCAGTTGTTGATGTTGACTGATTAAATACTGGTAATGTGAAAAAATTCCAACCTATTTGTTATCCATCTTGTACTATTCTTTCATGTTAGAAACTTTTTAAATGTCAAACCTTCACTGCTGGAATTGCAGTGCCTGGCCAAACAAATGTCGCCATTTTAGAAGGGTCAAATTATTGGGCTGCATCAAGCAAAGGAAACAATTAAGGATTTGGAATTACTGGACGTTTTAACACATTGTCAAAACCTGGAAGGATAGCGCTGAACCGTCAACATTGTGGAAGAAATGTGGTTGGAAAAAAAAAATCAGAGATCACTTAAACACTTGGTGAAGATGCAAGGTAAAAGAGAACACTCAATGGCTGTGTGTCAACCACTTGTTAGTGAGAGTCATCAGGGGGGAAAATGCTTGAATTTGCTAGGGAGCATAAAGATTGCACCTTGGAGCAATGAAAAAGTCATGTGGTCTGGTGAGTGATGGGCACATCAGGGTTGAGGGAAGCGCAGGAAGCAATGCACCCGTCATGTACTGTATAGTGGCCACTGTACAAGCCTCTGGAGACAATGTTATGATCTCAAGTTGGTCAGGTCTAGGCTCAGCAACATTCTATGGTAATAGAGTCAGCTGACGATGTGAATGTACTGAATGTTCAGGTTATCACATCTATGTTTTTCTTCCCTGATCGCACAGGGTATATTTCAGTACTCAAATTGTGAAAGAGTGGTTCTGGCAGCATGGGGAATCATTTTCACACATGATGAACTGGCCACAACATTGTGTTCTAAAATCAAAGCTAAAAGTGATTGAATGAAATTGTGAAAAGTGTGTAACCTTTTTTTTTTTGACCAGGAAGTGTATTTGCAATAAATTATATTGAAAAAGTAGCAATCTAATAGAAAGGTGCATAAATAACGAAATACAGACTTGCAATCAGTCATTTATTGCCTTTGAATGTTTATATGGCTTTTCTTTATATAACAGAGCTGCTTAAACATGAACAGGGACCCGAGAACGCCTCATCCAAATCGATGACATAAAAATGAGCAAAAACAGACAACATAAATGTCAACATTCGGTTTGCAACATAGCAACGTGTTACAGGAAGTGCTACACTCCACTAGGTGCCAGAAGAGGTTTTTTTGTGCGCACCTGTGTTTCTGAATGAACAGGACAGGCAAGAGTGTGCACAAAGGACCGGCAATGGTGCTTACATATGTATGTATATGTGTGTGTGCGCGCATGTGCGTGTGTGTGTGTGTGTAAAAAAAAGCGGGTGCATGTTCACATTCTTGTGTTTTAGCACCACACAAATGACATTCATCATTCATTAAATCCATGCTCAACAGACCTCACAATCCCAGAGATAAACACACACACATCTGGTTTCTGTATTGCATAACTGTAAAAGTGGCACATTAAACACGGTCACCTAATTGCATGCTGTGTTTTTTTGGCAGTATATAACTAAAAAAAATGACCATATAATAAAAGAGAGTATATAAAAGTTTTACAATGGCTTTACTAAGGTCTGTAGATGTCACCACTTCCAAGCTGGACATCTAAACTGAGCAAACATATTGAATACTACACACACATAAATATTGCTGTTTTTGCAGCATGCCTGCAGGCAGCTAGCGTTTGGTCCTCACCGAAATGCCCTGAGTCGGAGTTTCCGTTTTTTTTTTTATATATACTGTAAGAAAGAGTTCTGCCGGCATGCTGGATGTGCTTGTGATATGTGGGGATATTGTGGATATGGAAGATGTGGGTATTTTTCAAGTGTGTATGAAAATCTTAGCAAAGCATTCTTGTGGAAACATGTCTCAAAAGAACATTAAGGAAGTGATCGTTCTGAACATTTAGCATATAAAGCCTGCCTTACATATAAACCAAGTGTACTCTTTAGAGTTTGGCTTTAGAGGGGATCACTGAGTGCTGACAAACTCTTTGCCACGTTATAAACTGCATGCTTTGGCACAAAAACACCATTCAGTTGGCAGGAAGGTACTGCAGCTTAAGCAACCATAACTCATATCGCTAATCCCAGTCCTTAAAATATCAATCAACTAGCAGGAGTCAAGGAAGAGACAAGCTAGCCGACTGATTACCCTCGACGTCTACAGTGAGCCAAGTGCTTGAGAACCCAGCCAAACGTCTGGGTAAAGACTCAGTAGACGTCTGCCAGGTATAATTATTGGATCATCTCCGTCTCTCCTTAGGAAAGCTTTCCAAACAAATGTATAACTGAAAAAATAGTATACAAAGACAAAAATATAAAGGTATATAGATATGTATGGGCATATTCATAAAAAAAGTAAAAGAGGCTGAAAACAAAACGTTAAAAAACGGTATTCAAATGCAACCCAATGGTTATTTCAGCTTGTAGGTTTTTTTTCTTTTCTTTTTTTTCTTGAACCTGTTGACTGGTTTATTTTATGTTTTTCTGTATGGCTGCTCGTTTCTCTTTAATACAAACATAATAGTATAAAAAAAGTAATTGTTTTGTCTGTACAGTCATTTGTTTAGTCTCACGTCTTCCCTCTTGCCCTTTTTCCAGAGTTCCTGAGAAGAGCCGTCCATCTCAAGTCTTCACACATTATGCATGCGTGTCTCATTTGATGACCAATAGGCCTGAGTTAAGGTTGGCTGTACGGATATAAGGCTCTATGTTTGCCCCTACAGGGGCAGCTTGCTGTTAGAACAGGGTAGCCAAGGGGAACGAGGAGTGAAGGTGTTGTGTGGGTTTGTGTTTACAGAGAAGAAGCCTGCTCATTGGGCTCTTCCACTATGGCTTTTTCTGGACATGTCCACATTAGGTTCCTGACCAGGCCAGGCCTCTCCGTCACTGTCCGTTCCCCTCTCTTCCTCGGCATCGTCGTCATCGTCGTCTTCCTCCTCCGGTGACGGCTCACTTCCGTTCTCAGTGGCCCAGCTCTCGTCCTCATCCTCACGCTCTGTCTTCAGGGTGAACGGGGGAACTGTTGGAGGAGGAGGAGGAGGAGCTGGCTCGTCTTTGCTCTCGTTGCATTCTGGCTGCTCTTCAAACGCCTCCGGATTCTCCAGCATTTCACGGATCAGAGGTGGCATTGGGCCTGGGATTTCCATTTTCAGGGTGACCGCTCTCTCTGCTCCTGTAATAAACCAAGAAAATGTTTTTAATGGAAAGGTATTATCTTTTGTGGTATTTTTTTTTTGTTGTTGTCAAAATTAAATCACTCAAAAAGCTTTTACCGATCTTTCTACTTTCTAAAGGAATCTTCTGTTATATCAGCATAATGTATAAAAAAAAGATCAAGTAGACTGACCTTTGGTGCTGATGCCACGCAGGTCTGTGATCTTCATCAGCATTCGTGGGAACATGTGGGGTTTGTTGGGCCGGCGGCGACGGGCGTAGATTTTCAGCGCCTCCAGTAGAGGCTCCTGTAGACGATCTACACGCTGGGGCTCCTCCAGGTCCATGCGGTCTGGACAAAGACAGAAAGAAATTATAGCTTTTTTAATCCACAAATTCTAAAAATTAAATAAGTTATATATTACACACCCATTTCAACTAAGAGACATTGTATTTGTATTTGATGAAGAAGGCCATCAACAGATTTTGATTGACTATTAATAGATAATCAAGGCAACTAGACTTATGTTTTCCATTTCATCTGAAGGTCTTTGACCCTGTTCAACCCTTCAATTAGCATCTTTAAAGTTATCCGACTTACTACACTAGACAACCCTCCAGCAGATGGCAGCAGTGGTATTATATAGACACAAAATGCAATACCTCCACAGATAAGACAGATGGCACTGAGGAGGCCTGTTTCGGTGTCGTCCATCTCCAGCGGTAAAAGTTGCCCAGCAAACGCAAAGACCAGATCAGTTAGCGGACCGAACCCAGCATTGTGCATCTGAGTCCGGTTTAGAGTAAGTCCATCTGAAAATGTCATCGTATCCTGCTCCGGTGTGTAGCGTGTGCAGATCCGCAGCATCTACCATAGCAAAAATATATATTTAAAGAAGTAGACAAAAATGATTCAATTTTAAGACCTCATCAAAGTACATGTATACTGCTTTAAGTTAGCAGTTTATTTACCAGAATGTCCAGACAGGCTGATTTGAGCAGGGTGATCTGGTCGGCAATGGTGAGAGTCGTGAAGCCAGGGAGGCGCTTGGCGAACTCCACGATCTTGATAATGCACTTGGTGGAAAGTTCACTGAACTTGTCCCACAATCCGAGATCCAACTGAACACGGTGATCTGAGCTGGAGTTCTGAGAGCAAACGGGACGAAGAGAAGCAAATTTAATTAATTATGGCCAAACCACTGGAAAAAGATGTAGGATTTTATGATTATTTCAGTTTGCTTTGTTTTTATTTGTAAATGTTGGTGTGCACATGACTTGGTGCTTCAGCTTACCGTGGTGTATTTTCCCAGCTGGCACAATGAAGGGCAGGTCTCTTGGTGAGCTTTGCTCACTTTGTTGACCAGTTCCTCCAGTTCGCCACTCAGCTCGTAGCTCTCAACAGGCACGATTTCCTCCTTCACGTCCTTCTTCTTCTTGTTTCGGTCATTCCTCACAGCTGAGGGTTATGAGGAGACATGAGTCAATACTTCAGTCATGAGTCAGGCCCATCGAACTATAGCCAAACTATGATCTTGGCAGGTGGAAGAGCTTTTTGACAAATTGCTGACACTGTGGATATTCGTCTGGCTCGCAGCAAACATCCCTAGGAACTGACGGACATGTTCACCAAAATCTGTGACTCGTAAATCAACAGCGCTGGGGAAACTGACCTGAAAACAACTTGTTGTAATGTGTGTGACCTGGTGGAGCACATCTCCACGTTGCCAAAGCTTAGCTTTCTCCATAACCCTCTCGCTCACCCTCACCCTCACCCTCCCTCTCCCTCCCACCTTTCCTCCTCCCTTTCTTTCCTTCCTCTCAGGATATCCAGTAATAGCAAAGGCAGAATGTGATCCCGGTTTCTACATACATCCCACACATATAAAGACACACAAACAGGTCCCTGTGGACACATAGAGTGGCCAATGTGCCACTCTCCTGGTGAGATCACTGCTGTGACTTTGACAAGTGAACAAATACCCAACCGGCTTGCATTCTTTGAGTTTGGTGCTATTGTGTCTGGCATGGCACAAATCTGTTAGTGCCAGGTCATACAGGCGCCTTTAGGAAAGGCTACTTAAAAAAAAACAAAAAAAAAACATTTATGATCCATTTATGGATTTATGATGATGTACATGAGGAATAGGTATTACCAAGAGTTTATACTAATTAAAATTCAGCTTATCACTTTGAGTTCTTACTGTTCCTAATCTTTTCTGTGTGAAAGACTGACGATAATCTGTTGATTTGCACTTGTCAAATCTTGTGGCTCTCTATATCTGTTCAGATTTGCGCTCGAGTGTGCAAGTGTCAGTATGTGTGTGCGTGGGCACGGCACCAAGAACACCTACATGCCAACCAGCAGCCTTACCTTCCTTGGACATGCCGACTTCAAAGCACTTCTGCAGACGGCAGTACTGGCAGCGGTTGCGTGTGACCTTGTTGATCTGGCAGTTCTTGTCACGGTGGCAGGTGTACACCATGTTCTTCTGGATGCTGCGCCGAAAGAAGCCCTGCAGCCAGGAAAGCGCATGAGCATGTTAGCCACTGCTACCTGTCGTGTTTCCCTTATCTCTTATCTGTCCTCTTTTTTCTCGTTTCAGTGCTCTCTTCGTGTTGGAACATGCTGAACAGAAACATTGTCTGCACACTCCCACATAACCATACAACTACAGTAATTTAGCCTTTATCTAAAATATACTTTTTCTCTTCTTGTTCCTGATACTTCATGGCCTGACATGTGCAAATGCTTCTAGTGCCAGGCTGAAGTAGCGTAGTATTTACCTTGCAGCCCTCACAGGAGCTAACGCCGTAGTGGTAGCCCGATGATTTATCCTGGCACACGAAGCACGGCTTGTAGACACGCGGCGGTGGGGGTGGAGAGGGCGAACTGGGTACCATCTCCTCTGAACTGGTGCTCTGGGTCTCCACCGCTGCATAGAGAATAACGCAGAGATATATACGTTACTTGCTGGTACATTATGTAATCCTCTTAAAACCTTGGAAAGGATTAATATATGCATATTAGGAATGGCATATCTCTTTCCAGAGAAAAAAAATGAACACACATTTGTGTGTTTCTATTGCCCTGGATTTAAGTAAAAGTTGCTAACTTAGCTAAGCAGTGGTTCGTGTACTGCTCTATTTTGTATAATCGGTGACAGATTGGTGGGGGTTAAGTGGCGGTGACGTCTGTAGGATTAATCTCACCGAACCCCTCCCTCTGGCCAACCTTCTCCTTGGGGGGTGGGATTTCAGAGAGATTAGTGCAGTTTGAGTGACAGAAAGAGAGAGGGGGGAAAAACTGTTTAACACACTGACTGATAAGCAGTAGCATCACCGATGTTCTGATAAGACATGTATCTCAACTTTTCCAAAGTCACAGAGGAGGGGCTTCAGCTTCAAGCCTCCTCGTTCTTACACAGCCAGCTGATTGGCTCGTGTGTTCCTCAGCTTATAGACACAAATACCATTCCCTCCCTCTGAACATACTTTGAATTACACACTCACGGCCCACAGGCGTCTTTCAAAAACCACACAATGACAAATTACTAAACTATTGTATTTTTTTTAAGCTGTGCATTCAGCCTTGTGAGTCTTGAGACACAGTTCAAACAAAACATGTAATCTGAATCAAGTACCTTGCTGCACACAGCCTCCTGAGCAACATTTCTTTCAACTTTCACCCCATGGTCACCTCTAAAAATTTAGAACCACCCCGTTGCCACCTCTTGACACACAAACCCTATTTTCCCTGGCCTTAAATTCCTGAGTATGGCCCTACCAGTTTTTATTGGAGGCTGGGCCTCATAAGCTTGGCCTATAAAGGTACTCCCAGGGCCATGGTGGAGCAAAAGCCTGGCTGCTGGGGCTTTTACTGGGGTTCGGTCACCTCGGGCAGCCATTCACACCACCAGCTGTAGCCCCGGCCTGTTAAAAAAAAAAGGCCCAATCATAAAACGAAAAACAGGGAGGCTCTAAACTTCGAACTTTTATTGCACTCCATTCCCCAGCTATGGTCAATGGAAAGCACAGAGACTCGCCTGAACTTAACCTACAAACCCCCTCCTTTCTCACTCGCTCTCTCTCTCTTTCTCAAACACACACACCACAGGACTCAGCCAAAGCACTGGCTTGGCATTTTACAAGACTTGGGAGACTTCAAAAAGAAGAAAAGAGGGCATAAAAAGAGGAATTTGATAGAAAACAGAAAAAGGGACAAATGAGATGGGGGCAGGGAGAAGCAAATGTTCCAGGCTTAGAAGCGGCGACGTCCCTTTTCACGGCCATGGTTACGCAAACACAATGGAGCTGAAAATTAAATCTACATACCACCTGTACATTTCTGCAGAATGATGAAATGTTTCATCTCGGTTTACTAGTCACAATGACCGTACTGTTCTGACAAGTACAGTTTTAGGATATCAAAACAGTCATTTACAACCTTTTCAGTAACAGAAAAGGGCTTTATTTGATTCTGTTAAAGGGTACAAAACTAAATCCAATACTGACATCAACACAAAAAAAAACTGAGATAAACTATTGCAATGGGTTAACCTTGGCACAAATCATTTGTTTATGTAGTACTCATAGTAATATAGTGATTGTCCCAAAAAGGCAGAACCATGGTTGGCGTCAAAGACGGACTACTGACTGGCACCATCTCAGACAGCGAGACAGGAGGGGGGACGAAAATCCATCAGTGTCTGTCAACAGCCCAAACTGGTTCCTGTGGTAAATAAGGCTTCTCTTACACCTCTTTCACACATCATTCCAAAGTTCAGTCAACACTTTAGGGAAACATACAATGGAACAGGCCGTCTTTGACAGCCATTCCCTCCCCCTCCCCCCTAAACCCAATAGGTCCTTCACTCTGGTTTCTCTACTCATCTCATCTTTCTATTTGGAAAACAATTCTCTGCAAAAACATCAGGCCTCCTTATCAGTTCCTCCATTTGCATGACAATCTGCAGGCTTTGCTGCTAGATGACGGAGGGACAGGTTCGGGGCGGGACAGGGTAAGGTGGGATGTCGGGGTCAGAGTTATCAGTAGCCACTGCTCTTTTCCTGTTGTGTAATTTTAATACTAATCCTCTCACTTAAAGCTTTCTGTACACATGAGCCATATGAAGAAGCATGCATTAATGCATATACTCAGTTATACACACAGCATGAAGTATCAGTAGGGGGAAAAAACATGTATATACATTTAACTCAAGAAATATTTAATAGGAAAGAAAAATCAGTGCTCATTAAAATAATATCCTTGTCTCCTAAAAGCTCCTTTTCTCAGCTTGAATTAATATATTTTCTATGAAGTAGGATTTCAAACCAACATGGCATGCTTGGAAAACAAACCCCTATCCCCTAGTCTAAAATAATAGGTTCTTAACTGACACAAACACGGTAATGCATGTGGTAAGAAATGCTGTTAATCACAATCATGACAAAAGAAATATGTTAAAGGTCTGGAACCATTTACAATTTGTTAGGAATTAGGTCCATTAGCATACAATAGATACTTGCTGCTTGTTTTAACTCTGCATGGCCCAGGGGTGCACTTGTGAAGATTGATTATGCATTCCACTAAGTACCAGGATATTTTCACCTGATCGTCTGGTTGCCTCTGACCAGAGGGTACTTAGCTGTAGAGGCGTTTTTCCAAAAGATAATGAGCCCAGCCATAAGTCAACAAACTCAACAAAGGAATGGTTAGTGAAGACCATTCGATGTTTTGGCATGGCCATTTTTTGGAATCGTTAGGATAAAATCGGAAGTCGGAGTGCTTTTATCAGGGGATGCCGATATTTTTTAAATCAGCGTTTGGGAGGGAAAAAATTGCATTTTTAAGAAAAATACTGCAGCTTCCCTAAATGTATGTACTGTTTGACTATGTTTATATTAGACCATGTATATTTCTACTATTTCTTAAGCACTTTCACCTGTAAATCAATAGCTAAATTGTTGACATTGACAATGACCAACAAGAAACGTGCTATAAAAAAAACTATGCTGGGTGTGTAAAAGTAAATGTTGCATGCATTTTTTTTGTGTTGCAATGCTACTTACACTACAAGCATATGCACATTGGCTGAGGAACAAATATTCTTTCACAATAGGATAGAAGATATTGTGTACGTGACTCTGGGTGTGATTGAATCTTCTGGAAACACTCTTCCCAGATCTAGTCTTGGCCTGTGTGTCTATGTGTGCGCGCGCATGTGTGTGTGTGTGTTCGCATGCAGTTTTGTATGGGTACTCGCATGGCTACCAATGACCCTGTTTCCAAAGCAGCAAATTTGTTTTGCAAATGTCCTCAACTCATCTTAATTCCTCTTTAAATGATTCAGGCTGCTTTGATCACTATCTCATTGCTAAGCCCAGGATACTGAAACCTTGTTCTAGAAAGACCAGGCTTCTTTTTTTCTCCCTTTTCCCTCAGTTCTGCATGCCCAGACGCGCTGTGCGGCAGACGGTGCGCAGATTGGCCAGGTTGTCCCGAACAGCATGATTGATAAGCTGACTGGCACAGGCTGCATGAGCAGGAGGCGTCTCTCCAAGCCTCACCTGACGAGCAAGGACGCACAGTCCTCTCCAGAAAAACTTACACCAGCTTCCTGATGGGGGACCAGGTGCGGCTCTCACTCTCTTTCTCTTGCTTTGTCTTTCTCTTTGTCTCTGCCCACAGCTTCCTGCCATCTCCCGTGCATGGTTGTCATCACAACACTTCACTACAGCACAACCCGACTTCCTTCCTCCTCTCTGCTTCACTCGCTTTTTTTTTTTTCGCTGGATGTTTTCAGATTGCTGAGTGGCATTTCAACTGTTAGTCTTATGCTGCAAAACAGTTTATCTTATACCTATATTCAAAGAATTATTAGTCAGAAACAACTGATTCCAGTAGTCACTCATCATTGAATATGAATATGAGTTTAGCCGAACCACATATATAGTCAAATTACACTCGTAAGTCAGACCAGACTATTTGACTTAAGCCATGGTGGTTTTAAAAGAAAAAAAAAATGATTGATGGACTGGTGGTACGCTGCAGGAGGGGGTGTATGCATGATCTTATTAAGGTACCCAGCAATAGCAGTTCCTGTCAACAGCTGAGTATGACTTCATTATCTGAGCCCCCACCTTTTTCTCTATTTCTCTCCTCCCTCTGCCTGGGCATGTTGAGAGATATTGTTCCTGTTACAGCGAAGCCCTTTCTGAAAAAAAAAATAACAACCTAAGCTGCCAGCCAGATGAGGGCTCAGAAGGAAAAAAAAGGGCCAGAACATGCACCACACTGGACAAGACCAGAGAATGCACCCGAGACTGGAGTCTCAAGGAATTTGCACTCTCATGTCATAAACAGCACAGAGGCACGAATACATACACACACAGCAGAAATGGTCTGGTGTGCACACACACATACACGCCTTATAAATTGTGATGTCAGAGCAAAACTAGCTGAGATGCCAGTGCCTTATAGAAGGTATTCAGCAGGTGGGGGCAGCCAGGCCCTTAAAGTTTAGGAAATTGCCTTTGGAGACAGCAGTACACATTTAACACTTTCTTCTTTACAGTGCCCCATAAACCCCTTTTAGAACACTTTTTTTTTTCCACATCAGCATTTGGCCATGGAGAACCTTCGAGAACCTGGTTAAAGCACTATCTGAGCAAGGAACTATCATGGTGACCTAATCTAATCCGTCCATTGTGAGCCAGTAGATGGAGATCAGACCCAAAAGAGACAGATCTTTGGCATTAAACCTGTCACTGCCTGCCAAGCCTCATGGGTGCATTCAGAGTTTGGGGGATACTGTCTCCTCCAATTCATCTTCACTCCAGTGGCTGGATCATTCTTGTATGTGCACAGACGCTGGGGTGTTGATCTGTCTGCAAGCAATGGAGCCAAATGACAGGCTCAGCCTGGTCTACCATTCAGCTTTGATCCCTGGGCTTCTGCTTGCTCTCACACATTTCCTTTCTCCATCTGTCTAGCCGTCTGCCTAACTCACCTGCCATGGTGCCATGGTCCCACGTGTCCATACGTAACAGATTCAAGGAACTCCTTGTATGGTTCTTATTGCTTCCTTCCCCAAATAATAGAAACCACAAATGTAGAAGTTGCAAGTTGGTTGACGCCTTTGTGACGGAAATATAGACACTTTAAAACACAAAGGGATTTCGTTCGTATTATGTCGAAACAACACTCCAGTATTATACAAATTGGAAGCTGTGGTAATAGCATGCAGCGCTGCATGAGTTTAGCTGCTGCATTCATTTTTTACATTTTTTTTTACTAACACTCATCTTTGTTCTCCTGGTCTGTATTGTTGGTTAAGAACCCAACTGAGACAGCACTTTTTTTAGGCTCATGTTCTTACAGAACTCACGGGTTTCCATTTAAAGCTGACCTTACTACTCGACAAAACACGAGGAGACAGCGCGACTGTGGCTTCCTGTTCCCCTGTATGATTTGTGGTTAGTGAAAGCTCTGTCTGTGCATACAGTGTGAGGAACACAAAGCCATTGGATGTCCTACATCATACCAGGGCGGTGCCCGGCTCTTTCTAGTGCCACTCTTGAGGAGGTGTGAGAAACTTCTGCTTTGAGTGATAGAAACCGAGAAATGATGCTTGATTACATAGGTGGAATTTTTTTCCACCCTTGTGGGGCAGCAAGCTGAAAAGTGATTGCCCAACAGTCATGGGTGTGGACTGGCAGCCCTTAAAGTGTAACATGTTGAGTGATATCCTGTTTATGAAATTTACTTAAAAAGAAAAGGTTCTTCAATGGAAACCTATGCGTGAATCATCTCGATGTGGAAACTCCTCCACAGGATTGAGTTACCAGTGGTGTTTTTTTTTTTTTTTTTCAATTGGTGCCATAAGTCAGGTGTCTGGCAGTTACGTTGTCATACCAGACAAACACTTTCAATCCTGCTCATCAAAAAGACTATATTAATAGATCCTGATAGTTCCAGTGAGGCACATGTGACTAAAATCTCACGCATTCATATTAAACTAAAGAAGGCTTGTTCTGTTAAGGCCCTGAGCATTGCAGTCTACTTTATCGAGTAGGATGAAAGGAGTGTTTGGTAGGTCATATTAAATCACCAGGAGAGATCAACTGTATTATTAAGATTATTATCACGAAATACCAACATGAGTAGTCTTTGTATGGCAAAAGGTTCTTATCTAACTTTGCTCTAAGCGTAAAGTTTGAATATAGTGCAGTTTTCTTTTCTTTTTTTCCTGAGAACTGAGGTTTGAGATAACATTAAACAGTGAAAATTACAGTGGTTTGCTCTCTCTTGGCTTGAGACCACTGTCCTCCAAGCCAAGGCCCTTCAGCACATGTTCACGTACAACAGTAAAACAACTACTTGCCAATGCCTAGCCTCCTGCACACATTGAACTTCTCAGTAAACAGCCACCGGAGTCCAGGACAGCACAGAGTTGCTGGCTGACTTGGAAAAATCAACAAGCCCGTCCCAGAATTCCCTAAAGCATGACGTTCAGCCCTGTTTTTGCGTGTCACAGAAATCTGAGACAGGGAAGAAGACAGACGGCTAATTACAGTCCAAATCTGGGACGGAGTATGGGTAGGGCCAGTGGCAGACAGACAGCTCCGAACTTGCACCTGAGATGGCACAGAAATCTTTAACAAGCTAGTGTGAATAGCTATTTTAATAGCAATGACTTGTTTGGTGAAGCATACAGCCAAGTCGAGATTATGGAGTCGTCCCAACTTTTTGACAGGAAAGATCTCATATTTACAGTTCCCTGACCCCAGCAAGAGGCTCTACTGCCATTATGGCAGCGGCCCGGATTCCAGCGGCCCACTGTGAAATCTCAGCAGCCACGTCAGTCCTCTTTTTCTGGGACTGACAGTATAGGAAACACAGATCATTACCCAACCACATATAGGTACACCACACTTCATATATGATTGAATGAATATAGATATAGTAACCTATAATACAAAGGCAGATTCCATGGTAAGAGGCTTGTACAGATATGTGCCTACGTTTAGTGCCGAACGATTGGTTCTTTTCCCACAATCAACACAAATAATACGAAACTGCTAAAACAGAAATCCCTCTGCAGCCTCATAAACACAGAGTAGAAAAACATAACCCGCTTACAAAAGGGCCAATAAATGGTCACCACCACATACACACACTATAGTGTCTATCTTTTCCTCTACGCTGCACACACACACACACAGACACACACATCTTCAAATCACCTTTTTATCTACTCGCACACCGACCCCTGGCGCATTGTAATCTTTTAATTGAATCTTTTGTAATAGAAGACCTCCATTAACACAAAATTAATGAAAGCGGGTAAGTGTCCTACACTGAGAAGGCAGCAGCGTAATCAGGATTTAAACCCTGAAAACTGAAGTGTTTTATTCCATTTATTAGTGTGTATTTACTGTGTCCTAATCATAGTGACAACCATATAATAATCTGACAAATGTCACTAATCTTCTCCTTTAAACATCGCAAGAAGCAATTGGTTAAGAGGAAATGTGATGTTATCACGTTGCTAACCGAAATGTTTCCAAATAAATGACGCTGGTGTCTCAAGTACACATACCAGCCCCTCCTTTAAGTATTTACCACTGTTGTAAATGTTACACAATTCTTACCCAAAAAAAAAAAAAAAACATATTTTATTTCGAATATTAACAAGTGCACTGCACATGGTGTGAAGAGCTGACACTGCTCAGCATGTAACCTCTTCATCACCTTTGACTCTAGAGATGGAGAGAGAGATGGAAAGAGAAAACAGGAAAGCTGACTATGCATCCTAAAGTGACCAGTAAGGCTTTTATTTCTCCACCTATTGCAAACAGCTAGAGCTTTTACTGAAAGGCACAAAGACAAAGCCTCTTCATTGTCAAGTGGGTCTCTCGGATGGTTCAAGTCTCCCTGGATGAACAAAGGGACACGTTGAAAACAATTACAAAAGCTCCTGAGGTGGTGTTAAGAAGTGTGTGTGTGTGAGAGAGAGAGAGAGATCCATGGAAGTCACTTGCAAAACAGAATATCTGTCTCACTGGCAAAGCATTTTTTTTTATGAGGGAAAGTTCCTTCCTGTAGACCGTAAAGACAATGTTGGTGATTGTAAAGTGCTCAGAGAGACAGCCAGCCAGCAGCAGAAGTCAACCGTCTGATCCTCCCTGCATCAAGCAGCCATGCTCCGCAGCTGGTTTGGCCCTAATGAGATATTGGGGTTGAACATCAATTCATCAGCTTCATCGAGGGGGACAATGAGTCGAGTGGCGGCTGGAGGGGGACAAGCTGGCCTTGTTTACTGAGCTTTAGCGGGCATGCAGGCCTGAAACAGGACACCGGTCCTTCCCTCAGGCCAGCCCACGCTTTCCCACCACATTTCTAGCTCCCCCGTTTCCTGGAACTCAAGTGGGCTACGAATTCATACAGTTGAGAAGCACAGGGATACTTTTTTCTGCATGCGTGTGTCTGTGTGCATGTGTGTGTGCGCTTGCTCTTGGCTGGTGAAACCTGATTGATTAAATAAACAGATCTCATCGTGCTCTGATCTGGGAAGGCGGTGTGGAGTGCGATGCCTCGGCCAGGCCCCTGACAGGGCATCTGTCTTCATTAAATGGCGGCCCAGTGTGGCTGACAGCCACTGAAACGTTGGTGTCTTCAGGATTAATGAAGACAGATGAATCACCCCACAGAGGCCAGCACCAAGGAACAAAAAAACAGAAGGTTGAACAAATAAAAAAACCCAAAAGCGAAGCAACCGGCTCCCATTTGAGGAGTTGAAGCATGAGAGATGTGTTGCTTGTGCAAATTATCATTTTTTTGGATTCGCCTTTAAAACCACAAGTCCATTCCTTTTTTTTCCCCTCCTAAAACACACCCATGCATGCACATGCTAACCTCCCTGAGAGACTATGAAAAAAGACCCAGTTTTGTCTGAGCTAGGACAGGGCCCTTGTGGGAGCCAGAAGACTATCAAAAGCAAGGGAGGGCCAAAAAAGAGAGTGAGAGAGAAATACAGAAATGGGGTCCTTTCCAGGCCTCGGGAGCACAGCACTGCTGCTTTTGACTCAACTTGAACATTGCTTATCTCATTTCTCTACTCTTTATTTCACTTAATGTCTTATTTATTTAGCTGCCAACTCCTCAGCCAGATGCTTGCAGTTCCCTTGATAAATCCTTTATTTAAAGGATGTGGATTGCTTCAAAAACATGTCTCTCCTCCTGCTGTGTTTGTGTCCTGGGTGATGCTTGGAATGATAAATAGGGCCATGGACAGGCTTGCTGAGATCTCAGACTCGTTTGTAATGTGAAGAAATCAGACACAATCTGCAGGACTGAAATTATAGCAAGGAGTCTAAGTCTAGTAGACCCCCCCCCCCCCCCCCCTCGTTCCTTGTTATTTAACTTTTCAACAACTGACAAGGTCGGGAATTAGGTTACCTGCATTCGTGCTGAAACCAGACCCTCAGTTTGACAGTCATGTAAAATTATAATGTTTAAACACCATGGAAACACAGGTACATAAACATCTATTGCTCTGGCCACTCACATGTTCACACAAACAAACAGTAGGACATATTGTAATGACTCTCGGGGCAAAGCTGAAGCATAGCAAGGACTCACAAAGTCGTCTGAATGAATGCTAGATGACAACATGGACAGGAATAAAAAGAACACCACTTACACTGGACAGCTGTAGTCCCCGTCCAGGCGAAGTGATCCAGCCCGGTGAAGAAGGGGCTCGCCTTCCTCAGCATACACGCACCACGGTTAGTGACATCGTAGAGCTGCCGGGGTCCCATCCCCAGAGGCTCCATACAGTCGAACATACTGCCTGTCCCTGTCCCCTGTCCCCTATGCAAAGACTCTTCAAAGTTACCAACTGCTCCCTAGCTCAAAACCACAAGAACGTCAACAAACCGCGCTCGACAAACAGCAAAACCCAGGGTGTAAATCCTTTGCTCAGGATCCGTGGCTGTTGTTGCTTTCTTCCTCTATATTCTTAGTGCTGCTTGTCTGCCTTTCAGTTATCTAGGGTGGAATGTGGAGCTGGTTCCTGACTGGCTGAGTCGCGCGCTCTCTCTCCCTCTCTCTCTCTTTCAGTTTCTCTCTATATCTATCTCACTCTCAGTTCACCGGATGCCCTTGGGCAAGCTGCTCTTAGTCTTCTGTAACCGACCTAAATAAGAGCTCCACATAGCACTCACTGAGTCCCAGGCTGAGAGCAGAGAACCAAATGCTTCAGTCCTGCGCCCACAAAGGGGGTGGAGAGATAGAGAGAGAGAGAGAGAGTGAGAGGAGGGAGGGAGAAAGAGGAGGAGAAAAGGAGAAAGGGAGGCAGGAGGTGGGGCAGTTAGTGTGCGTGTGTGTGCGTGTGTATGTGTGTGTGTGGTTACCAGCCCTGATCTGGTACGAGAACAAACTTTTATTTCAATCTCACAAGTCCTTTTTCCATCTCTTCGGCGATTCATATTTTAACACACAGAACGCCCAAGCCACGAACACACATGTTGGCACACACATACACACACACTCTTCTCTGTTTGGCATGTTAGCAACACTGCACCTCCCCCATTTCCCCTGCAGTAAATATGAGACCCCTATCCCTCCCTCCCTTTTCAACTCCGTCTCTAATCATAACCATATTAAAGTCTGGCGTGAGTGAGTGAAAGAGAAAGAGTAAGTGTATGAGACAGAGAGAGAGAGAGAGAGAGAGAGAGAGAGAGCATTGTGCACAGAGCAGATGCCAGAGCGAGGAAAAAAAGTCTCCTCTTTTGTCTCCACAAAAGACAGCAAATGACTGATGACCACTTCTGTGGGACCTTCATTAAATATGTGGCGTAGATTCAAATACCTAGCTTTTCACTTGGCCAAACGGTATGAAAATGGCGAACGCTCACTCGAGCTGTTGGTCTTCATATATCATTTTTGCAAACAACGTGCCGTGACCTGAACTCCCAGAGTGTTAAGTTCACCTGAGACTTCTCTTCCCAACACCCTACACGATTTTACTCCTTCATCAAACTCCTTCACATAACTGAGACCCACGCAGAGCCGCTAAGCAGCAGCTAACGCGTGCTCCAAAAGTAACTAATGATGTCATAGGCTGATCTGCATATTAATTGAAATGTCATGGATATTTGCATATGAAAAAAGGCGTTACATTTGGACGAGTTTCCAAAGACATCCGCAAATTAATGGATTACACTAGAGTTTGAGTAGAACGAGAAAAGTATAATCGATTTAAAAAAGTCACAGTACAGTTTTTTCTGTACAGACAGAAAAAAAATCACTGCTAGGGAGTAGTTGAAATAAATGCACTCATTTACTCACTTGTATTACTTGTAGATATGATATACTTTACGGAATTTGGCAGTTGCCATTATCCAGAGCAACTTACATTATTATCTCATTATACATCTGAGCAGTTGAGGTTTAAGGGCCTTGCTCAAGGGCCCAATAGTGGGAACTTGGTGGTGCTAGGTTTTGAATCTGGGACCTTCCGATCAGCAATCTAGCACCTTAACCACTAAGCTACCCCTATTCAATTTGTACAACCAGAAGCAGTGGCATGATCTGGAGAGCTGTGTCAAGTGCACGCTCTTTCTTAAAAGTAAATTCTACTTAAATTTCTTCAGTATTCAAAGTTGCAAAATGTAGAGCGAAGTCAGAAAGTTGGCAACACTTGCCACACTGGCTGATAGTATGACATTAAGTGTGTGTGTGAGTTTGGGTGTGGGGTGAACGAGACATTATGAAATAAATAACTCTGCCAGTGTCAATGCCAATGGCTGTCAGTGACAGAACAGCTGAGGGAAAGCCAGACCTTCAACAAAGTTCATATCATGCAAACAGCTGAACTCAATGCCAGAAGCAACAGAGATGGCTGTGCTTACTTCCCAGTTACAAATATCTAACCCCCTTCGGCGTGGAATTGGTACAGTCCTGCCTGCCTCAGAAAAAGGCACTATTTCCTGTCAATCTGTGCCGGTGGTTAACTTTTCTTGCATACATGTACAGCCTTTTCACTCGCACTCTGCTGTTTCTCACTCTTTGTGTGTTTAGTCTTTTCACAGGGTACGAAATAGGCATTTTTCATTCTCCTGCACTGGGACTAGTGCTGATTGCACTGTTTATTGATCCTGAGGCTCTTGACTTTGTTATGGTTCTCATCTATTTTCTTTAGGTGGCCCTCACACACGAGCAGAGACAGAAAGAGAGAGGGGAGAGACAGAAAAAGGGAGAGAGGAAAGGGAGGAGGGGGAGAGTCGGTTAATTGCCCTTTTGTTTGAGCTGATTCTTAACATCAGTTGAGTTGCCCTGCTCCTTCATGTAATTGTCATGTCATAAAGGAAGAGGGCGGTAAAAGAACAGATCAAAAAGTAGCATGGTGGAGAGGCTGGTTGTTACACTAATAAAACTAGTCTTTTTAAGTACAAGTCATACACTAAAGTCAAGCTGGAAGGGGGCCAGAAAAGGGGGTTTCTGTTTCTCGTTTTGTCTTCACTCTCCATCTTGCTTTCTGAATGATGCTCGGAAACCAAAAAGAAGTCATCTTGATTACAATGATCGCACACAAAAAGTGTCAGCTAGCGCCTTGATCATTGAGGATTAAGCAAATTCATGGCCTGTCATCTGTCTTCACGAAATAGAGACGCAACAATTCAGTCTTACACTTTTTCCTAATCACAAAGTTTTGTTAGGCACAGCTCCTGTACCTGGAGGGGGGGAAAAACAAGTTGGCTCAGACATTTAATCCACCCCAACATTGTAGTGCTGTTGACCCGAGCCCCCGCCCTCCTTTTCCTTCCCTATCCAAAAGGAGTGAACTCCAGGAGAAACCCCCACAGGGCCACTAACTTTTTCCCCCCTAACTTATCCTGCTCTCTCTTTCTCTCTCTCTTTCACTTTTTCACCTCATGCTACTTTTGAAAAAGGCACTGTGCATATCCAGCTCTACATAGCTTACTGCCATCCCCCCCACCCCAAACAGTAAGTCAAGAATGATTTGAAAAAGACGAGACCCAGTTCATTTCTTTCATCCTTGGCGAAGACCAGACTCTCTGAGTCTGTCTTCACCCACCCTCAGTCCATTTCTTCCCTCCCTTCTTTTTCTCTCTCTCCATCTCGTGTGACAAAACTGCAATGACAAACAGGCCCTGAACTGCAGGAAATCCATCTCACTTAGATGCCTCTGTCATCTACCCTCGGCAGGCAGGAGACGTGCTGCATTTTGACAAGCTGCAGAGCAATGTTTTATCTCAGGTTCAACTACTGTCCATGAGAACAACAGAAAACACACAAATGCATAGATATGGAGAGATATATGAAGACACATTAAAAAGTTGCACAGTCCAATAGAAAAAAATAAAAGAACATGAAAGAGTTAAATGGGTAGAAGTGAAACAAAGACAAATGAACTAAAAAACCTATATATATCAAACCTAAGGTTGATTCGACACTACGTATGTTTACAAGAGGGTTTTACAAGATGGGGTATGTGGTGACACTACAGGGGGGTTATAAACACAGAATCACATTCTCAATCTTTGTGACCGACATTCCTGCCCCATACTGGTAAGAAACCTCCTGCCTGTCAGACATTTAAATTGAATTAACTATAACTAGGGATTTTAATTATTAAAAGGTTAATTGCTGTTAAGAATTTAACAGAATCAAAAATGTATTTATAAACTGTTCATAAATAATTTCTTTGAAGATCATATAACTTAACGTTTACACAACAAGAGGGCGCACTTGCAGTGCAGGCTCTACGCAATGTTCGGCTTATTTTTATCGACCTTGTTTTAGAATGAAGACGAGCAGTATTATTGGCAGCCTTTTTGTTTAAAATTCTGTTGAAACTATTTTTGCTTCATTAATTTGTCTCATATAATTCACTTGTTGGCGTTGTTCTGCTAGAACTGTTGAATTAAAACTTAAACTGAGAAATAAATCGGAGTCTTTTTTTATTCATTCATCTTTCATACCGCTTTTATCCTGTATACAGGGTCGTGGGGGGCCTGGAGCCTATCCCAGAAGAATTAGGGCACAAGGCAGGGTACAGCCTGGACAGGGTGCAAATCCATCACAGGGCACACAGACGAACAAACACACACCCATTCACACACTACGGGCAATTTGGGAACGGCAATTAGCCTAATCTGCATGTCTTTGGATTGTGGGAGGAAACCCGTATACCCGGGGGTAACCTACCAAGCACAGGGAGAACATGCAAACTCCATTCACACAGACCCTAAACAGGAAACAAACCCTTGGAGGTTAGAGACACCAGTGTTTATCAGTATGCCACCGTGCCACCAAATATGAGTCTTGTTACCAATAATTATAATTAATCATTAATAATACATTTATTATTACTATTATTATTGTTATTAATATTATATTAATAATTATTGGTTAAGAAAAAATTATCTTGTGTGGAAAATTTAATATTTTAAGGAAAATGCACTCATAAACTGCTCAGATGACTAGAAAGCATTTAATTGAACTTAAGACTCTTTTATATGTATTTGTCATAAAAAAAAATAATAATTCCAGCAGCAATGCAAAATTTAAACAATAACATGTTCTAAAAAAAAATCCTGGATTTTCTACTGTCCACAAAAAGATCTGAAACACAAATTGTGACTTCTTAAGATACTATTTTAGGTTTAAAATGGGGTTCAGCTGACCAAAATTTGAGAAAGATAATAATTATTTTCATAAATAAATAAAAGGCAGAAATGAAAATTGAATCTGTATGGAATATACTCTGACTATATCCAATGCTACACACATTTTGGGATATTTCTACATAACTTTAACTAGTTGTGCATTACTCCTGAGCACACAATTAAAGTTTCCACTGTTCTCAAAGCTTCACCAGGGCAAGCCTGCACATGTGGAAGCACAAACCAACCAAAATACACCACAATTCTCATGACACACAGCCTAGCACACATAAAGGCTCATATGCCAAGTACATTCCTGAGGGTTTTGTGGGTTTATTAGTGTGTATTAGTTGGTTAATCGCAACAAGTGTCTTTCACTCTTCTGTCTCCTGACAACCCTCCCTCTTTCTCATCAATCACCTTATACATACAGATGCTGGCAGACACATGTTCAGCTCGGGAAGGATACGTAATCTTGTGCTACCATCTGACTCAAAATAACTTCAGGTGTCACCTGAGGGGCTTCACGAAGAGACAACGCCTGCCTTCAAGTTTTTTTTGTATCACAGGAGTGAGAGGGTTCAACAAGTTTAACAATGGAGACCCGTATCCAATAGAATTACACACATAAAAAAAGTTTTGCTAAAATCTCCCCTTTTTATAGACCCACCCACCACACAAGAAGATCCTCTCCCCTTAACCGTCTTCTTCCTGGTCGGCATAGTCATGTCCTTGTCCTGCACGTCCTGTCTTTTGGAGACCCAAACACTCCTCCGACTTTTGATACTTGCCTTTCTTCATCTGTCATAATGTGGAAATGCCATTGGCCAAGTGATCTCAGGCCTTAGCCACTATCCCACCACTTTTCTCTTGGACCGGTCAGATCAAGGTAGAGTATCCAGCTGAGGATTATAGATGTGTGGTAATCAGGATGAAAAATAAGAAGCAGAAGCTAGAGGATTTGAGTGTAGCCCAAATTCCATTCGCTAATAATGTGCATGCACTTGCAAGTCTGTTTTTATCCCCCCTATCACGCTCAGACAACACTAAACCTCTTAAAAATATACACCGAGCAACGTGCTGGGCCAAAATGATCAAGGCTTAAGGGAAAAAAATTCTGTGAGTGTGGGAGCATGGCAAACAAACCAAGAAAGAATCATAGGGGAAAAAAATCCACCCTGAAAGATTGGAAATATTGTTTCAATTAAAATACAGTAGGTTCTTTTTAAGGGAACTATTTTGCAAAAGTTGCCTTTTAGTCATGTCTCCAGTGGGGGGAAAAAAACACATTCCCTCCATTTTTACATTGACTGGGGCTTAAACAAGCCAAGTAGATTATCCACCTATTGTGACCTCATACAAGAAGATACCCCTGCCTTAACTTGTTCTGAGTTCCAACTAGCTCTGCATTAGTTTAAGGTATTAAACAAAAAGCATTATCCGAGGGGTATTTCAGCTGGAGCTTTACCAGAAACGCAATTTGTGGGACATCTGGGACCTGGGAAATAGTAAAATATGTGACTTTTAATGGTAGACTTATTGCGTAATAAATGTCTGAGTTGAAGTTTTTGGCTTTAACTTCATCAACATGTTTTTACTCTCATGAAAAGTTTCCTGTATAACCTAAAGAGAGTGGCGCAGCTCGGTCTCCTTAAGAAGTCTCAATGTTATTAAATCCCTTAAAACCCATTATAGGTCAATGACAAAAAACATATATGTATATATATGTTAACGAGGAGGATTCAGATATTAATTAATCAGATCATTCAGATATTAATTAATCAGATCATGTGTATCTGTGCTGTTTCTTTGCCTATGTGCCTGATTTTTTTTTCACATATTTTAAAATTTTTTTGCTCAGTCATGTTTGTCTAGTTGGTTAAAATGAAATTAAATTAAATTCTTCATATTGCCTAGGTTTTGCTAAAGAAAATAATATGTCATTTTATACGGCACAATCCTGAGCTACACATATGTTTATTAAAAAAACAGCAAAACTAAAAAAATGCTCTAGGTTTTAGGGGATAGTAAACGCATACATTCCTATTATGCTAACTACCTTGTCTCGTGTATTGCCACTGCATCATATAGATTAACTGAATCCATTAAAAAAATAATCTAACCATAAAATAGTCTAACCATCGCAACGTCTTCACTATTTCTACACTGAATTTTTCATTAATGTGAGGTTATGGAAAATGGTAAGTGAGGGGAAAAAAAGGCTCCTGCTCTTTTGTTTTTTCGGAGCCAGCAGCGAAAAAATCTCCCACAAATATTTCAGTATAAACACATTAAATGCGCTTCACGGTGGAGATTTCCTGTAAGGCAATGTTCTACCATGGCGAAGTTATCCTTGTCCAGCTTTTATATCAGTTACTCCTGGATTCTGGTTTCTTTGTTCTGTTCGTGCCTTAAGCCCAGATCAGGGTGAAGATGAGGGCATTGAGTTCTGGCCACCAACAATGAGGCTGAATCATCTGGAACGTCACGTCTTGATTGCATTGTTTCCTGCTGTAACGATTTATTAGCAAAGACTTCAAAAGGACGGTAAACTGGACTGGCGGATACATCAAGGCCCCACGTGCCTGATTCATTCAATATGAAGCTGAACAGAGTTGTTTACAATAAAGGCTTTTAGCAAAACCGGTCAGTTCCTATTGGGGCTGAAGGAGAGAGAATGAAAGCGAAGGTGTAAACAGGAAGTAATGGAGTCTTCATGCCTATGAGGAAGTGTCCAGACTTCAAGTATTCTGATTTCATTTCTCTCTCTCTCTCCCTCTCTCTCTGACTTTTTTCTCATTCACTGTCTCTCTCTCTTTCACACACACATGCACACACAGGCATGCACACATTCAAAAAGCAGGGGCAGCCAAGAGCTGGGCTGAAACCCAATACTTCAAGTGAACTTTTTTTAAAAGAATAAATAATCAGGACCAGCGAGCTGTTTGCACTCAGACCCTTAACCACTACTCTCCCCTAGATTTTTCTGTCCTCCGATTTTTAAACACAAGGACACTTTTTCACACATGCTGAGAAAAATTCTTTGAGAGTAACATGGGAGTATGTGTGTGCGTGTTAGAGGAAAAAACTCTTGCAATTTTCCACTGTGTTTTTATGGACAGTTTTTCTTTCTTTTTTTTTTTCGATTGAAGTTATTTTCGATTGTGATGCTGAAACCTGAGATCTTGATTGAATCAGGTTTGCACGCTGTAGCCTGGAACATGTGCGTGTGTGTGTGCAAATGTGCTTGATGCCTGAAGATTTTTGCACATAGCAAAACAATTATACCAGTTTTTTCCTGAAGGGGCAGTATTGCACTTTTTTTTTTTTTTTTACGAGGGGAAGCAACAAGCTGAAACTAGCACATCATTCCTTAGAGACACTCAACATCAGAACAGGGTTTAAAAAAAAAAAATCCAAGTAAGCTTCTGTGCATGGTAAAGACTAAACATCACCAAACTCAGTCGGTACTACAGAACTGGTCCTGAGGGGGTCTGTGGATAAACAAGCTTCTCCAAAATGCCTCAATTCTGATTGCTGATGTTCACTGGCGAGTTTCAAAGCTGGGTGTAAATGTTATCACTGAATCTCATCTTAAAAACTCTCGTTCCACTGTGTATTTTATTCGTCCACCTTCTCTCTCTCTTCCCTCTAACCTTCTGTCCCCATCCTATCGAGACAGGCACTTACACAGAGACATGTGCCAACACTTAGGATCACGAGAGATGCTCGAACCTGTCTGCACATCTGCATGCGGTACGCACAACAAACTCGAGAGCGTGTCTGCACTCTGCAGGCAGTTACGCACAAGCCTGAGGAAAAATGCACAACACACCATACACACAGTTAGAAAGAGGCTCCTCTTTGCACTGGGCCCATTATAAGCCGGGGATTTTTTTTTGCCGTCTAGCCAACAGACTGCTTTGACAACAATGGGGAAGCCTGTTAGAGCAACCTCCTTCGAAAGTAAACCAGCACTGCGACGCTTATTTTGCCTGTAATGGCAGCGTGTCAATAAAATGACTTATGGCATGTCTGTCTGAACCCTGCTGAACTCCTTCTGTGGGGCAGCCTGGCAGTTCCAGGTCTGGAAAAAAAAAAAAATACAAAACCTGTCTGTTTTTAAACTATCTCAGTAGTCCACATGAGCCAGCGCCGATTATTTAAATCCACATTTGGCGCATCAGGCCACTATGATGGATTCTTTATGACCGATTTGTCCACATTCATACAAGTGTTTTTCCACGAGGGTGACTCAATCTTGGCTGTCTTCGTACACAAAGGTGTATGTTTTTAATTTTCAGGAGAGGGAGACAGAGAGGCTCTGTTGGTGTGTTTTCATTGCAGGGTGTGTTCTTGGATTCCGCCACATTAGGAACGTCACCCCCAGGTGCTCGCTCTTTTTTTCCTCTCTCTTTCTCTCTCTCTCACTCTCTCTCTCTCATACACACATACACACAGACATTCCCCCCACCCACTTCTGTCTCTCGTACTCTTTCATTCTGTCTCTCTCCCTCTCTGTGTAAATAAATACGTACTGGATTAGGTTGGCAGCATGAGAGGGGGAGGTGGGTATTGATTGACATCTGAAAGGCAAGAGCGCTGTCCGGGCATGCTGTAGAGCGAGAGAGACACCGCACCGGGAGAATGTGTGCATGTCTGTGTGACCGTGTGAGGGGGGGGAATTCATTGTCTTTTACTTACTTGTTGCCACCCAAAAACTCCCCCAGCAGCCAGATAAGATTTCAAATCACTGTCTTAACTTTTCACCCTAACCACTGCCTGACAGGACAACCCCCCTAAACCAACCAAAAAAAAAAACACCCCCACCTCTTCCTTGCTCCCCCCACTTTTGTCTTGCCAGAAATTCTCACACCACCGCTAATGACACACTCCAACTCCGAAGTAACTTTATAGGTCCGCTTCTTTCACATGGCCAAGATAATCAGACCTTAAGAAACCTTGTTATTTTTCAGGAATGTCTCAAATGTTTCACACAAAAAGCAGATTTAGTCCAATCAGTACCTTCCTGTCAAGACCATTTAGAGAGCAACAGTGCCCTCTAGGATCTAACGGTAGTATTCATTTTAAAAAGTGGGGAAGAAAATAAATAAATAAATTATATATATATATATATATATATATATATATATATATAAATTTATTTAATTTTTTTTTCAATATGGTGTTTCGTTTCATTTTTTTCCATGCCCTTTAATGTGACATTTCACACACCTTGTAAAGCTTTTTCTTGCTATTGACAGTCTCAAAAGGTTAATGATGTGGACAGAGAGAGAGAGAGAGACAGAGAGAGATACTGTACTCACACAAGGCAGCCATCTCTTTAGGAAGGTCCGCCCCAAAGCGGCCAAACAGGCTTCCATTGGCCATCAGGTCAAAGGGGGAGTGGCTCCGCATGGAGTTGAAGGCAAACGGATAGACAGCGGGCGGGAAGCCGGGCATGTGACTACGATTGGTGGCCATGGCGACACCACAAGCCGAGGCTCTGGCTGGCTGGCCCTGTGATCCCGGCCAAGCTGCCAGGGTGACGGAGGTTTAGCGGTACTTCACCTGGCGTACTCAGTGCTCCAGTTACTTCAGACCCGGAGGACCTGCCCGAATACAGAAAGGGAAAAAAAAAAAAAAAAACAGGGAAAATTTACATAAGTTTTTGTTTAGAGGAACATAACCAACTTGATCGTGAGACTCAATAAAATTGCACGATAAATCAAAAGAGGTGACTGACAACCGCTTCTCTACCTGCCAAAAGAGTGTACAGATGACTGTGGGTGTTTGCGAGTGTGGAGAGGCACGAAAAGTACCAGAGAAAGCAGAGAGCAATAAAAATGAAAAGGCAAAGCAAAAAAGGGGTAGAGGGAGGGGAAAGGAAAATAAGAAAGTGGTTAGGAAAAAGAGAGAGAGAGAGAGAGAGAGAGAGAGAGAGAGCTCTTGTTCCTGCACTTTTGAAAATCATCCAGACTTTGCAGTACTTCTAGGCTATGCCATATGATTTAAATCACCAGAACTCCACAAGAAAGAACCTCTCTGTTTGTGCTGCCAGCCCAGCTCAGCCCCAGCCAGGCTCCGGGCCCTGAACTGCCCCACTCACCCCAATGGAGAGAAGAGAGAGAGAGAGAGAGAGAGAATAGAAAGAGAGAAACACCATCAAGAAAGTTAAAAAGCGAAAAAAAGAAGATAGATTTGCATCTGATAGGTTGAACTTTGTTGAACTTCTCATTTTTGCCCTCTATATCTTTATCATGTTCTAACCATCCGTTTCGCTCGCAAACTTTGTGCCGTCTTGTCCGTTCTTTGCTTGCCCAGAATGATTTTATGAGTGGGTGGGGGCCAGCGGCCTATTCTTCACATGTGGCTTTTTTTTTTTTTTTTTTTTCTGTGAACGCACTGGGCCAAAAAAAAGAGCTTTCTGGAAGTGCTGTGGCTTGTGCAGCAGTGGAGGGTGGGGAAAAACAGCTAAGAACTGGAAATAAACAAGTCTAAAGGGTGATGGGTGGCTGAAATATGGATAGTGTGAAAGAGGCAGCTCAGTCTCTGGGCACTGGGGGGCACCAGCGATGGCCACATGCCCTGCACAGCAGCTCGTAAGTTCCAAGACACACAGAATACTACCTTTCTTTCTTTCGATCACACACACACATAGAAAAGCATTCACACATAAACATACACACACATAAATAGAAAAGCGATATGGCACTCGCTCTAGAACATGCACTCACTGACACACAGAAAAAAAAATGACGTAAGGTTAAAAAATGCACAATCTGCAGAAATCTTAAAACTTCGAACTCTTCTCACTGAATGCTTTTTTCTCATGGTCTCTAAATATATGTCTCCTGAAAGTGTGCGCATATACACACACACACACACACACACACCCTCCCTGCATGTCTTTCTGGCTTTTTCTCTTTCAACAGAGCCAGTTAATTACAGCCTACTGCTGCAGGCAGCTTGAAACCGCCACTAATTTAGAGTTCCATTACCGTAAACTGTTCCACATGTGCATCCGCGGCTCAGGCGGCCTCGAGTGGCCACGTCTCAGGAAGGAGCGAGGCGGAGAGGCACCCGCCCCCCAGCCAGCCAGCCAGCCACCGCCACAGGGCCTTGCCATCCTTCGCTCTCTCCCTTTACCCACTTTTTTTCTAATCATGTCCCCCCTTCTCTCTCTCTCTCGCTCTCCGAGTCTGCTTTTCATCCTCTTTCGTCTCCTAAGGGCTCCCCGATTTTTTTTCCAAGCTCCAACGAAGACCGTTGCCTCACCCCTTATTTTTTTCATCCGTGTCTCCCCACCCTCGGCCCCGACTGCTTATACAACGCCTCGCATGACCCCACAGAACTTTTCCATATGTAACAGATATCATGTGGAAGTCGGCGCTCGATGAAAGCACACATGGCCCGAAGTTCCACGCAGGTGCCTCGGAGACTCGCTCGACGCTGCGACAGAACGAATGCGCTTTTCTTCACGGTCCTCAAACCCGAGGAGAAGAAAGCCAGTCGCAGGGTCCCATCCACAGCCTTTACACAATCATTACAAACAGACAATAAGCGATGTGTTTTCTTCACGTTTTTAATCAAACCCAGGAAATGCCTGCTTCAAATTGAATACAGACATTCTTCTTTTCCTGACTTCTGCAAAATGTTTGTCTGCCGTGGAAGTTCAAAGTGATGTTACAAAGCAACTCGAAACTTTTATATTATTATTAGGGCTTTTTACATCTAATCAAAATCAAATGGAAAATGCAAAAAAAGAAAAAAAGAAAGAACAAAGAAGAAAAAACATGTCCATGGCTACAGAAAAAAAATCTGTTCAGTAAATTAGATTCTAAACACACAGGATCAAAACCAAAAAATTTAAGTGACAGATTAAAAATAAATAAAAAAATAAATAAAGTGTGTGTATATATATATATATGTATATATATATATATATATATATATTTTTTTTTTTTTTTAATCTGTCACTTAAAGTAAAAAAAGACCAGAATCTAAAACAAGACACCTCGGGAAATTTATCAAAAAATGTTTTATCTTGTAATATTTTAAGGGTTTTATTTATAGACAGAATTATTATTTTATTCTTTTATATTGAAGCAGAATTTTGACGTGTCCAAGAAAAAAGGTTGCGAACAGCACCTTAAAGAAGAACTGAAAAAGGATCCGTGTTCCTAAAATTTTCTCCAAAACACAGTAATGAATTAATAAAAAAGCTGGCGCCAGTGTGTTTTAATGAGTCACATTGGCTTTTTTATGCGGCCTGTGCTGGGTTTATGGAGCACGGACTGCATGGCGTGAGCTCATTCCCCTAACACCCTCAGCCCAGTCTCTGGCACAGCCCCCCTAAGCCCTGGGGCACACACACTCACACACTCATATGTATATACCACAAGTACACATAAGTACATACACATATGGTCTCTTATTACGGCTATATTCTGGCAGACTCCAATGCATACACACACACACAAACTCGTTCACCATGTCTGGCAGCTCCATTGGACTCGGGGGGCACACAGCAGGCCCGCAGTGTTTGCAGGGATTAAAAGCCCAAGCTGGGACTTTCCACCAACCTCTGCTTTCACTGCTGACTCGGGCTTTGACCAAACTTTTTCGACACATCATTAGCTGAGCATGCCGAGGCTTATTAGTCCCAGAGAGATGGAAAAAAGACAGAAAAACAACTAAAAGGGGAGCTCTGAGTATGGTCGATGATGCGTTCTGTGTCTATAGTAATGTCACAGAGGTGATTGATGGTCAGGGTTGGCCCTTGCCTGAGGTGCTGAAAACACAGTGAAAGACTGTTTCAGAGGGTCGAGTTTTCCGGAGTCGAGTGTCCCTTTTCTCTCAGGATCGGGTGTCGCTCACCCATGGCACACTCTCACACTCTACCCTTCATTAAAACGACCACTTGAGAGTCAAGCGCCCAACTGGCCGTAGGTGCCACAGCCAAAAGCAACAAGAGAGCGAGAAAGAGAGAGAGAAGAAGTAAAAGAATAAGATGATAACATTAGAATGTAAGGAGAAAAAGATGAGGGTGCATAGGGTTTCTACTTCTTGCCCTGATGGTAGGACTCGTGGTTTTTGGGGTCACTTCCTGTCTCCTCGAGTTCTCTCGGAATATTTCCCCTCCATACCCTTAAATACAAGGATCCTATACCCTGCTTTAAATTTCCACATTTGTTTCTCATCATAGGGACATTCTTAAGAGAAGGTCTAACCACAGCCTGGAGACTTGAATTCGTCTGGGTTAAATAAGAGAAAGAAATGGGGCGTACGGTGAAAGTTAGGATTGTAAGCTTCAAAGTTGTTCCATTCCCAAGAAGAAAAAAAATGGGCGAGAACATTTTACACAGCATGAAAGAAATATTTTTGATCTAAACCATATAAAGGAATGTGGTCCAATCGCTTTTGGTGACTGGCACTCTTCACGTCATTCTCTGAAGCTCCAAAGAAAGACTTGCCCACTCCTGTCCTCTGTGCTAACACATGCCTTGAATCCATATTGCACAAGAGCCGAACGCTAATTCGTTCCCAAAAACGCCTGTATGAAATGAACGTGTTGCTGAAAAAAAATGGTTCTAAACTTTATTTTTTTTCAAAATCTGCTTTTGCTTTGACAAACATATGTGCACAAAGAACCATTTAATTCTGCCACTCTTGTTGGTAAAACAGTCTGGGTTTATTTTTTTTCTTTTCTTTTTTTAGGGAGACTTTAACGTGAGAGCTGGGTGAAATCACACCAGCCTTGTGTGCCATGGCTGCCTATAAAAATGCATGTGGACCCAATTGAATAAAGATGTCTGAACGCAAAGTGTGTTGTGCAAAAACGTTTTGGCTGCTGCAGAGACACCCTGAGGCAAACCGGGGTTCGGGTGGTCATGAGTTTGGGCAACAAAAGCACATCACAACAAAGTATGGCGGAGGAGGAGAAGCAGGAGCCAGACGAGACACACAAACAAAAACATACAATTTTGTTTTCTTTTATATTTTCATTTTCTTCTTTTCTTCATTTGCTTTGTTTTTTTTCCTCCCTGTTTTGTCTGCTTTCCCTCCGGACCCTTCTTTATTTATTTCTCCTTCCTTTATAATTTTGCACTGTTTAAAAACGGAACAATGATGTCATGTCTTGAAGACGAAGTAGTCACGGCGTATTTAATTCCATCAACAACAAAAAAAACCAGCATCTTCTCTGATTGGCACGTCTCATAAGCTGAAAGCAGACTGAAACAGAGCCTCTCTCAGTAGCAAGTCTAAAAACACTTTGGGATAACCTCCGCTCTGGCCAAACAGTAACCCGGCACCTGCCGTGCATAAACTGTCACATGAGAATCCCTCGTCCTGAAGCGAAGTAGCTGAAGAATCAAATAAATTGTCCCGTAATCACACACCTGCGTGAGAGATTGTGTTTCGGTCTGCCTCTTCCGAATGCCAATAGGTGTCACAACAAGCAATTTGCACATTGTATCCGTTTTCACCCAGGTAGGAAGGGAGAGGCTCGCCACTTATGTATGTAGGAATGATCTGAACGCAGCCATCAATTAAAACGACAACAAAAAAAGTTTCTCAATCACGGAAACAGAAACAAAACAAAAAAATAAAAAACACGAGCCAGTGTTAGGTTTAATACTCCGCCAGCCGCATTATACGCGTGTCACGGCATGGCAGCTAGAACAGAGAGAAGGATGGAGTGTGAGGTGACGAGAGAAAGCGAGGAATGAAGCACTTAAAAGCCACTGACATTACTGTTCCATGATGTGATGCTGAACCTCAGGAGGGAAAAACAGAGCAGTGGAGAGAGGGTGTGCTTAAAACTGTCTTAAAAAAAAAAACAAGGTAGAAACCTAAGTTGAACTTTATTATTAGGACGAATTATTTTTTATTTTTTCAAAGTGTAACCAGATAGTGAATGACAGGCTAACGTTCATTATATGTAAAATTTATATATAAAAATTATTATTCATTTCACTGTTAAAGCATGGTATTAAAGAACGTATTCTACATTAAATAAGATGTGTATTTCTTTGTTTAAGGGTAGGCGAGAAAATGAAAAACATTATTCTGTTAAATAACTTCTGTATGAAGTATGAACGTTACCTTAAGTTCTTGCTAGTCAGGTTAGACTACCATTAGCTAGATGGCAGTCAGGATCAGCGAACACCCAAAGATGGCTGCTTAATGGGGATTTAACAACTTCATGAAAATATCTTAACTTGAGTTTATGGACATGAGTGGATGGAACGACCACGATCGGCTAAATGTTCTGAAAGTTGTCTTTCTATAACAGGATATCCAGATGTTTCACTTTTGACCTAATTTACATAAAATTACATATATTATTGAGAGTTCAGATTATGGATATATTTATTTATTTATGCTAGAGGCTTGGGCTGATTTCCTTCTAGCCCAGAAACATACTGACCTACGATCTAGTTTTAGTCTCCACTGGGGCTAACTTATTTGAGCATCACACTGGGGCTAACTTATTTGAGCATCAGCAGTTATTAAGATAATGCCTGATAATAATCTCAGGTGTTAAAAGCCAAACAACACGGCGGTTCAAGATAGGCAGGATATCTTTCAGTCGAAGCACAAATTACATTTTGCGTAGCTTGGCTTGGACAAAGCTTTACAATTGAAATAAAGTTTGCAATCACAAATTGATTCTCAATTAGCGTGTGCGCATAACAGTTTGATGCTCCCAAAAAGACCCCTACTGTGCTATATCTAGTAGTATTTTTTTATTCTTCGTACATAATATTCGTGACAAGAAACCACTTACTCAACCCACTCTAAAATTAAGCTGGGCTTTGTTCTAGCTGTAATTAGACAATTAGGCGTCTCTCCTTACAATAGTTCACAAGTATGAGCACACACATGGCTTTTACACAACACGCTCTCTATCTGTCTCTCACACACACACACACACACACACACTATATGCACGTTAATATAAGTCCTAACATGCAAGAAAGCACACACAGGCAGAAAAAAGGACTTCAAACTGCAGATGTTCATCTTCCGCACAAACACATACAGACATGCGCACACGTCGCCTGACACACAAAGCGTTACTTACACACATCCTTACACACCTGCAAAAATATACAGGGGAAATAGTGATCTGACAGCTTCCTGCGTAATTATAGGGTACAGAGAACCTTGTTCCCTAGCTCTTTTCCCCATCTCTCATTTTGCCCTTAAACCACCTGTCTGGCTCCTCCCTGATGTTTGCACTTCACTGGCCTGAAAAAGAATTCTTGACAAGGAAAAAAAAAAAAAAAAGCAACGAGTCCGTAGTGGGGTGGTCCCACCATAAAACACTTAAAACACCTCAAAAAATGTCCTGGCACTCTATGATTTCTGTTTCGTCAAGGTCGAACCTGTTTGATTGGTGGAAATTATTTATTTTCTAATGTAAGGGCACAGTTTAAGTGCTTAAGAATATTCTCGGGACAGATTTTGAACACACACATTTGTCCACTGTCATGATTAATAAACGTTCTTTCGGCTGCTCGCATCAAGAGGTCGCCACAGTGGACCATCTGATCCGGACACAATTTGGCACAGCTTTATACCGGATGCCCTTCCTGACGCAACCCTCCCATTTTTCTAACCGGGCTTGGGCATGCATGCAGTGGCAGGGTGGTTATAATAATGCAGTTAATTAATGCTAAGTTTGATCCTAACCTTAACCTCTGGAAGCAAAAACAAAGCTTTTGACACTTTAGCTTTAAAAAGAGCTTCAAAACAAAAATTGACTGAGAGGGCCGCACAAACGTACCCACAAAGTCAATCTGTCAGGAATTCTCTCCTTTGAGGTCCATGCCACAGTATAAAAAGCATGCTCGCATATCGCTGCCTATAAAAGTTCATTAAATGTGAATAAGTAAACAAATAGGCTGACTATATAAGTAAAATTTAAAACTACAGATTTGGTTTATATCTGTGTATCTACCTATTTATCTATCCATCTACTCACTTATCTATCTATCTACACACGCAACACATAGATCATAATAAGATAATAAGTTTCCTTAGACATTGTCCCTTTGACTCCAACGGAAATCAATGAATGCAATTGGCGATGCTATATTTATTCTGTTTATTCACAATCAGCTGAGGAATGTCTGTTGTTCCATTAAGCAGGGGTGAGAAGGCACATTATAGCTCAGGCCTGAAACCCAGAGGAACGTGAACTTCTGGTTTGACATAAGTGTGTTTTGCTTTGTGACGGTCCCTTTTGTCTCCGCTCATGTAAACTCGTGGTTAATCTGAAAGATGTAAACAGCACGGAACACAGAAAGACCGGGGCATTCCAGCTATAAAAATCAGGACCCGATCCTGTGTGTGTGCATGTGTGTGTGTGTGTGGGGGGCTAAATTGCTGACTGTCTTGTTTGCAATTTGTTCATGTCTCAGGCTCCTCCTCCACCCAGATTGTTCCTGGATGTGTTAACTATCATTTGGTCACACATTAAAAATAAACACAGAGTAGGCCTGTGCTAAATACCCAACATTCAGTATTTTGATATATGACACATAGCGAGCGCTCGACAAGGCGGACTAATGTAAAAAAAAAATGCATATCTATGATCAAGACTGAATGATAACTAGCTTGTCCTCATAATAATAATTCCATAACTTTTTATATATTTTTTTATTTGATATACTCCCCAAAAGGCAATACCAGAAAACTACCCATAATTTTGCTTTAAATAGCTCCATATAGAAAAAACGTTTTTATTCATCCTGCTCTGAAACATTACTCATATGCGTTTAACGCCACCCTTTATACGTTTACATTACGAGCTATACCTGAAGAGTTCAAGCTCATCAAGGTGACGTCGAAACCCCTGTGGCGCCACATGGTCATGGACTAACGCTCAACAGTGTCTGTCTTCGCAGTTTTAGGCAAAACCATGTCTCTCGGAAGTTGTGCAATGTGACTCAGGTGCTGAGGAACCTGCTCACCTGGCTGCGCGTGCAGTCTGTCCGCCAGCGAGACTGACATGACGACAATGGTGAGATTTACAGACATTCCACACTCACAGGATCGCAGACTAAACGCTTTACAGACGTGAACAGACGCAAAGAGACGGCTGTTTAAAAACAAACACATGTTTAGAATTGTGCCTTCACAGCCGGTAGAAACATGCAAATGCTGAGAGTATCCTTTTACACTATGAGGACAATGTGAGGACTACTCTCACCTTTACTCGGTTATAAGGACATAAGACGTTTAGGACGACTGAACATAGTTCACAAATACTATTTTTCTGACATGGAATGAAATCAAAGAACGGAAAGCTATATTTGTATCAGGAGCCGGTCCCAGAGCATATAAACTCGAAAATGCCTTTCTTTTCTTTTTTCGAATACTCGCCGCAGAAGAGGGAGGAAGTCCAGGGAAAAAGAGAAGAAGAAAAACAAAAACAAACAAAGGCATTGTTTAGAAAGTGTCCTGAGAGCCAAACTCACCCACTTTAGCGCAGCTCCAGCCGTTGAAGAAACTTTCCCAGCTTCACCCAGGATGAAGGAGGAGACAAGAGTGCGTTGTGGAGAGGAATCGAACACGCTCTACGTTCGTCCGGCTCCCTTAAACTGCAGAGGCAGAGCACAAACCAACTCACCAACTCATTTCTGTCTCTCTCTCTTACTTTCTTTCTTTCTTTCCCTCACCCTCCCTCCTTCCCTTTCGTTTCTTCCTCCCTCTCTTTCTTACTACATGCATACACTCCCTATGGCACTCAGTGAGAAATAATTAGGCTCTGTGAATCATAAATGCAGCCTGGGACCATGTGACTTTAAATAAACAGCACATTTTTTGACAAGACACAAAATGTCTAGACTGGAGAAAAAGAGACCGACGTTTTTTTTACTCTTTCTCCTAAGTGTCCTTTTTTTCTTATCCCCCTCCCTCTCTCTGTTTCTCTCTCTCTCTCTCTCTCTCTCTATTTTTCTCTCTCTTGTTTTCTTCACCTCAATCTCCCTCTGTTGGAGAATCTGACAAACACTGAACAATGGCTGATTTTTGGATGGCAATAAGGAACTCATTTAGAAATGCTGCACCGAGTCAGAGCTGACTGAAGCCTCGGGGTGTTCCTCCCCCTCCGTCATACGATTCCAACACAGTATTCCTCCAACACCAGCTACAAACACCATATCCTGTAGAGGAAACCAGGGGCTTAAATGCAGGGAGTCCGTTGGGTATTATTGTACAATATGGACAACATATTTGGATTAAGACAGGGAGTGTAATAGGGTTATACAAAGGTAACAGTTGACGCAAAACAAACAACTCATATGATTCCAATTAAGCCTTTTACACATATTGACAATCATTCAAATAAGATTTGAAAGATTTTCTTTCATGGATATTGAACAGTTTATGAGGGTTGTTCCAAGTTAAAAACTCAAGCTGTGAGTTAAAGGCAAGTTACATACTGTATCAATACACAAAATAGACGACAATTAAAGCCCATGGTTCATATTACCGTGTTTTATATCGGTTAGATGACAGAAATCATAACAAATAAGAAACAACCGATACATTAAGGACCCACATTATTCACATATTAAACTTGGGAATTTGGTTTATATTGTAGAGCCAGTGGTGTACTTTGGTTTGCACTTTGCTCTTATAGCCAAGTCTTATTTTTTGAATATTTATTGTTGTTATACTGAATACTTGTAGTCTTCCTGGGTTGTTTCCCATCCTCTGTTGGAGGCATGAATGCTGTCTAATTTGAACCTCATTCTGAGCTACATTTCAGTGTAAGTGCCAGTGTAAATTGGCCATATTTAACAGAACAAGCTTGTTTTCTTGGCCAGTGACAGGTTAAGCTGGCAATCAATTCCAGTAGCTAATATAACTGGTTAACCCAGTTCTAGCCAATGGCAAATACTGGTTACTTGTACTATAATATTTTATTTCTGATTAATGTATAATCAGTCTATCTACAATTACTCATGCATGCTGTGCGTGACAAGCTCATGAGAGGGACAGCACCATGCATTACTCACCAAAAACTTGTATATTGAACTATGGGCAAAATCAGTTTTGATTACTTTTCACATTACTTGATTTCATCAGGTACAACATTACTGGACATTGACTAAAGTACTGTACTGTTTTAGCTGGATACTTCCATGTCAAATCAAGTAAAAACATCTATCACTATATATAGTCAACAAGTCCATCACCTTGTCACATTTAACTGATGGAAGGGACCTGAAAGTACAGGAAGTCCCCTCTGATATGGTAGCTAGGGTGTGTCTGCATATATGCCACTCTCTGTATGAGCTCATATGGTTTAGATCTGCACTGGGTGTATATTGTGCTCGATGGGCTGTTTGTGGTTCTGGGTGTATGCCCCTGGCTGTTCCTGAATCCGAAGTTCTGAAATGAATTTTGGTTAAAACCCCAAAACCTCATTGCGAAGACACACCTTAACTAGTTCCCCTTTCATAGTACTATCTCTTGTGTGCCCATGTCACGGTGCCAAGCTGTTGGCAGGGGGAAAAAAAAGTGGTTACCTCCTTTTGATTACCTAGAAACTACAAAAACACATTGTTGAGCATGTTCGCATGTGTTGAAGGGACTACTTTTTAAATGATTTCAGAAAGAAACTTGGTTTGAATGGGGAAAAAATTGAAGAAAAAAGGTGAAACCATCCTAAAAAAGTTGGACTGAACAAAAACTTTGTTCGACTAAAGATTTATTGATGGACTGAATTTATGGATGGATTTATTGTGTCAGTGGAGGCAGCTAAGAAAGAAAAGTTAATTTATGTCATTTAAATCAATTCATGTTTTACGGTACATGTAGGATATATTCTCTTATACCAGAAATGGATATGAGGAAAAGATTCCATGGTGAATCTTCAGGTACTATGACATCTAAAGCCTTCTCCTTTCTAGTGAAAGGAGAAATGGAACAAACATTGCCAATTATTTGGCAGACAGCAACCTCAAGTCATGTCGGTACTAGTCCATGAGCTGCATAATAATCAGAAATATTGGCGGCACTAATGGTGGTTAAAAAAAGAAAATGTTTTCATGGACATAGTAATGGTGGAAAAGCCATCTGTGTGATTGCATAATGAGTGCTATATACTATACAATACATGAGTATACATCGGATGTGCGTGACAAGAGCAGTGCTAGCACATTTGGTGATATCAAGATGAGTTTGCAAAAGTAGTTTAGAAACTTAGTTTCTCAATTGTGGCCTGGTAGCCGACCACAGAATCTCAGGTCAAGGGCGTTGCTAGCAGAGAGATCCTGTACATCCCACTGCTTCCTTGAGCTCTTTATTAAACTCCTAGACACAACAGCTTTAATGGTAAATGAATTTTTAAAACTTTTGTATAAACTTTGGTACATTTGTAGGGAACCAAATGTAATGTTTTTCCTTTTAAAAACATGGCAATAGTTCAAGACAGAAATTCCATCCAAACTGTTTTGTACCTGATCTTTAAATAACAAAAGTGTATATTATATTAACTTATACACCTCTCCTGTTATACTAAACCTCCAGCCTCATAACACACAGTATGACTGCAGATCAATCACCCAAACAAGGATGGGTTCCCTATAGAGTCTGGTTCCTTTCAAGAGATCTTCCTAGTGCCATCTCAGGGAGTTTTTCCTTGCCCATCATCGCCTTCTGCTTGCTCATTTGGGACAAAATGATAATTATGATTTATACATTTTCGTTAAAAAGTGCTATATAAAAAAGAAAAACATTATTGAATTGTGCGGCATCATGGCTTAGTGATTAGCACTGTTGCCTTGCACCTCCAGGGTCCGGATTCAATTCCCACCTTGGGCCTGTGTGCATGGAGTTTGCATGTTCTCCCCAGGCTTTGTGGGTTTCCTCCGGGTGCTCCAGTTTCCTCCCACAGTCCAAAGACATGCAGATTGGATAAACTGGCGTTTCCAAATTGCCTGATTGGGTGAGTGTGTGTATGAGTGTGTGGGCCCTGCAATAGATTGGCACCCTATCCAGGGTGTACCCCGCCTCGTGCCCTAAGTCTTCTGGGATAGGCTCCAGGACTTCCACAAACCTGTATACAGGATAAAGCTGGATAGACAATGAGTGAGTGACTGAGTGAATTGAATCAAATGGCTCATTATTCATTGATTCTCAGTACATTTGACTAAAAGGAAAATGAGATTAGAAAGTGAAATTCAAAAAATTCGAACAAAAGTAAAAAGAAACAAGTTTGTAGCAAATAAGGTTTTGGACATTTTTCTATTATATTCATCCTTTTTAGATAATGTTGCCTTTTAGATTATGTAGATTAAGTGCTTGATCCAACACTGGATCAAATTTCACAAAATCATCTTAAATGCAAACATAATTGTAAATGGATGGAGCAAAAGTGACATTGTTCCTAATCCTGTAAGCCAATGTGCCCAAGGGAGGGGAAAAACAGCTTTATTGTATCTAATTTGAAGTAGGTGTTTAGGTGGGGTAGGTCCTTTAAATAATCTTTTTCAGGGTAACTTCTTTATAGTTATAAAAAGGTTATAAATGTATAAATAAAATAACATATAAAACAATCCTATGTCAAAAAATGGCAAGGATCCAGACAATTCTATTTGTAAACTAAGCACCTGTGTAACCTCCTAAGCTTATAACAGACATATAATAAGTTACATAATAAAATCCTTATCTAAAAGGTATCTAAAAAGCCCTACCATATAAAATGTTTCACCCATAATGATCTATTAATCTGACTTAAATACACAGGCAGCGATAAGGCAACCACAATGCAGTTGGCATCAGAATGCAGTCAACAGGAAATGTCTGATGTAGCCACACTTAACACAGAGTTCGCCACTTTCTACATGTTACTTTTTAGGCACTGTGCTTTCAATATTATATATAGTAGGATGATGCATGTGTAATATATATTTATATACATATATCACACATGCATCATCCTACTACTTACCTTTAAGGAAAGTCTCTTATGCTATAAAACCTTTCTGTAGGTTAATTCTTTAATCTTATTGTATATGTTGTATTTAATACCCAATGTGTATGAGCAAGTGTCTACATCAGTGTGTGTGAGTGAGTGTCAGTAGCAGCCGAGTAGTAGAAAGGTCAAAGGTTAGCAGTGTTTGTGTTTCGGAGTCAGCGGAGTGTGCTGGAGGCTGAGATTTATGATCCGTGTGTCGGGGAGACTGCCGAGTGCAGGATAATGAAGACAGATCAGACTGCTATCTCCAACCACCCCCCATTCTCTCTCTCTCTCTCTTTTTCTCTCTCCACTTCTATGTAAAGGCTGCTCCGGTGTGTGTCCTGCCTAATTGTTAATGCGCTCTCTCTCTCTCTCTCCATGTGTTCCAGTTCTCATTCCCATCTTTTAAACCACCTCCGTGTTCTTGTCAGGCTATTTATCTCCTTGGGTTCTTCCAACTGCCACTACGCTGTCAATTGTTTTAAAGGATGTTATTAAGTACAAACTAGTTAACCAAAGCAATAAATTGTGTTACTTAGGTAAATGTTACAACCGAGCTATCAAATATATAGCTACATTCGCAGTAGGCTAGAACTTTTTATGTTCTCGGCACTACTCGCTGTTTTCTTCCGCTTTCCTGTCTAACCCTCTGCCTCCCTCTCTTCCACTAATGGCCTCTTCATTACATCAGGGTCACTTCCCACTCTGTGAACTGACATCAGCCCACTGCGATGCCTGACATCCTTCATTCTGTGAATGCAGGGGTACTGCTTCGCACTCCCCTTGAATCCAGATGATTAGCACAGCTACATGAGTTTGGACTGGAACAACTGTCTCTAAGAGGACAGATGAGCATTTATTTGCATCTAAGACAATAAAAACAACAACAACAACAGTCTGGAATGCAGAAGGAAAAACCAAATGGAACGGCTGCAAATGAGAAAGGCACTGAGGCTGCGACAGATTTCTAATCAGGAACACTGTGCCTGTAATGAGTTCACGATTTCCATACGGGTATGATTGATGTCATGTGAATTTGTGCCACACCAAGACATGTAGAGGACACAAGGCAGGCATGCAGGGCCAATCCCACATACACACAAGCAAGAAAATAAAGACATATACAAATCACTTTAACCCACCCACCAGTCTCACTTCATCTCTCTCAGTCACACACAGTTTCAAAGTTAAGACATTCATCCTGAGAAGTCAAGGGCCTCATTCATACCGCCTGGCAAAACGGCCACTTTCAAAATCCAGATGTCATGAAGTAAAAACATACACACCAGAAAGTAACAGAGGAGGCATTGGAAAATGGAAAATGAACCTGGAAGGAGGAGAGGGGGCACCACGCACACCGGTTAGTGTCAAATATAATTTTACAAAATCACATTATTTTGCATTTATGCCAAAATGTGTGTATTACTGTATAGACTCATACATGATGAGTGTGTGTTTAGACTGAAAAGTCATTGGAAGGATTGAAGCGGGTGCAAAAACATGTATCAGGGTGCCAACAAGTACATTAAAGGGAAAAAAAAAAGTTAATGGCCCTCCTGTCTCTATAATCAGCCATGATGTCACTATGAACCTTCTCTGAACTCACCACTCAAATATTTTTGTTCACTCGCTTTTTCTCCCTCTTTCTTTGCCTCAAAGTTTTTTTCCCCCCACATCTCCCTCTCATCACCCTCACTAGGATACCTCACTCATGCCTGAACCCTCTCTCCCAAACCGCACTCTTTTTCCCCTCTTTTCATTTGCTGTTTTTCTCCAGAGTTTGGTGCTCATAACACGCCCACTCTCGTGCGCACGCGCACTCCTCTCCCTCTCCCTCTCTCTCCCTCTCCCTCTCTCTGGTTGCCCTAATTGAATCACCGCACGTGAAGCGCCGTGCCAAAAGTACCAGGATGTTCTCATTAAACCTGGACTTTGTTGAAGCAGCAGCAAGAAAGGATAAGCAAGCCGCTAAAAGGAAAAGGAGGGGGGAGGGTTAAAAGAGAGAAAGAAAAAAGAGAGAGAGAGAAAGAGGTATTTTGGGGGGGGGGGGGGGGGCAGCCTGTTCAACATGTGGAAGTGATTCTGTAATTACGGCAAATCTGCGAGCGCCAGAGGAAAGGTCGTCTTTTCCATGCCTCCTCCTCTGCAAATAAAACTCCCCCTTGTGTAGCACAAATGGCACGCTCTCAAGACATTTAGCATTAACAGATTTTTATATGCATGTGTGTGAATATATATATATATATATACATATATATATATATATATACACACACTGATCAATCATAACATTATGACCACCCGCCCAATATTGAATATGTCCTCCACCAAAACACTAATAACTTTTGTGTCCTGAAACCTTATTATCACAACCAGCATTAACATTTTTATTAATTTGATCTTCACTATTGAATCGGACTACATTGGCCAGCCAATGTGCATTAGTGAGCCTCGGGCCACCCATCACCCTGTCGCCAGTTGACCGGTCTTCCTTCCTTGGATCACTTTTGGTATGTCCTGGACACTGCAGACCACAAACATCCCACAAGACCTACAGTTTTGGAGTTGCTCTGACCCAGTCCTCTCAACATCACAATTTGACATTTGTCAAAGTCACTAAAATCCTTTTGCTTGCCTATTTTTTCCGCTTCCAACACATCAACTTCAGGAAAAAAAAGATTCACTTGCTGCCTAATATATCCCACCCAGCCATTGTATCCAGCCGCCATTGTAATGAGAAGATTTTAGCTACTGCGCGAAGGGTCCAATTTTGATGGCTAGAGAACTGAGTCAGATCGACTCCAAAGTGCAGTGGTTAGGACATACAAAAAGTGATCCAAGGAAGGAAAAGCAGTGAACTGGCGACAGGGTCGTGAGTGGCCATGGCTCACTGATGCACAAGGCTGGTCCGTGTAATCTGATCCAAATAATAGTGCTGGTGTGAGGTGACAGAACAAACAGGTCATTACTGTTCAGGTGTGAAAAGAGGGGAGCTACTCAATATTAGGCGGGTGGTCATAATGTTATGGCTGATCATTAAATATACACACACTCTGCTGTAAAACGAACTGTAAGTCTTTCCGAGCGACTCAGTTCGAGCCAATGATGATTTCAGCCAGCAGGCAATCCAATCCAATCCAATCCAATCCAAGAAGAACGCACCGATTGTTGCCTTAAATCGCAAAGAATCCATTCCTCTAATTAAAAAACACCGCTTCCCCCCGGAGTTTCACAGCTTGCCATTAGTCACTCAGTGATCGCGTCCAAACCTCCAAACCCTGGCATCTGTCTCATCTCAGAACTCTGTCTATAAAACTAAAATATGAAAAAGTGTAGAGAAAGACAGATGGCAGACGTGACTGACACTGATGGGTGACTACCTAGCCGGAGGCCCAAGGTGATTTTGTGTGTGTGTGTGTGTGTGTTGGCAGCATCTCCTGTTAGTTCCCAAACACCGCCGCGCGCACACACTCTATAATTACCGGGCTGTTGTGCTGTAACACGCTCCGCGCGCTGCGTATGTCGCCCACAGTTATAGCGCCATGTAACTGCTGACTGCAGCACGAATCTAATCACGCCCAATTAATCCTGCCAACGCTCAAAACACTACATAAACAGTTTGAGTCTTGAGTGTCTGAGTTGCACGCCTTCACTCATCGGGTCATCATCATAAACTACTATTATTAATCAGATTTATTTAACAGCCTAGAAAGATTCCGCATATGAATCATAGCCTAGCAATGCTCGTAGTAGGCCTGCGTTAAGATTTCTCATTTTGTGATTTAAAACCGGTGTGTTTTTGCTCGCTACATTACCTCAGTGGCCAGACGTACGCCTGTGAAGTTTCCTGTAAATCTTTGTGTTTTTTTCTTTTTTTTACAAAATCCTTCAACGTTTACATGCAAGGAAATTAATTTCCTGCTTTACAGTGACGCCTAGCGACAGATGCTTGAACTGAAACGACTAAAAATATAATACAACACCTTGTAGCCTACAATCTCTAGTTGTACTGTATTTTGAAAATGTTTAATCGGATGTTATTGTTTTTATTCAAAATGTTTTTTCTAATTTTGGTTTTTCTTTAAAAGCGTTTTTTACTACAAGAAGAAGAAGGAGGATAAATATTTAATAACAAATTTAACCTTCATAAGTTTTTTTTTATTAATATAATTCCTATTTCTTGTAATCAAAAATGAAATAATGAGGCACTTTGAAAGTACTACATTTTCTTTAACTTCAAAGCTATAAGAGTGTTTATATATTTCAGTCATATGGGATAAAAGTTTTTTTTTTTTTTATTACCCAAATGGCTCTTCTAATTGTGAAACACGATTAAAAGTCATGGTAAAACTTATTCAAAACTGAGCAGACTTGCTTGTGTTGGACATGTTCAGCATTTGGCAGAAGCCCTTCCAGGGCAACTTACATTTTTATCTCATCATACATCTGAGCAGTTGCGGGTAAATGGCCTTGCTCAAGGGCCCAACAGTGGCAATGAGTTGGTATGGTTCAAACCTGGGATCTTCCAATCAGTATTAAGGTTTCCAAAGCCTTAATCAATGAGCTACTGTACCACCTGAACACACTACCTTACTCACCACATTGCCATTTTGCATTTCTAATCATATGCTTCACATTACTTTTTTGTTTACACAAAACAGGGACTAACTTGCACTTTAAAACATGAACAATAACACTGCTGCTGACATACATCATTTCATTCCATATGCTATGTTCCACTCATACTGTTGCTATCATACCAACTTGCCATGTTTTACTTAAAAATAGGGTAAAACCCTTTTTTAAAAACTCTTTTATATTGCACATTGCACATTCTGCACATCCTGTGTAACTTATAAATTTTATATATTTCTATTTTAATTATAATTTTATTGTAAAATGTAAATTAGTAAATTGTAGATTTGTGCATTTATATTAATGTTTTATTTTATTTAAAATTTTAACTTTCTCTTTGTGTAATTTTTATTGTGTTGCAATAAAGTTTTTCTATCATTATATTTTATCCTGTCTTTCTTTTTTAGATCATGAACAGTCATATATATTTGTCACGTACGCAATATGCACTGCATATTGCATATGTGACAAACAAAATTCGAATTTAAAAAATCAATCAAGTATTTTTATTATCATGGGCATTGGTGAAAAATGTATAGTGTTTATTCACTCAGAAATAAAAGTACCAAATTGAGGTCTACATTATGATGGTACCATAGATACCTAATATAGACTAATATAGGCTAGTATAGATAAGCTGTTCCTAGTTTATTACATTTGCACTGATGGTTTAGGAGCACTGTCATATTAGTTGTCCTACTTTTACTGGAAGTGAAGACATGCCATCGATATCGTAATCAAAAACAGTATCAAAATATAAATCAGTATCAAAATCAAAAGGATTTAAGTGTCAGGCTTTCAACTGCTGGCATATTAACTTCAGTTACTGGTTTAAGAAAGGCATTAGGGTTTTTTTCTATACCTTGCACATTCACAGAGAAGAAGACATTTCCAGAAACATGTAGACTGGTTAATTAAATCCAAATTACCATGCTGCTAATTCTGCTATTACAACATGAAATGTTTACTGCATTTATAATCTCATGGACAATTTACAATTTATTTGCACTACTAGTTGCACAAGAACTTGTTAATTTCAGCTATTACAACACAAAATGATTACTGTATTTACCATCTCATGGACAATTTATTTGCCCTCCTCAAATCAACTCTGTGTACTAGCCAGCACTACACTGTCACAGTGTACTGTATTGTGTGGTGCTGGTTACTGTTTGCATATTTTGCACAAGTGCTCTTATGTTGTCGTTTTTTGTTTTTTGGTAAAGTTCTTTTGTTATTTTTTGTTAGTTTATGTTGTATGTAGCACCTTCATCCTGGAGGAACATTGCTTTGTTTCATTGTGTACTGAACTGTATATGGTTGAAATGACAACATAAGCCTACTTAAATTGACTTAAATACTTGAAATGAGAAACAGGTCCTGCAGGTTTAATTTTGTTTCTTTTATTCCTTTTTTTGTGATATGATGATAAGGATGCTTGTGTTCTTTAAATAATAAGTTTGTTTTTCATTCTTAGGGTGTGATATTGTTTTTTTTTTTCTAAAGAATTTCAACCTAGTATCAGCAAAACTTAAAAAAAGAGCAGCTAAAAAGCAATTACTGGATTATTTGATGGGACTCTTAACTGGGCTAAACACATGCATTATGCAAAGTTGTCTCACAGGTAGAGATTTATCTAGTAATAATGCAGTAATTAATAATAAGTAATTAATAACCAGTAATAATGCAGAAGGTGGGATTTGTCTGGGGAAAAATATTTTTACACTTTACTGTATCAATTAATGCTAGAAAGAGCCCAATGTTGACACTTTTACTTTGATGCTGACATTGATTTATAAAAAAGACTTGCAGCGCTTGCATCAATCTTAGGTGTGCTAAAACTTTAGATCCACTTCAACGTGGCGTCGCCATCTGTCGGAGGTGCAACGGTGCTGCCATTGTGGTTTATATAAGATATCTATAATTGTTGCCATTAACTAAGGATGCATCTTCAGTGCCTTTGTTTATTTATATGTGATAATAACCTGGTAAGTTTAATGTCATGAACCTTTAATTTGCTTTTCAATCAATAGTTCATCTAATTACTATGCATAAATTATTTGTAAAGATAAAGTATTCCTATTTTCATGAAACCATACATATTAATGATAGGCTAGGTGTTTCTGAATTTCTTATACAATATGTAAAATGTCAAGTATACACCAATCAGCAATAACATTATGACCATCTGCTTAATGAGTAGGTCCCCTTTATGCAACCAAAAGAGTAATGACCTGTGTGACACCTTTCTAGACCAGCATTAACCTTCAGCAATTAGAGCTACAGCAGATCAGACTACATAGGATAGGCTTCGCTCCCCATGTGCATCTAGCCTTTACAATTTGGCCTTGTTCCAGTAGCTACAGTTACAATATCTTATGTCAGTGGCACCTGGACGTGGGTGGGTATATTAGGCAGCCAGTGAACAAATTTAAGGAATTACGTGACTTTGACAAGGGCCAAATTGTGTTGGCTAAAGAACTGGGTCAGAGCAGCTCCAAAACTGCAGTTATTGTGGGATCTTCTGTCAGGACCTACCAAAAGTGGTGCAAGGTATTAAAATGTGTGTAATTGTGTCAAGGGTGGCCAAGGCTCGTTGAGGCACATGGGAAGCTAAGGATGCCCTGATCCAATATAAAAGCTGTTGTAGCTTAATGGCTTAAAAGGTTAATGCTGGTCTATGTAGAAAGGAGTCAGAACATACAGGTCATTGATGGTTTGGTGGCACAAAGGGGAGATTTAATCAATATTAAATTGGTGGTCATAATGTTATGATCGATCGGTGTTTATGTTTGCAGCCACCAGAGGGCGGCAGTGGTTTTTACTCAATGTACCCTTGTCCTTACGGATACTTGCAAAAAATATAGTGTTTAAATGAAAACTGATAGGATTTCTCCATAAAAATGTGTGTAAAATGACAACCTGAACTAGGAATCAATCGTTTGTCGTAGTCGACTGTATCGCCTACTTCTGTGTCCAGAAATGAGTCAATCCTGGTATAATATCAGGATGTAGGTCTGCCACGTGACCTTTACAGTGGACATCTCCAAGGATTCCCAGCGGCTGAGGATTTTAATAGCAGCTCTCAGTGTTGACGCAGCCTTCACGTCGTGACATTGAGCGTGGGCGTGTTTTGACAAGCAGCAAATGCCTTTTGAAAGCTGCGCGGCGGTCACGGTGAGCTCCGCCCCCGTTCCACGTGCTCGCATGTCTCCGTGCCGCACGCGCGAACATTTTGCATAAAATGTGTGTCAGTAGGGCAGCGATCTCTCCGGCACATGCAGAGCGCACATGCACTAGGCGGCTTTTCAACTCGCGCTCGAACAAGCACGTCTAATACCCCAGCTCAAATGAAAGTGCGCGGTGTGGCACTACATCAGGGAGAGTTAGAGGGGCACGCGAGTCCAAAGGAACCGCACGCGTTCTCAGTAAGGTCCCTTAGTGGCACTACCCAAGTCACCTGAACGGGACGGATGTGGGTGTGAGGGGTGTGTGCTGTGATGATATCGCCAGGGTGGGGTGCTCAAGTTTTGACAGTCCATCCCTGTGCACAGTGTTGGCGAGATTTATTCTGAATTCTTCACTATAGGCAATACAACGCAGCGCGCGTACCAGACCAAAGATATAGACAGCCAGAGAGAACTGCAGAAAGCTCTGCGCACCTGACACAGCTCGAGCTCGAGATTTATTTCGCACACTTACCTCCTGTTTTATGCACTACTGTTTGATTTTTCTGTGCTTTTGGTATTTTTCACTTTTCCGGCTTCCTCGACACCTTTTTCACCTTGTGCACATACTGAGGATCTGAGCCTAATCGACAGAAAGATCGGACAAGACATATCAAGGATGGACAGCAACTCTGGTAAGTAATAATAATAATAATAAATCCAAAAATAAAATAATTAAATGCAAAGATGGTGCTGTGCGTAATTCCTATTAAGTATGATTCGTGCAAAAGGTTATTAGCATCAACCCATTCATTTTGATCTATTTTAGGCAATTTATATGAGGTTAAATTGCGGTGTGCACTCCTGCTTTATTTAATAGAAAGGAACAACAAACAAATGCAACGTGCTTTATTACCTTTCACATTGCACACACACACACACACACACACACACACACACACACACAACGGCCAACTGCCAGCATTCAGCAGGTTTGAAATACTGTAGGATCTATGTGTGTTGCACTCGCGCACGCGCGCATTGGCAACTTCCTGTTCGGAGCATGAAAACAAACTCACGTGGAGCAGTACACGCGCCTCCTCTCCAGAAGCCCAACTGTTTTGGTTCAGCGGGCGGCGAGCGCCTTAAGCGAGCTTCTGTAACCATGCAACTATCAGTTGGGCGTGATGTAAACAGACAAGAAGAGCTATTTGTGATTCAGGGCCATGCATCCTACAGATGTATGTGTGTGATCTGTGTTTTAGTATGTTTTAGGTATGGGTAAGACGTGTATATAAAGAGATAGTTTAAAATCTTCAGTTTGGCAGCAAAAATACTTAGCAATTATGAAACAATTATCCCTACATGAATATTGTTCATATTATTTCTTGAGCATCCACCAGAGGAACCTGTCTACTTAAGCTTGTTTGCACAGGGCTTTCCTCCATAAGGTTATCCAGGGGCCACAAAGTCCTGCTGGATCTGCTTACCTAGTGCACTGGCCTATTAACTGAAGGTTGTTTTATTGGTTCAGAGGTTGTAGTCACGTTCCAGGACTCGTGAAAGAAACCTGATGTATACTTTTTAACCCCTTGGATTCAAGGAAATCCTGACTTGGCCATGTGAAGCAAATATTTGTCCAAAAAACATGCCACACCTCACTTTATGAGCAGCAAAACATAATAACTGATATGATACTCAGAAAGGGATCATAGCCTACATCATTACACGTGATTTCGAACGTGATTGCTGTCATGTAAATGGACTAAACTGGACAGACGGACAAATATTGACATAAGCCTTGTGAGTGATCTACTATTTCAATGCGCAGCTAATCAGAAAAGGAATATGAAACGCTGCCAAGATTATGGTTATATCAGGCGGTTGATATTTGTTTTCATTGTGGTAGGTGAAGCTCGGGTGCAGTTTGGGGAAAGACTTGGCACACAGGATTTACTGTGAAGCTTAAACACTCTGAGATGTAGTCTGGCAGTACAAATAGGATTTTTCATTGTACCCCTGGGGTGGTATTATCAAGTATATATTTTCACCTAGAAATATGAATATAGTATATCTTTAAATAAATGTATACTTTGACCTTGATACCATATATACTTTAACAGGAAGCCTAACAGAATCATACTAAAGGTGCAAAAAAGGTGTTTGCTTCATAGTACCATTTAGTGTCAAGGGAAAATACTTTTTGGTTCCCAAGTCGCCTGTAGTGTGTGAATGAGCATGTGTGTATGTGTGTGTACCCTGCAATGGAGTAGGTGCACCCAGGTGTCCAGGGTGTATCCCATCTCTGGCCCTTAGTCTCCTGGGATAAAGCAGATATAGATGATTAGTGAGAGCGAGATAGATAGATAGATAGATAGATAGATAGATAGATAGATAGATAGATAGATAGATAGATAGATATCGCTCTCACTCATCATATATATATATATATAGCCTATACATCAAATTTTTTAAGTAATGATGTTTTCAGTTTTAAGTAAACTGAACTTTTTGAGTTTGTTGTACTCATTTATATTAATTGTTCTTTACTTGCATTAATGAGTAGCCTAATTCATACTATTTAATAGCAATTAATAATTTTTTTTTAGTTGTTGCAAATCAAATAAATTGTTGTTTATCTTTCGGCTGCTCCCAGCAATGGGTCGCTACAGCAGACAATCCGGTCCGCACAGAAGCTTGGCACAGGTTTTACGCCAAATGCCCTTCCTGATGCAGCCCTTCTATTTTATCTGGGCTTGGGACAGACACTTTAGCCAGTTGTTGGGAATCGAACCCAGGCCTTTCTCATGGCAGGCGAAACACCTACCACTGAGCCACAGATTTTAAGATGGTGGAACTTACAGATACTTAAAATATCAAATTAGTTCAGCTAACTTGAAAAGTGTCGTTTCTACAAACTCATAAATACCAAAAAGTTCTAAATACTCATCAAGGTCTATTAATTCGAAATAATTGTAGTACAGTAACAGTACTCAATATGTTTAACTACTTTGAGCCTTAGGGTTTACAGTGGATAGATAGATAGATAGACAGATAGATAGATCTAAGAATCTTTGTATAGCGAAGGCGTCCTAAAAGGTGGTTTGGTTTAAAGTGTAGAAGTTTATACTTTTGTAAGCTTCTACATGGAAAGTTTAAGGGTTTTCACAGAGGGACAACCACCTAACCTTTAAAGCATCTCGATTTCTATCGATGCCTTTGGTTTTCTGTTCTGAAGCACTACCCTTCTTTTAAGCCGAGTCGAAAAAATGTCAGCTTTGGTCAGCGACCTGATCTGCTCTGAGCGATACGAAATAAAGGTCATGTGAGGCAATGTATAGATCTGAGTGTTGAATTTCGCTGGGTAACGGCGCTAAATGCAGAATCAGAAAAGAGAACTCCCTATCTCACTCACCCCCTAGCCCACCCCATTCCAATCCAAGCTCCATACAATATCGTTTTTTTTTTTTTTTTTACAACAAAGCAGACAAGGCTCCGCCCTCGCGCGCGATATTATTTCCTCGTTCACTCGCGCGCCTCCTTTCGCCTTCACGTGGATGCGCTCTCTCGGCCGCGTGCGGCGCGTGATTCCCGCACCCCCTTCCACCCGCACCCTTCCTCTCTTCTGCTGCTGCTCTCGACTCTGGTGTATATTTCGGTGCACGCTGCAGAGGGAAAGAAAAAACAGGGAGGTTGGTCAGTGGGTCAGCGATTTCACCGAGGAAAATCTAGCGCACCGTCACGTTTTCCGCCTCATGCAATATTTTTTTTTTCTCCACTTAAAGGGGCTGGTTATTATTTCGAGCACATGGGACTATAATCCTCGTGAATCGTATCCTCTTGTTAGATCAGTAAACAAAACAAGAACATCTTGATAAGAATGTTATTCAAAAGCGTAATTGTCGGGATTTTACTGCTTCTCTGTTGCTCTCTCAACAACCTTGCTTGTTTTCTTGCCTTGGAGATAATTAGTCAAAAGAACACAGATTGTCTTGTTACCAAGAAAAGCATGAACGACCCTGTCCTAAAGACATTCTCACACTAGAAATTTCCTTTACAACTTGCTGATACTGGAAATATTTTCATCAATATAAAATAAACATATATTTACACAAAACTTTAGGGGTTTTTTGGGGCCAAATAACACTAACCCTAACCCATCCATTGATCCATTTTTTTATAGTGCTCATCCTGTGTAGCTCAGGGGTACACCATGGATGGGGTGCCAGCTAATTGCATGATATTAGCAGGAACACACAGGGCAATTTGGAAAGCCCAAGCAGCCTACTGTGGATGTTTTTAAACTGTAGGAGAAAGCCAAATTCCTTGAAGGAAACCCACAGGGAGGACTTGCAAAAGGCACACACAGAACATAAGACTTTAAAATCTTGAATTGAACCATTCAAATCAAGTTCTAAGCATTCAATTGTGGCATCAAATTTTTAGATTGTGTATACCTCTTAATAAACTTGATTTAATAGTCCACTACAACTTTGACCTACTTTGAGAAGTGATCCCTTTTTCATTAACAAACACAGAATGCTGAGGGAGCAGCATTCATCCATGAACATATATATTTTTTTAGTGTTTTATATTCCTGTGAACCTTCATGTGTGATGTTTAAACCTATATAAAACACTACAAAGCAGTGACCAGTATAGTGCCAGCATGACTTACGTGTCCTGACACTTTAAGATGTGAAACGTGAAGGTGATATTGAGATCATGCTCAAGTGCAGCCGTGCAGGCAAAATATTTTTATTCATTCATTTATTTTTAGTCCAACATGATCAAGGGAAGAAATGAGCAAGGTGAGACATGGAAATGATTGTGATTGTAGGGAACTCACGTTTTTGTGTCTGATTGTACCCACGAGCAGATTAAAACTTTGGATAGTCTAAGCTCATGATGAGCTGTTAGAGACCAGCTGATTCTTTAATTAACATGAGTATTTCCTCTGACCCCAATTTAGTACCCTGCAGAGACCATGCATAAGCACAACAGAACTGTATTTTACACTCGATAATGCAGGGAGGTCATAGTAACTGTTAAAGTAGTGATATGATATAATTTTAACCTCATGATAAATATTTTGTGTAGAACGTTTAAGTGCATTCCTTAATCAAAAGCTGGCTGTTTATCTGTTAGTCCATATTTCTGTGAAATACTCTGTGTTCACGTGTTCTGTCTGGGTGGGGCTACTGAGCTAATCTCAGGTAAAGACCTGAGTCACACACATGCAAGGTCAGGCATGGCAGTGTGTCAACATTAAATCCCACACGCACATGCTCACTGTGGGATTATAAAAACACCCGTGTTATCCAAATGACATGCAGCATGAGGCAGCAGCGGAGCCAGGGGAGGGCCTGTTTATATTTTCCTCACTCATAGAGAAAAGGTTATTTGCTATGTGTGGCTTGTAGCCTCAAACCTTTTCCTGTTGTTTGCTTTGGAGGCAACGGCAACAGAGTTCTAGGAACAAGCTACTGTAAAATGACTGTTAAGCCTTTGGGGTTGAGTAGACAATACCAGACCAAGGCATTTCTATTTATTTATTTTAGTGTTGTTGTTTTTTTTTTGGAGAAGAACTTGTAGTATTGCATATCCATGAGCATCCTCATAAAAAGCTTATAAATAATAAATGTAGGCTGGCAGATGTGCATATTAATATTATTATTATTATTATTTGCCCCAAGGAGGTACACTGTGGTCCTGGAACTACAAAATTAACTTAAATTAAGTTTAGAAAAATATATAAAATAATTTAAGTAGAAATACATGTAAAAGAAAGATAACCATACATTATGTGATTGTTTGATGAAAAATAAATTGTTTTTAAATTAGGAGTTCACTAGTCATGCCATGTTTTTTCTGCGACTTACACTATTTAGTTTTGCACTAGGACTGCAACACTAAAGTAGCTAACAATAATAAAAGCTTAACAATGTGCAAATGGCACGTCCTAATAACTGCCGACTTACCACAAAACATTCCAAAGTTGTTAAATACAGTAAAGTAGACTTGCGTAATTGTTTCTGGAATTACAAAAACATACCCTTATCTTTAAAAATGGACAAGAAGTTAGAACAATTTTCTTCCTTTGGTGCACATTAAGTATCTTGCTACAAACAAGTGACAGAATTGTGTATTTAAGATGTTGACTTATTTTATATTAACTTAATCTTCAAAGCATGTATGACAATTAAGTTACTTTATACTATGTGTTTCAAGGGTAAGTGTATGATGATTGCAACACCAATTCCTAATATTCCTGGGTAGGACTCCGGATCAACCTGATCATAACCAGTATAGTAGTTACTCAACACAAATAAACGTACAACACACTACAGTACTAGATAATTGTTATAGTGTGTTATAGTTTTAATGTATTCAGTATTAATGTAATCAGTGATATTATTATTTCAGGTTGAAGCCCATGCACGTTTGCCTGTCTTTCTATATGACAGAACTCTCTGTCTAACTTATTAATACAAAGAAATAAAATGTTGTAAGGTTGAGTGTCTTATGCCTTGTTTACGCTAAGTTGTATTTATTTAATCGTCAGCCAAATACAATCCCTGTTCGGTAACCAGAGAATCAATCACAGTTGAGAAATCTACAAAGTAGATTAGATAAAAATAAAGTTTTCACCTATACCACTTCAGCGCTGTTATCTCAGCGGTGAAAATATTAAGTAACCCCAGTAAACATATTCAGTTTAGCTTTACTAATTAATATCTATCGGTGCATGTGTTTGTTTAAGCAAGTAGCTTATTAGTAGCTTATTTTAAAGTAGATTCTTAAAGTTGACACATAACTGTTCAGAACATCGCTTTTACAACATTATGAATTCAATTATAGTGCAGGTTAAACTTTATGCAGATTTCTAAGTGCAGCAAAAGTTTCAATAAACTCTGCCCAGCAATCGATTTATGATACGCCTACAGTTTGACACATGCGCAGTACGCTGTCAAAACTTGCGGTTTATAATCTGGCACAAACCTGCTCATAACTTCTGCTTAACATTTTTATTTCATTCATGGTAAGGGCTTATCTTCATGCAAAAACCTAAGTATTGCTAAAGTTTTGTTAAATTCTGTCTAGCCAGATTTTGTTACAGCATCACACAAAAGTAGCAGACAATTTTTTCTGAGAATGGTTTCAGATCCTCCAATGTATGAAACGTAAAGATATCAGAGAGGGAGTAAAATCTTTCCGTGCCACGGGCATATGCCACTCCACATGTCACCGCTGTGCGCGCATGTCACTGGCAGCTGTTATTCCACATGTCACCGCTGTGCGCGCATGTCACTGGCAGCTGTTATTCCACATGTCACCGCTGTGCGCGCATGGCACTGGCAGCTCCCACTCCACGTGTCACCGCTGTGCGCGCATGGCACTGGCAGCTGTTATTCCACATGTCACCGCTGTGCGCGCATGGCTCTGGCAGCTCCCACTCCACATGTCACCGCTACTTGCGCATTGCACTGGCAGCTGTCACTCGCACGCTACCAGTACAGTAGCTGCCACTGATATGTCCGTCTGTCATCGGTCTCAACGCGACTATTAACGTCTGTATACGCCACTGGACTCCTCACGGTTAAATACGTTGGTCACATGACAGCTGTATAAGCCGGTTACGGGACTCATTGTGTGTAAAGTTTTTCTGAAGTTGCGTAGTAGAAGAAGCGAGTTGCTCGGTCCGTCCGCTGTGCTTTTGATAAGCTTTTCTGGCGCCAGGAGAGACTCGGTCAAACACACACACACGTTGTCCGTCAGAAAGGTCTCTGTTTATTAACAGCAAAGATGGGGTTTTTATATGTTTACACTTTCAGGTACGTTCATAATCCTGTGAAAATTAATATTATTATTTTATTCTGTCGACGTTAATAATGTGTTTTAATGTCGGTAATAATTTCACGACTAACGCATGTTTCTTAATATGATTCAGTGACGCTCCCTGTAACTGTTACCTCTGCTGAGTGCTTCTTTTTTAAATGAAGCTCATCAAAACGTACTTGCGCTCATCTATGGCACAAGAGAGCATGAGTGGTCTGGCAACTGTCAGCATCAACTCTGAATTAGAAAAGACTTTATCATATGAAGAGCTCATGTACGACTTTGCCTCAAGAAAGAAGGCAAGAAGTGTGCCTTTGTAAATTTTAAACATTGGAAAGCTCCAGCAGATGACAGTGTTGATTTTACTTCAGTTTATTATTGTTTTTTATTTTTATTTTATTTATTATAAATGTTTTATTTAAAGTATAATTTTATTTTGTATTTTTTTGCTGTAGAGCTACAATTGTAATTTTTAAATGATACAATTTATTTATGTATTTACTTTTAATAGAATAAAGTTCTATTTTGGCCCCTATAGTAGTAAGTTATATTTTATACTGTCTTAAGTCTTACCTTAGGTTAAACGTTTTTGAGAATTAGACCATCCAGCTAAGATAAATGTTATGTTGTTGATTGATAAAATCTGGATTAAGGATATTTTATTTTATTTTGTTTCATTTATTTAATTTTTAGTTTTTTAGTTTCCCCCTGAGGGATTGCCACCTTATTGTGGTCAGGGGGTTTGCGTGCCTCAGTGACCTTAAGAGCTATACCAGCAGGAGCTTAGTCTTCAAGTGGGACACCCAAGTTGGACAGGTCTGAAGGTAGAGGCCTGACAAAGTGTAATCCACTTCTTCAGGCTTTGGACGCAGCTAACAACACAATTCAGCAAAGACAATACTGTTACTATAAGCACAGGGGGAAAAAAAGAGTGCTCGATCATGACGTGTACACATGATGCCCCCTTCACATTTCTGACTGCTCCCCCAAATTTTCTGGTCTAGAACCGGCCCTGGTATGCTGAGCAAAATTAAAATAAAACTTGAACGTGCAATCAATGATTCAAAAAGGCTGCATAAAGACGTAAAAGGCTGGCACTAAAGAATAAATCCATACATCCATACATGTTCATATGACAAGAAAAATACAACACAGTAGGCTAATTAATTAAGCCTTGTGAGGCTTGGGGAATTGGGTTTATGAATGGGGTACAAAGGTTTGCTACACACACACACACACACACATACACACACACACACACACATATACTGTATATATCTATATCTATATCTATATATATATATATATATATATATAATATATATAAAGTTAATATATACAAATATTAACTTTTAAGAAATAATCCACCACTTCATCCTATGTTTTTCTCATGTTTGTAACTACAAACCGGATGCCAAAATAGTTGGGACACTATACAAATCGTGAATAAAAACTGAATGCAATGATGTGGAGGTGCCAACTTCTAATATTTTATTTAGAATAGAACATAAATCACGGAACAAAAGTTTAAACTGAGAAAATGTATCATTTTAAGGGAAAAATATGTTGATTCAAAATTTCATGGGGTCAACAAATCCCAAAAAAGTTGGGACAAGGCCATTTTCACCACTGTGTGGCATCTCCCCTTCTTCTTACAACACTCAGACATCTGGGGACCGAGGAGACCAGTTTCTCAAGTTTAGAAATAGGAATGCTCTTCCATTCTTGTCTAATACAGGCCTCTAACCGTTCAATCGTCTTGGGCCTTCTTTGTCGCACCTTCCTCTTTATGATGCGCCAAATGTTCTCTATAGGTGAAAGATCTGGACTGCAGACTGGCCATTTCAGTACCCGGATCCTTCTCCTATGCAGCCATGATGTTGTGATTGATGCAGAATGTGGTCTGGCATTATCTTGTTGAAAAATGCAGGGTCTTCCCTGAAAGAGATGACGTCTGGATGGGAGCATATGTTGTTCTAGAACCTGAATATATTTTTTTGCATTGATGGTGCCTTTCCAGGCATGCAAGCTGCCCATGCCACACGCACTCATGCAACCCCATACCATCAGAGATGCAGGCTTCTGAACTAAGCGTTGATAACAACTTGGGTTGTCCTTGTCCTCTTTGGTCTGGATGACATGACGTCCCAGATTTCCAAAAAGAACTTCGAATCGTGACTCGTCTGACCACAGAACAGTCTTCCATTTTGCCACACTCCATTTTAAATGATCCCAGGCCCAGTAAAAACGCCTGAGCTTGTGGATCTTGCTTAGAAATTGCTTCTTCTTTGCACTGTAGAGTTTCAGCGGGCAACGGCGGATGGCACGGTGGATTGTGTTCACTGACAATGGTTTCTGGAAGTATTCCTGAGCCCATTCTGTGATTTCCTTTACAGTAGCATTCCTGTTTATGGTGCAGTGTCGTTTAAGGGCCCGGAGATCACGGGCATCCAGTATGGTTTTACGCCCTTGACCCTTACGCACAGAGATTGTTCCAGATTCTCTGAATCTTCGGATGATGTTATGCACAGTTGATGATGATAACTGCAAAGTCTTTGCAATTTTTCGCTGGGTAACACCTTTCTGATATTGTTCCACTATCTTTCTGCGCAACATTGTGGGAATTGGTGATCCTCTACCCATCTTGGCTTCTGAGAGACACTGCCACTCTAAGAAGCTCTTTTTATACCCAATCATGTTGCCAATTGACCTAATTAGTGTTAGTTGGTCTTCCAGCTCCTCGTTATGCTCAAATTTACGTTTTCCAGCTTCTTATTGCTACTTGTCCCAACTTTTTTGGGATTTGTTGACACCATTGAATTTTGAATCAACATATTTTTCCCTTAAAATGATACATTTTCTCAGTTTAAACTTTTGTTCCCTGATTTATGTTCTATTCTGAATAAAATATTAGAAGTTGGCACCTCCACATCATTGCATTCAGTTTTTATTCAAGATTTGTATAGTGTCCCAACTTTTTTGGAATCCCGTTTGTATATAACATTTCAGAACTTACACAAAGGCTTGGAAAATAGCGCAATAAGATCCAACAGGATGTTTTTATTTAAAAATCCCACATTTTTTCCAAAGTTAAAAATGAAACTCAGTGAAAAGTTTTGTTTTTTTGACGAAGAACAGGTAGATTCATATTCATTTATATTATTTGCCTTGTCTACAAATGTATATACTTTGAATAAGTTTGTGTTTGTTTAATTTGCTGTATATAAATATATATATACTGTATACAGACAGACAGGATCATTAAAAGGATATACACAGTTACACAATTGCCTAGAGTTTCCCTGGGAAGCACGACCTACATTCTTGAAGTTTTGACCCCTGAGGTAGATATACAGAAACTTTGATACAGGACATGAAACAATATCAATAAATGCACTGTGCATACTGCTCATAACTGTCTCCTAAAAAAAAGCTTACATTCATAATTCTGCACAAGACAGAAGGATTTCACAGATTCCAGGCAGAAATGGCTTTACAATCAAACACTGTTATGGAGTAGAACATGTGTCCTGTTTCTTTTTTAAAGGGTAAAATGTTCAAACCCAAAATGGTTTTAATAGAAATTCATCACCAGAAATGTTGTCCTGTGTGATAATGGAGGCACACAACAACTTTACTCAGTACAGTATACATTTTGGACCAAGGCAAGAGGAGGAGGCCCACTGTTTAAAAACAAAAACAAAATTCTAGGCCCTGTCCCCAACTTCTTTTTAAATTTCTAGTGGTTGAAGTTAAATAATTTCACTGACATTCCAGAATGTATGTAAAAATTGTTAAGTAATTATTTATTTTCATGTGTTTGCATAAATTAATTAAGTGTCATTTATTTTTTATCATAGAAATGTAAATAGGGAACATTGTAGAGGTCTTATTAAAGGAAGTGATTGGTGTGATTATATATAGTGTTTCTTTTCACTTTATTTCTGTCACTTTAGGTTGCAGTTACTATATATTAAAAGCAATATAGTATTACAGTTTAGATTGAAACATATTGCTTAATTTAGCCTTGACAGTAGTCTTAATATTAATGACAAATTTAATTTTCTTGATCTCCTTTGGTTGTTTAATAGTAATTTGACAGAATGCTGTGACAGGTGCATACAGAGAATACCAGATCAAGTGACTAGTGTACAAATGAACGGTGTAGGAAATGGGGTCGCTATAGGCCTCTGAATTTGTAAAATTTGATCAATCACGAGTGCTTAAGGTATGAACAGAAAAATCGGTGAGGGATAATTAAAAATAAAGGGGTATTCAGAAACAATTTAAACGTTATGCAGATTTGCAAATAGTTGGTGTAACTACATAAAACTATGTATTGAAATGTGACCAAAAACAAACAATCCTCAAGGACATAAACAAATGTCAAAGATAACATGCGTGTGAATTCCCATCTCGACAAAAATACATAGAAAAACGGATGTTTTTATATAATTACAAGTGCTCTGAACGCGCATCCCTGCTAATTCTCTGCTAACCTCTAAAGTTACAAAAGATACCGTGCCCACCACCACGCAAACTGACCCACCACGCAGTCATTTTCGCCGCGCGCACCTCTGCGACTATAAACCAAGCTTTAAGTAGTGACAGTCGCACGTAGCGGTGACAGGTCGAATGACAGCCAATATGTGAAGACACCATGTCGAGTGACAGGTTCCTATTGCCGTGTCGGGTCGCGTGAAATGCGCGCATGGCCGTGCCGGGTTGGTTGCCATGCGCATATAACAGTGAAAGATCGAGTGCCATGCGCACGTAGCGGTAACATGTGGAGTGTCAGCTGCCAGTGCCATGCGCACGTAGCGGTGACATGTGAAGTGGCATGCGCAAGTAGCGGTGACATGTGGAGTGCCATGCGCACGTAGCGGTAACATGTGGAGTGGCAGCTGCCAGTGCCATGCTCACGTAGCGGTAACATGTGGAGTGCCATGCGCACGTAGCGGTAACATGTGGAGTGCCATGCGCACGTAGCGGTGACATGTGCAGTGGCATGCGCAAGTAGCGGTGACATGTGGAGTGGCATGCGCACGTAGCGGTGACATGTGCAGTGGCATGCGCAAGTAGCGGTGACATGTGGAGTGGCATGCGCACGTAGCGGTGACATGTGGAGTGGCAGCTGCCAGTGCCATGCGCACGTAGCGGTGACATGTGGAGTGGCAGCTGCCAGTGCCATGCGCACGTAGCGGTGACATGTGGAGTGGCAGCTGCCCGTGGCACGGAAAGATTTTACTCTTACTGAGATATCATTGAATGAGAAAAGTTCTGACCAATATACAGACAAAACTTTTATTCATATAGATGGTTCCAAAATTAAGCTAATTGATTGAAATTTAATTAGCCTATTCAAGTTAACCAAGAACAAACATGACCAAATTCTTGTTTGGCTGCTCCAGATACATTCTGCTGTAAGTGTACCCACAAGCTTTGCTTACAGCAGTGCTTTACAAGCAACACGTCTTCACTCTCCAGTCTTATTTGGGTCACGGGGAAAAGAGTAATACCGTACTAACAGTCAGTTCTTATGACAAGACTGAGACTCTGCTGTGGGAATGCGCGGTGGATCAAAGGTCTCGAGCCAAAGCCGCAGAGCACATTCTCACCAAACGTGACACTCCCTCTCCGCCTCGCATCCATTTCGCGCATGGCAGCGCTGCAAGAGACCGCGAGACGTCCTTGAGCGCGCGCCGCCGACCTGAAATCACGGAAGCGGGTTGTGACGTTGTGCACGAGACCGCGGATTTCGCAGCTCCATGTGAGGAGTCGGTCAGGTGCGGCTCGCTGCTGGCTCCGTGCCACAGGAGTGAGAGGGAGCCGCGATTGGTGTGGAAGCAAGAGGCGTGAGAGCGCGCGGCCACGTGACACCAACACGGAGTCACATCATCCGCGACGCATGACCGGAGATGCGGTGAGGAGGATGCAGTGCAAGGGGGTGGGCTGATGCGCCACAGGAGTTACTGCTGTGCCAAAAACATTTGGAAGCAAAATCAGGTCACTAGATCCGCAAGTAAAAGATTAAAATGCATGACTACAAAAACAAGCATCATACAAATAAGCTGAAAATACGCTCTCAGAAATAGATCGGATAAGATCTCCTCAAATGGTTCTGCAGGTATCCTTCTGTTCTCTTCCTCTGGGAACATTTAGTTGCAGGGTTCTGCAACGCCCAAGTAAACATTGCCCCTCAACAGAAGAACCCTCAAGGGATCTAGACTAATTAATTATCAAATCAAATCAACATTTAGTTATATAGCACTTTACAGCAGCCCAAGTTGAACCAAAGTGCTTCACAGCACTAAAAATGACAACGAAGTGGCAATAAAAATAGAAATAAAAAATACAAAAACTCAATAAAACACTTAATTATAAATAAATAAATGAAAAATGTAGTAATAATAATAAATAAAACAAAACTATACAATAAAAATAAAAACCCATAAAATTATAAAATATTAAAAGCCATTCTAAATAAGTGAGTCTTTAGTTTTGCTTTACACAAAGGGAGGTCCGTAATGTCATGTAACTAAGGTGGACTGGTGTTTCAGAGTTTAGGACCGGCCACTGCAAAGGAGCGATCATCCCATTGTTACCGAGGGACCACTAGCAGGTTTTGGTTAGCAGAACATAAGGCTCTACTTTGTTGATAAAAGCTTACTGTCGCACACAAGTAGGAAGGTGCCAGACTATTAATCACATTAAAAACAAACATCAAAAGTTTAAACTGAATCCCAAATTGTACTGGAAGACAGTGGAGGGAATACAGGATTGTCATATTATTGGTCAGCATACAAGCCGCAGCATTCTGCACAAGTTGCAGACGATGTAAACGAGCTTGAGTGATACATAAAGTGCATTGCAGTAGTCTAGCCGCAAACTAATAAAAGCGTGAATAGCTTTCTCCGATTCAAAAAGGGATTGACCTTTGCGAGGAGGTGAAGCCTGCTCTGACAAGAGAGTCAATGTGTGTCTGAAAGTTTAGACTGCTGTCTAAAGTCACCCCCAAATTTTTGACTACTTGGCTAAAATGAGGAACTGGAGAATCAAGACAAGCAGTGATAAAAATAGAAAAATTGGAGGTGCCAAACATAATACATTCTGGTATACTCTTATTTACAAAGAGACAATTTTGTGACAGCCAAAGTTTGATGTCATGCAGACAACTCTGAATCGATTTCAGCGCATCAGATGAATTTGGCACAACTGGCAGATAGATTTGTAAATCATCTGCATACAGATGAAAAGAAACATTGTGCTTTGAAATAATCAACCCTAATGGCAGCATGTATAAGGGAAATAAAACAGGGCCCAAAATGGATGCCTGTGGAACACCAGAGGTCAAAGGGGCTGAGGAGGAAGACAGATCACCAATCATGACAGAAAAAGTAATATTTGTTAAATATGACCAAACCATTGTAGTATGGGACCTTGAAGGCCAACTTCTTGTGCCAGACGTTAACTAACTAAGCTTCAAAAATATGGTTCAAGTGCTCAGCAACAGTTAAAAAAAACATTTACATTGGTCCAATTTATTTATTCATTCATTAATACATTTTGGACCAATTTAAATGTGATTATCCCAGGGTTTAGGCAGAATCAGCTCCTACCAAGACGGCACCAACCAGATGTCCCACAGCTGAGTTTCAAACCCGCTCTTTAGAAAAACTTTGGCTGACATCATGGATGGTATATCCACTTCTATTTTATACAGTCTATGCTTCAATGTCTAACATGCAGTTAAAGTTATTGTTCGCTTTAATCAAATCAGTCAAGAAAAAAATATAATAGTGTTGATGATGGCGAGTGGTGTAAAAAAGAAAAAAAAATTATGGTATCCACTTGTACTTAGAGATACTATGGCTTTATATTCACACACTGACACAGATAGGGTACACCCTTGAACAGGGTTCCAATCTATTTCAGAATTACACTCACTCACACACTACGGGCAATTTGAAAATGCCAGTTAGCCTAATCTGCGAGACTGTGGGAGGAGTAACCAGAGGAAACCCACCAAGCACGTGGAAAAATGGGGCAGCACGGTGGCATACTGGTTAGCCATGTGGCCTCACACCACCAGGGTTGAGGGTTCGGGTCTGTGGTCATGGAAATTCTATGTTCTCCTTTGCTTGATGGGTTTCCTTCGGGTACTCTGGTTTCCTCCCACAGTTTAAAGACATGCAGAGTAGGCTAATTGGTGTTCCTAAATTGCCCGTAGTGTGTGAATGAGTTTGTGCATACATAGCATGTGATGGATTGGCAACCTGTCCAGGGTGTACCCTGCCTTAAGTCTAAGAGGTATAAAAAAAATTAATAAATTAATGATTTTCAAAATGGTTTTAACACATATAAATATAATATAGCTATGCAAATCTGTCTGTAAGTTATCTATATATAATCATAAAATATGATTTAAAAGATAAATAAAAACTGCACCACAACCTTTTTTAATAGATGTGCCTGCTGTAGTGCCTACTAATGTAATGCTGTATTAACACTTGCATTTATATTGTCTGTGCCTTCTTTTATTATTTAATAATAAGTACAATATATTTCTTATTAATCATTAATTCAGTATTGGCCCTTGCCCTCCTTATAGTGTAACGAATCTAATACAGAGTTGTACATTAGCTTTAAAAGTTTCATTGTGAGCTTAGGGTGTCCAGAACATGTGACACCAAGACCTTGTCACTGGTCTAATATAGTATATGGTAAATTAGTCATCAACATTTGATAACAATAGATAAAGTGATATGTATATTTGTAATGCAACATAGTATTTAGTTGACACTAGGCAGCCTCACTTATAGATATTCATTTTACTAATTAATAAAATAAAATGCAGCAAAAGTTTCAATAAACTCTGCCCAGCAATCAATTTAAAGTATGATACGCCTACAGTTTGACATATGCGCAGTACGCTGTCAAAACTTGCGGTTTAAAATCCGGCACATAAGTGCTCATAACTTCACTTCTGCTTAACATTTTTATTTCATTCATGGTACAGGTTTATCTTCATGCAAAAACCTAAGTATTGCTAAAGTTTTGTTAAATTTTGTCTAGCCAGATTTAGTTACAGCATCACACAAAACTAGCAGACAGATTTTTTTCTGGGAATGGTTTCAGATCCTTCAATTATCAAACCAAGATTATATAAAATTTTATCCCTTTAATTTACTGACTAATCCAGAGTAATAAAATTTAGCCTGACTTGCTGGATCATTTGGGTTCTTTACTATTAATCATATTAATGTACTAATTCCAGTATGTAATCCTGTCTATAATTACAAATATTATGGGAACTTTAAGAACTTTTATTTACATTTATATAACATTTAGCAAAGTTACTGTATAGCAAATTCTGCTGTTATAAAAAAGAATCAACTTTGAGATTGGAAGATCACACTATCATACTTCTGTAAAATTCCTTGGCACTAGATAAGCAAACATGTCAACATTAACGATTCAGGCTCATAACTATGCAACAAACAAGGTATCTTTGCAAGTACTTTTTGCATTGTGTAGGTTCTTTGCATTAGGTAGGGCATTTGGGTAACATGCGTCCGCAGTGTATTACATACCTAGATTTTATCTTATCAGCATATTTATTATTCTAGTTTTACACACGAAGAGGTGAAACTGGGTGAGTAAGATGTACTCTACTTTACTTTGCACCAAAGAAGGTCAAGGACATATATTTTGAAATTTAAATTCATAAAAGCCTGTGGTACACAGATATATGTCAAGAAGACAAACATGGTCTTAGGGATTACTTCAATTTTTTTTAAAACTATTATTATTATTTCAGGAGGTGTAATATTATATGCTGGCTCCAGTGGCAGTGCCAGCCCAAGCCCAGGCAGCCCATCCAGTGGGTACCAGACTCAGTCGCCTTCCACACACTCACAGCCTTCATCCCCAGAGGAGGTCACCTTTACAGAGATCGGCGCTCTTAAACAACAAGGCACCAGTGGAACTCCCTCCTCTCCCAAACTGGTGTTTCAATTCCCAGAGATCTACAGCAGCTCAACACCATCCTCCAACCAGAATACATACTCACACCCAATTGCAGGAAAGAGGCCATGTGGCTTTACTGGCACCTTCACAAGTAAGCACCAGAATCCAATGTCCTTAAACATAAGATTCCTAGTCAAAATACTGATAAATAGATGAATAAATACTTCTTTTTGTTCCCTCCTGATTTCTTTCCATCTGTCTTATTTTCTCAGAGGCAGGGGGTATGGTCCTACTCTGTAAAGTGTGCGGTGACATTGCATCAGGGTTCCATTATGGAGTTCATGCATGTGAGGGCTGCAAGGTAAAATTTACATGCAAGGCACATTGCAGACAAATTACGTTTTTTTTAATAGACCCCCAAGCATCAATGTGTTTTCTGATTTTCCCTCCCGCCAGGGTTTCTTTCGCCGCAGCATTCAGCAGAACATTAACTACAAGATGTGCATGAAGAATGAGAACTGCCTGATCATGCGCATGAACCGCAACCGTTGCCAGCACTGCCGCTTCAAGAAGTGTCTGGCTGTGGGCATGTCCCGTGATGGTGAGTGTCATCGTTGCCTGGTTTCTGCCACCTCGGCTCCACAATGGGCTTCCGACTGCAGAGAAAAACGAAGGCATCACATTTCTCAACCTACATTCTCCATTTAGCTTTAGGAAGTTTTTTAGGAGAGCACATCTTTTTTGGCTTGCATCTGCAGCCCTGCTCTAGTCATTCTGCCCTTTGCAGTATGCTATCTCTCTCTCTCTCTCTCTCTCTCTCTCTCTCTCTCTCTCTCTCTTTGAGCCAGTTTAGGCCCTCTCTTGCGCACTCCCTAAGCTCTCCTTCCTCCACCCATTCCACAGACAATGATTTATGAGGACTGGAGTCATGCAGTCCCTGAAGCTATCCGTCATCTGGAAAACTGCAGCAAGTACAAGAATTATTTTGGGAAACTGGAACACAGGCAACTAGATTACCCCACATGTGCCCTTATGATAGCTCCTGCAATGAATAGCATGCCGCTGCAACAATTAAGCAAGAGTTGCAAAAAATAAAGAGGTGGCTTTGTTGCCCCCTTGGTAACACAAATAAACTATTAATTTCCTGTATCTGTAGTTTTCTCTCCAGAAAAAAAATACAGATAATAAAGAGAAATCAACCCATAATTAAATGACTAAGTAGGAAATATTTGCCTGGCCCAGAAAACAAAACAAGACAACCACACACATTGTGACCTACTTAGTGAGTTTGTTTTTTGGCTTCTAGTCTTCTCGGCAATGTCAGTGCTACCAGCTGTGGGACAATATCAGATCTATGTGAACGTGTGGGGTTTAGCACAAGTAGGTTAAATCGTTAATGATATGAAGAGACAACTTGGGGGGAATTTTAACTAGGTATGCAGGAGAGTAGACAAGCATTCCTGTTGACCCTTAGGAGGGTGTCAAGAACCACAACCTAAAAACCCCTTTCTATTGTTGCACCTATTGCACAAACAGGAAAACCTCATATAACTGCCTCTTCGCCACATTAAAGTGGCCGCCCTGATTTCAACTCAGGCCGTTGTGTGATTTTATCTTTATGACAGAAGCAGATGTTCAGTTTGACACGATGGCACGCTTTCACTTCCGCTGTTATCTTACCATTTCCAGCCTCAATATAGGGCTTATAGAAATAAATCCGTTACGTGTTTTGTCTCTGTGGAACATAACTGAGGGTGGCTCTTACAATTGTTTTTATATGTCCTGTTCATACAGTTATCTATTATTCCACGATGCATAAATGTAAGAGGTGGTTGATATGTCTCTGAAGCTATTTCATCTTCTTAGACTAAAGTTTGAGATTAGTAGGGCAAGTTTTCCTAAGCGTCTTTTGAGGTCATTACCTATAACACTGTAGATCATTTCAATAATTATGGCCTTAGTCCATAGTCCTTAGTGATGAAGATCTTTAAACAATACACCCATGATTAAATGCAATGACAAAATTCTGCTTAAAGGAAACATTCTGATCCAGGCTTATGCAAGAAAAGGGGTTGCATGAACAAAAACTTCCTCAAGGGTAGGTTTAGGTTAGTTTTGATATTTTGATGATTCTGACCATTAGCAAGTTTTCTTCATAATTCACCATTGCCACTGCTGCATTTGCAGCTGTCACATGTGTTTATCTAAGTCTCCTGCAGTCTTCTCAGTGGTAGCTGGGGTCACAATGAGATTTTAATTTCGGACGCTTTGTCAGTGCCTGTCTTTCCTGTCTGTGATTGTCCAGTGTACTGTAAATTTATATTCAGTGTTTCAGCTCTTAGCCTAGACACCCTCTATAGGGTTTGATCTGATGCTGCATTTTCCTTTTCTTTGCATCACATTCCACTGTCCTCTTTTCCTTTTTTTTTTTCCTCTCTTTTTTTCTCTCATGCTGCCCCTCTATATATTAACCCTTTCTTCTTCGTCCTTCTCTCCACTACTTCTCACATTTCTGCTCCTTTGTTGTCAACTCTAATTTCATTCATTGCATTTTTTCTTTCTTTGTTCTCCTCTCTTGGTCGTTTCCCTTTCCTTGTTCTCCCCTTTTCTAATTCTCTTGGCTCTTCTTCCCAATCAACCCAATGAACCCTGGCTCTAATGGGCATCAGTCTTTTTACCCATTCACTTTGGCATTAACATCACGTTTAGCCTGTCCCACTGCCCTATTTACTGGTTGAATGAGGGAGAAAGAGGAGAAGACAGATAAAGAGAGTAAAGGAGAAGAGGGGGGACAGAGAGAAGGAGAATGAGCGGGGGCAGTATACAGTGACATGGGCTCTATTTATAGCTCAACTGGCTGATGGATATTTTTAGTAAAGGAGAGGGACACAACAAGAGGTGTTTTTAGATAAGGATCAGCTGTTTCGGTTATATCTAGTCAGGTTTTCTCTTTAACCCTCCTGTTACCTTTAAATTTGCTAACATTTTTTGACCACAGCAATTTCAACCTCCAGAAAATGACGATAATTAAAATTGTTATCCAAGTTTATGTATAAAAGTCACTGAATAATAAGCAAAGAATATATATTTCAATCATTAATTATGAGACTTTAGGAGAGGTAAAAAGAGAATGGAGTATCTTAATTGGACCAACCTTGCTAAATGTTGAAATGAACATAAGGTTCCTGTCACAATTTGAAGATGCATGCACGTTTGCTATTTCTCCTCCAGTACAAAGTACAATTTTTGCATCATTCGCAAAAATTCCAATTTCATCCTAACCCTACTTGTATCTAGTAATCTGGCAATTTTACTCAATCTTTTAACATTGACATCTATGTTTCTTTGTGTCTTTTTTAGCTGTGCGCTTTGGCCGCATCCCTAAACGTGAGAAGCAGAGGCTGCTGGATGAAATGCAGAGCTACATGAACAGCCTGAATGAGTCAGCCAGCTTAAACGTAGCCTCCTCCCCTCCTTGTGATCCCCCTGCCAGCCCAATGGAGATCCAACCCAAAGAAACGATCGGCTCCATTGCAAAAGCCTATCAGGACATCTTCCCAAATGCTCCTGACCGTCTAACAAAGAGAGCAGCTGGCAGCAACAATGGCAGCAGTGGGTCAACCTCCTTTCAGAGCTCCACTCCTCAGGAAAGCAGCTTCTCTCGTCTTAATCCCCCTGCAACATATCACACTGGAGTACCTGTGGGTTACACAGTAGCTGGTCTCTGCCCTAGACAGCAAATGTCCAGTGACAACAAATGCCCACTGGATAACAGTCATTATCAAAACCATGCTCAGTCCAATCAAATCCCATGCCAGTCTACAGTTAACCCGTCTCCGCAGGCCAATTACGGCAGTAGTTATGCAGCTGGCGAGATGCAGGCTCAGACCTCATGCCCGTGGAAGCTGGTTGCAGGCTCCAAAGTACTGGTGAGAACTAAGTTTATTTTATTACAATGTGATTTATATTACAACACTTTGATAAAGTTGTCATATGAGAAAAGGCAAACATTGCATAGTATGTCATTGTGTATTAAAGAAATTTTACATATTGCCACTTTTCTCTTGCATGTTTCATTTTGTCTTAATGCAAATGTATCACATATATTTTATTTAAAAAAAAATTGTTGTTTATTTATTTATTTATTTATTTGCAAAGAGCCTGTTTACTTCACTGACAGTTAATTCAAATTACTTCATTCTATATTAGGTAGCTTTGATTCCTTGCCATTTCTTTTTTGTAGCTTTTAAAATGTTTTAATTATATGAGCAAAGATTTGTCCTTGAAACAAAAACACATGGAAATTAAATTGTATCATACTTACAGTATACAAAGTATGGGGAAAAGTGAATACATTTATACATATTGAGAAAAATGACATTTAAAAGGCTCACACCTCACTTTTTTAATACTTAGATTGATTTTATTAAATTGTTCTACCTTTAATTGGTTTATTATTTAAATAATTTAAAGCACACACACACACACATATATATATATATATAAATATGGAAATGCTCTTAAATTTTAAAATGTATTTTCTCCACTTATCTGTCTCTCCAGGCCTGCCCTCTAAACGCATGCCCAGTTTCAGCGCCAGGCGTCTCGAGCCAGCAGGTGTGGGAGTCTTTCTCTCAGTGTTTTACCCCTGCAGTGCGGGAGGTGGTGGAGTTTGCCAAGGGCATCCCAGGGTTTCAAGATCTGTGCCAACATGACCAGATCATGTTGCTCAAAGCTGGCACATTTCAGGTACAAATGACTGATCTTGTTAGCTGTAATCTTTTTAAGTAACTTTTTTTTCTTCACCCGCAATAAGTTACTGCATGGGTACATAATATATATATATATATATATATTTTTTTTTTTTTCATTAAAGGTGCTAATGGTGAGGTTCTGCTCGCTGTTTAACCCAAAAGACCGGACAGTGACATTTCTAAATGGACAGGCTTACCCACTGGCGACACTGCGCACATTGGGTATGGGATCCCTGCTGGATGCCATGTTTGACTTCTCTGAGAAACTGGCCTCCCTTAACCTGGAATCTGATGAGATGGCACTTTTCATGGCAGTGGTCCTAGTCTCTGCGGGTAAATTATGGACAAACACTGAATTCTATGTGAGAGGCAGATGGGAATATGCATTTTAAAACTTATGTAAATAATTTCTCCTCTAAGGCTTCAGTCTTAATTTATTAAAAAGACAAAATAGAAATAATACTATAAGATTCCCATTGTTAAATGTTGAATATTCTTTAGCTAATATGCAACATCCATCCATTCTCTCAAATATTTTATGCCTAATATGAGAAATAATAGTTAGATTTATGGAAATGGACACAGCGATCACTGATATGACTGCAAAACCAATGAAAAAAATCAAGCTTTTTTCTTTAGAGAAAACAAGCTTGAATAATTTTTTCCCATTGGTTTTCATTTAGTTAAGACTTTCTAACTAAAGTCAAATCAAATACTCAAAATCCTGACATGCATTCTGATTATGCTGGCTTTTCCACAGACCGAACTGGTGTTTCTGACACGGCAGCGGTGGAGCAGTTACAGGAGAGTCTGATCCGGGCGCTACGAGCCTTGGTTTACCGTCGTCATCCTGATGACAGTGCACTTTTCCCCAAGCTGTTGCTGCGCCTGCCAGACCTGCGCACCCTCAATACCTTGCACTCAGACAAGCTGCTCAACTTCCACATCGACCCATGAGCGGCCAGCTGCCATGATTGCTCATAAAGAAAATGACTTTCATTTCGCAGAACATTTCACCATTTCTGTTATCAGCTTGGTTGAAACGGCTTTGCAGAAACAACTTTGTATGATTGAGCGGACAGGGACACGAAAAGGCGGTTGTTTTAACTGACCAGAGACATGATCTGCTCTTCTTTCCAAGTTATATTCCATGACACAATGCCCAAATCTCAACTTCCTCAAAAGCACCTCAAATACTTTTCCAACAGACATGGATTTCAAAAAGAGTCAGTTTCCTATTCATATCATGACTAACCAGCTACTGTACTGTATAAGGAACCAACCAAATGTTTGGTGTCCTGTTTGGATCATTTTCACCTGTTTTTTTGTTTTTGTTTAGCAGAGCTAGTCTGCACCCAAGACCACATATAGAAATAATGAATAAAGTATAGGGACAATTTAAACATGAACATCAACATAAATGAAAAGAATTTCCATGTACAGAACATAAATATTACAACCATGTCATTCATGTCATGCAGTTGTTTATCATGTATGTATCATAAGTGTTAGTGTAATATTAAATAGCACAATATAACTGTATCATTAAGCACAAAACCTCTGAAGAGTTATTTCACATTTTGAAAGAAATCTAGAAATATTAGTCTTTCATCCTGGCAAAATACATGACATTTCTATTCCTGTTCTGTCGTGGACATACAGTAGTACATACAGTATATTATTGTCTCTTGCTCGAGACAAAACCAGCAGCCACCATAACCCAAGCATGTTTTGTAGAAGCTTATTTTCCTGTTCTGTTGCTGTAAATATTATGGCTGCAGGTACGTGTGACTGAGGCAAAACAGAGAGAGACCAGTAAGGGTTTGGGTGCCTTCTGAAGAAACGTTGTGTCTAACATATGGTTGTGAAAAATAGCAAGAAGTAACGAAAGATCCGATTACACCAGCAAAGACCTCCAATAGCCTTTACTGAGTGTTAGAGGTCTAATCGAGACATTTGGACTGGAGTACAGAAGATTTGTATTGTATGTGTGGAATAATGGTTGATAAAACAATGTGATGTATATTTTGTAAATTATATCCTTCCATAGAAACAAGATAAATATAAGATTATGTACAGTATGTGGTAGCGTGGTCTATTTCTACTGCATGATATTCATCTCAATTTGATGCATTATTAATGTAGGTTCCCTTGCTGCACTGAAAAAAAAAACACCTTTTGTATTCCATGAGGAATAAGGAGCATCTTTGGGACTAAGCACAAGGTGATTTAAAGAAAAGGCATTTTTATTTCAGATGTATATCTCATAAAGGACAGGAAAGAAAGGTGGTGATCTTTGAAGGGATTTCATTTTCCTTATTTTTACTGTGCCCCAAGCAAAACAAAAAAAGCATGAATGTGGGCTATACACAAGCATCTAAATGTTGGCACATTTCATTATATTATATTATATTATATTATATTATATTATATTATATTATATCCTATATATTTTGATTGACAAATTTTGAAAATTCACAATGGGGAAATTGTTTGATGTTACAGCAGTAAAGAAAAAATTGTGCAAATAGAAAATATTATACTATACTATAATGGCAGCACGGTGGGGTAGTGGTAAGCACTATACTGTAGCTTTGCACCTTGTGGGACTGGGTTCGATTTCCGCCTTGGGTCTGTGTGCATGGATTTTGCATGTTTTCCCTCTGCTCCGTACTGCCATTCCCAAATTGCCTGTAGCCTCCAGCAGTTACCATTGGCCTCCATGGTCCCTAATTGAACTACACACGTTCCTGGATGAATGCATGGATGGATGGATGATATTCTGTTGGTGGTGGTCTTTTGGCAGCTTCTGCAAAGGAGTTACAAGCTTGGCACAGTTTTTTACGCCCTATGCCCTGACTGATGCAACACTCACATTTTATCCAGGTTTGGGGCCGTGCATGATACAAATACAGAGCAAGAATATAAGTTAATGTTCATTTCAGATTCCTATGATAGGAGAAAATGTGCTCTTCATGACCAAGGGGGGGATGTTTGCGCCAGATGGGAAGGATTAAGTATTTCAGAAACTGCTGATCTACTGAGATATTCACACAAAATGGTGTAAATAGGTTAAAATTAAATACATACCACCATTATATTTATATTTTATAGCAAAGATTGTCAAGTCAGATCAAAAAGAGGTAAACAGGTATTTGTTGTCTAAGAATCCAAGTTCAGCATATTTTGGTATATTTTGTTCTAAGACACTAGACCAAGCTCCAAGGTCAAAGACCAGTACAAAAATCAACCTAATTTTTAATCTTATATTTTATACTGAGTACAATTTTCTCAAAACCAAATTATCATACTGTGTTTTGGAATCAGTAACCTCAGTAGACCTCTTTCATGTTCCATGTAGCCTATTACGGGCTATTATGTAGCCTGTAACATTTTGGTCACTTCCCGCCTTCATGTGCTACTGGCACAAAAAAACAATGATACAAAAGTAGTTTAGTAGGCGAGTTCATATGAAACTGAACATATCAGCTTGATATTCACTGTGATCCATGATAGCAATCAGCTGCCCTACCTTTAATCTCCAACCTTTTTCATCAGGTTCTTTCATTTGCATTGCAGTTTTGGTTACTTTGTGATCCATCAAGTCTGCATGCAAATCACATAAAAAAACCTAAAACATTAAAACATCAACTGACCGTAGCTAATTAACATGCATGATAAAACTGAGATGCTGTTCTGACCATCTGCGACTGTCGCTTTAAGTCCACACTGTGTGAGATTTAGAATAGCTCCCCTATTAGCAATAAGCTGAAAATAACACTTCCTTCTCTCCACTGAACTGTCTCCCACCCTGTGTGATTGGACCAGTTGTAACGTCTGGGTTTTATAGGAAACGAGGATCCTCTCCGAGGCATTAACATACTTTGGCCTAAATGTAGCACCAAACTATGCCAGACAGATCAGGGTCATTTGGTTATTGACTCAGAAGAGAGAGTAGGTACATATTTTACCTAAAAATTTGTTTGTCTTTTACATATACAGAACGTATTTAATGTGGGAACTTATGAAAGGTCAGAATGGCAGGTAAGAAACTGCAAAAGGAACTGCAGAAGGCTCACACAAGGGGAACAGGCTGAAAAACAGATACACATGGGATTTCACATAGATTACATACAAAACTAGAATGGTTTCTTAATAAATCTCTAATGCACATACACTCACTGGCCACTTCATTAGGTACACCTGTACAACTGCTAGTTTATGCAAGCATCTAATCAACCAACCAATGTCAGCAACTCAATGCATTTAAGCTGCAGACGTGGTAAAGATGATCTGCTGAAGGTCAGACTAAGTATCAGAATGGGGAAGAAAGGTGATTTAAGTGACTTTAAACATCGCATGGTTGTTACTACCAGACTGCCTGATCTAAGTATTTCCAAAACTGCTGATCTACTAGTATTTTCAAGCACAACCATCACAACCGTCTTTAGGGTTTACAAAGAATGGTCTGGAAGAGAGAAAATTTACATAGCCAGTTTCATAATGTGTGTGCTTGTGCTGGGCACCAGGTTATTATTTTGTGCATTGTAGGTGTCAGAACACACTAACAAATAAATTATTAATTTTGTTATTTTATTGAAACAACTCTTAAATTAGTAGTTAATATAACAAATAATGACAAATTAAAATAAAACATGAAGCGAATGTGCATTTTACGTCCAAATGTCTCTTGGTCTCGTTCAGTACATGCAACCACAATCATGGGAAAGACAGTTCAATTGAAGGAAAAGTGTGGTTAAAAAAAAAAAAAAGAAGGTGCACAAACAACAGAGATCACCACAACCTTAAGAAGATTGTCAAGTGAGGCTGGAGTCAATGTATCAAAAAACACATGCACAGATGTCACAAGAAAATGGCTTCAACTGTTCCATTTATAGTGTCAAGCCACTTCTGGACGAGAGTCAGAGTGTTCAGAAGCATCTTCCCTGGGCTAAAGAGAAAAAAGAAGTTTAATTGCTCAGTAGTCCAAAGTCTTCTTTTCAGATGAAAGTAAATTTTTCATTTGATTTGCCTAATCAAAAAAGTCCGGAGGAAGATTGGTGAGGCCCAGAATCCAAGTTGCTTGGAGTCCACCGTACACTCCAAGATTACACTACAGTCTGTGGTGATTTAGGGTGCCATGTAATCTGCTGGTGTGGGTCTACTAGGTATTATCAAATTTAAAGTCAAAGCAGGCATCCACTAGGAAATTTTAAAGCACTTCCTGCTTCCATCTGCTGAACAAGTTTTATATAAATGCAGATTTCCTTTTCCAGCAGAACTTTGCACGGCGCCAAAACTACCACTAACTGGTTTTCTGATTATAAATCACCCCTGCTTCATTGGCCAATCAACTCTCCTGAACTGAACCTCATAAAGAATCTACGGGCTATTGTGAAGAGTCAGATAAGAAACACCCAACTATACAGTTGTGCTGTAGGCTGTTCTCAAAAAGCAACCTGGTTTTCAGTTACGCCTCAGCAGTGCCACAGGCTGATCCCCTGTATACCATGCCACACTGATGCAGTAATTAATGCTAAGGGAGCCATGACTGTGTATTAAGTACATAAATTAACATACTTTTCAGAAGTTGTATATTTCCCTATTTTTCTATATTTTTTAATTGATCTTAGAACATATTCAAATATTTGGATATTTTTGATTTTTTATTTTCATTATCTGTAAGCCCTAATCATTAAAATTAAAGCAATTTTTTGTATATTTTACGCTGCATATTAGGATTCTAGACTATATGAGAGTTTCACATTTTTAATCAAATTATGACAAAAATCACATTTTACATAATTTGGTTGAATATTCTAATTTACTAAGATTCACTGTACATGGTGATCATGCATTAAGGCAAGTAAGGTGCTTAACAAACCGGATGCATGCAAGAAGATTTAACCAACTGTATTATGCTGCCACCATGTGACCATGTGTTGTGTATTTCTTTATATACAGATTAAATAAAACCAGTGGAACTGAACTGGTACAGAGCTGTTATCGGGCCTTAAAAGTTAGGCTCGACAGGGACCGAGCCGGACAGAATTCGGGCCGTCAAGTACATTTTGATTGACAGCCCGAACCTGTTTACAGCCCGAAATTATTCAAATGTGCGCAAGCACACAGTTTTTGCTAAGAATAAGTCATTTATACGTTTTAACATAATTTATTGATAACTAATGTATAGGCTATAGGCCACTTGGAAGTTGGAATGAAGAAAAAAAACAAGTCCTCTGTAACATCGTAACATCTCAACGAGGAATTCTCTGTGATTTTGTGGGTGTACTTTAACAGAATGTTGCATTTTTTGCATTTTACATAACCCACTGGCTCATTATTCTCATTATGCACATGGTCAAAACTTTTCCACACCTCAGACTTGCTGGTGCAACCAAAAGTGCAGCCCTTGTTTCACCTCCTCAACATCCATCTTCGCATGTTTCTCGCACTAATTGAAACACATCACATGACTAATCATTTACCGCACAAGCCACTGAAAACATGACAATAGGTAAATTTTCTATTCTAAGTTTGCCTGTAGGTGTAAGTGTGTGTTCATAAAGTCCTGTGATTATGACCACCTGCCTAATTTTGAGTAAGTTTACCCTTTTGCTACCATAAAATGTATGCACTGTGTTCTGGCACCATTCTATTACAACCCGAATTAGTCTTTTAATCGATTTCATTTACATTAGCAGTTCTGTTGGTTCGAACTACACTGGCCAGCCTTCTCTCCCCACGTGCATCAGTTTTCTTCTCTTCTGACCACTGCACTGGGAACATCCCACAAGAGCTGCAGTTTTGGAGTTGCTCTGACCCAGTCCTCCTGCCAGAGTGTCAAAGTCACTCTGCTTGCCCATTTTTTTCTGCTTCCAGCCCTTCAACTTAAGGAAAAAAGGTTCACTTGCTGGCTAATATATTCCACCTACTTCCAGCCATCACTGTAAGGAGAAACTGTACTGAAAATGTACTGTGAGAAGTGCCAAATTGGAATGGCTAGATAACTGGGTCAGAGCAACTCCAAAACTGCAGCTTATGTGGGATGTTCCCAGTGCAGTGGTCAGAACAGAAGAAACTGGTGAACATGGGCTACCAAAAGTAATCTAAGGAAGAAAAAAGTGGTAACCTAGTGTAGGGGTCATGAGTGACCAAGACTCACTGACACACATGGGGATTGACGGCTGGCCTGTGTAGTCTGATCCAATAGACGAGATACTGTAGCCCAGATTGAGCAAAAGGTTAATGCTGGTTGTGATAGAAAGATGTTAAGACACACAGTGCATCACTGTTATGGTGGCAAAGGGGGGAAACCTATTCAATATTTCATGAGTGGTAATAATGTTATGGCTACTCAGTGGATGTTCCATTTAGGGTGTAATTCCTATCTACAACCATGAGCAAGTGTTTACTGAATTATTTAAGTCAATTTAACACTGAATTATAAGGGATATATTAACCACATGCTATAACAAGGCAAAACAACTCAATTCCTACGAAAACTCCATTTAAATGCTCATATTTTATGCTGTAACCTAACCGTTTTGACTAAATTTGGTTCACGTTAGCAGTTTACAGTTTTCGTTTATTAAAAAAACAAATAAAATGCATTTTTAATTATTTTAATATCTGTGACGTTTTTCTTCTTCCGGGGGAGCGCCGTACGTAATCGACTACGTCACGTCTGGTTACGTTGCTACCCGGAACCAGGAAGCGTTCCCGGAAACGGCTGTGGATCCGAATGGCGATTCCAAGACTTCCAAATAAACCCGTAATATGAGCGACTGGAAACCATATCTTGACATGAAGGAGCAGGTCAAGGCTGTTCAGGTATTGCAAACGTACACCAAAAAGTAAAAATAAAATTTAGTAATACTCTTTGGCTGTAGTGACGTCAAGCTAACTTGCTAATGTGTAACCATAGCTAAACTAGTTCACAAACTTCTCAAGGTAAATTGAACAAAACTTTGGCTCGATATTTCTGAACTAAGTGTGAAATAAAATACGTTTTTTTTTTCGTAAATTTTATCTCTAAATTAAGTAATTTGCATCCAATGTGTATTACATTTACATTTAGAAGTGGGTTGTAATGTTCTAATAGAAGCTTATAGTTTTATATTAATAATTAAGTATTTATTACTTATTTCATGCTGTTCTATTTTTAAAACTGCAACCAATTCTTATCCTGTTGCACCCTACTTCTTATAGCCTCTCCAAAACATAACAATGAAGTGACATTGTGAAGAAGAAGAAGAAGAAGATCTGTGACTGGAGCTGTGCAGACCTACATTACCCAGCCACCTGAAAGTTAACCGCGGTCTGCCATGTTTGTGACTGCATATCTTGCGTTTGTGGCCCTGGTGGTCCTGTGCGTGTGTCTGGAACTCGCAGCACGACGCATCGCTTCTCCACAGTCCACTCAGACAACTGTCGCCAACCCGTCCTTCCTCTCGTTCCAGAAGCTCTTCTTAAAAACATACCTGCTGGCTCTATGGGCCGACTGGCTGCAGGGGCCCTACCTTTACAAGCTCTATCAGCATTACAGCTTCCTGGAGTCCCAAATTGCCATCTTATATGTCTGCGGTCTGGCCTCGTGTGTGCTGTTTGCCCCCGTGGCTGGCTGGTTGCCGCAGGTTCTGGGTCGAAGGCAGTTGTGCCTCCTTTTCTGTGTGTCCTACTCTGTGTGCTGCCTCACCAAATTGTCTCGGGACTATTTTGTGCTCATTCTGGGTCGTGTCCTGGGTGGACTCTCCACTTCACTTCTCAGTACGGCCTTCGAGGCCTGGTACGTGCACTGCCATGTTGACATGCATGATTTTCCCAAAGAATGGATCCCTTTGACATTTGGAAAAGCTGCAGACTGGAATCACGGGCTGGCTGTGGGCGCTGGGCTTGTTGCAAACCTTTTAGCAGAATGGTTGGAGCTGGGACCGGTAGCTCCCTTTCTGCTTGCCATACCAAGCCTAGTGGCTTGTGGTTGGATGGTATTTTTCGATTGGGGTAATGAGGAAAAACTGGAACGAGGAGCTCAAAAAGACAGAAGCAGTGCTCATCCTGGCCTACAAAGTGCTCCTCAGACTCGATTTCGGCGGGCCTGTCTGGAAGGTGTGCGCTTTCTGTTCTCAGAACGTCGAGTAGTACTCTTGGGTGGTGTGCAGGCCCTTTTTGAGAGTGTACTTTACGTTTTCATATTTCTGTGGACACCCGTGTTGGAGCCACAGGGCCCACCTCTTGGCATCGTCTTCTCTTGCCTTATGGCAGCCAGCATGGCAGGATCAACACTGTTCCGGCTGGCCACATCAGCCCGCTACCGGCTTCAGCCGGCCCACCTGCTGGGCTTGGCCACACTTCTTGCCTTCTTCTCCTTCTTTATGCTGACATTTTCCACGGCACCAGGCCAGCCAAAGCCTAGGGAATCATTCCTGGCCTTCCTGTTGCTGGAATTGGCCTGTGGCTTCTACTTTCCCGCCGTAAGTTTCCTGCAAGGCCGCGTGATCCCTGTGGAACGACGGGCTGCAGTCTTGGCCTGCTTTCGTCTGCCTCTCAACCTGCTGGCATGCTTGGCCTTGCTGGCGCTACATGGTGAGGTGTCAGGGGCTGGTGCAGGTGAGGCAGGTAGCGGCACCAGGCACATGTTCGCCGGCTGTGCCGGAATGATGCTGGCAGCCTTGCTGGCCGCTGTGAGCCTCTTCACTTTGGGGAAGAATGATGCAGACCTGCGACTAGACGGGACCAAAGGAGAGGGTGAGATTTAATCAGGACGATGAGAGGATTTCCGGTTCATCAAGTTTAGTAGTCAAGACACCATGCTGTATACATGTTTAAACTATATTTACAACAAAACCTTTCAAATAAAGTACTTTTGTCAAATGGCTGCTTGTATGCCGGAAGTTTCTTTTTTTTTTTTGCAAAGTGTTCAATGGTATAGCAGACCAAAGATGATGTTACATTTTTATGGTTGTTCATTCAGTGTTGTTTTATAGCCAAATTTGTAAGTGAATAATAACATCAGTACATTAAGTATTTATTTTTTACAGTTTGTCTGTAGTTTTATCCATGTAAACTCTGTTTCAGATAGCTCAGTCAGCTCTATGGGTAAATTATTGGGTATAAATGTATAATTATTTTATATTTTTAGAAATTGATTAAAATAAAAAAAGCAGGAGTACCTGTGTTCAAGAAAATTTTTAAACATCTGGATTAGTCTTGCCACATTTGTTATTTTTCTTTAGGCGTGCATGCATAGAACCAAATAAAAAGCACAATCATGTTGTTTTAAACATTCACATTTAAACACAAAGTAAACCAAACCTGACAGCAAAATTACCTTTTTTTCTTTTCTTTTTTTTTTTCTGCAGACTTGGGTATTTTCACATTTGTTAATTGCAGAGCTATTGCATCTTCTACGCTTTTCATAAGTTAAAAAAAAATGTAATAAAACTTTCTGTTGAGCATTTTTGTTTATTGTAATCCATGGCAACTAAACAAATTATGGCTTATGAACAAACATCATAAAAAGCACCATAAATGCATATTTCGTCAATATAAAAAATTAACAAATACATAAATAAATGAAGAAAAGAAAAATAATCGGTTGTGAACTGTAATGGCCACAGTAAAAATACAATATTTATTTGAGATTGTATTTGAGGAAAACAATAATTTTGAAGTTTTTTGTTTGTTTGTTTGTTTCTTTTTCAGTGAACTTCACCAGAAATGAGTCAGTACTTGACTTAATCTGTCATTTTTATATCAGGGGTGGATGCATTTACACATTGAGTCATGCCTTGTATGGGGGTGTATATTGCTAGGCTCCTGTTCTATAGTGTACAGTGTCAGTTGTACACTTATCTTTCTTCTGACAAAATCGTTTTAACACTCATCTTTTTCTTTAGAAGCAGAACAAGGCTCCTAATAAACTGGAAAAAATATCAGTTCATTGTTAAGAAAAATTACATGGGATTTTTCCAATGTGTTTGTGTTATTCATAGGCCTAGTGTCAATCATCAGTGTAGAGATTTCATTTATTTTTACTTTTATCAACACAGTATTAACACTACATATAATTTTTCTATCATCTGTGTTTTGGATACAAAGTAATTATTTTGTAATATGTTTGTACCATCTTTACAAGCCCATTCCTGTAACCACACAGTATAAGAGAAACAAAAACAGACAACTAATGGTACAATGAAACTCCTTATCTACTGAGATATTGATGTTGAACTGTCTGTTGTTCATTAGCTCAATATAAGATCACAAATGAGTGAGTGATGATCTACACTGTCTGGCCAAAATAAATAAATTGCACACTGTTTAATATGATTATCAAGAGTTTTCCTAGAATAACTCTTTCAAAATCTGAGCCCTAGAATATTCCTGTCATAAAAGAAGATGATGTGATAACCTGGTCATTCAGTACATTTAGGTCATCAGCCTTTAGTTTAGACCTGACCTGAATGATTTAACTCCAGATCATAACACTGCCTCAAAGATTTGTACATGGACTATGCATGATGGGTGCATCGATTCATTCGCTTCCCTTCTTATCCTGACATGCCATCACTATTCAGGTCTATTCGAACTCATCAAAAAGTCCAATCTATATGCCCCTAGCAAACCAAAGCTGATTTATACCTAATTAGTCTCACTAACAAGTGTTTTTTCTTATGGACACATAGCTGTTAAGCCCCAATCCAATTAGTTCTTGTCACATTGTATGTGTGGAAATGCGCATAATTTCTCTATTAAACGCAGCCCTGATTTCTAATGTAAGTTTTTTGTTTTGTTTTTATTATGCAACTTTATTAAGTGTTTAAGTGATCTCTAAACATTTTTTATTTCCGACTACGTTTCTTCCAAGTTGATATAATCCTGCCAGGTGTTAATAATGTACTGGAGGGTTCCAATAATTACAAATCTTAGTTTTTTTCCTCCCCTTGTTTCAGGCCAATAATTTGATTATTCTGAAAGGGTTTTTTTTTTGGCCAGACAATGCGTCATATGAGTGATTTTTGGACATCTGGATATATTTGCAAGGCAAATGTGTTGAAATTAATCTTTGGAGTGTCACAGTTTTAAACAATTCATTGTTCCTTGTTCTACCAAACCTGATTTAACCCATAAAGTGCAGAGTAACCATGTTGGAAAGCCACTAGAACTGCAACTTTTCCTGACTAAATACAACCCTGACAAACAGTAATCAGTCATTTATTCCTATCAATCTTTTCTGACCTTTGCATTTTTATAATGATCCCCACATCTTAAAGTAACCTAAACAACATCTCACGATAGTGTACGTCATCAGTGTCCACTCATCCGGGTGCTAATGCTGGTGAGGTACGTTCTGCAAACAAACAAAAACCTTTCCATGCCCGTGTGCTGTTTGTGAATGTGCTGTCGTCTACACAGAGTGAGTGAATGTATATTTATTTTGTATATGTTTGGCAGTATTAGGCTGCAGCTGAACATTTTATCTAGTGCCTTGGTAATTATCAGGGTTCTGTATGGAACCCCGTAAATGAAACGGAGATTAAAGGGCAAAAGGTGAATGCCTCAAACATGAGATACTCCTACTGCAGTGTTAAAGGGGGTATCGTTATAGGTCATGCTATAATAAGTATATGTGTAATGCCAACACATACCACGTGAAGGAATTTGTAGTGCTTTTAATTTAGATTGTGATGTCTGGGTCAGACTGTAGGCAAATCAAATGAAAGTTTGACAAGGCATTTCGTAAACCAAAGGGGAATCAATATAAAAAATAAACAAATGAAGGCATTGATTACCAGAAAAAAAAAATTGTCGATAAGAAGAATTCCTTGTCATGGAATGTTCTTATTTAATCCGTTCACTCTGATAATAGGGTTTTCTCTGCATGGCATCATAATTCCAGCTGTTGCACAACATCTGGTACAGAAAAGTTGCAGCCTCACACAAATTCACTGGCACAGAACATATTAATAGAGTATTTACTACATATATTTCTTTTTTAAAAACCAATAGGCAAAATAGCCCATGCCACCTAAAGAACCCATTAAGAAGGAAGCACCGAAGAAGGACGGCGGCTTCTTTTTTACCATTCGGAACGCGTTGGGTAGGACTGCAGACAGTAAGGTGGTGTGGATGTCTCCCAACACCTTGCGGAATGCGTAGCGCTTTTGCACGCGCTCGAAAAACGACTGGAGGTTGGGTCTGCTTCCGTCCTCCCAGTACTTCTTGGAAAGTCCCAAAAACTTAAGCCTGTGCAACGTGGCTCCAAGATATATATCGGCTAGCGTAAAGTCAGGTCCACAAAGCCACAACTCATTCTTTTGACCTGTGAGCAAAAGAAGTGGGGTTATAAATCATAAACGTTGTGCTGTAGTGTCTTTTTAATGAACAATTTAATTACACAGAAGCATTTCAAAACCAAGCATTTCTACCATTTCAGGTATAAGGAGAGTACAGGAGCGTGTAATAATATGATAAGCTGTTGGAGTTAGAGAGCACCAGTAAATTCAAGAAAAAAATCAAGTGAAGTTAATCAACTTAATTATTCATGGAGATAAACACTTTTTTTGATTCCATAGGGCTATAACCCCAGATACTGAAAAGATGATATGTAACCTTAATATCTATATTATGAAGGTAATAACCTTTAATATCCGAACTTATAATTCCTTCTAAGTTTTAATATACAACTTATATTTCTTTTTTTTCCACCAAAAAAGAAAGTGCTGAGGAAATTAAAATGGTTGAATAGCTATGCCAGGCACCATATGGAGCTATAATAATTTTGGGTTGACATCTGTTCAGCTGTTTTGTAGGTTATGTGCTATATGTTTAATTCCTTTGTGCTTTAAGAATGTATTGCAGATAAATGAACTTTACATAAATTCCATTTAAATTGTTGTAACTGTCACTAATCTTTTTTTTTTTTTTTTATGTTGTCTGTCACATGTGATACTGGACTGAAATAGTATGGCCTGTTACCTAAAATGGCAAAATAACAAGACAGAAATAAGTGATTGTTAAAGTAAGAAAGACAAACTTGCCTTGATATTCCAGTTTTCTCTTTTCAAGTTCTGCCTCTACCTGGTCTAGTACCATTGCCAACTCAACAAGGATCTTCTTCAGGTAGTTCACATTATCATGGTCCAATATCTTTGCCTGGTAGAACAAGATAGACCTGTCAACCAACACCCTATACCAGAAATTTAATGCATGAAGCCATTTTCTCTTACTGTTATTGCATAAAGAAGTTACATTTCAATTCAATTCAATTTTATTTGTATAGCGCTTTTAACAATTGTCAATGTCGGAAAGCAGCTTTACACAATCAAAAGAATTATTTAAGTTTGTATGGAATGTGAAAGTGGATGAATCAAAATGGTCAGATAGTCCCTGATGAGCAAGCCGAGGGGGACAGTGGCAAGGAAAAACACCCCTATGGTAATAGGAAGAAACCTTGAGAGGGACCGGACTCAATAGGAAACCCATCCTCATTTAGGTGAAGCAGAAAGCAGGAATTAATCTGCATTCATACTGTGTGTTAGGTGGCAGGCAGTCCAGCATAACAGTTGATGTTAACTGATGTTAATATGGAGTCCAGGTAGTTATTGGAGGCTCAGGTAGACTTGGAAATTCCAGTTCTAAACTGTCGAGCAACTGCAGCCAAGTCATTTAAAACGTAGAGTTATTTGATAGTTTGACTGACTTATTCTGCACAGGTTTGTTTACAGACCTTTTATGTTTTAGTAAAAAAAAAAAAAAGTCATACTGTGCAAACACTAGTCAAAATTTTTATTTTTATTTTTTTTTTTTAAGAAGATACGCAGACATTAGCTCTGGCTGCAAGACACATAACAATGTGGCGGTTATAACTTATTAATTTTGTATAGTCTATACTTACACAACTACTTGTGCAGTGGACAGATTTTTTAAATTAATGTAATTTTCAATATGGTGATGCTAGGAGTCTCCAGTGTCTGAGCATTAACAGGATAAGTTAAGTTAACAGGATCAATAAAGTATCTATCTGCCAATCTCTCTATCTATTTTCCTGTCTTATTAACTTGAGTAAAGAGAGCAACTGTTAATGGCTTTTTTTTTTAAATAGACGTGATAAGACATAATCATTACATAAACGTTATCCATATAAGGATAATAAGGTACAACATAATGTCCTCTAATAAATGAAAAAAAAAAAAAAAAGTTGCCGCCCTATATTTGGGTTAATATTCACACACTAGGGGGCGCTCTTGCGTGGCTATGGGGTAGGACGTGTTTGGCTCGTGCTCTCGCCGAACTCTTGTTTTTTTATATAAATAAGCGCTTTATTTTTCGAAAACACTATATAAAATTTTATATGATTTTACTTTAAATTAAGGGGGAAATTAACATGCGGGTCAATGGCGGAAAAACTACGCAAATATAAATACGACGCATCATCTAATACTAGGCCCAACGTCGCCTCGTCTTCGTGCTCCACCGTCACCCGGTCCCGAGCAACACCACCCCCTCCGGGCAGTCCGGAGAAAATGGATCCTGAGGCCTTGAAATCCGAGATTCTTCGTTCATTAAAAGAAGACATCTCGGCAGTAATTAAGGCTGAACTAAAAAATGCGCTTGCCGATGATTTCAGCGCCCTTAGGAACGAAATACAATCCGTTAAAAGGGAAATTATAAACAATGCGGCGGCCTTTCACTCTGAAATACAGGAGATGAAGACCGTGATACAGGAGGTGGAAGGCGGCCTATCAACGTGCTCAGACGAGGTGACAACTTTAAAATCTGTGGTCACTTGTTTGAAAACAGAGGTAGCTGAGCTAAGAGGGAAATGCGAGGACATGGAGGGAAGGATGAGAAGATGCAATATCAGGATAGTGGGGGTAGCTGAGACGGAGGGATCAAACTCTAGTGTATTTGTTTCGAGGCTGCTGAAAGAAACACTACAACTGGAGAAGGATGTGCTTGTGGACCACTCGCATAGAATTCAGGCTAAAAGAAGATCGGATGGAAAACCGCGTGTCATCATGGCTAAACTTCATTATCACCAAGACTGTGTCGAGGTGTTGAGCCGTGCGCGCGCTCGGGCTCCGCTGAGATTTAACGGAGAATCAGTCGCCATCTTTCCGGATTATACTGCGAGTGTTGCCAAGGCCAGGGCTGCGTTTACCGAGGCTCGGAATCTACTGCGCAATCGTCAGGGTGTCCGGTATGGCATTCTATACCCAGCCCGTTTACGTGTTTCACACGACGGGAGAGAAAAGGTGTTTACAGATGCAGAGGAAGCCATGAGGTATATCAGGAAAAACATTATCCCCACAGAGGCTTAAAAACTATGAAAACACTTAATTTATCCGTCTATACCGTTTTCCAGCCTAGACCGCGTTTCAGTGGAGCAGTGACCTTTTAGTTCGCGTTGTTTTTAGCTCCTTCCAGAGGACGTACAGGGTACTGTTCAGTCATGAGCAGGAGACTTTCCACAGATAATTCTGACATGACAATATTTGCTTAATAGTCTCGCTGCTGATGGAAACATCACAAATTTTACTATTGATATATCGTTAAGGTTTCCTTCCCTACTTTTTTTTTTTTATTGTTGTTTGGTTTATTTATTTTATTGGTATTATTATTATTATCATCATCATTATTATTGTTGTTATTACTATTTTATTATATTTTTTTAATTAATAATATAGCTCTTCTTTAATTGTGAGCTTGTATTGATTAGTTGCAGTTTAAGAGAAGAGTCTAATAGTATTGCCTTTGCTGGTGTCAATAGGCTTACTTTAACTGTTTTTCTTATTGCTATTACCATTATTATTACTATCTTATTCCGCAGATTTTACGACATATCATAATGCGCTATTTGAGTAACTTTAGTATGGTGGGTTTGGCGGGAGCGTGAGCTGTTGGCTCTGTAGAGCTCCCAACACAAACACTTAATGTGTGGATTTGTTTTTGCAGGGTATTTTGTTCACCATGTTCTTGTAGGTGATGGGGGGGAGGGGGGTGGGGTTTTATCCGGGGTTTTTTTTTCTACCAGACTTATTCTGTCAGATGTCCATGTTAATTTTCACTCACTTTCAAGTTGCTTTTATGGATTTCATACATATAAATACTTCCCCTTAAGATGACGGCTATCCAAACTTTTAAAGGGCTCAATGGCTGTTCAGTTAATTTCGTGAGCTGGAATGTTAAGTCACTTAACCATCCCGTGAAACGTAAAAAGGTATTTGCACATTTAAAACAACTTGATGCGGACATCGCATTTCTTCAGGAGACTCATTTACGTACAACGGATCATTTCCGGCTCAGAGGGATTTGGGCGGAACAGATATATCACTCCAATTTCCATTCAAAAGCTAGAGGTGTGGCCATACTCATCAAGAAAAATATACCATTCACTATGACTAGTATAGAGGCTGATTCCTTGGGGCGATATGTTATTGTGGTGGGCCAGCTATATTCCCTCCCAGTCATTCTGGCCAATATTTATGCACCAAACTGGGATAACCCTGCATTCTTCTCAAATATTTTCTCTCGGTTACCAGATATATCATCGCACCACCTTATTCTTGGTGGCGACACAAATTGTGTACTCTCCCCCGTTTTAGACCGTAGCTCGTCCAAAAAAGCTCCCCTTTCTAAATCAGCACGTTCAATTAAACTTTTTCTTAAATCATATGGTATAGCTGATGTTTGGCGGTTTCGTAACCCAATTTCCAGAGAATATTCCTTCTTTTCTTCTGTTCATAAGACCTTTTCCCGTATAGATGCTTTTTTCCTAGACAAGAGACTTCTTCCTTTTATTACCAAATGTCATTATGGAGCTATAGTTATATCTGATCATGGTCCCCTAATTATGAAAATGCGTATCCCCAATACACAATCCAGCTACCGTCCCTGGAGGTTAAACTCCTTGCTTCTATCAGAGGAAGCTTTCACTGAATTCATTTCCTCTGAGATTGCACTATTTCTTGAGATCAATCAAACACCAGGGATGTCCTCTTCAACTATATGGGAGTCACTTAAGGCATATTTACGAGGCCAGATAATTTCATATTGCGCAAAGAAGAATAAAAATGACACTGCACGTTTTAAAGAACTGGCTGATGAGATACTGGAGCTAGATAGACTATATAGTTATGTACCCTCTGCAGACATAATGAAAAAGCGTATACTTTTGCAGACTGAGTTTGATCTCCTGTCAACAAGGCAGGCTGAATATCTTCTTTCTAAATCAAGACATATGTCCTATGAGCATGGGGACAAGGCTGGGCGAACACTTGCTCATCAGCTAAAACAAAGAACTGCCAATCAGTCTATCCCTATAATTAACAATGAGCAAGGTTTAAAAAATACTGATAGCCTTAAAATTAATGCATGTTTCCGAAATTATTATCAGTCACTATATACTTCCGATTCATGTGTCGATCCTCTTTCCCTGGAGGACTTTTTCAATAATATACATATCCCTTCTATAGATCCAGTGAATGTTGCTGAATTGGAAGAAAATCTCACGGTGGAAGAAATAGCCTCAGCAATTGCATCTATGCAGAGTGGCAAGTCACCAGGACCGGATGGTTTCCCAACAGATTTCTTTAAAAAATTTTCAGAGCAGCTTTCACCTTTACTGTTATCAGTTTTTGAAGAGTCACTTTCAGTAAAATCCCTACCACCAACCATGCGTCAGGCAGTTATCTCATTAATCCTTAAAAAAGACAAGAACCCTCTCGAGTGTAGCTCATACCGTCCAATCTCCCTACTTAATACCGATGCCAAAGTGCTCGCTAAAGTCCTTGCGCGACGTTTAGAGGGGGTGTTGCCCTCCATTATATCACCTGACCAAACGGGGTTTATTAAGAATCGTTATTCTTTTTTTAACATCAGACGACTTTTGAATATTCTTTATGGCCCCTCCCCACCTGGCACACCAGAGGTAGTTCTCTCATTGGATGCAGAAAAGGCATTTGACCGTGTGGAATGGGGTTATCTTTTTAATACTCTGGAGAGGTTTGGATTTGGTCAAAAGCTTATATCATGGATAAAACTTTTATACACATCTCCATTAGCCGCTGTGCGTACTAATAACAGCATATCTGCTTATTTTGAGCTTCAACGTGGCACGAGGCAGGGATGCCCTCTGTCTCCACTTTTATTTGCAGTCGCAATGGAACCACTTGCTTCAACTCTGAGACAAAGAGCCGATATCCATGGTATTCAACGGGCAGGATTGGAACATAAGGTGTCGCTTTATGCAGACGACATGTTATTGTATTTGTCACAACCCCTGACAAACTTACCCAAGTTAGTGACTCTACTTACAGAGTTTGGCAAAATATCTGGCTATAAAGTTAATATCCAGAAGAGTGAACTAATGCCTGTTGGTGATGGGGTCATTCTGTCATCTTTAAGCTCAATTCCCTTTAAGATTAGCCCTAAAAAATTTAAATACCTTGGGATTTGGGTTACGCATGATCATAAAGACTTGTTCGGAGCCAATTATCCACCTCTCTTATCCAATCTTAAACAGGATCTTGAGCGTTGGGACCACCTTCATCTTTCATTGGGTGGAAGAATTAATACAATAAAAATGAATGTATTGCCCAAATTTTTGTATATTTTTCAGTGCCTTCCGTTATTTTTAACAAAATCTTTCTTCTCCAAATTAAATAATCAGATCTCAACCTTTATTTGGAACAAAAAAACACCAAGAATTAAAAGAATTATACTGCAGAGACCTCGTGCAAAAGGAGGGATGGCACTTCCAAATTTCATGTATTATTACTGGGCAGCCAATATAAGAGCGCTGTTATTCTGGTTAAATAATGACATTAATCCCCCTGTTTGGACAATTCTGGAGGGGGCCTCAGTTAGGCCCACTTCTCTAATAGCATTATTGTGTTCTAAAATACCATTTATTCAACCAATCTCTAGTTTGACCTCTAATCCAGTTGTTATACATTCAGTTAAAATCTGGAATCAATTCAGATTATCGTTTTCCCTTAAGGAGTTACCACAGGCTGCCCCAATTGCTAAAAATTACATGTTTGTTCCGTCTATGATGGATGATGCCTTTAAAGTTTGGGCTAGAAAGGGTTTGGTCTCACTGTCTGAACTCTATATTGATGGAAATTTTGCATCCTTCGAACAGTTGGTGCAGAAATACGACATTCCCAAATCACATTTTTATAGGTACTTGCAGCTTCGGAACTTTGTAGCATTGAATTCTAATAATTTCCCATCATGCCCTCCACTTTCTTTATTAGATTCAATATCTGAATGTAAATCAGTCCAAAAACGAACTATACGCAGGATTTACGAAATACTCAATATGTATGATTTAACACCCTTAGACTTACTTAGGAATAAATGGGAGACAGATTTAGATGAACCAATCTCAGAGGAAATCTGGCACAAAATAATACAGGGAATCTTCTCATCATCCATTTGCCTTAGACATGCTGTAATACAATTTAAGATTGTGCATCGTCTACATTGGTCAAAAGTCAGACTCTCTAAGATTAAGGCTGATATAGACACCACGTGTGACAGATGCAGACAGGCTCCTGCAACTCTGCTGCATATGTTCTGGACTTGTCCAAGACTCTACATGTTCTGGACCAATATTTTTGAAACTTTTTCTGGAGTATTTGGAGAGATAGTAGAGCCAACTCCATTTGTTGCATTGTTTGGTGTGCCTCCAGAAAATACCAGTTTTAACCAAAGGGAAATTAAAATATTGGCTTTCTGTTCCCTTTTGGCTAGGAGATTAATCTTGACTAAATGGAAAGATCCTGATCCACCAACATTTAGCCACTGGATAAGGGAGGTGATGCACTGTCTTAAACTGGAGAAAATTAGGTATACAGTTAGAGGGTCTACTGACACATTTTACAGTATTTGGCAGCCTTTCTTAACTTTTGCTGAGGTTATAAACGCAGATAAGATAGTACCGCAAAGGAAGTGTGTGTGAAGATTACTTATTATTATTTTATTTATGGACATCTGATTGTTATGGCATCCTTGTGTTTGTCTGGTTTGGGGGGGGAGGGGGGGTTGATTTTGTGTTCTCTTTTGTTGTGGTTTGTTGTGTTTTTTTTTTTTCTGTAAAGTTTGAAAATAAATAAAAAAACTTTGAACAAAAAAAATATTCACACACTAAACAAATGCTAAACAAAGAATATGGTTTTTGAAACAATCCCATTTCACACTATCTTACCATGAGTTTTTTCTGCTTTGAAAGATAAGGCTCTGTCAGCTGTGGCTCCTCGTGGTCCAGCTTCATTAGTTCAGACGCTGCATTGGCCAAGTGTCCTGATAGAGTGGAATGATAAAATAATATGTTCTGAAGTGACTCAAATCTGATATTTTACCCTAATGTGACACAGATCAGATTCTTTAGTGCTGTCTGAATGCACAAATCTAATGTTTTTCAAATAAAATCAGTGGCAATTTTGTATGTTGTCCTAGATTATATAATGTATATTTCTGATATGTGGTCATTTAACTTAAAGGAGAACGATCAGATCGGAATGCATGTGACGTTTTGCCTGACATCATCATTCAGCACTAGCAGTGCAGGGATAGCTACAGTAGTACTAACCACAAAGATCAGTGCTTGTTTCCAAAATGTTTTATAGGGGGGAAATGGAGCTGACACTAAAACAGAATGCTTTGGGGAAAAAAAGTTAAGAAAGACCAATTTAAACAAATGTTAAACAATGTTCCAGTTGAATGAGTACAATAAGATCTATGGTTTTGAAGAGTTTTGTAGGCAGATGTGAGCATACTTTTTAATGAAAGATTTCCAACAAATTAGGTTGTAATGAGAGATGTATACTTAAAAATCTAATTTGAAATTTTATGGAATTTTCATCCAGCAAATGGAAATCCACAAATATTTACCATAAAGGAGATTTATTAGGGCTTGTGCATAACTTTGCTGTAGTCATTAAAACCATAACAAGACATCGGGCTGAATCAGGTCTACTGGTTTGATTTACTGGTCTGTTTCATTGCATAATGCATGTGCAATGCAGTTCAGTACAAATAAGCCATATCCAATAACAGGGGTGTTTGCATAACCACCTTGCATTCTTTTACAGCTGAGGTTCATGCCAATGCAAGGTCAACACTTGATCAAATAACAGCGGACGTAAATCAGAGAGTCCCAAAGCATTTTAATGCAGCTGGCGTTAATGCCATTAAAAGGTCAGCTCTCCTTTTGGAGACAATACATTTGTTTTAAGTTGTTTTTTAAATGTAAGAATTCAGTAACACCCAGTGCCAAAAAACAGGTTTTATGCACTTTGACTGCAAATTGCAATGAAACAGTTTCAACAGAAAGCACTAAATTGTGGCATCACTTACTACGTATTTCAGCAGTGGCGTACTTTGGGATCATGGAGTCAGTGGTGAGCTCAGGGTGGAGGATGCAGCCGTGTGTGTATGCATCCATTGGCAGGCCATCCAGAAGCTCTCGATATTGCTTCACCCGAGCATGCATGGGTGTGCCTTCATCTGGAATAAGTTGGGATATTGTATCTGTAGCAACACACATAAACAGAACATACCTTATTACACGTACTGCTTTAAGTATGGACTTGTAAACCTAAGCTCCTTTATGTGCCTTCTCATATTTAAGAAATGATTTAGTACTTCACAGATGCTAGTTAATTCCTTATTCTGCGAAATAACATGGCTCAGTTTCAGCCATGTGTGCACCAGCTGCATTGACCCATTAAGAATAAAGTAGAAGAAACAGCCAACTTTTGATTAAAGTCATTGCAGGCACATTTGCTTTGTTTCAATGCAACTGACGCAAAGGACTAAAGAATGCTTTGAAGATGGAGCTGAAAAAGAAAGACAGGGCACACGTGTCAAGCTCTTTCTACAACATCTTGATACATTAGGGACAAGGGATGAAAGCAGCCTGGCTATCCTCCAGACTGCTGACTAATCAGTGTCTACCCTGCACCTGCACATCTCTATCAGGCTTGAGGAGAGATCTGCTGCAAAGCTGCCTTAGAGTATGTCAACCTAATGCTTCCCCTTATCCCTGTGAAAATCAGGACTGATTGACGTCAGTCGGTGAAAGCCACGTCACCATGCAGGATAGGTTTCACTCCATTAACACACTTGTTTGAACTTGGCAAAGTGTTTTATGTAGTGGTTAACTGGAAACAGGTGGAGGAACCATGCACAACCTTCTGCTGGTGTGAGAATATATCAAGAAATATACCCACTTGGACTGACATCGGTAGTGTAACTGCCATACAGCTCCTGGGTCCTGGTTTGGATCCAGAACTTGGCATAGAGTTTAAAGGCCGACAGCTTCTCTACCACATCCTAAAAACATCCTAAGTTAAACTATGAATATGTGTTAGCTGTACAGGGTGTACTCCCACCTTGCACAACTTTGATAAAAATGACTAAAGATGAATAAATGATCATGTCCACCATCTTGGCAAAATTCAACCCTTTCTAATTCTACCTGATCAAGAGAAAGCAATATTCAGAGTATCAGGACACCTCACAACCTATACACCAACAGTAGAATCCCTCAATACTGTACCTTCAGACACCGTCTACAGCTTTAATCAGGAACAATGAGCGTTTAAGAACTAAAAATGCAGGTCAGTAACTTCACTATCCTTTAAAATGGAATGTTTGCTTTTGTGAGAGTCACAATCTTGTACTGTAATGTGTACAGTATGCTGTAGAGCCTTAAGTGGTCCACTGACAGTTCAGTCTTTCAGAATCCTTAAACGCTTCTAGAAATAAAGCATTAAAATAACGTAAGTTAAAGAGAACAACCGAGGCTAAAGCTCCATCTTCTTTCTAATTAGCTTCCTAAAAATGTCAATATTTCTTTTCCTCCTATAGTGACTAAGTGACATCTCCTACCCAAGAGTCTTTCTTAGGGAGCGTAGCTGTCTTGCACAAAACAAAAGCCTTTTAAGCTTACAGAGTTCTTTTTTTTTTTTTTTACAGTTTAACATTTACTGTATATGCAATTTGTTGAAGTGACATTGTTGTAGGGGTGTCTGAGCTTTTAGGTCAATAATCTTGTCAAATTACTCACTCACTCCCTTCCTTCAGACTGTCAGGTCCTAAGCCTGCTTAAGATAATTTAACTAGTCTTTATGGGCCAAGTTTAGATATAATACAAACATAGAAGAACCCATGCCCCAAAGTGTGGTTCACCCATGCCCACGGGAACCAAAGGCCCGGCCATCTGATTTAATCCCACAGAAAAGCTAAGGCAGCACAATTCACCACAAAAAACACGACAGAAAGACACCAGAACATGCAGTGCAAGCAAAGAGCCCAAGGTCACCAACCCATCTGTCCAAAATCCCCAGATCCCAATTAGATTGAGCACCCATGGTTCTGATCCACGGAGGCCCCACCCTACAAATCACAGCAGTCAAATGATCCTCTACCAACGTCCTACTGCCAGACACCACAACACCACCCTAAGAGACCCTTCAAAGCCATGTCCCATGGAACCAGAGCTGCTCAGTGGCACAAGAGAGCCCAAAGTCAATGTGGTTTTAATGTTATGGCTAATCAGTTTAAATTTATCTATCTATCTATTTTTTAATCTAGTATAAATCCCATAATTTACTCTATTCAATAAGTATCTCTATGCTCTTTGCCTCTCGGTGTAATGCCCTTACATCTGACAATAATCAAACTCAAATTAAATTCATTGTCTCTGTCTTGTGACTGTCAGCCTTACCTCCATCCAAAATTTTAATACTTACCACCCACAAAGTTGGTCTCTAAGTATTCGATGATTTGGTTGTAGTCACTGACGATGGTGTCTCCGTGTATGAAGACAGGCACCTCCTCTCCAAGGTTAAGCCTCATGAACCAGGGCTCCTTGTGCTCGGTAAGAGGTAGACTCACATCCCGCTCTTCACATAGCAGACCCTTCTCGTTAATCACCAGACGCACCTGCCAGACAAGAAACTTCAGCTCAAGGACATATTTAATATACATCAAGTTAGATACAGGACTCTTGACAATAAATTCAATCCTCTTTTTAGGATTTAGTTTGTTTTTTGTAAACTTTCCAGACTTTCTACAGTATGTGCAATTTTTAAAGGACACTTAATACTTTAAAGAAGCACTAAAATATTGTAGAGCTTGTTTTAGAGAAGCCAGTGTTAGAATGGGAGATGAGAAAGACGAACCAATAACCTTTAGTGTCTTCAGTCTATAATGCTTGGATATATTGCTTTATTATTTGAATATTCTATAAAAAAAACATAAATTTGAAAAATCAACAGTGCTGTTTTAAGGATGTAACAAATACCAATCTGAAGCTAATTATTTTACAATAATGGCACATCCCTAGGTATTTCATTTATTCCACCAACAATTGGCAATACAATTTTTTATTCATTACAGAACAACACAATTTTCTATGCATTTTTTTATTTAATTAATGCTATGGAATGTCTGCATTTTATCCCTTTTTATCTCTTTCTTCTTTAAAGTTAATAATAAGGCGCTTTAGCCTGAAGACTTCCCTATGTGAGAAACCATATGTTTACATATAAATTACAGCTCTCCCACTGACTGTATCCAAGTGTTGACACTGGAGACTCCTTACAAAAACAACACCAATTCACCATTAACCAGTGTATGTAATGCTTTTACTAGACTTTTGCTGTTTTAGGAAAATAATTATCACTTTTTGACCAATCAGAATTCTAAAAAAAAAAAAAAACATTGCAGGATTTAGGTTATGTGACAGTTAAATATTATCAGTAACATAACAGCTGATACAAAAAAAAAACAATTATACATTAGTACTGTATATGCACAAAGGAGTTACTTGTTAAATAAACTGCACATTGGAATTAAAAGGTCAGTTTACCATAAATTAACAGGGTGTTAGAACCTAGTTTTAAAGACAAGCTGTGCAGAATTTATTGCTGAGTGGAACACTTGAGACCGTCCCTTATGTTGTTTGATCAGTGATACTTGATATGCGCCAAAGGCTCCTGTTTGTCTGTACTGCATGTCCTGAACTGAGAAGAGCCCCGAACACAGACGCTATTAGTTGTCATGGGAGCCTACTGAAAACAATGTCTAGACTGAGATCTTTTTTCTTTTGAATTTGAACCTGGTTAATGAATAGTAAGTTTGAAATTTCCATACAGTATACACAAGAAATGAAGTGTTTGTAAAAATTAATGGAAAAAGAATGGCAAGCAAAACCTTTTTTACAACGTCTGTTGGCTCCACGTCATGTTGTTCATGGTAGCCAGCCAAACTTTGTATGCTGAGGTATTTAGTGTGTCTAATATACCTGATGTGCTTGAATGGCTAAGCTGCATTACTGAATGATTTGAATAGTGTTCAAATTATTTCATCATGTAATTATTTTGTATTTAACTTCACTCTCGTTAACTGCATATCATTCTGCATACCATCATCTGCCAGCTCGATTCCACTGCTTCCACAATGCCCCTGACCACATTATAAAATAAATCACCAGACACATTGTCTACAATCAAATGTCTCTCCATCTCACCCGAAACAAACTCTAGGATCCTAAAAAGTCTGACAGAAACTGCCCTAGCTGCATGTCTGACAAGCATCATGTCCCAAGAGCAGCAAAACTGCCACCAGATCTCATCATCCTCAATGTTTCAGGAGCATCTGACACAGTCAACTTGGACTTGACAGTTTTTTTTACAGTCATATAAAAAGACTTAGAAGGGATGCATATCTGCTTTATGAAGATTTTTCACGGATGTCCCACATGGCTTCATGCTTGTCGTGATACTGACATGGGTTTTCATACCATTGCTGATGGCACGCAAGTTTCCTCCATCAGACACTCATGTTTCTGCACATACTGTATCTTGCAAACAGCTTATCATGGATGGCAGATCATGAGCTATAAAGCTAAGTCCTAGCAAAACTGAACCTAGAGATGCATCACCATATGCATTCAAGGTAAACTCTCAAATCTAAGAAAAAAAAAACATCTTTTACTAGTCGTTCACTAGCTGTCCTTCCTTGGAGCACTCTGGGTAGGTACTAACCACAGCATACTAGGAATGACTGATAAGACCGGTTGTGGGTACGCTTTGATCATCACAAATTGCTTTTGTCGCAGTCTCTCAGACCTTTATGCTTCCCCACATCGACTTGTAAACTGACTGTTTACTTGCTTACTAATATAACCGACCCCTTGACAGGTGCCACTGTAATGACAAAATGTATGTTTTATCTTGTTATGGCTGATCAGTGTAAAGACAGTGTGAAAGTCTCAAAATACAAGTTCTGGTGAAAAAAAAAAGGATCAGCAGGTTGTTCAAAATGTTGCTTGATTTTAGAAAGAAAGCTGTGAAGTTGTAAATGTGTTTATGATCTATAGTTGCTGATCCAGCTGAATAGATGAATCATAAGTGACTGCTTACCCTCCATAAATGCAAGCTATAGTATATGAACTAATGGAGTCTAGATGCTATATTGCACCTTTTTTTTTTCTAGAAGAGCGCCATCTGATTGTGCTCAAACTCATTAAAAGGTTACTAGTGAGGTGAGTAAAACACAAAGCAAATGAAACAATTTTAAATATAGACAGTGTGCTGTGGAAGCTCAGGGATTAATGTTCTACATCAGTGCTCAGCTGATTATTATTTTAAATTTGAATACTTAAACTACCAGATAATTGCTTTCGAGAACTTGTGCAAAGCATCCGCTGTATAATTGGACTGCATCTTCTCTAAACTCTAAGTTGCTTTGGAATAAGTAATTGTTTCCAGACATGTTACTGAGCAAATATCCAATATCAGTATTGAGTCAACAACAAAACCGATCCAGTTATTCATGGAATTCTTTTTTTTTTTCTTGGGATTCCTTTCTCTGAGTCACCGCATCTGATCATTTGATCCGCAAGTTATTCACACAAGTTTTAAGCTAGATGCCCTTCCTGCCACAAATCAACCATTTTTCCTGGCTATGGATTGGCACGAGGGACGCCCTGCATCTCCAGTGGCTCTGTATTTTTAATATAGGCACAGAGTTAAGTGCTCAGTGAAATCCAGACTCTCAGCAACCAAGAGCCTCAAATGCCTGAGAGACCTCTGCACCACATTTACATGCAAAAATAGTACAGTAAGGTAGGTTAGTGCTTTAATTACAAAACACTTGTTTTAATGCATACATATTTATAGGATTCTGAATAATAATCAATAAAATCTTTTTTCAATTATGAAACCACTTCAGAGTAAACATGCAGCCTTTCATACTACACCAGGCCAGCACAAGGCACAGTGCACACACATTCACACACTTGTTCACACCTAGGAGTAATGTGAAGTACCAAATACTTTAATGCCATTTTATTATCATAATAGTATATTATTATTATTACTACTGATGTGGGTAGATTTTTCAAATAACGCTTATAATTTTGTTGTTTGAAATATTCAATTTAATAAACACCCTAAAATATTCAATAGACAGAAGACAACTGGATGTGCATTCCATAATTTCTGCCAGTTTGTTTGGAAAGGCTTTTTCTACCTTAATCGCAATGTTAAAGTCATCCTTCTCATTTCTAGAAATACAGATTGAATTTAAATAAATTAACAAATGAATGAATCCTCACTTAGCACTCAGCAGATAGACCTGACCTTATCAGCTGGTGTGTAACAATCCAATGTCCATGCCTGTCAAGTGATACCAGAGGCATGTCACTTATTCGTTTTGCATTTTTAGAAACACTTTAAGCATATCACTGAAAAGATAATATGGAGCACTGAATTTAAACAATCTGACTAACTGATAGCAGATTCTGATTTAATGTCATCCTGTCTAAACAACTGAATATTTTTTCTTTTATCAGGCCCAGAACATTTACTGCAATGCAAGAGGAAATCATGTCTGCATAAAACATCAGTTCTGATACATTACACAGGTACAACAATCTTCTATGTTCGGCAATGATGCAATGTTCGATATTCTTGTATGTATTAAGTACAAGCACAAAAACAAGCCAGAAGGCCGTCAAATTGAGCATTAGCTATAATACCGTTAAATACATTTTTGCCTATGGACCCAGATTACTTTACACCAGACCTGTATGCTATATATATGCTCCATTTGTCTAAACATGGACGAATCTCATCTAATGCTTTCATCTGAGTCATAATTCAGTGTTGAGACATTTCATTGACTTGCTGGAGATAATGTGTCTGCGTCCAGGATGCTACGACACATTAAAAGTTGAGCCTCATAAAATGCAGCTCGGCTAGTAAGTTCGGTGGGGGAGAAGGTCTGCTCATCTTTGCTTGAGTGAAGTCGTGACTTCCATGTAAACCAGCCGCTTCACTGCCTTATATATGCCAACTTCCGGCAGAACAGTTCCCTGAACCCAGTCTTAAAGCTTGATATTGAGATGATCAGCTGAATCAGGAAATTCACAGGATTTTATGATGCCTGGAATCTCCAGGGCTGCATCATGCTACATCCTGAGTAGTAGTATGCCAGGCACATGCTCACAGTGGCATCTACTACAAGATACATCTCAGTCAGTTTTTTTCTTTTTCCCCTCATAGCCAGGCTGACATGTTTTAATGAATAATTTAAAGAGTAAGATCTAAGTCCCTGACCATGCACAATGGTGAAAGCTGTCAAAATAGGTCATGCATCCCTTAAAATAAAATGATTTGGAGCATCGGTAATTATACATGTAATTATACTGCACAGGTATAATCCCAGCATCTTTAGCTATAATAATAATAAAGCAAATAGATGAATAAAAATGAATGCAGTGTTTTTCCCAGTGTGTCCTAATGCATAACATGCAGTGTAGAGCCAGAGCTCCTCCATTTTGCTAGCTATGTGTTTACCTTTTGCGAGCTGAAAGACTGAGTCCAGTGGTACAAAACGAGGCGGTCTTTAGAGAAGGGCTTGTGCTCCACCGGCGGCTCGTGACTCTCCTCTCCGTCCGCGAGCTTTCCGTCCTCGTCCATGGCAGAGATGGGCCACCAGCTGCAGTTGGTGGGGGTGACATGGTTGGAAGACGCCATGACGGAGGATGCTCGTGCGTGCGAGAGAAAGGGTACCAGCCGGGGAGGGATGATGCTGATGAGAGAGAGAGAGAGAGCGGAAGGAGGGAGCGCAATAACAACTCGCGGGATCTTCACCACCACGAGCACCTCAGCCACGGGTTATTGCGTTTCACCCGAAATCGAATCAATCAAAACAGAGGATGCTCCAGAAATGCTCCGTTAATTAACGAGACATATAATTACAATTAATTCATGCGTGGGTTTATCTATACACACACGCGCGCGCGCGCACACATTGACGCCCGAGCGAGCAGTAACACATGAAAAAACTATCTGATGATGCCTGGATTCTTACCGCCATAAAGGTCAAGAGTAACTTCTGACGCCCTGCATCAAGGGTTTAGAAAGTCTCTTTACAGAGATCCCAGATGAAACATTTTATTCCTGAACTTTTTACCAGTGCAACACATGTATTATGGTTATTTACATAGATATAGTTCTTGGTAATTATTGTGGTATGGCTGTAACCATTTTATATATACGTTTTGCAAGGTTAAAGGATTTTATTTAAGAAGAAAAAAACACCAATGACTAAAAAGTGTAGAAAACATAATTGTTTTAACAAAATATAGCAAGATTCATATGGAATGTCCAAAATATTTGCAGATTACAATTCTTGCATGTAGCTTTTTTCAGAATTATTATTATTATTTCTTTTTTATGCTTATGTCATGTTTGTTTTACTTGTTTATCGGCTATATTTGTTATCCTTTCAATTTAAACGATTAGAAAAATTGTTTTAGGAAACATTATTTGTTGTCAATACGTTTGTTACATGCATTTTAAGGCATATAAAAAAATACAAATTTTCTTTAAAATAATTCATTTAGGAATAGGTTTTATGGGGTTTTTTTTTTTTTGGGTTTATAAATTGTATGAGTTAAATTTTTAAATGCTGCATATTCTACAACTAAAAAATTTATAAAGTTGTTCAGTTGGAGCCAGGCTTTCCAGTTTTGCAATACCTTATTTTCCCAGCAGGGTGTGCGCTTCTCTAGGTGTTGCCTCACAGCCATGGCGCATTAGGATCCTGAGGCACACTGAGGAGTCGTCAATGGCCCAATCCTAAATGGATCCCTGTTTGAAGGACATATTGCACAAAAAGTATTACCAGGTGCAAACTTAGCTTCTGGCTTTTACCAAGCATTGTTTAGTTCAAGGTCACATAAATGTAGTTTACTTTTAATTGAATTTATGAGTTTATATTCTGTGTACATACTGTGTATTACAATAACCATGGAACCTAGTACGGTTGTCAATAAATTTATATTTTTGGATAGTGTTCATAAAACTCTATTTTTGCTTACTGATTTCTTGTTTTGTTATTACTTTAGTGTTAACAGTTACCACTTTTAAATTTATTAATATATTTAAAGTTCCAAAATACAAGTTGTATTGTTTTAACTGCACACAATGTCCACAAGAGGGCGCGATGTTGTCATTTATTACTATTAAGCGAAAGTCAATTAAAATCTCCAAAATTATTGATATAGTATTTCGAGAGGGTTTTAGAAATTTTTATATAATTCAAAAACATAATATTATGAGGTCCAACGCTTTGCAAGGTTTTGTTATTCATCAAATCATCACGTTACCTCTTAACACCTTTTTTAAGGCTTATCATGTAGCTTAGTCATTAACATTGGCCCATGTCTCTTAGCTTATTCCTAAATCCTTATTAGACCAGACGCACTGCACAAGCATAATTCTAAACAAAATCCTAAGACATAAGTTATTTTTAAATCGTGTGACATAAAAAGTGAACAAAAGTCAGGCTGCTGTGTGGACCTGTTGAATGTTCAGTAGCATCCCTTATATGCAGTCTTAACACAAAGATTTGTCTATGTAATCTAATTTTGACCATATGCGTATGTCCATGCTTAATTTTACAGTCTTGCTATAATGTTTACATATACTTTTTTAATTTATTTACAATAATTTTTCGTTTCCAAAAGCCTCATATAAACTAATCATGACGCATCACTTACTGTAGTTTAGATAACACTTGCACATCCTGTGCTGGGTTGGTAGTGATGGGGTTGGGCAAAAAATAAAAAAATTAAGAATGTTATTCCAATATGTAATTACAAATCAGTGCCTTAGAATAGCACTTTAGTCCATCAGGGTAAATATAGATTTTAAAGATGAGAAATACACACACACACACACATACACAAAAATATATAGGTTGCCTGGAGTCTATCCCAGGCCAATCTATTGCAGGGCATACACACACTACAGGCAATTTTGGAATGCTAATTAACCTGCATAAATGGGGAATATGGGAGGAAACCGGAGTACCCGGAGGAAACTCACCAAGCAGGGAAAGTCCATGCAAAATCCACACACAGACCTATATATTTACTTTAAATAAACAACAAAATTACTCAGTGTACTCTCAGAAATAAAAGCACCAAATTTAAGAAGGTGCTTATTTCATTTGTATATCTTTTAAAGGTAAATGTTAAAATGCAGCCACTATTCTTTTTTTTTCTTTTCAGAAATTTTCTAATTGTTGTTGATGATAATGATTATATATATATATATAATATATATATATTACATCTAATCTTCATGAAATGCAACTTTTTGGAACACCCAGTCAGCTTGGCACAGATTTAACTGAACCTGATATGGCCACATGCTCTCCCACCCCCTTCAACTGCAAGTGATCTGGCACAGCGTTGAGCAGGGCCTGTAGCCGGGGCAGGATTGGGCTGTATTTTTGGATACAGCGTCGGGGTCTGGTTAGCCTTGTTGGGAGTGCTGGAGCATTAACCGAGAATTCGGTGGAGAAAATAGGGGAGACAGGGAGAGACAGGGAGAGGGAAGAGCCATGAAAGACCACCGGCTCACCAATTCGACTCAATGGTACTCACCTTGAAAAAGAAAAAAAAACATGTAACTAAAGAAAAGTAACTCCCTCTCCCTAGTCAAATCCGCTCTGTACCGACAAGGAGGATCATCATTAAGTTTGAAATACCAGTGGATTAGTTGCTGTTAAAAAAAACAATCAAGGATTCGGGTAAAACAGAACAGCTGTTAAGAGAAGATGCGGGCCGGCGATCAGACGCACCGACAATGACTGAAGTTCAAGAACAAGAGTTCCCCTTGGCGGAAATACACGTTTAAACAATTTAACGTCACTTTGGAAAAGAACAAAGTTTTGAAGAATTGTTTTTCTCGTTTTCTTTAATTCATTCATTCGTAAAGAATGAGTGGAGGTCGCTTTGAGTTTGACGACGGCGGCGCGTACTGCGGCGGCTGGGAGGGAGGCAAAGCGCACGGCCACGGCATCTGCACGGGTCCGAAGGGTCAAGGCGAGTTCTCTGGCTCATGGAATTACGGGTTCGAGGTGGTCGGGGTGTACACCTGGCCCAGCGGGAACACCTACGAGGGCTACTGGGCTCAGGGAAAGCGTCACGGCCTGGGGGTCGAAACCAAAGGCCACTGGTTGTACAAGGGCGAGTGGACGCACGGCTTCAAAGGCAGGTACGGCACGCGCATGAGCCTCGGCAGCGGCGCCAAATACGAGGGCACGTGGAATAACGGCCTGCAGGACGGCTACGGCACCGAGACCTACGCGGATGGCGGTGAGTTTAGCGCGTAACATCCCCTCATTTAACATCCGTCTCTTGTAAGGTGCGTTTCTATCCACGTTCTCCCCTTAAAAAGAAAAATCCGAATCATTTTGCGTTCACACTTTTGCTCCAAAGAGAATTTTGTTTTGCAGGAACTAGCAGGGGATGATGAAACGTTAAAACCACCACCTAAAAGCCAGATTTATGCTCGGGGTGAATAGGGAAATTGTTGTACTGATATTTGTAAATGCTTAAAAACTGTTTTAGAACTTAAGCATATTCAATTAAACAATAGGTGCAATTCTAGAACTGTTCTCAGACCAGTTTACATTTGTGCATCTGCAAATTTCAGTTCTAGAAATTCTTCAGTTGAGTAGACCCTGAATAATTGTTGTTTGTAAACAACAAAGACGATGTCATCTATGGTTTTAGAAGGCTATGCAGATTTAGCACCATTGTAACCATCCAAAGTTCTACAAGAAGGTAAAAGGAACACTTGTGAAAAACCTGTTTTAAATTGTGATATTAGCCGATGTTTACTTGTCACACTGTATGTTCAATAAGGTTTGTTCTCAAACGATGAATTACATGATGGAAACGTAATACAAAACAAGTGATCTTGGGGAATTAAAGAACATTTATTAACATTTTACATTTGGAAATCACCATTGTCACCACCGCATTCTGTCATCCCAGTGTATTATAATCATATGGTGTATTTCTATTGGTGGTTGACAGCTTTGTGGCAGCACACACATTTAGTTGAAAACTTCAGACACTGCCAAAAATTTGTCATAAGTTGTCTTTCCACAGACCCACATCTGAAAACCGCCATGAAGATGATGGTTAGGATTATGACTCTCACAGAACAACTAGAAATAGAGAAATGGCATTAACCTGAAAGAAACATGCTGATAGACATTACAGACCTGATGTTAGAGGAAATTCATCATATATTTTGCCATGCAGAACACTTGTGATGGATGTGGAAAAAAACTGAAAACTGAGAAAAACCGCAAGTTTCTCTACACTGTATTTCACGGCCAACGTGGTCCCTGACTGCAAAATGTTCGAGAATCCCTATCGCATTGCATGACTTTAAAAATCCTTTTTTTCACCCATATAACGTCCAATGAAATTTTTGTTTCTCTCCAAAAATCTATCAAAAAAATCTTTTTGAAAAGTTCACAATTCAATCGACAGCCAGGTGTTAACTACAATTCCCAAATAGAAGATGATTCTTGCATAGGAATTGTTGAGTTTAGCCACAATAGGATAATCTGTCACACTTTTTATATCATTTCAAAGTGACCTGCATGCATTGACCATATTCTGCACTCCAGTTTTCCTCAGTCTCCAGAAAGTATCCCAGTGGTAGCGATTGGTTCATATAGTTCCTGAAATGATAAGCAAGTGGTGTAGTGGTTGTGATTTGGCAATCAGATCTGGCAGTCATTCTACTGTCTTATATATAGACTACATGGAGGGGTAAAATATGGGCCAGTACTGGGGCATCAGTCATATGCTACATGTTTAACCCAAAACAGAAACTCAGGTCAGATGAATTACACAGCTTATTACATAGCAAGTAGCCTAATGGTTAGTTTAACACATCCTCCTTTGTTTATATGCATGCATGATTTTTAAAGATGGCTAGTGTTCAGGAAAGAGCAATAAAGTGTAAAGGATTCTGCCCGAAACCCACTCGCTTAACAGATTATAAAGGTGGCACAATGGCATCACCACAGATGGCCTGCTGGGTAAATGCCCATCACTAAGGAGTGTTTGCCAAAGGAAAGGGGAGCAGGGGATTACAAATTAAAGCTGTAATGGATTCTGTTCACATTATGTGTTTGAGAGAGTCTGGGGTGAATATAAAATCGCAGTGTTCCTGTCCATCTGTGATTTTTTTTTTTTAAGTGAAGTGAGTGTTAGTATAAATATATTAGAATTCTTTTTAGATTTTTTGTTTTTCTACCCAAAACTATTAAGAATAAGCATTAAAAGAAAGACAAAAGTGAAAATAAACTCCTGAAAATTTAATAAAACAATATAATTATCCATAGTGACATTTTTTAAAAAGTATCTACCAATATTACATTTAAACTTCTATTTGTAAAGATAATTATATTTAAAAGGCCGAGACACCACGTTTAGCCAGGTACAAAGCAGTGCTGCTGGTTTAGTACTGTGTAGAAAGACAAACCATTCAGAGTCTATCCTTACAGTCAATACCTATGCACTGGAAATGATGAACACAGTCATGTGTTGCCTATCCTTGAGTCTCAGGGACATACAGTAAATAACCATGTGTGGTTTATGGCATGTGTGGTTTATGGCAGAGTTTGTTAAAGAACATGCATGTCTATTGTGGTTGCAGCTGAGGACAGAAAGTATTGCGTATGGGTCAGCATGGAACATTTACATCTACAAAAAAAAAAGTTTTGTCTTTTATTTTTACGTAATTTATATGATTTGTTTTATGAACATAGACCATGTACTTATTAGAGCCATAGATTCTTTTGTTTTTAGATCATGAACATTTTGTGTATTGACAGAATATATAAGTTGCGAGGTGTCATTATTTACTTGTTTTTAAGTCATTGGAGTTCCGATGAAAAACAGAATTTGCATAACCAGGTAAATATGCTTCTAACTTTGAGTGCTCAGTAATAAATATAATAACCTTGATCATGATGGGTTTTTGCATTTGATGGGCAACTTTCAGGTATAAGAAAATGCCCCAAAAGCCATTGTGCAGTGTTTTTAGTAGTTCTGGGATTTGAACTTACAACCTTCTGGTCAGTAGTGCAGAATATAAACTGTTCAGTTTATCCTTTGCTGCTGTCATATATCTGTTAGTGTTTTATGCTCACTAGACCTTGTCTTGACAGGCACCTTCCAAGGCCAGTTTACGAGTGGAATGCGACATGGCTACGGTGTGCGTCAGAGCGTTCCCTATGGTATGGCTGCTGTGGTGCGCTCTCCTTTGCGCAACTCGCTAACCTCACTGCGTAGTGAGCACAGCAATGGCACATTGCTGCAGCAGGATGTTCCCATCATCACCACCACAAACGCATCAGGCCAGGAGACTGTTGTCACCTCGTCCATGCTTATGGGGCCCTCTCGTGGTGGCTTTGCTCTCAGTCTACATGGTGACCCTGAACTTGCCAAGCCAAAGAAGAAGGGTCTTTTCCGTCGCAGCTCGCTGCTGGGCAAGCTGACCAAGTCGGAATCCCGTACATCCCTGTCCAGCCAGAAAAGCAAGATCAGCTTCCTGCGCAGCGAGTCGGCCCTCAGTTCAGCGACTAGTGATGCCAACTCCACCATCAGCGTGGGTGACAGTGAAGCAGAGGGTGAGGGCCACGAGTTCCCACCTGTCGAGGCTGACATTGATGCTACCACCACTGAGGTTTACATGGGTGAGTGGAAGAACGATAAGCGGTCAGGATACGGCATCAGTGAGCGCTCCAGTGGCCTCAAGTATGAAGGCGAGTGGCTGGACAACCAGAGGCACGGCTACGGCTGCACCACCTTCGCTGAGGGCGGTAAAGAGGAGGGCAAGTATGTACACAATGTTCTGGTGAAGGCTGTGAAGAAAAAGGTCATTCAACTCAAGGGCACCAAGGTCAAGCAGAAAGTGGAAAGGAGCGTCGAGGGAGCGCAGAGGGCCGCTGCTATTGCCAAACAGAAAGCGGAAATCGCCAGCTCGAGGTTAGTGTCAATGTGTGACTAAGTGACTTTGATGTGCAAGAGAAATTCAGTGTACTTTATGCAGGTGTTATTGTATAAATACACCAGCCTTAGCTTATCAAAACTTGCACAAGCTTATCAAAATGGAGCAGGGAAAAATCTGCTGATGTAATCTCACCCACTCTCTCACACACACACATGCTACAATTTTCAAACATGTTAAAGTAGTCACTTGATTTGTATAAGGAAATAGGCGACAAAAGGAGCTATGTGTAACCTCTCAGACTTTTCCCTTTGAGATGAATGAAGACAATTAATAACACGAGAAATTTAATTTCTGTAATCATGTATGAATGTCTATAAGGTAGTTGTTGATAAATTTTAAAGACAAAATAAATCCGTTCTCATGTATTAGTATTCAGCAAAGGAGGACATTTCTCTCACAGTGAAAACAGAATGCTTTGTCTAGGTCCATAAGTCTCTTTTAATTAGTAACTGGTCTTTGTCTGGTCTTTAGAAAACAGAATTAGATATAACCCTGCTGTCCAGGTTCAGTGGAGCCAGCTGCAGGATACCTTGAATGGTGGTTTACAGTATGATCTCTAACCTTTCAGTGATGGGATCAGCAGTTTCGTTTCTATGTAGGTTTCCACCAGTCTCTTGTAAACACTTATTAGTTTTATAACAACAGATTAACCCAAGTGAACATTTGCCAGGGGAACTCCAGTACAATACACCAGGATAGAAAGGTTACTCATTAAATTGGGTTTGAAAAACAACTGTGTTGATTAATACAAAGTCCTACTGGGTCTGGGCACATCAGGTAAACGTCTGCTTCGTGTGAAGACAACAAGTTTGTGCCTTCTACCATCAATATGACGAAATTGAGGAGTCTTTGTTCTGTGTCATGCACATGGCAGCTAGACAAATGCTGAAAAGGAAAAGCCTATGATTTGTTTTTACAAATGAGGCATGTCCAAGCGTTTCATTCCAAGATGTATGACTTTGATGTATGACCATCGTCTTCCTCCTGTAGTGGAGTCCTCTTACATGATGTGCAATACAAAGCTGCAGAGAGTGTGGAGGTTTCTAATGCTTGATTGGATGGACAGCCAAAAAAAGCGTAGTAGTATCTCTTTGTGTATTATAATTTAAAATAATTGTAACACTGTATAGAAAGAGGCCTTTTGTGTGGTTATGTCTGACGTATGCATGAGTGACGAAAATAGACAAATCATAAAACTTTTTCTTTTCATTAAATATTGCACTGTATTGTAATTTCAGCATTTTTTTCTTTATTGTTTCTTATTACAACCTTTGTATTATTATTATTTTTTAAATACATTGTTTATTATATCTTTAATTGTACATGTAGTTCCCACCAGTTGTGAGAGCAGGGCTGGTGTGCTTTAAACTGTGCATCTCCTTACAAGGAGGGAAGATTTTATCAAATCCTCACCACCTGGAATTAACCCACTGTTTATAAGAGCGAGTGTCCGAATGACGAGTCGCAGAGCCTGTCAGTGGCTCAGAGAACTCTAAATATTTTACCTGAGAGACAAGTAGATTTATTAATGTTGGTGGCTTTTGACTCTCTCTCTCTCGCTCTCTTTCTCTGTCTCTGTCTCTCTCGCTCTCTTTCACATCATGGCTGAGTTGAGACTACATGAAGATCCTCCAAGAGTGTTTTTACATTTCTTCATGCAGTGATAGAGTCAGGAAGCAGATCATTCTCACTGCGGTGGTCTCTGACTTACCTGGTGAAAAAAAAAAATTCTTCACAGTATAAAACGTGTTATTACGCGTCAGCGCGTCCCAAGGGTGGGATTCAAGTTACAGTATAGTGTTGCGGTACAAAATTGGATGCTAATGTGTCACCGTATATCACAAATCATGCTTTGTTTGCTTTGATGAGTGGTAACATACCAAAGAATGGGCTTGTTCTCCGCATTTCAAACAGAGCAGTAGTTTATTCAGTGATTTTTAGCCATGCCTTGACATGTTTGACAAAATATAGACCTGTAATACAAAGCTTCAGGTTTGTGTTATAAATAATAAATGAAAGAATAAATACAGTACTCTTTTTGTAGACGTAAGCAAACGCTGTGGGAAAAAGTCTCTATGGAAGTCTGTGTTGGTAGTTTTCTTTGCCATGAGGCTGTTTGTCTCTCTTGCAATAAAATTTGTTAACATGCACTTTCTGAAAGGTATTAAACTGTACTTTTCCTTGTCAGTTGAGTGGTATTGTTACGTCATGTCCTTTAATATGTATCATTCACTTGTGATATATAAAAATAGATACAAAATATATTAAAAAAATATATAATTAATTTAAAATATATATAAAAAAAAGCTTTTAGAATTTTTAAAGTGGATTATAGTTATATTATTAAGTAATACTCAAGATGTACACTGCATCCTGTATATACAGTACAGTGTATAAATGAGAAGATAAATACATAATTTGCTCATAACTTGGGCTCGTCTCACGATGTAGACTAAAATGGTTGTTTCTGCTGAACTTTTTTTTGTCTAATTATCAAAACAGACACTTTAAAATAAAAATAAAAATTTGTAAACCAATCCCAGCTTGTTGATTTTGGACATCGAGATCCAGACCTGTGTTTGGTTTGCTGCAATGTATTTTGAGCAGTGCATGTTGTGCTCTGAAAGCCAAGGCTCTTCAGTTGGTGTAAATGACGTGGCCCTGGTGTCAGAAAGGAGGCCTGCCTAAATATGGACACACACTGTTGCTGTATCACAATTGCAGGAGAATGTAACAGCTGATAGCCAGCAGTTCCCAGACTCTGACAATCAGCCGAGGTCCCCCATTCTTAGTTTTAGAGTTAGAGTAACGCCATGTCCCTGCTAAGCTATGTTGATTAGTCTTCACACTTTGTCAATAAAACATAATTAGAGACTGGTTTATTTATGAGTATTTATGAGCTTTTTTTTTTTTGCTGGTGCAAATACTAAACTGAAATGTAGCGTTTTACATTGTGTTTCATTGTAAAATGTTGTTTCACACTTACACCATAATTACTGGATCATATTCAAGGTTTTAGATGACAGTGTACACACACCGCTAGTCTAAAATAAAATAGCAAATGAAGATTTTAAAAAGCTTGTACACAGTATTAGTGCTGATTTTTTTTATGTTATACATATAATTCAGAAAATGTGTGTGCCAAAAAATTTCAAGATCATAACTTCAGTCATTTTGGTGAGATGGTTTTATATGTCCTCCCAAAATGTCAAATTTTCAGCGTTATGCTGTCTTGCTTCAAACAATAATAATTTACAATGCAAATGATTAATATTTCTTTGAATATTGATAATACTCATAAAGAAATAGACAATTATTGGTGTAAGCTTGTAGAAGAGTTTGACCTGTAAAAATTGTGGCTTAAATTAAAGCACTTACAAAATTAGGGATCTTTCCAAAAGAAAAAAAAAATCTGTAGTGTCCATAACCGTGTCAAATTTATATTGCAATATCCTAAAAACTTCATTTCATGTAATACTAAGTCCAAGTTCAAATGTAATGATTATAACAATCCAAAATGTAATGATAGGCATGAGGGGCAAAATTTCATCTGAATAAAAGCATAAAAATGATTGACATTTTAGAAGACTTTAAAAACAGTACGATGATGAGATTCTTAGTCGCAGTTAAGCATTTGAATGATGCAGACGTTTTAAAGAAGGCCATATTTACGTGAATAACGGCCAATGTGGCTTGCGGCTGTTTTCGTGAACATGCAGTACGGTAAGTTGAATATTTGATTGTTGAAAAAGAAGAAATAAATTTATGAATTGTGGCATCCTCTATACAGTCCTGAACATTTTCACATGTTTGGGCCACTAAAGGAGTTCCTGGAAAGCCATCATATCAGACATGAAGCAGGCAATTCGATAGACTATCATGTTACATCTTACTGCAATCTGAAAGGATTGGGCCATTTGTGGGATAAGCATCAAACATACTTGAGTGGAATTTCTGTCAGGGCATTCTGTCAATTCTAACAGCCATGTCTGTTCCAAAATGGTTTGGCATGGGTACTGAACAGATCCTCATCACTCCAAAACTGTTTTTTTTACCTTGGGGGTATCTTCCATCCATTGCTCGGGAGACCCTGTCGAAAATTTCTATATAGTTTTTTTGGGGTGCATGCAAAATTTAGGCCACCCAGTTTCGAATGTAAAAAACTTTTTATTTCAAATTTGGGCAAAACCGCTGATCGGATTCCTTAGAAGAATAATAGCCATCCACTCTCGGCTCTGGTGATAATAAAGGTAGTTTTTACTTTCATAACTGTGTTCTGTTATTATGCACAATTAAAGGTCCTGGTTGGCCTTGAATGCTTCCTGTAAATAAAACTCCAAAGGATAGGTGGGTTTAGGTGAAAACTTTTGCAAGCCACTGCTCAGGTCATATATTTTTAATCTATTTCTGTATCCATAGTGTGTCACTCCTGATGATAATAAATGCACACAGTTCAGGAGTTGTTGATACTAAACTAATCTGTCTATAATCTGACTCTGTGTAATGTGGCCTGTTGCTTTAAATGAGTCAAAAGGACTTTGGGAACAACTCAAGGCAAGTTTTAATTTAATAACAAAAAAAAAACATGAAGCTGAATGAAGTATTTTTAACTCCCATTTCTGTTTGAGCTAGGTTGCTGTTCTCCTGTTTAACAGTGCTTCTGTTTAAAGCCACACACGGAAAGCTATGCTAACCTTTGCGTCAGCAGTGGTGTCAGTTTTTTCAGTAGTTATAAATATTACTCAGCCTGTAAGTAAATGGCATCACTTGCAGTATATTGATGTCCGACACCTAGCCTTTATCTGGAGTCGAAGTTCTCTAGGTTATCTTAATGTTAGCTCATCTAAACTTTAATATCATGGTGTGAAGCTTGTTCTAAATACACTATGTTGTATTTAAAGTAACTGCTTTCTCCTGTTTCACTGAAACAGCATTGACATTACCTGTCATAGGTTAATGTATATATCTAACATTTAAGTTAGGAACAAAGATTAGTCTATATATTGTTTCTGACCATATTCATATAGGCCGAATATTGTATATGTCGTGTTGGCTTTGGATAGGCAGTTTTTTTGCTGAAATCCCTGACTTTGCATTCCCGCACAGGACACTGTTCATAAATCAAGGCACTTATTTTATTCATTGGAATAATAAAGGCCACGCTGATAAACATGAAGCAGAAAAATACTTAATAGAGAGGTTTTTAAAAGTGAAATGTTTTCAGACCCCTTTGTTTCAGACCCCACACAAATTGGGAAAAAAAAGTAAGAAAGATTTTAACACCCCTACATTTAGTCACCTGCAGGTTTCTACCCACCAGCCAGCTTTCCTAGTATGCAACATCTACAGTACCAACTAGAAAGGCCTAGGCCTAAGACCTGCCTCCTGTAAGACGTGTAAAGCCAATACATGCATACATGCATACAGCCTACCATGTATGGCTATGTCATATCAAGATTCAAACTCATAATCCTTTGAGGATAGAGAGAAATATTTTCTGTTGTGCAATTCAGAAGCTAAAATTAGTGCTTTTAAATAATTTAGGAATTCTCTTTATTTAGAAACATCTTTGAAAGAAATCAACTAATAAAATGCTTAGTCTAATTTATTGTAAGCATATGCATTACGGATGGGAATGTTCAGGGATCACCTGATATAATATTCTTACGATACCTAGGTGCAGATTTGGTTTGTATTGCGATTCTGATAGAATAATGATTTAATAAATATTCCAATTCGATATACAGTATATATCTTTATATTTTGTTACAATTCTAAGCAAATTAGCAAATAATTTGCTCCTACCACATGACATACCCTACTGCCTGGATGGGATATGTGTACCCCTGGCCACACACTCACAAACTGTGCAATTTGGAAATGCCAATTAGACCAATTTGCATGTCTTTGGACAATGTGGAAACCCAACAAGCACGGGCAGTACATGCAAACTCCACACACACACACACTCACAGACCCCGAGGCAGGAATCGAGCCCTACTATGAGGATAAATGAAGAGCCAAAAAAAGAATCACGATACATAACTGAATCTCTAATATACATTCCTGGTGTAATCCTAAAATGTTGGCAATAATAAGCTATTCTTCTAGCCCAAGAACAATCTCAGAGATTCTTAGACCTTCAGTTATTAAATGTTGATTACATCAGTTGTGGGTACTAATCTGACTTTTTATTGTTAAAATTCAGTTATTCACATATTCTTATTCTGTGTCAGCGAATTAACATAATCTGAGGTTTAAGCGATATGCATTTTTGGACTGTTTATTTGGAAAAATTAAAAGGCACAGAAATCTTTCTTCTATGAAGTACAAAGGTTTTGAAGCTCAATATCTCAAAACCACTTAGGATGCAGATAGAACCTGATCATTCCAAGGGGACGAGATGTGTAGTCATCTGGGGAAAACCTATCGGACAACACTGTGGCTGAATTTAAGTTAATGTACCAATAATAAATATAAACTTGCCTAGTCTAATCATAGTCCGTAATGCTTCTGCACTGCCCTTTATTTCTCCTTTAAACCATTGGGAAACTTTACATCTTGTTGAGATTAAAAGAGAAGCATTTTTCAGATCAGGAAAATAGTGTGAACTTTTCATAACAATATATAGTTTTTCTTTTTCAACAAAAAATAAGCATTGTTACTGCCTTACTGCTGTAAACTCTCCAACTTACGTTTCTTAAGCTTATCTTCAAAGACCATGTTATTGACAGGATTTTCTGATTGAAGGTCAAATATTGTACATTCTCTGGTATTTCATGATGATATAGTTCTCTATAAGCTCATAAGCCTCTATGTGCATGTCAGCTGACTAAGTTGGTTCAGCTGCCATCTGTCAAAGGTCTCTGCACCTACTGCTTGGCCACATGGTAACACAGGCATGGAGGATACACCCCCACATAAATTTGTTGTTTAATTGTTTTCACCCCCCATGTTGCATTGATTCTATTTAGGATTGCTCAGCACATTTGTTTTTGTTTCTGTTTGACCCAGGGATACCAGTTGTGGAGGTTAAGCCTTGACATGAAGCTGCCGTGTACATTCTACTGATTTCAATTATAAACGATTGAGCAGTGGGACTAGAGCTTATCTGCTCCATAACTGCTGTCAGTGTGAGGTGCCTGGGTGGCACTAGGTAGCAGGGCACAGTAAATCACTGGGAATTTCCCTAGAAACTAAGAACTTTCCCCAAGAAATTTATTATTCCTAGGGTTCCCCGTTTGCGGAGGTAGAAATTGTGATTGTTTAAAAGGAGTAGAGAACTTGAGAAGAGAAGTTCATGGCACTCCCCAAGACCATTTAGTCTCACTTTAGACTGGGTTTGTGGTAGGTTGTAGTGGTCATGTGACTCCTTTCACATCAATGGCTTTCACTTGTTTGAAATCCTTGGATTTCAAACAAGGAACCATGGAACCGAGGAACCATGAAATGTTTCTGTACAAAGCTTTGTTCAAAACCAAAGGATGGTGCGAGTGACCTATAGTTTTAGACCTACAGTCAAGAGGCAGCTGTATTACTGTATCAGTCACCTCTAAGCTAAGTACCACTGCAGGGAGCAGGGAACTATGTTGACCGCTTGCGGACAGGTGGAGAACTAGGATCCACTACAGGCGGTTATGAGCCGTTCGAATGGCACCATTGGGAAGTGCCGTCTAAACAGTCTTAAAGTGGACGGGGCTATTTTGAGGCCGGGATAATGTTACAGCGTGTCAAGTATTCCCAGTGTAATCGCAATCTGCAGTGCTTCACCTCATTATGCACAAGGATGCCTTCACCAATTCGAATAGTGCAGAGCTGTTTTGGTAAACAACACCAAATTAGAAAGTATAGAATAAAAAATATAGATATTTTAGATAGATACATAGATATAGATTTATTTAGATTTTTTTTTCTGTGGGTGCTATTCCCATTGGTATTAAATGCTCTTTATCTTTCATTAATTTTCATCATCTTTTGCTTTTTGTGAATGGAGGTATATAGATATAGATACACTTAGAAATTCCTTTTTTTTGGTGTTTCTTAGCAAATTGACGAAGTTTGAATAATAAGTATATTGAAAGGAACTTTCTCAAATGGTGAAAGTCTGAAAAGGTCTTTAGTGTATTTGTTTGTTAATACAAAAACCCAAGGCAGCAAAAAAAATGTTAAAGCACCTGAAAGAATTTCTTCCCAGAGGACACTAGGTAAATTTGGTTTTGAAATATTTCACAGGTTATTTTACTACGCCCACTCCAAATGTATTCAACTCCTTACTGCATGGTGGTTTTAGTCTCCTGTAAATAAAATAGTAATATGAAGTGAATAAATATCCTTTTATTTAAATTTGGTTGATCACATGGCAACAAATTATGGAAAAAAGGTCAATTTATGGACATTTAATGAAATATTTTATTTTAGGACAAGAAACATTTGTATTACATGGTAAGCATAAAAATGATAAATCACAAAAACATAACAGTACATATTATTGTGGAAATATCCCTAGGAAAAAAATTTGAAGTATATCTGAAACATTTAAAGGATATTTAAAAATATGAAATTCACTATGATACTGTATGTAGCAATGTTTCATAAATGAATAACCTCAGTTTAAAACCAATATTTATAGGATTCTCATTATGCCACAAAACTGTTTTTGTTAAATCCATTTGAGTATCCCAATAGCATTGCTTTTTTTTATATTTATGTAACACTTTACATTTTTATGGACTACGCATTTCTGTTTATTTTACAATATTATATTAAAAGATATGTGTATTTTTACAACTGGAAACCATTTAGCATGTCAGTAGGAAATTGTGTATTCATTGCCTAAAAATGTCACAGCAATCAATGGCCAGGTTTTGTTCTCTGGGTGAGAAGAGTGGCATGTTTTTTCCGTTTTATCCATCTGCCCTCAGCCAATCATGGGCATTTGTTTGCTTGTGCATGTTGAAGAGGGTAGATAGCACATCCCTCAGAGAGTGTTGTACTGCCTTGTGATGCGGAGTGTTAAAAGATGCAGTTACCTGGTTGCACGTGTCACATTAGAATTAGGTGCTATCGCTATGCCTGGTTGATGTCTTGTCATTTTCGGTTGCCATGGATGGATTTTTTTTTTCGCTTGTAGTGTCTTTAGCACAGCGGGTTTGTGCAATATTGTCAAAGAATGCTCTTAATGATCATTAAGATGAGCCCTGATGTCAGTATTGCAGAGCTTAAAAACAGCAAAATGTCTTATTACCTGCATTAGACAGATTTCAAATTCAAATTCAGATTTTAGGCCCCAACAAGTAAATCTGCCTAATCTGGCAACAAGATGCACAACTCTACAGCACCTTTTTTTAGCTTTCATTTATTGTTTAACTCACTTTACATGCAATGTTTTATGTAGTTGGCACGTAGTAATCATGCGTATTTCACAGGTTTAAGGTGAATTTTATGAATATTTTGTCAGTAACAGGTTATAGTATTCAATAATTATAGAGATAGAACCGATTTGAATCGGATCATGGATCGGATACAAACTTTTCAAGATACTCTTATCATTTTGATTTATTTCTACTTCCTAACATCATTTTAAATTTACTAGACTTTTTTGGGGCTAAGAATGAAAATTCACACAGTATAGGGTTGAACAGTTTATGCCATGATTTATGTTGTTGCTATGATTTGTTTATTATTCTTAAGCACTATTATAGAGAAGTTATTGCAACCTCTATCATATCTCATTGTCAGAAACTGGCTGTTAATTCAGCTCGGGTCCATATTGATGCCTGGTGAGTCTTATTTTAATAACCTGCTAATATTATACAGTATGCATTCACACTTCAAACAGTTTACAGAGAGTCTGGACTCATAGGACATTTTAGTCTCTGTTTTGGGATTTTACGTTTCCATTACTACCTGAGCAGGGTATGGCGAGGGATTCTTTAGTGCTGAGGGGTTGTGCTTTTTATAAATAGGACAGACAACTGCTGTCCCATCTTCCAAATAAAGACAAAGGGGAATGTCTTGGAATGACAGAGTTGTGCATTGCTGCAGTAGGAATACCATCAGCATTAGATGAAGATCTCTGCATTTACGACTTGTTTAACGGTTCAGAAATGCACATATGCGGGAAATTTTGAAGCCTTGTCCACCTGTGCGAGACAATCCTCGTGACTGATATCATAGTAAAATATTAATAGACCAAAGAGTAGAACCAGCATGGTGGTTGTATACCAGCTTACTGTTTTTGCATTACTCATTTGTTAATGTGGTTTAACTGAAAGTGTCCTCAAGTTGACAGACACACACGACTGCTGTCACTCTGATCGTTTTTCACACACACGTGACATGTTTAATCCAAACAGTTTGATCCAGATAAATGTAAAAATCCTGGAAAATTATCATGTAGTTAATACGCTTAACCTGAAACAGGATGAACAGACAGTCAAATAATACAGCACGGTAAACATAGTTTTCCTTTTACAGCATGATCCTGAAACGCTGCCATCTTGGATTACATTTAGAGGTCTGTTTTGCCTTGAGATTATATTTGGAGTATTGCTATTTCAATTCTGGTTTTATTTGTGTTCCATAGTGTTATTGGTTACAGTGCCGAAGCAAAACAAGTGTATAAAGCCATAGCAATTTGGTTGCCATGTTTACAGTCCTTTTAAGTGAACACATTTACAGCTTGTCTTGTATACCGTGTCAACTGCCAAAAATCGTGAAATGTTTCACCCAGGTTGTCTTGTGAAGATTTTTACTTTTAATAGTAAAAGAAGAAGTAGCTTATTCACTGATTGACACTGAATGACATTAAATTTCTTACTCTGCAGATCATCCCATGCCAAGAGCAAAGCAGAAGCGGCTGAACAGGCCGCTCAAGCTTCCAACAACGAGTCCAGCATTGCACGTGTAGTGGCCAGGGAACTCTCACCTTCATTCTATCAGCCAGGTAACAACAGTTTCTCTCACAGTGCCTGTTAACCAACATGTTGAGATTAGCCCCAAATATTTTAGAAGAGCTCAAAATATCTCATATGGGCCTCCGAGTGGCGCAGCGGTAAAGTGTCGCCCTATCACCCTGGTTCGATTCCCGGGTGATGCTGTAACCTCTCGCAGCCAGAGGTCTAGAGAGAGCTGATTGGCCGAGCTTTCTCACAGGGGAGGGATGAGAGGTACTTTGTGCTCCCACATTAATCACGGCTCTACAGCCAATCAGGGGCGTCTGTGACCTCACGCAAGCAGAAGGAGCGGATAGCGCTGTCCTCCGAGTGTGTTACGCCGCCCCCAACAGTGCGTGAGCAGGCAGTTCAAAAAGATGCTGTCTGCTGGCGTCACGTGGTTCGGAAGAACCACGTGTAAGTCTTCGGCCCTCCCGACTGAGAGGTAGTAGTAGCATTAATGTGGGAGCCCCCTAGTGACGGGGAGGAATTGGACACAAGTAAATTAGGGAGAAAATCGGAATAGTAAATATTCATTAATATCAGTTTAGAAAATACAATGCAAAAATACATAATCTGACCACTTTAAAAAAAAATTCCTGCATACTTTATCGTTCATTCATTTACTTTTTTAATGGATTATTAAAGTTAGGTTAGTACATAGTAATTAGTAATCAGTTATTAGTTATGAGAATGGTTAAACTACGGTGAGTTGACAAGAAGGCTACAATACCTCATATAATCATACTTTACTACTGTGGTGAGCAGAAAAACATTTTGCTTTGCATAACACATAGAACAACAGAAGACAACATAGTGTTTCCCATCTGTCAGCCAAGAACAAGAATCTGAGGATGGGTAGGCATAGGCTCATCAAATGTGACTGCTAGTTCTACTTTACAATCTCAACTGTTTGGTCATATTTTGAGATGCTTTTTCACTTACCATGACTGTAAAGAGTTTCTTTTTGTTTGTTTGTTTGTTTTTTGAGGTATTGTAGCCTCCTTGTCAGGTTCATGTAGGCAGGTCGTTTCCTTCTGATCTCTCTTAGTAACAAGCTAACAGGATTGTGTAAATTCTCTATATACAGACTGTCAGGGATGGGAATCACCACGGACCTCCTGATACAATATTTTCATGATACCTAGGTGCCGATTTGATTTGTATTATGATTCTGTTAGCATCACAATTTTATATAATAATTATATAATTTTTGTATAATCTATTTTGGCGGTAGTCAGTGTAAAGATGCCATACAAAATAATCAAAAAATCTATCTAAATCAGTTTTTCCCCTATCTCGACAAACTGTTATTTGTGCAAATTATAGGAGATGAACAGTTTCTTAAATAGCCCATTCGGAACCACAAACCATGCCACGATCATTAAGTCATTAAGATGATTTATTTTTTTTTTTGCATTCCAAATTTATTCTAACATTATCTGTATATATGTGCATGATTTTGTATACGACGCTGTATAAATCCAGGTAATATGCCCTAGAGATACATCCCATCTGTAAAGAGTTATCCTTTTAAATGTCATGCTTTAGCTGCAGTCTATATCTCTTAACGTTCTCAATCTCTCCACGCAAGCCTCATGTGAGTTCTCAATCAACTCTAAACCATTTACGCTCTTCAGTTGCTGTGGGCTTGTATTTCAGCACGAGTATAAAAGACACATTATATAGATTGTTCCATGTACTGTATACATATGATGGCTTTCTGTCTCAGATAGAAAAGGCATGGCTATGAATAAGCAGCATCCCCAGTTGTTCAATTTAATTAGTCTTCAATTTCTAAATTCGTCTGCACTGGGATTTGAAGGAACACATGTAAGAGGGTGAAATGTAACGTAGGCACCAAATGTAAATATGGACATGAGTTATCCCTTCAGAAGCCCTAGTGTCTGCGATTCTGGTTGTCTCAGACATGTCATGCAAAGAGCATTTTTCACACCACAGAAATAACACCGCAAATTGCTGATTGTGTAAGAAGGCTTTGTATTTCACCACATTGCGTCAATGGAACCAAAAGTCAAGAACTGAAGGATTATACTGTTTACATCAGATGTATTCAAACTTTTGTTATTTAAAAGTATGATGTCTGAGGCTACAGGGCTTTTTAATAGCATGATCACTATTATACCTCTGTTATCTTGCATTTTATTCAAATAAAAAAAAAAATTCTGCCAAAAGCTTTCATTTTGTTGATATCCCTAAATATCTTCTTTGTGTGCAGTCTTTTATTGTTTCAAACATTCTGCCTTAATTCTTGATATATGTAGTGTAAAGAAGAAGAATGACATGAAAATGTTGAGGAAAGAGAGCTATAGAATTTTTTTTTTACCGTTTACCTTATTGGACAGCGACACCTAGTGTTCAGTTAGTGTTCAGTTGTTGTTTTTTTGTGTGAGAACCTTAGCGGTATTCCCAAAATGGTGGTCGGCATGGTGTTTAAAATTTTAAAACATGCAACTGAGCTGAAAATACTCCACATAAAATAGTGTAGTTTATACATGTATGTTGGACATTATATTTAAATCTAAATTATATTTTTATATTTAGTTTTAATAGTTTTTATACAACTTATAAGCTACAGCTACAGGGTGGGCCATGGAAAAAGTAGCCCACCTCTGACGTAATATTATAAATAAAATAAAAATATTAATTATAAAATAAATTATGATTTAATATAATAAATAACTTATCATGCTATCGCTGGAGGCAGGCTACTATTCCATGGCCCACCAAGTATATTTGACTCACCAAAAAAGTTGAGTTGAGTATTATGATATAATATCAATATATACATATTATGTAAGTCATTCTAGCGATATTATATCATATGGTAAGTAACCTTTAATATTATTATGAATTATTAAATCAGCAGACTAAAACATAAGTTATTGTGTATTCTCTCTCAGGCCCAGAATATCTAAAGAAGCGAGCACTACAAGAAATTGCTGAGAGCAATGAGAATGCTGATACAGGCATGCATGAGTCACTGCTGGCTGAGGAGATCATCCCGCCAGACAGCCCCTTCAGGCAGGAAATGGAAAGCCTAAAGGCCAGCATTAGCCCAGCACGCACACCGTCACCCGAACCTACCACCTCTGCTGCCCAAGATCCTAATCTCCTGGGTCCTGGTACCTGGAATGGAGACAAAAGCAGTCGAGGTAGCGGTAGCGGCAGTAGAGGGGGAAGCCGCCCAGGGAGTAGGCAGAACAGTCGTCCTTCAACTCCATCACAAGGTACAACACCAAGTATGGAGGAGCCAGGCATCTCCAGCGCAAAGGGTCCGTCACGATCCCCAAGCCACCAAAATACCAAAGCTGAGCAGGGCTCTGACCTTGAGATTAAGCCTCTACAGAAAATGGACTTAGAGTTCAAAGCAGCAGAACCCGCTCCAGCTCCAGTAAGGACTAACCTCATCTCCTCTACTGATGAAGAAGAACCACCTCTTTCTGCCTCCAAAGTGTCCTCCAAAGCAGTGACCCCAGAACACAAAGCTTCCGAACAGACAGCTGAGGCTAAGGAAGCTGCTCTTGAGCACCCTGCATCAATAACTGACAGTGAGCAGGAGGCCAAGGAAAATGTAAAAGGAGCTAACAAAGCTGAAGTTAAGCAATCTATGAAAAAAGAGCCTGTTCTGGCTCCAAGACGAGAACCAAGCCCAGCAGTGATACGAGAACCAAGCCCAGCAGTGATACGAGAACCAAGCCCGGCAACAAGACGAGAACCAAGCCTGGCAACAAGACGAGAACCAAGCCCGGCTCCAAGGCGAGATCACAGCCCGGCTCCAAAACAAGAACCAAGCCCAGTTCCAAGACGAGACCGTAGCCCTGCTCCTAGACAGGACCACAGTCTGGCTCCAAACCGAGAACCGAGCCCAGTTCCAAGACGAGACCGTAGCCCTGCTCCTAGACAGGACCACAGTCTGGCTCCAAACCGAGAACCGAGCCCAGTTCCAAGACGAGACCGTAGCCCTGCTCCTAGACAGGACCACAGTCTGGCTCCAAACCGAGAACCGAGCCCAGTTCCAAGACGAGACCGTAGCCCTGCTCCTAGGCAAGACCGTAACCTGGCTCCAAAACGAGAACCAAGCCCGGTTCCAAGACGAGAACGTAGCCCAACTACTAGACAAGATCCTAGCCCAGCTCCTAAAGCTGTGTCTAAACCTGAACCCAAGGTTGTGCCTAAACCTGAGCCCAAAGCTAAGCCTGTTCCTAAAGTGGACTCCAAATCTGATTTGAGACAAAGGGCTTTGGTGAAAGCCCCTGATGAAATGGCTGCAATCACAGCTCCAGAAGAGGTTAGACACAACCAGCAAAACATTCACACAAAGTGTAGATATATCTTACTTACTATAGTTGCGAAATGTTGCTTAACATGGTTAAATGATGTAGATTACATTGCTTCATCCTTAAGCTATGTGGCTTTAGTGGCTCACTGTACTCATGTTTTTGTAATTTTTTCCAGGGGCCAAATACGATTATGATCTGCATGGTCATCCTGCTCAATATCGGTCTGGCCATTGTTTTTGTTCACATCCTATCCTGATGGAAAGATATCGGAGGTAAAAAAGTACCAAGTGCATGTAACACATAAAAATGTGATTCTGTAAATCACGTCATTTATAGTAATTTTGTTGTAGTTACAGATCAATAATGTTTTGTAATTGGGGTCCAGTAAAGCATAATTTTCCATGTGCACTGGTTGGAAAGATAGCATTACGTTTAATGCATATGTATAGAATTCTATGGATAAAGCTTCCATACAAGTGTTTTTGACTGCCATGATATTGGGTGGGAATAGGAAAGAGGGAGAAAATTGAGGAAAATTAATTAAACTTAATTGTAGTACAATAATTGTGCTTTGTTGATGTCTATTTTAAAGCAGCTTTTTTAATTTAATCCAAGAAGATCAGTATTGAAGAAGACTAGAGAGTAACTGTGATGGATGCCACATGCTCCATGTGAGGCTTCCCTGATGTGATACAGCCTCAATAAAGCCCTCTTGAGCCACTTGAAGGACTATGTGGAGCTGGATTGAGTGATGAAATACAGAGGAAGAGTTTCTGTGTCTGAATTCTGGAGAGAGCTTTGCTCTCATGTGATGGAAAGTGTTTATATGTATTGTGCTGCTTTAAAGAATGATTCTTCCCAAATTACCAGTGCCATTTAACTTCTTAAACAGGCAAATATATTTTATGCAATATCAAGAATTGATGTCAAGCTTAAGTGGTTTAACACTGAATATGAATCAAAGCTATAGTTTCTAAACAGTCTGAACTTGAAGGAAAATCTGCTAACTGGCAAAAATAAATTGTTTTGTGCTTGTTACCATCTGACAATTGTTGGGAAACAACTCAATACTTGGTAAGATGTCTTAAATTCTCATAATGAGGCCTTTTTATTCTGTCTTCTAACAAATACAAGACACATAGAAATCATTTTGAACCTACAGTATATGGTAAAAATTATTGTTTTATTTAAAAAATCATTGCCTATTAAAATAAAAGTCTAAGAACAAAACAAAGGTTAAGAATTTCAGTGAGGAAGATGGGATAGCTGTAAGTGTCATGGGGTTTTGCGAGAAGGTTGATTTCTTTCTGAATATAATATCTTACTTATTAAGATATTTAGATTTATTAAGAAATTAGCAACAAAACAAAAAAAAGCAGTTGCTTGGCTCAAGAAACTGAACATTTGTGCTTGCAAACAATTTTTAAAAGTACAATTTTCAAAAACTAAACTGATTTGAGTACTCAAACAAAACTGGTTTTGTATGCATGTACATATTTTTTTTTTTACCTTTCTAGAATTGTGACGTTAGGGAAACATGTGCATTTGCAAATTTTGAAGAACCATCTTAAAACAGGGGTTCTGCCAAGACTCAACATAACAGCTGTTTTTTTCCCCAGCCAGTCAGTCTGTATGCCAGTTTCCACTTGTTACATAAGTTGATCGTGTCTTTTATTCGATTAAAAGGTTTGGCCCCGATTGGTTGGCATTAAAACTTATGGTCATGCTGCCCCTTTGCATAAAGATTGAACATCCCTGCCTTAGAATTTTGTAAACATATGTTTGGATTAATGTCCCTTTTTAGAAAAGTACTTTCTTACCTCAAGAAGCACATTGAGATAATGATTTGCAATCAAATTCCAGTGATCTGAAACTGATTTGGTTTGTGGTTTTAATAGGTAATATGGAGTGGTTTGTAATGGCAGTGTTTTACTATGCATCTGTACCCAACACAAAAGCCCATGCTATGATTTTTATATTGTGTATATAATTCATAGGTTTTGTTTTCATATGAAGGTGTTAAATCATGCTTTCACTGGCTGAATGGTGCACATATTCAAAATTTGACTGTTCCCATGTTCATCCCATGTAGATGACTTAATGCCTACCTGTGTTTGCACCCTGGAAAGAAATTAAATCACGGCACTCAAATTACCAAATATAAATGTATGGTTCTAGGCAGCATCACTAAATGCAAATAAATCTATTTTTCAACTGTAACATTTGCAGTTTGCCTTGCCTCAAATTTTAACAATGAACACATTACAAATGTACCTTTTCACTAACATGACCAATGTATATTAAAATTTTATATATTGTTTTGTGTATGAAGAGAACCAGCAAGCAGTTTGATTACAAACATAAGTTATTTAACTTAACTATTTATTTGCCTGCTTATCACATTGGCCATACATACGATTCATGACCTTTAAAAAAAAAAACCTGCACACAAAAGGTATAGCCTTTTGTACCTTTGAAAAAGTAAAGCCTTTTGTACCTTAGTACTGTGCATGTTCAGCACATTAGATGCCACAGGTGCAAATAAGTAATTTTACCATCATTGTACACTATTCATACAGACAATGCAGCAAGGCTTAGAAAAGAATACTTTTTCCCAAAAGTTTATTAAATCCTTTAGGTCAACACATCACTACTGTGACCTTCCACTCAGACTACCTTGAAAAGGCAGCTTTTATTTTCTCCCTGCTTCAAAAAGTTCACCACAACCTCACAATTCAAGACTTTGATCTATTTATTGTAAGGATTACAATAAGGATGGGTATTAACCACCTGTAAAAGGGTACTAACCAAGCCCAGGATGTTTATATAAATAATTCAGAAAACTAAAGACTTCCATGATGGTAAAAAAAACTAGTGCCATTTAATGCCAGACTTACACTATTGCAAAGGATTCTTTTCTAGTTTTTATTTCATCAATAGCAAGAGCTGAACAATAAAGTACAGCAACACATAAAAGGCAAGACAGATGTGACAAACTAAAGAAAAAGAAAGGAACATGTCAGTTTAATACTCCTCTCCTTCCTCTTCTCCCTCAATACTGTCAGCACCAACCTCTTCATAATCCTTCTCCAGGGCAGCCATGTCCTCTCTGGCCTCAGAGAACTCACCCTCCTCCATACCCTCACCAACATACCAGTGCACAAAGGCACGCTTGGCATACATCAGATCAAACTTGTGATCGAGACGAGCCCAGGCCTCCGCAATGGCTGTGGTGTTGCTCAACATGCACACAGCCCTTTGCACCTTGGCCAGGTCTCCACCTGGAACCACGGTGGGAGGCTGGTAGTTGATGCCCACCTTGAACCCAGTGGGACACCAGTCCACAAACTGGATGGTGCGCTTGGTCTTGATGGTGGCGATAGCAGCATTCACATCTTTAGGCACCACATCACCACGGTACAGCAGGCAGCAGGCCATGTACTTGCCGTGACGTGGGTCACATTTCACCATCTGATTAGCTGGCTCAAAGCAGGCGTTTGTGATTTCAGATACCGAGAGCTGCTCATGGTAAGCTTTCTCTGCAGAGATCACAGGAGCATAGGTGGCCAGTGGGAAATGAATACGAGGGTAGGGCACCAAGTTGGTCTGGAATTCAGTAAGATCAACATTGAGGGCACCATCAAAACGGAGGGAGGCAGTAATGGAAGATACAATCTGACTAATTAGCCTGTTTAGGTTAGTGTACGTAGGACGCTCGATATCGAGGTTCCTGCGGCAAATGTCATAGATGGCTTCATTGTCTACCATGAAGGCACAGTCGGAGTGCTCCAGGGTAGTGTGGGTGGTCAGGATGGAGTTGTAGGGTTCCACCACAGCAGTGGACACTTGGGGAGCTGGGTAGATGGAGAACTCCAGCTTGGACTTCTTACCATAGTCAACAGACAGGCGTTCCATCAGCAGGGAGGTGAAACCGGAACCGGTTCCACCACCAAAGCTGTGGAAGACCAGGAAGCCCTGGAGACCTGTGCACTGGTCAGCCTGGAAAAATGAATGTTGGTCAGTTTGTGATTTAAAACAAATCTGTATAGATATACAGGAAACTCAAAGTGGTGCTCACCAGTTTGCGGATCCTATCCAGCACCAGGTCAATCAGTTCCTTGCCAATGGTGTAGTGACCACGTGCATAGTTGTTAGCAGCATCCTCTTTTCCTGTGATGAGCTGCTCAGGGTGGAACAGCTGGCGGTACGTTCCAGTGCGGACCTCATCTACAGGAAAAGATCATGTAAATTATACTAATCCAGACACCAACAACCAACAGCCCTGCCACAAAATCTTAATTTTACCTATGACCGTGGGCTCCAGATCCACAAACACAGCCCTTGGGACGTGCTTTCCAGCTCCAGTCTCACTGAAAAAGGTGTTGAATGAATCATCTCCGCCTCCGATGGTTTTGTCGCTGGGCATCTGTCCGTCCGGCTGGATGCCATGTTCAAGGCAGTAAAGTTCCCAGCAGGCATTGCCAATCTGAACACCAGCCTGACCAACGTGGATGGAGATGCACTCACGCTGTGATAGAACGGAAAAAATAAATAAATTTGATGTTTTTCATAAATGATGCTGTATTTGTGCTACAAAATGTGGGTTAATTGATTGCAATAAAGTTATCCTAAACATGTTAGTCAGGCCAGAACACAACTACATGAACTGAAAAAACTAAGCACATGGTTTCTTTTGACCAGGGATCAACATAAGGGATGGTGTCATGGTTTCACTTGACTTGAAAAGTAACAAAGCTCAAGAAATTTTTTTTTTTTTTTTTTTTTTAAAGAACCTTACAAAAGCGTAAGAGCTGCATAGACGTTTAACATTTGACAGTAAGCTACACTGACTAAGGATGAGGAGACAAAGCCAGCTTGGTCACGAGGAACTCCTTAGTGCGCATGCCTCGGATGTAAGCGCTCTGGAATGCGCCGGTTCCGCTCAGCCCTGACCACGTGACCACGACACTTTTCCTGAAAGTACGTTTTCCTTTCAACTTATTAATAAAAAAAAAAAACAGAAGTTAATGTGTACGACTGCTAAAGGTAATTATTAAACATCGTGAAGTGAGTTAAAATGCCTTAAAGACACTGTGAACGAAGTCCTTTGTGTGATCACGTGGGCGTCAAAGAACCGCTTGACCATTTTTAATACATAAAATAAAATTATATTTAAAAAAAAAACATTTATTAAGCTTCCACATAATGGCTTTACAAATGTTATTACCAATAAAGTTAGTCATTAACAGCTAACAATTTTAAAATCAGAAAAAGGGAATAAACTTCCTACTTACCATTTTAAAGAAAGTGGCTTTAATGTGTAATCACACAAAATCTAAGGAAAAAAAGTTGAACTTGAACCTGAATTCTCACCGCCTGACTATAATGAGTCTGTCGTGAGAACACGAAATAGGCTAAAACTCGGGGGTGGAGCTATATATACTTTCCGGGTCTGTCGTCACATAGAGGCGGGACATTTACGCTCCACAGTTTGGAGCTTGTCGCGTACTAATTGGTTGGAAAAAGCGCTACGCCGTACGGCATTGGTGCATTTTAAATTTAAATAATGATTTCTTTTGAAGTCATTTTCAAATGGGGGGAAGGTACTGGAAGTTTTTCAGTTAACTGTCGGTTGAGTTTAGATAACGTAGTGCAAAAATATAAAGAGTCTAATTTGGAGCTAAAGGAAACGTTCATCTGAAGGGAAATGTTTATATTAAAATATTACTGATGTGGTTCTCGATACTGGTCCCAAGTTGTATTTGGTGCTGTTTTTACTTAATTCTTGTTAGTAGTTAAAGGATGTGTGCCACACAGAGCTTACAGGGGATACTGCTATTGGGAGAGCAGTTACTGTATGGGGGGAAATACAGTATCCTAATATTATTCCTAAATATAAAGGATAACATTTGGTTAAACAGTTTTTACTTCTAAAAACAGAAGGTGAACAGCTTGTTACATTCAAAGAAATATTAATGAGTAATTCATCATAGAAGAGGTGGACGCAGCAAACACTGATCTCCAAAATCTCTATAATTTTCATCCATCCATCCATCCATCTAGGAACCTCTGTAGTCCAAATAGGGACCGTGGATGTCAAGGGTGACAATTGTATTTACTTCCATTTTTACAACCGTGGTAGGATCTCCGGTCAACATTCACACAGGCATTTACACACTATGGGCAATTTGTGCAATGCCAATTAGTTTAATATGCATGTTTTTGGAAAGTGGGAAGGAACCGGTGTAGCAGGGAAAAAACCCACCAGCCATGGGGAGAACATGCAAACTCAATGCACACAGACCCAAGGTGAAAATCGAACACGGACCCTCGAGGTGCAAGGCGACAGTGCTACCAAATAAACCACTGTTTTGCCTAAATCACAATTCAGTGGTTTTAAAAATATGAAAGCTAGACCGGAAAAGAGTTTGATGCTAAAACTTGTTTGCTTTAAAAAAAGGTTGTGAAGATGTGAAAATTGATTCCAAAGTTTTAAATGCTGCATAAAATGGTGTGGATCCTGACATCTGCATGCAACCAGAACCTGAGAATGGAGTTTGCGGTTACCTCGCTGCTTCGATGTTTAGGCAGCCCTTACGTCTGCCTGTCATATATACCTGTTGTTTTAGAGACTCTGCAGTCTGATTCGGGCTTTCAGTAGGCATGAGTTCCGTCTGACGTACCCTTTTTCGCGCAAATGACGCTGCCTACCGTTACAGCATGCTCAGTAAAACCTAACAGCTGTTTGTTTATAAAACTGCACAAATCTGTGTCTAAAACCCTTGATTTAAAACAATAAGTTTTCACTCCAAATATTAACTGCTTATTTTATTACTCTTTATTGCAAGTTTCTTTTATGCAGAACTGTTTTTAAAAGCATATTTTGCTTATGCCATATTTTTGTATGTGTCCAAGACTTTTGCACAGTACTATAAGTAAAACAGCTGTTAGGTTTTACTGAGGTTGCTGGAGAATATGAGTGCTTCTGGGAACTTGGTCACACTCGCTCCTTTCTATTTTTATGCAAATTCCAGGAGCTTACATTAGGTTTTTTGTTTCCATTTAAAAACTGGTCTGTTTTGTACTATATATATATTTTTTTACAGCCATGCATATATTCTCCTGTAATGTTATTTATTAATTTTTAAGTTATTTATGGAAATACTGAATAATTTTGTTCATAATTATGCACATGATAAACATATATAACATATTGGTACAGCATATAATATGGTTGTGTAAGACTTTTGCACAGTACTGTATATATATATATATGTCAACACCGTCAGATGTGAATCAACACCTGTCCAGGAGAAATTTCTGTTGTTTATGTATTTGTTTATTTTTTTTGTAAATTATTTATCTTACAATAATTATATGTCAGCTACAAAAATAACCACTTGGTTGATGGACAAAAACCTATGTTTTCAAGAAAATAAATATAATTAAAATACATCTTTTAATGTCTGCTGGTGTTGACAAAAAACCCTATAATGCATTGAAAAGGTTTATTTTTTTGAAATATTTAGAAATAGTTTTTTTTTTTTTATTAAAAACCCACGTCTCAAGAATGATTGAAGTATCTTAAAATAAGTCATGTCAATTTAAAATAATTTACACAAATTTATATGGGGGAAAAAAACACAATTTGTGTTTAAAATTGTCAAGAATCTGTCTAACAAATTTGTGAGTAAACAAGCATGTCCCCATTGCCCAGATCAAGTTATTTCCATAACACAACATTTCTTGTAAAAACCTAACTAATTTAGCTATCAGCATTCATCTAGTAATGTGTGAAATATTTATTTGCTCATGTAAAACTGTTCTGCTTTTAAAATGTGCATTTTTCATTTATAATTTTGATATTTCTTTCCTTACAATTAAAGACAACCACATGTGTGAACTTGTAAGAAGCTTTATTTCTGTAATCTTTTTGCATACAGTGTTATTTTGTTTGTTGTAAAAGGTTAATTTCATCTTGTGGCAGACAATGACTCCCTTCCAGCATTTTAATACTCCTCTCCCTCTTCCTCTCCTTCACCCTCAATGGAGTCAACACCAACCTCTTCATAATCCTTCTCCAGGGCAGCCATGTCCTCTCTGGCCTCAGAGAACTCACCCTCCTCCATACCCTCACCAACATACCAGTGCACAAAGGCGCGCTTGGCGTACATCAGATCAAACTTGTGATCGAGACGAGCCCAGGCCTCCGCAATGGCCGTGGTGTTGCTCAACATGCACACAGCCCTCTGCACCTTGGCCAGGTCTCCACCTGGAACCACGGTGGGAGGCTGGTAGTTGATACCCACCTTGAACCCAGTGGGACACCAGTCCACAAACTGGATGGTGCGCTTGGTCTTGATGGTGGCGATAGCAGCATTCACATCTTTAGGCACCACATCACCACGGTACAGCAGGCAGCAGGCCATGTACTTGCCGTGACGTGGGTCACATTTCACCATCTGATTAGCCGGCTCAAAGCAGGCGTTTGTGATTTCTGACACAGAGAGCTGCTCATGGTAAGCCTTTTCTGCTGAGATCACGGGAGCATAGGTGGCCAGTGGGAAATGAATACGAGGGTAGGGCACCAAGTTGGTTTGGAATTCAGTAAGATCGACATTGAGGGCACCATCGAAACGGAGAGAGGCAGTGATTGAGGATACAATCTGACCAATCAGCCTATTCAGGTTTGTGTATGTAGGACGCTCAATATCGAGGTTCCTACGGCAAATGTCATAAATGGCTTCATTGTCTACCATGAAGGCACAGTCGGAGTGCTCTAGGGTAGTGTGGGTGGTCAGGATGGAGTTGTAGGGCTCCACCACAGCCGTAGACACTTGGGGAGCTGGGTAGATGGAGAACTCCAGCTTGGACTTCTTACCATAGTCAACAGACAGGCGTTCCATCAGCAGGGAGGTAAAACCGGAACCGGTTCCACCACCGAAGCTGTGGAAGACCAGGAAACCCTGGAGACCTGTGCACTGGTCAGCCTATGAAAGAATCAATAAATTTATAAATTAATTCATATTTACTATATTTATAATTTAAAGCAGACAGTTTGTTGATACTTACCAGTTTGCGGACCCTGTCCAACACCAGATCAATAATTTCCTTGCCAATGGTGTAGTGACCACGAGCATAGTTGTTGGCAGCGTCCTCCTTTCCTGTAATGAGCTGCTCAGGGTGGAACAGCTGGCGGTATGTTCCAGTGCGGACCTCATCTACAGGAAATGGTCATTATAATATATGTAATTTATAGTAAATTATATTATAAACCAGACTGCCACAGATCCATTTGCTTTATTACATTAGAAGACAAGTCACACAGCATAAGCTACCTATGACAGTGGGCTCCAGATCCACAAACACAGCCCTGGGGACGTGCTTTCCAGCTCCAGTCTCACTGAAGAAGGTGTTAAATGAATCGTCTCCGCCTCCGATGGTTTTGTCACTGGGCATCTGTCCGTCCGGCTGTATGCCGTGTTCAAGACAGTAAAGTTCCCAGCAGGCATTGCCAATCTGGACTCCAGCCTGACCAACGTGGATGGAGATGCACTCACGCTGTCGAAGTAGAGAGAACATTTAGGGAAAAGGAGCATTTTAGAGTTAGACCATCCTGTGCTTGCCCAGCATTGCAGATGCACCATAATCCTGAGCGTTATTAAATATAAAAGAATGAATAAAACAATCCTAAGTACAGGTATTTTAGATTATTATTATGCAATTATTACAAAGAAATTCGCTGTAATTGTGCTGCAGTCTTTCCTTTATCCAAAAAATGGTCATCTCTTCAATTAAAACAAATTATAGTTAAATCAATTTAAACCAAGATTGTTTGTTCATTGTTTGGAGTTATTTCTGTCTCATCTGCCTGAAGTCAAAAAGACCAGTGATCAGTGAATCCACAGTTAATGGCTGCTCTAGTCACTCCGGCATTAATATTAAATGACCACTACACTCCTGAAACACGATCTATATTTTGCGGATAGCGTTTCTGTGGATTAAACCATTTCCCGAACATTAGGAAACAGATATGTCGTTGGGAAGGTGCCGGATATCATTTTCCTCTGGTGATATCATGACAAGCGTGGAGCCGGTTACACCCACTCGCTATTGAGCACACACTGCACTCTCTGTGTCCTTTTGTTGGCTCGTGTTGCTCTCTGCACCACTTCTCAAACATTCCCCCTTCATTCGTGAATGTAATTACAAATCTTACATAAATATATGCTTGCCTAGATTTGACTTTTCAGACTGTTTTTTCTTTATAAATATTATTTTATATATTTATATATCTGTATTCCAATTAATGGATTAGTTTTACATTTTTAATGCACCTATGACCTAGGCGAAAAAAAGGTTACATAATCTATCTATCTTAGATAGATAGATAGATATATAGATAGATAGATAGATAGATAAGTACATACATATATAGATATGTACAGATAGATAGATAGATAGATAGATAGATAGATAGATAGATAGATATTTCATATTAAACACTTACCATTGTTCCCAAAGAGCTTGATAGTGAGGATTAAAATAAAAAGTGAGTCTCAGCAGATAAATCTTACAGCTCGACAACTAACGGGTCGATGTAAGAAGAATGGGATGCGTGCTCCGCGAGCCTTCCAATTTATAGACGTGTTACCCTGGCGACTGCGTCTCCTGCATTCCTATTGGTCGCGCTGGAAATAATGACGGTTAAGGAAAAAAATCACAGTTACTATTGGCTGAAAAGGGGACAGCGAGGAAAAGCTCCCGCCTACAGCCTCACCCAGTTAGTTACCGTCTCAAACACTGACACAGCATTTTATTATCATTTGTTGTATATGTGTTTTTACAACATAATATATTGTTAGAAATTTATATTTTAGATCCATTATTATATAAAATAAATAATTCTACAATTATATTTAAAAAATAGTTTGAAAGATTTATGCATTAAAGCTGTAAAAGGTTATATCTTGTGCTCTTCTACTTAGATTGTTTAGGTGGAATAACATTTTACGACAATTTACGACTTTTTTGTTGTTGTCCCACAGATTTCACATTTAAAAAATAATCACATTAACGGTTAAAATGCATTTAGGCTACAAGCATCTTTCACTGTAACTTGATTCTCTCATCTTCCATCTGGTGCCTTTTGTCATACTCTAGTCAAAATACATTTTATCTAACGTTGTTTCACAATAACATGGCTATTAAATATATATAGTATGCCACAAAAACAGGTCAGTCCAGCTGTCAGGATGAAAGAAACGGGTATTTTACTGTTACCTCTTGTCATATACACCTCAAATAGTATAAGTCTAATACATTCCTTGGCAAAACTTTTTATCTGAGCTTTAATTTTGTGCTTAAAGCTGGAATTTCCTTCAGGATCAATAAAGTATCTATCTGTCTATCTGTCCATCTATCTAACATGAGACACTATTGATTATCGCTCTGTTCGAGCATGAGAAAATTCTTCAAGATATACTGGGTAAATACATTGTTGTTGTTCAAACGTTTAACCTTGGATGGAAGGATATACAAGCAATAGCCTGACACACACACACACACACAGCCCCCAAGGCCTTCTTCCTGGTCTCAGCGTTGCTAGGCGATGAATACCAAGGTTGCTTAGCGACCAAAGGGTGTCTTGGGGATAATACACAAACCTACACTAGTCACTATTATTTGAGGGCCACATGGCCAGTCCTAAAGGTCATTCCTTGGGGCAGCTAGAAATATGTAGACACTCCTTCACAGACACATAAGCAATCTATACCTCCTTGTCATTTAAAAAAAAAAGTATGAGATTGTAACAACAGTAAAGCAACGAGTTATTTATTTGTTGGAATTTGTAATAAATTCTCTTGCACTTGTTTCAAGACAAAATGTAGCATGTGTTGTGCTGCAATTTATTAGGTATTGTTTCGTGTTTGCACACGTGCACTTTATGTGTTTTTTTGTCTTTTTGTATAGTTCTTATCTATTTTTGTTAATTCATGTTTTATGTATCCCCATGTCCAGGAGGAATGTTGTTTCGTTTCAGTGTGTACTGAACTGTATATGGTTGAAATGACAATAACAGCCTACTTGACTTGACTTGACGTAACTAAAATAAAAAATTAATAAATACCTATAATGGAATGTTTAGCTAATCTAAAAACCAATTTTTTACCTATTTAAATGTTCCATTGGTGAATGCTAGTTTCATTTAAGCCAAATGATTAGTCAGGAAGCACATGAGTACATGCCTGAGGGAATCTCAACGCTCCATCTGCCATGGTTACAGTCTCTGTTTAAAGGTAACCCCTAAAATCTTTATGTACTATTGATTATATCTACCTCATGAGTTTACAAGACTTTTGTATTTTCAATACCATGTAAGGGCATATTGTAAAGGTTTATGAATTCGCACAGTATTCTTTGTTCAGGGGTCTGGGTTACTTGGTTACTTCACCCCAAGTGTTTAGCTGCAATGTTTATTGGCTTGTTGCTAACAACAGAGAACAATAGAGAACAATTATCTGTGGTACTTATATGTCTGTGTTGGAAATGACCAGAACTGCAGTGCCTATGATACACACGTTCAAAAACATCCTAGATTGCTTATAAAAGGGTTTCTATAATGTAAAACTTTTGTTGTTTTCTGACAGTCATACAAACCTCTTTCCTCTCAGTAAAAAGAGTGGTGTTCTGTAGAACTACACTTTAGTGCCAACACATGATCTCATTTCCATCCATTACCATAAGACACACTATACTCGCTCAAGCTTCCTGAATATCTAGCAGTAATTTTGCTCTAGGGAATATGCATACGTCATAGGCATTTGATGCATTATAGGATAATAGGTTATGACTGGCAAGGCAAAGTAAAATATATAGGCTTGAATCTTGTCAATCTATTAAAGGGCTAATTTGCTTAATCAAAACTTCCTATTCATGTTCATGCAATAGAAAAATAGTTTTAACCAGAACTGCCTACTAACTGAGTTAGTGTTAGAACTGCCTACATCATTAGACATTGAAGTCCATTATTCATTTACAATGAGCTGTGTGTGACAGATGGCAGAAAAGCAAATCAGTTCAGAAGTGCATGTTTGAGCTTTGCTCTTCACAAGCAACCACTCCTGTTTCTTGCCCTCCCATCCTATTCTCATCTCGACAACTGTTTGAATACCTCTAAGTACGCCAGCTGCCAGGGCCTTGTGTGGAATGCTTAGCTTGACTGCTATTAATCTTTGCAATCTTCTTAGCATGGAATCTTAATATTAAGTTTTTGCCCTTAAAATCAGGAAATATTGCACAAAATGGCAACAAGCTTTTTTTGATCCACGACTCCTTTTCTGTGAGACATATGAACTATGATTCTCTTTACCCAGCCATTTAAAACACCTCATTATTAAAATCACTCAGCATTACGAAATATATTACTGGATCTGGAAAGACAGAGCCCAAATGTCTATATATGGGTAAAGCACTGGCTTAACATCCTGGGAGATCATTATGTCCTAGAAAGTCAGAAAAATGAAAATGTTCAGAAAAAATGAAAAAAGCAATCATGTATTGTGATAGTGGCAATATTTGCAGACAACAATGAAATTAAAATCGTTAAATATGATCAGAATATTTCTTTATAATAAAAATTGGCTTCAGATGCCAATAAAATATTTAAAAAAAAATGTTTACATTGCACATATACTGTATACAGACTGAACTACAAAATAATGGTATTTGTTTTAGCCCTGGGCGAATGATGAGATCAGCATCTAAAAGTGCAGATGACCTAGCAAAATGCCAGAGATTGCAGTGTGGGTAAAATAAATGGGATTTCATAGCTGCTCTTTGTGGTCAAAAGTCCTTACTCTACAATTAGGTCTGATGCTCAGGGTAGCAGACAGACACAGCCAAATAAACAGTGGGTTTTCTTTCCAAAAAATTATCATGCCACTCATTTTTCTAGTTTTTTTTTCCTAAAGAAAAGACAGAGTTTATGATAGTTGAATGTGCAGTTAAACCCAGGCCAGGTTGTAAACTTATGGAGGATGTGTAGTTGTGCACAGTGACAAAGCAAAAGTAAATGCTAGCTGATCATGTGACAAGTAATGACATCACTACAGTAAAATCTAGGACACTGTTAGGCACGATGACATTGAGGATGGAGAGAACTTGAGCCGAGTACCGCCTGATAGGATCTCTCACAGTGGACAGCATTTAGGCATTTTACATTGCAAATCAGATATTTACAGTAGACTAGTGTTTGACTATTAAAGAACACAGATTCCTGCCTTTTCATACAGCATGTCATCTGGACCAAAAGCTTTCATAGTTAATAGCATTAATGCAAATATTATGAAATCTATTTTTTTGTGAGTTCTAATGTATTATGTGGAACTCAGCTCAATAATTTGACACTGAACATATTAAAATAAAGAAATTTAAACAAAGCTTCATGTCTCTAGTCCAACCCTGTTCAGGAAGGCAGTGTATTGCAATACTACAGTCCTGATTAAAGTAATTATGGAAAAATATATGTAAAGAATGAAAGAAAAAAGCAGAGAAACATGTATTTTAATTTAATTTATTAACCCCTGGTATATATTTTTTACAATCCGACTGCGCAGAAGAAGTTCTTAGAACGGCATCTCAGACAATATTTCAAAATGCAATCCAGATTAAATGTTTATTAATGCATTCTTTAAATACATAACTAACATTTTTGTTTGATATTTCTTCTAATCCCTCATATTTTAACATACATGATTTATTTGTGATGATAAAGAAACAATGCAAGCTCAAATTATGATCAAAGTTTATGGACACCAGAGCATAACAATCATATGTACGTAAGGATGTATGTAAGGAAGACCTAGAATGTAGACAGTGGTCGAATTCATTCCAAAGATGTGCAGGACACTTGAGTTCTCCCACTCAAGACTTGGCAAACAATATCTTTGCAGATCTTTCTTTGTGCACATTGATATGCGGGAACAGGTTTGGGGCTCGTACATAGTTGCATTGGAAAAGTATCTGATTAAAATTTTGTGGCCAATGTTTGGGGCACTGTGGCTTGGTGGCTAGCACTGTTGCCTTGCTCCCCCAAGGTTCAGGTTCGATTTCTGCCTCAAGTCTGTGTGCATGGAGTTTGCATGTTCTCCCCATGCTTGGTGGGTTTCCGCCCACAATTTAAAGACATGCAGATTAGCCTAACTGGCATTCCCAAATTGCCCATAGTGTGTGACTGAGTGTGTGTATGTGTGTGCCCTGTGATGGATTGGCACCCTATCCAGGGTGTTCACCGCCTCATGGGATAAGCTTCAGGCTCCCTGCAACCCTGTATACACCCTAAAGTGGTTTAGATGATGAGTGAGTAAGAGGTTTAGAGAATATCCACATACAGTAAATATGGGGTGGTTAGATGTCTGTGTACATTTGACTGTGCCAAAATGTATAAAGTGTTTTTTTTTCTGTGGGTCTTTTTTTATTGGTTTGCTGCGGGTGCTACTTCAATTTTAACAGCAGAGAATACGAAATTTGTACGATATAAAGGTGTGTAAATGGTGCAGGTTTGTGTTTGTAAAATAGTCATACATTTAGCTAGCTAACAGCAATCAACTTCTTTCAGTCATACACTGGACGTTAAGACGTCTCTGATTGGCTGCTTGTTTTACGTCCTGACGTCTTAAACTCTACGTCCCGCCCCTTGCTGGTCGGTCTACGTACGTCTCGCGCCAATCCTGTCAACATTCAGCTTCATCTCGTTTCGAAGTCGGTCCTTCATTTCCTCTATTCACAAAAATGGTAAGTAATTTTTTTAATTGTCTCTGAATGAGCTCCGTGTGTTTCACTGTTATCTGCCCACCCTATATATTCTGTTAATGGAAAGATTTTGCCGGTCTCTTCTTAGGCGCGCGCGTTTTCACTAAGATGGAGGCACAAACTGAGAAAGCATTTAGATTCTATCAGGACAAATTCTGGTTATAGCTTAAAAAACAATAATGTTATTATTTTTATTATTTGGAAAGACCAACACTTAAAGAAAATAAGTCTAGGACGTGTCCTCATTTCATTCATTCATTTATGGTTCCTTGAGACAGAGATGAGATGACGTCATTTCATAATACGTGCATTTAAGTATAAATTAACCCAGCATCTCTTAATATTATTGAACGTAAGTTATTGATCTAAATATGCTGAATAATAATTTAATCATCATGCTTTCTGTAGCTTTTAAGGCCAGCAATGTTAAACAACTATGATTTTTCTTTTTTCTTTATCTTCTGCTTATTTGTGTGTCTGTAACCTATGTATACTTGTGGGGTTTTTTTTTTGTTTTTTTTTGTTTGTTAAGATAACAATCATGACCGAAACCCCCAGCCTCCCCAGGATGGCTGATGGGGTGATCAAGGGTGCATTGTTAGCTATGAGAAGGAGGAGAGAGAATATTCATGAAATGCATCCCCCCCATCCTCCCTACCTCTATTCACTAAAAGATTCCGGGTGGAGACTTGCTCTAGCAGCTGTTTGCTGGATATTATGTCTGGCATGGCTGAACATTTCCCATCTCTGATGCATTTGGCAACTGCTGATGTCCTTCAAGCATATAAAATCGCATTCCCTTCAAACCTGGCTCACTAGTGTGAAGGGCAGGTGGCCATTGTTTTGGGCTATATGGCAATATATTTAATTTCGGTTACTCTCCTTTTAAAATGCATAAATCCACATCTTTTGAAATCTTTTCTCTTGAGAGAATGCTCAAATGTCTGTATGTATAGAAGCCCTTTCAGTTGGTGTGGTTTGCCGGTCTATGCTAGACTGGGTGGGGCTCTTTGATGGCTCTCTTTCTGCTTTCTCACTCCCATGAATAGAAAGCACTTTGCTGACTGCAGGCTTTGTTATGCAGCTCTGCAGTTGGTTGTGTAGTTGCTTCCATCAGCATTTCAGTCTCAACTGTGAGCATTTATTAACAGCCAGGGCTAGAAATGTTAAAATTTTAAACAAAAAAATTAATCTGTGGCTTCAAATGATTAAGACAGTGTTTTAATAACTGTATTATATACTTTTGCATTTTTCCTCCCACAGCGTGAGTGCATCTCTATCCACGTTGGTCAGGCTGGTGTCCAGATTGGCAATGCCTGCTGGGAACTCTACTGCCTTGAACATGGCATCCAGCCGGACGGACAGATGCCCAGTGACAAAACCATTGGAGGCGGAGACGATTCCTTCAACACCTTCTTCAGTGAGACTGGAGCTGGAAAGCACGTCCCCAGGGCTGTGTTTGTGGATCTGGAGCCCACTGTCATAGGTAAGATTAAGATTTTGTCGCATGACTGTTGGTTACTGGTGTCTGGATTAATATGATTTACATGATCCTTTCCTGTAGATGAGGTCCGCACTGGAACATACCGCCAGCTGTTCCACCCTGAGCAGCTCATTACAGGAAAGGAGGACGCTGCCAACAACTATGCTCGCGGTCACTACACCATTGGCAAGGAAATTATTGATCTGGTGTTGGACAGGATCCGCAAACTGGTGAGTATCAGCAAACAGTTTTTTAATTACAAATATAGTGAATAATATGAATTAATTTTTTTTATTTTGTTTTTTTAATAGGCTGACCAGTGCACAGGTCTCCAGGGTTTCCTGGTCTTCCACAGCTTCGGTGGTGGAACCGGTTCCGGTTTCACCTCCCTGCTGATGGAACGCCTGTCTGTGGACTATGGTAAGAAGTCCAAGCTGGAGTTCTCCATCTACCCAGCTCCCCAAGTGTCTACTGCTGTGGTGGAGCCCTACAACTCCATCCTGACCACCCACACTACCCTAGAGCACTCCGACTGTGCCTTCATGGTAGACAATGAAGCCATCTATGACATTTGCCGCAGGAACCTCGATATCGAGCGTCCTACGTACACTAACCTAAACAGGCTGATTAGTCAGATTGTATCCTCCATCACTGCCTCCCTCCGTTTCGATGGTGCCCTCAATGTCGATCTTACTGAATTCCAGACCAACTTGGTGCCCTACCCTCGTATTCATTTCCCACTGGCCACCTATGCTCCCGTGATTTCAGCAGAAAAGGCTTACCATGAGCAGCTCTCCGTATCTGAAATCACAAACGCCTGCTTTGAGCCAGCTAATCAGATGGTGAAATGTGACCCACGTCATGGCAAGTACATGGCCTGCTGCCTGCTGTACCGTGGTGATGTGGTGCCTAAAGATGTGAATGCTGCTATCGCCACCATCAAGACCAAGCGCACCATCCAGTTTGTGGACTGGTGTCCCACTGGGTTCAAGGTGGGCATCAACTACCAGCCTCCCACCGTGGTTCCAGGTGGAGACCTGGCCAAGGTGCAGAGGGCTGTGTGCATGTTGAGCAACACCACAGCCATTGCGGAGGCCTGGGCTCGTCTCGATCACAAGTTTGATCTGATGTACGCCAAGCGCGCCTTTGTGCACTGGTATGTTGGTGAGGGTATGGAGGAGGGTGAGTTCTCTGAGGCCAGAGAGGACATGGCTGCCCTGGAGAAGGATTATGAAGAGGTTGGTGTTGACTCTATTGAAGGTGAGGGAGAGGAAGAGGGAGAGGAGTATTAAAATGTGGGAACAAAGTTGAAAAATAAATCAGGTAGCCAGTATGTACACATGATATTCCTTGTGTATCGAGTGTAAACTCTGCTTCTGAATGTGTACTATTGTCCCTGTCTTGGCCAGTATAACTTTCTTTTGGTGTTCATCAGCCAAATTTTCAATGTGACTGAATAAAGTTGTGACTCACTTCTGGTGTGTTTTTGTTTCTTCTTTTGAGATCTAGAGAAACAATATCTTGTGCACACTTCCAGATTGGTGTTACAAGGCTGTACATGGTTCCTGGGAAAGTGTGCAAAATTTGCATATATGACAAGGAGACCACCAAAATATGCTGTATTGAGCACCCTCTACTGGCCATCTGGGTATTTAAAAATGTGCCAGTTTTTAGCATAGCTAAATATAAAAATTGACTGTGGATTTTAAAATAGTTTATTACACTGCATTAATAAAAAAAGACATAGTAGTGTCTTTAACATTAATGTCTAATAGTTGCACTATTACAACTCCAAAATTAACCACATCTACATAAAAAGAAAAAGAATTTGCTTAAGACTGTGGTTGAATAATATTTGCTGTTGCTTATATATCTTGTTCACCCTTCTTTGTGAAGAAATAATGAATGTTTTGGTGCTGCCTGTTCCTTAATCAAGCTCTGAAGGTAAGAAGATATTAAACATATGATTCCAGCGGCAGACATCTCAGACAGAGGCTGATGGAGCTTTATATGCCTGAGGGAGGAAATTAAAGTGATGTCAGTTACAGTACATTTGATTTAGCTGAACTTTGTACATTTCTACAGTAGGAGCCTTCATTATTGGGCAGTATGTGGCTTTTTAGAAATTTAAAAGTTATAGTAAAGGATGGCAAAAAATGTATCTGACACTTAGCTAGGTAAGAATAATAACTCTGATTGCTTTGACTGTTACCAAGTGGAAATTTTGTCTAGCACCTTTTGTATGTGAACCGTTCATGTACAATTCAAAATGCTTTACTTAATATAGATGAAGCAATAAATAGACAAATGTTCATTTAGCAAAAACATGGCTAATGAATGTGTAATGAGCTTTATTATTTTTTTTATGTCCTAGAAAGAGTACCATAAGTGGATGAAGTAAAACCAGCACTGAGAAAAGCAGTTACTCGAAGGTTAAGGCTTTGAGCTACAAATCAAAATGGTGCTAGTTTATATATACCACATCAAAGCTGCGATGATGGGGTCCTCAAGCAAAGACTTTCAATGCGGCACTCTTGTATTGATTGTTAGTCACTTTGTATAAAAGCCGAGTCAATTTCGTTCAAAGAAACCCAAATACATTATTTTTGGTACTTGGCTAAATTAAGTAAACTTACTTGTAGGCAAAGATCCCTACTGCTAATGCAACAGTTAAGATACCAAACACCATAGCCACAATTCCTGTGATGAGCATCCTAGAACCTGAAAATGAAGGGGGAAAACACTGATTTAGTGCATTTAGGATGGTTTCCCTTTTTTCACACACACACACACACACACACACACACACACACACACACACACAAAAACACATTTGTCTCTAAACAAGTACAAATTAGGAACACTTGTTTCAAAGAATTCTCACTACAGATATGTTAGGAGCCGGCTTGAAGTAAAAAAAGTGGGTTAACTAGGACCTGCCGTGACTAGAGAAAAATACTTATTATACACAGCCTGAACCAAAAAAAATGTCAAACAACAAAATTTCATAAACATCCTTTAGCTTCAATTATGGTGTACAGTGTTATGACATATTCATGTATAACAACACTTTCATATTTTGAATCTTTTTCGAATCAATCTATTTTGAAACCAGGGAAGAAAAAAGTCCACAGATGTGATAACCTGGTCATTCAATACATTCAGGTTATCAGCTGGCTTTTTTTTAATTGCCACACTAGCTGATGTACCAGTTATTGATGAGAAAATAGTTAAAATGTAATAGTTAAAGCTTAGAATAAATTCAGCTTTAATGTAATCAGTGATATTATTATTATTTTAGGTTGAAGCCTATGTCCTTCTGTCTACATCTACATATGTAGAATGATTCAATGTACAGAAAAGGTAAACCATAAAAAAATTACTTTAGCTGGGTTTACATAGACTGGATACTGTATGTAAACGGATTCCCATATTTTTACTTACCAGTGATCACATTTACTCTGGCACTAGTGACTGCAAGGCTGGCATCATTACTCAATGAGATATTAATGCAAAAGATGCCCGAGTCATTAAACACGTGTCGGAGAACGAGCTGGCACTCTGTTAAAGCGTTTACAGCACTGCAGATGGTCCTGCCTGGAGAAAGGCAGTCGGAAATCACAGTGCATATGTCTGTAGGCATGCTGAAAGAGAAAGAGAAGAAAATAACTGATGCTCAAGCTTTGCATTCTTTGTAGTGCACAATGAGCAACATAAGCGAATACCTTCCTTGACAAGAAATGGTGAAATCCACAGTGTTCAGTTCAAAAAACGCACCAGCGGCCTGGACGATCTGCACATCCTTAATGCCCTCTGGGAAATCAAGAAAATATATCGATGTCACAGAGTCACTGAGTTCTCATATCTGATTAGATGCAAGGTGTTGTCAATCATAATTTTCTGTAACTGCAATGCTGACAATAATGCTGCACTTTTATTTACCATTTTTGGAAGGAGGCTTAAGAGTCGATTTTATAACAGTCTATTTCTCCTTCATGGAAAGGTCTTCATGGTTTTCTTGGTAACATGTTGTGGATTGTTTATTTATTTATTTATTTATTTAATTATCTAATTTAATTTGCGAGCAACTTTAATCTATAGTCGCTCTAATATAAGTGATAACAGGAGCTATTTTATCTCATGGATGTTCTACACCATTAAATGAATACATTAAATTAAATTCATTTCAATGAATTAAATAAACTGGCAGTTTGTAACATGCTTTTTGCTTTGGGATCTTCTGAGACAATATCCATAAACATTTGACTGTTAAACAGTATAAATTGCTTAATGCAGCTAAACAAAATGGTTGTTTTATCAAAGAACTTACCAACAACTGTGATGCTTGTGGAGAAAGAGCCGTAACGGTAGATCACACATTCCTGCTCAGAATTTTGTGGCTGATCTTTTGTGATAACTGTAAACAGTTTGAGATAAAAATCTTACAGTAGTGAATTATTTATTTAGGGGCACTCTTTTTTAAATATAGCATAAGTAAAATGAACAAACCTCCAGTTGTGTCTAGCTGGAAGGCTATTTTCATCTCAGCACCGAATAATCCAGAATGTTCCATCAACTCTGCAGTGTTCTTAAATGCACTTTCTGTGTAAGACATGTAAGCAGAATTGAGTTTTATCACTTCAGGGCCTACTCTGGTGAAAACATTATAATTTTAACCCTACCATTAGAGAGAGGCCCTGCATGCTCCTCAGAAATAAAGGCATCAGCAGTTGGTTCAGTTAGTGAAGGTGTATTTGTAGGAGGGGAACAGGACGGATTTGGGATGGCAGCCTGGACGACAACATGGGGTTTAAAAGAGCCGGTCTTTGTGTATGTGTGGGTGACGATGAGTTCTCTTGAAATCACAGTGCCACTGTCGTCCCCAAAATCCCAGTTAAAGTTGATGTCAGAGTTAGCCAGGTAGGAACTGGGGTCATGGACAGCAACAGCGAAGGCAATGGCTTGGTTTTGGATAAACGTTTGGTCCCCTTGATCTTTATCATTCACTTGAGTGAGAGTGACAGCAAACGGGATCTGGTCTGAAGAGGAAGTGGAAAGAACTGAAAATGGATTCAATAACTAGATAGACAGATGTTTAAATTGATAAACATAGGGATGAAATGTTGGATGGATCATTGGATTGATGAATAAATCAATAAATGAATCAATAAATAGATGGATGCGTGGATGTATGATTGATGGATAGATAATTGATGGATGGATGCATAAATGGATGCATGAATAAATTGTTCAGTGGATGGATGGAGGCTTACCAGTGATACAGAACTGTGTTGAAGCATAGCCGATTGGAATGAATTTCTCTCTTTTTCTGTAGTGATAAATAACCACATCCATTTCATAGGTGCCGAGAGGAATGTCTTTAGTGCTGACGGTCAGAGAGGATGACGGACCATCACACACCTGCCAGTATTTCCCTATAAGAAAAAAGAAGGAGGGAAATGCTGTGGGAGAATATATATTTCGGTATGGGTTTTATAAATTATTTTAATTTATTCTTTTTGATTTGGTCATAAGTTAAATAATATTAATCTATATTAATTCACAGTACCAAGTACATTTTATATTAATGTGCTCATTTTACTGTTACTAAAGTAACAGTTTTTACCAGGAATGGCATGGTGGACACCCCAAAAAAAGAGAAATAAAAGGGGAAGGGCTCATGCAGATTTGGCATATTAACTTCAAGAAAATGAAAACAGGTCATTTTAGCACTGAACTTACCACAGGTTTTCCATACAAACACAAAAGGTGGCTTTTGATCCCCATTTTTGTATAACGGAGAGCCATCAGGAAAAATAGCATTCTGATCATCAGTGTTTTTCTGAGGGTAAACAGGCTCGCCTTCATGATGTTGAGTACCTACAGTACAAAGATTAAAATCTATTGTCAAAAACGTTGAAGAAAATTAGAGTAGCAGCTAAAGTTTGGTCCTGGAAGTCTTTACCCACAAGAAAGGAACAAAGCTTGATTAATTCTGTAGATTTTCATTCTCAAAATTTTACAGAAAAAGACCAGAAATTTGAAATTTCTGAAAATGACTAATAACACCAGACTTTGTGTTTGTGGTGTCAAGAGGCTGAAGTGGGATAGCTGCTCCCATTGCAAAGAAACTTCAAGATGAGATCTCATGTTAATCTCTTCTTTGTCTCCTAGACAGAAATGAGCCATCTTTGAGACTTGAATGAGATTTAAGCGTTTTCTGCATCTTCTCAAAGGTGTCTCAAATGTGGCTTATTACTTTTAAATCTCAGAGATAGTTTACATTTGTCTTGTGTGCGACTCAGATATGCAGAAATTAGCTATCTTTGAGACTTGAATAAGATTTTAGCGTCAAATGTGTCTCAAATATGGCTCATTACCTCTAGATATCATATTAGCTCATATAAGCTCATATTTGTCTTGTGTGCGACTCATATTTTTTGTTTTCCCATAGCAGTTTCCCACACATAAAGTATACAGTACGTGTAAACTGTGCATTTGGGTTTTCTGATATGTTCTTATATAATCCTTTTTAACATTTTTGCTTAGTCCTATGTATGTAGTTAGTTAAAATTAAATAAAATTGAGTTCTTTATATTGAAGAATCTATTCTGCTGAAAAAATGTCACTCTATATTGCAAAATCCTGACACATACACAGTCTATTCATTAAAACATAATGCAAAAAATGGCTAAAAATGCTTTAAAGGCTAGGGTTCTCTAACAAACAGTGCCATCTACACAAAAGAGTGTTTAGTAGTTTTTATATACTTTATCTCACTCTTCACATACGGGTAGATGGAGGGGAGGGTTAGCGGGTTGGATCTCTGGAATGAAGATATTTAAATTACAAAATTGCGATAAATGTTTCATTATGAAAACTAGCTTCTTTATTTAAAAAAATAATAATAAAAAATCCAACTTACTTACTTTACATTCTGTACAAATGTCATTACCAATAAAGAACTAAAATATAATATACAGAATTTTTTTATCAAGAAGTGAAACAATGCGAAAATGTTTGTGTTCAATGATTTCTGTCTACACTTATTTTTGATTAAACATTTATGACTAAATGTTTAATTTTTTTTATGACTAATCCAATTAAGCCTACAGTACACAGTATAGATTCTAATAAAGAAATGATTTTCCACAATTTCTCCCACACATGCTCTAAGCCTGCAAATGTTTAACTGGCCAGTGTGTTGAAACGTGCAGGGCATCGCCAGGCCTCGGTGTCAAGACAGCAAAAAACACTTTATCCATTATTCACCCAGAACTTTAAGTGGCTTTGCCTGCCTGCCGCAGATAAAAATGAAAAAGAAGACTAAGCGGACTTTGAAGGTGGTTTTTACTTGCGGCAAATTTAAAATTAATTAATATTGACAAGGAGTCGAAATGTAAGTTAAAAAGCACAGAGTCTGTGGTTAATAAAAACTAAAAAAAAAAAAAAAACGTGGTATACTTGGCTGAAATTTACACAACTTACGTTTGTTTTTAAATTGCAAAAGGAATCCAAATGCTAGCTGTGGGTGGTTTAGCATGTGGATTAGCATATCTAGGTAACTACCACTTATGAGGTTGAAAGTTTTTTTTTTTTTTTTTTTTTTTTGGCAAAAATCAGTCAGCTGGTTACAGTATTATTATTATTAGGCATGCCCTAATTTAACCAGTGTGACATGTTTAGTTACTTTTAACTTTTTTTTTTTTAAATAGTAAGTTAATGTTACTGCATGATCAGTTTTTGAAAACCAGTACAGTGAAACCTCAGATTGGGAGTAAGGCGGTTTGTGAGTGTTCCGCAAGACGAGCAAAGATTTTTAATAAATTTTGACTTGGAAAACGAACAAGTATTGGTTTACGAGTACTGAGGGATGCGCTTCTTGTTTGTGCATCACGAAAAAATTGGAATATCATAAAAAAGTACATTACAACTTAATAAAAAAACTCAAATATTCTAGATTTATTACATGTAAAGTGAAATTATTTAAGCCTTTTTTAGTTTGTTTAGTTGTTTTAGTTGTTTGTGATGCTTATGGCTTACAGCTCATGAAAAATCAAAAATCTGTTTGTTTGTTTGTTTGTTTGTTTTTATTAAGTTTAAATAAATTAAAATTCATGCAGTAAAAAATACCATGGGGAAGACTTGACCGTTGTCCAGAAGATGATCATTGACACCTCCAGGTAAGGTAAGCCCCAGAAGGTCATTGCTGAAAGGGCTGGCTGTTTGCAGAATGTTGTATTGGAGCACATTTATGGAAAGTTGCCTGGTGGGAAAAGTGTGGAAAAGATGCACAAGCAACAAGGATGACTACAGCCTTAAGAGGATTGTTAAGCAATGCCTTTTCAGGAACTTTGGAGAATGGGTAAAGTGAGGCTGGAGTGAGTATTAACCATGAGTCACCATGCACCAATATCTATGGGGAATTGGGCTACAATTACTGCATTCCTAGTATCAAATCTCCAGGGCTGTAATGAGCTCATGAGCTGTAAGCCGCAATCATCCCTGTTACTTTATAAGGCTTGTTACATGTAATAAATCTGGAATATATGCAAATTTTAATAAATTTTTAATAGAAGTAAAATAAAAAATGACTTTTTCCCTGATATTTAAATCTATTAATTCTATTTTAAATAGAATTTATATTCTATTACATGTTGTAAATTAAATATACAGTTCCATTTTAGAAGATTTCTGACAATATTCATGATCTGCTAAAAAATATGTTGTGGTTAATGTAACATTTTTTTTTAAAGAAGGAAAAGAAAAGAAAAAGTAACAGCATTTAGATGCACTGATAATGAAATTAGATACTGTACTTTATATTCTTGCATTTCTTCATGACATATTACACAGATATGAAAGGCAGTGTCCTTCCTGTACCATTCACAAAGCAGTTCTTTCCCCAAACAACTTCTCCATTAGGCAGCACCTCTTGATTTTCTGGAAAAAGTATGTCAATAGTGAAGGTGACTTTAGCTCCAGTTAGAGTTGGTGCATCATTACAGACATCAAATTTCACCTCTCCGCCTGTGGACATAAAAACAACTAACTTTACATGCGAAACAAGAAAGGAGACCTTTGTGCTTCTGCTTGTGGACTCCCAAAATAGATTGTTAATGTTGGTTAATGTTAGAATTAGGATGCATATGTTTATTACAACAGTGTAGTTGAACAATGTGGGACATTTACCTTAGGTTAACAATACAATAAATTGAACCAGTATAAACTGCTCACTGAAGATAAATGTAAATTGATTATTTAATTTAAACAAAAAGACAATGGCACCTGTCCAGCTGCTCTTGTAACGCGGGTCTTTATTCTTCCACACTGGGTACAATTTTGTGTTCCATGGCCGGTATCGTATGAATTTGGGTTTGGACTTGCTTTTTTGAAGTTGCTCTGAAATAAAATGTAGAAATAGAATTTTACCCTCATCTTAAGATTACTATATTGGTGAAGTAGCAAATGTAAATGATTTAAATATTCTGAGTACTGTATTAAAGTCTTAATCCAACCATATTAGAAATTGAGATTCTAATATAAAAGGATGGGTATTTTTTCAGGTAGTATACAATTTTATATTTTAATCTGTATATGGACTTGAGTCACTAGGCAGGTTACACCCTGGATAGTAAACAAATTAACATGCACTTTACCTTAAAAAAAAAACATTTGTGCGCGCAGGCGCTGTGTGTGTGAAGCTAAAGTAAGAGCCCCTCCCTCTCTCCCCCTTCTCATCTTACACAGTTACCCTTCCTCCACTCTTTTCACACACACGCACACAACGGAAACACTGTTTTATCGGAAAAATAAACAAGAAATCTCTCTAATGACACTCGATTGAGTGACACACTAATGGCATCACTGCTGTAAAGTAAAAACAAAACAAATTTACTTTACCTTTGAAAAGAATCGTGACAGAGCAGTGTTTCTGCATAGAGCAGAGAGAAAGAGTGTGTGTGTATCTGTGTGTCTGTGTGACCACGTGACGCACGACATTTAAACAAGACGCATGTGTGCCACATGATACTTGGTACTCGTAAACCAAGACTTGTTTGTTTTCCAAGTCAAAATTGATTAAAAATCTTTGCTCGTCTTGCGGAACACTCGCAAACCGCGTTACTCGCAATCCAAGGTTCCACTGTACATAACTGAGTTGTTATTAACATATTGGTTGTTATTATTGAGTTGTTTAAAAAAATGTTGCACTGTTGAACTGGTGTGGAGACAAAACAAAACCTGAAAAAAGATTTTTGCCATACTCGGTTATACAGTAATACAAATAATAAATTAGCAAATGCAGTAAATAAATGAATAAATTGTGAGTCTATAAATAGTTTTTTTTATGTTCCCTATGGAAAATAATTCATAAATTATTAGGCAATGTGTATATGAGCTTTCATGGAGGCAATGACTTATCACAGATTTATAAGAAAAATTAACAGTTAATTAAGGAATTTGAGACTATGAAACATATTGTGAAGCAATATTGGACTTTTGGAAGTCTTTGGACTTCGGGAGGAAAACCACTAAGCGTGGGGAGAACATGCAAACTCAACACACACTGACTGGCAGAGAGTTTCAAACCCCCAACCCTTGAGGTGCAAGGCAACAGTTCCAAATACTAAGCCACTGTGCTGCCTAGATGTGAAATGTTTCAGTAGAAATACTGCTTAAAGATCTAGCTTAACAATGCCCTGGCACACGTCCAGCAGGCACACACACCTTTTAAGCCACTAAGTCAAATCAGCACCAAAGGTTTAGGTTACCACTTATGGTCCATGATTTAAGAAGCTTATTGAAAATACTTGCCAATAAGAATGGATCATTAATTTACTGTAAATCCTTGATTTAAGACTTAAGACCAGGTCTACTAATTTTTACTTATTTGGGAATATCAAGTGAAAGGAACAGAGGTGTGTGTGTGTGTGTGTATGTGTGCAGGTATTTCTAGCTTTCCAAAGTGTTAGGACTTTATGTTTATTCATTGTAGTTAGTCATAGCCTATGTTTTGCTTCTTACAAAAAGGTTTTACAAGAGGTCTACTTTTCCATATTTAACACGTTGCCCAGATTATGCCTGCAGTTACTATGCTACTGGTATATTTGTAGTCAAGAGGGAAGTCATTTAGCATTAAAAAGCTAACTACGGTGGTCGTGAAGTGCAAAACAAAATAACAAAATTGAAAACAAAATAAATTAAAAAAAGGAAATAACAAAACCAAAAACAAAAAAACAAAACCCAAAACAAAATTACAAATTAGTTTTGGGTTTTGCTATTTTGTTTTTGAACTAGTTATTTTGTTTTCCATTTTGTTAATTTGTTTTGCACTTCAGGGCCACCGTAGCTAACAAATCAAAACTTCAACACATAAGAGTGAGAGTAAGAGCTAAAGATAATATGGGAATGTGTATACAGCTGTGCACACTTTTTTTCAACAGCATATTATAGCAGCTATATAACATTCAGCTAGTTTGTATCATCAGAGCTAGCATGCTAGATAACAGGATAGATTGAGCACAAAGCTGTTGATACTTATTTTAGCTAAAGTTCCCACATGTTTCTTGGTTTCTTGGTAAATGATACCATCAGTATTAACTTCACGCAAGTTAAAGAGATTATTCTTTGCGACTTGTGAACAATGTGACTTTTACCAGTGGGTTCATGTAGATTAAGTAGGTGGACGTTCACTTGAGGATAATGACGGTAAGGGGTAACTGTAACTTTTTGCTGTAATTTGTACTCATTTGCATGTAAATTAAAAACTACTGTGGTCAGTTGTAAATGTAAATGAGGTATACATAATCATGAGATTTAGCTTATACGATTTAGCTAGCTGCAAAAACAGGTTAAGAAAAGTGTTTCATATCCAAATTTAGACAATAAGGTCCTGGGGTTTACCTTTTCTCTTAAATATGGCCATGAGATGTCAGTGTTGAAGCAGCTCCAGTAAAGAGTATGTATATGTAGGTATAACTCTATTTTTTCTTGCCCTATTTTCTTTCACACCGCAAATAATCAGTGAATTAAATTTATAATTATAATAATAATAATAATAATAATAATAACAACAACAGATATTCCTCATTATCTTAAGTCTTCATGTTGAATTGATTTGGTTGGAATCGAACCCGGAACCTGGAAATGGAAGGCGACAGTGCTAACCCTACCACATTTTTTAACCAAATTCAAAGAAAATAACAAGCTATGTTTTTGCCTTAGGTTAAAAAGATCACTTGATTATGACTGGAAACAGCAATGCACCAAAATAAGCTGGTAATAATTTTAATAAATATAATAACGTATAAAATAAAATATCTACATTATAAAATGATTTTATAATGTATTTCCAGACAAGATAATACATAATATACAAGTAAAGAATTAAACGTTATTGGGACTCTATTTTATTCCTCTTATACTACAGTAACATTTTCAATTATTTCTTACAAAATTACATTTAAAAAAATAATAATTTTCAAACTATGATTTCTATCCATTTGTAGTTGCTATAAATATTGTGGAATGGTATCAATTCCTATTAAAGCTCTAAACTGTCATTTTGTCCCCAGTCTATTGTTTTAAAAAATAAATAATGCCATCAAAATACCTGTTACTATAGAAACAATGATGTATTTAAACAAGCACATTGATATAAACCTGTAATTTGGTTTGCAGTAGAAATAACTGTTAGAACTGTTGTTATAGATATGACATATCATATATAACATATAGATACTCACTTGAGATGACCATTGAAAACAAGAGCAGTATAAAGAATCTTGAAAATAAGTTCATTTTTCTGTTTCGCCCTCAAGTGTGTAGTAAAGGATGCCAGCTCTGCACTGAACAATGGTTAAACTTTTTCTCTTTTTATTTACAGTATGAGTTTATCCCGTATTTGACATCAATGACGAAGAATAATTAGCCACTCCTACAATGTCTATACACACAAACACACACTGAGATTGTATGTTTGAAATCAGTTCACAGCTCATAAGCAGCTTAGGAAGTAGATATAGTACTGTATGCATGCTAAGTACATGAATAAACACTTTCTACAAATCCATACACTACATGGATGCTGAAATGTAATGTTGGGATGTGTATTTTAGGCTTTTTATTTTTATATTTAAAAAAACAATCATCCTCAAAAAGAGTCTTATTTGTATCTAACAGTACTGCAACTGTAGTATTCTTCTCAAAATATTTAATCCCTGGTATTAGCAGCATGAACAATTTTTATGGAAATACACAACCTTTGTCGCAGGTTTTTTTTTTGTCAAGTAATAGAAACTATTACATTTTTACACACTTTTATATCTTAATTATATCTTTTAGCACATTTTTTCTTTTCATAATTTAGCCAAATAATACAACAAATTATTGTGAACTATTATGAATAAAATATTAGCTCATATGATTGTAACACTATGACACAAAACATTTCATTCCTTGTGTACCGTGTAAATAAGCCAAAAAAGTTTATTATTAATGACTTACATATACATTTATATTATCCATTTATAAATATGTTTAGTGTTGTTAAATATCCACGACAATTTAGCAATTATAATAATAATATTATAAGATAATCAAATAAAGTCAGTTCATGACCTGAATTTGCCCAACTATGGAGTTTTTCTTCACTGACGTGACAGCCGTATTCCAGGTCTCAAGAAGCGAGTCATCATTTCAGAGATGAACTACCCATCACACTGCAAACTGTAATCAAATTTATTATTACAGTTTGTGATCTTTTTATTTGGACAGAAGAAAGCAGGGTACAAAGTGAATCTGTCCAACCAGAATTTTAAATTTAAATTAAAGGAATTGATATTGCATTATAAAAGATTATGGTTTTAATTAAAAAAAATAATACTGTAATCCTGATTTGAATAGCGTTCAGCATTAGTGGGTCAATAAAACAATAAGTCACACATTAAGACTGAGGGAAATATGCCAGGAATTGAAAGTCAGTCAAGAAGAATCAAGCACTCGTGACTGTTCTTTGCCAAGAATTCAGGATTTACTACAGTGGGGAAAAAAAGTCTTAGGTCAGCCACCAATTGTGCAAGTTCTCCCACTGAAAAAAAGATGAGAGAGGCCTTTAATTTTCATCATAGGTATACCTCAACAATAAGAGACAAAGTAAGGAAAGAAAATCCAGAAAATCACATTGTAAGATTTTTTATGAATTAATTGGTAAATTTCTCTCTAAAATAAGTATTTGGTCACCTACAAACAAGCAAGATTTCTGGCTCTTACAGACCTGTAACAACTTCTTTAAGAGGCTCCTCTGTCCTCCACTTGTTACCTGTATTAATGGCATCAGTTTGAACTCGTTATCAGTATAAAAGACACCTGTCCACAACCTCAAACAGTCACACTTCAAAGTCCACAATGGCCAAGACCAAAGAGCTGTCAAAGGACACCAGAAACAAAATCGTAGACCTGCACCAGGCTGGGAAGACTGAATCTGCAATAGGTAAGCAGCTTGGTGTGAAGAAATCAACTGTGGGAGCAATTATTATAAAATGGAAGACATAAAAGACCACTAATAATCTCCCTCGATCTGGGGCTCCACGCAAGATCTCACCCCGTGGGGTCAAAAAGATCACAAGAACTGTGAGCAAAAATCCCAGAACCACACGGGGGACGTAGTGAATGACCTGCAGAGAGCTGGGACCAAAGTAACAAAGGCTACCATCAGTAACACACTGCGCCGCTAGGGACTCAAATCCTGCAGTGCCAGTCCATGTCCAGGCCTGTCTGAAGTTTGCTAGAGAGCATTTGGATGATCCAGAAGAGGATTGGGAGAATGCCATATGGTCAGATGAAACCAAAATAAAACTTTGTGTTTGGAGGTAAAAGAATGCTGAGTTGCATCCAAAGAACACCATACCTACTGTGAAGCATGGGGGTGGAAACCATGCTTGGGGCTGTCTTTTTGCAAAGGGACCAGGATGACTGATCCGTGTAAAGGAAAGAATGAATGGAGCCATGTATCGTGAAATTTTGAGTGAAAACATCCTTCCATCAGCAAGGGAATTGAAGATGAAACGTGGCTGGGTCTTTCAGCATGATAATGATCCCAAACACACCGCCCAAGGCAATGTAGGAGTGGCTTCGTGAGAAGCATTTCAAGGTCCTGGAGTGGCCTAGCCAGTCTCCAGATCTCAACCCCATAGGAAATTTTTGGAGGGAGTTGAAAGTCCGTGTCGCCCACCGACAGCCCCAAAACATCAACAATACCAGCAACAGTGTGAAAAACTTGTGAAGACTTACAGAAAACGTTTGACCCCTGTCATTGCCAACAAAGGGTATATAACAAAGAATTGAGATTATGGATAGTTTCCACCTTAATTTGCAAATAATTCTTTAAAAATCCTACAATGTGTTTTTCTGGATTTTTTTATTTATTTTGTCTCTCATAGTTGAGATATTTGCACAATTGGTGGCTGACTAAATACTTTTTTGCCACACTGTATGTCTACGAAACCCATGTTCCATATGCATTATTATGTGTGCTTTAAATGCATATGGAACGTATAACCTTATAATGCATAACCTTCCTGTTATAATTAAAGCACTGACTATTAAGGGAAAGGTAAAAAAAAAAAAAAAAAAGTATGACTAAGAGGTATTAAAAAAAGACAAACTCACAAGAAGGCATGTTTTCATAAAACATTTATTTACATCAATCACATTTAGAAAAAGGAACAGAGTTCACAAAGTTTCTTCTGCCAAGAAATGTTCCAAGAATTCATATCTGAAACCTGAGAGTTCATGTGGTACCACTGAACATTGTGTGTGTACATTTAATTACAAATAAAAATCTTTTCTTTGCAGGCGTGAAAAGATGCAGTGGTGATTGCACGAGACACGAAATTCAACCTTTCCACATCCTCATTATCCCAAGAACCTGATGCAAGAACAAGAATTTTTTTTTTTAAACCTCTTGTGTACCCCCTTTATCTCCAGCACCATCTAAAAATTCAGTAGGGAGAGTTAAGGAGCATGTGCTTCATGCTTTTGGTAAGGAGTCATGGCAGAATATAGCTTCGGAGGAATGAGTGGTAATAATAATACTCTTAAACTAAACAGTACATCATTAGCATGCAGTGCTTCAGGTGAATGCTTGTGTAATGCTAGGATGGACAGTCTGCCTTATTAAACAGAATAACCAGAGGCAGGAACGACACGTTAATGTGATGTTAAAAATCGGTTCCTGTTTTAGAAACAGAACAATAAAAACAATCAGGTACAAAAGTAAAGTTTTTTTTTTTTTTTTTAAGAGTTTACCAGAAAACATAAAAATAAAAAAAAATTAAATGTATAGATGGATTCTTTAAAATGATCTACATCCTCTATGCTGCATCCAACTTTGGTAGACATATTCAAGCAGATTATCTGAATATGGGTTATAAGCTTAAAGTCTAATGGTTCACAATGGCTTATGGTCTCTTCTGCCAGTATGTGATATTTATATTCTGGAAAGGATGAAGGGTTACAAAAAAAGGGGGACAAATGAAAAACATGCACCATTAAACAGTCTGACATTGTTCATAGTATTTTACTGTGTTATGCACAATAAAAACAAACAAACCAAAAAGATAGAAATTTGATACTGCCTGGGTTGGTAACAACAAAATGCAAACAAAATCTTAAATATTCAGTTGAATTTCGACCACAATTTACAACCATTTAAAACAATGACTGCTTCCACCAAGGGCCCATAAATTCTTTAAAAAATACAAACAAGATTTTTTTTTTATGGTTCAAATGCTTCATGTCCACTTTATGTGTCATGAACACTACATTGAACAAATAAAAAGACTAACCAGATTTTTTTTTAAAGATTCACGCATCTTCATGCGGGCTGAGAAATTTCTATTCTTCAACTTGCACAAAATGACAACATGACAAACAGGGCGAAAAAGAAAATCCAAAAATCAATCCAAATAGAAAGCAAAGATCTCCAAACCGACCCCTAGTTACATTTTAAAAGTCTATCAATAAATATTGTAGTTTAAAAAAAGACACTAATTGTTATTTAAAAAAAAACATATGTTAAAAACGAATTAAATTTTTCTCATCAACAGTTACTCAAAAAAGGATGACCACCAAAACCGAAAGGTCCCCCCGCTTAATTACACAATTCCTATTTCTTCACCATTTAGACGTAATGCATATATAAAACTGAGTGACAAAAATAGTATGTACATTTTTTAAATAAATAACATTTTGCTTTTATATTTTTTTGCTTAGTTTTAATAGTTTATATTTTATAGTTATAGCAATTATTGCCACACATTCGGGTGCCGTGGACCCACCCATGCACAAGAACACCAGAGATGACTGGGGTGCATTAGGCAGGCTGAAGCAGAATGTGCATATATATATATATATATATATATATATATATAGTGGTACTTAAATTTTTTCATAAATCTTAATGCACGTGGTAGAAATGAAATCTGGGAAGCTTGGGACGGAGCGTGGTGTTTATTCAGGCAGTGGTGGAAGCCGTGGAGGGGGTTCCGAGGGAAGAGGTGGAGGTTGCGGGTTTCCTCCTCTTGAGCTTGCGCCATATCTGTAGTCACCGTACTGGGAGTGATAGTTAAACATTTGGGGTTGTGCGGGCTGCACCCCCTGGGCGCTCAGCAACGAGTTCAGCATGTCAAATGTGTCCTGGAACTCGTTAGATTGACCACCTGAGCTGGCACCATGCCCGTTGGTGTCAGCCTTGTCCGCTTTGGAGTGTGCAAAGCTTCCCTGATTGTGTGAAAGCGCGAGAGAAGGCAGGACATCGACAGCTAGTGGGGGCAGCTGGTACGAATTCCTGGATGACTTGCTGACTTTAGTAGGGTGAGCGCTAGACGAGGGCTCAGACGAGTGATTTCGCTTTCGGGATGACGAAGAGGAGGATGAGCTTGTCCTTGTTGGGTCTGCTTTTTTGCTACTTGTGGAAGCACTCGCAGAACTGGAGTGTTTGTGTGCCGATGAAGACGATGATGAGCCGCTTCCTGAGGAGTGGTGATGGTGATGATTGTGGTGGTGGTGATGGTTAGACCGCTCTCTGTGCTTCTCTTTGTTCTTTCCGTCATCCCCTGGAGCGGATCGTCTCTCAGGAATACGAAGCTTTAATTTTAGGTCCTGCTCGGATCCTCGGCTGCTGTTTGGCAGACGCATTTTAATAGAGCTGCGATCCTGCCTCTCTTCGAGCGGGATCTTCAGGACGATGGGCTCGGAGGAACTCGAGCCAGCTTGCTGCTGGTGATGGTTATGGTGGTGCTTCTCCTTTCTTTGCTGGTTCATGAGGGCCTGGGCGGCTGTGGCGTACTCGCGCTTTACGGAGGCCTCCATGTTTTCCAGCTTCTTTTTCTGTGCAGCAAGCTCATCTGCGTGCTTCGCACGATACTCACTTAGGGATACTCGTGTGGGAGCAGGTGGTTCTGGTGGGTTAGGCACTTTAAAAACAGGCTGCTTGTCCTCTACAGGTGATGTGGGAGACTCGGGCGAGGAGGTTAAAGGGGCCGAGAGACTCATTAGGCCGGCTAGTGTGCTCTCAGAGGACGCCATGGAGATCATGTTCATCATGGTCTCCGTCTTGTCGCCCTCTTTCGGCTTCTTCGTTGTTTGACCCGATGCCTGAAAATCATAAAATGTGCAAAAATTAAAATATATAAAATTTATCATTCTGAATAGTTTTTTTTAGTCGTTTACATGACTTTAACAAAATAAACAAGCGTTAATCTCTACACAAGTGAAAGACTTACTTTCCAGTTTCGAATGCGTTTTAAACGGCTCGGGGTTTTCTCCAAGATCTGCAGGAACTCGTGTGTGAGCTCTGTGAAGCAGTTTTAATCAGAAATTAAGCCGGATTGATCAGATGAGATGCAGAAAAGTTTTGAGTGACATCAAGTTAATGACAAATCGAACAGCGGTGGCTATTCATCTTTTTTTCATATTTTCTTTTTTGCATCAATTATAATTTTACAGAATAAGAAAATATACCCTACTCCTACTAGGCTTCAAAGAAGCTATGTGCAATTTACATACCATCCAGCAGCTCGAGGGTGACTTTTCGGTCGACGTACTCCCACCAGTGTTTACCATCAGTAGAGACAGGGATTTCCCAGTTAGACCACTTGCAGGCCAAATGAATGCACACACACGCAACCACGGGTGGACTGTACTGCAGGCAGAACGTGGTCAGGTGCAGGCTGAATTGACATGTTCCAGACAACAGAAAGAGAAAAAGAGTGAAAAAGTGAAGGAGAAAGCATTTTAAAACACTGAGCTTAAAATATAATATACACAAATATGGTATAATCAGATACAAAAACCAAAGAAAATATTGTTAGCAGTAAAAAGCGTTTTGGTAAAAAAAATTAAAAAAAAAATTCACACCTGTTTGTTGCCATAAAATATGACGTCTGGGCCAGATCCTTACTCGCTGGAACAAACAAAACATGCAAGGACATCCCCAAATGAAATAGGCCACTCATGCCAGACAGCATTCCAGCATTCATATAATAATTTAAAAAAAAAAAAACGATATGGCACTTACCTCGTACGAGCTGTGTACACTTGACGACATGCGTGTGAGGATGGTCGATGGTGATGTCAAAAGCTGAAGTAACAAATGAAGAGGAGAAATAAAGAGGAGATAGTGAGTATAATGGTCATATTCACAAACATGTTAAACAGCTCAATAAATCAATACAATATCAAATAAATTCACTTCCATAAGAAAAAAAAAAGAAAAAAATAAACTTCAGCCCGGTTTGGACCATTTGAAGCCGCGCTTTTTACTGATTGTATTACGTGATTAACTCTTCAGATGAGTGATCCTAGATAGGACAAATATAGATGAGTGAGTTATGGACAGAGAATTTCCTCAGAAAATTCATCAAATTCACTGTATTGTTTTTGAGCTGCACTTTTGTAAATTTCACTTGTAACCTTAAAGAGAAAACAACGCAAAAATAAAAAAATTAAATAACGATATTATAAAAATGTGCGTAAAACCAACGCAAACATCACAACGACACGAAATGGAACGGCTCAAATATCCTCTGATGGTACAAAAAGGAAACAAACATTACAGAGTTGATATGGAAAAAAGAGGAAGAACTGGAAAAAAAAATAGGTAAAGAGTTACAACAATGATTGTTTATGAGGAGCTTTAGGAAACTGCTCCGTCTGAGCCCCGAGAGCATCCCCTGTGGGTGGGAGAAAAGGGGATTATTTTCTCTCTCTCTCTCTCCCCACTCTACCATGATGGTGGTGGTGTTGGTGACTCATAGACCCACTTTTGCCAGTTCCAAACTTACCGAGGGTCTGGAGTATAATGCTCTCAAGCATGACCAGGTCTTGGGATTGTTGCAGGTAAGTCTGAGATCGAGAGGACAGGCAGGTTACTCACAGGGTCTTATGCACTCATATCACTCTCTCTCTCTCACAAGTACCCTGTTAGCAGCCAATCAAAACTTCACAAGAACTATTAGCTCCCTCAATACAGATTTACACATATATACATACTTACACATTCACAAGCACAAATATGTTAATATATGAGCAAACAAGCACACATTCATGCTGTATAACATGTACAGCATTATATAAAAGCTTTGTGGCAGGATTTGTCACCAAGAATATAAAAACTCCTGTTTAAAAAAAAAAAAGAAAAAAAAAAAAAGAATATATATATATATATATATATATGTACTAAATAGACCTCATTTAGCAAGCTTTTAGTAGCATAAAGTGCGAAAACAAACCACTGACTAAATATTGCAGCACGCAATAGTTCCATGCTATTTAATTTTTCTTTTACCTCCCCCCCTCCCCCTCTTAACATTTGTTTTACCTTGATTTTACTAAAAAGGTAACTAATTACATTTGCACATGCAACTGAAATTACTCAACCATTCTAAAACTTTCACTTTGGCTGAAATTTCTGTGCACACAATTTTTTACGAGTGTACTGGTTCATATCCAGCTTAATAAATGAGGCCCGGTAGAGTCATGTGTAGGTTTTAGATACAAAAACCTTAGATGCATCAAGATTAGGGCTGTACCAATCACAAACAAAAAAAAACAAAAAAACATCAACAACAGTATCTTTTCTTCTAGTTTCCTGCTTCCTTGAGAAACGCAAAAATAAACAAGCAAAAAAAAAAAAAAAAAAGGGTCCGAGTGACTATTACAATATCGATGTTATGTTGTACATAATCACAAAACACAAAATACCAAGGGCGTTCGAGTCAAAATGGGATATTTGGATTGTGCAGATTAACAGGACTGTTAAAACTTCCTTTACTCCTCTATATAATACCATGCTACACCAGTGCAATTGTAAGGTTAGGTAGATTGGTAAGGTAGATTTCCCGTTATCCCAGTGCCATGACCAGACTGCCTGCTTCATGACTGAAACGCTAGCCCCCCCATGAACTCCTTTAATGTGTGAATTTAGAACAGAGAATCCTTAAAGCAGCTCTCTCCCTGTGAATTTTGCTTATAACCTTAAACAGCAAAAAAAAAATGACAAAAAAAGAATCAATAAAAAGTTTACAACAACCCAAAAGAGAATGGCTCAAAAATCCCACACAAACACTGCCAAGTTGACACGAGGAGAAAAAAGTAAGAACGGAAAAAGGTGAGAGTTACAACAATGGCTGTTTATGAGGAGCTTTGGGAAATGCTCTGTCTGACTCCTGGGACTCAGCTGTGGCTGGAGGAAAAGGGGATTATTCACTCTTCATGTTGACTCATAGACATACTTTTGCCAGAAACTCCTTTAATAGCCCAAACATGTGGAAATGGCTTTGATTGAGGTTGGGACCGTACAGGGGATGTGGCAATAACTCCCAGCTGAGCTCTTGTGATGTCTAAGTGGTGATGGTGATAAATTGTTTGTACAGTTCTTACAGACAGATGGGTCTCTTCCACAATTTGTCAACGGGTTATTCATCTATTTTCAAGGAAAGCACTTTCCAGTCAATAAATGTACTGTCAATGTTCCAGTCAATGACTGTAGTGCACTCCCATCTACATCAGGTAGGAAGGTCATTCACGGATATGAATGGCACAAATTCTTTAAAACGTTTGTGCCATTCAGACCTTGTAGTGCCAGTAGTCCCATCACCGTACTGTGCTTGAAGTCCTCTGTAAATGTCAATTTGTCCCAACAATGACTGTAGTGCACTCCCATCTACATCAGGTAGGATTGTCATTCATGGACGTGAATGGCACATAATAATTAAAACGCTTGTGGTATTCCGACCTTGTACTGTGCCAAGAGTCCCATCACCGTACTGTGCTTAAAGTCCTCTGTAATTGTCAATCTGTTTTACGCCTTCGATCACAAGACAAGTCCCGGTTTGACTTGAACGCCCCACAGGTATCTTTTCACATAACAGGAATACGTGTCAAATCACTTAACAAGCACGAACAGCACTAAGATTTGATGTCGGATCAGTACATCCCTAATCGAGAGGTAAAAGATTCCCACTTGTACATCAACCACAGAGAAAATGTCCCAAACATGCCAGCCATAATACTCTCATAACTCTCCACGCCAATACTTACATCACTCCTCGAGTCAAGAGGAGTCTCCTGAGGATTTAAACAGGCATGGGCAACCTTAATCACATGCTCCAGCTTACGTGGCTGCTCTTCAACCTTCGCTGCTAGGAAAAGGGCAGCAGGGGCAATTACCTGGGACAGGGAAAAAAAAGAGACAGATGAAGTTTTCGTCAACACGACTTAAAAGACAAAGGTGACAGACTCCGACTTACATTTCGATGGAAGCGGGTGAAAGACTGGATCATGTAGAAGCGATGCATATACGCGATGGCGGTGTTGATGGTCAGCTGGGATCTGAGAATTTTTTGAGTTAAGGGTTACGAAATGAGACATGCAGTCACATCAACACACATGGATATGCTTGGTGACGCTTATTAACGTGAAGGCCTTTCAGGAGAAAAAAAAGAAGAAACAAGGCAGGTGATAATGTGAAACTGTATTAACACAGCATTAAGGGAAAAGAAGGTAAACAAAGCAGTGATTATCGAAAGTGAAATTGATGCTCATGCTAGTCACGTTAGCGAGAAAGAGCACGCGAAACGCAAACCATACACAACGTTAGTAATTATTAGAAATTGGACAAACACGGTCGCTTAGAATTTGGTACGTTTACAAAATAAATAATGTGTGTTTTGACTTGCTGAAGGGAATACAGTTTCCAGTTTTTAGCATATTCGACTTGCTAGCTGCTAAGCTCACGAGCTAACCTCTAAAACAAAAACAACTTAACACGCTAAGCAGAAGGTCAGGTACGTACCAAAATTTGTTTGTTAAAATGAAATAAACGGACACCGTTAAATTATTGACTTAGGTAAAGATAAAACACAAAAATTACTGTTTTACTTCAGTGAATTTGCGCTGTTTGACGCGGTGAGGCCTACACACCATAAACAAGCCTCAGCCCGGCTAGCATTCGCTAACAACACCGGGAGAACTCGATGTACGTAATTGCGTAATTTTGTCATTTCTAAAACATTTTAAAGATATTTATAAAACGTATCACGCGCTACTGATATCCAGAACCAAACCCAAACACAAAGTACCCGGTTTCCAGTTTAGTATTTTTTTTACTTAGCAGGCTAAGGTACCTAGCAACGCTAGCAAGCCTGTTTTCGAAGCTTCAGGAGAAAAAGGATACACATTGAGGCGCTGTCCCATATCCTGCAGAAGATTAGCAGCCTGTTGTCTGTATGATAACTCTTTATCAGGATCAAGTCCCGCTCTCCGCGACGGACTGTTTTCGATCTGCTCCCGGGTAAAGTACCATTTATTCTTCTTTCCCGATCGAGAAATTTGCGGAGCCGCCATTACTAAGAACGAGACTATTTTTAAAAAAAATCTTACTGCGTCACAGGAAATGCGTCAGTTCTACCCCGGTAAAGAGAGCGCGCCACTTCCGGTAGGATACAAAACAAAATGTTTGGTTTGTATAGAAGAAAAATGCGCTGGAACAAAATATATAAACATGTCGTTTTTCATTTTTCTTTTTCATTGTGTTTGTTTTAAAATGGCCCGAGATGGAAACAGAGCTGTTACGATTACTAAGACCCGAGGTATAAGCAATATATAAAGTGTCTTAAATTATTGTTATTTGCTAAACATAGATCTGTCTTTATATGTTGCCTCGTTTCCACATCACGTGATTACTTGATTAGTACGGCCACTATAGATTATAGACCTGCTTTACATTGTTGCATTACCTTGTTTACGTCAAAGTGTTATGACCTTAGCGAGGGATTTAAATCAGACAGCTCTTTGCCTTTCTTTACTTCACAACGCCACCTCATTTCTCATATACTATTACTGTCTGAGCTAGTACTCAATTGTGTTGTTTTGTGTTAAACGTAAGAAAAAGCAGGAAACATATGCAAGAGAAGCTAGATATGGTAGCACAGCTCCAACAACAAGAGAAAGTACAAGGCAATGTTAAAGAGTCCTTCAGAATGGGCATTTAATGTTGTTTTTGAGAAAAACTGGACTGGAAATTCTGTTTTAAAGAACAGGAAAACTGAGGACAGAGAGATGTATAGGTGGCGGTGATGCAACCTCCAAAACTATGACTAGATGCTGCGTAGTACTGAGAGGAAACCTGTTGAGAAGAAAGAGTTTTTGTGTGTGGAAGTACCAATAAAGCAGATGATGTCAAGACAAGATCAGGAAGGGTGCATTAGACAGTTTTAAGAAAACCTGGTCTTTAAGAGGCTGGGAAGATGAGAAAGAATGAGAGACCTACAGTTGGCCATAATGTAACCAACCTACTTGATTCCAACTTCCGTTAAACAACAAAGAAGAAGACGAAGAAGTACCCTCTTACTGAGTCCACAGGATTTAACAGGGTAAGTTGCAGCCAGGTGGTGCTATTCATCAGCCCCTGACTAATAATTCATCTTAAGATGTGGAGACATCTATAAGATTTTGGCAGTTTGATTGTCTGGATCATTCAGGTGTGTGTTAACTCCGTGTCAAGAGGGAAAGACTTAAGCAATGGTTGCAATGGAGAAGCAGTTTTTGCTGCACATCAATCTAGAAAGAGTTATAAAACCATTTTGAGTTCAATGTTCTACAGTGAGAAAGATTGTTAACAAGTGGAAAGCATTTAAGACAGAGCAACCATCAGACCCTAGAGGCCTCACTGAGCATGTTAAATGTTAAAGACCATGGCAGCACAATGAGAAGAAGCCTGACCAATAGGGTTAGGGTGTTGCCTGGAGAAAGTCTTTTTTAAAAAAAGAACATGGAAGCTTGTTTAAAATTAGTCACGCAACAGGACAATGACCTGAATGCAAACCACGTGATTGATTCATGTGTGTATGAATCAAGGTTTTGGAATAGTCAAAATAGCCTGATGGTATTGGCCACAAATAAATAATAGCACATTGAAAAAGGTATATGTTGTAGTGGTGGAGTGTCAAGGAAGAAAGAGTTTTATCGGCTTAATAAGGAAGACAGGAATAGAAGATGAATTGAACTCAAAGGAACATGAGGGGGGGCAAGACCAGAAGGTGGTGGTAATGCAACATAGTGGATGCCAATTGCCAGTAAACAAGAATAAGACGAATCAAGAAGAAAGTTATGTGTATTTGTTCGTCTGAGATTGTATTTGTCTAAAACTGAGACCTGCTTTTATAATATGATTTTACACAAAAACAAATAGGGATAAAAAAACAGGGGGTGGGGGGGTTTTAACTTTTACACATGACTATGTCATAGCATCACCTAGTTTAGTGTCATAGCCTCCTGGTAAAAATTAAAAATAATTTTAAAGAGAATTATTTTATTTGTTTCAGAATGATCAGAAGTCTGCCGAAAGAAGTTCAATCACTGTTGCGCTCCGGAGTCGCCGTTTTTTTGTTGCAGCAATGCGTGGAAGAGCTTCTGCTGAACAGCATAGATGCTGGAGCAACATGTGTGGCCGTGAAGATAGACATAGACGCCTGCAAAATTCAGGTCATAGACAACGGCTCAGGCATGGACCGGGAGAACATGGAAAGGGTTGGGACCAGGTATTGCACAAGCAAATGCAGTTCTATTCATGATTTGAATAACCTTTGCTTCTATGGGTACAGAGGAGAAGCGATTGCCAGCATGGCCACCATGGCAACTCTGGTGGAAATCACCTCAAGACCCAAGATGTCTGTGAAAACGTTTGTTAAAAGCTTTCACGAAGGTGAGGCGTCGGATGTGACTGAGGCACAGACCACTCGCCCTTCGGCTGGGACAACTGTGCTTATTAGTAACTTCTTTCACAACATGCCGGTCAGGAGAAAAAGGATGGACTCTGTGCTGGAGGTTGAGCGCGTTCGACAGAGAGTCGAGGCCATATCGCTGATGCATCCGTCTGTGTCGTTTACTGTCAAAAAAGATTGTTCAGACACTCTTCTGGTACAGCTTCCCAAAGCCAGGAATACTTACTACAGATTTGTACAGATACACGGACTGAATAGAGCCCAAAAGCTCAGAGAGGTAAATTACAGGTATGGACAGTTTGAAATGACTGGGCACGTTGGCCGAGAGGGACACTACAACAGCAGTCTGCAGTTCCTCTTTGTGAATGGGCGACTTCTCCTTAAAACACGTCTTCACAAACTACTCGGCTGTCTCCTCAGACGACTGAGTAGTGTCCAAACCAGCAGTCCGAACTTCTCAGCTGTTATGTCAAGTCCTAAACAAAAAGGCGGTGCTGATTTACACGGAGCTTACATCATTAACATCAAGTGTCCCTATTCGGAGTATGACGTATGCCTGGAGCCAGCGAAGACCCTTATAGAGTTCAAAGACTGGGATAGTGTTCTCTTGTGCATCGAGGAAGGAATAAAAGTATTCCTTACAAAGGAGAACTTGATATCAGAGTGTGCTATGAGTGACGTACAAAACCTGGAGAATGAGGAAAGTGTTCCAGGACCAAATGTAAGCACTGAAGACAAGACAGACGTGGAACAACATGATGAGTTACCTGAACCAGGGCTAGCAAATACAAAGTCAAAAACAAATTCGTATTCAGATCCTGAAAAAGAAGCCGTAGACGCCGATGCTGGTAAAGATCTACCCGGGAAAGTTCCTGAAAATAATCAAAACGCACAGTGCACTGATAGGAACGACGACACTTCGGCACTTTGTGTAAGCAGCAATAAATTGACACATTGTGAAAATTCCAAGATTGCTATCGTCGACCATAAAGCGGCCTACGACAGTTTGAGCAAACTTGCTGAACCGAGTTTTAGCGGTGCGCCGAAGAGAAAGCTGACATTACGTCAAGCTGGGAATCCTTCAGACGGCTGTGACTACGGGCCAAAGATCGCCAGGGTCACGCCCCGTCACAAATTAACACTCTCTTTTGAAACAGGATCGCTTGACAAATTCAAAAGGATGTTTGGAAAGGAGGCTGAAATTAAACCTCAAACACAAATCTCTGACATTTTATGTCCGACAGATTCTTTTGACCATTCTGGTTTGTGCTCAAGCAGTAATTTAGACTGTTCCGACACTATGCTGGTAAAAGATATTAGTGTAGATCGCTCTTTATTCAAGGAGAAGTCTGTCTTCCAGGAGTCTCAGTTTTCCAGGAACAGGATATCATTAGCAACAAAGCTGTCTCGCAAGGTTGAACACAAAGATATGCATGCCAATGCCACATTGTTTAACCCTGTACCACAAGATACAGGCTCTATAGAGACATTTCCCAGTTTTCTATCAGTGGTAATGAACAATGACGCTTTTTCAAAGAACTCCGTCGTTACAACTGAGCTGCATGAGCGTGAGGATGACCGTTCAGATGAACCCACATTCACTGCTCCCGAAGGACAAGAAAAGTCAACAAGCACCTCTACCTCCACTACAGAAGACACTGAGCTCACCGAAAATACGACTTCCCTTGAGCCCGATATGCCACAAGGTCAAATAGTTGACCTCGCATCACAACATGACCTATCGCCCTGTAAAAAAACAGGAAATGAAGAACAGACCGCAAATGAAAGCCGGGGCCACGAGATTGTTCAGACGGAGCCTGTACAGAGTGATTGGCTGACACATTACGACGATTCATTGGGAAAGTTGTTCTACATCAATCAAGTCACAGGACTCAGTAAATATGAGAATCCATCACTGAATGACACTCAAGTACCGTGCTCTACGAACCTCACTAACATAGCAGTCAGTGTTGTTTCAAAGAGAGGTAGGTATTGTAGGATGCACAACTCCTTGTGTGTTGCAAAATACTCATTAATACACAAATGCTTCTCTTTTTATTTTTTATTCCAAGCCTATTGTGTACTTTCAAGAATAGAGTGAAGTGAAACTAGTTACCTGTAAGTCATGTTTTTCTGCCTTTAGGATTTGAGTACAGATGCTACCCTTTTCAGACAGACCTTATATTGCCCTTTCTTCCCAAACCTAGAGCAGAGAGAGTCCATAGCACAAGCATAGAATGTGGAGGTAATGCATGTCACAGGGCAGTGTAGGCATAAAAGCAATCAGTGTTTGGTGTCTACTGATTATATTATCATTTTTCTCACACATCATGTTAAAGGTCCTACTTCCCTCTCGACTCTTTACTCTGAGTGGAATAACCCTGTCTTTGTACGACCACCTCAGGTAAGAAATCCAGGCTGTATTTGAAGTGCACAAAATTTTGTCAAAATCTAAAAAATGCAGTCACACACTAAATATTTTATTTACCCAACCTAAACTTTGATTACAATTTTCTGCTGGCTAAATTCATGATTCCTTATGCTACCAGAACCACTCTTTCCAAAATGAGGAATATGGTCGTGTCACCATCAAGGAAGAAAAAACCAATAGTATAGTACATTCAGGTTGTCAGCTGACTTTATTTTATTGCCACATGACGATCCTGAGCATAGACCTAATTAACTGAAGCAACCCCCAGATTATAATACTGCCTCCAGAGGCTTTTACAGTGGCCACTATGTATGATGGGTACGTCGTTTCTTGCGGCTTTCCTTCTTACCCTGGCACACCCAGCAGTCTAAAATAGGGTTAATCTGAACTCATCAGACCACATGACATTTTCTAATTTATAGAAAGTCCAATCTTTATGCTCCCTAGCAAACTGGTGCTTTTTTCAAACAAAAGAAACAAGTGATTTCTTATTGACACACAGCTGTTTAGTGACAATCCTGTGAGTTCTCTTTGCATCTTGTGGGTGAACATTCTCCTACTCTCACTATCAAACATATCTGTGATTTCTACTGTTTATTATTTTTAAAAAAAAATGCAACTTCACTAAGCAATCAAGTGATCTCTAATCATGCTCATTCATGATATTTCATTACAAATCTTGCAGGTCCGAATAATGTGTTGGGCAGTAACCCAGTTCCAGTAATTCTAATAATTTATTTGCTCCATGTAGGCCAGTAGTTTGACTTTTCTAAAACAGTGACTTTCTGTGTATAGTACGTGTGCAACCGAGCCAAGATTTCATTGTGCACAGCAACTGACATTTAAATTGTTGCGACCCCATTCTGTGTTAGTTAGGGTTGACATTTTTAAATGAAAAAAAAAAAAAGTCATCTGAGCAAGTAAAAACATCTTGATTAAATTTGAATTGTTAAAATATTTCCTGTTATAAGATTAAAGTAATGCAAATATAATAAGGATCAGTTATACAGTATGTCTGAGTAAGCTAATATCTGACACTGATCTTGGTGTAAGTTACATAAAGGTGGAAGGGAAAGGAAGGAAAATTGTTCATCTTTTTTTTTAAACAGTCAAAGCTTGTACTCTGTTCTGTAAAATGTCACTGCTGATATTACATTATCAGATAATATGTCAGTGTTTTGTGCTTTTAAAGGTTGCCGTTGATGTGACAAGTTGCCAAGCCGAAGGCCTTGCTGTAAAAATCCATAACATTATCTTCCCCTATCGCTTCACTAAGGAAATGATCCACTCAATGAAGGCAGGCCTGACTTTTCCTTACCCTTTTAAGCAACGTTCAGGTAAAATGAATCACTTCTCGAGCAGAATCCCAAGTCATGCTTTAAATTGCTTGGTTGTTTTTTTTTTGCCTTAGGTCATTCATCAAGTAGACAAGAAATTTCTTGCCTGTCTCATCAATACCACAGAGTCCAGTGAAAATGAGGGTATGATATATATATATATATACATTAATTAGATGCCCTTTATTTGGTTTAAGGTAAGCTATTGTAACTGTATAAATTATATTTAATTTGCTTTTTCAGAAAACCTTCTTGTACTCGTTGATCAACATGCAGCTCACGAAAGGGTTCGCTTAGAGGCGCTTGTAAACGGTAAATCCAACAGATATACCATATGTGCCTGCTCTTCATTCACAAATAAAAAAGAATGATAATAAATTCAGGTGCCTGTAGGTTGCGTACAGCTGTTCGGTCTCCAGCCAGGCTAAAGTTGGTATGTCTCTCTTAAGAAATGCAAATTTATGTGTTTGGGTGTGTGGTGCTTTCTGTTTGATCCAGAGTCTTATGAGGATGACTCGGACACACCAGGTAAAAAAAGACTCTGTGCATCGCGTGTAAGTCCTCCCCTGGAGATCCATATGACTGAAGAAGAGATCAGACTGCTGAGGTGAGTTGTGAAAAAAGAAATTCAAGGAATTCTCTCTCAGTATTTCTGAAATTCTGAATCAAAGTAGTGAAGATGTTGATGCACACAATATACTTAAAGTACCAGCATGCTATGCAGGTATGCTTTGGCATGCTGAGTCAAACTAGGACTTTTGATCAGAAAGAGAGAAAAACAAATTCCCTTTATTTCTCCATATAATCCCCTGCTACAACAATGCACCTATCCCAATATTTCACTAGAGTTTTGATACCATCAAGGCAGAATGTTTTCTCCGATCAAACTGTCTGGTGCCAGGGGTAGCTCAGTGGTTAAAGCATTGGACTACGGTTCGGAAGATCCCAGGTTCAAACCCCACAGCCACCGAGTTGCCGCTGTTGGGCTCTTGAGCAAGGCCCTTAACCCTCAACTGCTCAGATGTATAAGGAGATAAAAATGTAAGTCGCTCTGGATAAGAGCGTCAGCCAAATGCCTAAATGTCAATGTCAATGTCTGTTTCATGTCTAAAACACTGGCCTCCCAGGCACTCCTATAATGACCCAAACATGCTGAAACGACTACGAGTAAGGTCAGGACTTTGCAGATGTGGCAATAACTCCTAGATGAGTTCCACTAATGTGAATACAATGTGATAAACTGTACAATTCCCATCGGTCTTCCTATACGAATTATGCTCGTAATCCAAGGTTCCACTGTAGTACAAAAGCATTGTGTGTAATGTAAGGAGAAAAGAAAATCCACTCAGAATTTCATTAATAATACTTTTTTTGTCATAAAAGTTAACTTGTTAATAATGAAGATTATTTTTCCAAACATTCAGAGTAGATTTTTCCATGAATGTTAGTCTTGAATGCAGTTGAAAAAAAAGCACTTTGTTTAAAATGTTAGCCACAGTTCAAATAAATATGTGCACTTCGATTCTGCAGGTTGTATCAGCTTTCACTAAGAGACCTTGCTCTAGAAATAAGCTTTCCTCAGACAGAACAGTCGTATGTGCTTGTGGAGAAACTCCCAGCGTGTTTTGTAGAGAAAGAGAACACAGAAAAGCGACGTGGCCGACGAAGTGTAATCAAGTCTATTACAGAGGTCAGAATCATGCTCTTAGAAAGCTTTGTGTTTTCTATATAGATATTTAAAATTTTAAATAAGAAGTAATTAGTTTTTCTTTATCTTGTGTCTTCTAATTAGGAATACATAAGAGAGCACATTGAGGTGAGTCCTGAGGTTTGCACAGAACCCTGCACGCTTGCTTTTTGTCTGTAATAAAGATTTTTTTTAATTACCTTTCTTCTCAGTATTAATGGCACCCTTTTAAAATTGAGCGCTGGAATGAGATTTTAGGCCTAAACATTTTGGGTTGCTTTGTACACTTATTTTAACACTGTTATCATTGAGCATTAAGTGAAAGAAGAGTAAGTAAAGTTTTAGACTTTTAAATCATAGAACTTGTGCTAAATGATATTTTAAACTGATTAGTAGGGATGGAAATCAGTCCTCCTGATAGAAAAGTTCTGTTAGTATCATGATTTTATAAATATCTTGATTCAATATAAATTAGGGCTGTCAACATTGACGTGTTACCCCATAAAATTTTTTTACACATTACTATTTTTTTACGGAAATTAATCATATGACCAGGTTTGACCCTAATGGCTTACTATAATCGCAGCGCAGTTACCAGGCTATGTTTGATAATGGCACATTTGTTGCAGATAATAGGATGACCGATGAAGCATCATCAGGTGTGCTAAACTGCAAGTTTCATTATAGAAATCTTCGAGATAAAAGTTTAAATAAAACCAAACTTGTGTGTTTAAAGGGAATTGTTTTTACAGTCTTAAATTTTTACAGGTTAAATCTAAGACATGGGAGTGGTGGCTCAGGTGGCTAACGCTTTTTGACCATCTCTAATACTCCTATCCGTTGCCTGACTTGCCATTGTAATGTATGATAAACCAATTAACATGTGCGTAACTTTATATTTCATTAGATTCTCATTTGTTTCAGGCTGTGCAGTCGACAGGAAGAGTAAAAGCCACTTTGCCTTTAACAGTCCACAATGTCCTTGCTTCACAAGCATGTCATGGTCAGTATCTTGACTAAAACTTGCCTACATTTCACAGTGATGTGTCCTACCAGCAGAAACCAAAGAGTTGTGTGCCTTTTTATTATGATTTGTTTAATAATTTCTTTTGATATCGTATCCCAACAGGAGCAATTAAGTTTAATGATGAGCTGAATAAAGAGGAGTGCTGCAGTCTGGTGGCGTCCCTCTCGTCCTGTCAGCTGCCTTTCCAGTGTGCTCATGGACGGCCCTCCATTCTTCCTCTAGCCGATCTTCTCCACTTAGAGGAGGAAAAGGTGCCTCTCGTGCCTTAGATATATCTATCAAATTTCTTGAATGATTTATTACTCATTCTTGTCTTACTTATCATATTTCATTTATTTGCAGGACGTTCCCAAACCCAATCTCAGAAAATTGAGAAGAATGTACAAGGCATGGCAACTTTATGACAAGAATTGATTTGAGCAACAAACAAAAAAAATCTATTTCACAGAGAAAACAACATGGACTTTAAAGATTTTAATTAAATTATTTATTTTTATATACATATAATTCTGTTTCTTTATTTTTGTCATGTGTGATATATTTATTCCATTCATTCATCTTCTATACCACTTATCCACTTATACTAGGGTCATGGGGTCCTGTACAACTCTATACTACTGTCGGTGGGGTGCCAGTCCATCTCAAGGCAGGCACACACACACACAACTGGCAATTTATGGGCGACAATTAACCTAAACTCTATGTCTTTGTACTATGGGGATACCTGGAGGATGCCCACCATCCGCTGGGAGAACTTGCACAAAGACAAAAGGCAGGAAAACCTTCGCCACTGGAAGTATTATTTATATAAATAAAAGTAAGGTTTTGTCTGTACATTGGTCAGAACTCACTCTTTCAATAATGTCTTTGTGTTTCATACACTGAATGACCCAAAACCACTTTTCTTTCTGTATGAATAATATATTTGTCCAGCCAGATTTTGTCACAGCATCATGCAAAACTGGCTGGATAGGATTTAATTAAACTTTGGCAGTACATAGATATGTTCCTCAGGTTAAGCCTGCAACATAAAGCCAACCAAAATGTTAAGTAGAAGCGAAGTTGCTAGCAGTCATGTGCCTGATTATGTTTCAGCATCTTTTTTTTTAACTGATGTAGCGGTTTTTCCCTCGAGGTGGGCGTGGCTATACACGTCACTCAACACAACCAATCAATGCCAAACATAGTTAACCGCGTATAGACAAAGTATATAAGAAACGAAGGTGCACCTACAAGCCACTAAAATTCTCAAGAAACAAACCAAGGTGCTAATAAAAAGCAGTAATGTGAAGCACCACTATGAGATAAACCACAGGTGCTATATATAAACAGCTCTATAGTTCTTTTTAAAAAGAACATTTAAAAAATATCTGTTATTTTTAATACAAGAAAGTGGTATAGTATTATTTATTTTAAATTTATGAATTTAAAAAATTTCAATTATATCATAAACACTACATTTATTATAAAATATTTATCCTCGTCAAAGAAACCAAAAGGAATGTGTTTTCTGTATAATAAGCATAAATAATGGGTATTTATTTTCTACGATTCCACAGCCAATCCAGGAAGAGATTACTGCATTTTTGGTCCAATTAAACGGCTAAGGCAAAAGATATTGAGCCAATCGTCGTTAAGCATGGGCGGGTCTGCTGAGCAGAGTGGGCGAGGCTTGTCGCGAGACAGTACCGCTTAGCAAGTAGGAGTTCAATCGGTGGTTCTGCCGTTGGAGTTAACGGAGGTTCGCCAGTTCAGTATTAAATTTTGGTGAGTTAGTAATGTTACTCGGTCCGGGGTTTCGGATCATAACTTGTATTTTAGTTAGAATAGCAATAGTAGCCTATGTTGTGAATACTGTATTGTATTTTGCCTTCTTTGCGTTTCGTTAGCTTGCTTGCTTACCTCGGGTAGCCGTTCAAAGATGGCCGACCTGCATGTGACGTTCTGCGGAAATCGGCGCGAGTTAAATGACGTCCAATATAACGCAGAAAAGCACTGTTGCGTAACGCATAAGCGTGTACATTAAAATACACATTTTTTAAAAATCTATTTAGTTTTTCGTTCGGGATTAATTGTGTGAAACGTAATCGTGATTTTCTTGAGCGGTAATGTTCTGTGCTGTAGGTGTTTTAGCTCCTGAATATTGAATATAGTATTATATTTTGTTAGAGCTGCGCAACTATTTTTTCCCCCTTATAGTAGCCCTGATGAACCGGATTCGCATCCACGTGCTGCCGTCCAGCAGGGGCCGAGCGTCGCAGGCCGCGCGCGCCCACGAGCCCCAGACGTGCGCGTTCACGCAGCGAGCGTGCACTCAGCCTCGCATAGACGGCTGGGACTTCTGCATCAAGCACATCCTGGAAGACAAAAATGCTCCATACCGCCAGTGCAGCTATGTCTCCAGCAAGAACGGCAAGCGCTGTCCCAATGCTGCCCCCAAACCAGAGAAAAAGGACGGGTAAATGTTTAATCATATTATCTTAGACTGGTTTATATAGTCAGGGGTGGGACACGTACGAACACGTTTTTGTGGAGAAAAGGTGTTCCAGAATTATGGTCCATCAAAGATCTAACTTTAATACAACACGAGGTGTGCTTCGTGATGAATCGGTCACGTGACGATAACTTGTGTGCACACACCATATGTATATACGAGGAGCTTGTCCCATACCTAGAAATTGTGAAAATTAAAAAAAAAAACACAGGCCACCTGGTTATCCATTAAAGACCCAGATTCCACTGGGAGAACTATGACCCTGGTGAAGACATTAACACTGCATGCAAGTATGTTGGCAGTAGAGATTCAGTTGCATATTATGCATCACCATGCTTATTCCAAATTTATTTATTTGTTTTTATTATATTTTAGTTTATATACAGTCGACCCTCATCATACAAATGTAATTCATTCTAAAGACGAGTTCTTAATGTTAAATTTGTATTGCAATACAAATTGTCCCATAAGAAATTTTATAGTTACAGAAAGTTCATTTCAGCCATTCAAAAATATTACCAATTTCTGCCATTATCATATTTTTGCACATGAAAACAATAAAATTTTTTAGGAATTACAGTAACTGAAGTTAAAGATAAACAGACAATATACCTCATTTAACCCTTTTATTGATTTATTTATTTATTTATTTATAATTTTTTTTGCAAAATTGAAAGTTCCTTTTTTTTAATTTTATTCCTGTTACCGTCCTTTATAACTAACTTTGGACCCGTGTTGCCATGTCTTCACTAAATCTTTCATAAGATGCAAAATATATATATATATATATATATATATATAACTTCATAAATGTGGGCACCCATAATCCGAGGCTCCACTGTGTTTAAATTCGAGGTGGTAAAGTGTTGCAGTTCTTTTATAATCCTACAGATGGTGCACTCTAAACTCTTCACACATTGGCAAGCAGCACATCATTCTGTGTGGCTGCAGTGAAATAAATTGCCAAGTTTGTTTAGAATCTTAAATCTAAAAAAAATTTTTATAATGGGCTATTTATTAAGTCATGATACTAACAAAATCTCAATACAAATTGAATGTGCGTTTTGTATTGTGATAATATTGTATCAGCTTGTCCCTGGTAATTCCCTTACTTATTAAGCAGACAGTTATGCTGGTTGCCCTTACATTATTAATTGCATAAATAACTCTAATTGTAATTTATGATTACTCTTGTCTATTTCTACATTTCATATTGACCCCCCCCCCCCTTTTTTTTTTCCTCCTACTTCTCTTTTCAGAGTTGCGTTTTGTGCTGAGCATGCACACAGGAATGCTTTGGCTCTGCAGGCACAGATGCGCAAGGCATCCTCTGGACCATCCCCCGAGTACCTGCTCTCTCAGCTCAGTGGCTACAATAGGACAGAGATGGGAGCTCTCGGCCAGGACAGTCGCAGTGAAGTGAACCGAATTCTAGGCAGGCCTCTTTTCAGATTATTTTTTTAAAACTACATTTCTGTTCCCCACTTTGATGCTGTTTTAACGTCCTGTATTTGTCAGCTAAGAATTTTTTAAATACATTTTTCTCTATTTACCAACATATAGTAAACCATAGTAATTTTATCTAAGATTTGACGATTCTGGAGTATCCCTGCAAAATGGAAATACAAATAGACTTACATTAATAGTGTACCAACCTGATAAATTCTTTCGGAACCTCTTTATATAGATGAAGACAGCTGGAGTGAAGACGAGCAGGACCCAGTGGTGCTTGATCAGACATGGAGAGGAGATCCTGACAGTGAAGCGGACAGCATAGACAGCGACCACGAAGACCCTCTAAAGTAAGACGCATGGTCATTCACGAGTACAGGTTAATTTAGTGTGTCTTCAGGCTGTGTTTATAGACAGACTAATCCTCACTTTGTTTTTGTTTGTGGTGTGTGCTTGTGTAGGCATGCCGGGGTGTACACTGCAGAAGAAGTCGCTTTGATTACTCGCGAAAAGCTCATCAGACTCCAGTCACTCTACATAGACCAGTTTAAACGTCTGCAGCACTTACTGAAGGAAAAAAAGAGACGTTACCTGCACAGCCGCAAGATCGAGCATGACACAATAGGTAACCTCATACGTCCGTTTCCTTGAGCAGGGCAAATCATTAGCTGTTCAGTAGCATTGGAGTATTGTTGCCTTCTACAGCAGATGTTGTGTAATTCTTGTGTAGGTGCCAGTTAATGCACGTGTTAGAGGTCCAGAATGTACTGCTATGTCTTCCTTTATACAAATATAAGCCTTGGAGGTTGTATACATTGATAAGGATGTTTCAGCTTCCCATATGCATACAGGCTGCTGGGTTTGTTTATGTGCATTTGGTTATGTAAATAAGCAGTTGTGCTACACTGTTTGTAAAAGGCCCTCTCAGCAGTCACGGCAAGTTGTGCAGCATGTTTTTATACAGCAAGTTAACAAGTATCATGCAGCATGAGAATGGAAAAATATTTTTTATATTTTAGTCTAATCAACTGAACTATGTTACTAGCTCACCATACATTATTGTAACTACAACTTGTTAGACATTAATTACATTTCCAGGCAACCAAAACATGAGACTGGGAAGCACACTGGGGCTTTTACTTGTCTAGTGGGCTTGCCAATATGTTTCTGACTTTTCTTTCCACTTCTGCCTATCGGCTCATGCTTAATGAGTGCAATTGGCTGTCTGTGACAGGCAGCAGTCTTTTAACAGGACCTGAGGGTCTGTCCATGAAAGAGAGGGAAAATCTGAGGAAGCTGAAGGCGTTACGACGCTACCGGCGACGCTATGGGGTGGAGGCTCTGCTACACAGGCAACTACGGGAGCGCAGACAGGCTGTTACTGAGGGAGGAACACCACAGGTACACATCCTTACCTGAGCCTTTGGTTTTTTTTTTCAGGTTTTTGGTTCACTTTTCTGTATGTGACAGTGCAAAATAGTAATATTTTTTACATTGAAAGAATACATTTCGAAGCTGTTAAAACATGTAACTAACAATATTTTTGGATTTAATTATAGCAGTGTTGTTGGTTGTTATAAACATATATTAATTTATGTCACCTTGAGACAAAAGATTTTCTTTAATTGTTTTCTGCTTCATCTTGAAAACTTTTTCTCAGTAAGCCAGAGCCATCATCAGATTGCCTGCTTCACGTCTGAAATGCTAGCCTCCCTGGATATCCTTTAATGGCCCAAATATGTGGAAAAGCCTGCGAGTGAAGTCAGGACTGTACAGGGGCAAAAACTCCCAGGCAGGTTCCAGTAATGTACAAATAATGGGGTATAGGGCAGGAGTTGCTCGGCGAGTGCGGCTTTGGAATACTGATCAGAGGGTCCCTGATTCAAACCTCTGCACCACCAAGTTGCCTCTTTAAACCCTTAAGCAAGGCCTTTAACCCTCAACTGCTCAGATGTATGATGAGAGAAAAATGTAAGGAGGCCAGCATTTCAAAGGTGAAGCAGGCAGTCCGATCAGTCCAGCGTACTGAGATAACTTTACCTTGATGGTATCCAAGCGCTGTGAAATAGGTTGAGTGTGTTAGTGTAGCAGGGGATTATATAGAGAAAGGAAAATTTCTTGTAGCCGTGTTGAGCAGAAATCGGTGAACTAAAAAGCTTTTACACAGACTTTTTGGAAGGAAATTTGCCTAATTTACAGTACTAACTTTATTTGCAAATGGATGCTTTATGGTGTTTCCGCAGGCTCACTCAGTTCGCCCCAGCCAGAGGTGCATTTCTTTTGTGGAGGGGACGCGGTGCTTAAACCCCTGTTTGCCCTTGACGCGGCACTGCCTTTCTCGTATCTTTCTCAGAGTTAAACATGCACGTTTAGTTTTTGGTTATAACCCCTTTCATGTCATTTTTTTTTTTTGTGCCCTGAATCAAGGCCAACAACTTGCTGTAGCTGTTGGTTTCAAACAGCGGCCAAAATTAAATCTTTCAGATGGTCTGTTGATTTTCCCACACATTGCAAAATGGGAAAAATCAGTTCAGTTAGAAGAAACATTTCAATAAAAAAATTTTTAATTCTATGTTGCTGCATTCTTTTAGTGTTCTTTAACAATCCCAAACAGATATTTACCAAGATAGTAGCCAGGTGTTGTTTAAGATGTGCCCAGGTTTAAAGGACGTGCCCTGTGACAGACCCGTGCACATGGGCCAGTCAGAGGAGCCACGGTGCCCGCTGCATCTCTCCCTGCCTCCTCCCATGTACCAGCCTGAACAGGAACCACTGGCGCCGGAGCAGCTATCGTTAGCACCGACGGATATGTACCTGAGCGCTGCTGAGCTTCAACCAACAGAGAGCCTGCCACTCGAGTTCAGCGATGTACGAACAACTTTATTTGTGGGCTCTGGTCATTTTAAATAGTATGCCTTGTTTCTTATGCTGTAAATGTTCTAATGTATCATTTTTATGTACATAAAAAAAAAATTGCATTATTGTAACAATTGGCGCACACTTGTTGGGATTAGCTAGCTCTTTTTTTGCCTTCTTGTGATCTTGAGCAATCAAATAATTTTGACAAAAGCAACACAGCTACTGCATGTCACATGTATCAAAGCAAAGACCTGATATAAGAAAGAAAAAACACAGAATTGAAATTGTATAATGTATGATCATGAGAGATATTATGCATTTTTTTTTTCCTGAAAAAAAAAAGGTCTCTTTAAGAGCTTAGCCTTACTGCTGTAGTTACTGTGAGCTGAGAGAGGACTAAGATTTGCTCTGCGCTGCAGGATCTGGATGTGGTAGGGGACGAGGAGATGCAGTGCCCTCCATCACCGCTGCTTTTTGACACGGCCCTGGCGCTCGAAGACCAGACCATCCGTGCTATTGCTGAAGCCCCTATGGACATCCTTGAGTCAGGACAAGACGCCGAGCTTTCGGAGACAGATGACATGTCTGCAGCAGACCAGGTAATTGTTGATTTGACAGCAATCATGCGCGCTTTTTTTTTCTTCTTTTTTTTTTTCTTACATGATCATAGCCATATACCCTGCCTGTCTCACAAAAAACTTGCACACTTAAAGATTTAATTCAAATCACATTTAGATTTGATTACAGCATGCAATATTATGGCTAGTTCATAAGTGAAGTTGATTCCTCATGCTCCCAGAGCCACACTTTCAGAATTTAAGTCTTGGAATATGCCATCAGAAAAGAAAAACTGATGCGATTGCCTGGTTTTCAGTATATTCAGGTTGTCAGCTGACTTAATTTTAAGTTATTTATGGCCTCATAGCTTTTTAATCCCAATCCTGTGCGTTTTAATCACATTGGTTCATTATTAAACATAGCAATGGTTTTTACTGTCAATTTTCTTTAACTTCAGGTGTTTAGGTGATGTCTATTCATGATTTTATTTTTTTTCTGACCACATTTCTTCTACAAAGCTTTTTTTAAAATTTTTTTTATAATGTCAGTGTTTTTTATTCAGTTCCTGTAATTAAAAAAAAAATTCCTTTGCGCGATTTTTAATTTTTTTTGGCCAGGCAGTGTATTTTTGTATTATTTTTTTATCACTATGTCTTAAAAAAATCAGGATTTACTAAAGACATGCTTTCTTCTTCTTTTTTAAATCCCCAGGCTGTGTCGGAGGTATCCGAAACAGCAGGAGATGAGGATGCCACACAGAATACATCAAAGGACGCCGACACAATAACAACAGTTGCCACATCCTGAGCATCTTGTGCACTGATTTTCTCAGCTGTCTGTAGACTTTTAACCTTCTGCACTGGTGTCCAGTAAAAAGCCATATTTAACCAAGATGACTTTTTGTGGAGGAAATGTTGCACCCTATTTATAGAAATTGTCCTGAAGTATATTCCAAAAGCTTATCACTTGGAAAATAAGTGCTAATGCATTACTCGCAGCCTGTGTCAGTTTGTCTCCCTTTTTTTTCTTCTTTTTTTATTATTAAAATAAATCATACTTTGTTGCTCTGGTCTGGAATCTTTAGTATGTGCTTTTTATTGTGTGTGAATATTCGTGGGTGTCTTCATGTTCGCAAGGGTTTTATGTGGTTCTGTATCTGAAGCCAATAGTTACTCATGACTTGATCACTTCAGACATAGGTTTTGCAGATAGTTTCCAGCCAACTCTGAAAATGGCCACTACATGAGCAGAAACTCTTCAACTTAAATGTAAAGCATTAAAATGGGTCTGCTATTTTAATACAGCATGGATAATCGGAATCAGACCTGGAATGTATAAAAAAAAAAAAAAGAATGTCTAAAGCTATCTTTTAGAGCTAAAAGAGAGATTAGCACTTATTTTGTAGGAGGATGTGTATGTGTGATTAACCAAAATGCATCCCCTGACCTTTATGCATTTCCTTATATACAGTATGTGTCTTTGGGATGTTTATTCTGTCTTACAAGGACTTTCAGTATCTTTCTACTGCTCTAAATGGATTTTTAAGCATATTTCCTGTGTCCTATATGCTTTTATTCAGGACAATTCCTACACAGGGTAGTCCAAGAAGTCGGGATCTATAGGCAATTTTTTTTAATGGTGTAAATTAGAGATGGTCAAATTGATATTGACTTTCATGGTGTAAACTGAGTACAAGAACATTTTAATGTATTAGAACTGATGTTACACAGATGATTTCCTCCTTTCGTGCGACTATTGTTCTTGGCCAATTCTGATTAGCCTATTGACTTCAGATAAGGGGGAAAAAGTCGAGTGATGTTGGGTCTGTTTCTATTCCATCTTCTGCTGTTATATTTACAGCCATTTTGTGTGTAAAATTTCATATAAGGAAACATGTCTATGGATCCAGACATGCAGGCCAAGCTGTATCTGGTGTTCTGGATCATTTATTCTTTCCTGTAAGAAATTGTTGCATTCTTGAGTGCATTCCTTTAGACGATAAATGTTCCTCTGGTCTATTGGTAATGTATTTGAATGCATTCTATTTATTTGGAACATTTCTGATCGATAAAATACATGGGTGTCCAGTCTTCTCCAGAAAGGACCAGTTTATAGGCCACAACTGATTATTTATTGAAGTCTAAAGTCAGAGTGATCTGCACTTTGGTTATATTAAAACATGTTGGCTGCACTGTCTTGTCAGCGCTTTCTCTTCAAGACTATTGTCTATTCAGTCACTATTGTGGAGATGTGAACATGTTACATGAGTTGGTTTATAACTGCGGTGCGAGCAGAAATGGATGCCCCACTAGTGATTTGTGTGACTTTATGCCTACAGTTTTCTGGGATTCTCAAGGGCCAGCATTGGAACATTATCAGGAAAGAGATTCAACAATAAACAGTGCTCATTACAGTGAGGCGCTTATCAAAGAGCTGAAGCCTAAACTTCGGATTAAACGCAGGGGACTGCTATCCAAGGGCATCGTGATTGTACATGATGCATGTCAGCACACTTCTGCCCCACGCTGTAAACACACTGCAAAAAGTTTTTTTTAGGTGTTAAAGCATCCTTCTTATAGTTCTGATCTCGCTCCATCAGATTTTATCTGTTTGGTACCCTGAAAGCAGCCCTATGGGATAAAGATTCATTTATGATGAAGTGAAGACAGCGGTGGATTTGCAGCTCGCAGCTCAGCCCTAAACATTTTTAATGAGGAAATACAAAAGCTGGTTGCCAGTTGGATAAAGTTATTTTAAAAAATCAAGGAGGTCATGTCAAAAAATTATGCATTTGTCTTTTTTTTTAAGTTAATTAAAATAAATTCTACAGCCAGAGTGCCCCTCATTTTAAAACATTTCATATGCCTTATATATATATATATATATATATATATATTTTAATTTTTTTTTTTTAGAAGAACCTAGGACCATGCCTCTGTCCTATATGCATTTTGTTCCTAGACTTTTCCTATCCAGATATTTACTCCATTCTTCATTCATAAATTCAGAAAATTTCTTCTCCTAATATTGTGCTAATGTGGGATGTCTCATCTATTATATACTATACTATGATTCAAGACTCTTCCTCTTCTTCGTAGGAACATATCCCTTTTCCTTATGTACTTATTCATGTCATTTCCTCTTTCCTATTTCATAAATGCACTTATCTGGGACTACTTCTCTTAATATGGAGCCCAAATAGATGCAAGTGAAGGAAGGTCTCATTAGCAGAGGTGTCAAGTAACAAAGTACAAATAGTAGAAGTTATGAAATAAAAATTTTTTTAATTTTTTTAAAATTATATTTTTTTTTTACCACACCACCCTATCCAGGAGGTAGACTGCTACGTTTAGGAGACACCTTCAGGAATGTTAATACAGACTGTTTACTTCAACATGCAAATAACTGGTAATGCTCAAGAATAGAAAAGCCAGATTCGACTTTGCTGGGAAAAATCTTACAAAGCCTGCCCAGTTTTAATACAATCATTTTTGGACAGATAAACCCAAAATTAATTTGCATCTAAAAGATTGGAGAAGAAGAATAAAGAAAAGGAAAGGAAGGGCTAATGTTCCAAAGCATCACATCGTCTGTCAAACATGGTGTAGGCAGTGTTATGGTATCTCCATGTATGACTGCCAATTTAACTGGGTACTGGTGTTTACTGATGATATGACAGGAGGAATTATGAAGTGCATAAAGCTATACTTTCTGCTTACTGTCAGCAAAATAAAAAAAAAACATCGAAAACTGACAAGAGAACACTTCAGGGGACAGATGGATAATGACCCAAAACAACCCAAAGTCAAACAAATGAAATGTAATTAAAGGGCTGTCAGTCATCTGAACTTAACACTAAGCTGATTTACACTTAATAAAGACAAAACTAAAGGCGTAAAGATGCAAAAACAGAAAGTGGCTGCAGTAAATGTGTGGTAAAGCAGCTCAATGGAAAAAACTCAAGAGTGCGGTGGTGTTCATGAGTTCCAGACTTCAGCCAGTTTTTTGCCTCCAAATGTTAAAATTAATCCATTATGTTTACCATGTTAAAAATAATGCTTAAAGTTTATCATGTTATTTTATTAAAATGACTTTACAGCATGGCGGGTCAGGGTTTGATTCCCGCCTCGAGTCTGTGTGCATGTAGTTTCCATGATTCCCCCCTGTGCTTGGTGGGTTTCCTCTAGTTACTCTGGTTTCCTCCTATAGTCCAAACACATGCTAGTTAGGTTAATTGGCACTCTCAAATTGCCTGCAGTGTGCTCATCTGGCACATCGGGAGATAGATACTCCGCAACCTGGAGATACTGTATACCCGTTGTTTCTGTGGCAGTTACTTAAGGGGTCAGGTTGCCAACTTTATGACCAATGTGGACGGACCAGAATACAAAAAGAGGAAAAAAAAAGATATTGAGGAAAGAGAAATTATAATTCCTCTTCCTATAATCTATAACAAGTTAGTGTAATATACAGTACTTGTTAAACATAATGGATTGAAGATCGAGGTGTGCAAATTTGTTGTTGTGGTGAAGAAATGCCCAAAAAATAAAAGGTAAATGTTACGAACATGACTTATGCGTATGCATTTATTTTAGGACCTTTCGCACCGCTCAGTATAATGTCCATTTGGGACGCATCCTCTTTCATATATGTATTTATTAAGGACATTTAAATAAAAAGATATGAAAAATATGCATAAATATTATGGGCATGTCATGTGAATACAGTTGTATTGTTTGAAAAGCCATGAATGCACGCTTATATGCAATCATCTGCATGCCTCCATGTACTGTATATGCCTGTCTGTGTGTGTGTTCTGATTCAGAAAGCTTGTAGCGATGGCAGGCCTACGTGGACCACATGAGCAAACGGGGCGGGCAGCGCGAGCGCGAGCCATGACATCACTTTTCCTGCCTCGCGCTGCCTGCGAGCCCTAAACACGGCGAAACACGACGAGCAAACATCCGAGGAACGCTCGCGCGAGAAACATGTCCCCGCTCCGCGCGCACCACTGGCCACTCGGCGGCATCTCTTAGCGCGTGGATATCTCAACCTAAAGACCCGGTATACCCCAGGAGCCGTCCACCTCGAGGTAAAAAAAATCACTTTAACACTCCTGTTCTTTTTTTCTTTTTCCTTTCCCTGCAGCGTTTTCTGCTTCTAGACCGAAATTGCGCTGAGTGAGCTAAACGTAGCCGTGCAGCTAAAGCGGAAATGATGTGACCAAGAAGTAGAAGAAGACAAAATACGGGCTCGGTCCGTGAACACACACACAAACACACACACCGTTGTACTAAAGCCGCGCGCGCGTGTGTTTATAACCCTTTAATGGTACTTTATCAGACTAGTAAATGTGCGCGCGCGTGGACGGTTGGTCTAAAAGCTAACGGCTAACTGGGACGCCGGGTATGAGGATGCTGGCTGTGATATCCTGCCTGCTCTCGGACAGTATGCGGTGTGTGTGTGAGGGGGGCATTTAAATACCATTTGAAATAGTGGCAGCCATATTTGCGGTAAGGTATTTACAATAATAATAATAATAATGAAGCACAGCTGTCTGTGTTTACCTCAGCGCCATTGTATTTACCTCAGGATTGGATTTTAAAGGTATACCCCCCCTCATTTTCCTCCTTCCTTCTCTGTGTAGCAGAAAACTCTTGGCACTTTTACAGTCTCCAGCTTTTTTCCTGTATCTGTGTGTGTGTGCTTCTGTGTTAAGTGGCTGTGCTGTAAAAAAAAAAAAAAAAAAAAGCTCATTTTGGCAGCACTCATGTTGCATTACCCCCTAAAACAGCAACTAATTCAAGTGTAATTGAGGGTAAAAGCATGCCCTTCTTCTCCTTCGCCTCCTCCTCCTCGTTCTTCTCCAGCTCCAGCCCGTCCCCTTTAATATTTTACAGATGTTTTTCACATTCGCAAGGCCCCCATGGCCAAAACCTATATTAAGGCTGGCTTACAACCTAGGCCGAGGCCGCGATGGTCAAAATTCCAAGGCGGTGCAGTAAAGTTAATGACGTTCACTCCCGCTGAGAGGTTTGTGAGTCCGAGCCGTACGCTGCATGACACAAGAGCCGGACTAAGGATGCTCCACAAGACAGCAAAATAGCTGAAAGCAACTGGGCAGTAAGATAAACTCAAAAAGGCCTTTTTTTTTGCTCTGACCGTAAAGAGCTGGCTCCTTGATTTTAAGATAGTCATGGTTGCGCGGCTGCTGTGCGAGCTACTCCCATGATCAAAACGATTATCTGTCCCTCGCCCCCGCCTTTGATCAGTTTTCTCGTGTCTGCAGGACATACCTCGTCCCTAATGGAAGGCAGATGACCGCTTCGTTTTGTTGTGATTGTGACCCCTTCTTTAAGAGGTTTTTTGAGGAAGGGTCAGGTTGACACACTAATATATATATATATATATATATATATACACACACCAAGTTGTGTGTCCACTCTTAGTGTTTTATTTTTTTATCAGACATTTATTACCATGGCCAAGCACTGTTCCTTCTTTCAAATGTGTTTACAATATGTCTTGTAAACATACCAATGAGGGTGTATTTATCTTTAGACACACACACACACACACACACACACGCACACGAGTACATACTTGTGCAGATTTTGTTTTGCTGTCCTTGTAAGAATCTTTTTCTGACATGATTATTATAATACAGCTGGTTAATTCTATGCCTGCAGCTAAGTCTAATCCTAACATTAGCCTTAAGGAGCGAAAAGAACCGCACAGTTTTTGTGCAAAAAAAAATTGTGAAAGGTGAAATGACCCCACAAGGTTGAAACTGGTATTTTTCCAGATGTTCCTATCGTTCTGGTGAGATTTGGTCTCAAAGATATGCTAACCTGACACCCCCCCCCTTCGCAAAACACGCACGAAGGCATGCACTCGCACACGTCAATGTTTTGCTCTGGGCGCTGGGCGAGACGCAGATTTTCTCGTTAGACCTCTTCTTTCTGTTGTGCAATTATCGTTTCAATCTCCTCTAAAAAAAAAATGCTTAAGCCTTTTAAAATTAAGCATGCCCTGTCAGCTGGGTGTCATTCCAAACCTTTGAAAGTTACGAAAATTTTAATCTGTTTACTTTATCAACCTTTTCCTGTTTGCTAATGATTATTATTACTTGTCACACTACGAGAATACGTTATGTGATCTAGGTTTGTGTCAGATTTCATGATGATGATGTTCTAACGATAGACCTGCGATTAAAGAAAATTTACATCATCAATCAGGATGACCCAGCCTTCTTGCCTAAATGGGATATTGCTTTAAAATGAGCTTGATGTACAGCAATAAGTAATTTCTCGATGTTTTTGGCATTTTTACTCAATCATTTTTATTTATAATCCTATCACGTCCTTCGTCTTTCGGTTGGTGCCTTTTAGACGTGCGTTGTTGCTGTGCTCATAGAGTTTATTCGAAGACATTTAACGCTAACAGAACTGTTTTCTGGATGCTGAAATTGTCTTGTATGATCGCCCAAGAATTTCTGTCTTTTTACGATGAGGTTTTTTTTTTTTTTTTTTTTTTGTCTGTGACAGCAAAATCCAGGCAAGCATCATACAGTGTATGATTAGTAAGGCATTCTTTTCTTACATGTCATTCACACTGTATTATTTTGTATCCCTGTTATTTTTAGAAAGCACGATTTACAGCCACTCCGATTTAAAACCCATGCCTGTAGAAGACCTTTGTGAAAGTCTCGACTTGACCCCAGGCCTTTGCCACACCGTGTAATCTTGGAATTATTTAAAGCTCAAAACTTTTGCAGTAAAACTTTGTCCTTGTGAAGCACTCGATTATGATACTGTCCAGCATGGTACATTGTTATGCTACGGCTGCAGAGCAGCTAGCGAACAGGGCCTGTTTTTTTCTTTTTCTAGGCTCATGATGTTATTTCATGGAATGGAGCCCAGAAAGGGCCGCAGAGATTATGTCCAGCCACCTGATCTTGCCACTGAGCCAGGAGGCTGATCAGCTGCTGAAACACATAGTGAGGACAAAAACAAAACAAAAGAATTTGGGAAGTGCTCTGATATATGTATGCTGTGGCCGTTTTGATAGTCATTGTCTAATGAAGTGTTCTGAATGTAATGTGTGTCTAAGCAGTGAGGTTAGGAAAGGGTCAGCGGGTAAGGCTTTGGGTTGCTAATCTGAAGAAGGGTGTTCACAAATCGCATCACATCACGCTTCAGTAAAAGCATCAGGCAGATGAGAAAAGGGATTGTAAATGAGGTAGAGTTAAGTTGAAAGAATGAATGAATGCACATTATTGTTATACTAACAATAATAATGATAATTATCATTATTAATTTTAGATTTTTTTTTAAAATCTAATGCTTAAAACAACACCTCTGGACAATTGTTAAAGCTGAGCCCTGAAACTCGAGCTTTGCTTTAGCTCAGAATTTTTCTCCAAGAGTGTCCATTTTTATGCATCCATTCCTTGAGAGAATGGAAGTGGTCATTACGTTCTCATTCTTGGCTCGTCTGGTAAAAATGGTCACGCTGCCCACAAATGGGAACAACATTTCTCTCTCTCTCTCTCCCTGCCTTGTTAGGGCTGCCCTATTATCTGTTTTTCCCCAACGGCGAGTTTCCCCCTGCTCTCCATCCTGCTAGTAGCCTGGTTATAGATTAGTGGGCCACATTAGCATGTGGAGAACTCATCAATTACTCAGGGAAGCCGGAGATCTCAGCAGGGGAGCACGGTGCCGAGTCGGCAAGACCGCGCCTCTGTTTCCACGCGCTGCAGATATTTGGAGGAAAGCAATTACGTTGGCTGCACTTCCCCCCTGCTGCCTTTGTTTCATTTCTGGGGGTCGTCCACCTTCGTACGAGCTGTGGGAGCTTGTGTAAGGAGGGGAAAATGTCATTTTTATTTACACGCTTATGCTTAATGATTTATTTTTTTAAATAATTTTTTTTTCTTTTGAGATATCGGAAAGATATTGGGGTGTCGAGCGCAAGCTGATAGCATGTACTTGGTGAAAGGAGTGTGCGCTGGCACAGCACGATTTGTGAGGTGTTTGCTCTCATCCAACCCCGAGAAGAAACTGAGGTCGTGCAAACATTTCAACTGGTTCCCCAAACTCCACAGAGCACCAATCTTCAGCAGCAACAAACATTCAATTTATGTCGGCGGTGAGGGGAAATGTGCGTTGGAATGCAAACCCTAATCAATGCAAGCAAAGGAGGTCAGCAGCAGCATCCTGTTTGGGCAGTCGAAGCATAAATGTCCGCTATGTGGTCGGACAGTGACAAGAGTTAAATGAATGCTATCAGAAACGGTGTAGAGTGGTCCATTTCATATGGCAGTGGCTCTTCCTGACATTCCAGGCAGAAATGCTTACATTCATAGAGCTCTTTGGAAAGTTTTACCACCAGCCGGTTAAAAGAAAGCCTCAGCGGTTTGAGGCATGTGACCCTGTGTCCCGTTAATTACAGCCAAACCCTTTCCTCAAAAACTAACCCTGATCTATGGCACATTTGTGTCAAATGCGCAAAGAAGCCATCACTTTTAAAGCAGCCCCCTTCTCCTTTTTTTTTTTTTTTAAATCATCCTGAAACATCCGGTACTGTGTTTTGGCAGGAAAATTCTCATAGGTCTTCAATCACAGGCACACAAGCAAAGGTGATTAATGAGCACATGGAACGTGGCCCCTTGTGTCGTCAACATACGTTTCGTGCTCGTTAATAAGGACGAATATTTGGATTATGGTGCCATGAGCGGACAGTGAGTGCACGGAGCGGAGCTAAATCCTAAAGGTACGGTCCAGATGCCGTCCAGATGTTTTGTCATTTTGTCCCTGAAGCCTAGTGAACTCAAAGCTTCATTGCTTTTTACTGCACACTAGGCCAAGGGACAGCAGCTCTGGTCAACACACCATGTATTTCAGGCTTTAAGCAAAGCATATGCTCTTCTCGTATACTGAGTTCCTCATTTTTTTTTGACCAGCGACCATTTCCCTTCCTGGTTTCATTTCACCTGCCATTTTTATTTGTCGAGCAATAGAGGAACCGGTTCGGATTTCTTCCTCTTTTGCTCAGCGTGACATTTATCCCAGGCTAGTAGCTAGAGTCACATGGTGCATGCCAATCTTTGTTCAGTGTTTGCAGGCAAATTTGTGTTAAGGCCACCAGGTTATATTCAGCGTATTTACTGATCACACAAAACAATTGAATTGATGTCCTCACTCTTGAATGGAGTGTGGGTGTGGCTGCGTTGAGGCTTTTGTAACCACATGAGCCTCAGTGCAGAGTGATCAGTCATTTTTTTTTTTAACCAGTCACACAGAAGATAAAGATCACTCTCACTTAAAATGATTGCGGTGGTCACAAAAGGCGCAGGATATCGCTGTGGCCTTTTGGTCACGTGCAAAAAAAAAAAAGAGGGCTTGGTCCGGGTTGAGTTACATACAAACCCCTCCCTCTCTTCTTCCCCCATCGTCTAGACTGGTGTCACATTTCCAAAAGGTGGATCAGCCCCTCCACCTCACATGGAGTTCAGCACATTATAGCCCATTAAGCTGACTTGCTCTAGGAGCTTTTTTTGAGGCAGGGCGCTCTTTTTTATTCCTTTAATCCGAACTCGACTCACAAACGCACAAATGCTCAGCTTTAGTGTTTATACATGTTGTCTGTCTCCTGTAAAAGGTCCAGGAATTCATGATGATGAATTAATGATGCTCCATGATTATTTGTTAGAACCCACAAAACATAGTCTAACTATGTACACTATCTTCACAGTTTCAAACCTGGAATTGATTGCAATTTTAAACAACACATGCCTAACATTTGGAGGTGTGAAAGTGTGAGTTATTTATTATAACAAGGCTAAACAGACTTTGTCTTGACTGTGTGAATATTAAACCCCTAGGTCAGTACTTAGCTGCAGGTTTTCAGGGACATGTCTTTATCAGCTTTGCACATCTGGATCCTGATGTTTGTTCCTGTTCTTGTTGGCCAAATTGCTCCAGCTCTGTCAAATTGGATGGTTCAGCACAAAGCTAAGGTTTGATCTGCGAAATCCTCTCTGCTCTAATAGTTTTTTTTTTTTTTTTTTGCTGCCAGATGTTCCACCCACTTATGTTAAATGTCCAGCTGTTTTCCAAGAGACATAGTTTGGTAAAGTACTTCTTGTTCATGTTAATACGAATGGCATCCAGCACCTGGGGCTTTCTGACTTACCCAAGTGTTCGCCAGTTGTCCTGCCATTGCTGAGAAGTAAAATGGGAACACTCGAAAATAGCAGCGAGGATCCAGATAGCAGATCACAATCGCTCACTTTGTCACGTATCACCTCCTTATTTATCATCATACATGATATTTATTTACAAGGCTTGCCGAAAGGCATAGATCGTTCACAGTCCTTTAAGTGAAAAGTGCTGTTTGCTCGATCACAATGCGTCTTTGTGATGGATTCTCTTCACACTCGGTTGTCGGCTCCAGGACAACACGTGACCCCTCTTCCATGTGGGTCATATCACCCAATTTGGTTTTTTAAAACACATAGCCACTGTTTTGCTCCAGGAGAAATTCCGGCGACAGGGGTGGCTGACAGGGGTGTGATCCTGGGGTAAAGGCATGATTTTGATGAGCTACTTTACTGGCCTCTTAAACACAAGGTTGATGCGGTATTTTAAAAATGTCTTCTGAAGAAAGAAAAAAAAAATTCACAAGAATGCCTTTTGTCGTGCTGGAACAGCCAGCTATCCTTTAGTGTGTGTGTGCGCGCGCATGTGTGCTGGAATGACAGGCTTGGTTGGATTTTAATATAATGTCTAAGTGCCTGTAATTCAAAGGGCCTCTTTTAAATGCTGGATGATGCAGATATTGCACAATTATGTATGTTAATTGCGTAAATTTAGCAGATTGCATAAAGTCAACTGATTGACTTTCATGCTTCAGCACCCGAGTGTGAATAACTAATTAAACTTAGCACCCTTTTTTTGTTTGTTTAAGATTGGGTGTTTTATGGTCTGTATTTATGCTGTTCTTGGAATCTGAAAAAAAGGTTCTAGCACAGAACCATACAACTATTAGTAATTTTTTAGCAGCTGAGTGAAAAAAATACATATATATGTTAACAATCGTAGTTGTTTTTGTTTCATGGAGATTTACTGATTGATTTGAATCTGTTTGGATTTTTCGGTCCCACCAGCATGTTAAAATCTGGGCCTGGACCTGGAGTGGAATTTAAAAGTCAAGTCATTTTCAAGGGTCACTTCCCTAATTAGGCCATTTCAAGACAAAAACTAACACAGGCATTTTCTCTGGTTTGATTGGCTACAATCCAAAAACAGTGTATTTTTTAAAGCAGATTTTTTTTTTTGGTTGTTTTATGTGTACCTACACTGAGTAACTATGGTCACAATCCAATCAGCTCCTCTACAACCTTCACGCAATCCTCTTAGGACAAGGCCTGTGTTGCCTGGGTAACTCTACAACTCCCTTCGACTGGTAGGATATCCGCCCTTCACTATCTTTGTCTTTTGTGCATGGCAAAGCCTTGTCCCTTTTGAAATATAACCCCCCCCCTCTCCCCTCTCTCTCTCTCTCTCTCTCTCTTTATTTTTATGGCTGCTCCAGCAGTTGCAGGGTTAATGTTTGGGCAGCAGCAGTTGGAGGAGGGAGAGAACGAGGGAAGAGAACAGAGGTAGAGGTGGGAGGTGGCCCACAGCTGTTGTAGTACACTCGGGTTTGTACGGATAGGATGCCTGCTTCACTCTTCCCAGAACAATGGAAGAACAGGGAACTACTGCAACCAGCCAGCCAGGAGACGCTCGTTCAGGTCTCAGGATGAGGGAGAGGCACGTGTAGGGAAGGTTTATAGAGGGCTGTGTCTGATATGACGTCTCAAGGGCGTGAGAGACGCGTGTATTCTGTTTCTCATTCTCATTTGTCCCACCTGGCTTGTTTTTAGGATGAGCTGACTATATGTGCAGGTATAGTAAACTTTAGCAAATGTTTTTTTTTCCCCTGTTGTGTTATTGAGGCATTTTTACACCAAAACTTAAATGATCTTTTATTAAAAATACATTTCAAGATTAATAAGGATTATTAATCATTATATAATAATTATGAATATTTCTTTACTGCTTGAGTAAAATTTTCGGAGTAAATAAATTGTAAATATGTCAACATCTACAGTAAAATTTTTCGAAATGTTCAAGACTTAAAGTCGTACATGTTTTTTCCACATGATCAGCTGTCGATTTAATTCTACCTGAAATTGCCCTGTATTGACTCCTGACTCCTGTATGCAGAAGTCGTGAGTTCATCAGTTTGTGGACCAGTCAGTGCTTTCAGCGAGACCGATAACCTGACTCATCCGAAAACAGGCCCATTCACAGTCAGCCGGCAGGAAATTAACAGCTTAATTTACACTTCACCTTCAGCTGCTTTCATAGTTTCTTTCTGCATGTTCTTAGCCGCCCTTGAAAGACCAAGGCGTCCTGGTTGTTTGTCTTCCCTGCTGGGTGTTTTGGTAATTTCGAGGTCTTTGAAGCAGACATAAATGGGGGTTAAAAAAAAAGAAGAAGAAAAAAGCTTTTTTGAAAAGCAAGGTGTGCTGTAGTGTGAAGGACAGTCTGCATTTATGTAGCCGCTGTTTCGCCATTATCTTGCATCAGCACTTGGGATGAGAGCAGAACAGCGGGTCAGGGAGTGCATTCATTTTAGGCCTGTCGCAGATGCATTAGCCTGGCGTTAAGTGGATAATGCGATCCCGAAAATGGAAAATTTCGATTGAACTGCATTATTGAAGGTTGTTCTAAATTTAATGTGAAGATCCAGAATCTCACCCTACCATAGATTTGGTTTATCCCCAAAATAGTGCACATCAGAAGGCAAAAATAATGCCCCCCCTCAGGGGGACTGACTTGAGGCTTTTATGTTTGTTTTTCTCCTCAGATGGAAATGAGCAGCTGACACCTCTCGGCTAATTCGTTTCATTCTATGCGTAGGAGGACCATCAAGTCCCTGTTCTGTGGCAATTGATCATTTTATTAGATTATAAATCACAAAAAATAGGATCAATAAATCGGTGTCACAGGGCTTTTGTGCAAGGCGTGAATAATCACAGGCTGCCTCGGCGGACGGGGATGGGTTTGGTTCTTTATAACCCCTGGAGTGTGGGGGATGGAGGAAAGGTTTGTGGAACCCAGAGCCCCAACTCTGTTTGATTGCTTTCTCTGTGGTTTACTTCACCCCTCCCTGCCAATACTAGAGGTTTTCTTCATGTTTTTATCTTTTCTTGACACAGAATATTTGCATTAATTAAGTCTGTACTGTCTGGGTTCAACAAAAGAAAAAAGGTTTACATCCGTTTATAGATGTTCATGTGTTCCAATATGTTGTGTATACATAAAATGGTTCAAAAGCATGAAATACAAAAAGAAAATCTAAATTTTAATGAAATATTTTGGCTTATAGATAGTTTTCTAATGTAATCATAAAATAATAATTTTACAGGTGAAAAATAATTTCCCCATCATACGTTTTTTTGTTTGTTTAGAGCAGGCATACTGGTTGTATTATTATTTTCAAATAATAATTAAACCTGTGTTTCTGAATGTGTTTCATGTTTTTTAAATGCTCCCCAGTGTCCAGATGAACCTGGAAATTCACCGCCTGCCGTGGTTTTTTTTTACTTTTTTTTTTTTTTTTTTTTTAAACTACAAGGAGACATAAAATCAGTATTTACTGCCATGTTAATCTTAAAACTCTACCATCCTCCATCTTGGATATGCTTTTATAAACCAACACAGTCCCAGTCCCACACCCCATTGTATCAGCAAGTATGCCAACATTGCATCTTTCACAATGTCAGATGAAAGCTTGTGTTTCTATTTGATGTCTCTGGAAAAAAAAAAAAAAAAAACGGACCCGCCTGCAGTGTCTGACTGCCACGCTTTACAAAGTCTGGTGTGTTAAGAGAAGCTTTGGTTTCCAGTGTTAGTCATGTTCGAGAGACTGTCCTCTGGATGTCATGCCAAGCGGGTGACTCAGAAACAAGGGAGAATCGAAGGATAAAACTCAAAACAAAACAAAGGTCCGGGCAGTTCTTTGTGTTCCGAATCCAAACATCATTTCGACCCAATTTTTTATTGTTTAGATGATGCTTTTTTTTCTTTCTTTTAAGCACTCTGGATGTAGATTTAAATTCCTATCGAGAAAGGTGACATGAGGAAGAAACCTTTAGAAGAAGCAGAACTATAGTATCTCTAAAGTATAGAGCAGTAAAGAGAAACCGTACTACATAGGATTCCCTGAGAAGTCCTGGGACGAACACAGGACAGTCCTTAAAATTTCACCAGCGAGATTATCCGCTAAAGCCAAGTACAAATCTCTTTTTTTTTTTTTTTTCTTCTTCTTTTTTTTTCCTTCCCAGAAGTGAAGCTCTATATCCACTAGGGGGTGTTTCAAAAGCAGCGAACAGTAGTCTCTCGGCAGTGAGCGTTCAATAAACGAACTGCTTTACAGATTACTGAGCATGGGGGCCCTGTTAAGGCCGCGGCACAATGTTTTATTGCTCGGTTTATTACTCCGTATATAGTAGGATTACGTGCTAGGAGCTTGCTAGTGCTGCCAAGAATCTTGTTAGCACGGAGCCTATAGCCTTCGCTTTGTTTGCACTAGGAATCTTGTCTCCCTCTCGTTGCCAGAGAGGTGTTAGCTAGTTCTACTGAAGCGTGAAGTTTCACATCGATGCAGAAGGATGTATAGATCCACGGAAAGGTTCAGGAGGCCCAGGAGCAAACTGATGCTAATCTCATTTAGTCTAGACTTAGAGACAAGAGGAGATTGGCCTGTTTTTTTTCCCTGTTGACTGCAGGGGACCGGAGACCAAAGTTGATGATGTGATTGTAGGTAAACTTACCAACCGTTAAGACGTCAGATAACCCAGGAGCAACAAGATGGAAATGGACAATTTTGTCTCTTAGTTCCCACCCACACCTTTATCGTATCACGTGACAATTATTAACCAGATGTGTTATGCATCACATAAGCATAACACACTCTGAGTGAAGTGCTATCTATCGTCTTTTGAATGCATAAGCAGACGGATGTCCATCATTGGCTAGAACAAGGGATTTATTCCTGGCAGTGGCATCAAAAGGATTCTCCATAATAGACTCGCCGCTCAGGAACTCTTCATTTTTTCTTTGTGGACAGAAAACTTTTTGTAATTTTTTACAAATGTCGACATTACAGCATGAACCTGGACACGCCTTTGCTTTGTATTGTAGTTTAAGTGTGTAATAGTTGCTGAGCAGGTTGTTAGTTTTTCATCTATGATTTATTTGTAAACGTATTGCCAGTTAGACCTTTTTTTTCTTTTTCTGGCCAATCATATACCTGATGAGATAAAATGGCTACTATAGCTGAATAAACAAACTTTCAGTCACAGTGGTGTTCTTACTGCACTACCTTTTTGTACCATTTAACATTCATGCTCTCAATGTTATTCTCAAGTCGTTTGATGTAACTTTTTTTTTTACATAGCCCTGTGCATTTTCATGTGGCTGGAGATGTATTAAAAAAATATGGTTAATGTCAAAGTTATTTATTTATTTATTTTTGAAAGTGTAGAGGTAAAAAAAAAATTTTTCAAATGTTTGGACTGAGCGCCTGAGACATGGTTGCATTGTTAACTGTCTAATCAAAGGGTGAGGCTTTTACAAGCACAATGGCCTGATGCACGCATTACAAGGCTGCTTTTCTGGTATTTAAGTGGTAAATGTCATCTCTGAAGCTCACTTTATGAGTCAGTCGGTAGTTTTGCAGAAACGTTCAGCTGTACTGCATGCGTTTACCTTATCTCATCTCAGATCTCAAGAAGAATCTCTTTTGTAAAAATGTTTTTTTTTATCTTTAAGTCATTACACTGGAAAGTTTATCTAGTAGCAATGGGAAATTCTGTAATTAAAATTAACTCGTTGTATGTAGAACTGTCTCTCAAGAGAAACTTACTCATGCGTTAATTTTCCGTTTCTCGACAGTGATTCATAGATGAAAAGAAAAGATGAGCAAGCCACGACAGCCTTGCACGTGATGTCTCGGATAAACTCCTGAGGACAGGCTTGATTTCCTGTGCAATCTGACCCCCTGAGAGATCCACCAGGGATGCAGGGAAAAACACAAAACAAAAAAAAAAAGCACTCCAGTTTATAATTTATGCTGAAAAAGCCTCGATGTGGGGGTGGTGTTGTGGTTTTCAGAGGTGGACAAATTAGATGTGTCCTAGCTTTGCTCAGTTGGTTTCACCAGTCCTGTGGTGTGGACATCAAAGGATGCCAAGATACATCTAATGTAAAGCAATTTATCTTTACAAAAAAAAAAAAAAAATGATTATCCGCAAAAAATGAAGAAAGTCTTTGGTTATTATTTAATGAAGTTTAGATCTTACAAGTCTACCTGGGTCTTCAATAACTACCTGGACTCCATATTAACATCAATTAACATCAGCTATTATAGCTGAACTGCCTCCCACCCTACACACTGTATAAATGCAGATCATTTACTGCTTTCTGTTTCACCCAAATGAGGATGGGTTCCCTGTTGAGTCTGGTTCCTCTCAAAGTTTCTTCCTATTACCATCTCAGGGAGTTTTTCCTTGCCACTGTCGCCCTCGGCTTGCTCACCAGGGACAAACTGACCATTTTGATTCATACAAATTCACATTTCATACAAACTTAAATAATTCTTTTGACTGTGTAAAGCTGCTTTGCGGCAATGAAAATTGCTAAAAGCGCTATACAAATAAAATTGAATTGAATTGAAGATAAATACGAGTTGACAATACCTTCTCGCTAAAAAGAGTAGAAGCGCTAATCTTTAATCTGTTTTTTTTTTCTTATTTAATTTATTTTTAAAGTTTATACACTCATGGTGTTGTTGATAGCGTTTATATTTTTCCTTTTTTTTCAGTTTTAGTCAGCCTTTGATTGTGTCTGTGTCTGGAAGTCTGGAAAAATCGGCAGCCTCAAACAAGCTGTACGCTTCCATCGCACATGCTTTCGATTGGAGGTCTGTTTTGTCAAAAAGCAGGTTGCTTCTGATTTAAAGAAACAGCGATAAATAAAGGGACAAAATCTTTACCTACTATAATAAGAGCACACAGTGGCATCTATATAACCTTTGAATTTAATCTATATAAAGAAGATTATGTTTTGTCTACTTCTGGTCTTAGTAGCTTACATCCAGCAAGCTATGTTTTGTGGATTTAATACCTGGTGTATCTCAGTGCCTTAACAGTTCTGCGCAGCGAAGGCATTTTTGGCTCTTGGTCAAAAGCGAGATAGAAAACAGCCACAACCTTTCAGTCTGGCAGGGCAGAGAGAGAGAGAGAGAAAAAAAGAGCGCTCAGGTTTGGGTGTTTTTTCAGCTTGGTTCTATATATAGTTCTTGGTCATGTGTAGTGTTTGCACAGCTTTTTAAATGGATGGCTACTGAAAAGTGCTATAGTGTTATTCCAGCTGCTCTGATAAACTGGAATCTATTATGATTTAAGAGAGAAGAAAAGGCAAGTGTTCTGTGCACACTGTACACCCTTTTGTTAACTGTAATGTGATGACTTGTAAATGCAAGACAGGGAAAACCATGCTCATTTATTGTTACTTTTATTCATTAGTTTGCTCGTTGTCAATAACAGCTTTTTACCCTGGCAAAAGCAGGCAAAACAGGGCACCGAGCACAAACATTCACACACTAATTTGCAGCCAAATTGGAGTCACAGCATCTGATTTAAAGAAAGAAAGCATTTTTTGGGAGCTGGGAGGAATCTAGAGAACCCAAAGGAAACCCACAAGGGCATTTGTGGGGATTATGCGAAACACCGCACAGACGTTAACCTAAACTCGGTGTGGAATCAATGCTATTCACTGTACCATGTTTTTAGGTGCATTAGGGACTTCAACAAGGGCCAAATTGTAATCATCAGAAGACTGGGTCAGAGCAACCTCAAAACAGCAGGTCTGATAGGGTGTTCCCGGTATGCAGTGGTTAGTACCCACCAAATGTGGTCCAAGGAAGGAGAACTGGTGAAGCAGTGCCAAGGTCATGAGTACCTAAGGCTAATTAATGCACCTGGGGAGTGAAGGCTGGCCCTTCTGAAGAGCTAAAGATGTAGCACAGATTGCTATACAGTTCTTACTGGCTATGACAAAAAGAGTTCGAACACAGTGCATCGGGTGCATTTGGGTAGATGCAAACTAGTCATCGTGCCTATGCTGACCCTGGTCCACCACAAAAGGTGCCTTCATTGTTCATGTGTGCAACAGATCTGCACCACAGAGCCCTGAGTCTAACGGATTGAGTTTCTTTTGCATCTTGTGAATGGTCAGGTACTTTCCTGAGGAAGAGATAGCTAGGATAGGATGCACTATAGGAAGAAGTCAAGCTGGCAGAGGCAACGTGATAAGTGTTGTGCGGGGGAAACTTCAAGTCCTGATATTCATGTAGATGTTCCCTTGACACTACTTAAACATTGTTGCAGACCAAGTACATCCATTTATGACTTATGGTAGTGGCATCTTTTAGCAGGATGATGCATCCTGGGATACTGCAAAAAGTGATTCAAGAATGGAATAAAAAAAGACAAAAGTTCAAGGTGTTGACTTTGCCTCCAAATTCCCCACAGCTCAATCGGATTGATTGATTTTCTGTGAGATGATTCTGGACAAAGTCTGATCCATGGAGGCTTCACCTCACAACTTACAGGTCTTAAAGGATCTGCTGCTAACATATTGGTGCCAGATACCACAGCACACCTTCAGAGTTTTTCTGGAGTTCATACCTCGAAGGGTCAGAGCTGATCCATTTAAAGCAATTCGCTGCAGACTGAACGTGTCGCATTCAACGTTAAAAGCATCAATTATTAATGACTTGAATGAACATGCCAGTCGATTTTCAGATTGAGTTTTGCAACAGGATAGTCAGTGTGAGCCTATGCTCCCAAGTGACTAGTGAAGGTCAAAGTTTTGCTAATGCAATAACAGGAATGGGTGGACTCTGACTTTTGCATTTATATAGGGCATGAGAGCTTGAATGGATGAGTGGCGACAGCAGACTAATGCTTTGCACAATGCTTCCACTAGCTAGTGACCGGGTACGCTCTGGTAGAAAATAAGAGCCTGTCAAGTGCGGTCCTTGTTTTTGGAGCATAAGTAGGCCATGAGAAAACAGGCTTCTATGTCATGGTTGCTAATACAAGCTAAGCTAGAGTCGGGGGGTGGTGACATGACCGCGATCCAGTGGTGTGATTAGAACGCTTAGTTTTGTTTAATCTTCTTTATTATTGTGAAGCTGTAGCCAAAGCCTGGTCCATTAAGTCCCACTGAAATCCTAGCTCCACCAAAGCTCTTACTTACACACTAGTTTTGCAGCAGTCCTACAATTTCGTTTTTCATGATCACATTCTATTAGCAGGGCTAAGAGAGAGCAATTTATATTGTGTTTTTTTTATGTGAAGAACTCATATGGCCTAAATTTAGTGACCAAACCAGACTGGCATATCTTTCTCGTACACCGTTTCTCACAATTTTACTACCACTCCTACATTCAGTTTTGTACTTCCTTCATCTCGCGTTTTTTTTTGTTTTTTTTTTTTGCTGCAGGTAAACATGATGTCCGAGGAAACCCAAAACCGAGAGCTTGAGGAGGACCTGGAGTCAGAAGAGGGTGATCTGGAGTCCTATTTGGAGGAGGAGAGCAGCAGCGAGCTCCTAGAGCGTGTCCGGGAGCTTCAAGTGAGTCATGCTTCTGCATTGCAAAGACGCACTGAGAACAATTCTACCTCATCCATATCTGTCCAGTTTCAGCATGTTGAATAACGAGTGCCTTTTATTTTTATCCAGGCTGAGAACTCGGCTCTTTCCCTCGCCAACGAGAGTCAAAGAGAAGCTTATGAAAGATGCCTGGATGAAGTGAGTTTTGACAACCTGACTCTGATAACTGAATCTTTTTTTCCCCTCACTGTGTTCCCTGGTTTAGATACTCTCAAGGTTTTGTGCAAAAACAAAATAAATCACAATAAAAAGACTTTGTCCTTGAGCCTGAATGCATTCTCTTGTAATCATATCAGTCTAGTTTTCTCAAACGTAAAAAACAGCGTTCAATGAATGTGGCTGAAGCAAGTGTTTTATTTTTTATAGGTAGCCAATCATGTCGTCCAGGCCTTACTCAACCAAAAGGTAAAACTAATCGCTCTTTATATTTGGTTTATATATAAACATAGTCGGCTTCTATACTGTGCATTGTTAAATGTTGTGTGTCTTATTAAAAAAAAAAAAAAAAAAACTTTTTTCATTCTTCACTTTAAAAAAGCAGCTTTGTTGACATGGTTTTGTTTTAGGATCTTCGGGAGGAGTGCATAAAGTTGAAAATGCGAGTGTTTGATTTGGAGAGGCAGAACAGAACACTGTGTGAACTCCTCCAGGAGAAACTGCACAATCAGTCATGTGTACATCAGCAGGTAAATTATAATAATAATAAAAATCAAGGAGCATAAAACTTTTTCTTTGTAGACAAAGTTGTGGTTTTTGTTGTAGCTTTCTGAAGACTGGTTAGACGCTCTGTGTGTGTGTGTGTGTGTGTGTGTGTGTGTGTGTGTTCATTTTACACGCCAAATTGAGGAAAATCTGTGCTTTCCTGTTTACTTTCGTGGTGGGAGGGTATTTTTCTGAGGAAGTAACAGAAAAGCTATGTACATCAGATACGCATTTCTCAGATAACGAGTACATTGCTAATGCACATAATAGGTATCATATGATATTTTAAGGAATGTTGTACAATTAGAAATTTTAGACACAATATTATTACAAATTTTTGCTCTGCCAGTGAAGGAATAACAGCTTGTAGAAAGTGTGCTAACTGTTTTATTTTAACTATTAGAATTAAAATTTTATACATTAAAGAGAGTCAAGTGAATTCATAAAACTGAAGTATACCAGCGCTGTTGTACTAAATACACTGTCTGGCCCCAACAAAAAGTTGCGGTTTCAGAATGCTCAAATTATTGAGCTGCGTCAAACAAAGAAAACAACTAGAAGATTTGAACTTCCTGGAATTGGGTTAAGAACTCTTTAACACATTATCAAAACCTGAAAGGATAGAGCTGAACTGTCAGCTTAAGAACACTTAAACATTTGGTAAAGTTTCATAGTAAAAACATTGCTACGTTTAATAGTGAAAGTAAGAACATTTCTATATGAGCTCACAGGACTGGGACTAAACAGGTGTGTGACCATAAGAAACCCACTTTTTAGAGACACTTATCAGGAAAAGATGGAGTCAGCTGACGTCAGCCGACCGTATCTCTTTGAACTGCTCACTCGCGCATCGTTGGGGGCGGTGTAACGCACTCGGAGAACAGCGCTATCTGCTCCTTCTGCTTGCGTGAGCTCTCAGACACCCCTGATTGGCTGTAGAAGCCGTGATTAATGTAGGAGCACTAAGTATCTCTCATCCCTCCCCTCTGAGAGAGCTCAGCTAATCAGCTTCCTCTAGGCTTCTGGCTGCGAGAGGTTACAGCATCACCAAGAAATTGAACTCACGATCCCTGTATGATATGGCGAGCACTTTACCACAGCACCACTCGGAGGCCCCAGGAACCATTTTCATGCATGAACTGGCCATTCAGTCTCAAGGTGGTTGAATAAAATCTTGGAGTGTACAGCTTCTTTTTGGCTAGGCGGTGTATTATCTGTGTTGGAACTGTCAAATTAGTGAATTGTGGTATAAAATACAAGTCGATATTGTAGTACAGAGCTAACAATTCTTATTGCCTTTTAAATTTAGACTGGGTCCTGCTTGGAACACATTTCTGAACTACCGCACACTGATTCAAACAAACAGATTGAAACTCAGAGGAATGCACAGTCCAAGGTAAAAAAAAAAAAAAAAAAAAAAGACACATAATACATTTTATAAACTGAGACAGAGTACATAATGAACCATGGCACACCTCATAATTAACACTTGTGTTTAACTATAACTTTATTTAGTCTAGGGTAAAGTATTTATGATATGTAACTTTCTTCTTCTCTAATATTTGTTTTAATCCAAAGGGAAATGGAGAGTGTGCACAAACTTGCTTTCCTGAAACCCAAAGCTCCACCACCTCCATGGACGCCTTATCTCCTTTTCTGAAAAAGAAAGCACACATTTTGGAAGTCCTGCGTAAGCTAGAGGAGACGGATCCTTTACGCTACCATCGTTCCCCCGGCATCTCCTCCCTCTGTGAATACAGCCAAGCTCTGGTCTCTAAGGATGCTGTATTGGCTTGTAGAGACAACTCGCCCAGGTGCAATGTGACTAAAACACATTGTCCTCATTCTTGTACAGACGTTTGTATTTGTATCAATGGAGCAGAGCACAATAGTGTGAAGTGCGGAAGCTGCAACACATGCCTGATTCTTTCCAATAAGGACTCGATCAGCCTTGCCAACAGTAGCCGTAATTGCTGCACTTCAAATGCCATTACGATTGACAACCTCAACCTGGCTCCGCCCGAGTTTCATAAGAACCAGGACTTGCAAAGCCATGTGAGCCATGTGAAGAATGCTACGGGTACTAGTGAACTCTTAGTAATCAGGAAGTCTGCCGATTTGTCTGTACTTCAGCTGGAAAAAGGTCTTGAGCCATCAAATGAACTTTTATCAGGAGAAGCCCCTGACTCTTACTCTAACATGGCTGCACCTGAAAGAGACCGTAACATAGTCCCTGATCATGCACCAGCTAATGCCCTTGCACTGTCAGAGAAAGAGACTAAAGATAAAAATAGAATATCCGATGTTTTATTGAGCTCCCAATTATCAAAAAGTGGGTACACCACCAGTGAACAGATTAGTCATGAGAGTACAAATGACACAAGTACTCTGGAAACAGACTTTAAGCACTTAAAAACTGTTTCATCACAGAAGCTTGAAAAAGTCACAGATAGTGAAGAATTTCTGCAGAAAGGTAACACTGAGCCAGTCAATTCCAAGTTACCTACACTTGGTCTGAAGGACAGTCTGCCAGACACATTTAGTGAGGTAGAAAGTATCGAACCTGTGCATAAAGGGCTGCTGTTTTCTCCAAATGAGAACCACACAGCATCAAGAGTACTAGATGACATATGTGTCCCTGTGAAGGACAGCACAGCACAAGACCTTCAAGCTGATGGATCTAAACTTGTTAGCCCCAACCAGGTTTGTATTAGAGAAGTCAAGTCCTCCCCTTCAAAGTTGCTCAAGTTTCTCAAGATCCCCACCATTGGGGAGCGCGCTCCAGTAGCCAATCCTCCCCGGCTAAGCCCTCAACTATCACGCAGCTCAAAAATCCCTTGTCGCAGTAACAACTACGAGGTGCAACATTCACCTGTTACTGCTCGCAAAGCAACCACAGCAGAAAGGCAAAAACAGCCAGCCTGTTCCAAATCTGAGCCCTTTTCATCCACACATTCTGCTCCAACCTCTCCACCCCTGTCTGATGATCCACCTCCAGTGGTGCCAAAAGAACTTAACTGTGGCATACCTAAAAACAGTCGAGGAGGAAAACCTATACAAAATGCCCCCTCACAAAGGACACCGCAGAAAATACCACACTATGAAAATATTCCTGATGTCTCTAATACTAGTGCTTCAGACATATCCCAGGTTCTTGGAGAGGTGAGCTCTGCTCTTCGGTATGCAAGCTCTAACACAGAAAAAGTTAAAGGAAAGATAGGAAGCCTAGGTTTAGAAAGGCCCACAAGTTTTAAATCTCAAAAGGACACTTCACTCGGCTCTGACTTCTCAGACCAAGAAGAGAGCCCAGACAGCCCGGTATGGCATAAGCAAGCCAACCATCGCAGTTTGCCTAGTCAGTCTTCTTCACAGAAGTCACAGATAAGTGGTATGAGGTCCAGAAGCCAAGAAAAAAATGAGTTGGTTAAAGACCAAGTACAAAGTGCAGGCTCACCCATTAAAAAGAATGATCCACCACCCATTCCCAAGAAGACAGGCGTGGGCAGACACTCAGGTGAATCCAGCCATTCCTTTAAAGAAAGACTAGCTGCACTTGGCAAGCTAAGGAACACAGAAGAACCAGTTTGCTCACTGGTGACTGAGAAAAAAGAAATTCCTTCACGAACCAGCGACAAAAGCAAAACTGCTGAATATAAAACTGAAGAAAGTAAACTTTTAAAAAGTACAGATTCTGTTGAAGAAAAATCATACGTTTCAGGTCATATGGATGGGGCTGTCTCAAAGCTTTCTGACCCAGGCACCAAATCAATACCCATAAGCTCTACAATCTCTAAGCTGGAAAGTGAATCATCTAGAACATCCCCTGCGAAACCAGAAAGCCCTAAATCCAAAATGCCTGCACTATCTCCCAACTTAGAAGCTGCACAAGCTTTGCGTAGTTATGCTAAAAGTGCAACACCACAAAGTCTTTCATACAGCGGGAAAAACCTTTCCAGTCCCCACAGTAGCAGCCCTAACAGGATACCTCTAAAATCTCCCACTAAAACTGTACCACCATCTTTGAATCGAGATGCGAAACCAAACCTGGAGGTTCCACGATATTTGTCAAAATCTGAAGACAGAAACCAATCCCGCGCCAGTAAGAAGAAAAATTCATTTGGAGAGAGCCTTCCTCCTCCACCTCCAAGGCCTGCGGAGTCGGTCGAAGAGAAGAGACACTCGGCACCAAGCCCTCAGTCCTCGATTGAGCAAAAGGTCATGAAGGGCATTGAGGAAAACATGCTGAAGCTTCAAGAACAGGACAAGAGTCAAGTGCCTGAAGTGAAACAGAAGGCTTCCAGTGGTATTGCCAACTGGTTTGGCTTGCGTAAAAGTAAGCTGCCAGCTCTTAATCGGAAACCTGAGGCTTCAAAAGGCAAAGATGATAAGAGAGAATGGAAACTCAATATATCCTCAGGGGGAAAGGATTCTAAAGTGGCTACTAAAAAGCCAGAGACTGAGAGCTTGAACATATCCATGTTAATGGAAAAAGCGGAGGGGCTACACAAAGCCCTGGAAGAGGAGCGTGCTTATGTGAATGGTGTTGCTATGGACCGACAAGGAAAGGGGCATTCCTGTGAGGTGGTGATGGACCAAGCTCAGGGGCAGATGTCTTTAATGTACAGGGGTGTGCCATCAGACAGCTTCATGCAGCAGCTGCTTAACCGGTATGTACAATGTGGCAAGTTGGTACATTACTACTTACATATTTTATTTTCCATCCAGCTTTCTCACTTAGTCATGCATTCCTGCATTTGTATCAACTGATTCAGAGTATATAATTAAAATAATATTTCAAACCCTGGTGAATAATCACTAATTTATTATTATAATTATTATTTTTTTTAAATAAAGGGTGGATGGAAAAGATGTTGGAGGTATCGGTGCGGCTCATCGACGCTTATCATTTGATTGTAAAACCAGGCCTGTTTTTAGCCATCACAGCAAAAGTGCCGTTTGTCAGACCAGAAGTAGTGATGACATGGAAAAGGTAAAATTGTAAAAGCTTGTATGTCCTCGCCATTCATTTAGATTTTGTCCCAAACCTTACAGTATTTGTGCTGATTTCTCTTATTTTTCCCAGGCTGCGTCTTTAATGACCAAAGTGGACGGTGTCTCAGATGAGAACCTGGCTGACTCAATTCACCACGAGCACTTTGCAGGTAGGACTGTTGACTGATGCCACAGTTATTTACCACGCCAAGATGATGTATTTGATGAATAGGTAAGCGCATGACCTCATAAACATGTCTGGACCTGATCGTCCAGTACAAGGTTGCTTGGCATGTTTCTTCCTGTGGCTTTTTACAATGAGTCACACCTGCTTAGAGCAGTAATGTCCCATTTAACTTTTTTGGGCTCTTCGTTTTAGCAGAACATATTAACTAAGGATTTTCTTTTAAATAACCAGAATAAAAAAAAATTTATACATGAAGTCTTTTACCATTTTCGTGGACTTAAACAAATGATTAAAGTTTGTTTAACTTTTCTGATTTAGAAGGTGCCATTTTGGTGACATACCAAGCATTGTTAAAATGTTTTAATATCAAACTGGTTTTGACAGGCTCTGGAATTTCCACACACACCCTGGACAGTGGTATTGGCACATTTCCTCTTCCTGACTACAGTATGAACGCTGGATGTAAAAGTATCCCCAAAGGGAAGGCCCAAGGGGAGACCGATCCTTCCTTTCCTCAGGGAAGACATGGCTCAGGGATTAAAATACCCCACAAGGCCTGGACTCTGGAAAGAGAGCTGTCATCTTTAGAGGAAGATTACATCATGGGACAGGAAATCGATAGCACCCCACTGGAGGGCAAGCTTGCACCCAATCAAGTTGCCAACACGGGTCAAGAAGGTACTTATATTTTTGCTGGCGAAAAAAAAAAAAATTCACCTTTTTTTTTTCTTTAGCTGTTTGCTAGTACATAATAAGTTAACATTAACAAGTTATAGCACCACATAAGTATTGATGACACACATTATCGCGAAACCCATGTGCCGATTCATTTTGGATTGCGATTCTTTTAGTATCATGATCCTAAAAAAAAAATAATAATCCCACAGGAAGGATGTTGTGCTGTAGGTTTATAGAGGAACTGCAATACTTTACCACCGCAAATGTAAACACATGTAAATTTAAAATAAATGTAAAAATACCATAACTTCCCACACAAAAAAATTTAGATCAATAACTGAATAATTTTTCCCCTATTTCTAATGCTTAGTGTATTTGCACTACTTGTTTCTGTCGTAAGGCTTCTATTATTTGTCAATTACGAACCTTGTCACCATATACTAGGTGTTTATAATCAAATGTTTTATACAACAGCACTGTTGAATTATTTCCTTTTAAAACAAACAGAACAGAGGCTGTCACTAATAATATATATATATATATATATATATATATAAATAATAATAATAATAATAATAATAATAATATATTATAGAACCTTTTGTCTTTTATTCTTTACATATTTACCTAAAATACTCAGTACAATTTTTAATGCCTAAATTCATGCCCTTCATCTGTATTTGATGAATTATGGAAAATCTTTATATTTTAAGGTGCTGATGTCTGTGGCAGACCTGTAAGATCTGGTTCCACAAAGAACTGGACATTCCCCAACCTCAAAGCATCAACAGAGCCGTCCGATGTTTATCTTGGAGTGGAGGAGGCCTTAGATTCAGTGAACCAGAAGAGCTCATTTAGGAGGGTGAGTCTGATGTTTAAACACATCTCACCAGTGGTGGAAAATACTTGAGTAATTGTACTTTGATAATATACTACATATTTTTGATGTATTTATGCTTTACTTGGGTAGTATAGAAATGGAATACTTTGTCTGCTTTTTTCATTACAGTTTTCAAGAAAAAAACAAGCTTTACTGCTTACATTTTAATTAAGATTTTTAAATACTTAAAAGTCTGTTTCTAAACATGTATTTATAAGCCACTAGACTTTAACACATTCATAAGACTACCTGATGGAGCTTACCTGGCATACCTTTCTAAAAGTTTCAGCATGGTGGATGATGCAAAGACGCGTATAAAATGAGATGTCTCCTTTGCCTCCCTAGAAGGCATGAATTTCATTTAATAATGTGGAAAGCACTTTGCAGTAATTTTAGGTAATTTGTGCTAACTGGTGTAAATGATAGAAGCCACATACTTTTACTTTTTCAGCCAAAAATTGATTCTAGTAGCTAAAGTAACTAAACAAGTTACATTCTACCTAATGGTGATTTACATAATATTTTACTGCTAGACATATACAGAAGATTTGATAATAAAATAGTCATATAAGGCATACGAGCCACAAACTTACAGAAAATGAATGAGGAAAGTATACAGTAGCTTCTTTTAACTAGACTAGTTTTCACATAAACCTAACATTGCAATACTGGTTCACAAATATATAAACTAACGTTTTCAGTTCCACTTTAGAAAATTTTTGGCTCCGTAATGACAATTTAATGAAGATGTTGACACAGTATCTCTACTTTGCCTCAACAATAATTCTTCAGTATTTGTTCCACCCCTGGATGGCATTATAACAACAATGTGTAATCACTGCATGCATCATTTCATGGTAATTTAGTTCCTGCTATCAGACTAATTAAGTTTTTAATTAAATTTGATTTATGCCATACGTACAGCGCTCAAAGACTACCGATGCCCCATTCAGGCGTGACTGCGAACCCAGAAGCCTCCCACAGCCGACTCAGGTGCGCCGAGGCAAGGCACGTGCTCCTGTCAACCCAGACCTTGGAAGAGATTCTGGGTTAGAACTGGTGAGAGAGAGGCCCGACGACACACTTTCCCCTGGCCACCCCCAGGTCCTAGAGACCCCCGAGTCCCTTAGCGACTCTCTCTATGATAGCCTGTCCTCCTGCGGAAGCCAAGGCTGAGAGGGAGCACCGGTAGCTGAGTGGATGGGACCGTCAGGTACCAACATTTTCTACACCTTAACGCTGGTTATATCGGGCAGCATTTGTTCTTAAAAAAGTAAAAACTTTCAAGACAACACGCTTTTCGGCACCAGAAGACGCCCACTATGTGTTCCTTCAAGAAATCACCTTTTTATCCGAGAGTTTCTACTGGATAACAGCCGGCAAATTGTGGACGCGTGTGTGGTGGGTTTAAAGGATTCACCAAGTTTCCACGTTTTTAAACCAGTCTTACACAACATTCATACTGATTCAGGTAGTAGCAGAGTAGACATGTCGCCTTTGTGTCATTGAATTGTTTGTAATCTTTGGACACTCGAAACCATTAAGTCTTCCATTTAAAAAAAAGAAAAAAAAGAAGAAGAAATCTGAGAACGTTTTGGAAATTGTCTCTACATGTACATCAGTGCACATCATTCGTTGACATAACATAGTTGTGTAAAGTTATTGCAAAGTGAACCGTGTATATGTATGTGATTTTTTTTTTTTTTTAATGTTTATAATTTAATATACATATTTTATGTAAGGAAAAAGGTTCTTTTGTGTACAATTTGAATCAGACACTGACTTCCATTGAGTCCATTATGTGTTAGGTGTCAAAAACTTGTAGCAATAATAAAAGTACTATCCGTGTGTGATAGCGCTACAGTGTTTTACAGTGAATTTTACTTTGCAAGTATTTATTAATTTTTTTTTCTTTCAAGAGTGTGGTAAGACAAGACCACAGTATGCTGGTTACTTTTTGTAGCATTCGTCATTCAATTTTTTTTGTGTGTGTCCGGCTGTTTGTTTTTCACTATGAAGTCCTGAATCGGGCATTTCACTTTAATATATACACTATATCTTGGATATATTATGTTGGATACATAAATTGATCAGGTTATTTAACAGGTCAAGATCATTCTTATCGAATGGTCTCGGCCCTAGTCTTTAGTTTCCAAAACACCCTTTACGTTGAATTTGTTTCTACAGAATCAGTGTTCTTTTTTTAAGTGAATTACCCTGTGATGTTGTCTTGGCAAATGACCTTGTCCTGTATCGTACATGTTTGCTCCATATTTCCTACTTTACCACACACCACCATAAACAGAGCATTCTGACACCTTGTGTGGACATGGCACAAATTAGAAACACACTGTACCATTTCTGACAGGTTGTGTAAACATCATAATGACCTCCTTTTCAAATGCTGACATTTCCAGTCTAATGAAGTCAGCTCTGTCTGTTCCTTTTGACACTAAATTTAATGAGTGATTTAGAGCGTTGCAAAAACCACATAATTTTCATTGTAAAGGAATCCTTAGTGAAATGCTCCATGACAAATTATGATCAGGTCCTTAAAATTATTGAATTAAACAAAAACACAAAACTACTTCTCAAACACTATAGAGAGATTACGTTACCAATCATTCTCCTTTTGTTCCTTTTTGTTCAAATTTGTGTTCTCATGTAATCAACTCCTGTGCTCCTTGTAGGATTTATTCCATTTCTTTTCAACAGTTTTTGTTGTAATGTTCAGGACTATTTTATATTAGTTTGCTATGTTTACAAAAGAATTTATGACGAAGCTGTTAATATATCTGTAAACTTTTTATATTAAGGTGCTATCGGATGTTTTTTCCACTCATCTCTGCAAAAGCCATAAACCTGTTTTTGCATAATCATCTTTTTAAGCAATCGCCATCACTCATGCAATTAAATAAAATGTTTTTATGCAGTTTGCTCAGGGTATTTGGATTTTTTGTTTTTGTTTTTTTGCTATGTCTGTTGTTGCATTAAAAGCTTAGATGTATCCTAATGAAAAAAGATAAAAATAAAGGAATAAAGGCTTGAAGCTGTGAACCTTTTACAGAAAGATTAACATCTAATACCAACTGTGTGGTGTTTGTGGGGTAAGCCACTTCAATACTAATTATACTAAAGGTCATTTGGTGCACTTTTACCTAATGAGGTCAAGTGAACAATGCCTAATCAGAGGTTTGCAAATCCGTTTATTCGAGGCTAAAGGTCATTTGATGAAAGCCATTCTTCACCCAAATAAGTAAGTGAGACACCCATGCTTTGCTTTACCACCCACAGGATGAATCTAGTTGCCTTCTACTTTTATCCCTGTACTTGGCTTTACGGTCTCCTTCGACCCTAACTAGTTTACCATCCTGCTGATAAAAGGCATCTTCACATCACAATTTTCCCACTATTCCGCTTCAATGGGAAGGCACTAGGCCAAGGCTAGTACGGTATAATCTTAAGGTCTTAAAATCACAACCCATTTGTGTGAGCAGCCAAGAGAAAGTACAAAAAAAAAGGTTATAATAATGATAATAAAAAGAGTCTAATACAGTGTCAGAACTGTGTACCCATAACTAATTGAGGCGTCAGGATAGAAAACTTTGCGCTTTGTGGTTTTCTGGTAATATGCAGTACTGTACAAAATCTGTTTTTTTTATTTTATTTTTTAATTCATCATCATTATATGTTTATTTTATGATCAGTCCAAAAAACATTTCTGATTTCCCAGCAAAAAACAAAAAAGAAGGATGTCCAGTAAAACCTAGCAGCTTCCTCATAAAACTGCTCAAATTGTACCCGAGACTATATTTTAAACAAAGGGTCACCACACCATTTTCTGACCTTCTTTCATTAATGACGGTTTACTGCTTTTTATAGGATTCTATTGAATGTAGAAACAATTTTAGAAGACATCTTTGCTTTACAGCAGTTACTTAAATGTGCCTGAGGCACAAGCACATATTGCACAGTACGGTATTTACAGAAGTCTGCTATTTACATTAATTACCACCCTGATTATTGACTATTTTAATATTATTAGAGATATTCCTTTGTTTTCATGCTTAAAACCGAAATTTCAGTCCAATAAAGAATGTGTCAGACAATCTAAATACTACATTTGGTAGCAATACTATTTAAAGGGTTGTATTGTTAAGGTGCCAAACTGGCAGTAAATCTGGCCTGACTTTAACAACAGAGATGTGAGCGCCTAAGGATGTTTTTTTTTTTTTAATAAAAAAAACAACGTCCTATTGTTCATTAATTCAGCACTCCTAGGAAATATTTGGCAAGTTTCTAGATCAGTGAAACTCATTCCCAACACTAGTAAACACACCAGTAGACTGCTGTGGGGAAAAATAAACCCGGACAATTCACAAAAGGCTTATGCTGCCAAGTGCTATGTGCAGCGTGTTTACGTAATCAGTAATGGCTGATTTTTAACAGCTACACTCAAGTACAGGCAAGTTTGCTTGAGGCTGCAAGGTATTAGCACATGATACGCTAATGAGAACTTGTCATTTCTTGGCGGTGTGTGGTTGGTATGTACACCCCATTTGTTTATGTGAGTGTAAAACAATGATAGGAATTTTTGCGAGTTGCATGGCATGATGTGTCAGTTGGCCAACTGTGAAAGTACCACTTTATTAGGAACAGACATACCCCTGCTCATTCCTGCAATTATCTAGTTAGTCAATCATGTAGCAGCAGTGCAATACATAAACACTTGCATATGCAAGTCACAAAGCCTCAGAGTGCTTCAAGCTGACAGGAAGGCTATGTAAACCTTTTTTTTACAACCATGGTAAGCAGAAAGGCATCTCAGACCCCCAGGTGGATGTACAACAGCCGAAGATCACAGTAGGTCCTGTTTCTGTCAGCCAAGAAGAAATGAATAGTCTTGCACTTTTTTAATAGCTACTTTAATAGACAGAGTAATTAACAGCTTATTTACATGCCTGAGCATACTTTAATAGCAAATTGGTTGTATTACCTGTAAATTAATAATTGTTTTTTTTTATATTCTGTGTTCTTGAAAATTTTTCACTACCACAACGAAAATCTTGGACTTTTAAACTGATTTAGACCTGACTCAATGGTTAGCTGCAATAGACAATAAAATGTATTTTTTTCATAGACACCCAGTAGAGCTGATTAAAACAGAAAAAAAAGATAATTACTGCTAATAGAGATGAGCTTCTATATCAAGCAGCAATTACAGCATATAATGTTTTTAATTTCCAGTACAATATGAAGTGTAGATTATTACTATTGATCAAATTAAAGCAGTTCTTGGTTGGCGCCATCATCAGGCAAATTTAGCTTCTCGGACAAAGGCGATGAGGTGAAGCATCTCAGCATCGTCCACATGCCAACATCAATACAGCACTGGGACCTGCACAGAGATGAACCATGACATATTTGAACTTTCTGCCACACTAATACATTAATCTCAGCGTTTCAATAATGCTTGGATATCATGATCGGACTGCCTGCTTCATGCCTAAAACGCTGGTCTCCCAGGAACTCCTTTAATGGTTCAAACATTTGGAAATGGCTTGGAGCGAGGTCTGGACTTTACCGGCATATGGCAATAACTCCCAGTTGAGGTTCTGTAATGTGCTAATGGAGTTTGTAAATGATTGTGTTTACCGTTCCTACAGACAGATGGGTCTCTTCCGCGAGTTGCCGACAAGTTGTCTGTTGATTTTCAAGGTTCAGGTGTTCTACTGAGTGAATGATCACAGGAATGACTGCAGTGGGCTCTGAGCCACTTCGGCTGGGATCGTCATTGACGGCCGTACGGCCTTCTTTATAATGCTTGCACTATTTAAATGTTTTGCTGCAGCTAAGAGTCTCATCACTGCACTGTGCTCAAAGTCTTTTGTAAACTTGGTTTTTACACCTTCATTCCAGAGAAATTTCATTAAAAGTCTGGGTTTGACTTGAACTCATATTTTAGGTTGTTCGCAAAATTCTTAAATTAAGCCTATATTTGGTCTTAAAAGCTGTTCATACTGTAACACACACACATGTGACATAATTTGCTTTTGTATGAATTTATTACTCCTAATGAATTTAATTGAGATGTGAAATATTTTCCGGAATGGCCTAAACATCACAAATATGATTCATATCCAAGTCCTGAATGTTTTAAAGATGTATTTTGAATGCAAGTTTAAACACTTCAAGACATTTCAATGTTTCAGGTTCGAGTTCATACGGCGTGGTATGCACGTGCTGCAGAACAAAATTAGTGAACAACTTTGTTCTGTTTGATGTTGGACCAAACATTTTATAACTCCTTACACAGATGGACATTTTTTTTCTATTTCTAATTTGTGCTTCTCTTGTTTCTGCTTTCTTCTTGAAGTGGCAGCAGAAAAAAAAATGTACAGAGCTCTTTAGTGATTCTTCAAATCTGAACAGAATTTAAAAATGTTTAAATGTACATGAGACATTGCAATAAATTTGGTTTAAGAATGACTATTAATCCCAGCAAAGTGGCATGAAGAAATCTACAGGATCAGTCTGGCGAAACCGCTGTGTTGGATATCTTACAACATCTTACTTTCACTGATGGCATGTAGGATTAACACACCCTCTAACCTTATTTTACACACCCTAAAACCTTTATTCCCGTTCAGGGAATTAGCCGAATCTGTTTTAATGTTCGGACTTTAACTATTTGCACTTGACTTGACTGCCCTATGAAGCAACTGCCAATGAGTCACAAACTTCTTACAATGTCACATATGGAGAACAGCTTACAAAACCTACCCCAAAAAAGCTCACTGCAAGTCCATGCCAGCTGGTATGATGAGGTTCACCGGTTAGAAAAGATCAGGATCCAGAGCAAAGGTCTTGAGGACATCTCAGCCCTGCTAGAACACACAGTATTTATGGAACAACAAAGCATGCCAGATATACACTTTTTTTTTACTGGTCAGAAATAAACAGATTGAATTAGGAAGAAAAATATACAGGATTAAGAATAATTTTACAACAATAAACTTCAGCTTTGCTTCCTATGAGAAGCCGGTGCTCTAAAGGGAGCAATAATAAGAGAATGATGATAAATGACATCCTTGCTTGAGGGTTTATCTCTCTTTACAATTCACTTTCTTCTTTCATCTTCTTCAACAATATACGAGTCTTTTAAAGCACTATGTGATCAAACAAGCCTCTTGTCCCGTTAGGAAGAGCTGCACGTTCTGCTGCTAGCAGCTTCCTCATGACACAAGTAATCAAGAATAGGCCGCACTATTCAGAACCAACCTATCCTGGATTACTTGAACCAGGCAGAAGCCAAACACCATGTTTATGTGGATACAGTGGAAAAATTCTTGGGAAGAGACAAAAAGAGAGAAAAAAAACCCACAATACACATGTCTTGATAATATACATACTGTAGTTTAAAAATCTAGAGACATTAAAAACTTTGTAGAATATGTACATCCAGTGTGAAAAAAGATGAAGCATGGCTAAGCACTCCCTTCTGTTCCCTTAGGTGTACTTAGAGGTTATGGCATTAGACAACTGATTGGCGGGTCAGGGATTCCATCCCCAGCACCACCAAACAGCCACTTTGAGCAAGACCCTAAACCTTAACTGCTCATATGTGTGATAACATTTTTATTTATTTATTTTTATAGAAGGAAGTTGCTCTGGATAGGACGGTCTCTCAATTGCCATAAATGTATTTTTTTTTTTTTAAATAAAACCCAACTATATTACTGTTACATGACCTTATACACAAATGGTTTAGATTTTTTTGGAGACTTTTGTGAAACCAAGAGCAACAGCACCACCAAGAGTCACAAGTAAAACTACACAAAAAATGTTCTACAGAAATAAGACTAAGACAAATTCTCTCTGGCCAAACTGTAGATTTACACAGCTGACGGATGTGTCTGGAGATTATTGTTGGTGTAATGCCTCTCACAGTTGGCACAAAGTGTATTGGGGCCAATTCATTGGAACAACTTCAGAGATACATCAGTGGCACGTCATCAGGTAGACGCGTTAGACTGAGAACAAGAAGGTCTCAATGACTGATGTTCCAAAGTGTCTTTTAGGGGAGAAACTTAACCTAAACAGACTAAACTAACAATCGAATGAACACTTTGTTAGTGTGGAAAGCTTACACTGCTTAAAAATTGTTGGATTTATTTATATTGTATCGGTTTACTTTTGTTTGATTTAAGGATTCTTTATACAATTTGATCGTTTTCTTTTTCGATACAGATTTTTGAGCCACTCTGTATTTTACAGCTGCATGATTCATGCAAATAAATTATACAGTTTGATCAGTTTGATTAATCTGTTCATGGTCGATACAGTTCATCAAATCGATGCCTCAGTTTTCGATTCAGAATCTATTCACATTTTCTACATTTTTAAAGTAACCTAATAAATTTTTTTCAAATGGGAGAGAATCTCCTAAATCCCCCCTTGAGTTTGGACGGTTGGTGCAATACCGCCACCTACTGGGCCAGAAAATTGTTGCGACACTACTCAACATTTTAATGCTTATTAAACACTTTAAACATATTTAATATTTCAAAACCTGTAATAATATAGCTGCTTGAGACAAATCAGACAGTAAACATAAGCACTATAGAATCGAAACAACATTCTACCTAGGTTTCACAGCTCTACTGTCTTTTACTCATTTTTGTGCTTTGTTTTCTTCATGTTTGTACTTCAATTTGCATTATACTGAATTATGCTTTATCTTTCAATGTTTAGTAACCAGGAGTGACAATTTACAGTAACACCATCTTCATCGTCTTTCCAGTTAATATCATAAGCTGTCACAAAAAAAATGATTTTAGTATTAGAAAAAAAACATTATGTGTTAGGTGCTTTCCATTATGCCTTTTTTCAATATCTTTACGTTTCTGTACAAATATTGCAATTTACCCCCCTTACCTTCCAAGTTGTTTAGTTTTTTAACCTTGAAAGCACTGCTGTAATTTACATAAAAACAGAAGTAGGAAAACATTTGATCGTTTGAACACTAGGGGGCGCACAAGATGTACTTTTGATTTAAGAGCTCCCTTCCCATTAACGACTTCTTGAAAAAACACAAAGAAAACAGAACAGTCCTCCAGTACTCACAGGAACAAAAAACAAAAAGGAAAAGAAAAAAAGAAACATTGACTTATGAATCAGATACAGTACAAAGAAATCAGAACCAACGTTCAACTGAAAGCAAAGACAATTCATTAAAAACCTTATAAAGAAGCTTAGCTGTATCTAAATATCATTAATATCTGTGCATATTGAAAGCTAGGAAAAAATACATTTAAGAGTATCTTTATCAGAAGTATATGTATAAAGCGATGAAACTTTATACATCATCATTTTAAACTTCATTACTTTACTTTATGCTTTATGGAAAAACATCCATGCAATATTATGGGATTAATATTATTAGGGCAGTAGTTCACCTGTGTGTGTATATATATATATATATATATATATATATATGTATATGTGTATAAGCCTATATTTGGTCTCAAAAGCTGTTCATACTGTAACACACACGTGACATAATTTGCTTTTGTTTGAATTTATTACTCCTAATGAATTTAATTGAGATGTGAAATATTTTCCGGAATGGCCTAAACATCACAAATATATTCATATCCAAGTCCTGAATGTTTTAAAGATGTATTTTAAATGCAATTTTAAATGGTAGTGGTTAAGTAGTTAACTTATGTTTTCTTTGCACTAAGTGTTACTATTGCAGATTTCAGACTGTTATTTGATGTTTATTGGTATAGCATTTGAGATGGTGAAGTCTGTGCATGTTAGTGGCTGTCTGTCTGTGTTTAATAAATTCTGACTGATGTGGGTGGATTCGTGATGGAGTAACAGAAATCTCTGCAGGGAAACTCCTTGGGAATTCATGCAATCGTGTAGTATTACACTTCTTGAGTGGCGTGTTGATACCTTGAGCAAACTCCACAGTAGCGTCTCATTGCACTCAGGTTCATGACCAGACTCACTGATCTGCGATCTACAAGCAAGATGAAAGCACCAAAAGTCAGTAAAGGAGTAAAGATCCAGTAAAGCATCAAACATCAAATGTTGCATTTCTAATGTTGGTGCTCTAAATAAAGCAATGACTGCTAGTAAATTTGTTAATGTCTAATTAGATAGTATAAAAACAATGTTTACATGCACACCAATGATCCAGAATACATATATTAATTAAAATGATGTTAAGTCAACCTACATTAAGAATAACTCCAGTGACTAGCTCAGAATATTTATGATTGTTGCTTCAGTTTTGTGCAAACATGATGTACTGTTTTGTTCGTGTTCTGAAATCACAAGAAGCTCACATATGGCTAAACACATATACAAAGCATTTGACGCTGCAGCTGAGTGTGACTACACTGCAGTCTATGTAAACCTGACTAAAAATAGACTAGTTTCTTATCCAACTCATTAGTTTGTTCTAATTTCGAACGACTTCCCTGCAGCATGTAGACACAGCAATGTCTGATGGTGCAAAGTGTTCCTTAGTGCTCTTGTGCATTTTCTCGCCAATTAATCTGCTAGATTTATTTCAGTAAGCAAATGGAATGTTGCAGGTTAGACAGGATTTGCTCGTCGGCTTAAAAAAAAAAAAGTCACAGGATCTCATTATGCAAATTAGTAACCGGAAGAAGTCCCAGTTTCTGTGTTTGCCTTTATGTACAAAATCAGTAGGCCACTCCAGTACAGACATGAGCCTGGTCTTGTTTTCACAAAAAAAAAAAAAGCTTGTTGTTGAGCTCAAGGTACAAATTTGCTTTTCTGCTTATGATGAAATCCGCGATGAAGTTTCCAAAACAGAAGATTTCGACTCTTTGGATTTACTGTACCATTTAATAGGAAAGGCATTAAATAGTAATTAGTACAAAACACGTAATTAGCTGTACTCTTGTATTTCTCAGCTGTGCTTAATGAGACATGATAGTGATAAATTGGGCGATTATGCATGAGAAGCCTTTAGCCCGCCACACAGCAAAAGCTTGCTCTCTTTCTGATAGACCTCTGTAGTCAGAACCTGTGTGTAAACAGATCGGTGATAAAATGGTGCTACCTTGTCAGCGGCACCTCAGTCCTCAGGTGAGCATCTTGGGTGCATGGTGTATAACGCTGGGCATCCTGAGATTCAGGAATTTGAATTTGAGGAATTGTTCACCTAAAGCACAAGAAAACAAATCAAGGAAAAGATTTTAGAAAGCCTTTCTTTCAAGGCGGTTTGGAATTTTTACATCGAATCGGGCAAATGTTAACGTTAGTCAATGTTCTACAATAGCTTCTATAGACACTTCACATACACAGATTAAAAAAAGAGAAATTTTTTAATGTGGTTTCAATTTGATTAACTAATTTGTTGCGTACAAAGGTAGACATAACTGTAAACTGTAATTAACAAAATCAGTCCAGGAAAAAAATATTTCAGCACATACTGTATAAGTGGAAAATAATCACCGTCTCCTCTGTGTGGTAAAAAATACCCTCCGCTTTGGTTCACTTCACACCACCTCATTGCTGATTATTTTCTTACAACAGCGCACACGGCCATGTTTTATTCCCTAGATATGAGCTTGCATGGGGCATGTGGGTGAACTGCAGCCATTTCACTGCTAATTAAGTTACATTCAATTACATTAGGTATAAACGAATAACAAGATTTACTCTGATCCCTTTTAAACCCGCCACCAATCCGTGGCTAAATGACGAAACGTGTGCGAGAGTGCAGGCCCAGGTGTCTAAACTTAATAGTACGATACGGTACGAGAACCTTCAAAAGATAACGCTTCAAAACACTTGACTGTTGCGAAATCGCAAAATGCCCACACTATCAGCATGTGTACTTAAATCCATTGAAAGATCTTCTTGGAAAACCTTATGTTTCACCGCACTAGTAACAAACCTCCTCCTTAGGGATTTCACTTCTTTATTTAACTACTGATTAAAGAAACGTAAGGTTTGACTATCTGGTCTTAGCCAGATTGGAACACGCCGTCAGCTTGGTTGTTTTTAATCAGTGAAAAACGTCCCCTGTGCTCGACGTCCCCTCTTCTGCACAGGAAAAACAAAAAAAACCAAAACCTGTTTGAAATGAGGTTGCTGGCTTCGGATAGTATATGTTATATAATCGCAGAGGGTGGGAAAGCCCACACATGTCAGATGCAGCTTTGGTGCAAAACACACACGTACCCGTGCGCGCGCACGAGCGAGCGCTCACACAAACACTCCCGCCATTTCATCACAGGAGAGTCTGGCAGGAACGAGTCCGTGCAGCGCATATGCCACAAAGCCAGAGCTCGCAGGCGCAGAAATAGGAGTCATATTTCATACAGTAACATCGACTGTGCGCTTTCAGGTGCATCGTGCGTGGCTAACCTGCTAACTATGCTTGCAAATACTTTAACAATTCCACAGTTTAGATAACAAAGGAGGTTGAAAGGCAAAGAAAGGAAAAAAAAAACTGCAAAAGTGCCCTGAATATCAAACAGTTCCATCTCTGGGGAAATCTGTTTGCACAGCAATCTACTGCTGCAAGCTTCAACATTCAAATATCATTCAAAATAATGAGTTGGAAGGAGTCTTGTTCATCCCTCTCTCCTGGTCGCTCTCTTTGAGGTGTTTATATAGCTATAGGAATCGTCTTATGTAACACATGAGCAGTGTGTGTAAGCTACTGTGCAGCGGGATGAAGGGGAAAATGGCCCCCCTTGCGTCACCGCTTACAGCTCATGTGTCCATCTCTACGCTTACTGATAAAGCACTAAAGACTCAGGAAACAAAGGAATAAATATGATCCGTATTTACCTTGATCTACCAGTCTTGACTAATATCATATAAGCATGAGGACTAATGTTGCACAATCATTAGGAACGATGTAGGCAAGGAAGGATGGGTGTTGGACCTTTTATGCTTTTTTCTAAACTAGATTTGACTTGTTTAGCGTAAAGTCAATACAACCAAAAGAAACCAATTTGTTATTGTAAACAGTACAGTCACATCTAATTTGTAAATAAATATATATTTTCTTTAATGCAGCTGTAGTTATTAGTACGCACATGTTTAATGCACATGTTAAATCAGGGATGTTGTATGCATCCCTCCATAAACTGAAATGCACAGACTATTTAATAACACAATTACATGCTGCATGTATTCCAAAACAAGCGTTAATATCGTAAAACTGTAATCCAAGATATCTAGACTTCTCTTGTAACTTATTATTTTTTTAAGTTATTTCAGTGAACGCTGTTTCCATTAAACCAGCATTTGCTATGTATCACATTAACTAGACAACAACACAAGACAATGCCAGACTCACAGTTTTCAAGCTTTTTTCCCGTCTTTTAAGACATAGATTTAAATCTTACGGACAGGTTCTGTTGAGTAAACTCATGGGCGATTTTGTGAAAGTGACAAAAAAAACAAAAAAAAAAAACAGAAATCAACAGAAAGAAACACCAGCCTTTAGATAGAATGCGAGTAAATCACGTCTTGGTTCGATGTTCAATATGTTTAAAGAAATAAAAACAAGCTGTGAACATTATAAGACCCATAACCAGGACTTCTACGCCACACCCAACCACAGTTTTATATGTAGTTTAACTTATACCAGTTATAACAGTTTGTTTAATTCTAAGCTGAAATCACATTTGCTTTGGCTATCTGATGAATTATGCATTATTGTCTGCCTGAGAAATTGGCTGTAACTATTTCAAAAGGACTTGAGGTAAGGTGTGTTACGGGTCACTTTGCCTTAGAAATATAACCTTATAATATATATGTATTTTTTTACAGATCAAGTTTACTGAGGTGTCCACCATTTATATTTGCAGCTACAACTTACCCGTACAAAACTAATGGTGTTATTTATTGTTTCCATGGGATGGTCATTAATTTTTTTATTTTCTATTTGTAGAATTTTGTGTTGTTTTCACTAGAGTTGGATTAATTTTATTCTGGGAATGTTAAGGAGAAATATAGGTAAAGATGAATTGCGAGACTGCACTACTTACGCACTTGTTTTACCCCATCTGTAAGTTCATGAATAAGATATTATCTCATTATGTAAAAACATAAAGGGATTCACATAAGTAGCCTACGTAACACAGACAGTTCTGTCTCTTCTAAGTTTTTATCTTACCACTAGGGCTGCACGCTTTGATTAAAAAAAAAGGTACATTTCAAAAATTTTTCGACATATTGTGATTGCGTTTTTCACACATTACAGTATTTAACTATTAAATGTGCGGTTTTGTATTTAATTATATTCATCTAGGCTAACACCAAATAACATAACTCATTAACAGGATATCTTCCAATATTTATTTAGCAACTAAAAATTATAATAATAAAAAAACACTTAAATTATTGATAAATTTTACATAAATAAGTCAGACTATGTGTATATAGTATATATACCTATAAAAAATTGTAGCCTTTAGCGATATAGACCCAATTGCGCGGGTCCATACAGCAATTTTATTTATTTGTAGTCAATTTCGTCCATTTTCTGTGATTACTTGTGCAGATCTACTTATTTAATTAGTTTTTCTATATATGCTAAAAACTTAACCAATACATACGCAGAAACTTTATACAGAAGTTCAACAAGAAATTCTTTGCTAATTGTTTCTGAGTAAAGTAGATTTCCTTCTTCTAGTACACATATAGCTGCAAGTCTATATCGCATACACATACTTTTATAAACAACATGTGATCATTAATTTGCCTGATATTCATTTTGGAATAAAATTCTAAGTTGACACAACTACAGTTAGACCTCTGTCATCGTCGACATGTTGGTTAGCAGTTAATGCAGCAATGTTTTAGTCCTTACGAATCAAGTAGTCACAGAAAATAATTTACATTTTTTATTTTCTGTTTGTAGAATTTAGTGTTGGTTTCACTAGAGTTGGATCAATCTTATTCTAGTCTTCTCAACTCCTCATGGGTACATTTGGTTTAAACTTTCAGAGCTTCAAGCTTTCATGCTACCACCACCATCAACTGCATTATCTCATCTCCTGCACAACATCCTGAAACGCTGAGTCCAAACTGTCTATTAACTATCTGGATTTCTCTTCAACGTTAGACTTTAAAAAATGCAAAATGACTGGTATTAGACCCCATCAGCTAATGTTGAACCAGACTTGTGATCAGTGATGTTTGGAAGGTTCTAAATGAACTGGTAATGCACACAAGCACCAAATTCTCATAGGAATAAATAAATAAATCAATTAATTAAAACACACAGAACAGAAATAGGTCTATTTAAAGTGTTTTAGTGAAGACTTATGCCATAATTAATAGTTTTAAAAGGAAATATGTAACACTTTGTTCTAAGAGTGAAAAACAATAATTTCGACACGTGGTGATAAAATGGTTCAAAACAATTTAGCATTATTAATATTATTAATATTGTTATTATTTTCTTTATCACTAATTTAAAGCACTAAGGTCGACACAAAACTACGGAGACAACTAAAAACGACCAAACGATAACAACAAACAAAAGGTCCCTATAACAAAATTCACCGAATTAAAAGATTATTAAGTTATTTATGAAATAAACCCTAGTTTAATTTAATGTCCTGAGTTAATTTGTAATTGTTTGAAATGTGTGAATAATTAGCGCCAGAGTAGGCTGAAGTGCGGAACGCGGTTAGTTTTAAAATGGCAGAACATATCTTCACACAGGCTATAAACCCGGATTGTCAACAACACTGTGCAGGCGGAGGGAGGAGGGCGTGTGTGCTAGTGGAGCTAACAGCTAACGTGTGTGTGTGTGTGTTCAACCGCGACACCTTGCACTGGCTCGACTGGAGTGTGTTTTGCAGTTATTTTAGCGCACTTCAGGCTAATTGCTGTGTTGTTTAAACATTTTCCAGCACACAGGTTCTGACACGGTTACATTCTGCATCACAACATAAAGAGCAAAATCAATATGTCGCCTCGAAGATTTAAACTATACCATACAAACGATAAAACGGGCCTTTAAAAAAAACGCATTGACATAACAAACACGTAACATTAAACTGATTTTCCAATCAACTCGAAAGGGGAAAATACTCCTCGTTATGCATAATTTCCTGTATCAGACTGATATAATTTCATATGCATGCTCATAAACAAGTTTCCCAGCTGACGTTAATGTTTAACGTTGAGCAAAAGCATGCATAGAGAGAGAGAGCGAGAGAGAGAGAGAGAGAGGGAACGGTAAACAACTCGCAGTTATTGAGCGCGCGCGCGAGTGCTGCATGACAGCTCCCCTCTCAAACACTAAGCTGTCACTGCACACATACACACACAAACACACACACACTATATATATATATATATATATATATAAACAATACATTTAATAATAACACATTCTTGCATTTTTTTTTAAACAACACTTGACAGTACACGCGCGTGTCGTGTCCTCCTACCTGTTTTCGACGGCTGCTACACGTCCGCCAGTGTCTCTGCAATTGTACCATGACTGAACTTTCCAATCCATCTCTGTGCAAACTCAGTAGCTGGTCAGCGTTAAACCAATAATAATAATAATGAGAATAATAATAATAATAAATTTAAACTATTCTACGTTGATAAAAGCAATAAACAAATAAAAATCCTTTTATTTCTAACTATGTAATTACGTTTTTTTCCCGCCTTGTCTTCTGATCCATATGGGAGGGGCCCGATACTTTGTCTCTTATCAGCTAAGCATTGTTCTTGTTTTGTTTTTTTTCTTTGCTGTGCGTCCCAGCTGTGCGTTTCAGCGCGGGGTGTATTTATTTCTGCGCCAGAGTCGAGTCCGCTTCGACAACATGGAGAATCCGAGCGCGAGAAGGAAAACAAGCGAGGACATGGGGCAAGGCGGACGGTTTCAAGCTCCCCTTTACTACACATAAACAACCTGAGCGCGAGGCGCGGTCCCGACGCCGAGACTCCAAGCAAACGGCTCGCGCGCGTCCGGCGCGGCAACCCGAGCAAATCGGAAATGAAGATCGCGGCGAGAAAACGCGTTTATGCGATTTATTCAGCCATTGTTTTGCTTTCGTTGGGCTTTCACTGGGGCGCCTTGAAACAGCTGCTCGTTTCGGATTGGATGTCCGGGAAGTGGGAGTAGCTGAAGCATTCTTCTCCGCTGCGCGCGCTCCACATTGAAAACATTCCAGCGCTCGCGCTTTTGACGATCACTCAGTGCACGTTACAAACAGTTCATTAAGCTGAATATGAACGGATTTAGGAGGAGAATATATTGATCTTAGTGTTTTGTTTACAATTGGGGATCAGGGGTAGCTTAGTGATTGCTACTGGTAAGGTTTTGGCATAAGGTGTAATATAAAAAATATATTGTATATAATTTTTATATTATAGTATTAGTATAGGTATTGGTAAGGTACTTACGGTATATACTCCTGCTACAAGGACTGCTGATGGGAAGGTCCGAGGTTCAAACCCCAGCACCACCAGGTTAACACTGTTAGGCCCTTGAGCTGTTGGGCACTTAACCCTCTATTGCTCAGATGTTCTATGCTCTATTATTATTATTGAGGTTGTTGTTACTATTGTATTAAAATTAGTATTGTTCATGTTACCTCAAGGGCCTAAATGTTTTTTTTTTAATGTTTGTCTTTTTTTGTTTGTTTGTTTTAGAATCCCTGCATACAGTCAAAAGTTTGGATACTCCTATAATACTGGAGATTTCGAAACAATGACATAACACATATGGCATTAGGTAATGAGGTAACAGCAGCAACAACAACAACAACAACAGTCAGTTGTTATTTTAAGACACAAAGGTCAGCTGTTCTGGAATAGTTCTTGCAAGAACAGTATTGTCAAGTGCATTTGCAAAACCCATCAAGCACCATGATGTAACTGGCTCTCATGAAGACCATCCCAGGAAAGCAAGACCAAAACTTACTTCTGCTGCGGAGGAGAAGTTCATTTAGAGTTACCAGCCTCAAAAATCACCTGTTAACAAATAGCTTCTTAGATTATAGTCATTATCAAGGGCCACTGGTGGGCCCTTGAGCAAGGCCCTTAACCCTCAACTGCTCAGATGTGTAATGAGATAAAAATGTAAGTCGCTCTGGATAAGAGCGTCTGCCAAATGCCTAAATGTAAATGTAAATGTATAACGGTTTTACAGAGCTTATGTAATGTAACAGATATATGTCAATATTAACTGTTAACCTCTCAATATTTAAGGTTATTGCATATTTCGGACACCTCCAGCATTGTTTTACGCTTACAGAAAGAAATGGAAATCGGAAAAGACCATGGAATTAGAAGGTGTGTCCAAACGTTAACCTGCTGGTGTAATTTAGGTTGTCTCAGCCACAGGAGTTCCTTAATTTTCCTGGAAGCAACACTAGTGATAGTAAATAGTGTTAATTTACACAAGTTTTTTGAATGACCTCTCCTCCATGTGTTCTGGCTTCTGGTTTAATTTTATTAAAGCTTAGTGATTTTGTTAAAAAATTTGGATAAATAAATGCATCATTTATACCAGAATATTACTTCTACATACCCTTTAAATACATACTCCATATAAGCTGACTAAACATCAATGCACTGTGCTGAATTTTGCATTGTTATAAATAGTTGAGAAAAAAATAAGATAAATATTATCAGTGAAATCTCATTATGTGTTGGAGAAATAGATGAAAACATGTGCTCAGGTAAGATATGCAAGCTATTCTTGAAACAGTGCATGATTTTATATTACATTTGCCATTTCAAGAAAACTCACCCAGAACAATGAACTAAATAAATCAAAATGCAATTATGGTTAACACGTTACATAATGTCTACCTGCAAAACTTGCCTCATGTTTTAGAGAACTTTGCTGAACAAAATGGTATGGAATCAAGTCACATATACAATCTCTGACTATTTGTTTTAACTCTAAGTGCATTTTCTGTCATTTGCAAGATTATCAACATGCTGCAGTTTGTATAAGCAAAGCAGATTTTTGGTTCCATACTGTTTTAAACAGGTATGAGGACTGAACATGAAACTGAGCAAGGATGCATAGAAAGAGTGGCAGGCTTCAAGCTTTAAGAACACTCCAGTGCTGAAAATCTATTCCTGAGAAGTCCCAGCTGGGGCCAATTCTATACCACAAAGCTGAGATGTAAACAAGCACTGGAGCAGTGTCTACATTCCTTGAGCAAGTCGCGCAGACTCATAGCTAAAATTATTGTGAGCAGAATTTCAAAACATGCCTTATTTTTTATGAAACAAAAAAAATAATAACCTGCAGAAGAAAGGCCATTGGCTCTCGTTTTGATGTTGATATCGAATGCATAAAGAGCAGTGCTGTGCATGACAATGATAGAGATACAGTGTAAAAGAAAGAAATAATGTAGGTGCATTGAATACGTGCATCCGATTGGAATGAAGTATACCACTAATCAAAAGTCACCATTAACCCAATCAAAATTACCAAGGGAATTTATGGGGATATAACACAGTCCAAATAGACCACATTTTGAAAAATTTATGAGTTTTACATCAATTTCTTCAAGAACTTTAAGCTTACTCTCTTGGAGAAAGATTCTCAGTGGCAAAATTAAGTGTGTGTATAATGTTAGCATCATGTGCACAAAATAAAGAAGATAAATGTCATATTTATATAGTCTGGTTAGACTTACAGGTGCAGACACAGGTCAAATTCAGGCAAAGCAAAAACTTCAAGCAGTAACCAAAACTCAGGATCTAACCAAGAACCCTCAAGCTGAGATGCAACAAAATGACACAGAGGCAAATGATGGATAATAAGACAACAAAAAGCAGCAGAAAATCCTCTGTGGCAGAAACCCTACTGATACTAGGCACTTTAGACTCCTTTCATATATGTTACATTTTACAGGAAGCTGCAACATAATCAGCAATATGACACAAGAGGAAGCGCTGTTGTGTTGAATATCAGTACGGTTCTGATGCAGCCATCTACCAAAGTTATCACATCTGTACTGATATTCAGCTTAGCAACACAACCTCAAATGTGATATGTAGCGGTTCCATAAACACCATTTATTATCCAATTGTGATGACTTGTTTGTTTATTTAATCAGTCATTTTGCTCCGCCAACACATATTGTTGTATGACTGACGTTGAGCTGGTGACTGACAGTTAGCGACTAACAGTTAGTGTAATTAAAAGGGGTGAAAGTACATCTTTACCGGTATTATGTAGCGAAAAGTTGGGGAGAATCAATCATGGAGATTGGAGCAGTCCTGTTAATCTTGTACATTTTTTTTATGTCTCCATTTACAGCTTCAGGACTCTTGTTTAACACAGCAAGTAGTGCCCTTGTTCAGGGATTAGTGATTGTTAGAACACCTTCGATAAATCTATATTGTTTACAGTGCTGTTATTACTGTATATCAGCAGTCATGGAATGCCTCTCATCCAATTAGAGTATTTGGTTGCTCCAAACTGTTGCATAGTAATGATTATTGTAACAGAAAATTTTAATAAATTAAATATTATCCTTAGATTTTGCATTGCAGGTCAAGGTATCTTTTACAAAGGGTACAATTGACTAATAGAACAAGTAAAAATCTTTTTCTTGGGCTTCGTTTCTTTTAACTCACTGGTCACCATATTAGATCATTTAAGCTGCAAGATCAGGGGCAGGTTTTACATTTGATACCCTTCCTGTTACAACTCTACCATTATCAAACCGGGCTTTGAACTAGAACTATATGCCTATAGTGGTTGGGTTGTATGGGGAGTAGGGTTAAGGGTCTTGCCGAAAGACTCAACAGTGGTGACCTGGTGGTGGCAGAGCACGAACCCCCAACCCTCAACCCAAAGCCTCAGCCAACTGAGCCATAACCGCTCCATCACAAAAATATGTAAAAATATACTGTATATGAATTTAATGTAGATTATGCTGTTATAAAAAAAATAAATGTACACTTACATGGTATTGTTTTTTTCACTACTGATTGTAATTACAATGTCATTTATCCCCTATATTTCCTCTTTTAATAGTAGGTCAGTTTGTTTCATGAATCAGTCAAAATGGCATCATTGTTATATACAGTATATAATAATAATATTTTGCTACTGAACAATGTTAACAGTATAAATGTTTCTTGTTTAATTATTATGGTATATGTCCGGTATGTTATATTCTCTCTTCTTGCAACACAGCGGACGAAAAATGAGTATGAAGAATTTGTTTATTTTGTGTGCGGCCTGTGTAAGTAAAACTGCCTCTTTCTTGAACTATTTAACAGGATGTGAGCTCAACTAAAAAAATCCCGCCTTGATCCGAACGGCCTCGATGTCCTTCATGCCCTGCACCTAACACAACCCACATTAAGCAAAGTACAGGCTGGATTGGCCAAATCTGAGGTTTGTGCAGGGCCAAGGCTCAAATCTTCAGCCATGTGACTTACAGGAAGGGGAAGAAGACCCCCCCTCCCTCTCCCCATCTCCCCCTCTCTTTCTCCATCTCTATCTGTCGCTCTCCGAGAGGGCTCTTTTTCCAGGAAAGGGGCCCGGTGGACAGGCGCGTTCAGGGGCCTGCGCCGGGGAGAGCCTGGCTCATTGAGAAAAACAACAACGCTGAGGGGAGGTGGGAAGACTCTCCCTCCTTGCATAAGAGGAGAGAGAGGGAGAGGGAGAAAGAGAGAGAGCTACCAAGCCTTTTACCCACTGCTACCAAGCTGAAAACCCGTCTGTCTACTCTACACACAGCGCCACACCCTACTACAGTGTAGCTCAGTGAATTTTATCAGCTGAATCCTGAAGGACATTCAAAAGCAAGTGTATGCACATGAATCATAAGAACAGAGTTAAAGTACTCATCATGGATTTAAGCCCGTTTTTTTAAGCTTAGATGAGAAACCTTGTGATCACTGAGGCCCACTGTAAGCGCAGGCACGTTTTTATATCATGGTGGGGAACAAATATATTTTCATAAGTATAGAACAGTTAAGATGTTTGACCTTGTGGGGACATTGGGGTTGACTTGAAGGAAAACTGTGTTTTTACATTAAAATTAGAATTTCATATTAATTACTGCAGTCACGGTTAGTTTTAGATTAAGGTGTAGCATAGCATAGCTATTATGTGTGTGTTTTTTTGTGGCCGTGCGCCTGTAGCAAACCATTGCTGATACTTCAGCGCCATCTTGTGGCAGCAAACTAAAACTTCAATTAAAATCTGGGTCAGTGAATTAATTATAAAACCAACAAGACTGAAGAAAATACTCCGACCAAATATTTATTACAAATCTTTCATATATTTAATTTAATCATTCATAAATAATTAATCTTGCATAATTATTCTTGCAAAAGAGCTGGAATACTTTATTCCTCTTCAGATCAAACTTCAGTTTAAATTGACTGATTTCACACTAATGAGGATTTTATTTAGTTATTAATTAACCAATGCATTAATTAAAACAGAGCTTAATGAGATCATAATCAGCTCCCGGGAATTAATCAATTGTTAAGACAGTAAAGTGTCTGAGCTCTCAAATCGACCAAGTTTATTAACTCTGTCAAATAAATTTAAGGAAGTGTCCTCCTGGAGATAAAAAAAAAAAACACGCCCCCACCCCCAGGCAACGAAAACGTCATTACTTTTATGACGTAATCGGCGTAGAAGTAGAATACATATTGTTGAGTGCCACATGCACGTGCACACGGTCAAGCGAGTCTTGTGTTATGGGAGAAAATCTGAATTGGATTTTGGAGAATAGTTTTGTAAGTTTAGCTTTTATCCATAGCTATATATATATTTTAAATAATATGTTAAATCAATATCTAATCCATTTTTGTTGCCAAACAGTTATGCATGATATTTCTGCCATTTTATTCTGGGGTTTGCAACCTGGTCTTTTTATTTTTTTAAAGGTTCTGTGTCACCCTATAAGAAAAGAAACGTGGTAAATACTTTAGTTAAATACTATAACTAACACCACAGTTCACTACAGAGTATTAGTGTAAACTACAGCATTCTATAGTAATTATAACTAGGGCAAGTCAGAAATTGATCCGCACTCTGGCTGTTGAATTAATCTTAATTAAGTTTCAGAAAAGACAAATGCATAATCTTTTGACATAATCTCCTTGCTTTTTAACACACATTGTCCATCTGTCAACAAGCTTTTGTATTTCCAATGTATTTGTCCCATATGTTTTAGGCTGAGCTGCGAGTCACGAATGCACTGCTGTCTTCACTTCTTTTTTCAGGAGTGAATCTTTTTCCTCTTAGGGCTGCTTTCAGGGAACCAAACAGGTGAAAGTCTGATGCAGTGAGACCAGGACTATAGGGAGGAGGCTTTTACACCTCAAAACAAAGTGGTGACAGTGTGGGGAAGAGATGGGCAGAGGTGCATCGTCTTGCAAGATCACAACGCCCTTGGATAGTCGTCCTTAGCATTTCATTTAAAAGGTTTAGGCCTCAGCTCTTTAATAAGCATCTCACTGTAATAAGCACTGTTAATTGTTAAACCTTTTTTCCTTATAATGTTTCAATATTGGCCCTTGAGAATCCCAGAAAAATGGGTTGACTTTTGAATAAATTCTTGGTTGGCAATTGAGGATGTTTCTGTTCCATACTCTGCCCATTACTCGCAGGCTTGTAGTAATGAATCCATGTCTCATTTTCAGTAATGATTCTCTTTAAGAAACTTTCACCTTCCTTAAAAAAATCAGCCCAAATTTTGTTTGCAGATATCCAAACGCTTCTGTTTATGCTCTTCCATGAGTTGTTTTAGCACCAGGTACACCCTCAGGCAACAACAACAACAAAACATGAATCACAAAGTGGGGCATTAATTTTTGCTCACACCACATAGACAAATTAACTGATGTTACACGTTCACACCTGCACCGGCCGATAAGACAGACAGAAGTTTTAATATAACTGCAGAGTGTGGATCATTTTTTAACTTACACTCACATAGTAGTATGTCTTTACTACGTTTACTACTGTACGTCTTTCTACGATAATATATTAGATTAGAGATAAAGTATTTGTATTATTGACAGATTTGTGTATGTGTGTTTTAGGTAGTGTTGTGGTTATTACCCTTTAACATATCTGACCTTGCTTTGTTTATAGAATGGCTAAGGAGGCAAAGCCGACCCTTGCAGGTCATCTTTTGAAGAGGAGAAAAGAAATACCGGAAAAGATCAAACAGCAGATAAAGGTCAGATGACTTACTACTGAGAGAGATATTAAATTATATTTGATTTTTAAACTACAAAAAATGAAATCTGCTTTATTTGATGAAGATGATTTTGTGATTTAATAAGTATCATCCTTTTAGTTGTTATTATAGAAACACAGTTATAAATGTAGAAATCACATGTTCTGAGTGATGATTAACTAAAGTTAAGTTTACAAAAATAGAGATAAGATTCCTAGCAGGTTTACCTGTGTTTTTCTCTTCCCTCATAGCAGGTATAAGTGCAAATATTAGACTAGCTATTAATACCCAACTGAAATGATGCATCCTGCTTAATAGAAACATCCTCTTCGGAGTAGGGAATGAGTTTATGCTCCAAACAAACACATTCATGTTCAAAAAATTAACTTGTGTTGGTTGTTGCTCTTTTTTGTGTATTTTTATACATTACATCCTCTAACTCTTCACTGATCCTTTCTAGGAGTTAGAGTCGGCTCAGCGCGCCCTACGAAAGCATAAGGAAAAGCTGAAGGAAGATGCAGAAGAGCCGACTCATTCACGTCGTCTGCTGGAGAAAAAAATGGAGGCCACGGATATGCAGAAACAGGTCACGCAGCAGATAGAGGTCAGGCAGTTTACCACTGAAAGTTATTTTAGATGAGATTTTAGACTTTAAAAAATATAGGTTTATTGAATGAACATTCCTTTTTTTGTGATTTACTTAGCAGAAAATATCTATAAATAGAAGGTTTTGTCTGTACATTGTTTTTTTTGTCTGTCTGTCACAGTATCACTCAAGACTGTCTGGACATAATTTATTGAAACTTTTGCAGTTTTGGTTACATTAAAGCTGATCAGCCTATTTTTAGCTTTAACCTTTTAACTATTTCTACAATCTCTTTTGTACTTCATCTAGTCTGTTTTAAATAATGTTCTGTAAAACAAGCTGTAAAACATAATCAAATCCTTTAGAAGGACTGAATGATGATTAACTGAAGTGCAATTTAAAGTAGAAATGAGACAGAATTCCCAGCCCATTCCTGGCAGTTTTCCTGATAACAAATGTTGCTTTGCTTTTATTCACACTATAACTTTCTCCTTTGATATTAACCCTTAATAGCCACTTTTTTAGTTGCTTCTTTTGCCATCTTGTCTGCTCTTTCATTTCCACGGATACCCGAATGGACTCACAGGAAAGAGACATTTTATCCCTTTGTCTAATTATTTTTGAGTTAGCTAACAAGACTTTATACACAAGATCCTCTTGGGTTCTGACTGTACCTGTACTAATGACTGTAAGTGCTGCTGCTGAGTCACTACACATCTCTGCATTTTGGTGACTAACCCGCTCAGCCAATTCTAGTTAAGTTTATCCATGCTGAATACAAGGAAACGTCTTATAAAAACTAGAGAATGACTTCCAGTTTAACACTAGCACAAATCAAATTCAATTCAGAATCAAATCATGTGTTATGTTGCAACATTGCACTGTGCATAGTTTTCTCTGACTATCTGCGGTTACTTTTAGGACTTTAAAACCGCTCAGGATGTCCTGAGCAAGTGCAAGGAAAAGCTGAAGGAAAAAGAACAGCAGATGCATCACCTCATCCAATCCAGTATCTTCCTTAAGGTATATATTTATGTACATATGTACAAAAAATCCAAACTAATTCAATGATATCAGTGAGCTATTACAACACAGTCTGTAATCATACATATAAAGTGTACAGTACTTTGCAGTAGATTCCTTAAGACCATTAGGGCAATTTTCTTATGTAACTGTCACACTTTTTATACACAGCAAAGCGAAGATCGACGTTGTGACGCTGAGAGGAAAGCAGCGTACAACAGGGAGATGTTCCAGAAGAAGCAGGAGTACCTCGAAGAATTACGCGAGGAACTTAGTACTCTGATCGAACTGCGGCACACGCTGAAGAGGCAAATTGAATTGAACTGCATTTATGCTGAATATCTAGATGAAGTGGTGGAGGAAAGTAAGGAGGTTAGTCCTTGTTATTCATGTTATTTATGTACTAGTAGATGCATAAATAATGATAAAATAGATACACTAATAGTGATGAAATGTTTTAACATTTGATTTATCCTATATTAGAATTTATTATGAAAGACTATGTAATATATTTATACGTATTTGCAACAGTTTCATGAGCCAGAAGAACTGATCACGCATTTCGAGACGCGGAAGAAGGTACAGGACGAGCTGCTGTCTTACATAGAGGAGAAGGAGGTGGAGATGGCCAAATCCCGTGCCAAGTTAGTTAATGCGATGGAAGAGTACGCCCTTGCACAAATAAATCATGAGACCAAGATGGATCTGCTTAAGGGTGAACTGAAGGAGACCAAAGAGCACGTTCTTAATTTGGTAAAAAACTATTATTACTACTACTACTATTATTATTATTATTATTATTATTATTATGTCGCCTTGCACCTGCAGCATCCGGTGTTTTCATGTTCTCCCCGTGCTCTGGTTTCCTCCCACAATCTAAACACAAGCAGATTAGGCTAATTGGCATTCCCAAATTGCCTGTAGTGTGTGAATGCGTGTGTGAATTTTGAGCGGAGGTCTTACCATGGTCGTAAAAATAGGGATAAATACAATAGTCACTATTGGTCTTCATGATCCCAAGTTGCACTACAGAGGTTTCTAAATGGATGGATGGACAGATTATTATAATGGAACCTTATGTTGTATTTGAATACTGAGTTTAATAGATCTAATTGTTAATTTTTTTTTTATCTAACCATTGAGCAACCATTCACTGATAATATTCCTGCAAATGTCTCTGCGTTACCAGGAGGCAATGTGGAATGACGTTCAAAAGGCAGCCAGAATAAAAAACCATGAGCTGGCTAGAATTAATATGGCCATGTTGAACATGTCCAAGCATTTGTGGAACTTGGGCAGCACCGTACCAAAGCTGATTAACCCAGAGGAGACTATAGAAGTGCTGGATAAGGTACTGTAGAACAGTCTTACTACTTACTACAAGCTAGTAATGGTTACAAAGTAGAGTATATTTATGAATCGTTCATCAATTAACATGTCAAGTCTAAACGCTCTTTAAAAATGTGTAATTGCATTAAATTGGGATTGTTCTGATTAAATAACATTAAATGGCTGGAAAACATTGTGCAACACAAAATATGATGTCTAAGAATATGTCCTAGAAGAGAACAGAAAAAAAAGAGTCTAAAATGTGCTGTGAATGCAAAAACATAAAAACATACTTAAGATTTATTTATTTTATTTTTTTTGCGTTCACAGGTTCAGGAGTTTATATGTGATCTGAAGTTGATTTGGGAGAAAATGGGTAAAACTGATTCTGAAAAAGATTACCATTACACAGGACAACGGAGCAACAGCAAAGCAAAATTACAACGCAAGAAAAAAACTAAATAGCCTGAAAAACTATAAACCCTGTGCTGCTTAAGTTAAATCTAAATCCCTGTGAGAATCCATGAGAAATATTTGTGAAAATTAAACCCTCACGACACTTGTCCCTCATGATCTGGGTCAGTCGCACTCACTAGCAGATGGTGGAGGTGTTTGGTTGTTTCTCAGACGTCTGTCAGGAGCCTGAAAGCATGACATTTGTCACTTTATTGCTAGTATGATGCTACCTAAAATGTTTTGGGTGCCTAACTAATAAACCTTGTTGTGCTGCAGGTGTCAAAGGCAGGTTTGTATCCCAGGCCAACCTGAATAGGAGCGTGAGTCAAAAATTAGCCGCACACCAAGTATATTAAAACTTCTGTTAAAACTTCTGTCTTATCAGAAGCGCTTTTCAGTCAAGACCACTGTCTCCATGCACAGTTCAGGCGTAAACGTGTTGCATCAATTCATTTTTATATTTATTTTTGTGGATCGAACAAACATGAATGCCCCACACGTGATGTAAGGGGGTACCTGATGCCGTTATTTATCGAAGACTTGGTGCGCAATATAAAGAAAGCGTTTTGTTTAAATGGATGGAGATGTTCAACCTATCAAGAAGGACACTTCTGCCCACATTGTCTGCACTCTGCAAATACTTAATTTAGAGAACTACAGGGATGCCGTACTACAGGGATGAAAAAAAATGTGCTTGAAAAATTTTATAGACAGTCATTTTGGTGTCACCCACCACACCACTAAGTGCTGTCTGCACCTGTGCAGCAGTTTATCAGATGCTGGGCAAAAGAAAGGTAAACTAAGCATTGTGAGGAATGACTACATGAACTGAGTAGCAAATGCAAATAAATAAGCCAAATATTAAAAAAATATATCACCAAGGCCTGTGATCTATTTTTACTTTAAAAGATTGAGGCTTCAATCCTAAATTTGCTGGTTGGTAAAGCATTTTTTATTTTAGTAATGTCAGTAAAGTCAGGCTTAATATTGAGGTAAACATTTGTTAAATCAGCAGCTGAGAAAGCTACAATTTTACACTGTCATTTTACCACTGAATTCCAACTCAGTTCATTGTGGAATACTGTAGAAACATGGCCTTCATGGATTACAACACCCAGCATGAACCAGCACTCCTGACCATCTCGGTTAAAATTGTGCCAAACGCAACTGCCAAACGCACAAGGGAGCGGGCTGCTGGCAAAAAGGAAGTATGTGTTTGTGGTTGGGTTTTGTGTTTTGCACTTAAAAAGTTGCAACTTGAATATTTTGAAAATGTCATGGAATCCGGCAGCTGATGAAGTTGCCTTCATGAGGACCCCTACTGTATATCATTTCTATGGCATTCCTTGCAAACCAACTCTCAGCATCAATGGCTGGAGGTAGCAAGCAGCTTATCCTCTCACAATATTCACTGACCACAAGAAGCTGAAGTATCTGAAATCTGGTGGCTAAATGTCCCAAGCCTCACCAAGAATTTTTGTTTTGCTCTTTTTTTTTGCTATTGTATAGACCTAAGTTTAAAAATACTAAGGCTGATTTACTGTCCTGCCTTTACTCTGCTTAAGACTGTGGTCCTAAAAATTATTTTGACCCCTTCATGTTTCTTCAGAGTGGGACACTGGGAAGTACTGTAGCACACTGTGTGGGGGATCAGCATTTCCACCTAATAGAACACTTGTCCTCGGGAAAATTAATGACATGGGCACACTCCATACCTGCTTGACACCAAAGTACACAAAGAAACTATATCAACATTTAAAAGTTGTTCAAAATTCTGACTGATACACATCTTTTTGTTTCATCCTGTATCAATTGTTCTCATGTCAGGCTATTACCCCAGTCCAATAGCCAATGTACATTATTTAATCAAGATGTCAGAAGGCAGAAGGAGATTTGGCTCAATCTATTTGGTTGAGAATGCTCAAAACACCACACATAGTCGAGTTGCTGCCTCAAAGCTCCAGTGTGATTCTAAGCTTGTGTAACCAGTTCTTAGAACGAGGTCTTGGCATAATAATCCCTTTCTTAAAGTTAATTGAGTCTTGGGATAAATGGTTAAGTTAATTAATCAAAGTACATTTTCTATGTATAAAGAGAAAAAAAAACAGTTAAGTGATGACAATGAATAAATATGTGTTTGTTAAAAAGGTAGGTTTAGGAAAAAACGCCATCTACAATAAGTGATCAAATGCATAAAAAAAAGATAGAAAAAAGAGTGGTTTTCCCCCTGAAAAACTGTTCGCACTACAATTCCCATGCTCCTTTTGTGAGGAGCTGACCAATCACTGAGCTCTAAAACTTCAGGCAATCGAGCTCCGCCTTCCCTTACTGTTAACTACTTCCTGATTGAAAGACTTCATGGCTGTCTCGTTACCTAGCTGAATTCCGAGTCAATTACCATCCTTAGGAGAGCGCGATTAGCAGACAGCTGCCGCTGATTGGACAACCTTAAAGAGACCCACTCATTGACTCAACGGTCAGGTTTTTTTTGCCAGATTCATTCCAGTGATGCACATGGATCGGAAGTCATGCCCGACCTGGGGTTGAAGCCTTCCGGTCGGATTTGAATTGGATGTTTACACCTTGAAACCCCAAAAGATTCCCAGTGTACGTTGGGTGGCGAGCCACGGACCCACAAGCAAAAGTCTTTGCGCAATCTCACTTTCCTTCCTTCATGGATTGTGTGGTAGGATCCACAAGCACTGACATACTGATACCGTAACAGATACTGGTACTGTCGTGACACTGAAAAAGGGCCCCAACGAGCAATAGGACTATTTTTGGAACTGGGTTTATTTTTTTTGTTTTAAGGGAAACTTATGCCGGCTTTATTATTTTATTTTATTATTATTTTTCTGAATTAAATTGTTACACTGTTGTTATTGTTCTTGTTGTTAAACAAAGAGTGATCACAACAACACAAATTACTGTTTCTGTCTTTATTGGTGTCAAACCACTGGCTCTTAAAGACTTAGCATCTTCTGTTACTGGTCCAAGTACTGTTAAAGATAACTATTTCTGTTACTCTGTTACTCTATCGTAAAGAGGGTTACAGATTTGGCGAGCCAGCCAGGAGCCAGTTGGTTTGAATATCAATATTGAACACGTGTCCAATATGGACTTTGTAAAGAGGTGTGGTGTTAAAATCCCAAACGCAGTTATTGTTAGTGGACTAACACAAGTAGGAGACCAAGATGAACAAGTTATTGACTTCCTTAAAGAATATGGGTCTATCAAAAGAACCATTTTAGTTGATGAATGTGAATCTGAATTTTACCAAAACCTGATCGTTGAGTATACGTATGGCACAGCTCTAGAAACATTAAGTGGAGTATTGCCATACAAATATGCCTTGCAAGATGATCCCTCTGTTGTTTACAACATCAGAGCTTTGAGCGGTGCATACCAAACTGAGATCAGTGGTAATATTACCAGAACTTACCTGTCAGAACTTAAGGCCTTAGCCAAACTTAGCGGTGCTGAGTACGGACATGTGCTTAAAGGAGTGATGTCCCAGATTAGTAAAGATATTGAGGCGATGAGCTCTGTATCAGAGGAAGTTTCTTTTACCCGTGCTGAAACCCCCAGTGAGACCCAGCTGACCCTTACCTCTACTGAACAGCATCCCCCTGTCTTATCCTCAGACACCGCTCACAGAAATGATGGCCTTCCTCCCCCTGACACCATCACAATCAACAGTGTGGGTACAGCCCCTTCACTTTCAGCAAATGACATGAATCCACCAGAAATTCAAAAGGTTGTGGTTGAACACATTGTTAGGAGCGAAGCAATCAATCCTCATTTTCAGCCCCAATTAAGGCTCCGCTCCTTCTCTGGAAAGACTCCCAGGCCCAATAATGAGACTGATTATGACACCTGGCGCTCCCATATCGAACTGCTGCTAAATGATCCTAACATACTTCCCCTTCAGATCACCAGAAAGATTGAAGAGAGCTTGCTTTCTCCCGCAGCTGATGTGGTCAAAGGATTACAGCCCAATTCACCCCCTTTAGCTTTCCTGCAGCTACTTGATTCGGCTTTTGGCGCTGTTGAGGATGGGGAAGAACTTTTTGCACGTTTCTTAAACACGTTCCAGAATCCAGGGGAGAGTGCTTCCGCTTACCTTCATCGGCTGCAAGTAGCATTAAACCTTGTAGTAAAAAGGGGTGGGGTTGCACCAGGAGAACTTGACAGACACCTTCTAAAGCAGTTCTGTAGAGGGTGTTGAGACAGTACTCTGCTCTCTACTCTGCAGCTTGAACAGGCGAGAAGTCGCCCACCTTCATTTGCAGAGCTCCTGCTAATGTTGCGCACAGAGGAAGACAGGCAGCAAGCTAAAGCCAGCCGCATGAGGAAACATATTGGTGCCACAAAACGAGTCCAAGTTCAGTCTCAGAGTGCATGTGCATGCGCAATCCCGAAGGAGAACCCACAGGTCTGTCCCAGTGCCATTGAAGACCTTGTGAAGCAGGTTGCCACCCTGCAGAGCCAGCTGACCTCTTTCATGGCAGAGAAAAGGAAAGATAGAAAAGTAACTGCACAGAAACCCCAGAGCCGAACACCAGACAAAACAAATGCTAACATGCAAACCCAGATAAGAACAAAGCAGATGAACAAACCCCGGCCCTGGTACTGCTTTAAGTGTGGAGAGGATGGGCATATCTCCTCTACGTGTACCGAAGCTCCCAATCCTGCTTTGGTGGCTGAAAAACGAAAACAGTTGGAAAAGAGATTAAGTGAGTGGGAAATGAAGGCTAACCCCGGCTCCCAGTTAAACGACTAACGGCTCCTGTGGTGGGACAGACAGGGGCTGAGACAAATCAATGTCCCTCAGCTTTAAACCTCATAGTCAACTCACAAGCATGCACCAGCACTGAACAATCAGACGGTAGCCCCCCATTCAAATTCCCTAAAGGACTCATCGGTACAAAAAGTACAGCTTTTGTGAACATAAAAGATCAAGAAGTTACCTGCTTGCTCGACACAGGCTCACAAGTAACAACTATTCCACAGTCATTTTATGAACGACATCTCTCAGAGCAGGAGATTAAGCCACTCCATGACCTCTTACAGGTAGAAGGAGCAGCAGGACAGTCTGTTCCCTACTTGGAGTACATTGAACTAGCTATAACTTTCCCAAAAGAGTTTGTTGGTGCACTAATTGAAGTAAACACACTTGCATTAGTGGTCCCAAATCTTAACACCATTACAGAACCCCTTGTGCTTATAGGCACCAACACCCTTGATGTCCTTTACAACATCTGTTCCGAATCTGGGGTTAAACATCAGCCTATCCCACACGGCTATCAAGCAGTCCTTAAAGTACTTGAAGTTAGACACAACCAGACAACCCATCCTGAGCCCCAAGGTGTTGTGAAATTACTGGGGAAGAGTGCTCAAATTGTTCCAGCTGGCAAAACTGTCGTACTTGAGGGAGTTTCCCCCGTTAATGGATTCCAGAATGGGAAATCTGTCCTGATCGAACACCCAAACTTGCCCTCCTTGCCTGGTGGTTTGCTTGTAAAGGCCATTCTGGTTGATCTTCCCCTCCGGCGACCCTATAAGTTACCAGTCATAATTTGTAATGAGTCCGATCATGATGTTGTCATTCCCCCAAAGGGCACAATAGCCCAAATGCATACCTACCAGACCATCTTGTTAAAGCAGCACAATGCAGAGTCAGCTGAGCCATCCCAAAAGACGGCGGAAGCAGAGTCCTCCCAAAGGTCCACTCTGAGCTTCAATTTCGGTGAGTCCCCTATCCCACCTCTGTGGAAAGAACGCATCACAGAGAAACTAAATAACATGCATGACGTGTTTGCAAAACATGATGCAGATTTTGGGCGAACAGACAAAGTAACACATCATATAAAACTCTCAGACGACACACCTTTCAAACAGCGCGCACAACCAATTCACCCTCAGGATATTGAGGCCGTTCGAAACCACATCCAGGAGCTCCTTGATGCAGGAGTCATCCGAGATTCAGAGTCTCCATTTTCATCACCAATCGTGGTTGTGAGAAAGAAAAATGGCCAAGTCCGCCTATGCATAGATTATAGACGGTTGAATCTCCAGACCATAAAGGATGCGTATTCTCTCCCAAAGCTAGAGGACACATTCTGTGCACTTAATGGCTCTCAGTGGTTTTCTGTCCTCGATTTAAAATCTGGCTTCTACCAGATAGAGGTTGAAGAGGCAGATAAGCCAAAAACAGCTTTCGTGTGCCCACTCGGCTTCTGGGAGTTCAATAGGATGCCTCAAGGAGTGACTAACGCACCCAGTACGTTCCAAAGGCTAATGGAGAGATGCATGGGGGACATGCACTTGAAAGAAGTACTGGTCTTTCTTGACGACCTGATCATATTCTCCAAGACCCTTGAAGAACACGAGGAGAGGTTGATGAAGGTGCTATCCCGTCTCAAAGAATTTGGCCTCAAACTTTCCCCAGAAAAGTGTGTCTTCTTTCAGACATCAGTCCGATACCTTGGTCATGTGGTGTCTAGAAATGGAGTACAAACTGACCCAGAAAAAACTGCTGCTCTCAAGACTTGGCCCGTCCCTAAGAGTCTGCCAGAATTAAGATCTTTCCTCGGGTTTGCTGGGTACTATAGGAGATTTGTTAAAGGTTACTCCAATATTGTGAAGCCCCTCCATGAGCTAACCTCTGGCTACCCACCTTCCCAAAAGAGAGTTAAAGTGACAAAAAGGCCAGAGTACAGAGACCCAAAAGAGCCCTTTGGGGAACGATGGACCCCTGCTTGCCAACAAGCATTTGAGACTGTAATCGAAAAACTTACCACCGCCCCTGTGCTAGGTTTTGCAGATCCTCAGAAACCTTATGTACTGCACACTGACGCCAGCACCACTGGACTTGGTGCAGTTTTGTATCAAGAACAGGAGGGCCAGTTGAGAGCAATTGGATATGCGAGCAGAGGGCTATCACGGAGTGAAAGTCGTTACCCGGCGCATAAATTGGAATTTTTAGCGTTGAAGTGGTCAGTCACCGAAAAGTTTGCCGATTATCTATATGGTAATCAGTTCACTGTTGTAACTGACAGTAATCCACTAACTTACATATTGACCTCAGCTAAACTGGATGCGACGAGCTACAGATGGCTGGCAGCACTGTCCACATTCTCGTTCAAGCTTCTCTACCGACCTGGGAAACAGAACGGTGATGCTGATGGTCTGTCACGCAGGCCACACGGAACCTTGGAGGATGACCCAAAGTCACAGAAAGAGAGGGAACGCATTTTCCAGTTCACCAAAGACCATCTCTCTGACCCAGATAATGCCAATGCTGTTAATGAGGAAGTCATACAAGCAATCTGTGAAAGACAACTTATTTACAGCACCCATGTTGATGACAGTAACACTGGAAACGTTGTTTTAGTCGAATGCCTTGCAGTCTCCGCGGATGCGGTGCCCCAATGCTATCAACAAGCAGACCAGTCTGGTGAACTTTCCACCGTCCCTTACTTGTCTGAAGCAGAACTGGTGGATAGACAAAGGGCCGACCAGTGCATAAAACACGTCATTTCCCAAATCGAGACAGGTGACACACCGCCCCCTACCTTGCGAAATGAACTTCCTGATCTTCCTCTCTTTTTAAGAGAATTAAGCCGCCTTGAACTTGTGAATAATGTCTTGTACAGACGACGCCAAGAAGGTCCCAAAATAACTTACCAGCTTGTCCTCCCAACTGAGCTTCGTGGCGCAGTTTTGACTAGCCTCCATGACCATATGGGTCATATGGGAGTTGACCGCACATTGGACCTTATTCGGACCAGGTTCTATTGGCCAAGGATGGCTGTGGATGTGGAGAGAAAGGTGAGGACTTGTGGCAGGTGTGTGCGGAGGAAAGCACTTCCAGAGAGAGCTGCACCCCTAATAAATATCAAGACCACAAGACCCCTTGAACTTCTATGTATGGATTTCCTTTCCCTTGAACCTGACAGAAATGGAACTAAAGACATCCTTGTGATCACGGATCACTTTACGAAATTTGCAGTAGCCATTCCCACTCCCAACCAAAAGGCCCGTACAGTGGCAAAGTGTTTGTGGGAGAACTTTATGGTGCACTATGGAATGCCAGAAAAATTACACAGTGACCAGGGACCAGATTTTGAATCCCGCATGATAAAGGAACGCTGTCAAGTGGCCGGCATAAAAAAAGTGAGGACAACACCCTACCATCCCAGGGGCAACCCTGTGGAGAGATTTAATCGCACCTTACTCAATATGCTTGGCACCCTTCAGAACCAAGAGAAGTCCCGTTGGCGTAATTTTGTCAGACCCCTTGTACACGCCTACAACTGCACTAAAAACGATGTGACGGGGTTCACACCTTATGAGCTGATGTTTGGGCGCCAGCCCCGCCTACCAGTTGATCTGGCATTCGGACTACCGCTGCATGGCAAGCAACACACGTCACACTCCGAATATGTGCAGAACCTTAAATCACGGCTTGAAGAGAGCTACAAGTTAGCCATAACTAATGCTGCAAAGACTGCACACAAGAACAAAACACGGTTCGACAGACGAGTGATCGCCTCAGACTTGGAGCCTGGAGACCGAGTGCTAGTCCGGAACGTTCGCATTCGGGGGAAGCATAAGATCTCAGACAGGTGGGAGTCTACCGTCCACGTAGTAGTGAACAGGGCAGGGACCCTACCTGTCTATACTGTCAAGCCCGAAGTCAGTGATGGTCCATTAAGAACCCTGCACAGGGACTTACTCCTCCCATGTGGATTCCTACCTATAGAGGAAAGCAGCAAGTCTGTCAAGCAACCTACAAAGCGCAGGATAGCAACTCGTGCAAATCCTGTTCTGGATGCTGACGCTTTAGAGGAGGACGAGGATGAATTCATCCCAGTCCACTGGTTCAGTGAGGTCTCAAATGTGTTCATCCCCACAGTCCATGAAGGTCTAGCACAGCCCAAAGAATTCTTGTCTGATGAACAACATAGGCAGTATACTGTATCTCCAGGTCCCTGTTCTGTCGAGAGCCCAGTAAATGCCCAGGCCGTAGATTGCCACCCTGAACTGTCTGGTCCATCAGATATGTCTACCAATGCCCCAGTCAGTCCTCTGAGGTCCAGTAGACCTACCAACCATTGCAGTAATACAGAACACTTACCTATTGAAAGCACAGCCCCAATCGACCAAGTACCTGAAACTGACCCCATTAAAAGTAACTTGCCTGATACCCACTTACCTGAAGTACATCCTGTGGAGAAAGAGACCATGCTTGATGCTGTCAATGACATCTGTAATGAACAGCAGTCTGTGTCTTCTGACATATCAGAGCGTGAGGAGGAAGTAGACAGAACAAAGACTGAGAAGTCTGTGGAAGGAGAAAAACTGGAATTGGATGGAACTGAATCCAGAGAGGAAGCAGAGAGAATGACAGTCACAGATGCTCCTGTCAGGAAATCCAAAAGGGAACGTCAACCGCCAAGGCGACTGGATTATACTGAACTCGAAGCCCATTGGTCACAGTTGTTAAGTCATTTCTCCAGGGGTTGACCACTGTGTTGTCCGATGTTTTAAATGAAGATCAAATAGCCTCTGCACCTTCCCTCCCATACCCCTCTCAGATAAAGCACATTTGAGCTCTTCCATGTACAGGGACGTACATGAGTTCAGGAGGGGAGAGTGTAACCAGGTCTTAGAACGAGGTCTTGGCATAATAATCCCTTTCTTAAAGTTAATTGCGTCTTGGGATAAATGGTTAAGTTAATTAATCAAAGTACATTTTCTATGTATAAAGAGAAAAAAAAAACAGTTAAGTGATGACAATGAATAAATATGTGTTTGTTAAAAAGGTAGGTTTAGAAAAAAACGCCATCTACAATAAGTGATCAAATGCATAAAAAAAAGATAGAAAAAAGAGTGATTTTCCCCCTGAAAAACAGTTCGCACTACAATTCCCATGCTCCTTTTGTGAGGAGCTGACCAATCACTGAGCTCTAAAACTTCAGGCAATCGAGCTCCGCCTTCCCTTACTGTTAACTACTTCCTGATTGAAAGACTTCATGGCTGTCTCGTTACCTAGCTGAATTCCGAGTCAATTACCATCCTTAGGAGAGCGCGATTAGCAGACAGCTGCCGCTGATTGGACAACCTTAAAGAGACCCACTCATTGACTCAACGGTCAGGTTTTTTTTGCCAGATTCATTCCAGTGATGCACATGGATCGGAAGTCAAGCCCGACCTGGGGTTGAAGCCTTCCGGTCCGATTTGAATTGGATGTTTACACCTTGAAACCCCAAAAGATTCCCAGTGTACGTTGGGTGGCGAGCCACGGACCCACAAGCAAAAGTCTTTGCGCAGTCTCGCTTTCCTTCCTTCATGGATTGTGTGGTAGGATCCACAAGCACTGACATACTGATACCGTAACAGATACTGGTACTGTCGTGACACTGATTTAATCAAAAGAAAAAAAGGGCCCCAACGAGCAATAGGACTATTTTTGAAACTGGGTTTATTTTTTTTGTTTTAAGGGAAACTTATGCCGGCTTTATTATTTTATTTTATTATTATTTTTCTGAATTAAATTGTTACACTGTTGTTATTGTTCTTGTTGTTAAACAAAGAGTGATCACAACAACACAAATTACTGTTTCTGTCTTTATTGGTGTCAAACCACTGGCTCTTAAAGACTTAGCATCTTCTGTTACTGGTCCAAGTACTGTTAAAGATAACTATTTCTGTTACTCTGTTACTCTATCGTAAAGAGGGTTACACTTGCCATAACGTTTATGTTTTGCTTTTTCCAATTGTGTCTGTCTGGGATTCCTGCTATACACAGATTAGACTTTAAAAAGGGGTCAGTTTTGAGAATAACACTAATATTAGTTTAGGCCAGGGGTAGCTCAGTGGTTAAGGCATTGGACTACGGTTCGGAAGATCCCAGGTTCAAACCCCACAACCACCAAGTTGCCACTGTTGGGCCCTTGAGCAAGGCCCTTAACCCTCAACTGCTCAGATGTGTAATGAGATAAATATGTAAGTCGCTCTGGATAAGAGCGTCTGCCAAATGCCTAAATGTAAAAAACATTAACATTATGACCACCTAGGTTTTGGGCTCCCCTTTTGCCATCCGGGCAGCTCTGGTCCCTCGGCATGGCCCGACAGGCCCTGTGAGGTATGTTCTGGTATGTTATGACATCAGGACATCATTGTTGGTGGAAGATTCCTCTGGTGCTGTGGGTTGCAGGATGGTGCATACATGGATCAGGCTGTTTGTCTGGCAATTTGTGCTACATTGGCTATTATCTGGGATTAGCCCATACAGGTCCTTGTGGGCATGGGTGCACCTTGGAGAGAAAATAACAGCAGAGATTGGATGAGCAAAATTTTAAATATACCTTAATGGGAACCTGCAAAATGTCCCCTATTGTGATTTTATAAGAAGAGCCCGCAACGCATTTTGTGAATTTTGAGTGAAATAAGGGGAGTTTATTATCTGAGAATTTTTTCAGCTGAAGCATTAACACACTTCAAAAGAATTCTAAAATCTGCATTTACTTAATAAAGATATACTAAAATACAGGACCTCTAAAGTTTTGTTCATGGGAAATGATGACTAAATAATTAATAAGAACCTGGAATTGAAATTAAAGAAGGGATTAAATGATCCCGTGCAAAGTAACAGAAAATCATTCACAATGTTATTAGGATATCACAGGGTTCCCACAGCTGCCCATGACTGGGAGCTAACGAAGCACAGTTAGCCAGGCAATTGCTGTGGGATCGACAGGATACTTTCTTCACTGTTCATCAGAGTGACATTTATGGTTTCTGAGCTGGATGATAAACAGGGAGTTGTGTCTAGCTCATCTTTGTCCTTAATTATCCTTAAAATATGTGCAGCAGGTTTAATATTTCATGTCATGTTATTTTTCATGTTATGGCTGATTTGTGTAAATCTGTATAATAACTAGTATATTTATTTTTGATTTGGTAAATAATGTAAAAGTCATGGCCAAAAGTTTTGAGAATGACACAAATATTAGTTTTCATAAAGTTTGCTGCTAAACTGCTTTTGGATCTTTGTTTCAGTTGTTTCTGTGATCTACTGAAATATAATTACAAAGCACTTTATATGTTTCAAAGGCTTTTATTGACAATTACATGACATTTATGCAAAGAGTCAGTATTTGCAGTGTTGCCCTTCTTCTTCAGGATCTCTGCAATTCGACTGGGCATGCTCTCAATCAACTTCTGGGCCAAATCCTGACTGATAGAAACCCATTCTTTCATAATCACTTCTTGGAGTTTGTGAGAATTTGTGGGTTTTTGTTTGTCCACCCGCCTCTTGAGGATTGAACACAAGTTTTCAATGGGCTTAAGATCTGGGGAGTTTCCAGGCCATGGACCCAAAATTTCAACGTTTTAGTCCCCGAGCCACTTAGTTATCACTTTTGCCTTATGGCACGGTGTTCTTCACCAAACTGTTGTTGGATTGTTGGAAAACGTTGCTGTTGGAAGATGTTTTGGTACCATTCTTTATTCATGGCTGTGTTTTTAAACAAAATTGTGAGTGAGCCCACTCCCTTGGATGAGAAGCAACCCCACACATGAATGGTCTCAGGATGCTTTACTGTTGGCATGAGACAGGACTGATGGTAGCGCTCACCTTTTCTTCTCCGTACAAGCCTTTTTCCAGATGCCCCAATCAATCGGAAAGAGGCTTCATCGGAGAATATGACTTTGCCCCAGTCCTCAGCAGTCCATTCACCATACTTTCTGCAGAAGATCAATCTGTCCCTGATGTTTTTTTTGGAGAGAAGTGGCTTCTTTGCTGCCCTTCTTAACACCAGGCCATCTTTCAAAAGTCTTCGCCTCACTGTGGGTGCAGATGCGCTCACACCTGCCTGCTGCCATTTCTGAGCAAGCTCTGCACTGGTGGCACACCGATCCCGCAGCTGAATCCTCTTTAGGAGGCGATCCTGGCGCTTGCTGGACTTTCATGGACACCCTTAAGCCTTCTTAACAAGAATTGAACCTCTTTCCTTGAAGTTCTTGATGATCCTATAAACTGTTGATTTAGGTGCAATCTTAGTAGCCACAATATCCTTGCCTGTGAAGCCTTTTTTATTTCCTCAGGAGGAGGCCATGATGCCAGAAGCCCTGATAGGGCATCATTTTCTCCTGTCTAAATATTTGCCATTTTTTAGGCTAATGCACAGACTTGTGTTAAAAAAAAAACTAGTCTCATTGAGTCACAAGATTAAACTATCAATACAAAAATGTCATATTACTGCATATGACAGAATAAAGGCAAAGTCTCAAATTTCAATTTCTTTAGCATTGTTTAATGCATAAAAGCCAAAATATTTAGCAGCTTGAAGAAAAATGTGTGCGCATAGCTGACAGAACCAGCTTTAAAATTAAAATCGCTACTGGACAAAAACATTATACTGTACACAGATGGCTTTAATCAACTTATATCATGCACACTGACAGTAATAAATTAGCCAAGAGAGCATACATGTTAAGATTGGAATCAAATACAAAGCAAAGCTCTCAGAGAAAAAGAAGGGGACGAACCTGTTATATATTACTTAAATAAAACTTGTACATTAAGAAAATATTATTTATCTATAATAATATATATATTCGAAATAATACATCAATACACCCAATTTTACAATACATGCCAACAGACCTAATCCGTTTTAGTCATGGAAAAGAAGAAAACTCTAAAATGAATCTTTCGCTTTGCATGTGATTCGGGGTCCGAGGCCCCTTAGTATGTGAAAGCAAAAGCGTGCAAGATTCATGGGAGGTATTTAAGAGTCTCAACATACCAGTGCTGTTTCCAGAGCCATTGGGCTGCTAATAATATTAGGGCCAGCTTCTTCTTGGTCAGTCCCTGTTGTCTCGAAGTAAAAAACAAACAAAAAAACCCCAAAAAACAACAAAACCCCCCGCCCATAATTTCTTTACAGTTATAAAAGAGGCAGGTACACAAGCTACATCATATTCATGATGGAACTGTATAATTATTCAACAAATCTTGTCAGCAAGTCCGTATTTATACAAACGTGCAAAAAGGAAACTTCTTAAATTTTAAAGATTTTTGAAATTTAAGAAGTTACAGTTTAAATGATTATTAATTGTTTTTTGACGTTCTTTTACGTATTCATGTTAGCCCTTGAACTCCAGAAACAGCAGGTGTCCACAGGTCAAGATCATTATCTTGTAAAAATCAATTGTTTGTAACTCAAAGCATTATGAATATTATTTACATTTATATGCGAAGGCTTCAACTTTTTTTTTTGGTTTGTTTTTTGTTTAAACAAATCCTAACTGGGGGATCAAAAGACATGTATACCTGTAAGCAATGATTTCCCCCCCCCAAAAAAATCTTTTCATATAAAATATTAACCTCATTATCAACACTTCAGCAGCAAGAGCGGCTCGAATGGCGGATTCTGATGCTCTATGAGAAAAATTAAAGAGGAACATCAGAAAATTCTGAATACTTTACAATGAGACATGAACATTCTGAATGCTGCTTCAAGCGCTTACAAAAACACACACTCTCCAATAAGCTAATCAGATCCCTAGGAGGCAAACCCATAAGCAATCTTAAGGGATGTGTGTAGTACATGTCTGCATGTTTAGCTTAAGGGGAGAAGTAGTTTTTTCTGTTTTTAAGCATCACAGGTAACATCCTAGAACTCCTCATGTACGTTGCGGGCATAGTCCATGAACTTGCTGCCGGTAAAGTACTCGCTGTATTTTAGGATCTCCTCCACTTCTAGGTTGTGGTTCTGGTTCTCATCAGCAACAGCTATCATCTGCTTGGCCTCATTAAGAGCATTGTATTCATTCATGGGGTCCATGTATTCCTGCAGAAACAGAAAATGTGTTGCTGGCTAGAACGCTGGTTAGAAAAAAAAAAAAAAAAAAAAAAAATGCACCAAACTTTTTTTTTTTGTGTGTCTGAGCATGTGTGTGTGTGGGAGTATGGAGTTGGCGAACCTCAAGCTCTTCCATGGTGACAATGCCGTTGTGGTTGGCGTCGATTACTTCCTCAAACTCCTTCTTCCTCTCACGTACCCAGTCATCATCAATCTCCTGGGCCTGCTGGTTCTCCACTGTGCCCATGGGCAGAGAGATGAACTCGGACAGGGTCAATTCTTTGTCTCCGTCTTGATCTGACAAAAAGCATTAACAGACAGTTTATGTACTGTGCTTTATGACATTAATAAGACACGCTGGAGTAATGGAAAAGAGCTTGTCTATATGTAATTCATCACCTGGTGCAAGTAAGTAAAAGTGCAAAATTGCAGCAAAACAACTGGCAGTGAACCAGCTCACATTTGTCACTATGATTTATTTAAAATCAACTTGTTAAAATCTATTTAATTTGTTTCTAACAGTGTTTGCTAGTTTGCTCCATATGGAGGCATTTTTTTAATGCCAGTACTGAGAAAGTGTCCGTTTCAAATATGCTGCGTTAACATTTTACCCCAGATAAGTCAAGGGTAAAAAAAAAAAGGTTTGAATATAAAAATTTATGTAGAACAAGAGCACAGAAAAAAAACACCACAAGATGCTGTACACTTGCGCCTACCCAGGTCTCTGATGATCTCCTTGACCATGTATTTGAGCATCCCCCTGCTGTGCTCTGGATGAAGGAAGGAGAGAAACTCCTCCTCGTTCAGCAGCTGATCAGCTGGAGGGTTATCAGCCTGAAACCAACGATCCTTCAGACTTTCCAGTATCTCCTGGGCTGTTGAAATACAACAAATCAACTCAACCTTATCTCAATGAACAGTGGAATATTTGCACTTACTATGGCTTTCACATGACCGACAGAATAATTGTGCACAGCTGAAACTCAAGCTCAGAAAATCAAGCATTAGTGATGTGTATGTAGTTAATAATTTGAATATGTGTTATTATTGTAATTAAATTCAAATTTAATTTATTATTATTTTTATTATTATTGTTATTAATACCAAAATAAATAATAATAGCAATAGTAAGAATAATAATAAAGAAAAAAAGAAGAAGAACTAGGTTTTCCTCTTTTTTTTGGAGTTTGCAGAAATGTGTGTGTGTGTGTCTCATTTAAACTGTCAAATTTGTGTTGCTGGTCATAGAGATGTTATTACAGAGTTCTGTCTAAAAGTCGGAGTTGGGAAAGAAAGTAAGATCCCATTATCCCATTTTGCTATTGAGATTGTTGTTATTGTGTCTTCATTAGATATGATTTAATAGAGTTTTAATAGTAGTTTCTTTGATCTTGTAATTTTCATAATCTCATCAGCTAATTTGGAAGGCTGTAGTGGGTTATTAGTTATATAAATTATTTTATTTAATTTTAGATTTAAGTTGGTATTGGAGTAACTGTTCTCCCCCAACTCCATACTTCTCCATTAGTGTATTAAATTATAGAAATTGGTTATTCTCAAATAGGTGGTGAAGGTGGGTGATTCCTTTGTGCTGCCGTGTTGGAAAGTGGATTGGGGTATTGTGTAATTGAAAGTCAGTATTGTGCCAGGATAGTAGGGGTATATCTACATGGTTTTAGTGTTGATTTTGGTGATCTTGTGAGCTTTCCACTAGGCTGTCAGAGTTTATGAAATAGTGATATTCTTAAAAGAATTCATTGTTTTGATTAATTGCGGCATGAAAGCGAGATCTGCGACTGAAATAGATTTACAAGGATTTTGTTCTAAGTCTATTTATGAGTTATCATTCTTTTGAATCCATTTGGCTATGTACTGTAGTTGTGTTGTGAGAAAGTAGTGTTAACAATTTGGTGCTTCAAGGCCACCTTGTGATTTTTTTCTGTTGTAATGCTGATAAATTAATTTTGGGTATCTTATTTTTCCAGTAAAAAAAAAAACAACAACAAAAAAAGAGATGTTAGTGAATAAAGTAATTTAAACCAATTTTCTGTGGGAGTTGTGGGAATAATTGAAGATGAAGAGATTGAAAAGCTGCGAAAGCCTGGGGGGGAAATATTAATACCTAAATATTTAATGCTGTCCGTATGAAATGGGAGGGGAGATTCCTGAGCGCCAAAATCCCAGGCATGTCCGGATAGTAGGACTATAGTTGATTTATTCCATAGTGTAGTTAGATATTTTGGAAAATGTTTTAAATGTTTCCTTTGCGGCCCCCAAAGGCGCAGTGGTAAAGTGCTCGCCCTATCATCCTTAGATCGCTGATTCGGTTCAAGGGTGATGCTGTAACCTCACACGGGGAGAGAGGAGAGGTACTTAGTGCTCCCACATTGATCACGGCTCTACGCCATTCGGGGTGTCTGTGAGCTTGTGCACGCAGAGGGGGCGGATAGCACTGTCCTCCGAGTGCGTTACACCGGCCCCAATGGTGTGTGCTCAAGCGGTTCGAAAAAAAAAAAAGGTCGGCTGGTGTCACTTGGTTTGGAAGAAACATGTGACAGTCCTCGGCCCTCCTGGCTGAATGGTAGTAAGTATTCTTAATGTGGGAGCCCCCCCTAGTGGCGGAAGGGAATTGGACATGACTAGATTGGGGAGAAAATCGGAACATTTAGTAAATTGTAACGTTTAGTGAATTGTAGGGGTCCTGTAAATGTAATATGTCATCATATTTAATTAAGACTAATTTTGTGTTGTGAATTTGTGTCATGAATTCCTTTAATTTTAATGTTTTGTCATATGGTGTTTTTATCCAATGGATGAACGATTCTCCGAAACCAAACTTATGTAGAAGAGAATGCAGAAGAGAAAAGACCAATTTACCTTATTGAATGCTTTTTCTGCATCTAATGATACCATCATAATTTTGTTTTTGTTGTAAAAGATTGATCAAGTTAAATAGTCTATGGACATTATCTAAAAGGTCCCTGTTTTTGATGAATCCTGTTTGGTCTGGATGGATTGATGAGTGAAAGGGGACGATAATTGGAAGGGTGGGTTTTTGCAAATTCTTGGGATAATGTTGGCAGTTTGATGCTGTTAAAAAAAGATGTCTATATCCGAGTGGTTAACATTGTGATCAGGAGTATAGGCCACTGTAGAAGTTGTGAGATGTGAGTAGAGTTTACTATGGATGGAATAATTGCTTTTTCTTTTTTACACTGTAGCTGATTTGCTAGATATTTACCTGTTCTGTTGCTATATTGAAACTGTTCACATTTAAGTTGTTAAATTATTTTTCTGTAGATAATACTTTCATATTGCATTTTATGATAGTTTAAATCATTTTGTGTTTGTTCACTGTGGATATTTGAGTACGAGTTTGTTCATTCTTTAATCTTTTGTTCTAAAGTGGTTTCCTGCATTAAAAGCGAAGACAATTTCACTAAACTACTGCAAAATGCTATGCATCTGTAAATGTAAGTGAGGGGTTAACTTACTCTCCTCATCCAGTTTAAGCTCTTCATTATTTTTTATCTTCTCAGCCACCTCTTTCTCGTTGAAGCCTTTGCTGGCCAAGAACTTCACCCGGTACTCATCCCATGTCACATGTCCTGAAAGAGGAACAATTAAATCGGATGATGTGGCTTTGTTATTTAAGTATGTAAATAATATGTTAATCAACTACTGATGAATACAGAGAAAAAAAATAAGGGAGTAATGTCAAACAATGCTGTCCAAGCATACCATTGCCATCTGGATCTACAGCACGGAAATTAAGTTTGTTCTCATTCACTGCCTCTTGGAAATGCTCTTTCGTCTTCTCCATGATCCAGTGTTGAAGCTCTTTAGCGCTAACGCTTCTGTCCTTATTTAAATCAACCCTACAGGAAAAAAGTAGAAAAGGTTGCTTTTAAAAACAACATAATTTGGTGGGATTTTAATTGGACTGGATTGCATTGGATTAAAACTGAGCAAGACAAACTATACTCTTTTAGAACAAACAACATTCTGGACTAAAAGTTCAGCAGGCAGAACTTACTTGCTAAAAATTTCAATTAATTTCTTGCGGTTCTTCCTGGGCTCAGAGTCTTCATCAAACTCCTCCATCTCCTTTCCGAGAAACACTTCTTGATGAAAATCCTTGTTCAGGTGGCCGTCCATTTCCATTTTGACACCGTTTAGGTGGTCAGGAGGAAGGATCTCGTTGTCTTCCTTACCGTTGACATGTTTGTTTCTGTGGACTGTCAGGTTTGCGGGCCGTGTTTGGACATCCATGATCAACATTACAAACAGGGCAATGAACACCACCACATGGTGCCTTGTCCAAAGTCCTCTTGTACTGGACATGACTTTTACTGTATGAAGCTGGAAAGCTGCAAGTACAAAAAACAATTTTGGACTAACGTTCATGCTACTTACATGATGACATGATTCATCCAGAGGGGAAAATGGTATAATTTTTCCTGAGCTATTCCATATATGGTCAACAGTACTTGCACAGCTGACCATCCCTCCTTGGAACAACTTTGATATAACATATAAAAGTAAACATAAATAAAATATCTTGGAATGCTGTAAGAATACAATTTTATCATGTTATAACATCAAGTGCTGCCCTTACTTAGTGTCCTGTGGCTGAACAAGCTCAAATCCCCACATCTACCTTCCAAAACCTCGTGAAAAGGACTTATAAAGGGCAACTGATTATAGACCATTTCATGGAATTGACAAGCTACAACTACCAAACCCCCGTCATCAACAAGAGCCCAGTGGAGAGAGTGGACAGCTTCAAATACCTCGGTGTTCACATCACGCAGGACCTGTCATGGTCCTGTCACATCAACACCGTGGTGAAAAAGGCCTGACAGCGTGACTACCACCTTAGACGCTTGAGAGATTTCAGACTGCCCTACAAGGTGCTTAGAAACTTTTACTCCTGCACCATAGAGAGCATCCTGACGGGAAACATCTCAACCTGGTTCGGGAACAGCACCATGCAGGACAGATGTGCTCTAAAAAGGGTGGTGCGATCAGCTGAGCGCACCATCTGCACCAAGCTCCCTGACCTGCACTTGAACTACAGCAAGCAGTGTTGGACCAAGGACAGGAATATCGTGAAGGACCTCAGCCATCCCAGAAATGGACTGTTGAAGTCAGGAAAGCGATTCCGCTCCCTGAAGACCAACACAGAGAAACTGAGATGGAGCTTCTTCCCGCAGGCAACACGGTCTCTTAATCAGTACACCACACAGTACTTATTAATTTTGCACATCCACACATATGGTTTGTGCACTCACTCTGGACATTTGTTTACACTAGTGGCCACTGCACAACTGCACTTTCATGGTCATTAGTTAAATCACTATCACAAGCTACTTTAAATATGTGGATTGCATAGCCCCTGGACATTACCATTTATATAACTTCATTCCACACAAAAATTCCATAAAATCTATATCTACTTTGTACAGCTGTTTTTTTTATTGTTCTATATTTTTTCATATATTTTCTTATATTGTGTGTTTTGTAAGTCCTGTAAGTTGCGAGGTCGGCTCTCTACGGTTCTCACTTGTTTCTCCATCACATCCCACATATACTCAAATGAATTAAGATCTAGAAAATTTGCAAGCCAAGTCAACACCTCAAACTCACTGTTTTGCTCTTTAAACAATTTTTTCAGGACATGTTATGCTGCTGAAAGAGGCCACTGCAGTCAGAGGACATCGTTTATATGGCACTTTCTTGGTAGAAGCAATGTTTAGGCAGATGGTATGTGTCATGTGTCACAGGAAAATCGAAATAATTGACAGGACTCAAGGTTTCCCAGCAGAACATTGCCCAGAGCATTACACTGTTGCCGCCAACTCGCCTTCTGCCCATGTTATCTACATGATGCAAAAAAAAAAAAAAAAGTGATCCGTCAGTCCAGGCCACATTCTTTCATTTAGTTCTGACGCACATTGTAGGTGCCTTTGGCAGTGGACACAGGTCCGTACAAACTAGCTTCAAAGTTTAGCATGTATTTTGCAAAAATATAACCATATTTGGCTTATATGGCAAAATACGACAGATCTCCTGACTTTGCTATGGTCAGTCTGACTGGGGCCAAGACGTGCACACTGCAAACTGACGTCTGCAAGCTGTTAAACATAGCGTGTGCCTCTGCTTTTGTATCTTCAAATGTTTCATTAGGTTTGATGTGTTTCCCCTTTTTACACGCAACTGTTGAAAGCCAGTTGTTGCAAGAAACGGCATCGTAATTCTTTGTTGTGAAATACAGCCAGACTTTTCATATATACACGTATATATATAAAATACATTAAACAGAAATTCTGTTTGTGGCTGTGTGTTCGCGCAGGCAAGTGAATGTAACATTTGATGAGAAATGCCTGTTTATGCCTGTGAGTCTCTCGAAACATTGGTGCAGCGTAAGGAGCAACAGTGAGTTTACCACACACTCCATTCCACAGGTGATGGTAGAACGTGGGCAGAGCCACAGGTAACCTCTAATGTTGTTGCCGGCAAGAGGTCGCTACAGTGGACCATCCAATCTGCACACAACTTGGCACAGGTTTTATGCCGAATGCCCTTCCTGACACCACCCTCCCATTTTTTTCAGGCTTGGGACCAGTATTGCATCCAGTGGGTAGGAATCAAACACAGGCCTTCTGCTCTATTCGAGAAAGTAATTTACTAATTTACTTTACCTGACAGTAGTTATAATGTTGTGGCTGATCGGTGTCTACACACAAAAAGGGACAGACATATGCGCACACAGTACTGTGCAAATATGTGAGGCACATGCAAAGTAATCACACAAAGCAAAGATACCTTTAAAAATAAAAGATTTGTACAGTTAAAAAAGACATCCTTATACTAAATGCAATATTAAAGTAAAAATTTTTTTTTGTTAACTCTGCTGTTAAAGTGCACGTTTTGTGCAGTTTTATAAGACAAATTTCTGTTTTTTTCCTTTTACTTAAATTGTCACTATAAAGACATATTAATGAACATATTACACTATTATGTCGTAAGTTTGAGAAGTAGCTCACTTTTACACTGAAAATAATCCGTAACGCCTTGAAATAAAACGCACTCACCTCAAATTACCTGACTAACTATGCTAGCTAGCCTAGCCATCATGTTTCACCCTGCTAACCTTAAAAAGGGTGACCTTACTATAACCGTGCTGAGGTTTACAAGGAAAGCTTAAGTTCAAAATATACACACGGTTGTCAACTCTAGCAGTTTAATCTTATTGGGGAAGTATCTAAGTATCTAAATGCTAGCTTCCGTCCCGGTTAGCGCATTAGCTGGAGAAAATTAGCCGCTAGCTTACGGCTTAGGTGTAAAGTGTGTGCGCGTGCTTAAAACAAACCACGAACCTGTTTCAAAAAAGCGGTTTCGTTAACGACGGAGCAGAAGCACAGCGGCGACAACACACGGTGTATGACTGTCAGTCCTCTAATCGTCCCGTGAATCGCATCGTATTATGAAGTTTGGTTCCTGTTGACGTGGCCAGCGGCGGATAGCGCTCAGACCAATGACTGAACAACACACGCGCATGCTGCGAAGACAAGGGCTCGGTTACAAATGCACCCTCTCTCACTACAGAACTACCCTTCGGTATATGAAACACACCGTGTGTGAGTGAACGAGGGTTCCAGCAAGGAGCGATTTCGTATATTGCCACAAAAAAAGAAAAAGAAAAGATTGTTATCTGTCTTTTACGGAAGCTCATTGCATTCACAAAAGAAAAAAAAATATCACGGGACTTATGTCATAATTATGACTTAATATCTCATAATTATGACTTACTAACTCATAATTATGAGATAATATCTCATAATTATGACTTACTATCTCATAATTATGAGATAATATCTCATGAGATATTATCTCATAATTATGAGATAGTAAGTCATAATTATGACATAAGTCCCGTGATATTTTTTTTTCTTTTGTGAATGCAATGAGCAATGAGCATCTTAATATCTCATAATTATGAGATATTAAGTCATAATTATGAGATCAGGATCTCATAATTATGAGATAGTAAGTCATAATTATGAGATATTAGGTCATAATTATGACATATGAATATATTATGACATATGAATGAGATACTAAGTCATAATTATGAGTTAGTAAGTCATAATTATTAGTTAGTAAGTCATAATTATGAGATCAGGATCTCATAATTATGAGATATTAAGTCATGACTATGACATAATTCCTGAGATTTCTTTTTTTTTTTGTGAATGCAACGCGCTTCCGTAGTCTTCGTTATTTTTTTCGTTATTTTTTTTATTGGAAGTAAAAATTCAAACTCCTTTACTACTTTGTAATATATTATCACTTTACTACAACATTTTACTACAACGCCACAGACTTACATATAAATTACACATGTAATTATATAATAATACACGCTTACATAATGGTGAATGAATGCACGCACTAATCCTTAGCTCTACCATAACTCTATATACCAATATCCCCACTCTCACTCACTCATCTTCTATATCACTTTATCCTGTATACAGGGTTACGAGGGGGAACACTCTAGACGGGATGCCAGTCCATCACAGAGCGCACACACAGATACACACACTCATTCACACACTACAGGCAGTTTGAGAATGTCAGATTAGCCTGATCTGCAGGTCTTTGGACTGTGGGAGGAAACCAGAGCACCCAGAGGAAACCCACCAAGAACGGGGAGAGCATGCGAACTCCAATTCAACTCTAAGCCACCGTGCTGCCTCCCTTATCCCCATCGAAGGACAATCTTAATGCTTTAGCATGCCAAAACATTTTGGAAAATACTATGCTTCCAACAACAACATGCTGGCAACAATTTTGGGGAAAGTCCTTTTCTATTCCAACATGACTGTGGCCAAGTGCACAAAGCAATGACTGCAAAGACATTGTTGGATGAGTTTAGTGTGGAAGAACTTGACTAACTCGCAACAGAGCTTTAACCTCTTCCCATCTTTGGGAAGAACTGGAACGGAGATTGCAAGCCAAGCTGTCTCGTCCCACATTAATGGCTGACCTCGTAAATGCTCTGCAGAATGACTGGGCACAAATTCCTTCAGAAACACTCTAACATCTTGTGTACACCCTTCCAAGAAGAGTGGAAGCTGTTATTGCTGCAAAAGAGGGACCAATTAAATATTGTAAAGTATATGTATTTGGATACAATGTAAATGCATATTTGACTAAATACTTTTTTTCCATGTAGTGTATTTCATGTAATAACTCATTCTCAGTTTCATTATCCCGGTAAGGGGGCACGATGGCATAATGGTTATCACTGCAGCCTTGAACATCTGTGGTCAAGGCTTTGATTTCCCTGAGTCTGTGTGCATAGAGGCTGCATGTTCTCCCTGTGATTGGTGTTTGGTATGTTTCCTCTGGGTACGCCAGTCTTCTCATACAGTCCAAAAACATGGAGATGAATTAAATAATTGGAGTTCCCAAATTGTACATAGTGTATGTGCCCTGTGATAGATGGGTGTACCACACCTCGTCCTCAAAAGTTTCCTGGGATAGGCTACAGCGCCCCCTGTGAACCTGTAGAGGATAAGTGGTATAGAAGATGAATAAATGAATGAATAAATAAATTAATATCCTGGTGAGGGGGCAGGTAGATTCAGAATCTACCCTGGAGACACTGGGTGGTCCCACAAGGTGGAAAAACACCCTGAACAGGATTATTGTCCATCAAAAAGCATGCACTTTCAGGGTGTAAACAAGACAAACAGTTTCATTCACACATTAACAATAATTCAGTGTAGATTAATGCCTACTAGCATGATCTTTTAGAGATGGAAGGAGATCCATGGATACCAGAAGAATGTAAAATCTGAGGATTGAACATTGGATCCTGGAGACAGCAATTCTACCATGCCAACCTAATTAAATTAAAATATTTTGTTAACTCTCTCAAACTTTCTCACTCATTCTCTGTACCGCTTGTCCTGTACAGGGTGGAGGGATGCTTGGACCATATCCCAGGGAACTTGGCATACAAAGTGGGATAATTCCTGGATAGGGTGCCATGACACAGGCACACACACACACTATGAGCAAAGTGAAAATGTCAGTTAGACTAATTTGCATGTCTTTGGACTGTGGGAAGAAACCAAAGTATGCTGAGAAAGCCCAGAACATGCAAACTCCATGCACACAGACTTAAAAGATGCTAGGTTACAGTCTAAACCACTACGCTAATGTGTCATCATCTTGTTAACGCATTCAATTATTTCATTTCTTAGTTGAATTAATTTAACAAGCTTTAGCAATGTTCTCCCATCGCACAGATTCCTAACCCTGTCCTGTACAATTTGTTTTCCTTGCTCCCGACACACCTGATTGAACTAATCAGACTAACAAACTGTCCTTTCTGAGTTGACATTAGTGTATTAGTGTTGGCCAAACACAAAAATTTACTTGACTTAAGGGTTCTACAGGACAAGGGTTGGGACTGTCGATTCTGGACCATGACACAACATTGGTATTGTGTTTAAGGGTAGACTTATTACCTGGACACACAACTTATTACCTGGACATCCACATACAGCACTTTATTAGTTTGTGTTCAGGCTGTCATTAAGCCAATGGGTGAGAAGGACTGCTGGCTACTGAGGAATAATGAGCACTCTGTTTAGAAGAATAAGCCTCTGACTTGCACAGACTTTGCTTCTGAATAACAGACTTCAGCTAGGCAAATAAGTTTTGGGACGTGGGACAGTAAATCCCCACATACAATGCAGTAATTCAGTGGCAGTTATTTGTATACTGAAAAATATGAAGATGAATAAGCATCCTGTTAGAAATCTAATTATAATACAGAGTATGGTGAGCTGAACAATATATAAAAAGAATTAGTCAGTGTAACATCAAAAGCATGTACTTAGACTTGTACTTTTGAAAGGAAAAAATATTTTTTACTTATCTGCAGTAAAAAGTTATTTCTTTCTTACTTCCGTTCTTTCCTAAAATTAGTGCATGCTTTTGACTTCATCATATACTGTACATGAAAAGATAAAAATATCAGTGTTATTCCTTTTTTGTCACCAGAGGGAGCAAGAGTTCTTGTTTTAAAGTCTGTATTTTTTCATGTAACACATTCGACCTATCAAGTTTTTCTCTAGTATACAGTATATCCCAATATACTGGGATATTGGGATATGTTAATGCTTATAAAATATTTATAAGTATGTAATAATAAACCATAATAATAAACTGTACATCATATTCTTACATCACCATAAAAGCAGAATCTAAATCTTTATTTGCCAAATATAAGGAATGTATCAACATAATTCAAGTCAAATGTAAAGTGAAAAAAAACTTTTCTGGCATGTACTGTAATATTATATTGTATATTAGAATTAAAAAATTACATTATACACTAATAGCTTTAATACTTTTTTATTTTTTTTACTTTTATGTGTTTTTAAATCTTTTGAAATGTCTGGCCGAGATATCTCAGTGATGACTAGTCGGAATAAATGTTTACTTTATTGTATAAAAAACATTAGTTAATAAAATTGAGATAGTTGATAAAATAATAAAAATAACTCAGGGGGATGCTAAAAAAAAATATGAAGGTTATGTCTATGCCTAGTGGTCTGAAAGTTTTTAAATGTGATTATACCACAGTACTGTTAAATTCTCCAATTATTTGTGTTAATAAATTTTCTATAACAGCTGAGACATTAGAACAGGCTGTAATTAAAATACCAGGTTTATAAAAAATGCAATCATTCTAACCTGTTGTTTCTGTAATAATAGTAATGAGCTGCACAGGGGTTGATACGGCATAAACTCCAATTATTTAAAAAATTTGAATAAAACATTAAAATCCAGTTGCATCACACCGCCCTATTGTGGATTATTTTTCTATAACACCATGCTCCAAAGTGTTGTGTTCCTTAGTGATGAAACATTAATGGAAGCAGCTCATCAAAACCATCTGTTGTCAAGGTGATTCGCTGTTTGAACAATATAAATTTTTTGGACACCTGGAGAAATCCGAATGACAAAATAATTTTGATAAGGGTTTATTATATTTACAAAAACATTGTGCGATGTACAATGGATATTTTAATTTAGTAGATGTGAGATGGGACACTGTCCAAGCATATAGCAGAGCACTTATATTTATAGTCTCCTCTCTGACAGTTCTGTCAGTTCTTTAAATTTGACAGTCGTTTGATCATTACTTCAGAGAACTACTCTACAATAAAGCAGGATCACACATACACATCCCCTGAAATCCTCCAAGTAGCTCATAGGCACTTACGTGAACATTTCATTTGTGAGATAAAACAGGCCAGTGAAACAAGCAGGCCTGCCAATTTTACTGAAGAGGAGAAGAGAGGCTAGGGGATCAGAAAAGAGAGGGAGGAGAAAGTAAGAGAGAGAGAGAGTGAGAGAGAGAGAGAAAGAGAGAGGAGGGGAGAGAGAGAGTGCTGTGTGATAAACTCTGCTGTAAGTCCTCCTGTATGCTTCAGTCAGGAAGTTTGGGGAGTGTAGGAGTGCATGAGATTGGAAAAAGCAAGTGTGTCGAAACAAGCAGGCACAGAGCAGGCAGGACCCACCACGCAGCCCAGACACGGAGGTGTGTGTGCTTGTGGTTTTGGAATTGGCTGTTGACTTAGGGGCTTCTAAGGTTGAGTGTGCAAGTGCCTACATCGACAAGAAAATATAGCAATTGCTGTCTTTACCAAGTCCTTCTTCTTCTTTGTAGCGTGCTTGAAGGTGTCTGTGGGAAATTATTTTTTTTCCCTGAGAGCAAACAAAACTGAAACAAGAGCAAAGGCCAAGCCAACTGGAGTTACTCCTAATTTGATCTCTCTAAGGACTTTTTTCATCTACCCTGAGGAGCAGACGACTACACTCACTAGAGAAACTCCAGCTCATCACAACTGTCTCACCACAGCCTCCGAGCCAGAGAGAGAGAAAGAGAGAGAGAACAAGGGAATCTGGGGAACCCACCATTCCTGCCCCCCTCCTTTCCCTGCTTTGGCTCCCGGCCCCTCCTCTGCAGGCACCCCATGGTACCCTCCACCCTCAGTGGGGCAGGAAGCGTGAAAAATCTCACTAATGGGTTTATTTGCTGTCAGCCCTGCCGCGATCTGTCACTCCCTAGGACCACTCTACTTGACACTCCTTATAGTTGAGTGAGCTGCTCTGCTTAGTCTGAACTTTACTTTTACTGCCTACTGAGACCACCATCACCTCTAGCCTTCCTCCCTACGAAGGGAGTTCTTGAGTTGAAGTGCCTATCCCTCAAACCATTGCGCTCCATTGAATCCAAGCATACCTGGGGAAACTTCAGCTGTCCCCAACAGAGGGGTGTGCGCTACAAAGTGAGACTTGGCTGAAGGGTCTGAAGATTGCTTTGGGAGATTGATTGGAGAACAAAAGATGCGCCTTTGGCTGCTAGCTGCCTTGGCAGCCCTGCTTTGGAGTCAAGGCACACTCCTGGAAGGGGCTGAAGCCAAAAAGGCACGGAAGAGGCCAAAGGAGATGACCCCGCAGCACACTGAGGTGTTCAACACCACACTTTCCAACAGCGAGGAGGAGGATGAGAACACAGAGGTAAATCGCTCCTTTCTAATTCATTCGCCTCTCCCACTCTCCTCTTTCTATGTCTGTGACTTTGCTGGAAGTTCAGAACTACCTGAAATGATAAATCACAATTTCCAACAGAGATTATAACAAACAAATGTCTCACATTAAGGGGTCATTAGGGAACATTATTATAAGCTTGCACATACATATAATGTGATTTATTTGTGGATTATCACCCTTAAGGTCACTCTGCCAGTTTTTAAGTGTACTTAAGTGTTCTCCCGGTTATGCTCAGGGAGCACCTTTAATGCTATGTCGCCGCATTTGTCATCATAATTAGTGGTATCGTATTGGAAGCATATGGAAAACAGTACCCAGAAACATTTCCTTAAGCACAGCAAATCTGGAAGACTCATCAGACAGCGGGGAACCCAACTGATTTATTCTGACCATCATAATCATGTCTCTGTGTCGTGTGAATGCAGAAGTCTTCTGCTGTTTTGCATCAGAGAAAAAGAATGTTTAATGTATTTAATGCTGTTTATGTCTGCCCCCCACAACACACACACACTAATGAGTCAGTCAGGGATGTTTAAATGGAATTAGACTGTAAGAGACAGAGCATGGGCTTTAGCCTCTTTGGGTCAGGTGTGCACTGCTTAGATGATAGAGTCCGAAACAGAGAAAAAGTCCAGACTGTAATATGTGTAGCCCAAAATGGATGAATGCCTTAGGTATGTGAGGAATGCGCACTTGGGGAGTCTGATCAGTGCATCAATTAGTTCCCAACCACCTCTAGATACCTAACTGATTAAGCCTTCTGAGTGTGTTAATGAGCTGCAGCTATGGACAGTATGGCAAGAAAGTGTTTTTCCAAAAATAAACTTTTCCAGAGTGAACATGTAAAATATTATGTCAGCATTACACTTTGGTCTGGATCAGCATTACTCAGGCGACATAAACGCCCACATGCGGTGACTGAGCTTGAATGCAAGTATGCATGCATATCCTCAGGCTTTACCATGATAAATGTTTTGCCAGTTCAACCCTGTTTATTTATTGCATAAGTATTGTTTAGATATAATGGTTTCCACTGGATCATTTGCCTTTTTCGGGCCACCCATTGTGTTGGCATTCTCAAATGACTCGCTCTGGATCTCCGGCTCCATACCAAAACGCTTCATGAGTTGTATGCTTGACTTAGTTTGTACACAACAACTGTATTTCTTTTTTTTTTTTTTTTTTTTTTACAGAAAACTAATTTTGAGATTGTCTTGGACTTTCTAAGTTGAGGCAAAACTAAATATCTAACATTATAGGTAGCACAATGCTGGGACATGAATATAATAATAATAATAATAATACACTTTTACACTTTCCCCAAACACGTTGCTACTGCAGAATAACATCCTGACAAAAATTTGAACTTGGTTATAACTATAAAATTAACTACTATAAGATTTTACCTTTTAAATTTGAGGCTGTAATGCATTTATATCTAAAATCAGAAGCTACTTGGGTCAAACCCTGATTGGGCCAGGCTTTACCAAACAATGTATTTTTTTTTTTGCAATGCAATTAACCTCTTCTTCTTATTCTTTCTCTTCTTCTTGCTGTGGTCCGGTGCAGGCAAGCTGCCATGATGTAATTCCTGGGAAAGTTTAGGTGGGGAGATATTTAAAGACCCTTGGCAGAGCTCTTTCCCAGCCCATTGATTCTGTCATTCTCAGGCCAGCCTGACTCCACTGTGTCTGGGACATCCGATAGGGTGAAAAAAAAAGAAGAAGAAAAAAAAAAAAGAAAAACCAGGGCAGCAGGCCGTGTAAGCCCCTCACAAAGCCTCACAGAAAGGGTCCTGAAAGAGGACACCTAGAAGAGGATTAGCTGCTTTGCCCCTGCCTTGCTTACATTCTTTTCATCTCATCCCATGCGATCAGGGAATAATGACATAATCACGTTAAGACCCTGTGTTATGCCAGATTGTGTCAGTGCCAAACAGCATCACCTGGGCCGTGGACTCGGGGTTAAGTTGATATCCAAGGTTATGGGCCGAAGATCAATTTCAGAGCTTTAAAGCATGTTAGAGGCCATTGAAAGGAGACATGTCAAATCCCTATACTATGTTTAATCTCAGGTCAGGTGAAAAAGGTAAACAGAAGCATGCGCTCTCATTTTTCACCTCACTTATTCGTACTTAAGCTTTGTGCTCGTACCAAAGGCATAATTAACATTCTTACATCTTGGAGATATGAATATGAACTTGCCTTTCACAGAACTTGCCCTGCCTTTTAGGTATGATTTCATGAAGTGACTGCTTTTATCACTATACAGTATGTACAGTAAGTGTTCTTTATAAAATGAAAAGTTTAGTTTGCATCTTATAGAGAAAAGTAAAAGCTTAATTATATCATAACCACAATGTTAAAAAAAGAGATGGAAAAAACCATTATAAAGTTGGTTTTGCCATTTGTAACATAATCCTAGACAGAGAGTGTAAGCCTGAGGTGTAAAATGAGCCATTCATATTCTTCTTAGCAATATTCACATAAAAAAAAAATTTATTCACTCCGTAAAAAGCTGCAATCATCCATAAAAAAACACATAAATATAATAAGTATGTATACATAATATATGTATACATACAACCTAGTTCATTTTAATACTTGAAATTATCACTCTCCCTCACTTATCTTCTTTACCACTTTATTTTATGTGTACAGGGTCGTTATCAGGAGACTTAGGGCACGAGGTGGGGTACACACTAAAGAGGGAGCCCATCCATGGCAGGGCACACGTATACATTCACACACTCACATGCTTGTTTACACACTATGGGCAATTTGGGAATGGCAATTAGCCTAATCTACGTCTTCAGACTGTGGGAGGAAACCGAAGTACCCAGGGGAAACCCACCAAGCACGGGGAGAACATGCAAACTCCATGCACGCAGACCTCAGGAGGGAATCGAACCCCTACCCTTGAGATTCAAGGCGACAGTACTAACGAATTTTTTTAATATTTTAGTTTTCAGCCCTTTTTCTCAGTCGCTGACATTTAGTATCAAAACTGACTTAAGACTGAACTAAACAGTAAAAGGTACATCTTAACGCCAACAATGAAAGCTTTCTGATGTCATGATGTAAATTCACAATCGCCTTAACAACTGAGTCACCAAATAACACACATGTCCTTTTTGAGAAAGAAAAAGTCATTACTAGCTGTCATCAACAGCGCTTTGCGAAATCATGGCTGTAATCAAGATCAAGATCTCAGTGATGCAACGCTGTGGCATAAATCATCTAGTTGACCTACCACAGATTAGAAAAAGGTAGAAAAAAGAGCATCCAGTCCAGCCTCTCTCTCTGCACTGTAATTTTTTTCACAAAAGCAGGTGTGATGCTCGAGTCAGCCTCTTCTCATCCTTGTGGAAGGAGGTGGGCCGAATAATTCTCCAGAGCTCATAATAGGCCTTGTGGTTTTTTTACTCTTCGCATGTCTTCACTAGCAAAGGAATGCGCACTCGATATACGCTCACACTCAAAAATATCTATACAATGTTTACACTGCCAAGAGATTAAAAACAACACGGGGCCCCTGCTAACCTCGGCTTGCATCTCTCCGTTCATGGAAAGTTTCCCAGCCATTCTCGACACATACAGTAAATGGCGCTGTGTTTTGTAAACGTGTGCTAGATGGCGGTGTAAATTAGATACAGCCGTCTTTGTTGTCACTGATTTAATGACCCATGGGCCTAATGGGCGCCTCTCCAACTTTCCCCTGGAGTAATAACACAGCAGTTAACTGTTTCACTGTGTATGTAAGGATGTGATGAAAGGAACTTTATGGCAACTGCCAAACAAATATTTCAGCGTGCAAAAAAGCGCCATGTCTATATTTGTCCGTTCGGAGTGTATTAGCTGTCAAGGCTTAGGCAGAAATGAGTGATGAAATTAAATAATGAACAAGTTCTAGTAAAAAGGATGCCTCCTACTTGATATGTAGTGATTTTTTTTTCTCAGTGCAGATCCCGCAGGGCATAATGACACAGTATCAATCCAGGGTTTAATTGTAGGTATGGCACAGAGGTGTGCCACCAATGTGCTCATATAATCAAGACTGTAAATCTGTCTTCTTGACCTGTAAAGAGAAACACTGGGAAAATGGCATCATTGTGCGTGGCACTTGTGCCACTTTTTTTTAGTGGGATCCACTTTGTGTCCAAGGTTACAGAAAAGTCACTGTAATGACATGATCAAGGTGTAAAGTTTGCACATGCGGCTTTTAGACTATTTGTACTGTTTCGTACGTGAGGACTTCACACAGAGCATGTTTTTATTTTTTTATATGTGATTTTCTGTCTATGCTAATTTGTCATGCGATGACATGTTAAGTTGTGATCACTTGATGTCATGCAATTTAAGGGCTCAGCATAATAAAATGCAGGTTTAGTAGTAGGTTTTGACTCGATGATCCTCCGTTACTCACATTGTTACAAAGTGCAAATGTGAAAGCATACGATCACGTGTAAAGCGTAGGTGATTTTTCCGTACGCGCGTTCCTGCTGGGACTGCCGTGCCAGTGAAAGGCACTGGAGTGGAATGGCGGCTGAATGGCAAAGGGAGATGAGCGTGACAGCGAGGACACACGCCAGTGATGTCCAACTGCTGAAACAAAGACAGAGAGGCTCCCTTCAGTCAATTCATTAAAAAAAAGGAAAAAAAAACAACAACACAAAAAAACAATGGGGCACTTTGTTGTCATATACGAGGAGGAAAGACTTTCAGTGAAGAAAAGTTAGTTTGAGAAAAAGCGATCTTTGTCCGGAATCCATACCTAAACAAATTCCATTTCAAACAGCTCACCTCCAAAGCTCTCCTCTACATTTTTTTTTCCTTTTTATCTCCACAATATTCACTCAGGAGTGCTTTTAAAAAGGGATGGATATGAGAGTTATATATATATAATAAAATAATAAATAAATATATATAGAATAGTATGTTTAAATGCTATATATGTACTGCTCACTGAGGTGTGAACCTTTGTGAACATGCTGCACCTGATGGACTGCTATCTGATGGTTACAGTGGTCACAGAAGATGATGAACGATGTATGTAATTAAAGACATAATTTAATCTTTTATAACATAGAAATATTTTCTAATCCCGTGATTTGAGAACATATAATATATGTATACTAACCTATATAACATAATAATAACCCCACAAAGCCAGTTTTTCCTATTTCATGCATGTACAGTAAGGTGATATTTCAATAGTTTTGATTTGTTGTGCAATTGAATGGCTAATCTTTAAAAAAGATGCTATGCAGTAAAGCAAACACGACCAAAAACAACTAATTGTCCGCATTGCATGCAAAACCACATTTATTGCAAGAGAACTTGCAAATGTACAACTTTTAAACTAAATTGTACACACTCATTCACACAGGACCCCAATGGACTTACTGTCATGTTTTTGGGAGGTGGGGAAACCTAAAAACCCTGAGGAACCCCGCACAATGACAACATGACAAAACCGCACAATTTAAGAAAGCCAGGAAGCGGGGAAACATGGAGGCAATTCAATCAGCTGAACCTTATGTGCTGCACAGCTAAATACGTTTCACAATGACATATTTCTATTTTCCATGTCTGATCACAAATAGATTTCTCTTAAGCAAAAAATTTTTATTTAGATGTATTTTCTGTGTTTGTTGTGAGCAACAGATTATGGTTTGTTTCAGGAATTTAGGAAACTGTGCAAGTTGGTTGCTGTTAAACTTTCCTCCTTAAAAACTCACAACAGCTTCTTGGACGAATGTGCTATCTATAGATCTGGTGACCATGTACAGTAACTACACAACATTCCAAAATAGGAATTTACTGATGGCAATCTGTACAGTTTGTACTGTGGGAAATTATGCAGAGCAAGAACGTTCTTCACATTTCATCATTTCAACACACACCTGAGTTACTAGAATGTTAAAAGTCTATATTGTCCAAGTCTGTATGTTGCCTTTAAAAATAGACATTGTCATAAAGCGACTTTACAGAAATCCAGATGTTGATTTAGATCTTGACTGAGCAATCCAGAGGTAAAAGTGGCAAGAAGGCACCACAAGGAAAGTTCAGACACTGCACAACATACACTATAATGGCCAAAAGTGTTTGCATGCCTGACCAACCCTTCCATGTTTAAGTCTTTTCCAATTCATGATTGTTTAGTTGTAACAGTTCTTGTGAAAGTTTCCCATCACAAGAACTATAAGGTCCAAACCTGTTCCAGCACGACAATATCACTGTGCACAATGTGTGCGATATGAAGACATGGTTTGCCAAGGTTGTAGTGGAAGAACTCAAGTGTTCTGCACAAAGCCTTGACCTCAACCACTATGTACACATCTGGAATAAAAGTGTGAACTTAACACCTGGAACTTTGGGCTTTTTTGCACGTCAGTGCACAACCCCAGAAATGCTCTGGTGGCGGAATGGGTAAACCTCAATGGTTACGTCCCAAAGTCTAGCAAAAAGCCTTTGCAGAGGTGCAAACAAGACCAACCAAATGTTAAGGCCAATGGTTTCAGAATTAGATGTTCAACAAGGATATATGGGTCTGACTGTTAGGTGTACATATACTTTTTGGCTAAATGCTGTAGTCTTACAGATAGGTACAAAAGATGTCCCAGTGTGGGGAAGTAAAGGTACAGATTTGTACCTTTTTTTTTGAGAGTGCCTTGTGAATATAAGGGCTGGGATGCATGAGGAACAGCCTTTATGATTACCTCAGCAGTACTCATGTGCAAATTGTCTGTATGCACGTAAAATTGTGATCAATGAAGTACGAGTGAGTTGTATTAAAATAGAAGTAGAGCATCAAAGTGCATTGTGGTTTTAGCATTAAAAACTTCTCTGGCTTGACTTCAGAGAGCTGGGCAGTACAGTTTTGTATCTGGCTCGTTTCCATCTTCACTGCTGTACATAATAGCTTATGTACTACTATATCTGATACAAGTTAATAGAAAACACGACTGTTAGTCTGTCTGGTGTAATGGGCACCCAATTTGTAAGGCTTCAGTATTTATACAATATTTAGTCTAGTTTGTGCAGGCTGTGCGTGCGTGGGCTTAATTACAGGCTTCGGCCTACACTACACGCCTGTCAGTAAATGCAACGGAAAAAATTAGGCCTAATGCATAGTCACGGCGCGAATATCTGGAATTATATTAATCATAACCAAGCTGATTGTAATGGCATGGAAATGAAGCCTAAACAATCATTAAGCCTCTCTACAATGAGACAGTGCTGCACGGCTGTCGATGGCGGCCACAAAATAGCTTAATGGCTGTGTTTATGTTTGCCGTGGCAGGCAGCCTCTTGTTCCTCCCACTTTTTTGTTGCTCAAAATAAGCTCATTTTCAAATTTCCTTTAAATGTTAAACAAATACTATGTGGCAGAACTTTGGAGAGGTTTTCAAATAAAAAAAAAGAAAAAACGCGTGATGTGAAGCGAATCTGTTTTAAAATCATGTAGAGTCTCGAATGTGACGAAAATATTCAGTGAATGCAGCAAACACCATCCTGAAAACGAAAAAGTGCAGTTGGCATTTGTATCATGTCACAACTTACAGGTACAGTGTGTCTCTTGTAAAACCCAAACTAAAAGCAGCAAAAGCAACAATTTGCTGTTTCTTCATGCCCAGGTACATTTTGTGGTCAAATTATTTCGTAATTGCATATTTGCAGGCATATACATGTCATTTACTTTCACTATTTAGGCACTGCATAACTTAAAAAAAAACAAAAAAAACTGGGCTGATTATACGAAACGGTGCATTGCTCTAGTGTTCCTGTGGTTAAAGCAAAACTATTAGGTGTCCAAAATCCACATACCATATGACACCCCTTGACACCCCTACTACATCAGTGTTTTATTCATAGACTAATAAATTATGGAGCTTTGTGTTTTCCTTTCATCGTCTCTACATTACTTCGGTGGGAGGGTTATATTATTGGGTGAAATTCTTTTTTTCCACCAGCTCACCCATAATGGACTATTTGGCAGCCCTGCCCCAAACTGCACTGCTATTTTAACAACCACAAACCCACATCATCAGAGGAAAAACTAGGTCCATAAAAGTGCGTAGGTGGAGGTAGGCTGAGCTACAAGCTCCTTGACATTATCCATCACAGGCATTTCTCGAAATGTTCACATAACTCAGCGTAGCAGCTTTTTCAACACTAGTCATGTTGCCGCTTCTGTTTACAATGAACATTGCATGAGTGCTGCTTTCACAAACAAGACAATAAAGATCACTTGAATTATGTGGAATAAAGGCAGTGGTTTGGCACCATTATCATCATCATCATCCTGGTTTGAAACTGATCTGGGCTACATCAGGGGCATGGTATTGTTTTTATAATTACGTGCTCACAATCCTTAGCTTGTTTCTTGACACAGCAGTGATGAGCGTATTCATTCCCCTCAGGCTCTCAAGTGGTGGATTTGCACTTTTTTTGAGTTGCATTAGGTGGTCTTGAATATCATCACGAAAAGGGGAGTGCTGGGCCTGTGTGAATGTCTACAAAGCTCAAGTGCTTTGTCTTGTCGCGCGCTAATCCCTTGCTTTGAGAGCATTATGGTGTCTCCACATGCATGATTTCAGTCCGTTCATCCGCAGTGTTTGCGCAGGGTCGTCATATATTTCGAAGTGGTTTAGCAAAGGCGTTGACGAACTCATTGACCTCCGGACCCTAGAGAAAACCAGTTTGATTCAATCTGCGTGTGAACCCTTGTGCTAAATTCCTAGGAATTCTATCAGGTTAGTGAATATTTTGGTCTTTAACATGAATAAATGGATTTGGATTTTACCACGAATGGTCACTGTGGATCCCAGAAGACTGGATGCAAAAAAGGAAATAAATAGAAACCAAGAGGAAGCTTACATGGGTGAGATAATGTATCAGCACTAACACTGGGATTCATCCAAAACTTATCCATTAAACCCAACATGTGATTTTTTATTATAATATTCTTGATCTGAATCTTTGACCTTAATGGTTCATCTTTTGTAAACGTAAACTGCTTTTCTTAGCTTTGCCAATCCTACTCCTATTAACATTCAGGCAACATTCCAGGAAATGAAACAGTAAGAAACCAATTACCTTTGTGGGAAGGATCTGAAGGATTACTCTAGACCTTAACAATATATTTACAACTGACTGAGCCTGTCTGTCTTTTACACGTCTAGGGGCTCTTGAGGCACAACACAAACACAAAGACATCCAAAATGCAAGAAGCCCGTTTGCTAGTTAAGTTGTTTATTATGTCTGCTGTCACAAGAAAAATGAGAGAAAGAACAAAAACCTTGCCCAACCAAAACCAAAATAGATGCCTCTTTCATTCCTGAATATCTGAGATAAAAAAAAAATACAAGGGCTTACTTTGTCGGTGTAAAAAAACGTCTTTCTGCAAAGAAAAATGGCATGTTTGTTTAACAGATAGGTGATCCATGTCAGGCTGTCAAACCTAAACAAAATCCATTTCAGACATTTCACCTCTAAGACTCTGCTCTATCTTTATTTTTATCTCAACTGTAGTCATTTGACATTTAGGAAAAGGCATGAAGCCATTGTAGTGGTTTTTGGAATTCTGCCTTTACTTTTTAACCAGTTCTTTGGATAGAAGTAGGGATTGTCGTTGTTTGGATAGTTCTTAGGATTGGGTTGGAACTACTACTACTGTATGTAAAGCCATGAGAATCAAGTTGATTATTTGGATCTGTAGTCAACATACAATTCACTACACATCACTCTAAAGAAAATCTACTGAAGGAGTTTCTGCCTGTGCACTGTGGTATTCCTTGCTGTACATATTTTTTGATTTGTGATTCTGCTCAATAATCATTCTTGCGAATTAGTTGAGGGTGTACTGCTACCAAAATACAAATTCAGTTTGTTCCCAAGTTCAATTTTCTGTTAACACACTTTTATTCTGTTCAAGGCAAATGTTTATAATATCTGAATATTATCTATTTTGTTTGAAACAAGGCATTAAAATGTTTTAAATTACAAAAAACTAATGGTTAGCATTTTATATATGGGTTTGGAGGTCTCTAGAAATAATTTCATGCGATTAAATACAGAGCTGGGGAACACTGTTTTCAGGTTTTCATAATGTGCTATACTGAGAACTGAGGAATATAGGGTTCTGGGAACATAGGGATAAACCTCCTTCATGATAAATGACAAAATCAATCTAAATTATTATATAAGTGATGCATTATTTAAGATTATAATAACTAATTAAAGTGAACATTGTCTTTATTATCAACAGTATATACAATAAATTAAGGTAATGTTGGCTGGCTGGACCTTACATATTAATCTAACTGTTACCTTTAGGCTGTAGCAGCATTAGATATATTAAACACAGCAAGTGAATACTAGATTACATAGCCTTAAGATGTTCTTTTAAATTAAGTTGTTTTGCTGTTCAGTACCAATACATTTTTCATTCATTAATTTTCTATACTATTCTTCCTGTTAAAGGAAGGTGATCTTTCTTAGATAGCTAACTGTACAGCTAAAGAAAAAAGGAGGCACAGCCAGGAGCCTATCTCAGGAGACTTTAGGCACAGGGCAAGGTAAACACTGAAAAGGGTGCCAATTCCACACACACACACACACACACACACACACACACACACACACACACACACACACACACACACCAGGCAATTTGGGAAAGCAAATCTATCTAGTCTGCATGTCTTTGGACTGCGGGAGGAAACCGGAGGAAAGTCACCAAGCACATGGAGAACATGCAATCTCCATGTTCACAGACCAAAGGTGGAAATCAAACTCTCAACTCTGGTGGTTCAAGGCCACAGTGCTAACCACTACGCCAGGATAGAAATAGGATAGAAATGTCGAAATCAAATCTGTGACAAAGTACGATTCAGTACCACCGGTCGCTTCCTTTTCTGACACTTTGCTGGAAAGTCGACCTCTTGCCAAAATCCATCCATGATCCATGTGGGTCTATTAGACCACCAGAGTTAAGAGTTCGATTCCCATCTTTGGTCTGTGGACGTAGAGATTGCATGTTCTTCATGTGCTTGGTGGCTTTCCTCCGGTTTCATTAAAATGTTTCATTAGATTAGAGTGATAGATTTTCTGAAATTGCCCGGTGTGTGTGTGTGGAATAGGCACCATTTTCAGTGTTTACCCTGCCCTGCGCCCAAAGTCTCCTGGAATAGGCTCCTGGCTGTCCCCCTATTTTTTTTTAGCTGTACAGTTAACGATCTAAGAAAGATCATCCTACTGTATGTCCTCTAACAAGAAGCGTAGTATAGAAAATTAATGAACAAACAATGTATTGCTACTGAACAGCAAAACCAACTTAATTTAAAAGAACATCTTAAATCTCAAAGGGTTTTGACTCACATAATTTATTCAAGAAAATAAATCTAAAGATACCTCATAAAGGGGGTTAAGGTTCTACACTGTTAAATCATCATTTGGTGCAGGAGTTATAAAAGAGCTGTTTGTTGAAAAGTCACAATATTGATTGGCTACAGTGATCTGGGGTTATCTGTAATGGTGACTTTAATGGAATGCTAAAATTATAATGAGAAAAAGTCCTGTTAACTTGTACCATGTACTCAAGTACTATAGCACCAGTTATTAACATTACCAGAATTAACATTGGAAAAGCCAAAAAACTGCATTATGAAGATTAGTATTTTGTATGCTAAAGGCATGTTCTTCTTTCCATCTAAGAAGCAAGATCTTTCACACACACACACGCACACGCACACACACACATAATCAAAACATGTGTCCAAAGCATGTCAATCAGTGATGCATGAATATTGTACTTGATCCAGGCTGGGATTTAGATTGCTCGAGTTATTGGCAAAAGGTGTGCATTATATTAAATTGTCAAGATTGCATATTTGATAACCACACTATGTGCGAATGGGCCAGGATCATGCTGAAAAATAACTTCAGATAAGGTGAAAAGATAAGCGACTTTATTTCCAATGTGACTTATTTCAATACCTGTTTAACATATAATGTGGAGGCACTTGTAAATAGTACATTCAGTATGATCTGGTGTTTCACCTGAGCAATATTCATGAACATGAGTATGAGGAAACATAACATGCCAGAAAAGCAATTTATTCCCTTTGATGGAAAAGGAGAGAAAAATAAAGAAAGATATGCATGAAGAGAAAGAGAGAGAGAGAGAGAGAGAGAGAGAGAAGGAAGGAGAGAGAGCAACCTGCCATGATGTCTGGCACCATTTAATAGTATCTTTAGGCTAGATTTTCCAACGATGGTTTGTGATGACTCATTGGATTTAGTGACAATACTCCGCGCTGAATGCCAAGTGGAGAATGATTCCGGTTTAACATGTCTGATAAATCACATAATTAGTGCAGTCCTCCAAGGCTCATTGAAGAGGAAAACAAGAGTAAAATCTGTGAACACAGGCAGAATGATCAATGATATGTGTATCTGAAGCCAACTCTACAATCAAGAACAAAGTGTTGCATGCTTGCATGCTTACAAAATAACATACATGTATTTTTTTTACATTGTAATTTATTTAGGTCTTGGAGGTCCAAAGAGTAGACCCACATGGATCATGGATGGATTTTGTCAAAAGGCCAGTCGGCAACTTTCCAGCAAAGTGTCGGAAAAGGAAGCGACCACTGGTACTGAATCGTACTTTGTCATTCATCACAGATTTGATTTCGACGTTTCTATCCTATTAGTCAAAGCTTCAGGTCAACATTTATATTGACTGTAGGGCTTTTTAGTGCATTATTACGATCATTACATAATTTATTTATTATGTCATGTTGTAACATGTTTTACAACCTTCACGTCAGAGCTTATATTATGTTTCAGCCAGGACCTCAAGGACCTCCCGGCCCTCCAGGACCCCAGGGCCCCCCAGGGGCCCCTGGTGCAGAGGTCACTCAAGAGGTGTTGCTGAAGGAGTTTAAAGAAATGATCAAAGGTGTGCTCTCATAAACACATTCATATACACACACTTGAAAACCAATCTGTTGGCATATGTAAGAAATCTTAGCACCTGTGATTGGAAAAGGCACTTCTCACATGCCAGTAAGACATAGTGCTGTTAAAAATCAGCACATGCTAACCATATGCGCTTTAAAAAAAGTTTGATCTTCTGAACGACGCCATAGACATGGCTGTGGTTTTCCAGTGCCTTCACTTTCACACATTCTCAAACATGCTTCACAAAAACCACTATAGAAGATCTTAGCTTGTGTGATACCAGTCAGAGAACCTGTGATTATACACAAGGAGATTTTCATTTAGGCTGGTAAAATGTGTGTCTGCTAACCACATGCTTTTTTTGAAATGACTGATCTATTGAGTGTAGTAGACAGGTCAGTGCACACACACACCCACACACAGTATGTTTTTTGTTTTTCAAATTTTTCACATTTTTTACCTCACAAATTAATAACCAAATATGCACTAGGTTGAGGCTGAGGCAGGTTTCCATTAGCACATGTGGAAGACTTTAGCTCTATTGATCTAGCTTGTTGTGCTATGAAAGTAGTCGAAGGCTTTGTCGACATGAGGAGAAATGATCTGTGATGTTTGTATTTGTGCAGATAAAATATTGTGAAAAAAATTATTATTAGGTATGCCATACAGACATTGACTAATCCTGCAAAACAACAATAATTAAAGAAGTAACACGTACAAAGAGAGCTTACTCCATGACTCTTGAAAGCTAGCTACTTGTTGAGGTAAGCAGGATTAAAAAGCTATATTATTTTGAAACTAGCTTAGCTAAAACAGCATTATTAAAACAAGTAAGACGTAGAGAGCTTACTTCACTGCTTGTTTCTGAAAATCTTTTCATTTCATGCTCCAAGATTAATTATTGAAAAAGTACCTAGTTAAAATAGCTTAGTTGTTAAAATGTAGCTAAGGTAGCAGCATTTTTTAAATTGAAGCTAGCTTACACTGCTATACTGCTAAAAAAGGAGCTAAAAGCAGCAGCTTTTAAAAAGTAGTTACTTGCTGGAAACAATATTGAATTTTTTTTTCTTTTTTTTTTTTTTAAACAAACTGTTGAAATGTTGAAAACTGAAATTGTCCAAGCAACATTGCTACCTACTTCACAACGCTGGTAAACTGAAAATGGATGATTGAGAATGTCTTTTCATAAATATTATTAAATTCTGTCATATTTATTTAATCTACCCTTAAAAACCTTTAAAAATGGCTTAAATAATGGTTAGGAGATGTCTCATGTTTTCACTGGCATCAAGACCTTTTGGTCTCTGTGGTTGATATTTCTTCATAAGAATCATGTCTGAAATGGATTCTGATGAATTTATTTCCTGTTGTGTTCATCCAGAAGCCACGGAGAGGAGAGCACAGGTGGACAGGGCAAGCGAACAGAGCCACCTGTCCACAACACTGATGGCATTGGAAGGTATGGCATCTTACCGGAGGATTGAAGAGGCCTTTCACTGTAAGCTCAGAGGGCCTGTCATCGTAGAAAAGAAGACTCTGACTGAGCTGCAGAACTTCCAGACAGTAAGTATTATGAAAATGCACTCCCTGGGGAACGTAGTATTAGTTCTAATTGATGAAAAGCTTTTAAAGAGATGAATACTTAGGGAGGTGATGCACAGCCCTGGGTAAATAATAAGTACAGCCGTTTTTCTTTGCAATAGTTTATCAGTATTGTCTGAAAATCCGTCTACTGTGCACTTGCCTAGTGTATACATATAAAGGTGAGCCTGCTAATGATAACATTATGTGGCAGATAGGCAGTAGAGTTTTTCCAACATCCATCCTCTGCCTGTCTGTTTTTCTTTCTGCATCCACTGTTTTATGGCTTATCTTCCCCCATGTGCATTACCTCACCACAAGAGCTTTAATCACTGGCAATCATATCTCGATTTCACTTTATTCTTTAATGCCATGAAAGGCACATATGCATAAAAACAAACAGGTGGGCTGAAGTCAACTCATGAGCAGATTTTATTTTATGAGACTGCCCTCTGTGCTTAGAAAACATAATGAATATATCATCAATTAGAAACAGAGAAAGAGAGAGAGAGAGAGAGAGAGAGAGGAGCAGAGAAGATCTAATGATATCGTAATACACTTTAACATTATATTCTGATTGGCACTAAGTGGTTCTAAATAATAGCTCCATTAGGTGCTGATGTTGGGGGCGACGACTTGCTTTTGCACAAATTCCAGAGAACCACTTTGATTTGGATCCAGGTTCCACTTAGAGTGCCTTAAATAAGTATTCACCCCCTTTGAACTTTTCCACATTTTGTAGAGTTACAGCCGGAACTTAATTGGGGTTATGTGTCATGAATCAACACAAAATAGCTCAATAGTTGGCAAAATTCTTCAAATAAAAACATAAAAGTCGTGCTTGCATCAAGTGTTCCTCCTAATACTGTGAAACTTCCAAATAAATTCTGGTGCAACCAGTTGGCATTAGGAATCAGATAATTAGTTAATTGTAGGCCACGCGACCTCAATACAATACCATATTCCTGGCTCCAAAGTTTGTTAGAGAACATACCATAAAAAAACAATGGGCTATCAAAAAAAATCCAGGACATGGTTTCAAAAAAACAACAACCAAACTTTGCTTTTAAATGCATTATGTAAAAAATTGTAAAAGAATAGTAACTCAACACAATGCTACTCTCACCATGGTTCACTATGTGGGCCCAAATTATAGCTTTCTTCTTGATACTATTCCATAACCAGTCTGTAATTATGATTGACATGACATGTTATTATGTCATGTATTATGACTGTCCTGTAACCATTCGACAAATTTGGTTAACATTTTTTTCTTTCCTCTTTAATATTATAGGGTGTTAAAAATTATAACATTTTTAAATGATAAATTTTCATTTCCAGGCTGTTATAGTACAAAAGTTGAAAAAGATTGAATATTTATGCAATGATCTGTAACTGTAAACTCTGCAGTTGTGTCCTCATCATAACAGTTTTAAAGAATTAACTGGGACTTGTGTACCATATTTTGGAGCAGTATGAGCTCGGTATGAATGGCTCTCGTCATCTGAACACTAATGATGAGACGCCATGGATTAACCAATCATCCAGGCAGGACAAATCTGAGCCTCTCAGAGTCCTTCTGCTGAAAAATATCTCCTTTTTCAAATGTGCCACATTGCCTTCCTGGCACTGTACAAAAAGGTACACTGTTTGGGACTTGGACCAGGGAACGGAGAGGATAAAAAAAATAGATGCTGTTTGAAATGGCACACTGGTTCAGGGAAGAACTATGTCTTGTGACATTTTGACGCTGCTGGCACAGGGAAGTGAGATGCCGGCATATAGGGAGAGAAAAAAAAACCCTTGTGATTTGTGAAATAGCCTCTGCACCAAGGAATGGAAAAAAAATAGGGCTTTGATAAATGTAGACAAGATTCCTCAATACAAGGCTGCACTGCCAAGCATCCCAGAGCTAAAACAGCATCAAAGTTTAAAGGTGCATGATTTCTTACCAGTAATAGAATATGCGCCCAGCTGGAACCTTGCTATAAATTGCGTATAAGAATGGGTGATTTTAAACCCTTCTCAGAGCAATTATTCACGACCATGTTTTATTTTGAGACTGCATTGTAAATGGTAATTTCTAGTCTTTCATGTCCTAAAAGGATGACAGAACACTTACACGATAAATAAGCAGATAAATACTATTATTTTAAGCTTTTTCTTTTTAGGAAAAAAAAAAAAGTTTTTACTGATGTACAAAATCATTTTGATGGATTCGGAAAGACGTAGTGCAGATAATACAGCCTGGCATGACTGCCCCATACAGTGATGATCAAAAACAGAATTGAAGGCATCTTGGCAGAATCTTAAATATTTCTGAACCCTTAACTTCTCCATGCTCCCAAACCAAACATGAATTATTTTATAACAGTATGTGGCCTTTCTAAATTGTAGCATATTAAGCTGCTTAAAAAAAACATTTTTTAAACATTAAATAGTTTGGAATACTATTTAAAAGACACAACATATTTTTTCTACAGGGTTCTTTTTGTCAAGAGTTACTGCCTAAGTGCTATAGGATGCATTTCATATATGCCAAAGAAACTGATGTAATGTAAATAAAATATACAGTAAGTGCCTGATGTTAGTTGCAGTGCTGTTATTCTCACTTGCCTCTTACCTGCAGCCTCCTGCCAAAGGTGCCTTTCTCAGAGGAACGGGGATGGATCAGTCCACTGGCCGATTTACAGCACCCATCGCAGGAATTTATCAGTTCTCTGCCAATGTCCATATTGGTAAGACAATTACATAAATCTTTGCATTTTAAAACTTGGAAATAGTTCACTGTACCTATTTGATACAGTATTGTTTAGTGCAAACAATATATCACAGTCGCTGCAATAAAGCTGTCAAGCTGTAATGGCTGGTAGTGTTGCAGAATAAAGAGAAAGAAGCTGTGATAGAAAGTTAAGTATATAAGAAAGATTTGAAAGTATGCAGTTTATAGTAATTTTCGCTTAGGACGGCTTAAGTGTCTCTGTTTTTTAGAGAGACTTCATACAATTAACTTCTGGGATCAAGAGTTTTATTAAAAATATTTACATACATTTATAATATACATGTATGCATAATAAAACATTGCCACATCAACCTACCTCAATACATGGCACATCAAGCATTATAAGTAGAAAATTATATTTATCGTGTAAATATAAACATTTTTTGAGGTATCACAGTGTTGAAATCCTGACATCTGAGCAGTTGAAAGTTAAGGGCCTAACTCAGGGGCCCAAAAAGTGGCACCTAGGTAGTGCTAGGGTTTAAAACTGACTTTCTGATCAGTAGTTCTACACCTTTCAAATAAGTCTTTGTATGATATGGCTGTAAATAGTGATACATTTACACATTATTTAGCGTAAAATATAGTTTCATATGTATCTTTAAGTTGTAAGCCTACTGTAAAGTACTTATAAGATCCAAGCATTTGTTTAGACTGTCATGTGAACTGAAAATTTTAAGGTAGTGTAGTTGAGTTAACAATGGGGCTTGCTATTATTGGAAAATAATCATCAACAGAGTGGTCTAAAGAAGGAAGTTATATAATTTTCTAATTAAAGCATGGCCCAAAGTGTTTATTTATTTCATGCTACAGCAAGTACAGCAACTTTTTTTAAATACAGAAAGTTATTAACATTGACATTGGAGAACTTTAAATATTAAAAGAAATAAAAGGAATGATGTATACTGATGATTATATATCTTTCTGTAAAACGACAGCATATTTTTTATTTATTTATCTGTTCTGCCATACAAGTCACTGTGAATTAGCAGATTCTATAAAAATGGTAATGTACTAGTTTCCTTAATTTAAAAAAGAACAACTCATAGTTGTAGAAAATTCAACAGCAGTTTGTTCAGCATCCATTTTTAGTATTTAATTCAGGTCATTTTTAAAATTATACCTGGTTGTTACTGCGTTTTCCTGTGATTTAACCGAATACCCTAAAGTCCTCTTCCCAGGTAAATTCTTTTAAACTTCTAAACTACTTCAGCCATTATCCCTCAGCACAAGACTATAATAGAATCACCACCATCCCCTGACAAATTCACAAACATTGCCTTGATCCACACCCAGGCCATGCTAGACTGTTGTGATCGACTCTTGTGTGGTATACTTGTCTCCGTGTGGTATACAAAATTCCCTCAGTTCGCTGGCACTTACTGTTAGTGACATGCCAATACCTTGATGTTTATACCACTGATGACATTGCAGGCTCCAGGCCATGTTTACTTCGGCAAAGGAAAATCAGATTACTTCTTTATTTTTGTCTTCTCCTTCAGTTTACCTCATATTGTTCAAACTCACTCGCATGAGCGTTCCAGTTGTTTAGCTCCAGGCGTGACACTGATTGTGTGTTCTCTTTGCAGACCACAGTGAGGTAAAAAGGAGTAAAAACCAACTCAGGGCCAGAGACAATGTGAGAGTCCTGATCTGCATCGAGTCTCTCTGCCATCGATACACGTGAGTGTTCTCTAATTCAGTGACTCTTAAAGTGGGATCAGTAAAGTACAGAAGAGGATTGGGGCCACCATAAAAAAAAAGTTCTGACTCAGAATTGTGACTATAATTTCAAAATGGTAACTTAAATTTCAGAATTATGACTTCTGACTTCACAGAATCCTGGCTTTAATTTCAGAATTCTTAATTGATTCTCAAACGTCCTACATTTTTTCTCAGAATTGTGACTTAAATCTCAGAATTGTGAATTTAAAAGTGTGTGTACCTGTAAGAAGAAGTTAGTATCCCAAGATTAAAGCCACAATTCTAATGAAAAAGTCAGGGAAGAAAGGTGGACCTCTGAACTTAAACTCTGAAAAAGGCAAAATGCAAAAAAGCAGATTCTTAGCTAGATACTTGTTTGTAAAATGCGTTTAAAGAGTGTGTACAGGATTGTGTTAATGTTGCAGGCACTTTCTGAGGTGTAATACCAACTTCAATAAAGGAAATATATTTGATTGATGTGTTGAACAAAATTCAGGCTTTATACACACACCCAGCTGACTTCTCTATATTTAACAAGCTCATGAAGCTACTGTCATGTGTGTTTAGATTCAGTAGTGGTGTAAAAGCGTTACTGGCTGTAGCATAAATCAGTCAAGCTGGTCAACATGTTGTAAAAAGACCAATATACAGAATCAAATAAAATCCCAAATCAAATGCGTCCTGGAATAGTAAAAGCGAGACCCCCTGCTCCATTCAAATCCATTCAGACAGAATGCAATGATCAAGTACCAAACAAGTCAGGTTATTCAGAGATGCAGTTGTGCTCATAGGAATGAGGTAATGCATTTCTCAGGGACTTCTGTATTTTATTTCACCCAATGTGAAATGAAAGCGTGTGGAGTGACTCTGCCATGTTGTTCATGGCGTTGCATATTATCCCATTATTCCGGCGTTTCTGAGTAGTGACATGTCACCGCTCTTTGTGGACCGTTTTATGATGCCGAACTCAAAAAATCTGATATGTATAATTGTATGTCACATTCTCTGTGATTCTCTTTGGCCCCAACATTAGTTTTGGTGGTTTCAGCTCCATCTGTTGTCAGACAATGTCAACTCTGTTAACAAGCCCATGTGGGAGACATCTTTGCTTATAACAGCAATTTTGGTAAGAAAGTCAGTCGCCTGTATAATTTCCCCTCATGTATTTATTACAGCCAAACGCCTGATTTTAACTCCGCTTCCACAGACCATATCCACATCTTCATAAATTCATGCATGACCCCAGCTTGGAGGAATACATCATTGGTGATGAAAATTAGTATTTTTCTTTGGGCTCCTCTTGAAATGAAGACCATGTGGTTCTTGTTTAAGTGGTTTGGGCAAGCGAATGCATGTCGTAAAAGTCCTCCTTGAGAAATCAAACAAGAAAATGATTTTAGCTTAGGAAGAAAAGACACTAAAGGAAAGAGAAAAGAGGGCAGATCCAGGCAAATCCTTTAAGGCAGAAGTAATTAGCTGTTTGTTGCTGTTGCTCCAGTTACCCTCTACGCAAATGCAAGAGGATGGTTCATAAAGCTGATTAGTCTTACAATGCTGGTGTATCTTGAGCCAAAACTTGCAGGAATTAAATTATGTCGTCTGTTCTGCCCTTTGTGGAAGCAGCAAGACATTTCCTGTGTTAAAGGCGAAAGAGGGCCTTTTGTTTAAAAAAACAAAACGAAACAAAACAAAAAAATATATATATACTATATATCCTAAACCTTTTTGCCTTCTCTGGTACCCTTGGTAAACTTTGACCTTTAGGGTAGCATCTTTGACCTAACAGGGTTAAGTTGGTTGTTTCTTTGAACAAGGGAAGTACTAGAAATGTGTTTGCACAAATCAGACCTGGGTGCTAAAATATTATTTACTTACCTGTTATTTGATCTTCTCTTTTCATGGAAGAACTTTACTAACCTTACTGTAAAAGACTATCACGAAAAAAAGGTCACATCTACTAGAAATGTCTAAAAAAAAACTGCAATCATAAACTTTTAGACACGCTTTGGGGGGAAAAAACGTGCTAGGTTTTTCCAACACAGTTCGAAACCCGGCAACTGCTAGGATATGCTGAGAATGTGATGAAGGCTTAGTGAGAAAGCAGTTTAGCGAGACAAATCAGCAAGATTCATTCACCATGACAAATTCTTCATTTTCTGTCGAAGAGGTGTGGGTGGATATGGCAGTGCACTGCGAATCTTCAGACTGCCCAAAGAAATGAAGCACATCAAGTCAAAATGTCACTTCGGATTTTCCGTTCCAACTGGAAGACCTGCCATGGGCATGAACACTCATTTAAGGATTCCTTCATGAACGTTTTTCGGTACACTTGTATACTCCAGAGCAGCTTCGGGACCAATCAGACTCGAGAATTTACCAGCGCTGAGATTATTAATTTTCTATTGAAACAGCACTGACAGTAGTTCAAGCAGATAAACAGCAGGTTTCTTATTAATTCTCTGGAACAGAGTCAGTTTGTATTCATCAGGCCACATGACCTTTTTCCTTCGCTCCACAGTCCATTCTTTATGCACCCGAGCAAATTTAAATTTTTAGCCTCACTGATAAATATATTTTTTAATTTTTAGCCTCACTGATAAATTGTTTTCTGTGTAAGGCTTTACATTAGGCATTTGTGCCATTTATCTTATATTGAACATCTTATTTGATGGACCAAATCAGTAATGCCTTGATATCTTTTTGTAGGTCTTTGGAGATGATTGTTGGCTTGGAGAGTAACAGCAAGATATTCACAGTGTATGTTCATGGATTGCTGGAGCTCCAGGTCAGAGGCTAATTCATGCACATATAGCAGTGAGCTTAATGCAATCACTAATGATTTGTTGCTGGTTTTAACTGGTCTTATTGTGCTTTCGTCTTCAGGCTGGTCAGTACACCTCCATATTTGTGGACAATGCGGCAGGAGCTTCGATCACGATACAGAACGGATCAGATTTCATGGGCATGCTGTTGGGGGTATAGCCTCCCTTTCTTCTTTTGCCCCCTCCCACCTAAGACTGCTTTCTTTTGGACTGATATCCAACACTGAATGAAATAAAGGATAGCCAGAGGCAGCTAACTGTTAATCTGCAAATGCTTCAGTAAATGATGACTGAACCACTGTGCTGACTGTGGCACATCTATTTTTACGCCGCCGGGAAAAAGACAGTTGGATGCAATTCGTATCACAGCTTGGAATGAAAAGACATTGTGGATCTTTTAATTGAGCTGTAGGCATGCTAAAAGAAATTATGAGTATTTTCATATGCAAGAAATGTTATCTTTTTTTTGTTTTATTGGGGTGTTACGTATATGATATTGAACAGAATTTATTTTTGTGATACACACACACACACACACACACACATATAATTTACAGTAGATGTATACAAAGATATATGATAAGACATACCATGCTTTGAAAAATGACTGACTTCTATGATGCAGATTCATTATTTGAAAAAATTTACTGCTATTAGCAGATGACGTATATTTTTCAATCCGAGCAAAGGCGCTGGCTGGGGACTCACTGAACCTGACGGATCCTGTTGTCATTCTCACTTCTAATGTACACATCTCTCCTTTGTTGACTTCTAACGATCACACAATAGATAACACACCGTAACACCCTGCACTCGGAAAATTAATCATGTCACCGCTCACAACGGTGCTTGCAAAAGGGCAAAAACTGGAGGCGATCAAGCACACCATAAAAAGCAATGATTGTGACTTTGTTTATTCGTTACGCCTGCTTGAAAACACTTCCAGATTTGAGCTAGGGTCCCTGGAATGCATGCGGGCACTCGGGAAGAGGTGCCTCCATGACGAATTAGACACGTTAGAAGATTCCTGCTGCACTCTTTTCTTGTTTTTAGAGGTGACAACCACGCCCCCACCCCTTCATTTTTTTGTGCTTGCTTTGGGAAAGCCATTGCATTTATAGCAGACAAATATATGAGTACAAATACAAATTGTTAAAAGTATTTATGTGAGTATTGGGATATCAATATGAGAGCGCTAATAAATAATGTGAATAAAACACCATTTTTAAGCAGATTTGCTCTTCAGGAGTGTGTACTGTAGCATGGAGATTGAACATTTTACCTTTAATAAATGTAAGTAATATTTGTGTAGAATGTGGACTTTTAATTACTTTTTAGACTTATGATTTTTTTTTATTGAAAGGATAATACCACCGCAAAACACACTGGTATTAAATATTTCTATATTAAAATATTTGTCAGGTGCTTAGCAAATCTTGTGGCAGTTTGTTGGTTGGTGATAATTACTGTTGGTGTTATTACTGTGAAACTGTGTGGGTTTGTGTTATGCCGCAAGACATTTTTAAAAGATAAATAATGCTGTTTATCATCTTGCTCTCTCAGCTCCTGAAAATTCAAGTGCAAAAGCTTTTTTTCTCACTCACTGCATCTCCAATGACAATGTATTTTAGCTACACAGTATGCTGCATCACGACAAAGGCTTGGCTCAGCTACTAGGTGATCTATAAAATGACAAGGAGCATGGTTTGATGTTGGTACAGTGGTTCCTCGACAAACGAACATCCATCCTCACAAATTTTTGCCTTAAGAACTGAAATTTTGCAAGTAATTAGCCTCTGCATAAAAAGCATTTTCAGCATACCAACGAACAATCCGAGCTGAACCGAACGCCTGCTAAGTTGCGCGTACGTCCAGCAGCCATTCAAAAATTGTTTGCACTAGTGGTAAGCCAAAGAAAACGAGTTTACATATTTTTGTATGTGTTTTTTTTTTTTTTGCCTTTTGTGCCAGATTTTGTGAAGACATAGCACCATGGGTCCAAAGAAAGTTAGCAAGGATGGCAGCAAGTAGGAAAGGGGGCCAATTTAAGTTTTGTTTTTAAAGCAGCAAGTGCCAAGAGGAATCATAAATTAAGGTTAAATTATGTTTAGTCAATTTATATTATATTTTACTTGATTTACATGTCTTTTCCGTTTTGATTGTTTTTATATACAAAAATATGATTATAATGTTGGAAATTATTAATATTGGCAATATTTTGGGGTGGTTGAAACAGATGATCTGTATTTACATTTTTATATTTACATATAATTTTTGCAATACAAATTTTTTGCTTTAAGAACTAAATTCGCATGCTGAGGTACCACTGCATTAGCATAAAAGTTGATCTGAATGAAATGAGCTGAGGAAAGAGCTGGACTAGTTAAGGCTATGTTGACTTTACCAGCCTGATGTGACTCTAATCAAATTTTTTACCATAATGTGACATGATTTTTAGGGCTGTCTGAATGCACAAATCTGACGTTTCTCAGATCAGATCTAAGTTACTTCTGTATGTGGATCTTCAATCGGATATACACTACCAGTCAAAGGTTTAGGGTTCATTTCTAACTACATAAACGTTCTGATTTTTATTTCTTTCTACATTGTAAAGGAATGCTGAAGACGTCCAAAAAATGCATTAATCTCCTTTGAACAGTTAATGGTGAGATGTTTCTGCTACTTATGCTCTGTAAAGACTTCATAACGCCTCTAATCTGAGAAGCTGTTAATTGGTCATTTTTCAGGCTGATAACTCTAAATAAACTTCTCGTCTGCGGCAGAGGTAGGTTTTGGTCTCGTCCTCCTGGGACGGCCTTCATGAGAGCCAGTTTCATTATGGTGCTTGACGGATTTTGCAAATGCACTTGACAATAATGTTCTTGCAAGAACTATTACAGAAAGGCTGACCTCTGTGTTTTAAAATAACAAATAACTGTTGTTTTTTGTTGTTGTTACATAATTACCTAATTCCATATGTGTTATTTTATAGTTTTGAAATCCACAGTATTCTTGTATAATGTAGAAAATAAATCACTAAACAAAAACAAAGAAATTTGCAAGTTACCCCAACCTTTGGAACGGTAGTATATGTTCATTGCACTTGCATGTGACATGAATGCGAATGGTCATACTGAAAATTAACTTTTGCTTCGGTGCTCGCTGTTGTCAGCACAAGGATTTCATAGCAGTTCTAGCAATAGCTGCTAAAAACAGCTAAAGTGAGGTATCTGGCTCTCTTCCTTCTTCTGGATCTCAACAAATAAAACCAACTTACTGCAATTCTGATCTGACCAAAAAAATCTGAATTAGACAATATGGATTGTAATGTGAACAACTTAAAACTCTAAAGTGCTGCTGTATTGCAAAGATGAAGCCATGGCGGAATCCAATCAGCATCACTATCAATAAGTAACGAAAAGCATTAATCAAGATGAAAATGGACCAAAGTGGAATTAGTCAAAGGTTAAACTAAAGAAAAAATGGTTTAGTCAGCATTTTAACATTAAATGAAATGCACAATTTTAACACATATAAAAATAAATCTTGGGTACAATTAAATATTACATTGTGATTATTAAGATTACTTTAATCCTGTTTCTCAGGATGGATTTTTTTTCCCTTAACTTTAATATCCCTGTTGATGATGTGCTATGCAGCAACATGGTTAAACCTGGTGCAGTGGAGTAGAAAATACATCTTTGAGTCATTTACTTTACCTCAAATACCTTGGTGAGAAGAAACAGCGGTGCCAAGCTGACTGTGGCCAGCCACCAGGACGCACCACAGTGTGATGCCCAAAATCCAGCCTTTCACTGCCTTTTGGGAACTGACGTGAAAAAAAGCACCCATAAATATGACTAGGTATTTATTTATGTATTCTGTGGTTTTTCACCATTCTGCCTTCAGGTGTAGGGTTTTCAGTAACTGGGGTCCTATGCCACTGTCTCAGAGTACTGGAACAAGTCAATGGGCCTTTTTGTTTTGATACAGATGCTGCTTTAGTGTACTCTTTAGAAGAACATATTAATAGAGAACATGATACGGGAAAATAATCAGGAATGGGAGATATGAGATTTTTCAAGGTTGCTACTAGCATATTTTAAATAGAAATACATAATTTTGAAAATAGTTCCAAAAATGTAATCAAATGCACCATGTTAACCTCAAGCAGAGCTCCAAAGGTGGCTAAAATGTCTGCAGCTTTTATCTCGTTTCTCTAATTTCTGTGGCCTCTATCCTAAACAATGTAAATTTTAAAGATATAAACCTGATGTAAGGTAAAAGCTATTAAAAACCTATTTTTACCATGAATGTGATTATGTGACCATGTCACCAATAATACCTTTTGATCACATTTTGGTACATTGTGATCTGGACCTATCAGGCCCGCAGTGCTCTTTGTGTACAGTATGTTAGCTCTACGTCTTGTGCAGATTGGGACCTCTGGTGTTCAAAGGTTACAGCTGCATTAGATGCAACAGTTGTGTTTTGCCGTACCGTTTATCCATGTATACTTAAATATAATTGCGGAAAGTCCACAAAAACAGGTATATTCTGTTATCATTTATGTTATCGCCGATTTATATAAAATCAGGCTCCAAAGAATTTCCTGTGTCTGACAATTTAAAGTTACAGCTTTACCCATGACTGTTATAAAGTGCCAAAATTTCTTTTGCAAAGCTTCAACATATCAACAATAATTTTTTTTTTATTATATAAAGTTTAGCTTCCACCATAGTCCTTCTATAACTTGTTACTGCAGAGCAACTGAATTAAAGCTTTGTCTTGCCGGGAAAAAATTGCATCAGGACTGCTGTTATAGAAAATTCACTCACGCATTGTCTATATCCTGTGTACAGAATCGAGGGGGGCCTGAAGCCTATGCCAGGAAACTTAGGGCACGAGGCGTTGCAACACCCTGGACAGGGTGCCAATCCATCACACACTTGCAGACACACAAACACTCTGACACTATGAGCAATTTGGGAATGACAATTAGCCTACTGTATCTGCAGGACTGTGTGAAGAAACCGGAGAACCAAGAAGAAACCCACTAAGCACGGGGACAACATGCAAACTCCATGCACACAGAGGCTGGAATAGAACCTGGCCTGGAAATCGAACCTGGACCCTGAAGGAGCAAGGCAGCAGTGCTAACCACTAAGCCACTGTGCCGCCCAAATTCTTAGTATATTTGAAAATTCAAAAGAATTTATTTATACAAATTTTAATGATCTTTTGTAACACAAGCAACATTGCCAGTAGTATTTGGCTATGGCATGCATTGAATTAAATACTTTCCATTAAATTATAATGCTGTTATGCAACTACGACCTATTCATCATAGTTGACCCCATCAAATTTTCTTCATAATTAGAGCTAGCATAATAACCGTATAAAATACCTCTAAATCTACATTACACAGTGACTGATTGCAAATAATCTCATTCAAATAGCATGTTTGCCAGCCCTAACAGCCAGCGAAAATGAATGTCAGCTGTGGTTTATTGATTTCTCTAGACAAAATCTTACTTATGGCAGTCTGGGAAAACCCAGGGGATGCCAATGTGGCTGAATTCTGTCAACGAGTAAATTATTACATGCTTTGACAATGTAAAAGATTAATAAGTTTTTAATCAGACTGATATTTGCTTTTTAATCTTGCCTATTTTCTGGCATCCTGCATACATAAGATCAAGTTCAGCTAAGAAGAGATTTTCCTACAGATGTCTAAATCTTTACCAGTTATTTCCTAGTGAAATTCAAAGTAAAATGGAACAAAACTGCCCCTGACCTTTATTAACCCCTAGGAAAGGACATACAGTAATAACACTCTCACTCATTTACTCACTCACTCACTCACCCACCAAGACCTGGGAGAACATGCAAACTCCTCGCATACCGAACCGAGGTGGGAATCAATGCAGTTACAGAATCAAAATCCAAATATTAATAGCAATTGCACAAGGATTTCTGTTTTAAATTTTGAACATTACTCAATTAATAAATAATCGTTAAGCATGCCTAGGACATATTTTTATATTATCCTGGGAAATTAGTAGACCTTGCTGCTGATTTAATGTGTTACTGTATTTGGGCGCTGTGTAACAATAACTATATTTTGCCAAACCATATATCCCTAGAGAGTTATGTATGACTAAGCATGAGGGTGAAATTTCTGTCCAAGCACAATACAATTGGCTCCAGTTATTTTCTCTTTCTGAACTATGAACATTGTGAAATAATTGATAATATTCACTTCATTTTGTGCATGTGGTTTGAGGCCTAAATTTCTCGTCAGTGAGACATATTTTCAGAAAGTAAAACATATTTTACATACCATTTATTAAATGCGGAATGGTATGAAAAAATAGCCACACACTCCAGTTTCCTTTTTTTTCTTGTGTATTATTTTTTACATTCTGGCATTACCATTTTATGTCACACTGCAACAGCAATGCATATAAAAGAAACCCAGAAATTTATTACAGAGTGTCAGAGAATCAATGGCTTTGGCCAGAAACTCTTACCTGAGTTCCGATCACACCTGTCCCCCATTACCCTCTCTCCATGTAAACACAATCTGTACTTTGCCTTCTTTGCAAAATATTTCTCAGTGTTTATTTTTTTGGTTTTTATTTTTCTCTGCTTTTTTATTTGCTGTTCACCTGACTTTTGGTTTTTGTATTTGTCTTTTTGTTGATGTTTGTAAAATGCCTGACTTTGTGCCCGTTTTTGAATTATGCTCTCAGAAACTTTTGGTAATGTCGGCTAAAACAAATGATAAGTTGCATTTGCATCAGTTTCAGCTCCCATTTGCGACAAATTACTTTGCCCTAGATTCCTTATGGGAGAGACGCATCAGCCTTTAGTAGAAATTAAGGCTAAGGTAAATGTAATTTTAAACATTTAAACATGATCAAAATATGGCTTGCATGGAAGACAAGATCTACTAGATCTAGATGTGTTCATTAATGTACACTAATGTTGACTAAGCACTTCAATGTTGAAAGTAAGATGTCCCAGTCTACCTGGCCATGCTGTTAACCAGTGCTTGGCACTCCCAGATTCACACTAACACCATGTTAGTTAGATTCACATTAATTCTCCATGCCAACCTGGAACATAATCTGATCCACGTTAGAGAAGACAATAAATGACATCTGGCCACTATAGGTACTGCATTTTGGGCCATCTTGCATGTCTTTAACTTACCAGTTTCTTACTATTGACATTTTCAGAGACAAGCTGGGCCAATTTATAATTGCCTGCATTGACAACATATTGATCTGCTTCCTTTCATATGGAACCCACAACTGCCATGGGTTGCAAGTGCTCCATAAATGTTAAAAAATGAGCAATATATGTGAAAAGGGAAAAGTGTCATTGTGACATGAGCCAGAGCCCTTTCCTGGAGTACATAATGAAAAATACTCCTTCTAAATGCAGAAGGAGTTTTTATGAACCAGAACAAAGTGTCCACACTCAAGTTGGGGGCCTCCAAAAACTGTCAAAGGATCTCCTAGGACCTCTTGGCTTTGCTAATTTTTACAGAGGGATCATCAGAAGGTTAATTTTTCTTGATGCACACTCTGACTTCCCCACGAAAGGGAACCAACTGCCACCAATGGAACCTCAGAGCAAAGGAGACATATCATAAGTAAAAAGATGCCCATTCTAGATAGCAGTTTAGAGACAAACCAAAAACAAACTAACCTGTTGCATTATTGCAACTGTCTCTGGAAGAGAGGAAACCGTGGGTTATTGGCAATCAAACTAGCCATGAAGGAGTGGCAACAAAGGCTTGACGAAATTAACGAAATGCCAATTTTTATTGACCATGAAACCTGGAATACCCCAAGTTAGCAAAACGATCACAGGGCATAGTTCTTGTGCCTTCTATGTTTCATTTCATCTTTTTGTTCTGGCCAAGTTTTAAACACATAAAAGCGGACTTGCTGTCTGGTCTCCTTGACATTCCTAGACAACCTAGCAATTAAATCCTTCCGCCTAACCATGTTTTCTGAAAGCAGTTTCCTGGGACATAGACCAAGAGATCACACAACCACAGCCTCAACGAGTCACCAGTACCTGCCACCTAAGCAAGAGGTTTGTGCCTACAGCTTTGTGAGAGAACGCATCACATGGCACCACACACAGAACAAGCTTCTGGTCATTCAAATTGTATAGCACTTACCACCTGCTCCAAACCAATACTTAAGGCCTAATATGAGGCCAATTTGACATATGCCCATTTGACCTCTAATGCAGTGGAACAATTCTACATGCTTTACCAGCAGGCAAGCTCATGCCACTAACAACGCCCCCGTGTCAGGGTTATATTGTAAATTGCCACATTGTCATTGATTTCATCACAGATATGGGCAGGGAAAACCAGAACATGGTTGATCAATTTAAAAATCTTTATGTCTGGTTTTCTGCCTGGGTTACCCATAGCTTTTGAAGCTGAGATCATTTTAATCACCATAATTAATGTTCTGGTAATTTGGAATGACCCAATTCAGTGTGGTCAGTCTTCCTGTAAAAGCTGAGGATGAACATTAGCCTAATTCTTTCCCATGCCTTGACAGTGTCAGTTCCTTTAGGAACTCCATGATCATCCCTTGAAAATGCTCAAAAGCTTGGTATGGCTTGGAAGTGCAACTATGATTCTCAGCACAACGTAGTTAATAGGTTTCTGCTAAGAAATATAGGACAATATGCCTATTTATCTCTTCAAGGGGGCCACTTGTGTGGTACCATGTGAATTCAGACTACCACTAAATGTTCCTGGCCTGTGTTCCTGTACATAATAATTGTTTATGCATGCATGCAGATTCCTGACTCATTGAGTCTTTCTGACTATGCCTATGTCCATCTGCTGATGTTTTCCCATCCTTGACTTCCTTTAAATCTGCCAACTTTTAAACTTTGAAATCACAAATATGGCATGGTTTGTGCCTCCATGCTATAAGACACAACAAAAACATGAAACAGCAATCTTTTCTGTAAACCCATGAAGTGGAATAATATTTCCCTGCCCAACTCTTGGTGTGTATTACATTTTCCTATGTTTCAGTCCCGACGCCTGCCCCCTGGCAGCACCTTAGTTTATTGGTACCTTTTGGCCAATTTAACTCTAGCCTGAAAATATGATTTGCAAGCAGACAACCAAACATGTAAGTAAAATCCTTTAAATAACAGCATCTGCCAAATCCCATAAATGTAAATTTTAAAGCTGAGGCACAATCTCAGTATTAAAAAATCTCTATAATAGTTCCACTTACTATTAATAAGTTTAGACATGTCATTGAATTCTTTTCTTAATATTGTTATTGTCCAAACTGAACTGTTTACCCTATCTTACCCTTCTGCACCCAGGCCAATAATATGACATAAAAGAAAGGCCAACACTATTATTTTGTCATTTTACTTTTATTGTCTGAAAGAGAAGGCTCTAAATATCTTATTTCTTTTGGCACATTCGCTGAACACTGATTTATTATGAGTATTAAACTTACTCTATAATTTGGGGGGGGGGGGGGATAATTATTCTCAGAGGACTGAGGAAAAATATCTGATGCTTAATAAATACTGACTTTTAACTAAGGCTAAATGAGGCACTACGTAGACACTGCTGAAAAAAAATGACAAGCGAGATGAATTCGACCTTGTTCAAGAGGTCAGATGACAGGTAAAGTGACTCATGCAGAATCCACTCAAACCAAATATTTCCAGTAAATATTCATCCCAAACACAAATCCCAACATCCCAACACAGGCCCGAGTGATTGAGTCAAAGGCTTAGATAGCTGGCATTCACCTTACTTAAATACTGGAGAAACTCGTCTGAGATATGTAGCTTTTAAATTGAATTGTGTAATGCGGTTTGCTTAAAAAAATAAAAAACACACACATACACATGACAGCTATGCGAGCATGCTCCGACTCATTCGCGTTTCCCCGTGTGCAGTGCATGGAGGCTGCCAAGGTGCTTGCGAAACCCACGACAGAGCTCGTTGACAGGAATTTCCCATTGCTCCGCTATCAGCATCAGATGAGCTGAGTGATCACAATTACCTCTTGCCCAAATGCTTAGAGCAGCTCTCCTCCAACTGCCACCATTTCGAAAATAGGCAACGCTAATGAAAGATCTCTTTGTGAATGCTTGACGTTCTTCGTTCCTTAACCGAGAAGCCCTTAACAGAGTCTAAATGGATGTTTAATAATGAGCATACCTATATATACCCTACGTCTTTGATGCAAAAATCAAACAAATAGAAAAGTACATCAATTTACAAAAGAAGGAAAACGCATGAGTGAGTTATAGGGATGTCACTTCTGGCAGTATTATCCCGAAGATTTGTATTGTTGAAGCACAAAATTAATTCAGATAGTGTTACAGCCTTAATGAGGTGGATTTAGTTATCCAGGTCTAATTAGACTTTACCTTGGAGATGTTTCACGACTTCATCTGAGCACACACCCTTTAAGATACATACTGTAGTAACTATTCTCGTATAATGTGAGACTCTCTGTCTGACCAAATGTATGATCTTAACCTGAGAAGTCCAGATTTCTTCCACCGATGTTCAGGCAAATAAAAGGTGGTTTATTTCCATACTCTGTGGCTTCGACAGGCTTTTGATCACAGACCGAATCTAAACATTGCTCGTGTCGGCCCAAAGACCAGACCAAATATGCGGCTTATTCGATTTTCTGCTTTTGCAAACCAAACAACTATTCTCATCACGGGGGGGACGGGTATTTTGGAAGGAGCTACAAGTCCCCAAGTCTTGCTTCACATTTCCTATTTGTCAGCACTTCCAAACATGGCCACCTGGAGGGATGGGAGCAGACAGAGAGGCTCTTTCGCTGAGCGACGCCGAGCTTCTGTATATTATGTTTTGTGCATGCTTCGGATTTTTTCATGGCGACCCACGTTACTCTAAACAACTCCACGCTGCCTCATCCTTGCTGATACCAGCCGGCTGCAAGCAAACTGGTTGCCATAGCTGTGACTCTTTTACATTGGACCAGAGAAAAGAACAGGATGAGTGAAATTCTGATGGGTTGTGTATTTTATGCAGGATTAAAACATTTTTATTACTCTTTATAATTTTTATGTCAGTGTCTTTCTTGGTCTAGTTTTATTATTAAACTGTCCCACTTGTGTTTCATATTGTCTTTTCTGTCGCTTTTTAATTTCTACACTTTCTTTAATTTATACGGTCTCTCTCTCTCTCTCTCTCTCTCTCTTTCTCTCTCTCTTTTTCTTTATCCACTTCTCAATTTATCCCTCTGTTGGTAGCCAAAGCCCAGTTAATAAACGTCTTTGACAGAACTCTCTCCAAGCTTACTTTACACTGAGCAGTGCTGTAAAGCTCTGGAATGAACAAAGTACACAGACAGTGAGCAGCGACTGATTTTCCTATAAATTGTGAGCAGGAGCTTTTGCTCAGACCAGGAGGCTCCTGCAAGGCACATAGAGTCTGCCAGGAATGAAAACTACGCTTTTCTCTCCTTCTCTTTTGTCTTTCTTTTGCATTTAAAAACATTTAAAGACACAGCTTAAATTTAAAGCAGACTATTAGTATTAAAGACTTTGAAATGTATTTTAATATATGTATAATCAGAAATGTGACATACAGAAGATAGACATATATGTGTGTGTGTGTGTGTGTGTACTGATTATATAACATCTTAGACAGAGACCTCTGACCGTGTGCTTAACAGTTTTGTGCATTTCGACCTCAGCACACCTCTTATCAAAACTCCTGCCTTTTTTTCTGCTCTGGAGAATTTTAGGCTATTTGTTTATCTATTACAGACATAAGTATGTTGTAACACTCCAAGATTTCTGCTTTGTACAAGTCAACCTGACATTCAAGTCCAACTGGGACTCGTGATGAATTTGCTGATGAATTAAGGCGTGAACCTTCATTAACATACAATTTAAATGGTGCAAATGTTTTTAAAAAGGCCATGTCTGTGAATGACAATCCGGGCCAAAGTGGCTCGGAGCCTACAGTACGTCAGTCGTTCATTGACGAAACACCTTGAAATTCGACAGATACCTCGTTGCCAACTTGTGGAAGAGGCGCATCTGTCTGTGGAAACTGTACAGACAATCATTCACCAACACCACTTGCACATTACAGGAACTTGGAACTGGGAGTTATTGCCACATTCTCCGTATAGGTTTGACCTCGCTCCAAACCATTTCCACAGATTTGGGCTAGAGACCGCCATTTCAGATGTCAAGCAAGCAGTCAGATCATGGCTCCAGCATACTGAGAAAACTTTCTACCTTGATGGTATTCAAGCACTAATGAAATTCTGGGATAGGTTTATTGGTGCAGCAGGGGTTGTGTATCGAGAACTTCAGGTAGCTTTTATGCTCATAACTGTGTTCAGTTATTCTGTGTAATCAAAAGTCCTGGTTTGACTTGAACGGCCCACGCACACAATATTTAAATTTATGCCTCAGATTTTTTTTTTATTTAATTCTTCTTCTTCTTAATATATTTAGTTGATTTTAATAATCAAAATATAAACAAGGAAACTGTCCAATTTAAACCACCTCAACTTGAACAAGGCAATTACTCACTATAAATGCATCACAGTCTTCACCGTTATACAAGTATGCAGAAATATAAACATGCAAGTTATATAGAAAAAATGAAAACTATTATAGACTAAACTTATTGCCATTTTTCTCTCTTACAATTTTCTCCTTTATTATCTATCATTGTGAGTCAGAAACCAAATCAAGGACAAAAGTCTTATAAAAAAGTATCATAAAATGTTCAGCCACATTGTTAGACTAACTACCTTAAAGACGTATGTACGCCAGCCAGACGCATTGCATTTAGCATGCGGCATGTGATGACACACGGTGGCTGTTTGAGTGTCCCCATAATTACCCAAGCCCTGACACACATCTGTCAGTGCCTGGCTGCTCACGCTAGTGGCTGGCTCTCCACAGGGCGCATGCTGTGGTGTGTTCAGGTTGGCCAGGTTGTGTGGGACTGTGGGAGGCCTGAGTCGGAGCCACTGGTTTAGATTGGTATCGTCTTAATAGTTCCCAAGGCTCCTGTGAAACCATAGGAGCGCAGAGTATGCTGATCTCTGTGAATCTGTGTCACAATTAGAGGCAGTTGCATGTTTGAATCGGAGACAGACATCCACACACAATGCACCCTTGTGGAGCCAAGAACAGTTTGTCATAATAGTGTACAAGGGCGGTTTTATGGTCTTCACCTGGTATGTTTTTTTTGTTTTTTTTAAATAGCAGTCTGTAATTTTAAAGCCAATTTTCTATCTGATGAAACAATGTACAAATAATGAGTTTATATGAGACTTATAGGCAAAAGTGTTAGAAAGTACATTAAGAAACTATTAAAACTCTGTCACAAAAAAGTCACAATTCATCGTCTATATCACTTTATTTTGTATACATGGTCGCGGGGGGCCTGTAGCCTATTTTAGGAGACTTATGGCACGAGGCGGGGTACACCCTGGATGGTGTGCCAATCCACACACTACGGCCAATTTGGGAATGCAAATTAACCTAACCTGCATGTTTTTGAATTGTGGGAGGAAACCGGAGTACCCAGAGGAAATCCACCAAACACAGGGAGAACATGCAAACTCCATTCACACAGATGGGAAAATTTACTATACAATGGTCACTTTAATACACCTGTAAACCTGTGCATACAATAATTTTTTTTTAAATCAGCCAGTCATGTGGCATGAGCACAATAGACAGAATTACACAGATGTAGGTCAAGCTTTTAAGGTCATGTTGACATCAGAATGGTAAAAAAAGTAATGTCTGTGACTTTCATCATTGCATGTTTGTCAATAATGCTACTGTAGATGTACTAGTTTAGGTATTTCATAAACCACATTGAGAGGTGAGAGTAGAATGGTTAGATTGGTTTAAGCTGACACTCTTTACAACTGTGGTGAGCAGAAAAGCATCTCAGGAAGCACACCACATTATACCATGAGGCGTATAGGCTTCAACAGCAGAAGAATCACACTGCTGTAAGCCCAGAAATGTAAACCTCCTACAGTGGCTATGACTATAAACACCGGTGGTCTTCTGCTTTTGTAGATTATCCATGTCATAATTCAACATCTTCAGCATCCAACTTTAATATGTAGAAAACCATTTTATTTTTTAAATTTATCCGAAGTTAACCAGATATGCAAGCTCTTCTGAGGAGTTACACGAAAGAAGCCATTTCTGAGGTTAACCCACAAAAAATGCAGCAGCTAAAGTTAAACAAGCATCATTGAAACTGCAATTGGAATCATGTGTTGTGGTCAGATGAGACCAAAATTTTACTTTTTGGCTGTGCATACTATCAGCATGTTTGGCAAAAGAAATATACCATATGCAAGGATAAACCCCTGAACCCACTGAATATTATGGTGGTGGACCGTGGGTATTTGCAACTAGTTTCTGGCTGGTGGTCCAGGAAGTATTGTAAGAAAAGATTGATCGCATTAGGAATTTTGCTATGTACCGGGAAACTCGTGCCCAAAACCTGCCTCTTAATATTTTCACAAAATAGAGATCTCAAATATACAATGAGATCCAAATGTCTGAGACTATCGGTAAAAATCTGTTCATGCTGTATGCACTGTGTTACAAATCACAATATATTTTTTTGCAGTAATTCAAGTGAAAACTGGAACTTGTGATAAAATTTCTGTTGAATGAAGATGTAAAACTGATTGACATTTACTTCAAGCACAGTACGGTGATGAGACTCATAGCCGCAATGAAATTATGCAAGCTGTTCAAGACAAGCTGTTTTCTATCTGTATGTCCGTGAATGATGATCCCAGCCAAAGTGGCTTGCACCACACTGCAAATGTTCCTGTAAACATTCTGGGGGTAGAATGCGTGATCCTTGAAAATCGACAGACAACTTGTTGCCAATGCATCTGTTTGGAACTGTACACACCGGCATTCACGAATATTACAGGAACTCTACTGGGAGTTCCTGCCATATCCCTCAATCCATTGCTCGATCCAAGCCATTTCCACATGTTTGGCCCACTGAAGGAGTTCCTGGGAGGCCCAGGTTTCAGACATAAATTAGGCAGTCCCATAATGTTTCCAGTGTACTGAAAAAACTTTCTACCTTGATGTTATATAAGCACCAGTGAAACACTGGGATAAGCGCATTAGTGTAGGAGGGACTCTGTTATTTTGCACAATCAAAGGTCCTGGAAGAATGGAAACAACCTTGCAAACTGGAAGAACATGCAAACTCAAAATCAGGATTCAACCATGGATGTGTTTTTATCCCATATGTCTTTAACCCCTAACCAATAAAAAAATAAATAAAATCACCTTACAGTGATTCCTGGTGTACCAGCATCACATTCCTGATTGATTCTTTTAGAACAACGCATGCACAAATACCAGTGCCCCTGTCTCCTTGAGCTAACCAGTCATTTCCCACAGAGCTCGGCTCAATCAGTGCAGACAGACTCTACACTTCACAACGCCACTATGAGAACCATGTCAGGCATCCGGCACCAGCATGTGCCTCCTACCCACTCGGATGACTAGACAGGGATAACACTAATGATGTTAATAAGGCTAAATCTGCCCCCCATTATCTGCTCTCTGAGTGATAAGGAGAAAGGCTATGGCAGGGCTGACAGACAGAGATATGGAACAGACTGGAATATGAAATAAACAGATGGGAAATGCCCTTACATCTGCTTTTTGTGGTGTAACAGCTAAAACAATCTTTTTTTAAATTCTATTAATAAACCATAGAATCCATCATGCAAATCCGCTGACTTTCACAAGGTTTATTGACCTTATTTGTAGTTGAGTAAATCACAGCCTCTTTGCATTCAAAGCCAAGAAAGCATGTCAGATATTTTTGTCAAACAGGTAAAATTCTGATGTGATGTTACTCTATGTACTTATCTGCCCTTTTTGAGTTCTAGAGTAAAATAAACATAGAATTTTCTACATGGTTGAAAATGGTGGGAATGGTACAAACATGCACACCTTCTCAAGAACCTGCAAATAGGCAAGTGATGGATCAAATCCATCCAATCAACATGAACAGCGTTGTAACGGAGCGAGTGGACTGGTCCTTCAAAGGATAGTGCTGCAACTTGCCATTTGGTCTGCTCATGCCAATTAGCTAGAGCCAAAACTAGAATGTTTCACACTTACCATACCAACAATATGAAGTCAACAAGCTGAAGATAAAAGGATTGCGACTTTTCCTATTCAGTATGCAAATTATTTTACACATTTATGATGTTTTAAAATACTAAAAAAAGTTATCAATGTGGTGTCATATGTTCTTGGAACAGCTTTTTCTGTGCATTGTTTAAGCGTTCAGCTTGAGAGAAAACAATGTGCAATTCTTAGTTTTTGTTGCAATTTGGCCAAGTGTAGGTCAATATTTTAAGCTGTAACTGCTTTTTTTGGATCAAACAACATTGATGAACAACATTTTATTGTCTGGACGCTAGATGATTTGGGTGATGTCTGTGTGGATACTCATACGTCTTGGAAGGGAAGAACTCATAGATATGCTATTGTATTTGGTGCTTATGTCGCAGATGAAACTATTGTAATAGATTATAAGGTACACTGTAGGATAAAATGGTTTGTGGGGATCCTGAGGTTCACCATACCATACTGCTTAACTGTAAAATATTGTGGGTACACTAAACAAAAACTGTTGAGCCCTTGATCAAGGCTTTTAACCCTATCTGATGCAGGGGGTGCTGTATCCTGTCTGACCCTGAACTCTGACCCCAGCTTCCTAACTGGGATATGCAAAAAGAAATAAAAAAATTCACTATACTGTAAAGGACACATGGCAAATTATTAAATGGTAATGGTGTACTAGTCAGTATTGCCGACATGACCAAGTTTGTGATGTTTTCCCATTTTTTAACCATTAAAAACTTTAGATCATCCAAAGCATGACTTATAACTGGCTTGAATTAATACAGAATTGCTTCCACACCACTCTTGCTTGAGTAGCTATTGTTTGAAGAATGAATCGTGTTTCCATGATGTGTTGAACTCGTGTACTCGTCGCAGTTGCTGTTTGGTGATGTTGTTGAACACCTAGCCTCAAAGTGGCGCTCAGCATTTTTCCGGAGATAATTTTATTATTTTCTGTACAGGTATAATATTTATGTCTTGAAAATCAGGTTTGACCGTAACAACTAAAAGAATTTATTTATACTAAATGAAATGTTTTAGTGATCCTAAGTGAACACAATTAAATCTAAATGTTTGTTAGATGGTCCCTTTTAGATGACTACCGCTCGTATTAGAGGCACTTGTGGCAAGACATGCGTAATCATAAATTGCGCCACCTGCTAAATATGTCTGGATTACCACATAAGAGTGAGCTGTGTCTCTGCGTGATGAATATACAAGCATTAGCTTGAGCACAGATCTGTCTGACATGAGTTTAAGCCTGACAAGCACATGCATGTCTCATACGCGGTGTTGTCTCCTACATGGGGAGGAAAATGCAACGTGTTTTGCTTCATTTGCCAAAAATGCAGTCTGTTAACAGCATAAATACCTGTCAGCATGTCGGATTAAACTTGTACACAATCACCCTGTGGCAAGCATTCTTCTCCTTCTTCTTCTTCTTCTTCTTCAGCTTTTCAGCTTGGAGTGAAGGATGTAATTTATGCCTTGAAGAATGAATAGAAGCCAAAACAGTCTATACTCATTAAAATTAAACTTTTTAATTGAGGTCTAAGCACCATGGTCAAGTTGAGGCCTAACGCTTGTGGCTGAAATCAGAGCTTGTTTTAAAAAATTATGTAAAAATGAATAACCGCCGTTGTTGCATGTTTTTTTGTGCGCATCATATTTAATTTACAACATGGCTTCTTTTTCAAAAAATTTTATCAAGGAAAAAAAAACAAAAACCTAGAAGTCATTCTTTTTGAGGCAGAAGGCCAGAGAGGAGTAACGCAGGAGTGAGAGCGAGACAGCAGCCGCACAGGGAAAAACGTTGAAATGTGGCCTCGTCTGGTTCATAAAGTTCAGTGTCAACAATCCAAATGGATTCGTCTTCTCCCATCTGTGGCGGTATGTGGTGCGGTTTGACACGGCTTTGTGCAGCTCACATACACAAACACATGCCTGGCCACCCGGCCATCAGTCACTCTGCTCCTTGTTAGCGTGTTAATAAATGGCTGAACTGGCAACACCTCACTTCATTACAGGCTGACTATAGCACCATGGCACGCGGTTTTGGGGCAAGCGAAAGCATGATGACGGGGCTGCCACGAGCTCTCTTTCCATCTGTCAGCTCTTCACAGGCCCTGTCATGGAGGACAGAGTTACATTATTATATCAAAGCAACGGAGAGCATGTGTGAGGGCCACGTGCTGCCTGTAGCTCCGGGCCTTTCCGAAAGATAAAAAACTGTGTGTGATTATGAGTGACAGAAAAGCGGCAAAAACCTTGTCAGATTAGGCTAAGGAAATATGCTCAGCCATGCAGCGGTGATATGTGCGCGTTTTAACTTACTGAACTTTTGAGGATTTGAATCCCGCATTACTTTATAGCCCTCCCTTAAGCATGTTACTTTATAATTATAATGTTTTACATAGTACCAGTTTTATATAGTACCAGTCAAATGTTTTATATATATATATATACCATAAAAAGCAAACTGACTGTTGTTGTTATTTAATTACATAATAACACATATGTTATTATGTAATTAAATAACAACAACAACAGTCAGTTGGTATTTTAAGATCAGCTGTTCTGGAATAGTTCTTGCAAGGACAGTACTGCCAAGTGCATTTGTAAAACCCATCATGAAGCACCATGATGATGAAACTGGCTCTCATTAAGACCGTCCATGAAAGCAAGACCAAAACTTACCTCTGACTACAGTATGAGTAGCAGATACATCTCAATATCATTATTGCATATTTTGGATGCTTTCAGTGTTGTTTTACAATGTAGAAAGAAATAAAAATCAGGAAAGACCATGGATTTGAAAATTCTGTCGAAACTTTAGACTGGTAGTGTAGTGTAGGTGTTAAACTATGATGTCCGTTGGTTGATGCATTTTACATTTAAGTCTGTAAAAGAGAGTCTCTAGTTCCTGCATTCTCAAACAGTCAATAAGATTTCTGCTACATCAATTTAGAATGGAGGATTCATGCTTTGGTTTGCTTTGTTTCTCAGGAACATGAAAGGGAGAAAAAAAAGGGAAATTTGTTCTCGGATTAAAATACAACAAAAAATAGTTTACGTTTTTTTTTTATCTTTTAAAAAGTTTAATAAAATGTAAATAAGTCCACAATGGTGACATGTCGAAGAAGGTTGGATATGCAATAGATGATCAGTAGATAGATGATGTACCTCTAAACATTAGGGGTGTAAACCTTCGTTTTCTTCATGATATGATATGATACTAAATCCTGAATATTTCACAATAACAATCATTCAATTTAATTCAATTAAATTTTATTTACATAGCGCTTTTAACAATGGTCATTGTCCCAAAGCAGCTTCACAAAAATGAAAAGAAAACTTGAAAAGAAAATTTATGAAAGTGTGTACAGTATGTGTGTTGCCATTCAGGATAAATGTACTGGAATATGAGGTTATGGGATGAATTATGTGTAGGCCAGATTAAAGAGATGCGTCTTGAGTCTACTTTTAAACTGGAAAACTGTGTCTAAGCCCCGAACATTGTCTGGAAGGCTATTCCAAAGCTTTGGAGCTAAATATGAAAATGCCCTACCCCTTTTGTAGATTTTGATATTCTGGGAACTACCAGAAGTCCGAAGTTTTGTGATCTTAAGGAACGTGGTGGATTGTAGCGTACTGTATTAGAAGACTGGCTACATATGAGGAGCTAAACCATTTAAAGCCTTGTATGTGAGTAATAATATTTTGTAATTAATATTAAACTGAACAGGTAGCCAGTGCAGGGATGATAATATTTTGGTTATATTATCAGATTTTCTTGATCTAATGAGAACCCTGGCGGCTGCATTTTGGACTAACTGAAGCTTGTTTATTGAGGATGCAGGACAACCACCTAGTAATGCATTACAATAGTCCAGTCTGGAGGTCATGAATGCATGAACTAGCTTTTCTGCATCAGGTACGAATAAGATGTTCCTAAACTTGGTAATATTTCTAGGGTGGAAAAAGGGTGTTTTTGTGATAGTGGAGATATGATTTTTAAAGGACAAGTTACTGTCTAATATCACGCCCAGGTCTTTTACTGTTCAGCTGGTAGTAACAGTACATCCTTCTAGACGCAAGCTGCATTCTGAGAGCTGTTGTGTACTGGTTTTGGGGCCAATAAGTAATATCTCTGTCTTCTCTGAATATAGTAAAAGAAAGTTAACGGTCATCTAATCTTTTATATCCCGGACACACTCAGTTAGTCTAGACAACTTGGGTATTTTATCTGGTTTTGTTGAGATATATAATTGTGTATCATCAGCATAACAATGCAACTAATCCCATGTCTTCTAAAGATGTTACCCAAGGGAAGCATGTATATTGAGAACAGCAGAGGTCCTAAAACTGACCCTTGTGGGACCCCATATTTCACTGGCATTACACCAGACAGTTCTCCTTTTAGATCTACAAAGTGGTATCGATCAGACAGGTATGATCTAAACCATTTTAATGCCTGTTCCTGAATACCTATCTGATTTTGTAAGCAATCTATGCGAATATTATGATCTATAGTGTCGAATTCAGCACTAAGATCAAGTAAGACTAGTAGTTGAAATGCAGCCTTGGTCTGAAGCTAAAAACAAGTCATTTGCAATTTTAACTAGTGCTGTTTCTGTACTATGATGGGACCTGAAACCCGACTGAAATTCTTCGGAGATTTCTACGAGGATAAATTATGAGAATGTAAAAGTTACAGGCAAATTAACTTACAAGCCTAAAATTATTTACTTTTTTTATGCAGCCTTTTATATATTTTTATATATTTTTTATATTACAATATATTTACTCAGATAAAAAAATGGGATTTGACCATCTGATCTACTTACTGTACTGTAGCTACTGCTGCTTTCTCATTAGGATTCTAAATTCCTGTAAATAGTTAAAAGCCATATTCAAATAAACTTGTTTAGGTCATTTCCAATTTTATTATAAAGCTGGACATCATGGCCACAGTGATATGAAATGATAAAAATCTATCATACTGTCATTTGTGCATTTTTTCCTCTTAACTTTCCTCTTTGTTTCTGAATGGCAAAATTTTATGTGGAGATACATTTTGTCTAACATGATCTTATGTTAGCTTTCTCCACATTTGCATACATGTGAAACATTAAAAATTGGTAGCATTTACATACCACCGATCTGGAATACTTTACTGATAAACATTCATCAGACACCATCTATACATTCTCTCACTTACTCAATCATTATCTATATCGCTTTACCCTATATACAGGGACCTGGAGCCTATCCCAGGTGACTTGGGGCACGAGGCGGGGTACACCCTGGACAGGGTGCCAACCCATCACAGGACACACACAAATATACACTCACACACTCATTCACACACTATGGTCAATTTGGAAATGCCTATTCAATTAATTTGCATGTTTTTGGACTGTTGAAGGACAACCAGAGTACCCGAAGGAAACCCACCAAGCACGGGGAGAACATGCAAACTCCATGCACACAGACCCCTAGGCAGGAACTGAAGCCAGACCCTGGAGGTCTACGGCGACATTGCTAACCACTAAGCTACTAAGCCTTTGTTATGTTTTATTATTATTATTATTATTACTATTATAATAAAAGTGATTGGTAGGACACTGAATAATACGATTTAAGCCAAAAACCTGAATAATAAGGTCGGACAGTGTGTTGACAGTAGATACTTGGCAGACAGATAGTAGCATTTTGAAGACAATCCAATGTTTGTGGCTGTAAATTTCAGGGCACAAGACAGGTTTACAGTCCTGTCCTGGCAGAAGAAATTCCACATCTAAACTTTCCAGACTGGAGGAGTGAAAGTGACTCCCCTGTCTCTAGCGCATGCGAGTGGCCTTGTTGCGATATTCATCAGTGGGGATAACCTCTGACCCCAGAATCATATGACACTGTGTGCTGCAGATCCTGTTGTAGCCAGCCAGTCTGACTGTGGCAGCATCTCTCTCTCTCTCTCTCTCTCTCTTACTCTCTCTCCTGCTTCCCCTCCCCCATATTTCAGTTTCTCTACATCTCCAGCTTATTCCTTTTTGGCCTCTTTTACTGAAATACCTGCTGCTCTTTTTTCTGTGTGCTGGTTTGTCTCTCCTTTTCCTTTTCTGTCTATCTAACTATCTAACTATCTATCTATCTATCTATCTATCTATCTATCTATCTATCTATCTATCTATCTATCTATCTATCTATCTATCTATCTATCTATCTATCTATCTATCTATCTATCCATCCATCCATCCATCCATCCATGTTATTCTCCCTCTCTTAGTCTGTTATATTCCTGGTCTTTTATTCTCCATTTATCTGACTCATGCTCATTCTCTCTCTCTCTCTCTCTCTCTCTCTCTCTCTCTCTCTTTCTCTCGCTCTCTCTCTTCATGAGATTGCACTTCTTAAATGCATTTTAGGGACGTTACACAACTAGAAATGCATCTGGGTCTCCTAGGCATTATAGTGAAACCCCTCCCAACAACTGACACATGTGCTCCATTAATGCCAGTGTTGGCATTTTTTTCGAGATCACAGAATGAAAGAATAACAGAATACAATTCAGATCTAAGCCACATGAAACCATCAGGTGTAAATGGAATATTTCTCACTATCTTTTGGTCTATCCAGGTCTCCATCCAGCAAAAGAAATAAAACCCTTAATCCCACCTTTCCACTTATAGAATTAGCATTACTCAGACTCTCAAAGTTCTCATCCTTCCCCAGTAGCCGAGTCTAGACGCTGCTTTTCCACACCATGTGACACAGAACTGGCTGAAGAAAACTCTATCTCCGTGTCTTTCGTCTCTGGGGCTGGTCCACACAGGCGCCCCTTAAAAGACCTTCATCCTAACAGATTTGATAACCAGAGAGGCACCGGCTGAGCTGCATGTTTCTGAGATATTTGCCATGCGTAAGCCACAAGGCAATTATACTTATAGCCTTTAAGGCATCACTGTGCCACACACAGTCATAAATGGTGGTTTGCATGTAATCTATGTGTGTGTGTGTGTGTGTGTGTGTGTGTGTGTGTGTGTGTGTGTGTGTGAGTGTATTGTTCATCTTAAAGCATGATCCATGCCCTAAAGTGTGCATAATTATAACCAGTAATTATCTCTGCACAGGGATTTGGAAATGCACTTCTCAAAATCTCTTAGCCGTGGAGGTTTTTGAAAACCACAGTTTCATTAATGAGTCTGATCTTTAAAAAAACATCCTAAAATAATTTGAACAACATAATCCAGCATCATATTCTGAACCACAAACTGACCCTAGGCCTAAGTTTAATGGAAAGTGTAATGATAAATCTTGCTCGATCATATTGTTTACATAGAGATATTTGATTTCTGCAAATGCAAAATGCAAATGAGACAAATGCAATGTTTTCCCCCCAAAAGTAAGCAGCAAATAGCATGTAAGCGAATAATCATCACATACAAATGTCCCATCTACACTTTTGTAATGACAAATAAGCAGTATCTCTTTATGTGCAAACATCTTATATGACAAATAATAAATAACTATTGCATAATTATCTTCTTTATAATCAAGAAACAAATAATCATGGCAAATTATTATATGGCAAATAAACAAATTACACTTAAAGATCTTGTACAACAATAACAACAAATACAGTATCTGTAAATAGCTACTGTGTTCAAATATGTTACTGTATATACGGTATTTAACAACAAATGAACAATTAATGATTATATACAGATGTTATATAACAAATATAAACAAATACAATCCATCGACAAATCTAATCAGTCATACAGATAAATGAGTTTACTTATGTTGTACACAACATAATAGTATTAATAATTCTTATTATTAACTCCTTACACAGCAAGTAAGATAAATAATGACTACACACCTACAATTAAAAACTAAGAATTATTATATACATGGCAGTGGAAATAAGAACAATTTTATAGATGGAAAACAGACAGACAAATAAGATTGAGAGAGAGGGGGGTGTTCAAGCCAAACTGGGACTTTTGATTATACTATATAATCCACTTCTGCACTATATAGATACATGGATAGATGGATGGATTAATGTGCAACATAAAAAAAAAAAACATTTGACCTGACATTCCTGGAGTGCAGTATTAGGTTTTTATCTTGTATCTTTTAAAAACGTATCTTTATAAAACATGGTCTTGCTACAGTTACAGTACAATAACAGAAAAAGTCCTTCTTGAATGTTCAGATGAAAGTTGCACAGCCTTAATCACCAAATCTGCAAGTATAACGCAACCGATGAATGATGCTCATTTTTCTCGTCAGCCATCCAAAACCTGTAACTATCAACAGCCAAGTGGCCAAGCCTCCTGCCACTCTTCCCTTTCCCATCATATTCAACCCACTGACAGATCAGGGGTTATGAAGCATTCTTTATAAATTAGTCATATTGGAAGCGGAGCGGAGAGAGTGTGTGCGTGAGAGCAGCCAGGGCTAATAGGAGTGAGCCGAGAGCGTGAGGGGACATGTTGGGCTGCCGTGCCCTGCTGTGCTTGGGAGGCGCTGCTCTAATTAACGCCTGCTGGGGTAACGCTATGCACGGCGCAGTCCCCCCACCTCTCAACCCTACAACACCAACAAAATATGCTTACGGAGTGTGAGGTAGCGCAAGCTGGGAATCATCACACCAGGGCCTGAGACTTGGCATCAGGTTGTTTCACACTGCACCAATGACGGCAAAGTTCTTCGAAAGTCTTTTGGGATTCTAAGTTCTTTTCTGAGTCAGGTTCACACAAACAACATGTAACATAATATGGTTGAATATTTAACACTATTTTTTTTTTTTTGGCATTAATCCACACCCTACACTGCACCAGAATTTCAACATGAACACCTTCTGGGGGTATATTACCATAAGTATGAATTTACTCCTAAGAATTTAAGATAATTAAAATTAATGTGTAATGAAGAACAGCTCCAGGGTTCCCAGGTCGATCCTGAGCTTGGGTTACTGTTTGTGTGAAGTTCTCATGTTCTTCACATCTTTGTATGCTTCCTGCAGGTTCTCTAGTTTCAACTCACCCCTAAGGGAAAAAAATAAAAAATGTACCCTTAGGTGTTAATGTGTATCCATTGTGCCCTGCATTGTGTCCCCACATCAGCTCCACCACAACCCTGGTGAAAATAAAGCATGTTGTGGAAGATAAAAGAATTCCTTGGACGTATATATGAATTTGCAGATGTATTGCTAGAAAGAAAAAAAAAACGTAGCTAATCCCAGGAGGAAATCTATCGCTAAACTAAACACGAGGGTTAAGACCCTCCTGCACAGTTGTTGTCTGCCATCAGGACATACAGTATGTGAGGTAATAGCGAAAGGACAGTCCAGGCTTTTGGTGAAACGGCTTGTTTTTGCTTGGTTTACAGTATGTTTTTGAGTGATGACATAGCACTGGAGTTGCGTCGCTATTTCCAGTGGCCTAGCTGGTAGGCCACTTATAGCACGCTAGCATAAATGCTGCTTTGTCAGGATTTTTCCAAGTACTGAAGCTCTTGGCCCATTCTGTGAGGTCTCTAAAGCTGAGCTAATACACACTGTCTAGCATAAAAATTAAGTGGAGCAATGACATTTTAAAAAATGGATGCAGTCAACACTATGAGGCAACACAGTACATAATAGCAGGTCTGAAACAGCATATGTTGGGATATAAATAGCCGCATTCCAGCTAATTAAGAGTCAGAGGTTTGAGAAAACATCTAAATATCAGGGGTGCCGTTAACAGTTGTAACTTTTATTCATTTTATTAATATGAAAGCCAAGTCATTTGTCTAGTTTGTGCAAGCTCCTTTTGTGAAAAGTCATATGAACCCAGACAGAGATGCATCTATATATATATTTTAAAGGCCAAGTATAAGTACATGTTTTTTTTTTAATAACAATTATATATATATATATATATATATATATATATATATATATATATATATATATATACAGTATATATACAGTATATATATATATATAGCTATATATATATATATATATATATATATATATATATATATATATATATACAGTATATATACAGTATATATATATAAATATATATATATATATATATATACACATATATATATATATATATATATATATATATATATATATATATATATATATATAAATATATATATATATATACACACAGATTCCACTGCATTAACCTCGAACTATTTAGTATTAACCTATATGGGTGTCATTGAACATTTAGCTGGGTTTATGTTGTTTGCTGTTTATGCTGCACAAAGTGAATTCCTCATGATGTTATTTTTTCATTCGTAAGTATGTTAAGCTGTAGATACAGTGCAAAAGGGCATTAAAATTAACCCGAATATGTCAAGAATTGCACCTTCACTTGAAAGCAATGTGCAGTCCACAGCCAGCATGGCTAACTGAAGTGCCTCAGTGCTCGCAGAATTCAACTGCTCTCACATCTGACTATACGCTTTCACATGTAAAACATATGTTTGGTGTGTACAATAAATCACAACACTTTATGCTGCTCTGCACACTCCTTAAAGATACTGTTTAAACATTATTAGATGTTTCATCAGCCTTCTTGAAGTGTAGGACGTTGGTATTTGGTACATTGGCAAGGTATTTTGGCAGCACAGTGGCTTAGTGGTTAGCTCTGTCGCCTTGCATCTTCAAGTTCTGGGATCGATTCCCATGTCGAGTCTGTGTGCATGGTGGGTTTCTTTCAGGTTTTCTTGTTTCCTCCAACGGTTCAAAGACATGCAGGTTAGGCTAATTGCCGAATGTGTGTGAATGTTGACCAAAGGTCCTACCACGGTCATACATAATGAGAATAAATATGGGTCACAATTGGCCTCCACAGTTCGTAGTTGGACTACAGAGGTTCCTGGATTGATGGATGGATGGTGTGGTATTTTAGTTATATTAACAAAAATTATGTCACATGGTATCATGTGATAGCGATTGTGGTATTAAAGTATCTGACAGAAGTTTAAGAAGCTTTTTAACCACAGCTATCAAACAGTCTGGTCAGCTTCCCAAAAAAGTTTTTTTTTTTCTTCTTAAACTGGCACTCATCCTACAATATTGTTTTCTAATTAAAGCCCAATGTTTTAAGTGTTTACAGTGATTGCATGTCCTTCAGAAAGCATGGATGAGAATAGAGAAGAAGTAAAGGTCATTGTAGCAGCTGATTAGCTTCCCAGCCACAAATAAAGCATTCAACAGCCCTAAGGGGTTTGTGCCAAGGAAAACGGCAAGGAAAAAAAAAAGGAAAAATGGTGGAGACAACGCCTCGCTAATAAGCCCTCCACTGTTAATGTGGCCTGACAGCAAGGGAATCTGACGAGGGAGGCTGGCTCCAGTATGCTCAGTCAAGCGGAAAGCTCCCAAACGGCAAGGCTAACGCAGGTCAAGTGATTTGGCGCCTCATGTGTATTAAAGCTATTTACAAGGGGCCGAAGGATTTACGCTGCTTTGACGCTGGTCTGCTCATTTATACGGTCTGGCACTAGGTGGTCATGTTGTCTGACCCTCTCAATCATTATTTCAGGCCAATAAAAAATGTTTCCTTTCATATATGTTTGGGTTGTGGGTGATGGGGGTGACAAAGTGAGAATGATTAAGTGCAGCTTTAGGGGCCCCATATGGACAGAGTTTCATGTATTTAAAATAGTTGTCTTTAGATGCTTATCTATCTATCTATCTATCTATCTATCTATCTATCTATGCAGATAGAAATATGTATGTTTTTATGTTTTTATTTATAATAAATATTTTGAATAGCACGCAATATATAGTTTGGATTTTTAAAGGATTGTGCTCACATCCTTGTTCATGCTGCCCCCTCATGGATGTTACCAGGAGTCCCAGTTGTCTTTTATCATATGTACATAGGTTGATAAAAGAAGTAAAGACAGACAGAAAGAAAGAAAGAAAGAAAAAGTTCCTATAGATGAAACTAGGATTTTCTTTTATACAATTAGAACGGTATTATATATCAAATCTAATTAAAAATAAAAATAATACATGCAGTTTACCTAGACTCATCAAAAAGATTTAGCATTTTTTATTTAAATGAACAACCCCTTAGGTTGACAACCCCTAGGTTGACAATTACTGAACCAATTAATTTGGGTCAGTTGTCAACAATTCTTTTAACCCTAACTAATATAATGCTGATGTACTGTAGGAGCTTCTCATTTCTTAAACAACCCTTTCAGATGACCTATCCTATCCATGTCAGTGAAATGTCACTGTGCTTAAGAAGAGTCAAATTATTAGCCTGCATCAAGCAAAGAAAAACAACTCATAAAAAACAAGAACTCATAAGTTAAGAACTGTCCGATGCATTATTAAAACCTGACAAGACCGTGCTTTATCTTCTAAATTCAAAAGTTTGAAATTTGACAGTAGAATACTTTACAACATATCAACAATTACGCATTCATTTTAATTGATCTACTATTAATCTTGGATCCCATCAAGTTAGGATTTTTTTTCGCTGTATGCCAGATCCATGATCGGACTGCTTGCTTCACATTCGAACTGCTGGCCTGCCAAGAACTCCTTTAATGTCTTAAACATGTGGAAATGGCTTGAAGTGAGGACAGGACTGTATGGTGTATTTGTAAACAGCAACTGAATTTCTGTAACGAGCATGTGGTGTTAGTGAATGATTGTGTTTACAATGATTGTGTACAGTGTTTACAGACAGATGCGTCTCTTCCGCAAGTCAGTGACAGGTTATCTGTTGTTTTTTTAAGGGTGAGCCATTCCACTTTGTAAATGATTAAAGGAATGACCACAGTGGGCTCTGAACCACCTCGGCTAGGACATACGGCCTCCTTTAAAATATTCGCTTCTTTAAAACATGATAAATATATTCTATCTATCTATTGTATCTATCTATCTATCTATCTATCTATCTATCTATCTATCTATCTATCTATCTATCTATTTGTGCGTCCATCCGTTTGTCCATTTAAAAAGACCTTATTATTTCATTATAATTTGTATTATGTCGTGCGGATAATGCGACAATTCAACTGCCATCAGGTGCCAGCAGGTGGTGCAATCTCCTAACACTTTAAACAGAATACACATCTCTCACACTAGTTACATCACTGTTACGCTGCATTGTCACTTGTGAGATAGTAGGTTTTGATACATAGTAAAATATATCCTTATGCAACACTCTAAAGTACATCAATAATACTGTATTTTGTGTATTTGCAGAATGACTTGATTATTTACACGTGATGAAACTTGGGAGAAGTTTAAGTTAAATTGATCAACTCTGATAAACAAATATTTAAACAAACATAATTAGGAGCAAGCTTAGTGGTGCAGCTTTTAGCAACGCTGCCTTACAGCTCCGGGGACCTGGGTTGTGTAAGGGTGGATCTTGTGTCAGTGTGGACATATGAGTTACCCCCTTAAAACATGCCTGTAAATGTGTACAGAATGACTGATGTGTATTCTCAGGGTGTATTCCAACCTGGTGGCATGGTGGCTTAGTGGTTAGCACTTTTGGCTGGCACCTTCAATGTTCGTGTTCAGTTCCCACCTCGGGTCTGTGTGCATATAGGTAGCATGTTCTCCCTGTGCTTGGTGGGTTTCCTTCCACAATCCAAAGACATGCAGAGTAGGCTAATTGGCTAATTAGTGTTCCCAAATTGCCCATAGTGTGTTAATGAGTGTGTGTATGTGTGTACCTGTGACGTACTGGCATCATGTTCAGGGTGTAGCCCATCTTGTGCAATAAGTCTCCTGGGATACCCTTTACGCAGGATCAAGTGGTTAACAATAAGTAAGTGAGAGTAATTCATCCTCATGCCCAGTTATAAAGGACTAATGGATGAATTCTGCACAGTGTATTCTTTTTTTATTTTAAACATATATATAAAAAAATATATTTATATTTAATTTATTTATATTAAATATAAATATATATAATATCTAAATATACGCTTACCTAAAGGATTATTAGGAACACCTGTTCAAGTTCTCATTAATGCAATTATCTAATCAACCAATCACATGGCAGTTGCTTCAATGCATTTAGGGGTGTGGTCCTGGTCAAGACAATCTCCTGAACTCCAAACTGAATGTCAGAATGGGAAAGAAAGGTGATTTAAGCAATTTTAAGCGTGGCATGGTTGTTGGTGCCAGACGGGCCGGTCTGAGTATTTCACAATCTGCTCAGTTACTGGGATTTCCACGCACAACTATTTCTAGGGTTTACAAAGAATGGTGTGAAAAGGGAAAAACATCCAGAATCCGGCAGTCCTGTGGGTGAAAATGCCTTGTTGATGCTAGAGGTCGGAGGAGAATGGGCCGACTAATTCAAGCTGATAGAAGAGCAACTTTGACTGAAATAACCACTCGTTACAACCGAGGTATGCAGCAAAGCATTTGTGAAGCCACAACATGCACAACCTTGAGGCGGATGGGCTACAACAGCAGAAGACCCCACCGGGTACCACTCATTTCCAGTACAAATAGGAAAATGAGGCTACAATTTGCACAAGCTCACCAAAATTGGACAGTTAAACTCCTGGAAAAATGTTGCCTGGTCTGATGAGTCTCGATTTCTTTTGAGACATTCAAATGGTAGAGTCAGAATTTGGCGTAAACAGAATGAGAACATGGATCCATCATGCCTTGTTACCACTGTGCAGGCTGGTGGTGGTGGTGTAATGGTGTGGGGGATGTTTTCTTGGCACACTTTAGGTCCCTTAGTGCCAATTGGGCATCGTTTAAATGCCACGGGCTACCTAAGCATTGTTTCTGACCATGTCCATCCCTTTATGACCACCATGTACCCATCCTCTGATGGCTACTTTCAGCAGACATGCACCATGTCTCAAGGCCCGAATCCTTTTAAATTGGTTTCTTGAACATGACAATGAGTTTACTGTACTAAAATGGCCCCCACACTCACCAGATCTCAACCCAATAGAGCATCTTTGGGATGTGGTGGAACGGGATCTTCGTGCCCTGGATGTGCATCCCACAAATCTCCATCAACTGCAAGATGCTATCCTATCAATATGGGCCAACATTTCTAAAGAATGCTTTCAGCACCTTGTTGAATCAATGCCACATAGAATTAAAGCAGTTCTGAAGGCGAAAGGGGGTCAAACACCGTATTAGTATGGTGTTCCTAATAATCCCTTAGGTGAGTGTACATAATGTGCAAACAAAAGTAACAACACAACAACATGACACTTTTTATCCCATTTTGTTAAAGAGATGGATGACTTGTAAAAATGTGAATAAATGGTTGTTTTAATAATTAGGTAGAGATTTAATGTTGTGGAAAGTCTGTAACATAATAATAATTTTCGTTCTAACAGCTATAAGCAGTCATTTATTTAATTAGGTTTTTTATTTCTCTCAAGTTAATTACATGGGAGAAAAAAAAATTATATTATAGAGTAATAGCTTGCAGTGGCATGGTGGCATATGAGTTAGCACTGTGGCCTTGCACCTCCAGGGTTGAGGGCTCGATTCCTGGCTGGGGTCTGTGACCTTGCATAGAGGGTTTCCTCTGGTTAATCCAGTTTCCTCCCACAGTCCGAAGACAGGCAGATTAGGCTAATTGGTATTTCCAAATTGTCAGTAGTGTGGGACTAAGTGTGTGCATGCCTGTGCCCATCACCCAGCGCCCTCCTGCATGTACCCCGCCTAGTGCCTGAGTTACCTACAGTACGCCCCCCCCCCCCCCCCCCCCCTGTAACCACAAGCCCTGTAACCACAAGCCCTGAATATTATACCCTGAAGATCTGCCAATGCCACATCTTGATCTCTGGCACTGGGGATTCCCCTTCAAAATTCCTAAATATATAAGAAAGCTTCAATATCTCAATGACTACAATGTTATCAAAATCAGTACAACTTTATCTGTAAGCTATCCAAAATATATGGCAACATTTATAGGGAGGCCTGAACCCTTAATTAAAAAAAAAACTATTTTCCAATAAGCCAAGCACTACATGGTAATGCAATGCATAAAATCATGCGACCAAATCTGAATCTGAATCCGAAATCTGAATCTGAACAAATGAAAATTGAGACAATGTGGTTCCAATCTTCAGCTGTCCAATTTTTGTTGAAGCTGTGTCCTTGGATGACAGGAGCAAAACCCAATGTGGTTTTCTGCTGTTGTAGCCCCTCCACCTCCTGGTTCGATGTGTTGTGTGCTCTTTAAGGCTTTTCTGTGCATGCTTATAAAAAGTAATTATTTAAGTTATTGTTGCCTTCCTATCAGTTTAAACCTGCCTGGCCATTTTCCTTAGATTTTTCTCTCTTATAAACAAGCAATTTCTACTTCCAGACCTGACACTCAACCTGTCCAAACTCTAACAGCTAATGTGGAAATCACAGCAGTTTCTAAAATACTCAAACCAGTTCATTAAAAAAGTAACTGAACCTAAAGCTTTTGTATCTGCATGCTTTTGTAATCTGGGCTGCTGCCACATGATTGGCTGATAGCACAACTACTGTACAATACGGAGCCGGTGCAAAGGTTTTTACTGTATAATGAATGCTATCTGTTATATAATACAATCTATATGATGATGAGCACACATATATTGTTAATGATTTTTATTGGACAGGACTAAATGACTACAATCCTGTGGCTCTGACATCTGTGGTCATGAAGTTCTTCAAAAGACTGGTATTGGGCCACATGCAGAGCACCACAGGACAGCAACACTGTTGGATCCCCTTCAGTTTGCATACCAGCCAACAGTGGATGACACTGTGTACAAGGTTGTGCACTACATTCTGCAACACCTTGACTGTTCAGGCACATATAGTACTGTGCAAAAGTCTCAAAAGCCTTTTTTTCTTTCTTCAAATCAAATCAAATAAAATCAAATCAAATTAAATCCAACTGTGGGAAAAAAACAATTTCCAAACAGTATCTGGAGGAAACTCACCAAGCACAGGAAGGCGGGAAACAAACCAGGACCATGAAGGGGCACAGCTACCTTGCTGCAAAAATCAAATCCATCTCCAAATGTCCTAAAGATACAATTTAAATATTGGTTGGTTATGTAACAACCTCAGCAGCAACCTCATTTCCCCTCTTATCAATTCCACCCACTCAGCATTCATCAGTATACTAATATACACCGGCCTGATCATCTGTTCCTCCTCTGCACCTGTTTCTTACTGGTTTCTCATTCTTAAGTTAGATATTTTCATGCTTAAAAGATTCATAGGTCCCTGTGTGGCTTAACAAACAAAAAACTGGGTGGCGCATAATACTGTACATGACACTCATTCCTGCTGTTTGAGGTATCACACACATGCATACTTGATTCATATTGTCTATCTGTTTATGTACTTTGTACTGTATATTGTCTTTATATAATGTATAATGATAATATGTTATGTATTTCCTGTGTACTGCAGGCTATCTGTAAATAACATGTATGTCATCTGTATTTATGTGTGTATTTAATAAGAGTCACAGCCAGAACCAAATTAACTGTGTATGTTAACATACTTGGCCAATAAATCTAATTCTTATTGTTTAGATTACTCTTTGTTTCTTTATTTTTACTTATTTTTAGAGGTTGTCTCTAGGATTAATTCTGCATCCTTTGAATAATCGAGATTTGTTTATTCCTTTTTCTTTTTTTTCAAGATGATCTGCTCTTTGATTCGTTGAGGTGTAGGCTAGTTTTGTTACCATTTAACATACAAACAGCCAATATGCTCTTTAATAAATCAGATTTAGTGTAGGTGGCACATATCTGCTGTACTTCTGTCTTAGTGAAGTAATTGGATATACAGTATGAGTTGTACAGTATATGCTTTAGGATATTTTTAGGATAGATTACCCTGACTTCAATAATCATCTTCTTCTTTCTCTTTTGGCTGTTCTCTTTCAGGGGTCGCCACATCGAACCATCTGCCTTCATCTAACCCTATCCTCTGCATCCTCTTCTCTCACACCAACTAACTTCATGTCCTCTCTCACTGCATCCATAAATCTCCTCTTTGGTCTTCCTCTAGACCTCCTGCCTGGCAGTTCCAACCTCAGCATACTTCTACCAATATATTCACAATCTCTCCTCTGAACATCTCCAAACCACCTCAATCTGGCCTCTCTGACTTTATCTTCAAAACATTTAACATGGGTTGTCCCTCTGATAAACTCATTCTTAATCCTATCCATCCTCGTCACTCCCAAAGAGAACCTTAACATCTTCAGCTCTGCTACCTCCAACTCTGCCTCCTGTCTTTTCTTTCAGTGCCACTGTCTCTAAGCCGTAGAGCATCGCTGATCCCATCACAGTCCTGTACACTTTTCCTTTCATTCTCGCTGATACTCTTTAATCGCACAATTCACCTGACACTTTTCTCCACCCGCCTCTTGACCTCCTTTCCACACTCTCTGGACCATTGATGCTAAGTACTTAAAGTCCTGCACCTTCTTTACCTCTGCTCCCTGTAGCCTCACCGTTCCACTTGGGTCTCTCTCATTCACACACATTTCTTCCGTCTTGCTGCTGCTAACCTTCATTCATCTGCTTTTCAGAGCGTCCCTCCACCTCTCCAAATTTTCCTCTACCTGTTCCCTGCTTTTGCTACAAAGCACAATGTCATCTGCAAACATCATAGTCCATGGAGATTCCTGTCTAACCTCATCTGTCATCCTGTCCATCACCAGAGCAAACAAAAAGGGGCTTAGAGCCGATCCTTGATGCACCTCCACCTTGAACTCTTCTGTCACACCTACAGCATATCTCACCACTGTCTTACAGCTCTCATGCATGTCCTGCACCACTCTAACATATTACTCTGCCACTCCAGAACTCTTCATACAACAGACTTCCTGACTTGAATAATGAATTATAGCAAATAAAATGCAGTGAAAAGACACGATTATACCTTTATGATCATTAATATTTAATATTTACTGTAGGAGAGATCCCAATGGCAAAAATGTGATTAAGGACTTTGGTGTGATAATTTTACAGACAAAAACACATGCTTTTTTGGCGCATGTATCAGAGGTTCTGCTTACAAGCTGCATTATTACAAGTATAAAATTATTTTGTGAAAATGTTATAGAATTTTAGAAAAGTAAAATTACTGCCACCCCCCCCCCCCAAAACAAAACCATTTTTTTCTTTTCTTTTATTTCTTGAAGGTCTTTCTAAAGTTAAGAAAAAAAGCACCATCCACATTGAAAATAACAATTTACCTATTTGCCTATATTACCTAAATGAATAAATAGATAAATAAGTTGATCACATGGTGATAAAAGGCAGTTTAGTTCCACATAATTGACATCTTTTAGTTAAATGTATGTTTACTCTTTAATTGGCATGTTTGTGTTTTTTTAATGGTAAAAACCCCAGATAGGGTTAATATTTGAAACCCAGCTTTAGTACAGAGGACAGTTCGAGGCCGTAGACTCAAGGCTCCTCCTTCAGCGTTTAGGAAAACATTCCAACTAGAGGAGAGAGCCAGAGAATTTGAAACCCCAGCAGTCGTTCCTGTTCATGGTCACTTCTTTGATCACATTTTCCGAAGACACATCTCCGAGTTTGTGCCCAAGGCAGACTGCTTGAGTAGCGCAGACGGTTTTTTCAGTGTCCTGGTGCAGCTTGAAGAAAAGTTCAAAGTGTCCGACATCTGAACTCACCATGAAAGTAGGCTACTTCTTTTCTATTCTCCTCAGCGTGCTTGCTCAGCTCTCTCAGGCCCAATACCACTACCAAAACCTGATGAACTACCTGGAAAGCCGAATGGCTGTTTTGGAGGTAAGAGTATACAGTATTTGTTAGATCCTACCAGATTAAACTCAAAATATCAAAATGAAGCTTTTATCTTTACCATATATGGTAATGGCATTAATCTTTCAGCCAAGTTCACTTTCCTAAAATCTATTTGGTTTGCAATGGCTTAAATTTATTTTCTATTCTTTCACAACTTATCGGTGAGGCAGTGAGCAAAATGACTACAGCGAGCCGCTTAAAAAGAGTAGCCAAGAATAATCAGGATGACGACTTTTAGCATATCCTTAAATCATCATGCGAGCTTCATGTGTTCAGGATAAAATTATGAAATATGAGAGGTGTTCGAATCAAACCAGTACTTTTGATTGTGCAGAATAACAGAACACAGAAGAAATATATATTTATCTATTTAATCCCCTGCTACATTAATACACTAGGTAGAAAGAAAGCTTGGACCCTGATTAGACCTCCTGCTTCAGGTCTGAAACGCTGGCATCCCTGGAACTCTTTTAACGGCCCAAAAATTGTTTACGGTCTTCTTTAAAACGCCATTTAAATGTTTTACTGTAGTGAAGAGCTTCATCACTGTATGGTTGTTAAAGTCTTCTGTCAATATCAATCAATTTTACCCCTTCATTTACTATAAAATTTCTTCACAAGTCCTTAATTGATTTGAACCCTTCTCAGGAGTACAATACATACATTCCAGATTCTGTTTTAACCAAAACTTTCTTTTAATCAATCTTTATATTATCATTATAGTACGTTTGTATTAAACAACGATCCCAAGAACAAGGAATAAGTATCTAAAGCAAGAGATTATATTTAATTCTATATATATATATATATATATATATGCTGTATCTTATCTTGAAAACTAAGGAATACTTTATGTTATATGACACACTGAGTAGTTAAAGCATAAAATATTTTACTTGCTATCTTTAAAAAAGATTAACATGCAGTTGGAAAATAACTGTAAAAACTGGTGTTAAATTAAATTTGTTGAAGATATATTCCAAAGACATTGGTTATGGCAAATATTTTGGAGAGTAACATAACAATGCTTTAAGTTAAATAGGAATAATGGTAAAAGTAAAGGTGATTTATGCATGTGACACTTAAGTGATTGTATGAAAGCGTCAAAAGACTGGTTTAAGACCTTATAAACACTTCGAAAACCAACTAATTGGGGACTCTACACAATAGCAGTTTAACAATATGTCATTGACCAACGGTGCTGTGCAGTGCTGCATCGACAAGCAAAATCCCATTACACACCAGACACATGTGCGATCCTCAGCATATTTGTTATCAGTGGAATTGAACATACTCAACCTTCTTATGCATTATTTATTCCCCAACCTTGCAAATTATGGTATGCACACCATAACTGCACATACTGTACTATTAATGGTACTGACTCTTGAATATCAATATTGGTTTATATACACCAACAGAAACCTGATATTATCTTATTTTATTTTGTGTAGTTATATCGCTTTAATACGAGGCTTTATCTTCTAATGTGACAATATTAAGGACTATAAATACTGATTGACTTAAAAGACTAAGCATCCTTTCTCTGGTGTTTGCTTAACTGCTTGTATTATTTTTCACTATCTCTCTCTCAGAGGATGTAATATTACCTTTGTATTTCTTTCAAATGATGGGCAAATTTAAGAAGATAAAAAAGGCAAAGATACTGTACATCAAATGATTTAACAGTTTAATAGGCATGATTATATATTCTACAAAAAGAACCTTTTGGATTGTGTTTAGAAATTCTCTATACCACTGAATTATATATACCTATTTGCACCATGGTGTAAATGGAACCATTTGTAAAATTAACGAATTATGGGAATAATCACTTTTAGCGATAGCCGGTTGTGCATTTAGATGGTTTAAATTTAATTGCTATGAATAGCTTGACACTGAAGCTATTATACCTAAGCAATGTGTTACTGTACGTATTAAGATGTTATCAATTGCATAATAAAATCTTATTATGCAATCGATGACATCTTGATACTGTTTGTACAGTAACACATTGCTTAGGTATAATAGATTCAGTACAAACAGTACAAATACACACACACACACAAGATGTGTAGATAAATGCACTTTGTGTTATACAGCAGAAATTGTTACAGGTGCAGGCTGAAAGGCTTTATTTGTAAAAGTGGCAGACTAATCCAAAATGCAAGGTAAAGTTGTATTTTTAACTGCCATGGTTTAGGTGAACAAACAGATCATGGCAGACAATGACCGTAATCAGGAACCAGGAAAGGAGACAAAGATTAAACTCAGAAAAGCAATCAATATAACAAGGCAAGCTTTAAGAGAACAATCCACCCTGAATGAGTGTTTACTGTCTGAATATATGAGGCGTTTGTGTGAGATGTGTGTGATTAATAATTAAGCAGCTTGAGCATGTCAATGGATGTGTGAACAAACAATTTTGAAATTATATGGATGATACGTTTTTTTGGGAGGTAAGCTAACCAACAGTAAAAAAGCGCAAAAAACAGAGAAAATCTAATAATTATTTTGATTAAAAGAAATACATGTTAGCATCAAAGGTGTTTTTGCTTTTTAAGTACAGTTTTAAATTAGGTCAAAGTAGAAAAGTGAAAAAAGCTTACATTTGTTTACATTTGAAAAGAAAAGTACAAGAATGACTCACCAATAAAATTACATTTACCTCTACTATCACGTTGATGTTAGATAGTGATGGCAAATCATACAAAATCAGACATCAGAAGACTACAAAGGACGGTTCAGACTGATGAAAGGATTATCTGTGCTCCGCTGCTCACCCTTCAAGAACTGTATATAGCCAGAGTTAAGAAAAGGGCTCAGAAAATAACTTTGAGAAAAATCTTAAATCCAAACCATCTTCTTGTTGAACTTTTGCCATCTGGTCGGCACTACAGAGCACTGAACACCAGGACAGCCAAGCACAAGAAGAATTAAATACACCCAATAAACAGTTAGGTGATCTCCCCACTGTAAACAATAAAAATGTGCAATATTAATATGTACAATATTGTGCATACCACTAATATTTATTTGATAATCTTATTCCATTTCTAGTTAATTGTATTCTTACTCACTCACTCATTGTCTATACCACTTTATCCTGTATTCAGGGTCATGGGGGGGCTGGAGTCTATCCCAGGAGACTTGTGAGTGGGGTATAAGGCGGGGTACACCCTGGACAGGGTGCCAATCCATCACAGGGCACACTCACATGCAAATTTACACACTGTGGGCAATTTGGTTATGTTAAACCAGTTAGCTTAATCTGCATGCCTTTGGATTGTCGGAGGAAACTGGAGTGCCTGGAGAAAGCCACCAAGCATGGGGAGAACATGCAAACTCCATGCACACAGATCCTGAGACCCTGGAGGCAGGAAAACAAGTAACAGTTGGAGGCAAGCAACAGTGCTAACCACTTATGCTATGTGCCGCCTAGTTGTTCATTTTATTTTTTTTATTTATTTATTTTTTGTGTATTATTGTCATCTCTAGAATTCTTCTGTCACCAAAACAAATTCCTGGTATGTGCAAACGTTCTAGGCAATAAAGCTATTTCTGATCTTGTTTCAAGACACCTATGTAAAAAAAAAATCATGTAAAGTAACAACAGTAACAACAAGATTTAATCCTAATCTCTCCAATGTTAGTTAGCATGTGTCGCAGTGTGCACCAGTGATGGGAGTGTGCCTCAATCTGTTATTTCTCCTCGCTCACTTTGCAGGCTCACTAAATAGGCAGCCTCCCCTTCTGCAGGTGTGCGAAGGGGCAGGGCTGCTGGAAATGAGCACGGCTGTGAAGTTATCAGTGCTGATAGGCCTAATGGGCCTAATCGCAGGCTTCTCAGTGTGTTATAAAAACCAGATGGAGATCGTAGCTCGGGGTCTGGTCTGGCGCTGGAGATCCACAGAGTAGAGTTGTGCAACGAATGCTCAAAATGCGGAAGAGTGGCATGTGAGCGGGCGGACGAAATGAGCCCCAGGGAATTTAAAGAAATGAAACTGAAAGCAGTCATTTAATTAAAGTGTGAAGGATCGCCATAGAGACATTGGAAGGGAAAAACGGGGAAAAGAGTGCTCATGGAGATGCAGGAGCTGCTGCTGCACCCACTCTGCCTGGTCCTTCCTCACTGCAGTCTCTCACCAGCCTGTGCCTGCATGGCAGATGGGCACTGCCACTAGTCCTGCACATGCACACACCTCCTTGACTACTTTCCTTTCCGTTCTTTCCATCCTCCGTCCATAAATTTTTTTGATTGTGGTGTGTTTGTGGTGCCGCCCATGCGTCGAACCCGTTACACATGATAATAACTTTGATACTAACTAGCCAGCTTGATTTTACATTATAAACTTGTGTGCATAGTAGCAGATGTACAGGTAGTGACTGAAAATGTAGTAGGTGAATTTCAAAAGTCAAAAGAAAAGTCTTTCTTTTCAACTGCACATTGACCTTTGACATTTGACCAAACACCACAACTTGAATCCTAATCCTTAAAAGAAGGAAAGGTTTTGTCTGTACATAGGTCAGAACTCACTTTTTCAATTATATCTTTATGTTTCATATGCAAATAACCAGGCTCAGAAAAAAATCTGTCTGTATGTCTGTATGTCTGTATGTCTGTCCAGCCTATTTTGTCACCGCATCACAGTAAACTGGCTAGACAGAATTTAATGAAACTTTGCCAGTCCTTGGTACCGGTGTACCAATAGCGCTGGTATTTGCCTGGTGTTAGTTCTGCACCACGAATAAAATCTAAATGTTGGGTAGAAGGCACATTACGAGCAGTTATGTGCCGGATTACATCACAGACAGGTGGACATGTACGTGGGCTTCAACCTGAAATGTTAATATCTCTGATTACATTTAAGCTGATCAGCTTATTAACCTTTAATTTTAACCTTTTAACTATTTCTACCAACTCTTATCCCATCCATGTATTATGTACTAACGCTTGTTCATAAATAAAAGACTAGACATACAGTACAGTAATATTTGTCTTAAAAATAGGTCACATATTTTGACTTATATGTCTTTTATAGCCATAAAAACCAACAACATTTTGTGTTTATTTGTATCCAGGAACGTATCACATTATGGCAAGAGCAGAACAACCGTTACAACACTGACCTGAAGAATTTTAGGCATCAGGCTGCAGATCTGCTGGAGAAACTGGGCAAGGAGCATGAGAGTCTCCGGGGAGACCTGGAGGGAGCTGGGGTGCGGGTGGACCGAGTGGAGCGTGAAATGGACTACATCGAAACCAAAAACCCACCCAAACCTTGTGTTAAAGCAGCGGACAAAATGGTTGAACAAAGGCCGGTGACAAAGGAGAGGAAGAAGAAGGATGAGTTCTTTGAGGTTTCAGGTAAGCCACTGAAAATGTCAGGGGGTTAAGGGGATTCTTTGAAAGTGTACCCTGTACCTCAGTCATTCATAATGCTGTATTAAAACAAAAACCTTGATGATCATTAGCTACTCATTCAATTATGCACTGGTGTTGATTGAATTCTCTGCGCAAAAACACTATATTGAGAAGCCAGGAGTTTCTGTATTGGAATCGAAGGCATATGTTGTATTACGTTTATTAATATTGTTATTATGATCATTATTTATTGTTTTTATACAGTTTTCCTTCCTTTCTTGCATTACATACTCATACAACCTTATTCAGACAATCATATAACTGGTCATCAGTGTAATCATAAAAAACATAAAAATTAGAAAAGTGCTTTATTCAACTAAAATGGGTGACAATTGAGCTGCATATACAATTTCAGTGTGTTTCCCTTTATAATCTTTGTATTTGTTTATTTTTTACTTACATTAATCAGTTCTGCTACGGTATGTTCAAGTTTTTCAGTCAATCTGCTGAAGTACTTTGCTGGGCCTGCATCCAGGCCAGTATTCACCAGGTGACAACCCCTGATTTAGGGAAACTGAAAGTCTAAAGAATCTTCTTAGTTCACATGGTTTCCTCATTTTGCCATAAATCCTTTATACAAAGTTTATTTTTTTAAGCAATTTGGATCAAACTAGACCATTATTTTATATCAGGAGATAAATCAAATGTTTAAAATTTTACTCATTGCCCATAAAGCATCCAGGCTTACTAAGCCAGGTTGATGGTTTGTTACTGTACATACTGTACAGTAGGGGAAAATTTTTCAGTTTCCATATGTTTGCGTTCTGGATAATTTGACATTAACAGCTTTCAAAATGTTTAAATAGAGAACAAAAGAACAAATCCAGGCTCATTTTGGTATTTCCTGTACTAATTATTATTCATTACCCAATTTCATAAGGCCTGGTGTCCATTTGTATCTGTGTGTATTTGTTTGTTCTGGCATGTTGGTTATTTTGAGGAACTCGATCATGGCTTTGAGCGCCGCTGGCTGGTGCACAGGTTCAGATGAGGTTTCGTTCAAACTCAGCACATATTAACAAAGTCCTTTATCATGCCCTGAGGACTGGATCATTCCAGCTGCTGATGGATGTTATGTCCCTCTACACTGCAAAGTCTTATCGATTTTAGGCCAAAACAGAGAGGATTACCTGCAGTTGAGCCTGACTATTTCCTTAAAATGTGCCTCGCTTTTCTGCTCATAACTGTCACAAATCACCTTAAATGACACCTTTGTAACAGCTGAAGCCTTTATAATTTTGGGGAAGTGTATAAGCTGTTCTCTGAAGTGACCTTTTCTTATCTTGTAATCTTATTTTTTATATCTATGAGCAAAGTACAGTGGGAAAGTGGAGAAGTCTTGCCATTGAATAGTGGATACAGTCCTATTATGATAATTTCAGCGCTTCATCTAGGCCACTTTCATCTTGGCCTCATTTCCATTCGGTGAACATCTTGTTCTTTCTCAGTAGTTCTGAGTAAAATAGTTTCAGGAAGTTAAGTTTTATATTTTTGTGCGTTTTATTGATTTTGGCTCCAAGTTTCATTTCCTCAGGCTAAATGTGTGCCACTGGTGCCTTAAAAGAAAAAATATATATTAAAATATTAAATAGACAGGTAGGCTCATCACATCACAGACTTCATCACATTATCTTAACCTAGAAGGTTATGGCTGAACCACCAACATTATTGAATTCTTGTGAAATTAAGAAATGTGGTCATAAAATAACATGAATAGAGATTATTTAAACACTTAGTGAATAATTTGAACAACATTGAGCGCTGTAATCAAAGCTAAAGGTGAAAAAGTGAAATCACAGAGTGTGAGACTTTTTTTTTTGCTATGCAGTAAAGTACTATACATAATCTTATATAATGTTATAAAAGAAATATAAATAAAAGAAAAGGTTTTGTCTGTTCATTGGTCAGAACATGTTCTTTCAATAAGTCTCTTATGAATAAGTTCATTACATTTGATATGCTGTTAAGCCTGTGCCATAAATTAAATCATGTGAAAGTTAAAATTGAGGTTATGAGCAGTTATTTGCCATAATACAAACCGGAAGGTTTGATGTGCCAAACTGTACGTCTTAAATCGACTGCTGGACAGAATTTTTAGAAACTTTTGCAGAACTTACTGTAGATATCTGCTGGAAGTTTAACCTGCACCATAAGTAATATCAAAATGTTAAGTAAAAGCGATGTTATGAACAGATATGTGCCGGATTTAATAATGCATTTTAAAATAAGCTACTAATAAACTACTCACTTAGCGTTAACAAAATATTTGCACCGATAGATATTAAATAGAAAATCTAAACTGAAGATTTTTACTGGGATTACTTCATTCTTTCACTGCTAAAATAACAGTGAATTATAACATGCTGGAGTCGTTTTAAGACAAACTTTATCCTTATATAATCTACTGATTTCTCATGTTTCATGCATTTTTTGTTCTTTGTAAATTTGCAACACCTTGGTGATTAAAAAGAATCCATGCCTACTATAAAAAACTGAAACATTTTAAATTAGGCTATTAATCCTTCTTTTTTTAAATAACAACTGTTTAAAATTAGTTTATACAGTACTTTACTGGAGGACTCAGGAATATATGTACAGTAAAGCAAGTAAGCTCTAGTTGTAATGCTGATTTCAATCGGTTTTACACAATCATTCGCTAAAAGGTTAATTACGACCCTAGTAAGAAAACTAAATGTTAAGTTTATTAAGTTGCATTAATGTTAAGTTAATGCAACTAAATGCATTTATATCTGATCACAGTTTTCCATTAGTGTATTTGCTTGCAAGCTTGCCACTGAAAATTGATGATGAATTTATTTCTCCACAGTTTGCACCGACATTGTGTCACATATCCGAGCTATGAAGATCCTGAAAAGACTGGGCAGCACCAAAGGGGTCTGGACTAAAGATGCCAGGACAGCTAAGGTCTACGTCTTTAATGGAACGTATGAGGACACTCTGTATGAGTTCAAGTCAGTAAAAGAGCTTTCTGCATCATCTGGCTTGTCCAAAGGCCAGCAGATTATCCTCCCTTCTACATGGAATGGTACGGGCCATGCTGTCTATGATGGCTTCCTTTACTATGTAACTGAAAGATCTGAGTTGCAGGTGATTAAGTTTCATCTGGAGAATAGAACGTTGGTGGATAGTGCAGTACTTCCAGTACAGGACCAGTTGTCAGTGTTCAGCTTCAACCCAGAAACCATAGTCGACCTTATTGCAGACGATGAGGGACTCTGGGCTTTATACACTGTTGGGGACACCATTAACCTGGCCAAGATGGACGCTGACACACTGGACATCGAGCAGATGTGGGACACAGCATGTACCAGAAACAACGCTGAAGCAGCATTTTTTCTTTGTGGCACCCTGTATGTCGTCTACAACACTAGACCCCCCAGCCGCTCTAAAGTCCAGTGTGTATTTGATGTTAATGACATGGTGACCCCTGAAGAAGCCCCACTTATCTACTTCCCTAGGCGCTTTGCTGCTCACTCCAGTCTGAAGTATAATCCTGTTGAGAAGCAGGTGTATGCTTGGGATGATGGTTACCAGATTCTCTACAGGATGTCCCTGAAGAAGAAGCTGTGGACCATAATGCCACCTCCGGAGGAATAACTGCTCATGCAAAGAGACTACAAAAAACAAACACCTGACTGGAAAGATTGTACAGTACATTATTATTAACACACACTCAGAACTTTAAAATAACTCGCACATTTTTATAAAGGTAAATATAAAAAAAAATACATTAGTACAAGGCAATATGTCATAGTTCATTATTGTGTCACAGTTTTTAAAGCATTTGTTCAAGTATGTTAAATCGTATGAAATCCATCAAAACATTATTTCTTAATATAACATTCAAGGAAAGTATTCATGAGATCAGATCAGCTGCTAAAACAATAAATCAAGAAAACAATTCTTATTGGCTTTGGTGCCACTTTATAATGATGTGACTATTTGTGCTCGTCTCTGAGAATTAATCTGTGATAAAAAACAAAGAATCAGAAGAAATTAAATGACTCATTTGACAACTTTATTTCTGCTTGTTTGAAATACAAGTACAGTTGTTCAACAGTTTTCTTACAAGTACAAATTAGCAATATAAAATTGGAAAGTCGTTAAATTCACAAAGGAGAGGAACAAAGGTTCTTAAATTACACAGAACAAAGTTACTTGAAGTCGTTATACAGATTCCACCTACACCAGAAACAGACCGTGTCTATAGTGTTGGGGCCTGAGGACATCATAAACAAGGTTGGTACAGGTAGGAGTCAAAGCAGTACATCAGGTTGTCAAGTCATCAGATGGTCACCTGCAGTTATTCACCAAAATATTTAATCTATTTCATTACATAGAAACATGTAAACCTCAACAAGTGTAGTGTACTGTATGATCTTCTATTAAGTATCTACTTTCAAATGGTGATATCTGGTTTTCAGGAACTGCAGTGAACAGTCAGGGAATGAGAGTAATGCTCATCGTTTCTAGGGAGTTGCACAGTCCATGTGCATTTATCACTAGCAGCTCTTTCACAGATGTTAAGTCCACCATAATCCTCCTCGAGCGCCTCTTGATTTAAAACACACCACAGCACGGCGATGTGACATCCAAGAGGAAGTGTCTAATCCAATCTAATGCTGTTCCCATGTGTTCTACACCCTAATGTCAAGATTTTAAAGCAAATAAGAATGTCTATAGAGCACTGAACTTAATGTGATTCTATGTTATAGTGTACAACAGAAATGTGGCAGCCTGAAAAAAAAAAATCTAATAAACGGTCTCCTCACAATTGGCATGTTCAGTATATACATTTTGCCCCACACCGCTATACATACATAAATAAATTAATTTATTGTTTTTGGCCTCACAACATTGAAGAGTAGGGGTTGCAGGTGGGAATGCATGTGATAGCGCCTTAAAATTGAGATTTTTTTTAACTGTTAAAGGTACAAATCGTGTTCAGTAGTATCAAGTTTGCTGCTCCCTTTGGGCACTTCAGTTTCCTCCCACAATCCAAAGTCGAGGTGTATGCTGATTGGCATTTCCAAGTTGCCCATATGCCGTATGACTGGGTGTGTGGTTACAGTATGTGTGCTCATGCCCTGCAATCAGCTAGAATCCCACTCTGGAATACAGCAGGCTCCAGGTCACCCATAACTCTACACAGGATAAGCGGTATAGATAACAACTGCATGGATGATTTCATTACTACGTTAATGAGTATCAAAGCAAAACAAAAGTTTGCTGCTCGGAATACGTCTACATGAGATATTTCCTTCAGAAAAAACTATTTGAACCCACCTTGTTTAACTAAGTAATCTCACTGGGATGCTGCAAATTTATACTAAAGAGCTGCTGCTGTAACCACAATCATAAAGTCCTGCGCTCTTAGTCTGCTTGTACTGAACATTTCAGTGAACTTTGAACTGTCTCTACTAACCTACACCTGTATGCTGTCTTTTTCCATTTTTCTTTCCAGTCAGATTTTGCTGCCCCAAGGTTCCCTGGATAAGCATCAGGCTTCCTGTGAGCCTACACAGGGGTTAAAGTTATAGACAATGGATATATACAGTACATTCACTGGCCACTGTTTTAGGTAAACTTTACTAGTTGGACTGGATTGGACCACTTTTGCCTTTAGGACTGCCTTGCTTCTTCTTGGCATAGATCCGACAAGATGGTGGAAACATTCCTTAGAGATTTCAGTCCATATTTACATGATAGCATCACACAGGTACTGCAGGCTTGCTGGCTGCACATCCATGATGCAAATCTTCTGTTCCACTACATCCCAAAATGTGCTCTAGTGGATTGAGATCTGGTGACTCTGGAGGCCATTTGTGTTCAGTGAACTGATTGTCTCATTCCAGAAACCAGTTTGAGATGATTGTAGTTTTGTGATATGGCACGCTATCCTTTGGTCATAAAGGGATGCACTTGGTCAGCAGCAACACTCAGTTAGGCTAAGAGGTGGTACCCTAGAAACAGCTATGCATGAAAATCCCAGTAGATCAGCAGTTTCAGAAAAGTTTTAAATGGCAATGTGATTGGCTGATTGAATATTTGTGCTAACAAGCAGTGTACCTAATTAAGTGATTGTTGAGTAGAGTGTATATACCCAACTACATGCACGTTTTGAACATGATGTGTGGGTTTAAATTACTTTTACATTTTCATAATATTAAAAGTACTTCTTAAAATGTACTACATTTGGCAGTTCATTATATTATTAAGTAAAATTTTCCTGAAAACATGGTGGTTATGGTACATTTTTAAAGTAAGAAAAACAACAGGAGAACAGAGATAAGACAAATGATCTCCTACTAATGGAATAAAGGTGAAGGGGACAAGGACAATTAGCATATGCAACTGTCAACTTGCTTTGAGTGGGAGAAAAAACTGAAGACTGACATTTTGGAATATTTTTGAGTGATAACTTGTCTCATTGTAATCTAATGTCAAAATGTTGTGAAGGTCCTAGGGCAAAATGTGCAAAAGTCAGCAGGACTGCAATAATATTTCTGATGGATTTCCCAGACTGCCACACAAAGAGCATCATAACGTTCACAAAGCAAGAACATCAGTTATAGCATTAAAATATGAAAACCTGGAAATCACCACATCACAAAGGACAAACATGAGCTTGTTCATGTTTTTAGGTTAAACAATTAGGAAAAATAACTAGATGGAACAAAAATTTACAAAATGCTAATTTTAACTTATAGACTTTTGGCCCCTCCCCATTAGATGGTTTTGGCTTTATTGCATGTTTTAAATTCCTATTTATATAATTTTTATCACTTTGTGCTCTTATCTGATATGACATTTGTCACAAATTAACATGAAATGTCATCGGACATTCATTTCATGGTTTTAATCACCCTTGGAGGATGATATAACAGCTTTGAATTAAATTACTTGTATTAAGTGTTGTGCGCTAGATTGTGATGGAGAAGAAATGCAACCTGCTTCCATAACAAAATAAAACAAAAGTATTTCATTATTTTTGCCTTTGTCTTCATGCAGCTTTTTCATTTTTCTCGTCTGTCTTCCTCAGTGGCCCAGTACATAAAAACTGCTGTGCTTTGCATTTTTACCAAGAAAAGAATCATGAAAGGGACTCCGCAGTACCGCATATAAAAATGTGTTTGTGTATGCATGACAAATACAGTCAACAGCCAAGTTATTATAGCAGTAATGAATAAATCCCCCATACATAGAGCACTTGTTGGTGATTTGCTAGAGTGCACAGTGCTTTCTAAGGAGGCTAAATAGCCTCTAAAGTTTTGTGTGTTATGGGTGTAATTCATATTAATCAGGATTCAAACATCCTAATTTATACTTAATGCATCATTAAGTACTGCATTGTAATTTAATAGTTTGTCACCCAAAGTAAATCTTCCTCAGGTCTGAGATATTATATCCAACTTCGTATGTCAATCATATACAGTAACTGAGCAGGAAGTTTGGCGCTTCATTTTGTGCACCTAATTGGTCAACCTTAGGAAAGGTTTCATGTGTGATCTTAATATCTATGTATAAAATCCACTTCCATCACTGCATTTCGAACAAACTGATGAACACAAATGTTGAACAACTGACAGCAAAAACAGTTGGACATGAGCATCAACTGCAAAAATACAGTACATCTTTAGCAGAAAGTTTAAATGGAGTTACTAAGTTAAATGGAGACTACTAAGAAAATGAGTACTAACGTACTGACTAACACTTTTCAACTAAATGTGTTAATTTACTAGAGATATATGTATATTTGTCTATTCTATCATCCACCAAGAACACCAAGCCAATCTTCAATAATCTCTTTGTGGAGGACAATAAGGAAAGCACTTGAGATCATTGTGCTCTGCTGAAATTGGCAATTGCCTTTTTTTTTTTTTTAATGACATAAATGACCATTTTTTTTACGACATTAATAAAGCTCAGGACGGCTATTGTAAAAGTCCGAAGAACATCAGTGTTAAATCTGCTTTTCCTTCCCAAAAGAATCTGGAGAGGTTTATTCATGTATAACAGCTGACGATCCATTTTTCCTCCTCTACTGTTATCAGCTCTCACTGCCTTAGATCGAGTCCTTGTTCCGTTTTGGCTTGAATCATCCTTTCACAACAGCTCAGGCACTCGGCTCTTGTAGATTAGCTCATCCTTTTTTTTAAGCAATGAGTGCAGAGAAATGCGATCATCTTGCAAGGACAACCTCAAACTCTCAAGTAATTCTTCTGATAATGCCACGGTCAGATTTCATACACCTTTGAAGATAGGAAAATAATACTTCTGCTGTACCAAAAAGGTGTCGCAATTCATGAAAGATTTGTGCACAAGGTCTCCAAGAACTGACTGCAAAACATAGTTCGGACTCCAGGGATATCAGGTAAATACCGCAAGAATTGGTGCTTAAAAGCCCTGGAGAAACCGAGGAGACCTGGAAATGGCAGGGATTTGTATGTTCTCGTTTCATTTTTGTTGCTTTTGTTTCTTTGGGCACACAGACAAACAGCAGGAAAGGGAGCCAGGCCTTCTGGGTCACATGTGGTTCCATTCAAGGGCTGGCGGGTGCTTTGGGGGAAGGGCACGAGCCTTGACTGTCAAAACTAGCTGTTCTGGTTTTCCACTGGAAAGCAGAAGATGTGGGGGAGAACAGCAGTTAATTACACTACACTCTCTCTCTCTTTTAAAAAAAGCAAGATCATTATGATTTAGCATTTTTTTTACAGGATAGATTCTATATAAATATATGGTATAATAGAACACTGGACATATTCACAAAATTTCTGTCAACAGCCCAGGCACTGACTGAGTCATAACGATTCAGGGTGTGGTGGAACCTTCCAAGGTTCCATTATATTGAAATAAACCTACAGGGTTTTTTCATGGAAGAAAGTAGAAGGAAGCCAAACCTCTTTTTCTGATTTCTTGGGCTCCAGCAAGGGGTGCCAGTGTGCAATGGGTTTGCGCGGGTATGCCAGCATCTCATTCCAGTGGTCTCTGCCGAGGCCCTCGGCTTCACACCCGACACGGTTCACGCCGATGATCTCATTATGACCCACTCTGGACAAGGAAGTAAAGAATACACATGTACAAACCATGCGTAATATATATATACCAAATAATTCGCTTTAATTACTAAACATTACCCTGTCAAGTGCTCTGATTTGGTCTGAAAGTTTTTAGATTATTTTCTATGAAAGCAGCTCTGGCTGCAAGGGTTATATCAATGCACCCATTCGGCACAACATATAAATGTGGACATTGTACTGTACTGTAGTGCCATATGAGGCAAACGTCACATGCAGATGTTTATTCATCTGTCTTCATAGGTGTAATTGTAATCTATTATGTGCTTTTGCTTACTAGAGCAAAAATATCATAGAAACCACACGTAAAGGTTTCAATGTCTGTATAAACAGAAGCTTCCTTGTGACTACAATTACCGTCTCCTGACCTTTTCCCCAGAGCTTTAATATAAGTGTAAGTGTCACTTTCTATTTTTCTCTCTGGGGCATGTCCTCTGTTCTGGGACTAAAGACAAAAGCTCACATCTGATAAAAAACAAAATAAAAGGTCAGAGCACATGTTAAGTCCATGTTTCGTGTTCTAAACAGAAATTGTACAGTTTATACACAATAAGTGTACAATTTTTATTCTCTGAGTTCTCAGTGTGCAAAAAAACAAAAGAGGTTTTTTTAAGGACCACCTCACACATCTAGAACCATACATTTGACTTTGTTTAGGAAACCTCCCCAAATGTTTCAATGTGATCTGGTCTAATCAGTCATCTGGTCACATTTATTAATAGTAAAACAGAGCAAGCTACTTTAGGTGTAGATATATTTTTCTCTGTTGTTTCAACAATGCAGTTAAAGCTAACCTGATCTGCAAGAACCACACTTATTCACTGTAAAACCTAGCTCAATTCCTCGGGTTGAGAGTGACTGTAAAAGAATTTTTTTGTTACAGCCCAGCATTATTGATGTTAAATGTTATAAAATGTATTGCTTATAGTGCCTATATTTATTTGACCGATTGACCGGACACTTCAACTTAATGGGTTTAATCAAACCTCTGTCTCTGATAACTGATAGCAATTTAGATTTAATGTGTGTTATTTCAGAATTCTCTATGGCTGTAATAGATATTACAGGTAAAATATTGTCATACACATTTAAATATTGTTTATGAAATAAAAACTGAGGGTGCAGAGCAACTTAATGTGCTTTAAAATTTTAATTTGAAGTCAATGGGAGCATGAATCCTGTCCAGGGTGTACCCTGCCTTCTTCTCTGCCTACTGGGATGGGCTCCAAGCCCCAATGGCTGTGTACACAGCATGAGCAGTATAGAAGCTAAAATGATGAGTGCTTGTTTGTAAAAATGTATAAATAAATAAATAAATAAATAAATAAATGAGAACGATATGCAGGTTAGGCTAATTGCCGTTGCCCGTAGTGTGTAAATAAGTGTGTGTACGTGTGTGCCCTGCGATGGATTGGTACCCTGTCCAGGGTGTACCCTGCCTCGTGCCCTAAGTCTCCTGGGATAGGCTCCCGGTACCCGCGACCCTGAATACAGGATAAAGCGGTATAGAAGATGAGTGATGAGATGAGAGAACATGTGGTCGAGAGGGTAAACTAGTGGACATTCTATGAAAATACTCATAAAGATACATTATATCCCTTTCACAATAACTTACCATTCTTTTACCTCACAAGCTATGCTACTAAGGTATGATGTAATTGGAAAGTAATATGATGTCTAACATAAAGCAGATTAATGGTTACAACCTGAAGTGGATTAATTTTAAATAACGTCAGATTCCGAACCGTTTAATTATACTTCTATCACAATGTATGAGACTGTTTAACCCAAACCAGAACTTATAATATAATCCCCTGCTAATGTATTTATCCCGGCGTTTCACTAGTTCTTGGGTAACATGAAGATACTATCAGTATGCTGGAGCCATGATCAGACTACTGGCTTCGTCAAAAGAAATTCCATCACAAGTCCCGGTTTAACTTGAACACCCCTTGTTTTAGTTATTAATAAACAATATTTATAATCTTTTGTAGATACAATTAATGTTAAGGAACATTTTTTAGACAAGTTAGTTCATGTTACACACATTTTAACAGCTAGAAACAAGCTTCTTTAGTCTAGTCATCTGACTTATACCGTAAGTTGCTGTAAATGAGTTATTGTGTTAGAATATGACGCTTTCATGTCGAATTTATGTGTGAATTAAATAATTCATTGTAAAAAAATCTAAAAACCTCAATTAATAACTAACCATACTATTGTGTTATTAGCTCTATACTGTTATAACAGAAATTTAGATACATGAAACACTAAACCTTGAGTTGTACATACAGGTCGTAGTCCATGACGGAGATGTGCAGGCAGACTTGGTCCATGTTCTCTGGAGGGATGTCGAAAATGATGGCTTCATTGTAGGTGGGGTTAAGTGTATTCTTTTTGATGGTGGTCTTCTTCTTTTTCAAACGCTTCCCATCACAAATAAGAGACACTTTGACGTAGGGGTCTGTGCAAACAGAGGGATATGTTACTCTGATTTGCACATTAAAAAACAATAAGCAAATCATTTTCTGTGCCATGTTCTTTGCTAGTGAGCCCCTTAAGGGATATAAGACATAATAGGAGAAAAATACATCAAAGAAAAAAACTTTTTTTAGCGAGATGGGTGAGAGTATACCCAGGTCAATATAGACAAGTATGCTAGGTTTTTCTTTATTACTTTGTAAATATGTAAAATAAAAAGCAAAACTGTCAGCAACCCTTCATGTAAGGCTAACAAATCGTCTCGGGTTACTTTGCTGTAACCCTGTTCCCTGAAAAGGCGGGAACCAGATGCTGCGTGAAAACGCTATGGGAACATCTTGTCATGTTGCCGGTTGTGAAGCATGTGTGTACCAAACACGCCAAATTTTTGGCTTTTATAACCTCGGTCAGGTGACCTCATCTGATAGGACGCACCTGCAGGTTATAAATAGGAGTGAACCGGTGAAATTGGGACGCAGCATCTCGTTCCCGCCTTTTCAGGGAACAGGGTTACAGCAAAGTAACCCAAGATGTTCCCTTTCAAAGGCTACACTCGATGCTGCGTGAAAACGCTATGGGCCCGGAGTAGCATGAACATCCAAACTATAAATGTAATAAATGTGTGCGGAGAGGACAACCCTCCGTGTCACACACTTGCTGTAGGGGAATACCTCTTGCTAGTGCAATAGATGAGGCATCCCCCTGGTTGAATGAGCCCTGATTCCTAGAGGCGAAGTGAGCCCACGCGCCTCATAGGAGAGGGCAATAGCATCTCTCACGCAGCTTGCGGCTTCAACACATGTAAAAGCTGCTCTGACTTATGCCACTGGCTAATGCGGTGGACGTAAATCTGAAGAGCACGTACTGGACACAGTAAGTGAAGTCTTTCCCTTTCCGAAGCTATAAAGGAAGAGGACAGAAGGCTTCAAAACAATAGGATGCATGTTGGCAAATGTGTGCGGAGAGGACCAACCCTCCGCGTCACATACTTGCTGCAAGGGAATACCTCTTGCTAGTGCAATAGATAAGGCGATTCCCCTGGTTGAATGAGCCCTGATTCCTAGAGGCGAAGTGAGCCCACGCATCTCATAGGAGAGGGCAATAACATCTCTCACGCAGCTTGTGGCCCCGAAACATGTAAAAGCTGCTCTGACTTACGCCACTGGCTGATGCGGTGGACGTAAATCTGAAGAGCACGTACTGGACACAGTGAGTGAAGTCTCTCCTGCTCCGAAGCTGTAAAGGCGGAGGACAGAAGGCTTCAAAAACAATAGGGATGTCCGATCCTCTTAAAGAGGTAACACCATTTAAAAAAAACATCTTAAGGGTCAGAAACCTGAGGCGCTGACTCTAGTGATTCAACAAGGGGGCACAAGCCAGAGGACAAATTTTTTCTGCAGAAACTCCAGCACTGAAACAATTCGGCAGTGGACTTGGTCTACCTGCTTCGTCATGCACCAACTTTCAAATACATTCTATTTGAGGGGAGGCAGCCCTAGTACTTAGAATAGTCTTAATTACGCTGGCTGGAAGACCAGCTTGACTTAGAGTCAGAGAGTAGTAAAGGGGACATTTGCTGATCTTGTGAGGCAAAGAGGTCCACCTCCGCTACATGAAATTTTCCCAGAATGTAAATCGCCCTGAGGGACAGGAATCTGGTGCGCTAGCTATTTAGTGGCGCGAGCACAGTCCGCCCTGGCGATTAATATATGAGACTGCCATAGTGTTGTCCACCCGCACTAGGACATGGTAGTCTCAACTGCTGGAGGAAGTGCTTTAGGGCCTGAAATAGAGCCATGATTTTGAGGCAATTGATGTGCCGTGCAAAAAGATGGCCTCTCCAGCTCCCTTGGGCTGGACGGTCATTTAAGACCGCACCCCAGCCCATGAGGGAAGCGTCTGTCATTAGCATCTGCGACGACAAGACGAACTTAGAGTGGGACCCAGAGTCAGAAACCGGGGTCTGAACCACATAGGAAGGGTACGAAGCACCTGGCGCGTAGCCCTTATCGGGGATTGGCCCTAGAGTAAAATCCCCTGGTTCTTAGCCACAACTGAAATGCTCTCATGTGCAGAAGGTCCAAAGGTGTCACCGTGGATACAGCTGCCATGAGAGCTAAGATCTCTGAAAGTGATGGTCACTTTCTGGTCTAGCTTGATTTCCTTGACGGTGTTGAGAATGGATTCGACTCGAGCGGGAGACAGCTGTGCCCGCTTACGCTCAAATTCCATGTGACACCCAAAAATGTTGTCCTCTAAACAGGAAAGAGCATGCTTTCATGGCATTGGATCTCAATCCTAGGAAACAAAGATTAGCTAGAACGACATGCTAATGTCGAAGCGCTAGCTACCGAGACTGGGCCAGCCAGTCATGTAATTCAATACGGATGCTCTGGAGTCGTAAGAGCCAGAACTACATCCATGTATTTTGTGTATGTGCGGGTGAAAAAGCTAGACCAAATGGAAGGACCCGATACTGGTAAGCTTCGCCCCCGAAAGCGAACCTCAGGAACCTCCTGTGTTGTGGCAATATTTCCATTGATTTATTTTTAGATAGCGGTAAAGCCCGCAAAATCAAAAAAATTGGACGCAGCCCCCCGTTCCTCTTGCACTTTCCGGTTTCATGGAAGTGGAGACGACGCTATTGAAACGCAGAGGGTGATGTGAGAACTGAATCCTGTAGTTTCTCTGTATAGTGCTTAGTACCCAAGGAGATATACTTGGCAGTAGCTTCCACGCTGCCAGTTTCTCAGAAAGGGGCAAAGCTCAGCGGCTTGGTTAAAAGGGGGGGGGGGGGGGGGGGGGGGGGGGTTAGATGTTCGGCATCCTGAAACACGGCAGGAAAAACCTGAAGAACTAACATTTTATTGGAGACTGGAGTTGCCCGAAACACCAATGGTGGCGGAGCAAGAACACCAACCTCCTGGGGGTGCCAGGGAGAACACTTCATTCTTTAAAAGGAATTCTGCGTGCCTCTCCCGATTGGGGGGCCACCCCCCACAGTCCTGGGCACATGAACCTCAGGGCTTCTTTGTGAAGACAATATGCCAGCCTGACCTCTTTTGAGGCGGATTGCGTGACACACCCCAATCTTGCGAGGGGGTGCCAAGCTCAAAAACACTCTCCTTGTGTGTTTCACGCCCCGCAACAGTCAGACCCGGTCGAGACTGGGTGGCCGACAGTCCCGACTCTTGAGCAAGGCGGGGAAGGAATTTCCCGAAGGCTTGTTATATAACTTCGCCTCATGAACCTAGTGGCGACCGAGTTAACGACATCGCCAAGTAGGCCGGGAGGCGAGATGGGGCATCGAGGAGGAATACACCATCCTTCTCCTTAATGCCCCTGAGGTTCAACCACAAGTGCCTCCCTGCGGAGACCATAGCAGCCATAAAACGGCCGATAGCACGAGCCGTCTGCTTTGTTGCACGAAGAGACAAGTCTGTGGCCCGGCGTAAGTCCAATACGCCTTACCTTGCAGAGCCCCGCCAGTACTCAAGTCTCTCAGCAGGTCAGCCTGGTAGGCGTGCAAAACCGCCATGGTGTGCAATGCGCCAACCTGACCTGCTGCCTGAAAAGCTTTTCCCTCCAGGGAAGATAAAAAGTTTACACAGCTTGAAAGGAAGTAATAGCTTTTCAGGAAGGATGATGTCCCAGAAGAGAAATAGCCTGGAAACGTCTCTTCTATCTGGGTGTCATCATATAACTCCGCGTTCCTACCTCAATTATATTTAAATAAATAAATAAGTTGATGGCAGGAAAACACGGGATGAATACAGCTTACTCCATGAAAGGGTTAACTCATATGGAGATTGCTAAGAAAAGGGGAGAGAGCGTCGTTGAGGCTCCGCCCCCGGCCACCCGACAGAACCTGCCGTCTATGTTTTTATTTATTTATTTTTAAGTGCTTAGAAGCTATTACCATCTCCGCGGAAGCAAGAGAGTATTTTTATCCTTGCCCATTCACAAGAAGCGCAGCGCGCGCTTTAGAGCGGACAGAGGGATTTCCCGATCCGATGAGAACGCGAAAGAAAGGAGTTTTAAATCCGTCTCTCACTGCTCTGCCGGATGCACGTGTTTAAGCCCCAGGAATGCGCGGCGGCTCGTAGATTCTCAAGGAATGCGAGGCGCGCGCGTAGCACTTAATCGAAGCAGTAAAGTGTAGAGATCGCCCTCCGATATGGATTATACACACGGAGGGACATCTCGTTTAAAACTCTGCCATTATCGGTGAGTCAAACACTTATTTTTGCTGGTTAGACACACGCTCACAACTAGGTGAAGACAAGAATCTGAGGAATGTTTCCGGTTCACTCCTATTTATAACCTGCAGGTGCGTCCTATCAGATGACGTCACCTGACCGAGGTTATAAAAGCCAAAAATTTAGCGTGTTTGGTACACACATGCTTCACAACCGGCAACGTGACAAGATGTTCCCATAGCGTTTTCACGCAGCATCGAGTGTAGCCTTTGAAAGGGAACCCACCTTCCATGTTTTGATTGGTTAAAAGAATTCTGTCTCATCTATTATTGGTTAGAAATCTAGTGCACATGATTTACAGTTTAGCTCAATATTTGTTTTATTTATTTCAATATTAAATATCAGTTTATTTATTATAATTATACATTTATGTATTATTATACAACAGTTATCGCCAGTCAAATAATCTGATATGACAAGAGGGTTTCCATGAGTGGTGATAACAGATGGTAACTGCACTAGGTTTTCTAACAATCATTAATTATGTTGTCTGTCGAAGCGCGGATGAAAGTAGGTCAGTATGGTCTGCAGTACTTGAAAGAGGAGAGAGCAGCTGCATGCTAAAACCCACACTCAAACCCAGTCTTGGAAGCACTTTGTACAAAAAAAAGGCTGTGTTGTTCTGTTCATGGCTAATATGAGCTACAAAGCTAACTTACTTCTAACACAAGGTTGAATCCTTCTTTAATCAAGGTCACTAATTGGTGTGTGAAACAAGGGAGGGTGAAACTAGCCTTCCATTGAGCAGTATTTGGGATTCAACTCTAAAAACGTATACCTTTTAAATTTTAAGCTATTTAATATTCTAAAGTGGAATAAGTAAAAATATAAAGTAAATCTTGTAAATTTCTCAGGACTGTCCACTAGTTATGGTAGGTTTGAATCATTTTAGTGACTCGGTTCTTTGAACCTCGTTCATCAAAATGAACGAATCTTTTTTTGATTAATTCATTTAGTTCATTTCTAAAGAGTCATTAGAGTCATTAAGAAAGAATCGCTTGATTCTGTTTTCTGTACATTACCTAAGAGAGTTTTGCGATGACTTGCGCATGTGCGCCCAGTAGAAAATTAACTAATCACTCTCCGAGACTACTCATTCTTCTGAGTCACGTTAAAGATTTGTGCAAAATCATAATCTGTTGATAATAAATGGCATTTGTAGAATTGTTGTATAAAAGCATTTTTACACTCGAGGTTAAGCTGTTGTACTGAATATTAGCATGACTGTGATATCTTCAGCAATTCAGCTGCACCCTCATGCCTATGAACACATCACAGCTGTGCTGATATTTAATACAACAGCACAACCTTGAGTGTGACATTGCTTAATTAAGAATTTATCGATAATGATGGTTCATAAAATAATAAAGAACAATTGCAAAACAGTTAGCCAGCTGCTGTTAGCATGCCTGAGTGAGGTTAGGAAATTTAAACTTTTGCAGCTTGATTAGCTACAAGAATTTAATCTCCTCTATGGCAATTTTTTCCACTTTCTCCCTATTACTTTGGCACTTTACATTGAGGCTACTACTACCAGTTAGTCGCGAAGGCTGAAGACTATCACGTGTTTCCTCCGAACCACGTGATGCCATCCAACCACATCTTTTCGAACTGCTCCCTCACGTACTGTTGGTGACGGTGTAACACACTCTGAGGACAGCGCTATCCGCTCCCTCCGCTTGCGTGAGCTCACAGACGCCCCTGACTGGCTGTAGTGCCGTGATTAATGTGGGAGCACTAATTACCTCTCGTCCCTCCTTTCTGCTAACATCACCTTCACTGTTTGAAATGAACGAGTGATCAAACAAATATGACATGTTTAAACCCAATTAGCATAAGTAGAGATATGATAAAGACAGTATGATAAAGAACCTACAACTCAACATTTTGGCAGATTAGTGTATAATATAACAACACAACACAAAAGTCCAATACAATTCTTCTCTGTTTCATATAATGCAAATTATATGAAAATTATAATGCATATTATTTTTGTATGTTTAAAAATTTTGAATTTTTTTTTTTTTTTTTAATTAATCAGTCCCAAGCCCTGTACTTCTGATGTGTTTGGTACTGCCACCACTGGAATCAGGATCCCAAGTAGACACACGTCCATGCACCATGCTTAAAATATCCAACCTCAGCAGGATAATTCAACTCAAAACTTAATGATGATTGATTAGATAGAGCAGGTGTGTTGGGATTAGTTTAAATCATGTGGGTCAGGAGGTCCCAAGGACTGGAATCTTTCTCTTCAACTTTGATTTGTTAGATCGTGGATAAATTAGCTTAGTATTCAAAACGAGTCACACATTTGAGCACGTTATTGAACCGAGCAGTATAATACAGTCCACTATCATTACCGCATACTAATTTCCAACTTTACCTTTCAGTGAGAGATATGTATGATTTATTGTTTTTGTACTTTAGTCAGACATAAAACTACTTCCAGCTCAAGCGGAACTAATTGGATGGGGACGTTTGACTCAGACACCAAATGTGCTTTGGGCACATTTTAATAGCCTGGGTTTATTCTGTAATTCTGTATTAAATTTGCTAGTGACTTGAAACATTTATTATTTTTTTCAGCTGTCAAATATTGCTCCCATTTTAAACCATTATATAATGAGACGCTTAGGGTTTATATTCATTGCTTTGAGTTCATACTGAAGGCCATTATATATGGAAATATAAAAAAAATCGAAAAACTTAAAAAGTTATGTCATGGATCATTAAGATTATATTAGTCAAAGTGAGTTATTAATAGATATGAAACAATGGAAAGACAACTTTAAGAAGATTGTTTTAAAGACACCTACCTGAATAGCCTGTGATGTCCATGGCCTTAAGATTCCTGCATTTAATAACAGTAAGTGTAAGTCTGCCAGCTGTAGGCAGGTAGCATAGTGAGAACATGATCTCCCCAAGGTCCACGCTCTCCTGTCTCACACACAAACATTATGTCAGTGCACTAAAAATCAACATGTGGAAACACTGAATGAGCAGGAAAAGTGAGAGCTACTGTAGTTCTTTGACGAACACTGAATTTTAAACCTTTACCGACATGTTCTTTCACAAAACAAACTCGCAGGAAATATCACTCACTCACTCATTGTCTATACTGCTATATTCTGTATAAAGGGTCGCGTGGGGCCTAAAGCCTATCCTAGGAGACTTAAGGCATGAGGCGAGGTACACCAAGGATGGAGTGCCAATCCATTGCAAGGCATACACACTCACACACAACAAGCAATCTGGGAACGGCAATTTGGGAACTGCAGCACCTGGAGAAAAACCTCCAAGCACAGGAAGAACATGCAAATTCCATGCACACAGACCCTAGGTGGGAATTAAACCTAGACCCTGGAGGCACAAGGCAACAGTGCTAACCACTAGGCCACCATGTCACCTGAGCAAAATCAGAGTCAGTTTTATTTGTATAGACTTTTTGAAAATAGACTTTATTGCAAAGCAGCCCAAGAAATAGAAATTCTGGATATGAATTGAAAAATGTATACATTTATAGCTCGATCAGTTTGTCCCTGTCGGTATACAGGATGGCAGGGGGCCTGGAGCTTATCCCAGGAGATTTAGGGCACGAGGCGGGGGACACCCTGGACAGGGTGTCGATCCATCATAGATCGCACATACAGTTTTATACACACACGCTTATTCGCACGCTATTTAATCGCCAATCAACCTAATCTTCTTGTCTTTAAACTGTAAAAGAAAACCAGAGAACTCTGAAAAAATCACCAAGCGCGGAGAGAACATGCGAACTCCATGCATACAGACCTGACGCGGGAATCAAACATGGAGCCTGGAGGTTCAAGGCGACAGTCTTAACCAGACTTAACCATTAAGCCACTGTGCCGTCGCCAAAGGCGATGCTGGCAAGAAAAATATTCTTGAAAGGTCAGGAGGAAGAAACCTCAAGAGGCACCAGACTCAAAAGGGAACACATTCGCATCTGGGTGATACTAGATCCTGTACCATCACTGCTGTAAATGAATCCTTTGTATAACTTGTGTTATAGTTCAAGAGTGCAAATGCAATTTAATTAAAATAAAGTCAATTTTGTTGAGGTTACTAACTGGTTACTGATGGATACTTGGGTAAAAATCTGCACATCCATTCATAAAAATGTCAGAGAATCATATACTGTATCACATGCAGATAAGAATTGAAATGATTAACAGAATGAGTAATTATTAGAAGTTCATACTGTAGGTCCCTTAACTACCTGTAGTATTATAGACAGCATTAGGTAACATTATGAATGCATGACTAAAGTGTGTGATGACCTGGAAAAATATGGGAGATGTTCAAGTCAAACTGGGATTTGTGATGAAATTTCCCACAAATGAAGACATAAAACCGATTGCCATTTACAAAAGACTTCAAGCACAGCATGGTGATTATACTCAGAATGATGCAAAGGTGTTAAAGAAGGCTGTACATCCATGAATTACGATCCCGCGCAAGGTGTCTTAAACAGCACGGCAGTCGTTTTCGTGAGCATTAAGCGAGTGGAGGCTTTTCAGACGAGAAGCAGGCAGTTGAATCATGGTGTACATAATCTCTGGTGTACTGAGAAACCTTTCATTCTTGATGGAATTCAAGCATTAGGCAAACACTGGGATAAGTCCATTAGTATAGCAGGGGCTTATATTAGAGAAATAAAGGGTTTTTAATTCTCTTGAGCGCCCCTTAAAATTTACATAGTGGCATTTCTAGTGTATATACACTGGAGTTCAGGTAAAATTATATATTTTTAAAATCAGGGTAACACCAAGCATAAAAAGGAGAAACTTTGCACTGTGATTATGGCACAGAAACTGTGCAGACCTTTTGACCAGCGGTATCTAATTACAAATGGAATCGATTAGATTTATGTCCATTTTACTACAGTACATTGCCCAGGTGTAAACCTCAGCCTGCCACATAACACAATAAAATTTCTATCCTTAAGTTTAGACTATGTAGTAAGAAACGATTCATGTGAAATGTGCATTTTTTTTTTATATTTAACAATAATAATCAATCTGTTACAAAATAATATAAATTCATTAGGTTCTTATGGCCAATGCACTTATCCCAATGTTTCGTTAGTGCTTGGAAACCATTAAGGTAGAAAGTTTTCTCAGTATGCTGGAGCCATGATCGGACTGCCTGCTTCACATCTGAAATGCTGGGCCAAACAGACCCCAAACACAGCTTTGGCGGGTTACCCCGTGACTTCTTCAAAGCTATTCGTCGATTCTCAAGCATCTGGTGTTTCACTTGCTGGAATGGAAACAACTCACCAGGACTTACAGGAACGACTGCAGTGGGCTCCGAGCCACCTCGACAGGGATCATCTTTCACAGACATATGGCCTTCCTTAAAACGTTTGCACAATCAAATGTTTTACTGCAACCGAGAGCCTCATCACTGTACTGTGCTTGAAGTCTTCTGTAAATGTCAATCAATTTTATGCCATCTCATCATCTGCTTGTTCCACCCTGTGTTCAGCATGACAATAACTGTGTTGAGAAATCACGATCAGCAAGCAAGGCTCTGGACAGGTTTAAGACGGTTGTCTGCTTCTACTGTATCACTGCATTTGCATAATCCATAGCCAGTGTAACTCTGGACAAAGATACCTTAGGCGTAATTAAAGCATAATTTTTTTGTGAATGTATATTTATACCTTCTTAAACTTTATTTTTCAGCTGCATTGTCAGACTTGTTTTATTCCAGAGAGATATACTGTAGATAAGGCTTTAGTAATTTAGTTTTTTTTTTTAAATACATAAAGTAACACAAATGTTACTTAGTTTTTAAGGCAAAATTAATGTTCAGCAACTGCTTTTTTTCTCGACACAGTACTTATTAAATACTGGAATACTAATGCGAAAACATTTTTTCTTTCTTTTCATGACTCACACTTTATAGCCAGCAAAACCTCTGTCTCTTTTGCATCCTCAAAGCAACAGTACCTTTACTCTTTTTTTTTTTTCTGGTAGCGTACTGTTTTTGTTTCTTTGTCAGTTTCTCTCAAACTGACTGGGAATAATTTGTCAATCAGACTTAAGTATAACAATTCCGGAGCTCATATGTATGTGATTAGGCCCTGGGAAACATTTTAAGTGGATATCTGCTGCTACAGCTTGGCATGTCTGTCTCTGACTGCCAGGTGGACTTTAATAGGCCTGTGACTCACTGCTGTGGTCTGAGTGGTGGGCTGTTTGGACAGATCCCGCCACCCTGGCCAATTAGCTCTTTTACGACTCTAAGAAAAGACGCCATCCCAACTGGGTGCTAATTATCCATCACTACTGCCGAAGATCTCTGACTTTTTGTCACTACGCAGCTTCGGCAGGTTACCCTTGACTTCTTCGAAGCTATTCCCAAGTTCGAGCCAGGTCAATAAAAAGCCAAAAAACATGCCAGTGACAGCTTTAGACGCCGAGCTCACTCAAGCCTGTTAGGATGCTAAGCATGTAAGATGAACAGGAAGGGCTGTTATTTAGCCAAAGTGCCTGAGTCAGTCTCATCCTGTCCACAGCATTAAGACTGGCGGAAACTCTAATCACTTTAAATGAGCCGGCTAAGCCGCTCAGGGATGGACAGGGTCCCCGATTCTTCTCCTGCTGTGGCTTAACGTCTGTCTGCATGCAAAGTTGATTTGCACAGGCACTAATGTGTGTGCAAGGATGCTATTAAAAGCTGCTTAAGGGAAGCACCAATATAATCACTTTTAAAAGGAAAAAGTGTCTAGGAAGTACCACTAAGTGCACTTTGATAGAATAGAAGTATAACAGAAGCCGATATTACAGTTGACTGCTACAGTACTTTCACAAGGGTCGAAGACAAAAGATGGGTGTTCCTGTGTGTTGTAACAACCTGTGTTTAAGAAGTTAACTTTCTAAAGGCCTCTGGAAGTTTACATGGGGTCAATTCCATGTTAAAAACTGCACTTGTATTCTTCGCCCCCATGTTTCCATACTAGCAGGTTATTAAAAAAATACACTACAACATGAAGGTTGAGGTCAAGCTGTTCTTTTAAGCTTTTCCCCTTTGCATCTTCTCTCTAAGATGGAAAACTGTATTATTTGTGCCTTGGTAACTTACAAGAGAAATAAAGAGATGCTGGTGCGCAGGGGTGAAAGTAGTTTTAAATTCTTTGTCGATGCTAATATCGCTACATCTTTTCTTTTCAAGAATACTTGAAAAAGCATCCCAGAATAATAAATCAAACGCACACTTTCACAGGAGTGAAAAAAGGACGCGTACTGTATGTGCGGTACACAGAGAATCTTTAGAGAATCCCTGATCATCACCTCACATACATCTTGTCTGAGCTGCTGTTGGAATAAAACAGAATATTATAAAACATAACACCTTATTTTGCTGCACATTTTACTTGGACGTTTTTGTAACAAAAGTCTGACTGCCAAGGTCTGGATACTAGTTAATAAGGAGACAAAGTGTTGTGTAAGATGAGATAACGTTAGCAGATGTGTTTTTCTTGCTTAAAGTGCTACCATGACTGGTTTTGAATGTGGGTCAACTGATGACTGATAATGTCAGCACCCTATGCATGTGTAGGGACAAAAAGTTGCATGAATTCTAATCTGGCCATTCTTATTCAAGTCACATGACCACGTATTGCATATGTATCCTATCTAGGACCACATTTGAAAGTGACTCATTAGATTTGTGCGTTCAGATAGCCTTAAAAAGTCAGATTTATGCCACATTAGGGTAAAAATGTCGCTTCAGGTTGGTAATGTGAATGCGGCTGGGTCTGTGTTGTACTTTTACATAAAAACCATACTGGCATCTGTCACATATTTGTTCTGTGCAAAATATTTTATTCTGTCAGACGACCAAAAAACAACAAACAAGACAAACAAGTCAGGTTTTTGGGGGCTTCAGTTGCTGCTGCTTACATGTATGATGGATAGTGACAACTGTTTTTTTTTTTACTGTTTTGTTTGCCCTGAATGCATTGCCATAAGAGACGTGTCCTTTGAGCCATTCTAAGGGTCTAAAATGCCAAATACATTACGCTTCCCTGCTTGTCAATGAGCTAATTCGTGATGAAACAGTCACTGTAATGAACATGAAGCCATATCAAAGCTGTCTAATCCCAGCTTTCTGCTGGACTCCATGTCTCGTTTCATCTCTTGCATCACCGCTTCTTCTATAATTGAGTGTAGCAAAGTAGTTTTTTTTCTTTCTTCACTTCTAGCATCAGTTACTACTGTATGCATGAAAACACTGAAACAATTAGTGCCGCCATGACGGAAGTATGATCATTTCACATTTCACATGTCTTTTAGGATTAAATAGTTTTTTTTTTTTTTTTCAGAAAATCAGTTTAAAAGACTTAACAAGATATTTTTTCCATGTTTATTCTCACTGTGCTTTTCCTTAATGCATGTTTCACTGAGGAACTCGACTTTCCTTCATTTGTCCTCGAGTGTAAAACAGCATTTTGTCTTCAAAATCCACAAGAGCAATCTTCAAAATAAATGTTATCCAGCAGTCTAATGACTACTAAAGAAACGTTCTGTCATTGGCAGGTTTTATTATTTAAGTCACAGGTGGGATTATTTATGGCTGGTCTCAAAGGTTTTTCAAGCACTTTCAGAAAAAAGAATCTTTTTTAGAAAATATTTTTATATATTATATATGTTTATTATATATACTTCTTTTAAAAGTTTAAATAAAGTATGTGCAGGACAGAGATTGCATAGACTTATATTCAGACCACAAAGCTAACACAATGCACTGGATCAAATGCAATTCTACAAGGCAAAAAACTATTAATTAAAATTAAATTTCATTCAACATTTGTCCTTGCCTAGCTTTGATTAGTGTCCTGGAATATGCCTGGGAAAACGCCATACAGTCAAGTCGTTATTGTATTGCTCCTAGATCTGACCAGATGAAGCAACCCCACACTGTATCATAAACTGCCTCCAGAGGCATATATATTTCTATTTTCAGGTTAAATTTTTTCTAGTTAAATTTTTATTTAAATTATCTATCATATTTCTTCTATTGATATTTATTACTTATAAGTTTTAATTCTCTTTTTAAGGTCACTGGCGGTCGTGTAAGCATTTCACTACATTTCGTACTGTGTATGACTGTGTATGTGACAAATAAAATTTGAATTTTTTTTTTTTTTTGAGGCTTGTACAGTGGCCACTATGCATTTCAGTGGTCCTCTCTTACCCTGATGCACTCACGGCTCTGGAATAGGATCTGGAATCATCAGACTACATGACATTTTTTCATTGTTTCAAAGTCCATTCTTTTTTGCTTTCTAACCCATTCAAGCATTTTTTTTTCTTGATGACTTTTACCAACAAGTGGTTTGTTATGGCCACAAAGCTGTTTAGTCCCAATCCTCTAAGTTCTCATAGCATTGCTTGCAAGTTCTCTTCATGCTTAGTGGGTTTCCTCCAGGTACTCTGGTTTCCTCCTTTAGTCATAAAGGACATACCAATTAGGCTAACTGGTGTTTCCAAATTGCCCCTCGTTATTAAATGCGTGTGTGAATGTTGACCGGAAGTCTTACCACAGCCGTAAATAAGTACTATGGTAATCACTACTGGCTGCAGCATTTCCTAATTGGACTATAGAGGTTCCTTGATGGATGGAGGGGATATTGTTAAATTAAACATGTAATTTACATTTAAAGTATGTTTTTCATACTTTTCATATTGTATGAAAAGAATCTAGATTTCTTTTTATACAGTATATCAGCATATTGTCTCTACTTTTACAGTCTTATGCAAAAGTTTGGACACCCCTTGATAAATAACAAATTTTGGAGATTTTTTAATTAAAAAAAAGATATTAACACAGTCTCTCTTGGAAATGGAAAAAATGCACAATATTTTCTGCAAACATTGATGCATGGTTACATCTTATGCCATAAATGAACACAAATAAAAACATTATTATGTCACTGTGCAAAAGTTTGGGCACCCTAAGTGTTCCAGGGTCTCAAATTCTTTTTTTTTTTTTTACAAGGTTTCAGACCTTAATCAGCTCGTTAGATCAGATGCATGGCAACAGCTGTCATTAGTAAATGCCAATTTCAAAGCTTTACAAATACTTTGACTCTTCAGGCCTTGTGCACACACTTGCCAACACTCAACAATGACCAAACCATGAGCTGCTCTAAGCAGGTGTGTAAGACTTTGAAAATGAAAGTTATTAATGCCCACAAAGCAGGAGAAGGCTACAAGAAGACAGCAAAGTGGTGTCAGCTTGCAGTTTCCTCGGTGAGAAATGTAATTAAGAGATGGCAGTTCAGGGGAACTGTGGACGTCAAAATAAGATCTGGAAGACCAAGAAAACCCTTTAAGAGAACTGCTCATATGCTGGTCAAATCAAAGACAAATCAAAACACTCATTTGACTGCAAAAAACCTGCAGGAAAATTTAGCAAACTCAGGAGTGGTGGTGCACCGTTTTACAAGACCTTCATGGAAGGTCCTTTTTGAAGAGAGACTGTTAACATCTTTTGAATTAAAAAATTATCTGGAGAAAAAAGGTCTCAAAACGTTTGCATAAGACGGTATATGTTACATTAAATTACATATTAATTGAGTAAAAAAGTATATTTTTACAATAAAGAAAAAAAATATTTGTTTATGTCCATGGGGGTAATTTAAAAACAAAGCTTGTATTTACACTTTTTTTTATATTTTTACTGTATATTTAAAGAGATATTGGATTGTATCGAAAAACCTGTCTGTTTGGCTTTAAATAACAATCTGTCAATAATAATGTAATTTATTGTTGTTGGTGATCATAGAACAGTAGGTACATATTACTTGTAAATGTGTATATAATTTATATCTAAACATTAATTAAGATATTATCTGTACATTTCCAGGTAAGAGATTTGTCAAGACATACTTGACTAGTTTATGTGTTTGGTGATTTCTGCATTACCCGTACAGCAGATTGCTTGAAATGCCAGACCTACAGTGTACTCTAATGAAGCCCGATGATGATGAGGTGTCTGACTTGACATTAATTAGGCTTGTGATCCAGGCTAAAGCCTTAGAAGGAAAAAAAACATCCTGAGAAAGTTCTGAATGCTGAAGAAGAGAGTATAAGGTCATACTAACAGTGCTGTACGATAGATATAAATCATTGAATTTTCTTATCTTAACAAAACACATCGGCACTGTCGAGTAAGATCAATAGGCTAGTATTTTAGTTTTTCCGATTAAGGGATTCTGTTTCTACCATAAACCCTGCATTTCTCTCTTTTTTTTTTTTTATGCACTGCATTGAACAAACTGTCAACGTCCAGTAAATACTGCATATTGCTTGGGATTGGATCGTTTGCTCAAACTGCTACGCATATACAAAGTGTCCTTATCTTTCGTCTCATTACATGAACATCGTAATTTCTGAGTAAATTTGTCCAGTTGTAATTAACTTTACTGATGACCTTTATTGATGCATGTTTTACACTATGTGCTTAAGGTTTAGAAGCGGATATTCATTTAAGTGTGTGCTAAAGGTACTACAGTATTTTGATCCTTTAAAATGGTGCTGAAAATATCAATAAAACTAATGATCTATCAGTGTAATTAATTATTAAAAATGATATGGAAATGTATGCGTGCTGGAACTAGATGGAAGGAAAAAAAAGTATATATTCTCACAGTGGTGGAGTACTGGATATCTTTCCAGATGGAAGTCTCCCTGGAGAGATCGGACACCTCAAACAGGTTTTCCACTTCGACTTCACCGATCATGTCATGCCGAGAGAAGCGGTCAAAGTCGAACACACTGAGGTGGAGCTTCCTGCCATGCAGCTCATCGTAGGGCACTGGGAACTGAAAGATTTCATCAAACGTAGGGTTGAGGGTCTTGCGGTGGACACGTGTCTGGAACTTCTTACGGTCAGGCAGCAGGTAGACCTTGACATAGGGGTCTGAACTGCCGCAGAGGTCTTTAGCTGGCAGGTCAAAGGCTTTGAGGACGTGGACCATGAGTGTCTCATTTTCATAGTCATAACGCAGTGAGAAGTTGATCTTACCACATGTCTTGGCACTACCCTTCTTGGCTGACTCTTCACTCTCAGGCATACTCTGTTTGTAAAGCTCTGGATTGATGCGGCCGATGCTTGTGGATTGCTCGTCCATGTCAACATAACTGTCCCCCAGATCCAGGCTTCCCACCTGCATCTGACGAGGCAGGTGACGTTTGAAGGAGCTGTGTCTTAGAATGAGAATGATGGAGAGAGAGAGAAAAAAAAGAGAGAGAATTTCAAGCTTAGAGATAGGATTTCATAGACAAGCATATTGGATGTAAGGTTGAAATAGTTTCCTGTAACTCACCAATTGTTCTGAATCCTAGGGCTTTGTTTAATCATATTAATATTTATGCATGATATATAATTCCGTTATTCAAAATGCAACAGTTGTTCTTAACATGCTGTTGCGTGGTCGTGAAAGTAATTTTGCCTCAAGTGCTTCGTATTACTTTCACAGCAAAACACATTCATAACAAGCATAATAGGATGGTCTCTGAGAGGAGCATTGCATGTCAAAATGCTAATTAATGACTGCAAAGACTTTTTGCATTCAGTGAAGTTGATTGATCTCCCAGGTAATGGAATATGGATTAACCATCAACCAATTTACTGAATAAATGTGAAGCAGGGATGTATTCTAATTAAATGGCAGAAGCTTTACTAATTAATTACAGATTCAAAGTGCACAAAATGTTTTGGGTTGTTGCTTTTGTCTTAGAAACTCAAAGAGAAAGAAAGGGAGGCTGGTAAGGTAACTATTACTGCTATCACTGCTGACTCAGTATGGATGCTCCACAACAATAATAATCGTTACTACGAGGGGCGTTCAAGTCAAACTTGGATTTATGATGAAATTAAAATAAACAACTGTCATTTCCAGAAGACTTCAACATTTGTATGGTGCAAACATTATTGGTATGGTGCGAACTAATTTCTTTACTTTTCTTTGGATTCTGTCAATAAATAAGATTGAATAGAATTGAATTGTGGCAACTGTACATGCAATCATCAACACCACTCGCACATTACCGGAATCCGGCTGGGAGTTATTGCCACATCCCTCATACGGTCCTGACCTCAGTCCAAGCCATTTCGACATGTTTGGGCCTTAAGGAGTTTCTGGGAGTCCAGCGTTTTACATGTGAAGCAGACAGTCCGATCGATCATGGCTCTGACAAACTGAGAATACTTTCTACCTTGATGGTATCCAAGCACTAGTGAGACACTGGCATGAGTTGCAGGGCATTATATAGAGAAATAAATTAAGTTTTTAACTCTTATAATTGTGTTCTGTTTGTCCTGCACCATCAAGTCCCAGATTGACTTGAACATAGCTTGTATAAATGGAAAAATTTAATGCTTTAATACGAAATCATTGGAAAATATTTGTGGTATAAGAGTAATGAAACACTCTTGATCATGGTGTTATTGGGAAATACTTTTTTTTTATTCTGAGCTGAGCTACTGATTACTTTTCTACAACAGTACAGCCTTCTGTGTTTTATTCTTTGTTTACTGTATGTAACATCCACCACTGAAATTAAGTCACTCTTAGAGATGTAGCAAGCATTTAAAAAAAAAAAAAAGATAAGTAGAACGAGCTTTTTTAAAACTCAAAATGAAAACATTAGTGTTCATTTTAAACAAATATATAAATTCTAGTGAAAGAGAATAAGGAATAAGGGAGATTGCTAAATATGACACTTTTTCCTGTTTAAAGGTCTGTAATTTAATATTTTATATTTTATATTTACAGAAAACTTACAGTAGTAAGTAGTGGTTAGCACTGTCACCTTACACTTCAGTGCCAGGGTTCAATTCCCACCTCGGGATCTGTGTGCATGGACTTTGTATATTTTCCCCGTGCTTGGTGGGTTTCCTCCATGTACCCTGGTTTCCTCCCACAGTCCAAAGACATGCAGATTAGCCTAATTGGCATTCCCAAATTGCCTGTAGTGTGTAATTGCATATGTGAATATTGACTGGAGGTCGTACCAAGTTTGTACAACAGGAATAAACACAGTGGCTTTCACAATCCCTACTGTAGTTGTACTACAGAGGTTCCTAGATGGATGGGTGGAAGCAAGACTTGACGTGATCAAAGGTACTGTAACAGACTGGGTTTAAACACAACTACAGAAAAAATCCAGAAAAGCTTGCTCTCCAGCCTCATTACAAGAATGCTAGGTGCAAAGACTCAATTCATGGCTGGATTATTTATGGAGAGTGCGCTAGGTGGCTGTGATTACAAATCTGGGGAAGTCGATTGAGGTAGTCGTTTATGTGATTGTTTTGGGAAATGTAGTTCATGTTGGTTAGATGCACAGCATTAAGGGATTTTAGGTTTAAACCCCTTAAAAAGAATTGACTGTTTGTTTATTGAGGTAGTTAACACAACAATCATACACTAAAATGAATTTGTCCAAAATACTTAATACATGGAATAGTATCATAAAGACCCCAGTGTATAGTTAGATTTCTGTCCTGCTTTATGTTGTCAACATCTAACTAACATCTAACATACTTCTACATGTATGCACATTGGTAGGTCTGTTTGGACGTAGCTGATGTCTTCAAAGATGTCACTGTGGTGCATGCTATTCTTAGTAAGAATGTTCTACCAATTTTCTTAACATTTCCACATGCTTTGTGTATCAAAAAGTTAAAGCACAGAGTGGGGAGTGTTTTTAAGAATATGAGTGGCGAAATGTTTTAGCCTTGCACCTTCAGGGTTAGCGGTTTGAATCTGGTCTTTGGTCTGTGTGCATGGAGATTGCATGTTTTCCTTCAGGTAATCCAGTTGTGTTTTTAAATTGCCCGTAGTGTATGATTGGATGTGAGAGTGTGTTTGCTTGTGCGCTGCAATGGGTTGGCATCTCATAAAGGGTGCACCCTTCAGGCCATGATATTTACATTTGGTAGACACCTTTATTCCGAGCAACTTCCATTTTTATCTCATTATACAGCTGATGATTTGAGAAATAAAAGGCCGTGGTTAAGGGCCTAATGGTGGCAATTTGGTGCTGCTGGGTTTTAATTGTTTTTTTTTTTTTTTTTTTTTGGTTGCTGGATGTAATTCTTAAGTAATAAAAATACATTTTCCACATTCCCTTTTGTCATATACTAATTCATAATGAGATATTATATAATGAGAACTTTTTTTTTTTTAAATGTTTATGCACTTTGCCAAAGTCATTTTGGACAAACAGCCTGGGCACAAAAAATAATGAATAAATAAAATTTAGAAGGAGCAAATTATTGTGCTGCATTATGCAAATAAAACAACTAAAGAGATTTGAAATGGCTGGAACTGGTTTAAAAAATCAACGCAATGTTGCTGGGAAAAAAATGGCTAGAGATCACTTAAACACTTGGTAGTATGGTAAATAAAATCAACGGTAAAAACCAGAGCTATGTTTAATAGTGAAAGTAAGCGAATTTCCATATGCGCACAATGTGATATGAATTCACCGGATTGGGACTAAACAGCTGTGTGTCCATAAGAAAACCACTTAAATAAGTTAATGAGACTCATCAGAAAAACAGGCTTGAATTTGCTAGGGAGCATACAGATTGGATTTTGGAGCAATTGAAAAAGGTCACATGAGTTCAGGTTGACCCAATTTTAGAGAAGCATCCATTGAATTAAATTTTGTGTGGTTTGAACTATGGACCTCCCTATCAGTAGGCCAACACTTTAAGCACTGACCTACTCCCCACACCCGTGACCCTACACAGGATAAGGAGCATGGATAAGTTAAATGGATGATTTAATTACTGCATTTCTGAGTACCACTGAAGTCTGTTTAAACTCTGGATGCTCCCACATAAACTTTGCATTCTGTGGATTTGTATGTTAAAGCTGCTGCTGTAATCACCAACTCCTGTGCTCTTACTCATCGTACTGAACATCATTTCAGTACACTTTATTAATTTACACCTGTTTTAACCTACACCTACATTTATATTTGAAGAAGAGTTTCCTTTCCAGTCAGGTTTGTTTCTCGGGGAGTCTTACTGGTTTGCTCGTTAGGGATCTACACACTGTAAATCTGCATGTTGATTGCAGTGAAGCTGCTCTGTTACAACGTTTATGCAAATAAAATAGAAAATGTAAAAATTATTTATGGTGTTGTCTTTTATTCATCGGTTACCCTGCATCTGCTTCCTTCAGCAAAGACAGACAGGTTAGCTGATGTTAACAAATTAGCATGAGAAAGCACTGCTCTTTATCAGAGCACATGCAGACAATCAATGGTGGCAACAGAGACAATTTTGTCTGGCTCTGGTGGACAACTGCTACATGACACCACCCTTTCCCATCTGTCCATAGTCTCTTTCTCTATCTCTCTCTCTCTCTCTCTCTCTCTCTCTCTTTCTGCTTTTATGTTAGCCTGTTGTTTCTGTTTAATTGCGCTTGATGCAAAATTTAAACAATTCAGAAATTAACCTTACCATAGTATCCACAGCATATACAAATTACGCAAACAAACAAAAGGATACTATTGTCGTATCGACAGTAATAACCTTAATATTTACCATTGTCTAAAATATATACAGTATATGGACTTTAGTTTGTCTATCAAAAAAAAAAAAGATATTTCAAGGTTGAATGCCATGATTGTACAATGGCCGTTTTGATTGTGGAGAATAATTAAGAGTAAAAATTTCCTCCATTTCTCTAATATAATTCACTCCTACCTAATGCATTCATCCCAGCGTTTTACTAGTGCTTGGGAACCATCAAGGTAAAATATATTTTCTCAGTACACCAGAGCCATGATTGGACTGCCTGCTTTACGTCTAAAACTCTTGCCTCCCAGGAACTCTTTTAATGGCTCAAACATATAGGAATGGTTTGGAGTGGGATCAGGACACTATGGGGGATGTGACAGTAAATGCCAGCTGAGTTCCTGTAATGTGGAATTGGTGTCGGTAACTGATTGTGTGTACAGTTCCCACAGACAGATGCATCTATTCTGGTACCCATTGATTTTCAAAGATCAGCTGAATGTCCATGGGAACAATTGAGGTGGTCTGCGAGTCACCTCGGCTGGCATCATTATTCACAGACGCATTGCTTTCTTTAAAATGTTTACATAATTTCTGCGTAATAAATGGTTTTGTGTAACTGTTGTAATAAAACAAAATCACACCCAGATGTGATATCTTCAGCTGCACCCTCATGCATCACAGCTGTGCCCATATTCAGCACAATGGCACTCCCTCTCATGTGATATTTCTCGTTTCATTAATTAATCTATTTTTTGTATTCTTGTTTCTGTGGCAAAAAAAAATTCATTCTATATTTTGTTGATGGTTTAATGTTATAATTTAGAAAACATATATAAGCCCATCTGTAACATCCAGGATTAGAAACTTCTTTAGCATTACTGGCCCTTTTCTTGTTAGCAGAAGAACTGTAACCATGGTTACCTGGATGTTATTGTCACCTGTCTGCAATTTGCACTTATTACCACTAGGCATGTTGACCCTGTTATTTTCCCAGCCTGCCTTTGTTACCTTCTCTGGGTGTTATTATGACACAAGCCTGTCTATTGTATATACCTCTATATTAGATAGTTGAATTCTTTTCACTTGGTTTGTTGTTCAGTAAATTAAGAACATGGATCCATCTCTTGAAAAAGTAGGCTATATGAATAAACATTCTGTAAGCCACAGCAACAGTGTCTATAATATTCCGGGTTCTGAACAAATATAGTACATTATTTAGAATAAACAAATACAGCTACATTGTCATACCTGGTTAAGACTAAAGATCTGCAATGAAAGTAAAATCCTGCACCATGTGAAGAGAACACGCAGGATTTTGCCTAAACAGCTGTGTGCCCATAAGAAAACCACTTGTTAGTGAAGCCATCAGAGAAAAAGGCTTCAGTTTGTGAAAACGCATAAAGATTGCAAAGGAAAAAAGCATGTGGTCTGATTAAATCAGACTGACCCTATTCCAGAGTGATGGGTGTGTCAGCGCAAAAAGGGAAGGGCTTACACCCATAATGCATAGTACCCATCAAACAAGCCTCTGGAGGGAGTGTTATGATCTGGGGCTGTTTCAGTTGCACAGGTCTAGACTCAGCAACTTTATGTGGCAATAAAATGAACGAGCTGACAACCTGAATGTACTAAATGACCAGGGCATCTACAGTATGGAGTTTTTCCTTCCCTGATGATGGTATGATGATGGTACTGTAGATGATATATTCCAGCACTCTAAATTGAGAAAAAGTGGTATTGGGATCATAAAAAAAACATTTTCACACAGGAACTGGCCACCACATTGCATAGAAATATTAGAATGTGCAACCGTTTTTTTTTTTTTTTGGCCAGGGAGGGTTTGTGACCATGTATAATGTAAATACAATAAAAAAATTTTGATTATGTGTACTACCTGGTGGATGAGGCTGGTTCCGTGGTCTGTCTCTGCATGCGCTGTGTGCGCCGCAGGAAGTGCTCCTTCATGGAGAGCTGCACTTCTGCTGGAATGTCAGGTGATGTGTGGCTGATCTTCACAGCTGCCTCTAGAAAGCCCATGGGTGTCAGCGACTCCTTCACTTTCTCCATAGCCATGCCAACCAGGGGCTGCTGGGGACTGGGCACACGCGACAGCGGCTGTAGAGACGGGTAGCTGTCTGTGGTTAGGGCGACGGAACTAGAGGACGTCACTGCCTTATTGCGCCAAGGTATCCAGCACAGTTTCCAGGAAGCTAACGCCAGCAGCAGCAGCAATGCCAAACTGCAAGCAACCAGCACACCAACAGGGATGCCAACAGTGATGTCTGCAGCCAGGAGGACGGAAGCCAAGAGAAGGTAGTGCCACAATATGGAAAAACAGATGGCAGGGACAGTGAGAGAAACAGAAACATTCATGTTAAGAATTAGTCATATATTTTCCCATGTCGTCGACAAAGTGTACACACATCATCATCATCATCATCACTGACATTGAGTTTACTGACAGTGACTTTAATCAGCAGCAAAGGAAACCTGTAACTGTCAGTTGGCAAAACAAAGGCTTTTAAAAAGTGCTAATCATAACACTCCCACACAAATACACTGCAATGTAATTAATCACTCATACAGCATCGCTATAGGCCTGTAATCTACTTTTAAAGAAACAATGCCAGTGGAAGATGCTGCAGTGCTGCCATCGGTGAAATGCCCATGAGTGGGTGTGGGAGGAAACGTGTGTACATTTTCTTCTATACAGAGAACACGTGGACATGAGCTAGAACGCCATAAAGCTGGAGCCACTCCCAGAATGCTGACAAGCACGATGCAAACATTGATTTAAAAAGAAAAGGCGGAATGGAAGTGGTGACATATCTGTCATCCGGCATGCCAATGGGAGCTTTGAAGTTGTTTTTTTTCATCATTTTTTATTATTTTTATATTCTCAAGACAGGATGATTATAATTTTCTCTCCTTGAGATGTGTGGGATGAGCAAAAAAGATTGACTTTGTTTGTTTTTACTGAAGCCAAGGTCCTTTTTTACCCAACGGCTTTGATTGCCTTGATTTATCTGCAGTTATGCACACGGAGGGATCGCTGAGCTTGTTGAATAGGTAAAAGACACAAATCTCTAGACATTTATGGATGCCTGCAGCCAAGTCTAATTTACTGTTTTCGCTTGTTTTTTTATTTTAACTTTACTTATTTTTGTCTCTGAAGCTCATTGTCACAAAGCCTTTTGTTAAACGATGACACAGGGATGATTTTAAGAAGTAAAACAACTGAAACAATGAAGACATTGACTTTTGTGGAGTGTGGAGTGCTAATTTACATGAGAACAGCAGAATGAATGTGAGGTCATATCTAGATTTTCTCTGTCCACCTCAAATGCAATAAACTAAGACAAAAACCTAATGATATCTAAAAATAAAAAATGAAACCATACTGTACTGAAAGTCTGTTAAGGAAAAAAAAGTGGAAAGTCTTGGGTGATGAAATGTTTGAAATTGCAGTACAGAATTTGCCTGTCTGCCTGTCAACTTTCTATTCCTTCTTGCTGACATGCACAGCTGGGGCCTTTAGACCACTGTAACAGTTAGTGCTTACTGTAAGTGCTTATGTAACACCGTGCTTTATAAAATGAAAGAACCAATTCTTTTAAAAACAAACAAAAAAAGGTTAATGCATGTAATTTTTTAGATTTAAAAGCACCTCTTTGAAAGCATGTAAATGTCTTTTCAGGTAACAGTAAAATAGAAATGAGTAAATTTTGAATTTCATACTACAGAGGTCATAAAACAAGCTATGACCTAAAACTCACTTTAATTCATAGCATTTTACAACTGTACTTATGCTAATTGTTTTTTAAATGGGATATTTCTTCTAACCACTTACTGTATATAAGCTCAGTTGAATTCACTGGACAATAACTCTGACAGTGATTTCTGCTTTAATTTAAATACACAATTCCTGAATGTTATATGTTATAGCATATGAATGAATGTTATAGCTTCTATAACAAATTTCCATAACATAAATTCGAAATAGATGAAAAAAAACCTATATGTCATTCTTTAAGAGTTAAAATGGCAGTAGTTGCAGCAGTAGGCATTTCATATGGTAGAAATAAAACAACCCTTTGTCAAATGAAAGGTAATGATGTTCTATGTGAAATAATCAACTTGGCAATGGGCTGCAAACATAGCACGCCATTACTATATTACTATTGTCACAGATTATTTCCCCTAAGCAGCTTTTTCTACTTCTTTTTTTTTTAACTCAAACCTGCGTCATTGAATTTACTGAAGATATTTGCAGTGGGTGATAAAGAAAAGTGAAGTCTGACATTGCACGTCCTTGTCCTCATAGCCTATCTGTCATAATTAAACTAATCAGTCTTCACGCTCCATTATTATCACAAATAGTTGTAGCATCCTGGAATAATAATAATGGTGGTTTTAATTATGCTTTATAATATTCACATCAGGATGGCACTGCAGCGAGAAGTGTTTCCATCGCACAGCTCCTGGGTCCCTGATTCCCTGCAGTTCCTCTGGGATCTTGTGTTTTCAGATAGTCTGGGCTACTGTACATTGCCCACAGGTGTGAGTATGAATGTACAGTATGCATTGTGCCACTGCCAATCCATCCACCACACGTAACACTATACCCTGACCTTGAATAGAATAAACTGCTTACTACATAAGGATTCCTTATGTAGTTTGCAAAAAAAATAAAATTAAGAAATTCTAATGGAATTTTACGCATTTCTTGTAAACACACCACTAGAACCACTGATAATGAAACACAAACCTGCAAAAAGAAATTAAGTGTGCTTGTGTCAAAAGACTTTTGTGTAGCTCTTCAGCACCTTTTCTAACCATAATTTTAAAGTAATTATAGTAAGCCATGGCAGTTTTGTTGTAGAAATGGGATATGCTGTTATAGGAAAAAAAAAAAGGAATAGGGTTTTAATTTTAATAACAGCACATGTTAAGTTCCTCTTATACTACTGCAATTTGCCAACAATTAGTTTTTCACTCACTAATACTCACTTATCTTCTATACCGCTTTATCCTGTACTCAGGGTCGTGGGCCCTGGACCCTATCCCAGGAGGCTCAGGGCACGCAGCAGGGTACACTCTGGACAGGAAGCCACACACATACACTCTCATTCACACACTATGGGCAATTTAGAAATGCCGATTAGCCTAACCTGCATAACTTTGGACTGTGGGAGGAAACCAGAGTACCTGGAGAAAACCCACAAAGCACGAGGAGAACATGCAAACTCCATGCACACAGAGTCTGGCCAGTAATTGAATCCGGATCCTGAAGGTGCAAGGCGACAGTTCTAACCACTATACCACCGTGCCGCCAACTAGTTCCTATTATACTATAGCAATTTGCCAACAGTTACAGTTTAGCATTTAAAAAAAAAAAAAACACGACATCATATATGGTCTGCACATGGTCAAGACAATGTTCAGAATGTCAAACCGAGCATCAGAAGGGTGAAGAAAGGTGATTTAAGTGACTTTGAACATTGTTTGGTTGCTGAAGCCAGACTATACAAAACTGCTGATCTACTGGGATTTTCACGCGCAACCATCTTTAGGGCTTACAAAGGATGGTCTAAAAAAGAGATAAAAAGCCAGTGAGCAGATGCCAAAAATGCATTGTTGATTCCAGACATCAGAGGAGAAAAAGGCAATATTAACTCAAAAAACATCTTGTTACAACTAATATATGTTAAAGAGCATCTCTGAATGCATAACAAATCAGAATCCTTGAAGCAGATGTTCAACAGCAGTAGGAGACGTGCCACTCCTGTCAACTAAGAGCTAAAGAACTTTAGTACCTAAGAACTAAAGAAACTACAGTTCACATGGGATCACCAAAATTGGACAATAGAAGAGTGGGAAAATGTTTCCTGGTCTGATGAGTTATGATTTCTGTCTGGTGATGTAAAAGTGTTGAGATATTTTCTTAGCAAACTTTGGGCTGCTTAGTACTAACTGAGCATCATTGAAATGCCACAGCCTAACTGATAATTGTGCAGATCATCAACATGTCCATCCCTTTATGACCACAGGATCATTTGCCATGTTACAAAACTAAAATATGAATATACTTTTTGCTATACTTTAATGGCCTCCATAGTCAACAAATCTCAATCAAATAGAGCACATTTGGGATATGGTGGAACAGGGGATTCATATTATGGATGTGAAGCTGACAAATCTACCTGGATGTTATTATATCCAGATGGACCAACATTTCTAAGGAATGTTTCCTGAATTCGATGCTTATTGAATCTATGACATGAGAATTTAAGGCAGTTCTAAAAACAAAAGAGGTTCCAACCCAGGATTAGGACGGTGTACCTAATGAAATGGCCGTTGAATGTATTGCAGCAGTAATGGAAAACATTGCTGGCAATTTTCTGCAAGTTTAATTGTTTGCTTTTCTTTGGCAATTAAAGAAAAAACCTTACAATTTCCCTTTTTTTACAATGAACAAAAAAAGTACAAACTAATTTTTTTTTGCAAAAGCATTTAAGAGAATGACAACAATGAGTTTGCTGTGTAAAGATCTGTATATATTAGCTGTGCCTGAAGGAACATTTAGGTAAAGTTAGTTTTGCTCCAGCACACTAAAAGTGATACAGAGTTTGTTCATTCAGTGCACTAATTGCAACTCAATTAGTTTAATTTTTTTAACCTTGCAATAAAAATTCTAATGAAAATAGGGGGAAAAAAATCTAGCTTTTCAAGGCTATTTAATTTCTAAGAACGTGATTATACAGATTAAATTAGGTGAATGCAATCATATTGTCATGTTGGTAAATCTTTTCCCCAGCATGTTATCTAATATCCAAGTTATTGGATAACAAGGTTATTTGCATTTGATGCACTAACACAATTTAGCCCAGTCACACTATATTCTCTGCTGGCCAGGATTTAGCATTTCTAAGATTATACCATTATTTATCACATGTTAAATGGAAATGATGTAAGAAATTAAACACAAAGCAACTTGCAATTACAGCATAGGAAAATTAATCAGCAAGAAATTAATTTATGCACTCCTAAATAGAGTTACTATGGATAAGAATATGATCAAGTGTTTGTTTTATTATTATTATTATTATTTGTTTTTATACTACAGCAAATTTGCCCTAAGCTATAATTATTTTTAGTTGGTGTAAGAGAAGAGAATGCAGAAGATAGGGATAGATTGAGGCAGATGATTCATTGTGGCGACCCCTGAAAGGGAACAGCCGAAAGACAAAGAATGATTGTGATGTTGTAGAATGTCAATTAACAAAATTATGTCTAATGTTGTACTGCAAATATCTGTTTTCTTTCCTTCAAAGACAAAAAAAAACTTCATGCATGTGTTAAGGATTTTTCTGCACTTCTCTTAGACCTTGAAATTTCCCAGGCTTATCTTGTTTTGTTCACCCTCTGTTAGTGCTCTCTCACATCTCCCCTAGACCGTATCAAGTTGTTTCTAGCGCTCACTCATTCCTTATACGATAATAATTCCTATTGATCTTTTGCAGACTAGATAATTATGTTTGTGGTGTATTTTGTAGCCAAAAAAATAACAAAGATTAGCTGATGATTATCAGATTACCTGCCAGATTACCCGAATCATCGTCGCACATTAATCTAGAAATTGATAGCTTCTGTTCTGCGGATTATTTTGATATGCGGTATGTTTGGGTGAACTTTTTTTTTACTTACTAAAAATAAAAAATAAAAAGCCGGTAAAATTGGATGAAGAAGGTTATCGGGATAATAAACTGCAAAAGTTTGATTTGTTATCATAGCAGTTTGCTTGGTGCTTGTGTTGCGGATGAGACAATGCTATGGAATATGCTGTACTTTACACTTCATAAAGTGATTTCCATGTAACCTTAACTAATGCTTACACTTTCTAATTATTAGCTTATTTAATGTTCTGGGGTTGAATCCCAAATAGTGTTAGCTAGTGCACTATGTAGGGTTTACAATCCCTATGTCAATCTTACACATACTCACGCACTCATTTACACACTACGGGCAATTTGGGAATGCCAATAAGCCTAACCTGCATACCTTTAGACTGTAGTAAATAATTTCTTTACATTTAATAAACATAGAACTTTCTGACACTCTTTGTGTTTGTGCGACTGTTTCCGATAACGGCAAGTACAACAGAGCACAGCGGACAGATGGAGTGACTTACTCCCTTCCTTTATTTTAAAATTATTAGCATGTTAGTGAGAAACTGAAAAGTGACAGTCCTCTGTCCTGTAAAACAGCTTTACCTCTGACTGTTACAAAACAATGATTCTGTAGATCCTTACATAAATATCTATGAGTAGTTACCAAAAATCTGACCTATTGTGTTAGATTGAGTGCATTAACAGAACCTTGACACTGCAACTATTGGCTGTGGTGCTGATACTGTATAAAAATGTCTTAACATGTCTTAAAATCAAGAACTGAACAGCTTAAAAAGTCCAAATATATCAGTTTTAGCATTGTCCAGTCAGATTATAGGCGGCACAGTGGCCTTGCACCTCCAATGTTTAGGTTTGATTTTGCAAGTTTGCATGTTCTTCTCCCCGTGCTTGCTGGGTTTCCTCCGGGTACCCCGGTTACCTCCCACAGTTCAAAGATATGCAGATTAGGCTAATTGGCATTCCCAAATTTACCATAGTGTGTGAATGTATGTGTAAATGTTGACTAGGGGTCCTACCACGGTCATAAAATGGGAATAATGGCAATTGTTGTTGGTCTACAGAGGTACCTACCTAGGGTTAGGGTTAGATAGATTTATTCATCCATAAATAGGTAGATTGAGTCACATTATATGAACCTTGCAAGATAGATAAGATAAACTATTGGCTTAATAATTATGGGCAAAGTGGACATGTATAATACATGTATAATAGTGAAACAGATTGTCTTGCATGAATTGTTTCTCTTGTCTTTTAAAGCTAAAGTGTAAGGTCTATCAAAAGGCACAGAGCATGGTGAGTGGAGGAGAGAGAAGCCTGGTTTAATCTATGACCCAGGAGACATGACTAATGAACCAGAAAGGTGTGTGAGTGTGGGACCAGCAGGTCTGATCATCCCAACAATTAGCACTTTTGTAATGAGCCACTTGTTTGTTAATTGCCAGTTTGAAATCAAACACTTGTCCTAAGTACAAAGATAGATATGTAAATAAATACTTTATTAAGAATGAACAGATATAAAGCAGGTAACACACACACACACACACACACATAATAATTATAATAATAATAAAATGAATTAATTAAAAAATAAATAATAATAATATTAATACATACATACATACACACATACACACAAAAAAACAGTTGATATTTATTTATCATTAAGAACTGCCTGGTCAGGGTTAGTTTAACCTAGACTACTTTTTTATATATTTGGGAAACTACATAAAACTGAATATATTAAATACAAATATTGCGAAATTAATAATATGAGTAAAAACAGTGATGGCTGAGGTTAAGGAACAGTTAGGGCCAAATTTTACACCCCATTCTCATAGTGCTAATTTTATAATGATGTTTTTTTTCTACAGTGTATTGTTTTCCAGTTGTTCTAAAGTCATAGTTTTTTAAATTATTTTTTTTAAATATAAAAACTAGATGTGCTTGCCACTTCGTTCTCATGGAATTTAATTGCACACTCATACGAGCATTTAAAAAAATTTACATTTGTGAAAACCACATTAAAATTTGTTTAGTAGTTTTTATGTGATGTGGGCACAAACATGAAACCATCTTGATGTGTTCTATTACTCATTTTACGCCCCCCGCCCTGTTTCCACAAATATGTTCACTTTACAGTTTTATCATATGTACAGTATAAATAAAAATACAAATAACACCCTGCTTTACACTCCTTGCAAATTTGTAAGAGGATTTTTTAAATTTTGAAAATGAACTATGAACACTTGTGTGGTTTGGCCATAATATACTCACATTGTAAGCTTTAAAACCAAGTTTTGAAAATTCCTGCACATGTCCATGTTATTTTAAGACATTTGTGTGGTGTATCTCATTTTAAAGCCTACGCCGTTCTGCCAGACACAGATCTTGTATTAGAAGTGAAAATGAGATCACCGCTCTGAATATAGCAAAGACACTGCTCTATTTTAATAATTAAATAAACCCAGACCTCATTAAGTCACTCTAAGATAATAATATGTATTAATCACTTTTGCTCCTGTCCAGACTGCAGTTGAAATCAGACAAATATGAATTTGATAACCCAGATGGTGTGAGCAAAGACGTTTCGATGTGCGCATGCTTACCGTTTCAGAGGACATCCACATTACAGGCAAATAAAAGTCACTTGTAATTATGAATGTGAACTCTTATGATGAAGTAAAAATCGGTTTCCTGTAAAGACTTAAACAACACTTTTTCATCCTTTTCATGCCATTTTTTCCTGGTTATTTGCACTAGAAATAAATAAAAATAATAATTATTGCACCTAAATATGTATGGAAAATTACATAAATATTTCTACAGAGACATATGTGTCATAGTAATTAACAGGAAGTGATTAACACCAGTTAATTACCTTGAACATAATAAATGCTTTATGCTCCACCTGGTCATCAATGCTTTTTATTTATTTATTTATTTATTTTTACAGAAATCTTAAGCCCCAATTAACATCTACACCTTATTGCTTGAGATAGCTGAGGAAATCTGAGAGCAGTCAATTTCCTCCCTGGTTCTCTTTAGGCACAAGATTCACACAAGATTGTGTACGGATATGGTGCACTGAGGCCATTTGGACCTGCGGACGCCCCAATTCAATTTGGCTTTGTTTGAAAGATGAGTCAGAGAGCAAACTCTAGCCTGGGGGTGTTTTGTTTCCTGTGTCTTCAAATGTAACCTGGCTTCCATGGAAACAAGGTCATTAGACACCAAGTGCACCCTGGTCACCTGCGTGCTTGTGAATCTCTGCTAAGCAAAGAAATTCTCACAAAGGAAGCACACAGTGGAGTAACAAGGTAACACATATGACTTGCCCAACTAATCACTAATAAAGGGTATAGTAATACTGTGAGGTGTAATTATAGAGCTGTGCAAAATGTGGGATGAAATTCGGTACAAAGATGCAAATATGCAATAAAAATAATGAGATACATGAATGAATATTTTTAATAAATCACCTATAAATTCTCCATCACTGTTGTGCACTTTTATAAGAAATGTGCCTGGTAAGGTTTTTTTTCCCCCCACCCAGCAAAACAGCAAAAGAGGATTATGTTTGTATTTTAAAATGGGTCTTTACCTTTACTATTTTTTTTATTATTATTTTTTTATATGATTATATCATATGAATATATGATTGTATCTAACTGAGTTCTCATAGGATGCAAGTTTTTGCAGGCAAGCTACAGTATAAACCTCATCAGCATGATCGAAAGGGCAAATATGATGCTTATTAAATGAATAAAGATAACACTTATAAATGTGAAGATAGGTCACTTCATTAAACAATTGAATTCATCCTTATACCTCTATCTCACCTATGCAGTTTGACTCGCGGTGAGATGCAGCGTTAGACACTCTGAGCCGCCATGAGTGACCGCCTGACGTTCCGCAAAGTTTATGTTTAATTTTTCACGTGGAAAGATGGAAAAGTAATCATAGCGCCAAAACTCGTAGTGAATCATGATGAACCGTGCTTACAGCCACGGCGCGAAACTGCGTAGGTAAGATAGGGGTAATAGTGATGGCCTGATCAGAGTTTATTTCTAGACAATTATAGTAAATTTGTTTTTAAAAATGAACTAAATTTGATAAAGAAATCATATACACATAATAACAATAATAATAATAATAATAATAATAATAATAATAGCATCTCTACATGCACTTGAATGATAAATGATGTAGCTGAAGTTGAGGAACTGGGGATTACAGCCATAGCATTAACAACAAAACTGGTCTTCACTCAGAAAAGGATCATGCCCTACAGGTCTTTTTCATTCAATATTAACGCATTTGCTGCAAAATTACAGTAGCCAGCATGAAATAGAAAAATAATGTGTTAGTCAGTCACCTGTCAGATGAGAAAAAGGCTGAGCACAACTGGCACTCCGCTTACTGGTGACAAGACTTCCGAAGCACTGGGATACACATTTTTTTTGTTTTCTGCTCTAAAAACAAGCTTAGTGGATAACTGTTTTTTTCTGAAATCGTTCTTTCCTAAAAGCCTTATGCTATTTTTGTGCATTACTTTCTAAATTGCTTTTTAACTGCAATCTGAAAAAAAAACGCAACCAAAAAGAACAAATCTTAGGAGAATTGAGTGCAAATAGCTGATGGAAATGGACACACAAATGGTTTGGAAGCGAGCCTTGGAGGGAGTGTCATGCTTGTCGGAGTGGTGGTGGGGCAGCAAATTTGCCGCAAGAAACCCCAGGCAACACAGAAGGAGTGTTTACTACGGCTCTCCACGGAGGCACATATCAGCACTGCCAGGGAAATCTCCACACCACACCTGGACCATTTTTAGATTGCAGTATTTCGTGGCTGTGTTTTCACTGCGGTCGAAAATCCCCAAATCCCCCAGATCCCAGAATGCTGGAGGTGCACAGCATGCTCCCCCTGAGTGATTAATAAATAAATAAAAAAAAAACAGTGTATGCAATACACTAATATCAAAAGGAATAGAGTACTTTATACCTTTTATTGATACAGCGGTAAATTATATGTAGCTAATATACTGTAGATAATATTGATATTTCGTAGAACATTTTTATATGTATTTGTGCCGAGATCAAAGCTGGGGGGAAATAAGTGAGACCATTAAAAATGGCTGCCGTGGTTCCTATGTCAACTTCAAATATTAACAATATCATTTAAGCATATGGTCATGGTCATGGTCATTGCAACGTTGTTAGCCAAATCAGCTTGCACACGACAGCACAAACGGTCTCCAATAAGAAGACATTATTATAATTTCCTGTGCAATAAATCAAATATAAGAGGTACTCAGCTAAACTGTGTCTGCGTAGAGAACAATCGTTATAAAAACAATGGGCCAATATGAACAATTTTTCACTTTTTTATTACCATGTCAAGTTAAATAGATATTTTTATTGATATCAATCAATAGTTTAAGGGTAAGCCTCTTTAGACACAAGCAATCAGCTTTTTTTCGGCATCCACAGCCTGAAAAAGTCAAAAAGAATTTCGCCCCAGCTTAAATCAGGTGATGGATCAGATGATGTAACGATCCAGTCTGGAATAAAAACAAAGCCAGCTATTGATTCTCTCGTAAACAACTACTCTTTCTTGTATTTCACACTTTGAGATGTGTAGATTTGCAATAAAAAGGCAATACAAATAACTGCTTAAATTAGCATTGTTTTTAATAATTCATGGGCAAGACAAACATATTTTTTTACCTCATATAATAATTTTGTAATACTACGTCATCTATAGAGGGATTAAAAAAGTTATAACCTCGGGATATTAGTAATGAACTTACCATTAATCTTTCATGATCTTGCTTGACTGGTGTGTTCAGTGTAAAAAGATTAAAAATATAACATTCACATATAGTGTTACATAAAGTGTTACAGTTCACTTTTAATATATTCTAAAGATTAAACAAAATATGCATCTGTGTGGTGCTCAAAATATCAAAATACCTTTCTGAAAAGCTTAAAAAAAAGGATAGCAGGCTTTCTATTTTGAACTATATTTGCATTTTTTAGAACACTAAATCTGTTCAGCTGTTTTTAATTAAATCCTTAATATGATTGGCATTGCTAAATATAACTACACTAGAAAATTGAGCTTTGCTTTAAAACCAGCTCATCAATTTTGTAGCTCTTAAAACCCAGAGCATTTTAGCTTTTTCTTCTTTTTTTTTGCTGTTTTTTAATAAACATATAGGGCTCAGGATTGTGCAGAATAGAGTGACATACAGTGATCCTTTTTAAAGCACAACATAGGCAACATGATAAACTGAATATTATGTCATTTTAAACAATTATACAAAAAAATGATCAAGCAAAAACTTTTTTAAATGGGTCACATGAGCAAAGAAATAGTTGAAAGTTCAAAATGTTTGTGATGTTATTATTATATTCCGGGATTGGTCAAATTTTCACGGTATAATAGTAATAGTTTACTCTACATGACATACTGTATCCATTTAGGGCTCTGGATACACAGAACCCAAAGTGGTTTCTAAAGAAAAAAATAAATACTAATTATTATTAATAATAATAATAATAATAATAATAATAATAACTGCTAGAAATTACAGGCTTCAAGTCAAAAACTGAATAAATGTCACTTAATGACAATCCTAAAGTCACATTATGTTTAACAGTAGCCAAAAGACAGGGAGATGGCTAAGTGTTAATGAGCCATCTGACTCCCAAATATCCCCTTTGGGGTCAGTGACAGCCACTAATTAGAGCAACAATATTATCCGCACTGGGAGATATTGATGTGTTTTTCTTTTTTTCTTAGGACATGGAGAGAAAACAATTTACTTGGGGATATTAGTGATAATGTGACAATCTATGAATAACATGTAATCAGGATTTGTTATTTAATACAGACATTCTCTACATTTGGTAATGATCATTTTTTCATTTTCATTTTGACTTCCAGTCACATATACCATAAGCGCAAATGTGACTCATCCTATCAATCATGTATTAAGTTGCACAGGTTAGTTTTGTAGGTGACATGTAATACATTTTTGCCAAAAGTCAGTTGATAAATACTTTATCTTCTGATCCTTGAACATAACTGAAGACTAAACATTGCACTTTAATACTAAAGTATTAAACAATACTAAATAAAGTGCAACACTAAGCACTTTAATAAACACTGTTACTCCAGTTACTCAAGTTGCCATTCAAATCTTTTTGTTTAATAAAACCATGCTTCTGGCAAAATTATTTTTAGTGATAACAGAGAAATCCTCTTTCCTAATACATTACAGAGTCCTCATTTTTAAATATTGTAAAATTATGGGTTTTGTTTTTGTTGTTTTGTTTCCCGAGACCTTTTTTGTAAATTCAAAATGGAGCAACTGGAAATCTAAACATATGTAAAACTTAAATTACCCAAAATGTCACATCATACCTAATTTAATGTGACAGGTCACAAATAATGATTATTACTTTTCTGAGCTACAAAGTGGATATTTATGTCACATGGAAATACCATGGTGGTCTGTCTAATCAGGTCATTAAATCCAGTTAGATGAACTAACCTAATTTTCCCTGCCATTTCCCATTGACTTTCCAAATTATTGGACTCCACACTCAGTGCATGAAGACCAAAATGAGGGATGTTTGGGAAACTGAACGTGCTTTGTTTTGATGCCTCTTGTGTGCCTCAAAAGCTAAAATTACAGATTTACACCTGACTGTTTCAAAAATAGAGACTGATTGCAAAAATGTTTTCATCCAACCATCTCTTTATCACATCCATCCATGCATTTAAGTTACCAATGCCAATGTCCTACAACTTCACATCAGCTGTCATTGCTGCAGGGGAGATCACTGCAGACCCTAACGTCTGGCAACCAGGAGGCATACAGCTAATCACACACCCAGTCGCACACTACAGACGATTTTGATATGCCAATCAGTCTACACTGCCTGTCTCTTTACTGTGAAACCAACTGGATTGCTGCACACATTTAAAAATATATATTTATGGAGAGCATCCGTCATACACATCCATAAGTATAGAAATGATAACATATTTAAATAAAGGCATTCATACAAAGATGCAATTTTCTTTGTAGTCTGATGCCCAAATATTCCTTTTGGCAAGGTTTATATGTTATATAAAATTAATAAAGTCTTATATTATATAATTTGTAATATTATTAAAATGCTACTAATAAACTAGTGCACTAAACTAATTGTAATCCTGAATATAATGGCTTTGCTAATTTTACAAGATAAAACATTAACAGATGTTCTCTTATCTTGTAATTCCAGTGGAAATAAATTATGTTAAGCTTCAGCTTGTTGAATTAAATTATCCGTACTTTTCCAATTCCACACTGATGAAAACCAGATGATTGTATTCCCTAGAGCTTTATTGTGGTACTGTACCAAAGTATCTTAGCATTTTACAGTCTGTGCTGTTGTTTAAAAGGTTATAAGTTGAAATATCAAGGGACAAAATAGTTAAGCTGAACTTCTTAAACATTTAAAATATTTTAGGCTTTCACCATGTAGTATTAACTTAATGCTTTAAATTGAAGATGATCACAGTTTTAATTATGACCAGTCACATCAAATCAGGTATTAAGTCACATTTAATTTATGCATATTTTTAGATACCTGGTTGAATAAGCTCCATTTTCTTACCGAATGTGTTTTACTTTACAATGTCCGATTCTTGAGTTATGGCCAGTGAGAGTTTGTTTACAAGGAGCACGTCTGGGGGAAACAAGTCAAAGTCAAATTTTAAAACATTAAACACTGTGAAGTAGTAAGAAAAATTTAACTCTTAACCTCATGTTGACACCAGAATTTCCCTGCTATCAATATAAATAACTTTGGCAGCAGTGCACATTTATAGCAAAAAAAAAAAAAATAACAAACATGTTTGACAAATGGAGTAATCAGCTTGGATAGTGTCACTTTAAGATCTTTAAAAGTGATTAGGATAAAAAAAAATCTGTTTAAAAATCTGTTGCAGGATCAAGATAAGGTATTTATTAAACGATTTTTTTTTCTTACTGCACTCTATTGGCCATAGTTTGACTTAATAGCAGACTTGATATGACAGGTCACAATTTCTTTTGCATTGTTTATAGCAGTTTATTTTGGTTCAATTATAAAAAAAAAAAATTGACATATGGCATATCTTTAAAGAAAAAAAAAAAATAACTAGACTTACATGAGCATTACTCATCTACTGCAATAATAATAATTCATAATAGTTGCTAGAAATGACACATTTTCAAGCATGAAACTATAAAAATGTCACTTAATAACAAACGCGGAGTTGTGTTATGCTTAACAGTAGCCGAAAGACAGGGAGATGGCTAGGTGTTAATGAGCCATCTGATGCCCAAATATCCCCTTTGGGGTCAGTAACAGCAGCTAATTAGAACTACAGTGTTATACACTCTGGGAGATATTTATGCTTTTTCTCGGGCCATGGAGGGAAAAACATTTACTTGAGGACATTACTGATAATGTACTGTAGAAAGTTCATACTGTATATGACATGCAATCAGGTTTTTCAAATGTAGACCTTCCCTTGTCTCATACATGGCAAATAACACAATAAAATGTAATGATAATATTGTTTAAACATGCACAAAATATGATTATTACTTTTCTTAGCTAAAGGTTTGCCTGAGCTACAGAATCAATATTCCTGTGGAAATATTATTGTGCTTTGTCCAAACAGGTCGTTAAATCTAGTGACATGAGTCAACCTAATTCTCCCTGTCACTTGTCTTGTCGAATTATTGAGCTCCACAATCCAGCACATAAAAAACTTAACGGTCATGAAATGAGACATACTGTATCACAGTTCTGTTTCCAAATGGGATTGTAGTCCATCGATTGCAGATTGGAGCCCCAGATGTCCTCCATTTTTTATAGAGGCAGCAAGCATTAGCAAGTCTGTATAGAGTCCAAGTTCTGTTTAGTTCAAGTTTGTTAAGAACCTCAGAAATAAAGCTCACAATTATTTGGAGACACTGAACTAACATGATGGTTATTTTTGCTTTGATTTTTTTTTTTTTTTGCCCATAAATTAATATATTGTGATCTTGAGTTAAGCTTGGTATGATTTATTTTGTTCATGGAAATCAACTGAATTAGACCAGTTTGGTAACAAAAACCTACAGTATAAGGTAATCTTTAAAATTATGCATAAAGATTAGAGTCATTGATGTTGTGACCTATAAAGTATATACCATTAGTACGTTTGTGTTATGCAATTTTTAAAAACTATGTGCAGTCTAAAGCTTGACAACATAATAAGTCCTTGATTGCAGTTACACAATTCACACACTCTTCATCTACATTAATTTGCACCTTATGATAAAAAAAAGATGTCAACATGGAAGTTTCTCAGAATTATAAATTTAACTTGAGTGTACAAACCAAACAACCCCTACATTTCAGCACTGTTTCATCAACTGTCCCTCATGTGCCTGAATTATACATCACCTGAGGGCCCCTTTACAATGCAACTGGAGGAGACGGCCAAAATAGGTTGTCCTGACACTGAGAGCAGCGTAGATAAAGGTATTTCCTAGTTTCATGTACTGTACATTTATTATGGTGAGCGTATTAACACACAGACTAGCTTGTCAGCTAGCTAGCAGAATTACAGTACACGCGGCCTGGCTAAAAGGATAGTGCTAAACCATCAACTTTGTGGAAGGTTGACCCTATTCCGAGGCGATGGGCACATCAGGGTAAGAAGGGATGCACATGAAATGATGCATAGTGGCCACTGTGTTATGATCTGGAGTTGCTTCAGTTGGTCAGTTCTAGGCTCAGCAACGTTATGTGGCAAAAAAATTAAGTCAGTCAATGACTTGAATGTACTGACCAGTGTATCACATCAGTGGAGTTTTTCTCCCTGACAGCCCAGACATTGTGTGCTCTAATCGAAGCTAAAGGTGACTGAATGAAATCTTAGACCGTGTGATTTTTTTTTCCAGGTAGTGCGTATAAAGTACAAAAGCCATCCAGATTTGAAAACAAGCAAGCTCTCCTTCCTTCCTTATATTAAATTAAATAAAATGTAATTAAATTATGTCAATTAAATGAGTTGGAGAAATGTTTTTACTACGACACACAGCAAAATTAAATGTACTCTATTTAACAATATAATTCAATATTGGTTGTTTATGTAACAACTTCAGCAGCAACCACATTTCCCTTCTTGTCAGTTTCCACCACACAGCATTTAGCATCACCAGTATACTAATCACTGGCCTGATCATCTTTCATCATCTGCACCTGCATCTTTCATCATTTCTTACTGGTTCGTACCTTAAGTTAGATGGATTTTATGCTCAAATGATTCATAGGTCACTGAGTGGCTCAACAAACAAAAGACACTCCTCTAAACTGATCAGGTACAGGGACTGGACTGAAAATGATTCATTTCTAGTTTAATAAAAATGCAAACTTAATAGTGTTTTAATTCCTTCTGGTCACATGCTGCTTTTGATTTTTGGATGTGTGCAACCAAGTTTGTTACTTTATTGAATTTTCTATTCCAGCCCTTTATATAGAGACTGTGATTCCTTCAAGAGGGAATAGTGAGGAAACTAGATGAGGGAAAGCGCACTGGAGCATTGCCATAATATACACACGCCTAAATAAGGAAATAATACAGGTTTGATTAAGAAATAAAACCCTGGGAAACTCATTAGTACTTTTACCAAGTTTACATTTGCTGCAATAAACGCACTGCAGGGATGTAATTCTGTCTAAAATGTAGACTTGCTTTTGAAGTTGATGGTGGGGTGTTGCGCATTCATAATGTAGAAAGGTCATGCTTATTATGTGTAAACCTCCAGAAACACATCCAGTCCTAACTTACTGTATCACACTGCCCTTTAATAATAAGCTCATTTAGGTAAATGTATGTACAACTAAGCTACAGTACCACTTATTTTATTAATCAAGTTACATCTTGAGACGTCTAAACTGAAACTAATTTGATAATGATTTGATAATTGATTGGTAATTTGTTGAAATGATTAAACCTGAATTTGCTGAATTTACTAAAAATAATTAACCTGAATTTTGCACAGCTGAGCTTGACATTTCAGACATTTCAACCAAAACATGGTATCATGCAATTTCACATCTGACTATGTAGTTATGATATAACACTTTTTCATTACGCTTTCCATTATCTGTTTCACATGGCAAGATTGGCTGGAAAAAAAGATGCATTGAAGCATTCTTTCTCTGTTTGCTCTTTTCCACAATTTCTCTTGCCTGTCATTATGCACTAATGTGAGATCCATACAAGAACCTCTACAATTTTCATTTCCTTTTGATTTTGCACTAACCCTGTGGGTTTAATAGAACCCTGTAGTGTTTATTGATCTGTCTCCATCACTGTGTGTGCAAACTCCATCACCAGACTTTCTTTCTGCACAAGGTGTTACAAATTTTGAATAACACAAGTGCGATTTCTCAGTCAGCCTCTCAGACATCCAAATGTGCCAATTTCAGGCATGAGGCACAAAAGATATGTTGAAGCAATATAGATCTTTTTTTTTAATCAGATTACAATTAGAGATTTTTTTTTTTGTCTGAGTAAATGATGATGAGATACAGTCATGATGACCAGATGTAGGCTTGGTGGTGGAAAGTTAATTAGTTTTGGTTTGTTTAGCAGGGGACTTGTTTAACATGGAGTCTCTTTCTTCACTGAAGCCAATCTACAGAAGAAACAATGTGGTACGTGGCTACACAGCCCTGTTCTGGCAGAGTTTTTGGCTATCTGAATGTAAACATTAGAAATGCAGGTTGTTGGAAGTGATAAATCTTCAGGAACACATTTCTTCTAAAATGGTTTGTTGTATTCAATTCAACAGGCACCAGGCTCCTGTTTAACGTCTTGAACTTCTGGGACCTGTCAAGGTCAAACTTTTAATTTCCTACAAATTTTATTGTTTATTTGTAGTATAAATTCAATTCAATTGTATTTTTATGGATTATTTTAACAATGGATATTGACATAAAGTAGCTTCGAAGAAATAAAAAAAATATATATAAAAATAAAATATGTATATAAAAATATATATATTTGTAGCTAATGAGAAAGCTGGAGGCAGTGGTGATGAGGAAAACTCCCAGAGATAAACATGAGGAGGAAACCTTGAGAGGAACCAGACTCAAAAAGGAACCCATACTCCCTTGGGTGATATAGGATAGTATAGATAGTAAACAGCACCTCAGATTAGAGCTGTTATGAAGGTTTAACTGAGCATAAGTAACAGAAATATCTCAATATCAACTGTTCAAAGAAGATTATTGCATATTTTGGATGCCTTTAGCATTTTACAATGTAGAAATGTAGAAAGAAATAAAAACTAGAAAAGACCATGGAGATACGAGGTGTGTCCAAACTCACACACACACACACACACACACACACACACACACACACACACACACACACCTATGAGAATAGGTTAAAAATTATCCACACTTGCACTTGCAGCTCTCTAAAGACCCCGCCACAGCATTTTGACTGATTTTCAACTGTGACTTTCTGCCATTCTACAACCTTGATTCATTTCTTTTCAACCATTCTGATGTAGAATTACTGGTGAGCTTCAGATCATCGTCCTGTAGCATGGCCCAGTTTGGACCAAGCTTTGACTGTCACACAGATGGCCTCTAGAATACTCTGGTACAGTATATAGAGGAGTTCATGATCGACTCAATGACTACAAGGGGTCCAGGTCCTGTGGCTGCAAAACAAGCCCATATCATCACCCCTCTATCACCAGTTTTCTTTTGGCAGCCCAAATAAAACATAATTGTCCAGCCTTCTTCTAATTATGTTGTCATGAACTTTAAGATCTTAACATGCTCAGTGAGGCCTCTGGTGTCTGAGATGTATCTCTCGTGTTTCTCCGAGCACTGGGGTAAATTTGCTGAACTTCCACTTCTGGGAAGATTGGCACCTGTCTTGAATAGTTTCCACCGATCTAATTTATAGGGGTTTTCTTTCCAGATTAATCTGCAGCAACAATTCCACCTCTAAGACCATTATTTATGTTTTTCTCACTTGGCATTGTATTAACAAAACCTGAATGCTTCAAACCAGCAAACTGCCAAAACTTCTGCTTTTATAGAGGTCTGCACACCTACTGATGCTCAATTGATCTGGAAATCCGGCTTCAACCTAGCTGGAAAGACCATGGAATTACAAGCTGTGTCCAAACGTTTGACTGGTAGTTTATATGTGTGCGTATGTGTGTGTCATACTCTTCCCCTAGGGACGAGTCTTCTCCCCCACCACAAATGATCGCTTGTTATAAGTGTCTATATATAACTTGCTTTAAAATTCTAAGGAAGAATTCTGAGGAATGACTCACAGTACATTGAGTGCTAGCTCTCTGAGATTATCGATCGTATTTTGCTATATGTAATCTTCAGCATTGCATTAGGTTATTGTATGTTTAGGTTAAACTGTACAGTACTTTTTGTATTTCGTACTTGTGATACCTATTTCAAAAAGATTGTCACAGCTTGCTAAAAAACCATGTACAAACAGTATCCTGTATCTTTCCATTCAGAATTCTTCGTCCTGTACCAACTTCATGAGAAGGTTCTAAGTTGCCAGTTCTCATCCCTGGTCCTGAAAGACCCCCTGCACAACTTACTGTTTTCCTAGCTCCCAGTACACCAGATTTAATTAAACAGATAAGTATTAGCCTATTTTGAAATGATATAGGAAGAAAAAGACATATGCAAAAGAGGCAATGCTTTAGAATAATAGTTATGAATCTCTGTTCTAAGGTCTGATTACGATATGAGAGCAGTATTCATTGCAAGTACTGAGCCACTCGTAAATTTTTGACCTTGTTGAAAGTTCTTGGCGTCTATGCACATTTTCTCTCTCTCTCTCTCGCTCACACACACACATTGGCTCTTATCCTGGGTTCAGAGACTCTGTCAAGTATTGAAGTATGGAAGGAAATCAATGGAGGGGAAAAGTGTACCAATGTATCCCCATCCTTGAAATCTCATAGCTCTGACTTGTAGCTCATACTAATTGGTTTTAATACTATTCACTAAGAAAATGAAAAAGGTAAAGATTTCCATGTTCACTTATACTACATTTGCAGTCTCCTAAATAATTAACAGATATCTGTTAAATCTGTGAAACTCTTATGTACATTTTAATTACATTCTTATAATTAAATATTCTCATGTCATAAAACTTGTTAAACTCCTCTGAATCTGTTTAAAAAGGCACAGGTATAGCAGATTAGACAGAGCATGAGCTTTACCATATTCTATCTGTCTACCAAAGAAAGCATCTGGAGCTACTGCAAAAAAAAAAAAATACAAAAACTCCTATAATTTAAACTTCCACCTAAAGCCACTCTGTAGCTGTGGCAATAATGGCAAGGCTATTTACACATATCTTATTAACCAAAGAGGAAAGTGACTTGCAGAGCACTGGGAAAGACTGACTGGCAGCTCTTATTAGCTGAAGGATGGGGATGTAAGGAAGAATGCATTTATGAACAGAAGAGGCGGACATTTATAGGTTTTCTGCTCATGCATATTTCATCAGTTTATGATTGCCTTAAAGGGACCGTTCGGATTCTTTCAAGTCTGACTTAAATCACAATTGAGGTGCAAATAAGTACATTACCATAGGTTTTGGTCGTGATAAATTTTCCTGCTCTGCACACTGTAACAAATCAGAGCCAAAATCTACACCCCTTGTTCCATGCAAAAATGCATTCCGTTCTCTCCAAGTTCTTTTATCTTATCTTACTGCATGTGCGTAACCTCTAGTTTTTACCAAATACAACATAACTTTCAAAAATAACAACTCATTATAGCTAAGCAAGACTGCAGAAAGTGAATTATATAAATTTCAGCTGAACTTTGAATGAGTTTTTGCATGGAACGTGAGGTGTGGAATTTGACCCAAAACTAATTTACCTTGTACTCGCCTTCCTGGTGGCAAACTTCATTGTTAGCATGCAGAGTAGGAATTAACCAAGACCTACAGTATTGTAATGTACTTTACAAAAAATCAAAATCAAAAATCAAAACAATCCCTTTAATTTTAAAAGGTATGGCAATAGATTTCTACATAAAAGCACATTAAAGAGCACATTTATTGTTTAGTAAGCATTTATTGCTAGACTATGCTTCGACTGTGATCTAATGATTGAGCAAATATGGGTGGATTTCTGTGGGTGCATGCAGCTTGAATTTTTATTTTTGTGGTCATAACTGGCTACCTACACTAATGCTTATTCCCACACTTAATAGTATGTCATGTTATGATACCTATCCATTTATCATTTTTATGGAGAAGGGGTAGCAGCTTTACATTTTTTTCAGATTGCATCTAAAAGTCTGTGTGCACCTTACTGGAAATTAAGCTGCTGTGATGCTAATAATTAGCGTGGTAATAAAATTTTATTTTTTATTAGATACCTCACAGCAATGATTAAGATCTCTGGTGTACTTTTAAGAATAGGGAAAGTGTAGTTTGTTGTAAGGCTTGGATCGATAGATCTTTAATGTGTTTCCAGGGTTTGGCTCATTAAAGTTTAATCAAAATTCCAGATATAAAAGATGAGAGAACATAAAAAGAAGACTGTATTTACCTGTGACTTTTTTTTCACTCTGGTCACTTAAGACAGTGAAAATATTCAGCTCTGTGTTATTTAATTCCTCTCTACTGTAAATTCAATTCCCGTTTTATCCTAATACTAATTTGGGCACACCTGTAGTTTTCATTAATGAAACAGCAAGTAGCTCTTTCTGCATTAATTAAATTATTCCTGAGCAAGCTTCAGCAGCATGCATATCTACAGCCCTCAGAGTACCTGAAGCAAATGGATGGTTTTTACAGGGTAGCTTTAATATCAGAAGTAATTAAGAGTCATAATTTATTTAAATAGTAGCAGAATAAAAAGTAAAAGAATGAATAGTGTAAAGTATTGCATGATTTTTATTCTTTTTCTTTTCTTCTTTACACTTTGGCCACTAAAGGTTCTGTAGATGATATTTCATAGAAATATAAGTGATTTTCATTACTACTTCTCTATGAGTTCACTCAGCAAAAATGTTGCTGAAACCCGAAAAAAAAAACTTTAAATCATAACTTAAAATAGGTCAATGACTAAACGATGGGCTCTGAAAGAAGCTGACAATCTTTTGAAGTCTCGACCATCCCTGATGTCCACAAACCCTTGACAAACTGTAATCTGCTGCTTTTCAGAGCTTCCAGCGTTTCTTAATATCATGCTTCTGGCTTCACTTGTGCAGCATTTATCCATGCAAACAGTTTAAATTCTGCAACGTTAGTGCAAAATTCTGTAATGAAACTTCAGGTCAGAGCGCAGAGAAGCTAAAGAATATCTGATATTCTTGTTATAGTCTGTAAATCAATATGCAGTTCCCTGACTGGGAAGTTATGCAATGCAGCCTGCAGTGGGAAAAAAAAAGATAACTGCAATGTATACCTAGATTATTAATACACAGCTACATCTGCACCTGTTGTGGTGCAACAGCAGATTGTAGAAAGCCACAGCAAAACCAAAAAGCATGAATATAAAAATATAAAAATGAATAGGTTGATGAAAAAAAAGAAGAGTAAAATAATGTATTTTCTTTTTTCTTATTGATCTAACCCTCTTTTTCTGATTATTCTGTTGCATTTGTTACCACGTTAAAGTGTTTTACACTTACTGTATTAGGAAGCACAAGTAAACAATAATAGGTTTTATTTAAATTTTCCTCTTTTTAATATGCACATTGTATACAGTATGCCATCCAGAGGTGGCAGGAAACTAGTCATTTTATTTACTTTATTATTGTACTTACTGTACAGTAGGTACATTTTTTGCATATATGTACTTTTGAGGGGCAGTGGTGGCTCAGTTAGTTAAGGCTGTGGGTTACTGGGTTACTGATCGGAAGGTCAGGGGTTCAAACCCCAGCAGCTAAGTTGCCACTGTTGAGCCTGGAGCAAGGCCCTTAACCCTATCTGCTCCAGGGGGCGCTGTAAGCTGGCTGACCCTGCACTCTGACCCCAAATTCCTAATTGGGATATGTGAAAAATTGAGCAATTTCCCTCTGGGATTAATAAAGTTCTAATTATTTTTTATATTATTATTATTTTCTTGATTAGTGTTATTGAATGATTTACTTTTTACTTTACTCCACTACATTGTACAGAGAATATCTGTACTTTCACTTCACTACATTTCTGCATGGCGTTGCGTTACATAACCACAGTTGGGTGTAGTATTTAAAGCAGGAAGTTCGCCACCTGCTGGCAATTATGCATAATAGTGTTTCTCTTACGACATGTTTAATAACGTTTCAGGAGTTTCAAGTCAGAAGTGGAGACAGTTGCAGACATATGAAAACAGCATGTTCACATTTTGGAAGCACAGAGGGAGAGTAGAGACTTTTAAAGACTACTGTAGACTAATACAAGCTCAATACTTTTGATACATAAGTACATTTTAAGGTGAGCACTTTTTCGTACTTTTACTCAAGGTGACACGTAAATAGACCCCCAAAATAACTTCCATAGAAACAAGTTGGGGCACGTACAGAAGTACAGAATTTGTGCACTTTCCACGCAAAAGATAATCTCAGGAAAACATAAAACGCAAACATGGACAATTAAAAGCCACCTTTGGATAGGATCTATATGAAAGAGATTAGCAGGATGGAAATGACTATGGACTTCAGGTCATCCCTGTCTTTGGAAAGTCATTCAAAAATTGATTTAAAAAGATTCAGATCATTCTAATTCCTGCATACTCTACCAATTTAAACACATTTATATTCACTACTGAAATACATTTAAAAAAAAAAAAACCCTCTCTAGTCCTACTCAGCCTAATACGTGTGTTTGTCATTTCTTCCTTTGAACACACTTGGTGTCAGTTCTGTCAATTTCTGTGTGTCAAGCTGTCACAGATAGCCATATCCTACTGAGGACATATGGGAATCTGCATAATTGCATTGTCCTTCAGAAGCAACCACAGCCCATTAAAGATTGATTAATCTGCATCGATCAGGGATGCAGGGGAATTTGGAGCAGCCTATTGGTACCCTGTACACATGTTCTTCTGGGTGTTCACATGGCCACATGCTGCAGTAACGTAAAATGTTAACTCTCGATAAATGATCGACTGCCACTTTAACTCCTGATTTATGTAGTACGGCACAGATGTATTCTGACAAGCTGCATCATCGCAGCAGTGTTGGTGGTGTAAAAATCATCCAGTCCAGGATAATCCTCTGTCTTCCACTTAGCGGAATCTGTTGCCAGCGTGAGTTAAGACTAATTCCCCACTACTCTATGTACTACATTGATTTTGCTACATATCGAACAGCGTTGAAATGAACACCGCTTTTAAAAGTACACCAGGGAGCATGCAGACGTCTCACACAGATCTCTAAGCTGGCAGTATGAACTGCCGGCTAAGGCTTTACAAGAGATGCACGAGTCCACTGTTCAATCGTGTGTTTGCGCATCGCGCTGGCTGCCGCATGGGATCCCTGCGAAGCTCGGTCTGCTCGAATGGCATTTTAACGAGAGCCCAGGAAGCTCACTGCAGCGCTGGGGCTACCTGTGAGAATTGCTCGCTTTTCTTCCATTTTCCGGCTTGACCAGTCTCGAAATCGTAACAAATGGAGTGGAACAAAAGCAAGATTGTAAAGAAGTTGATTTAAAAAAAAAATAGAAATAGAAAAGAAATAACGGAAGTGAGTAGATCAAAGAAAGAAATCCAGAAATGCAATATGTGTGCAATGTAATAAAAATGTCAGCCAGTGAGTGATACAGAAACCTAAGTAAAGGTAAGAGATACCATATGAAACTATATATTGGAAAAATGAAAGAAACTGAATACCTTGGTGCAAAGATAAGGATCAAGAGAGAGAGAGAGAGAAGGAGAGAGATTATGACCTCATGGTCAGGCTGCCCAACCTCATCATGTCAGCCATGATAGTATTCTGCCCCCTGTGCCCACCAAACCATGATCATGTGCCACATGTGGTCTAGCAGACAAAGGCTGGTTACATTTAGGATGTGTTTCCATGCAGCAGGTGAAAATCACTTACACACTCGCGCTCGATCTCACTCAGCGCTTTATGGACCTGCAATACACTGAGCTGCAGTGTATCATCCAGCACAGAGCACAGAGTACCATACATTATTCAACGCAATCAATTCTCTTGGTTGTATTGAGATACGGAAAAAAAAAGTGCAATTTGCAGGTTTCTTAGGGTTCCATGAGTCGCAATCATAAGCCGATTCATTGGAAAAGTTATGTATTGTTAAAGCATTGGCTGGGCGTTCCGTCTCCAGGGTTCACTTTTTTGTGTTTTCATTTTTGCACTTGAAAAGTGGCCCCATGTAGCAGAAACGACTTTGCAGACAGCAAAATTGAACTCCCCAGGTACAGTATGTAAAGGGGAGTAGAGCTTTTCTGTGCTGATAAGTGGTGTCTGTCTGTCTGTGTGTGTGTGTGTGTGTGTGTGTGTGTGTGTCTGGGTGCGATGCTCTATGGGGCAAAAGAGCTGTGAAGCAACTCTCAACACACCGCAGGTAAAACCTCATGCCAAAGAGATACAGCACACACCCTGAGGACATGACTACTCGCTCCAGGCAAACACACTCGCAAATACACACATCAGGTCCATCACACTTTATGTCTAGTGGCATATCTGGCATGCAAAGGTCCGAGATCAATCAATGTACATTCACCAGCTGAGTGGAATCGATGAGCATAATGGAAGGTAAGAAAGAAAAGAGAAGCATGAGCGTTTGATTTTGTGTATACATGCGACCACAAACTGTGGAGTGCCACCTCCTTTTGATGAAATATTGACAAACACACTTTAAAGGCCAAAGGGGAAAAAATAAAACGTTATGGCTGCAAACGAGTCATATTATCCTCATCGGTCAGTTGTAAAGTGACTAAGATGGAGCCCAAGCGAAAAGGAGACACAACACTGACACTTACATACTCTTTGATGTTCTGCACACATGTGCACATGAAAGGAAATTTACAAAGAAAAAAAAAAACAAAGCACATCAATTAGTTACAAAAATTTAAGCAGCACATGCGAATCAAGTGCATGTTTGTCTTTCAGGATACTATTAAAAGCTCCAGGTCTTACTTTTTTATTTGATTCTGTTCCAACCAGACCAAACAGAGAAAATAAAATACACACACACACACATAAACAGACACACACTGCAACAAATGCCATTCAAACACCTGTCCATCACTTGCATTTGAATAAGGTGTGACGGTTGATCTGTACTCACCGGCGCTTTCCTTTCCTCTGTTCACACTTTTCACACTTCCTCTCTCTCTCTCTCTCTCTCTCTCTCTCTCTCTCTCTGACTCTTTCCCTCTGTCTGTCTCTTTCTGTCCCGCGTTCCTCGCGATGCTCACCCTCGCCAGTGCCTAGACTGAATGAGCCTGCGCTCCTGAAAGCCGTTTCTATGGCAGTGTGAGGCAGCCAGTCAGCATGATCCTGGGGGGCAGATCGTCCACACACACACACACACACACCACCAATAACTGCCTTATAATCCCCAGGGTGCAAGCACAAGCACACACACAGAAACACACACACACACACCAACATGGACCTGTTACACATGAGACAAACAATAAAGCAACAGCTCTAAAGCAAGTCTGTTGTTACAAGAAAAGATAAAAAAGACACACATGCATATTCAATTGAAACATCCTCATGAATAACAAGCATGTGCATGAATAGTCACGGACACCAAAGGGATCGATGGTCGTTGTGTTTATTTAAAGTCTGAAGAATGAGATTAAGCAAGTGTGTAAGCACATGAAAGGACAGAGAAAAGGAGCCACGTGCGCTCGGCGGGCTTTGTGCGCTTGCTGACTGTTTAAGGATGTGTTGCGCCGCATGCGACACAAGGACCGGACGAGCCTGTGAGAAGAGGCTTAGAAGGCTGCACGGATTCAATATTCCAGCCTGAGCATTCTGGCTTGGTCTACAGCCCTGAGAGTGAGTCAGAACATACTGCAGTGCCTTCCGCTTCCCTTCCACACCACAGCCTGCTTCCTCGGTGATTGCCATCTCTCCATCTACTGCATTCATCCGAGCATACGAGAAGAGAAGCCTAAAGATCATTCTCTCTACCCCCCCCCCCCCTTCTTCTCCCAACAACCCCCCCCTCTTCTTCTCCCAACAACCCCCCCCCCCCCCCTTCTCTGTTATCAGCTGCACCAGCATTATACAGTATCTCCTGCACCCTGCTCTGGAGTTACACTGCGGAACGCAAGCTGTGATGATGTAAATGAAATGCACAGTGATGCACATGAATGGCAAATGATCTGAACAGAGAGTAAAAATAAATTGCTTTTGCTTACAGGTAATGGAATGACCGAATTCGCATTCAAAATCCATTGGTTTAGTTTTTTTTTTTTTTTTAACTACATTATAAAGATGCTTATACAGTACAGCTCAAACTGCTTCTTATACAAATAAGCAATGGTTTGTCTGATGTACTTTTATTGCCATGTAGCCTTGGAATCTGCACAGGGTGCACATTGCACTACGTTTGCGTTATGTATTCCTGTCGATTAAACCAGATTACCGTACAGCAGGAGCTGGACGAGACACTCTTCCTTGTCAAATTAACATTTTCTGTATACAATATCAAAACAACTATGATGTTTGCATACATACACTATCTACAGTACCCTTTGACCAAAGTACAGAATGCGATTCTACAAATTCATTCATACATTAGGTTCATTCATCTTCATAATTTATTTACTAAAATGAATCGATTTCCTGTTTTGATTTTGACAAGCTCATGCAACATCACAACTTTTTTTTCTGTCCAGGGTTGCCTACATTTTTGGCAGCGATCTTGTACTGATGGCAGGAGAGTCAGAGCACTCCAGTACACCCAAGAGACTTTCAACAAAGTTAAGTTCACGATTACATGGTTGCCAGTTAATGTGTGAAAATGATTCCTCATGCTCCAAATACCACTCTCTTCCAGTTTCTATAGTCCTGGAATATGCCTGTGCAATTATGGGGATAAAACTATATATGTGTACTATAGATGACCCTGGTACATCAGTATATTTAGATCTTTCACTGCATTCATTTTATTTCCATGTAACATTGCTGAGTCTAAACCTGAGCTATTGAAGCAACCACAGATCATAACACTACCAGGACATGATGCATGATGGGTGCATTGCTTCATGTGATTCCCTTCTTACTCTAACGCACACAACCGTTCAGGTTCAGTCTGGACCCATCAGACCACATGACCTTTTCCCATTGCTCCAAAGTCCAATCTTTTTGCCCATGCCTTTTTCTGATTAGTCTCACTAACATTTGTACACCTGTTTAGTTTAAATCCTGTGAGTTCTTGTCACATTGTGCATGTGGAAGTGCTGTTGCTTTATATAAATATATAATTCTACTGTAATTCTGCAGATACAGTAGGTCTGCCTTAAAATGCTCAAACACATCTTTCCCACAACCACATGATATGACTTCAGAAATGAAAAAGCTTTTAAGAAGTGAGAACCTGAGTATTAGTTAGGAATAAAAGAATTGTTGCACATAATAAACACTTCAGAATTATTCAGTCACCGCTGGGCAGTGTACAGGAAAAAAACAAAAAGAGAGACTGATGAGGGAATGCCCTTCCTGTACAGTTCTTAACAAAAACTGTTTTTTGTATAGTAGATATTCCACAACATTACAGTAAAACAGTATAAAACAGTATAAACGGTATAAAACACTTCTGCATGCGGAGGGAGGAAAATGTAATGACTAATCAAGAACAAACAGGAAAATGCTTTACATTATATAGGGCCACGTCACTCCAACCTGGCACTGTTTATTGTCCTAGAGCTCACTCATCATCTATACCACTTTATCCTGTATACAAGGTTGCAGGGGGCTTGGAGCTAATCCCAGGAGACTTAGGGCATGAGGCGGGGTACACCCAGGACAGGGTTCAAATCCATCGGGGGGAACATGCAAACTTAATGCACATGGGGACAGGAATCAAACCTGGCCAATCAAAATTGAACCAGACCCTGGAGAGCGACAGCGACGACAGAGCTAACCACTAAGCCACTGGGCCGCCGCTTACACAAGCATGATTTTAAAATTTCTAAATACAAAACAATATATCGCTAACATAATCTCGAGTTTAAATGAGGTAAGGATTAATAATTTTCTTTCTTACTGTAAATACAAGCACTAATTAAAAGGCAAATTGAGAACAGGTGAGAGTGACACACTAGGACAATGGGACAATACAAAGACATGGGAGGGGACAAGTCATGAACCATGTCAAGGTAACTGGGAAAGACTGCCATTGTGGTACTGTAATTGTCCTCCACTTTTTAGTCACCTTCTCTATTTGGGCATGCCTCCAGTAGTACATGAAGGGCTAACTATTTAATTAGCAGATGTTCTATTGTTTTAATAATGGCTGCTCCGTTGTCACACCAACATAGACAAACACTAGATAATGCAGAATTGAGCGCTGTCATGCTTCAAGCTGCTGTGCATCCAAAGCTCGAGAGAAAAAGAGAAAATAAGTAATGTGTAAAACGAATATTATTCAAATATAATACATTATTTATCTTAACAGTACCAGGAGAAAGAATAAAATAATGCTCTTTATTTACATCAAAACATTAGACAAGTAATAAAGAGAAAAAAAGACTTGTAAAAATAATATAGTTTAAATAATAAGTTTTCAATAAGATCATCAAAGTCAGAATACAATAGAGGGTACTGCAGTGGAATCTTGAATTACGAGCATAATTTGTTCCCGGAAGTGGGCTCATATTCCAAAACACTCGTAAATCAAATCAAATTCTCCTATAAGTAATAATAAAACTCAAATTATTTGTTCCACAGCCCCAAAAAATAAATAATTGAAAATAATTAATACAAAATATAAAGTAAAAAAAAATAAATAAATAACCTGCACTGTGTATGTATGTGTGTGTGTTTGTGTATGTGTGTGAAGTAAGAGGAGGAATCAGCTTCCCCCTTCTTATCCTACAGAGTAAACCTTTCTCCTCTCTTATTTGAATTTCACCCAAACACACCCACACACACACACACACACACACACACACACACTAACGAAAAGACTGTTTTGTTGGAAAATTAGCAAGAAACATTGCTAATGACACTCGTGTGAGCGCATACTAACGAAATCATGCTGCAACGTAAAACAAACAAATTAACCTGCACTTTACCTTTAATAAGAATCGCGACAAAGCAGTGTTTGTGGGTAGAGCAGAGAGTGTGTGTGTGTGTCTAAAGCCGAGAGGGCGTGGGGGGGGTGGGGTGTAAAGGTGAGAGAGTGTGTGTATGTGAAGGGGCACTTGACGAATACCCACAATTCCGCAGCGCAAGAGAGAGAAAAAGCATTGTGATCATCTGTTGTCAAAACAAGAAGCATGCGTGATACATAATACTCAGTACTCGTAAACCAAGACTTGCTCGTTTTTTAAGTAAAAATTTATTAGAAATCTTTGCTTGTCTTACAAACCGCAAACCGCGTTACTCGCAATCCGAGGTTCTACTGTACTACTGTATATGTATTGTGTGGCCATTAACAGGTAGAGTCCTGAAAATGCATGAAAATGTGTAGAAACGATGTACTGTAAGCAAGCGTAGGCAATGCAGACGTTAGTCAGTTTTTCCGGCCTGTGGGTACAAAGCTATTTTTGAGACAAGTGATGTGGGAAACGATGCCAAAGGGAAGAAGCAAAAACAGAGTGTGAGCTGGATGAGAAGCATGAAGGGTGATAATCTGGTCCTTTATCTGACTTCTAGGTGCAAAAATGCATTAGAGTATAAACTGAGTAAACGTTGCATTTTTTTTTTAATGGCCCTACTGTTTACTCCTATAACATGAAGGTTAGGTCATGTTTTTTGTATGAAAGAAAAAAATAAAATGGTTTATGTTGCGAGAGGTTACTCATAAGAGTTAAGAACTTAAGAACATTTTTCATTGCTAATATTGCATTAAATAATTTAAATTCAGTATTTCAGAATTCCACTGGGACCAGATTTTGTGCCACAGAAGAGCTATGATGTGCTTAGAAATTATATACTTAAGCATGAGTCACTACATGTGATGAAATTTCTTGTAAATCAAGGTGTAAAACCCAATTGACATTTACAAAGGACTTCACAAACTCTTAGCCACAGTAAAACATTTAAATGGTGCAAATGTTTTGAAGAAGGCCATATACAAGTGGAAGACACACATTCAGCAAGTGGAACGCTCACAGGCAAAATAGCCAAAGGCATTTTGTTTTCGCAGGACAAACCATGAGCTCATACAGTCCACCACACCACTTGTACTTTAAAAGAACCTGGCTGGGAGTTATTGCCACATTGGCAAAACATTTCCACATGTTTGGGCCTTCAAAGGAGTTCTTGGTCTTTGTACTGTGGGAGGAAACCTGAGTACCCGGAGGAAACTCACCAAGCACGGGAAAAACATGCAAACTCCATGAACACAGGGACAGGAATCAAACCTAGCCAGGGATCAAACCTGGACCCTGGAGGTGCAAGGCAACAGTGCTAACCACTACACCCGATGTGTAGCAGAACTGTATTATTTTATTCAGCAAAATCAAATGCCCTGATTTGACTTGAACTCTGCTCATAATTAAGTAAAGCCGTCCTGAGCAATGAACCAAGATTCATTTGATATAAAGAGAGACAAAAAACAAGTAAAATCATAATTTGTATTTAAAAAATATGCATAAAGACTATATCTAATGCTGCCTACAAAATAAACTTTTACTACTAATATAAGACAATTCTAATCTATTCTCAACAGATGGAACCCAAAATTGTGCATGTGAAAGCCCACCTAAAGGGAATTCAATATGTTGACAACAAATGAACAATGCGAAGTGATGATCTGAATAAATATCAGGTGTACCAGCTCATTTCAGTGTAAGGCATCACGTCATACATGCCTGAGCATCTTCTGTTCCTCTTCTTAATGAATCATGTATCAGCACCCTTGTCACCTTGGGCACTGAAGCAGCTCTTTCAACAACTAAAGAATCTTAAAAAGGTTCAAAGAAAGAGAGAGAAAGAAAAAAGTAAGGGGTTTTGTTCCACAGGGATTGGAGAGAATTTCAATTGAATTTAACACAGTTATTCAAATGGACATTTGTGCAGAAGGGTCTGCAGAAATCCATCATAAGAAAGGTTGGGAAGTAATGAACTACATGTTCTCTCATTACAGTACATGAGTGCATGGATCACTGTAACTGTGGAAAAAACCCTTAGTTTTTACGTAAATATGAAATATTTAATTTGGCTACATTTATTTTGATTTCTTTTACAAAGTAATAGGTATGCTTCTAACCCCACAAGACTGTAATAATATAAACCACAGTAAACGAATATTAAATTATTAAATTTTATGACCCAACCAAAATAAAGCAATTACCTGCCTACATTCTACATGTCAGGCACTAAATGCTTAATCAGCAGCAGCAATGTCCGCGACAATGGAGACTGATGAGCATTCCTGGTTCAATTTATTAATTCAGTTATAAATTAAACAGCATAACCATATGTAAATTATGTGAGCTAAAACCTGCAGAGATATCAGCATTTCACAGCTTAACATCCAACCTGTGTAAACAATTAGCAAGCCCATTGAGTTTGCCTAGATAGCCAGATATTTTACGTTTTTACCTTTATGAAAGCTTAGAATTTAACTTGAGTTAAATACAGAACTGTGCAAAATTCTTGAGCCCTGCATCATTTTCAAATATTTCACTTTCAAAGACAATGAATTTCCTGTATTTTTAATAAAGTCTCAAGAAATAGTTCTCCCGGCTTCCTGCAGGACTTTTTTGGCTCTCATTTTCAGTCCATTTTCAGTTTTGATTTTTTTTTTTGTCTATTAAGCCACACAGTGACCTATGAATCATTCAAAAAAAAAAAAAAAAAAAAAAAAATCAAACTTAAGTCATGAACCAGTGAGAAACCAGTGCAGATGATGACAGATGAGCAGACCAGTAATTAATACACTGCTGATTTTAAATGCTGAGTGGTTGGAACAGAAGAGTTACCTACATGTAACACTTAGGATAAAGCGTAAGGGGCATCTTCACTAGATATTTACATTTGTAGCTCTAAGTAGATTTCCTCCTCAAGGGCGACTTACATTTATTTCATTATACATCTAAGCAGGTCGGGTTAAGACATGGTGGTGCTGGTGTTTAAACCTTCTGATCCATAATCCCACATTCTAACCAAATAGCTACATCTGCCCAAATAGACGGCTAACTACATAGCTAGAATGGCTAGCTACTGAAATTATAGTTGCCATCTGTCTTGTTTTTTTCGTAACTGACTGTTTTGTTCATGATCTGTCATGCATATTACATTGCTTGTGCATTATATCTTATTTGCTTTGTATTTGGCTAAGTATATACAGAGACATTGTATATATCTATATTGCATAATGTTCATATACAACATCCAAACTGGTCCACTGCAATATTCTAGCAGGTCTGTAAATCTCTTTACTATCTAATTTAACAACTTATTTATTCAAAATATTTATTCTTAAGTCATTTTGGCTAGCTGCATAAAAATATCAAGTTAAATAATACACAGATGCTTGTTGAACAATATAAAATGTAGAAATGGAAGGTGAGTCCTTGTTGAGAATATCAGGTCTATCAGAAAGAATGTTTTACTTTGTTTATCAACTTCCTAAAAAACAAAAAATATACATATTAACTGGTTGCAACCAAAAAGCACCAAAGGCTACTTTGATCTAAATGCAAAACAAAGTCAATAAGTTTTTGACAAGAAAGATTTGAATGAGGAGGATAAAAATCGCTGTAGCTAAACTGACTTCTGTACACCAAAGTCAAAGGTAGCAACCTTAATCGAATCCTCAATTAAATTTGGTTAACTTGACTGCTTAACATAACCTGTGTTTCTATAATATTGATAATGTAATTGGTGAATAGCTTATTTAACAATTTAGTTCATGTAATTGTTTAAAAATAACTTCCTCAAATATACAATTAAATTTTATTTCTATAGCGCTTTTAACAATTGTCATTTTCGCAAAGCAGCTTTACAAGATAAAAAAATAAAATTCAAAAATAAAAAATTCAAAAAATAAAAAATCAATTTCTATAATTAATTCTACTAATTAATAATAAATTAATGGCATTAATTTAGCCATAATTTATTTGTTTGTTTGTTTTTTAATAAACATATATAGGGCTCAGGATTATGCATCCATGGGGCATCTTTTTTTAGAGCAAATAATAGGAAATATAATGAACTGAATTTTATTTCATTTAAAATCAACTATACAAACATAACTAAGCAAAAAAATTTAAAAATGGGTGACATAGGCAAATAAGTGACACAAAGACACATGGTCACATGTTTTTATGGTTGTTTTTGGTTGTTACATTAGTATGACCAAAATAGTTTGCAAATTTTTAAAGGTTCTACATATTGGCAATTTCATTCGCGTAGTTCGGTAGTGGTAAAATTAACATTATAATAAGGTAATGATAATGATAACTTTCATTCTACTTGACATATTTGAAAACCAAAATGTACAGTTTGCTGTCTGAAGCCTCTCCTTTAACACACACACCGGCAAGGCTTCCATATGAGCAAATATATGTATTTTTTTCTTTTTTTACTGACCTATGCTGTGTTGGATCTGTGCCACTTGTGTTTTAAGGGATTATTAAGCATCAGCTTTGCCCCACTCAGCGGGTCATGTTGACCCCACCACTGATCATTACACAATCAATCCAGACATGTGCTCTTTCTCAGAGAAAACTGAAGACACACATACTATACAGTAAGTGCGAAGATTACAGAAAACAGAACTACAGAGTGAATTGCACCAATCCATCTACACCACAGTATCCAGTTCCGATTCCCAATCATCCACCATTAACACACAGGATAGTTCTCCCTTCTGCCCTCCTCCTACTCATGTTGCTATATGATATCACCATCAGCTGTTTACTCTCTACTGTTTTACTCCCCTTTCCACTGAGTATCTTTTTTTCTTCTGTTGTGGCTATTATTCAGGCCTTTGTATTTTTTTAACAAGCATAAAGTAAGTCACAAACAGCCACAGAAATAATAAAATAATGATGCTTTGTCCCAGCTGGCACAGATAAATAATTAATGATAGCACACTGATCTAATGTTTATCTAAGCCCTTTGGCAGTAGTAGAATTTCCAATGATAGCTCCTCATTCAAGCTTTACACATGTTTTCACACTTTTCAGCTTTTAATAAAGACTAAAGAGGATTGTTTGTCTTCACCAGTTTGCTGGGGTTCTCGGTGTATTTTTGCCTTGCACTCCTGTGAACCTTAATATTTCAGAGCTTTTACTTTTCTTTTTTTTGCTGACGCAGCTAATTTTAACCTCACCCGGTTCACAGTAATTTTTTTTCAATAAAGAGAAAGTGATAGTCAGCATAAAGCCACTATTTTTAACCATATTTTCTTAAAATAGCCCTATAGCAGACAAATATTTAAATACATTATATTGCTGGAGAACTTTGAGAAACTTCTGGTTTACACTGTAGAGGAAAAGCTTAAAAGGTTTTGCACTATTTAAAGCAACTATTAAAGCAATTTTTTATATTAAATATTAAAGTCATTGCTTTATGGAATCTATTTGACAATTATTTAATTATCAATACTAAAAGACACTAACTCATTGTCTATACTGCTTTATCCTGGGGGACTGGATCCTATCCCAGGAGACTTAGGGCACAAGGTGGGGTACACTCTGGATGGGGTGCCAATCTATTGTAGTGCACACACACACACACACACACACAGCAGGAAGAAACCAGAGCACCCGGAGGAAACCCACCAAACACGGAGAGAACATGCAAACTCCACAGTCCCCGAGGTGGTAATCGAACCCACACCCTGGAGGTGTAAGGCAACAGTGCCAACCACTAAGCCACTGTGCCACCTACTAAAAGACAATCTACTAAAAATATTTTTAAATGGCTTTTTTTTTTTTTACATTAGGTATACTAGCCTTCTCACTGTATCTCTAGTAAAGCATGAAATTAAAATCTATTAATAGTATTAGGAGTAGTAGTGGGAGGAGGAGAGGATCATTATTGCAAAATTATTATTATTATAAACACACTGTTTCATATAGCTCGGTCACCGAAAACAAAAAGCCATTACGGGCAACCGGTCTATTTGTCCGCAAAATTGAACCTTCATGTTACACAAAGTCAAATAGAATAGGTTTAGGCAGGCAATTACAGGATAGGATTTTCTGTTTGTTTTGCCCTGGAAAACATTCATATCAGGCAGACAACAGGAGCAAATCTCACCGTTCAAACCTGTTTAATATTCAGCACATGACCCCTGTGCTCACTTGCTTCAGCACAGTGGTTTTAATAGACTGAGCATTCACTCTAATTTCCTCGCTGTCATTAAACATTTTCCAATTATGTGCTTTTGCATGTTGATCTTAGATGGGCAGGCGCAAAGAGGTGAACTGTAGTAATCTCGATTCAGTCCTCATCTCAGAGTGATTCCATGCAATTAAGCACAGGGAGAACATTTTGTTCAAATGTTGCTCGCTGTCTTTTAGTTTTGTTTAAAAAAAAAAAAAAAAGAAATTCAGAAAAAACAGCATTCGTGCATGTAAGCAGATGTGAAAGAAGCTTCTTCCTCACTTTGTTTCAATTTATGCTTGGACCATGATGAGATACAGTGATGAAAACACTTGATATCTTGTATCTAATTATACATGGTTTTATACAGAGAATCTTTGATGTTTCTCTCATTTTCTGAAACTTCAATATTATTTATTTATCACAACTTAAGCCTTTAGTCACATAAAGTTGGTGTTACTGGTATATTGCATGTCAAAAGCTTCCACCACTCAAAAGCTCCAGGTGGTTTGCCACTATCATGACTACAGGACCAAATTTTAAAAATTTTCCTGAAAATTAAAGCATTTTTTTGGCTACACATCCAAACGTACTAAAGCGGAAGATCACAATGTACAAAAGTTTTGAATTGCTTATTCATCTACTAGTATCATTTTGATAGGAAACCAGATACCCTACAGGAAAGCCACAAGAGCTTGGGGAAACATGAGAAACTCCAGATACACACACACACACACACACAGTAATCCTAGCATTGATGTAGCGATGGTACCCAGGATGATGCTGTGGATTCAGTATTAATTTTCAGTGATATAACAATATTAATACCCTGCTCAATCTCCCAGTTCTTTACTCCGAGATAATAAGAGTATATTTGACAACACTTCCCAACTGATGGAAGTGGCAGTTCATGACAAAACTATGGATATATCAATATTTGGATTCTCTTTTTTTCCTAGACATTAAAGACAGGCTTTAATGTAATTAAATCAGGAAAACATACTAGCGAACAACAAAAGAAATAAAAGTAATATATCGTTTATTTAATATACTATTGTCTACTGAGCCAAGATTCATATTCTGTCAAAACCAATAGCACACATACAAAGACATGAGTGCCCTTACCGTTTTTTTCTACTTCAAAATTAAAGGCAGTTAGCATCAGCTAAAACAGATTACAGACTGGAAACACTACGGCACCCAGCTGAATTGAGGGTCGAACCTCTCGAGATAATTACATACAGCTTATCAAGCAATTTGAGCTTGCATTGTGAATTTTGCAGTATGAGTGTGTGGTCCGCCTGATTGGGAGCAGGATTGCAGACCGTATCATCTCTAAAACAATATGAAGTGCTTCCTGTAACCCAGACAATGAAAGTAAATTCGCGGAGCATGACGTAAATTTAGTTGCTGTCACAAAGTGAGTAATGGCTGTGCTTAAATGTTTTTGTCTCTGTAGACCACAGAAATGCAATGCAAGTCTAAAATATGTTTAAAAGTATATATTATGCGGTGAAATATTTAAATGCATTCAATTTGATATTATTTAACAATGTTATTCTAAAGTGAAAAAATAATTTTTAAGTGCTATGTCATTATTTTAAGTCTTTTTTTTTGTATGTAAACTTGAGAAAAAAAAAAACTATGAGTTTCCACAGATAGTAAGATACCAGACTCTGCTTAAAACATGTCAAATTGGCTAAAGCTCGGGAATTCTTAAGTGAACTGCGGACTTCTGTTTCAAACTTCTGTACGTGATCTTTAGAAAGTAAACAAGCAGGCAAGGATCGAGTGAGTGACACCAGATTACTGAAGACATCTTTTTAATGCATGCCCAGCCAGATCCAGCAGGTTTTGAAGAATAAAGGACTTCATACTAAATATTAATTGTTGTCGAGCAATTTCATTGCATAAAATAACAAATGACTCTTATTGTCTTTTGTTCTATTGTTATTGTGTAAGGACTTTAAGAGTATTATTTAACCTCTGAATTTCACTTTCATCTAAATACTTTTGGGCATAATTGTGGTTAACAAACTCAGTTAGTGATTCCTAAAGCATTTAAATGCATCTGGTCATGGGTTTGACTTGGGAATTCCAATAGAATGTCAATGCGATCCTTGTTGGTTTGACTTTAATGTACGTTTTTATACAAAAATACAATAACCTGACTTATCGTGTTTTGGTAGCACCATTAACTGAACCTGGTAAACATTTAGAATGTTGAAATGAATAATTATTTTTAAAAAGTCAAAGTAACTTTTTCCAAAAAGGTTGCGCAGAGAATGCATAAATCATTAGTTTTTGCTGATTCAGCAGTGCATTTATTTCACATTAAGAAACTGCTGACCTATACTCAATTACAAAAATATATTAAATTATAAAGATCTGGCGTAATTTTTAAACCAGTGATATTGTAAAGAACAATATTTTTAAATCTAAAAATGTATTGCTTAATTCTACAACTTAACATTGCATATGCTATATACAGTATTACAATGTGTTAAATATAAAACACCTGGGGTCATGCTGTTATTGAAAAATAATTAACCTTAGCTTGTTTCATGGTGGCACTGTGGCTTAGTGCTTTGCACTGTTTCCTTGCACCTCCAGTGTCAGGGTTTGATTCCCAGAGGGGTTCCCTTGTGCTTGGTGGGTTTTCCTCCGGGTACTCCGGTTCCCTCCAACAGTCCAAAGACATTCACTGTCATTCCCAAATTGCCCATAGTGTATGAGTGTGTATGTGTGTTCTGCAGTAGATTGGGATCTGGCCCTCCCAACCCTGTATATAAGTTTAAGCGGTATAGATGATGAGTAAATAAGTGAAGAAGCTTGTATCATAGCATGTTAAAGGGGACTTATTATTAAAATGTACTTTTTTTAGTCGTCTTTAGTGTTTATGCAGAAAACATGAGATAACCACATCCTGCCCCTTTTTTCCTCATAAAACCCACCTTTAGATTTTCTGTTCTTTGTGATGTTTACAGTCGCCCTAAGGAAAAAAAGGTGGCAATACACTCCGACAGCTCAAGTCCCAGCTCTGCACAGGAGATTTCATTTTATTTGCTCAGAAGAGACACAAGGGAGAAAGCATACACATGTTTTGAATTAGATCATTGAAAGGGTTGCCGCAGTGTGGATGTTAAACACATCAGAATGCACATCAGAATGCTTTCTTAACAAGGGACATGTGCTAAATCTCTGTGATGCACGTGATGTACTTCCTTAATACGATAGATAAGTTCCTTGAGGTCACCTTAGGAAATCAAAATGAAATCAGGTGTTAGATTTGTGTGTATGGTTCTCGAAGAAAGAGATAGATGTGAGTACTGTATCAGCAGTGAGAGTCATCGTGAACTAGTGGTCAGTTATCTGTAAACACACAGACTTGATGAATAGTCTCATCCTTTGACTCTATAGCTCTAGAGCAACTAATTGCATTTAATCTAACTGAGACCTGCTTACTGTAAGTGCACAAAAGCTTGTTTTACAAGTCAACACTTGTAAAAGACAAGAAACCCTAACCCTTTTATTTTTTATAAACGGAGGACACAAGTGCACAATCGTTGTTTTGTACGATATTCACTGCTGCTTTTTGCACAATAACTTTTTCTTTGTTGCTGGTACAACATGAAATGTTTACTGCATTTACCATGTCATGGACAATTTATAAGCACTATCTCAATTCAGTTCTGTGTACTGGTCGGCACATCATTGTCAAAGTGTATTGTATTGTGTTGTGCTTGTTACTGTTTGCACATTTGCACACCTTTGTTGTCTTTTTGTCCTTTTGTACAGTTCTTAGCTTGTTTTTTTTTTTCATTTATGTTGTATGTTGCACCTTGGTCCTGAAGGAATGTTTGTTCATTTCACTGTGTACTGATCTGTATATGGTAGAAATGACGATAAAAGCCAACTTGACTTGACTTAAAGTGTACGTTGTTATTTTTATAATGAGATCTTTTTTCTTTTGTCAACGCAAACTCAATTTGGCTCACTGGACCTTTTGAAAAACATTTTCCATGGTAAAGATATATTTTACAAACTCTGTTTTCTGTGTTGACACATGAACAAGAAAAACGTCTCGGGTTACTTTGCTGTAACCCTGTTCCCTGAAAAAGCGGGAACGAGATGCTGCGCGAAAGCACTATGGTGCGTGTGTGTCAAACACACCAAAATATTTGGCATATATAACCTCGGTCAGGTGACGTCATTCGATTAGGTGCACCTGGAGGTTATAAATAGGCATGAACCGGAATCATCCTGAGGTCAATTTTGTCTGAAGGATGTCCAGTCACGCATGCAGTGCAGCATTGGAGCGCAGCATCTCGTTCTCGCTTTTTCAGGGAACAGGGTTACAGCAAAGACGTTCCCTTTCAAAAGCTACAGTCGATGCTGCGCGAAAGCGCTATGGGAACAAGAATACCCACTCCGCCGCACTGCAAGTGTCTGAACCCCCAGGGTTGTGTAGTGTGTGTGCACAGTCCCCCCAAGGAGTCTTAGACATAATTCTGGGATGCTGACTCGAGGCCCTGCGAGCCTGGCATTCAACTATAAAGCCTGACAGAAGTCTTGCGGAAAAAGGCAGCCTGCTGCATGACATACTTGGAAACCCCTCTTGCCAGAGCAATTGATTGATGAAGCCTCCTGGTCGAATGGGCCATAAACACTAGAGGCGAAGTGTGCCACACCCCCATGACGTATGAAACCCTGCTCTAATTTACGGCACTAGCTAATGCGGTGTAAATTGAAGAGCATGGACACAGCGAATAAAGTCTTACTGCTCCGGAGCTATAACGGCGGAGGACAGAAGGCTTCGACTGTGGAAGATAGTTGGGTAAGAATGCAGAACAGCTTTTTTTAGCCAATTGGCAAAGACTTAGCATTCTGTGGAGGCTGATGAGGCCTGCGAATTAGCCGGCAACTAAGAGCTTTTTTCCACAAACCCCATCAGTCAGGACGTAGGCCGAAATAGCGGCTGAGTCTACTAGGGCACAAGTCCGAGGTTAGTGTTTCTGCAGAAACTTCCAGCACTGAAACAGTTCGGCAGTGGACTGTGTCTACATGTTTTATGTCCTGGAATGTAAATGATCCTAAGGGACAGAATTTGTCCCGTACTTAAGCAGAACCTAGTGCGCTAGTTTCCGTAGTGACGCAAATCTAGTCTGCCCAGGCGATATTTACAAGCTATAATGTTTTCCATCCGTGCTAGGACGTGCTAGCCTCTTGATTGCTGGAGGGAGTATTTTAGGGCCAGAGTCATCGTTTCGAGGCAATTGATGTGCGAGAAGATGACCTCTCCAGATCCCTTGCGCTGGATGGCCATCTAAGGCCGCACCCCAGTCTGTGAGGGAAAACGTCTGTCATTAGCAATCTGTGATGACGACACGGACCTACAGTAGAGTGGGACCCAGAGTCAGACGGGGGTCTGAACCACATAGAAAGGGTACGAAGCTCTCGGGCACCTAACCCTTATTGCCTCTGGGGATTGGCCCTTGGATGAAATCCCTGGCACTTAGCCACCACTAAAACCACTATAGGAGCGGTGAGGTTACCTTCTGGCCTAGCTTGGACTCCTTTAGGGTGCTATAATGGATCCGTCACGCGCAGGAGACAGCTGTGCCTGCATTGCGGTCGGATTCCGCATGACACTCAACGTCATTCCTCGTGTAGGAAGGAGGACGCTTTCTGTGGCGTTAAGACTCCACCCTAAGAAAATAAGGTGAGCTAGGGCAACGTGTTGACGCCGAATGGCTCTGTCTGGGAGGGGAACATGTGCTATGGCCCCTTTTTCCAGCAAGTCTTTGATTTTGAATTAACAGAGGTGCTCACTGTGGTTTTTCACGGAAGTGGAAAACCCACGCCGTTGAAACACAATAATTGAATCCTGTAGCCAGGGAGACATGCTTGGCAGTAGCTTACACGCTGCCAGCGTCTCCAAAGGGGCGGTAGCTTTGTCGCTTAGCTAGGCGGAGGAGTGGTGGTGATGGTGATGGCTGTTAGGTGTTTGGTGTCCTAAAACATGACAGGAGGGAACCGAGCACCTAACACTCTGTTGGACACCGCTGTCTCCCGAAACACCAGTGGCGGCAGGAATTGAACACCGGTCTCCTGAGGGTGCTGGTCTTCCACAGTGCTTCGTACCTAAAGAAACATACCTGGCAGTAGGTTCCCCACTGCCGGTATCTCTAAAAGGTGCACAAATTTTGACACTTCGGCTGAGTGGGTGTGTTGGATGTTCGGCATCCTAAACATAGAAGGAAGGGAAACACCTAACATTTCGCTGGAGACCGCTACTCCCCGAAACACCAGTGGTGGCAGAGATTAAACCACGGCCTCCTGCCAGTGCTCGGCTCTCAGTAGGTCAGTCTGGTAAGCCTGCAAAGCCATTGTGTGCAGGACAGCACCAAGCTGACCCTCTGCCTGAAAAATCTTCTCCCACCAACAAAGATGTTAGTCTACACGCTTGGTGGGGAGTGTGGATTTTTCCCGGGAGGATAAGCTCCCAGGAGAGAGATAGCCCGCAAGCGTTTCTCTGATCTGGGACATCATCATAAAGGACCGCTCTTTCATCAATAACATTGGAACAAATCGATGTCAATAGCACAAAAACACGGGATAAATACGGCTTATTCCATAAAAAGCTAACTCATGGAGGTCGCCAGGAAGGGGAGGGGCCATCATTGAGGCCCCTCCTCCGGCCACCCGACAGGCACTTGTGGTCTGACCTTGAGCGTTTGGGGGATTTATTAAATTTTTTATAGTTATTGTAGTTATATATATTTGTTTTAGTTATTTTATTTTTACGGCGATTCGAGGTGTACCGCGCGTTACCACCTCTAACAACAACTAACACACTGGCTCATCACTAGAGGAGCGCTCTGGAGTGATAGTTTCCATCTCCGCGGAAGCGAGAGAGAAAGTTCTTCCCCCCTTCACTAGAAGCGCTGAAGCGCGCTTGAAAAGTGGAAGGCAAAAGGCTCATGATCCTGCGAGAGAGCAAGAGAAAAGGGAAATTCTGTCTCGTGTGCTTCCGTCAGATATGCACGCGAACATGGGGCTTTCATAGGGAGAAATCGCAATACTTACCTGCTCCCTTAAGCCCGAGATAGCGTGCTCTTCCCCCAAACGCTGAAAACAAAAACCGAGGAAGGAGGGACGGACTCGTGTCTTACTCTGCCATCCTTCTGGTGAGTTATAAGACACTTTTTTTCGCTTTCTTTTAAAAAAGTGCTTGCACACACACACTCACAAAGCGGATCCTAAAGACAAAAAGATTTATACGATTTATCCTGAAAACAAACTTTTTATAACCTCCAGGTGCACCTAATCGAATGACGTCACCTGACCGAGGTTATATATTCCAAAAAATTTGGCGTGTTTGACACACACGTGCTTCACAACCGGTCACGACGAAACGTTTCCCATAGCATCGAGTGTAGCTTTTAAAAGGGAACAGTGTTGTTGCCTTGTCACCATATGCCCTGATTTTCTCCCTAGTTCCCACCCATCTCTCTATTAGGACATGGTCCCATCAAGGAGACAACTACTAACAAGGGACACATGAACAAGGGACAGCGTGTGTGTATCATGTTATTCAAACCAGCTGTGTTTATTCTGTAATCAGGTGAGCTGGTGCATGAGTTTTGGTAGTTGTTTGGTAGTAGTTCTTAGCAAGTAATGGTTTGCATATTCTGGGCAAAGAATTTGTCATGTGCGTGATTGTTTTGAATTAAGGAAATTACATGGAAAATTATGAAAAGATATTAAATGATGGTAGTATCACTTTAATTGAACTTGATTTGATTGCTTCGTGAAAATTAAAAATTTTCAATGCTTGCAATTAAATGAAATGGCCTTTTTCATGCCTCGTTAACAGCTGTTAATGAGGTCTTTGACTGTTTCAGCAAGTTTAAATCATTGTCAGGTACACCCTCATTCCCTGTAGGAAAGTGAAAGAATATCACAAAATAAGACTTTTTTTTTTTCCGTGTCAGCTTTCCGACCACACCCAGCATGAGCGTAGAGATTAATTCCAGAGCCACTCCTGTCTGCTGAAGCCCTGATCCATCCTGACGTAGCATCCATTTGTTCTCATCTCGTGTGTGCTGCCGTCACGGTTGTGCTCGTTTGAAAGACATATCCCCTAAGGGGACTCCAAATGGCACTTTCGTAGAAAACACAGCTTCCCGAACACAACAGATTCCAGGAAATTGGAGTGATAACGTCTCTAACAATGTTAAATTGCCACTGGGGCAGATGCATTCCTCATGGTGTAAAACCCTACATTTTACCCTTACATAAGCCAAGGGGGAGTGGAAGAAATTTATTGCAGAACATTGGATTTCATTCGCATTATGGTGATACTGAATATATTATATTAAACATACAACGTCTATAAGCATTATTAAAAGAATGTCTGACATTTTTTTTTGCCTGTGATTTATAGTGACAGTCTGCTTGGATATGAAATTCTTGGTTATTGGATATTAAGGATAGATTAATGCAAGTGGTTTTCAAATTCAGATTGCCCTATGGATTGATGGTTTGAAGGTTTCTTTCATATACAGTAATTAACCTAACTGAGCTAATCATTACAGTCATTTTAACATATTAAGTATATTACATTTTATAAAATGGGACATGTGACATGGGAGCAGGAAAAGCCTGAGCTTAAGTGAATCTTGACTAAATGACTAAATATGAACACCAGTATTATGCATATAAATTATTTTAGCAAAGATTGAGCTCCTTGGTCACCTCCCTGAATAAAGCCATTATACCTTATCTGCTCAGTTCAAATAGATGGCCTGCTAACAGAAGATTCTCTGTGGTTCTGAACTTTGTCAATTTAAAACTGATTGAAGAAACTGCCTGGGCCTTCTTACCTGCAGCCATTTTTCAGCCATTTTCCTCAAACTGGGGACAAAACCCTGTCTGACATGTTTGAGGAGAATCTCTTTGCCCCAACGGCTTGATTTTTGTTCAGTCAGCATCACAAATTCCAGGTGCATGCTCAACCTTTTTTAACAAATCCACAATCATCCACAATCATCGTCAGGGCGACAATGATCAAAACCTGACCAGTCAGGACAATGCCAAAAAAAAAAGCCTAATGAAAAACCTGGGGAAATCATCAAAGAAACCATTCAAAACTGGATTTAAAAAAGACAAACCCTGCAGATGTGAAAGCAACCTGCTTAAATACACAGGGGTAATGATTAAAAACAGGAAACATGTGTTAGTGGTTTGGTGAATGAGATAAACGTGATGTTTTCCCAGAGCATATTGAGGAGACAGGAAGCTGCAGTGGTTTGATTTCCAAATCATGGCTAATTAACTAAATGTACAACAGGCAAATAATGGAAATGTCAAAATTCCATTTGCATTTGTTTTACAGTTACAAAAATGTGTAAGAGATTTTCTTGATTTTCTGTCATGCAATAAAGTAAAGGAATATTAACTTGTGTTAATGCAATGCAACTTAATAAATATTATATCTTTGTAACAAACATGTTTAAAGGTGTTTGCACAAGCCGTACCAAAGTTTAAGTGCTGACTGGTAAATAAATATCTGCCCTGTGCATGGCCTTAGGTAGCTGTGTTTGCTTCTAATTTGATTGCAATGCTATTAGCCAATCAGTGCAGAAGGTGTTGCTAATGCCACCAACTCCTTCATAGCCCCTGCCAAGCAATTACCCCCAAGCTTTTGTAGACCTCTGAGCTGTGCAGTTGAGAGCACTGAATTGGCACAGAAGGCATAATGTGTTTTTCAATTGCATTGTACAACGCTTTCCTAGAAGTAACCAGTGGTGTGCTTGGTTTCTGAACTCTTAATGGCATTCTCGGGAAATAAGTAATTTATAATGTCTGACGTGAGAGCTTTTTGTTGTTCGTGCAACCTCTCTTCAACTTAAGCCCTCTAAAATTTAAACGTTGTATAATGTTGTCTCTTTATGGGTTTAATTCTCTGAGGTCAGATACAATTCCAGTGAAACCGACAGGCTGGAGCTCTGGGAGAATCGTCTTGACAAAGAAAGTGATGTTATTCCCTTGCTGAAGCATAGGCTGGGGAAAATGAGCAAGATGTTATGGACTAGGGACCAAGGGACAATTTAGACAGTAAACAACCTGGTTCTGCTGACAAGGCTGACGAGATTATCACAGGCATGCTAGTCAAGCCTGAACAAGTGATTGTGTTTTTTCTAATTCTTCACAAGCTTCATGTAAAGCCGATTAAACAAAGCTTGTGTCCTTTGATAGATCCCTTTTGGCTGACCACCAACTCTGCTTTCACTCAATCCACAACACACTAGAGGAACGCATCAATCCACAGCTTACCTAACGTGATGATCTGCATGTGGCATAGCTCCATAGCTAAATTATTTATACTGCCTAAATGTTATTTCCAGGGCTGGCTGAGATAAATGCCCTAGCAGGACTAAGCTTTTCCTGTCATCAAAATAAGACATCAAAATAAGGCTTTATTTTTGGCACCCACATCAGTTCCCTCCATCCATTATCAATGCTGCTTATCCTGTGTAGGGTCATGGGGGGCCTGGAGCCTATCCCAGGGAACTAAAGCCACAAAGTGGGGTACACCCTGGATGGGGTGCCAATCCATCTCGCACACATCCAGTCATACACTACAGGCAATTGAAATGCCAACCAGGCTTCACAGCATGTCTTTGAACTGTAGGATGAAAACGGAGTTGGCAGTAGAAACCCACAAAGCACAGGGAGAACATGCAAAATCCACACACACCTGAGACAAGATTTAAACCTTCAACACTGATTGTGCACACATGACAGTGTTAACCGCTTACCGACTGCACTGTGCCACCCCCACATCAGCTTTTTTGATTATTTATTTTGATGGAAAATTATGAAGAACATTTCTGAAAGCACCAGTGGTGGTATGAAATCCAACAGAACAGCAGCAAGGCTGAAGATGATTTCTTCCTTCCACGGACTGTAGATTTATGTGGCTTATCAGTCACAGTTGTGATTACTTAGAGTGAAACGTCTGCTAAAGATAACGCTCTTCTGGGACACAGCCCGTGCCCAACCCCTATCATCACTACCTATTACCAAAACCACAAAATAATTTTTTACAGTTACATGTTTACTGCATGTTAGAAATGTTGTTTAGAATGTGTTATATGAACTTTTTCTCTATTTCTTAGGCCAGCCTTACTGCCCCTGCAGTCCTGCTGCTAAAATTAATAGTGAACAGATATATTAGATATATTACGATAGAGTGCCTTGTAAAAGTATTCAAACCCCTTGAACTTTTCCACATGTTTTTACACTACAATCACAATCATGAATGTATTTTATTGGGATTTTATGTGATAGATCAACACAAAATAGCATATAAGTGTAAGGAAAATGATAAATTGTTGTCAATTTTATTTACAAAAAAAATCTGAAATGTGTGGCATACAGCCCTCTTTACTACGATACCCCTAACTAAAATCCAGTGGAACTAATTGTGTTTAGAAATCACCTAATTAGTAAATAGAGTCCATCTGGGTGTACTGTAATTTAATTTCAGTATAAATATAGCTGTTTTGTGACAACCCAAGGTTTGTTAGAGAACATCAGTAAACAAACTGCATCATGAAACCCAAGAAACTAAGCAGACAGGTCAGGAATAAAGTTGTGGCGAACTTTAAAGCAGATAAAATATACTCCAAGCTTTGAACATCTCACAGATCGCTGTTGAATCCATTATCCAAAAATGGAAAGAATATGGAACAATTGCAAACCTACCAAGACATGGCCGTCCACTCAAACTGACAGGCCGGGCAAGGAGAGCATTAATCAGAGAAGCAGCCCAGAGGCCCATGGTAGCTCTGGGGGAGCTGCAGAGATCCACAGCTCAGGAAGGAGAATCTGTTCACAGGACAATTATTAGTCGTGTACTCCACAAATCTGACCTTCATGTAAGAGTAGCAAGAAGAAAGCAATTGTTGAAAGAACGCCATAAGAAGTCCCGTCTTCAGTTCCACATGGCTTGTCGATGACTTCTGGTGTAAAAGTCATACCCTGGATATGCAAATAATTATAAAACCTTATCTACTGTAGGTGTATCAACCTAGACCAGAAAGGTGTATTTTAGGTCCAACTGCATTGCTTTGACATTGCCCATGATTGGATAAAATTTCAATTATTATTAATATAAATGAATCCACTGGCAAATAATTTTTCTTTTTATTAATTTGTACCATCGACGTGCCATCCGTCTATGTGTCATCCGGCTTGTTAAAACACGAAAGTGAAATTTTATTCAGGGACAGGTGCTTAATACTGGGTCATGTGCCCCACCAAAAAGGATATAGTAAGACTCGTGGACTTTACGTGTGCCATTTAAAATCACGACCAGCCATTACTGATTATTTCCCCTTTAGTAGATTTAGTGTGAAGTGAACAGATGGGAGTGCAGGTGCAAAAGAAGACACACTAAATAGATAAGACCTTTTACCAGACTCAATTGGATATCTGCCTTCGGTTTCATTGTCAACAAATCTGATTACAAAATCGAACTACAATAGCCTTTAAATCTGCAACCAATCTAATTTGAGTTGCATAAATAAACACATTAATGGAAGGAATTTTTCTTAATTACAAAATGCAATATTTTAATCTCTATAGCGAACTTGTATTAACTTAAAAATGTAATCAGGATCTAAATTATTTAACTTATATGCAACATTACAAGTTGTTAAGGTTAGTCTCCTGATATCATTTGCAGATTTTCTTTACAATTTTATGTAAATTTAAAAGAAAAAAAAAGTCATATTTTTTTTATGTCCGCATGGATTTTGAGCCAGATTCAGAAATGCACTATTTTGTTCTGAGTAACCATTAAAAGATCCTTGTAAAATGCATTGATGGAGCACTGAGTATGCTGTGCTAGTGCTGAGACTAGGTTCACATGGACAGATCATCATTATCTATTCATGGAGCCATATTCTCATTCATTACACCACAGATTTGCCAAGAAATGACCTTGTAATATAGTATTTAACAGGAGGAAATGATGAAATAATGACAGCCAGTAATGATAGCCTGAGTGGTCTGATCATCAAGATTAGACTGCAAAAAAAAAAAATAATAAGGTCACGTAAAACTGTGAAATTGCGTCAGGTCACATACAATGCTTTATGATGTTCAATCACAAACAATAATGTGTGTCACTTTATTTTGCTTCTCATTTTGTTCTTTGGTGTATTTAAGATGAGATAAGACAAAAACCTTCTTAATTCCAGAGGAAATTCTTGTGCCAGAGACTGCTCCAAAAGCAAAGACAGGTAAAAAAATATATATACATGTAATAAAGTAATAAATAAAGTAAAATAAATATAAAAAATCTACAAACTAGACATAAAATAGATAAATGTAGAATGCAACTACCAACATACAGAATACAGCCATGAGTAGCAGAAACCAGACTCTGAAGTAGAATTAGCATAGCAATTAGCATATTGCTCAACATGATCATCATCTCATCACCTAAACCGTTATGGAATAGCCTTCCAATTAATGTTCGGGACTCAGACAGAGTCTCAGTGTTTAAGTCAAGGCTAAAAAACTATTTAGCCATGGATTTTTGTAAATATTTGCCCTAGGTAAAGGAGCAGATCTGGGCGACTTATGGACGTGAACTGGTTAGTTTAGATGCTATCTTCCCCACTCTCATTGATCACTTAGGTTTGTTGATGGTGAAGTGATTGTTTGCTTTACATCCCAGAGAGCCCTCATGTCTGTGTTTCCTTCCGGCTCTCCCTTTTAGTTATTCTGTCATAGTTAGTCCTGCCGGAGTCTCTGCTTGCACTCTACAGTTAATATACATTCACCTTACACATTGTGTGACCGTGACCAAACCTAACTGTCATCTCTCCTTCTCTTCTGCTCTCTTTCCTCTTCTCTTTCTTCTCCCCTCTTCCTCTTTCCCTGTCTTTCTGTTGAGCTACACATGCCACTCCTAAGCCGGCAGTGATCCAGACCTCCTCTGCCCTCTGGACCTGTCTGACTCATCCTGATTGGAGATCTTGTCACATGGATGCCCCGTGTGGTTTGTTTAGGATGCGTGTGGTGACTTTTCCACCAAGATTTGCCTGGCCGCGGCTGAAGCAGACAGCTGTTCTCTCAGGACTTGTGATGGCAGACTCTCAATAGTTCAGCAATGGAGTTTCCTACAGTCCACCTAAGCCTCCAATAATGAACTGGACACTATATTAACTTAAAGATATCAACTGTTATACTGAACTTCCAGCCTCCCAAATCACAGTATGACTGCAAAACAATCCCTGCTATCCGTTATGACCCTAATAAGGACAGGTTCCCTGTTGAGTCTGGTTCCTCTCAAGGTTTTTTCCTATTGCCATCTCAGGAAGTTTTCGCCCTTGGCTCATAAGGGACAATCTTATTATTTTGATTTATACACATTCACATTTCATACAAACATCCATAGTTTCTTTTGATTGTGTAAAGCTGCTTTGCGACAATGACAATTGTTAAAAGCGCCATACAAACAAAATTTTATTGAATTGAATTATGTGTTAGACTCGTCTAGCTTATTGTCTATGAGAACACCTAGGTACTTATAGCTTTCCACAGTCCCAGAGATGTTGATGAGATCAGTGGAGGTTTTCCACTTTCTAACACCCCAAACCATTTCTTTTGTCATTGACACATTCAGTTGCAGGTGGTTTTGTCCATAGTTAACCACAATGGCAGTATATATGTATAATTCAATATGTGAACATTGTGTTACACTTGCCGTTGTAGTTTTTTTAAATTCATACAGTACCAGATAAAAGTTTGGACACAGGTTTAAATTTATTTTCAAAATTCTACAGATTCTAAAGAACAACTGCAGTCTGTTGTTATTTTAAGACATGAAGGTCAGCTGTTCTGAAACATTTACATTTAGGCATTTGGCAGACGCTCTTATCCAGAGCGACTTACATTTTTATCTCATTACACCTCTGAGCAGTTGAGGGTTAAGGGCCTTGCTCAAGGGCCCAACAGGGACAACCTGGTGGTTGTGGGGTTTGAACCTGGGATCTTCCGAACCGTAGTCCAATGCCTTAACCACTGAGCTACTGAAACATTTCTTGCAAGAACAGTATTGTCAAGTGCATTTGCAAAAACTCATCAAGCACCATGATGAAACTGGCTCTCATGAAGACCATCCCAGGAAAACAAGATAAAAACTTACCTCTGCTGCAGAGGAGAATTTCATTAAATTTAACAATTTTAAATTGCAGACACATCTCAATATCATCCGTTCAAAGGAGATTATTGTATATTTTGAATGCCGTCAGCATTGTTTTACAATGTAGAGAGAAATAAAAATCAAAAGAGAAGCTTGGAATTAGAAGGTGTGTTCAAAGTTTTGCCTGGTAGTGTACACCTCTATCACTTGTCACACTTGTCTTACTATCCACCTTATTTTGAATACTGGGTGGGACAACTTGATTGCATCACGAATTCTTCATTGGCATGGATTACACAAGAAATAATCCTTTGAGATTCTGGTTCATGTCAACTTGATTGCATCACAAAATTTTATTGCATCACAAAATTATCACAAAAAGATTGCATACAGATTTTTCAGCTGCCAATTTTTTAACCTTTTTCAAAAGTGTTCAATTGGATTCAGGTTTGTGGCATGTTGCATGGAATTAGCTGTTATAAGATATACAGATATAAGCTATAAGAACATCCTGTTCCAAAACACACTGCCCATAGTGGAACACCACCAGCACAAATTCAACTTTTAAAACAGGCAGGTTGGGTCCTTGGATTTACGCCACTGACACAAAATAAAGACCCTACAATCTCCAAGTCACTTTAGAATCAAGATTGCTCTGATACAGTATGATGGGAGTGGAGCCAGATGTTCTCTGTTGCTGTTGTAGTCCATCTACCTCCTCCAAATATGGTAAGCTCTTTCTTCAAAGATGCTTTTCTGCTGACTGTGGAGAGTATTGTAGCCTTCGTGCTATTTTAAACCAGTCTGGTGATTCTTTTTCTTATACACTGAAAACACACGTAAAAAAGACTTTTCTTGGAAATATCCCAAACCCAGTAATGAAATCAACAACTATGACTCTGACCTTTCATTTTATTTCCACTCTGATGTTTAACATGAACATGCTGAATCTCCAGTAAGCTGTGTAACTATCTATATTGTGCTACTGCCAAATGATTGGATGAATGTATACAGTAACTACATGTTCAGTAGACCTGTTTTCAGAACCCACAGTACATGGTACTATGGCCTTTATGTATCAACCCACTGGTAGGTCAGAAAACACATTTCCATGAAGGATGTGTTCCACTTTAAGGGGTTATTATTTGCACCCTTTGTTCGCAAAGCAGAATGACCCTTTTGTCCGCCTCTGCTTTTTTATCTGCCACTTCGTACTGGACTACTCTTGGCTACAGAACTCTCATGACGGATTAAGGTTCATGGAGGTAGCCATTCGTATGCACGCAGCGTACTGTACTGTATGCTTCAATTCCAGTGAGACGGCTAACATGTTCTCGATCGAGTGTAGCATGCACTTAAATAGTTCAAATTGGTTCTCAGCCATCTCTCTCCTGACAGAGCTCTGCTGTGTCCCGCCTTGTTCTCCCGGGCATACCAGAGTAACAATTACACCGGTGTCACAAAGACACGTAATAATCATGTAAATTAGCTGCTGCATTCGGTTTGTCCTTACCGCTGCCAGACCCACAACTGGGTGCCAGTTCCTTCACATATTTGTAAAGAAGAAAGCGCAGAGGATGTGCATTATAGAAAGCATTTTTTTTTTATTTACAACAGCGAGCGGAGCATGATTCATTTTATATTGTCCTTGTTCTGTTTTTGATGTTTACCTGCAACGCGCAGCTGCTTGCTGTCCACTTGTTATCCAGTGTTATGCAAAAGCAGCAGGCGCCAAGAGTCTAATGAATGATCTAGCGATGCTAATGTACTCCAGCAGGAAAAAAAATTGGTCGTAATAAAATCTAACATGGGCCACAGAGTATGAGATACGGCCTAATAGACGCTCGTGTTGTAAGAATAAGCTTCACCTGCAATTAGCCATCAATCACTTAATGGATTAGTGTTTCTTACTAAAAGATTAGGGGTTGCCTGTGTGAAAATGATCTTCCAGGTTTATGGATGAAAGGAATCCTGTATCTCCATCGCACATGCATAGTTTGTGGATATCTATAGCCAATTAATGGGCATGTTTGTCATGCTTCATAAATCATTCCCAGCATTGCTGGAAGGTACAGTATGGTCTGTCACACAGGCACAGGGAAACGTCACACTTTTCCACTTGACAGTCTTAGGCTTTACATGTACCGAACTGGTCCTGAGATGATAGACAGCTTGAGTTTTAGAACACTCAGATTGCTTGTTTATTTCCGCAATCTGTCTTACTTTTAAAAGGTAGACTGGGAATATTGACAGCTGTCAGGAGAAAAAGACAGCAGGATATGTTGTTCTTGTAATGTATAGATAAAAGCACTGCATATAAGTTACTGGTTTGGACCATACTTTTAGAAAAGACCCCAGAAAGCATTTTCAACCCGGAAAGGGATCAGTACATTGTAAACAAATCGTCTGTAAAATGGTCAGTTGACACATTTTCAGTTGTTATTTTTCTTGCTTTCAGCGTGCCTGGCTTTTTTTTTTCCCACAGAATCCAACCGCTTCAGAACAATGTACACAGCCCTCCTTGCAGCTTGAGTGCTATGACATTTCTTTCAGGATCCGACAGGTTGTAATCTGCTCATATGCAGTAAATCTAAAACAAAACATTGTGCACCTGAGTTCCTTCGAAAGGCCTAGGTTGAATGTAGTGACACCACATTTTAGTCACAGCAAAGCACATGGTCAGGTATAAAGCTGAGTTGTTTAGACTGTAGGAAATAAAACCAATTAAATTCATCTTAAAATATGATATTCAGGTACAAATAGAAATAATACGTAGATATAAAGAATTGCTGCACAACTTGGACTAAAGAGAGTCCCATGTGCATCTCTAGTTGACACCAATTATGAACTTAACTGATGTAGCTGAGTTTGAGAAACTGTCAGGCCCGGAATTCACATATCATCCTGACAGTCGTGGCATTTCTAGTGTTTTCCAATGTTCCTGAAGACATTTAACAAATCACCCAGTGTAGATCATGCTCCAAATGTAGATTTTACACATTTAAAACATTAAACCACTAAAACCTAGTGCAGCAGCACAGCATAGATGACGATATAAAAGAATTGCTTGTATGAAAGCCTTGTACAATAGGTGTGTAGGTAAGTTTCGTTCACGTCCAGGGGGCCATTCAAGACTCATTTGCGTCAGTGCGTCATATTTGCAGCATTTTTGTACAACGCGTGAAAACCATGCGAAGCAAGTTCACATTTTTTTCCGGCTCTTCTTTGCATTTTGTACCATGACATAGCAATATGGGTCCGAAGAATGTTATCAAGACCAGTAGCAAGATGAAGTTTCAGTTTTGTTTATTAAAGCAACCGGTGCCAAAAGGAATCACCTCCGGGGTTCGGATTCGATTCCCGGCCAGACTCGATTCCTGTGTGCATGGAGTTTGCATGTTCTCCCCGTGCTTGATGAGTTTCCTCCGGGTACTCCGTTTTCCTCTCACACCAGATTGGGCTAATTGGCGTTCCCAAATTGCCCGTAGTGTGTGAATGAGTGTGTCTGTGTGTGTGCTTGTGCCCTGCGATGAATTGGCACCCTATCCATGGTGTATTCTGCCTCATGCCCTAAGTCTCCTGGGATAGGCTCCAGGCCCCCCGCGACCTTAAATACAGGATAAAGCGGTATAGACGATGAGTGAGTGTTGGAAATTAGAAATTGTGGCAATATTTTTGGAATGGATTATCTGCATTTATATTATTTTCTATGGGAAAAAGCGTGCCTCTGTATCCACTGCGTATCACTGTAATAGCATTGGTCTAGATGTGTAGTAGATACATCACTCCAATATTTTTGGATCTGAGACACAAACTTTATAATATATATTCACAGGGTAAAAGTACTCTTTTCTTTCTGTAACAGACCATGAGGGGAAAAACATGAATCTGCAAACAGAAGGTATGATATATATATAGGCCTATATATTTTTTTATTTCAAGCTGCAGAAAAACTCTCTACTGAAGTGCTACAGTACAAACTCCTATAATCCTAATTATTTTGAGAATACTGTGTGCCACCAATCATATACAAAGCAAAGTCAGCTTGTTCCATACTACTCTGGTGGCCTTGGAACACAAAAACTCATTAAAGTTTCCACACATGTAAAAAAACAAACAAAAAAAAAAAAACTAATGTCTGACCAAAACTTGGACCAAGAGTACAGGACATTCATAACTAAACAAAATCCAAAAAAAGGTCCAAAACAGCTGCTTAAAAACCATGACACTAGAGCTGTGTTCACATCCTTAGCAACATAATGTCCCTAACAAGCCTCATAATTTTAAGAGGATTAACAATCTAAAAAAGTTAGTTTATTACATACAAGTATATCTATTTTCCTTGGCTTATAGTAATACAGCAGCTATTCCATGTGTGACAGGAAGGCGAGAGTAGCTCAGATCTGTCAGATGTGTGTTTAGGCTCGTCCTCACAAGGCATTTTCGTCAAATATAAGCACAGCTGACACCGACAGTTAGTCACACTGCCTGGAGCAGTGTGGAAAAGTTCAGGACTGCAGGATAAAACGTATTACGCCACTGCGCTCCAGTGTGTGGTCATTGAATAACACAGGTGTCTGCCTCAGTTACAACATAGAGCTTTTGGGTATATAAAAATAATTAGAACACATGATTTTAAGATAAATTTTTACCAAGGTTTACAGTTGCTTTATACATAAAAAACAATCAATACATTCAATAAAAAACATACAAAAAGAACTGAAACTCAGCCAAAAATGAATGATTAAAAAACAGACATATTTTTCTTCATCTTTTTCCTCTTTGTCTTTGTATGAGGAACAAGGTCCCTGTGGTGCGTACACATTCCTGATTTGCAGTATCTGCAACTGCCCATGCCAACATAGAAAAAAAAATGCATTGACGTGATAGCATGCGCAATGAGTACATCCTTACATTCATACATCAGCTGACTTTGTTTTATTGCTGAGTCTAAATCAGACCAACTGAAGCAACCCCAGATCATAAAATTGCCCTCAGAGTCTTGGAGTATGCATGATGGGTGCATCGCTTCACGCTCTTCCCTCCATACCCTGACACACCCATCTCTCTGGAATAGGGTCAGTCTGGACTCATCAGACTACATGACCTTTTTCCATTGCTCCAAAGTCCAATCTTTATGGTTCCTAGCAAACGGAAGCCTTTTTTCATTTAGTTTCACGAACAAGTGGTTATCTTATGTGCACACATAATTTATGGAAATGTTATTACTTTCACTGTTACACATAACTTCTACTGTTGATTACTTATGATGGAACTTCACAAAGTGTTTAAGTGATTTCAAGTCATGATCCCCCCCCCCCCCCCCCCCACCACTAAATTTACTGTTTACTTGACAGTTAAGTACTAAATTACCATATTTTTTCAGTTTTTTTAGTTTAAAATTCAACTAATTTGACTTATACACATTTTCTCACACATTTCATACTCCTTTGCCCAATTTCCTTTTGATTGAAGATGCATCTTAAGAAGAAACAAGGATTTGTTTTATGTAGGAGCGTTTAACCAAAAGTTCTGAAGATTGAGTTCCATAAAACTCAAAATGGTCCAATTTTAATGCATAACAATTGCTGAGTTCAACAGATAAAACACATATGTCTTAAACATACTGTAAAAAGAAAAGTAAACTCAAATGTCTCTGTCTAGTCATCCTTAAATATTATGTTTTTATCATTTACTTGGTTTTTTTTTGCGCAAGCTGAATCAAAAAGTTCAATGAAAAAAAAAGAAAATTGATGAAAGCGATTAAAAACCTAAAATAATAATGAAAATTTTTCAAACTTGTATGATTGGATAAGCCACGTCTCAAGTGTGGAATTAAAATGTGAAAGTTTCAATTTTTAAAATCATTTCTTAAATATTCTGCTTCAGTATTCTTTTTTTTTTTGTCAAGTTTAGTCAGCTACAATACTTTGCTCAATCTGCATCCAGACTAGATTCAGCCAGTTAACCCATAAGTTAAAGAATCCACTAAGTGTACTGTAAAATACAATGCATAATAAATACAGTAGATTTTTTTTGGGAAAAAGTTCTGAATAGTTTATTGTATTCAACATACAGTATTTTTGTATGCCTACTATTTATAATCTATAGGTCCTTTAAATGGACTTGGGGTGGTAAAATGGATCCCTTATCTGTGTCCTGTTGTAGACCAGAGTGTGAAACTTCATTCATTCATTTTCTATACCGCTTATCCTGTACAGGGTCATGGGAAGCCTGGAGCACTTTCCCAAGAGACTTCGGGCACGAGTGGGGTACACACTGGTCAGGGTATCAATCCATTGCAGGGTACACACATTCTCTCATACACTCATTCACAATGCTATCTGCATGTCTCTGGACAGTGTAAGGAAACTAGAGTACCTGGAGGAAACCCACCAACCATGGGGAAAACTTGCAAACTCCTCACACACAGCCCAAAGCAGGAATCGAACGCTTGACCCTGAAGGTGCAAGGCCACAATGCTAACCAGTGCAGCAGCCGCTGGAATTTATCCATTTAGAGTGCAGGGCTTCTGTAAATAACCTTTATTACCTTAAGATTACAGCATGTTATACTGAGGTTCTGATTCTATTATTAATGCTGTAGTGTATGTGTGTGTGTGTGATGTGTAGTGGAACAAAGGAAAGCTGTGAAAAGTTTGCAAAGTGTATAAGGACCATAATTGCAGGCATGACTTTTAAATAACTGACCTGAACAGATTGAAACACGTTAGTGTCTAGAGAAAAGCATGTTCGATAAATTTCCATAAGTAAAGCCTAACTATCTCTTAAACTCATTTAAAGATATTACTCAAAATGTGATTGTGCTTAAAATGAAATTAACCACACAAAATGTTAAAATGAATGCCATTTAATTATTTGTCATCTGCACTGTACCAATGTAATAATGCCATGAAATAAAGTGTTTCTCATTAAAGACTTCACATTCTAAATTATGATATTCAAATACATAAAAAAAAAGCAGTTTACCAGGTTGATTGAGGCTGAAGTCCTGGTTTGTAATCAGGAAGAGAAACTCCTCACAGGTCTTGTGTTCTAACAGGGGGCTCTCCTGCATGCAGAGGTCAGTTACGAGGGCCACCGCCTTCTCACACACCATGTCATGCTCCTTCCCGATGGCGTTCATGCTCCTAGATGCATCCTCAGTGGAACGGAGTGACAGGCTCCTCCGGAGGGATCGGCGCGCACACGCTTGCCGAGCTGCACCCTCGTGTCCACATGAAAGCTGTGCTGTCTCTCAAGTCTATGTCTCTGTGTGTGTGTGCCAGAACATCTTCAGCACAGAGGTATGTGTGTCACTGGTTGTGTGCATATAAACAGTGTGCACTGTGAGGATGTGTGTGTGTGTGTGTGAGAGAGTGAGTGAACACAATAAGTGTTTGTGCGCAAATGCGTAGGCTTAATGATTCATTTGTGCCCTCGGGTGTCCCAGAAGCAAGGATTGTTGCATCACATTAAAATCTGGAGCTCTGCAATGGGAACGCAACAGATAAGCCCAGCAGTGCATTGAAGTCGTGTGGAGTTCAGTGTGTGCTGCTGTCGTTCTCTCCCTTCCTTTGCTGTATAATGAAAAACTCTTCTCTCTGAGCTCCTTCTCACCGCCGGCTCTGTTTTTCTCAGGTCGACCTGCCCCGCTGGTGCTCGCATTTCTCCTGGCACTTGTTCCCCAGAGCTCTGCTCCTCTGCTGCATTATGAAATTGTATATGTGCGTGTTTGTGTGTGTATATCATATAATATAATTGTTATTATCTGAAGACTATTTGCCTCTAAGCAGCTGTGACTTTTTTTATATGGTTCAAGTGGCTGCTGTTAAACAGAACAGTAATAGAAACTGCACATCTGTTTGCAAACATGCTTTGGCTCATTTACTGTGGACGTGATTTAAGGGTGTGATTTGGCTTTTTTATGTAGATTTTCCAATAAAATTTTGCAAAAAACTAATCAAATTTGTCAGTTAATTTATTCATTTATTATTAATATTAGTATAATAATAATAATAATAATAATAATAATAATAATTTTACTTACATATAAATCAAAGTCTTTTTTTTTTTTGAAAAACAGGAGAAGCATATACAGTGTTTGTAGAACGGGAGAACCTACATTCAGAAATCAGCAGGGGTTAAAACCAGGTTAGACAGGGGGAACTAACGAACAGAAAGCTTACTGGAAGCCGAAGCTTGGGAATACAAGATAACTGACATTAAGACTCCGCAGTGAGATAAAGAAACAGTAAAGCAGAAACAGACAAGCTAATCCAAGTGAAAAACAGAACAGCTGAACACATTATGGTAATAAATCAATGATAAGACGGGACAGAGACAGGACTAAAACCAAAACAAAAGCACAGCACCTTGATTTACACAAAAGCAAATGACGTGAACTCAAAAACCAAACAAAGCAACACGGCAACCTGATATCCGTTAGACATAAAACTAATGCCGTTTCTCCTCCCGTGGTTTCAGTAGCAGTTAATGGATGGCTGTAACTGTTGTAGAAGGGTCAAATTCTTGACCTGCATCAAGCGAAGAAAACATTAAATGACAGAAATTGGGTTCCAAAACTGTCCAGTGCATTGTTAAAACCTGGAATGATAATACTGAACTGTCAAGTTTGCAGAAGAATTGTGATCAGGGAAAAAAAACTCATAAATGGTGGTAATCAGAGATCGTTAATCGCTTGGTTTAGTTGTATCATACCAAATGGCCTGTAGAAATCACAGCTATGATTCAAAGTCAACAGCTGTCTCACCATAAGGAACCCACTTGTTAATGAGACTATCAGGAAAGAATGCTTCAGTTTGCTAGTGGGCTTAAAGATGAGACTTTCAAGCAATGGAAATAGGTCATGTGATCACAATAGGTCAGGAATAGACTCAATCTGGCTTGAGCAGATCACATGACCAGATCACATGCCCAATGTACAAGCCTCGGGGGACAGTGTTATGATCAGGGTTTGCTTCAGTTGGTCTAGTCTAGGCTCAGCATGACCAGGTAATTCTGTTCTGAGACTTGATGAAATTGGAAATTGTAATTATACACACTAGAAGACTCCCGTATCTAATATGTAACATCTGTAACAGAAGTATAATATGTATATGTAATACTGAGAAATATAGAGATACACCATTTGCAATTTGAATCACATCACATGGTGGATATACAGTATCACATTTCTTTGAACTACGGGAAAAAACCCTGGTACCCAGAAGAAACCCACCAAGTATGACGTAACATTGAAACTCAGACTGGAGGCGAGATTCAAACTAGACCACTTATCCCAAATTGTAAATGTATTATAAATTGTGTATAGGTTCACGCGGGGCTCCCAGGAGACATTAGGCACAAGGCAAGGTACACCAATCCAACAGGCAATTTGGAAATACCAGTTAGACTAATATGCATGTTTTTGGACTGTGGGAGGAAACTGGGGTTCCCGGAGCATCACTACGCCATGGTGCCACCACAGAGAAGCCAATGCAGCACAAATTACCAAAAAAGGTCTTTGCTCCGCACTATAAAAAGCCCAATCCTAATGAGCATCCTGGGGATGCACCAGCCAAACAAATCGGATCCACAGGGGCCCCATCCCACAGCACACAAAGGATCCCTTGCCAATGCCCTGGTACCAGATACTACAGCAGCATCCCCTCATAACCCCCCGCCCCCCTATAAAGCCCTGCCACAAATGGCCAAAGCCGTACAACAAGAAACCCGAAACCTATCCGGTTTTAATGTTATAGCTGATTGGTTTATAATTATTTCTAAAACGATTTCTATGAAACCTATAAAAGCATGCCCACTTGTGTTTTATTACTTACAAGCCCTTGTAGCAAAACTTTTTAGTTCGTTTTGCCTTAGGTTGATACCATCTCATTTGTTATGACTCATATTCTGTCTTCATTTAATTCATTAAACCCCATTGGGAGTTTTGGATGAAATACTAGAGAATAGAATTAGTGCATAGAAGCACCACACTCCCAGCCTCATCAAGTTTTTTTTTTTTTGCATGGTTTATTTAATATGGCAGTTCTTCATAACTGTCTGTAAGTTCTATTAAATGTATGAAACAGCTAAAGTTTGTCGCTGACAACTGTTTTTTGGGGTTTTTTTATTTAATGAGCACCAAATCGGCTTAGTCGCACAGTGAAGAGTGTTGGTTGCTTTTCTCTTCTGCTACTCTGGATGACCCCTACTGACCACCTGCTTGTTTGTGCACCACAGCTGCCAATGGTTCTGCCACATATGCTACTACACGCAGGTAGAGAGTCAGGGAACAGTTTGGAATAGCATTTTTTTAGATTGAAAAATAGCATCTTTTCACGTCCTGCAGGTAAAGAAGTGTCCTTTTTCTCTTGATCAAATTCTATTTGATGCTCCTCACTCTTTTTCTCAAGGTTAACAGCCATCACTGAAGCAACAGTGTGAAGGCTTGACCTTATGCTCTCTTTGTCACTTTTCATTTCAAACATAATAGCTTAGCTTCAAGGTTGCTCTTACTCTATGAGCTGATTTATTATTTTTATTTCTAAGCAGTATTTAATATTCAGACGAACACATTCTTGGCTCCAGGGGTCCCATTTATCAATGCATGCATAGACCAAGTTTGTATTCTAGTGCGTGATTTGTGCATAATTTGTACATGTAAAGAAATCGGCATTTATCAGGCATGCTGCTTACACGCAGATGTATTTAGTGCATGTTAATAATGCTGCATTCAAGCTCCCTTACACAGAGAAAATAATTAGAGACCTAGAATGATGTCATGGTATTCCAGCAACAGTGTGAAAAGAACTGGGAAAACTCTGTTGATTACTCCTTCACACACTCATCGCCTCTACCACTTTATACTGTATACACGCAGGGGGCCTTGAGCCTATCACAGGAGATTTTAATGCACAAGGCGGGGTACACCCCAGGGGTTCTAGCATATGCATAGTCAGGAGTGTGCGTAAATATGTGCACCTCCTCATGCGTAAGAGAAACATAATATGGAGTCTAGTGTAATCTGAAAACTATGAAAGTATAGAGAAAGGTATTATCCAATAGTTGAATTATTGCAGTATGCACTTCTACAGTAGCTCATTACTACTGTATATGTTCCCTTTAAAAAATGGCAGTGCAATGTAAATAGATCTGTTAAATGGTTATTGTTATCTCAAATATTAAAGCCTAAAGTAAAACCTCTTAATTTAAGACAGACTATTTCCTCATGGACAGTGCAGCAGCCGACAGGGTTTTTTTTTTTTTTTCAAACTTTTTCTTCTGGTACTCCATTTATCTGGCTGATAAATGATATCAATGATAGCACCATAACTTGGTTAATAACACTGTGTATACAGAGTTTGCTCTTTTCATTTCAGAAGAAATTGATTGCAGTGTTCAAGTACCAAAGTCGAGCAACGAGTACAACTGCTGTTATTTTGATGTGAAAATTACTTTTTGTATAGTACCAATATTACGGACCATAGCAGGGAAACCAAACTCAAAGAGTATCAAAGCTGTGGGATTAACCACATTCACGTTCTTTGCAAATGGAACATTAGAAGGGCGGCTAATAAAAATGTTTTTGCTATGCTATGGTGATCACTGGGTGTGTGACTTTTTAACACAGCCATGTTGATTCACCTAAAAAACTTTGTCCTGACTGGTGTGAATTGATTTTGAGAAGACAGAGGTGACAGGCATTAAGGGCGCTGCCAGAGAGATACAGCATGGTGACACTTCAGTTATTCATGCTCTCTTGAACGGCTGACGATTTTCTCCACTTCGCCAACTATCTTTGTCAGTTTCCATTTCAATCTTGTGGCTGCCTGTTTCTCCTATGTCTTATATTATGTTAGAAATTGATTTTATGAGGTTTATTTCATCTTGGTTGGGGGTAGAAGACAGGTGCATATATAAATATATACAGTACTGTCCAGATTTCTTGAGTAAGCCTTTAGTTGCTTCGAAAGAGTCAGCCTTTCTTGTATTTTTAATGTAGTCTTGACGAATAGTTCTCCAGGCTTTCATTTTCAGGTCGGTCGCTGTTTTTTATTTGTTAAGCTTTACAGTGATCTCTGAATTATTAAAGCATTAACAATAATAAAAAAAAAATGTAACTTAAAGCATGAACCAGTGAGAAACAGGTGCAGATGATGACAGATGATCAGTCCGGTGATTAGTGTACAGCTGATGCTGAATGCTGATCAGCCATAGTGTTATTATTTAGCAGTTATTTTATGCTATGCAAGAACTAAGCAAGAACACTTAGATGACACCTACAACATATCTTAAAAAAATATCCAAACCCACAACCTGGAGAATAGAACTTAATTAAGACATTGTGACTATTCCTCGAAATTACTAGCCTGAAGATTTATTCTGCTTCGTCATCCAATACAAGATATCATTATTTGCTACGTTTTAGTTCACTGAACGAATAAGCAGTGAAATAAGTTTAAAATAGACCCAGTTACAGCCTCAGGATCTGATGTTGAGTTACAGACAGTCAGAATCAATCCACTCTTGAGGTTCAGTCTCGAAGCAAATTTAACCTTTACCATCCATGGTTGAAAGAGTATTCTGATGTGAAATGATTAGCACACATATACGAGACTTTCCATAAATCTGTCTAAACCTTTCCACTACAAGAATGAATTCAATCCACTGTGTGATTTGTCCTGTGAGGATGGGAGGGAGCAAAAAGAGTAATATGTCTTCTTTTCTGCGAAATGAAAATTAGAGTATTGACTGTGCATTGCTCTAAGCTATGAAGTTTCACAGAATTGGAATTTAAAATGGTGCACAACAATCTATAAGGTTGTCCTGGGCAAAGCTAAAATTAAGGATGTCACTACAGTACATACCCAAATTTACAAATGATATATATATATTTTTTTCTTTTTATGGAAAACAATTGTCCTAGGGTTTGAACAGGGCCTATCCTTGCTTTCATTATTATGAGAATGTATGCATTAGTATACAGTAATAAATGCAGAGGATATATACAGTAACTACAAATTTCATGGCAGGTAATCAATTATTCTTGGTATGAAAAGAAATCTTGCTTTATTCAGTATAATATTTAACCATCTCAACCACAAGATATATTGAGAATCGCATAGCAGTTCGACCTGTACTGTAGCTTTTTTTAGGAGCTTTCTGAGGGGATCAGATCTAATCTTAACCCAACAAAACCCTGTCAAGCTGTTGTCACTTTGAAGACTGAAAGGACTCTGAAAAAGCATGCAGCACAATCCTTGTATCACACTGCTCTCTTAACCTCTAAGAACTTACATTATCTCGAGGGGATCTTTCCCAGGGTTCACCAGGGCTTTAAGAACATTTGAAAACAGTAACGCTAGAAAAGCAAAAGAGAAAATTTACAGTATGTCTACACTGTAAGTCAAACTTGAAATGTACTTGAATTAAATGAGAATAAATACACAGTTGTTGGTTACTTTAAAAACCAAATATCAGGGATGGATACACACTATGGAAAATGGTCTACAAATGAATAATGAATTTTACTAATAGGGAAGCTAGCTAGAAAATAAAAGGACAAAAAGATTGGACAGGATGCATGCAGTGTGCATGATCTGTCTTACCAAAATACACGTAAAATAACAATTGGTAACATAATGCACAAATGGCAGTATTACTGAGTGAATTGTTTGTTAAAGCGCAAAATTTGCAGCAAAATACATGAATTTAGCTATACTTAAAAAGTCCTCACCCAGTAAAATAAAAATATGTCAATGTGCATTAAGAATCATTAATTTTATAATTGCATTGTGTCACAATGACACTGTCATAGGGTACTGTACCTAAAGAGAGGAACTCGTGCAATAACTGTCTGCATAAACTACCATGTTACCTTTGGTCTGTTTTAATTTTATTATGCCCGAGAAACTAGTGAGGTTTTCCATCATGGCAACATCTACCCAATATCGGCACACCAATTTAACACGCAGCTCATTTACTGTACTAATCAGGACGATTTCTGTGCAGTTCAGTTTTCGATCAGCATTAAACCCTTTTTGTTTTTTATAATGAAATAAGTTGGATTAATTACTTAGTTGCAAATTATAGTCAGTCATGTGTTACCAGATCGATTGAACAGAAGACAAAAGTTGCATGCATATTTCAGTTCTTTATGTGATAAATGTGAGGAGATGTGATGAGTCCCCTGAAGATCCACAAGAAGAAATAATTCAATGATAAATCTAAAATTCTATTAAAGAAGCAGAGACCAGATGTTATATAGTACTGTAGCTGAGACATGAATTGTGTAGTTGTGCACTTTATAATTAAGTCTTGCTTTCACATTCAGTTCACCATATTTCCACTGGGAATTGAGGTTTACATTATATCCCCAAATGGCAATGTTTGTACACTTAGTGATAATTGGTATTGCCTGTGTAATCGTCCAGAGACCTGGAAGAAAAAACATGTAGAAATTAAGTTTTCCATTTCTGAGAATACTTTCAGTGTTATGCAATTTAAGAATTAACTTCCCAATTAGAGCGTGATCCGGCTGCAGGTGTTTTGCGCTATAAAAAAAAAAAAAAGGTTTTGCTGGTCATTAGGCTGAATTTCCGGCTTTCATGTAGAAATGAGCATTGTGTGGGAGAAATCTCTGTGAAGTGACAAAGCCGAGGCTGCAGGTGTTTAATCGAGCAGACCCATGGTCAGTTATTCAAAGCCATGCTAATCAACATTAGTCTTTCAAACACGCCCAAAGGCGCAGATGTGTGTGTGGGTGAGGGAAAGGAATATTGAAATATATGTGCGTTTGTTTAAATTAGACAGCAAGTTCTGTCGGAGGTGTGTCTATTTTAAAAGACTTTTAAAGGCATGTTAATTAAAAAAAGAAGCTGGGGAGTTCATACATAATCTGAAGAGCTATCAAATGTATAATACATCAAGGAGAGCTAATGAATATCAGCAACATAAAAAAGATGTAAAGTATACAGCCGTGTTTTTTTTTTACATTTTGCAGTGCCTGATTTATTTATTTATTTATTTTTACATTTAAAAGTAAGATTAATAAATAAGGTATACTTATAAAAAACATGCAGTGTTTTTAATGCAAACATTACTATTAAAAAGAAAGAAAGAAAGAAAGAAAGAAAGAATCCCGGACCTTTGTGTGGTGAATTAGAGAAATTAAATATTAATGTGCAATATGAACATCCATATTGTAAACAACATTAGCAGTCTCACAGGGGAACGTATTATTTTAATGCTTACACAAAATCAACATTTTTCTTTAAAATTATATTTCAAACAGATTCATGTCATTAGCACTGAAGTTACCGTTTATTTCATAGCCTCTGTGTTTGCTTGGGGTTTCAAGACAACGCTGTTACTTTTTGATATGGAAAAGATACACCTCAATGCTGTCACTGTAGTGCACTTTTTACTAGTGGATAACAAGAAAGCAAACACGGACGACACGTTATTGTTTCTGAAAGAAGGAACATATACTGATGAATGCTGATATAGATAATGTCCAGTGCAAAGCTGTTCTCCTTTTAGCATGAACATGCAGTTAAACATATTAAGAGAATGATGAACAATGTGCTACATAATCATGAACCTTAATTTCCTTTGCTATGATTTCATACACATAGTCCCACAAGTGAGATTATTATTATTATTATTATTATTATTATTACATCTTATTTCTCATGTATACGAGGGAAGTCAAACCAGGTCTTTTGTTTGTGCAGAATAACAGAACACAGTTATGAGAGTAAAAACCCCTGCTACACTAATGCACTTATCTCAGAGTTTCACTAGTGCTTGGATACCATTAAGTTAAAACATTCTTTCAGGACACCGGAGCCATGATCGGACTGCCTGTTTTATGTCTGAAACATTGGCCTCCCTGAAACTCTTTTACCGGCCCAAAGATGTGGAAATGGCTTGGAGTGAGGTCAGGAATGCAATCCCAGCCGAGTTCCTGTAATGTGCAAGCGCTGTGGTGAGCAGCGTAAGGTTGTGTATGTCCCACAGTGTATGCGTATAAACACCATTGGAGATCAAACCGGGCCATTTTTTTCCATTAAAGGAACGTGCTATTAAAGGAGATCCTGGACAGACAGCATTTCAGAAGTGAAGCAGGCAGTCCAATCATGGCTTTGGCATGAGAAAATGTTCTACCTTGATGGTATCTAAGCACTAGTGAAACTGGGATAAATGTAGCAGGAGGTTATACAGAGAAATAAAGGAGTTTGTACTGTCCTTACTGTGTTCTGTTATCCTGCATGATCAAAGATCCCGGTTTGACTCGAACACTCCCTTACTTCACAACACAGTGAATTTTTTTGATGTTGTTTTTGCATATCCTAACTTGATAGAAATCTTGAGTCAGCCATAATACAGCACTCTTGGAGCAGAGGCAGTTAATGGACTTTACTCCCAACCTTCCAAACAGTAACCCAGAGCTTTTCGCATTGACCCATCAATGTCCCATACATAATTACAAAAAGGATATAAGAGCAAGATGAGGAAATCTGCTCCATAGACCACTATGCCAAACTGTTATAAAGAATTATGTACACGGTACTTCAATATTAGGTAATAATAGGTAAACCTGCATTACTAAATCCTCTTCGCTCTCAAGACCTCTTCATTATAAACTGATGTTTGTGTGTTGTGATCTAACAGCTGTAATTATAATTGCAAAACCGTAAACATAAAATGATAGTACGGGTCAGTGAGCAACCGATATATTTGTGCTCATTTTGTTTCCCCATGAGATGCGTAGCTTTTAACAGCAATTTTGCTATGCAATTACACAATCATTACTTCTGTGTAGCTTGTCGTGATTTTAATTTAAGTGCACAGCAAACAGAAAGTGTGTTTTTTAGATATCTGTGGATTTCTGTGGAGTTTATGCTTTACTCATAAAAAAGGCAGCCTGAACAGACTTTTGATGCAGCACTGATGCAGCCGGAGTGGATTAAACTGCTTGTTAAAGTACAATTTAACGAGGTCGTAATGCGACGTATGATGAGGTCTTGATGTGACACCTTTGGTGCAAGTTGGCCTTTGGACTGTATTAACACAACGCAACATAAATAGCTAACTAGCTCGGTATATATTATATCATTAAATTTTTTTTTGCCCAGCCAATTAGGTGTCCTGGCAACCCAAACATGGGACTGAACAAGCTCTGCTTCTGTCTTGCCCTAATTTCTCTTCTTTATAAATGTTTATTGGCGTTCTATTGTTCATTTCAATTTCGACAACTTCCTTAATTCAGCAGCCTTCAAATACTTAATAGCATTACTTAAAGAAAGACTATAAACTTATTTTTGTATGCAAACTTTTTTGTATATTTGTTTTATAAACGAACATTATAAATTGCATGGTCTTGCATAACTGTAATTTTCTATCCTGATATAATATGGTCGTTTAAGATTAATGCTGAAGACGGCTTATTATAATCTTTTATATTCTTATGATCAAAAAGATCCTGTTCTATTCAATCCATCGTTAACAGGCATGGCCAGCAGGATTTTTTTTTCTTCTCGATTCATTGATATGGAAGTGGCTTAGATCAGCAACAGCTTGTGCAAAAATAAATCCATTTCATACTTGCACATTTGCACAGACTGACATGGTAATCTTGATTTATGACAGTGTTTGGCTCAATCCCTCAACGAAATGATTTATTCTGCTGCTAAGCTGAAACATAAAGGGGCAAATCATAATCACCTTTTTGATAGGAGAGAAATGAAACTAAGATGATACCCAAGGCTGACTGATTCAATCGAAAAAGAGATCAGAGGCAGTGAGAATGTAAATGCTCATGATCTCCTGTTCTTCAAGCAAAGATATCATTACCAACAGCAGTCTGCAACCTAAATGCTGTTTTTTTTTTTTTCAGTAATTCACATGGATTTGTATGTTTTGTAGCAACCTATGTTACAGTATGTATGGATGGATGAAATTTTGGTTTTAAACATATAAAAGTCAGTGTTTTTATTTTTATTTATACTATTTGTGAAAAAATGCCGAAATTTGGTTTTTAAAGTGGACATCCACTCAAGGACAGCCATCTTATGTACCGTGATCATGAAAATTCCCTAAACCAAGCTTGACTAATTGTGTTAAAAGATTAATTCACATGTCCAGGTGATGTGTCATTAAAAAAATCTTTTTTTTTTTTTTTTATCACATTTGTCACACTTTCCTCATATACATATGATGGGTTCTTGACTAAATGAGAAACAAAACTGAATTGAAGTGGCCGTTTTCCAAGGCCCATGCACATGTCACTGTCAGAGTGCTCACCTTCTGAAACTGATTCAAGCAAAACTGGTATATACAGTATGTGACAGGCATTTACAGGTGTGAACCATGAACTTAAAAGTTGAAACATGAAGATAGACCAATCAGATCTAATCAAATCAGAATTGTGATTGTGTAAAGTTTGTAATGAGTACATGGCCAAACATGGTATAGAACATGATGCAACATGGTGGAATTACTGATCAATAAAAGTCATTTGCATTTACTGGAACCATTTTACTGTATATAATCCTACTGTAATTTTAAAGTATGATACAGTGTAACTAAATTTATATTTGGCCATATTTATTTATTTATTTTTGTGATTTATGACAAAGCAAAAGGAAGTGCAGTGAAACTGAAAGGAAATGTAAGCAGTCAAGAGAATGATGAATGTCCTAGGTGTCTAAAGGGTTAACCTATAATAAAATGCGCATTATGATTACCAAGCTCTGTTCCATGTAGCTATTGACTTACTACTGATACCTTTTCTACATGTTTGCCACTACGCAAACCTTTCTGTACATTCAATTCTTGTCTTACGTCTCCTTCAGTTTGCCTTCAGCACTGAAACATGCTGTGTAAGCGTGCAGCCAAGTTTCTATCTCTTAAGCCATTGATTGCCATCTCTGATCCCCTCCAGCACCTGCAACCTCGTGTCAGGTTTAACACCATCATTTATTTCAGCTGAGGTTTTTTCCCCCCTTTAATGTCACTGCTTTAATTTACAAGCGTGTGAATAATCAGATATGTAGCAGATCCTTGTGTGATGAATTAAACTAAGGATGAAGATAGTTGAGCCTCCCTGCGGGTGGAATAGGTCAGGACACTGGAATCATGTGGTTCGAGCTCCAGTACTTGCCCTAAATGCCAGCTCATTAGGGGCAAATGAAAAAGTGTTCTATTCACTGCACATTAACATTTTATTTTCACCCTAATGGACAATTCTGAGCTTCTGGGAGGCAAGACGTTACTATGTGAATAATTTTTCATTAGAATAAAGGATAGCTGGTGTTTTTTTTACTGCTAAGAAACAAGACTGGGGAAAATAAAAGAAGAAATAGATGTTAGCAAAAAATGCTCAAATCAGCCTTTTTACATGAGCTTTGGGGGGATTTTTTTATTTAGAAAAACTACTTTTTTGTTATGATTTAGATTACCATATATTGTTCCTCACCCATCTAAGGTAATTTTAAGGTAGTTTTTTACTGCCATTGGCACTTGTAAGTTACCAAATGTTGTTCTTTGCACAAATACAGGTAAAGTTGTAAAAATTACATATACAGTAAATATACGGTGGGCTCTAAAGGTCTAAAGCATTGAAATTGCAAAAAAATTTTCCCCAATTACTTTCAAAATTTGAAATAAACTGAGTAAAGTTACAATTATTTAAATATTTACATTTTCCTCACTCAGTTGTAATTAAAAGTTTTGTATGAAATTAGAAAAGAACACAACATAGTATTTTCATTAATGGTTTAGATTTTGAAGCTCACATCTGTGCAATAGTTTATTACAAGGCAAAATACACACACCTTCATATGTTCAGCAAGACAGGTACAATTTAGCATAGACAATCCAGGTAGGAAGAAACAAGAAAACCAAGAGAAAAAATGTTCCACATAGTGAGAAGCTTGAAATAAGATCTAACTTGACTTACCTGGAAACTGTAAAGCTGTGAGAGAGCAATGTTTAAAAGTAAAAATAAATAAAATAAATAATTCACCCCACATTGCATAATTAATAATATATTTGTTAATGTTAAGAATTTTTTATATTGCAAATAGCATTTATGTTTAATTTACTCTTTTTTTACTGAGCTGTGACAAGATTTGGAAGAAGGATTAAGCTCCGCCCACTTCACCAAAAAATTTTTTGTCATAATTTATTGAAAAGTTGTTTCCTCATGTACAATGCATCTCAAAATATTTTCACCTCAATTATCATTAAGAAGTTTTTTTTTTTTAAAGGATTTGATTAAAAAAATTCTCATATATTCTAGATTCATGTCAAGTTAAATATTTATTTTTATATTTCTTCAATTTAGTTTCAAATTAAAATTTAAAAATAGTTTAAAATTAATGAAAATGGCTTTAAATATTTCACTTTATGTGTAATGAATGTAGAAAATAGTTCTAGGAGTTCCACTTTTTTTTTTATTAAATGACAAAAAAAATGCTTTTTTGATTTTTGTGCTTTATACTGTATATAGTGCCAGTTAATGTGTCAATGTGATTAACATGTCAAGTTCTTTTAGAAATAAACCATACAATCTAGAGTGACATTCATTAAAACCCATTGGTGTTTCTTTTCTTTATTCAGAACCTAAACTCTCATCACTTGCATTCATTACATTTTCCTTTCTCGTTCCTGTCCAGGTTATATCAATTGTGGCTTAAAACATCACCTTGGAAATTAAACCACTCTTAATTTACTTCAGTATTTTCCATGAAATTATATTCCTAAAATGAAAAATGAATTATTATCAAAGCTACCCATTTTTATTAATTTAAATCAGTTTCCATTCACTGTCCAGAAGATGCATTACATACTGTCCACACAAAGAGTTTTTCCATGTTACTCACCGTCTAGTTGTGCTCCTATTATGACCATAGCAACATCAAATGAAGGTTATAATTATCTTATGGCATTTCCATCTCCCATGTTTACTCTTACTTTGAAGGTCAGTATATCAGCAGCAGAATATGACTGCACCTAAGGCCATCTGAGACCTTCATATCAGAATCCACCTGACTCATAATTCTAACCCAGCATAAAGTGGCATACATAACTTTATTTTAATATGATATAATACCAGCTCTCCTGTTTGAACTCAAACAGGTCCTAAGTACTGATGGTATTATGAGGTGGTGCCTTGTGGGTGAAGTATAATGTGTGTGGAAGCATTCCTATCCTATCAGGAACTTCTGGAGAAAAATATGCTCTGAATTTGAGTTGTAAGTTCCAAAAATAACTTTTAGTTTTCTGAATGTTATGCTTCTAGGAACTGTAACACAGGAGACTTAAGATAAGTAGAATAAGGACGTGTCCAACAAGTTGAAATTGCAATGCAAATATCCACAACAATAAGTCACATGGAGGTCAAAATGCCATTAATACTGTCAAAGAGTAATCCAAGGCAAGTCTGATAAATAAGGTCAAGTTCAATGTACATAAATGCAAAAAGTAATAACTAGATGTGGCACTTATGCAAACACATGGATGAGCATGACTTCACATTGATTCACTGTCTATAAAGTGCTTTAATAATCTAATACCAGAAAATTACCTGGAATTGCCCTGGTAATCTGGTTAGTGGGACCTATGTATGCTGGTTGTAAAGTTAATTTGTCATGTTACAAGTTTTTTTGGCACTTGTGGTTCCAAAGATAATCCAATTTGTATGGTCAGAAAAAAAAAAAAAAAAAAAAAAAAAAAAATATATATATATATATATATATATATAATATATATATATATATATATATATATATATATATATATATATATATATATATATATATATACTGTATATGTTTTAATTCAGTGTACACTTTTTTTTATTTGAATATATCGTATTTTCTAAACTTCTAAATGCTATTTTAGCTGTTACCATAGCAAATTTCCAAAATAAAAAAATTAATTGAAACAATTGAGAGAGATTTAACTTATTTAGATTCAAGCTGCAATTGATCAATGCTATACTGACTCATAGTAACTAGTTTTAACTTTAAAACTTAACTACAACTTCGTAAAATTAGCTTCAGAAACTTGAGCCCATGTTTGGGAAGTCATTTAGCTGTTTCTACAGTAATCCCTTGGTATACTAATGAACTCATCCCAGAGTTTCACTTGTGCTTAGATACCATCAAGGTAAAAAGTTCAGACACATCATTGTACTGTGCTTGAAGTCTTCTGTAAAAGTTTTATGCTTTCATCCATTGGAAATTTCATCACAAGTCCTGGATTGACTTGAACAACTTTCATAGTTGATCCTCTTAATTTTTTTTTTTTTAACCACAGAATCAAACGATCTGAGGCAACAATATAAACTATATAGCAGTTTCTTTGTTGAAAATGGCTGAATTTCGGTATTAAATTAGAAACATAAAACAAGGTTAGATAGCATCCATTGTAATGGCATTCGACCACTGTTAAGAACATTTTATGAATATTTAAATATCTTTTATCTTCACATTTACATTTGGAAATGTAATATGGAATACAAATGACACAATATTATGATATCATCCAAATCATTGAGAAAGAAAATTATATTATTGCGAGATGAAACTAGGAGATAAAATATCTACTTATCCATTCACCATAGAGCAATATTGAAGGATTATGTGAATGATGTTTTCAATTAGTCAAATGACCCCAATGCTAACAAAGGTCATCATAAATACTTTATTTTTACCATTGAGCTGTTTTCAATGACAGAAACCATTAGGGACTTAAAGATTTCTGATGTTTGTTGAAGTTCCCCATTTACTCATTTTGCTTTAGTAATTGAAGTTCTATCTTTATAAGATTAGTAAGTATCCTGCTGCTTGATTCATTAGGCAGTAAAAGAAACACAGTTCTATTTATATCCAAAGAAACTCTCCATGACGCTCCTACTTCAATCGGCGTAGCTTGTGTAATCCAAGCAATGATGACTTGAAGTTATTTAGATGATTCTCTAAGTTAATGCAATGGTTAAATGGAATCTAATTTACACAAATCTCCACTTACACCAAATGGAGTCAATCTGTGATGGAATGGAAGGGCAGGGTTTTTGTTTTTTTATTGAAACTGATGAACAAATGAACCAGTGAACAAAACATGGTTCTAGCAATGCCCAGAAACAGACAAGACTGGATAGACCCAATGCTGGCAAAAATACTTTTTTTTTAATTATTATTACACATTGCACATTTTAAAATAAGTGTGTAGGATTTTAACATGTGATGAGATTGTTACATGAGGATCATGGAACATTGGCAGTTGAAGACACAAGAATGACGTGATAAAGTAACATATGTTTAATATCACAAGGTTTCTTATTTAATCCCCTGTCACACTGAGCCACATTCACGCTTCATCCTAGAAATATTGGGTAAACACAGTAAGAACTTAACAAGAAGGCAATAAATATTGTTAAGGATATAGTATTAACGATTAGATGCAAAATGGAAAAGACTGGATTGCATTCTGACTCAGCTGACCCTATGTTATTGTGTTGTCGCTATCTCAATGAAGTTCTCGCAACAGCCTTTTCAGGCTTGTGCTATGACCACAGTAGGTCCATGACATGTTGTAGAAGACCACTTTAAGTTCACACTATAAAACATTCTTCTGGTGCTTACTGTGGTTATGGTGTACATGCAGAAGGGGATAAATTCTGGATCCAATTCCACACACTATCATTTCGTAATGAAAAACCCTGCCTATGTTGCTGTATTTATACCAACCAGCCGGACTTACTACCAACATAGAAAGCAGGTGATAAGCACCTGGTAAGAGTGAAGTGAGATCTGATTGGAAATTATAATAACTCCGTTCAATCTCATTGGATTTGGTGAGTGCATGATTATGTGTGTGACAACATGATAGATGCAATAAGAACCTTACAGGGAAGTGGCGAGGACGTAGTATGAATTTGATAAATGCTGTGTTTTTTTATATTTTTAGGACGCAATCAGAACTTCATCAGGGTGTAACCAGGACCTTACTTTTGCATGATAGTTAAATTGAATGTAATAAGTAAGATATATTTACAGTATGGCTGCCAAATTGTTTCTGGTTATTCAGACTTTCAATTAAATATTCTTATTTATGTGGTTACTGATTATGCTTGAGGTCTTGTTATTTATTTTTAAAAAGCAGTTTTAGTGCTATAGTTTTAATATAAAAGTATATATTAAAACCATAGTTTTGTCACAGTCGGGCCAGGCTCCGAACTCCGTCAAACATCGCAAGTAAAAAGTATACTTACCTGACTACTTACCTGCACTCCTTGTTTTCTAGAAGGGTTCCAGTTTGTTTTTCCTCGTCCCCCTCCCCGTGGTTTCGTGGTATGTGGTTGTTGCTACCTCCTGGTATCTTCAGTGCAAACTCCACGACGCTCTTTGTTCCCACAAAAGAAAAGTAAATGAACTGTTAGTCCAGGTCACCCACTCAGCCAAAGTGTCTTTAGAATGACTACTTACCTGAAAAAAAAAACTGCATCTCGTAAAAAACCTGCCATGATTTCCACATCTGTAAATAAACATTGCTCATCCTTATACTTACCATCTTGTTTGGGTCCATCTTCGTTACAAGTTTATAGTTTATTCTTTACAGATACGATTTTAAATTCGCATTCACAATAATGACACTCATAATTCATCTCCTACCTACTGTAGCATTTAAGAGCAGAAGCAATATCTACAGTTTTTCATAGCAGACTTTTGGACATTTGGACTCCACAAATGTTGTCTCACTCGATTGACCACATTTTCAGCAAGAAGAAAATTATGCAAATATTATTTTGTTTGAACTGTTCATTAGAGCGCCATCCTTAGATGCCACAGAAGTGCATCAGCAATTTAATAGGCATGCGGGAACAATAAAATGCAATACATTTGGATAGAATTTTTAGAACCAGAGCCGAGGTAATGCCCAATCGGACAGTGGGGCAAATCAGCAAACAGCATGACATGCTATAAGAGTTTTTTTAAATGAAAGTAATTTCAAGGAACAGTTAAACATCATTTTAAATGAACCTCCTTAAATGATAAATGGAAATTTTCTTCATGGTCAACATATTCATTTACATTCTATGCTTTTCCTGACACAACCCTCCTCATTTTCTTTTCTGAGTTAACCTTGAATGATAAATGTAATAAAAGAAAAACAGTATAAAATCTAGTGGAAGATATTGTATATAAATCTAGCTATGATGCAGAAAACCCCAATTTGGTGCTGTACAGATAATCACAACATTTGTACACCTTTACATTTCAGTCTTAACTTGATTGAAACTTAAAAACAAGTCAATGGTTCAGATTTCGGATAAAATTTTAAATATGAGGCAAAGCCAAAAGTATAGTAGCCATTACGCCCTATAGCAGCATCTGAGTGTCACGGGACAGCTAGCTGGTCACCCATGTAGAGACAGACTTCAGGCTGAAATCTGTGAATGCCACTTGGTTTATCTCTGGGCACCATTTAGCCAGCTTGCTGGAATCTCAGAAAAGAACAAAAAAATCCCAGGTGACATCCAGCAAAAGGTCACCCAAAAATAGACAAAGAAAGGAAGAGGTAAACACAAGCAGCTAAAACAAGGGACAGGAAAGAGCTGAAATCGGAAGAAATGTCAGGGTTGGACAGGTCAGAGAGAGGACCGAGCTTACATGGCTAAATTAGGTCCGCTGACAGTTATTTAACAGAATTTTCTTTTTTCTGCCAGTATTGTTTAGCCTGGTGTACCTGTAAAAAAAAAAACATGACTTTCATCCCTTGGTTATGACCGATCTATCGAACCAACCGAAAATAACTGGTAAGTAGAAAGTGAGATATCGGATATTTTTAGGGTTTTCATGTTTAATAAAGGCCAAGAAAGTGTGCAGCACCTGGAGAAGAAAATTGGAAACAGCGCCATGACTGCAAAAGATAAGAGGGAAAAGAGAAGACAAATAATGTGCTACTGTATGTGAGTGCACTCAAAGAGAGACAGAGATTTTTTTCGATCATCAGATTTATTTATTTGTTTGTTTGTTTGCTTTTTTGTTTGTTTATTTCTTTATTTAGAATACATCTTCTGAAATGTCTGAAAAAAATGTAAGTAATTTGAAATCATACATTTTAAACCATACATTACCTTCCAGTAAGCGTTCTATCTTGATGTTTATCTATCAGGAACCTCAACGTTAGATGACTATTGTAATTTGGTTGTAACCACATGACATTGTTTTTTAACGATTTTAATAAAATTACACAGACATACTGTAACGTTAAATGTAAATGTAGAATTTAACCTTTCTTGAAGCAGTTAAGCTAATAAACAAAAAGGCCCTGTTTGCACAGCATCCAAACTGCATCCCATCTGGTGAATTGTTCAGGTCTTAATGTTATGTATGTGCATTTACTAACATTAACAAAATTAAACCTAAACTTTTAATAATTGCCTGTAAATAGCCATAAGAAGTGCTGAAAAAGCACCGAGTGTAAGCGCGGCCGCACTTGACTGCTGCTTACTGTAATTAGAAGATCAGTTCGATCTGGTCCAAGCTCTTAAACTTTTTTCTTTCTTCATCCAATCGCCTTGCGAAGGGATGTTTTAGCAAAGAAATTACTGAATTTTCTCTCATATTTAGCTGGCTTCCACGTCAATCACTATTCAATACTGTACATTAACTAACAATCTGCTGACCATTAATAAGACTCGATGAGAATGGTCCAATCACATGAGCCCAAATATTTAAAAACAATATTGATTCACTAAGAACAAAAGTGGGAGGGTTTGGGGCACACAGTGCTTCGCCCCAAGGATAATTTTTTAAAAATTGAGTTAGAGCTGAGCCTCAAATCACGTTTTTCAAAATTTTACGTGACCACATAGACACTCATTTGTCCGGCGCCCCGCGTACACAAACACAAATGAACGTAATACAATTTAGATTTTGTTTTTGTAATTGTAAATAAATTATATTAAGAAATACAGTGGAATATTGTGACTTAATTTTATTATTAAAATAAATGAATATTATGTTAAATAATTACATGTTAAAGTAGCATTCTTCTCTACCTAACTGTAGGGGGCGGCGCCCCAGCGCCCCTTATTGACCGGCCGCCACTGTTACCAACAAGTTTCCCAGTAATCAAGGTTTTCTTGTTGTCATTTCATTAACGTATTCCTAACTCTTAAAAAAACACCTTAAATTAATCTATAACATCGCAAAATTAGTGTAACCACAATGTTTGGACAACTACTGATTTCTCCTAGGTATCATAGAAGAACAGTGTATGAAGTAGGAATATACATTGGATGGGACACCATGATGAAAAAGGAAGAACAACACTCACTCACTCACTCATTTATCATCTATACCGCCTTATCCTGTATACAGGGTCGTGGGGGGCCAGAAGCCTATCCCAGGAGGCACGGGTCGGGGTACACCCTGGACAGTGTGCCAATCCATGGGCATACACACACTCATCCACTCATTTAAACACTATGGGCAATTTGAGAAGGTCAATTATTCTAATTTGTATGTCTTTTCAAGGAAACCCACCAAACACAAGGAGAACATACAAACTCCATGCACACAGACCCAAGGCAGGAATCGAACCCGGACTATGAAGGAGAAAGGCAACAGTTCTAACCATTAAGCCACCATGCCACCCAGCACAGTCACAGTTTGTTTAAATTAGATGCATACCCCATATTGTTATAGGGTGTCACTTCCCATTAACAGGTTGAGTAGGTGCAAATTGAAATAGCCCCAAAATACACACTGCAGGTGAGAAAATACATACTATACAGTACATAGATAACACATTAGAACATAAAATACATAGCGAATGCATAAGATCTTTATGCTAGCTGGCTCATTTTAGCATTGCCTAAGAGCTGCAGGATGTTCTGTTGGAGCAAGTACATTACCCTACATACTTATACAAACCATAAGAAATGCTTTCCCCCTATAACAACAGCTTGTTGTTGCTTTCGCTGGCTAACTACAATTTACAATCGCATTGCCTTCGGTCACAATGCTACACAAAGAACATGCGGGAAGTTAATACTTTTGCATCAGCGTCTAATGCTTTTACATCAGCGTCTGCTGGCACTGTGTTCCATCCAGCTGTTTTAATCTGTGAAAAGACATACACTGGGTGAGGAAAAGGCAAAACAAAAGACCCCTTGCAGCAAATTATTTTGCAGTCCCAGCTAATTTAATGTATGTGTTGGTCCAGCCTTTGCGCTGGGCCTGGATTAAATGTTTCTTAGAATTGTTAGGGCAAAGCTGTTCCTCCTGACACACTGTGAGGGACAGACGGCTTGGGCAGACACCTGTGGTGTATCATCTCATTTCCTCCCAGCACAACCAGATTGAGCCCATTGGGAGGAGTGAGCAGTCATGCTGTCATTGTCATATTCCAAACTGATGCAATATTTCTTTCACTTTCCACAACGTCTTTGCATATTTCAACCAGGCTAAGACATATCTTGGTTTGAACAGCGCCGCCTGACACAGACCTTTTTCTACATGACATGAATACATTGCTCATTCCTCTGCTCTTCAGGAAAAAAAAAAAGGGCATAACTCAAATGTGCTGGCATCTGCTGAATGGAGCTGAATTGGTTTTTATGGAAGTACTGTACCAAACTGGCATCTGACCACCAAACAACAGATGATACTACAATAGTTGTTTTGTTACTGTTATTTTAGTTACATTAGTCTCTCCAGCTCACATAATAAATAAATGATAAATAACTAGTACGAGGGCGTATGAAAAAGTTTAGAGATTAGCTTTGTTTACACGCTCTGTTTTTTTACCGCATATCCTCTCTCAGACGCTTTAATATCTGGCAGAATGGCGCGAATGTACATGTCCCTTCTGTTTCAGGGATCCCAAAATGAGCTGAGACCTAAGCTGCCTACATTGTGCCTGTCCCAGATGTGATTACAATTAGGGCTGCACGATATTAGGAAAATATACGATATGCAATATGTTAAATATTGCGATAACGATATTTCTTGTGATACAACATTCCCTAGAGAAATGCAATTATTATTATTATTATTATTATTATTTGCTTTTTTTAAATCATTTATATATGTAATGATCATACTAAAATAAACAGGTAATAGATATTCGTCTGATGTAATTAAATCTAATTCAGGCTAAAAAGAAACTATATGTCAAGGAAGTTGCAAATATTAAGACTTCAAAACACTATGGATTATTTAAAACCCTCAGCAGATATTCTGATTTCTGGTTTGCTGTTACCATAGACCTGCCAACACAATATGAATTACTTTCAACATTACTTTTTATTTACGTGTAACCATACACCCATCGATTTCATTTATCTTGCGATACAGATATTGCATATACCATTATCGCGATAACAATAATTTTTCGATATATTGTGCAGCCCTAATTACAATCACCAATGTCAGTATGCTATCATGAAATGTCAGTATGCTATCATAAGCTTCTGAGTGTTAAAAGATTAGCACACATTACATCAAGAGTTCCAATCTCTGATCAGTAATCATTCTTCCCAACAATCTGTCACTGATCACCATTGTTCCCAATGGCCAGTCACTGATCACAATTGATTCCAACAATCTGTCACTCGTTGCCATGTTCCCAATCACCTGTCATTAGATGCAATAAGATAGACTTGCTTTAATAACTTTTGATAACTTTTTCACAGCTAATTTGTTAGTTCAGCACATTCTTTTGTCAAAGAAATTTAATTTTTAAACCTGATTTAAATGATTTGTGTAGGCCAAACATGTGGAAATGTTTGATAATGTTTAAATGTTTGACCAGGTCCAAAAAGCATTTAAAATCCCAACATGGCCTCTAATTTACAATCGTTATAACCTTTACTAATCACTAGCAATAGTCTAGGTTTAAAGTTCACACTCAGTATTTGCATGCTTCACTGCATCCACATACTCAGCCTTCATCTTACTATATCTCTGCCTCCAGAGCCTTTGCTTGGTGCTGGGCTGTCAGACTCTCTGGGAAAAAAAACAAAAAAAACAAGAAGATTGGCAAATGCATCTAGAGACATTGGACAAAAGGGGGAAAGTCTATTCTTAGCTCAAACTGTTGTTGGTTTTCAGTGCATCCTGAATTCATAAAAAAGAGCATAAAGCTGTAGCTGGCAACACTGATTCTTGACTTTCCTCTTTCAGGTGTTTTTCTGCTTGGCCAGAATGGCTTTTCTTCTTTTTTTTCGACATGTTGAATCGATATCCAAATCATACATTAAAATAAAATAAGCTGCTTCTCCATACATTGAGGTCTTTATGGACAATTTTAGCAACATTTAGCAGCAGTTAAACATGGATCTATAAAAAACAAATTCATTGTTGTAAATAGGAGCAACATGTTCAATCCCTTTTCCGGCATGGGAAATTAACTTTATCCTGAAATTTACATAAGTTCTTTTTAAATTATGAAAATACAGTGGGGAAAAAAACTATTTAGTCAGCCACCAATTGTGCAAGTTCTGCCACTTAAAAAGATGAGAGAGGCCTGTCATTTTCATCATAGATATACCTCAACTACGAGAGACAAAATAAAAGAAAAAAAAAATCCAAAAAATCACATTGTAAGATTTTTTATGAATTAATTGGTAAATTCCTCCGTGAAATAATTTTAATAATCTGCTCTCACAGACCTGTAACTTCTTCTTTAAGAGGCTCCTCTGTCCTCCACTCGTTAGATGTATTAATAGCATCTGTTTGAACTCGTTATCAGTATAAAAGACACCTGTCCACAACCTCAAACAGTCACACTCCAAACTCCACTATGGCCAAGACAAAAGAGCTGTCAAAGGACAATGGAAACAAAATAGTAGACCTGGGAAAACCGAATATGCAACAGGTAAGCAGGAACACATACAAGGCCACTAATAATCTCCCTCGATCTGGGGCTCCAGGCAAGATCTCACCCTGTGGAATCAAAAAGATCACATCTTAACTCCTCATCGTCTCTGTCTCTTTATCCTGTATACAGGCTCACGGGGGGCCTGGAGCCTATCCTACAGTATGAGACTTAGGACACGAGGCAGGCTACACCCTGGACGATGTCCCAGTCCTTCACAAGGTGCACACGCACAGGGTGCACACACACTTACTGTATTCATACATTACTTATCACAAGAATGGTGATCAAATAGGGGAAAGGTGGTAATCAAACCCAGATCCTGCAGGAGCATGATGACATTGCTTACCACTAAGCCACCATGCCATGCACATTGTGTTTATATTGTCAATATAGGGCATTTACAAATTATGTAGTAATAATTGACATTTTGCAAACCTGTTGACCTATTATACAAAATTCCATTTTTAACCTTTCTGTTGAGTCTCCAGTGTGCATGTATAATAAAAAAACATGAGAAAAATACATTTCCTTTTTTTATGTTCTTGTGGCATTTTTTTATTTTGTTAACTGAAGATTATACAAACAAATTAGATTTTTCCCCTAATGTGACCTCATATAAAAATATACCTTTTGCTTAGCTCTGCTGACTTGTTGCTCAGCTCTGCTGTTTACTGCAGAGAAGTGGCTCAGGATGCAGCAGCACGGTGACTTAGTGGTTAGTGCTGTCGCATTGCACCTCCAGGGTCTGCCTTCCCTACTTTTGGTTGGGAAATTTTCATTTTTTTATGTTTTGCATATTTGCATTATTAGTATTATTTGCATATGTGATATGCATTCACGGTGACATCACTTTAACAGCCTTATGCAACATAACATTTCTTTCTATCCATAATTGTTTTAATTTTTGGACTGAGATCTTGTATTGATGACAAGACAGGTGAAGTCTCTTGCAAAGACTTTTAATTAAGGTGGACAAAGGAAATTTTAGAGTGGTCGACCACATTTTTTTGGCCAGACATTGTATATCGATACATATTATTTCACAATAATGAACTCATTCTCTTTTGACCTTGACAGAATGTAAAGGCATGGATTATCTTTTGATTGGTTAAATGGATGATAAATCCCATTAAGATGATAGGGAAAGGAAACCAGTGTGTAGCTGGTTCATATCAGCGAATTTGAAATAAATGACAGTCAATCGTTCATGATTCATATGTTAATCAGCTTATCTGTAGTTATTGAAGGGGAAAAAATCCGACTGCTTTAGTGATAACTTTCTGCATGGTACTCTGATGTTAAAATCTATAGCCCTTAAGCGAAAATTCAGGAAGCTTTGTAGTTTTGCGTCACAGCCACTAAATTTTGGTATCAAACTCAAACATGACAGACTATAATAATACTGCAGTATTCATAATTGTAGCCTTGACACACAAAAAAATTGACACTGCTTTACAAAATGAACCAAAAAAGTCAAAATGAAAATTCCTCAATTCACCGTTTTGTGTCTTTTTTTTGCAGTGTATTGTTGGCAGGGTATTTTTTACTACCAAGAGCACAAACAATACAAGTAAGACATGAACTGTGCACGTCTCCCTAGGCCTCTGTTCTGACAATAGAAAAAAAAAATCTGTTCAGACTTCAACTAAAAAGGTTCTTTTAGAAGCTTTTAACAGCCCAACAATAGCCATGAGTCAGGAAGCTGTTCAAAGAGAGTTAACTTGTAGTCAGTGTGCATGCTGATCTTTCTCCGTTCGTGTCCTCAAAGCACCCAGAGAGAACTAAAACACAGCCGCATATCTGTATCCTTCTCAGTGACTCACGGAGTGGGATAATGAGTAGGAATGGCTTGTTGTATCCTTCATCCCTCGACGTGGTGATTAAGTGTGTAGGATGAGACAGGAAATGGAAATAAATGGATGGAAACCTGTCAAGTGTTTATCTGAAGCTCATTGTTCTTATTTTCTCATTGCTTCGTGTGTAAATGAGAACACATTGCCAGATAAATGATCACTCCAGAGACAAAAAAAAAAGAAACTCTTTGTTACGTTCAAAACGTCTTTTTTTAGTCGAAATGCATTTGGTTGTATTGTAATAGCTACAAAAGGACGAATGATTAAACAGATAACAAAGAGCATGCTAAATAAGGTGACTAGATCAGAACGACATGAGGTGAATAATTAGCTCTACCATAGATCTCTTTTTTTTTTTTCACCAGATGTGCTCAGGAAATGACCAGATGTCACCGGAAGATTAAATATACAGTAGAGCCTGCTCCCTCCAAAGCCCTTAGACACCTTCGCATTCAAAAGTGATTATCATGAATTTTTCACTTTAGCACTATCAAATCCCACAAAGGGAGTTGGTTAATGAGAAAAAGACTAACAATTATGAACACAGTAACCTTATATTTTAGTTATCTTGTACAGTTCACCCAAGGAAAGGTTCGAGCACAGGGTCAACTTCTGTATGATACGGCACCACTGGAGCAGACAAGGCCTTGCTCAAGGGCCCAACAATGGCAATTTGGTGGAGCTGGGACTCAAAGAATCGACTTTCTAATGAGTAACCCAGAGTCTTTAACCCCCTGAGCTACCACTGCCCAGAAAAAAAGGGTGCACCATTCCTGACAACACCGCAGGCTGATGCATGAAGCAGGGGAAGCAAAAAATTATTGCCCTTAAATTATTGCCTAACAAGTTGTTGTGCCACCCTTGAGCGTTTGCGATAACTTTCAATACCGTACATGTTGGAATTACACTTTTTTATGCTTTGACTGTTTTAATTCAGCAACCGTGAAGGGGTTTTGAGAAGGAATGGCCAGTTTAAGGATCTCAGTTGGATTTATGTCCGGACTTTGACAAGGCCACTCCAAAACCGTAATTTGATTTTTTAAAAAGTGATTTGGAGATAGACTTGCTGGTTTTGGATCATAATCCAGGCGCGCTTGGGCTTGGGGTCCCAAACTGATGGCCATTCTCCTACAGGATTTTCTGATAGCACAGAATTCATGTTTCCAGCAATTATGCCAAGTCGTCCAGGTCCTGAAGCTGCAGAGAAGCCCCAGACCATCACACTACCACCACCATGCTTGACTGTTGGGGATGTAAAGGGAAGCACACCATTTAAACGTTACAAAACTTCTAAAACTTTTGTCTCATTAGTCCACAAAATATTCGCCCAAAAGTCTTAGGGACATTTAAAATGTTTTTTTTTGCAAATGTAAGATGCTTTGTGTTCTTTTTGGTCAGTAGTGGCTTTCTCCTTGGAACTCTCTCATGGATGGCATTTTTGTGTGATTCACTTGAAAGAGGCCCTGAATATTCTGTATACAGAGCTTCAAGCACACAGAGATGCCCCCTGTCAGACTGATAAGGTAGGCGCCAGACAGCCATTGCGTCATTTAATGCCATACCTCTTCACTTAGTCACTCGACTTTTCAGGGTTAGTAAAACCCAGAAATGAGCAGGAAACAGAGATCACTTCCAGAATCACATGTAATGCAATCAATTATACATACTTCAAGGTATGTACTGTTTTTTTTTTTTTGTTTTTTTTTGTTTTGGATCATCATAGATGGAATACAGATACATATACTGTACAATCACTCTGTATAGTATATACAGTAAATGTATGATTTGATTGTGATTTTATGGAAGCACCATGGAAAAAGGCCAAAATGTTCTTTTGCACCCATATCCTTTTTAATGATTAAGTTTGTTGAAGATCAGAAGCATTAAACACAATTTTTAAAAACCCTTACTTCACTCTGCATCAGTCTTTTATTCCTACCAGTATCATTTTTACTTTTATTTTTGACAACAGTATGATCAAGTATCAACCAAGCGCATATGTACTGCGGTGATTTTGTTTAAGGAAGAGTTCAGGAAACTTTGAGAGATCGGACTTGGAAAAATGGACTTGAACAACATGAGCTTCCGGCACACACCACATGCATCTCATGTCTCTTGTACACAAAGCTGCAATTATTACCTGAAGCAAGGGTGCGAGTTTTTGGGAAGCACATATTGTTAGGGTATTCATGTGAAACTATCCATGGGAGCAGAAAGTGAGTCACAAATACAGAATGATCTGTTCCGTATCAGGATGAATCAGAAAGTCCCGTAGGGCAACAGGAGTCACAGCGGTAGAAGTGTGTCAAAATCCAGCGTTGGCATCAGATCAGGCAGCAGGAGTGCACTTACATCTTGCCGATTAGATAACAATTCAAAACGCTATCAGATTTGAGTCATCTAAGCTCATATATTTATAGTTCTTTCTTTGTGCTATGTTAGTGAACAGGCTTGTTCTCTTGTCTCAGATTTCTTCTTTCCTTGCCCCGTTATACATCCTGATATGTCCTCCTTATTATGATGCTGTATCTGCTGCTATTGATTTTCCTTGACCCATGCTCTCAATTATAACCATGATACCTGAAGACTGCCTGACCTTACACAGTATCCTCTGAACCCTTACTGATTGCACAGAGATCCATGAAATCACTGTGTCATCATTTGCCAGGTAATGGATGGCATTGTAATTGAGTTAATGGCAGGTGTTTGCTAAAAACGGTTCTATTTTAAATTCGGTGATGGATATCAGTGAACAAAACCCTCCCTCTGAGCCATAGTAATTAATGGTGGTAAAGAATGGAAAGAATAATTGAGGAAGTAATTGAAAACACAGGCAAGGTTACCTGTAATTATCGCAAGTCTTAGGTTTCTGTGGGTCCTTTGTTGTTTAAAAAAGATTGTATCTGTCAGGCTCGCTATTTTAAAAGGAACACTCTGGAGATAGGTATCTAAAGACAAACACTTCAAGAGAATGCAACTAAGCAGCTGTACAGAGCTTTACAAGGTGATAAAATAGTTCCCAGAAATTTCTTTTTTTCTCTTTTATTCTGGATATGCCTGGATAAGTTCAAAAACTACAATAAGTACACATTCGTCTATTTCATTGTAGCAAGTTTGCAATTGGTCAAAAAAAAAAAAAAAATCACACTTAGCCAGAAGTGTTTTAGACGTTCAAGACTCAAGCAGGAAATTTTTGGTTATCAAAATATTTTGGCAACATTAATTTTCCAGTATTATAGACACTGTGGGACACTGTTGGTATCAGATTGGTATTAAATGATGTTGGACCAACGTTGACATAACATTAGAATAACATTAAAAGAACGACACCAATACAATGTTGCAAATACAACTTCAAGACAATGTGTATTTATATTTTTCAAATGACTACTGCATTGAACCCTCCTCATTTTTTCAAATTAAATTGTGTTTTGTAACGCCAGGCGACGTCTTTTTTTTTTATGTCTACCGCACGTCTAATGTTGACGTCGGTGTAACATCTTTTCCATGTCATTTTTGAACGTCCATCCTTTGTAAGATAGGAATAAGGGGTATAGGCTAAGCTACCTTGACTATTTTTAATATAAAATTTAATTTACACATATATGGTTTTTTAATATTGCTGCGTTTTACCGCGGGAAGGATCTTGGAGAACGAGTGAGCTTGCTTGCTTCCCAATGCTAATGGTTGGAGTACTTTATTTACACACAGCACTGTATAGCATGAGCAACACATTCACCCAGAACCTACACCTAATTCAGCCTAAGCATAAACCAGCGCACATTTAACAGGTCCCAAACACCCTAATACACAAACATGGCCGAAGCCACTAGCCCAAACAAACTTCCCCAACATGGTGAACACACAGAAACCCTCCCGCAATGCATGATAGTCGTCAGCCGCCGCCCCGCCTACGCCACAATACAATATAAAATAAAAATTTAAATAACTTGATTATAGCCTACTTTAAATAAAATAAAAACTGTTAGGGAAACAAGAAAATGTAAAAAAAATATATATATATATGGTCTACCAAATAAATACAGATAATAAATCTTGTTTGTTTATAAATAATCTGTATTCATATGTATAATCATATGTTGATAGGCTCTATTTTGTAAAACACATTTACTGCCACTGCCATAGACGTCCAAATGACGTCCAAAAAATTAAGCCAAATTAGGTCAAATATTGAACGTCAAGTTGGGTCATGGTTGGACGTCCAAAATAGTGGACCTAGTTTGGACGTCAAAATGACTTAAAAAAAAAAAAGCCAGATTAGGTCGTCAAAATGACGTCCAAGTTGGGTCATGGTTAGACATCCAAATAGTGGACCTAGTTTGGACGTTGAATAGATGTCCAGAATTAGTCATGGACCGACGGACTCAATATAGACATGATCTGCTCGTCCAATGTTTACTGGGAAGCTCTTTTGTTTTGTTTTTTTTTGCTTGAATGATTCATAGGTCACTGTGTGGTGTAACAATAAAAAAAACTCTAAACTCTAAACTGCTCAGGTACAAAGGACTGGCCTGAATATAAGAGAATGCCTAAAATGAGAACCAAAAATTCCTTCAGGAAGCCTGTAGAGCTATTCCTCAAGACTACATTAAAAATGAAAGAAGGTCTGGCTCTTTGGAAGCAAAAAATGAAAAATGAGGGGTGGAAAAAGACACAGTACTGTACATCAATGGAATTCTCATTTAATAGTGCTAATTATTTCCGGCAACTAAGCCAGTTTTCTGACCAGGCTATGATAAGGTTCATCCATTAGGGGACCATTCTGTTGACTCTGTACATGCACATATATTGCTTTATCAAACAACAAAACATAACTTCACCAAGTCCAATTATACTATATTTTTGCTATTTCTACAACCATTAAATGATGAAGCAGCCAAAAGGGGAAAAACAAGCTGTAAAATGTCCATGTTGTACAGGTATTGTATGTGCTGCTTAATATCCATAATCTGGTCTCTGAAACCGGACAGTATGTCATTTTAAGCATTGTGTGAACAAATATTAAGCAGCATAAATGCTATAGTATGCATGTTATGAGGTTAGACATTGGTTTGGGGTAATTTTTTCAACAACAAAGGTATTTTTTCCGTCATTGTCCTTTTAGGTGGATAACGTCATAGCCTGATTACAACTAAATTCTATGACATACAACATAAAAAAACATCAGGTTCCCATTTGACTCCTTCATTGACACCGACTCCTAGCACCTCACCTTAAATGCAGACAGACACCAAGGTGAAGCTTGACAATAAACTAAAACATGACCTCAAACGACCATATAAACAGTGGTCGGTATTAAGACAAAAGTGAACTTTAATTGACAATTATTAACATTCCCATTTTTAAGATAATGACAAGCAAGCTAATAAGAATAATTTGATATTTTATGTAATGGAACTGCTATACAACAGTCAATATTTGGTATGAAATCATTTATTCTTTAAAACCTGCTGAATAAAAAAGATGTGTCAAGGCGAAAGGGGGGGACGGAGGGCTGAATCCAGGCACAGAGCTGCAGGTGGAGACGAAAGGTTTGAGGGCTAAAGCTGAGGAGGAATCCTCGGAGTTGCGATCAATGAGATTCACAGCGCGGGGGCATGGTCGACGGAGAGGAAGCGTGATATCAAAGCTATAAGATCCGTCATTGAGAGCGTTGTGCAAAACGTGAGGCAGAGTCGTAGTCTGAATAGCAAAAACGTGAATTTGGATTTGAAGTGTGATGTGTGATTGAGGTTGTGACAAGATGTCTGCAGTACTCTAGTGTCACTCGTTCAGTCCATGCTTGCTTCCTGATGATTATGTGCAGACGACAGTTACTTGGCTTCACCATTTTCCAACAGTTTTTTTTTTTATTAAATTCAGGTCTGGAGATGATCCAGACCATGGCTCCAGAACCTGAACAGCATTGTCAGATAGTTTTTTCAGGTAATTAGCACAACGGTTTTTCAGATAGGCTTAAAGAAATTAGTGAAATAACTTGTTTTGAGCACATTAACAACTATAATACATGGCATATGTTGTCTTAATACTTTTGGTCACCACACCAGGGTACACAATTAATTAAGTACATTAAGCTGTTAGGTATAATAATTATATAATCAATTGCATTCTTGACATCAGCCATGTTCTTATGCTGACCTCGACAGCCCGAGACCAGAGGGAAAAAACAGGCAGCTGCAATCCTACTGAGAAAGGCAGCTTGACATTCAGACTTCAAGGTGAAGGGCAGTGGTTTGCTGTCAGCAGGCTTGATGAAAGTGTCAGGGCTGCCTTTTAACTTGCAGACATGCTTTATATGGAGAGATGACTGTCGGATTTATGTTCTCTAGACTCTGTAGACTCTGTAGTCGGCATCATCTCCCGAACTTCAACTCCGTAACGTTTTAACCAGTCCATTTACATTTTCCATTCATGAGAACTGGAACAAATTGCAATCAGGCCTCTGTATTTAATGATGGCTGGGTCAGTGTGCTGGATTTAATCGAGTTCCTAATTTCTCTAAAATGAGGCTGAGGTCTATAAAGCAACAGAGGAAAAAAAAAAAGGTTGACCAATGTTTAGATCAGTCTGGCTCACAAATTAGCTAATCAAATTAGCAAGTCCTGGTCTGGGATCATTACTCTCTTCTGGATCACTTTGTGGTACTATATGAGTAACGAGTCTTAATTATAGCTCAGAATCCAGAATAAGACATTTAACCGTCAAACGTTTAGTTTTATTCTTGGACTGTATTTAACAAACATCATTGGCTCTTTTTCCATAATTATAACTCAAACAGCAATTTTTACTATGACATTCTTTGAACTGTGTATATTTCTTGAATATGATTGAGTTGTTATCTATATAAATAAAAGAGAGGTTTTGTCTGTACATTGGTCAGAGCTCACCCTTTCAGTGATATCCTTATGTTTTATACATTGGAGGACACGAAAGTCAAACAAAAAAAAAATCTGCTTGTCTGTCCAGCCAGATTTTGTCACAGCATCACGTAAAACTGTCTAGACAGAATTTTATGAAACTTTTGCAGTGCTTAGATATCTGCCTAAAGTTTAACCTGCACCGTAATTAAAATCGAAATGTGTTGTGAACAGTAATGTGTTGGATTTAATAATCTACTTTAAAATAAGATACACATTTTTTTTTTTTTTTGTATAAGTAAGTTAGGCAGAGAGTCCTGCCTGAAATAATAACATCACTGATTACACTGAAGCTGATCAGCTTATTTTTAGCTCTAATCTCTTTTACTATTTATGCACACTCTTTTCCAGTCAATGACTGGTAACTCAGCTAGTTTCCAGCTATATTACACAGTATGATATCCTCATAAATATAAAAAAGAAATTATCACTCACTCACTCACTCATCATCTATACCGTTTTTCCTGTATTCAGGGTCGCAGGAGGCCTGGAGCCTATAAATCATAGATTTCCTGTAAATTGTATTTTTAATAGCATTTTATTTTAGTGTGGATTTTAAAATTGTTTAGTATATAGTATTTTAGGTCATAAAAAGAATTTTACTGCACGTCTTACTGTTTATGTCACATGTGAAGAATAACATTTACATTTGAATTATGATTTTCTGAGCATAAAGATGCATCTGCTGTCTGATTTCATCTCAGTATCTACAGTACAAGTGATTTATTAAGTCTTATTCGTTATTGATTTTAAAAAATGTATAGAAACTACTGAACTCACTAGCGAAATTTTCAGCACTATAACACCAAGCTGCAGTTCTGGCTTTGACAAATCTTTTGGGGAACAATACAAGAGGCTTAGATGAAAGATTGATACCAGAGGTCCTCTGCAGACACTGGAGACACTGGACAGGTTTAGATATATGCACAATGAAAGTAAAGAAATTTCTAAATCCAATGAGAATAAAATACGAAAAGTTATAGATGTATGCCCCAGGCTTGAGATCTCACAGGAAAGTAATGAAAGTGAGCCTTTAAAAGAAAAAAAAACATTCATCCGAACTCAGGGGTGAGAAGTTGAACTATTTCACTCTCACCTTGTCCCATAATGAATATCCTGGTATTTGAGACAGTGGCTGAAAATAATTGATGATCCAGCAAGGACACAAATCTGCCTTTTGGGACAGAGCTTTAGCATTCACTCTGACTTTAAATAATGCTGTATTCGGTTGTAATCGTGGTCCACAGGGCATGGTGGGAAGAGACAGTGACACGGTTATCAGTATTCTGGTGAGGTGAAACAAGAAGACGCACAATAGTAGTGTCTCTTATGCCTCTTATTCCTGGCCACATATTTTATTCAACTGCCCTCAGCTTAAATTATGGTGCGTATGGTGGTGTTCAGTTCACATGTGAAATTAATTCCTCATGCTCCCAGAACCATTTTTCACAGTTTGAGTGCTAAAAATAAAATGAATTTTTTGCATCGTCACACAACGTTGCTGAGTCTAGACCTGAACAACTGATGCAAGCCCAGATTATCCTGATGCACCCATCGCTCTGGAATAGAATCAGTCTGGACTCATCAGACTACATGACCTTTAACCATTCCTCCAAAGTCCAATCTTGATGTTCCCTAGCCTTTTTTTTTCTTTTTTTCAGATTAGTCCCACTAAAAAGTGGTTTTGTCATGGCCACACCTCTGTTCTCTTTGCATTGCTTGTGGAAATGCATCTACAATTACTACTAAGCATATCTCTGATTTTTACTGTAGATTTTTTTTCTGTTGCACCAAGAGTTTAATAATGTAAATTAACAATTCTTTTCTGACCACTTTTTTTTCCACAAAGTTGGAAGTTCAGCATTATCCTTACAAGTTTTAATCATGTTTTTGAGAGTCCTTAAACCCAGTAATTTTCACTTCAAATCTCAAAGTTGTTTTCTCTGCTTGATGCAAGCCAGTAATTTGATACTTCTGAAGTGGTGGCTTTTTTGCCAGACAGTGTATTTTATTTGATACTTTCACACTTTTTTTATTTAAATTAAAAATGTGATGTAGGGCGTACTCAAAAATATATGTAATTCTTTCCTTCCCAGGTAAATTCTGCTTATTTAAAGTGTTTTTTAAATGACGGTGATGTACTGTTTTGGTCTGCATAGGTAAAATAAGGGGATTCAACTGAAAAGCATACTTTTTATTTGAATTTTATATACGAATTACCTTATTTTACCCATGCAGACTTTTACATTAGTTTAAAAATTTCTAAAATCTAATTAGTGCACAAAAATTAGGAAACGCCAATTAGACTAATCTGCATGTCTTTGGATTGTGGGAAGAAAACAGGGCAACCAGTGTAAACTTACCAAGCATGGCGGAGAACATCCAAACATCACAGATACACAGACATTCAAGGAGGGATTTGAATGCTGATGCAACTGTGCTGCCTAATTTATCAATACCACTTACTCACTCATTGCCTATATCACTTTATCCTGTACACAGGGTCGCAGGGGGCCTGGAGTCTATTCCAGGAAACTTGAGGGCATGAGGCTGGGTACACCTTGGATGGGGTGCCAATCCATCGCAGGGCACACACATACACACACACACTCACATGCTCATTTACACACTACAGGCAATTTGGGAATGCCAATTTGTCTAATCTGCACGATTTTGGACTGTGGGAGGAAACCGGCATACCCAGAGGAAACCACCCAAGCACGGGAAGAACATGCGAACTCTTCACACACACCGGTGAGAATCATACCCGGACCCTGGAGGTGCAAGGCAACATTGCTGATTCATCAATATGGTAAAGTTTTCTAAGGTAAGACATTTTGTTAATCATTTTCAGAACGAGTTTAAAACTTTGCCATAATTTTATAACAGTCAAACAGGTCAAGCAAGGTAAAGGTGTGTGTGATGTGTTTGTTACTAGAAAATAATCCACTTCCTACTTTTAATTATATTCATGTAACTGCACACCTTGTTGTGTTTTATTTCTTACATAATTATCACTTACATGTTAACAAAGCATGCATGATTTTAAGTATTATCTGTATTATAATATTAATCGATTTTTTTTTACCAATAAAAAGATATTCCCATCTTACCGTCAGAAAAAATAGCACTCAGAATGGTTATTATCATCATTGACCTTTCATATTAACATTCTGTTTTGATAGGTGTGACTTTGCCTGTGGCCACGACTCAGGTGTGTATCACACTCGTGCCATGTGCTGCCTGTGGTGAAATTTTTGCACTTTATGAGAAGTCCTTGTTGCCAAGCAATATACCGGACAATTTCATATCTGAACGACAATGAGGCACTCATGAGTTAACATTCTCAACGGCACATGGAAAAGATGTGGTTTCAAGTTCAATAAATATCTAATTTCCTGGAAAACGTCTGCATTATCATCGCATATGCCCTAATATATCACAGAACTGGCTCCGACTGAACCGAGAGAAAAGATAAACACTTAAGATATGTAATGCTGCTAGCCAACTAAATGAGAATTCTGCAATTCTAAAAGCGACGCATTCATCATTAGGCAGACCAGCAGGAAGGTTTGGGGACATTCAGCTTCCTCAGAGAACAAAAGTCTTAACATCTGTTATCTGATCATCACTTTTGCTTGGGTTTTTTCCCCCCTTTCCCAGTTGGTTTTGCTCTCCAGTCAAAGCAGGGTGCTTGTTGGAAACAGTGCTTTGTGGAACAAACCAGCTAAACGACTATCTTCAGGAAAGACTGAATCTTTGATTCCAGACCCTTGAGGCGTAGTAGCCGAGTGATGAATGGCACCTCGGAGATGTAAAGCTGCAGGCTTTAATATATTCCTGTGCTTTTTTTTTGCCATGATCCCAGCATGATGTGCTGCCTCACTAATGTAGGAACAGGCAATAAAGTAGAGGTGTTAATTATAAGCCTATACTGTATGATTAAGATGTATTATTTTTCTCATAATTGCTTCATCTGGATTAAAACTGATGAGTTCTGAGCTTCTTTTATAGAATGGTTCATGGCTTGAAATACATTTGCACTGGAGATCTAAGGGATGTTAAAAAGACTTAAAATCTAAGCTAAAATTGTACGTATCTGTCTGTCTGTCTTACTGTCTCCTTCCTGTCTCTCAGCGCGCACACACACCTGAGTAAGGACATCATTGGTATTCGCATCCACACTGCTTTAACACTTGTATCAATAAGTCACATTTCGTCCATGTCCATTGACTTTCCGTGGCCTGTCAGGAGAACAGTTCAGGATCAGTTCTACTTCAGTGTCAGTTGCAATATTGCTTTTTATCTACATCACAGTAGAACAAACTTGGCAGGTACTAAACTGCTTGTTTTTGACAGGTTTTTTAATCTCTTTGATTAATGGGCATGTTTTAGGTTTCTGCCTCGAGGAAGCAAAGCACATATCAAGACTAATACAAGCGCAAAGTAGAAGTGAATATGTAATAAACGCTTGATTAATGCAGTAAAACAGTACATGCTTGAGTGCTTGCATAGTGATGGGCAACGCTGTTTCAAAATAAAATCAGGATGAGAACATAGAACCCTCGTCCGTAAACATAACCTCCTCTCTAACATGTTTTAAACAAGACCTCCTCTCTAATAGGGCATTGAACATGATCTTCATTCTTAGAAGTTTGACTACATGACTTCCTCTCTAACATGGTGTTAAACATGATCTACTTTCTTAGAAGCTTTTTAAGATGAATTCCTCTTGAACAGGGCATTAAATATGACCCCCTACCTTAAAAGGTTTTAAACATGACCTCCCCTCTAACATGGTTTAAAAAATGACCTCATCTTTAACATGTTTTAAACAAGACCTCCTCTCTAATAGGGCATTGAACATGATCCCCATTCTTAGAAGTTTTTAACATGACTTCCTCTCTAACATGGTGTTAAACATGGCCTCCCCTCTAAAATGGATTAAAACATGACCCCCTCTCTAAAATGGATTAAAGCATGACCCCTTCTCTAAAATGGATTAAAACATGACCTCCTCTCTAACAGGCCGTTAAACATGATAGAAGTTAAAACATGATCATCTTAGAAGCTTTTTAAGATGAATTCCTCTCGAACAGGGCGTTAAATACGACCTCCTACCTTAAAAGGTTTTAAACATGACCTCCCCTCTAACATGGTTTAAAAAATGACCTCATCTTTAACATGTTTTAAACAAGACCTCCTCTCTAGCAGGGCATTGGACATGATCTCCTTTCTTAGAAGTGTTTTTTAACAGGAGTTCCTCTCTAACATGGCGTTAAATATGATCTACCTTTTAACATAATTTTAAACATGGAGTTGAACATGACCTCTTCTCTAACATGGCATTGAACATGGCTTCCTATATTAAAGGATTTTAAACATGGCCTTCTCTCTAACATGGTTCCAAACATGACCTCCTCTCTAACAGGGCATTCAAATCACCTCCTTCTTTCTAGCAGGGTTCTTCTTAGACCCTGGCCTATTTGTACAAATTAGTTAGGATATTGCTCATTAAAATAAGCATCATCAATGAAATTATTTTCCAATCTTTTTAATTGCTTCTTTACTTTTTAATTGTTTGCGTTCAAACATTTGAGCCAAAAAGGTGAGTCCTTGTTCCATCTAGTGAAATGTGTTGGTCATTGCAGCTTCTGCTTTGTTCCTCAAACCCTGTTAGCATAATTAAAATAATAATCAAACAATCAATAATGATCTACTTTGATGGGGTCAAGAAATGAAATACATAGATTATTTTATATAACTTTCTCAGTAGCTGTTGTTATTTAGAGCCTTGTACATGGTGTAATGAATCCAAATAAACGCTACGTCTGAAGGATGAATGTGTTTAGAGCGTCGGCGTCCCATGGCTAATCAATGTGCTGCAGAGACCGTCAGAAAGACTTCAGTAAGAAGAGACGGTCAGCATTTCCTTTGCCAGTCGACTTCTTTCTGTTTTACCCCGCGGTCAGACAGTTTTCCTGACACTACTGAGGTTTCTCTAAAGACGCACCTTCGGGTACACCTGACACAATAAAGCCAGTTTCTGCCTTACTGTAAATGTGTTGCATTATTGCTTTGGCTTTGAAATGGCTGGTGTAAGCACTGAGCATGAATAAGTCAGGATCCTTGCTGAATAGCATTTCTGCTGCTTTCCCAATATGTGCTAAAGCACGGCGTAGATACAGCTCCATGTGTACAAACAAGATTGATGCTTAAAGACGGTGACATTTTTGAGAACTAGGTTATTCGGTATGAAAGCTGCTGTTTCAATCACTGAGTAAATGTCTCCTGACAGGCAGTGCTGCACACATGCAGACCTGAAATGTGTGCTACATGATACCTATAAGATGCGGATGTTTGATTAAAGCATATAATTTCACAGTTCGATAGTGTAGGGCAAAAAGTGCATGCTTTGGGACGAATCGTTACCTCTCTTTGTCTCCCACAAGACATAAAGCCAGACTGAGCAGCTTGGTAACATGTAAGTATACGGCTTCAAATATTATGCTGCAAAATGCTCAAGTCTGATTAATGCCTTTGTTCTTCTAGTTTCTATACTAATAATTTCACATAATTGAAATTGTCTTTGTTAAGAAGAAGAAAAGCGTTCAAGTCAAATCAGGGCTTTTGATTGTGCAGAAGAACAGAACACAGTTATGAGAGTAAAAAGTTTATTGCTACATTAATGCACTTATCTTTATACTTTTTTAAGGATAAAAAGCTTTTTGGGACGCCAGAGCCATGATCAGACTGCCTGCTTCGCGTCTGAAATGCTGACCTCCCAGGAACTCCTTTACTGGCCCAAACATTTTGAAATGGCTTGGAGCGAGATCAGGACTGTATTGGGGATGTGGTAGTAACTCCTGTAATATGCATGTGGTGTTTGTGAATGATTGTTTGTAGAGGTTCCACAGGCTCTTCTGCAATCAGGCAACAAGTAATGTGTCAGTTTTCAAGGATCAGGCATTCTACTCACAGAATGATCACGCTAACGACTGCACTGATCCCCGAGCCACCTCAGCGGGGGTCATCATTCATGTTGATTTAAAATGTTTGCCCCATTCAAAAATTACTGCAACTAAGAGTAAATGTGAAAAAAAACGGTTTTATTCATCAATTCAAGTCATAGTTTAACTTGCATTATAAATGCATTATCTAATCATTGATATGGCGACAATATCTGCAAGCAGATCTTTATTTAACAGTTACGGAAGGAGTCTCCAGTGTCAGAGCCATAACAGTAAACTTTCTGAAATTGGAAAGTTTCGGGGAGCATATGCATAAACATTCGAAAAATACATAAATGATAAAGAAAAGCTGGTCAGGGAAAATAATTTATAATTCCTATAGCAACAGAAAGTATTTGCCTTTCAGAGGTTCACATACTATTTAATGTTCATACTGTATAAGTGAATAAGAAAAAACAAATTACACAAAAGGACAGATCCCAGAACTGTGAACTAGTCATTAAACTAGTCATCACCGATGGATCTTGGTGTAGGCCAGGATTAAAAAGTTAGTTGTTTAAGGACGCAGAAATATATGCAGTGATGATTTACTGAGACAGATCTTTTTAAAAGAATCCTTAAGGCTAATCTTCAAGTTTTTTTTTTGTTGTTTGTTTCATCAAAACTCATCTTTCCTTCTGAACAGTTTCATTTGAGCAATTTCTTTTGACTGAATATTCTCCAGCACCCCCTATTATTTTTCTGTGTAAATTACTTCTAGCAGAGTGCACAAGTAATCCCATCAGAAGAGAACAAATACTTCCACACAGCATAGAATCTAGCAAATAACACGACAAATCAGAAGTCAGGAAAGCATGAAACATGGTACGTTCTGCTTCAGAGTCAACTATGAATAGAGGACAGAGAACATACACAGAATACCAGGAACATGCATAAATACAGTATCTGCTAGAAAGCTGAAGGCAAAATCTAGATATGGATTTTCACTTTGAGCTGAGATTTGAACAAAAGAACTATTTATATTTGGTGGTCTCTTTGTCAGTACAGTAGCTTGGGGCAAGAGGATGATTAAATGACCCGATACGTTTTGAATCCAAATATTAATTGGCCAATGTCTGGACCATTCAAGCATACTAACTTATAGCTCAGCAGTGTAGCTGTGGAGGGGGAAATGCTATACTGTAAATGTATACTTGGTTGTATAGACACATTTTACACCTCAAAGGTTCAAATCTCATAGCTGGTCTTTGTGCGTCAAGTTTACATGTTCTTCCTGTGCATTGTGGGTTTCCTTCAGGTACTCCAGCTTTCCTCCTACAGTCCAAAGGTCAGTCAAATAGTGGTTCCAAATTGGCTGTAGTAAATGATTGGGGTTGGGAGTGTATGTGCTCATTGGCATCCTATCTAGAGTGACCCATGCCTTGAACAAATGTAAATATTCAGTACACTTTCTCACTTTGACTGAGCAGGAAGGAGTTGGAGACAAATATTCTAAAAAAAATAGTCAAACTTTTATCCAAAACAGTTAGCAGCTAATAATAATAATAATAATAATAATAATAATAACAATAAAAATACCATTTAAACCATTTTCGTGAAAGTTTAAGCACATAATCTGCCAGTGACGACTTTAAATGCAAAGAATGAAACATTTTCGGCATTTTTTCCTGAAAACTGTTTTGTGATTGTTTTTACATAACGGCACTTTAGAAGTGATTTATTCCCCATAAATGACAGTAACTTTAGTAACCTTACATACCCTACACTATATGGCCAAAGATAAAGGTCTTCTTTGTGCTTGTTAAAACCTTAATTTCTTCTAAGAAGGCTTTCCAGTAGATTCTGGAGCATGTGTGTGAGGATTTGTGAAGGCCATTGGTGGGTCAATGGTAGGTTTCGATTTCCTGCCTAATCCCCAAACCCCAGCCACTAGATGCAATGCCAGTCCCAATCCTGGATAAAATGGGAGGTTTGGTCATCCGGTGTAAAACCTGTGTCAGATTGCCTGGTCGCTGTGCCAGCTCCTCAGTGGGAGCAGCTGTAATTCCAATTTGTGATCATTCGCTCACAAGAGCATCATTACTTCAGGCATTGATGTTGGATGACAAGGCAGTCTGTGTTTCAATTTATCCTAAATGTGTTCAGTGGGGATGAGATCAGGGCTGTATGAAAGACCTGCAAGCTTTTCCACTTTAACTTTGGCAAACCATGGATCTTAGTCTGTGCATGGGGCATTGTCATAGTAAGGCCCCACACTTCCAGTAAAGAGGAAATTGCAGCCTTTGCAGCCAACTGTCTGCTTCAACCTTTGTGCCAATATTTTAGGGAAGTCTAACATCTGGGTGCAATGGTCAGGTCTTCACATACTTTTGGCCATTTAAGGTATTTTTTCCAGTCTATCTGTATATCCGGTTTCTTCCTTGTTTCATATTTGCATTTAATGTTTTAGACAATTTGGGAAATAAGACAAAGTCTGTCAGGGGGTAAAATGTACAAATTTACAGTGGTCTCTCAGAGAACGTTTCATCTCACAAATTTTTGCCTTAAGAACTGAAATTTTTTAGGAAATTTGCTTTGGCATACAAAGTATTTTCAGCATATGAGCAAATTATCTGAGCTGAACCCGAACACGAGCGAGTTGCACATATGTCCAGGAGCAATCCAAAAGTTGCTTGCGTAAGTGGACAGCCCAACTTCCCATTTACGTGGGTTTGTATTATTATTATTATTATTGCATTTTGTACAAGATTTAGTTAAGACATGCTCAAGAAGAAAATCTTTCAGTTTAGTTTTTAAAGCAGCCGGTCCCAAAAGGAATCATAAATTAAGGTGAGGAGAGGTTTAATGTCTATTTATTTCATATTTTACTTCATTTACATGTCTTTTATAAATGTTTAGATTGTTTAATATACAAAAATATGATTATAGTGTTGGAAATTGGTGATATTGGTAATATTTTTTGTGTGGCTGGAACGGATTATCTGTATTTATATTATTTCCTATAGGAAAATGCATTTCACAATACAAAATTTCGCCTTAAGAACTTAATTAATTTTGTAGGCCGATGTACCACCTGTACTGTAATATGAACACTGACACTAGAGACTCCTACCATAAAAGATAAATACGCATCTCTGTTACATAGCGGCACATTTTTAAGTTATGTGGAACGTCCACATTCATGTTCCTGTTACTATAGAATCTATAAGGTTAGTTTGATAAAAGTTAAAGTTTTGTCAGAGCTAATTGTATAGAAAATTAATTGACACTTTCTGACCAATCAGATTCGAGAATGTCTGTTTAACAAACTGCACTTCAACTTATTACCGCTAGAGGACTGCAGGGTATAAAGCAAATTGTAATTCAAACTAAAATCATGGATTGAATGACCAAAACAGTTTGCTTGTTGTGACTCTCCAAGGCTGGATACCAAATGACTACGTACAGAACACACAGTGCACTGGGTAGTGCGTATACGCTTCCATATTCCACCCTATGTAGTAAACTTGAACAGGAAGTACGGTTCCGTTAGGGACGGTTACTGCTACACGTCACGCTGTTAGCCAATGAGCGGCCGTACGTGATCCGGGCGCTTAGGGAAAATATGGCGCCGAGATGAAGGAAGAAAAGACGAACGCTGTGATTAATTTTTCCGTAAGGAACGAAGGATCCGTGCTGAATAAAGAACAATCTGATCAGGGAGGCGACTGACGAAAAAACGCCGTGGTTGTTTCGGTAAGCGGAAGAAAGTGCGCATGCGTTGAATGCATCGCTTGTCGCGTGCTGGTTTCTCCTTAAGCTGGAACAGCTAACGGTCTGCTTCTGTCTTTAATCATAACACACACACACACACACACACACACTGAGCACAGTCTGGCAAGGTTAAAGGGAAACTCCACTCTGAAGCATGTTATACATGTTCTGATCGGGGTATTTGTGATAGTTTTAATGATTCTGGTGTTAATGTGTTTGGTGCTCGTTATTCTTGTTATGTTTTTTTTAGAAGTTTGTGGTTGTACTATGCTGACGTCATTGGGGGGGGGCACACGATCAAGTCTGTTGCATCGTGTTAAACATTTTAACTATTACAAACATTATAAATAACATTCAGGTTTCACATAAAGTGCAAAACATTATTCTCACACTCTCCATGTTCCAGTGATGTCTAATGACCAAATATGGGATGAGATTCGTGGCAAAAAAGGATTCAATTAAAGTAAAACAATTGAACAAAAAATAATCAATTGAAAGTTAATAAAGAATAATAATAATAATAAAAAGAAGAAGAAGAAAAATATTGGCATTGACTTGCATTTTTCAATTTTTGCTGCTGGATTTTTCACTTTTGTTCCTCATTCTTTCAGTTGCACTGCAATTTTTTTACCTTTATCCTTCAACTTTTCAGTTTCACCGCCGAATTTTTCATTTTCGTTTCTCAACTTTTCAGTTCCGCTACTAAATTTGACCTTTTTGCACTTTTGACACTAATGTCCCATAGGGTGGCAGTTATAGGACTGCGTTCTTGTTGGCCAGCTTTTTTAAATCACCACTTCATTCTCAGGACAAGTTTACTGGTGAACTTCATTAAACTTAAATAACTCCATAAAAAAGCATTATTATGTCTTTATTTCTGATCTGGTTGTTTTTATTTTCAAGGTTTGTGATCTGTAGTTATTGTATCAATGTAGGTTTACATGAACCATATTCTGTAAGTAAAATGTGCAGCATATGGACAAATATACAGTATATAGAACATGATGGATATTTTATTAATATTATTAATGTTATTAATATTATTGTCATTCGTATTAGTAGTATAGTTGGGTACCATTTGCTACTCACAATTTTTTATATATTTTACTTTATTAACAATATACTTATACCACACTTTGTATTTATAAGCTATTCATAATAGATGCTATACTGCTGCACATTTCTGCAATTTCTTAAACTACATATCTTTTTATACTATATCGCACATTCACACATATATTAATTGAAATGCTGATTTGTTTTGGCTAATGTGTTCCAGTTCACTATATCGCTATTTATTTCAGTATTTCAAAGTTCTTATAGAGAAAGAGAAAAAAGGCATTTCCACATTGTATATATATATATTCCTATTATATTATACAGTATATATATTATTTATATTTGAAAAAATTTTACTTCATGTAAGCTTATACACACTTCTTCTCTTAAGCACCTTGCAGTAACTATAGTCTAAGTATCGAGATTCTGAGTAACTGTACATAAAACTTTTTTTATTTTACTCATAGATCATCAAAAACTCTGACTGTCTACGTGTTTCTCCTCTTTCTGTACTCAAGTGAAGTGCCTGTGTTTTTGTGCAAAGAAAATCTCGAACGGATTGTAAACATCACTGTGAATTATCACTGTGTTTACTCCGCTCAGACTGCACGGGGCGGCGCGTGATCCTGTGGTGTTCACGTACAGTTTATATTAGCATCTGGTCTGTGCATGCTCCAAATAGATAAATATTGTTTTTGTTCTCTATGCCATTTCCATGCAGCAACATAATGACATACCTGTCCATATTCTGTTCATTTTATGTGCACTAAATTATATGATGATATAAACTGTATGGATCTCACCAAAAGTATCAACCCAGACAAATCAGGTGAATCCATGTGATGTGTGTTTACAGTTCCTTTTGACACTGAATGATTTTGCACCCTAAAAGTAGTTTTTAGTTCATGTAATGTTAACCCTAGTCTGAGGCACAGTTTCCCCTGACACACACACCTAGCAGCAATAGAAATATAATGTAAACGTTATAATGCTTTTTATGAAGAAAAAACAGAACTCGACAGTAAACTGGTCCTAATAATGGATTGGAACTATAAACAACTGGCCAATGAGAATGCAGTCCTGTAACTCAGTCTTGTGTTCTGGCCCTGGCTTAGTCTAGGTCACATATTCTATTTAAACTTAGATTCTATCTAAGTTTTAGTCTATGCCACAAATTCTAGTCATGATTTTTAGTCTAAATTATAATTCTGGCACTGACTCTAAACAAAAGATTCTGCCTTGTCCCCCAAGAACCCATATTCTTATAGATCCTATCTTTTTATCCAGTCTTAACTCTCACTTCTGCCAAGATTGATGAGGTTTCTTAGAATTGGCCCCAATCCCATGTTTCTAATCTCAAATTTCAGTAACTGATTCAGCTCCGGATACAGCCCCGTCCACAGTAATGTTCTCTTCCTTAGACCCCACTTGCCAAGGTCTGACTTATTTTCTATGTTTGACCTTGACTTGCTTAAAAGTCGTGGTGAGTACGGTATATCCCGGTAATCTTGAGTTATAAAGTAGGAATTCACTTTTGTCAGAGATCAGGTTATAGCTAATTATCAGTGCAGTGTAATAGTGCTTTAATAATCTGAATGCTATAAATGGGTCTAATGTTCTAATGAATCATACATCTGTACAAGGAAAAGAACTATCAACATATGTATTAAAAAGCATATGTGATTTCTCTGACTTTAAAGCTCTCTTCTCAAGGGTGTTCTGTCTTTCAGAGTTGTGCTGGTTACATAGTTGGATTTCTCTCTGGAATGTGAACTAGGCTCACTGGTAACACACACAGGCCTGCTGGGTGTTTGACAACATGTTTTGAAACTCGTCCATCCAGGAAGCAACAAACATGATTCTGACCTAAAGTTCTAAGCAAATATAAGTAAATAATTCTAATTAGATACCATTACATGCCAACGTTTGGCCAATCAGAATAGGCAATTTATGTCACGTTTTGCAATATAGCCACATGCTCTCCACTTTACTTGGAGTTCGTGTGTGAAGTTCGTATTTGCCTTTAAAAACACTTCTAAACCTTTAACTCATGAAGTTTGTTCAGTCCCAGCCAAGCTACGAGTTATGAATTATGTGCCTTGTAGATTTATTTACTACGTAGATCTGGCTCTGAGCTGAACTGCCTCCGCCTGTTTGTGGACGTACTTAGGAGGGGTTATGGGTATTAGAGGTGGTGGGGGGGAGGGAGAGGTTTGTGCATGGTGTGTGTGGTGCACTTTTCCCCCCTCCTCACCCTGTGGAAATGGACACTGCCGATGTATTTATAGACTCGGAGAACAGTAAAGAGCTGTTTCTCAAGACACAGTTAGTCACATGCGTTCGTCATAACTGATATCAGACTCTAGAAGTTTCTGACACGTCATCTTCCGTTCAAGGTTTTAAGTAGTATAAGACGAACTTGTACAGGTAGGAGGACGTGTTTTTAAATTCATACTAGTTTATTAGTGAAATGATAAAGTACCCTTTATTAAAACTGGTAATAAATAAGTATGTTTTTGATTCCAATGCCAAATAAACTTAAAAAGGCATCTTCCATGTTGATCATGTGAATAGTTAATCTGTTTTCGCGCAGCTCTTTGATCAAATCATTTTTCTTTAGTTGATTATCTGTACCATGTTTGGTTTCTTTCTTCACAGATGACAAGAGTGTTTTGAGTCCACTCCAACTTAGACACTGTTATCAGGCAAAACCGTGTTGCGATGGAGAAGCCAGTGTTACAGACGCAGCATTCCGTGCTGCCATTCTTCGATACAGCCCATGCTGTCAACCTGCTGCGCGGTATCCACGAGCTCCGTGCTGAGCGCAAGTTTTTCGATGTGACCCTGTGTGCCGAGGGGAAGGAGTTCCACTGCCACCGAACGGTTCTGGCCGCTGCCAGTACCTACTTCCGTGCCATGTTTGCTGGTACGCTCCGTGAGAGCGCCATGGACAGAGTGGCACTTCACGAGGTCTCGGCTGAGCTGCTCGGACTCCTTGTTGACTTCTGCTACACGGGCTGTGTGACCGTCACGTGCGACAACGTGGATGTGCTGCTCAAGGCAGCTGACCTCTTTCAGTTCCCCTCAGTCAAGGCGGCGTGCTGCGCTTTCCTCGAGCAGCGCCTCGACGTCTCAAATTGCCTCGAGATCCAGGACTTTGCGGAGGCATATGCCTGCAGCGAGCTGGCCACCAGTGCCCGGCGCTTTGCGCTCAACAACATTATGGAGCTGGCCAAGGGTCAGGAGTTTGAGCGTCTCCCTTGGAAGCGCTTGCTGGAACTAGTCTCAGACGACGCATTACGCGTGGACAAGGAGGAAACAGCTTACCAGATAGCGGCACGCTGGGTTAAAGCTGACCCGCGGAGAAGGCTCCAGTACTGGCCTGAACTCCTTCAGCAGGTACGCCTGCCTTTCGTCCGACGCTTCTTCCTTCTAGCTCGGGTTGAGAGCGACCCACTTGTCTACCTAAAACCAGAGTGTCTGCGCCTGGTGGGCGAGGCACGCAGCTTCCAGTCGGGAGAGTACGACCGGCACGACCGTCCGTGCCAACGCATGCGCCCTCGTCCTTCGACCGGTCTTGCCGAGATCCTGGTTGTGGTGGGAGGTTGTGACCAAGACTGTGATGAACTCGTGACCGTCGACTGCTTTAACCCGCAGACGGGCCAGTGGAGATACCTTGCCGAGTTTCCCGACCATCTTGGTGGAGGCTACAGCATAGCAGCACTAGGCAATGACATGTATGTCACAGGTAGGTTTGACCATTGATGATATGACCCAGGCAGCATTTAGAAATAGACTCAGGACTATCTGTAATCTCATCCAAGTGCATGTTTTGTTTTTTCATTATATAAATCTACCCTTGAAAACAGGAAGAGGTAGTTGACTTTCTCTGTCAAAGGAGTAATACTACTACTGAAGTTGTAAAATACCGTAGGCTATGAAGGCTACATGCCTTTCTGAGAAAGAATCTCAAATGTCTTTCTCTGCGAATCATGAAAGCAAGAGGTAGGACATCCAGCTCCTTTATGTCAGTAAAAAGTGGCAGCCATTTAAGATTTGCCCCAGTGAGAAGATTTCACTTGGATTGTGGGGAAGAAATTAATCTACATTGATTGCAAAAAGAAAGCGTCAATCAATCATTCGACCACTTTTAGCCACCAGGGTGATGACACTGGAGCCAGTGCCTTTTATACTGTATATTCTGGTTATGAGGCTTATAAGTAACTATGGGTAAATAAATATTGTGTGTCAAGAGTGAGAAAAGGCATTTTACTGAAGATTTCTGTACCATTGGAAAAGCATTCAGAATCAGTCGTGTGAACGCTTAAAATGTTTTGATCAATAATAAATTGCAGGTAATTTACAAAAAAAAAAAAAAAAAATTTAATCCTTAATGGCCTACATTTTCTCTCACCTTTAGAACTTTCTAGAACACGTCTCGTGAAATGGAAGCGTGCACGAGTATAAATAAACTACTAGCTGTTTGGTTATATGCGGGAGGGGTAATGGGACATGGTGTTCTTCCACAGAAGCAACAGCACTTAATGATTCAGGCGTACAAGACTGGACAGTGTTTGCACCAGAGAAGCATCTCAGGCATTCACAAATCCTTGCATGTGTTTTGAAATGTTTGGTGCAATGAAGTGCTACCACGGCTACCTAGAGGTGCACATGCAAAACATGAAATGAAATGAAATGAAATGGACTGACCCATACCATGCATGACCATGTTTAACCCCACCCACTTTTGAATGGCAGGCGGCTCTGACGGTTCGCGGCTCTACGACGGCGTGTGGCGCTATAACTCGAGCGTGAACGAGTGGACCGAGGTGTCGCCCATGCTCAAACCACGCGAGTACCACAGCTCCTGTGTGCTGAAAGGCCAGCTCTACGTGGTGGCCTCGGACAGCACGGAGCGCTACGACCACGCACTGGACTGCTGGGAGACACTGACACCCATGCTGCACCCCATGGATAACTGCTCAACGACAGTGTGCGGCGGCCGTCTCTATGCTACCGGCTCGCTCACAGGCGATAATGCCATGGCCATCCAGTGCTACGATGGCGACACCAATCGCTGGAACCTGGTCAACTGCGGCCAGATGCCTCCTTGGTCCTTCGCCCCCAAATCAGTGACTCTCAATGGACTCATCTACTTTGTGAGGTGAGGACGTTTACTCAGAAAGCACACGCTTAAGGTGTTTGACCATGTATATTTGTGGAAAAATGAAAAAGCAGAATTGGCAAAAACTTTGACTTAAGGTGGAGTAGTCTCTGTATTTATAATAATGTAATATGTTAAGGGACCAAATTTCACATAAATTATGTATCTATTTTAATTGTTACTAGGGTTATTAATGGATCTATGAATCTTACTTAGACCATCGATTAAACTTCATTTGGCATTTTGATTGCAAATTTCCAAGCATTGAGTTTAGTCCCTAGATCTGAACTGAGCTTCATGAAATAGGACACCTATCCAGGAGTATAGGTTCTGGATATCAGACGTGATTTAAAAAAAAAATTGCTATCCAAATTTCAGAATATTAAATTAAATGTATGTTAAAATCAAGACTTGAAATAAACTGTTGAGATTTCCTTGTAAAATTCAGTGCAAATAAATTCAAAGATTACTGCTTTTCAAAGTCAAATGTTTCAGTTTAATAAATTCCATAGTATATACATTAAAAAACTAACAACTTAGTAGTGATTACATTTAAAAGTGTTTTTTTCAAAGGCTGATAATAGTAATAATAATAAGTTTGCTTGCATAATTTCCAATTTAATTGGATTCAATAGCATAATGTATTATCTGATTTAATTTAAGTAGTAAGATTTTAATGTATTTACCAACATTCAAGTTACGGATTTAAATGGCTGTCCTGTACAGCTGTCCTGATTGTGAATAATCTTAATTTTAGAAAATCCTTAACAAGTTCACAGTCCAGTACAGTGGAAAACAGCTCTAAGACAAAATGGCTTCTGGGATTCCCCTAGGTATTTAAAGGCGCAGAGACAACACTGTTACATAATGGCAGTGTTGGGAAAGTGGACAGAGAATTAGTCAAGTGATTAGTATGCTTTACATTGTATATTCATGTCAAAGACGTTTAAGAGCCACTTTGTCAGACTTAAGAACAAATCTGACTTACGAACGTGCTCCCGGAACTGAACTCATTCATATGTGGGGGACTACCTGTACCAAAAGTTTTTAACACACTTTGTGACTTGTGTATCAGTCCAGAAGAAAAAGTAAAACTCTTACAAAATGCAAGCTAGTTAGTTTTTTTCTGCAAACGCTTAGGGTTTATTTTTAAGGAATTTGTCTATTTTAAGACCGTTTAACAAATCAAAACTAATTCAACGATTTAAATAATTTAATTGACCAACAAATGTTTTAATTGCATACTTGATTTAATCACATCTAGCTCTAGTTACTACATTGTCACAGGATAACTCAGTATGATTGGATGGTTAACTCACAGCTGCCTTATTCCTAATACCAATTGAATGCATTTCCAGTTTCCATAAATCAGTGGTCATCAGACTAATATAACTTCAGTCATGTGACATTCGGCATTTCGACTATAGATAATGCTGCCAAAAGAAATGATAATAATGCCTTTCCGGCAAAATTTACCCTCTCACACACTGCTTTTACCGAACACCCAACGAGAGATCAGATAACTGTGTGTGTCGTGAGGATTCGGTCATTGGATATTACAGAGTTTTAGCAAGCTCCAGCTGTCTCATTAAACGCTTTCGAGGACAGTGCTCTGGCAGATTTACAATATGGTGATATTTACAGCCACCTCATTAGGTACGATTTAATGTCAAACATCATTTAGTAAAATCAAAACAGTATGTAAACATCATATCAACATGTCAGTTTCTGACGCATTTTTTTCTCTGTTCACGTCTTTACTTAGCTAGCTGTGCTGTGTGACAAGTCCCCGAGGTTACTCCACGTGCGCTCACACCGGTGCGCTTAGCCATTTAGCATGCATGATAAATAAATAAAAACTGTGCGATTGAAAAAAAGAACATGTAACAGGATGGAGACTGGAGATTGAAGCCAGCTAACTTTTAATCCATAATTGTTTAACATATACACACACACACACACACACACACACACACACACACACACACACACTAGGGTTGCAAAAAAAGCACCAATAAATAACCTTGATAAAAAGCCACAGGTGCAAAGTATTAGGTGTTCACTGCAGGCGCCTCTCGACCTCTACTGGTGCCACAGTTAGATTTAAAAACGGAAAGATGGAAAAAACATCGACCTAATTTAAGCTTTGAAAAAACTAAACGAACGAAACAAACGAAAACGAAATAGATTGTATTACAGATTATTTATCTCATGATTATGCTACCTGAGATACAATAGTTACTGCACATGCGCCAGTGATCACCAACAGGGGCTGGTCTTTGACATGGATTATTTTAGACTTTCGTTTTCTTTTGCCCTTTTTGGACTGACGTGTCATGGACTGTGTCATGGTTGCTATGTTTTAGGGATGACTCTGCAGAAATCGACACCTACGATCCACAGAAGAACGAATGGAACAAGATTAGCCCGATGAATCAAGTAAGGGACTTTTCTTCTGCGGTTGTGACTCGATCTCAGCTCATTTGGTGTGTTTAATATATCAGGCAAGAAAATGCATAAGAAAATGGCAGATTAGTATGCAAACTGGGTAGCAAGTATCTCTCAAACGTCTACAATTTGAGTATCTTGGTAATGTTAGTCTGCTCCATAACTAACCTTCTAAACTTTCTGATGAGATGTTTTCTTCAATATGTTCCTTCCCAGGTCCACGTAGGTGGCAGCGTGTCGGCTCTAGGAGGCCGCCTCTACGTGTCCGGTGGCTATGACAACACGTTCGAGCTGTCCGACGTGGTGGAGGTGTACGATCCCGGCGCTCGCTCGTGGAGCCTAGCCGGTCGCCTCCCTCAGCCCACCTTCTGGCACGGCAGCGTCAGTATCTTCCGCCAGTTCATGCCCCTCGTGCCCAGTACTTTTGAGCCGGTCGACATACCCGAGGCGGAAGACATTCCCTTGCACCGCCACCATCGGCACCACCAGGCTCTTCAAGAACTCAACAACGAGCTCAACCAGAACCACCGCAATCGGGAAGTGAACCCGGCACGCTGAGGTTATTGTCGAACTCAAAACTTAGTTACGCACTTTATCACGTTTTCACCTCAAACGGAGAGCAACTTACTCTCTCCTTGTTCGCTTCTCTAAATTCTCATTATGTTAGTGGGCTTGGTCAGTGTGGGATTTGTTCCGCCAGCATCGTTCTCATCAGACTTTTTACTATCATTATTACAACTAACTGAGTAATTACAACTTATTACAACTAAGAAATAATTACATAAAAGCATTGTGATGCTTAAAAAAACAAACAAGAAATGCACATTTGCATAATAATCATTTGAGAGTTTAGTAAAGGATTTTCTCTTATGACTAGTGAAGGTATTAGTTCCCTTATCTATGCAACTTAATAATAGAATACTTAATAATTCAAACTAATCGTACTGAAGTTTTTTTTGCTAACCATTTCATCTGGCCAAATAATAATATTCCAGTAATGCAAAGGTTTATTCCAATAAAGCGCTTAAAGAATGTTTTTTGTTTTTTTTTTCCGCAAAAGCAAAGTATGATCAGCTATTAGATTGGATTTTATAAGTATGAAGTTCAACATTTCAGTAAGAAGGCTAGATGTAGACGTGACATGATCTTTAATCATTATAAAGGTTTGAAAGAAGAATAAAGAAGAATTCAACATATAATTGGCTGCTATGAACCTGAGCTGTTTCAGAAAAATGGTTATTGTTTGTTAAGCCACACAGTGACCTATGAATCCTTTAAGCATTAAAAAAACATTTAACTAACTTAAGACATTAACCAGTAAGCAAAGGTGCAGATGACGACAGATGATCAGGCCGGTGATTAGTGTACTGGTGATGCTGGATGCTGAGTGCTTCGACCGGATGAGAGGGGAAACGAGGTCGCTGCTGAGGTTGTTACATAAACAAATCATTTTTAAATCTTGTATTTTTAGGAAGTTTGCTGTCTGTCGCAGTAAAACATTTGTTAGAGAGGTTGGCGCCAGTCTTTCGTACAGCTCTGTGTACATACAGTACTGTGCAAGCATCCTAGACACATGCAAATAAACTCTAAAGTTTAAATATCTTTAAAAATAAAACGACTAGAAAAGGTATTCAAATAAACACAGTCGGTATTAAGTGCATCAGTGCATTTTTATCAAGGAAATGAGCTGGTAAGGTTTTCTGAGCGTTTATGAGAACCTGACACAGTTCTGACACGAGGCACTGGGAATGTCAGACCTGTTATATAAGAACAGATGAAACCATGTAGACTTCATTATTATTATAGTCTGAAAAATGGTGTATTATGTAATCTGTTGCTACCTTGACTGCCATACTAACGTTTATCATGTATTGTTTGTTTTATTCCGTTGGAAAAGTAATATTCAGAATCAATTTTTTTTTTCATTAACACACGTCATAAAATAAACATTTAGGACGAATTAGAATGCCTAAGATGTTTGCACAGTACTGTGGAAATGTTTTCCAGACCAGGCTATTTTTTTTTTATTTTTTATTTTTTTATTTCTTTCTCATGGCACAATGGGAATACCATGCAGTTTAAACGATTTAGATCATCAGACTGCCAAGACTTTGGCATTTAAACGAGGAGTCAAAGCGGGACTTTTAATTGCACAAGAGTAAAAAAAAATTATAATAAATTCTCTATGTAACCCCCTGCTACACTAATGCCTTTATCTTAGTGTTTCACTATCGGTTGGATACGGCCAAGGTAGAAACTTTTCTGAGTATGTTGGAGGCATGATCGTATGGACGTCCTTAAAACATTCAAATTACCGTACTGTTCTCAAAATCTTCAGTAAATGTCAATCGGGTTCTTTTTCCGCCTTCATACATGAAAAATTTCCTGGAAAAAGTCCCAGTTTGACTTGAACGGTCGATTGATCAACATTTTAAATAGATTACTAGTTTCTTCTTGTTATTAATATTGATATTATATAATATTAATCTATTCTACCAATACTACTATTGTAGTAATGCATGCTGGGTACAGGAGCCCTGCACCATTTCTTAGTGTCCATCACAAACAAAGCTCAGCCAGTATGTTATGATGATGTAATATAATCCTGTACTTTAGCATAGCTAAGCAAAGTATGCTTGTTTACATGTGCGAATATACAGAACACTACAGTGGGTTTGTTTTGTAATGCTTTAAATTTCATTTTATGCTATTATTAATAAGGACACATACATGTTCAGTGTTACAAATAGAACAATCCTAACAAAAGACAGGAAATCCATTGTCTGATGTACAGAACATTACTCTGGTGGGAATCCTGCTGGTTGTTTTTAACGCTGGCCCAAGCCTCGCTACTGGAGCCGTGTACATTCGCGTTGCATGTTTCTACGACACTAGAAGGAGACGGGTTAGAGACAGAAGTCTCGTTATGAAGTGGTGCCTAGTAATGATCCATACTTTGGGAACCGGATAGACAACGGGGTCTGCCGAAAGCAAGCCACAGCTATTTTTCTTTTTCTCTTTTTCATTAAGAATTTTATTCAATTCTTTGTGACGTACATCATAACTCCACACTTAACTAAAGATCAAGTGTCGGATCGCTCGATTAATATTTACAGCTTATGATCGCCAAATATGGATTGCACTGCAGAGAAAATAACATTACATCTATTTTTCTGATCTTTTTCTCGCCTCATACCAGACAATCTATTATGCATGAATTTCTGTTCTTTTTTACATGAATTAATGTCTCACAGTATTTTGATAGGAACTTTATTTATGGATGTCTAGACGTGTTTTTTTTTTTTTTTTAATGAAGGTGTGTAACAGTACATGAAGATGAAGCTTTGTTTGATTTGCTCAACATCTTTCACTACGCTGGTAAAAAACTGGAAATTAGTAATCTCTTCTCAAGCAGATGTTGTTGTTTTATTACTAAGGGTTTTTATTATAGAAATGGTACTTGTAAACTTTGTGTTACTTTGTTTTTTTTTACAATATTTGGTTTTAGTTTGTGGCCAAAATCCTGTTCACCGTACAGGCCTTGTGTTTTAATTGGTGTAGTGATGTCTGTAAGTGTGATGAAGGAATAAACTGCAGGCAGGACTGTGGGGTTTTGTCTTGTTTATTTGCACTGTAACAGGTGCAATCACAGCACATCATATCATACAATAATGGATATTTTGTAATATTTGTCTGAAATGTTTGGTACAAAGTATTGAATGAATACACGGCACCAGTCAAAAGCTTGGACACAAGTGTGGATTTATTTTCTACATTCTGAAACGATACAGAATTTTTTTTCAAAAATCACCAGGTAAAAAACAGCGCCTCATATTAGAGCCGTCATGAAGCCTTTACAGAGCATGCGTACTGTAGCAGACACATCTCAATATCAACTTCTCAGAGAAGATTATTGTATATTTTGGATGCCTTCAGTATTGTTTTACAGTGTAGAAAGAAATAGAAATCAGGGGAAAAACATGAAGTTCCAAGGTGTGTCCAAACTTTTGACTGGTAGTATACATAAATAAAAATACAACATATTATTATCATACGTTATCAGCCATAACCCAAGATCCCAAGAAAAGCCAATGCAGCACAAATCTCCAAAAAAGGTCAATGCTGGCCATGACAGAAAGGCACCAGCACACGACAGGAGCAAAGAGCACAAGGTCACCGACCCGGCCTCCACACGCCACACTCCAAACAAGCACCCACTGGATCTGCTGGACAAACAGGTCTGATCCATAAATGCCGAAGGATAAGAGCCACCCTACACAATACTGGGCTTAATGTTTTGTGTTGTAATGCTATGGCTGATCAGTTTATGTGGGAATATAGGAAAACCCATCAGTTGTTTAGTAAAGATTTCATTTCTTCTGTATCAAAAATGATAAAACTATTAAATTGCTCAACTCCGCCATGTTGCATTAAACACCCTAAAGCAGTCCAGTGCAAAATCTGAGTTTGGTTTAGGGTTTATTTTTCCTACCTATAACACACACTGACCGAAAATCTTAGCATGTTGATCAGTATATGAGCTGTGTGCCAGGCAACAGTAAAAAAAAAACAAATAAAAAAAAACTAATAAGCAACCCTTTCATTTTATTTATTTTTTTTACTGACAAAAAGACAACAGCCCCACCTTCTTGTTGTCTCTTGACTCCTGCGACAGCTCTCCGTCACTACGTCGTTCATGAATTTCCTTTTTTTTTTTCACTTTTTGGGGTGGCTGAGTGGTCATCCCTGTCGCATCGCACCACCAGAGTTGGGGGTCGAATCCCATCTCCGCACTGTGTGCGTGGAGTTTGCATGTTCTTCCCGTGTTTCCTCTGTATAAGACATGGTGTAGGCTGACTGGCGGTTTCCAAATTCCTTGTATTGTTTGTACGAGTTGTTAATGCGTTGTTAATTAATGTGTCACATGTGCCCTGCAGTGTACCACGAGTTCCCTGGGATAGGCTCAAGGTACCCCACCACCCTACACAGGACACGTCCTATAGACAAAGGATAGATGATTTTTTTTCGCATTCGGTTCGACATTAGCTACAGCCATAACTGTCTCAAAGTTTTTATTAATTTCACAGTCTTTATGCAGTCTTCCTGAAAATATTATGTTGTGTAAAAAGTTTAAAAATGAAAAAATAAACAGGTGTAGGGTTTTCCCAGGCTGCCACACAAATAATATCTACTTTGTATATTGTAATGATTTTTTAAAAGTACAACTAATGCTATTTCTTCGATTATAGACACATGTTCATTCTCTAAAAAACTTAATTCATATATGTCTGTACATTGCAGGAGAATAGCTGGAACCTTCGCTCTTAAAAACATATGTTTCCTTCCCATATGTACTTACTCTGTGTATTTAAAGTTACCTCGTGCTTGTGCACATCGTCAGAATGAAATGAAGGTGGTCTTAGCATTGTACCTTGCAGCACTCCTGCTCTCTCTCTTTTTTAAGCCTTCCCATCAGCCTCGTTGCCCGGCAGCTCCACCACGAGGCCTTCTGACTGAATGGGAAATGTGTCTGTCACCAGCACCTCCATCACCTCGTCCATGCCGAAGCTTTCCTGCACAGCCTCCTTGACAGCTCCAGAGTCCACGTTTTCCGCCGCGGCAGGCTGGGCCTCCTCGCCTGCTGTGTCTTGTCCTTCCGGGGGAGTAGAAGTAGGTGTAGTCTCTGTGTTCACGTCCTCCACGATGAGGTTGCGCAGTTTCCTCTGGCGTGGGGTGTAGTTTTCTACACGGTTGTGGATCTGTGAATGTCGCCGCAGGTGAGCCTGAACACAAGAAGGGAATAAGTAACTAACTAAAGCTGCTTTTAAGTAAATAATCAAAGTAAAACTGATGGAGAGTGATGTTATAAAAAATGAAATAATAAAAAAACAACAATAATAATAATAATCATCAGCACTGATGTTATGCATTCCAGCACAATAATACAAGGGCTGCTAAAGTCAAACTGATGTGATGAAATTTCTTGTATATTTAAAGAAGACTTCAAGCAAAGTACAGCAATAAGACTCTTAGCCGCAGTAAAACATTTGAATGGTGCAAACGTTTTGAAAAAAAGGCAGCGTCCATGAATGATGATCCAAGCCCAGGTGGCTCGGAGCCCACTGCAGTTGTTTCTATGAACAATCAGCGAGTGGACTGCCTGATCCTTGACAATCGATGGACAATGTGTCACCAACTCAAGGAAAGATCCGCATATGTCTTTGGGAATCGTGCAAACAATTATTTACCAACACCACTTGGCACAACAGGAACTTGGCTGGAAGATATTGACATATCCCCTGTATAGTCGTGACCTCGCTCCAAGCCATTTCCACATGTTTGAGCCATTAAAGGTGTCCCTGGAGGCCAGCGTTTTTAGACGTTCAGTGTCTGATCATGGCTCAGGCGTACTAAAAAAAAAAAAAAAAAAAAAAAAACTTTCTACCCTTTCTACGAGTGTACTGTTTACTATAAAGCTGTGACCATGTGTGTGTGCATAAAACATATTTTATTATGTGTCTGTTTGCGTGTGTGTACAGTGCGCGTGTGAAAACAAGTCTCATTAGAGAGGTTAAAGATCCACACACACACACACGTGGCACACACACGTGCACAGACAGACCCCTCCTACTTTCACCTTCACAGACACACATAGACACACACATTCTTTCTCTCTGCTCTATACAGAAACACTGCCCTGTAGGTTAATTTTTTTTTTTTTTTACTTTACAGCAGGCATTCCGTTAGTGTGTCGCTCAATCGAGTGTTTCTTGTTTATTTTTACCATAAAACAGTGTTTCCGTTGCGTGTGTGAGAAGAGTAAAGAAAGGGTAACTGTGTAAGATGAGAAGGGGGAGAGGAAAACTCAATTTAGATTCTCAGACAGACACAGCGCCTGTCAGCGCCTATCTGTCTGGATTTATTTAAAAAAAAAATTGTGAAGGTTAATTTGTTTTATTTTTACTTTATATTTTGTGTTAATTATTTTTATTTATTTATTTTTGGGGGCTGTGAAATGAATAAGTGGAGTTTCCATTATTTCTTATGGGAAACTTCGATTTGGTTTACGAGCATTTTAAAATACGAACTTCCTGAACAAATTATGCTCATAATCCAAGGTTCCACTGTAATTTTTTTCAATAAAAAAAAGTCCCGGTTTGACTTGAACACCCCTTGTACATAGGAAACACGTCTGGTTATCCTGTTATAGAAATATTATCAGCAGCAGTAAATCCACTTCAGGAAAACGGACATGCTAATCCGCTTTAGAATCCAAACTATCCCTCTGATGTCTGATTGATTTTCTTGACTCTGACGATACCTGTCTGGTGAACTTGTAGCCACACTCACTGCACTCGAACTTCCTCATTCCTTTGTGTCTCCGGACGTGTACCCGAAGCTGCTCGACAGCTGGCGAGGAAACAAGATCTTTTTAATACGATGCCACAACACAGAGTAACAATAAGGGCACTGGCATCAGGTGATACATCTATAACATCATACAATACGCAATAGTACAATTCAGCACAGACCTCTGAAGGACTTGTTACAGATGTGACAGGGGTGCGGCTGGCCTTCTTGGTGCCTGCTGGCTATGTGGCGCTGCAGCGGCCCTTTCTCGGTGAAACGCTGCTGGCAGAACTCGCAGGTGTACGGCCGCTCACCCGTGTGTGTGCGGCTATGCTTGTCCAGGCTCGCTATATACATACACACACACAAAGAAACGACTGCTCAAGGAGTAGTTACCAGTTATCATAGACCTTTCTGTTCGCATCAGTGCTCTAAAGTTTTTAAAAGAAGTCATGGAAAAACAAATTCCATTTGGCCACGGTATATTACATCAGCATGGTTACATTGTTCTTTGTTATTCAGTTACATAAACAACGGTAGAGCTGATTTTTTATTATTATTATTTCTGGAAAATGATTTATAAAAGAGATTTAGCATTGTACCCAGGTTATTTATAATCTTTGGCCTGATTAGGAAAATCCTGACGTCGTATTTTTAGTCATTTGGACAGAGATGTGTTTACTCTCCATGTCAAATTCAAACAGACACCTAATGTGTTTTTCTCTAGAGGCACTAGAGATAAAAAATTAACCTTGCTCTTTGTGTAGAAGGGATGGCATCAGTCTCAATCACAGTCAATCAATAACCAATCATGTATGAGGAAGAATGCACATAACCTTACCCTCGAGTGTGTTTTGCTGACCACTACTGTGCTATTAGAAGCAGTTTTAAAAAAAATGGAGACTGGCTTCACTTGCATGATAGCTGGCTGTCTTGATAGGGGGATTTGAGTCAAACCAGGACTTATGTTGAAATTTTATGTGAAAGAAGGTGTTAAACCGAACTAAATTGTACGGAAAAACTCTTAGCCACAAAAGATCATTTGAAAGGTGTCCATGTTTTAAAGAAGGCCGTACATCCGAGATTGGCGATCCTGGCCGATGTGGCTTAAAGCCCACTGCAATTGTCTTCATAAACATTTAGAGTAAAATCGTCTGATCTTTGAAAATCGACGAGTAACTTGTCACCCAGTTGAGAAAGAGACGTGTACAGGAACTGTACACACAATCAATCACCAACACCACTGGCACATTACAGGGACTTAGGTGAGTTATTGCATCCCGCATACAGTCCTGACCTTGCTCCTAGCCATTTCCACATGTTTGGGCCATTAAAGGAGTTCCTGGGAGGCCAGCGTTTCAAAGTGAAGCAGTCCGATCATGGCTCTGAGTGTACTGAGAAAGTTTTCTAGCTTAATGGTATCCAAGCACTATTGAAACACTGGGATGTGTGCATTAGTGTAGCAAAAGATTATATAGAGAAATAAAGGGAGTTTTTCCTTTCTGTTAATCAAAAGTCTTGGTTTGACTTGAACACCCCGATAGCTACTATACACCTTAACTCATTTCATCTGAATGACGCTGGGTTTATCCTATACACTATATATATATATATATATATATATATATAAATAATATAAATTACCCTGGGTGCGAAAGGTCTTGCCGCAGAGGTGGCACTGATACGGTTTCTCTCCCGTGTGTGTGCGGAGGTGCATGTTCAGATTGACCTTCTGGGTAAAGGCATGATTGCAGATCTCGCACACGAACGGACGCTCCTTCCTGCAGAAAGCGGAAAACAAACATTATTTCTGTACCACCATTCATTTAACATCCATAAGCATGTGTCATGTAACTATTACCTAAAATAAAATGTTCTGTGTATATTTTATCAACACGAAATCTGGCATGGAATTTTTTCCTTGAGAAAATACATGGACTTCTCAAGGAACGACGAGTTAATGGAAAAAAAAAAAAAGACAATGGCGTGTTTTGAACCAACATCTTGCTAATACACTTTAACACCTTATGTCGGGGTTTCTTTTAATTGTCACAGTGTCACTCCCAGGTATGGATATGTCTACACCAGGCCCTGTATGGGATTCTCATGGCTACGCTGTACCTATCCGGGGTCCGATACGGAATCGTAAAGAAGACCTGTGAATGGCTTTGATGTGCATTTGCAGGCCGTTTCGGCTGGACGCCCGATGGCCGCACTCCTCACACACAAACAGCTTCTCCCCCCGGTGCTTGACGGCTTCGTGGAGGCGCAGCTCGGTACGTGACAGAAAGCATTTGGGGCACAGCGTGCACTAGAGGAAAAAACAAGGAATAAATCCCAGAATGGAAAAAAAAAAAGTTTGCATAATTTAACAAATGAAACAAACTCTTTAAATATCAGTTCTTAAAAGGTTAGCATACTGAATTATACTTATCTTTGTAATAATTAGCAGTATATGTTTTGTTGAAATATGCATAACAACACAGAAAACTTTCTCATGGTTGATGGATGTAAAACTTAAGTAAAAAATGTGGTTTAATTATAAATTAGATCCCTTGTTTGTAACAATTTTACATTTCCTCCATCAGCCCTCGAATCTGCAGACACCCAAAGGAAAAGATGTTTTTTTTCTTTTTTCTTTTATGATTTATTGTTGTCTTGGGAGCCTTTTGCTCATAACCGCTGTAAACAGAACTGGGAAGATAAACTCAGGAAAAATACCTTTGATGAGCTTTGGGAAGATGTGCTTGAAAGTATACAGTAGGTTCTATTTTGTCATGTGACCGCTTTACAGTGATTTAATCTATAGTGGTTCATAGATTACGTCATTTAAAATCTATTTAAGTGGATTTTTTTTCCCAGGCACTATCGATGTCAGCAACAGATGTCAGCTTTTACCTGCCAACCCGTACTCAGATACGGTACGGGTTCACTGCTCTCATTTTTATTACACAATGTCCAAGGCCTTGGCTATACATTTACAGCCTTGCTCATTGCTGGCAATTTTTTTTAAATAGTCAGTAAGGCTTTGTTATTGTCACAAGTAAAAGCAGATGCTTTGGTTTCTTCTTTTTTTTTGCTTTTCATTGGAAAAGCCCTACTCCACCTCATTCGTCTTGGCTGGAAGACCTTACGTCTTTTCTCCGTTTGGAAAAAATATATAAATTTAACATCACAGGCTTTGAAGCCTGATTTTTTTTACTTTTATACACCACGTCATTAAATTCTTTTAAGAGCATGCAGTCCACTGACAGTGTTATTGTCTTCCTCTTCCTGTTTCTTTCATTGTTAAATCCTTCTTTCTTACTCCTCTTTTCGTTAGTTTGTTCGTCTTTAGTTTTGTAATAAGAGAAAAAAAAAATTAAGGAACACTTATTGGGTCTGGATTTTGTATTCTCTTATATTGATTTTCGCTCCTACATATTTAAATGCGGTTTAGTCCCAAACCTTTTCAGCCCCCTGCTTCTTTCTTACCTGGACTCTGTCAATTTGAACCTGTGGTGCTTCTGGTATAGACACTGACCTGTGCTTATTCACTCCACATTTGGCTTCTGAAAAGCTGCTTTGTGTTTTACAGTGATTAAGTAAAACTGAATTCGGCTGACATTAGTGTGGTGCTGTGACCGGTTCTTACTGAATATGGTTTGGGAGCTCCGTGGACTTTGATCATGTGTTTTCTGAGTTCTTTCTTCTGCATGAACTGCTGCGAGCATGATGTGCACTACAAACAGGGACAATGTTTAAACATAACCACAATAGGCTTTCAATAAAAAACATTTGATTATAATGGAAAGAAGAAATTGTCTTTCCTTTTGTAGTCGCTGTGATGCCATAAATTTCAGTAAAATAAAAAAAAAACCCTGACACAAATGTTGACTGTTATGACCTATTATGGAAAATTTACCTCTTAGTAATTTTTAGACATTAGTTTGGGTCTCTAGTAGTGATGCGTGGGTCGTCTGGTAACCCGCGGACCCCGCGGGTAACCCCCGGACCGGGTTGGGGCGGGTAAAGAAATTGTCACTTTATTTGCGGGGCGGGTTGGGGGGGGTCATTAAAAACAAAATAAAAATAAAAAAGCCATGTATGTTGCGTGCAATTCCCTATAGCCTATATTAAATATTTGGGAATATCTATTTTGATATTTTATTAAGTTCTTTGATAAGGTTACGTCACGTGACAAGTCACGAAAGCGCCAAGCAGCCAGTCACAACAAAAACAAAGAAATAAAAGTGAAGATGAAAGACGAGGCGTGGGAGAAACTGAAGTTGGGAATTTACATCATTAAAGGAAAAAAAGGTCAGGCTGCTAAATCTGATGTTTTAGCATTCTTTTTTTTGCACAGCGAACGTAAAAACGCTAAATGAACATTTCCGTGTAATAAATGAAAAAAAAATGTCAGTGGTTATTTAGCGTAGGCTGTAAACTGTAGGCCTGCCCTATAGAAATTTTAAAAAAAAAGATGTTTAGCCTAGATTACAAACACTGCTTTGTAAATGTTTAAAATGTGTATTATTATCTTGTTATTAATATGACCTGATTTATCGTTCATATTCATAATCATCTGCAGTTGCCAGTTTACAGGGCGATGTTTCCAAGCACTTTCAGGCTGAAATAAAGGCTGTTTTCATTTGAATTACAATGCCTAGTATGTCTATTTAATGGTCGCGGGTGCGGGGCGGGGCGGGTTGTAAAAATAGATACAGTGGTGTGGGGCGGGCCGGGGCGAGCCAAATGATTTCATAAAAGCGGGACCCGCGGGTTGGAAATATACCCGACCCGTGCATCACTAGTCTCTAGTGTGCATATAGAGTACAAACTTAAAAAAAAAAAAAAAAAGAGTTTAAACAAGCTAATTATATTCCCCCAATGTGACCTCATACAAAAAGAGCCGCTCTATCAGTTTGTTGCCCAGCTCCTCTGTTCTTTGGAGGGGTGTGGCTTAGCAGTAGCTCATTTATATAGACACTGAAATGCTGCATTTGAAGGAGGAGTGAAATAAGGGAGCTTAAGGTACGAAAGAAAGCATCATCAGAGAAGGAATTATCAGGGGGAATTCAGCTAGAGAATTCACTCACACTCACACACACACACACACACACACACACTTTTGGCCACTCTTAGACCCGTGGTAAAATAGTTAGTAAAATATTAGACCATACATCGATACAGAATTTAAAAACATTATTAAACATGTTCTAACAGAAAGTCTCTTAAATTGAACATTTTGTGAATGACCCTTTGATTTTTTTCAAGGATTTAACTTGTTCAGGCATATACCGAATAAGTTCCCTGTAATGTTTTGGCACAATCTCAATCAATAAGTAAGTAATTCTCAGCCATATTAAACCATACCGAACAAGGTGTAACTGATCGAATATTCCTGGACATTTCAGGGAACATTGTTTGTTCTATGCCTGAAAGAGGTAAATCCTCTTAAAAAAAAAAAAAAAAAAGAATATGTTTCTTATATAAAACAAAATGTTTTGCTCATTATTTCATGCAATTGTGTTAAGAGACATGGGGAAAGAGAAATAAAACGCACTATTTTTTTAATTATTTGTATTAAATGGTCAACACTGTAGTAAATAAGAGCATTTTCATCTACACCATAAACCTACCTGATCTTTATATATGATTAAAAGTGGGATAAAGACTCAAGGCATCAATAATGGATTTGGACTCTACTGACATTTTTTTCAAACTAGTGTTGCCAGTGTGTGTTTTAAAGCCTTATATCAAACTATTTAGTTAACGAGGTCACATACAGTAAGTCACAGATGTCCTTTAAAGTGTGTTTTAATGCTCCAATGTGTTTTTATGCTTTTTTCACACCCCAAGCTCCCTTTTCACTCCTCTTTCGAACATGCCGTTTCAACATGTTTCGAGCATGCCGTTTTCAGTAAATGAGGTACTGCTGAGCCACGCCCCTTTAAATAACGACAAAGCTGAACAACAAGTCAGGGGAGAGGCTCTACTTTATACGAGGTTTCATTACTGGGGGAAATATAATTAGCTTGTTTTTACTCCTATTAATAAAAAAATTATAATCATTTAAAAGGACAAAAAGCTGGAATTATTTTTCTCATATTCTTTGATTGTTCATACACACTAAAGACCTATCTGAATGTAAGAAATAACCAGAAAGTAAGTTAAGTTTGTTTAATGGTTTTCCTTTAAATGACCTCAGGACGCTGAACCTCTTCCATACTGTAGTTGCACTGTTTTGTAATTAGGGAAAAGGTAAAAGTGATTCAAATGTTTAGTGGCTTTTTAGAAATGACTCTATTGTATCTAACTCATTAAGATCTGATCTAATCGTATAAGGCCCAAATGAAACTTTCCAGACAGAGGAAACACACAACCTGGTGAGGAAACATCTGGGATTCCATAACATTAAATACATTACACTTGTCTTAAAATTGCATCAAAAAATTTATCAAAAAAATTGGTTGACATGTTTTCCATTAATAAATATAACTGGCAAACTGTTTTACATGATCAGTTTCAGAGTGGTGACAGTAACTCTCCCTTACACCAAGCCTAAACCAGCATGCCTTAAAGTGTTTAATTCCTAACTTATCACATACAGAGCTCTATAAAATAAATAAATCTCATTTCTGGCCCACAAAAAAATTATCACCTTATTTGGCATCTCGCCTGTGTGTGTGACCATGTGCACACGCAGCTCCTGTCTCTTCTTAAAGCCGATGGGACACCTGGTACAAAAAAACATCTAGAACACACAAGATCTTAGTGTTGAGTAAATCACCAGTGCATGCAAACCTTTCACAAAGAATGAATGTTTTTTCCGTTTCCTCACCACATCAGTCCTGCTGAGGCAGTTCCTCAACTCGTGCTCCTGCAAATTCTCTTTTCTGTAATAGCACTTCCCGCATTTTTCACACCTGAACGGCTTCTCCCCCGTGTGCCGCCTGTTGTGTACTTTCAGGTAGTATTTGCTGAGGAACGTTTTGTGACACGTGGGACACTGGACAGAGCGATTATTTGCACCTTCCGAAGAGCCGCCTCCGTTTTCTTTACCGCTGACGCGTCCTTTAGGTTTACGCTTCCCTCTGGGACCCTTGGGAGACGCGATGGGCGAATCGTTAGGCACGTACTCTTCGTCTGTGTCCACTGTGAAAGTCCCCTCACCCTCCTCCTCATCATCATCATCTTCAACAGGATCACTGTTCTGATCGTCACCAGGTCTTTCCTGAGAGAGAGAGAGAGAGAGAGTCACAATGATTAAAACTTACCTATCAATTATTAAGTAATTCGAACAGTTTAATAGATTATTTTGATATCTACAAGAGTCTTATACCTTTTCTATACGAGCATACTTTATCATATCTTATACATTACTTGTATCATAATTTTTTTTGGCATATTTGGTTTATTAAGAGAAAAGAGCTGTCCAAATCTACCTAGCCCTATGGGACAAAGTAATTGCCCCCTTTGCTAAATCATGAATCTACGGATTTAAATTCCACTGGTCTCACCCAAGACTGATTAGTGCCAAAATCACTTAAATAGAACCTGTCTGACAAAGCAAACCACAGCTAAAAGACTTCAAAGAGCAACACATAATGCTCAGTGGTTAAGGCATTGGACTACGGTTTGGAAGGTCCCAGGTTCAAATCTCATGACCACCAGGTTTGTCCCTGTTGGGCCCTTAAGCAAGGCCCTTAACCCTCAAATGCACAGATGTATAATGAGATACAGATGTAAGTCGCTCTGGATAAGGGTGTCTGTCAATGCCGTAATGTAAATAAAGCTTAGATCCAAATCAATTTAGGAACATTAATTATATATGAATTAATTACCTCACGCTCAACTGGCACAAGTGAACTGCTTTGTTGTCCATCAGTAACAACGACTCCCTCATCTTTGGTGTTGTAAGCTGCAGTTCTTCTTCTTTTTGCTTTTGTCTTCAGGACTACAGGAGCAACGCTTTCTCTAACCACCCTGCTCACCCTCACCCTCCTGCCAAAACGGGTAACGGTGGCTGAGCTGGTGCTTGGAGATTCATCGAGCTCTGCAAACGCTGCTTCTGACGTCACTGTGGGTTCTCCATCGCTTTTTACCTCCTGTTGAGATGGAATAGCAGTCAAATCCGGTTTGGTGTCCACAGTTACCAAGGGGAAAAGTGGCTTCCCGTCAACGTCTTCACTAGAAACCGAAACTTTAACCACGTCCGAAATCTGAGCAGGAATGAGCGAAACGGGAACGGACAACTCATTCGCAGCACGTCGAACCTTCTCCTCGTTATTGTCGTTTAACTGGAGATCACCGGTGTAGAAGAACTGCAGGAGCAGCTCGAGTCCATCTTCAGGACAGTCTTGAGGAAGGTTAATCTCCGTGCACGATGTGGAGGAAGCCGCGTCCTGGAACATTTGACTGAAGCAGGCCAGGATGTTGCGGTGGGCCAGGAAAACTTGGCCGCTCTGGGTGTTCAGCATCACATCACAAAACCTTCCAAGCCCCCTCTGCTGGTTGAGCTTGGACAACACCCACTGAGCGTGAGCGCCATCTGGTGTGCATTTCTCCATTACGACTACCTAGTATGGACATGAAAGGAATACTGCATTGCACTTACACTGATCAGCCATAGCATCATGACCACCCACCTAATATTGAGTAGGTTCCCCCACTTTCCTACCAAAACAGTATTGACCTGCGTGTTCTGACACAACCAGCGATAAGTTTTTATTCAATTTGAGCTACAATAGCACCTCAGATTACACGGGCCAGCCTGAACTCCCCATGTACATCAGTGAGCGTTGGCCAGACATGACCTTGTCGTCAGTTCACTTGTCGGTTTTCCTTCCTTGGATCACTCTTGGTTCGTCCTCACCACTGCAGCCCGGGAACATCACATAAGACCTCAAGTTTTGAAATTGCTCTGACCCAGCTATCTAGCCATCTCAATTTGACCCATCTCACAGTAGCTACATTTTCAATAAAGTTCTCAACTGAACCTTATTTTTTTCTGAAGGTGATGTGTTGGAAGCTGAAAAAGAAAATGAGCAAGCGTATGGATTTGAGTGACTTTGACACGGGATAGGTTGTGATGTTGAGAGGACGCGGGTTAGCTTCAAAACTGCAGGTCTTGGGACGTTCCAGATCTGCAGTGGTCAGGACATACCAAAAGTGATCCGAGGAAGGAAAACCAAACCGGTGGACTGGTGTCAGGGTGCAAGTCTCACTGGTGGACATTGGGAGTGAAGGCTGGCCCGAGTAGTCCGAGCCAATCGAAGCGCAAGTGCAGATCAAACTGCTGAAAAGGTTATGGCTGGTTGTGACAGAAAGGTTTCAGAACACACTGTAATGGTGGGAAAGAGGTTGGGGGGGAGGGGGGGTTGGTGGCTCAATATTAGGTGGGTGGTCATAATGTTATGGCTGATCAATGTATATGATTTAAATATTAATAGGATATAGAAATGTCCTGTAATCGCACAGTATATTGACTGACTACAGTAAAATCTATAATCGCCTTATTGATTAAAAATAAATGAACAGTGTATAAGCACTAAGACAGGATGAAATACTGTCTGCTAGGAATATTTATCATTTAATATCATCAGATTTATCATCACGCCGTGTCCACATCTTATCCAGTGTCTTAATGACTGCAGCTGTCAAGTCTGTTGCTATGAACTCGACGTTGTGGATGATGTGCGGATTTTAGTGACGCTCCCTAAAGTCTGTTTCCCTTAAAACCAGCGGTGAAGGACTTACCACAGTGCAGGATCTCTCCGGTGACTACAAACCCGCGCAATGTTGCGTCATATACGCAGATCATTCACATTAAACCTGGCGTGTAGTGATTAGAAAATATTTTTACCCGCTAAATGCTTTTTATTCGAGTAAAAAAAACAAAGACGCCATTTTGGAGGAAAACCAGGAAGTGACGCTCGCTTGTCAAGACGAACTAAGAGTTGGCCAAACGATGTATTACAATGGGATTAGGTTGGTCATCAATGTACTATTTTTATATATATAAAAAAAAACAATACAAAAAATTTGTCGTAAATTGTATAAACGACTATTACTTTAAGGTATTCTGTAACCATATTTATACATTATATTTTCCTACATATATTACAAAGTGAAATTAGTCGAATCAAACTCCGGGATAGTTTTGTAGTGTCCACCCCACCGTGCGGACCTTACCGCTGTTCGAGCCTACGCTAGGCAACTGCAGGCTGTATTGTGTACATTATCTGTAATTCTACTAATATTACAGTATTTTATAGATATCAATATTTATATGTCATTAGTTGCACAGAATAGAATAAACAGGGGTTAATGTTTGTTTGTGTTTTACGCACGGCTTGAACGTAAACGTCAGGACTCACATGGAGTGAAACTAGCTGGTAATAAATTCATTGGTTGTCTAGGGAACCATTACATTATTTTTCATTAAACCAGGAAAATATATATAAATATTTACTAAATTAAATAATGCATTTGTATTCACGACTGCAGGTTATTGAACGCGCTTTTCCATCAGATAGTCATTCGACGAGGTAAGTGCTAGCTAGCTAGCTAGCTAGCCAGATAGCTAATTAGCCTGCAGTGCTTTAATTGTTTAATTGAATAGATCTTTTAGGAGAATAAATTCATATATTGTAGTCTACTTGGTCTAGTTTTAAAGCAATACCAGTCCAAGTGTTGCAAACGGACACCAATATGATGGTACATTTAAAAAAAGTTACTGCTTTACTTTAATAGTTCATCACTACATGAAAAATGATAAAGTTGTTATAATAATTATTGTTTTTATTATTATAAAATTGCTCTTGCTTTGCGTTCATCCAGTTAAATGGTTTCTATCATGTACGAGGGTGTGTCAGAATAATCCACATTCTGGCTGTAGAATTTATTTTAATTAACATTTAGAAAAAAACAAATGCAAAAAAAAACTCCATCATTTTCAACTTGCCTTTCAATACACTTTTGACAACCTTTTTTAATCGTATCCCTCATTAAAAATGTTTACGGCTGAGCTGCGAGCCATGAATCCACCGCTGTCTTCACTTCTTCATAATGTTTTAACACCTCAAGCAAAGTTTTTGCAGAAGGTCGACAGTGTAAGCAGAAGTGTGAAGATGTTCATCATCATGCAAGATCATAAAATTCTTGGATATCAGTCCTCTGCATTTAATCCTAAGTTTAAGCTTCAGCTCTTCAAAAAGTGTCTCACTGTAACGAGCACTGTTCATTGTTAAACCTTTTTTCTTTATAATGTTTCAATATTGGTCCTTGAGAGTCCAAGAAAAACTGTATCCATTAATTTTTCAGCTGATTGTTAACTTTTGAACTTTTTTTTCAGTCTGCGATTGAGGACATTCCCGTTTGATACTCTGTCGTTTATTTTCAGACTCGTAGTGATGAATCCATGTTTCGTCACTAATAATAATTCTTTATAAAAAACCTTCATCTTCCTAAGAGAATTGGTCCAAATTTTGTTTGCAGATTTCCAAATGCTTTTTCCATACTGCAACACTTTACACAAAATAATAGAGATGGGGGCAAAATGTATTTATTTACATATCATGATTTTTTGTGGCATTTCATTAATCATAATTATATATTAAAATTTATTTATATATATTTTTAAATATGATGCATTCTCTATAATCTTGCACGTGGTAAGCTTTAAACAAGTCTCGCAGCACAGCATCCTGGGTAGTCGAGTCCAATTATTTGCTAAGCAAATAAGTTTAATATGTTTAAAATCTGGAAAAAAATTTTAATCATTCTCATGTCTTTTTGTTTTTAATAGGTGTTCTTTCACACCATGAGCCAGTGCCAATGACCTTTCACAAGTAGTGACCATGAAGGTGCATAAAGTGTCCTCTCGCTCCAAACATGAGCATCGAAATGCCTCAAAGCGGCACCTGAAAAGCAAGTGGCGCACCCAAGGGAAGAAACTCCGTCTCTCGGACCCCTCCGACCACAGCCCAAAGCCTTCGACTGCAAAGTTTGAGAATGCGCTTGCTAACAGACAACAGAAGCCCAAAGTGAAACGGTTACAGAAGACGTACACCAAGGCCACGACTGTAACATCCGAAGATGGACATTTATTACAGGCTAAAGCCCGAGCTGTGTCTTCGCCCTTCCCTCACGTCCACACCAACGGAGGCGCAGAGCTGGAGATGGGGAGCGACTCTGAGGACTCGCAGGATTGGAGATCGTACGCCAACAGCGTTCTTCAGAATGGTTTGGAGAGAGACAGAGGTGAAGGGAACTCAGTTTTGAATCAGTTGGAGGAAGGGGAGGGGATGGAGTACCACACCCAGTATGACCGCTCCCAGAACCACACAGTGTTAGTCCTGAAGCAAGGCCAGGTAAAAAAAATAATAATTATAATAATAATTATAATGTGTTATTAGTTGTGCTGTCATGAGTTCAAGAAACTAAGGTTGGTTTCACATGAGGCACAATAGATTTGCGATCTGTTTCCATGCTCAGATATGATTGGTACGGTTCAAGTGTCCTCGGAAATGTGAAAACGCCCTACGGGTGCTTTCACACTATGGTCTCAGCCATGGGTCCCAGAACACTTGACCTAAAAGTGTGGTATGTTGGCATAGTATAAACGCTCTGTATTGTGCTTGAATCAAATATAAAAGCCAACCGTACCTAAATATGGAGGCAGACCGCTGTTTAGAACATCATTAAACGTCATTGACGCTGTGTGTCTCCTCTGAAATCGGTGTTTGACATGTAGGTGCATACTGCCATCTGCTGTACTAAAGAGTGTAACTACGCAATACAAATATACAAAACAATATTAGTAATGTGAAAGCTGGCAGAGGAGGAGATGTGAGGGGGAGATTTAATGGTATCAGGGCACGGTACAAATCAATCGTGTCAAGTGTGAAAACAGCCGTTAACTCATTCGTCCAGACAGCAATGAATCTGGTAAAAACACAATATGCTGAAGTTTGTATGAGAACATATCTGTAATAAGTATCCTGGGCTCCTGCAACATCTTTTGTTTCCAATTTTAGTTTTCAAATCGTGGTAGGTTAAACAGAATAAACAGAAAGAAAAAAAAAATCTTAAAGCCTGCCTTTGGTCAAACAAGTACCAAACTCCGTCTTGTTTTTGCAGTCGTTGTGTTTCCGAGGGAAGTGCCTGCTTACGTGCCTGAGTGGTCGTGTCGAAGTGATGGGCTTCACCATCGAGCAGGGCCAGCAGCCTTATCCGCTCTTCTCGCCGTCGTCTCACTGCCCCCTCACCATAAGGGCCATGGCCGACTGCACAGCTTCATCCAAGAGCAGGAAGGAAAGCCGACTGGAGTCCAAGGCCATCGTTCGCAAATACCTCTTGTCAGGTAACAGCTTGTTCTTATATATATATATATATATATATATATATATATATATATATATAATTTTTTATTATTATTTTTTTGTCAAAGATTATAAAAGTTTGTTCAGGATTATTTGGCATGACTTCGGCATCGATGTTTCAGAGCCTCGGAAGAGACTCCTGAGCGAGGTGGATGCGGACTCATGTGTGGTGCTGCTTCAGCCACTGGACACACCACTCACGCGCGTCTTCGGCAGCTTCAGCGAACTCAGCCACCTCTTTGGGCTCAACTGGGTGAGTTTGGTCGTCTCTGATTGGCTGTTGATTGGTTTAATGTCACTCTGCAATAAATTTTTTGACCTACTATCACAATACACTACTAGTTATGACACTGAGGTGTTTGAGGCTCATCTACATTCTGTTTCATATCCGGACTTTGGCTGCAGGTGATCTAGATAAAAAATGCGTTTGCATGCGTGTATTTTGCAGAAGGAGCTGTGCTCTCAGGCTGAAGTACACAACCCAGCTCTCTCAAGCGTGGGCGTTACAGCGCTACAGGGTTCCTGTGCACGTGGCCTGGTGGTATCTGACAGCTATAAAGCAACCCTCAGCAGCCTGCTCACTGCTTGGGAAGGTACGCCATTATTACAGTTTTTGTTGTTTTACTTCAAAATCGCAGAATAAACAGCTTTTATATGCCCAAACCTCTTGCACACACTGACATATCCTTTAACTGTAATTACATTTTTGTGTCCTTGACCCCTAAGATGGAAAACTCTGTGTGGGTGTATTTTTATACATATACACCTGTGTGGACCAAAGGTTACCTCGTCTGGTTCAAAGCCTACAAAGCTGCTTTGGGGACTTTTCGAGCGTGGGGCAAAGCGTGCGGATGTCCGGCGTCCTGCAAGATTGCAACGTCCTTGAATATCAGTCCTCTGCATTTAATGCAAAGTTTAGGCTTCAGCTCTTCAATAAGTGTCTCACTGTAACGAACACTGTTGATTGTTTAACCTTTTTCCTGATAATGTTCCAATACTAGTCTTTAAAGAATAACAGGAAACTGTAAGCCTTAATTTTCCTGATGGCTGAAAGTTTACTTTTTAACCGTTACTTGTAGTTTATTACAAGTAACGGTTGTAGTTACTTGCCGTTTACTTGTAGTGATGTATCCGTTTCTCATCACCAGTAATGATTCTCTTTCACTTTCCTTGGAGTATCGGTTTGCAAATATCCAAACGCTTTCTCCATACTAAGTTTGATAAATAATGGCACCAGGAACACCCTCAGATCACAAAAACAAGCATGACTGCTCCGCTTTCATGCGAATCACAAGTGGGTCATTGATTTTTACTCACGCCGCAGTTACAAATGAACTGATGTAACACGTTCACGCCTGCACAGCAGTGACTGGGGAACAGAAAACGCAGTGCAGCCAACAGAAGTTTGACTTCACTCTCGTAATTCATGTTGTAGCTGATGTGGTGTTTGAGTGACATCAGTGGTGATGGTTGAAATGATGATTAATAATCAGGTGTATCTGTAAAGTGAAAAAGGAGATTAAAAAGAGCTCGGAATAGATTTTGGTACGAATCTGCTAATCGAGTACATGTGTTCCTATTAAAGTGGCCATTGAGTGTATGTTTTGATTTGCTTGTTATCTCTTCAATCCACAGGGGATTATGATCGCTGTCCTGTTATTCTTGTGTGTGGAGCCAAAAACTCTGGAAAGTCGACCTTCAACAGACATCTCATCAACAGCCTGCTGAACCTGTAAGTGAATCAGTATCGGCTAAACACTGACCATTTCTCCATTCCAGACTGCGTTCGGATTTATTATTTTTAATTTCTTACTGCAAAGGATGTTGCAGAATTATCATTATTGTTATTACAGAATCCCTGTTCTTTGCTTAACTAACATGCTGTTAGACTGTAAATAAGTAGGACAAAATTATGAAAAGATGTTTCTTCTTCTTTTCTCTCATTATGAGTTTATTCCAAAGTTTATTACGCCGCAAAACAAATGATTGTATTTTTTTGACAGTATTGCGATCCCTGCTTAAGTCACATTTGTGGAGCTTGGAAGCTGAACTATGAATAAAAATGTTATTTCTTTCAATGATAAGCAGTACATTTAAATAAATAGTATTTTTGTAGTGTTTAGTAAGTTTGCTTCTTTTTGTCAGTGTTTTGAAAAGGTTTTATTTTAAAAGCATAAACCAAAACTATAGCCTGTGATTGATCAATTATTTATTTTATTAAAAAAAATTTTTTATCTGAAATATCTAATAATTTTTATTTATTTTTTTTTAAACTAAAAAGAATTCTAAGAAATATGGATGGGAATCACCGTGGACGACCCGATACAATGTTATCATGATACCTAGGTGCCGATAAAATTTTTATTTGTATTGGTTGATAGATGAAATTCGTATCTCAATTTGTTTTGGCATTTTTCATTTTAATATCTCATAACCGTAACCTGTCGTTTTGAATTTAATTTTTTTTAAATAACTAAGATGATTAGAAAATATTGCGAAGGGGGATAACAAATTAATCAGAAGTAAGCAATAAATTAATTAATTAATTAATAATAATAATAATAATAATAAAAACACATTGCTTATTCCATACATACATTTAGGACCCTCTGTAGTCCAACTAGGGACAGTGGAGGCCAATATATTTATTTTTGTTTGTATGACTGTGGTAGCACCTCCGGTCAACACTCACATGCGCATTTAGACACTACGGGCAATTTGGAAACATCAATTACCCTAATTAGCTTTCATGTCTGTGGACTGTGGGAGGAAACTGGAGAACCTGAAGGAAACCCACCAAGCACGGGGAAAACATGCAAAGTCCATGCACACAAAGTGTTAATCAGACCCAGGACATGGAGGTGCAATTTTTTGTATTAAGAGTATTAACAGTAACTTGAGAATCCCCTAGAATAACTATGATAGTAGGAACTACAACAGATAAACACAAATCCAAAATTGTAACGTGACCCAAAACCTCAGGAGTGAGCTGAAGTTTTAACACCAACAGCGCGTCAGTGAAGATCGGTTTATTATCGGTTTATTATCGGTTTATTATCAGTTTATATCGGTTTATTGGGTGCCGCATGTGTAACATTTATGCTTGGTTCAGGTGGATTTAATGCCACTCTGTGCTTGTGAGTGTATGTTAAACATGTGTGTTTTTTCCTGTGCAGCACTGCAAGCGTGGAGTATTTGGAGTGCGACCTTGGTCAGACTGAGTTCACGCCTCCCGGGTGTCTCTCCTTAATCACAGTGACCGAGCCACTGTTAGGTGTGTACAGTACATCTCACAACTCGTAAAGCTAGGACGTCTGATGGAATTTACAGAAACCATCCATAAAGCATTTGTTTTGACTTGTTTTTCAAAGCCATTGTTTTTATCATCCCTCCCTTTATCTTTCTGTCAGGCCCTCCATTTACACACCAGCGCGAGCCGGAGCACATGGTGTTTTATGGACAAGCAGACTGCCAGGCTGATCTAGACCGCTACCTGGACTCGCTTAAATCCCTGTGGAGACACTACAGCGGAGAGAACCCAGTCATCATTAACACTATGGGATGGGTCAAAGGTCAGCAACTGCAATTAACCACTTACAAACAGGATTAGGAACAGAACTCGCATAGTATTATGTCTATTAGTAGTAGTATTATAGTAAAATGTTTTTTCTAGGTAATTAAAAAGTCATTACTAGAGCCCAAGCACTCCTAAGGTTTTTTTTCCACTCTTTTGGGCTTTTTGAAGGTCGTAACTAGGGTTAGGTTTTTTTTTCGATAGCAGTTGATACTTTTAAAACGGTGAAGGTGCCTGAACTGAAGAATATATTTTTATTGAACAAAAAATAAAAAAAATTCTCCTTAGTCAAATTAGCTTTCTTTGCAATGGTAAATGGTGTCACTGTTGTAGTACTACTAGTACTAGCTGGAAAGCCATAATACAAACAGAATCCATGTTACATTAGTATTCGTTTGACCATTTGTTAGCATGAATGCAAGATTTGCATTTTGCAATAAACATTACATTATAGGGGTGTGCATTGGCACTGCCCTCACGATTCGATTCGATTATGATTCACCAGGTAACGATTCGATTCAATTCGATTCTATGATGCATTGCGATCTATCAAAATTCTACTGCACACAAAGCAATTTTTTTATCAGTCATGAGGCAATACAAGCAGATATTAAACAACAGATTTTATTGGCTGCTATGTGTCTCCTGTATCTTTGACATAAAAGGTATTAAATTAAATAAAATGTGATTAAATAAAATGTAATTAAATAAAATGGTGCAGGGTATTGGATATCGCATTTTCAAAGCTGAAAAAGAAAACAATCAAAATCAGTGCTTTTAGTGCTGTTTTGTGTTGTTGTTGTTGTTAATGGTTCGTGAAGTTGTATTGCCAACGTGCTTGATTTTAGTGTGGCAGATTTTATACAAGTGTAAGACTTGTCTAGATTCCCATTCACTTCATAAAACCTAATATGTGCCCAGATGTCCGCTTTCCAAGCTTTGGGCGCATTTTTAATAACCCTATCTATCGCGGTCATCTCCCTCCGCCTCAGCCATCTTGCTCGTTGTTGTTGTTATTCCCCTGGAACCGGAAGTATTTGAAACGTCACAACTTTATTTTCCTGCCAGAAAATGAACAGTGACATAATCGATTATGGCACTTTGCCACATCGATGCTGAATCGTTCATGCCCCGCATCGCTATGCATCGCGGAATCGTTTATTGTTGACACCCCTATTACATTAGCCTACTACTAACCTGCGGAAAGGCTGCTGTAGTCCTCATAACCGGTGGACTCCTTTTTGCTACGGTTTGTATGACTAAGGCTGGGGTTCATCCTTACCGATAGTGCCAGCTGTTGTCCGCAAGCTGTCAAACACGGTGCGTCCCTCTGCTTTTAAGTTTATTTCGTCTGCCCTCAAATGTTTCATTAGATTTGACGCGTTTCCCCCTTTACACGCAACTGCTGTAAAACATTTGCTGCACGCCGCGGTGTCGGAATCCTTTCTTGTGAAATATAGCCACACTTTCAACCGTTTAGTTTTAGCCATTTTAACGCTGTTTAATTTAGCAAGCTAAGATAGCTGTAGACCTCCTGCTGCCGTCAGAGCAAGTGTAACGTTGCATTCACGTGCATCTCGGACGGTCTCTCATTTCCTGATGATTTGTGCTTTTTATTTTTCAATCTAATCTAATAAACTTTTAATCTACAAAAATAAAATGCTTAGTAACATTACTGCAACAATGTTTTGGATTTGTATTATTAAAGCTTTCCGAAGTTCTCAAGATTTTTCCTAATTAAGTAAATAATTTATTTTTCCGATCATTTCTGACATCCCATGTATTACATTATACTTATTACAACTGCATCATTTAATCGACAGTTCTGGTATTTAAGTGGCACCGAAATGAGGCACCAAAATTCGCATTTTGTTTTAGTCCGGTACATACCGGTTATATAGGTACCGGTGCCGTATTGGTTTTCGGTACCCAACCCTAGTCTCAACATGCTCAAAAACTCATGAAAATTGGCAGACAGGTTGGAATCTGCTGCCATTAGGATGCCTGAGAGTCACACAAGATTTTGCTGCATAGCTCATACACACTTGCATGTACGCACACGAAACCCGGTACACATTTAGATGTCATTGAACTGAACAGCTTTTGCACTACATGTCATGGGCTCAGCTCAACAGGAAGTCAGTTGTTTTGGGTCGTTCGTAAAACGCACCCAATGGATGTTGATATACTCCTGCTAAGGGATTTATAAAATTGCCACCAAACCGGGCTGATGTGTTCTAAAGACATTGAGGATGTAAAATTGTAGTGATTTCACAAACGAGTCAGCCGTGACGATGCCTAAAACTTGTGGAGAAAAGTGTTTAATAACTTTGTGTGTGACATTATATTGAGTGACGTTCAGTAACATCATAATGCGATGCTTTTTTCCCCCCCAGCATCTGCAGCCTATTCTACACACATACACATCACAAATGTTAACACTTTTTATACACACAAACACACACACAAACACGCATATCACACACATACATGCACACATCACAAACACTCACACACTCGCATCTCTCTCACGCGCGTGCAGAAACACACACATACATTACATACACCCACCCAACACACACACACACTAACAAGTCACATGTCTATCACATACATACTAACACACACGTTACAAATGTCAACAGAGGCTCATACATCACATACACAGACAAGCACATTTACTCATCACACACAGACACCCGGTGCACCCGGGAGGCAATAGCGCATGCTCCTGGGGCCCACTCATTGTGCTTGCAACTATACTCTGGTCAGCCTTTCTGTAATAGTTCTGCCAAGAACAGTATTGTCAAGTGCATTTGCAAAATCCGTCAAGCACCGTAATAACACTGGCTCTCATTAAGGCCATCCCAGGGGGGTGAGACCAAAACCTACCTCTGCCGCAGACGAGAAGTTCATTTAGAGTTATCAGCCTGAAAAATGACCAATTAACAGCTCCTCAGGTTAGAGGCGTTATGAAGTCATTACAGAGCAGAAGTAGCAGACACATCTCAACATTAACTGTTCAAAGGAGATTAAAGCATTTTTTTGGCACCTTTAGCATTCCTTTACAATGTAGAAAGAAATAAAAATTAGAAACGATCATGGAGTTAGAACGTGACCCCAAACTTTAGTTGCAAGTACCATGCGCTATTGCCTCCCGGGTGCACCGCTCAACCTGCACACGTCACACACATTATATAGGGCTGATGTCAGTTTGGGCACTAAATATTTGTTGAGTGCGTTAGTATTAGACATATGAGTGTGTGAGAGAGTTAGCTGTGTGTGTGTTTGGGTGTGTCAGTCTGTGTGTGATGAGTAAATGTGCATGTTTGTGTGTGAGCCTCTGTTGACATTTGTAATGTGTGTGATATACAATATATTTCTCCTATCAGGTCATGGCTTCCAGGTTCTGGTGGACCTCATCCGCCTTTTCTCCGTCACCCACGTGGTGCAACTGAGCTACGGCGACACGCCCCAGTGCCATACTCTCACCCCCGACTTCATGCGCTCTGCCTGCGGCTGGCACACGCATCCTCCCGCGCAGTCGGCCATGCCAGAGGAACCGGCCAATCAGCTTGCAGCGCATGGTCACACGCTTCTCAGCATCCACTCTGAATTTGAAGGAGCCGGCACCTCTGGAGAAATGTAAGCCATGTTCAGTGCTAACAGTCGTGAGCGTTGTATTAGATGGCTTTTTTAAAACTAGAGTAGCAAACATTAGTGTGTATACATCATTTCTCTTAGGCTTTCCAGACCTAACCTAGATAACCAGGAAGGAAAAGCTCTGCGTTGTAGCAAATACGCTGTAAGCTTCTATTTTTTTCCATGCAGGCGTCACCAGCGCAGTAACGAGCTGCGCGACCTGGCTTTGCTGGGTTACTTCAGCCAGCTCCAGTCTACAGAACCCGGCCCCGTCCGCCCCCTGCACTGCTTTACCCCATACCAGGTAAACACAACAGAGTCATCAGAACCAGGTTCCTATTTACTCCTTCAAATGCAAACAAAATTCTCATTAACATGTATATGGAAGTGCTTCTCCAGCAGACATGATTTCTTCCCATGCTTTGGCCATTTTTCATATCAACATCAGCATTAACATCCTCAGCACCAAACAAGTCTGTAATTATTATGGAGGTCAGGCTTTTTTCCGACTCACACTGTGAATTCAGGGCTTGTATAATTCAAAGCATGAAGGCTTCGAGCCCATGCAGCGGATTCGCATGGATTCTTTTTAGACTTTGGAGATCTGCAACTAAATCCTCAGATCAGTGTGGATGGCTCAAGACTTTTTTCCCCCCCAGCAAGACATGCATCAAATACAATCAGCCACTGACAAGGTTAAAAAGAATCAGCAGAGCATTAAAGTAGACCTCATGCCGCAGTGCTGCTGAATTATATTAATGTACTTTAATGTGTTATGAGGGATGTGACATGCTGGCATCTTTGAGAGAAAGAAAAACTTTTTCTAGATGCAGTGACATGAGTAATAATATGAACTTGCTCGATTCGCTGATGTTCCAAATTGTTAAATATTAACTATAAATGGATTTGTTTTATTATACAGTACTGTGCAGAAGTTTTTGTTTTAGTACTTCAGTATGAAAACATTTCTGATTTTTAAACATTAGCATTCTGCCACAAAATGAAAAGTTACAAAAGAATATTTGCATGCAAGAAAAGAAAGCTGCATGTTTCTATAAGCGACCACAAAGCAAAATGGAAGCTGCTGGGTTTTGCATGCAAAAGAACTAAGCAGGTGCAACAGTTACTAGTCCTCAGAAGAACTGTGGGGGGTTCGGCAGGATACTGAGTACTGAGACTGAGTAGCTAATTTCCCTTAACAACTTCACAAATTGTACCTGAGTCTAAAGGGACCCAAAGTGTTGTCGCACCAAATACTGACTCTTTGCTACTTATAGTTTTCCAGGGTATATAATTTCTTTTTATTATTATTTATATATCAGTTGTTCTTATATCGTATAGTTTTTATAGATGTTAAATATCTTTTTATATATATATATCTTTAAAGATATTTTTATTTAACATTTCATATTTTATTCTTTGTTTAGAGTTCATAAAATGAACATGTGCAATTATTCTTAGCACTGTCTAAGAAATGGAAACTGTCTTTTCCTGCTGTTTACATTGTCCTTGCACTTGAATGTATCCTTTTAATGACACTGGGCGTCTCCTGGCTTGAACAAACTAGAAGAGTGGTCGTTAATATATATATAGATTGAGATTGTTTGTCTTCTCGCTTATCTCCTTGTAGGTGCCCCAATCTGCTATAGCTCTTGGAGTTACACATTGTGACGTGGCACCCAACCACATCCTGTATGCTGCCAATGCCAGTTTAGTGGCTCTGTGCTGTCTGAATGAAAAAGTAGCAGGGAGAGGGGGACCCGTGCTGCTGTCTCAAACGCCCATCTGTCAGTGTGTGGGCTTAGGTGAGTACACAGTGCATACTTTTCCCTCAGAGGGGATCAAGGATGGATAAGACGACAATTTATACATTAAAAACTTTCAACTTGCTTTCAGTGTTGCATCGAGAGATTCTAGGTTGGCAAGTGGAATCCACAATTAGGTTTATTGTTTGTTTGTTTTTTGTTACAAAGATCAGACTTAAGTCATTTTACCACCATGTTTTGCTAAAGCAGCATGGCCATTTTTCTATTCAGAGTATTAAAAAGGGCAGGTTTTAAAAGCTATTTAATAATTTATTCAAACACCGGTCTGTTTTTGTTGCTCACCTTCCTCTTCCCCCACCCCCTACGCATTTCACAAACCACAGGTCTGTGGTTTGTCGTATGCAATAACACCAACAGTCCTTATGTAGAAAATAGCTCTTTGAAAAAGTGTCTGAACATTGGTGTTATGTGTGCTCCACTTATCTTGAAGGTGTCCTCAGAGGGGTGGACATGGCTCGAGGGCTCTACTTTCTAGTCACCCCAGTGCCTCCTGCCACCCTGAGGCAGGTCAACTGCCTGCTACTAGGGGAGATCACACTGCCTAAAATCCTCCTCACTGTCCAGGTAAAAGTCTGCACTGTTCTCACTCAGGGAATGCAATCACATAATGCAAATCATTTCCTTGTGTATTCGTTTGCTATTTATTATATACACTAGGCAGAAATTATAAACAAGTTTGGGCCTACATTGCATTTTTTAAGTCCTTACTTTTTCACTTTTTTTTTTTTTTTTCCCCAACAAAAAGATTTTACTTGGGTTATAATTTCACTTTCAGATGTCAGTTGATGAGTATCATGTTAAAGTGAGAACTCAGTTTAACAAACACTTCTGGCTAAGTGTGATTTCCTTTGTCAGGGGACTGTTTTATTTTATGCCCCTTTTTTTGCTCATTTAGTATTTCTCACCATCTAGCTAGTTCTAGCCTGAACACGCAGCGCGTCCTCACTCATGCTTCCTCCGAGACAGATGAAGCCAACCAGCTGCAGCTTTTAAATAACGAGGGATGAGAATAATGTGATCGCTTTCATCCAAAGATAACGGCCAGTTTTGCTCTCTCAGACTCCACATATGTATATGGTGATAAGATTGCAGAATTTGTTCAATCGGTAAATACAAAATTAGAATTATTGTGAATTCTTAATTTGATCGTTTCATTATTATTTGAATAAATATATTCTTTCTGCGCAAGTTTGCTCATGTTGAGGTATTGTCAGGTGATCTAACAAGTTTGTAAGCAAAATTTGCTTCCACACCTGGGAATCTCCATTAAAGAATGGGACAGAAGAAGGAACACTGATCGAACCATTGATGAGACTTAATACTAGTGACCAATCATTACGCTAAAGGTGGGATTTAGCAGGAAAGGTAGAAGGCTTAGCCTAACCGTAAAGCCAGAAAAAAATAGAATACTTCTACTGTTATATTTCCGGCAGATAAAACACTTAACTTTGCGAATACCAAAAAATGTACAGTCTGTTTTTTTTTTTTTTTTTTTTTAAACATGTTTTACTGGACCAGCATTTGTATAAACAGTTGTATTAAAATATATAATATTGAATTATTATTTATCTATTATTGTTAATTGATGTTGAGTTTACAGTTCCATGCTTTTGGTCAGTAACGCAGGATTAATTATTGCCACTAGCTATTAGCTACTGTATTACTGTAACACAGGGCACCATGTGGTGAAGAGTGTCTGTGAGGTAAAATTAGGTGCTTTATCAGGAATGTACTCGCTGAACTCACTCCAAAATTAGCACACACAAAGAGGAAGAGACTGTGTTTTGTCTGAGAGGATGTTGAGAGGTAGCTATTCACTGGCTTCCATTAGGACCCGAGTGTTCATCATGTTCATGTGCTTTTAAGATGAATTACACAAATGTTATTTAGCATCCTTTTATGACGAAATGTATTTTCGTAGTATAGTTAGCATAGTAGTATTGTATAGATTTTAAACATTCACATCTTTGTCTTTGTTCTCTCATATTAAGAGTTTTTCATGGTAAAATATCCCACTGTGGAATATCAAGTGTCTCATTCTTTCTTCCTTTCTTTCTTTGCATGATTTTAGCATGGGGTTGAAACGGAGCTCCCTTATGTTACCACAGATTACAGCTTCGAGATCACCGGCGCAGGAAAAGTCCACGTTTTCAAAGGGCTCAGTAGACCCAGTCTTGTCAAAGCTAAAACGAATAACTAAGCTCTCATTTATGGACTTCTTTTTCAGCGGATGACGTTTGTATCACTGTAATTGTTTTATATACCAAATAAAGAGGCTACAGCTGCCACCGAATGTACAGAATGACAAACGTTTTGCTTCTTGGATCAGTATACCATCTAAAGTCATGGTGCATGAAGGGAGCAGTAGTGTTTAAAATCCTGAGCCAGCACCTTGCCATATGGAACAGCGTTACGATAAAGCATTGTTTCTTGACGTATTTGTGTTTACTCTTGTCTTCTGTTTTATATTTTCGCCTATTTCGTAATATCATTAGTAACAAGTTTGCTTGCATACTGTTCTTTTGTCGGTTGTTTCAGGTAACATTCCCGGACTGTACAGATTGTAAGATATTAAAATGGGTTAAAATTTTTAAAAAAGAAAATCTGACTTTTTTCCCCGCTGACTTTTGTAAGAAACTTGAAAATGAAGGGTGTTTTAAACCACCAGAAAGAAGATAATAACTCATAAAACTATCTTAAATGTCATCTCCACACGTGGGTGTTGCAAATGCCATTTTTAGATATCATACAGTAAATACAAATGAGTGAAAAGTCAAAGAAAAAAAAACACAACAAAGACTGGGTGGAAGACCAGGACTTGACATGTCTCTACAGATGTACTAGAAGGATCAACACTGTTCTTGAGTGCTTACACGTGAGGGTGACGATGATTTTTTTGGGGAAAAGATGATGTGAATTTAAAAACACTTTAGAAAAGTTTAATGTTTAGTTACTTGTGCATAAATCATTTTTAAAGAGTTAGTATTAAGTATGAAGTAATTTTTTTTTAATTTCTTGAGAGTTTTTAAATGCATTTTCCCAAACCCCATTTTTTAAAATTTATTTAATATTTTCTTTCCTTACTTTACTTAGTTTATATCATTTACGTATATAACATCTTACTGTACTGTAATTGTCTTACATTGTTTATTTATTATACTTAGTAACTACTTTTCTACTGCACTTACATTGCATCTTGAAATCATTTTCTTTTAAGATTTAATTAAAGTGAAACCCATATACGCTAAATTTCTTACACAAAGTGAACTATATCATGATCTTTGTGTTTTCATTTTGATGATTACGGCTTGCCTCTCATGAAAATAAAAAAAAATCCAATATTTCAAAACTAATTATCGAATCTGAGAAACAAATCAAATTGGGTGATTTAAACTGTTTGCATCTGAAGACAGAAAAAAAAGCATGATTAGTCTTAACCTCCATAAAAAAAAAACACACACACAATCATCCTTAGAATATCAATTAAGCTTGAGGACATGTTCTACAACTAAGGAAAAAAAGAATGTGTACTCATCTTTGCAACAATTGTGATCTGTCTTATCTGGCCTGCATAGGATCATGAGCCCTTTTATTGGTATACCAATTCTGTGTATAATATTGCCAGAATCCAGATATACACCTAATCATTGACCTACATCAAGCATCTGGACACACCCTACAAAATATGCACTGAAATTTGAACTTTGGCCAGATCTGAGAGGTCTAGTGCTTCTCTGAAATAACCATGTGCTCATTTTAAAACCATTGAAGTATAGCTGATGGTTCACTTTTGAACTTTTTCTCAGTCAACCAGCGAGGATGTTTTAGTTCCACATTCTGCCATTCACCCTCAGGCTCGTAGTGATGAATCCATGTCTCATCACAAGTAATGATTCTTCTTAGGAAGCTTTTCACCTTCCTTAGAGTATCAGTCCGAATTGTGTTCATACTGCGCACAAACTCTTTGATAAATAATGGCACCAGGTACACCCCCAGACCAAAAAAAAAAAATCAATCACTGCACACTGCTCTTTTTTCATGCAAATCACAAATAGGGGAACCATTTTCACCCGCACTACATTTACAAATGAACTGATGTAACACCATCAAACCTGTACAGCAGTGACCGGGAAGACCGCAGCTTTAGAGGGAAAACGCTGACAAGACCAACAGACCTTTTTTAATATAACCAGAGTGCGGAGCATTTTTTAATTCGCTCCCAAGTTTGGGTTAATTTGTAAACATGAAATATAATTTGTTGCCAGGTTCTGGTTAATGAGTACACACAAGATGCAATTTGTTCATGCATCTTGTTTTTAGCAAGACGAGTTAATGAACAAGATGATATCTTGAGAGTATGATGTGACCACTCTGTAAGGTCTGTAAGGTGACATGTACAGACTTCCCTTGCATATTTAGGCCACTTAGCAGGCCAGGGCCTCGATGCTCACACGTCAATCAATAGTGTACAATCTCGACTCAGACCAGCCAGTAAGCTGAGAGCACGAGACAGCGCGCGACACCCGAGATGGTACTTAATCTCTTCTCTATTCATTATTCATCTCTACCGAAGTAATGCTTGTAATCCTCTTGCGCCCCACTCCAGAACTTTAATTAAGTCGTCAGGGAGTTTGTGGACCTTTTTTTTTTGTTTGTTTGTTTGTTTGTTTGGCCTGTGAAAGAGTTTCGGTGCCTCCTCACGAAAAGCGCCGCCCTGTTGATTGATTAAGGTATGCACGCGCGTGCCTCGTGCGCGTTCTTAGGTCTACGCGTGGGAGGCGTTAGGACCGCGCGGGCGCCGCTTAAACGCTCGGCCGAGCGGCACCTGTTGCTTTCAAAGGGAAACCGGGAGGACGATGTCTTCTAGTGTGCGCTGTCTTCGTGCTCGGAGGAAACTTTACAACAAACCCACTTCGTTTACATCCCCGAGCCTGCTCCGTACACACACTCACACACGCGCGGGCGCGCGCGAGAGAGAGACAGCCGAGGAATAACGAGGTTATCCGTCACGCGCTCACCAGGTAAGTCTAAGCTTTGAAGATTGGATGATTAGTCATGTGTCCGTACGTCCTCTAGGAATCTCTTTTAATTCAAACACTTTCCGAGTCGTACAGAAGAAATTCCTGGAGCGTACACGCGTTATATGTATATAATGTATCTAATATCTTTACAATCATAAACCCTTCAGCTGTACTTCCTTAAAGTCTCAACCTACTTACACTTCCAGTATCACTGAAAGATCTCGAGCTGACAAGTAAAGACTTTATTTCTAAATGACTCGGATTTCCTGTTCAGTCATACATACTTTATTCAGTCCATGAGGAAGTCCCTGGATTGACACATCTCTATAAACAAAACTTAAAAAAAAAAAAAAAAAAACCCACCAGTAATAACAACCTCGAGTGAGTTTTAGGTTACACGACCAGCATGAAATATTTAGCATTGCAAAACATTCTGGAGGTGTTCTCTGGTCAAACAGGTTGCATGGACATGAAGAAATGACACGTACGTTAATGCTTTACATTGTCTTAGTTTGTAAAGTAATAAAATGCATGGAGAACCAGTTTTTCTCTGAGCGAGTGTCGAGAGATTGTCTGTCTCAATGTACCAGTACAGTTCCTGCTACATGTTTGACGCCCATGTTTGTTTAGTCATTAGTCTAAAAAAAAAAAAAAAACTGATAGTGTTAGAGTGGTAACTGTAGGACAGGTAAGACCGGTAATTAACTTCCTGCTTCTCAAAGAAATGAAGGATGAACTAAAATGTTCCGGCTTCAATTCCAAGACCATCTTCAAGAATCTCATCAGACAAATGAAGCATCGTAGTTTAATCTGTTACCCCTGATGACTGACTGACTGACAAACAGATGGAACCTTTTCTTTTTTTTTTACTTTAGGGGTGAGAAAGTGTGTTGATTGATAGACTGGCGTATTCCTGCCCCTCACAGCAAATGTTCCCCTGATTCACGATCAGGATAAAGCTCTTATTAAAGATGAATGAATTTAAAAAGGAACCATTTTTAAAGTAAACTTTAGATTATCTGGGGGGGTTTGTTTGTTTTGTTTTTTTGTTCATGGATTTGTTTTGTAGAAATTTTCTCTCAAGCTTGACGAAACATAAGTCCACTTTTTCAATCACTGTTTCTATTTTTAAATCAAGACTTTTGATTGTGCGGAATGCCAAAATACCGTTATGAGAGTTAAAACCTAAAACTTTATTTGTCTACATGATCCACCTTCTGTTTTTTTTTTTTTTTTTTTGGTTCAGTTTTTTTTCCCACAGTCACCGTACTGTACTCGAAATCTTTAATGAATGTCAATAGTTTTTAACATCTTCACAGTCAGAAGAAATTTTATCACATGTCCTGGTTTGATTTGAACACCGCCCATCATAGTTTTTTTTTTTACATCTGAATTATTATAGGAAAAGGGTCCAAGTTGTTGTTTTTTTGGGACCAAGACTTATTCATTCGTTCATCTTATGCAATTGTGTAATCCTGGTCAGGATTGACATGAAATTTGGAGCTTATCCCAATAAAAAGCTTAATGCAAGGCAGGAACACCAGTCCACAGGGGGGTACCATTTACACACTTGTCCAAGCCATAGCCAAGCCACTTATCAGCATTTTTAGGTGGTGTAAGGAAACAAAAGGTCCTAAGGAAAACCCAGACTCACAGAGAACTTATGAACTTTAATAAAGGCAGCAGCATAAATGCAGAATTGTTTTAACATCTGCATGCTGCAGTTTATCTAGAAATGATGTTATCCTAATATTGTTGCTTCCTCTGGGACATTTCTGTATAATAATAATAATAATACTAATAATAATATTATTGTGTTCTTTGGCGTGTATAAAGGACAGCTGTGAAGGTTCTTGATAAAAGTTGGAACTGAAAGAAAAAATAATAAATTCAAGAGCTATTTGTCTTTGCTTATAGCTTATCTCTTTGGCGAGCTAAATTAAACTGATAAATTTTTAAAATTGACAAAACATATCCATTGAATTATTTTATTTATTTTGGAATTTATCTATTAATAGTTCATTGTTCACAGTGAGATTTTCAGTATCTGAATAGGTCACCTAAAATAATCAACAGTCAGAAAAGTGATGCCTTACTTATTTGCGTTAAATGTTGATTTATTATTATTATTATTATCATTATTATTATTATTATTATTATAAAATAAAGGTGTTGGGCAATGTTAAATTGTCCGCAGAGCAAACGTGTTTTGGAAGATTTATAACCTGAGACACATCGAGTTCTTGTCCGATGATTAAGTGATACGATGTGTTTCTTGGAACAATGGTACAATAGACAGCTGAAAAGAGAGCCTGGTACTACTAGATCGTGTGTGTGTTTTGTGCGCTCACACGTGTGCACATGCAAAATGTGTGGTTTGTCCCAGTGGCTGGTGCATTTCACTTCAGCCACCTCATTTGATAATAAGATGGACTGAACCGGCTCTTTCTATTAAATTTAGTTTAATACAGCAGTTATATTCAAACCTAATATTCCGTGGACGCTTACACGTCTCCATGTTCATCCATGCGCCTCCTGTTTTCCAGCCTTTAGGATGCGACTGAAACGCCGCATCTCTGTACTGAAGCTGGCCATTCTGGGTGGTGTGCTCTTCATGCTGGTCCTCGTGGTGCTCCAGAGGGATGTGGGTGGTGGCAGTCAGGATCCCTGGTTCCCGGATTTATCCAACCGTAAGGACCAAGTGCTGGAATTTGTCCGTGGCGCCGTCAACAACCTGCCCTTTCAGATTCCAGGCCAACCAGGGACTCCACCGCTGCATCTAGAAGATAAAGAGGATACAAACTGCCCGTCAGGCTTCTACACCGAGGATGAACTCCGACCATGGATCGAGAGACCACCTGAGGATCCGCAAAGCCAGGGTTTTGGAGGGGAAGGCTTCCGGGAGGACAACCTCACTCCGGACGAAGTCAAGGAGAAGGAGGAGGGCATGACCAGGCAGTGCTTTAATCAGTTCGCTAGCGATCGGATATCTCTGCACCGCAACCTTGGAGATGACACCCGGCCTCCAGAGTAAGAACATTTATGTTTTGTTTAACTTTTTCAGTCCGAGATCCGACTGCACAAAATATCACAAAACAGTCTTGGGTACTTTTTTTTTTTATTACAGTGCTCGAGTGCAAGTGTTCACGTTTCATGTGAGATATATTGACACACTTTCTCTTAGCTGAGCAGTATTGTATTGTATTGACTCAGGGGCTGAAACTGAGGACTTATCATTGGTAGCCAAATACTCATTGTTGATAGTGTTATGTACCTTAGTGTTTTCACTAAGGACCTGCTAATCAGGCTTTCGAACTACTCTTGATGGTTTCTAAGGAAGCTGTGTATTTTGTCTTGGTTATTTAAGTCCAGTTACAAGAAAAGGGAGGCAGGTGTGAAAACTATAAACTGTTCACCTGCTGTGACTGAAGTGGTAACAGAAACTTGTTTTAAGGTCAATGTAACTGTAAATGAATAAAAAGAGCACCTGACTTTCTAAGAAATGACAAACTTTGATGTTTAATTGCTATTTTGGTATTATTATGATGTTTATTTCTATCCCTCAGGTGTGTGGAGCGGAAATTTCGCCGGTGTCCCCCTCTTCCCACGACCAGCGTGATCATCGTGTTCCACAACGAGGCCTGGTCGACACTTCTGCGCACCGTCTACAGCGTGCTGCACACCGCCCCGGCCATCATGCTGAAGGAGATCATTCTGGTAGATGACGCAAGCACAGCAGGTGGGTGCGGTGTTTGTCCAGAAAGTCGATAACACTTTACCATAAGATTAAGCCTTCGTTCACTTTTATAGCTGCAGCTCTGCCCAAAGTGCAAACAAGTTATCACTATGGTGCCAAAAACCTATTTGTACAATGCAGTTCGGTTTCCGAGCCACTCTCAAGCATAAACGGTGCACAAACCACGCTTTATAAAGAGGAACGTCAGTCATTAATGCGTCTGGTGTTTATGACATTGAGATATTAGTAGTGTGGGGGTAATTTTCAAAGAAAGGAAGTTTTGTAAAAAGAGGAACTCTGGATGGAAAAAGAGTTGACTCATCCGATTCATGTAGAGTCTGCAGTTAACCTCTTGTAAAGTGTTCGAGTTAATACTTAAACTATAAAAGGCACGTTTGTGTATATTGTATAGGCTTTACAAAAACTAGCAGAAGCATCTTTTTTTTTCTATACTTATGCGTTTCATGCTTTATGTATATTTAAGAATGTACAGTATGTCTTTCTCCAGTACTTTAAGTGGTAAAACTTTCACTTAAAGGGTATAGGACTTCTTTTTAGACAAGGCGCACTATTGCTGAATAATAATTAGGGGATTTTTACCACCTCTGCATAAAAGTTTCCAAACAAGGCGACAACAAATGGTCCATGTATACTCACTCTCTCGGTCTCATTCATTCTTTATACCGCGTATCTTGTACAGGGTCACAGAGGGCCTGGAGCCTATTCCAGGGGGGGTTTGGGGCATACAGTAAATCAGGGTACACCCGGGGGAAGCCCACCAAGTGCATGGAAAACATGCAAAATCCACGCACACAGACCCAAGGCGGCAGTCGAGCCTGGAGGTTCAAGGCGACAGTGCTAAACACTACGCCATTAATACTGATGAATATTACTATATACACTATATGGATAAAAGTTTGTTCTCTCCTGACTGTCCTTGTTTGACATCCGCTAATAGCTTTTGTTCACTCCTTGCTCCTACAATAACCTCCACTCATCTGGAAAGGCTTCTATCTAAGTTTTCAAGTGCCATTCCAGTTCATTCTCAAGGTGTTCAGCAGGACACTCGAGTTCTTCTACTCCAACCTTGGACCTTCATGGTCCGAACTGTATGCATAGGGGCGTCATCATGCTGAACAGGTTCGGGCCTTTTAGTTTCAGCAAAGGAAAATCGTAATACTTCCGCACGCAGACATTTTAAGTGTTTCTGAGAACAGTTTGGAGAACAGCTACATATGGGTTTGACAATCAGGCGTCCACATACTTTCACCATATTGTAGTAGAGTGATATGAGGACGGCGCTACACAAGTCATAGCAGAACACTGTTAACACTGTGCATTAGTAACTCTGTTGAACGGATTCATAAACTCACTGGCCACTTCATTTGGTACACCTTGTTAGTATTGTGTTGGACTCCTTTTGCCATCAGAACTGCCTTAATTCTCTATGTAGTTTCAACAAGGTGCTAAAAACATTCCTTCGTGATTTTGCTTTATATTGACATGATGGCATCACGCACTTGATGCAGATCCCGTTCCATCACATATCGAATTGAGATCTGGTGACTGTGGAGGCCAGTTTTAGTAGAGTGAACATGTCGTCATGGTTAAGAAACCAGTTTGAGATAATTTTAGTTTTGTAAAATGGTAGAGATGTTATTTCTGTTGCTTTTCTGACCGCTTGAACCAATCTGTCCATTCTCCTCTGATCTTTGGCATCATGTTTAAAATCATCTTTGTTTCCAAAGGCTGAAGGCTCTGTTTGACCTTCAGAAGATCGTCTTGACCATGGCCTGGTGCCGAGTGATTTGCTGATTAGATATTAGCATTTACAAGTAGTTAAACATTTAAACCTAATGATGTAGATGTGAATATATATACACCAGTTTGCTGCCCTTAGTCTATACTATACAATTGACTACTGTAACTAGCCTCAACATACATTATTGCATTACATCATATCACTTTACATTTAAACACTTTTACCCTACTTGTTCAGCAAATAAAGCATGGTCCTGGGCAAACAAATGTCTAGTGAGTCTCCTGCACTTGTCACCATTGTGCTTTACTTTCTCCTGGTTGCCAGTTCCTGTAAAGCTGTCCAAGTACATTTTAAATGCATTTCCTGTGCTGACGTCAATCAGATAGTCTTGACTGTTTTATTCAGTATTATCACTCTGATTGTTTTTATATCTGTGTGCTCATTATTGTTTTATTGGTGGTATGCATGTTTGCCTTTTTTTTTTTATTCCCATCTGCTTGGACTGTGCTGCAGGTCACCTGCAATCTCACCTGGATGATTATGTGAAGATGCTGAAGGTAGTGAAAGTGGTGCGTCAGGTGGAGAGGAAGGGCCTCATCACGGCTCGAATGCTGGGAGCCAGTCACGCCCAGGGCGATGTCCTCACCTTCCTCGATTCTCACTGTAAGATTCCTTTCGCAATTTTATAAGTATCCCAATTTAATGTTTTTGATCTTTCTGATTGTTATAATTCTAAAAAAAAAGTTTTTTCATTATATTTTGCTCCTACAAAACGGGTCGGTGTGCTGTGCGAATAGTTTAGAGCGTGTAGGATTATAGATGAACGGCCACATTGTACCACTTAATGTGCCAAAATATACACGTTTAAACTGATTGATTTGTCAATTTGGAGTTAGTGTGGCGATGCATGAAATGCCCCACAAAAGAATTGCAAAATGTAATAGAATTCATGTCCTCTGACCATCTTTTGTAAATAAACTTGTCATTTTAATATGCAGCCCTGATTACACACACGACTCATTTCGTTAAACCCGATTATGCCTACTTTTGCTCATGTAGCATTTTCAGTTAAAGAGAAAAATGCAATATTACCTGGACAAGCATGTCTTAAAACATTTGAAGGTGCAAGGAAATTGGGGGGGATTTGAAGCAGTTCTCCTGTGACCGTGTGTTGTTTTCAGGTGTGATAGATTTAAATGAGGTTAAAACGATAGAGATGTTTGCAGCTATTTCTATTCTTATCCCCTTAAATAATGAATCATAGCAGTTGCTCTAAATGTGCAAAAACAACCTAAAACTAAGAGTTTGTAAATACGTATAGAGCTAGTGGGCACATCCATGTGTGTGTGTTGCATTCTTGTGAAAATCATGCATTACGTTGACACATGTTTTTTTTTTTTTTTTTTCCCCCCAAGGTGAGTGTTTCCGTGGCTGGCTTGAGCCACTTCTTGCTCGAATCGTCGAAGAGCCCACAGCCGTTGTGAGTCCGGAAATTAACACCATCGACTTAAACACGTTTAAATTTATGAAGCCTGTTTCCACTGCACGTGCTCACAACCGCGGGAACTTCGACTGGAGCCTGACATTCGGCTGGGAGCCCATCCCTCACTACGAACAGGCAAAGCGCAAAGATGAGACCTACCCTGTCAAGTGAGTTTTTCTCTCTCTCTCTCTCTCTCTCTCTCGCTCTCTCACTCATTCATTCTCTTCGGTCTTTTGCTATGACTCTAACTAAGTCTGCCTACTCATGCTTCCTTTATGTCCCACTGTCTCTTTATCAGTCTCTTCTCTCTCTTTCTCTCATGTTGCCTCTCCTTCTGGTTCTGTTTTTGCCTCCTTCGCTTTACTCTTTTTCTGTCTGTGTCTCTGTCACTCTCTTTCTCTTTGCCTTGTATCTCTTTTTGCCTCCCGATGTCTCTTACATGGTATCTATTTCTCACGCTGTTTTTGTGTCCTTCTGTGTCTCTTTCTTGATTTTTATTCTTTATTATGTGGGTCTCTTTCACCTTTGCTGTCTGTTTTTGTAGCTCCATGTGACAGAGATAAGGTTGCGATGTCTACAGGTTTTCAGAGGACTTCTTGCTAATACAGGCTCAAGGCTGTGTTTTTCCTGCAGCACTTTATTTCCAGTCACCTGAAATAGATAGATGGGAAGGAGTATGTACTTTTAACATCTAAATAGCTACATATTTAGGCAGCGAATGTTTTCATGTACAGTTTTTTTTGTTTACAGTAAAGTAGTGGCGATGACGGTAGCTCAGCAGTCCAGTATATAACCATAGAAGGACATTTGGACATAACAATTAAACCTTTTCCTTTTTACAGGGGTTGGGAGATAATGGCAGATATAGGACTAGGTTACAACTAGGACGTGGAAAAGAAATTGTTTAAGAATTGTTTGGATAATATGTAGGATTTAGGAATGTTGGCTGATGAAATGAATGAAAGGTCCAGCGTTATGACAAGCATGATTATAAAACAAAGAGAATCCCTGTAGCCTGAAGAACATAAATAAGACGACTGAGGCTGTGACAGTTTGAACAGTGCGTGATGCTTAAATGTTTTATTTGATTTTTTTAATTTTTATTTTTTAAGAAGAGGGTTCTCAAATTTTAGCTTTCAATGTTCCCTTTAAATTTTTTATCTATTTACTCAAAAATTAAACACACAAAAATCGTTTTGTATTCTTTTATTTATTTATTTTAAAGTTAGATTAATTAAATCCAGATGAAGTGTGTACATTCTCAACAAATACATATGGTTGGTATAGTCAGGTGTTCTTATACTTTCGCCTGTATATAGTGTAATTCATGGATGCTTGTGATCTGATGTGTCCAGAAAACACTACTCAGCAGTTTCATCTCGTATAGTTCAGATAGTTCAAATATGTTACCTGACTTGTTTTGGAGCAAATACCTGTTTATGGCTTGGTAGCTCATTATAGAGGAGTTGACCGTGGACCAAATTGACAGAGAATGTTTTTGTTCAGTGAGCTGTTGCAGTTTCTAAAAAAAAAAAAAAAAATCAGGGTAATTTCCTGAATCATACATTTTTTCCCAAGGGTACAGAGCTTAGTAGTTAGCACTGTTGCCTCACACCTCCATGATTGCGGTTTGAATAGACGATGTAAACTGTCAAGCAAAAAATAAATAAAAAGGTCACACACTAAGATTCCATTCAATCAGCTTTGATTTCAGCAATGTGGGGGCCAGTTCATGTATAAAAAGGATTCCTCATTCTTTCACAATATGAGTCCTGGAATATACTGTACCCGTGCCATCAGGGAACGTAAACTCCATAGATGTGATAACCTGGTCATTCAGTACATTCAGGTCTACAGCTGATTTTATTGCTGGATATTGTTGCTGAGCCTGGACCTGATCTAATATCATAACGCTGCCTCCGGAGGTTTGTACAGTGGCCACTTTAAATGATGGGTGCATCGCTTCATGCGCTTCGCTACTTAACATGATGCACCCACCGATCTAGTGTAGTATTATTCTAAACTCATGAGATCACATGACCTTTTTCCATTGCTCCAAAGTCCAATCGTTATGCTCCCTAGCATCCTCATTTGGGGAATATCGGATAGATATGGTAAGGATTAATTAGCAGTCATACAGTGCACTATATAATAGTAAAGTTGTTTAAGTTGTACTGTAATATGAAGTCGACTTTCACTGTTCTTAACCCAGTTCCAGTCATTTAAAATCTCCTTAGTTTTCTTCGCTTGCAGCCCAATAATTTGACCCTTTTGAAATGGTGACGTTCTTTTTGGCCATCTTTGGCAGAGAAGATGGATGGTTTAACGTCCTCCCTGCCCCCTCCACTTTCATTAGGTAGAGTTTGGTTTTTTAACCCTATTTACATATCTTTTTCCCCCCAGGACACCAGCTTTTGCCGGTGGTTTGTTCTCCATTTCCAAAGCCTACTTTGAGGAAATCGGGACCTACGATGACCAAATGGAGATCTGGGGTGGCGAGAACGTGGAAATGTCTTTCAGGGTTTGTTTACATTTCTTCCTGAGAAATTGTACCTTATTCCGTTTCCCCTACCTTTATTTAATGATGCTAATTGGAAATAAATGTACAGGTATGGCAGTGTGGAGGCCAGCTGGAGATCATCCCATGCTCCGTGGTCGGTCATGTCTTCCGCACAAAGAGTCCGCACACTTTCCCAAAAGGAACTGAAGTCATTGTGCGCAACCAGGTCCGCTTGGCCGAGGTGTGGATGGATGACTATAAGCAAATCTTTTACCGCCGCAACCCCAGCGCAGCCAAGATGGCCAGAGAGGTAAATTACTGTCTGTAGGATGAAGGTGCATTAATTTACATTTAACATGAATTAGAAAATAAAAATTAGCATGAAAGAACTGATGACTTATTGTGGCATGATCTCAAGGTTTCCCATGAAACTTCTAGAATAATTACAACTACTGTATTTTTAGCATCATACCACATTTCAATTGAATCAACCATGGTCATGGTTAAGCTTTTTATATAGCTGACTGTGTGCTTTTTTGACTACACGAAAGCGTTTACCATTCACTTGCAGTATTTACAATGAAACATCAGTCACACCAAAGACAAATAACTCGGCATGAAAGTGAATTCATTGGAAGCACATGAAAGACCAGATTTGCTAGTGGTTATGTTTGCCTTGTTCTGCCTTTGTTTGGCTGAACACTTTGACTTATGAATTCAAAAGCCTCAGATTTGTGAGTCAGTAGAAAAAAAGGCAGAACTATAATCTCTTAGTTAAAAAAAAAAAAAAACATGGATAAGCTGCTTGGTATTAACACAGAACTTTTAGTTTGCTTACTGTTGCTTTGTAGTCATCTGGGATAAGAATACTAATAATTTGTTTACTGACAAACACAGTTTTTTTGTGGTGAGCTGCAATATTTCTGTATGCTAATATTTATTTTGTTAGCAGAGTGGGTAACAGTGTTACTTGGGGTGCTAGACTTGGGGTTCAGGGCGGGGCTGGAGCCGCTAGACTTGGGGTTCAGGGCGGGGCTGGAGCCGCTAGACTTGGGGTTCAGGGCGGGGCTGGAGCCGCTAGACTTGGGGTTCAGGGCGGGGCTGGAGCCGCTAGACTTGGGGTTCAGGGCGGGGCTGGAGCCGCTAGACTTGGGGTTCAGGGCGGGGCTGGAGCCGCTAGACTTGGGGTTCAGGGCGGGGCTGGAGCCGCTAGACTTGGGGTTCAGGGCGGGGCTGGAGCCGCTAGACTTGGGGTTCAGGGCGGGGCTGGAGCCCTAAAAGAATTTTGGTTCTTTGCTGAGTCTTTAAATTATTAGTCAAGACTGAAACCTAACCTGTGTGACACAATCATACCCAGACTGCTTGTGTTTATTAGCAGGTATTCGTGTAGAAAAAGCAAATTTTTGGTATTTTGGGTTAATATAAATCTGGTGTTTTTCATGTTTGCTGTAGAGGGCCCACATGATGTTTAAATTGTTCGTTTATTACAACCTCTCTGTATTCATGGCCTTTGGATGTAACAAAGTCATTAACACTGGTTTACACAACCCACACATCCCAAATAGATGTTCAAGCTGAGACCAAGTTTCAAACAGTAAAAAGCCTGAAAATTCTCTCATTTCTGTTCCTCCATTCCAACTAATAGATACCTACAATTATGTTGATAATTTCGATTGAACCAATGCGGTTATATTTTGTGTCCTACAGATGAACTACGGTGATATCACAGATAGACTAAAACTCCGGGAACGTTTACGTTGCAAGAACTTTACCTGGTTTTTAAACCACATCTACCCAGAAGCCTTTGTTCCTGATCTTAATCCTGTTAAATTTGGAGCAGTAAGTCTTTATTTCAATCTACCAAAAAACTCGTACAGATTTCGTGTGTGTGTGTGTGTTGACTCTGTGCTCTTGGTCTCGCGATGTAGATCAAAAACTTGGGATCTCAGAAATGTCTGGATGTTGGGGAGCAAAATAACGGGGGAAAGCCAATGATTATGTACGTGTGCCATAACATGGGAGGAAACCAGGTATGACAAACATCTTTTATTGTTTTTGTGAATGAAGCAAAATGGGGTTATGGGTTTATTCTCTTAATGACTTGGGAATGGTTGTTTTCATTCAGTACTTCGAGTACACATCGCACAAGGAGCTGAGACATAACTTGGGCAAACAGCTGTGCCTGCATGCCACCATCTACCCACAACAAGTAAAGATAGAGCTGTGCCAACTGAAGGGTCGCGGTACCAACATCGACCCTCAGCAAGAGTGGATCTTAACTGAGGTAATGTTTTTTTTTTTTACTAAAAAAGATAAAGTCATAAAGAACATTATTTGTTAAAGGGTAAAGTTAGTATTTTTAAAGGCTTTTTAACTTTTCAATTAGTCAAACATTTGTTGCATTTTTAATATGAATGAATGAATTAATGTTAAACTTCTTTTGTTGCTGTTCGTAGGACCAGTTATTTAAAAATCCTTCTTCAGATAAGTGCCTACACCTAAAGAACAACAAGGTAGTCATGAGTCCCTGTGACTCAAGAGACCTGAATCAACGATGGGTGTTCAGCTGATCTCACTCTCTATATGAACGAGGTTGAGAAGCCAGCCAGATGGACAGCCATTACTTTATTTGAAGCACAACCAAAGCTCACTCCTGGCCCATCTATGTGAACTGATGGTGTATTAATCATTTATATTCATAAATATGATCCAAAAAAAAAAAAAAAACTTTGAACAATATGAGACTCAGGAACGCACTTGGAGGAACCGTCTCTGAAACTGAAGGCCCGTTGGACCGAAGAACCTGACAGCAGTATTGTTTACATATGCTCACCAAACATGTCCTTTCAATGGTTGAGTTTCAGCCTTGACACTGCTGTTTTTAACGTTTTTATTTATGTTTTAAGAAGTGTGTAATAAGTTTTTATTTTTCAAGTCTTTATTTTGCATCATATGAAGACATTGTTCATGAAATCATTCCGTTGTCCTGCTGCAAGCCAAACTTCAGGGTGTGTTTTTATTATGATATTTTTTAAGTCAAGTCACAAATCATCTAACATTTACTTAGTCTTACTGAACATTCTAATAAGAGTGCAACTTAATGTGTATCATGAAGTCGACATGGTCGTGAAGCCGATACTTTTTGTGCTTGGTGTTAAACATTTTCTTTTCATTTCTCTCAATGATTGTGTGGTCATATCCTTTTCTTAGTTGGAGGGTATTTATAGAAATGCATATTTGGTTGTAATAAATGCCAAGCATTTGTCACCAAGCAGGTTTTACTACTACTTCTTCATACCTGCATTTTTCCATTAATAACCTGCATGAATAGCAGAGGGAGTGTCTGAGGTCAGAAGTCACATCAGGGTTACTTTAGATGTTTTATAATGAACCAAATCAATGAGCAGACGTACACGTTGTGCTTTAATTCAGGGTCAGTGATTTGAATACCAAATTATATATATATATATATATATATATACACACACACAGTACATTATGATCACCCACCCAATATTGAGTAGGTCCTCCCCTTCTGCAACCTAAACAGTGATGCAATGTGTGTTCCGATACCTTATAAATTGAAACCAAGAGATTTAGGCTACAGTAGCTGTTTTATTAGCTCGGACTACATGGGCCATGTGCATCAGTAAACACAGTGCACCTTTTTTTGGGGGGGGGGGGGGTGCGGGTGGAGGGTGGCCACTCGATATTAGGCGACGATCATACTAGTATGGGTAAACGGGGAGACTCCAAAAATGTATACGGGCTTCAACATGAAAAATATATTTCTCCTGTCTGACAGATGTATGATCGTTGGTGGGATTAGTGGCATCTTTGGAGGAAATATAATGCTACACATTGTTGCCATAATTCAATTAGAGTTATAAAAGAGTAGCAGAGAACTCATGAAGTGTGTACATTTTTTGGCTGTTGTGTATGTGTGTGTGTGTATATATATATATATATATATATATATATATATTACACGTCATGTTTATTTACTTCCATTTTTGATGTTTGTTTTCAGAAATTTAAAAGGATGTTTACAAACAGTCTTGCTACTAATAAACACTGATTTAATTATTTTATTAAATATAATGCTGTATTTTTTGTGTTGGTTTTGCCTGCATGCTTTTTGAAATGATGTAACCCATGTTGCTCGCTATGGCGAATCCTATTGGTTGGCTCGTCACCACAAGACAAATCATATTGGCTGGAAGCTCGTGGAACGCTCCATGTGCGCTGTGCCTGCAGATACTGTACATACTAGTGATGGGAAGTTTTAATCATTTTAGTCCATTTCGTTCTTTTGATCAGAAACAAAATATTTTATATTAAATATATGCATATTACAATGCACCTATGGACACATATAATAAACAGAATGAGTAGCTCACCTCTCATATTTTCCAGTCTGAGTCGTTCGTTCTTTTGAATTTATTGCACCGCGTAGCGTCTATGGGAGTCACGTGACAAAAGAACGAATGACTCGGAGAAGAAGAGTCATTAAAAAAAAACGCTCAATTCTGTTTCCTGGACATAACCTATGGAGGTTTTGCGATGATTTGCGCATGCACGCCCAGTGTAAAATGAACAAATCACTCTCTGGACTACTCATTCTCTCGAGTCACGTTAAACATTCGTTCAAAAGGAACGAATCGTTCATGAACGACTCATCACTAATACATACAGTTTACTTGTTTACGCAATGTAATTTAGCTTAAGGATGAAACATAATTATCGGTCACAGCTTGTAGCCAGGTGCTAGCCTGCTAACACTTGCTAATCTCACAGACGGGCCTCGGTTTATATCCGCCGGCGCTGCACAGATTCCACCGGCCACGTTAGTCCAGTAAAATGGCCGAGATACACTTAAACATTCCTATACACAATTTCAGTTGCGTTAAGTTCGTGCTCGTGTGTTTCCATTTAGTTTTGTCCTGCTTGTTAGTAGTTATAGAGCTATGAGCTCATCGTCAGCGCGCGCTCAATCCACAGCTCTAATCTCACACACCGGCTCCGACTAACCCTGGTAACTCGTGCTTGGCTGGTGTGTCGGATTAGGGTCAGAACTGAATTGTGCAGAATGCCATGGTCACAGGAATCCCTGGATACGTCGACAAAAATGCATGACCTGCATTAGTAAACGCGCCCCCAAATCTCTGTTCTAAGGACAGTTTGTGCTTCTCGATATATACAGTTCCTCACAAAAACTGCATTTATATACGGATCAGCCATAACGTCATGGCCACCTGCCTAATATTGAGTCATTCCCTTTTTAGCCACCATAAGTGATGCACTGTGTGTTTTCACAACCAGCATGACCCTTTTTAACCTTCACATAAACCATTACCTTTTCATCAGTTTGATCTACACTCACTTATCTATTAGATCAGACCAGAGATGAGAAACATCCCATCCAACAATAGAGACAAGGTGAAGGCTTGCTATCAAAGCAACCTGGGAAAAGTGCAACAGTGTAGCAGGTGGATTATATAGAGAAATAAAAGTAGATTTTAAACTCTGATAACTGTGGTCTGTTATTCTGCACAGTCAAAAATCTTTGTTTGACTTGAACTATATTTACTAGGCTGAACTTTGTAACTTCCTCATGTACAGTAAAAGCGTTGTGAGACACAGCTACATATTTACATTGCCATGGTTGTAAAGCAGGTTTTGTGAAGGACAGAAGTTCCTTTATGTGTGTTTTGTAGACTCTCAGCCTGTTGACTGTGTCACTAAACTTGGTAAAATTGATCAATATCCTGTCACTCACATTTGATTAGTGCGAAGTGTCACACTTTCTGCTGTTGCAGCACTTACAAGCTAAAGGAAGTAAATTTACTTAGCTTCTCTAATTAGCTTTTTATTCTCTCTCTCTCTCTCTTTTAAAGGGGGATGTGGCTAAGAAGAAGATAGTGGTTAACACACTGGTTAGTGTGTGTGTGTGTGTCTGTGTGTGTGTACACGCATGCAATGTGTGTCCAACTGACCTTTTTTTTTTTTTTTTAAGGTGGCTCTTTAAGGATGCATTCCCATCAGAGGAGACCTACTCTATTGGGTTCCCACCTGACCATGGATGACATTCGCGCTGCATCCTTACCGTACATGAAGAAGATCAAAAAGTGCTCTTATCTTAATCAATGGCATTAAAAGTTTGATAGTTTGATAAAAAAGTAACGACTGAAGCAAAACAAGACATGCCATAGGAAAATGTGATGTTTGAGGTGAAGCGGTGTTACTGTTGCACCTCTATAGTTCACTATTTTTCTATTACACTACATCCTTTATGTCTCACTAATGAACCAATTTATGATTTAAAGACAACTTAGCAAGACAAAAATGCACTTTATCATGTTACAGTACTGATCATGAGCACACCTCAAAAGCACAGCCTGCACAGTCTCTAAAGACTTTCCTGTTACTGAAAACTGACACTGGAGACTCCTTTCATATATTTTAAATAAATCATAAAAAAAAGAAAACCATTAAAGATATACGTATACTGCTTAACTAAATTAATGGAACAAAAAGTCCCGGTTTGACTTGAATGCTCCTTGTATATATGATGGGTGTTTAGGTTAAACTGTGATGATTTTTTTTGTTTGTTCCTGTATTTATTTATTGAGCAGTATATTCACTAATCAGCCATAACATTATGACCACCCCTAATATTGAGTACGTCCCCCGTTTGGCCACCAAAACGACGATGCCCTGTGTTCTGACTCCTTTCTATATGAATCAGAATGAACTTTTTTGCAGTTTCAGCTACAGTAATTCTTCTATTGAATTGAACTACACAGGCCAGCTTTCACGTACCATGTGCATCAGTGAGCCTTGGCCACCCATGACCCCTGTCGCTGGCCAGATTACCAATTTTTCCTTCACTGGAGCACTTTTGGTATCTCCTGACCACTACAGACCAGGAACATCCCAGGAAACCTGCAGTTGCTCTGACTCAGTCATCTAACCATCACAGTTTGGCCCTGCTCAAAACTTACTGTAACGTTTGCCCATTTTTTGCATCCAATCCATCAACTTCAGGGAAAAAATGTTCAGTGGCAGCCGAATATGTTCATGTGCACCCACTTTCATGTGCCACAGTAACAAGATATTTTGTAATTTCCCACGATTTACCAAAAGTTGTCCTAGGAAGGAAAACCAGTGAATAAAAATGGCCAAAGCACATTGCATGTTGGGAGTTAAGACTGGCTCGTGCAATCTGATGCAATAGAAAGCAACTGTAGCTCAAATTGTTGAAAAGGTTACCTGTAGAATGGTGTTGGAGCACACAGCGCATCGCTGTTTTGGTGACATAAAGGGTGGTGGGCCATAATGTTATGGCTGATCAGTGCATGGTGTTCTTGTTTTGTATTTAGATCATCATTAGTCTTAGATTATGGTGCACATTTGCCTTACAAATCTCTATAAATTATCTGTAATTAATATAAAACTTTAACAATTCGCACAGGTGCAGACGCGAAAGATTAACAATCCTGTGGTATAAATGTAAATAACAAATATAACACCAAAATGGTTTCATCATTTTGTGTACCAGGTCCAAGACACGGATAACACGCGCCTTAATTTTTTTTATTTTTTTTGCTAATCCCAGTAAGGAAGCTGGCATCCGAGTGCAGTGTCAGCCAGGCTCTTGGAACAGATAGGGTTAAGGGCAGAGGCAACTTGCCAGTCAGAAACGCCTGATCCTTTGAGATTGATGAATAACTTGTCGCCAATTTGCAGGAGAGACGCATCTGTCTTATGGAACTGTACACAGTCTATTATGAACACCTTTCTTACAGTCCTGACCTCTTTACATTAAAGGAGTTACTGGGAAGCCAGACAGTCTGATCGTGGCACCAGTGCACTAAGAAACTTGACTGTGATTCTCTGAACGCCATGGAGACCTATGAGGTATTATCAAGAAAAGGATGAGAAACACCAAACACAACAATACAGACGAGCTGAAGCCTGTTATCATAAAAACCCGGAGAAAATAGCATTAGTGTAGCAAAGGATTTTATAGAGAAATAAGTTTTTATTCTCAGGACTCTCATGTTATTCTGCACAATTAAAAGTCCTTGTTTAACTTGAATGCCCCTCGTATCTTGGACTACATCCGGTTTGGCAATCCAGACTGACCATTTTTATTTCATCTTCCATTAACAGTTCCTTGTCTTATCCATGTCTTCTGATTTGATTATTGTCCATGTCAGCCATAGAAAAAGATGACAGTCTGCTCTAAACCAAGTGATAGCCAAATAAAAATGCTATTCCACTCTGTCTTAGAAGATCTGACAAGTGTGTTGAAATAAAATACGTGTCACAAGAACTTGTTTAAAGTGCATAAGGAAATCTGGAAAAAAAAACACCTAATTATCAAAGGAGGTGTAAAAGAAGGCCTATTTATACAGATGATAGTATCTTGTGGAGAATAAAGAATGTTTTTCTATCATCTTGTGTCGTCATTGCCATATTCTTATAAAATGAACTGATTGGAAGACACATTCTGTGTAAAATCATGTTTAGATTGATACTTCTATAATATTTGTTTTGAAAACATGGCACAGACTCACTTTGTAATCAATACAATATTATTGAAAGTTAAATAGAATTTTTGGCCCGAGTGGTGAGAAAGCATTGTATGTTTTAAAATGTTTTCAAAATTGAGAAATAACCAAAAATGAGCATTTTACTTAGTTTTACTTTATGTAGGAAGTGAAATTTCTTTCACGTCCTTTTCAATCTTCCTCTTCTCAGTGACATCATGCAAAACCATCTTCTCCAGATGCTCACTTTGGTTGCCATGGAGAAGCCTGCCTCTACCAACTCGGGCGATGTGAGAGATGAGAAGAAGTCGCAAGAACATCAAACCAAACACAAAAATTGGATTTGGAAAACCATTGCTGTACTAAATATTTCGAATCAGTAAGCGACTAAAAGCAGGAACATGACTGTGGCTGGTGCAGGTGTTGAAGATTATAGCACCAGTGATGCTCCATGAAGTTGTCCTGAGGCAGTATGAGGGAAACCCTGATGTGGAAGGAGAAGCTAAACTGGGTTACCTGGACGACCTGAGCGTTCCGAAGGCTCACACACGGCCACTTTCGCCACTGCGGTGTCCATGTCCATAACAAGCGCTGGGAAGGTTTGAACTCAAGTTCTGTTTTTCATTGGACAGCAAGGAAAGAACCCACTGCTGTTCTTTATGGGATCCCTTCCTGTTCTGTGCCGATTATCCCTTTTTGTGTCGATTTGCCTTATTCTTCTTTGTAACAGGTGTGCCTTTCATCCTGCGGTGAGGAAAAGCCTTAAACGAGCGCGAGGCCGAGGTGAGGCTGCAGTTATCTGATGTGCCCTGCGACATCTTTAATTCACAGTGCCAGAGGAACGAGCTAGTGGTACGCGTGCAGCCTGACGAGGCCATTTATGCCAAAATGATGAGCAAAAAACACGGCGTGTACTTTAAGCCCGAGGAAACGGAGCTGGACCTGACCTATCGTAGCAGATACAAGGCAAATAATACTGTTTCATGTCTCTCACAGTGGCACTGTAATTATCACCAGATTACACAATCAAATGTTCTGAGTAAACCTGTACACACTGCCTCCTTATACAGGACGTGATGCTTCCTGATGCCTACGAGCGTCTGATCCTGGATGTGTTCAGTGGAAGTCAGATGCACTTTGTACGCAGACAGTTTTAAATCACGTCATCGCAGCTGTAGAACGGGCAGATGGATTCGATTCTAAATTATAGAGGAGATGCGGAGCTTGTTAACCAACCAATCTCATTACTTGAGATTTGCCTTCTTCAAAGTAATATCTTTCCCTCTGAGAATGTTTTGTACAACTGGGAATGTTTACAGCTACCTTTTATCCACCAAAGCATGGGGAAAAGATTACACTCCTTACCTTTTCGTTTAACCATAATGCTTCTCTTGATATTTTTTTTGTCCGTGTGTGATTTGAATGTAATTTTCAAGCTAAGAACTTGCAAATCATTCTCTTCTCATCTCTGATCAAATCAAAATGCAGCACGTTTCTTTACCTTTCTTATTTTTCACCACATTAAGTGAGAGGAACAGCATTATACTGTATAAGCGCATCGCTACAAGTGGTGGTTGAGAAGATGAAAAGCAGTTGACATGAAAGTTCAGTATTATATATAAATTTTCAGTGTTACAGTACATTTAGTTTTTTGTAAAATGACATTTTTAAAGTTTTTGAGCGCTTTGTCTATTTGTGACGTGTTAAGGCGGTACAGGGTGTTTCCCTAAAGCGGAGAATGTACGTCTAGTTTCAGACATGTGGGTGTGTGGCTCAGCTCGACAGACTGCCACACACACACACTGAGTCAGCACATGATGACGGTGCCATAGATCAATCAGATTCAGTTCTGTGTAAACTGCTTTAAGCCTGGCCCGTTCCGGTCTGGACACATTCCAATCAGTCCTCAAGTTTACGTTCTTGTGACGTGTGATTACTGACCCTGCTGGTTGTGACTCTCACTCTCAGGTACGTGGCTTAGCCAGGAGGCATGTTGTGACTCAGCGTGGAGGATAAACCAGTGGTCTGGTATAAACTGGAATGTGTTAAGTGGATAAACAAAGTGTTAACAAGCTGGAATGTGCTGCAGTCAACTGACTTGTATATCTGCCTATACTTATGACTTCAGTTAAATTTATTCCTTTAAAAAAGGCACTTCATATCCAAATGTCTGTTAATTGTAAAACATTTCTTTAAAAAAATGTTGGACCATCAAATGTGTGTGAAAAATAGTTTATTGCAATATTGTACTGTAGTGTATAATTTAAATAAGAATTTTTATTTTATATAGTTTCTATGGTTAAGTGCATTAGTTGTGTAAAAAGCATCGTTTGCAATTTCTGTTTCCCTCACGGTTTTTCCGGGAGACTATGTCCTCCTCGATGCCCCGAGCAAACAAGCGCACCAGCTGACCATGTACTCTGGAAACGAAAGAGAGAAAAAAAATGAAGAAAAAGATGTAAACTTGGAATGTGATGCAAGAAATAAATGCTCAGAATAATAGAGAGATATTTGACATTTCACATTCTTAAATAAAAGTAGTGTTCCTAACTGACCTGAGACAAATGTTTTCTAGGATTAAATGTTAAAATTGTGAAGTTTAAATGTATTCTTCACCTGTAAACGTCCGCTAGGATGCCCTATTACACAGTAATACAAGTCAGAAGTTTACAGGTGAAGAATACATTTAAACTTCACAATTTTAACATTTAATCCTAGAAAACATTTGTCTTAATGTTTTTCAACTTAAACCTGGGACCAAACATCAGCTCATGAGTCAACACAGGGTCATGGGGTCAGGGTTAACATCCAGGTTATAAAATGGAGAACATTAATACACTGCATTTAAAACTAACACTCCAAATCCTACAAGACAAGTGTCTTGTATGACAATGTAGTGTTAACTAATGAAAGCTGGACCAGCTGATTCCTTCTAAACTAAGTATGCATAGTTTTAGGAAACTTAACCTCAACAGGTCATAATACTTATTTCAGTTTAATTAAATGTTAATTAAGGCGGCACGGTGGTGTAGTGGTTAGCACTGTCGCCTTGCACCTCCAGGGTCCGGGTTTTATTTCCGTCAAGGCTCAACTCCCCTTTCTGTGTGTATGGAGTTTGCATGTCCTCCCTGTGCTTGGTGGGTTTCCTCTGGGTACTCCGGTTTCCTCCCACAGTCCAAAGACATGCAGGTTAGGCTAATTGGTGTTTCCAAATTGCCTGTAGTTTGTGAATGGGTGTGCAAGTGTGTGCCCTGCGATGGATTGGCACCCTGTCCAGGGTATACCCTGCCTCGTGCCCTAAGCCTCCTGGGATAGGCTCTGAGTTCCCGCGACCCTTAATACAGGATTAAGCGGTATAAAAAATGAGTGAGAGTGAGTGAGTGAATGTTAAATAAGGCAGCACGGTGGTGTAGTGGGTAGCACTGTCGCCTTGCACCTCCATGGTCCGGGTTGGATTCCCGTCTCTGTGTGCATGGAGTTTGTATGTCCTCCCCGTGCTTGGTGGGCTATCTCCGGGTACTCCGGTTTCCTCCCACAGTCCAAAGACTAATTGACTAGGCTAATTGACATACAGAAAAAAGCGGTATAGAAGATGAGTGAGAGTAAATGAATGTAATTTTTTTTCTTTTTTTTCTTTTGGATAAATAGTGCTTCTGACTGATCACCTTCATCCAATAATGGAACATTTCTATCTACATTGGAGCAGTCTCCCCACTCCTACCCACAGGGTACATGCTCAATCTAAAGCTGTGTACATGCAGTCACCAGAGCTCTATTTAGGGGAGATTGTTCGGGCAACATGTTAGGCAGCATTTTCTCCTCCATCATCAAAACACCAACTTAAAAGGAATATCTGTATATTGTGCTCCAATGGGATCTAAAAAAAGTTCTGGCTGCTTGTGGTGGCCCAAAACATTAAAACTAGAAAGTCTATATGTTACAAGGATGATAATGTTTTAAGAAACTATCATTTTAATTTGGTTAAATAGTTTTTTCTTATTTAGAAAATGACTTCATAGGTATTTTTGCTGCCCTTATCATGTATATTAATAAAAAGTGAACACTTACCTGCATAAGATTTCAGTGTACGGTAGAATCTCTCCATCACAGTTCCACACGGATGCAGCAGACCGTGTACTGGAGCACAGCCCACACAGATAATTTCTCTTCTTCCTTCCTTCATCCTTTATCCCTTGTTCCTTCTCCTTTTCTGCAAGGCATTGCTGGGAGCCTAGCCTGCAGGGCTCGAGGTCTCCGTCACACACACTCCCAGGATCCCCCATTACACCTGCTGTGATTTTTCGGCTTTCTTTCAACTTCTCCTCATTCTCCTCCTCATCGGCAATAAAGGAAAAGCGCGCTGCCTTGACCCGGTGCACCTCGACAAAGGGCAGGTCAAACTAAAACACAGAGGTTTAGGGAATTGGTTACCACTCACCCAAAAATGTTTGCTTTAATGCATTATAAATGGGCTAAAACAGAATGTATAGAGTTGCTTTTCTTTGTTTAACAATTAACCTGAGCACACAGCATGAAAATCCATTCATGCATTAAACAGATAATAATTTGATGCTTATAACCCCTTTGATCTGATCGTGTATGGTTTCGTTTACAATACAATATGTTCTAGTTCATGAATAATAAGCCTTTTAGAACTAAACAAGGGAAAAAAAGGAACAGAAAGGATCAGTGCATTAATGCCTTTTCCAAAAATGCTTGTAAGAAATGATCAGCCAGAACAGCACTACTCATATATAGAGGCACTAAACTATAGAGGGGAAACACGAACACATTCATCCTCACCTGATCCTGTGTAGTGGTGTGTCTGTGCAAGTATGTGAGGAAACCCAGGGGGTTGGTGTTCCTCACCAGGATGAGGTCACCTGTCCCGTCAGCCAGGTGTGCTGAAGGTGAGAGACCTTTGGGGCTCCGTGGGCATGAGCTGGACATGCAGGTGAGGGAGACGCACCTGAATCTGCCCTCAACACTCAACCACTCATCTGAGGGCGAGCAATGGGAAAACACAACTGAGTCAACTTAAAATCTTCGAACAGCATGTCTAAAATAATAAGTGCTCACTTAATAACCTAATAATGTAAAACAAATCTGGTCACTAAAGATCCATAACTAGCTCTTCTGACTGATCACCTTTATCCTATGGAATATTTCTGTCCATATGTCTCCGCCGCGACCCAAAGGGCTCATTATAAATTAGTGTTAAAATTACATGCTATGCACATGCAGTCTCCAGATATCAAGACTGGCTGGTCCGAATTCATAGAAACTTTTTCAGTACTTGCATATTTACCTTAAGTTTAACCTGCACCATAAGTGAAATTAAAACGTTGAGTAAAAGCGATGTTCCGGATTTAATACTCAACTTTAAAATACCAATAATTGCTTGCGCAATGTAAACAAACACCTGCAACAATATATTTTTACAGCTGAAATAACAGCGCTGAAGTGGTACAAGTGAATTTTAACGAGCTGGAGTTGTTTTAAGACAAAACTTTACCCGATCTTAATCCTTATCCGATCTCCTTTTTCAACTTCTCATTTGTGATTCACTCTCCGGTTACCGAACAGAGAGTGTATTAGGCTAAGAAGTAAGTACAACTTGGCTTAAACAAGGCATAAGATACTCAACCGTACAAAATTGTATTTCTATGTATTAACAAGTTGGACAGAGTTTTGCCGCACAAGGGGACAGGCAGACGTGTACATGGGCTCTAACCTGAAATTAAAATATCACTGATTACATTAAAGCTGAACAGCTTATGTTTAGCTTTAACCTTTTAACACTTTCTAAAAATTCTTTTCCCATTAATGATGGGTACTAACACTAGTCTTGTATATTGTGCTCCAGTGTGATCTGAAGAAGTTCTGGATGCTTGTGTTGCCCCAAAACATTAAGGTGTCACCTCTTTGTTCACAGAAAAACTAGCACGTCTAGAGGGTTACAGGACTTCCTGAGATTTCCCAAGTCTGTCTTAAATCATAACTGAGGTGCAGAGGGTTGCTTGTTATGAATTTTCCTGCTTACTTAAATTATATAAATGTCATCCATGTATACTTTATACACATATATTTATAAGTTCAGCCAAGTCTCATATGAAGCTTCTGTCACTCCACACACATTTATTGTGTATTTAGTACAAATATTACTCTCTTCTTTCCCCTAAGCTGGCCATATAGTAGTTCTGATTCTCCATAGTTTAGCTATTATTTCTACAGAAAGGCTATGAGGGAAAATAATCCACCTGAATAAACCCCAAGTTCCACTGACAAGTTATCGGTCTTATTTAGGGGTCGTGGCTCTTTTATCCCTCTTCTGTGGCTCTCTGTGGCTTTGGAAAAGAAATAATGAGTACATAATTTAAATAGATTTTATTTTAGTTAATTAATTTTTTAAATTAAATTCAAAATTTAAAGATTATGGTGATTTTTGACATTAAAATAAAACGTGTTTATTTTTTGTTGCTTAAAATATGCGTCCCAACCGCCGATGTGCAACACCCACCGGCACTCGGTTTATTTAGCATTTCACCCCCCGTTTTTTTATTTAGATTGACAGCTGACTGCACAGTCCAGAACACGCGATTAAACCGATGAGCAGACACCATTTTTGGTGGAAAATTTAAGTTCGGCTTTTTATTTTCTAAATACAAGGAGAACTCAGACATTTGGCATTTTATTTGAAAGTAACCGTCAACCCAGTGTGTTTTTTCTGGCATTCAAAATCTTTGTTGCATGCACAAATATTTTTTTTGCAGTTTACTTTGTAGCAGTTCATTAATTTCATAAATGCAATGCACTATAGTTTTATTTATGCATAGCATAAAGGTTAAAGGTAAAAAAAAAAAAAAAACGATATATGGTGCTATCTTCATTTTAGATATCAAATCTGTTTTGTGGGGGAAATGGGTCCAAGTGGCTTTTTAAGTGTTATTGATCTTGGTTCAGTTCTTTTGCTTGCGACTGTAAACAGGTGACGCGTCTTACCCTCGGACTCGATGCTGTCCTGTCTGAGCTGCCTGCTGTACAGTGAGCTGCAGCTGTCTGAGTGAGGGAACAGTCTCTCTGTGCTCTCTGAACACACTCTGCACCTACAACACACACATGCATGCTTATATTTGATAGGGAGACATACAGGTGTGACAGGGTGTCAAAAAACTAAGGTGGTGTGAATTGAGCAATAGATGTCCGAATAAGTGTGCCATCATGTAAACAAGGCCTGCTCTAAAAGCCCACCGAGCTGATCATCTTTCTTTCTTTCTTAACGCCATGCCAGCTTTTATGGCTATGTTCATGGCGAGAAGCATTTTTGTTATTCAACTACTGTAGATAAGATGTTTAAAATGTATTTTTTCCAAGAAATTTAAAACCATATTTGGGTTTACTTGCTTAAAAACTTTTTTATAAGTGTAAACAGTGTAAAACAAGTTATAAGCTGATGACATATTAAATAACAGGTCATTTCTACTTGTGCACATTTGAGTTTTCTGACACGTATACGTGTAATCTTACTCAGGCTTACTTCAGCAAGTGACTAATGCATGGACTGCTCTTGTTTCCTCAGGGATCACATTACCCAAAACAGAGACGTCTTGGACGCAGCTCCCATCAAGTAGCAACAGCTTGCAGGATGCTTTGGCCACGAGAGGCGTACGGATGCGGCATGCGATACAGCAAGACCTTCGTTTAGCCTCCTGCGCCATTGCACATTTTAATGGTATCTCTAGTGGATCGCATTTCTAACAAAGTTCTTAATTTTCCACAGGTTCTCACAGTAATTTTTTTTAGCAGTAATACTTTTACGACAACATTTCTACAAAAGTACCTTTTGAAAATGCATACATATTCTCTATTAAGTAGCATATTGTCTCTAATGTAAAAGCTAATTATGGAAAAAATATGTTTTAACCTTCTACATTAACTGTCTGTGATTAAGTCTGTGATTTCAGGAAGTAAGAACAATTCCTTGTTCTTATTGCTTGAGGCTCTGGAGACCAGAGTACCTCTTCTTAAAATATAACTTAAAGCCATTTATATGATTTCCTTTCTTTATAAAACCCTGCCTTTACCCTGACAAGCAGCGACTGTTGTCTCTGGGGCTGGAGATCTGGGAGTCCGCAGGTAGATACTGCACTATTCCCTGATAGCTCCTGTTGCACAGGTACACTAAACAACCTAAACACACAGAGAGGACACACAGGGATGGAGAGAGTAATAGAAATGATGATGTTTTGAAACTGCATTAACGTCATTTGTTTTGTTTTTTTAACGTTTGCTGGAAACAAAGTCCACCAAGACCGAGGTCATTTCAGGTCATTTCCCAAAGGGACAATTAACAAGGTATAGTTAATTTATTAAGTACATTAAAGCACATGTTAAGAACGTACAAACTATTCGCAGGACAAACGTGTGCATAAACTCGGTGTACGATACGTTATAAAGTTACCCGAGTAGTCGTATCGGAGAGGTCCCATCCAGCGGTGCCTCTCACTCTCAGCCAAGACGTCGCCATAGAAACCGTAGCCCACCAGTGAGACAGAATAACGCGCCAGTGTGGAATGATGATGGACAGAACACACGTCCAGAGGCTGAGAGTCTCCTGTAAACAAACAGTTACATCATTCAATAAATGAGGGCAATCTTCTGTTTTCAGAACAGACCTACTTCTTTTATTTACTATAAAAACATTTCCATGTAATAAACTGTATTGCGTGCAGTACACTCCTATTATAAATAATAAAAAATATTTATATAGGATGATTATTGTGTTCTTAACAGTTACACCAACAGGTTGAAGCAATTTCTTTTTCTTTTCTCAACCAGAATCTACAGGCTTATTACTTTTATAATGCAAGTATCTTCGATGCTGCTTGAACAAGTAAGTAGAATACTTTAGGAAACACCTGGACCTTTTTATTCTAACTGGTGCATTAGGACATTTTCCTCATTTCAGATGTCTTACCAATAATGATGTGCAGTGCTGATGTAACCGGATCGTTCACACCTACTGTAGCAAAACAAACACAATCTGTGGAGCCTGTGAAGAAAAATTGAAAATTCATGAAATAATCCAATAGGATTCAATCTCCTTCTCCAGTATGCTAATCCCTAACATGATAAACATTTTAATAATGGTACACCAAAGATATTGAATTCTTAATTTGATAGTTAGTTACATGACAAATGGTGTTGATTAATACTCTGCAAAAGCAGCGTTGGTATGAGTGCCAGGTGCGAGGAAAATCCCTGTTTTATATTACTGTATTGTTCTAATGTGGTATCGTATAACCCTGTAGACAAGGACTTGTATGAAGCATATTCCACATAAACAGATAAGGGAAAAAAAAATCATTAATGCGGTGAAGTTTTCTGTCAGGAGGTGTTTAGCATTTTTGACAAGCATAAACATGCTTTTCTTTCCCATAAGAAAATAGTATGTTGTACGAAAAATTATGAAAAAATTGCAGATTGATGTCCTCAAGACAGAAAAGAGAGTATGGTGGGAGATCAACTGTTTAAAAAAAAAAAATTTTTTGTTTGTTTCATGAATATTCCACAACATTTAACCTGAGTATCATTCACTCACTCATCTTCTATACCGCTTCATCCTGTATTTAGGGTCGCGGGGACCTGGAGCCTATCCCAGGAGGCTTAGGGCACGAGGCGGGGTACACCCTGGACACGGTGCCAATCCATCGCAGGGCACGCACACATACACACACTCACATTCACACACTACAGGCAATTTGGGAATGCCAATCAGCCTAACCTGCATATCTTTGGACTGTAGGAGGAAACCCACCAAGCACGGGGAGAACATGCAAACTCCATGCACACAGAGACAGGAATCGAGCCTGGCCGGGAATCAAACCTGGACCCTGGAGGTGCAAGGCGACAGTGCTAACCACTTCCCCACAGTTCTGCCTTAACGCGAGTGTAAATAAGAAAATACTATGTTGTACGAAAAATAATGAAAAAATTGCAGATTGATGTGCTACATGTGGAATAAAATATTTTAGGGCATTTTTTTTTTATGGAAATTTATCAAAGTTATTTTCATTATCCGAATCTGCTTTGCATCTAGTTACACCACATTGATTTAGTTCCCTTTAAGCAGCTATTATTTTTATTGTGACTTCTTTGCCAATAGTTCATCATAACTCGTTACAAACCTGCTGGAATGATGCCGATGTGGAGGTCGCACGGCTGCAGCATCACAGATGGGTCGTGTTCTAAAATACCCGCCTCCTGCTGGGTTCGTCCAATCACACCGTGCAGCAGCTCACTGAACATTCCATCTCCTCCTACACAAATCACGCTGTATGGGAAGAAAGGGTTTAATCAGTTATGATATACTGAGGCCTTAAAGTTCCATGCTCGATGCTTTAACTTTAACAACAGGTGCCAGTTAATGTCTAATTTAACGTGGCATGTCTCGATATGGTAATACCTACCCATCAAACCCAGTCAGATCTTTCTTCAGGATGTGGTCTCTTGCCTGATTGGCTCTCTCGGTCACTAAAAACAAAGATGTTATTTTAAAAAGGTACGTATTTTAACCTTAACTCAGAATCAGGAAACTTCAAGTTCATCAAAGTATCCGTTGGTGTTCATATCTTCTCACTGAACAAGGAACCAATACAGCCTGGGTTTCTACCGTAATTCGGTCAGCTTAATAATTGATCCAGCTTTCTCTCGCTTTCTCTTTTTCACCTGGCTCCATTTCCTTCCCACTTCTTAATAAAGACCTACGGCGTGTCACTCGAGAGCCAGGCTCGGTGAGACTTGATAACATTGAAGATACCGGAGCGGTGTTGTATGCGGCTTACCCACAACATGAGAGCTGATGCCAGCCAGCTCAAATAGAGGAGCCACTGAAGAGTGATAGATCTGCTTCGCTTTTTTCTTCCCTCCGTACGGGTTAATGAACACTAACAACCTGTGAGGGCGAGAGGGACCTGGTAGAGAGAAGACGGGTTGAAAAACAAAAGATGTAAACATGAATTAGACTTACATCATGTCACTTAAAGGGAGAATCATTTAAATTTATTTTTATTTTATTTTTTTTTAACGTATCAGTCTATATTTCTAACAGCTTAAAATAACAATAATCAATGCACATTATGTATAAATAACCCATAGGAAAATGCAATATAGAAACACCCATAGGACGGAAAAAAGAACAACATTCAGATCAACCTTACACTGGGAAAATAACATAAGCATCATTCGCAGGGTTGCAAATAAACTCTACTGATAAGCTTAAAATACTACATGAGCTTATACTTTACATTTACACTTTTTCTCTTTCAAGGTACAAGTACTGTATAATTCAAAGTTTGTAGAAAACCTGTACTCTCTTATAAAAGCTGTCCAAAATGCTGACAAGATTCTAGATATTTTCAGGATCTAAATGTTTATATGAATTTTAGGGATTTGTTTGAGCTCAATAGATTACATTAGAAAATATGCAAATGATTTCCCTGATACCAAGCCTGCCTGTGCGCTACAAGACTCTGTTTAACGATAAGTCCAAATCCATAATACTGTAAGCATTCTTTTGACGCTACTGTCAGCGAGTGAAAATAACACCTCCAATCGTGTACGTTTTTGAACCCTGACAACAAGGCATTCCAAGGCAACAAAAACAAAGTAATATGTGCTTTGCTTATGGCTGTACAGTGTCACATTTCAAAAGTGAAACAAAACACATTTTACTGCAATTCCACTTGAGCTGAGGTAGCTAATGTGCTTTGTTTAAAGCATACTACCATGCTATAAAAAACAAGTCTAGCAGCCTAAGCCCATAAACATCAACCTGCTTCTGAGAAAAAGGAAAAAAAGTATACACACAGCAAAGGTGGCCTGACTGAGAAAATATAAAGTGTCTGCAATAGGCAAATTCATTGACGTTCTGTATTCAGTCCCTCATTCACTAACATAACTCTGTATAATCTAAATCAGTCATTCTCATTTAAAATACTTTTAAAACACATGAAATCCAGGGAATACAAAAGGGATGGGAGGATGAACGGGTTTGTGGTGCTGTTTGACTCACAGTGAGTTTTGAGTGCGATACGGAGTTGTGTCACCCACTGATCCCTGAGGTCACGGCTGGGGCAACAGAACTGAGACCTGCCCAGGCTCCACAATGGCCCCTTCCCACTACTGGTACTACTGCGCTTTACGTAGAACACTAGGGCAAAGACAAGTCAAGAAGAAACCAGTTAAGCTAAGTATTTGAATCCAACTCAGTGATATGGGACACACCACTAGCTTTAGACCTTACAGGTGAAGTCTCGGTCGGTGTCCTCCACTTTCTTCTGGGGCTGGATCTGCACCTGGCCCTCCATTACTGCAACCACCTCAGAGACGGGCACTGAAACTAAGACACAAACACACACTTGATAGATGATACACTAGTTGGTTGAGTCATGAGGTCACTCTCTGGCTTCTACTTTCTTCATCACAACAACGCAAGACTTTTACATTGACTTAATTCACATGCAGGCAAATGAATTGTTTATGCAGGTTAATTTTTGGGGGGCAGAGATGTATTGAAAATAGTAGAAAAAGAAAAAAAAGTTGAGTAAAAAACATAAATACTGAACAATGTGAATATACCATATTTGCATCTCTTCGACTAGGGATGGGTGAAATGACTCTATTGCATCAATTATGTAAAAAAAAAAAAAATTGTAAAAAATATGCTTTTCCAAAATATTGTTACACCGACAGCAAATGATAGTCAGTTTCAGCTGAGTAATCTGATTGGACAAGAAGAATTCCTTTAGAGGTGATAATATATTGTAACAGCACTGGGATGTTTAAGTTTGTTCATTACACTAAGCACGAGTGAAAGAAGATTGAGTACTGAGGAGAGAGTAACTGTCTGCCAAAATCCACATTAAAAGAAGCACTTTTTCCAAGAAAACACATCTGATATCATTATCATCTTGAGCAACATTATTTAGGTCGTTCTGAATTGCCTCTGTGTTGTTTTATTTGCACCCAAGGAAGTTTTCAGAGGTAACTAGCTAAATACAAATTCCTCTGTAACCCCTAAATCAAGGGAACTGCTTGGTGTGTGAGACCATTTGATTGTACACCCTTTATAGCGCACTAGCTTTCCATTTAATGCTATTTGGAATTCAACGCCAGAACCTGGAAGTTAACTGAGCTGATAATCGGTCGCCAGCTTTACCAGTCGCAGTTAGTACCATCAGTCATAAACAACATTGGTTAAATGAACAAAAAAGTCATAATCTGGTAATAATAATAATAATAGTGTTTGTGGAACTGTTGTATAAAAATAATATCACATTTGAGTTCATGCTGAATCATCATAGCCTTAATAACTTAAAGTAATCATTTCCTGTTTGAGGGTTTTAGACATTTGCTTATGCACAGCTATCTGAAGGTCCCTTCAATCGAGTTGAGGTCTGGACTTTCACTAGGCCATTCCAAAACCTTGACATATTTTTTTTCCTTTTTTAGACATTTTGATGTAGATTTACTGGTGACCTTTGGGTCATTGTCCTGTTCAACCTAACATCGACCAAGTTAATGATGTTAGACCCGCTACAATCAGAGTATTTTTATTGTTTTTACACAAAACAAACCGAATTAAAAGTAAAGGTACTAACCTTTCAGTACATCATTGTAATAAGTTTTAATTATATCCCATTTTCGTCACATCACCCAACCCTAACTCAAGCTGCATCCAGAAAATCCTGCCTTCTTTGTAGACGGTTTCTTTACAAAGTGTAACTTTAAAGAGTGTTTAAATAATAACTTACTTCATATACTTTGTGAATGGATATTTAATTAGATAATAAATCATTTGCATAAAAGTTAACATTCTTGAAAGCCTTAAAATTAACAGAACAGTTAAAAATCATCAATCCACCAAAGTTTTATTGGGATCTCTCTCGCTCACTCACTGTCTATACTGCTTTATTCTGTATTCAGGGTCGCAGAGGGGCCTGGATCCTATCCCAGGAGACTTACTTAGAAGGCGCGGTACACTCCGAACAGGGTGCCAATCCATCACAGAGAACAAACACACACACTCATTAACACACTATGGGCAATTTGGGAACGCCAATTAGCCTAATGTGCACGTCTTTGGACTGTGGGACGACCCGGAGGAAGCCCTTCAAGCACAGGGAGAACATGTAAACTCAATGCACACAGGCACGTGAATAAAAAAAAAAAGCTATGTGTGTGTGTGTGTGTGTTAAAAAAAAAAGCCCTTAATTAGAGACCTACACTTAATGGAAAAAAGTATTTGGCTAAACCTGCAATTACATTATATGCAAATACACATACTTCATTTCAATATGGAGTCTGTCCCCCGTTAGAAGCTATAACAGCTTTCACTCTTCTTAGAAGTCAAGATTTGAGTGTTTCTGTAAGAAATCCTGCTCATTCAGTATTAAAAATGAATGAGGTCAGGCACCGATGTTGGACGAGAAGGCACGACTCGCAATATCCGTTCCATTTAATTCCAAAAGTGCTCGAAGGAGTTGAAGTCAGGGCTCTTTGTGCGGGCCTGCCAAGTTCTTCCACACCAAACTCATCAAACCATGTCTTTATATTCCTTGCTTTGTGCACTGGGGAACAGTTATGTTGAAATAGAAAAGAACCTTTACCAAACTGTTGTCACAAAGCATGGCATTGTCCAAAATGTCTTGGCATGGTGAAGCATTACGACTGCCCTTCACTGGGGATAAGTGACTTAATTGAAACACCTGAATTCAATAATTAACAGGTTTGGTCAACAATTTTGTCCATGCAGTGTATATTTAAAACATAAGGGCAGTGGTGGCTCAAACGGTTAACGCTGTGGGTTACTGATCGGAAAGTGAGTAAAGTTGACACCGTTGAGAACCTTGACCCGGTCTGCTCCAAGGGCGCTGTATCCTATCTGACCCTGATCCCTGCGTCCTATCTTAGATATGCAAAAAGGTCATTTTTTCACTGTGCTGTATAGGTACATGTGACAAATAACTGGATCATAACCATAAAAGCTAATGCATGACCTGCCTAAAATCCACATGTATATTGGAAGCACGTGTAAAATTTCTGCACCTTATTCACAATCCAAAAAAAAAAAGGAAATCAAATGCATTTGCAATTAAAAGTGGTGCGTGATGTATCAGCCATATAGACCTGAAAAGAAAGAAAAAAATAAGCCGTGTATGTGAGGAGCAGGTTGAAGACTCACCGGTGTTCTTGTCTCGGTTCTTCTTGTCCAGCTCGGTCCAGCTGAAGCGCCAGCCGCTGAGCAGCGCGCGGTGCCGCTTATTCCCGAGCCACACACTCGACTCCAGCCTGACCGAGTCGGTCTCCATCACCTCGGAAACCTCCAAGACTTCACACACTTCACTCAGTAACTCACACAGCTCTTACACCTCGCTTTAACGGTGACATTTTAACGTCCTCCACACTGCGCGCGGGTTTCCTATTAACACCTGTCTCGTGAGGGGGTGAAACAAACAAACGACCGCACGTGACCTACTCGCTATAAACTAAATATACCACAATATTAATATCTTTTTTTTTTCTTTAATAGTGCAGAAAATATAATCGATAATGTTCTTCTTTTTCTTTTTTTTTTTTTTTTGTTGTTGTTTCTTTCCCCTGTTACTGAAGTCTTGAGATTGGGGTCTAAAAAAAACTTCCTCGTGCCTACCTGACTCTGCACACCTGTACTGTGTAATTATCATACCGCGCTCTGATTGGACAGAGAACTGGTGGCAATTTGCATATACATAAGATTGTGGATTGAAAGGCGGGGCTACCTGATCCTCTCTCAGCAGTGTGCTTCAGTGTCACATTAAATAACTTACAGTAAGTGGGTTTGGAAAATGGATAAACAATTTAGTAGTGTTATACATAGTCTGACTGAAGTACGCACAAAAGTAGAGTTTATTCAATGTAATCATAAATAAATAAATAAATAAATAAATAAATATACCATGCTGCCCCCTTTCTGTCTTCAGATCACTCTCACTCAATCACTCATCTATGCTTTCTTTACCGCTTTATCCTGTGTACAATCATGTATCCTTAGAAATTATGGCATGTGGCACACTACACCCTGGACAGGGTGACGATCCATAACACACAACCCTAATGTGCATGTATTTTAACTGTGGAAGGAAACCAGAGGACACGGGGGAAACCCACCAAGCACGGGGAGAACATGCAAGTTCCATGCACACAGACCTGAGACAGAAATTGATTCCTGACCCTGGGGGTTGTAGAGCGATAGTGCCTACCACTAAGACACTGTGCCATCTGTTTTCAGATGATGAAACTAATTTTAATATGACACAAAGATAACCAAGGTAAAAAAATAAACATTTTTATTTGATGATTTGTTTCATTTATTAAGGGGGAAAGCTGTACAAACCTGTCTGGACCTGTATGAAAAAGGTAATTGCTCCTAAACTTTGTGACTGTTTCTTATTGTTGAATCATGAACACTGACCTTAACGGAGGCACATGAGGGCTGCGGTTCTTTAGATATTGTTCTGAGGTCTTTTATGAGCTCCTGGATGAACCGTCATTGTGCTCTTGAATTTGTTTGATGATCTAAATCATTTAAGTGTAAAAAATATAAAAAAAAAAATTAGGAAGGGGCAAATACGTTTTCATGGCACTATGTATGCTAAACTCAGACTTAGTAATAGGTTTAAATGTAAAAACTTATTTTGGATGCAAAGTACAGAAGAAAAGTTCGTTCTCTCCTTCAATCCTTCATATATTTTTTTGAGCTTGTGTTCTCTGTAAACACTTTTAAGTACTGGATTGACAAGGCTGACTTTTCTTAAAATACACTCTGTACAACCAGCTTTTCTTGATCACCTTGTGGTCTTCTACATGCCTCTAGTTTTTGCTTCAACAAACCTGCCTTATTCTTTGCTTGTTTTCCTGTAAAGTTTACATTAAATTATCCAGAATAAACCCTGTTAAATGGCACACAAAATAGCCTCAATTACCTTTCAGGACATTTTTTTAAATCAATAAGCTTTTAGCACACTTGTTTATAACACAATTGCTTTATTACTGTGTAGTAGCTGTTTGCACCTGAATTATAGATAATGTAAATCAGAGAAGGTAAACTAAAAGAGAGAGTGAGAGGGGGGGGGGTGATGGGGTGAAGGAATTGCAAGAAATACCAAAACCATTTTACCATTTTAAAGGGAGAAAAAAGTATTTTAAATACAGATGCATAACAAAATTACAAATTAATAAAAATCTAAAAATCTGTTTTAAATATACTTAATTATACAATATATAGTAATTAACTACTATTATTTGAATTACATAAATACCATGGGTGATAGGAAATTACTCTTGTAGAAAAACATTGCCTGACCTTCTACTGTCCAGTTTTTGTGATTTTGGGAAACTGAAGCCTCAGATTCCTGTTCTTGGCTTTCAGGAGTAGAACCTAATATGTTCTTCTGCCATTGTATCCTATCCACCTCAAAGTTTAGTAAACTAGGAATTCTGAGATGCTTTTCTGCTCATCACCATTGTAAAGAGTCATTTGAGTTTCTGTAGACACCCTGTCTGCTCCAACCAGGCTGGCTGCTCATTCTTCTCTGACCTGACCTGATTTAACAAGTAGATTCTGTCCACTGAACTGCTGCTCACTTGCTTTTTTTTTCTTTTCTACACTATTGTGCATAAATAATAAAAACTTGTCCCCCTTTGAAATAATATTTAAAAAAGTTTGAAAGCACATTCTGATAAACACAAACCATCCTGTTTGGCACCAACAATAATGCAACAGTCACAATGTCACAACGATGACATTTTTCTTTGCAGTCTATGTTTGCATGGTTTTATGCATCTGTGTGACGGAATTATTTTATGTAGGCTATATGTACAATCAAATAACAATTCTATCTATAATATTAATTATAATACTTATTATTATGTCTATTATAATTATATGTATATAGTAGTTAGATAATATATGTATATATTTATACATTAATTTATTCATTCAAATAAAAAGAAAAACTCTAATCCAATCCGCTGCAAAAAATCATTTGTCCACTGGGTGTCGCTGTTATCGCATAAGTAAGACAATTTATCCTCGGGTGATTATTGTCCAAAATTTTGAATTCTTCATCTGTATCAGAAAAAAGCTAACCAGGAAGAAAGCAGGCAACTCAGAAACCCATGTGAACTATGTCCATGACACGTCATCAGCTGTGATTTGGGAGGAGCGTGTGTGAAACAGTCAAGGTTTAATGTAATGTACTCCCCTAAAATAAAGGAGAATCTCAAAGGAGATTAAGCAAGCATATATTTATAAATTGACTTTCAAATTACCAAAAAAAGACAGAAAAGTTTGATCCTGAGCTTTTATTACTGTCTGTGTGGAGCTTCTCCTGTGTCTTTGTGGGTTTTGTCTGGGTTTCTTCCCTACTCTAAAGAATTAAGTGACTGGGTACACTAATTTGGCGCTGGGTTTGAAGGAGGGTGTGAATCTGTGTATGCATGTTGCTCTGTGATAGACCACTGTTCCATCCAGGATGTGTTCCTACTGTACCTCATACCCAGTGTTCCTGGGTGACCTTTTGTAAATCCGAGCATAAAGTAACTATTATAGATGGATAAATTAAGAGTTCTTAAACATTATAGGCAAACAACCCATAACTGATTTCATGAATATCTTGGCTATTTCAAACCTTAAACACATTACATAATGCCTAAAGGTTAGATTAACAAGATGACTAATAAAATACTTGGATATTTCATTATATTTTCGACATTATGAAATGTAAGTGACTAAAAACTAAAGGAATCTTTCTTGCTCTTCCTAGTCTCCCGGGAAATACTGTTCTAGGAAACATATTAGGCCTGACACAGAGCTGACGGACTTCTTGTATAGACTCAGGTTTTACGTGTGCACATGTGCTGCACTGTTAACACACTGACTGCATATCTTATGTACATCTGGAAAATGTAAAAACGCCATCCATAAGATAAGAACATAGGAGTTATCCCTGTCCATCAATCAAACTCAATTTTAAGCAATTTTATGTATAGGGATGTTAAGCTTGAAAAAAACTTTCTGCTGTCATTGTAATGGTTGTCGTGAACAGCGTTGCAAATAAAAAAAAAATTCTAAACTTACTTTTAAAAGTATTAACTAATCAGTAACCAATCTGTAGTGGTTACCACTGTGGTCTCGCATTACTAGTGTTGAGGGCTCGATTCCTGCCACATGTCTGTGCGTGTGATGAGTTTCCTCCAGGTACTCCAGTTTCATCCTTCAGTCCAAAGACATGCAGATTAGGTTAAATGCTGCCCTCAAATTGTCTGTAGTGTCAATGTGTGTGTCCTTCAATAGATTGTACCTTAAGCCCAAAGTCTCCTGGGATTCCAGACCCCCTCGCGACCCACTAACAGGATAGGCGGCATAAAAGATAAATAAACTAATCTAATCCAGAGGACTGGTATGCTAAATAGACCTGTGGGTGCTTTTACATTTTTACTTGCTTTTGCAAGTTACATGAGAAGTTTGTATATTAACAAGACAAGAATCCATTTAAACATAACTTGGCTAAATGTGACTCCCAATAACATTTTAATATACTGTATTTTGCAGAAACTGCAATTGCTGAAAATGTGTCTTTACTTTACTTTACTATTTACAAAGTAATGGTGAGGGTTTTTTTCGACCCTATTTTTTTTAAACTAGGCGACTAATTTGGAAAGCCCTGCTTTATTTTCTGTAGTGACTGCAGTAGTGACTGCAGTAATATTTAATGAACAGAAGAGGGCGATACAACAACCATAACTAACTGAATAATACGGTCTTTCTGTGTATAAACCCTCACTGCTTTTCTGTGGCAGTTATTGTCATTGATGTAATAATTTTGAAATTTAAACAAAACACTGTTTTCATATTGTATCGCATCAGTAACATTGTTTCCAAAAGTTACATTCAGAAATGTTAAGATTTACGGTTGCCAGATTTACTCTAAACACATCTCCGGTCTTTAAATGAAAGTTTAATTATTAATACCAAAATGAGATTTGGGATCATAAATCTAATTAAAGCATTTAATTCTCAATACTACAGGGTATTTCTATTCGTTTCGTTTTAATCCCCAGCAAACTTTTAAAATAATGGGTTTAAGTGTCACATATCTGGCAACCCACTTTTTTGTAGCCCTAGGTGGCGTTTCTTCGCTGTAGATCCGATGCGTGCTTTTTTTTCGCTCCGCTTCTCTACATCAGGCAGCTTTGCACAACTTTTCGGCTCCGTAGAATAACACAGGAAGCCCGACACAGATATCGCGACCCCCGGCAGGTTTGGGAACAGCTCCCGCCGCACACGCTCACGGCTCGGGTCGGTGGATGAGCGCGGCACGGAGACACGGCACCGCTTTCCCACGCAACGTATTAAAAAGAGGCAAAGTTTCTCGTGAAGGCGGCTCGTGCTGAGAACTTCTCGGTCCCTGTTCCGCCTGGGGGGGAAAATGGGGACTCGAACCGGAGCGCGAGGGCTTTCTCTTTTGATCCTCATGGTCATCGGGTCGCATCTCATTAACGTAAGTGCGCTATAATGTTTTAGTGACTTAGTGAGCTGCTTTGATTCATACACCTTGTGTGTGTATAAAGTGCAAAACCACTCCTTTGAGTAGGTTATCTCACTGATATCCACACAAAGTGCACGCACTGCACCACTCAGTGACCCTTGCCTTTCTTCAGCTGGTGCATTCTTAGAAAATAAAGGGTGCCAAAACTTTTTCATTGTAACGTGTAAGAATTTAAATGCAGCTTTTAAGCTAAGATGCAGCCTTCACCATATAACCCCAGTTGTAATCCTGATTAGTGCTAAAGAAACACACACACACAGTGGTTCAGGTTAACACATACACACTGATTTGACACTGATTATTGTGCGCCTTCTGCAGCGTCCTTCTCCTGATCTAATCTCGTCCATAGGAACCCAGCTATTCATAGACGTTGTGCATGCCTGTAAACTTTCCCAGCTTTATTTCCATACACACACACTCTCGAGCGTGAACACCTTGACTGGTCGTAAACCTTCTTTTTTTTTTTGCCACCTTACACAGAAAAGGGCTTTCACGGTTTAATTGGAATGCAAAAGGACCTAATGTCCACCCTTGAGGCACTCCGCTTTGTTGAGGGTTATATTACTTAGGTGGTTAACTCAGTCAAGCGAGCAATTAGCTTTAATGATGCCTAGCTGCGTTCTGTCTTGTTCGCCAATATGGTCACTTTAGAATTTAAAGGAACCACAATTGTAAAGTTTTTAAGAAAGTAATCCAACAGGAAGGGCAGTAGAGCTTTGTCAAATTTTTTTTTGTTTGTTTTTTGTCAAACTTTTATTTATTAAGGAACAACATGTCTTATATTTTTTAGATGAACACTTTGAATATAATTAATTGTTATCCAGGAAAATATTTATTTTTACTCTTAGGAAAAACAAAAAACAAATAAGGGTATTGTGATGCACTTCGAACCAAAGAATGAGCTACTTGTTTCAGATCCCACCACCTGCTGTAGTACATACCATTGACCAAGATTCACAATAAATCCTTGTGCAAAGCTGTTACATTACGTTTCTACAGGAATCTAGCTCGGTATGGTTACGCGATTTACAAAATTAACATCACAATTTTTTTATACATACATTGAGTTTGGGATTTTTAACTGTGATCTCTAACTATTAAATTTACCATTTTGTATTTAAGCATATTAATCTAGGTTAAAAGCAAACAATGACAAAAAGATCACTGCAAAACAAAAATTATATATATATATATATTTTGCTATATGTTACCTAATAAAAATTGTGGCCTTTTGTGATTAGATAATTGTGTGGTCGTGCAGCACTGTAGCTATGACATAGTTAATATTTTCATTTGCACCAAAGGACCAAACCTTAAATAATAAGCAACACGTTTTTGTTGATTATGCAAATGCAACCTTTGCTAGGTTTATTTTGTACTGTGTTACACTGCTTAACTACAGTAGCTGAACATGAATATTTTAACATTATGTTAGCTATCTCTTTTTTTGGCTTAGTCAATTAAGTTTGGGGGGGAAAAGAGTATTTCAGACTGGACAGCACAGTTGTGTATTCATTCACTTTAGGGGCTAACTAAAACATTTACACAGGTTATTTTATCAGCATTTAGATACCGCTATCATTCTGTCTAGGAAAAAAAGGGCTGATTAGAGACATGAATGTGCCTTAACTGCAGAAAACAAGAATTGATTTCAGAGGTTTGGATAAAACAAAAAAAACAAACAAACAAACAAACAAAAACGAGCTCAGACATGGTGTTATAAATAAATAGAAGTCTTAATATGAAATTTAATAACTGTTTATCATAAGTTATATATCACCAGCTGTATTGGAAATTTCTACGATGGAATGTCTATTTAGTGTTTAAGTCTGTCTCGTTATAATTGATTAAAGTGCAAATGTCACTGCATAACAAAAGGACTTTACACATCCTTTTTTTTTTTTACTGATTCTTTTTAAACAGAAAGCTATTGTACACACAGTGGCTTGATCACTGCATTATCCAGGATAGGGACATCATTATTTTAACTGTAGCTCAACTTTACTACTTATAACATGACTTATTGGATTGAATTGAGCTAGTTTCTAAAAGCAACCCAGCTGCGCAATTGGAATTTCAGTGGGTCGTAAATATCCACCAGCTCCGACAAAATGGCAGTAAATGCTTTTTATTATCTTTTAGTTTACTAGCACATCCGAGTCTTCCCCGCCTCTCTGTTAGCAATCAGGTGGTCGGTAATTGCTACTGGATTCTTTGCTGTGCTTGGCCGTGCCGGTGATTTCTCTGCGGTGGAGCTGTAAAAAGGTCCTGATGGAGAAAGAGATGTAAAAATCGATTGAATAAGCAAAGAATGTAAACGAGCTGAACTTAAACCAATGATATTTATTTCTATATAATAAAATATGATATAATATGATATGATAAAATGTAATATAATGTAATTAGATCATGATTATGTATATATAATATAGTACAATTGAGAATTGTTATTCTTTTGTGTGGCAATTCATGTCCCGCCTATTCAAAATAGATGTTATTATTATTATTATTATTATTATTATTATTTATGTACGTTTGCATTTGAGATGGTAAAATTTTCTAGTACCTCTATAATCCTACAGGTGGTGCGATATAAGCTATTCACACATTGGCATGCAGCATAGTATCCTGTGTGATGGGAGCAAATTATTTGCTTAAGTTTGTTTAGAATTGTAACAACATATAAAAAAAAGTGTATATTGAATCAATATATTTATAAAATCCTGATTCTAATATTGCAACACAGACTGAATCAGCACCAAGGTATTGTGATCAGATTGTATCATGTGGTCCCTGGTGATTCCCATCCCTAGTATGCACCATTAAAATAGTTGTCTAACCCTAACCCAAGTAAACACTTGTGTGGAATTTAGCTTTTTTTTATGTATAAGGCTTTTGCATTAACTTGAGATTTTAAATGTTTAACCTTTAAGTTTAGACTTAACCTGCCTACATGGCAGAGGCGTCCAGGCTTTTAACCCTCGGCAAGGGTAATTTAAAATCCTTTAAAGCCTTTGATTAATAATTTATTAGCAGGTTGTTAAATTGATGTAATGCATACACGTGTACTCTGTTTAATGGCACTTTTTAATTGCTCACAGAATAAAGACATTGCGTAATAACTGTTGGCTTGGTCAAATATAGTAACTCCCTTAAATAAAAGGTGTATCCATGCTGGATCTGTCTAAATCTGTATTTGTGTAGTGCCCCAAAGATTCTGATCTCTTTGTGCATTCAGATTTGATCCAAAAGTGGGCCTGGTCCATGAACAATTCCAAATTGCATGACACTGATAGATTCGTGCATCGTGGACTCTAGATTCAAATCTTGGTCTTAACGCATAACCGTGTGCAGTAGGCTAAAGAGGTCTTGTTTGTGCTTCTAGAACCTGAAAATGCCTGAATGGCTTGCGTTGTTCCGAGCAAAACTACATCGCTAAGTTTTATGATGAGTGAGTTAGAGGACCGTCCTGTACAGGCCATAATTTGGCGCTTTTATATTTGGCATGTTCCAGTCTGTTTAGGTCAGAGCTAAAGTTATCCTGTTGCTTCATGTGCTTTTTGGTTTGGTTTCACACTGTACAGGTGATTAAATCAACCAAAAGCCAGGAAAAAAAAGATGTTCAAAAAAGATACATAAAGGTTTGCAGAAAATCTTAAAAATCACCCAAGCGTGAAGTGAAGTGAAGTGCTTACCTCCCTGATTTAAAGGAACTGCATTAAGGAGGAACCGCAGAACAGCTTGGTTTAAATAGTCTAACTGATGCGTAAGTGGTGACGGCTGTCGCTTCTGCAGAATCACACTTGCCATGTCAACTTTCCGTGTTGACGTGCACGCACTCTGGTGGTGTCTAGCACCCTCATTATGACCATCAGCCACTATTATAGTCCACATTCACTCCCAGGTTATAACGCTGCATGCCTTCGTGCCAGGATGTTGTGACCAATCGGTTTCTATTTTGCCGCATATCATCCTTTAGGCCACCTTGTATTACCAAGATACGGTATAGATCCGAGATCCCGGGACCCTCAGCAGAGTTGTGTGTGGGACTTCTTCCAAATGTAAACCTGTTTTGTGAATTTCGTGTCAACTTTATGGTGGTTTATGGTTTCACACTCAGGGTGAACACTTGGGGATTAATAAGCTGCATTTTTGAAATTCATTCCCATTCCTGACTGTCAGTGGCATTCCCAAACCATCCCCACCCCATGCTGGGATATCTCGCCAGCATTCCCACCAGATGCCCTCAGGCCTTATCTCACACTTGGCACATACTTCGCACTGAAAATGAATTGATTGTAAGAACAATCCATTACCTTGGCAGATAACATAAGAAGTTTTACTTGATGGTTTATATTGTACCTCGTTACTTAGTTTTTTGAACTTGGGCATATAAGAGATTTGTAATTTTTCTGCATATCTGGAAGAGTTAACATTTTCATGTAAAATGCACTTAAACAGAATATTTGTGAATTTACGTAATGATAAATTGCCAAACTTAACAAAGTTGCCTTACATCATGAAAATTACACCATAATAGAATTTGCCTTGTTGTCAAACAAAAAGATAATGTCAGAGAGATTAAAGATTTGTAAATTTTAGAATACTAGTGTGATGAAAATTCTAATTCAGTTCTTGAAATTTCTTGAAACTTTTTCAGTCGTGTTTTAAAACTTTTAATTTGAATTTTTTTATTTCAATTAATCAAAATCTAAGTCTAATGATTCTAAAAATTAACTTGAAACCTTGCACCTACATATAAACAATTAAATAACATCAGATGTCACTTAAATACAGTTACGGATTTTAAATATAATTTGTTCATTTTTCATTTAGTAATTCATTTTTTAATTTAGTAAAGTATTTAAATGGAATTATGCAACATTTAATTTTTAGGCGGTTTTAGATATTCAGATTAGACGTTCTGCTTTATTCCCTTTTTTATTTTTGTATGGTCTGGTGAATAAACAAACACATAAAAATTTTCCCCTAATGTGACCTCATAGAAGAAGAACCCCCTCCCCCTGACACATTGCTCAGCCCTGCTGAGGAGTGAAATAAAAGGAGTTTTATATATAAAAAGAATGCATTATTCGAGGGTTTTTTTTATCTGGAGCGCACACACACACACACACACACACTTTGGTTGAGCTCTGAGGCCTGTGTTAACTTGTTACAAAAATAGAAAAATATGAGACCTTTAAGGCATGTCAGTCTGTTAAAGGTCATTTAATTCTCTGTTATGCAAACAATAACAAAAAGATTTCTTCACGAGTGACTACATTTACAGTTGGCACCATTACTGCTCCATGTCAGTGCTGTGTAAATTATTGTTTAAAGGCAACTCAAATTTTAGTAAGGATTCTACATTCCTAAATCTTTGAAGATTTGCATGAATATTAATATTGTGCAAGTCTAATGTAAAGCTTGTATACTGTTATGTTACCGCACATAATGTAAAAGTGTATGAATATGAACAGGAGTCTTACACAAGGACAAACCTCAGTGTGGGAAATTAAATTTGTCATGGTTGATTAGAGTGAATTCTTTCCAGACGTGTTTATTTGCACTCGCTCCACTCTAACCCCTGGTGTCTGCCTCAGAGCAACTCCGCTGTTCAAAGCGTAAGTCGTTCTGTAAGTCGTTAGTGAGTAAAGTAGAGGTACATTAAACCCTGGTGCTTTTTTTTTTTTTTTTTTTTTTAAGGCCACATTATGCTGGAGCAAGAATTAAAGAATAGCCCATTTCACAGTGCACATTGTTTAAATACAGGATACAACAGTAAGAAATGGAGTTGGTTATTTTACAATAACAAAAAAAAATTTTTTACTTCTCTTACGTCACATTGTTTTGCAATTTCTGTTTACTAAAAACAGCACGTCATACCTTTGTACATGGTGTGTTCAAGTCAAAGTCAATCCTGGCTGAGGCAGCTCGGAGCCCACTGCAGTCATTCCCGTGAACATTCAGCGATCCAAATATCTGATTCTTTAAAATCGACGGATAACTTGTCGCCAGCTCGTGAAAGAGACACATCTGTCCGTACACACAATCCTCCACCAGCACCACATGCACATTACAGAATGTGCTACATCCCCGTACAGTCCTGACCTCGCTCCAAGCCTTTTCCACATGTTTGGGCCGTTTAAGGAGTTCCTGGGAGGCCGGGGTTTCAGTGTACAGTTTAATATTAGGCCTACTTTTATAAGCATTACTGCAGTGTTGTTAGAGTTGTCCTGTATTCGTCCAGCCCAGTATTGATGTTGATTGGCTTATATTTAATGTTTTCTAGTTTTCAGCACTTGTGCTTGTACCTGAGCTGTAATATTTTAGCAGAATAAATGAAAACCAGTGTTTGTGTGAAGAAACAAGGCCAAACCAAACATTCCAGGATGCATGAAAAGCTGACAGCTCTGTGTTTGTTCATCCTGAAGTGTGAGGTGTGTCTGTAGTTTAGATTGAGGTCGGCGAGCTGAATAACTCACTATCAGACCCCACAGCTTGTGAGAATATCCACATACCACAGTTTTAATTACAGTATGTTCAGCCAAACTATTTACTCCAACCTCTCTCACATCTGCATCTCTGTCTGGTGCGATCAAATCAGCTCGTGTCTAATCTGTGATGCGTGGTTGCGGGATCCTCGGGCCTTTCATCTGTGAGCCGTTCAGAGTTAGGGGACAGACTGCAAACACAGCTGGCACGCCGCTCCTTGCAAGTGCGGACACGAGTTAGCGCTGACTCGCATCAGCGCCCGATGCAGGAGAAGACCTCACACCATTGTCTTTCATCCAACACACAAATACTACAACAACCCCCCCCCCCCCACCCCCTCCCGCACCACCACCACGAGCCACCTGCTGTCAGACCCTCTTTACGTCACACTGAGACATTCTGTCACGGCGTCAGATCAGACAGCAATGCTCTCGGCGTGTGGCCGGAGGTCTCCGTGATTGAATCAAAGGCAAAACTGCCACCCAAGTCTTGACTGCTGGTGGCTAATAAATTTAAGCTACTGTACGCTCGAAATAATGTACTGTACATTTACAGTCTGTCTGATCCTGCAAAGCCAAATAAAACCGCTTGGCTAAGTGAGAAGTACTTATTATCTTAGAAATAGTGGACGGTGTTTAAAAAAAAAATCTAAAACTCAACTTTTTTTATGATATTTGTATTGGCTCCATCTATTGAATTCATTATCTATCAATAATCGATTAAGATTTTTCTAATTAGTCATGAGACCCAAACAGTTTAAGCAAAGAAAGTAAATTATTTTAAAAGAAAAAAAAACTAAACCATGGTGTAAAGGACCACGTTTGATCAGCTCTCTCCATGTGGTTTAATTGTGAAGATTAATCATGTCGCATGTTTATTGCCGCTCTATGTGGATTAATTTGGCCGCCAAAGAGAACTGTTTTTCTGCGCACAAATTACATTTTCGTTCGCTCAAACTCTGTGGGCTTGTCAGAGCTGCCAGGTCACATTGTTTAAAAAAAGCTTATGAAACACACCCAACTAATATCAGTTCTGCAACTCGTACTGTAGCTCAACTATTTACACTAAGTGCATTCTTTCACTGGATTTAGCCTAATGTTGGTTTCCAGCTCAAAACACATTTTTTGGCCAAAAGTAATAAAAGTAGCTACAGGAAACCCACCCAATCTGGCATCAACGCTCGCACGACATTTCACAGCCTTGACAAGGCCAGAACATCAATACCTTCTTTCTATCAACAATACTGATTGAATAAAATAGCCAGGGATGATTTATTATTATTATTATTATTATTATTTTTTGATATATCTGTAACACTGTTAAGCTGTTAAATACTGCTGAAGTCTCCATCGAGTCTGCTGGGATAAAACAAAATCAATGTCCAATATTGCTTATTACTGTACCTTAAGTTCAAGTGTATGAATGCAATGCAAATCTAATAAACATGCAAGCTACGGAGTATTATTATGCAAAACAAAGGTTATCTGTTAATAATGTTTAACATCCCTGAATATGCATAGCATGTAGTAAACCTTTGACCCAGGTTTCGGGTCTGAAAGTCATTGAACCATACTAATTATTATATACTATGATTAATATAGCACCATGGTTTGCCTTGTGCTTTCGGCTACGGTCCAAAAGCAATCAACATCTTCTGAATAAAAAGGGTTTGAACAATTTAACAACGATTCCTAGCCGACACTATGTACATTCCGAGTAAGCGCTGCAGCAGTAATGCTAATAATGAGCGGTTCCTGCTAATTCTGACTGGGATCAGGATCAAGCTAAACACCACCTCCATCATGTGTGCTTGTCTTGTAAAAGCCGTTTGCAAACGGAGCTGCCGGCACACTGTTTTATTTCCTTTAATCAGAGACGAGCCTTAACCTGCCCTGAAATGAAAAGCACTACCAATCTGAGGTCTTTGCAGGCTGGTTGGTTAAATTGTTCTCCTGGTGGGGTAACATGCGAGCTTATCAGATCTAGCAAAAAAACAAAGCAGTGAAAGGTAATATTTCGTAGAAAGACGCTGTAGCTATTTCAGTAATGTCACCGCTGGTTGTGTCACATACTATACATGCATGGTTTCTGAATACTGATGTACTGTAATGCAGGGTTTGGATGGTTGAAAACTGACTCTAGTCTTTCATTGCTACCGTTTCATTTCAGCCCGCGTTAGCCATAACAAACCACATGCGAAGTTTGTAATTTACCATAGAGCTGGATTCTTTAAAAACCGAGCTGGTCGTGGTTCGACTCCACAATGCTCTCGTCCTGCTGAGACTCACTCAAGAGGCTTTAGATAAAGCGACAAAGCAGTCCTGCAGTCTGGGGTGCATTAGCATGTCAACACCCCATGTTTGACAAGGGACCACTTCGTCACGTTTCTGTGGCAGTGATTGAGGCAGTGTCGTCTAACAGGATGAGGTCAGGTCAAGGTTGGGATCGAGTGTATTGTTTACTAGAGCTGAGTGATGGGGCCACATACAGTATGTTGGCATGATAAACTACTCTGTATTGATTTATACGGATAATTATTAGAATGTACACAAACAGTTTTTAAATAACGTATACACATATGGACAGGTAGATATACCAAGTCCTAATTACTGTAATTTTTTTTATCAGAGCTTAAATGAATACACAAAACTACATTCTACATTCAGAGTACGTCATCATCTTTAGCCATGAAATAAGTTGCCAAAAAATAAGAAATCCCAATCTTCAAAAAAAAAAAAAAAGGGACCCCAATCTTTTGCTGCTTTCCTACTTAAGCTTTCATGTGTTGCACATCAGAAGACCAATTTTGTTAACGAAGCATGCCACTTACACCCTGTAGCCATGACAACCATAACTCTAACATGCACAGTCGAGCAACCATTCTCGTCCATCATTCTCTGGCCCATCATGCCACTTTGAACTTCACTACTGCTTAGGTTCACTTTTATGGTTTTCTCAAGACTTTGAAGATTTAAGGCACTTTTCCACCAGTCACAATTGATTTGTACCGTGCCCAGGAGTGATTGCTAAGCCCTCCCCACTTCCCCCAGACAGCGTTATTATTCTTCATACTCTTGTGCACTTGTGTATTTTCACCCTCCAATACTATAGGTGGCAGTAGGCACCAGGTTGGTTTTCGAAACAAATCCAGCTTTGAGGACGCCTCTTACGGCAGTGGAGGCTCACTGGGATTAGGGATCTGGGTTACTGATGAAAAGGCATGGATTCACCCCCCATCTATTCCAAGCTGCCACTGTTGGGCCCTTGAGCAAGGCCCTTTACCCTTTTTGCTCCCTATCCTGCTTGACCCTCCGCTCTGACCCCAGCCTACTAACAAGCTGGGATATCCAGGAAAATCATTTTACTATGTTGTAAAATATAAGGCAACATAGTTTCTATTTTTCTATATGATGTACTGCATTATAATGCTTAATTCAGGATGTCCTGATGTCCAACGCTACTTTTTCGCATGGGGTAATGGTGGCAACGATACTGGTACACACTTTTATAGTCATGTGTATTCAGTTAGTGTAATAAATCGGTAGTATTCACAGACTTTGTCGGGACCAGACAGCGGCTCGATTTGCATTTTGGGGTAAAATGCACTTTCTCATCCTTCAGATATCCGAGAAAGTTAGTGGCCTAAAGTACAGATAACCCACCCTTATCTTCACTTTTGCTCTCGGGGCTCTCCCTCTCTCTGCACTTGCCGTTCTGCCATAGCTTGACTGATTCTGTCAAGTCAGCAAAATCAATTCAAAATGACTGTTAAATGTCCCGCATAACCCGACTGCAGATTTTGGAATAGAATATTATAAAACCAGCTCCTTGTGACTGATCGCACAGTATTTGAGAAAATAAACATTCAGCGTAAATTGTCAAGTCCTTAAATTGTCACAGGAAATTGGATTTGTGACTAATTGGAATGAGTCGAGCTAACAGAGGGGGTGAGTGCGAGAACACTGCCCACTTTGAAGGGTGTGTATATATAGATATATATGGGTGGGATGTTCCCATGAGGTAAGGCTTATTTTTGGCATTTTGCCCCGCTGGGACTGCTTTCCCCACCCTACCGGTCTTTACTGTCTGCATCCTCCCTGTGCCCTAATTAGGGAGGAAGTCTGACCAAACTCTTTGCTCCGTATTCAGCTTTTTTTTTTTACCCCAGGGTCAACCATGTGGCTTTGATGTCCACCCGTCAAGCAGATATTGTTTTGCCGTAGCGCTTCACCTGATCAGGAAACCAAAAGGCATAACCTGCTGACTCATCATCCTGTTTGGGAAATGCCATCTAAAATAATATATGGGAGGGGGAAGCCCAAATTCCCTGCAGCAAGTTTAATCAGGCTTTCCTGTGGAACTTCTAAGGTGAAGATAAGACAGATGTATATAAAAACAGTGGCGTCTTATTTCTTTTCCATTCCCCCCCCCCCCTTCCATTTTTTTTTTTCCACGAACATGTCCTGTTTAAAGGCAAGCCATTACAGAACACCTATACCCAGCACTTTGCCTTAAAGCAGACATGTTTGAACTGGAAATGATTCATCCGCTTAAGAGCCACCTGCTTTTCGAGCTGCCAAAACCACATCCCACAGTACATTCATCCCAATGCCTCATATTTATATTTCCATGAGGGAAAAGGATTCATTTCTATACAGATGCAATATTTTCCGCGTGTTTTGCCGATGCTAAGCGCAAGATTCTTCGACCAATCTGAATTTTCTCACGGAAAGAAATCCTCAATGCAACCACTGTTGAAGTGTATGTCACTGGTAATCCTATGGTAACACATTTGACTTATTTTTCTTTAAGCACACAAGGATTGGACTTGTATTTAAATCTGATCCATATATGCATGTGTTTGCATGCATCTATTGCATCTATTGACCGTGGGAAGGCTTGACAGACTTGCATTTGGCAGACGCTTTTATCCAGACCGACTTGCATTTAATTCATTATACACTCTTGTGTCTCAACCCGCCACTCATTTTTTTTCATAGAAAATTTACATCAAAGTATATCGATGTAAAAGAAAGGAATGTAAACAAATGTTTTACTGTGACAGGCTGCAAAGTTAAAAAGTTATTATTTAAAAATGAACAAGCCTCAGCAGCAACCTCATTTCCCCTCTTGTCTGTTCCAACCACTTAGCTTTACCAGTATTATAATCACCGGCCTGATCATCTTATGCTTGAATGACTTATGGGTCAATGTTTGGTTTTTAAAATTAGAGAGAAAGAAAATGGAAAAAGTTAGTCAATGCAGTAAGTCATTCAGGAAGTCTGGAGAACTTTTCCTCTAGACTTCTTTAAAATATAAGGAGTTTTATGTCTTTGGGAGCAAAATATAAAGAAACAAGGACTGAGGGCCTAAGGGCCTATTGGCAGCTCGATGATCCAGGAGTTTAAACCCATGACCTTTCAATCAGTATTTCAACATCTTAACCTTTAATACAGCATCAAAATAATACAAAACATGTATGTTTTGTGAGCTCGAGCCCTAGGCAAAATCTAGGACTATTCTTCCGTGTTTACTTTATTCCACTCACAAATGTCTCATCAGTAAGAAAGCTGGGAAAACATTCAGTCTAAATACCTCAATCAAGGCCCAAAGTAGTTAAAACAGATGTTATAGTGTACAAGTGTGTGTGTGTGTGTGTGTGTGTGTCTCCGATCGAAAGATGAGTGCTGACACGAACACCAAGAGAGAAAGCTCGATCTATGGCCCCGATAAGGAAAGAATGCGAATCATGACTGTGTTCCTTGGCATCTCCAAATCACATCAGCTGCTGTCTATTAAATGTCCTCCAGGCACCGTGTCAAATCCGTCCTCGAGCGAGCAGTTCCAGGTCAATGCTGCTCCAAAGTGGTTCAGAAACTCGTCATGGATATGACTTTGAAGGTAGTTAGAGAGAGAAGGTAGTTAATTTAGGGAAATTTCAGAGTAGCAACATATCGTGCATGCGAATATGATCGTGTCATGCGGAAAATGGAGCAGATATTATGCAATAGGAAGAATGATGAGTGTAATACCCAGGGGCTTACAGCTGTAGCATTTAAACAAATAGTATCAGTAATACTTCCTTAACATGAGCAGAGGCAGTCCAGCTGTTTCAGTGTTGCATAAATGTCAATAAGCATCTGCCAGATTTTGTATTAGAACTGATTTTAAAAAATGAGGATGTGATTTACAGATTTTCTGGGTGTTTTTATTTTTATTTTTATTTTTTATAAATACTAAGTGTCCCATAATCAGTGTTGGGGGACATTACTTTTTAAAGTAACTAATTACATTACAAAATTACCTTCTTTAAAAAGTAATCAGTTACATTACAGTGTTACTTTCTGATAAAAGGAACTAGTTAGAGTGCTTTTCCATTGCAGAAAATTAGAACTTCTTTGTGTGCATGTTGTTTTAGTTAAGACCTTTATAATTATTCTACCATCATCACTCCGCGAGGTTTGGCCGAAAGTACAGTTCATCATGATTCACCATGAGTTTTGGCGCTGTGATCAGGTTTCCATGTTTCCGCGCGTCGGTCCTCGCATAGTCAAACTGCATAGGTGAGATATGGGTATAACAGCGGGAATAACAGAGGAGGATGGGATATCGGGGGAGGAGTGTATAGGACGACTTTTACACACACACTAATGGATTGGGAATGACTGCTGTCTGGATCCCGGATTACATGTTACAAAAATAACTAAATAACTGAGTACTTGAATGGCGGACCTAACGTGTTAGACTACTCGTTGCATCAAAAAAGTAATCCAGGTACTCTAACTCGTTACACCCAACCCTGCCCATAATTTCATCTCGTTTTGGGAACATGGTCATTAACCCTGTTAAACAATAGTAAAAAAATATTTGCCCTGGACCGTTACCCAACTGAAGTGTTTGTGGCTTTCATACAAGTGCGTGTGTACAGTTTAGCCTCCACTCACACCTCGTATTGACTTCTAATGTTGGTGTCTCTTAAAACGGGCAAGTCTCTGGCTGCTCATCCACACCACGGCGCCATTAGGCGAACAATATGGATGCTCAAAGCATCTTTTGTTTTAGCACCTCTTTTCGTGCTTCTTAAACTGTAGACATAATAAAATGTTTTGCCTTACTCTTACTCTCAGCTCTTAACATGAAGATAAAGAAAGTGATCTTATCATGTTCCCTTAATAGTTTAATAGAAAAACCCTGGGGCCTAAAGATGTGGTTATCCTGCTTTTTTCAGAACTCTTGGCTTTGACTCGTCCTCCTTAAGTAAAAGTGTATATCAAATATAAACTTTTGTAACTTAAAAGTAAACACATTACCTTGGAATGTACCCATTCCCATCCTGCAGTGGAACAATTGTCCAGTACTAGGCTTTATCACCACCTAAACCGAACCAAATTCGAACAGTTATCCTTTTAAAGCGCCCAATTAAACAGACCCTTTCAGCACTGATTTATGACTAGCTTGAAGCCCTAATGGTTTTTAGGAGCGCGAGGATCTTTTCAAATTCATGTCCTTCGTATAGGATGTCCTTCTGGGCCGGATTTGTGGCCTTGATATGACCATGAAGGACGTTTCAAGAGCACACCATTGGCGCAGGGACAAAAACCCGGTCCTGGGCAGATGTCTCAACATGTACAGCCTGTTGTTATCTGGGTGTGGGGGTTTTCTAGTACTTGAGAACTTTTGGGATGGAGATTTAGTATATGATTACAGAAGAATGGGCACGGTTTTTGTTTGTTCTATGAGATTGAGAGAGAGGTCGTCCCCGTCTGAATGGCTAGTCAGAACAATTTCCCATCATTTCAGCATGTGGAATTTGTGGAATCTCCTGACTGGATGTAGTGTGCTGTCACCGTTTTGGCCAAAAGATAGGCGGCTAAGATCCTGAACAGTGCAGCTGGTGGTGAAGTGATGGCGTGCTTTTATAGTAATGCATCACTAAAATTACCTGTGTTAATGTTGATTTAAGATTAGGGCATTGAGTTCCTTAGATCTGCATCGGCCTGCTTGAGGGACAGAAATGTTTAAAAGAACAAGTTGTTAATTTGGTTCTAGCCAAATTTGGACCCAAGCTTGGCTGAGAGCTCCGATTTGGCAAGTTTTTTCACATAAACTGTTTTGGTATCTGTGTGCACTTGTAATTACCATGGCGGAAATAAAGCCCTTTACATCTGCTTCTAATGAATGGGCAGATCGGGCCCCTCGCTTTCTTGTACCCTCGGCTGGGATGCAGATGTTATGACCTAGAGGCGATCCAGGGTTTTGTTTTTTAAAAGCCACCTTTTAAATGATAGCTTGAGCACACAAATGAGATGCTTGGAGATGGGCAACTTGACGAATCGCCAAAAGATGGTGAAGCTATCACCGGAGTTATCTTATCTCAATGACCGCAGGCTAATCTGCTTTCCTTTTTGTGAGTTCTATCTCTTCCAGACGTTTATAAGCTGTAAACATCTGCACCGTGGAATTGTACCTCCTCAGGTTTCCTCTTAATGTTACGTGTTGGTTACGTACACAGCAGTTATTGTTCCGTGCTGCGTTTTTAAGCGGTTGTTTATTTTAGACTAGTGAGGAAGGAAGGCTAAGTAAGACACGGGTAATGTTTAATTTTAGTCTGGTTTTTATCAGGATTTCAGAGCACTTGAGTAGGTGTGGTGCACCGGGGCTTAACCTTGATCTTAATCTTTGTCTGCAGCTGCACAACATTATGATTTATGGTATCAGGAGTGAAAGAAGTCGGAGTAATTTGTAGATTTACTTGTTCGATTGATTAAAGGTGCTCAGTGTTACATTTTTCTTGCAAAGCGGAAATAAAAAAATAAAAATCCTGTAGCTCTGAAACTGTTATTTGTCATGCTTTGAGAAGAATTATTCAAATGTGAGAGCTTCTATTAAGCTTATTTATTCATTCGCTAACTCAACGACATAGACATGGTATTTCAACACGCTTTCCTATTAGACTTAATTAGACCTCGGAGCAATTTGGCCAATCTTCAAATAGCATCTTTTAACTTTCCTATATGAGTAAATACCACTCCTGATTCTTTCAACCCTTTATTTAATTTACCTATATAAAAGAAAAAGTGTTGCCCCAGGGTAAACTTTTTTTTTTTCATGTTATACTGTTACAGTACATAAGGCACTGTTTGCCCATCATAGAAATGCCTTGGATTTGCAATAGGAGTTTTTTCCCACAAAAGAAGTACCCATGTGAAGGACCTTTTTTGACAATGTAACTGTCCCATGTGATCCGAAAGCACATTACTGTTGGATTTCAGCCACACGAAATGACACACAGAGTAAGAAACATCCCTTATAAAAATCCCCTGTTGACCTTGGACAAGTGCTAAGTGTGAGTCAGTGTTTATCTCTCGCCTTGCAGCTTTTTCCCGCTTTTCATTTACTACCTGACCCTTATCCAACACTCACAGAGCCTCTTGTCTGCTCCGAAGGTGTGACCTGAATTACTCTTTTAAGGCTGAGTGTTTCATAAACATGGATTTTATTTAATGTTACAGTCATGAGATATTACAGTTATAGTTATGTGTAATTTGACCTTTTCATATTCGGTTAGATTGGTGTCAGAACCTGAGGCTGTGCCTCAAGTTGGCATGACTACTACTAAGTATAAATACTTACTTGAAGTAAGAATTCTTGCCTTAATGGTACTGTAAATTCACCGTTGACTCTGTTATGCTTTCCATAATTGGTATAATTTTTTAATTTTACTACATGTGGCCCCATTGGTCTAATTTAATCGTTTTGTTTTTTTTTTTATCTTAATGTTTGAAATACCACAGTTGCCATGAGTTAGGTTACACAGCAAACATGTGGACGACGGTGCTCTGGTTAGATGAGACCAAAATTGAATGTTTTGGCTAAAAGCAAAAAACGCTATGTGTGGCGGACAAACAAACACTGCACGTCAACCTGAACACACCACCCTATTGTGAAACATGGTGGTGGTAGCATCATGTTGTGGGTATGCTTTTCTTAAGCAAGGACAGGGAAGCTTGATGGAGCAGAATACAGAGCAATCTTAGAAGAAAAACTGCATAGGTTCACCTTCCAGCAGGACAACGTGGAAAGATGTGCAAGGCTGGTACACGAAGTCATGCAGATATAATCTCTAAGAGTAAGATGGTTCTACAAAGTAGTGACTCAGGGGGGATGAATACAAATGCATGTCTCACTTTGCAGAAATTTCAAAGTATAACATTTTTGTAAACCATTTTTCATTTTCCTTCCACAATTATGTTCCACTTTGTGTTGGTCTGCCGCATAAAATGCCAATATAATACACTTGTTTGTGGTTGTAACGTGACAAAAGTGGAAAACTCAAAGGGTATGAAGACTTTTGCAAGGCACCGTAGAGCTCAAGATCTCTGTGAAACATCATTCTTGACTTCCTGGAACTTTAGAAGCATGCACCTGGTGGAACGTCACTCCAAGAGCTTAGGGATTCTCCTGCTCGTCCCAGCCAGAATAGAGATAATCCTGCAGATCGTGAGTAGCCGACCCCTTGATCCTTTGTCGGTGGATCCCTGAAAGCTTAAAGTCAAGGATTAAAACCCCAGAATACGCCAATCAGGATAAGACCACGTGAAGCATACGACGAAAACACCTTCCCACATTCTGACTAGCATAAAAAATGTCCTCGTTGGTGCAGGAGGGAGGCTAGTGTTTTGGTGGTATATTACAGAGAGGGTCAGTTTACCCTTAAAGCCTGGGAAATGTCTTAAGAAGGTATAATCTCCTCAGAACAAGGACTGCCCCAGCTGTTGGAGGAGATTTTCCTGATTAGGTACGGCTTTACAGGGCTACTTACCATATGCAGGCGGCTCTCTGACATGTCCCAACTGTCTCAGTGGTTTCCTGAAATTTGGAAAGTTTTACTGTTGCAACACTGTCTTAGTTAAACAAGCCAAGATATTTATGCGGATGCAACGCTGAGGTCAACTTTAAAGGGATCATGTGGCGTTTTATATTCTGAGAGATTTTTACATCTTCTCTTTGAAGTGGTGACATGAAGCAGCAGAAATTTTCCTGGATCATCTTGAAATTGATATTCATTTGGTTTGCCAAAACCATGCTTATGAGTAGTCTTGGGTGTTCTGATCGCAGGAGGATGGATGAGGCAGGTTGCTTTTTAAATCTGCAGTTTTTAACGACCAGTAACGGTCACATTTCATAACCAGTTTTGACTAAGCAGAGTCTTGTATGGCTGTCTTCCTATAATACACCAGCAATTTGCGGACAAATTATTTGCATTTATAATCTTAATCTGTTAAGAATATAAAAAATGCAGCTTATTGTGGTATCAATAAGCACCAGGGACCGTCTGATACCCTATTACTGTATTACGATACCCAGGTGCCGATACGATCGATTTGTATTGCGATTCTGTAAGCATCACGGTTTTATAACTATCCCGATTCCGTATTAAATTTTTTATTTATTAATTCATTTTACGTTTTGTTACAATTTAAACAAACTGTATAAATAGCTTGAAGTGCACCACCTGTAGTACTACAAAGAAACAGCAACATTTTATTACTTTAAATGCAAACATACAGTATATAAATTCAAATTATATAAAAAAAGATTTTGTGAAGTCAGTGTGGCGAAATTCGTGATATGAATTGCCACAAGCATTTTTTTTAATTTAGATAAGTAATCAACTTTCTAAACAATCAGAATTGAGAAATCCCATCAAATTAGAATGAATTCAAATATTTAAGCTTAAAGGTGTAAATATTGTCCAATTTCCTTAACAAGTTAACACAAGTTTTAAATGTCCGTTAAATTTGCGTGTGTGGGTGTTAATGGTCAAGCTGAAATGTCTCTATGTAAATGATCTCCTGCTGACCCACACCCCTTCAGAGACCAGCTTTAACCTGGGGGGAGGCTCTTCTTATATGAGGTCACTTTAGGGGGAAAATCCAACTGCCTTGTTTAAAACCTGGCCAACACAAAAATAGAAAAAGGACAAAAAGCAGGAATCATGTTTTTTTGTTTCTATACCAACTCTGGAGACCCACCCGAATGTCTTAAAATTAAAGTTTGCATAATAGGTTCCCTTTAAAGTAAAATCAAATTGCATGTTTAAAAATGTGTTTTGATTTTTTTTACTCGAGTAGTTATTGAATTGATGATGCGCATCATTTTTTGTTCTAGTTGAGATCCTCTCTAATAGATTGCAACGAATCTCAGTGATCTGTAGACCTCTCCTTACTGGTACACACTGGTAAGCGAAACACCCGCGACAAATGTTAACACTGAGTTTAAATGTGGTCTAAAGTCCCAAGCCAAAGCCGGCTCTTCCTACCAGATGTTTGCCACAAAACCATTCCTCGGGCCTGCCTTTTTGAGCTGTTTGTTGACTTATGGCCTGTACTGATTCGATTGAAGAAGGTGTAAAAGTTCTTTCTACAGTGCAGTCACTATAAAGGCATGTCAATAGCTTCAGCTTAGGGGGCTGCGCGGCATAAATCGCCGGCTCCGAGGCTTAACAAAAGAGGCTTTGAATACATTCAGAAGCCCACGCTTTGCTCCAGTGCTCTCTGTCCTCTCGTAAAAAAGCCGGATAGCTGATATTCCATATGCTTCAAGGTTTGCTAAAGAATAGATGTAAAAGAAAGGTGTGTGTTTCTGGACGCTGAACCTATAAAATGAAGTTAAGGCATTTCTACCCCCCTCCTCCCCCTCCCCTGACTCATATGCACATAAAGCAGTGCTATAGGTCAGTTGTCAAAAATGGCTTAATATGGACTGAGAATGCAAAGAGGCAGTTTCCGTTGAAGCGGAAAGCAAGCTCTTGGGCTTGCCTGGTGGACGTGATTTGCGAACAGCTTGGTGGTGGATTTCTGCGTGAAAAGGCTAGATTTGAACTGACATGGCTGTGCTTGTTCCCTGAAGCCGGAGGTGATTGGTTTCTTTATGGAATTGCAAGAATTCCACCCTAGGCTAATAGAAAAATAGAAAATTTAGCAATAACTATCAAAAGGGCTGGGCGATATCAATATTATGATAAACGTTCCATTAAGGTTTAAAGAGATTGTAGTAGCGTACGTATCCGAGGTGCTGCTTTGTACCTCCAGTCTTTTAAAGTTTTCTCTCGCACACACCCACTTTACACAAGGAGCCTCGAGCGAAGGGTGAAATTTCACCTGCAGCTATGTGGTTTTAGTGGTATTTTTACCTTCCATTGGAATTTCACCTCTCTCCCCAGAGACGTACCTCAGTCTGGGCAAAATGGGGCCAATTGAGCTGGACGTCTTCAGGTCCTTATCGGTCACCTGCCAGAACACATTTCATTCATGCCTGATCATCTCACCATACCAGCGCTTCATCTGTGGACAAGCGCAGCATTTTTGCACTCTTTAGCAGCTAATAATAGTCTTTGTTTGCCTTTTGGCAAATCTGCACTGCTTACTATCATAGGACTGTTTCCAAAATGATAACACCGGTATGTATGTGGGGAAAGAGTTCAGTTTTTGTTTTTCACTTTGGTTATGTAACTGCCTAAGATTTTTCAGAGTTTCACATTCAGATTTTTAAAGTGTAGGTTACGCCTCTGAGATTGTTGGAGTATTTTCTAAAGTAGAAGCAACAAAATAAAAAAAATTAAAAAAAATACAGATTGTGGAATAAAATCACTTCTTGTTCTGTGCTTTCTGATGTACCATACGAGCATAATTAAAGACAAAGACGATGGAATTCTAATGAGAAGGTGGCAAGCAGTGAAAATCACCGGACACCAGAACTTTGGCAAAACATTGTGAACTCCTCCTCAGGGGTTTGTGTGCATGGAGTTTCATGTTCTCCCTACGCTTGGTGGGTTTCCTCCAGGTTTCCTATTACAGTCCAAAGCAATCAGACTAGGCCAATTCATGATAATGTTGACTGGAGGTCCTTCAATGCGTATTAAAATGGTAATAAATACAATGGTTACCAATGGCCTCCACGGTTCCTTCTTGGACTACAGAGGCTCCTGGATGGATAAATGTATGGATGGGTATATGGATTGATGGATGGATGAAGTCTTCACTAACCCACGTGTTGTGATATTTGGTTTTATTAAACAATATGTCTTCCACCCTGAATATTCGAGAAAAATAAACAAAATGTCACTTATTATTATTAAGTACATACTATTATTTACATTATATTTTAGTTTTGTTGTATTCCAGGCAGTGGTACCAAATGGTACATTTTTTTGCCATCGTTGTGAGCACTAAGATATATCAAATGTTGACCTTTAGCATGTATATTTTATTAAAAATGGTAAGTATAATGTGTGCATTTAAAGAACTTTAAAGGTCCCATACTTGACTTTTTCTGTAACAAGCTAACAGGACTCCTTCAAAATGTATGTTAATACCACGGCGAACATTTTACTCAGATTATGAATTTTCATACCGCAATCTACCTTTATTTCACTCCTTCTTCAAATGCACCGTTTCAGTGTCTATGTAAATAAGCTACCGCTAAGCCACGCCCCTTTCAGAGAACAGCAAAGCTGCAACATTTTGCGCAACAAGCTGGGGGGAGCAGATCTTCTTATACTGTGAGGTCACATTAGGGGGGAAATTAATTAGCTTGTTTTAAACCAAAACAAACAATGAAAACATAAAAGACAAAAAGCAAGGATTTTTTTTGGTACATGCACGCATTAAAAATGATGAGTGAGTTTTGCATAATAAGTCGCATTTAAGGGGCATGACCATGAACATAACACTACACGTTCATATCCTCAAGGGAAACATATGAATAAATATATCTTGAATGTCTGAACAGTATTTAATCACTCAGTATAATAGTTTAAAACTATTAGGAAAAATCCGTACTTGTCTGACTTTGAAACTTTGTTCCAGGCAAGTTTTCCCTTGTTCCAGAGAAAGCAGATGAGGGACATCAACTTGATAAACATTTCCAGTTAAAAGGATGATTTTGGAACTTTAAAAGAGATTTAAAACGCTTTTATCTTCCTCCAAGTTTGAGATCCTGCCAGCAAAATGTTCTACAGTATATGGGATCTAGTCTTTGCTTTATTGAAATGGATGGTCCACCACATCGGTTCGGTTTCTAATCGTCTCCATCCACATGTTTATAGGTTGCTATACAGTACATTGGTGGCCTTAAAAAAAAAAAAATTCACATAGGCTTCCAGCTCAATCCCAGTTAATTATGATCTTAGCCCTGAATAGATCTTGGTATTTTAACCATGAACTTGGGAACGGGCAGCAGGTGGTTATACACAGTAAAATCTCTCACCAGGCTGGAATTGGATCCAAAGCCAACACAGAAGAATGCACTGTTTGGTTGGAGGTTTGAAGGATTTCAGTTTTTGAATAACCGGACACTAAGGACAAGAGAACAATGTGTAGTGGAGAAACGATTGCAGGGATTTACACAGGAATTCATGGTAGTAATTGACATCATTTGGATTGTTATCTCAGCTTGGATTGTTATGTCAGTTTGGATTGTTATGTCAGCTTAACTTGTGTTAATAAATAGAACTTTTCAAGTAAGCTTGGAGGTGTCGGAAATAAAAAAAAAGAAACAGGGCAGTGCTTTAATAAAAAATAAATCAACAAGGTGGTGTAGTTCAAACGCAAGATTGATTACTTTCCTATTACAGCATGTCGCAATCTTAATGAAACTGCTTTGACCCTACATGCTGTGTTACAGTTGGTCCTGTGCCAAGGCAACAGGTGGTGTCGGATTATCTGGTCCTAGTGTGAGTATGTAGTGTGAAACACTGCAGTGGGAAATCCATGAGCCTTTTCGGCCCTGGACGTTCATCACAGAGTACGTTGGAGAACCTTTGTTTACATTGTCGAGCGCTGTAACGCAGTTCATACCAAAGGTGTGAAGCAGCCTTCTTAAAGCGAAGCAGCTTAAAATACCCAGGGATCTCATTCAAGACCAGACTGACCCCCCTTTACTCAAGGCCCTATTGTCTTGTCTTTGTTTTTTGTTTGTTTTTTTTACGTCAGGCATTATTCCATCTCCGCGTCTATCCTGTAGGACAGTGGCGTCGCTGGTCGACGTGTCTGCCAAAGCATGAAGCCAAAGTTCCTTTAACGAGCGGGCGCAGCCCATTCCTGAATGGTAGCGAGCGCCGCTGTCGGGGCCTGTCCCGTTAAAAATAAACACTAGCAGTCCTTTCTCTCTGCCCGTCACCTCTGGTCCCAGCCTCCTCAGGACCTCAGCTGTCGTCTGGGGAAACCGGAGATACCCGATCTCTCTAGCCGCGTGTCACAGTTAGACGCCATTACCGGAAATAACGTTGTATTTTTAGACTCTCAAAATACTCTTCCATGATTGTTTACTCATCCTTGTTGTAGAGAGAAGCGTGTCCTTACAGCGGTTTGCAAACTCAAGATGTTTTCGAATCGGTCAACGCCTGAAGCACCCATCACCGACCTGTTCATGCGTTCATTTAATATCAGCGTCAACATTTGTACTATGTATCAAAATCTAAACCAATGAGGAGGCGGATAAGCACGAAATCTATCATCACAGCACAGGAATTCTTTCCACTGGCCGCAGTCTTAAGATACCACTATATAAGGTGTGATTAAAAGGCAGGAGGAAATGAGCTCCGTGGAGCTGCGCAGTCTTTCCAGTCGCATCTTGCCAGATTATCCTGCTGGCCTAATTCCACACATCTCTCTCTCTCTCTCTCTCTCTCTCTCTCTCACGCTTCTCGCACTGATATTTCAGGTGTATGATTAAAGGAATTCCCCTTAAAGTGTGTTCCGATGGGTTTGTTTCACTTGATCTGTGAAGTTTCCTGATTCTTATGCCTTCCAGTTATATCAAGTTATTATTAAATACTGTCCGGCCATCAAGACGAAATGAAATGTGCATGTCTGTTTGTGTGCATGTATTAAAGTAGGTGATGTGACTATAGGTAACCTACATGCTGGATTACATTCCCTGCTTTTAACCGTACAGTACATTAACATGGGCACGAATCATTCCAAAGCCTTTTATTTCCAGTTCACCTGGATACAATTGGCCAAAACTTGGTTCCCTGAGTAGTTGGTTTACTGAGCAGAGCAACTAATCACCGGCCTGATCATCTGTCATCATCTGCACCTGTTTCTCACTGGTTCACGGCTTAAGTTAGATGTTTTTGATGCTTGAATGATCCATAGGTCACTGTGGCTTCCTCTGAAAGGGAACTTTTCTTCACTACTACATTAAAAATACAAGAAAGTCTGGCTCTTTGGTAGCGAAATATGAAGAAATTAGTGGTTGCTCAAGACTTTTGCACAGTATAGTATGTACTTGTAATCCATCACTAAGTGTTGGCTTTAAACCAAATTTGTAAAAACAAGTCAGAACGGGGAGGTGTGGTTTGTATTTAGTGTCAGTCAAATGTTTGTTCTAGTATACAGTATGCTGTAGAGTTTACCTAAACAACTGTATATAAACAACACTTCACTAACGCATCTTAAACACAAGAATATAATAATAATAATAATAATAATAAAGTACATCCCACTACTGCTGGTTATTATAATAATAATAATAATAATAATAATAAAGTACATCCCACCACTGCTGGTTATAATATTAATAATAATAATAATAATAATAAAGTACATCCCACCACTGCTGGTTATAATATTAATAATAATAATAATAATAAAGTACATCCCACCACTGCTGGTTATAATATTAATAATAATAATAATAATAATAAAGTACATCCCACCACTGCTGGTTATAATATTAATAATAATAATAATAATAATAAAGTACATCCCACCACTGCTGGTTATAATATTAATAATAATAATAATAATAAAGTACATCCCACCACTGCTGGTTATAATATTAATAATAATAATAATAATAATAAAGTACATCCCACCACTGCTGGTTATAATATTAATAATAATAATAATAATAAAGTACATCCCACTACTGCTGGTTATTATTATTATTATTATTATTATTATAAAGTGAATCCCACTACCTTATTATGAATCAGTGTATTTAATTCAAATGTTTAATATAATAGGCTTTATGGCAATTCATTCATAAGTCAGACATTCTTAACCCAGGAAAGTAAATATTAAGTAATTGCACTCAATTGCAAATTCAGTGACAAATCCCACCGCATAATCAATCATATAGAATGTATATAAAGATGCGCTACTAAATATCCAGACTTTATTGAAAGTGATGTCTGGCCTGAAATTAAAAGTTTCTTAAATGAATGCAGTAATCATACCAACCAATGGCTGTTGCGCATATTTTATATTTGCATGGAAATTGTCTTTGTAATTATTCTTGTTAATGTCTTGCAAGCAATTGGATAACGCCTTTCACATGTTAGGAACCTGAATGAGGGATTGTGCTGGACTGGTGGGCAAAACTGGCCTAGCAAGGCTTCTTTAAAGGAAAAAAAATTGCATAAAACTAAAGAGTCGTTTTTTAGTATCTACATCTTGTTTAACTAACAAGCTGTTACAAAAAAATTCTTTTTACTGTAGGTAAAAATGCACAGAATGGTTCAAGATGAGGCTGATTTTATTCTAGCCCTGACTGTAGATATTTGTAACACCCGTTTCTGAAAAATGAGTTTGTGCAGTTCCTTGAAAGACCACTAGGTTCCAAAAGTGAGTCAATGCCCATGGGCCCCCATTTTAAAATGTAAATTAACAACAGAAATAAACATGTTGGCAGCCTGGAACAAAAATCAGTTTTGGGTCCCATTCCATTCCAAAATTATGCACAACTATGAGCGTGGCTGATTTGAGCGAAAGCTCCTTGGGACGTCATGTAGGCCATGGATGATGGTGTTCCTTTAAATATAAAGTAACATTAATGTATATTTAAAAGTTAGCCAACTTAGTATTTTAGCTAAGATAAAGATAAACTAGCTAAGATCCTGACAAGATGGCGACATCCAGAGCATCTGGTTGAGCTTCATAACTGATCTTCAGAAAACCTTGTCCATGTTATATAGTCTACGATTGGGGTCATATTTTTTTAAAAACCTCCTTCGTTAATCCTCAGCACATTCTTAGACATCCATATTTACAACAACTTGCAACCCATCTATGAATCAGTCCGTAACAGCAGATCAAATGCAACAGTCCCAGACTCTTTTGAAGGAGTGTGAACCCGAGGTGGTCTGTTTGAAGGAGGTTTTGAAGGCTATCCTGCTGGTTTGGTAATTAATGGGAGGACTCTATGGGCCACCTGGACTCTAGCAAGCAGTGAAAGTGCCTTCTATTGGAATGCTCTGCTCGTTCATCTCACCCGCTGACTTCAGTTGGAGAAAAACACACCGTGTTACGTTTGATTAAGAGCTTGTTCTTCAGGCACTTCTGGAAACCGTTGTGTTGATCTCACACTTTGTGTGGCTAATTCCTTGTTTATCATTAGTCATTTGGTCAAGTCTAATAAGTGGCGTCTAAATGGGTATCTCTAATCCCTTACTGCTCAAAAAGATATGATCATAAAACGTATAAAAAAAGATTTCCAGGTCTGTCGAGCTACTGACATGCCCATGATTCTGCCGCCACCAGAGCTGGATTTGGGTTATGACTTCAGACCCATTATGGGATCTCAGACATGTAATGCTCAGCTCTTCTTTCATGACTGGGTGTTGCTTATGTCTGGTCCTGAATGCTGAAATACTGCGAACACACTTAGCCCCTTGTCACATTGTCCTTCTGATTCATGGTTATAAAAGTAACTCTGACAGGAGTGGTGGCAAATTAATAATTAGCTTTTAAAAGCATGTGACATTGGGTTATTCCTATATGCCCTAGGGTTAGAGGTCGAGTTACTGTTGTAATGATTCAGGCTTCTGAGCAGTCTCCCTAGATAGAAGCAGTACGGGAAGTCTGCTTCACCACAGCGCTCTTCTTACTGAACCACAGGGTGCGCTTAGATTTAGCGCTTAACAAAACAAGCCCATCTTCCACTTACAATTTTCCTTAATCCTGAACATCCAGCAGCTGCATGGCTAACACCAACTCCCCGGGACAGGCTGGCACATTGCTGGCTGGCTGACTGGTCTGGCATCCCTCCCTGGCACCAAATGGCATCTGGATGTTCTCACTGATGAACTATACAGTTCCAATTATCTTAGCATATACTATGCTTTCCCAGGAACCCTGGATGTGAAACAGGAATCCAGACTGGATTGGATCCCAGTCCATTACGGACCACCATGCATACACACTTCTTGACAAAGTCCATTACATCTCAGTGTAGCAAGTCAACGTACGGTAGAAACTACTTGGTTGTCAATTTTCAGTTATTCCTTAAAAGTTATTTCCTATCGGTATGTTTACATGATGCTGGGTTCATCCAAATAAAACCAGACTTTTAAGCTGGTTGGGAGTCGAGCTTCTCCTGAACTTCGGTCTAGGTGATCTGCTCATACTCCACAGTTGACCCAGAAGTCAAGCAAAACGCGTAACAGGAGAAGAAGCCGCTAACAATGCGATTGTGTTGTCTGCCTGTCAATAATACCATCTCCACAAGGGATCGCGTGCCTCTTTGCACAAAAAGCAAGGCATGCAGCATGTGGTGTGTTGATCTGTGATGTAATAGGTGGAATGCAGTACTTATAAGCTGAAAGGGTGCATATCGCCACCTATCGTAGCAGAGTCAGACATCTTATGGTCAATAAATGTATTCCCCTGCTGTGCTTGTATATTGGGACAAGGACAATAATCCAGTTAAGGACGTTCTCACATAAGGGCTCTGGTTTCGTTTCTGAGAACACCGAAGTTCATTTCAATTGGTGAGGACACAATCGTTCCAAGCTCTTGACCTTGTTTTTTTTTTTCTGGAATAGCACTAATACTGTATAAGGCGTAGCGTGGAACTTCTTTGGTCCCCTTTTTCCTTCTGTATAATAGTGGCACACGAGCCAAGTTCTGCCACCTGAGTATTGGAGAGTGTAAATCCACAAGTGTACCCGAGAATGAAGAACAAAGTGGGGGAGGTAGAGCAATTGTTCCTATGTATGGTTTTGTTAGCAAATCGTACCACACTTCATCACATAATCAGTGCTCAATTCTGTCTGTGGAAGCTTGCAGGGGTAAGAAACTGAGCAAAACATTTAGTTTTTTTTTCATTGCTATGTGAAGATTGCAGATTTTACTTATTGATAAAAGTTTAATGAACCTACGGTTTCTAGCCCTGGGAGCTCACAGTTCATATTTCAGGATGGGGAAACAGCTGTGAAGTGCAGGATGCATCAGGCGGCTGTACACAGTGGAATGCCCGTGGGAGTCGTCGCTAACTCATGGCACGATCCACATGTGAGAGAGAGCAGTCTGACACACAAGAGAAGATTTATAGTTTCCAGGAGAGTTACGAATATCCCAAACCTCCGTCCAGCTCTTATTTTCCTTCCCCACCTTACAACTTACAACTTGTTGAAGCTTGTTCGAGCTAGCCTCCGCGATGCTACGTGCTCACGGTGGAAAGCAATGTGTAGAACAGCGGATTGCTGACAGATGGTATGCTTCCTTCCTGGTTGCTTTAGGCTTTAGTGCACGGTGCGCTGCTATCTCGCGCTGAGCGGCTTCATTCATCACGTTCGGGATGCCCGTGGGAGTTGAGGGAATTGTCAAAAATAAGACAGACTGTCAGTTTTCTATAGTCTCTTTTCAGGAAAGAAGATTTTCTTCCTGCTCATTCCGTCCTGTCATCCAACGTGTGCTCTTATAAACCTGCCTGTCATCTCGGCTCTAAAAGTGTCCGCATTGCACAGCTTTTCATTCCATGTCACTGTTTGTAATAATGCAAAAAAAGCTGTTTAATCTCGCCACGGCACCAGTCCATACTCGTCAGGTGCGCTTGGAAATGTGAAAAAGTGCCCTTGCAGCATTCTAAACAACTGCTTTATGGAACACCAGCCTGTGCCAACGTGTGCTAAGGAGGTCCAGCTCAGAAGTTAGGCCTCACTTAATGCTCCATTAACGTTTAGAAACACATCACCTCTAACATCAACTACTCTGCTCTAACGCCTCTTATGTAATCACAATGTAGTATGAAATGGGAGATCTTTTTTTTTTCCCCCCCGCCTGTAGCTCTTAAGGCTGCTTGTGCGATTAGCTCACCAGAGTAATCTTTGAAAGCTCTTGCTGATAATGGAAAGCCTTTCTCATCCAACGGCTCTTTTATTCCAGACGTCAAACTGTTACACCAGGCAATTTTCATGCATCTTCATGCTGATGGAACGTTATGACGTCAAAGTTGCCTGAGGGTCATTTCTAACATCTGTTGTGTATAGGTGTCCACTGCCATTGGCTAGTTTACTGGTAATTTGGTATTATCTTTGGTCACACTCTTTTGCAGCTGTGCCGATACGTGAACGGAAGCCTCAACACCCAGAGTTCTCACACTGTTCTTGTTGGACTTTGCCAGTTGGCTGTGAGTTTAAGCAGGGGTCAGAATTGCCGTAGATGGGAGCGTGTATGGGAAAGAAAAGAAAATTCCAGTGTAACCATCCACATTCGTCCAGTTGTTATTACTCTTAAGGGACTTTTGTTTGAGTGTGTGCTCAGCAGATGTGTTCTGCACCAACTTCCTCTTGGCTGTTCCCTTCATGTATTGATTGACTATGGACGCAATTGGACATGGGAATTCGGTCTAGGCCAGTAAACAGCAGCTGGGCCAACCCAAGAACAACGTTGACGTTTCGATGGTTTAATGTATCTCATGTGAACTTTGGGCCATGTCTTTTCTTGTCGTCTTTTTTTTTTTCCTCTTTCCACCGTACCCCATTAGCTTTCAACAGGATAAACTCTATTGTTAAATGGCATATTTGGAAGATAAACAGTGGCATTCCTAAATAGATGACTGCTGCGCACATGTATGTTTGCACTTCCTATCATTTCCTTTGTTAAATGGGCCCCAGGAAGGTGTGGTTACTAGATGTTTATATAGTAGGTCTATATGGGTGTGACTTCAGATACTGTATGTCTTCTGTCGCAACCTAAAGACATGTTAATGGCCCTGAGCTATTGACCCTTCCATTCATGACCCATACAGTATTCCGTTTATGGTTTCCATGGTAACCCCGACCCTTGACAAAAATCCTTCTACCCTTCTGGTAATAATGTCCTTTTACCCTCGAATTAAAATGAAAATAGTAATCTTTATTGAGTCATAATATATAGATGAATGAATCTAAGCTGTTTATATCATGTTTAATAAATTATGTAGTTTCTAGCTAGTTCTTGGAATTCTTTCTTTTTTTTTTTATCGTGTACCAGGCTTTTGGACAGGCTCCATCCCAGAGGGATGGTGAAGCAGGAGCTGATCATGTAGACGGCTCGCTGAGCGGCTTTGCTGAAAAGAATTTTGCCAGTCAGCGATTTTCTTTTGAAAACCCCCCGTGGCTGTTGGTTTAGCGTGCTCAGTGAGGAGAGAAAGGATTTGGGTGGGAGATCAAGTTATTTAGTAGCTGGAGCCACTTTAATTGGGCAGCAGACCTGATGGAGAGGCTGGGAAATGGGAACTGGCATGGCATGCATGTATACAAAGATAAAAATTCAATCTGAGGTCGAGCTACCAGGCGAGAGGTGGGCACATTAAAATAGATATTAAACAAAATTAAGCAAAAAAGCAGGCAAACTATCTAATGACAAAGTTTGTTTCTTTCTTTTTAAGGCAAACTATTTTCAGTCAAGGTCTAAGGTTTAAGTGTCAATACCAGGAAACAAAACAAAACAGAACAAGATCCTCCATCCTGAAGATCTGTCTAAAAATATGTATCCTTGTACGAAACGTCCCTAGAGCAGGGGGTAAAAAAAAAAAAAAAAAAAAAAAGTGAATTCATGCGAAATAAACAGTGATGTTTTTAAATACGGGCATGATTGTTAACATGTGGTTTGCCATGAAGTCGTCATTGTCAGAGGTTTGAGTGACAGTAAAGCAAACTTTCTTCCATTGTTCCAGGTGGCCCAGAGCTCAAAGGTATGGGATGAGGTTCCAGTTCCAGAGGATCTCGAAGCAGCAAGCGTGCCGAGACTTCAACGCTACCTTGAAGACGATGAAGACTTTGCTGCTGATCAAGGTTCAGGAGGTGTGATTGCTCAATCATATCAAACACTAATAAATAACAAGGGTTATACAGAAATAATGAATTGATTTCATGTGCAACAATCAGCCGTAACATCGACATCACCACAAGGTGTTACAACACTGATCAACAATTATACACCAGAAAACTGGTGACCGGATCATGGGCACCCAAGGGGAACCCAAATCCTGTGGTTTTAATGTTACAGCCGATTGGTGTGTATTTATAATGAGATACTCAGCAACTACTTTGAGATACTTGGCAATGTAATGAATAAAACGTAAAGCTGAATAAGAACTATTGCATCATTTTATTACACACTCATTTATTTATATATATTAATACTCTGTTAATGAGCAGACTTTAATGTGCAGTCTTATTTTTATTCTGTGCAGATTTAATTAGTGGAGACGAGGAAGGAAGCACCTCAGAAATTTTTTCAGCTGACCCCTCTACAACAAGTGAGGACATGTTCTTTTTGTTTTTTCTCAGTTTAAAAGCACAGATTCTCCAAAAGGTTTATTCTCTGACTCTGAGATCATCTTGACGATAGTCGCTTTTTTTAAGATGTAAAAAAGAAAAATAATAATAAATTAATTAATTAAACTTAAGAATCAAATTTCAGGTAATCACTTATTCAGTAAAATATGGATTTAATTACATAAAAAATGCAACCATGTAAAGAAATCAAGTAGATATGTACTGTAAAGTTAAAAAAGACACTAAGTAATTAAGCAAGCATGTGAGTAAATAATGTAATTTGGTTACGTAAATAAAGACGTTATGTCTGTAAAGGACATGAAATGCGTAAATGATGGCAACAAACAAACATTTTAAGTAAATAAGTTAAGATGTAAATAAAAAAGGATGTAACAAAGTAATGAATTTAAGATGTAAAGTAAGTAAAATAGTAAATACATTTAGTAAGTAAAAATGTAAATTAAATATGTAAAGATGTAAAGTAACTATGCAAATGCATCAAGTAAAGTTGTAAAATCTTAAAGTCTATATGCAATTACATGAAGTAAGTAAAGATGTAAAATAAGTTCATAAGTAAAGTAATTAAATGTGTAAAACATTTACTGTAAGTAAGTAAAGTTATATTGTAAACGTAAAGTACATTCATTAAGCAGAAAAGGTCTTAAAGTAAGTTAACATGTAAGGTAAGTAAATATGTAACTAAAATTTCAGCTGTAAATATGAAAAGATTTTAAGAAACCATGTAAATACATTGAGTAAAGTCATAAAGTAAATATGCTAGTAAGTAAAAATGTAAAATAAGTTAGTCAGTATAGTAAGTAAAAGTGTAAAAACAAGTACGCAAGTAGGAAAACGCTTACGATAAGTTGATATGTAAAGTAAGTAAATGTGTAAATACTTAAATAATAAATGCAAAGTGATGTTGAGTATATGTATATAAATGCATTTGGTGAGTAGAAAAAGGCTTGAATTAAGTAAAAATGTTAAATGAATAAGTAAAACTACAAAAAAGTAAGCGAATATGTCAAATTTATGTAAGTAAAAAATTTAAGAAGCAAGTAAATATTTAAATATATAAATGTAGAAGATATAAAATACATGAAGTAAGCAAAGATGGAAAGTAAGTAAACATGTAAAAAAGTCAAGACACTAAGGTAAGGTGTAAAGTAAAATTGTAAAGTCATTATGTAAATATTGTATGTAAGGAAATGCACAACGTAATACGTTTATTTTTAAATGTACAGGTGAAGACAAAGTAAGTAAACAAAAGTGTAAAGTAAATATAATAAGCTGTACGGTTAATATGACTTAATGTTTTAGGTGTGGCATGTCTATTTAAAGATGCTAGAAATGTTTTTACTGTAAGGTCATTTGACTTCTGCAACAAGATTTTTTAATTAAGTGAATTAATATAATTTTATTTTTTATATAATATAATTTTTTTATTACTCATTACATCTCAGATCCTTTTGCCACCATAAAGCAATGATCACCAGTTCCTCTATTGTGGCTACAGACTTTCATTGCAGCCAGATAGAAATCATACCCAATAGTCAACCAAAGCCCAAGATCAGCAGATTACACAAGTTAGACCAGCATTATTGTGGATGAGATTAAAGACTTCCACCATGAACAAGCTTTGCTTTTGCTCAGTTATCATAAGGCATATTTTTCACATCAGCCCACTCTTCCTTTTAAATATGTTTTATTCTCTCCAACCAAGTGGAGTACAGTACAGTATGTGTCGGGTCATGAATGTAGTCTGGTTCACATCCTGATGTTCAGCGCGTTACACGGTGGCCTTGCCATAACACCGAGCGCCAGGTTTGTGTCTGAGGTCCAAACAATCCTCACGCTTGCTTTCATCAGATAAGAGGCCGAGGTGGAAGTTGAACAGCGTACTTGAAAGGCAGGAGTAAACAATGGATACATGGGCAGACAGCGTGAAGGCTTGTTAAGATTGTTTTACAATGCTGCTCTTTACATAAAGGGAAGACCCTAATGTCCTGTGTTAGTCGAGGAGACGAGCGCACACGCAAGCGTCATAATAGGTTAAATATTAGATCGCTATTAGTACTTATGTTTGATTATATTGTCCAGGTGAGGTCAATTTTCTTTAATGCCATATTGTTGTGAAATTTACAGTGCATTACATTATCTGGTTATCTAGTTTAAACAGTGTCTGCAAGGCATTACTGCCAGCAAGGCTGTGAGTATCCTTCCGTCATGATGACACTGTATATGCTGCTGTGATTCATGATGTACTTTACATGCCATATACCTTAGCTCATAAAAATAGCCAGCAGCTGTGTCTGGTGTCTGAGCAGCCTTAGGAAAGTAATAATGTGATAATTATTGTGTTTGCATTTGGCTGCCCTCAGGAGCATGCATGGGATTGATGATCCCTGTGCTTAAGTATTCCACATGCGGTGAAAGTAAATATTACCAGCAGGGTGGGGAGGCAGTTTGGAGATACGTTCCGATCCGTAGACAAATGCCCTCCATGATTAGTTCCAGCGTCTTAGATTACTCGAGATATCCTTCTTTCGGGCCGAATAACATATTAGGTGATGGATGGAGTGGTGAAGACGTTTGTATGGTCCTCCCTGTTCATGTGAAGCTTAACATGTCCGTCATCTTCTGGACCTGTTCCTGTTAAACAGCTCCCCTGAAGCTTGTCTTTACCAGCCGTTTATAGATCACAGCTCGCGCTCGCTCGGGAAGAGACGAACGGCTTTTCCGGTAATGAAGTGATGACTGGGTTCTGTCTTTTTTGTCTTTCCCGTGAGCCTTTTCCTGTGAGTGATGAAAAAGATAGCTGTCTACTATGATCACTGTGACTTTCCTGTTTTGATGTTTTCTGTTTCCTGAGGCTACAACCCACATTAAACATTGGCTCTAGTTGTAGTTGGCTTTTTTACGATATATATTTTATTTAAAGTTGTAATGGAAGAAGGTAAAATTAACCAGTTTATAAAAGGAATTCCTTATTGTATAGCCATGGCCAAAGGTTATGAGAATGACACGAATATTAATTTTGACAGTGTTTTAAGATCTTTTTGTCTGAAGTATAATTACAAGGCTTTAAATGACAATTACATTAAAGTTTTTTATAATTTGTGGGTTTTTGTTTGTCCACTCGGCTCATAAGGATTGACCACAAGTTCTCAATGGGATTAAGTTCTGGAGAGTTTCCTGACCATGGACCCAAAATGTCCATGTTTTGTTCCCCAAGTCACTTAGTTATTACTTTTTCCTTATGGCAATATGCTTCATCATTGTGGAAAAGAAATTGTGCATCACCGGACTGTTTTCGGATGGTTGGGAGAAGTTCTCAGGGGATGTTTTGTACCATTCTTTATGCATCGTTGTGTTCTTGGGCAAAATTGTGAGTGAGCCGACTCTCTTGGCTGAGAATCGATGCCAAACATGAATGGTCCCAGGTTGCTTTACTGTTGGCATGACACAGGACTGATTACAGTTTATAAGGGCGGCAAAAAAACTAAAGAAGAAATTAGATACAATAGCAAAAGGTAAGTTCTCTATAGGCTTCATTTCAGCAAGGCTTATCGAAGATATATGCAAATGTAGATGATACATGTGAGCGATGTCACTTGGCTAAAGCAGACCTGGCTCATATGTTTTGATTTTGCCCCAGACTGCTAGATTTCTGGGCAATTATATTCAAGATCTTCTCTGTAGCATATGTTGAGGTTATCAGGCCTGATTTTGAGATGCGCATCTTTGGTGTACAGGAGCAGGGTCTCATCTTGTCTAAAAACTGTCAAGGTGCTTGTGCTTTCGCATGTCTCTTGGCCCGGAGAAGAAAATATTTTATATCATTTTTTATCATTTAGTCCGGTCCAATTCTTTTTCCCCGATTTTCTCCCCAATCTAGTCGTGTCTAATTCCCTTCCCGTCACTAGGGGGGCCTCCCACATTAAGGCTATTTACCTCCATCCAGCCAGGAGGGCCGAGGGCTGTCACGCGTTTCCTCTGAACCACGTGACACCAGTTGACCTCTTTTTTCCGAACTGCTCGCTCACGCACTGTTGGGCGGCGTCACACACTCTGAGGCCAGCGCTATCCGCGAGCTTGCAGACGCCCCGAATGGCGTAGAGCCGTGCAATTAATGTGGGAGCACTAATACCCCTCATCCCTCCCCGCTGAGAGAGCTCGGCCAATTTAGGCCTCCGGCTGTACATGTCGATGTACAAACAAGCAACACTAGGCTTTGTGACTTTTCTCACTTTTCACACGTACAGTATAAGCTTTCAAGATGAGTCATAGGTAGACTGTCGATTAGTTTCTATATGATTTTTTTCTTTTTCTTTTTTATTTGATTCAACAGCACTAATGTTTAGTGTCTAATTTCTCTCAAGCAGTTATATTTCTTATTTCTATAAGTTTATATTTCTTATACTTTAATTTTAAATAAAAAAATTGTGAAGTGGTTAGCACTGTCGCCATGCCCTCCAGGGTTCGGGTTAGTTTCCCAGCCAGGCCAGAGATTCCCGTCTCTGTGTGCATGGAGTTTGCATGTTCTCCTTGTGCTTGATGGGTTTCCTCCGGGTACTGAGGTTTACTCCTACAGTCCAAAGATATGCAGGTTATGCTAATTGTCGTTTCCAAATCGCCTGTAGTGTGTGAATGAGAGTGTAAATGTGTGTATGGTGTGAACCCTGCCATGGATTGGCACCCTGTATAGGGTGTACCCTGCCTTGTACCCTAAGTCTCCTGGGATAGGCTCCAGATCCCCACGACCCTGAATACAGGATAAAGCGGTATAGAAGATGAGTGAGTAAGTGAGTGAAATGCTGATACATTAATAATCTCATACAAAGCGATCATCTTTATTTCCTGTCAAGGTTCAGCTCCACGCTTCATTTCCGGTAGGTGGACCAACCACAAATACACTCAAAAGAGAAAGTGATCCTCTTGCAAAACTTGAGTGGTTACAAAAGATGCAAGCAATTTGTATTTTTTTAAAAGCGCCTATATATACACACACACACACACACACACACACACACATATATATATATATATATATATATATATATATATATATATATATATACACAATTCTGTTAATTCAATTGACCAACAACTTATTGTTAATAGAACTGTGCAATTTAATCAATCACGTATATAAATGGTTTACATTAAAAATAATTTACCATCCTGGATCGTCCAAAATATCACTCCTGTTTGTTAAGACTAACAGAAAACATTGGTTTATGGTGATGATGACAATCCCTACTATGGAATAGAGAGGATTTAATCCATCATAAAAAACACACAAACTTTTTTTTGTAGATACGAAGTCCTAATGAATCCACTCCTCCCTCTCTGTCCTTGTTTATCCCAGAACATATCTTGCTCATGTAAGGTAGGAGACATTTCCCCACTTATCTGACTCATCTTTAACTACTCGTGAATTTCAGAGGCCTTCATGCAGCCCAAGAGCATGAGGTCATCCCAGTACTCCCGACCGCAGAAATAAGGCTTACTATTCTGAGCGAGCGGAGAACCATGGAGTTTGGTGAGCTTGGGCTTCGTTTCAGCTCAAGGCCAAGAGAAGCCACATCTGTAGGCCTTGGGGTTGTTTCGATGGTGTTGACTTGTACTTGGACCAGAAGATGCTTTCCAGTTAACATTTAGAATAAAAGTATGTTTCTTTAGTTTGAAAACTTTGTCATTGCAGCCATTTTCTCTGCTATGTACAGCTGGTAATTTTAGATCAATTTAAAATCACACCACCATGCCTGTTGTCTTCTCAATTCTGATTGGTCAGAAGGTATGGATTCTTATTTTGCAATATCAGATTGGCAGGCTGTAATTCAGGGACCGTTATGGTGTATGATCTATAGAATTTAAGACTTGAAATGAATTGATTTGAAAAGAAGAAGAGGAACGCTGATTGAAGGAGAACAGTTTATTGAAGGAGTCTCCGCTTTCAGTGCTTTATAAAGTAAGTTTATAGTGATTACACCAACTTGTTTTGTGGATCTTTTACAATGTCAAATAACTATAGGGATTTTATTATAACAGCACCCCTTATTCAATAATGATTGGATTTCCAGACCTCGTCTGGTCCAAGATGTTCCACATTGAACAGGACCTACCCCTTACCATATGCCCGATGTCGCCTGATGGTGAACAGATGTCGAAGCACCTGATGGAGATAGAGAAGAGTCATTAAACACTTCCAAGAAGAGCAAAGGGCCACCCAGCTCTCCATTTTCTCCTCTTACTTCTTTTCTTAGTTGGGACAGTTGGTGTATTGGATGAGGTAGCAGTAGAAATATTGCTGGCAGCTGCGGTTATTTTAGTTCCTTAGTTGTTACAGTCTGATCTTGGTCACATGGAGGCGGCCATATGCGTTCTGTGAATGCCCAGCGAAGATCACTTTAGATATTTTGTCTAGATGTCTGTGTTTTGCTTCGGGAAGTTATCAGCATGTCTCCTGTTGTCTAAGCAGAGGTCGCATCGTGGACACGGCTGTCCAAACAACGGCTCTCCATGAACTTCGGCTTTCAGGCCCAGATATTATTGCCTGCAGTAGAGACAGCAAAGACAGCAAGTCCGGGCAGCCGCTGTTGCCTTGGAGAGCTGTATTTTCCCCCTGCACTGTAGGAAACATTGTCTCACCGCCTTACTTCATGTTGTCCCTCTGTGGTCACAAGTCGTTAGAGGACTTAGCTTGTGTTACAAAAGGGACGTTCTTGTCCTTGCAGCTTGAGACGAAGAGCTAACAATCTGAAGTATTTCATCTTGATGACGTGACTTGATCTGGTGCATACCAGTGGAAGAGTTGCCTGGTGCTTCACTGTGATTGACGCATGAAGTAATAAACTATGTTTAGGAATTTATAGAAATATCTGCAGCTTTATTTCCGGCAGCCAGTCGAAAAAGCGGCAAGCTGTTGACGTGATTTCAAGAAAATGGCTGGAGCAAGATAACATGAAATTATCAAAGATCCAAGTCTCTCTTGCTTTCTTATCTTTAAAACAGTTGCGAAGGCATGCTTTGTTGGTCTGCCTGATAGCACATGGAAGGCTTTGTTGGATGGAAATATCAACCAGGCTGCTTTTTTTTTTTTTTTTTTTTTCAGTTGGCAATTTGTGCAAGGAAATGGATCACCACATTACAGCCTGCTTTGAAGTTAATCGCTCCTAATTAGAGCAGGTTAGCTTGAAAGATATACAAAGCGTGTGTTCCTAAAAAAAAAAAAAATCCCTGATGTCATTTAAAAATAAAAGCATTTGGGTTCAGGAAGAAATAATGTCATTGTTGAATGGAACTTTGATTTAAAGTGTTAATTCTGGAAACTCAGTCACTTATCATCTATATGATACGCTTGAAGCCTATCACAGGAGACCTTGGCACGAGGCGGGGTACACCCTGGAGGGGTTACCAATCCATTGCAGGGCACACACACTCACGCTCATTCACACACTACGAACAATTTAGGAACACTGTTAGCCCAATCTGCATGTCTTGGGAGGAACTGTGGGAGGAAACCGGAGTACCTGGAGGAACAAAAGCTGCCCCTATAGAAACCACTTCATAATGTTTACTAATAACTTTAACATTTACCGAGTTACATTTTCCTTTCAATGTAGTCAGCTGATGTGTCAGCACACTGTTTCTCCTAAGGGATGGGAACTTTTCGACCCAATTATTCCAGTCACAGGACGACCAATTATGGGAATTTATTTTGCAAAACAGGAAGCTCCGACACTGAAGCTCCTCGCTCCGAGGGGGTGATCTCAAATCAAGATGATACGAAAAGCAGAAAGTTGAACCGAGCTCACAAATAAAGGATATCCTGCTGGCTGCAGTGACCCAGTAAGAAAACCTCCGAGACAGATGACTACACAGTTTTTCCCCCCTCGGGGTATCGTGTCACCACCAAGTCCATCCGCCATCTGCGTCTCTTCAGCTTAGTGCTAAGCTGAACGTGACCGCTGGCCTGTGGACAATGCACCATAGAAGCAGAGGAATGCGAGTTTAAGCTGAACTCAACGCTGAAATCCATTCTACACGGTTTGCAACCATTCCGGATGTGGCGACAGATAAAGATGTATAAAATGAAGTCGGTATTGGAAATGCATTCTTTGTGCATCTGTTTTTACTATATATTTTTTATTTTAGTTTCTCGCTTCCTGGTAGTTTATTTCATTCATTCTTACAATAATAGAATATTATTGCAAGATTAAATGAAGGCTTGTGTTCCTTTGTGAACCTTCCATTCCGAGCCAGCTATTTCAGCCTACTAACCCTCGAGCACTTGTGCCCCCTACTGAAGCACCATCTCTGGTGGAGATCCAAATCCTCGGAGGGATTTATGAATAGCCATACTTTCCCTCTCACACCAACCCGGCTCAGGTCTCTAGACATGAATGTTTGTAGTTTGTTTAGGTTACTGGGATCTGTACACATACTGTACTTTGAGCAGCGTTTTATTTATCCTTCCTGTGAATTCTTGACTAATTCCTGGTTTTTCCTTAAACTGAAAATGGTTGATTTGTAAAAAAAAAAAATTGGTTGAAGCTGTCGTACTCAACACAGTAATTACGGTCCAAATGATGGTTTGCGAAAATCCCTCTGTGGCCACTCAGAGGATTAGTTCAAGCTTTAACTGGAAGTTTTTTGTTGTTATTTTTGTACTGTGGTCATGGGCAAGTATTGTCCTGTCCAATATTTGCTTGTAGTAAAGGTTAAGTGTTTTGGACATTATACAGTCCTCCTCAAATGTCTTAGACACCCTGTATGTGCGTTATGTCTGCATCATTATGTACGAAATCAATATAACTAAAAACAAATAAATAAATAAATAACATTACAAAAGAATATTTGCATGCCTGTAAAGAAAGCAACGTATTACATATTACATATTACGTAGCAGTTTTTAGTTTTCAGGCTCCTGGCATGAAAATCGAAAGGAGCGAGTTAAGAGAAGGCCTTTGCATATTCTCCAGCATGCTCAGTAAAACCTAACAGCTGTTTTAGTTACAGTACTATGCAAAAGTCTTGGGAACATGCAAAAAAGAAATCCCATAAACAAAGATGCCTTTGAAAGAAATTTCTACATTAAGGAAACTTTTGTAAAGAAAAATAAATAAGCACAGTCGATGTTTGGTGTGAAAACAATTTGCGTGAAAATAATCAGTAGTGTTGGAAACAGATTTGTGCAGTTTTATAAGTGAAACAGCTGTTAGGGTTTATTGAGCATGCTGGAGGGTATGCCAGAGTTCTTCTGGCTACTTTGTCACACTCGCTCCTTTCGATTTTTTTTATGCAAAACTCTGAATTATTTGTTATCTAATATATACTGTATAGAAAAGCCAGGAATCTCTGAGATAACCAGGACCATCTGATGAAAAGGAATTGCTGAAAAATAAAGTCATCGACTTGGCCGATGAATGGTTTTGATCTCACTCTTCTTGCCTATTTCTCCTACTCGTTCTTTCTCTGGGCCTTTTAAATTGGTGTGAACTGTGAAGGGTGTGCGCCAAGAAACGGAGGAGTACTCTGAAGGTTGAGTTGAAAGCAGCATGCTGGAAAAGGCTCGAGCAGCCGTGTGCCTGAATCACTCCTTTGTCTGGCAAACAGGCCTTCATGTGTTCCACTGAGCTCTTGGTCCATAAAGCCTCCACAGTTCTACTGCGCTGCTCTAACACCCAAAACATTTCAGAATCAAGAGTTCGGAATTCTTTTTTTTTTTTTTTTTCCTCTACGTTTTTGCCCTAGTTTGCTCTCTTGGCGTTCGAGGCCACTTGACTGGGGATTTCCCACATGGAAAAAGTGAGCAGAGTCGTGCTGGAGAAAGAGAGGAAAGGATATTAGCCTGCACTGATGATTTAAGCAGTGGATGGGCTACTGTTTGGGGCGTGTTCATACAACACAAGATTAAGACCTTTTGGTGCTCATAAATTTGATCCTAATACAGCCCAGCAGGAATTGATTGTTCACAGGCTTTGCGTTTTCTGTTGTTGTTTTGTTTTGGAGTACATTTGCGATGGTTTCACAGTGATATAAGCTGCTCCTGGGTGGCAGGAAGGAGAACGTTGTCCTCGTCTGTCAGCGTAGGGTGGAATTTCAAGTCACTCAACAATAGACATTGTTACAGAAATCTGGAAGTTGATTTTTAGGCCCCTAATGAGCAAGTCTGCAGACAGAGCAGTAAGTAAAAACATCCTGAAATGACAAAATTAGCGAGCCCATCATCTTCGGACATGAGATAGTAGGGATGGGAATCACCATGGAACACCCGATACCGAGTTATCACCATACCCAGAAGTCGATTTGATTTGCATCGCGATATCACGTTTTTATAAATGTCCCGATTTGATGTATCATTTTTTTTTCTTAGATTGTATTACAATTCTAAACCAGCCGAAAGAAGACGAAGAATCTTATATTTGGTTTGGAGCATTGGTGGCTCAGTGGTAGGTTTCTCGTCTGCCATGGAGAAGGCCTGGGTTTAATTCCACCCAATGCCCAAACCCTAGCCACTAGATGCAGTGCCGTTTCCAAGCCCAGATAAAATGGGTGGTCTGCATCAGGAAGGTGGATCGGATGGTCTGCTGTGGCGACCCCTCGAAGAGAGCAGCCGAAAGACCAACAGCAATTATCTTACATTTGATTTGTTGTCATCTTACTTTCATTTTATTTGCTAAGATGCTAAGATTTTTTGCACTGATTACGAACAGTATAGTATCCAGGTGAGATTGTTCATAAGGGTGAAAAGGCTGTTTGGGAAATGTGTAGCCAAATGTGATGCAAAAGTGTTGAAAGCTCCAAACGTACTGTATTTAGAGCATTTAAAGAAACTGAGCTGTGTTTGGAAAGCTGTTTTTTTTTGGTCAATAATCCCGTCAGTTTCAGGCTTAGCTCAGCATCACATTGTGTGTACAGAGCAAATGACCATATGGTGACCAAATAGTATGTTATATCAGCAAACAGAAGGCATGCCAGGGAACATTAGAGAAGACGACAATCAATTACGTCCAGATGAATTGACTTGCTTTGTGCATTTGAGTGTGTGGATATGTGACATCATGCACATCCGCACCGTAAGACCCTTCTAAACTGTGGACGCAAAATGGGTCAACCAAGGGAAGTAGCAGTAAGCTGTAAGAAATACCTCAAATATTGACTTCCCCGCTTAACCTGGAATGACGGACTGAAACCAGACTCACGTAAAGGCCACCCATGAGAGGTGCTGGCATGTGTGTGAGAATGGGAGCCTGGGGCTATTTAAAGACCGACTGCTTGCTCAGTCTGTAGAGATAATCCACGCTAACCTCTGTTGTGAGAAGAAATGCCTGTTCTGTTGAGAAACTGGACCAGTCGAACATTTGACCTCATTTTGGCACGGCATCTACCCGTTTAGATAATATAAGAATAAATTGTTGCATCATTTTAATAAAAAAAATAATACGAAGGTGTTCAAGTCAGGATTGTGCAGAATAACAGAACACAGTTACGAGAGTAAAAACTCTCATATTTCTCTGTATAATTCCCTACCACACTAATGCACTTATCCGAGGGTTTTACTAGTGCTTAAATACCATCAAGCTGGTTTTGAGTAGCAAATTTTCAATTCTATTGTCAGTTAAAATCCATTGTTATCTTTTGGGGTCAAATTTGTACTTATTTGTTTGTAGCTTGGTATAAAAATGAGGCTTACTTGTAATTGGCTTGGTGTAAAAATAATTTGTCTTTGGTATTTAAAATTTGATCCAGGATTTGGTTAATATTTTGTATTAAATTTGTCTTTATAAGTTGTTTGTGTTGTAAAAAAAAAATATTTTATGCAATTTATTTATTTATGAATTTTTTTACCTGCCATACAGTTGTTGTTTTTTTTTGTATTGTTTGGTATAAAAATTTAATTACCTTGTCATTGTCAAGGTGTATAAATTTTCTTTGTTACTCGCTTATTTTTGGCCTGGTGTGAAATTGAAATTTTGTCACTGACTTGGTATAAAATGAAGTACGGCTTAGTTTCTGGCTTAGTGTAAAAGTCTTGTCTTTACATTGTTGTAACACGTAAACGTACTTGTTTTTAGTTTGGTGTAAAGTTTGCACTTGTAAAATTATTTCTAGAGTAAATTTTATATGGTATCCTATTTCTATTTGGCTTGGTATAGGAATTGAGGCTGGTATGGTATTGACCTGGTGTGTAAATAGAGATGTTTTTTTCCCCATAGCAAAATTTTGTTGCTCAGAATGAGCTTTTTCTTGTCTCATTAGACTGAATAGAGATGTCTCATTACAAGCTCAACTTTGTACTTTGAACTTTTCTATTTTTCCTAAACCCCACTTAGGAGAAACAAAGAGACATAACCGAAACCCAAAGCGAGACATACTTTTGAGAAACATTTGAGAAATCTGAGATGTACATGAGAAACAGAACTGCATTTGAAGGAGAAGCAAATGAGCCATATATAAGATCATAATAAGATTAAAATAAGATGCATGAAACAAATTAGAAATATTATAGTTTTATTGAACATGTATAAAATCCTCAGTTGACAGTGAAATAAATGTACAATTCACACAATGTAACAGACACCAGCAAAATCCGACAAATCAAGACACTAAATGTTACAAAATGTCATAAAACTGATAGATATTAAGTGTCACACTGCTCAACTTAAAGTATGATTTATACAGGAGTTACACAAAGTCCACAACATTGTGATAATCTTCCAGTAATAAGAATTAGTCAAAAAGGAGATGAAAAGGTTTAAAGGAAAATCGGTTTCTTGCTGTACGTAAGGGCTACGAGAACGGCTTAATGCCAGGAAAAGTTCTCTCACCGGCTACATCAGTCTTCTCTTGTGGTGGATGTCCAGCTAATTTGTCCTGGAGTTGCTTAGTAATCTGAGATTTAGAGGTAATAAGCCCTATTTGAGACACATTTGAGAAGATTGAGAAAACGGCTAAAATCTCATTCAAGTCTTAAAGACGGCTCATTTCTGTTGACAAAGAAGAGATTAACATGGGATCTCATCTTGGAGTTTCTTTACTATGGGTTGGCATGTTGTAAAAAATTTAAATATGCTGTACTTTGTTTTGGTGTAATTTTATTTTTATTTTTTGTCTTGGTGTTTAAAAAAAAAAGAGAAATAAATGACAAAGAAAATCTATTTTCGTTGTCTTTTATTTGGTGTAAAAATTGAGCTTGTTTGTCTTTTACTGTACATAGAGTATAAAAGCTGAGGGATTTGTATTTGTATTTGTATTTGTCTTACAGTAAAACCGAGCTCCATTTGACGCTGCTTCTTTCTTTCTTTCCCACAGTTTACTATCGCGCCCTGGTGAACTTCACAGACTCGTTCACCTACGGGCCTGAACTCGACGACATCGATTCCGCCGCCTTCCAAGAAATCTCCGCCGCCATTGTTGACACGGTGTGCATCATCACTTCACAATTTCAACCCATCCTACATGCCTCATACTGTATATCTCAGTCTGTTAAAGCAGTAGGACTGGGTTAATGTTAAACTCGGACCTCTTTAGACCTACTGGTTCTAATCGAAGCTGCAGGTGTTTGCATGTAACTGAGGATGTTTGTTTCTCCCGCAGCTTGAATCTGACTACTCCAAGATAGCAGGAACCCAGACTGTCAATGTGGTCCTCATCAAGTATGACTGTTTTCTGATTTTTAAATGCAGCAATAAAACATATGGAGGCATGCTGTTATAGGAAAATAATCCCCTACAGGATGGTTTACTTTAAGCTGATATAAAGCGGAATTATGACTCAATTTTTGCAGAACGGTACGTCTCCAAAGTGTTTCTCTCACAATACCCTTCTTGTATTTTAAGGCAAATTGGCAAGGATGTGTTTGTGGAACTGGACGTGGGCTCGGAAGACAACGCCAACGAGTCTCAGCTCCGGCAGGTCCTTTACTCCGTGGTTGAGGAGGGATCCATTTCATCCTACACCATCTCTCCCAATGGCTTCCAATTTAGACGCCTAGGAGAACGTAAGCACCCTGAGTGCTCTCACATCAATGCAGTTCTACAGTACATTTTTGATATTTAGTAAACTAGGGGTTGCATAACTACTCTTTTTTTTTTTTTTTTTTGTCAACTAGTTGTGCACTTCCATAGTTGAAGCAAAAACTTTAGTTAACAACAGCATTAAACATTACGCATCAAATAAACTTGTGTTTTATACATAATACACTTTATACATAATACACAGATCCTTAAAATTCGCTCATATTTAGTCACTAAAACTGGGCATCCATTTAAAGTCATAGCTTCTAATACTGCGTTAAAGATACAGTAAATTAGACGGCGATTCGCAACCCGCGGCTCCGTCTTTCTGGTTAGAATGGATTTTATTACAGCACTGCATTTTGAAAGTGTAAAAATTAAACTTATGTGTTTTGTTCATTTCAGAATTTATTTTATTTACATGTATTTTTAATATATATGCAAAAATAGCATTACAGTTTTGGAAATATTTTGGATAGCAGGAATGGATTCTTCTTTTTATTATTATTATTATTATTATTTCCTATGGAAATATCCATTTCGCAATACAAAATTTTGCATTAAAAACTCATCTCCGGAACGGATTATATTCGTATGCCGAGGTATCACTGTACTGTATTTAGCGACAAAGGTCCGGCACGTCTCCGCTCTGTTACTCCCGCTGACGATCCGACTTAGGCATGTTTTATTCACTCTCCGATATTTGTACATGTTCATCGTGGTTTTGCGAGACAACCAGTGCACGATGATAAAGATCATTTTTATGTCTGGTTCATAGCTGATACCGGCCTCCACGTGGAGCCGCTAGCCTCACCAGGTTTGTACGGCACCGTTTTCACTTGTGTGAAATGGACTGGATGTTCTCGTGCATGGATGTCCAAAACGCACACTGATGGAGAAGAATGAGATGCTTTGCATGATGATGATCACGCGACAGTGATAGCGGATAACCCGTGCTTGGTGAAAAATCGAAACAGAGACTGCATGTCTTCAGATTGAGTGTTTTTGAATGAACAGTTTAAAAAAAAAAAAAAAAAAGAAATGTTTGAGATGTTGCTTTGTGTTTGCATGAGAACATCGGTTTGAGTTTGCATCCTTGGTCTGGTCCACTCCCATTGACTTTCGCTATTCTTGTTAGTGAAGCCCAGTCCAGTTGAGCCCTGTTCCAGTGACGAGTTCAGCTGTAGAAGCGGAGCGTGTATACCTCAGCATTATGTCTGTGACAACAGACCAGACTGTCCAGACATGAGCGATGAGATTAATTGTGGTGAGTAAGAACATGCTCTCTAATCGGTGTTCCCAAATGAACCTTGGTGTGGGTTAGGCTCTACGCCCCCTACAACCCCGTATACCGGATAAGGCGGTATAGAGCTGTATGTACGTGTAGAATAAAGTAATAATACATTTTTAAAATTGCATTTAGATCTTTATGTCTAGGAATTTCCTTTTCCAGGTTGTATGTAAAGTGCACAGCGATGACACCATACACTCAGCCAGTCAATGAATCACTGCTGATCTGGAATCCAATGCAAAATTATGACCTTATCTTTGTCGCGTTTCTTAGAAAAACCTGTGACTCTTCCACCCATTCAAATACCATTTACCACGTCAGAGATCAAAACCCCGGCACGCCCCGGACCGTGCCGCTCCGATCAGTCCACCTGCCAGAACGGGCAGTGCATCTCCCGAGACTACCTGTGCGACGGAGAGTCCGACTGCAGCGACGGAAGTGATGAGTTCAAGTGCGGTAGGAATCTGATTTATTTATTCATTTTATTTATTTTTTTAAAGCTTGAGCTCAGGATGAAATTTACTCTACTGTACGTATAAGTTTGTACCAACACGCATGTGTTCGTTCTTCAGGAACCCCGTCGCCTTGCGAGCCTAACGAGTTTAAGTGCCAGAACGGCCGGTGTGCTCTCAAGCTGTGGCGCTGCGACGGAGACAACGACTGCCATGACAACTCCGACGAGATCAACTGTCGTAAGCTGCGCATCAGTCGCTTCCTCATCCACTTATCTCCCACTGCTCGGGATTAGAGCAATTTACATCAACTTTAATTTCTATAACACCTACTCTCTGCCATGTTTACCCTGTGTGTGTGTAGCGGCTAAAAGACCCGGGGATGTGTGCGCGCCCGAGCAGTTCACGTGTCTGAGTGACCAGACCTGCATTCCAGCCAGCTACCAGTGTGACGAGGAGGCGGACTGTCCTGACCGCTCCGATGAATACGGCTGTGGTAAGGCATTCTTCACTCCTTACGAAGGCGACTGTGTAGCCGTCGTCGACCTCGGTGGCTTTCTCTAACTCTTTATAGCACGGTCTCTTCCATTCGGTCATTTCCCGTTCCTCCTGTTTGATACCTTATAAGGATGTCCTCGATTAAAGACAACTACGGAATTGAATGTTTAGAAATATAATTCATTTATGTAAATGTAATATTTTTTTTTATGTAAATTTATCTATTATCTTTGCTCCTAATGTCATGTATAAGGCGGCGGCACTGTGGCATAGTGTTGGCAATGTCGCCTCGCACCTCCAGGGCCTGGGTTCGATAGTTGGGAGAAAAATGAACCTAATGTGTTGTTTTTTCTTTTTTTTTCTCGTGGTTAAGTTGCACCCACTGTGACCAGCCCTCCGGAGGAGTCCGTTAGCGCGACACGGGGCCAGACGGTGACCTTCAGGTGCATAGCCTCGGGCGTGCCCGTCCCCATCATCACCTGGAGGCTTAATTGGGGCCACATTCCAGCCAGTAACAGGTACGACTAAACTCCAGTTAGACCACAGTGCGCATGGTTTCTGGATTTCGATTGGTCAGAAGCTGTTGAATAGTTTGCTATAAAATCAGCTTTAAAAGTTTTCCTGGCTGCAAAGCAAAGCACTTTATGGTGATGTAAAGCATTCTCTGACAGTTGAATAATTCTAAAGGCATAAAAACACTTTATAGGCTATTAAAACAAACCATTTGAAGAGTTACAGTATTGAACTCTCCGCCTCATTGTGTTGTATAAAAACAAAAAAAAAGCAGTTTTTTTATTATAAAACTCATGAAAATGCCAGGGGATCACAGGATCCTTTAACGAGTAAATAAAAACATTTCACGAGGTTCAAAACAGACTGGAGAGAATGTTCTCTCTGACTCATGTGGATAATTGGAAGCAGACCGGAGGGTATTTTAAGTCTCTGGGATTGTCATTTGGTCAGTCGTGTCGTCCCGCAAGAGAATAAGCTCTTCAGCTGCTTTATAATGATTATGCATTAACAATATTGTTTTTTTGTTTTTGCGTGTGTGTGTGTCAAGATCTTAAAATGTCAGCGAAAGGGGGGGAAAAAGACGGCATTGTTCATTGTGCTTTATTGGATTTTAACATGCCTTATAATGTCAAACCGTTCAGCTTGGAGAAAACAGGCCAAGTTATTAACATGTAACTCTCACTTTCTCTCTCTGTCTCACTCTGTCTCACTCTGTCTCACTAGGATTACAATGACCAGCGAAAACGGCCACGGGATGCTGACCATTCGTGACGTGAAGGAAGGAGATCAGGGCGCGTACACGTGCGAAGCCATAAACGCTAAGGGCTTGGTGTTCGCCATTCCAGATGGCGTTTTAACCCTGACACGAGAATCAAGTAAGCTCAGCTCAATAACAAGCCTGAAATCAAATTCGATCCATCCAACTTGTCTGTCTATCTATCTAATGATTGGCACTTTATGGAGACGTACAGTAGGATATTTGCCATAACTGTATCAGGTTTTGCTTTTTGTTAATGTGTGGCGTAGAGGTTATGAGCACTGTAGTATCGCACCTCCCATGGTCCAGCCATGTTCTCCACGTGTGCTTGGAGGGTTTCCTCTGGGTGCTCCGGTTTCTTCCCACAGTCTGCAATGGTACAGTAGGCTACTTGACATTGTTGTGATTGTGTGCGTGCTTGTTCCCTGTGATGGCCCGGCACCCCGTCCAGGTTGTACCCCACCTCGAGCCCGAGTCACTTGGGATAGTCTCGTGGCCTCCCGTGACCCTGTACTGGTTAAGGCGTATAGAGGATGAGTGATGGAGTGTTATTGTGTATTAGAAGTGTCTCGATTTTCCCATCCCTTTGTGTTGTTTCCCAGATAACTGTCCGGGTGGGCACTTTAACATCGGCAACCGCTGCGTGCCCTGCTTCTGCGCCGGCATCAGCAAGAACTGCCACGGCACCCGGCGCTACCGCAGCCAGATCGCGCTGCGCTTCACTGAGGAGGAGGACTTTAAAGGTACAGTAGTGGTGGCATGAAGTGTTGTGGTACGAAAAGATCCTGAATTGGATTAATCTGAAACACGTACAGTATATTCCCTCACACCTTTTTTCAGAGCTTCAGTGATAAACGTCTGTGCATCCTTCTGTCATATTAAATCATTCTCTATATTCCGCATTCAACAGTGACTTTTCTCTTTTCCGCTCCTATTGTTTGCCCCCCCCAACCTGCCTCTTAGGAGTCAACGTGTCCTTCCCGTCTCGGCCCAGCTCTCCTCCGCCTCTCTCCTCCACACAGATGATGGTTAATCCGGAGGTGGAGGAGTTCCAGCTGGTGGATTTATCTCGTCGTTTCCTGGATCTGGAATCGTACTGGACTCTACCACGCCAGTTTCTTGGCAGCAAGGTCATTTTACAATCCAACAGAAAACACAGAAACGATACAAATTATGCTCAATGTAGATATAATGAATCCGTAAGATGGCAGATGTTACCTTGCGCAAGCGTAATGGAATAAAACATGATATGGTGGTATGACGTGAACAGACCTGACAAACACCCCCTATGTGTTTTTGTGCTCATGTCCGTGTTCAGGTGGACTCCTACGGCGGTTACCTGAAGTATAAGGTGCGGTACTTGCTGCAGAGGGATGGCTCCGAGCCAGTGGACAAGCCTGACGTGGTGCTGAGGGGTAACGGCCACAGACTGGTCTACCGCCGTGGCCCTACCACTTTCCCCGACGTTAAAAACCAGAGAGAGATCAAGTTCACCGAGGTCAGTCGCTACGCTCAGATGTGCCACATGTAAATCTCGAGAAGATTGTTATTATAAGTTACTATTAATACAACAAAGCAGCATTAGACTCTCTTAGGGTTTAATTGTGTTCAGTCTGTTACTATTATTTCGTGGTTTATTTTAGGAAAACTGGCAGCACTCGTCCGGGCAGCCGGTGAGCCGCGAGGATCTCCTGATGACCCTGGCGAACCTGGAGAGCATCAGCATCCGCACCGTCTATAACAACCGCATGGCCAGCGTGGGTCTGAGTGACATAACCATGGACACCACCAGTACAGTGTTCAGCTTTCAGGGCCAGCCTAATGACGTGGAGGAGTGCAGGTCTCTCTCTCGCTCTCTCGCTCTCTCTCTCTCCCTCTGTATAAAACACAAACATTATCACCTGCTTTGCCTCAATGCAAACTGTTACCCAGTGTGAACGTCCCCTGACTGAGAATGCATGTGTCCCGTCTTCCAAAGGTGTCCACCCGGTTACTCCGGCCTCTCCTGCGAGTCGTGTTCGTCCGGGTTCGAGCGGGTACCTGGGGGACGTTATCTGGGCACTTGCGCTGGCTGTAATTGCCACGGCCATGCCAGTGCCTGTGACCCCATCAGCGGACACTGCCTGGTAAATACTTTGTCAGTTTTTAGATTTTAGAATTTTCTTTTTTTCTTTTTTAAACCTATGAAATTCTCCTCTTTCTCTTTCTCGCTCTGTTCGGCTTTCTCTTTCAGAGTTGTCAGCACAACACGGAGGGGCCGCAGTGTGACAAATGCCGTCCCGGCTACTTCGGCGATCCCAGCCGGGGTCGACCGGACGACTGTAAGCCCTGTCCCTGTCCTTACACAGAGACATCTCGCAGGTTCGAGCTTCATACTGATCCCAAACATGGACATTCATAGGAAATGCGTGTTCAACACTTTGTAGTAGTAGAACAGGAATAAAACCGTTATCGTGGACAGTTCGATTAGGATAAATGATTATTGGGGATTGATGGCGTCTCTGTTGATGTACAGGTTTTCAGACACTTGCTTCCTGGATGTGGACGGTCAGGCCACGTGCGACGCGTGCGAACCAGGCTACACCGGACGCCGCTGTGAGAGGTGAGGCCGTCTTTTGTTTTGTTTTCAATGTCACTGTCCCTAAGTGCACCTGCTGGTCAAAAGAAAAAAACGATCTTGTGGTTTTGTTCGTAGGTGTGCGCCCAGATATGAGGGAAATCCTCTACAACCCAACGGCAGATGCATTCCACAAAACGAAGGTAGAGCGTACCTCCATGCATGTGTCCTTCTTCTACAAACATTTTATGGTTGTTGCATACTTCATACTAATTTCATGTTCAATTTATTTTTTTTAAGAACTTATCCGCTGTGACAACAGAGGAACCATCAGTTCCAGCAGCAGACCATGCAACTGCAAGGTAACGTTTTTCACTTATCTAAATCCGCATTTGGTTTCATCTTCGAGTGTATTTATCTCAGCTGGCTTTTGTTTGCTCCGGTTCTTCCGCAGGCCAACGTTGCTGGAGCTTTGTGCGACCAGTGTAAGCCAGGATCCTTCCATCTTTTCGGTGGAAATCCTGACGGCTGTTTGCAGTGTTTCTGCATGGGAGTGACCAAGGAGTGTGCCAGCTCCACCTGGACCAGAGATCAGGTCAGCTAGCCTAAACCTGCATGCTGTAACTAGCATCTTATTTTAAGATCTTTTAAAGAGTTGAGATGCTTTTTATTGAGAGCAAATGAGATGGTTTTAAAGTCCAAGTCAGTTCTTCCTGTAATTGAACCAATTCGTTTGTGTCTCCAGGTGCGAGGCGGCGTCAACGGCCAGCTGTTTTCTCTCGCCAACGAAGGCAATACTCGTTCCGTCACCGAGGGCATCACGCAGAGAGGTGGCGCCGAGGTCGTCTACCGCTCGTTTTCCAGCATCCCTAAAGACATCTACTACTGGGTGCTGCCCCAAAGCTTCCAAGGAGACAAGGTGCTTGTGTTCCTGTTCACCGTGTGTAAGGGTGCTGGGACGACACCCGTTACAGGACGGAGTATATTGATTAAAGAACATCCGTTTCCTCTATAATGTCGCTGGAAGCCCACGAAACAGATTAGTTCCTGTTCTTGCTTGTTTTATAGCAGCACCAGCCGAGTGGTGTTCGGGTCAAACCGGGACTTGTGAGAAGATTTCTCATAAATGAAGGATTCATACACAGTATTTAGGAGTGGTGATGGGACAAAAGTCCTGGGACAGGACTCAGCGGGGAATTATCACCGCACCCCAAGTACAGTCCTAACATTTTCCAATTAAAGGAGTTCCTGGGAGGCCAGTGTTTTAGATATATGAAGCAGACAGGGTGATCATGGCTCCGGCGTACTGAGAAAACTTTCTACCTTGACGTTATTCAAGCACTAGTGTAATGTAGTGATAAATGCATTAGTGTAGCAGAGGATTATATAGAGTCTTTGCTCTCATAGCTGTATCCTGTTATTCCCTGTTATTTTTTTTCCAAGCTGGCGTTACTTTTCAGAAAATTAGGAAACATCTTCTGACCAATCAGAACGAAGAATTTAAAAGCACCGTGCTGTTAGTGTAGTTTTGACATGACACATGCTCAGTAAGAGTTTCAGTGTCTTAGTGGAACATTCTCAAAAACAAGAAGCTTTTGTAATATGTGTTTTTTTTGTTTGTTTTTTTTTCCTTCCTGGCATGAAGGTGACGGCGTATGGAGGAGAGCTGCGTTACAAAGTGCGTTATGAGCCAGGCCCGCGCAGCCTGGTGATCGAAAACAAGCCTGATGTGGTTCTCCAGGGCAACGGCATCTTCCTGGAGCACTACTCGCTCACCAAGACACTGCCACGAGTCCCCACCACCTTCGCTGTGACCTTCCGACCGGTGTGTTAGCAGTTGGATTATAAAATTGCACCTTTTTTGCATCCCACAATCTTGTACAATGGCTGCTTTTGACTTTGACGTGGTGTTACATAGTTACATAGAAGTGCTTTTCTTCTAGTCTGCATGGAGGAGATCTGATGGACAGCCGTGCACCAGAGAGCACCTGCTGATGGCCCTGGCTGACATCTCCGTCTTCATGATCAGAGCCACTTACGCGGACGAGATGGCCGAGAGCAGGTGCCCGTTCTGTCTCCTCTGTCTGCATCTGTCTCGCTTCGTCTTCATCACTAACAGCTATAGACATCCTGAAGAAGAGCTGTAGAAATGATGACGCAATCAAATCAGAAAGTTAAACAAAGTTAAAGTGAACATGATTGCACCATGATGATGAAATCTGTGTGTCTTATGATTACTGGTGTTCATTTCCTGGTTGTGTGTTCTGCGCAGTCTCGCTGATATCCAGATGGACATCGCGGTGCCACATTCCACCGGGAACGAACAGGCTCTGGAAGTAGAGGAGTGCGCCTGTCCTCAGGGATACAGAGGCCCATCGTGCCAGGTGAAACACCCCGCCTTCGTGAGCTCATTAAACCAGCACACCTGGCAGGATCAGGGTTACACAGTAACCATAAATACACAACCCAGTTTGTTTTTATGCTGCTTTGTACGTAAGGTGGAGGTTCGCATTATCTCTGAATCATCAGCGTCCTACAGTAAATCTACACCGCCGAGCAGACTAAAGCTATCAACGCTCTAGATATGGCGTGCCGATGCGTGAACTCGGGCTCGCTGACTGCTGCTTTGTTTGCAGGATTGCGATGAGGGATACACACGGACAGGATCAGGCCTCTACCTTGGCACCTGTGAGAAGTGCGAGTGCCACGGGCACGCTAGCGGCTGTGACTCAGAGACGGGTGCATGCTTGGTACGTGAGCAATCCTTCACACACACACACACACACAAAGTATATCTTCGTATATCACCTTCAAGTATCACTTGTTAATTTCCTTTTAGTGAAATAAATAAAACATTGACCATTTAGCAGTGAGAACTCCGAACTCGCTGGAACTTATGCCGCTATTTTTCTCACTTGTGAAGCTGGCAGGATTTAGTGTCTAGACATGACTCACCGTCTCAGATTTTGTCTTTTGGTACAGACCTGCCCATGACCTCAGGAAACAAGTAAAGAAATATAACACTTAGGAGAAAGCGATTATAGGTAAAAGTATATAATTACAACCGCAAAGTTGATTAACTTCACAAAACTCTATGTCAAGAAGTGTTTTCTTTTTTTTTTTAGTACTCGTACAGTACTGTGCAAAAGTCTTAACCCCCCCCCCCCTCCCCCCTTTGTTCATATTTTGCTTCCAAAGAGCCAGAATTTCTTCTATTTGTAATGTTATCTTGAGGAACAGGTTCCCTGAAGGACGTTTTTGGCCCTCATTTTGGCAAATTCAGTCCAGTCCCTGAACATGACCAGTTCCAGAGGGAGGATTTTGTTTGGTTAAGCCACACAGTGACCTATAAATAATTCAAGCATAACAAAAAAAAACATTGAACTTAAGGCATGCACCAGTGAGAAACATGTGCAGATGAAGAAAGATGATCACGTGATGCTGAACGCTGAGTGCTTGGAACAGACGAGAGGGGAAATGAGGTCGCTGCTGAGCATGTTACATAAACAACCAATGTTTAAAGTGTATCTTTAGGCACTCGCTGTCAAACATTTGTTCGCACTTTTTTCATTTAATCTACAGAACCAGTCAAAAGTCTGGACACACTGATTCAGTGTTTTGTTTTGTTTTGTTTTGTTTTTGATTCAGTGTTTTTTGAAAAATACTAGATTTTTTCAAAACTATGAAATAACACGTAGCATTGGGTAATTTAGGTCAACCTTTCTGGAATAGTTCTTGCAAGAACAGTGTTGTGTCAAGTGCATTTACAAATCCCATTAGGCACCATGATGATGTAACTGGCTCCCATGAAGACCGTCCCAGGAAAGCGAGACTAAAACCTACCTCTGCGTCAGAGGAGAGGTCATTTAGAGTCACCAGCCTCAGAAATCACCAATTAACAACCAGCAACACAGATTAGAGCCCTTATTAAGGATTTACAGAGCAGAAGTAGCAGATGCATCTCAACATCAACTGTTCCAAGGAGATGATTGTATTTAGTATATTTTGGATAAACGCCTTCAGTATTGTTTCACAATGTGGATAAAAATAAAAGTCAGAGGAAAAAAAACCCTGGAATTAGAAGTTGTGTTCAAATATTCGACTTGTAGTGGGCATGATTTAATTTTATTTCATAATCCATGTTATTGAGAATAAAACTTGGTCCAGCATCATGAGAAAACCCCGTTTTTTACTTGCTTACAATCATAGCAATGCCAGCACAACACAGCTGGAGCCAGATGTGAAAACTGTCGTGTGGGTTTCTACGGTGATCCAGTGACCGGTGGTATACATGCTTGCCGACAGTGCCCTTGTTTTGGACCCGCCTCTGCAAGCAGGTTTGTCCAACTTGGTTGTACCATCAATCACAACATAAGAAATATGTTGTACTGTGTCATATCTATATAAAATCTCTCCTTCACAGCGAGATGAAAGCTTGCTACCTGGACACAGATGGACACCCTACTTGCAGTAGCTGTCCTCCTGGTTATACCGGACGGCGCTGTGAGAGGTGAGCTCTCCATTCCTTGTCCCAGGCTAACGTTTAGTAAGTTCCCCCCCCCCCCCCCCATGCCGACAAAAAGGATTTGTCGGCATGGTTAAATTGTCATCATTTCGAATCCCACCTTAGGTTGTAGATGAAGTGCCATGCACAAGAAACTCAGTGTGAAATGCCTTCCTCTGATTACGGCTGTCAACGTATTAAAAAAGTGAGAGTGCCGACAACTCTGGAGGTTTCTATCCAGAAGCACAGCTGGATAGAGTCTTCGCCGAGGAATGCGGTCATGTAGTTTCTGCCGGCGCTGATAAAAGGCAGGTGTTGGATGGGAGCCAATCTGGGAACGCTCTCAACCAAAGAGAAGATGCTCTTTTATGGCCTAAAACTGCTCACTGGAAAAGAAAAAAAAATCCCCAAAGAGCCTTCAAGCTAAAAGGCTGCTCCTCTGGAGTGCGTGGTCAGGAACAACATAACCCTTGGCAAGACTCGAGGGTTTTCTTTTTGTAAACTTTCAACCCTGGGACTTAACAGAGTAAGCGCTTCAAAAGAACAAGAACTGTTTGGGTAACTGCTTGTGCATACAGTACTGAAGAACAACACATCAGGCATGAAGAGGGAGAGGATAGAATTCGGAAGCAGAAAAAAAAATCACCAGGCAGAATGGCTGAGAATAACAAGGAGAACCAAACCGAGGTACAGCCTGAGACATCTTACTGTAAGGGTCGACCTGAGGTCTTGAGAGCGTTACAAAATCAAGTGGGAAACTACTCTCGGGATCCCACCATGGCCGCTACTAAGCCGTCTACAAAAAAAACAGCAGTCAAAACAATTTCCAAAACTGATGGCATGTATTATGCGTCTTAATAAAACAAAGGATTGCTATAGAGCAGCAACTCAACATTATATGAGAATGGACAGCTTAAAGCCACTGACTGGATAAGCGAATAGATGAACAGCATGTACTGTACATGGAAAAAAAAACTAAAAGCGCTCCTCTTACGTCATGAGAAAGTATTTAAAAACAATGTCACTCAAAGTTAGGGCTTAAATACCACACTGAACAGGACTGCATTTTAAAGGCAACCTCAAAACTGACACAATCAGAGGGGGACTATGTGCACGAATTCTAAGTAAAAGTAGAGTTTCCCTAAGGCACATATTGCTCAAGTAAAAGTAGAAGTCCTATATTTACTTTTGTACTTGAGCAACGTTCCTGCAGAAGTGAGGTTAAGTAAAAGTGCGCGCATTTGCTGCGGAGTGAAAGTAAAAAGCAGCTTTCTTGATTCACTGTGATGTTTCTCGTTCCTGCTCTAGATGTGCTCCTGGATACACCGGCAATCCTGAACATGGACAGAGCTGCACTAAAGGAAACGGTACATGTTGCTTGAGCATGTAGTTTATTTTTTGGTTGTTGGATGCTGTTTCATGAAATCGCTGGATGCAGGCGCGTTAGAATAAACATTAAACTCAATTTGCTTTTGAAGCAGCTTTGTTTGATTTCCTGCTTCAAGACTTGCTCTTCCTGTGATTTATTTATTTTTGACACATCTCCGTGTTTAAAGATGAGCCAGATGGTAATCAGCACCGTAAAACTCTGCATATTTGTTTTTATATTGTTGCTCAGCCTGAACAGAGCTTTCCTGTTTGCAGGGAATTGCCAAAACTGCGACCAGCGAGGAAGCGAAGGCTGCGATTCAAACGGGATCTGCCGCTGCAAGGCATGCATACGAACTGATACGAACACTTTCATGTCCACGTTTATGTGCAGCCAGGAGGTGGAGAAGGATTTTGCTCAGTATATCATTGTGTCTCCTCAATGTGCAGATGAACGTCGAGGGTCCGTCCTGCTCCAGCTGCAAGCCTGGCGCCTTCAACCTCAGCCCTGCCAACAAAGATGGCTGCCTGGCGTGCTTCTGCATGGGCGTCACTCAGCAGTGCTCCAGCTCATCTTTGTACAGAGATGTTGTAAGGCCTAAAAAACATGCTGTCAGCTTTCATGCTTTTAAAACTAGCGAAGATCTGATCGCTGTTCTGATTTCTCCTTTGGTTTCGGATTGATCCTCAGGTCAGCACTGTGTTCGCACCCGGAAATGTCCAAGGCTTCACTCTGGTGAACCGGCAACGCACCAACCGCATCACTACCGGCTTTTCTGTGGAATTGTCCACGGAGGGAACGCAGCTCTCCTTCACCAACTTCGACCACCACAGCCTCGAGCCTCACTTCTGGCAGCTGCCCTCAAGTTACCAGGGAGATAAGGTACAGTCTAGTGGTTTTACTCTTTACGAGTGTTTATTCACGCCAGTCAATCTCGTCGCTCGCTTCACCAGCTTTCCCTTTCCCAGTGCTGGGTGCTTTGAGTTCCTTCCCTCTTTTGTTTTAACGATAATGAGGATTATTTTGGGCTTTTGTGGAAACAAATGCTAAATTCTCCATTTTTAGACCAATGACTACTGGTTCACTACTGGGTTAGTTTAATGGATTTCAATGGATGGATTTTATCCCATTTAACCACTTAAATGTATATATTTACAATAAATATCTATTTTTGCGCTTTCTAGAAGCAGACTCACTTTAAACGATTGAAACGCTCACTCAAGGTACAGCATAATGAGTGGATTGATAGAATGAATGGGAAATAATTTTGCACTGCCTTCATGTGGTAATTATTTTAAGCAGTTGTGGTGTAACTGTTTTTTTTTTTTATAACAAATTTTTGATGCTTGACCTTTGCTGAGTTTTAATGATTATATAATAGCGTACCCCTGCATGAAACAAACAACTGTAACTTCAAGGGCGAATGGTGTAGTATTGTATTAATCAGGCTAACACTAGTTAAATTCAAAGTCATTTCAGTATTAAAGGTCCCATATTATACTATTCTGGCTCTGGAATGATTGACAGTTGCGCCATTGTCCCAAACCTTTTGCCCAATGATATTATCTTTTTCTTTTGAAAAATGCAATGTAAAGAATTTTTTCTTTTCTGGTCCAAAACTGAATCAACCCGCTCATCCACCCTTTCCAGTGGAGTTGAGCACATCAGCTCATGGGTTCATCTGTTTCTATAGCGATGGTGTTTTTTCCGTGGTCGGGGTTCTTGCCCAATTGCCAACACTCTTCCTTTCTTATCCAGGCTTTGCGACTGACAATGACTGACTGATTTTTGTCTGAGGACAGGGTTAAGGGCTTTGCCCAACAACCCAAAAGTGGCAACCTGGTGGTGGTGAGACTCGAGGCTCGAGCCCCGACCATCCAATCAGCCACCCCTTAGCCGAGGTTTCATTTTTTAGTAATAAAATTTAATTGGACTCTCCACGGCTAGAGGGGCAACTGAGAAAAGGAAAATAGCAAGAAAAAAGAAACTTGAGAGAGTGTCCTGGGTGTTAGTTGCTTGCTTGACTGAGTAGTTTGCAGTGTTTTATGATCATGAATGAAAATCCTTTGCATGAACACATTTTTAACGTACTAGATTGAGTCATTAGTAAGGAGCATGACCGCGCTCTTTATGACATACAGTTCTTCCCATGAGCACTTTGGTGTGTCGATGCATCCCTTGAGTGTGAACCCAGGTCTGCATGACCTTATGCTGCACGTCATTTGAAGTCCTTGGTTTTCTTACTTTCCTCCACCCGACTTTCCGAAGTCGTCCGGCGACGATGTGCGTAAACTCGACGACGAAATCTGGGAGCTCATCAGCAACTTCTCGCAGGGACCTCCTGCCTCCTTCTTCTCCTCCTCTTCCTCTTCATCTTCCAGTTCTACATCCTCCATTCCAGTCAGAACCCCTGATTCGGCAGGGCGTTCACGAGGCCGCGCCCCCGTTCCTCCTTTACCCCCATTACCTTTACAAGCCTCTGTGTTGGCCTCTGGGCCCTACCCTGGTGCCCCAGGCAGTTTCCCACACCGTACTACAGTCAAGGTATTTTATATGGTCTTTCAAAAATGGTTTACATTTGGTGTAATTGGGTGCAGCATTGGTCTAACATTGGTTTAACGCTGGTTTGGGATATTGGTCTTACTGACAGGATAAGGTCAGAAAAAACACAGTGGAACCACCCAACGCTGCTCCGCCTGGCTCCTCCAACAAGGTAGTCTTTCATGGCATCATATCATTGAAAATTCTATTTACACAAAGTTACCACCCTATGAAGAACCAGCTGACCTGAACATTTGCAAGGGCACACAGTCTTTTTGATCATTAAGCCATTCAGTCAATTAGTAACAAAATGCGTAGTAAAGAATTTAGTTAATCAGTCATCTGATTGTGCCTACAGATTGTGAGAAGGTAGTCAATAGTTAATTAGTCTCTGTTATTTTAGGGTGGTTCTTGTCGGTAGATTTTATTTTTATAGCGGGTGTAAGTTTTGTAATGATAGTTTTTTTTTTTAATAGTCTTCCAACACACCACTAAACATCTCAGACATGTTAGTTTAACCCAGCCGTTACTAAACTGAAACCCTTTTTCTTCTGTTACCTGTTTGCCTTGCTGTCCTGCTGTGCTTTCGTCTTTCTTTCTATCATCTTACATTCTAGCACCTTTTATGTTCATGTGCTCTAGTACTCTCTGGTCTACAAAGGGTCTAGCATGCACTCGGAGGATGTTCTCTTCTGGAAGCTCCCCGAGAAGTACCATGGGGACAAGGTAACTAGCAATGAGAAGACTGTGGCAAGAGCGCTAATTTAAATTCCTACCTTGGTTAACTGATTGAGATGATATGTCTGATGCAGCCATGCAATAAAAATAAAAACGGTGGAAGTTATTCAGAATGTAGCTCCGGATTATTTATGAGCATTTCTTGTAGGATGTTAAAGTTTTTCTGAACTAAATGGATTTTTATTTCATGTTCGTAAATGAGGACGACCTTGTAAAACTTCCAACTAGGAATAAGTGATGACTGCGTCCACTTGAGCCGCAGTTCTATATTTTGTAACAATTGAGTCATGAGGACAATGATAAACTTAGCTGTCTTTTAGATAATATCTCATTGTGACTGTTTTCTTCCACAGGTTAACGCCTACGGAGGAAAGCTCAAGTACACCATCTCGTACGTGATCGGTCCGAGAGGCACTCCGATTGAGGACGTAGACGTTCAGATCATTGTAAGTAATGTTTTAAATGGAACGCCAGTGAATGAAAGAGTCAGTGTTGATGATCTCACCATTATAATCTTGTTTCCAGGGCAATGACATCACCCTGGTGGCACGCCAGGATTGGAAAATGGGGCCAGGGACAAGACAGACCCGTACCTTCGAGTTCATCTTTCGAGAGGTAAGATTAAACCAGGGATTTTCTACCTCTTCCTTTTTCCTGAACATGCTTCCTTAGGACATCTGACTAAATAAGATCACATAACTGATAGGGTTTGGTCTTATGTTCTCTGTAGGAGTACTGGCAGCGTCCTGATGGCATGCCCGCCACTCGGGAACACCTGCTGATGGTGCTAGCCGACCTGGATGACATCCTGATTCGAGCCTCTTACCACACTGTCGAGCGCTCGTCCAGCATCTCGGGGGTCAGCATGGAGATCGCCGTGCCTCAATACACCGGTCTGGAGCGGGCTGTGGATGTGGAGCAGTGCCGCTGCCCACCTGGGTATCATGGCCTGTCTTGTCAGGTATTTGGACAAAACTTCTCACGTCAAATTCTGTTTTGTAAAAAAGCCGCCATGTCTCAGATTTAACCTGGGGTGTATTTTAGGACTGCGCTCAAGGCTACACCCGGACAGGTGGAGGACTCTACCTGGGCCACTGTGAGCCGTGTGAATGCAACGGTCATTCAGACTCCTGCCACCCAGAGACTGGCACCTGCACGGTAAAGCATATAATCATACTAATCATTATGCTGGCAGCCCAAGCTCTTTTTATGTTTTTATATTTTGGATAGGATTTATAGCTTGGAGTCCAATTGCCTTTTAGTGGCTTAAAAGGTGTTCGTGTTTTCCATAAGTTGTAGCCTTCCATTGAGGGTGTTTTTCTTTCTGTGTGTTGACAGTACTGCCAGCATAACACCATGGGTGAGCTATGTGAACAGTGTTCTGCTGGGTTCTTCGGAGACGCCAGTGCGGGAACCCCGGAAGACTGTCAGCCCTGCGCCTGTCCTCATACCGACTCAGAGCACCAGTTAGTCTGATCAATCAACCAGTGTTATCTTATTCTGTTATACAACGGTTCCGATTGAGTAATCTGATTGGACACTAGGCATTCCCTGAGTGGAATATCAACCATAACAGCACTGGGACGTTTAACTGTTTGTATCACGCCGTGTTACAGGTGTTCTAGCAATCGTTAATTACACTAACTGTCAGTCAGAGCACAAGTGTGAGTCCTGAGAAGAGAGTAACTGCCTGCCAAAAGCCACATTCAAACCCAGTCGCAGAAGCACATTAAGCAAAAAAAACCTCTCATTAGTACTCACTTCTAAGTCGTTTCGATTTGCCTTTGAACCGGACGTGTTCTGTTCACAGACAACGCAAGCTACAAAGCTAATTAGCTTCTAGCATAATGCTAAATCACGAATCCCTCTCTAAATCCTGATCAAGGGCACTACTTGGTGTGTGGAACAAGGGATCGTACACCCTACATCACGCGAGCATACTAGTGTTAAGTTAGCCCAGCAGTTAGCTGATATTAGCTGATAAAGTGGAATAAGTAGGAATATAAAGTAAATCTCGTATCTCAGGGCTGTATGTTACCTCCATGGGTTATTCTCCTCACTTTTTGGCTACATATAGATTTTAAAGCCACTTTTAATATAATTAAAATTGGAAATTTTACCCTGTGAAACTTATTTCACACAAAATAACGTGCAATATCACACAGGAGGTACATGTCGTACTAAATATCAGCACGGCTGTGATAACTTTGACACTTGGGCTTGCACCCTCCTGCCTGCGACTCAACAACGGCACTTCCTTTCGTGATAGGGCTTAATTAATATATATGTAGGACTAGACTATCATAGTGCTTGATGTACTTAAACAGAATTATGTCTCCTAGAAAGTGCTATTACTTTTTTGCACTGCCTGAATTACCTCACACTTAGAACTTAGACTGTTTTTATCAGCAGTTTCTGCAATGTTTTTCATTTTGTTTAGATTCTCGCCCACTTGTGAGAGTCTGGGTAACGGGGACTACCGGTGTACTGCCTGTCAGCCGGGATACACGGGCCAGTACTGTGAGCGGTAGGCTAACACTCATAATTCTGAACTGTGTGTGTGTGTGTGTATGCTGTGTATTTATATATATATATATATATATATATATATAATGTGTGATATATACATATGATATATACATATATATATATATATATGAGTGTGAATGCGTGTGCGGTTTTGTTTGGCTGTAAGACATTCGTATCACTTTTTAAAACAGGTGTGCCCCTGGATATTTCGGAAACCCACAACAGAGGGTCAAATGCCGGCCGCAGAATGGTTAGTGTATTTTTTGAATTATCTTTGGCTTCCTAAAACATAGTTTTAAGGTGAGCAACATAAAAAACATAGTATACTGAACAACATCAAAGGGCTTTAATTCAGAAAATAATCAATCAAAATTTTTGTTTTTATGCAGAACCTTCTTGTACCAGTCTAAAAAGCTCAAAGTATTTTTGCAGTTTTGCAAGTAGCTGTACAATTAATATTACTTACTTAGTTACTTTTAGTTTAGAATCACAGCAGGCTTGGTATAAAGACACTACCATTTATTATAAGTATAGTTTATGGAGACGGTGTGCTTGTTTTTGGACAGCAGGTGCCTCTTTAGTGGTGAAGGTCTACCCCGAGAGGGTGCAGGTGTCTCCTGGCAGCTCAGTCACCCTCAGGTGTCAGGCATCCGGACCTCCGCCACACTATTTCTACTGGACACGTAATAATGGCCTTCCCATCTCCAGCTCAGCTGAGAGACGCAGACAAGGTAATGCTGTCATGATTAGCAGAGGAAGTCAGTTCCGCTGAGCCACAAGATTGCGATAGCACTATTTTGCCAATGGAAGCAGGAGGGTAACCTTTGCACTAAGCAGGTTTTGAACCTTTTTGGTTTGCAGGAGAAGAGTTGCATTTCGCCAGTGTGCAGCCTTCCGATGCAGGCGTGTACACGTGTACCTGCCGAAACCAGCTCAACACCAACCGCAGCCAGGCTGAGATCATCGTAGGTAAGACTCAAAGATACAGTTAATCTGATATTAAACACCAAATGGACCAGCTTGTGCATCTATTATAGTAAAATAGCTTTCTCTTGCCTTCACAAGAGTAAAAAAATCATCCACTCTCGTCTGTGTAAGAGTGGGTGATTTTTACTCTCACACTAGCGAGAGTGGGTAATTTTTACTCTTACACGAGCAAGAGTGGGTAATTTTTACTCTCACACGAGCGAGAGTGGGCCAGGGGTAGCTCAGTGGTTAAGGCATTGGACTACGGTTCAGAAGATCCCAGGTTCAAACCCCACAACCACCAAGTTGCCACTGTTGGGCCCTTGAGCAAGGCCCTTAACCCTCAACTGCTCAGATGTATAATGAGATTTTTAAAAAATGTAAGTCGCTCTGGATAAGGGCGTCTGCCAAATGCTTAGGTGTAGATGTAGAGAGTGGGTGATTTTTACTCTCACACGACCGAGAGTGGGTGATTTTTACTCTCGCTCACTCTCGCTCGTGTGAGAGTAAAAATCACCCACTCTCGCTCGTGTGAGAGTAAAAATCACCCACTCTTGCCTTCATTTAGAGTAAAAACCACCCATTTTAGCCTATGTGAGAGTAAAAATCACCTACTCTCGTCTGCACGGGGAGTAAAAATCACCCACTCTCACCCAACACAGATTTCCCCATCACAGGTTCCTTATGAATAGAATGTATACTATTATTATTCCTATTATTATACATTCTATTAATAAGGAAACTGTGATGGGAAAATCTGTGTTGTGTGTGATTCAAGCCCTGTTTCAATACTCTAATTAAGCGAATGTGAAATTAACGATGACTAAATGCATTCTCTTACATCATATCTCTGCACTCCTTTCTAGGAGTCGTTAGACCTATCGAGGTGTTTATTGAAGAGCCTAAATCCCAGCGTGTGTTCCCAGGAAATACAGTGAACTTCATCTGCACAGCCAAGAGCATAGTAGGGCTTCCATCTTTCCTGCTTTAAACTCCACTTTGGTTCTGTAGTGTGTTTCACATTTCATATTTTAGGTTCGAGTTTTTTTGTCTAGTTCCGGAATTTATGATGTGTTTGAACCTCACTCAGCTCCCGGCGTACACGCTCGTGTGGACTCGTCAGGGCAGCGGCAAGCTTCCCGAACGTGCCATGGACTTCAACGGCATCCTCACGATCAGGAACGTTCGGCCCGAAGACGCCGGGATCTACGTGTGCACCGGCTCCAATATGTTCGCCATGGACGAGGGCACTGCTATCCTTTACGTCCCAGGTTCGTGACTGGCGTCGCTCTTTTAAGTCATCGTTCTCTGAGATCCATCAAACGCCACCTGTCGGTTCATCCTCCTGTGCATGACAGCTGCATGTCCTCACTCGTGTCTTCTTTGTAGTTGTGGTTGTCTTTTTTTGTTTTTTGTTTTTGTGTTTTTTTCCTTACAATACTCCGCTGTCTCTGAAACAGCATGGCTTATTTTTCCACTTTTCCTTTTTGAACAGTGTTCCTTAAGAAATGACTTTGGTTTGCTTCTCTGCTTTGGTCCGTATTTTGTCTCCGTGATTGCTTACTAATCTAATACTAAACTTCTTCGGCTTCCTGTTACTTCCTGTGCAAAGCATCACGCTAGAAAATAATACAGCTTGTGAAAGATTGAGAAAATAAAATCAGTTTCCAAATCAATTTATTTAGACACATGAGGTCTATCGTCAGCCATGAAATTCTGCAGTTGATTGTTTTTTCTCTCTTTTTTTTTTTTTTACACAATTAAATTAAAGCTTTCCATCTATAGACAGACCTTCGCTTGAACTGAATCCTTAAACAAGCAGGAATTTAAAGCTTTTCTAATGTTTTAATTGCAGACATTCTTGTCGCTAGAACAAATCTGTTTTGTTTTTTTAAAGCATTTTTTTTTTTAAGTGAAGTAGTGAAATAGACATTAAAATAGATTTAATCAGATTTTTTATGGGTTAAAAAGAGCTAATCTGCATTATTTGAATTGTTCACACAGTTACTGTTTTTATAGCATTTTTTTTTTTGCAAAACATATAATTGTTTTAAGGATTTTGAGGAAAAGTGTTGTTTAGGGTTCGTTATCTTTATCCGGAAGGTTGGGATGTTTGTTTAAAGTTGAGTTAAGCACATGTACAGTGATGAGGAGTGAATACTGGCATGGGTATCGTATCAACACTCATCTCGTCCCAGCGACCTCATTTCCCCGCTCGTCTGTTCCAACTACTCAGCATTCAGCACCAGCAGTATAATAATCACAGACCTGATCATCTGTCATCATCTGCACCTGGTTCTCACTGGTTCAAGCCTTAAGTTAGATGTATTTTATGCTTGAATGATTCATAGGTCACTGCCATTACTTGGAAACTGCTCAGGTACAGGGACTGGCCTGAATTTGGCAAAAAAAGGAGCCAAAATGACAGATGATCAGGTCTGTGATTATTATTCTGCTGGTGCTGAATGCCGAGTGGTTGGAACAGACGAGAGGGGAAATGAGGTCGCTGCTGAGGTTGTTACAGAAACAACGGATTTTTAAATCGTATCTTTAGGCACTTTGTCACAATAAACCATTTGTCCAATAAATCTACATAAAGGAAATGGGTGGCTTAAGACTTTTGCACGGTACTGTATGTGTGTTACCCGACACAAGGACTTTCCCTGCATAAACACAGTTGTAACTTTTTGCGTATAACGTTAGACAAATCCTTCACATATAACCCGTCACTGGTGAAGTATCCATGGTGTCTGGTTCCTTGCTGCTACAGTGGTTCTTTGTGGTGGTGGTATTAGTAGTGGTGGTGGTGGTGGTGGTGGTGTTTCGTGTACATCGTGGTGGTGTTTTCACAAGCCGGTGTTTGCATCCGGGGTGGCATTGCCAGCTGTTATTTATCTTGAGGAGGCTCATCGAGGATAGTTCTGGACAATCAGTGTATAAATCCACTGGCCAGGAGGACTGCAATGGTTTGAAATCACACTGGAAACCATGTGATCTGTTTTTTTTATAATGTTTTGTATAAATTGAAATGAATGTTTCTTTTTTTTTAATGGTGCTACGGTTAATGCAGCAGAATGAGCATTACATCCTTTAGGGCTGTATTTTATATAAATATTGTTTGAGTATCATACAATGTTATTTGTGTCATGATGCTTTTGTACTGTAATATTTTTAGAATGTTTTTTACATTTCAGTTATTTTTGTCATTTCAATATTATTAATCTGATTTTTCATCAATCATCATATTGTCATGAGACAGAGATTCTAATCTTATAGTCATTATATGGATGGATGGATAGAAGGAAGTGAATCTGTTATAATTATTTTTTATACCATACATTATCGTGCCCTAGTTATATTTTGGGCTGTATTTATTCTGATGTTGCGTTGATCCACAATGTTTTTATATTCATTAAAAAAGCAGTAATGATTTATTTCCCCTCTGTTTTTTAATTTGTCTGGTGCTTCTAGTTAATATCTCTTCAGCATTGATTCATATTTTATCACACTAAATTGTATATTTAATTTTGTATGAAAAATGTCCTGGTGCTTCAATTTACGAAAGGAAATAAATGTATTTCCTATTTCCTGTGAAATAAATGTATAAATAATTCAATAATGCCAAATTAGCACACTCGATTAAAACAAAACTTTAAACGAACGTTGTTTGTATCTTGAATAGCTTTTGATCGGTCACAAGCTGTATTAAGGGAAACCGTGTACAGTATGTGTGTGTTTTTGTGTGTATGCATGTGTGCAGAAATCAAACCTAATGTGTAACTTCATACTAACTCGCATGTTTCTTTATTGCTAAATATTGAATGTGAGCTTTTTCTCTTCTTTCATTATATCCATTCAGCCAATTTTTCTCTTGCTGTGATCTACAGTATAAATGTATTTTTTTGTTCTTGTTCTTTAAATCTAATTTTAATTTGAATCCACAGGGTCTTTTTTTGTTTTTGGTTTAATTGCAGGAACTGAATTTAAGTTAGCTTACCGTGTCTAAATAACGGTCATATTTTAAGGATGCCACTTTTTCAATCACAAGCCTACTGTAGGAACTTCATATGTACTGTATGCATCATTCTTGCTAAAACCAATCCCATAATTCCTATCACCAGGGGAAGCCTGAAAAACGGTACAGACTGGAGAAAAAAAAAATTTCAGTTCAAATGCTAACAATATCTAACAGTTGCATTATTGTTGTTCATCTTAACGTTTATGTGTGTTTCTTTGTTCAAGTCATATATATTTGTTAACTGGATAATAAATATATATATATGTGTGTGTATTTATATATGCAATATACAGCATATATAAATTGCTAGCTACCTATTAGTTAGCAATAAAATGTATTAATAGACCTAAATACTAAATACTAGACCTGTACTTGTATGACCTCTGGTTTGCGCTAAATCTTCATCGTCATCCAAGTGAACCAAGGTTTGGTTAGTTACTTTTAAACGCACTGTAGTAACACTGTATTTCAAACCTTACTAAACTGGCGATAGTACCACTAAAGACAAAATATTGCATGCAAAGTATTTTTTCCAGACAGTGTAAAAATTTATATATAGATGATGCTAGCAAGACGATCCCTTATGCAAAACAAAATGCATGTACTGGACATCCAGGGCATCAAGGCACAAAATTGTATACACATGTTTGGAATTGGCTCATTTTTCTTTGCCACAGGTTTTATACTATTTAACCCTCTCTGAGCCAATCCTAGCATACACCGGTCAGCCATAACATTATATGAACATCTGCCTAATATTGAGTGGGTCCCCCCTTTTGTCAGCATAACAGTGATGCACTGTGTGTTCTGACACCATTCTATTACAACCAGTGATAACCTCAATTTAATCTACTGTACACTAGCACTATTGGATCAGAATACACAGGCCAGCCTTCACTCCCCATGTGCGTCAGTGAGCCTTGGCCATCCATGACCCTGTCGCCAGTTCACTGTTTTTCTTTCCTTGGATTAATTTTGGTAGGTCCTGGTTTTGCAGACCAGGAACATCTCCCAAGAGCTGCAGTTTTGGAGGTGCTCTCACTTAGTCCTCTAGCCATTACAATTTGGTGCTTGTCAAAATCATTTAGATCCTGACGCTGGTCTATATTTTTCTCCTTCCAACACATTAACTTCAGGAACAAAGGTTGACTTGCTGCCTAACATATCCCACCCACTTCCAGATTCCATTGTAACAATATATTGAAAATGTAGCTACTTTAAGAGGGGCCAAATAGTGATGGCTAAACAACTGGGTCAGAACTCCAAAACTGCAGCTCTTGTGGGAAGTTCCCAGGCTGCAGTGGTCACGCCATACCAAAAGTGATCCAAGGAAGGAAAACCGACGAACTGGCGATAGTCATGGGTGAGTGTAGACCGGCCTGTGTAGTCCGATTTAACAGAAGGGCCACTGTCGCTCTAATTAAGGAAAAGGTTAATACTGGTTCCAATAGAAAGATGTCAGAACACACAGGTCATAACTGATTTGGTAGCGAAGGGGGGGAGCCCACTAAATATTAGGCAGGTAGTCATAATGTTAATGCTAATCAGTGTACACACCCTGACAAAAGTCTTGGCGCCTATCCAAGTTGTCGGGACAACAAATAATAACTTTTAGTTGGTTATTTGGAATCAGAAGTGGCCTATATGAAACCTCTAAATGACACTTATTTTACCAAATAAAATCTTATCATGCCATGATTTTTAATTATTTAATTAGGACAGAAAGGTCAGACATTGCTTAGACTTGTCACATCTTTAAAGGATTCAACCAGTCACAGATTAGAGCGTTACCTGTGACAAATACTGTAGAAGAAGAACCCCAGCACACCCAACCTTCACTTGAAATGCATCCTGACCTGACAGCATGGCAAAAATTTACCCACAGACCAAAGTGCTGATCATCAAGAGCCTGAAGACCAAGTCTCTTGCTAAGATGGCAGACATCTTTAATGTATCTAAACGTCAAGTGGAGAAAATAAGAAAAACTGGTGAAGTGTATGACACGCTCAGGCAGACCCCGTAAGATAACTGTTTGAAAGGACCATTTGTTGGTTTAACAGTCCAGGGCAAGCCCTTTTTTAACTGCAGCAGAGCTACATACTGTAACAACTGCTCACCAGAAACCCCTGTATCTACAAGAACAGTTTGTCAAATTCTCTCACGCAGTGGTCTCACTGGCCGAATTAGTGCCCAGAAACCAGCATTAAACAGAAGACAATTAAAAAATTGTGTTGCATTTGTCAAGGCCCACAGCTTGCAGAAAGGATGGATTGTGGAAAAGCGGCAGAAGGTTGATTTCTCCGGTAAATCATCTATGAACTGCATCCCAATCGTCGCAAATACAGCCGAAGACCTATTGGAACCAACATGGACCCAAGATTCACACAGAAAACAGTCAAGTTCGGTGAAGGTAAAATCATGGTTACATTCAGTATGGGGGCGTACGAGAGATCTGCAGAGTGGATAGCAACATCAACAGCCTGAGGTTTCAAGACATTCTTGCTGCCCATTACATTCCAAACCACAGAAGAGGTCAAATTCTTCAGCAGGATGGCGCTCCTTCTCATACTTTAGCCTCCACATCAAAGTTCCTAAAAGTAGAGAAGGTCAAGGTGCTCCAGGATTGGCCAACCCAGTCACCGGACATGAACATTATTGAGAATGTCTGGGGTAAGATGAAGGAGGGGGCATTGAAGATGCAACCAAATAATCTTGATGAACTCTGGGAGTCCTGCAAGAATGCTTTCTTTGCCATTCCAGATGACTTTATTAATAAGTTATTCAAGTCATTGCCGAGACGTACTGTATGGATGCAGTCCTTCAAGCTCATGTCATACACAATATTCATTCTTTTTCCACTACACCATGACTTTATGTTCTGTACTATACATTAGTTCTGTTAAGTGACAAGACTTTTGTCTAAGCAAAGTCTGACCTTTCTGTCCTAATTAAATATTTAAAAATCACGGCATGATGAGATGGTTTTTTGGTAAAATGAGCGTAATCTAGAGGTCTTTGGCTTTCATATACTGTAAGCCTTTTCTGATTTCAAGTGATCAACTAAAAGTCAAATTATTATTTGTTGTTCATACTTGGATAGGCGACAAGACTTTTGTCAGGGTGTGTATTTAATCAGTTCTTATGTTTCTAAATAGTATGAGTAAATATAATTTAAGTTGACCTCAAATGGTACAAGTAATGAAAAAAAAGTACCACTTATATTTAATAGGTGTGTGTAATTTACTAATACTGTAGAACAGTATGGTGGGGTACACCCTAGATGGGGTCCCAAACCCATTGCAGGACATAAACACAAACACACCCACTACAGTAAATGTGGAAAGTCCAATCAACCTTGAGACTTTCGGTTACGTACCGACATGATGTATAGATTTAATGCATCACCTCTGAATGCAGTCCATAGTTATTGCCTGGTGGATTATAGTTAACTGAGGTCATACCAACCTGTGTGAGAACCAACGAGATCCGTCCAAACATATCAATGAATTTCTGAAATCAAGAAACGTCTCCAAAACAAGAAGAAGAAAAAGGCCTGAAAACAGGGCTAATTTATTCAAAAACAATGTTTTGGGGTATCTGGATGATACGCTGGAAATTAGGATGCTAAATGGAATTGGGGGTATTTATTTATTTATTTATTTATTTATTTTATTGCTATAAAAATCCAGTGTAATTTTTCTCTTTTACAGCAGACAGGTTTTCTTGTTAATTGCACAAGTATTAGCTTAAAAAATGTATTTAAAATATAACGCAGTACAATTGAGATTTTGCTGGTGAGCAAGACAGTCCGTTTCGAGGGTTCTTGGATGATTTGGGACGAGACTAGAGCCCGTTTTTGTTTCCTCCTTCTTGCTCTGGAGACTTACCTCTTGGTCTTTTACGTGTCCACCATTTACAGAAGGATCTAAGGCTGAGATGTTTTACACAGCCTATGAAATGTTTGAAGGACATAGACAGCGTAAGTCCCCATGCTGATCTCCAGCCCCGTGGTGGGCGTTCTCCCTGTATCTCTGAATCTCTCTTGCATGTAACATTCACCATTATTATGAACTGACTAGCTCAAGTAATGCACCTGCAAGTTCAGTGTGATAAACAAGTCCATTAGAACATTAATATTAAGCTGTGATTTGCCTCATGGCCTGAACTAGTGTCGGAGGTGCAGTAACAGAACGTTCATCAACACCTTCTGGCCAATCAGATTAAATAATTCAACAACGATCTGGTATCAACGGTGTTTAAATGGTTCCGGTCGAAATGATGGACTTGTTAACTTGCAGATGTTGTAATTACTTGACCTTGTTAAGCATGGCTGTTTTAGAACCAATATGGTTGCATGATTCTGCCACTGGGAGATTCCTCTCTACTGGGATGTAAAGTGTTTAACATATATATACAGTATATATAATATATATATATATATATATATATATATATATATATATATATATATATACGCATATACTTCGCAGGTAGGCTTTGATGTGAAAAGTTAGATAAAATTGTTGATCATTAAAAATAGAATGGTATTGTAGATTCAGGACATTCACCATCTCCTGGCTTGCAGATAGTGAATGCCCTGAACCTGCAATAACTCTTTATAAATGGTTTCTTAAAGGTTCTTTGGATAGTTGGATAGTCTTGACTGGTTAAAAAGGAGAGGAGTCTCTCATACACTTTGCACTTGCTTGTCAATGCTTCACACATGCAGGATGCAAAATTGGCACATCAACCTTCAAATGCTTCAAACATCATTTCACTGCCATCTCAATCCACAGTGCACCATCATCTTTCAACACATTGTGTACACAGGCATCACTCTGTATACTCAATAATAAATCTCTTTCTTAACAAGAATTTTTAAGAACTAAATTTGCCCTTTTAAATGTATAATTGAGATATGTTGAGTACTTACGCCAGTCACTGAGAAACTGGTTTATCTTACAATAAATGAAAAAGAACTTGATTTTTGTACATTAAAGTGACAAAAGTCTTCTGTAGCATAAGTTTCCTAATTAAGCCCCACAATCCTGTACCTCTGTAGTTACGCCTCATCAGAATCCCAGGAGATGGAGTCCAGGGCTCACTGCCCAGCCATCTTTGCACAGATGGCGAGCCTGGCAGCAATTCCCTTATCTATGTTACCACATCTGGGTGATTTCCATTCAAGTTTGCTGGACAGCCAAAAATAATTGTAAAAATTTCGATTTTCTACCAAGAATGGAAATAGGCATTATATAGAAATAGTCATGGAAATAGACATCATATCAAAGATTTACATTCAACAGAAGGCTTGACTCAGTATGCCCTCCTCCTCATCTTTAAAATCAAAATGACAAGTCTTATGTTTTCAGTCATAACCTGCACTTAGTTTATTCTAATTTTAGATATTGCTTGCAGTTAGCCACCTTATAAGGATTACAAAGGGCAGAGTAAGCAAAACGTTTGGAACCTCAAGAAGAATTACATCCAAAAGCTTTCTAACAGTACTTGGGCCCAAGTGCAAATTATGACATTTCATGCATGAGATTAACTGGTCTTTGCTTGCTATAGCTGGGGAAGTAACAAAGCCGACTGTCACGATCAACCCAGCTGTCCTCAACGTCCAGCAGGGCCAACGCGTTGAGGTCCGCTGCACCGCCACTGGCAGCCCAGCACCTACAATTGAGTGGACAGGTAAGGTGAAGCCTACCCTGTATAAGAGATATTGCAAGGGCAACATCAGTGTCTGGACATTACCAGTCATTTTTTGGCCCATAAAGACTAGAGAATAATGCTCAACTGAGCAAGTGACAGAAATAGACAGACCATGTAAAAGAAAAGTGACCATGAGTAGTGTCTGTAGGGGTGCATGGAGGGTGAATTCTTTGAGAAAGCAATGGAGGGCATTGAGGGTAAAGAAAATGTGTCTTCTACTACAGGAACCAGAATGGTAAAGCACTGAGATCTTAGTTTGCAAGTATAAACCTTAAAGAAGGACTTGCCAGGTGCTTTGAACCAGCATACATAGATAACATGGTGCATAACCTATTAAGACCTAAAGTATAAGACAAAAGAACATTTTTACTGCATCCGGAAGCCAGTGGAGTGACCCCAGGAGGCAGGGACAGCTAAGCGAATTTTAGGATGTTATCAACCAGGTAGGCAACTGCCAGCTGAATGCTCTTTAGAAGAGAATCAGTATGGGAAGGGAGATCAGTAGGTAAAAAGTGGAAAATAACTGATGTGATGGGTTTTGAGATATTGAGCCAATCATCTAAAATTACACCAAGATTCTTATTTGTGAATGCCATTAGTGGGATTAAAAGTTTGCAAGCAGAAGTTGGAAGCAAATTTTGGCAAGGTTGAAGGACAGATGGTCTCCACATACAGTCTCGTGTCTTCTGGGACTCTGTTGCCAGTTTAGTGGTGATTAGACAAGCTATGAGATCTGGGCCCGTATTTACAAAGCTTCTTAAACCTTAACGTTGCTCCTAGTGACGAAATTTCGAGAACATTCTTAGAATTAGGACATTTTCTTAGAATTTCCTCTTAAATTTAGGACTAAATCTTAGTAAAGATAAAAATGATTTACAAAACATCTTAGCCCTAAAAATAGCTCCTAAGGTAAAAATTGTTAAAAAAAAAAATAGAGAGTAGGACTATTAAGAGGTGTAAGAGTTTCTATAGCATATTTTTATCAACCAATCACATTGGTATTGGTTGAATTGCTGCATCATCCCTAGCAATGGGGTCAACCACACCTCCTTACTAAAATAAAGGCTTTTGTACTTTCAAAGATCAAAGTTGCTCTAAAAAGTTTTCTAAATTACTTTTAGTCTAAGCTATGAGAGCTATGACTTTTTAGGCTAAGATAGGAGCTCTCTGAGATAATTCTAAGAAGAAATGAGAGTGGGGCAAAGAACTCCTCTCTTGGTGATCTCCTTTTGCAAGACTTTTAGTTGTACTGAAATAGCTTTGTGGCATCTAAACCAATTCTGTAGAGACAGTACAGTTTAGTATACAAAAAAGCAATAGTGGAGGGGAAGTCCTGGTGATTCACAGAATTAATTGTATTGATGGGTTGGAACTAATGAGGACTCAGGACAGAGGTTTTTCTTTTTTAATTTCTAACGCTGGTCATAATCATGGAAAAACCCTTGTCTTAAATAGTTGAGTGTTTTTAAGGTGTCTGTTCAAGCACAGTTTAGAAAGAGATGATTAGTTAAATTGTGTAAGAGAAGCAGGGGTTCTCCAGGACCAGGGTTGGTACCCTGTGGTGTACATAGAACATCCATGGCTGAAGGAAGGAGAGTTTCTTTAGAACAATGGAGAGCCACTTATTTAGAATGTCTGGTCTAGCATCCAAGGTTTATTAAGGTGGACATGGGAAAATTGTCATGTCGGGAACAAGGTTTATGGTATATCAGTGGAGATCAGAAGTTTATTTAGAGTTACCAGCCTTTTAAGGTGTTACGAAGGCTTTACAAAGTAACTATCTGAATATTAACTATTCAGTGGAGATAATTGTGTATTTTGGAAGCCTTTAGCATTGGTTTACAACATAGAAATAAATGAAAATCAAGGAAAATAACTTTTGACAGGTAGCAGTATTAAGGACAGGTCACTTAGGTAAAAGTGTGTGTGCAAAAGATAAATGGAACTTGACAGTAATGCGTTGATTATCCACTGCTGCTACTACTTCCCATTTAAATGACGTGAGTGAACGGAAAACCTTCATAGCCCATTAACTTAAAAGAACCCTACTGTACAAGGAATTTATTGGAACAGCCATGTTTTAATAAAAATTTTAAATTTACTTACGTTGGATGCACATTGAGGGCGAGCCTTTGGTCCACAAAGTCTCAAGTTATTAGCAAAATTGTCCGTGACTGAAAGAAAATAAAAACATAGAGTTGGTTATGTTAAGTTCCACAAAACTAAGTTCTGGAGAAAATATTAAAAATGGTTTATAGTATGCAATTAACATTTCGCATGACTAAGAAGTGACTGTAACTTTCAGGAGGTCCGGGCAACCGCATTAGCAGCAGAGCCATCATCCGAGGCGGAGTACTCACTTTCCCTTCTGTGCAGCGCTCTGATCAGGGCGAATACACTTGCAGAGCCTTCAACATACACGGGGAACATGCAGCCCGGACGGTCCTCTCTGTCTCCGGTTCTTCTGGTGCAAATTAAATCTAAATTACAAATTATGTTATGTGTAGAAATATATAATGTGTAAATAATATAATCATCATGTTTTGTAGTTGATGAGGGGGTGAAGCCTACAGTCACGATTCAGCCATCCCTGCTCAGAGTCCAACAGGGCACACGTGCTGAGTTCCATTGCACTGCAACTGGCAACCCAGCTCCTTCCATCGAATGGACAAGTAAGGTGTCAAAGTAACACTAAAAATTGAGGAATCTTTAATTCACTTAAAAGAAACTTCTTTAAAGTGACAATGTACACTGGATTTTAACTCACAGGAAGCCCGGGTAAGAGTATCAGGGGCAGCACCATCATCAGGAATGGTGTTCTCACCTTCCCATCGGTTGAGCGCTCCGATGAGGGCGACTACATCTGCAAGGCCCTTAACACCCACGGAGAACAAGCAGCCCGGGCAGTCCTCGTCGTTCAGGGTTCTTCTGGTATGAGTCTTTTCAGTCTCTGCCATTCAGATGGTCCACCACTTTGGAGAGCTGTACTAATATGAAACCTCAAGCCAGAGCATGAACATTGGAGATTGGTGTTTCACGGCTTACCGTGTTGACCAAATTTATTTGAATTTAATATTAGACAAGTTTGGCACCAATTTTTTTTTACCGCACTTGCAAATGGAAACATGATTCAAGCAAGCCATAGTACATTAGCGTTAAACTAATCATATAAGCATTAGCTTTAGCTCTGGTGTGCTTTTATGGAACTAGGTAACTAGGCTAAAAGCATTCCTTTCTTTCTTGCATGTTACTAACTGCTTTATGTTCTTTTTAGCTGTTGAGGTATTGAAGCCTACAGTCACGATCGACTCGCCAGTGGTCACCGTCCAACAGGGCCAACGTGCTGAGTTACGCTGCACCGCTACTGGCAACCCGACTCCTTCTTTCGAGTGGACAGGTGAAGTGATAGAAAAAAACAACAGTTGATCAGTTCCAAAATCTAACTTTATACCTCTTGAACATGACATGTTCATGACATTCGATGACATGTTTTTTTTTAAACTAGGAGGTCCAGGCAACCGTATCAGCAGCAGTGCCGTCATCCGCGGCGGCGTTCTCATTTTCCCCTCTGTGCAGCGCTCTGACGAGGGCGAATACACTTGCAGAGCCTTCAACATACACGGGGAGCATGCAGCCCGGCTGGTCCTCTATGTTCAGAGTTCATCTGGTACAAGTCACGATTAGATCATCAGCATTAATTCTACAGACCTTAGATGTTTATGAATCTGATCTCATACTCTGCGTTCTTTCGAAGCGTTTCTCGAACTGCTTTTTGTCTGCTACAGCTGCTATTGTCACGAGGCCCACTGTGACCATCCACCCGCCTGTGGTTACCATCCAGCAGGGCCAACGTGCTGAGTTCCGCTGCACTGCCACCGGCAACCCGGCTCCTACAGTGGAATGGACGGGTACGGAGGACAGACTATCTCTGCAAACGCGTTGCTACATAATTAGTATCAGATTTACATAATAGTATGATAGATTTCTGGATTCTTCTGGACATGTGATTGCCATGATTTATTCAACTAAAAAAAAAATGTCATTCTCCAGGAGGTCCAGGTGGTAACCGTATCAGCAGCAGAGCCATCATTCAAGGCGGAGTTCTCACCTTCCCTTCTGTACAGCGCTCTGAGGAGGGTGACTACACCTGCAGAGCCGTAAACGCACACGGAGAACACACAGCACGGGCGGTCCTCTATGTCCACAGTATGTTTATTAGAAACCCCAATTAGATTATTTATAGTATTTTAAATTGTTATATAGGGAATAAATAAATAAAAAATCCCCCTGCCTTGATTTCAGGTGCCAGTCTACCTCACGTTCAGGTGAGCCCCCAGCGGGTGGAGATCCACGAGGGTGAGACTTTACGGCTCTACTGCAGAGCTGGAGGCTCGCCCAGTCCTGGTCTGACCTGGAAAAAGAGAGGTGGAGCTCTTCCTCCTCAGGTTAGACATCTATTTCCTGCATAGTGTCTCCTGTTCTCAGTTGTTCCCCTTTTCTCTAGCATCTGCATCAACTCTGTTTGTTCGGATATGCTGTTCGTCTTGCTCTGGGTTTTGACAATCTAATTTCTTTCCCTGTTTCTTTGTGGGTTTCCTTGTTTTGTTCCATCTTTCGTCTTGACATCTGTTCAGGCCATTCCTTCTCATGGTTTCCATCAGTTTAAGTCCAACAGTCTCGATGCCTTGCAGAAACGTATTGACGAAATGCAGGTCTGTCCATCTGTCTGGTGTCTGTCTCACACCAATCCATCCTCCATGTCTCACTTTGCTCACCCTGCTAGCTGTATACTAAGTGCATGTTTAAGAAATTGTCCAAAAATGATCACTGATTTGTCAATCACATACTAACCAGAAGTGAATGTTTAGTTACATGTACGGGGTTTTGCATAAGTATTCACCCCCTTGAACCTTTCCGCATTTTCTAGTGTTAGAATTTAGAACTAAAAATCTGATTAAGTCTTATGGATCTACATAACATTTCCCATAATACTGTACAAGCCATAAGATTTATTTATTTATTTATTTATTTATTTATTTATTTTTGGTTACAACCAAACTACAGAACGTCGTAGTCTTGTTTTGGTATGTTCTCTAACAAACTCTGGGTCCTTTAAGGAACTGGTATATTTATATCTATCCATACATCCATCCCTCCATCTAGCAACCTCTGTAGTCCAACTAGGGACCGTGAAGGCCAATGGTGATTACCATTGTATTCATTTTCATTTTATGACTGTGGTGGGACCTCGGGTCAACCTTCACACGCTCATTCACACATTACGGGCAATTTGGGAATGCCAGTTAGCCTAATCTGCATGTCTTTGGCCTGTGGAAGGAAACTGGAGTATCCAGGGAAAACCCACCGATCGCGGGGAGAACATGACACTAAGCCACTATGCCGCCTGCATTTACATATGCCGTTTAATTTATAATGTTACCCACCTGCTCCAGAATTAATCCTGGGTCATTTTGCACTGTAGATTCATGACGTTCTGATATGAATGAATTTAAGCCTGTTTTAGATCCAGGTTGTAACACTAGCTTGTACTGGAGACTATAGCAAGGGGTGGGGTGAATACTTACACTAGGCACTGTATAAATGAAGGCAGTGTTTATTTCCTATTAGACCACTCCGTTAGGATCCAGGAAGCTTTTTCAGCTATATGGTGTCTGGCTTTTGTTTTCGTGTTGTGTCCAGTGCACAGTGTTAGTTTTTTTATAGAATTTGGGTGCACGCGCTGTGTGATCAGGCTGCTTTGAGAAGCTGTGAATGCATACAGATGTTTATTAAGTTGAGCATCTGCAATTTATGATTTCGTTTAGCACATTAAAATGGTAAAAAAAAAAAAAAATGAATAAATAAAAATTTGTAAATAGATACTAGCTGAAGCAGGAAAAACTTGACAGCTTGTTTATTTAGGAATTACAAAATTACAGGTGTGATGTTCTCTACTGTCAGATTTTTTACAATTTATATATATATATTTTGTAGAATACAGTAGAATAGAGAAGAAAAGGATGTTATATTTCTATTAGTTCTAACCTTGCACAGCTCTAATGATCACAAATGTCACATTGTAAATTGTCTCATCAACCCAATTAATAACGCTATTAATAATTGCAATTAGTCACTCTTAATGTTTAATCAAGGGCTAGAAGCTAACATTTATGTTTGATGTTAGTAAAAAAAAACATCATGCAAATTAATAATGTAGGTGCTTTTACAGCTATCACACTAATCAGTCTATTGATCAAGTACATTATGTGTCTTGTAAATGTGTGTATTGCTGATCACAGGGTACAAGGTAAGAATGAGAACCAATGTACATTTAAATTTGTAATACAGAATGGATCGATCTGTTTAATATTAAAAATAAGATATTTAAATGATTGTTGTATTGTAATGTTTTTTTTTTTCTCCTGCTAAATCTGACCAGGCTCGAACGGAGCGCACTGACTACGGTACTCTGCTCATCCCCGAAGTGAAGATGTCTGATGCCGGCACGTATCTGTGTATCGGCACGAATGCTATCGGATCCTCGGAGGCTGTGATTTACGTCACTGTGATTAAAAGTAAATCTCAAAAATCCCATTATGAGCAATATGACAATTAACTTTTATATAATTTAATATAAAAGGCCATAACACTTGCAATCGGTGTTATTTTTATGCTATTAGTGTGAAAGTGACAAGTGCTGTACAGTATATCAGACAGGTTTTAATCAAGTGTGGCAAAATAATAAATCTAACAGGATCAAAAATTATACGTACTGTTTCCTTCTTAGTCCATAGTGGTATTTTTCACTTTAATGTGTTCCGGATAGATACAACAGTGCTGCGACTGATTTGGGGGAATAATGAGTTTGATCTCCACTAGTGCATTAGTTCCTGTTCAAATAAAAGGTCTTAAATACAATGTACAGTACTGTATATCTCAAAGGATAAAATATTCCAGGTGAGACTGTCCCCTCTGATGTCACCATCCAAAGCACCAGTAGCACTGTGGTGCAGGGAGAGACGCTGGAACTGAACTGCATCGTCCAAGGAAACCCTCCACCCTCAGTTATATGGAGCAGAGCCAATGGCTTAGGCTTGTCCTCCAACCACCAGGTTTGTTTTTTTTAACTGTCCATCAGAATTGATGTGAACAAAATGAACAGCAGAGCAGGAATAATATAACGGAGCATAAAACCTAATAATAATAATAAGTAAACAAACAGAAATTGCGTCTTGTTTTTTGTAAAGTAGTGTTTATCCAAGCCTTTATTCAGACTTGAGTGTGTGTGTCTTAGGTTGTTGGATCGAAGCTGCGTATTCTTCAGGCGTCACCGGACGACTCGGGAGAGTACATCTGCAGGGTGTATGGAGGCCCAGGCACTCGCCAAGCAACCATCTACGTCTCCGTTACCTCCGAGGCAGTCCGTAAGAGCTCTCTATTTTAAGAACTCAAAAAATACACATTTTCTCCAAAGCCAACACCTCCGATAATGTTCTCTGCTAGTCATCGGAATGTTATGAACTTTCGGACAGCCACTTTAGGAGAGCCGTACAAGGCCGATGTGTTAAAGTAGATTTTTCGCACAACTATTTTTAGATTCTAAAGGCATTTAGAAAGCATTTCAGGGAACATTTACTAATTGGTGTTCCCAAATTGCCCATAGAGTGTGAATGAGAGTCTGAGTGTGTGTGCTCTGCATTGGATTGGCACCCTGTCCAGGCTGTACTCATCCTCATGTCCTAAGTCTCCTGGGATAGGCTCTAGGTCCTCGCCACTTTGTATACAGGATACAGCGGTTTAGACAACGATGATGATGATGATGATGATGATGAGTGCTCAAACGAAATATTTTAGGATGTTTACTATCATCAGTTTGTAGAAGCGTGCTATGCCATTACTTTTGAAGGCATCTGGAATTTACTAAATTTCTCAACATATTGTATAATGATTCCTGTTTCCTGCTTGTGGAAAAGGTCACCAGAGCCCGATCATCTCTATCGAGCCCCACAGTATAGTGGTGAGGAAAGGAGAGCCAGCCAGCTTCTGGTGCCGGTTACACACCGGAGCGCAGCCCATCCGTCTGGAGTGGAAACTCTCTTCTAATGAGCCTTTAGCAGGTACAGTAAACAAAGAGTAAATCATGTTGAAGTGTTCTGTTTTTACCATTTTTTTTAAATCTATCTTTTTTTTAATCTGTTACCCTACTTCCCAATACTGTTTATATTTGGTTAGACATGTTGCTAGTTAATTATCATTGTTTTACTGTAGATAATGTGAAGCTCAGTCCAGACGGTTCAGAGCTCACCATCTCCAGTGCTCAGCCAGTAAACCAGGGTGCTTACCGTTGTGTGGCCAGCAACCCATACGGAGTCACGCACAGCATTGCGTCTCTGATTGTCAGAGGTATGATAATCGAATAATGTTTCAACCTTTTAGAGGTTCTGAATTCTTTCCTGAATCCTAAATTTCCTTCCCAGGCAATGCCTTGTTTTGTTGTTTTAATAATTTCCTGTAGGAGGATTGATAGAGTCTATCTGTCATCCATCCTACCAGCTTTCCCATTTTATTCATCTGTCCTCCCAGCTATCCATCCACCCAACCATCTACCAGACATCAAGCCCTTCTTCCAACCGTCCATCCATCAAAACATGACTCAGTCCAGTCATCTATCCATTCATTCAGCAATCTATCAAACAATTCATTTCTTCATCCAATCATCCTGACATTCATTAATCCATCCATCTGACCAACCATCTATTCATCCATTCATCCAATCATACGTCCATGCATCAATCCGCCAGGCCATTTACCTGATCAACTATCCTTTCAGCCCATTCATACCTCCATCATTCAATTTATTTATTCATCCAATTATCTATCAATGCATAAATCCGCCCGGCCATTCTCCTGAACAACCATCCATTTACATATTTATAGACATCTAATTATGTCTCAATTAACAAGCTGATCAATCTCAAATAATTATCTACTCTACTTGAAATATAAATGTTTGTGATGTTTACCTCCTCAGAACCCCCCACTGCTACCGTGACACCCACTGGACCGTTGAAGGTGCAAGTGGGTGAACCCATTAACCTGGAGTGCCAGGCAGCTGGAGAGCCACGCCCCTCTGTCACCTGGCACAGGCTGGACAACAACCGCAGGACAATCATGAGCAGCCCTCTGTCCATGGAGTCCAGAGCTGTCATGCAGGTTCATATTGATGTACTCTTTATTGTCTCTCTGTGCTAATGTCTATGCCTTATTATTGCAGACATCTTGACCAGGTTTAATATCTTTATTGTTTTGTTTTTTTTTCTTGAAGATTTTGGTTGCACGACCTGAGGACAGTGGCACATACATTTGCACAGCTCAGAACAGCCAGGGCAGATCAGAGACTCGGGTGGAGGTGATTATAGAGGGTGGAACCCAGGTGCCAAGTGCACCCCGTGCTATCGTGCGTGATCCTCTGCTGGTTGTGGAAGATGGGAAAACTGCAGTTCTACACTGCGATGCCCACGGTAAATATGGATATTATATTAGATACATAATTTACTGTAATTATAGTGAAGCTTTCATTCATTGCATGGATTAAAATTTGTAAATTTGCCTTAGTACTACGTACCATACATACTATATACAGCTAGAAATATGTAGCTGTATACCAAGTATCCACAAAAAAAACATAACATTAACTAATTTTTATATAATGTACAAATAAAAAGACATATAAAAGATGTGTTTGTGTGTTGATCATGTTTGTCGTTCCCAGGGTTTCCGAAACCAACGATCACCTGGTCGAAGCTTCGTTCACCTCTTCCATGGAGACATAAGATAGTCAATAACAGTCTGATCTTGCCCAGCGTTGGACCACAGGACTCCGGGCAGTACATCTGCAACGCCACCAACGACCTGGGTGTCAGCGAAGTCACCATTATGGTGGATGTAGAAAGTGAGTTGAGAATGTTTTTTTGATTACTAGACAATGGAAGATGTTCAGTCATTTTGAAATGATTAGTCGAAGCATGTCAAGGAGACTAGCCTTATGTACTCTCGGGCTGGATGAGTGGGTGGACCCCCAACTAGATACTCTTTAATGCCTACTTTGGAAAAATGAATGAATGAATAAATCCATTTTTTTGCTCTTACATGCTTTTATCTGTGGTTCTTTCTTAGCACCGCCACGCACCACTACTCTTCATGATGATGTAGCGGTGCGAGTCGGTGAGGTCATCAGACTGCAGTGTCTGGCACATGGAACACCACCAATGCGTTTTGAATGGAGCAAGGTGGGCGGCAGGCTGCCCCCCCGGGCTGAGGTGCAGGGAGCAAACCTACAAATCAACCTGGCTGACCCAAGCGATGCTGGAACCTACAAGTGTATAGCTAGCAACAAAGTGGGCAGGAGCGAGGCTGTAGCTAAAGTGTCCGTACGATGTGAGTACTTTGGGTTGGGTTTTTTCCTGTCTGATATATCTGTCTTTAGAATAATATGATGTGTGTAGAAGGTACGGTGTCTTATTTAATCTGTGTGTGTGTGTGTGTGTGTGTGTGTGTTTGTGTGTGTAGCGCCACTGTCGGTCCGTGTCTCTCCCCAGGTGGAGGTGAAGGCTCTGGGAAGTGCAGTGGAGTTCACCTGCTCAGCCAGTGGAGGACCGGAGGTCACCTTGGAGTGGCTGAAGGAGGGAGGAACACTTCCACACAATCATCACATTAAAGATGGAGTTCTGAGGTGCGCTCATTACGCTTGTCACATCGATAATGCGCAAACAACCTATTTTTCCACTTTGTTCGCACACATTTATACATTTACAGTATGAACCCGACATATTTGTTAACCTGTGAAGCATGTGATGATAAAATATTTCATAAATATCCTGAAAGATAAAGATTTTCAGAACCCTGAGTATTTCAGTCAGTATGATTCCAGATGTACAGCAGCTGTCGAGCAGTTACATGCTGTTAGTTAGTCGAAATGCTGACGTGTTAGCTCATAGTGCATGGTCTCTTCCTCTAACCCAGAAAAAAAGAGTTGATTAACACCGCCAATCATTTCAGTTGACGGGACTAAGCAGAAAGTTTTTAGGAGATAATTACATTTTGGCTGCTGAAAATATATTTTAAATTTTGAGGAAAAAAAGGAAAAGACTGTAGAAATGCCAAAGAACATAAAAGAAGCCCTTTAATAAATATTTCATATTATATGTAACATATTTACACATTAAATATATTGTAGCGTTTTTCACAGCTACCAATGAGCGTGGAGAGACGAGTGAGCTTCCTTGCTGCCCAATGCAAATGGCTGGGAGTATTTTATTTAGCACAGCACAAAAGTCACACAAACAGCACATTCACGTATCACCCAACAATCAACAAGACACATTTCTGACCCACACACACACACACTGGCCGAAGCCACTACCCCAGACACCTTTCCCCAACACGGTGAACACATAACAATCCCTCCCGCAAAGCATGATGGTTGTTACTCAAACCCCACCCACGCCACACTGCCCCCACCCGAGCTGTGACCGTCCCCGGTCACCATGGCGAACTCAGTCTAGCAGGCATGATGGTGGTCGGCGCTGGCGTTGTGAACGCCGGAGTCTTTTTGCGGGGGAAGGCGGGGCGCAGCCCTCTTCCTGAGGCGGACCGGCCTCCACAGAGCTCGATGTTTTGCTGACGTGGGGCTGGTAGGGAGCGAGCCGGTCCCGGTGGAGCACGACCAATCGCGACCGCCCCGTCAACCGCACCCGGTAGACTACGTCGGAGAGCTGGGCAACGACCGTGCAGGGGCCCACCCAGTGCGACATAAGCTTAGGCGAGAGCCCCCTTTTTCTTCCGGGGGAATAGACCCAAACCTGCTCCCCAGCAGCAAAGTCTCGCCCCCGGCTGTGAGTATCATACAAGCGGCGCTGCTTCACCCCGGCGTTCGCCAAGTGTCTACGCGCCAGCTCGTGGACACGAAACAATTTGTCTTTTAAGGAACAAAAGTAATCCATCCCCGGCTTCGCGGGTAAATCCACTTGTGGAGGAGGCCCGAACACAAGGTCCACGGGCGTGCGCAACTCGCGACCGAACATTAACGCAGCTGGCGTGAGCTGTGAGAACTCCTGCACCGCTGTGCGATAAGCCCAAAGCACGAGAGGCAAATGTTCGTCCCAGTCCTTTTGCCGGTTGCTGGTAAGCACGGCGAGTTGGGTGGTGAGCGTTCGATTAAAGCGTTCCACAAGGCCGTCACTTTGCGGATGAAGGGGCGTGGTGCGGGTCTTTTTCACCCCGAGGCGCTCGCACACCGCTGCGAATACCTCCGCCTCGAAGTTACTCCCCTGGTCGCTGTGCAACTGCTCCAGGGCGCCGAATCGGCTGAACACCTCATCCACCAACACTCGGGCCGTGGTGGAAGCGCTCTGGTCAGGAACAGCAAACGCCTCCGGCCACTTGGTGAAATAATCCATGGCTACCAGCACATACCGGTTCCCGCGATCGGAGATGGGAAAAGGCCCAAGAATGTCCACGCCCATACGCTCCATGGGTGCCCCCACCCGAAAGTCTTGCAAAGGTGCTCGCGAGCGCTGGGTAGGGCCCTTCTTTGCCGTGCAGACGTCGCATCTGTGAACAAAGAGTTCACTATCAGTGTGACAGCCCGGCCAGTAGAAGCGGGCACGCAACCGCTGCAGCGTTTTGGTGACTCCGAAGTGTCCCGCACCCGCATGCCCGTGAATCATTTCCAACACTCGTGCCCGCAGAGTCCGCGGCACCAGCAGCTGAAAAGATTCGCCAGCGCCGCACGGCCGTTCCCAGTGGCGGTATAGTAAACCCCCCCGCAACGCTAGTCGATTAAACTGCGAGTGGAGAGCTTTTTCCTCCTGTCCCAAGTGAGCAACCGCGGCATAATCCGGTCTCTGGCCCGCGTTAACCCAACCCAGTACCTGTTGCAGCGCCGGATCCTTCTCCTGCTCGGCAATGAGCTGATCACGGTCCATCTGTGGCACAGGCGGAACGACTACAGGCGATGCTGTAGGCGACGCGGTAACCCGGCTGCACACTGGCTCGGACGGCGGATTACCGACGGAGACTCCGGAGGATTGCGCAGGGAGAATGTTCCGATTCACGGGGGTCGGGGAGTGTTCGATGTCACGACCATGCACGCGCTCTTCAACCCGCTCGCAGTGCCGGCAACGCTCTTTGCTACACGGCCGGCGGGATAAAGCATCCGCGTTACCATGCAGTTTTCCAGCTCGGTGCTGGACGGTAAAGTCGTAGTCCTGCAACCGCTCTAACCAGCGCGCCAACTGCCCCTCGGGCTCTTTAAAACTAAGTAGCCACACCAGCGAAGCGTGATCGGTCCGCAGCGAGAAGGATTGCCCGTATAAATACGGCCCAAAATGTTTTAGGGCCGCGACGACCGCTAACAGCTCGCGCCGCGTGACGCAGTAATTTTTCTCAGGTCCAGACAATGCGCGGCTGAAGTAGGCAATAACACGCTCTTTACCCTCGGACACCTGAGACAGGACGGCCCCCAGCCCTACATCGCTCGCGTCCGTGTCAAGGATAAACCTACGAGACGCGTCAGGGTATCCGAGAACGGGCGACGTGACCAGAGCTTCCCGTAACCGAGTGAAAGCACGCGCATGCGCCCTGTCCCAGCGGAACGGCTGATTCTTTTCGTGAGGCCGTGCAGCGGACTGGCGATCGTGGCAAAATCCTTCACGAACCGGCGATAGTAAGAAGCTAACCCGAGGAAGGTGCGTAGCTGGGACACATTTAGCGGTTTAGGCCAATTCTGTACCGCCGCTATTTTTGTTGGATCGGTGGCAATCCGTCTAGCACTAATTACATGTCCTAAGAAGCCGGTCTCTCGCCGCAGCAGCTGACACTTATTAGGGTTGAGTCGCAAATTCGCCCGCCGGATAGCCAGAAATACTTCCCGTAGGTTAGCTAGAGCGACCTCAAACTCCCTGCCGTGCACCAGTAAATCGTCCAGGTAAACGACACAACGGTTGCGAGGAATATCGGCAGTTTTAGGCCGCGCTTCCGGGGCGAGCTCTACTTGCCAGTACCCGCTTCGCAGATCTAACGAGCTAAACCACGCCGAGCCCGCAACGTGTTCCAGCGCGTCATCTATACGCGGCAACGGATAGGAATCTTTGCGCGTCACCTCGTTTAACCGCCGGTAATCGACACAGAACCGCCACGATTCGTCCTTTTTGCGCACCAACACAACCGGTGAAGACCACGGTCCGGACGCTGGCTCTATGACGCCCGAGTCGGCCATCTCACGTAGCTTTTGTTCGGCGATAGCTCGTTTAGCTAAGGGAAGACGTCTCGGATGTAACCGAACAGGAGCCGCGTTACCCGTATTAATCGTGTGCTGCACCAAATTGGTATGTGTGCACTCGCGCTCATCAACCGCGAAAATGTCTGCGAACTCGTGTAGCAGGGATTTCACGGTGTCGGCCTGTGTCTGACTGAGCCCTACGCTACTACGCTGCATAAGCTCGGCCATTATTCTCGTTCGGTCTGCTACCGGATGTTTACATGGCACGCCCGCCGGAAGTTCCGCCCCCCTGGTGTGCTCCACTAACATGTCCGGCTGCGCTTTGGGCACTAGCAACCTGGCTAACCCGAAGCTACCACGCAACGTTCCGTCAACGAGATTAAGTACTGCACCCCACCTTTCCAAAATATCCAACCCCAAGATACAATCATCCTCAATGTCGGCCACCAAGAATGGATGAAAAAGAATGATTGCACCTACTTGTATTCGCACTGTGTGACAGGCCCGTATCTCTAGATAGCTCCCCGACACGGTGCGAATGCTCACGGCTGGGGCCGGCAGCATACAAGCGCGATCGCCTTGTCCTAGTACTCCCCAGCGCAGCAGCGAAACTGTGGAGCCAGTGTCCACGAGCGCCCGCAGCGAAACGTTGTCCAGGCCACAGTCAACGTAGACCCCCGCGCGGTTTCCTGCACGTCCTGACCGGAGGTTAAACCCGGTAGTTGGGGAAACAAGCAAGGCTGTGGGAGGCGGCTTCCCCTCGGCGCCCCCCGAAGCTAGTTTTAACGGCTGCTGGGGTACGTTGTCCGCAGGCCTGAGAACACTGCAGCGGTAATCCGGCGGTCCCTGGCCTCGGCGACGTCGCGGAATCTCGGAAGCTGGGTCGGGGCCTAGCCGCGGGTTGCCCTGTCCCCGGCTAGGTTCACCTACCGAGCGGCCCTGAGTCACGGGAGGTCGCTCAGCGCCTCAGCCAAGGAAGCCGGTGCCGCTAACCGGATGTGCTCGCGCAGTCGCCACGGACAGATTCCCCGCAGGAACGCACGGCGCGCTAGCTCCTCCTGCTGGACGGACCCGAACTCCGGGTAGCCTCTGCGCGCGAGAGACCTCAGGTCCATGGCGAACGCCCCCAGTGGCTCGGAGGCGCTCCGCACGCGGGTTGCCAGCCCCTCGCACGCGGCCTCCTTACGGTCACCTGCGCTGGACCGGAAGCGGAGCAACTCCTGCAGCTTCGCCCAGTCCTTCCGCTCATCAGCCCGGAGGTCTTCCAACGCCCGCAGCGCGTCACCTTTCAACGAGAGGGCCACCCGGACGGCTGTTTCCGGCGAGGACCAGCCCGCGAAGTCGGCGGCTAGCTCTACCTGGGCGAGGAACGCGTGCGGATCGACGGCGCCGTTGTAGGCCGGCAGGCGCAGCTGCAGGTCGCTTCGCTGGCGGACGGCGCACGGAGCTGTAGCTTGCTCCGGTGCTGCGTCACTGGAGGAATCCCCTCCAAGGTCCAGTGCCGGAACCTGGAATGCGCAGCTCCGCTCCGGTCGCCGCTCTAACTCGCTACTCTCCATCCCACTTCTGACACCAATTGTAGCGTTTTTCACAGCTACCAATGAGCGTGAAGAGACGAGTGAGCTTCCTTGCTGCCCAATGCAAATGGCTGGGAGTATTTTATTTAGCACAGCACAAAAGTCACACAAACAGCACATTCACGTATCACCCAACAATCAACAAGACACACTTCTGACCCACACACACACACACTGGCCGAAGCCACTACCCCAGACACCTTTCCCCAACACGGTGAACACATAACAATCCCTCCCGCAAAGCATGATGGTTGTTACTCAAACCCCACCCACGCCACAATATATTACTACTACTACTGATGATAAAAATAATTAGTAGTAGTAGTAGTAGTATTGGTAGTAGTATAGGTAGTAGTATAACCTAATAGTATTGATATAAAAATACTACTACTACTATTAATAATAATAATCATAATAATAATACATGAATCTAAAACTAAAAGACAAAAGTGATCTCAGCGTCAAAACAAGAAGCGCATGCGTGATACATGATACTCGGTACTAAGACTTGTTCGTTTTCCAAGTCAAAATGTTTTAAAAATCTTTGTCTTGTGGAACACTCGCAAACCGCGTTCCTCGCAATCAGAGGTTTCCATGTACTAATTTGAATTTGATTATTATTATTATTATTATGCATTTTTGTATCAGTACTATTAGGTTATACTACCTCAACTCCTACTACTACTACTAATAATAAAATCACTTTTTTATTTTAGTTTCGATTTCATTCCAGTGCACCAGTATACATTTGCCATCACTTTGCTCAAGCAGCTACAGTAATACTAAATCAGCATGTTCTGATGTTCTACTAGATTTTGGCCACAGGATCGTTTTATCGCTGTAGTTTAAAAAGGATAAGCTTACACACATTCTGACACTCTTTATCAATTAACTGAGGTTTACAAATCTGCTTCTCATCTCCGCGCCTCTTCTGGCAGGATTGAGAACTTGGAAAAGAGCAACGAGGGAATGTACATCTGCAGAGCAACCACGCTGTTTGGCCAGGCGCAGGATACCGCCAAGCTCACCATTCAAGGTCTGTCCACGTCATACCTATTCTTGTGGACACACTAACAGTGGTTTAAATCTCTCTAAGCACCGTATGCCCTTGTACACTAGCACCGGTGACTATATACTTATGCATTGTGATCCGAGAGACAGTGTACAGTAACCTGTCTAAACTGTTGCCTGGTGTCTCTCTGTGCACTACAGCACTGCCGAAAGTAATGATCAATGCAATAAAAAATAATCTACTTACTTGAAGTATTACTGTTTGTGCAGAACCCCCCAGCGCTACCGTGACACCCACTGGACCGTTGAAGGTGCAAGTGGGTGAACCCATTAACCTGGAGTGCCAGGCAGCTGGAGAGCCACGCCCCTCTGTCACCTGGCACAGGCTGGACAACAACCGCAGGCCGATAATGATCAGCCCTCTGCCCATGGAGTCCAATGCTGTCATGCAGGTTCATATCAATGTTTTTATTGTCTCTGTGTGCTAATGTCAATAAGTGGCCTTATTGCAGACATCTTGACCAGGTTTATTATCTTTATTGTTTTTTTTTTTTTTTGAAGATTCTGGTTGCACGACCTGAGGACAGTGGCACATACATTTGCACAGCTCAGAACAGCCAGGGCAGATCAGAGACTCGGGTGGAGGTGATTATAGAGGGTGGAACCCAGGCGCCAAGTGCACCCCGTGCTATCGTGCGTGATCCTTTGCTGGTTGTGGAGGAGGGGAAAACTGCAGTTCTACACTGCGATGCCCACGGTAAATATGGATATGTACAAATTGATATACAAATAACAAGACATGTTGTATGTACAGTAAGATGTGTTTGTGTGTTGATCATGTTTGTCGTTCCCAGGGTTTCCGAAACCCACGATCACCTGGTCGAAGCTTCGTTCACCTCTTCCATGGAGACATAAGATAGTCAATAACAGTCTGATCTTGCCCAGCGTTGGACCACAGGACTCCGGGCAGTACATCTGCAACGCCACCAACGACCTGGGTGTCAGCGAAGTCACCATTATGGTGGATGTAGAAAGTGAGTTGAGAATGTTTTTTTGATTACTAGACAATGGAAGATGTTCAGTCATTTTGAAATGATTAGTCGTAGCATGTCAAGGAGACCAAACTTATGTACTCTCGGGCTGGATGAGTAGGTAGATTGAGCCTGTTTGTGACTGCACATGTGCATGATCTATACTTAAACAGATACCTCTCTGGATACGTTCTGGATTAATCGAGACCCTTACCTAGATACTCTTTAATGCCTACTTTGGATAAATGAATGAATCCATTTTCTTGCTCTTACATGCTTTCATGTATGGTTCTTTCTTAGCCCCGCCACACACCACTACTCTTCCTGATGATGTAGCGGTGCGAGTCGGTGAGGTCATCAGACTGCAGTGTCTGGCACATGGAACACCACCAATGCGTTTTGAATGGAGCAAGGTGGGCGGCAGGCTGCCCCCCCGGGCTGAGGTGCAGGGAGCAAACCTACAAATCAACCTGGCTGACCCAAGCGATGCTGGAACCTACAAGTGTATAGCTAGCAACAAAGTGGGCAGGAGCGAGGCTGTAGCTAAAGTGTCCGTACGATGTGAGTACTTTGGGTTGGGTTTTTTCCTGTCTGATATATCTGTCTTTAGAATAATATGATGTGTGTAGAAGGTACGGTGTCTTATTTAATCTCTGTGTGTGTGTGTGTGTGTGTGTGTGTGTGTGTGTGTTTGTGTGTGTAGCGCCACTGTCGGTCCGTGTCTCTCCCCAGGTGGAGGTGAAGGCTCTGGGCAGTGCAGTGGAGTTCACCTGCTCAGCCAGTGGAGGACCGGAGGTCACCTTGGAGTGGCTGAAGGAGGGAGGAACACTTCCACACAATCATCACATTAAAGATGGAGTTCTGAGGTGTGCTCATTACGCTTGTCAAATCGATAATGCGCAAACAACCTATTTTTACACTTTGTTCGCACACATTTATACATTTACAGTATGAACCCGACATATTTGTTAACCTGTGAAGCATGTGATGATAAAATATTTCATACATAGCAAAAGATTTTTAAAACCCTGAGTATTCCAGTCAGTATAATACAGTATGACGTTTTAGCTCATAGTGCATGGTTTATTCCTTTAACCTAGAAACAGAGTTGATTAACACCGCCAATCATTTCAGTTGACAGGGAGATGAGCAGGAGGTTCGTTAGGAGATAATTATGTTTGTGCTGCTGAAAATATATTTTGAGTTTTTGGGAAAAAAAAATACTAAAAAGTGTAGAAATACCAGAGAATACAAAAAAAAGCAATTTAAGAAATATATATTATATGTAACATATTTATGCATTAAATATATATTACTACTACTATTGATAATAATAATAATAATAATAATAATAATAATAATAAATGAATCTGAACCTAAAAGCCAAAAGTTAATTTTATTAGGATGATGATGATGATTATTATTATTATTATTATTATTATTATTAAAAATTATATTATTTTTGTATCATTACTATTAGGTTATATTTCTACTACTACTAATAATAATAATAATAATAACAATAATAATAATAATAATAAATCTGAAACCAAATGACAAAAGTTAATTTTATGATTATTATTATTATTTATTACATTATTTTTGTTTTATTACTATAATGTTATACTTCTTCTACTAATACCACTACTAGCAATAGTAACAATAATAATAATAATAATAATAATAATAATAATAATAATAATAAATGAATCTGAACCTATAATAGAAAGGCGAATTATTATTATTAGTAGTAGTATTTTTTCATATTAATACAATTAGGTTGAAGTAATGTAGTGTAACCTAATAGTACTGATACATAAATCAATAATAATAATAATAATAATAATAATAAAATCACTTATGATAATATTCCAGTGCACCAGTATACATTTGCCATCACTTTGCTCAAGCAGCTACAGTAATACTAAATCAGCATGTTCTGATGTTCTACTAGATTTTGGCCACAGGATCGTTTTATCGCTGTAGTTTAAAAAGGATAAGCTTACAGACATTCTGACACTCTTTATCAATTAACTGAGGTTTACAAATCTGCTTCTCATCTCCGCGCCTCTTCTGGCAGGATTGAGAACTTGGAAAAGAGCAACGAGGGAATGTACATCTGCAGAGCAACCACGCTGTTTGGCCAGGCGCAGGATACCGCCAAGCTCACCATTCAAGGTCTGTCCACGTGCTGGCTATAAGCTTATGCATTGTGATCCGGTAGATATCTGCTGAGGGACTGTAACCTTCCTAAACTGTTGCCTGGTGTCTCTCTGTGCACTACAGCACTGCCTAAAGTGATGATCAACGTGCGCACCTCGGTCCAGACGGTCACCGTGGGCACCTCAGTGGAGTTCGAGTGCCATGCCGAGGGCGACCCGGTTCCTAGCGTGCACTGGAGTAAAGGGGGAGCTCCGCTGCCTGATCATGTGCAGGTGAAAGGGGCCGTGCTGAGGATCGATCGCGTGAACGAGTCTGACGCCGGGCAGTACCGCTGCACTGCGACCAACAACGTGGGCTCCGTACAATCTCAAGTGGTCCTTAACATCCAGTGTATGTGAACGTATTGTCAAGATTATTTTGCCTTATATCCTTTTTCATTTCTAATATAATGCCTTAAATAAATACTGCCAGATGTTATCACATCATTTAGAAATGTACACTCTGTAAAAGAAGGGTTACATCATGATACCGTTTTTATTTTTTAAAGCTTTGCCCCAGATTGTCGCTCAGCCTGATGCGAAAGAAGTGACTGTCGGCTCGTCCGCGATTTTCCCCTGCATTGCTACCGGATACCCCGTACCAAACATCACATGGTCGAAGGTGAACCTTGAGTCTTAAATCTGAAGCACTTTCAGGAGCACTATAATAGCTTTATGTCAGCTAGTAGACAATTTGAAAGCGATAGAAATGTGCATACATTTTTGGGGACAAAAATATTTCATTTCATCTCTCGTGAACTTAAATCCATATCTGCTTTAGAGGGAGAACGAACTCCCACCGAAGTGTCTGCAGGATGGCCATGTGCTCATTGTCCCGGGCGTCACCCATGAGGATTCTGGCACGTACGTGTGTACAGCATCGAACAAGCAGGGCAAAGTGGAGGCCTTTACCAAACTCATTGTGCACGGTGAGTCACTTTTACATGATCCAATCTAGCACTGCTCTTGTAACATGATTTTTGACTCTTCTGACTCTGAACATCTCCAAACCACCTCAATCTGGCCTCTCTGACTTTATCTCCAAAACATCTAACGTGGGTTGTCCCTCTGATGAACTCATTCTTGATCCTATCCATCCCTGTCACTCCCAAAGAGAACCTCAACATCTTCAGCTCTGCTACCTCCAACTCTGCCTCCTGTCTTTTCCTCAGTGCCACTGTCTCTAAGCCGTAGAGCATCGCTGGTCTCACCACTGTCTTAGAGACTTTTCCTTTCATTCTCGCTGATACTCTTTTATTGCACAACACACCTGACACTTTTCTCCACCCATTCCCACCTGCCTGTACCCGCCTCTTCACCTCCTTTCCACACTCTCCGTTACTCTGGACCGTTGACCCTAAGTACTTAAAGTCCTGCACCTCTGCTCCCTGAAGCCTCACCGTTCCTCTTAGGTTCCTCTCATTCACACACGTGTATTCCGTCTTGCTGCGGCTAACCTTCATTCCTCTGCTTCCCAGAGCTTACCTCCATCTCTCTAGATTTATGAGATTTTAAGAAATGTTAGTCGCATAGCATAATGAAGGGGTAAGAACATGGCAGGAGCATGAAGATGTGCATTTGCTTCTGATAGCTGGTGAACTTTCCCCTTTGCATTTATAAATGTAGTCTAGTAAATGAATACAAAAGAATTAGAACTTTAGTTGTTGTATATGACATAAAAAAAGCATGAATGCACAATTAAATTAATGAACTGTCAAATTCATATGTGTTACAGTACAAGCTCCTGATGCTCCAGTTTTATTCTTTCATGTGTTTTTTTTTTCTTTGTAGAGCGAGTGATGCCTTATTTCAGTCAGGAGCCTCTGTCCTACCTCATGCTTCCCACCATCAAAAACTCCTACAAAGCATTTAAGATTCAAATCACCTTTAGACCAGACAACGTAGACGGTAAGCAAAAAAACTGTTCCGAATCAGCGCATGGCCTCGTTTGGGTTGAAATGTCATTCCAATATTTGAAACGTTCTGTTTGTAAACTCAACATTTCTTCTGTTTCTCCCTGCCTCTTACTGTTGGTATAAAGGTCTCATTTTGTATTCCGGTGAGTCTTAGTGCTTGATTATCAGCATATGAGCGATACACGTTCCCGGAGTGCTTCGTCTCAGCCTCTCGGGGGCGCTGTGGAGGCCCCTTACGCCTCCGTACTGTGTGCAAGCTGATGTGCTGAGTGTATTAGTAACAGCGCACAGTACAGAGGGTGCATGAGTTTGTTTGCAGGCTTGTACAAGCTGCACTTGTTTCCCTACAGGCATGACGGCAGTGTTCGAGTGCATCCGTGCTTTTTACGCTTCAGTGCACTGAAATGTAGGATTCTGCATGTTTTCCCCAAAATGAAGTGCAAAAAGCATTTAAGCTTTCTGCTACATTCCCTCTCATTTACTATCCATATATAGTTTATTAAATAGAGATTATTGTACTAAAGGCGTAAAAATACATTCTTGTTTTTAGCAAGAATATGATCAACAATACATTAATTAAATAAATGGCAGTTATATTTAATGTTTTGGGACATATTACAATGCAAGATCAACCATGATATCTGGTATTTATGATATGCATGCAACTAAAAGGGATGGGACGATACGATTTTGTCTCAGTACAATACAATCTTCACGATTCCATACGAACGTATGAAATGTATGCGCCCTCTTCCAACAACGTATGACAATTGCTGTATATTCGCTTAAAAGTAACTGACGTCGCGATCTGTATTTCTGTCATTTTTGTATGACCGTATGTTGAATTTTGGTACATCCCTAATAAGTAATAATGAAAGATGCACATCCTTTAACAGTTAAATTTTTGGTTCAACATTTCTATCAGCGCAATTCCAACTAATTAGTTATTTAAGACAAGTTAATGAAGTATTTATAGTAAATAAAAAACAACTCAACAAGGATTCTGAAAATTTTATGTCCAATATTGTGCGCCTTCTTGTGGTTGTAGAAGGTAATAGATATGTAAGCGCCGGAGATATATTATGCAAAACAAACATTAACTCATTCACTCATTCATCACCTACAGTATACCGCTTTATCCTGTGTTCAGGGTCGCAGGGACCTGGAGCCTGGACCAGGACAGGGTGCCAATCCATCACAAGGCGCACACAATAAACTCAATAAACAACTTAAAAGTCTTAATGGCAATAAATCAATAATAATTAACATCCGTAATATTTTTAACATGCTTGTGTATATTCATGCTTTGGCTCATGATATTATGTCATGGTATCATAAGCAGTTGGGATCATTTAGACAATATCAGGTAAGTTGAGAAGGAACATATTTTAGAATCACATTTTCAGAGACCAGTAAAGCCGGAGACATGGACTGATATTCTCACTGATACCCATGATGCACTGGTCTGTTTGCCTCCCCATTCCTGTGGCCGAGGTATGTTGTGTGCCCTGGCATGCTGCTCATGAAGGCACTGACTGGCATAAATCTCAGTTCTACAGGACTGTACTCAAGCTTTCACTCACCCACTCTGTCTTTTGTTGAGCCCCCGTGTCCATTCCCCCCTGGCATGGCACTTCTCGTTGCATTCTGCTTTCTTTGTCTGCTTACACACAGTGATGCTTGTAGTCTTTAGTATTTTTTTCACTCCTTCAGGAATGATCCTGTATAACGGGCAGAAGAAGAAAATAGGGGCTGATTTCATTTCTCTCGGGCTTGTGGGTGGCCGCCCGGAGTTCAGGTAGGTGTGACACAACATAAACAAATGTATTAACTTTAATATAAGCCTAATGAAACATGACTTTCTCTTTACCAATTGACATCATATTTATTCTATTGATTTTATATTCATATTCGTTTTGTTTCACATGATGTAATCAACATGATTGTTTAATATCTGACGAAACAAGTTCTTTAAGCACATTAAAACAAATGTTTTTTATTTCTGCTCGTGTCTGGAAGGTTCGACGTAGGTTCGGGTATGGCCACCATCCGCTACCCGACTGCAATAAAGCTCGGCGAGTTCCATACAGTGCAGCTTTACCGTAACGGCACGCAAGGATCCATCATAGTGGACGACAAAGCTCCCATCTACGGGACCTCCCAGGTACGGTCGCTGCCGTTTCACCGGTCGTGCACACTGGAGCCGTTCTGTTCTGACTTTACTGTAAGCTTGATTCATGACATGAGGCAGGAGATCATATAAAAAACATCTGCTGCATCTGTGCAGGGCAAATTCCAAGGGCTGGATCTGAACGAGGAGCTGTTTGTAGGCGGCTATCCAAACTACAGCATGATCGCCAAAACGGCAGAGCTTAAAAGTGGCTTTGTTGGTGAGGAAGAAATCGACTATCTATTTGTTTCACTGTTTTATATATATCGCATATCCAGTGCATGCGCAGCAGATCCACGTTATAGATGTTACAGTCATTTCTGTGCTATTGACCTTTTTCAACTTTCCTCACGCTACTGTAACTCCATAACCCATTTTTTTAGGCTGCATCAGTCAGCTGATTATCCAAGGGGATGAAGTTATTTTCAAGGATCTGAAAAAGAATTCGACTGGAGTGACTAACTGCCCCACTTGCAAGGATGACCCATGCCAGGTTTGATGAAACTCAAGATTTAAATTGTTTTCTGAATCAATAATTTAAACCACAGACAGGCTGCTATAAAAAATATACTGCGTGTTTTGGTATTGCTTTTAACGGTAACTTGATGTGTTCGCTTTAGTATATGTAGGTGAGCCATACAGCTGTTTGTCAGGAATATGGCATTTAAGGGCATAAGGTTCCAATAAAATAAAGAATGATCGCCGTGGTGTTTTGTAGGTTTAGGGGGCGGAGATATACATGATGTTAACCCATGTGTTCAGGTAGCGGCGTGTGCGGATGTGATCACATAATGCAGGTGTCACCAGCGATAACCAGTAGGGGGCACATTGGAGAATTCAGTCAAAGTTTTGCATAAAATATACAAACATTGCAACACCCAAGGACCTTAGTTTCTACAGTATGTAAACCTATAAGCAATGATGTTTATGGTGTTTACAGATGACATTGTGCTCTGTAGCGAGAGCAGGGAACAGGTGGAGTAAAATCTAGAGAGAGGAGGTATGCTCTGGAAAGCAGAGGAATGAAGGTTAGCCACTGCAAGACGGAATACATGTGTGTGCATGTGAGAACCCCCGAGAGAAACGGTGAGAATACAGGGAGCAGAGGTAAAGAAGGTGCAGGACTTAGGGTTAACAGTCCAGAACAACAGAGATTGTAGCAAGGAGGTGAAGAGGCAGGCACAGGCAGGTTGGAATGGGTGGAGAAAAGTGTCAGGTGTGTTGTGCGATGAAAGAGTATCAGCGAGAATGAAAGGAAAGGTGTACAGGACAGTGGTGAGACCAGCGATGCTCTACGGCTTAGAGACAGTGGCACTGAAAGAAAAGACAGGAGGCAGAGTTGGAGGTAGCAGAGCTGAAGATGTTCAGGTTCTCTTTGGGAGTGACAAGGATGGATAGGATCAAGAATAAGTTCATCAGAGGGACAACCCATGTTAGATGTTTTGGAGATAAAGTCAGAGAGGCCAGATTGAGGTGGTTTGGAGATGTTCAGAGGAGAGATATATATCGGTAGAAGGATGCTGAGGTTGGAACTGCCAGGCAGGAGGTCTAGAGGAAGACCAAAGAGGAGATTAATGGATGCAGTGAGAGAGGACATGAAGTTAGTTGGTGTGAGAGAAGAGGAAGCAAAGGATAGGGTTAGATGGAGGCAGATGATTCGCTGTGGCGACCCCTGAAAGGGAACAGCCGAAAGACAAAGAAGAAGATTAGGTCATCATGTTACTGAGAAACTTGACAACGCTGGCAAATCTGTGAGCATTATAAGGGCTGACACTGGAGACGCCTTTTAAATAAAAAAACAAGTTCTAGTTTGGCTTGCAGTATGTTGCTACACTGAGGTTGTGTTTTGTGGTACAGCACGGCGGATCATGTAAAGAATCAGTGGAAAGTCTGTACAAGTGCACCTGCCCGAAAGGATACACCGGAAGCAACTGCCAGCACCGCTTATCCGAACACTGCCATCCAGGTCAGGCACAGAGAATGTAGAGTTGAAAGATGGACAATACCATAGTACAGTTCTTAAAATTTGCATCATGTTATAATTTTCCTTCTCTCAACCATGGGTAGTTGTAGCATCTCATTTCCTGTATGTTGTGTGTTGCGTCCTCAGAGGCATGTGGCCCTGATGCCACCTGCATTAACCGGCCCAACGGTTTTGGCTACGACTGCCGCTGCCACCTCGGCAAATACGGACACAAATGCATGGACGGTAAGGATGGACGATGTGTTTTGTTTCTATATTTATGCAGTACATACTCTGTAAGGAAATTCTGGTGGGAGTCATACTAACGCCTGCACCTTTAGGCACGCTGGTGACGACGCCGCTGTTCAACACTGACGATTCGTATATCGCATACCCTCCTCTCACAAACATTCATGACGACCTGCGTATCGACATCGAGTTCAAACCCATGGACGAAGATGGTTTGATATTCTTCATTGGCGGGCAGAAGATGAAGGTGGAGGACTTTGTCACTCTCTCGCTTGTGGACGGACATGTGGAGTTTCGATATGAGCTCGGCACAGGTAGGGGTCTAGTTTGTTTGTTTTGGGCTTATATATTTGGTGTTTATTAATCTCTGGTTCATATTTGTGCCTGACCTTCTTGTAGGCCAGGCCTTGCTGCGGAGTCAGGAGCAGGTATCTGTAGGTCAGTGGCACCATGTGACAGCAGAACGCTCTAAACAGGACGGCATTCTGAGGCTAGACGATGGGCCCGAGGTCAAGAGGTCATCTCCCGGGAAGGCTAAGGGTCTCAATGTCCACACGTCCATGTTCCTGGGTGGCGTGCCGAATAAGGATATCCTGCCCAAACCTGCCAACGTCAGCATGTTCTACGACGGCTGCATCGGAGAGGTTCTTCTGTCGACTATTATATGTCTACTTTTACAACATTATATTTTTAGCATTTGAACTCTTTTTGCCTTAAATAAGACTTTCACATCTTTGATCTGCAGGTGTCTATCAATGGAAAGAAGATCGATCTGTCCTACACTTTCACAGAGAGCAGGGCCATCCGTCAGTGCATTGACGCCAGCCCGTGTGACCGCAGGCCGTGTCAGTATGGTGGCACCTGCATGCCCAGCGCTGAGTACGAGTTTCAGTGCCTCTGCAGAGACGGCTATGACGGTGAGCCAAATGTGGACGTGGTTTTACAATCATGTTGCTATGAGAAAGAAAAACAACAAGAAAAAATTGTAACACTGTTTTAATACAAGTTTATACTCAGGTTCATAAATATTGGAACGATGCTAGATTTTGGGCATTTGGCCTCTCTACGTCACCGTACAGAATTTGATATAAACCACTCATGCTGCATACAACTGCTTGTCCGCTATTTGTTCCATTATTTATGAATGGACCACCACTAAAAATGGGAGTGAAAGTGGCGGCAATAGCTGAACATTTAATGGCAGACTTTTTACATTTAATTCTATGAGTTTGACAAAAGTGTGCCACTAAACGTTCAGGTATTGCCTGAACTTATCGTTGTTCCAATATTTATGAAACTGGCTCTACAGTATGTGTGAATGTGTCAAGGGCTAAATATACTGAAATTAAAATATTACACATTACACTTTTGCATTCATTAGAAAAGAATACTGATCTCATTTTGGAGATTTTATTGAAGGCGCACTTTGCCATTTATGGGATTGTTGGGCAGGGTCGCTCACTAGTTGCTGATCAGAAGGCTCCAGGTTCAAATCCCCAGCACTACCAAGTGACCAGAGTTGCAACCTTAAGCAAGGTCTAGATGTAATCTTACATCTGGATACATCTGCCAAATTCCATAAATATAATGTAAATATGCTATGTGCAAGGGGAAAAAAACTTAAAAAACTAAAAAAAAAAAACCTACTGTATATAAGAAATATAAAATGGAAATGGTTGTATTGTAGGGGAGCGCTGTGAGCTGGTGAGGGACACTTGTTTGGACTCGTCTCAGTGCCACAACGGAGGCAGCTGCGTGAGCGGTCACTGCGTGTGTGCTGCAGGTTACGCGGGCCTCTTCTGCAGGGAAGGTGAGTTTTGTCTCTCTGTTCTGTAACACACTGCCGTATAAGCCTGTGCGTATCCAGTGTAATACATTAGGCCGTGCCCGGCCTAGACGTACTGCCAAAGGTCTTTTAAAATGAGCAGAATGACCAAAGAGCTTTAATTCACTTTAGAGAAGCCTTTTACTGTATGTAGAAAGCCTGCTATTGATAGAACTAATAATCCCGGCACTCACAGCTTTGAGATGATTAAAACTGGTCAGTTGGTTGAAGATGAACTTTTCCCCTCTGACATACTGTACGAGCTTCGCAGTCAGCTGAAACAAGACTCAGAGCTCCTAGAGGTAAAAGCTCCTAACTTCAGCCCTAATGCCTAACTGTGTGTCTCACCCATGCGCTCTCGTGGCTGTTATCCTACACACACAGGGCAGGAGACCAACGTCATCGAGGCGCCGTGGAATTTGGAGGGCAGCGGGGTGAACGGTACGGTATCCGTCCTGTCTGCCTGAGCCGACACTAACCAGATGAACTCTCCCCCCTAACACCCCAAACCTGCAACTCCACAGCTGAAAAACAACAACAGAAAAAAACAAGCTATAGACGCACATCATTTTAGGTGTACATGAGCAAACAGTTCTTCTGATTCTTCAGTTTCCTCGAATCAATTTCTTAGTAGTTTTCCGAGAAACGTCTAGCAAAAGCCGCGGTCCTGTTAACCCAGTTTTCTCATTGACGACTCGTGCATGTGCCCCAAAAACACACAACAGTTGCTTGACTTTCTCTTAGAAACTGCTAATAAGTGCTCGTCATGTAACCCGAGCCCTAAAATCATGTGTGTCTAAAAACAAATTAAACAACAAATATGTAACATGAATCTTAACAAAGATTTTAGTCGATGAGAATCGACTAAAATGGATTCAAGGAGGTGAAAGGGATTTGTATGTTTTTGAGGTTTAACACCGGAATATTTCCCTTTAAGTGCTTGCTTATTCTTCCATAAAATTTCATCATCAAATTTAATTTGGTTGCTTTACATTAAGACTCCCTTAATGTATGTGAGACATCAGCTAACGTCAACATAGCAGCTTTAATACGGCATCATTAACATTAATAGAGGATTAAGTTATGGATTAATTAGGACACCAAATAATAAACACCATAAATTAATAAATAGTCTTGTAGAAGATTTAGAAACAAAATGAAAATGCAAGTTTTAATATTTACCCCCGGTGACCTGATTACAGTAATATTTCAACATTTCGTAAAAATATCTTAAACTTAAATGTTGTTATTTATATGCCATTCCATTAAATAATAATCAGTTAATTTGATAATCACTATTTATGATCTGAAACTTAAATTTCAATTTAACATAAAGCATTTTCTCTGGGAACTGTATACTCTGTATTACTGTATGTGTAATCAGAGTATGCAATGCCACCCATTACGGGCGCAACCTAGCACACACACTCATCCACACACTCGAGACTGTTTGGAAATGCCAATCAGCCCAAAATCTTTGGACTGTGCCTGACACCTGGCGTACCCGGAAGAATCCAACCAAAGAGACCACTTCAGCCATACATAGAGCCTGGAGGCGAGAGTGATACTGTGACTAGGGGTAGCGCCAACAGGGGGTGGTGTCAGAGTAGTTCATGGTTAAAATGTATAGTGATATAACTACTGTATAAGTCTCTCTGGATCAGGGTAATGCTGTAAATGCTACCAGTAAGCGCCCATGCAACCAAGGGCTCCAGGAACCCAACCGTGGCGACCTGGTGGTGCCTCAAACCTCTCTGACCTGCCAATGAGCTCAACCTCAACAAATAATGTTAATTAAGGGATCCTTGATGTAAAGCATTCCCATACATTTTAACAAGGGGAATCCAAACGTTTCGTTTTAACATTGTATTCTGCAGTTTATTTCAAATTGATTAATCATATACAGTTTAAACGCTGTAGGATTCCCCTTTTTCATTCCATACAATCATCCAAATGATCCGTTACTAACTACTAAAAATCAAGCACTAAATTAAAACCCAAAAACAGGTGGGTCTAAGCTCAAAAAGTGTGATGAACGACACGGGGTCTTGGTAATCATTCAACTGCCTTGAACATGGACTTATACTGTTCGGAGTATGTGTCTGTAGGAAATGCCTGGCCTTGTGATTGTCCTATGCCATATTTGTGTGTGTGTGTGTGTGTGTGTGTGTGTTGTTGATTCTGTTTGGCGTCATACGCGTCATCCTAACTACCGTCTTCTCTCCTGTGGAAATTTTAACTGTTTTGTGTGTGTGTGTGTGTGTGTAATGTGCTTTCCCTTGTTGTCTTGTTGATTAGTCAGAATCAAAATGTATTTATTTATTTATAAGGACAGAAATGTGACCTGCTAACAACACTCTTTACATCATACTGTACACACGCAGTATCTTAATAAGCTGCTCCAATCCGATCAAATCCAAAAGAGCATAACACACATACAGGAATGTATAACACACATACAGGGATGTATAACACACATACAGTAATTGGGTCGTTCACTGTATGTTGTGTTGCGTAGATAAATCGTTGCCTTTATAGTGTGGACACGTCATCTGAATTCACAGTGTGGGACATAAGGTATGTATATATCCATGCGATAAAACATATAGTGGTGTGATATTACAGGAAAATGATCACAGATACAGTAGAGCTGATTTCGATACACACTTTTAAAATTATATAATCATTTAAATGCTCTGTTAAAAATTGATGAACGCCATGAACTTATCTTTAGCACTAACCAAACACAAACCACTTGCATCTCCTGCAAGTACTTGTATTGCACGAGAGTATTGTTTTTTTCTTCTTTTAAGTTTATGGCTGGGTTGGTGCAATATGCATTAGCCAGTTAGCCTAATCTGCATATCTTTGGACGTTTGGCAGATAAATGCAGATAAAGCTAACTGGCATTTCCAAATTGCCTGTAGTGTGTGGATGAGCTTGGAAGTGTGTGTACAGTATGTGTGTGTGCCCTGCCATAGATCGGCACCCCTGGGTTAGGCTTCAGGCTTCCCTGTGTCCCTGTATACAGGACCAAGCACTATAGACGATGAGTAAGTGAGTGAGGGTGGAACTTACAGAAAGTCCTGAAAGGCTATAAAACATCATGAAACATTTAAGTTTAAACAAAAAAGAGAAAGTGAAATGAAACTGAATGTTGTTCATGTACAGATTCAGTACTAGGAGTCAGTATTAATAGTATGGATATTAAAATTAGGGGAAAAACATACTGTACAATAAGAGATTTCATTTCCTTTATTTCACTTACAGTACAATTTTAGGTTCATTTGTTTATTTTAAAGACATTCATCAAAAACATTTTTGGATATACAATCATAATCCTCTTGAGCCAGCGCTCATTTCTTCACATTGAATTAAATGAATTGATGTAGATTAAATGAAGAAATGGCAACAAATGCTTTACTGTGACAGCCTGCAAAGTGGCTAAAAATACAATTTAAAAATTGGCTGTTTATACAGTATAATAACCTGAGCAGCAGCCTCGTTTCCCCTCTCGTCTGTTCCAACCACTCAGCATTCAGCATCACCAGTATACTAATCACCGACCTGATCATCCGTCATCATCTACGGTACACATCATCTCACTCTTTCTTGAGATAGATGGCTTTTATGCTTGAAAGCTACACTGTGTGGCCTAACCCACAAAAACATTCCTCTGGAACTGGTCAGGTGCAGGACTGGACTGAAAATTATTATTATAAAGTTATTATAAAGGTACGGGGAACGACCCATCACTATCCCATCACATTAAAATGAATCCATTAATAAATCATTCCAATCAATAAACCTGCCTTCATCTTTCTTTATGTGTTCATTACCCTGTTCATCTTTGGCTCTTCCCGTCCCCATCCACAGGATGGCAGCGCATCCGCAGTCTAGCCTGGAGCCTCTCTGTGCTGTGCATCATCTAAACCTTGTGCCTCTGTTACAGATTCCCCGGTACAATACGCTGCATTTTTCCACGATGACGGCTACCTCGGCCTTCCCAAACAAATGTTTCCACGCAGGTCAGGAGATCATACTAGTAGGAGCTATAGTTATAACTACAATGGATCGAGTTCCACCTCACATTTGTATTTTCATTTCTTTCAGTGCGCCTGAGGCACCCGAGACTATCGAGCTGGAGATAAACACGCTCTCTTCGGACGGCCTCATTCTGTGGCAGGGGGTGGTAGGTTCTAATATGCTGATAAATGCACTGTACATACACGATACATACACTGTATGATGAACATTATCCAAACATCCAACTTCCTTAAATCCTATGAAGTAGGAAAGTTTTAAATGAAATTAGAAGAATTAGAAGCCATTAAGGATATATCTCATAATGGAATTATACTATATATATATATATATATATATATATATATATAGAGTCAGCCAAAAAGTTCCTCAAATTGAATTATTGCAGTAATATGTAGTTCTAGATCTCAGTAGATGCACTTTGTATGTATCTATTTGTATATATACAAACTGGGAATCGTGATAACATTTCTCATGAATGAAGGTGCCATTAAAATAGTTCCTGGGAGGCTAGCATTTCAGACATGAAGCATTAGTGTATAATGAAACAGATAAGTGAATCAGTGTAGCAGGGGACTATATAGAGAAATAAGGAGAGTTTTTACTCTCATAAACGTGTTCTGTTATTCTGCGCAGGTAAAAGTCCTGGTTTGACTTGAACGCCTAGACTAAAGAAGCAAACTTTATTTTTTAAAAATAATGCATATTCTAATTCAGCACAATGTTGAGTCTGTACCATTTCAGATTCTTTTCTGAGCTAAAAGAAAAGCTTTTAGAAATTACATGGCTAGGATATTTCATTTAAAGTGACTTTTGTCCTGTGATAGAATCCTGGCTTTAGACTTTGTTTTTTTACCTCCAAAAACTACAATATAAAGTACATGTATTAACACACAACTCGTGCTGCTTAACAGAGAGCAAAAAAAAAAAAAACTTGTTTAAAATGTCCTGTATAATATTCTTATAGTCTGCGAAGGGAGTCGATTTTTCCCAGCTTTTCATCTTAGAGTTTTATGATTCGGAGAATTGTCAGACTGGTTTAATAACCTGCGACTTGCTTTTTTATGACCTGCATCGCTATTTAACAGCATGTGACACACCGAGCTGTTAGCGTTTCCCACTCACTATAATTTCTGCATTTATCAGATTCATAACCACTCGTGCAGTGAGCTCAAACTCATGGACTCATCGTGTTTTCTGTGTGTGTGTACGTGTGTGTGGATGCTTGAATGCACTGCATGCTAACATGCTCCCCTAACCTACCCCGGGCAATGTCCTCAGGAGCCCGAAGCCGCCCTGAAACTGCACAAATCGCATGCTCGTAACGAGGCATCGGCTCATCAGCAGACACGCAATCAAGTAGGTTCCTCCGGGTGTTTACTGCAGACGTTGGAATGAGTGAACTTGGCACGCAGCTTAAAATTTTGGTATACAGCATATCATATTCATTAATGTTTATAACACAGGGGCTCTGAAAGGGCAACGGTTCTCAGGGACACGCACCACCTTATAACCGTGTGCACTATTAAAAGTCCCGGCTTGACTTGAACGCTTCTAGTATTTTGTATGTTAGATGTTCCACGGCATTGAATGTAACCATAAAATGATGAACAATTACAGTCAGTCATACTTTAAGGAATAAAAAGGCAAACTGATTTAGTAACAAATAATTAAAACATCTCAGGACATGCATGAGAATAATATATGCAATAATTAAGATAATAATATATGCAATAATAAATAGTATCCAGTAATTCTGTCATGCTCTAAGTTTTTTTTCTTCAACAGGCTGTATTTTATTAGCTCCCTAATAAATGATTGCTTGGCTTTTGCATGGATTTTTATGCCTCAAGAACATTTTAGAATGAAAAAAGTTGATTTAGATCAAATTCAAATTTTATTTGTCACCCTCGATCTAAAAATGTTTAAAGAAAATAGAGTATTCTAAATAAAGAATATGAAATAAGAAATATAATAATAACAATTACAGTATAGAAAATATAGAAAAAATTTGGCTATAGTAAAAAAAAAATAGAATAAAAAATAGGAATAAAATAGAATTTAAATGAAATTAACATTATTTTTCATTATAGTACGTTAATGCTAATACGTAATTTTATTAATAAGTAATGTAAATCGTTTAACATGACCTTATGACCTGCCTCTGGAAACAAGTCGGTCATTCTGCACTGTATCATTGTTTACAGGAATCAGGAGACAAGGGAAAAGGCAAGGACTTCATAAGCGTTGGCTTACAAAACGGACATGTGGTGTTCAGGTGAGCCACCGAGTCGTTCGTGCATCACACAGAACGTAAAGTGTTTGTTTAAAGAATGGATCTGACTTGGCTCACAATTAGAGCAAGGATATGTTATTACACTGTACTGAGCAGTGTTAAACCTGCTGTGCTGTGAAATGCTGTATTCTGATAAGTCATATTAGTAAAAAACTATTTGCAACTTTGGTCTACTTTAAAGGACCTACTTCGGCCTGGTCTGGTCTACTCCGGCCCCCCCTGACTGGTGTGGTGGCGTTGGTCTGGGAGCCCCCTGGTGACAGGGGAATCGGATACGACTAAATTAGTCCCCCCAAAAAAAGATTTAAAAAAATCGTTTAAACCATGACCAGTACAAAAACAAAAACAAAAGCAAAGAATTTCACCATTGTTTTTGGGTTCTTCTTTAATTGCACAATTTAATGTCCCATAGTTACCAGCTGGGAAGTGGAGAGGCAGAAATCCTCTCAAAGGAACGCATTAATGATGGACGCTGGCACAAACTCACTGCAGTCAGGTACCTTTTCTTTTCAAGTTTCCATGAAATTGTTGAGCAGGTCCCATGTTTTCTATTTATTTCTACAGCAATGTGTAAAGCAGAGACTCAAAGACATAAGCGAAACCTTTTTCTGTTACTATTTTTAGTACGTACATTTTCAGGACTTATTTTTAGCTTTATGGTGGCTAGACAGTGTTACTGGATAGGACAAACAAGATTAAGCCTGGATTAAAGTTTCTCTCTGTCTTTATAAAGATTTATAAAGATCTTAAGGTTAAAACTAACCGATTATGTCCTGAAATGTACTGCAGGCATGACGTCAACGTCAACGCAGATGACAGAAGTATTTTTCTGAAGTTGAGAATTTGATCTGTAGCTAAAAGTTTGATTGTTGATTTGTTTGTATGTGTTTTATATAATGGTTAAGACCCAGTGCTTCTGTTGTAAGCAGGACAGGAAAGCAGGGCTACATCCAGGTAGATGACAGGACGCCTCAGCACGGACAGTCCCCCGGCAGGAGTGTCATGGTAAACACCAAAGGCAGCATCTACCTGGGTATGACTCTCCTTACATTCCCAGTTTTCTTAATGTATTTTGCCGATTAGAATTGCGATCATACACCGATCAGCCTTAACATTACCACCACTGACAGGTAACTGGGCAACACTACTGGTGTCAGTACCAAGGCTCACCCATGCCCATGGGGAGCAAAGGCCAGATCATCCAATCCAATCCCACAGAAAAACCGATGCAGGCCACGTCGCCTAAAAAAGTCAATGATAAAAAGGCACCAAAACACCACGGTACACCACAGCCCGCCCCGGACAGGACCTGGAGGCAAAGAACCCAACCAACACAACCTTCAAACGCTTCAGATCCCAATCAGACGAAGCACCTATTAGATGCTCTGAAAGAGCAAGTCCGATCCATGAAGGCATCCAGAGGAGTAACCCACATCACCCGAAGGAGCCACTGCCGATGTCCTGGTGTCAGGCACCAGGAGGCCCAGCAGAACCATACCCTATGGGGACAGAACCACCCTAGTGGCACAAGGGGAACCCAAAACCAACATGATTAAATATTAATGGTTTTATTCTCATGGTTGATCAGTGTTTTACTGAGACTTGGGTTGCATGAATCATGATTCTTGTCTTTGAGGAAGCGTATATCAACCTCCTAACCATGTCAATCTATGCAGGGGAATAAAGTCTGGTGGGAATTGCTAAGGGACCAAATCCGTAGAGGAACGACTCTGGGAGGGGCAATAGGGTGCTGATTTGCTCAATTGATATTTAATGCTCAAACATTGGTGTATAATTTGGAAGATTCTTTGACACCTCTGGTTTATAATATTTGTTATTCGAAAATCTATCCTGAGAGCTATTACATTTAAATAAGTGGTATTTATAATGAAAGTAATTTAATACAATAATATAAAACAGAAGCATAAAAAAAACATGGCAATGGTTATTGCATCATAAAATTCATGAACCAATCAGGTTTCATTATGCACATTAAAGTCATGCATGTAGGTCTTTAAAAGTTTTAAGCAAATTATATCATGTTACATTTATGTGTGTGTGTGTGTTGGTGTGATGTGTCCAGGTGGAGCCCCAGACATGGCTGCTCTCACTGGTGGGAAGTTCTCCTCAGGCATCACAGGTTGCGTGAGGAACCTGTCTCTGCTTAACGCCCGGCCGGGAGAACAGGCGTCGCAGCCCATCGACCTGCAGCACCACACTGGAGACGGCAAAAACGTGCAGCGCTGCTCATCGTAGACGAACGCGCTGCAGCGCCACCTAGAGACTGAGAAAATACTCACACACACTGCAGGAGAGACACGGGTCTCAGACACCTAAAGGACTGCAGATGCATTTCACTTGCATTTTACACACACACACACACATGCATACAAATACAAAAGACTGTTCTTACAAACGTACAGGATTGCATTTCACTTCCATTTTAACCTTCGTACACACACGTACCGCAAGAGCCATACAGGGGTCTCTGAGACAGCCAAAGTGTTTTTGCTTTGTGTTTAACCTACACACTCACACACACTGATATATTCTCTTGGTGCCTTACTGCTGCCAAAAATCTTTTTTTTTTTTATCTCTGTGCTGCATAAACCAAAAGAGGGAGAGAGTAAATGCTACATCTTTCATTAAATGTCGGATAATGAAGGACGATTACATGGGAAATCAGTTTACATAGTCCTGCAGTAGTTTTTTTTTTGGCATGAGAGAGAGTGGGAATTTCTAAAAAAGACAAAAAAAAAAATACATGACATGGTTTCACTGATGGCTCGGATCCTACGTGGTCGGAAATGATGTTTTTACAGCACTGAATTTTTATTTATATGCATATAAATATATGGATCTATATTAAATATTTGTGTCGGGAAGGACGCTAATTAACCCTAGCCTGTTTTTTGTTTTTTTCCTCAAGTTTTTTTTTCCCTCTAGGTCCTAATAATGTGTGTCTAAGGCTTGTGCGCTGAGCTGTGTTTAATACTTGAAGACTCTGCAGCCTTTCGTTTCTTCTCTGTTCTTTCTAAGACGGTTTAGACACTTATAGAACACAGGGACAAGGGGAGGGGGAGTTGGAAGTGTGGGGGGAGGGGGGGGGGGGGGGGTTCTGTACACTGGGAAGGTCCTTGCTCCAAATACACTCCACATCTCAGGTGACGACGAAGCAAAAGACGAGAGAAGCATCGGACGCTCAAACCAGCGGTCTTTCTTTTCTTTTTTTAGGGGAGAGTTTTTTTTTATATGCAGGGTATATTTAAGAGAAACCATCAACCTTCCATACGTTAACCTCTAAATTACTGGTGTATATGAAAAACCCAATGGTGCTAAACACATTACAAGCACATACTCTTCTGTCTTCTGCCAATGACTTGCCTCTGCGTTTCTAATGTAACATGTATTGTAAGTAGAAAAAAAAAACACAAGTTTGCAATAAAAGTATTTTTGCTTAATGCCAACCTAGAACTGAAGTATTGCAACAGTATTTATTTGTCCCGGAGATTAAAATGGGTCTATTTTTGGATTAAACAAACCCAAAAGAACAGCACATCTCAAGTTGTGACCACATACAGTATGGACTCGAGTGATGGAGCTAATGTTGAAGAACTGTTCGAGCCAGCATTCATACACCACTCTGACAGTGCTGGCATTTTTAGTGGCATTGTGACATACATATTAGCCATAACATTAAAACCACCTAGGTTTTGGGTCTCCCATTGATCTACAGAATGTTTACAGAGATGACACCATTGAAAAGAGCGACATTCTTTTCTACATTACTTTTGGTACAGCCCTCTACTCTCAGTTCTACAAAAAAAGAATTTGGCTTATCAGTATCATCTTATGCCAATCAACATGAAACTGATATAAGAGATGAGGGCAGGTTCTAAATTTTGCTTATACTACATACCTGCACATACAGTAATGACGTGTTCACAATGCAATTCAGTTTGTGTGTGTGTGTGTGTTTAGAACCTATAGCACGAGATCGTGTACCCAAAGGGTTACTAAGAATTACCATGCAGTGCAGGACATTTCAATCCCACATTGTCCTCGAAGGCTTGAATACAATAAACAAAAGCAATTGTATTACTAGAGCACAAAGATGATGGTTCAGATATTTTATTGAGATGCTGATCATTATCTGTATTATTTTGTCCAATAATTTAAACCATACTTGATCTGTCTTACTGAACATCTTTGCTGGTTTAGGTCAAACATGTCCATCAACTAAGAGACGTGTGATGCACCCATCACATGTTTATTTGTTATTTTATTATAGTAGTCTGCATAATGCCCTGTGTTCTTGCATTATGCGAGTTAACGGATTATTTATTTAATAAACATGTATTACGAGAATGCTTTTAGATTTTTGTGAAGGGAAAGCATACAGTCAAATTACACTGTGCTAATGTTTAACCCTTATTATAGTCATTATATAACACACATTAGACAACTAAACACACTGACCTGCATATTTGCAGAGATGAAGGTTTTAGTTCTGCCATCCTGTAATTATTTTTATATCCAATATATAGTCATAAATCATTTTGCATGTCAAGTTGATTACAGTAGTAAGTAACGTCCTTTTTGCCCTCCATAAGTGAGCAGACCATGGCGGACAGACATCATCCAAGCCATCAGGTCTCAACGTCAATATTGTTACAGCAGTAACGTTACCATAACACATGTATAATTTCCACTTTACTCCAACCTCACATGTCATATCCACAAATATTATATGTCTTATAAAATCATATTTTCCCAATAATCATAATCTCAAAACAGTCATAAAATAGTATGGTTGTATTCCCCTTTCATGCTAGCTGTCAAAATTAGGGATGGGAAAGAGTCTTACTGGAATAAATTGGCTGAAACAAAACAATATGAGAGAGGTGTGGTGAGGCCAGGCTATTGAAGGGAATGTGGAACGTAGATTTGATGTCCCTCCATCACCACTTACCTCGGCTTCAGCTCGAATACATGCTCCTCTGCTCCCCGGTCCTCCTCCACACTGAAAACATCCACTACTTCTGCACTCCCCTCAACCAATATCTCAGATGATCAAATATGGTCGAATCAGGCTCTGGGACACGAGAGCTGCAGGTCCAGACAAAATCAACCGAAGTTTCCTGAATTCTTGTGCTTCCCAACTCTCTAGTGTTCTCAGGCACCTCTTTAGTCTAAGTCTGTTTCTACAGAATGTCGCTGCAGTGTGGAAGACATTATGCTTAGTACCGGTCCACAAGGTACCACATCCTTGTGCCCAGAATGGCTACAAGTCTGTTGCCCTGACAACACACATTATGAAGGTGTTTGGAAGACTAATCCTGGATGCACTTTGTCTCCTGGTGAAGTCCTCTCTGGACCCTCATCAATTTGCCTTTCTTGGGAGTAGATGATGCCATAATACACGCTGCTTCACCTAACCCTAACCTACTCCCATCTCGGCAAACCTGGGACCACTGTAAGGGTTATGTTCTTCGACTTCTCTGGTGCCTTCAACACTATTAGACCAGCAGCACCTTCATAAACTAGGGGAGAAACTAAAGAGGATGCACATAGACACTCCCGTGGTTTCCTGGATCATGGACTACCTGACCTGCCATTCCCAGTATATTTGATTACAAAACTGTGTCCGAGACAGTGATCTGCAGCACTAGTCCTTTTTTAGGGGACTGTAGCGTCAAGTTTGAACAACACAGGGGATATTTTTTACCAATGGCCATAAAATTATACCACCACGCCTTACCACTCTTAAGTGCAATATTGATAACTGTACTATTTGTGCAATGCCTTTTTCTCTTCCTTTTTCCTTCCAAGTGCAATATGTGTGAATCACTCATGTGCTGTGCCTTTCTTTAATGCAGTATGGAATTTACTATTCTTAGATAGATTTTTTTCATATCCTCTTGTCTAATTTATTCCTGTTTTATTACTCTTTTGAAACAACAGAAAGCAACTGTCATCAAAACCAAGCAATTTCCCTCTGGGATTAATAAAGTTCTTTGAGTCTTGAATGTTGATCTTAATATAGTTATAATTCGGTGTTTAAAGAAGGGGAAACTAGCTTTGAAGCCAACTGCATAAACAATAAGAGAAGTTAGCCTTATCTGGCAGGTTAATCCTTCAGTTTTTTTTTTTTTTTTAAATAGGAGTGTAATACACAGTGTTACCACACATATACTATATGACATTTAGGGAGCAATGTTTCACTCACTGTAAAGTTGTCAGTAAAAAATGGAGAAGCAATGTCACTAACAGCAGAGAGGAGTTTATTACTATTATGAATCAAAACTGTTAACAAAAGTGTTTTCATTAAAATGCCAAGTGCAGTCTGAAGAAAATGGTTCCCTTTGGGTTCCAGGAGAAAACATCACTGAAGATATGGAATTACACCACACATACAGAAAATTATTAAACAGGATTTTGTCACTGACTGTCTGAATGTTGACCGGCAGTTCTTTCATGGTCATAAAAATAAATATGGAATAAATACAATGAACATCATTGGCAGTCACCTAGTTGGGCTACACAGGTTCCTGGATGGATGGATGGATGGATGGATGGATGGATGGATGGATGGATGGATGGATGAATGGATGGGTGCTTGATTATCGAATATAGCCTATGGCTATGATAGAAAGGCATCAGAACACTCAGTGCATTACATCATAATCCAAGGGAGAATTCATGGGATGTGCTAGACACAAATCAGATTCATGGGGGCCCCTGGCACAATTTTGGGGGGAAAACTATACAATATTGGGTGTAATGTATAGTTTTACATACATTGAAGTACCTGTCATTGACGGGAAAAGCTTTGGTAGAAATAGCTTGAAGAAGGGCTTAAGCTAAAAATAAGATAATCATCTTATATATAATCTGCGATATTATTATTTTAGGTTAAAGCCCATGTACATGTCTGCGTGTAATAAATATGAACCCCTTTAAGCCTTATTTATGCTAAATTGTACTTATTTTGTCGTGAGGCAAATACACTTCCTGTTCAGTAATAAGAGAGTAAATTACAGATGATAAATTGAAAAATTCGATTGGATAGAGATTTTGTCTCCAGCATAATAAAATTAACTTATACCACTTCAGCGCTGTTAAAATATTCAGTTTAGCTTTTCTTATTAATATCTATTAATGCAGGTGTTTGTTTACATCGAGAAAGTAGCTTATAAGTATCTTATTTTAAAATAGATTATTAAATCTGGCACATAACTGTTCATAACATTGCTTTGACTCAACACTTTGATTTCACCTGTGGTGCAGGTTTAACTTCAGGGAGATATCTAAATGCTGTACTGCAAAAGTTTCAGTTAATTCTGTCCAGACAGTTCTGTGTAATGCTGTGACATAACCTGCCTGGACAGACATACAGACAAAAAGACAGACGGACAGACAGACAAAAAAATTGGCTCCCCATCACACCTATTGATGCTCTATACAACATTTCTATTACAATGCTAAATTTATCTCCAAATCCAAAATATTGTTTTGAGTATAAAATGATGCTCAACAAAATTAAATGCTTAGTTAAAAAAAAAATCTAAAAATAAATATAACCCATTTAAAATAAAATCTATCTTCTTTTAATGTGCACTTATACTTAAAGTAAGTCTAAGACAAGCCTAATATTTTTGCAATGTTTTCCTCTCTTTAAAAATTGACTTCATCCCCGCGCTGATAGAACAAGCCAGAAAAAAAGTGCGACGTCATTTCCGCTGGAATATTCCAGTGAAATGAGCTCTGGTTTATTAAAGAAGTCTCGCGCTGAATCCGTGCGTGACGCTGTTTCTGACAGATGATGGAAGCGCGGCAAGTCGCGTAACTGCGCACCGAGACGTATTTCGAACAGCAGGGAAATAGCTGTACGCCGTAAAAAAAAAAAAAAAAAAGAAGAAGAAGAAAGGAAAAAAGAGGAGTTTTTATTATTATTATTATTATTATTTTGGCTGGAAAAATAAATACCACTCGGAGACGCGTGTTTTTTTATTTATAATAATAATAACAATAATAACTTAACTCTGACTAGCATCCTTGCATGTCCATACCGGTAAGTTAAAAAGGACAAGTTTACAAGGGTTAAAATATGTTTATGTTTAATCTTGCTTTCTGACTTTTTCCCCCCTATCTCAGCTCGCGCTTCGCGCGGTGTTATGCAATCAAATTCAGGACACGCGCGCGTCAGGGGCACGCGGGCAGCCCGCCTCCCTCCGCTCTAGCTGTTCGGGTCCAGTGTGAACTGATTAGCCATAATGTTAAAACCACCTGGCTTATGTTGTGAGACTTGGACTCCACAGTATCTTTAAAGGTGTAAAGTACTGTGGTATCTGTTTTGTATCAGTTATAGCTGTAGCCCTTAAAACTTGTGCATTTTAGACATTTTTTTACTTTACATATTGTAATGTATATAGGGCTCAGGATTGTGATCACATGTTTTTTATGCTTGTTTTCAATTGTTTCTATGACCAAAATAATAATAATAATAATAATAATAATATGCATTTTTGAGCATTCTCAATTTTTGCAATGCCATTACCATATTCTGCTATAGTGGTCGCATTTACCCTTTATAAAAGTAATTCTAACCTTCGTTCTACCTGACATATTTGAAAACTCAAATGCGCAGTATGATGTTTAAAGCCTCCCTGGTAACACATCGACAACTTCCATGAGTTCCATCGCACATTGGTTTCTCGGCTAATCAAACAGAATTGAGATCTGGAGAATTTGGAGGCCATATTAACACCTCAAACTTGTTGTGTTCCTCAAACAATTCCAAAATAAGTTTTCGCAGTGTGACAGGACGCATTATCCTGCTAAAAGCGGCAACTACCTTTATGGAACACTGTTTTCATGAAGGGGTAATACTTGTTCAGCAACAACCTTTAGGTAGGTGGTACGTTTCAAAGGTACATCCATATAAATAGCAAGATCCAGTGTTTCCCAACAGAACATTGGCCAGAACATTACACTGCCTTCCACGGGCATTGCCTTTACTGCTTCTTCTTATTGTGCATCCTGGTCTTATCTCTTCCTTAGGTACAGTAAGTGATGCATACACCCCTGCCTCTCCACATGATTGAGAGAAAACATTATTCATCAGACCATGGGCTTGAGTCTTGGCCGCACATGGTTTGTCACTGGTTTAAAAGTTTCCCTTGCTTGGACCACTTTTGTTAGGTCCTGCCCACTGCAGACCAGGAACATCTTAAAGGAGATGCTGTTTTGGAGTTTCTCTGATCAAGACGCCTTGCTATCACAATTTTGCCCTTGTCAAGTCACTTAAATCCTCACGCTTGCTTAATTATTTTTTTTGCTTTCAAAACATTAGCTTCATGGACAAAACGTTCACTTATTGTCAAATATATTCCACCCACTTTCACGTACCATTGTTCCAAGATAATCAAGGTTATTTACTTCAATGAACAAACACACATAGTCCATTTCTTCATTCTGATTGCCATGCAATAAAACCTCAACATGCAATCTCAGAGGTCCACACCATACATATGGTCATTGTACTCCATAATGACTGCGAGTCTTCTCACCTCGATATGGACTGTCTTTGTTTGTCCATCTTGTGCAGACATCTTCAGGATCTTTCCCATGTGCAGTAGAAGCCAACAGCGCTGGTTTGTTGTCATTGTATTTTGTTTACCATCCCCTCCCTTGCTTATTTCAGTAGATTGTCATTTTTTAACCAGCACAGCTTTGGAATACGTTTTTTTGTTATGGTTCAGTTGCCCTTTGCCAGCAATTCATCCATGAGGTTAATTGATGTAAAATACCGTAGTCGAAGTACAGGTGACTAACTGTAGGAACAGTTTCAAGCATGTGTAGGACTGATGATGCCCCAATTCTCATCCTTTGACCAGCAAATGTATCCTTCCCATGATATGCACTTGAAAGTCCAGCATCAGACCATCTGGAGAAGCACGTACAAATACCTTTAAGCCAGTAGGGTGTGGCTTGCCTTGAACAAATTGCCTGATGGTACAACAGCCCATAAAAGGGTTCATTTGCTCATCGATGCAGACTTTTCCTGGTTTTGGAAGGCTGAGGCAGACTTGTCTTACTCTTATTAGAAGTGGTCTGCCTCTCCAAAGAATGTCTTTTTTACTTTGTTTTCGCTTAGTTTCTCAACATGAAGAACCAGTTTCTTGTCATTTTCTGGCTTACTGTACTATTGGCACCTTGGTTTTCCTGACCCAAACCATTTTGGTTCTGGGAAAGCAAAGGCAGGCCACATGAATTGACATGCCAAATAAGATCTACGTTTCTTTAGCAGTGGTGTTAAGGAAAACAACCCCTTGTCTTTAGCTCTTTTCGACTTATAAATGCTGCCAAGTCTTTAAAGACTTTGTCATCAATATACTGTGAAAGGTAATGAATAGGATTCCAGTGTTTATTACTCCAAAGCAATGTTTTGGGGCAGACAGTTTAATGTGAACAAAGAACTAGAAAGTTAGCTAACCCCATTAAATTATTAATGCTCATTACAATTGCCATTTATAAAAGGGCTATTATTTTTATTTTAGAAATAAAAAAAATTATTATATCTTAATTTGACCTACCTACTGTCACGCCCAAAGCTCTCTCGTGCTGTTCAAAGCCCGCTTCGGCCCATTGACATTTCCGTTACCGCGCAGTCATGCATTTCACCACGCAGGCTTGTTTTCCACACTGTCATGTCACCTGCCACGCCCCAGGACCGCCCCATCTGCACAACGGTTTCTCATCTGGCACTTATTTCTCTCTGATTAAAAAGGAACGCAGCACACTGTCTCTTCGCTAGATTATTGAGTGCCCTAACCCAATTCTCTAGCATTTGTTTTGATTGTTTTTTATTTTTATTTTAAAGTTTATCTCGTTTCTTGTTCCCTTTTTTTCCTCACGACTCGGATTTGTTTGCTTGGTGGACAGATTTCCCACGCTCGCGCTCCTCGACTAAGGCTCATCCTCACGTCTTAGCAGTGACACCACGCTTACGGATTACACAGCTTTTGAGCCAATGCCCGCGCTCTCTTGACCACGGCTTTCCTTTACAGTACTATACTAATGCCACGCTTCTTCACAGAATAATCTGGCCATCACTATGGATTTAGCAGGATTGGACAGGATGAGACAGGCGCTGGAAAATCCACCCTTCTTGAAAGCACCTGGAGGAATTCGTCACAGACACACACTGACATCAATGCCCAGATGCAGCACCTACACCTCGGGGCACAATCCTGGAGCCACCACAAGCGCCACACCTACCAGCCCCTCCCACTTACGGAGGAGGAACATCAAGTTTCGGACCTTAAGCCGCCTCGAGTGAGTGGAATGACAGAGCCCTAGCGGACGTCTTCTTGAGGGGCTGTCAGAGGCACTCAAGAATGAGCTAATTAGGAGGAGCCCATGCAGCTGGGCAGGACACGCATCTCTGAGGAGGAGAAACACCGCCGCCTGGAGAGGGCCTGCTTCTACTGTGGGGGTTCAGGTCACATGCTGTAGGACTGAATTTAAATTTCGGAATTTAAACAAAATTCAAAGAACTTTATTAATCCCAGAGGAAAATTGCTTATTTTTTGTTACAGTAACTCAGTTGTTCTCTAAAGTAATAAATAACTACAAAAAAAGAATGAATATAAAGAGTCCTAAAACAGTAAGTAGTGAAAGGAGGAGCCCTCTAGTCAGGCTGGAAGCTCTAGAGGGCGCTCCTTCCGACAGACTCCCAGAACCTCGCCCCCTGTTTTCTGTAACACTAATCATTAGCGGCCAAGCTTACCCTATACAGACACTCGTTGACTTAGACTGGTTCAGACTGGAACCTGATTAGCACCGCTACGGTCACTTGCATGTCACTGGACCCTCCGCTGGCAGTCCAGGCCCAAGATAGAAGCCCCTCCCGGTCATCACGTACAGAACCCTTCTACTCACTCTAAAGATGTGGGGAAATTATTCTGAGGAGATTTGTCTCTTTGTCATTAATAAATTACACGCCGCCTTGGTCCTCTGTCTACTCTGGTTAGCTCTTCATGGCCACCCAGATCGATTGGACCAAGCTTGTCATCACTGGATGGAGCCCCTCTTCTGGATATCTCCAATGTTTGCACTGAGTATCACAAGCTCAAGCAGGTCTTTAGCATGACTCGGGTCATGTCACTCCCACCGCATCGACCGTATGACAGCCCTTTTGACCTCCTCCCAGGCACCTCCCCGCCAAAAGGCCAACTATACTCTTTGGCCCACCAAGAGAGAGAGGACATGAACACATACATAACAGAAGCACTTGCGGCAGAAATTATCCTTCCCGACAGCAGGGGCAGAGTTCTTCTTCATAAAGAAATAAGACGGGTCCCTAAATCCCTGTATCAATTACAGGGATCGAGATCACCGTCTTTTGGCAGAGAGGTGCCTGGGAGGAGGTCAAATGGGCAGTCATACTGTGCGGTCGATGCGGTGGGAGTGACATGACCCGAGTCATGCTGAAGACCTGCTTGAGATTGTGATACTCAGTGGGAATATTAGAGATATCTGAGAAGGTATAAAGAGCGCACAGTCAAAAACCTCCACCCACTTCCACTCATGGCCAACGTATCACCAGTTCGTGGTGGAGGTTGACGCCTCCAATACCAGCATTGGGGTCCACCCAGCAAAACGTGCATCCCTGTGCATTCTACTCCCGTCGCCTATCCCAGGCCAAAAGGAACTATGATGTAGGGGACTAAGAACTTTTGGCAATCAAGAGACATTGGCTGGAGAGGACAGAGCTCCTGTTTCTAGTGTGAAGCGGACCCGCTTCATCATACAGCAACAATTTTACATTGGGGAAGCGCATGTCCAGGTTTGTGCCGGCCTTCTTTGCTCGTTGTAAGAGAAACAACCGACCTTCTGTCGCCCTTCTCAGACACCTAGATGGTGCCTCACCATCCTTGGTCCCATATCTCAATAGACTTGGTCACTAGTCTCTGGCTGCAACACCTGTATCATTACCATTGCACCAAAGCTCAATTGCAAGTGTTATAACGAAGCTTTTTTCAGCATGAGCTTAATACATCACCACAGCTGTTTGAGATATCAAAAATGAAATTTAGGACCCTGAGTGTTTTAGATCATATTGGCTTGTCTTTTAAATACTCTTGGAGTAAATTCCATTGGGTGCATTTTGCAAACAACCCAAAAAATACCCCAAAAGCGAGTTGTTCAGATCAATGAGATTCAAATTTGTACTGGGTTTTACATGTGTTTTGTAAGTGTGTGTGTGAGCAATGCAACAAAATCTCAGACATAGTGGCAGCAGAATCCAACCTGTGTGCTAATTTTCATGACTTTTTAAACATGTTAAGACCTAAAAGCCCTGGGTCCTGGAAAAAAAGTAATCCGGAGAAGAACAAGAGGGCCCTTCACACACGATGACATCATAGGGCCCATGTAATAGTATTAATAATACACCTAATAATGGACACACTGATCAACCTAACCCTAATAAAAGGCAAGAGTGTTTTACAGCACTGTATAGCACAAAGAAAAGAAAATGCTGAATTGGAAATGTAAGCATGGCAAACATTTCTCAGGCAGAGCTGTAAATGCAGAGCAGTATGAGGAAATATCAAGTTCCTGTCTGTCAGGCCACAGATTATCTTCACATCACAAAGCAGCACTGGAAGAATATTTTGAAGTGTCCCATCCATCCAGCTGTGACGTTCTCATATGCCGCTTCCATGACAGTCAGGTATTTCAGATAGCTGGTTGATCATTCCGCAAACATTGATCAAACATTTTAAACTTCTCTATTGGTGAAATCAAGATTTTACCTAAACACATTTACAGAAAAAAAGTAATGTATGAAAAATGTGGTTAGATTAACTGGTTCAACCATTTTGTATATAACGATAAAAAAAAAAAAAATCAAAGTACTTGTACAAAAATCAAAGTAATATATACAAAGTACTTGATGCTTTGTTGTTTTGGGACAGACTATTTAGCAGAAGAACACTATTATACAGATCCAGCAGTATAATAGATTTTGATTAACATACTGTATAAGCAAATGTTTGCATTAACATGCCAAAGCATTTGCAATAATATTTGAGAAATTTACAGCAGAAAAAAACTAATGAAATTTTTAATGAATGATTCAGTTTTTTTGTAACACATCCCTTCTAAAAATACAACTAGCTAAGTTTTACTAGTTAATTGAAGCCTACGCATTCTATCTACTCACGTATAATGGGCTATATGTCATATCTGCTCATTTCCGTGCCAGCATGAACAGGCCAAACCACATGCAGTCTTGTCTTTTGGATTCTGATTTGGGACACCTAAGTATGTGCTCCTAAATCAGATACAGATCTACTTTTTGCAGTGTAAAGTAGCACATCACAACTTCACACTAAAAAAAATCAGGGATGACAGAAAAGAAGGATTTTACTGGTGAGAGTGTAAAAAGGTAAAAGTGGACAGGACAGAATGATTTAAGGTATAATAATAATATTTACAGATATGGAAATATTACAGTGCCAAAATTCCTCAAAGCAAAATAGCATGTTGAATTACAGTACATGAACAGAACAAAATATTTTATATATGTTATATATAACAGCTAAAATAAATTGTTTACAGTTTTTGCATTACAGTTTAATCTGAAGAAAAAAATCCGAACAGAATTTATTTAATACTATGACATGACATAATTCATATTTCAAGATTCAAAGAACTTTATTAATCCCAGAGGAAAATTGCTTTGGTTATATAGTTGCCTTGATTATTTTACCGGGAAGAAAGGAAAAAAATTTAATAGACAGGAAGAAAATAAAATTAAAGAATTAAAAATTTAAAGAAAAATAACAATAAATAGAAGTAAAAATAGAATTAAATATAGCATAAGGTAAGTTACATATTGCACTTGAAATGTAGCGTAAAGAAAAATAAATATTGCACAAGAGTATTGGTAATCTGATATTGCACTTGGAACTTATTTTGAGTTGTGGGACCAGTAGTGTCATAAGGTATTATTGAACAGTAACTATGGACAGTCCCTATCCCGTAGTGAAAAAATTACACTCACTCACTCACTCATCCTCTATACCGCTCAATCCTGTATTTAGGGTCACAGGGGGGCCTGGAGTTTATCCCAGGAGACCTAGGGCAGGAGGCAGGGTTCACCCTGGACAGGGTGCCAATCCATCGCAGGGAAAACGTTACAGAGATGTGTTATATAATTTCATGGCCATTGGGGGAAAAGATCTCCTGTGGCGCTCTGTAGAACACCTGGTCATAATCAGTTTCTGGCTGAAATTGCTCCTCTAATTGGAGAGAACTCTGTATAACAGATTAGAAGGATTTTTTAATATTGTGTGTATTTTGGACAGAATCCTCCTTCTTGCCACGATGTCCAAGCCCAGGACAGATCCAGCCTTTTTAATGACCTTATCCAGTCTGTTTCTGTCTGCCGCTTTCATGTTACAGCCCCAACAGACCACAGCATAGAAAACGTCACTTGCCACAACAGATTTGTAAAACATCCGAAGAATGGTATTACAGATGTTGAAAGATTTGAGCCTTCTCAGAAAGTGCAATCTGCTCTGTCATTTCTTGTAGAGTGCCATTGTGTTAACTGACCAGACCAGTTTGTTATCCAGATGCACTCCCAGTTATTTATGCTCAGAGACCATGTCCACTGTCTCTCCCTGGACAAATATAGGAGTCACGGGGGTTCCACTTTTTCTGAAAAAAAAAGTCGACCACCAGCTCCTTCGTTTTCTTGATGTTAAGTTGCAAGTGGTTATGCACACACCAGAAAACAAAGTCATCCACCACAAACTGGTACTCAGGGATGTCACCGTCCTTAATACATCCCACAATCACAGAGTCGTCAGAGAACTTCTGTGGATGGCATGATTCTGAATTATATTTAAAGTCATATGTATAGAGGGTAAAAAGAAATGGAGACAGAACAGTCCCCTGAGGAGCACCAGTGCTGCATTTCACTGTGTCGTTTACACAGTTTTGTAATCAGACATACTGGGGATGGCAGGTCAGGTAGTCCATGATCCAGGAGACCAAGGGAGTTTGCATGATCTTTAGTTTCTCCCCCAGTACTGCCTGCCTGAATGGCTGATAGGCAAACTGAAGAGGGTCAAGAGAGGACTTCACTCGGGGACGAAGTGTATCCAGGATAAGTCTCTCAAACACCTTCATAATATGTGATGTTAGAGCAACAGGCCTGTATTCGTTCTGGACATGAAGGTCGTGGTATCTTGGGGAGAGAAACAATGCAGGATGTTTTCCACAGGGCAGGGACTTTCTAGGGTTGATTTTGTTCGGACCTGCAGCTTTTGTAGGGCAGAGCTTGCTCAGACCACATTTTAACTGTTCATCTGAGATGTTGACTGATGGGAGTGCAAAAAAAGAAGTAGCCGTTTTCTGTGTGGGGGTGGATGGGGGAGCAGGGGTTGGAAGGTGGTGTGAGACAGAGGGACATAAAATCTGCTAAAGAAGGTGTTGAAATTGTTAGCACGTTCCACATCGCCCTCAATAGCTTGGCCACTCATATTTAGGCCATATTTATATTAAGGCTATGTGTTATCATAGTGTGTGAGGGCCCTCTTGTTCCTTTAAGAATTATTTTTTACCTTTTTTTTACACTATCCAGGGCTTTTTGAGGGTCTTAACATTCTCAAAAACTCATGAAAATTGGCAGACGGTTTGGAATCTGCTGTCATTAGGATGACTATGCCATTAGGATTTTCCTCATTCGTGGCTTTTTGAAGCTCTTTACATAAAATTCCCACTATTCATAAATCATGTCATAATGGTATTGGTATGTTGTTGGTCTTTTAGCTGCTCCCAGCAAGGGGTATACCCCCTTAGATTTAGACTTCAACAGTCGTTCAGCGCTTTGGGTGGCGAGGTTTCTCCAGCGTGACCAGATTGCCACAACATCTTTGGCCTACATGGAATACCAAGTGCACAGAGATCATCCATGGAGGTCCAACGCCTTTCCTTTTCTTTGCGTGATCCTGGCGGATGTCCTCCATGTTTCACTGGCAAAGATTGCAGTTAGGATGACAATATAATTGGGCAGGCTTTTTAAGAATTTTTGTCACTATGTCAATCTTCTTAGTCGACCAAATTTGCTGGAGCTGTTGGAAGACCGCCCTAGCCTTTGCGATCCGACAAGTTTCGTCATGGTTGACATTGTCATCACTAGCTAGGATGCTGTCCAGGTAGGTAAACTTGGTGGCCTCCTTAAGCTGTTGCTGCTCCATTACCACAGGATTGATTGTTTATAGCAGCATGTCCAACCTTGGAATCTTCCCTCCCCAGATTTGACATCATTGCCTTCATTTCCTTTTTGGTGGCTGATAGGAGTGCGATGTTATCTGCAAAGTCAAGGTCTGTCAGGCATGTTGGTGCTTGCCATGGGATTAAATATCCCTCTTGACCCAATGCTTTCTGCATCACAAAATCGATGGCCAGAAGAAAGAGTAAAGGGGAAAGAATGCACCTCTGCCTCACGCCGGTCTCAATGGTGAAGAACTTTGTATTACCATCTTCCATCCGGACACAGGAGCTGAATCCTTAATAAATCTTTCAGGAATGCTGTATGATTTTGCAGTACTCCAGAGTGAATTCCGATGGACACTGTCAAAGCCCTTGGTAAAGAGAACCGCTGCTGGTATTCCAGGCTGTGCTCAATGATGGTTCTCAGGACAGAGATTTGTTGCTTTGCAAGACCGCCACTGCCAAAAAACAGCCAGTTCTTCTTGGAGCTTCTCAGCTTTTTGTAGTCTTTTAAGTAGATGCTGAATACTTTGCCGAGCACGTAGAGAAGTGTGATTCCTCACCAGTTGTTGCAGTCCGCCAAATTGCCTTTATTAGAGAGTTTTACAATGGCCCCTCTTCGCCAATCCTTTGGGACTCGCCCTGCTGACCAGCAGAAATTGAGAAGATCAGTCATTTCTTTAAAGAGGCGCTGGCCACTGTGCTAAGCCTTTTTGCTAACATCATGTCCAGTCATGGCATTTTGTTGTTCTTCAGGAGTTGTATCGCTTCAACTGTATTTGCTGTTGTAATTGCACCAGTCCGCACTTCCAGATTATTAGCTTGGTACAGGGGATCAAAAGTGAAGGTGGTTTCGGGGGAAGGTTGATTTAGTATTTCCTTGAAGTGTTCAACCCATCGATCAAAACAATCTTTCTCGGCTGGCCATTCTTGTCCTTGATGGGTGCCCCATGCCTACTCTTTGTACCGCCAAGGTCACGGACAAAGTGTCTTGGTGTCATTTCCATTTGCTGCTTTTTGTGCTTCTTGGGCCTTCTGTTCTAGTCAGACCCGCTTGTCCCGCCTGCAGCTTCTCTTTACTTATCTGTGATGACTTGGTATGTCCTCATTAAATGCATGTTAATATGCGTTTGTGTGGCGCACCTGTGTGGCGATTGTGCAGGGTGCTTGGGCCCTTTCATTTGAAATATACATAACAATATATACCACAATAAATTGCAGTGCTAAAAATTTCAAGTATTGATATAGTTAAAAGCAATGATGAGAGGGACCAAGCACCCTGCACCATCGCCACCTTGCTAAATTGCTGCTCAGAAATATTTATAAAAGTAAAAAATATCTTTTGCAATATTTTTCAGCCTCACAAATTCAGGCTGCCACAATTTCGTATTAAAATTATGAAGTTTCAAAAAAACCTAAATTTTTATATCTGAATCTTGACACATGCAATAATCAAAACTTTCAAGCAGTATAAATGCTTACAGCTCAGGCTGCTGCTGGAGGTGTAATGGTGTGGGGAATATCTTGCTCACCGTTTAATACCAACCAAACAGCATCTGAGTGTAAGAATAACCTACCATTTAACCAACTTCCAACATATACTTCCAGCATAATAATATTTATTGTTGGACTGGTTTCAAGAACATGACAGTAAGTTCAGCATAATTAAGTCAACCATGGCTTCAATATACTTTAAGCTTAGAAACACAGCAGTAAGCTATATTATCAATCAAATATACTATACAGTACTGAGGACATCAATGCTAAAACTAGTTGCTTAGGGAAAAAAAGAAGTTTATAGCTGCACAATTCATGTGTATTTTATGGGTAGCATTTTAACATGAATTACTTTAAAATGCAGGAAAACATTGGACTACATAACATTTGAGTCATGTTATTATTGCATCAACCTAATATAGATATGTTGACCTGTAAGAAAGAGATCCATAATAATACAAACATTTATTACATGTTTATTTTTTCCCCAGATGCTGCACTTTGAATTAAGCTCGAAAAAGCCAACCATGATCCTGCTAACTCCATCCTCCGGTAAGGTTTTCACAAATAATCCAATCTCAAAGATTAGACATGTTCTTTTTCATGTCAAATACAGTAGTTGTTGTGTGGTTTCTATGGTTAAGTGCTGACTTAATTCGGGGAGGGGCAGTGACGTGTGAAGCCAAATGCTTTGGACAGCTCCACCACACCTTTTTGCTGGAATTAAAGCCATTTTGTGGATCATGTTATGTGTACATTACTTCTATTTTGTTTAAAGAGGTTTCCATAATGGACGGTGCTCCACATGTGCTCAGTGGACAGTAATAAAGCTCCAATTCAGTAGTTACCAGAAGCCATATCAGGCAGACTTCCAGAAAGGCGCATAAGACTAACCTAAGTGTAACAAGGCAGACTTGAAGAGAGAGTGAGGAGGCACTTTAAAAAAAAAAAGATTTTACAAACCAATTTTACAGTGCATCCGGAAAGTATTCACAGCGCATCACAGAATTCTACACACAACACCCCATAATGACAACATAAAAAAAGTTTACTTGAGATTCTTGCAAATTTTTTAAAAAGAAAAAAAGAGAAAGCACATGTAAATAAGTATACACAGCCTTTGCAAAATTAAGCTCAGGCGCATCCTGTTTCCCCTAATCATACTTTTTTTTTTTTTTTATTATATTTATTGTGGTTTTTTGATTTTCAGACATACAAAAAGAACACAATCACAAAACCAGACAAAACACACCTACAGAAGTGTAAGAACAAAAAGAAAAAAAAAGAAAAAAAAGAACAGTATCTCCTTCAGTCAACCACTTCACTGTGTAAAGGCAAAAAAGATCAAAAATAGATTTTTACTCAATATGACATTATGAATAATAGTGGCAATAAAAATACAACTATTTGTATATAATCACCTAGGTACTTAAAGCAAAAGTGACAGGGGAAGTGAAAATAAAAATAAAAACAGAGAACGAACTAAAAGAAATGGTGTATTAAAACCGACACTATGATTACAAGGTTTCAAGTAGTTTCTTGATTATCTGAGATTTTTAACAGGTAGTTGAAAAGAGGCCGCCAAGAAACTTCAAATTGATCTATATTTCCAGACATACTATATCTAAGCCTCTCTACATAAAGGGTCGAAGAAAGTTCAGACAACCAAATCTTGAATAGTGGCCTTGACTTATTCTTCCACATGCAAAGAATAGATTTTTTTGCGATCATCATACCATACTGTATAGGCACTCGGAAAGCCTTGTTAAGATGCTGCAAGGAGACTGACCAGCCAAAAAGAGCAGTTGCAGGGTCTAAGGGAAGTTTACAAGCATAAACCTCTGAAAGAAATTGAAAAACTTCTGACCAGAATTCACCGATTTTGGGGCATCCCCAAAAAAGATGACCAAGCGAACCCTCAGCAGATTCACACTTATTGCAAAAAGAGGAAATAGTGGGGTAAAAAGTGTGAAGTTTAACCCTAGAGTAGTGCAATCTATGTAACACCTTGTACTGAATAAGTTGGTGCCTAGCATTAATAGAGCAGGTGTATATATTTTTAAGACACTTTCCCCAGTCTTCCTCAGAAACATGAATATCCAGTTCCTTTTCCCAATCGTTTTTCAGATGGTTGGTAGAGACATCTAACTGACTTGTAAAAAAATCTACAAATTTTGTGACTAACTTTGGGTTATTGGGAACGCAAGTAAGTAGTTTGTGTAGTTCATTATCAGCTGGCAGAGTTTCGAAGTTCGGCATAGTGGAACGAACATAATTTCTAATTTGTAGGTATCTAAAAAAATGCGAAGCAGGAAGGTCGAATTTCTCTTTTAGTTGAGAAAAAGTAGGAAAATTGTTGTCTATATATAAATCTCTCAGAGTGAGTATTCCTTTTCTCGCCCAACCTGCGAACACTGGGTCTAATAATGAGGGTTTAAAGGCGATGTTACGACAAACAGGAGCAAAAAAGGAAGTACCTGGCAGTTTGAATGTCTTACTAATCTGATGCCATATCCTGAGAGAGTTATTAATTATGAAGTGGGATCTAGCTGTAACTTTTGATTTCTCTGGGGCAGTGAATAGCAACGAAGAGAGAGATGAGTTTAAAGCACCACGCTCAATCACAAGCCATGAAGGGAGATCAGCTATAAGACTGTCGGGGCATGGGTCCTGCCAAAAAGTTAAGGCTCTACAATTAGCAGCCCAGTAGTAATGTTGAAAATTTGGCAAACCTAACCCCCCCATTGACCTAGGCTTACACACATGCAATTTAGATATTCTATGTGTTTTAAAGCCCCATATAAATGGCAGTACAATGGAGTCCAAAGTTTTAAAGAATTTTTTTGGCAAATAAATTGGTAGATTCTGAAAAAGATACAGAAATCTGGGTAATATCACCATCTTAATGGCATTCACCCGCCCCATCATTGATAATGGCAGGGTCCTCCACTGTTTTATATTGGTTTTCAGATTTTCTAGCATAGGTAAAAAATTTAATTTATATATATCTTTAGGGTTTCTAGATATATTAAGACCCAGATATTTCAGACTGTTTGTGGCTACTTTAAAAGGAAGACTACTCATAAAATTTGAGTCTATATTGTTAGTCACTGCCAAAAATTCACTTTTTTGCCAGTTTACTGAATATCCTGAGAATTTACCAAATGTTTCCAGTAAATTTAGCAGGGGTGGTACAGACTGTTCTGGGTTGCGGAGATACAAAATAATGTCATCTGCATAGAGAGAAATATGATGATTAATTTGGCCTAAATTTGGGGGCAATATTAAAGGGTTCTTTTTAATGGCAAGGGCAAGGGGTTCAACTGCAATTGCAAAAAGCAAAGGCGAAAGAGGGCAGCCCTGCCGGGTGCCTCTATGTAGTAAAAATTGAGATGATCTATTAAAATTCGTTAAAACCGAAGCTCTAGGATGAGCGTATAACATTTTCACCCAAGAGGCAAATGTATCACCCATGTCAAATTCTCTAATCACAGCTAAAATATAGTCCCACTCAATTTGGTCAAACGCCTTTTCTGCATCCAAGGCCAGAACTGCAATACTATCTTTAGGCTCAAACCTAGTATACAAGATATTCATTAGTCGCCTAACATTAAAAAAGGAGAAACGGCCAGGAATGAAACCAGACTGGTCCTGATGAACAATTTTTCCAATACAATTATTTAGTCTGTTGGCAAGAATCTTAGTGAAGATTTTAAGATCAGAGTTCAAAAGAGATATGGGTCGATATGATGATGGATTTGTTTCTTCTTTACCTTTTTTTAAAATTAAGGAGATATTTGCCTCATACAAGGACTGGGGAAGGTGATGTTTACCAGATGAGTGGTTAAACATTCTTAACAGCAAAGGGGAGAGTGTCTGTGCAAATCTTTTATAAAATTCAATACCGAACCCATCTGGGCCGGGTGCCTTCCCACCTGGGAAAGATTTAATAGCATCTAGTATTTCAGCGGTTGTTATGTCAGCATTCAAAGCTGTCCGCTCTGCACCCCCTAACTTTGGAAGATGTATTGAATGAAGAAAATTACTTAATGCTGAGGGGTCAGAGCAGCCCTTCGACTTGTATAATTCTTTGTAAAATTCTTTAAATGTATTGTTGATTTCAGTGGGATTTGTTAAAAAAACACCCTCGTTGTTTTTGATTTTATGAATTGCTCTACTGGCTTGAAGCCCTCTTAGCTGGCGAGAAAGCAATTTGTCTGGTTTATCGCCAAGTTCAAACTGTTTTTGTTTAACTTTTAACAGCATGTTATTAACTTGGTTTGAAAGAATTGAGTTATATTCTAATTTGAGTGCAGCAATTTCATTAAGTAAGACCGAATCTTTAGAATCTCTGTATGCATCTTCTAACTGCGAAAGACAATTATCAATTTCTAGGAGACGTTTCTCTCTTTGTTTTTTAAGACTGGATTCGTAAGAAATAATATGTCCTCTCAGGACAGATTTTAGAGTTTCCCATAATATCGAATCTGAAACCTCACCCGTGTCATTAAATTTGAAAAACTCAGCAAGCAACTCTGTTAAATGCTCACAGAACCCAGAGTCCAAAAGCAGGGTAGGATTAAACCGCCAGTTATAACTGGGCCTAATTTCTGACAGATCTAGGGAAAGTGTCACTGCTGAATGATCAGAAATGATTCTATTATGTTGTTTAATTGATTTAACACATGAAATTATTTTAGAGTCAATTAAAAAAAAGTCTATCCTAGAGTATGATTTGTGAACCTGTGAAAAAAAGGTGTACTGCTTGTCTGTAGGATATTTTAATCTCCAGATATCAACAAGGTCAAGGGAAGCCATCAGATCATTAAGAACAATGGCAGAATTAGTCAGGGATATGTCAGCACGTGAAGGAAATCTGTCTAAAAAAGTGTCTAATACTAAATTGAAATCGCCGCCTATTATCAGATGTGTGTTTACATTAGTAGGCAAAAGATTAAAAACTTTGCGAAAAAAAGTGGGATCATCGAAATTAGGTCCATACACATTCAGCAATGTGACATGGGTTGAGGAAAGTAAGCCCGAGACAATCACATAACGACCATTAGGATCACTGATAGTCGATATGTGCTTAAAAGTAACAGATTTACGAATTAAAATAGCTACCCCCCTGGCCTTGGATGAGAAGGAAGACTGGAATACCTGAGAGATCCAACTGCATCTCAGTCGCCTTTGTTCAGAGTGCCTAATATGCGTCTCTTGTAAAAATAATATGTCAGCAGCAATAGACTTTAAATAAGAAAAAACTTTGGCTCTCTTAACCTGATTATTTAAACCCCGAACATTCCAGCTGGCAAGGGTGACATTGCCAATTTTAGATAAAGACCTACTACAAGTCATAATGTATAATATTTATATACCATTTAGTGGCTAGTGTAAATAAATTTGGAGAGATACAAGCCGGTGAAGGAGGTACACAAACACAACACACTACATACACAATAAAGAAAAAACACACCGCCCACCCCTCCCTTTTCAACAGCTTCCCCAAATGAAGCTGGGAAAAAAACCCCATACGAACAGTGGAACTGCTGGGCAGCATAAGGAATGAACAAAAAAAAAACCTACCTATCAAAGTAACCTCAAACAGAGAAACAGGGGCTCCCTAGCAGCCTCCAACCAAAAAATATAAGAAAAGCAATTGCTCAATGAACCTGAGCTACGGATTTAGAACTCTATTACCCGATATAAAACTGTTTATAAAACTATTTTAAAAACTAATTAGACAAATATGACGGTCTCAACCTTCACATGCGAACAAGGGCATTAATAACTATATATATAGTGGAATCCAATAACAGACCGTGAGCGATCTATGAATGTCCTTTTTTTTTTTTTTACATATGAGAACATACTCACAGCGTCCTATAAAGGCCAGTAAGCCAACAGATTAAGTCTTTCAGCAATGGTCACAGCACTGAGAAACAGTCCCGAACTGCAGATCAAGAAGGGTCTTGCTCCACGATAGATTTCACGAACTCTTCAGCCTCCGGCACCGAGCTAAAAATTTTCTTTTTATTGTCCTGGGTGACAATAAGACGTGCGGGGAAGAGCAATCCAAATCGAATACCGGCCGCCTTTAGCTTCTTTTTCACTCCGTCAAACGCCCTCCGCTGAGAGAGTACCTCTGCCGTGAAGTCCGGAAAGATGGAGATGAGTACTCCGTCATATTTTAAGGGGGCATTCTGCCGCGCAAGTCGCAGTATCGTCTCTTTGACCGGATAATGATGTATACTCGCGATCATGATTCGAGGACGTCCTCCTCTTGATGGTAAAGGCCCGGTGCGATGTGCACGGTCAACTTTAATCCGTTCGGGAAAGTTCTCAGTACCCAAGAGTTTCGGGATGAGTTGTTCCACAAACTCGGTTGGACGGCCAGCCTCCACGTTCTCAGGTAACCCCACGATCTTGATATTTGCTCGTCGAGAACGACCCTCAAGATCGTCCAATTTAGCACGCAGGGCCTTGTTAACTGCAATAATTTCCTGACAGGAGGCCTCCAGGTCAGAAATACGGGCTTCATGCTCAGCTTTAGCACCCTCCAGGTCAGCAATACGCGAGGTGGTTTCAGAAAGTGTCGTTTGCAGCTGAGATAAAGTAGCTTCTAGCGAATTAAATCTGTCATTCATACCATTGCTCATAGTCTGAATCGCCGATAGAATGACAGTTGAATCTGTAGCCGCGCGAATATCGCCACCCGCCTTGCCGTCATTAGACGGCGGTTTCTCGGCCGGCTGTTTGCCTGAGGAAGTTGGTGAATCATCTTTCTTGAGTTTGGCCTTCTTCATTTTACTACTATATAAGGGCAAGCAAGCTTTCACGATGAAAATAAAATAAAAAACACAAATTTGTCGAGGCTTTGAGGGAGCACTCTAAATTTACGTCCACACCATGTGGTGCTCTCTAGCGCCCCCCTCCCCTAATCATACTTGAGATGTTTCCGCAGCTTAATTAAAGTCCACCTGTGGTAGATTCAGTTTATTGAACATGATTTGGAAAGGCACACACATGTCTATATAAGGTCCCACAGTTGACAGTTCATGTAAGAGCACAAACCAAGCATGAAGTCAAAGGAATTGTCTCGAGGCACAAATCTGGGTAGGGATACAGAAAAATTTCTGCTGTTTTGAAGGTCCCAATGACGTGAAGGGTTTGACATACAAAACAACACTATTGGATGATGGAGTGGCCTACATCATCCATAAGTGGAAGAAGTATGAAACCACCAGGACTCTTCTTAGAGCTGGCCGGCCATCTAAACTGAGAGATCGGGGGAGAAGGGCCTTAGCCAGGGAGGTCACTCTGTCAGAGCTCCAGAGGTCCTCAGAGGTCTGACCTTTAATGGCGCAGGTATACACCCAGGCCAATCCACAGGCAACTATATCTGCAGTTTCTAGGTGACACTAAAGTAATGGTGAAGAGAAGAAACTTCAACCTCACCTGGCGCGTCCCTATATAAGCCTCCTAAACACTTCGCTCAATGTATGGACATCAGTCTGCACCAGATATGTCATAAAGTTTAAGTAAATTGTTAAGAAAAAAATATTTTGGTGTGAATGAAAAGATAGAAGATATGTTAAAAAAGATAAGAGAAAAAAATAGTTAGTAAGAAAGGGGAAAAATATGTTTGGTTAAAGTGTTAGGTTCAAAGAAGAAAATTTGTGGTCTGAGGTGTTTTGTTTTGTTATGTTTTGTGCTCGAATATACAACATAAAAAAATTTACACTGTGCAAAGTGTCTTCTCCCCGAATGTGGAGAGAAGACACTTTGGCAGCAACGGATCTCCTCAGTACAAGTGCGGAAGGTTTTTGTATGGGAGTCATTGTGCACAAGCACTTCCACAATCATCATCACCATCTTACAGTCGCCTCTAAGCCTGAATTGGGCTTTCCATCAGCTTTTACACCCTGCCCTGCCCTGCCCGCCTTATAAAATAACCAGGCAGTAGCTGGAACATGAATACAATCCAAAAGAACAATCCAAAAGAGTACCAATAAGATAGATATCTTAGTCAAACACAATAGATAAAAATGCTTAGAATTTACTCAACAACAGTGTTTGGCATCAGTGTTCTTGCCGTGTTTTCATATACATAAAACCAGTGAAGTGAATTAATAAAGGGTTTGACATACTGTACTGTAGGTCATGTTAAAACTCTGGAGACTGTGAGCACTGCTGGTTGGTTGGACTAGCATTACAAGACATTACTCCTGAAGCTATTGAGGCCAAACCACCTTGCCTACACTTGGCCCTGGGAACTTATTTTGAATTGGAACTCCCTCATGGAGTTTCTTTGAGCCATTACTCTTTACAAGGTATAGCAAACAAGGACTCTTGTAGGGAAGCCAGAACACCCACTCCTGGTACATTTGTAGGTTGACTCCAGATGAATGCCCTAATCAAAGAGAGACAAAGCAGGTTTGTGTAAAGATGCATAAAAATTGAATTTGATTATAACACATTCTGGTGATAAGACTGTTTAGAGTTTTGAGAGTTCTTTTATTTCTTAAAAATATAATTTTCCCTAATATACAGTAATATTGACCAAATCCCACAAACTACCAAGTTCTACCTTATCACACGACATCTAACAACAAGAGATACTGAAGAATAGTCCTCTGAAGTCAGCCAAGAGAAAGCTAACTGCTGCTTATGGTTGGTCTTAGACCAGAGTGACGACATACACGGAGGAATTGACAGGAGAGGAATTATACAGTATGGCACTCCTTTCATCTAAAGGACACAGCCAGTCTTGCTCCCTTGCGCTCCCATCCCCTTAAGGCTGTTGCATTATTAAATTGTGTGGCGAGTTTTTTAAAAAAAAATGTTATTGCAGTTGTAAGGAATATTCAAATCTTGAATCTAGGAAATGCCAATGAATCTGGCACTTCGAAAGAGGACTCCCACTTTCAGGTCATCACTGGTAATCGTTAGAGCATTGGTGCACAACCAGTCTGTTTGCCCCAGAAATAGATTTTCTGCTTGAGACTGACTGGATTTCCTACTGTATATGAACATACAGTATACTGCATCCAAGGCCTGTTCAGTCATTTTTTCTCATCAATTCACCAGGACTTCTGAACGGATTTCAATGCAGTTCAGCATACCACAGGTTGGTATCCTACTGGAAGTGTGTGGAGTCTTGTACTCTGCTTAAATGGGGTAATGGCTCAAGTGATACTAGTTACTGGAAAAGTGTCATCCTCCCATTTCTTGATTCATGCATTCAGCTTTCTTTGGACATTTTTGTTGAAAGGATGATACTGATGCTAAATTGTTAAGATAAGGTTTTCAAGATGTGTTGTGCGAGTTGCACTCTCTTGTCAGAAACAATGTCATCTGGGATTCCATTTTACCTAATGACCTGCCTGAACAAATCAATATACCGTGATGTGGAAATAAAGATTTCCATTTACGGCAGTGGCAGACATATTCAGACTTATCTCCCTATACAACTGAGCAGCTACAGGTTGAGGTCCTTGCTCAAGGGCAGCTCCAAACAGTGGAACCTGATTTGAATCCATGACCTTCCAATCAGTAGTCCAGAATCTTAACTGTTGAGCTACCCCTTCCCTGATTGTTCAAGGAAAACCACAAAATAATTCGTCACAAGCTAGAATTCCATCTGCCAAAATGCATCTACTAAATGGTTCCTTTTTTGTGGCAGAGCCTTATGAACTCCTTTATGTAAGTAGAGATCTGTCAGATCTCTTGAGCATAAGCAACTAGTTGGTTGCTTTGAGAAATGATGGCAGAATTTCTACATAAGCCAAGTCATCTCTAACAGATCAAGTCAGATAGAATGATGAGCCATGCACAGGAGGTGTTTGCATACAAAGTCCAATTATTTTTACTAAAAGCCCAAATTCAAATACAGTAACTTTAATGTGCAGTCATAATAAATGACAACCCAAAGGTGTAAACGAGAACAGAAGGCAGAAGGTTGAACATAGCATAACTACGTGAGACAACAATTTTGAGAAATTGCACATGCTGGAAAGTCAGAAATGGGTTAATGTTGGGGTAAACTTTGGGTTAGAGCTCTGGGGACTGCATCCTCTGATGGTGGGAAGGGGAAATATCCTTGACCGGTGTCAAGCTAAGCCTCTACCTTATGCTTTTGTTGAACACCACCTCCTAAATAAAGGAGAAAGATGGTAATTGTACATGTCTTCTTGTTAGTATGGAGGTCAGCATGCAATTAATGATGTTTGGTCTGTGCAAATATCGTTTTTTAAAGCCCCAGTCAGGCTTGTCTGCCTTTAAAAACTCTGCAAGAAAACAGAACCCAAAAGGACTTTACTGAAACTGTTATAAGCAAGTATACAATGACTATCTAGAATTATTTAGTGATCTTTTATTCCTTCATTTTAAGGGGGCTTTAAACATTTGTAAACATTTATAAAACAGCAGCTTAATATGATAAACATGATTTAACAGTATTGGTATTAAATGATATCTGTACATGATGTAGTTGTGTAAAAAAAAAAAAAAAAACATGCCATGAAAACTGGCTAATATTCATTCCATTTTTGCATTCAGGATATTTTTGCAACTCCACAGACACTTTTAGCCATACTTTCATGTCTGGTGAGGTCCGGTCAAAGTTTTAAATGTACGGCAACAACAACTGGAAAAAAAAGAATCGTTACAGTACATGCAGATTTTTGGTGAATGATGTGCTGTTGGCTTGTGCTGTGTCTGATTGTTTTCTTTCAGATGAAGAGTCGCTTGCAATCGACTGGCTTTGGAATCACGTGAAGTTCAGGTTGCAAAACACAATAGTAGGAACCCTGTATTAAACTTTTTTTAATGTATGTACAGTATAGCTGTTAGGTACAGTATATATTTAAAAACGACAGATGATGATGATGTGCCATGTAGCTTACATGTTTTGTACTGTCACATTTATATCATTCACAGTTTATTGAATTTCTGCATGTGTCCTTGCATGCCTACCCCATCTGATAAAAAAAATTATGAAATTTATGTCTGATATAAAGACATAAAATTGTGCCTTTTTTATTTTCTCTTTTTTGTGCTGAAGGAAAATGGATGTGTGCATATGGATTTTGTTATATTTTGACAGTGAGCAATGTGAAAAACAGCTTTGGAGTCATTTACTAGCTCTCCTTCATTTAAGGTTTCATAGATAATGGTGCTCGCCCTGCACAGACATGCAATACTTTATTATAATTCAACCATTCTTTCTGTTGTTTTTTGTTTGTTGGTTTGTTGTTTTTGTGACACAAGTGTTGCCGTCTGTACTTTTGTCTGGAGCTCATATTAATGTTTCTGATAATGGTGTAGTGTAAATTATCACTATAATTAAAAACTGCACTTAAGGTTTTATACTACACTGTAAAGAGAAAAAAGTTTATAAAGAACTCCATTTACATTTTATTCCCATTTGTTTGCTTAAAAACAAAGAACTCTTTGTATATCTTCATTGAAAATCTTTGCAGCATTTCAGTGGCACAAGGTCAGAAAGCGGTGTAGGATGCCAAGAAGAGCCCTGGTGTTTTTATTCTTTTTTTTTCTCCTTTCTAAGCTGTTTACAGTTAAGATCCACCTTCATTTTTTGTCTTGAGATGCTTTCAGCAGGGCCATTTCTGAGCACTGTGTAGTGTCAATACTACCACTATAAAATTGACAGTAAAGGATAAATCGCATGAAATGAGTGTAGTAGATTGCTGAAATAAATTGCTGTGAACAGGAGGCTGCATGCCCCAGATGAGTGGCTATGCATAATTTACATCCATGAGTGGTGGTAATGTATTATTTAATGGAAACTGATCAGGACTTCTGAACTTCTAAAATTCAAGCAAACATAAAAACATTTTAAAAAACATTATATTGTATTATCATGGTTTCATTAATCATTTACACTTGTATACTTTTGCATTTGTGATTTAACATAAATCCAGTGTATATATTTCTGCTTCATATGTACATATGTCTTTACGGAGAAAATATTTAAACAGGCCCAATTTTCAGCCTTTAATATTCCTGTGGCATTAAAATATTAGAAATGAGTCTTTAAAAAAAAAAGGATAAAGGAAATAGACCAAAGCTGAGGCGAGTCGGCCTCGCCGGTTTCAATGAATCAGGTTGGGAGCAGAAAGTGTAGCCTGGGAATCTTTCCTTTAAACGAGGTCAGCTGACCCAGCTGTGTCACCGGTATTCCTCCTCGAGATTTAAAGGGTCAAAGTCTCGTGAGAGTATGATGCTAAATCAAAATACCAAACCTGTGTGTTTATTTTTTTATGTCTTGTATTGTATGTTTGTGTCAATGGTGTGTAAGACTCACAGAGGACCCAGAACAGATCAGAACAGAAGTCTGGGTCTTCCTGTATTTCCATCCTTTTTGGGACTTGCTCACTTGTTAGTTTATGAAAGTATACTTTACGTATACTTAAAGTGTAAGAGTAGTAAACTTCAGAGTACAATATTTAAATGCTCAACTAACTATGCTATAGTTATAATACTTACTAGTATATAATACTTTTACACAATGGAAGAATTAAATAAATTAAATTAAGTTTAAAATGAATTTAAAGTGTATTGTGAGTGTTATTTTTAATTAGAGTAAAAAAAAAAATACATTATAACTACAAGGGGCGTTCAAACTGCTTGATATTGAGACTTTTTACAGTGGTCTAAATTTTTTTTTAAAATGCCGTAAATAAGGTCCATGAATGACGATCCCAGCTGAGGTGGCTTGTGGCCCACAGCAGTACTTCAATATGAACGAGCAAGTGGAACGCCTGATCCTTGAAAATCAACTGATAACTTGTCTCTAACTTGTGGAAGAGACGCATTCGTCTGTGGGAACTATACACGCAATAATTTATCAAGAAAATTTCCACATTATAGGAACTGAACTGAGAGTTGTTGCCACATCCCCTGTATAGCCCTGACCAAGCTCCAAGCCATTTACACATGCTTCCGCCATTAAAGGAGTTCCTGGGAGGCCAGCGTTTCAGATGTGAAGCAGGCAGTCCAGTCCGATCATGGCTCCGCCATACTGAGAAAACTTTCTACATTAATGGTATCCGAGCACTAGTAAAACGCTGGGATAGTTTTAACAGAACTGTCTTCTGTTATTCTGCACGGTCTACCGGTTTGACTTGAACACCCCCTCGTTATTCGTTAATACCGCTGAGAATATTGATATAACTTGACATTCAGATCTTGGGACTAGTTTTGTGAAGAAAATCAAGAACAAAGCATTTAAAATGTGTATTTTACCACAGCGCTGTTAAAATCTCACACCTCGACTGGTAAGAATTTGTTGATTACTTTTCTATGAGAGTGCAGCAGTGGGCTGTAATGACTGTAGTGGTGTTTCTTAATGTTTTTTATAGTGGTTAAACTGTTTTGTCTTACAGACTTACTTACTGTTTTGTCTTTACATAAAGTAACTGATTTGCCATTCTCTTATCGCTTAATGGGCCGGGATTTTTTTTGTTGTTGTTTCATTTAACCTGCTTTTAAAACAGTTTTTCCTCCTTTAAATATGATTTGTTAATGTTTTTTTTATTTTTCACATCAAGCATGTTGGCATGACTGCAAGCTAAAGAGATGACTTATAAATGGCATGTTATGAGTGATAATTTTCAGATTTTTTTTTTTGTACATGAAAGATTCTTTTTTTTGTCCAGGAAAAAGAAGACATGTTGGTTTTGTCCAATACACACCACCATTTTTCTTTGGGAAATATTTGTGGAGAATGTTCCAACAATGTGCAAATCCTCTGTCAAGGGATTAGATTAATCAATGTCGCTATTTCTGTGAATGAAGGTGCATATTTTTTAAAATCACCTTTAATGATGATCTGGGATCAGCTTAGCCCCTGACTTCACACCTTTGTACCTTAAGCTCATCTCATTGCAGTGTCAAAACAACAGCCGCTGTGTAATCATTACCTCTGTTTGGTCTCAGGCTTTTTCCAGCGCACCAGCAAACTGTTTCTAAGTGAACGGGCCAGTTGGGTCCAGCTCAAAGAGTTTGCCCGCAAAAATGCCGCCAACACCTTGTCTGTTGCCAACATGGTCATGGGAATGGCCTCTATTCTCAGCAGTCTTAATGGGTGAGATGTTTGTTTGCTCACCACTGTTTAAAGTTGAAGCGAACAATGAATTGACATTGAGTAATGATGTACAATAACAACATTAATAATATTTTAGAATTATTATTTATTAAAGTGGAAGAGTTTTCTCAAATAACTGCTGTCACTCAATCAAAGATAAATTATTTTTAAAAAGCTGTTATTCCCTGACATGATCTGTGCTGTGTTTTCACTTCTAAACCCTTCTCTTACATAGACACCATTATGCTGCGTGTTGGCTGGTGCTGATTGGTTACCTGCTAGATTTGGCAGATGGTGCGGTTGCCAGGCGACTGAACGCTTGCTCAGCATTAGGTAAGTGGACGGGGCACTTAAGACCGGCTACGAAGTTGGAGCAAAAATCAACCTGTGGTAGAGATTAATTGCAACGTCATTAGCCTATTTGCATCGAATTTATCCACAGACCGGTAAATTTTAATTTAACCATTGAGTCATTTTCAGGAATACTCATTCTTACTTTGTTTGCCTAAACAACCAAGGCAAATCCATTCCCTATCTGATTGTGATCACGTCGGCACGGATGCCTGAAATAGCTCACCGCTGCTCTCACAGGGCTTACCCTTTTTTTTTTTTTTGCTTTGTGTGACTTTTCATGTGTGCAACGAGGTGTTGTTTTGCTCTCTTTAAAACTTCTTTTTTTTTTTTTTGCCCACTCGAACAATCACTTAAAATTAGGCTGCCTAATTCAACAGGCTTTGGCTGCAATTGTCTCCTTTATCCCGGCGCTTAGGGCTCTCAGCATGTCTGACATTGCTGAAATGGTTGACCTTGAGATCGGAATTCTGGTGCATTCACGTGACAAAACACGGCCTCCCCCAGATGGTGTAAAGTGGTATGAGGTGGACAGGGAAATTTTCCTGGAACCTGGCGCAGCCAAAGCGCAGCTCAATTTCGGAGGTGCTGAAGTGACACTATGCCTTTATAGATTACAATAAAAGGATTAACGACTGCAGTTGCCACATGCACCTGCTATTCTTGTCAATCCCTTTTTATCATTGGAATCCAAATTGTCATTCTGGCACAATAAGTAAACTAAGATGGCTATGCAGTAAAGGTCACTTTTTTTCTTCTTCTTTTTGTTTTTCTGTGTTTTAGGAGCCAAACTGGATGATTTTGCTGATTTCACAACGTTTGGAATAGCGACGTCGCTGCTCTTAAGGACTCCCAATATCCTGGATAACATTCTCTGCATGTGCTATGTGCTGTCCGTGTTTATCCGGCTTTGTTTCTTCTCCAGTGGTAAGGAAACTTAACATATCCTGCCATTTCTTAGCAAATAGGATCAGTATTTAAATGAATAGCGGCATACCGCCCCAAATGAGTCCTCAAAAAGCCATTTAAAAAAGATAAATAGACAGTGAAAGAGTGCATTTTATGAGTATGTGTACATTTTCCAATAATGCAGTTCAGCCATTATAGTGCACCGGCTGCCATGGAAACAAACACACCCTGGAGTGGCATCAGCCATAATCCCGTGCATCCAGTGTGTACATTTTTTAATGACTATGGTCACTGGTATCTGGCAGTAAATGCACACTTTTCAAACATGGCTTATTGTTTGTGTTAGCAGTCAAATAAGAAGCCTAGAAATAAACAAAAGTAAACATTCGAACATTTTTCCAGCTTTTAAAATTAGAAAGCGATCACTTGCACATGGTGAAAATTCTGCCAAGGGCAAGAGTAGCACAAAGTCTGGCCTTTGAAATTCATGTGGGAGAGTAATAGGAGTTTTATGATGGTGTATCGGTACCATGCCAAAAAATAACCTGAATCTCTCTCTCTCTCTCTCGTGCTCGCTCGCTCACTCACTCACACTCTGATTAGTCATATGAGCGCATGTTGCACCTACACATTTAAGGCAGTTCTTGTGTGCACTACGAAATATTTTCCTGTCGCGATGAGAATATTTCCTTGTTCCCTTAACAAACCAACTCTTTTATCGTGAGCCTTTACTTTTGCCCTTTTGTACCCTGTATATAAAATTGTTGTAGCTCATTGAAGATTCCCATTAAAGAGCCTCCTCATATGTAAATTTCACATCCATCCATTATGGACAATCATCCAGAACCATCCATTTTGATAGCAAGAAAATAATTTGTCTGAAATACTTTCCTTTGCTATCATTTGCAGGGATTCCTTTTATGTATCGCGGCCTGCCGTGCATCTACTCATCCGCCATTCTCGCCTGCCTGTCTCTCCTGACTGGAGGGAACATGGCTGTACTCCGTTTCACTGCCGTAGTCATGATCCTCTTCATGGTGAGCCAGACGCTTTACCCTCATGACCGGGTGTTAGAGTCACAGGCGTGGAAAAAGGTCATTTACGCTGGAGGTACAAACGCTTAAATTGTAATATTTTTTTCACCTTTCTTTTCAATAAGCCTTGGATTCAAATAGGCATTTGGCCACTTGTATTGAGTGGGTTTCCTAATGTGACATCAAAAAACTATCAAACTACTCTATACTGTTGGGTCTGGGGATTTTTCGAGATTTGGGTACACTGTCGGAAATACGTGCATTAATTTAGAACTCTTTTCCTGAATTTCACTGGACGTCACTGAGCATTGCACCGAGGTTCACATCAAGCATCATGCCGAGCCCTCATTTCTTTTAAAGCTGAGATTAATTGTTTAATGTTTACTGGAGCAGTGAAAAAAGTCGAGAGATCCTGGAAACCCCTGTTAAAAACACTTCCTAATCTCTTCTGTTTAATAATTAGCTTAGCTGTGTGCTATTTTCCTGTATAAATTTTCCTCATTTTGTAACCAACCATACTATTCAGGATTATACAGGATAATATGATATAGGAACACAATAAGTAGTCTCTGTAATAGTAGGTATGTGTAAATGTTTTGATCTAACAGTCCTGAAGAGGGCACTAATATAACAACCGTAATGACTTTATATGTAGAGTACACTAAACAGTGTACACATACACAAAAGTATTCACCCGCCTGCCTTCACATGCATATGAACTTGAGTAACATCCAATTTTCAATCCATAGGGTTTAATAGCTTTGCAGCTATAACAACTTCAACTTATCTGGGAAGGCTTTCCTCAAGGTTTAGGAGCGTGTTTATGGAATTTTTTTTTACCATTTTTCAAGAAGCGCATTTGTGCGGTCAGACACTGATGTTGGGCGAGAAGGTCAAGGTCCAGAAAGATATGGATGAGCGAGTTTGGTGTGGAAGACTGGCCTGTACAGAGTCCTGACCTCAACTTGATAGGACACCCTTGGGATGATTTAGAGCGAATCCTGCAAGCCAGGCCTTCTCGTCCAACATCGGTGTCTGACCTCACAAATGCGCTTCTGAAAGAACCGTCAAAAATTCCCATAAAGACATTCCTAAACCTTGTGAAAAGCCTTCACAGAAGAGTTTAAGCTTTTATAGCTGCAAAGGGTGGGTCAACATTATATTAAACCCTATGGATTAGGAATTGGATGTTACTCAGGTTCATATGCATGTGAAGGCAGGTGAGCGGATACTTTTGGCAATATAATGTGTTTGAGTAGAGTTCGTGACTGGTGTGAGAAAGTGAAACCAAAATGCCAATTCTGAGGCCCTCTAGTGGTAGAAAGAGTGGTCTGGAGTGCATGAGGAATCATATACACACATGAATTAGCCACCACATAATCAAACTCGTAATTTGCGTCAATTAAAATATTAGAGTGGGCAACCTTTTTTTTGGCCATGTACTGTATTATTATTATTATTATTATTATTATTATTATGTAATGTATTGGGGACCTTTTTCTGACAAGAGTAAACATTAACATATTTGCTAAACCTATGTAGCTACAGTTTTGGATTTTGCCTATTCATTAATATTGCTGTACGGATCACTTTATGTGTGGGTTCGACGCACCATTTTAAGTTGCACATTAGTTGATATCTATGTACCTATCGACACTCACCGACCACTTCATTAAGTACACCAGATGAACTGCACGTCAATACAAATACTGTATCTAATTAGCCAATCACATGGCAGCAACCTTTATTCATGTAGACATTGTCAAGACGATCTGCTGAAGTTCAGAATGGGGAAGAAACTTGATTTAAGTGACCTTGATCATAGTATGGTTGATTGTGCCAGATGGTCTGGTCTAGTATTTCCAAAACTGCTGACCTACTGGGATTTTCATTCACAACCATCTCTGGGGTTTACAGAGAATGACCTGGAAAAGAGAAAATATCCAGTGAGCAGCAGTTCTCTTGTTGATGCCAGAGGTCAGTGAAGAATGGCCAGACTGGTTCGAGCTGATAGAAAAGCAACAGTTATTCAAATAACACCTCATTACAAGTGAGGTACAGTTTAACAAACAGCATGTCTGAACACACAAAATGTTGAACCTTGAAGCAGATGACCACCCCTGGCAGCTGAGAACATGAAACTGAGGCTACATTACATATGGTCTCGCCAAAACTGTACAAAAGAGAAAAAGGTTGCCCAGGCCTGATGAATCTCGATTTCTGCTGGTGGTCTTGTATCAGTAGTTCAGGCTGCTGTTCTTTTTTTTTCTTTCTTTAAATAATTTGTTTTGGGTTTTTCCCTAATTTAGTCGTGGCCAATTCCTCCCCGTCACTAGGGGGCTCCCACATTAAGGCTACTACTACCACTCAGTCAGGAGGGCGAAGACTATCCCGTGTTTCCTCCGAACCGCGTGACGTCAGCCGACCGCATCTTTTCGAACTGCTTGCTCACGCACCGTTAAGGGCGGAGTAACACACTCGGAGGAAAGCGCTAGCCGCTCCTTCTGCGTGCGTGAGCTCACAGACGCCCCTGATTGGCTGTAGAGCCGTGATTAATGTGGGAGCGCAAGTACCTCTCATCCCTCCCCCCTGAGAGAGCTCGGCCAATCAGCTCTCTCTGTGCCTCCGGCTGTGAGAGGAACAGCATAACCCAGGGTTCGAACCAGCGATCTCCGGATGATAGGGCGAGCACTTTACCACTGCGCCACTCGGAGGAGTGTTCTATGCACACTTTACTGTAGGTCTTTTTCTACCAAATGAGCATCGTTTAAATGCCAGCCTACCTAAATGTTGTTGCTGACCATGTCTATACTTTTATGACCACAGCATAGCACACCATGTCGCAAGGCTAAACTTATCTCAACCTGGTTACTTAAGTTCATTATACTCAAACGGCCTCCACTGTCACCAGATCTCAATCCAATAGAGGACCTTTAAGAATGTAGTGAAATAGGAGATTCTCATCATTGGGTGTGCAGCCAAAAAAATGATGTTGTCAATATGATGCAAAACCTCTAATTAATGTTTCCAGCACCTTGTTAAATCATGGTGTACCTAATGAAGTGGCAGGTAAGTGAATATCGATGTGCCACACTTCCAGCATAAAGAACGAACAATATGAGCCAGTTTCAAATGTACACAGTTTAAATAATTGACCGCATGTTGTCCATTCATAAACCTAGCCATTAACGAAGATGGACAATAACACACCCCAAAATCAAAGGATTTATATTATTTATTTTTCATTCAGATTCTATGGAGTTTTTTCTTGGCTTACACACAGAAAAAAGGGTCAGAGCTAGGTGTGATGCTTGATGCCATGTACTTACTCACTCATCGTCTATACGCCTTAATCCTGTACTCAGGGTCGCAGGGGGCCTGGAGCCTATCCATCACAGGGCACACACATACACACACTCATTCACACTGTAGGCAATTTGGGAATGGCAATTAGCCTAATCTGCATGTCTTTGGACTGTGGGAGGAAACCAGAATACCCGGAGGAAACCCATCAAGAATGCAAACTCCATGCACACAGAAGCAGGAATCGAACCTGGCCGGAAATCGAACCCGGACCCTGGAGGTACAAGGCGACAGTGCTAACCACTAAGCCACTATGCTGCCTGATGCCATGTACCTGGTGTGAAATAGGATGTTTCCAAAATGTAAAAATACGGAGATTTATAAATTATATCAGCTTGGAAACAGAAGTATAATCTCTTGATTAAAGCTTCAGAGATTTAAAACACTTCTATAGCTATAATTTATTGACAAATTATTAATCAATTGATGTTCAAGTAATAATTTTGTATTAAGATCATTAATGGAAAATCCTGATGATAATGATGATAATAATAATAATAATAATAATATTAACAGTAAAATCAGACACACTGCTATATACTGTATAATTTGTTGTTATTGTTTTTTTCCCCTCCAGGTATTATTATGGTCTTCTGCTCTTCATTCCCTCTTGTCTGTCTGTACTATCTACTATGGTCAGTCTCCTACATTTTGTTCCCAATGTCCTTATGGAGCTGCAAAGTTTAACAGGCTACGATGTGTTGTCCCCCAGTCTGACAGTCCAGGCTTAAGGAAAGCTCACATTGCCGAACAGAAGCCTCTGCCTCGGAGTATAAAACCCTGCTTTACCACAAAAACTTTACTACTGGATATCCTGTGCTTAAGGTGATGAACTTTGGGATGCAGTGATGAAATCAGGAAGTCTGGACTGTCTATAAAGTCATTTCACAAAAATCAGTCTGTAAACAAAAATCTGACTGCAAAACTTTTTATTATTTGAGTAAACTGTGAATTACCTGTCGTGTTCCCAGAGCTCTATGACCTGATCCATATGTCGCTCTTGAAATGTTATGAGGGTTTCATCACAGCTGCTGTGTGATATTATTTTTGGTGAATTTCATTTCATGAAGAACAACATCTTGTATATATGTACTGTACCATAACTTGAGATATATTCCAGAGACATATTGCTAGATTGGATATTTTATTAAAAAGGGAAATAGAACATGAGCATGGGAAATGCTTATGTATTCTTTATAGGAAAACTAAAACTAAAACTGACATTTTAAAATCCAATCAGGTTTTTAAAAAAGTATTTTATTAATCAAGGGAATTTAATTAATAATTATTGAAATATTTTTTACCACCAGTGGCTCTGAATCTGCTTTGACATGTAGGCAGTAATACATAATAAAAATAAAAGCCACTGCGGTATGATGAATGTTAATGCTTGCTAATGTCAGAGATCTAATTTCTAGATCTAATTTCTTTATTAATTTTTAAAAAATTAAAGACAGATAAAAGGCTTTTCTTTGTTCTGTAACATTCAATTAAGACTGCAGGCCTTCGTAGTGAAGACACTTTAGGAAAACAGCGCACATTTGTATTCAGCCGTCTACACATTAACTACATAATTAATTCAGAAAGTTGTATGAGAACTGCACATGTGGGTGGAGTTTGCCTAAACCAGAGCTTGCCTAAACTTTTTAAACACACTCTCATTATTTTGTGTGTGAGATCAGCGGAACTGATTAGAAAGAAGTGCTGCTGTCTGACATTGTGATAATCCACAACATGTCACGCCGATTTCAGGGTCTGGGCTACAAACACGCATTCAAATATGACAATGCCATTTAAGGACAACATTAAAGTCATAAATATTACAGTATTAAAGAATTAATAAATATCATATCATTTCATAGTGCCCGAAACAGTTGTTTTTCTCATTTAATTTACAATTTCTCTTTGGAATTAATAAAGCACACCTGATTACATTGCAGGATTTTAAATCAAGACACACCAATGTTTATGAAAATAAAACACTTTAGATACATGTTATAATTTTATGACCTTGATTTAGTAGGTTAAGGCTGTAAGACTACAGTAAATGAGTTCTATGATTTTTGGATCAAGTGCTATTCAATAAACTTCTGAACAATGAAGGCTGATGATAATAATAATAATAACCGTGATATAAAACAGACACACTGCTATATACAGTATAATTTGTTGTTATTGTTTTTTTTCCCCTCCAGGTATTATTATGGTCTTTTGCTCTTCATTCCCTAAATTAGCCAAATTTGCTAATCTATGACTATCTGTGCATTAAAATAGTAGCATTATACTAGACTCTTGCTATTTATTGTTATGTGGATTTACAGTATTGTGCAAAGGTCTTAAGCCACGAGTTTATTTCTTTATATTAAATTTAATTATGTTGATTAGATTAAAAAAATTGGGACTAATGTTAACTGTGACAGTTTGCAAAATGCCTAAAGATACATTTTAAAAATGGGTTGTTTATGTAACAACATTAGCAGCAACCTTGTTCCCCCTCTCGTCTGTTCCAACCACTCAGCATCAGCATCACCAGTATCCTAATCATCGGCCTGATCATCTGGCGTCATCTGTGCGTGTTTCTCACTGGTTCATGATTCACTGTGTTTTAACAAACCAAAAACATTTCTCTGAAACTGGTCAGGTACAGGGACTGGACTGAAAATGAGAGGCAAAAAAGTCGTTCAGGAAGCCTGGAGAACTATTCCTCAAGACTACATTAAAAATACAAGAAAGTCTGTCTCTGCGGAGGGAAAATATGAATAAATGAGCAGTCACTCTGGAGATTTGCACAGGACTGAATGTTAAATTATACACTTTGCTCTCCAGTCACATGATGTTATCAGCTCTTAATGCAAACACTGGTGTTTAAAGGTAGTAATATGATTATAGTACCCTGGTCTAAGATGCTTTTACAGAAAATTGATTCGAGCAGCTGCGTAACCGGTGTCTGAATAGCTACACTTAAATAACATCAACACTGGGATTACATTTGGACTTAAGCTGCATGCTCTTAATACACATCCTTGTGCGCGCACTGATGCTTAAGGTGCAAGTCCCGCCTTCCTTCTGTATTCAGCAATATCTATGTGTTCTGTTACACTGAGGGGTTTAGTATCAGCCAGGTGGATGTACGACTCCAGCAGTTTGATGATAGCAGAATAGGCTGGGCGATCCTTAAAATTCCACATGCAGCAGTATTTCACGAGGTCAAACCTGGAGGAGAAACGACAAGCTCTTTCAGCAACATCGTTGATCACAGTGATCTGCAATTTTCTTGTTGATTTGACTTACAGTGCCCCTCCACAGTTTGGAGGTCTTTTTAGCTTATAATTGGCCAAAGTTTGGAGAAACGTCTCAGATGGTTCCAGTTCAGGAAACGGAGGAGCACCTTATAAAAACAAAAACAAAATATGAAAGCCCTTTAAATGGGACTTATGTTCACTTTAGTCAGTTTTTAGACAATCAAACAAAAAATTTTGCTCAATGTTTTTTGCTTTTTTTGTATTGGATGGAAATTAAACAAGCCAATTAGATTTTCCCCTATTGTGACCTCATATGAGCAGATCCTCTACCTCAGAATTGTTGCTCAGCTCTGCTGTTGTCTGGAGGGTCATGGCTGAGTAGCTTATTTACATAGACACCGAAATGGCACGTTTAGAGAAGGAGTGAGCCTCCTTTGAGGAAAAATGACTGATTCCTGTTCATGATAACTTGGCATAATTATTGCTTTGTAATACCTGTATATCTTCACTGATCAGCCATCACGTTATAATACTATAACACCATAAAACCGTAACACATTAACATTAATCATCAACATAACATACAAGTAAACTGGTGACAGTATCTTTAGCACCTCAGGCTCATCCATGCTTGCGGGGACCAAAGTCCAGCCTGTCCGGTCCAATTCCACAAAGTCAACGCATCACAAATCAGGAAAAAACAAGTTAATGATGGCCGTAATAAAAAGGCACGAGAACACCAAGTGCATCACAGCCCAAGGCCGCCAAGACCCAGCCTCCAAGCTTCCCAGATCCCAATCCAATTGGGCATTAATAAGATGTTCTGGATAAAAAAGCCTGAGGTCCCAACCTGCAGTGCAGACATTTTGACAGCAGGTGTCCAACCACAAAGTGAACTGATTAGGATTAATGTCTCTTTCACTCCAGCAGCTTTAGACTTTAGAGTGAGGAAGTCACACTAAGCTTGTTGACTGTTTTTACCACTCATGACTGTAGGGTGCCGGTCTCAAGGGGGAGTTGTATCAGGAAGGGGATCTGGCATATAACCCGTGCCAAGTTGTTGTGCGCATCAGATGGTCCACTGTGGCGACTGCTTAAGGGGAGCAGTCCAAAGTCTAACAACACTGCAAGTGCACTATGTGGACACTTGACCATCAGAGCCATTTGTAAACCTTCCCCAAACTGTTGACACCAATTTGTAATCCTAAAGAATGCCTTTGTAATGTTACAATTCACTCTTCACTGAAACCAAGAGACCCAAACCAGTTCCTGTGCACAAAGCCAACTCCATAAAAATATGATTTGCCAAATTTGGACTGGACGAACTCGAATGTCTTGCACAGAACCCAGACCTCAACCCCACTAAACACCTTTGGAATGAATTGGAACACTGATCGCACCCCAGACCTCCTCATGCAGCATTAATGCCTGATGTCACTAATGCTCCTGTACCTGAATAATCACAAATCCCCACTGATATGCTCCAAAACCTAGTGGAAAGCCTTGCAAGAAGAGCACAGATCATTTTAACTGCAAAGGGGGACTACATTTGGAGTACGGTGCTTAAATAACTTTGGTGTGATGCTCAGGGGTGCACATAATGTATATAATCAGCGGAATAGTAAAAAATAAAGGTCAAATACAGTATCTTACCTAAGGTTATCAACTCATAGAGGAAGACTCCGAAGGACCACCTGAAACAAGGAAATTAAATATAATACATTTTAATCAAATATAAATTTTAAAATAATAAGCCACTATCTGAACATGTGAGTATGATGGAACCCTTTAACTCTTACTGTACACAGATAAAGTATGCTACAAGACTCACACATCACTCCTGGCTGTAACGGGAAGTCTGAGAAGTCTCTCTGGTGCCTGCCACTTTAGAGGCGCTCCAGTCGTCCCTTCTCTTCCCACCGTCTCCGTCTCTGTTTCTGTCTGCCTCGACTGGAAAGCCACGGCCAATCCGGACACTTTCACCAGGAGCGTGGGGCCGATCAGCATGCTTCGTGCTGTGACGTTTCCGTGCACAATCCTGTGCTCCGACAGCAGGTAGTCCTTAGGCATGAAAAGCATTTCGGACTACATTGTTCGAAATATTATACATAAAAATTCCAAATTGCAAGTTTCTATTGTTGCAATACACCTACCAGACCGGTTGCCACCTGCTTGGCCACTAAATACACAGATCTCTCTGAAAAAGGCTGTTCTTGATGGCACGTCCCATGTCCACCCTGTGTGTTGGAAATCAGTATGTTTTTCCTTTAAAAAATATTTATATATACTGTAATATTTTCTTTAAATAATATAGCATTTACCGCTGCCAATTCGTACCTGTCGAAGGCTCCATAAGAAATGCAGCAGGTTTCCAGGAGTGCTCTTCTCAAAAACCAAGTACATCGGAGAGCGTCGTGTCTGGCAGTGCAGCATTCGCACCAGATTGTCGTGTTTGCAAACTGCTGAGTAGAACAGGGCCAACTCCGTGAACACTTTTGCATCGCGACTGTTTGAACTTCCTGTAAGAGATGCATGAATGTCAAGGCAAAGTTATCTCTCAAATCAGGAGATCTGCACACTTTCAACTGCAACTGCTAACTTACTAAATCTTAGTGTGCACTGTATTTCATTTCTTGTATATTCATTATCAGGTGAAGACCTTCCAATCTTTGCAACCATGGTGTGCAGAAAAGTGACGTGTTTGATTAGATAATCATAATCAATAAGCAGGTGATTTTAATAAAGTGGATATTAAGTGTATAGAGGACAAAGAAGCACTGACACACACTCAAGTTGTGTATTATTCCAATCACCGACCACAAGGAGACAGTAAACAGATTCAACACACAGCTAGGGTGGTTGCACCTGTCCATGCTTTTAAAAACCACATGCCAACCCTTCTTGAACTACTGCTCCAAACAAACCCCCTGTCAAATGTCTAAAATATGGTACTTCCTGTAGACTTGTTTGTTGCACAAATATAAAGCTTTATTCTGGTCAGAGTTGTGGTGGATCCAGAGTCCTTCCAGGGTGTGAGGCGGGAATAAACTCTGTATGGGACAGTCCACTGCTCACGCTCATTTACACCTGGGGCTAATTGTGCTGATGGTTCAGCACTATCCTTACAGGTTTGGATAATATGCTGGAAGTTCCTTAACCCATTTCCAGTCATTTCAAAAGTGCTTTGCTTGATGCAGCCCAATAATTAGACCCCTATGAAATGGCGACCTTTTTTAAACACGCAGTATACTTCACCTTTGAACATTTTAATTATCACAGCAGTGACAACTCCATCTCGTTTCAGCTGGCCCATGCAGGTAGCCCCATAGCGGCCATTTTTCAGGAACTCCACCTCCTCCAGAATGCACTGAGCAGGCATTTCCCATGAGCTCAGAGCACTGTGTCCAGCTTTAGGACCTGCTGATAGATTCAGAATTGTAGTGAACTCTAATACAGACCAGAAGAGTGGGTTATGCAACTGAGAAGCAGCGCAACATAACGCGTATGTGTTTCTGATTAATAAATACTATTGTCTTAATCATGGGCTTTGCGGTATTTTTAATCAGGCTAGTTGTAGAATGTAATTATTTTACATCAGCATATAGCATATCAGTTTTATTTTTACCGTTTTGATCAGAAGAGACTGCAGAGGAGCTCAGAATTGACGATTTGTTTTTCAAGAAGCTCCATATTATCCGAGATATGATGGTCAGTGTGCTGAAGACCAGAAGACTGGGGATGATAATGAGTGCTAACTGACCTGCACACACACACACACACACACACACACACACACAAAATAAACATGCCTTAAATTGCATACTTCATAAAACTAAAAAAAAGGATCATTTTTATTTTTTTTTTAAGTGCAATTATAAAAAACATGCTGTTTTGAAAATTGTTTTAATCATAATATCTACCGTAAGTTAACAAAAAAAATAGTTCATATAAAATTTGTCATTTCTTTAAAATGAGTTTCCATTTGTATCCCTACTTGTTTTTTTTTTTAGCAGTGATTAACATTTGTATTAAATACATTCAGCTTAACTGATCAGTGAATAACTTTAAAAGCACAATCATTAATATAATAACTTTACTATTAGTAGTAAACATTACTACTACATGTGAACTACGAGGGTGAGTCAAAAATGATCTGCACTCCTTGCATGAAAGAAGAGCAGTGTACAGTGATACTGTACCTGGTGCCATTTTTGTCTTAAAAAAAAAGTGTGTGTGAATGGATAGGGGAGTTCAAAGAAGGTTGCATCAAAAAAGTCACTTCTTCCCACATTGTTGACATTCTGCGAAAACTTCATTTTGAAGTGTTAAAGCATCCTTTCTATACTCCTGATCTCACTCCATTCGACTTTCACCTGTTTGGTCCCCTGAAAGCAGCCCTACGAGGATGAAGATTCACTTTTGATGAAGAAGTGAAGACAGCGGTACATTCGGGACAGCGGTGCATGAGGGAATACGGAAGCTAGTTGACAGATTAATGATGTGTATTTAAAAAAGCAAGAAGAATTAAAATATCTTTTATTAAAATATATTCAAAGTGTCGATACTTTTTGACTCACCCTCATATATTTTTTACTGACTGTTATAAAAACTTTGGCTTCACATATCCCAGTATCATTAAACTCCAATTTATCCACTCGAACTCTGAATCATTTCGCTGTCTGATTTTAATGTAGTGATTTTTCAAATGTCAGGTAATATACTGATCATGGTTACCACATTCAATGCTGGAGCCGTTGCACGTAACCCGAACGTCCATCGGTAGTTTATCTTAAGCATCTCTCATGACTGCCATGATGAAAAAATAAGAAAAAAAAACAAAACAAAACAACAGCAAAAAGCTTTAAGGCATTGCATGTTAAAACCAGAGAGTGTGTGTAAGCTACATAACATTCTTATAACCCATATAACACCCAATCAAATTACTTTTGGTTTGACAGGAGAAGATTCCTACCTCTCTCATATCCGTGGCCTTGACAGAAAAGCCGTCCTTTATTTTCCTAATTCGATAAGTGTGCAAAGAAACGAGTGTCCCTGTCGGAGTGGAATGCTGGAGCTTATTTTGACATTGAGAGCGGTGACCATGAAGGGGTACGAATTTTTATCTCTGTTAATAATTACCTAAACCTGCTACAGCTGCAGGACTGATATATAAGCCTGGTGTCGAAATACGGTTTATCCAAATCACACTCCGTTCAAAAGAACTGAAAGGAAACCAACGTTAAGAGACACTGTGTGGGTTTAATTCAGGTTTATTTACAGCATTTTGGTAATGTTAAGACATGACATGTAAAAAAAAAAAAAACATGCAACATGTCTTGATTAAAATCTTTGTGCTGCAGTACTGCTTTTACTGTAGTACTGTAGGTACTGTAGGTTCCACAATTGAAGAATACCTTAAATGGGGACAAACCTTTTAGATATTTGGATTTAATCCAAAAAAACAAAAAACTGCTAGTAATTAGTTAGTGACAGTAACCAGTGTAAGGATCTATCCAGTGACGGAAACTTCAAAGCATGTAACTGCACTGTTCATTCCACTAACTCTCGGTTGCAGCGTGGGTACAAGAAGGTCGTACCGTCTGCAGTACTGAAAAGAGCGGAGAGCAGCTGCCTGCCAAAATCCATATTCAAAACCGGTCACTTCAAGCAAGAAAACACATCTGATAATATTATATCATCTTCAACAGCTCGTTGTCTACTTAGTAATGGCTACCAAGTCATTCTAAAGGACCTCTGAACCATACTTGTTTATTTAGTTAAGGCTGATACAAGCTACGAAGATCTTTACCCAAATTCCTCCTTAATCCATGATCGAGGGCTCTACTTTTCCTACCTGTTCCACCTGTTTTTCTACCTATCCCGAGGAATCTGGAGATTGTGCCAGCTCCAGCAGACAGAGAAACCTTGAGAGGATCCTGTTATGTTAACATCTTCTGTTATATTGAACTTCCAGCTGCAACACACAGCAATTCCCGCTATCAGTTATCACCCAAATGAGGATGGGTTCCCTGTTGAGTTCCTCAGATTCCTCTCAAAGTTTCTTCCTATTGCCATCTCAGGTAGTTTTTCCTTGCAAACGGAAATCATCAGGGACAATCGGAGCATTATGATTTTTACATATTTTTCTCACACCTCATACAAATTTCCATATTTTCTTTCAATTTTGTGAAGCTGCTCTTGAGACAATAACCATTGTTAAAAGCGCTATGTAAACAAAATTAAATTGAGTTGAAGTACTCGGTGTGTGAAACAAGGGCTTATACACCCTATCTAGAGCACTAGTTTCTATTTAACGCTATTCTATTTTTAAATTGGAATAAGTGGAAATATAAAGCAAATCTTCAAACTAAAATATTTTCCAGGATTGTCCACCACTTCCACGGTTGCTTAATTGTGTAATGCATAGTTACACCAGGAGAACGATGTCTTTAAATAAAGCACCTTTACACACTACAATTCAAGGACTCAAGGACTCTCTCAATACCAGTCCCACTGGGCAAGCATGGGTATGTATGCAAAAGAGAGCAGGTACAGTAATGCTTGTATGCAAGTGTGTTATGCGGCAGGAAACATTTGGGTCTTTTATGGTTTCTTGAGTTGCTGAAAAAGTCCCTGAAAACTCGGAAAAGTTTCCTGAGGTGGGAACATACATTAGTTCTCCATTTACTCTATATATAAGTTCTAACGTATGAACATCCTGTCAATCATCCAAAGGTCTATTATTAAGCAACTTCACTTGATTTTAAGTATTTGAATGACTGTTCAAATGGCAGTCCGAATGACCATGAGGAAAAGGACAATATCAATCAGGACAGTAATAGTACTGCTCTTACCCTTAGAATAAAATTCATGCTGAATGTGACTTGCCACTGTGTGGATGAAGCGTGAAGGGCACTTTTAAAGGTCCCATATTTTAGAATTTCTTTAACAAGTTAATGTAGGTCTCAGTGTGTGTGTGTGTGTGTGTGTGTGTGTGTGTGTGTGTGTGTGTGTGTGTGTCTTCAGCTGAAATACCCATCAGATAATGCATATTTACACTGCAAACTTCCTTTATTTTACTCTGGCTACAAAGGTGCCGTTTTACGTTTTATTGTTTATGTAAAATGAGCTACTTATTAGTAATGCCCTCCAGACAACAGCAGACCTGAGCAACAAGCTGGAGGAAGGGCTCTTCTGATATGACATCACATTAGAGGAAAGTCCCAGCCAATAAGCAAAAAAAAAAGACTAGGTACACATCTGAATGTTTACAAATAATAATGGATTTTGTGTGTAATAGGTTCTTATTAATAAGTACAGTATATCATTTTTCTACTGCAAATGTGAATACACTATTTTTTTTGAAAAGGTACTTTATATATACTGTGTGTACTGTATTGTATACTGCATAGATATATAGATATATCCTTCTAGCCAAAATATACACGTACTCAAGATAGAATAATCCTGCCTTTGAAGCATTGAGTGACATTGTGTCGTCCAGTTCAAAACATTTGTTTTTGTCAGCATGTGAAACTCTCCCTGTGTATAACAGCAGATGGCATTATTGCACAACATCTTCAAAGAAAATTGTTTGCATCTTGTTAACTAACTTGCATGGACAATGACAATTAAGCTGTTGATAATCCAAAGCAATAATTTAATGACTGTGCTGTAAAAAGATGACTTAAGCAACAGTAAAAAACAAACAAACAATAAAAAAAAAAACAGGAAACGGTTCTATTCACCTTCTCACTCACTCACTCAGACTTGGGGCACAATCCGAGGTACACACTGGACAGGGTGCCAATCCATCGCAGAGCACGCACACACACACACACACACACACACACACACACACACACACACACACACACACTCAAACACTCATTCAAAAACTATGGGCAATTTGGAAATGCCATTTAGCTTACTCTGCATGTCTTTGGACTGTGAGAGGAAACCGGAACACCCAGATGAAAACCCACCAAACATAGGGAGAACATGCAAGCTCCATGCACACAGACCCAGAAGGTGGGAATCAAACCAGGACCCAGGAGATGCAAGGCGACAGTGCTAACCATTAAATCACCGGTTTAATCCATCTGTGTACGCAAATAGAAAACCATCATGGACTCTTTGGTTATGCTTCACACAGCCTTGGAGATACCCTTCCACTTGGAGACCATTTTTTTAATAGGTTTTTAAAAAAATTTGGTTCATACAGTAAATTGTTCATAAAATGTGTTTCCATGTCTAAAGAGGACAATTTATGGTATCTTACAGCGCCATAGTTTTATATGTTCTCCCTAGGGTTATGGTTAGGGTTAGTGACTGAATTGAATCTTAGACATTTGTTTGGCCAGGCAGGGTAAATGATGTATTAAAAATAAGAACTCTCCTCTGTTGCTCTTTTATATTAAATCACCTGAGTGTGACTATTTTACTGCTGGTAAAAAGCCCCAGGTTTCAATAACTACATTTCTTCTTGCAAATGATCTCCTACACTTTGTAATTCTTTTAAAACAGTATGATTCAGTTTCTTATGTGGTTCTTAGAAATCCTTTATATAAAAGTTGCAAAACGTCTCAGTAGGTGGTTTAGCGGCTCAGCTTTTAGGTGTAAATGGGTGTGTGAATGTGTGTGTGTGTGTCCATGGTGTCTTACAATGGACTGGCATGCCACCTAGGGGGTATTTCAATCATGACCAGGAAAGTGCTTACAGAAAAAGAATGCATAAAAAAGACTAAAGAATTCATTATTTCTGTGATTCACATTTCATTCACATTTCACAGCACCATGGTACAAATGTACATTGACAGTAATGTATATCACATCATCATTATGGCATAATTTATGAAAATAGTCTAAATAGAAACTTAAAGGCAATATAAACGTGGATTTTTTTAATTGTAAAATTGCATCCATTCATGTTAAACACTTGATAATTGATGCAATTTTTTTTAGACTAGTTTAAACAGAATTGTCTTTATTAGCTTTAACAACAGAAAGGTGACTTTAACCACATTAATCAATGTTACGTGGCAATAAAGAGAAGTCAGCTGATGACCTGAAAGTACTGAATGTCTAGGTTATCACATCAGTGGAGTTTTTCATCCCTGATAGCACAGCCATATTCCAGGACTTAGATTGTGAAAGAGCGGTTCTGGGAGCATGAACTCGTGAACTGGCCACCACATTGTGCGCTGCAATCAAAGCTGAAGGTGATTAAATGAAATCTTAGAGTGCAACTTGCTTTTTTTTGGCCAGGGTTTGATGATGTATTAATATTTTAATTAAATATTATTTTTTTAATTGATTAACTCTACTCCGTTGTTCTTTTTTATTAAATCAATCAACTTCAATAATGTGGGCAACATGGTGGCATAACGGTTCGCATTGTCGCCTTGTACCTCCAGGGTGGAGGGTTTGATTCCTGGCTTGGGCTCTGTGTGCATGGAGTTTACATGTTCGACCTGTGCTTGGTGGGTTTCCTCTGAGTGTGCCCTGTAATGGATTGGCACCCGGTCCTGGGCGTACCCCGACTCGTGCCCTGGGGTCTCCTGGGATAGGATGCAGGCATCCCTCGATCGATCAATCAATCACACAGGATCAATCAGTATAGAAGGCAAGTAAGTGAGTGAACTTTGACAATTTTATGACTGATTAAACAACATATTCTTAAAGCTTAATTAGTAAGGGGCGTTCACGTGCCTCATTAATCCCAGTTTGTCATTTATAGTGCTGTACTTAATAAAATGGCCACTGAAGGCGTACATATGATTTGCATGTAAACAAATCAGAGCTCGAGCAACAGGTGAGAAAACGTTGACTCGCTTCCCGTCATGTCATTCGCAACCATCGCAGCCTTTGAAGAGTTAACGTGTTGTTATGGCGTCTTTATTGTTTGCGGAGGTGGGAAGTTCCGCCCACCGGATCAACTCCGCCCCTTCGCCTCCGCCTCCTCGTCCTCCTATCTCGCTATTGGGCGCGGCGACCGTCACTCATTCTTTACTCCTTCTCTGCTGAAAAAAAAAAAAAAAAACAGAGTGGCGAAGCAAAAGAAAGCACGAGCGAGAAAAGTTCTCGCGTGCGCCCTTACATACTTACTCGCAGTTTAAACCGTGGTGCTCGCGCAGCGGCGGTTGAAGCGGCGTCGGTTGTGAGTTAGAGCGTGTGGACATTACCGCGGCGCGCGAGAGGGCGTCTCACCAAGGGTTTCGGCGAAGGGATAAGAGGTCGTCGGTGGTTGGCGGTAAAGCTGGTTAGGCGGGTATTTCACGAACGCGTTTCTAGGAGCCAGGTATGTCCCGGTGTACCGGGAGAGCTTGGTCTCTCTCTGTCTCGTGCGCGCGCGTGCGTCTTGAGCGCAGTGAAGCAGGTGCTCTAAATACACGCTTGTGATTAAATAAACAACATTTTAGCGCATAACACCGGGACAGGGACATTAGTATATTAATGGGTTTTGGGACTGTGTTTGATTATTGTAGCGATAAATAAGTTAAATATTAATATCAGGCGGGTTTGTTATTTGTTTTAAAGTTTTGTGCCGTTTGAAAATTTAAAACAGCGATGTAGATAGAGCGCGCGCCAGGGCTCGTGCCGCTCGAGTTTGCTTTAGGTGTAAGCGGTTTCCGTGGAAAACGCCGCACTAAGATATTTAAGGAATTCTTCCGAGCACCGTTCACTCCCTGCTTTCTTACTCACTTCCTTCTTCACTCGCAGCAAACTTTATTATTCTTATTATTATTAATTTTGTCACGCCATGAAAGTCGCCGCACTACAGCCTGCACGCGCGTGCTGAGCTCGAGACCATCCTGGAGGACCAACCGACTGACCGACCGAGAGCGAGCGAGAGACCAGCGCGCGGGTCAAGGAGGACAACCATAGCTAATTGTCTTTACTGAAGCAAAAAAAAAAAAAAACCTGGACTATGTCTAAAACGCTGAAGAAGAAGAAGCACTGGGCGAACAAAGTGCAGGAGTACGCGGTGTCCTGGGGCGGCGGAGAGCTGAGCTCCGTGCTGGAGATCCGCGGCGGCGCCGAGCACGGAGAGTTCCCGTACCTAAGCCAGGGCGCGTCTTCGACTTCATCATCATCATCGGCGGCGCTGCGGTGGCACTCGTGCAGAGCGCCGAGTCCTGGAGACGTGCTGCTCGAGGTGAACGGCACGCCCGTGAGCGGCCTCACGCACCGCGACACGCTCGCCGTCATCCGCCACTTCCGGGAGCCCGTGCGCCTCAAGACCGTCAAACCGGGTAAGTGATAGTGCTCGTGATAGGTTTGCGTGCGTGTGCGCGTGCAGGCAGCCTCTCTCGCATCCTCCTCACTCACACAAGTGGTAGAGGTGGTCTGTAGTGATTGTGATTGGATTCATCAATCATCTCTGAGACACGGGGCCATTACTCACGTCTGTGGTTTTGACACGCCAGGATGTCCCAGTAACTGAGTTAATGAAGAGTTTGCAGCTCATTGGCTTCAAGATGATTGCAATCAAAACATGCCTTGATTTGTTTTTGGAGTGCCGCACCACGAGCAGAGCGAAAGGCCAGTCTGATCCTCGGCTGTCACAGCAAAGGTTAGGGCTGTCTGATTAAACCCTCATGCTTGTCTAGATATCTGATATGCGGGCTGGTGAAATGTCTTGGTAACACAATAGAGGTGCGTCAATCTGATACTGAGTATTGCTTGTCCAAACCCGAACCTGACCTTGAATCCCGGTGTCGGTACTGAATCAGATTGGACACATTGTTCAGTGTGAGCTCATGTGAAATTGATTGTTTTTTTTACACCCTGGACGAGATGCAAGTTCACCACACTTGCAAGTTTAGGGAAAATCTGCTTACCAGCATGTTTTTTGGACAGAGGACAAAAAAGTGATCTTCCTGGTGTAATGCATTATTTTATATATATTTTGCACATATTGTTTACTTGAAGCTGAATTGAGACAACTAGCTTGGAAAAAGTTTCACTAAGCAGAAGCTGGGATTAATGCCTTTAGGACATCGAACACTCTGAAGTGTGTGTTTTTTTTTTTTTTTTTTTTTTTTTTTTAAACATAGCTTTGTTTATAGGCAAGCATGCGTTTATGTTTATGTTCCTGCCTGGAAGTGTGCATGTATGGGTGACTCAGGAGGAGCGTGAGGTCAAACACCTTTGTGTGTGTGTATGTGGGTGTGTAGGCCTGTGTTACAGTGTGCAAACAAAACAGTTCTGTGATTATGAGACTGGATTGGAGTTTGAACTTTTCACATATTGTGCATTTGGCCTTTTGTACCCACTAGAGTTGTAAGTATGTAAACACATACAAATACTGGCTATATCACAAACATTCCTCTTTCTTTTCTTAAAATGTTTCCTAAAGCGTCTAACAGCTGGTAGAAACACAACGGCCTCTGTTCAGTATGTACTTGTGAATTTCAAGTACACTTAGTGCTATTGACTCTGAGCTAGTGGAGTAAAGTCTGAGCACATGGCTCTAGCGATTGATATCGAGCTTATGTTCAGCTCAATACCTGCACTTAAAACTTCTATCAAGATGATTACTACTATAATTGTAATATATAGAGTAATGGTGTGTGTATGTGTATATAATACCGCTCAAAAGTTTGGGATCACGTGCAGATTTCTATGTTTTTGTTCTACATTCTACAACAATACTGGGAATTTGCTATGCTAAGCTGTAAAGCAAGACATGGAATTAGGTAATTATATAAGAACAATAACAGTCAGTTGTGATTTTAAGACACAGAAATCAGCATTTCTGGAATGGTTCTTGCAAGAACAGTGAAGACCATCCCAGGAAGGCAAGAACAAATGTTACCTCTGCTGCAGAGGAGACGTTCATTTAAAGTTACCGAATCACCAATTAACAAACAGCACCTCAGATTAGAGGCGTTATGAAGGCTTTACAGATCATGAATAGCAGTTACATCTCAATATCGATTGTTCCAGGGAAATTATTGTATATTTTGGACACCTTTACCATTGTTTTACAACATAGAAAGAAATATACATTAGGTAAGACCATGGGGTTACAAAACTTTTGACTTTTGACTGTGTGTATATCACTTTTTTTTTTGACAGGACACAGCTTGTGCTTTCATGTTTAATGAACACCTGTACACCCACAATAAATAATTTGAGAAGTATTATATTTTCTTTTTATAGTTTATTTTAAATGCTAAATGAACCTTTTTTTTTTTTTTTAGATGTTCACCATAGTGTTATGTTAACTAGCAAGAAATCATTTAATTCAGTAACAAATTTTTTTTAGAATGAAAGCATTAATATGAACATCATAGCTAGAAGGGATGGAAATCAACAGGAACCATCAAAAAAACTATATTATCGTAAAACCTAAGTGCCGATTTCATTTGTATGTTATTTTAGCAAATATTAAAATTTTATAAATATGCAGATTGAATATTATAATTTTTATCAGATTTTGTTACAAATCTAAACAAACTTAAAAAACAAAAAATAATTTCCACCGTGCACAGGGGATGCTGTGCTGCCTTCAAACGTGAATAGTTTAGGGCTCACACCACCTGTAGCATTATAGACATAAAATATGGTGACAAATTACCATGAAATGCAAACACGTATAAATAACATTTTGGTGACTATATGATTCTGAACTGAATAGATTTCTTTCCCTCCATTTTCTAATAGTAAGCATTATTACAGAAGCTGCTGTTTTATAAAAATAAATCAACATGTTCTGACCGATTGGATTTGAGAATTCAGCAGCATTGTGGTAAGACCCTAGTTATTTACTCGATTTTGCTAATTTAGTAACTTAATAACTAAGATGTTGGTTCTAAAAGTAAGGGGGTCTTAACAAGAAACTTTCTTTACAGCATTATTTTTTCTTCTGTATTTTTGCCTAACAGTCCTATAAAGTAAAGTAAAAACTTTTCTTGTCTAGCAACAAGACGGATAGATACATAAGCTATTGTTAAATATCATGAAAAACCAACATTAATAGTTAATAAATTTTGAATCTGCTTAATTCTATTCAGGAATTCATAAGTTTATCATCAGTCGTTAACACCCCAGTTTCAGATAAATCTAAGATAATTTATGTGCTGTTAGCAAATGACCGCAAATTAGTAGAAGTGTTGATTCTGTACATAAACATGCTGCATCTTCGTTCTTACTTTCATATAAATGTGCCATTATTTTTGTGATTGTTAACACTGGGCGTGTTTATGTATCCCTGCATACACATTAAAAAAAAAAATAATAATATTGCGTAAGTAAGGGCTGGCATGCTTGCTTGTAAATGGTTTAATCTGTTGCGTGCCATCCATTACACAGGTATCATACATATTTAATATAATTGCTTGATGTTGTAGAACATGCGGTAATGTTGCCATGTTGTGGTTTGGAACGCTCGTTCGGTTTACCCAGAACGCACAAATAAGCTCAACATTATTATTATTTTTTCATGCTCATGGGTGTGTGTTCCCTTCCTGTTGCCCAGTTTCATCTTTAATTCACATCTTCTTAATCTTTGATGAGTCTTTTATGTGTTATTTAGAAGAGAGTAGCTCAGAGGATCTGGGGTTACTAAGAGACCTTGGTGGCTTTAAACCTGAGCTAGGGTGCTATACAAGCCTCAACCTCGGATCATGTGGTGCATTTGATATCAGATCGCTGTGAATTGCAGTCTTGGGCACAGGATGTTGTTCAAGGAAAAGCCAGTTAACAAATAGTTTCAGGTATGGACTAATTTTAAGCCTACCAGGCAACAAAAAAAAGCTCCAGCATGCTCTCGTGTTTGACACAAAAAATACAAAAAACAGCAACAGTGGCACGAAGAGTTTTGAAAACAGTACTATACACGCATTTTGACATTGTGTGTACTTTGTATGGTCTGACTAATAGGGTTCTGTCTCTTGAGGCACGTTGCCGATGGCCGTGACATGGTGGGAGACCCTGACTGGGTTTAAAATACGACCCAGCATATAAATTTGCATAGTCGCGAGCAATGTCTTGATAAAATGGCTGCAGAAAAAAAAAGTGACGCGAAGTGAAATATGGAGATATTTTGGTTATAACGTGGACGAAAAAGACAAGCCAATGATGCAGTATGACTGTGCATGCGCCATTTTAAAGTGTTGTAGGGTTAGTTTTATACACTTTTGGTATTCTCTTTTTAATGACATGAGCAAATTGGAAGAAAAAAAAACCCCAAAAAGTATATTTTCTTTTTGGAAAATACATTATTTATACACTTATTTTCTTTTGGCCACCGAACCAAGTACATCTAAATACATGTATTAATTTCTTTTCCCATGTTAAACTCTCTGAATCTTATCTGTAGGTGCAGATCACAGGTACTTTACAGTAATGGGGTGAGTAAGGTACAACTGTGCAAAGTCCAACAAAGGTTATAGTTGTGAGAATTATAGCAGCAGTATGATTAAAGCATGACATATGAAATGAAATGAAATGATGTGTGTCAGCAGCAATTAGTACATAAAGCAGCAATTTGTGTGTGTGAATATATATATATTTATATAAAATATACAATATACCAGCACCAGAATATATATATATATTAGCACCAGAAACCCATTTAGAATTAGCTAATATGTACGGCTATTAGCCATAATTATCAAAATTAAAAACTAAATTGAAATACATCATTAGTCTGTGTAATGAACCTATGAGTTTAACTTTTTGACATACGAGTAGTACATATGCTTTTTGTCTGCAGAGTGTCACATGATCACAACTGAGCCAATGGTTCTTCTCCATCTCAGTCTCTGTGCGCGCGTCACCCGTATAGTCAACATCCGCGCGTGCATTTACTGTTTACCATAACGTTGTGACCGCATGTGTGCGCGTGTGTAAATGTGGTACAACAACGGCCCCTGTGAAGAAAAAGCTTAAAAAGACTGTAGCAGTGTGGGAAGTGAATCTGGTTAACAACAATGCAACGTTACGTTTCTGTGAAATCCTTAAAAGGAGGCAAAAGCAATGTCATTAGAAAGTTTATGCATATATATCTATATCAGGCATTTAGCATGAAGTATTTTATACTATCTAATGCAGAATTCTAAAATAAATCTAAACTATTTTGTATAGGGTTAGCTATCGCTTGTTTTCGTGAATGGTGCTGTCGTTAGCTTAGCTAATGTTTTCTTCCAATCCTTGGTGAAATGAGCATGCACTTTGAGTTAGATGTTCTGGTACTTCTGCTTTTATACAGTAAGTGGCTTTAAAAGTTTAGATTAATCTATTTTGAATTGACGCTTTTTAGGCAATTTTTTTAGGCACCCCAACACGCTAATTTAACTGTTCCAAGATGGATGACCTTGTAAGTGTTGGATTTTGTCCCCTTTAAACATTTTTTTATTTTTCTTTATTCAGAGGACAATTAACTGCCTCAGTCACGGTCACAGTTCTCTCTTTCAAATGGAAAACTGTTACACTTCAGTCGTGCGACTTTTTAAAGCAGTATGCTATCGGGGAAATTAAAGCACAAGGCGAAACGTCTTGTTAGACCCTGAAACACATCCGACAATCTTCAAATTAATCAAGGTGTTAATTAGTAAGAACACAATATCTCCTGTTTTAGCTCGTCTCAAGTGAACAGGTTGTGATTTTATTTCCTGTAACATCCTTCTTTCTTCTCTGAAGATTTTTCTCACTGCCATATGTTAAAAAAATTAGATCAGTGTAGTAAATGATTTCTGCATTTAAAATTTTATTACAAAAGAAAAGAAATTAAAGCCCCAAATGCTCCTGGCTGATTAGTTGGTCTTTTTTCCCCCACAGGTTTGTGACCTGTACAGCTTCTCAGTAGTGCTCTGCTGTGATTAGCGGTGTCCTCTTCATGCGCCTTCAGTCCTCTCCTCCCTCGCTGTTATTGTGTCCTCGCTTTTAAGTTCCTCCCCCCTGCCAAACCGAGGCAAGTCACGTCCCTTCCTTTTCCATCCTCGTCCTCGCTGCTCGTGTCTCTTTCGCTTTTTTTCACTCACACCCGCGGCTAATTTCCTGGCGTACCCTTCACCAAGTTATTAAGATCAATGAAAGCCATTCCACACATGGTTTATGGGGTATAAGACATAAGCAGAGTGCTGGGAGCAGCGTCGAGGATTAAATCACTGCTGTTTCCATCGTGGCAGGTCTCCTGTGGAAAGTCGTGCCCATTAGCTCCGCTGTTTCAGCATTTGAACTATCATACCCGTCAACCTTTTTATGGAGCAGCCCTGAATTTTTACACTGGCGTACCATTTTACAAATTATCACTCAAACACCCAACTGAATCATTTCTTCCCACCCCTCATTCAACCTTAACTCTTCTGGGAAGGGTTTCCTCTAGACTTTGGATTGTGGCTTTGCCGATTTAGCCACGAGTGCATTAGTGAGGTCATGATGTTGGCTGATGTTGTGCCAGGAAGCCCGGGGTGAAGTCAGTGTTCCAGTTTATGTCGAATCTGTTTGGTGCTGTCAAGGTCAGGGCTCTGTGCTGGACATCTGGGTCCTTCTACACAAACCTTGGCAAACCATGCCTTCTTGGATCTCACTTTGTGCTTCATACTGGAAAAGGTTAGGCCACCTGAGTTTCAGTGGTGGGGAAATCTTTATGCTATAGCATACAAGGACCATTTTCTGCTTTAATTTTTGTGGAAGGACCCGCCTATGGTCGTAAGAGTCAAGTGTCCAGAAACGTTTGGGCATATATTATATACAAATGGTTTCCTAAATAAGTACCAGGCGCTTGTTGCTGGGAAAAGCTGCCACCAATATGTTTTGTTTAGATATAAATACTGCATCATAAACGTAGGAACCAGCTGATACAATATTTATCACGATTCCAGAGTGCAGATTTTATTTGTATTTCGTTTTTTGTAAGTATCATGATTTTATAAATGTTGCAAATTGATATACTTTTTTTTCTGATTATTTCTACATAATTTGCTCCTACCGCACAGAATGCCGTGCTACAGTATGTCAGCAGTTTAGAGCACGTCACCTGCAGGATCATAGAGGAATGGCAAAATTTTAGCACTTCAAATGCAAACGTATAACAATAAAATAATAAAAATATTTTAGTCAGTTGTCGGATATGTGAAAGGATCGTGATATGTAACTGAATAAATTTTTATCAAAAATCTATCGTTACTCATGAGGTTTACGTTCTGACTTTTAATTAATGTTTATATATGATATTGCTGTCTTATAATAGAAAGTATAAACATAATTTAAGTATATTAAACCTTAATTAATGTCTTAACTAAACATCCTAATTAAAACTGATATATGAGCACCTGTATATATGAGCACTTGTTTGAGTTGGGTTGGGAAAGTACTCAATTTAAATGTACAGATTTTTTTTAAATGTGTAATAATGTGCTTCGTTTCTTTTCTGGTTGGCAGGTTTTGTATTAGGTTGTGGCAGAGCCAGATTTGCAGTTGTCATGTTACTTGTTCCTGCGCTTGTTCCTCAGGTCGTTGCTTCTAAAGTGGTCTAGCTTCCAGGTATTATCCAGGCTAGAGAGCAAAGGCAGCGTAGTCGGAATGTGAAGGTTCAACCAGAGGATTACCGCTGAGAAATGAAGTGAGTTACAGCAGTGGTGATGTCATGGCAAGTGGTGTTGTGGTGTCCCCATGGGGACTCCTTTTGTTGGTCTTATCACCGAGGAGCAGCACCACCGTTTTCAGCAATGTAGACCGCTGTTATCTTCTTAGCTTTCTTCAGAGTTGATTTGAACTTTAGTCCAGTTGTGTTGGATAAGTACAATACCTTCAAATAAGTAGTGACATCATCTTTGGGCAAAATGCTTCCTTTGTTCATGTTCAAGAGCCAGTTTGTCCTAGTCATGGTCATAATGGATGTGGTGATTTTATCCTGGTTAGATCTCAGGAACGCATTGTGATTAGGACATGAGTTTATTTCCTGGTGCCACATGGACATGAAGTACTGACATGTACATTTAAGTATCGGAATTTTAGAGTAGCTGGTCAGTTAACGTGTTTTAGGGACACTATTTGAAACCAGAAAAACAAGTAGTAACCCACACAGGTTTGTGCAAACCATGGAAACTCCACGTGGAAGCTGAGCCACAAACTCATGTTTAAACCAGTGACCCTGGAGCTGCAAGGTGTACCTCAATTCAGATTATGCAAGAAAGGAGAAAGTCTTCGTCTCAAACGTCCTTGAGAAACATGTCTGCAGGTTCAAACACCTTCCTGCCGTTTTGGTCGATTTCTTAGAAAGCGCAGACTGTTTGTATTTGCTCTGGATTTCAGTGGTTTATGGAGCAGACGTGGGTTTATGCGAGCTTTGCCCAGCACAGGAGACGGCTTTATTGCGGCTTCCTTTAAGACCTTGAGGTTTATAGGCAGTCTGCTATTGCCAGCTGCTTTTTCTGTAGAAGCTAACTTGTAAAAAGATTTGGAAACGCGGCTTTAAAACCACGCCGTGACTGGTGCGTTAGACCTGTAGGCCACAGGCTTGTGTTTTTCAGTGCTGCTGCCATGGTCGCTGCATGTGATCTAGGCTTTTCATGCTGGCATTGATCTTTGCGTAAATATTGAAATGCAGCCAGAAAGCCCCTGGAGTTTTCTTTATCAACCTTGCATTGACCCTCTGCATTCATGAGTTCTACTACGACAAAATAAATGGGTGTTGATTGTGTGTTTCGACAGTGCAGCAGTGACATAAAGGTAAAAATACGCCGGGAACGATTTTCAGAGCTCCCCGATAATGTGTCTATTAATGCCCCAGCTGAAATACCCCTCAGATAATGCTTTGTAATTCCACAACCCTTCAGAGAACAGCAGAGAGGAGTAACAGTCTGGAGGAGGGGCTCTTTTACTGGGAGGTCACATTAAAAGGGAAAATCTAACTGGCTTGAGCAAAGCAAGAATGGAAAAGGAAGAAAAAAAAAAGCAAAAATCTTTGCAAGCACACACACTCTAGACCAATCAGAATGTCGATAAATGTAATGAAAAAGTAGATTTTGCCTAATAGATCCCTGTTAAAAGTTGTTTTTAAATATTTACCCAACCCCCTAAGTCAGGCATTACTTGATTGCTTAGAACGGCTTATCTGAAAAGGAAACCCGCTGCCGGAGGCCACGAACGCCTCATCGAATTGCAATTCATTTTGTTCACTGATTATCATAACATTATTAGCATGTTTAGATTGCGTCTCCGGCTCATCGAGACAAAATTAAAGGATGAGACAAAACAGTAATCAAGGCTCGCAAGTGATGCGATGAGTTGTTGGGTATAAACACACACTCGTTAAATTAAAAAAACAAAAAAAAAACAGGACAGAATCCATTAGACACTTTGTCTTTTTTTCTATTCTTTTTTTTTTCTTTGAGGTTAGGGGTTATGCTGGAGATCTTGATCACAAGTGACAGTCATTTCAGATACAGTGAGAATCAGGAGATTAAACTGGTGATTACCTGCGTTTCGAATCCTGGAAATTGCAAAGAATCACTTGCTCTGAATATTAAAGCGTCTTTCTGTCTTGCTTTTACTTTTTTCCCCCCTCTCTGTCCTGTCAAGCTTTGTTCTTACAAAGAAAAGCATAGACATCTTCAAGTTTTTTTTCTTCTCAAAATCACTATCTTTCTTACTTTCTGTTGATGCTCTTTTGATTAAACACTTGTTTTTTACGAAGCACAGTAAACACTGCGGTCATACACACTGGTACAATATTTGACAAGCGATAATGCAGTGAAGGAAAAGTGAAATTCCAGATGTGGACTCAACACAAGGATCACGTCTTCATCCTGGCCGTGTTCACCCCCTCCCCCAAGCCAGGAGACATCATCAGAAGAATGTGGGTGGCATCCTAACGTTTGTGGAGCTTTATCAGAAGCAACAAGCATTAGATCAGCACCATTAATAAAGCGGACCTGGTATGCAAAATTCACTGTTTAGTCGTTTTTAGACATTTAGGTGGCTCTTCAGTTTCTATGCATGTATAAACAGTAAAATGTGTGTGTGGACTGGGACAGACATTTCCTGTTTTTTTTTTTTTTGGCCCTTTTCCCATTTTAATTGGCCAGAGCGTAAACATGCCAATTTGATTCCCTTACTAATGTGACGTTATATTATTTAGTCCCCTGCTCTCGTTTGTTGCTCAGCTCTGCTGTTCTCTGCAGGGGCGTGGCTCGGCAGTAGCTCATTTACATAGATACCAAAACAGTGTATTTTAAAGAGGAGTAAGTTTGAGAGATTTTAAAAAGTGTTATATGGTATTTCAGCTGGGCTTTAACAGACACACACACACACACACACACACACACACTTTGGGGAGACTTTCTGTGTCCTCTGAGACCTGTGCTTAGTTGTTAAAGGAAGAGTAAAATACAGGACCTTTTAGAGGTGGACAAAGGGATATGGAATAAAACATGAACATTTTCATCAATCCAGATTTTTCTTCCTCATTTAGTCCTTGCCCATTAACACCAATCTTTAGGGCCTATCGAGGAGACACCACCCAACCTCATCTTTTTGAACTGCTGCTCGAGCCATGTTAAAAGGCAGGGAAACACAGACCAAGAAAAACTGGTGACTTAAGAATCAATAATTATAACCGGACGTACATTTCCCACCTTGGCAGCCATCGGTTTTGAGACCGAGCTCTCAATGCAAATAGAGAATGATGGCGGAAAGAGGAACTGGATTGTAAGCAGGCTGACTCAACTCGTCAAATGGCTTTTACAGATTGCTAAGCTAACAATAGATTACAGCTAATGTGTCGTGGTTCGCACTACATGTGAACCAAAACTTATCTGGTTAATAAAATTTTAATCAGTCAAATTCTTATTGCTAGTCCTATATCAAGTGTTTTGGCGAACATGTCCCCGTGAGTGAAGTGTTACTATGGAAACAACAATGTAATAGAAGAAGCATATTCATATCGGCCAAACCTGCTATTTGAAAAGCCAAGTCTGCTTGTATAGAAAACAAACGCATTCGAGAATCTGTGTGCTAATGTGAGGTGAGGTAACTAGTTACCAAACACACAGGGTTTAGCCATGATAAAATATCAGCTAAGACACGACATCATCATATTCCTGATTCTTGTTACCGATGAGACGAGAAATGCCAGAGAAGAGAAAATGATTTTCCTCGAAATGGAAATTGCACAGTAAGCTTGAGTGTTGCTCTGGGGGGGAGAAAAAAAAAAATTAAAGCATGTGCCCCAGTTCCTGGAATCGATTAGCCGTCAACAGCAAAGCCTTCTACCTGATGTTTATGAACCGGAGATCCAATACTGTGACCTGAATAAACAAAGTGGAATCAGGTCATTAAATTAAGCACGGCTGAAATTTCAGGGTGTCGACAGTGTGGTGATAAAAGCACTTCGGGATGATGATGATGTCGGCTGATGTGATGACCCATCACTTCCCCTGCTAACACCCCCAACACACTCGTTTTTGCACTAGCTGCCATTTCCATAAATAACAGGCAGGTCTGGTATTATACCTACTGATAAGCAGACATTTAATGGGATAATGGAGGCAAGGGAAGAGGAGAGGATGTGCTCGAAAAAAAGTCACGTATTTCAAGCCAGAGGTTAACACCCTTCAAAAAGGATCGCTGTTGATATCATTAAACCCACAATGGGAATGGTTGTGAACTAGGAAGAGGAATTTTATAATATATATTTGATATAGAATATCAGTAAGACCACGGGGCAAACTCTGTTTGTGCAGTTCCTTGATCGACCATTAGGACCACTTCAAAAGTGAGTTGAGCCCCATGTTAAAATGTTCAACTTTACAACAGAACTACAGTGGTATGAACAACCCGCCTCAAGAATTTTCGCCCTAAGAACTGTAATTTTGCAAAAAATTTGCCTCAGCACCATCCAAGCATTCTTGAAAGGACCGAATCGAGCAGAACCGAACATTCAAACTTTTGCTTTGTTTTAGTCCGTGGAAAACCACTTTTATTGTGGGGTTTTGTTGCATTTCGTGGATAATTTGGTGAAGACGTACCACCATGAGTCCTTAGAGTATTATGAAGCAGCAAGAAGTAAAGGGATCTACTTTGGTTTTTAAAGCAGCCGGCACCAAGGATTCAATTCATATGCAGAGGTACCGCTGTAAAGGTTTACCGCATTGTACACAAACCGGTTTTGTTCTCCCTAGCTAGATTTCCCATTCCTGAGAACTTTACAGGGAGTGAGTTTGTATCTAACTCATCAACTTAAATTCTCTTATGGTGTAAAACTATGCATAATGAGGGGTGTGTGGACAATTAGAGTGACGGCTGCATTGCTGAATCTCTGTAGTCTAGCACTTACCACAAGAAATGTAGTAGTTGACGTGATGACATAAGGGTTATGGATGACTGAGTTTAATTAAATGCTAATTAATGTTTACGTTAAAGTAACATTAGCTCCCTTAGAATGTTAGTTAAGCTAAAGCTAAGAGCCAGTCTCTTGTTTGTTTTATCTATTTGCCCATGTATGGATTAACAGGGGGTTTCAGGAGGTTTTCGGCTTCTGCCAAGACAGTGTCACCCAGAGCTCGTACGTACAGTTAAGCTTCAAAACCGCTACGGATGACGTCACAGATAGTTTGACCAGTTATTTTCATACGGTTCATGGTGAGGACGGACACACCTCCCTACGTTAAGGCTGATTTCTGGTCGTTGAACCAATTTTTACAAACAAAATTATACTAATGAAACAACCGACCTGTTCACCACAGGAAGAAATTAGTTTTCGCCCAGCCAGAGTGCTTGCTTGGTTTGTAAATGAAGCATAATTTGTGATTCTTATTTTACAAAGTAAACAACACTGACGCATGAAGTAAGCTTTTGTTTAAAAGTCTGAACATGAATTTACAATACTGAAGAAGATCACTCTGTGTGAAATGCAAACCGTAACGTACACAACACACCATGCTCTCTGGCTTCCACTCGAGCAACCTGTTCACGTGTGTGTGAGAATAAGAATGAGAAATTAGGCCGGGAATACGGATTGTTCTCCTCCTCTAGTGCCCTTTTTGAGATGAGATGTAATCACGTCAGTGTGATCGTTTTACTCCTCGGCACGCGCTCTGTAATTATTCACACAACCGCAGATGTTGCATGCTGGTCCTCGGTGCTCGATCACAGGTGCTTGGCACAGTTCTTGTTTTTTTTTTTACATGCCTCCCCAAATTGACTTTGTTCTGTTCGGCCATTCTGCTAAGCTCTTCATTGCTGACATGCTATGGTGTGTCTGTGGCTCGAAATATGTTGGCCCAAAAAATTATTTTTATCATAACTGTGTAAAGTTGATGTCATTATTTATGTGTTTTTATGGGATGTTTTTGTTTTTCTACTTTCCGATTTGATGCGAGATGCATTTCTGCTCACCGATGATGTAAAGCATGGCTGTTAAACTTTACCCCTGCCTTTGTAACCTCTCAAACCTCTTCGACCGTTTTCTTCATTTAAAATTTTTTTTTTTTTTTTAATCAATTAATCCCGAGAGATTTGATGCCATGTCAGGTACCAAGTTTGATGGGAAACTTAGTGGAAGATCTGTATCTGCAGCGCATCTCCTACTTCGTGATTGGCCGACTGGATACAGGTAGGACTTCAGATGTTCCTATTAAAGTGGACATTCAGTGTATAAGGACAGCGTTTACAAAATCCAAGAAAGCACTTTTTTTTGTAAACAGCTGGAAATTGTAAACATGGCATCCATTAGTCTGTTCGTAGCCTGTGGTTTGTTTTGTGTCTGCGCAGGCAGTGACATGCACATGACTTCGCAAGAATCGAAGCTTCCACCTCTACACCCTGCATGTGTAGAAACACGCACGCTTGGCAAACCTCAGAATCAATTAAAATAATTTATCACCACCAGTAGCGAAATATCTCGCGCAGGATCCTGAAAATAACCATTACAGCGGACCGTACGTTTCTCTCTCTCGTTGCGTCACCCCTCTGTATACTACGGCCCTCCTGAGATCCCACAGCCATGCATATGGTGTTGTGTATAGGTGTGTTGCATAGTAACACTGGGAGCACAGGTGAAAAGGACACACCCAGCATTGTGTACACGCCAGATGCGCCCTCATCATCTCGGGCCTTTTGAAGTGGCTTACTTTATACACTCTCATTTTGCTGTACCGCACTCCAGTGTGGTATTGTGACGACAGCAGTTGCTGTGTGTGTGTGTCTGCACATCAGAACCTTTACAAAAAAATGGTCAGCAGAAGGTTAAGTTGTAACGTTCCTGAAATGTTTCACAGGTATGTAACGAAGCAATTCCATAAAAACACAAGCTTGTATCTTAAACACATGGCTCTCATCACTGGCCTTACCTGGTCAAGTTTGATTTTTATTCCCTATTCACTACTGCTTAACCTACCTGTGGCAGCTTTACGGCATCTCGACTTGTTTTTGTTTTAGTTCTCATCAGATTATTTTCACACGGCCTCCATGTCGAGTCCTTATCAGAATGCACAGTGCTCGCTGTCTCTACATAGGCCTTGGCTATTCTCAGGGTCTGTTAACGGCTTATTGATCGGGTGGCTCTCATTCAAGTAACCGAGCATTCAAAATGCAGCGATGAGGTGCAGGAGAAACTTGTAGGATGTTTATAGCCATAAGCCATCACCGTGGTTTCTGTGGAGATCATTTACAGATTTTTATTTTTATAGAAACTGAAACCTGTAAGCAAACATATCACTTATATTAATCACATATCACACATGCGTACAACAAACAAAAAATGCACAGAGCAGAGAAACCTAAGCAAAACTAAACACTCAACAGCAAAAGAAAAACATGACGACAAAAAAAAAAACAAATGAAACAATAAACAACAGCAATACATAAAACATTGTTTTAAAAAGCTATTGTGGTGAAACCAACGCAAAGCCAAAAACATGAACCAAAACTAAAAATGTGATTATTGCACAAAAACACTGCAACAAAACAAAAACATCAAAAAATGTCAAAAAACAAACAAACAAAAATATATATAATATAAAAATCTTAAGACACAACAGCGAATTTAAACAGGACAACAAAACAAATAGCATAAAAAAGGGCAGTAAATTAGAGTACAAAAGCAAAAATCAGGCAGTATAATACGAAAACCGACAGCAAAACCAAAACATAAAGCAAATCAAAAGCACCACAAACACACCACAAAACAAAAAATATGGGAGGAAAAAAACAGCAAAACAGAGACAAATTACCCAAAAAGGAAAAAAAAAAGAGGGCAAAAAAAACAAAAAGTATACAAAATCGAAAGTACTGAGATTTTTGCTTTAGTACTTTACTGACGTTTTTTTATATATCTATATTTGTTTTGTTGTCCAGTTTAATTTTGCTGTTATATCTGTTATTTTTTTCTATATACTGTATATATATTTTGTTTTGTCATTTTGTTGGTTTTTGTTTTGTTGTTGTGTTTTTGTGCAATAATCAAATTTTTAGTTTAGTTTCAACCAGTGAATAAACAATTATAAAGATAAAAATGAAATAGTGAGCTATAGGGATCGTATGAATGTTAGATACGTAGCGCTATGATATGCTGTAGCTGATAAGCACCGTGCCCCCTATTTTTTGGTGGTGATGTTTTTTTTTTTTCTGTTTGTTTTTGCTAAGGTGTTTTTGCACTGACATCCCTCTATAAGAATCCACCACCTGAAGGACGTGTCCAACGTTGTATGCCTGCCAGCTTTGTGTTTGGTGCGTGTATTAATACATTAGCCTGTAACTCTACATTCCGCTCGTGACCATCGTTCCCTTTCACCGCTCAGCCCATTTCTGATGACTTGCTGATTGCTTTGTACAATCTCGAAGGAGACTCATTTAATCGGAAGTGACCGTCGCTGGCCTTGATGCTATGTTCTGTAATCGCAGGCTTAATGACTTGAGACTGTGGTGCTGATCCGTTATAGCAGTGCATGATGTAGATTTATGAAGTGCCAGAGATCTGGAGTAATTAAATCGCCAAGTCTACAAGTATACTGGGGAGATTATTTACTGACTAAGAACTTGGTAACAACCTATTCAGATGAAATCTACAGTATATGAGCTCATCCACAGCAGTAGCAGAAGGCGAGTCCCAAGACCTTGCGCGGGACTGAAAGAAAATTCTCTCCCCATGGCGTCACTCGAGCAGTCTTTTGTGAACTAACAGCAAGTGGTTGTTTAAAAAGATAGAACGTTTTAAAATTCCAATCTTGTCCCTCATTCCTCTTCTGGTGTTTCAGATCGCCTCGCAGATCCACTCCACACACTCTTTATTGCATTCCAGCCCAACTTCAATAACCTCTTGGAAGAGGAATTAGCATATCCTGGGTATAGATGTGTGTGTACGCTCAGGGCCAACAGGCTGGTTGATGTCTAACTTGTTGAAGCACTTGTTGAGTGCAGACGCTCCAGCCATTGTTATTGGGTAACAGGCATAGTTGTCTAAGATACTCACTTTGAATTTACATTTTTTTTTTTTTAGTTGTAAGGTAGATCCATAGAAATTAAAGCAAGGCCCAGACAAAATGTAAATAAAATTTTAATTAAAAGAAAAGTTCATTTACACCACAAGAAAGGACACGGGACAAGTATTTGTCCGGTCTACGGTCTTGTACGGTCTAATTTTGCTTTGGGTCACCTTTAGCTGAACTTTGACTTAAGAGGTCAAGGGCTTCGGTGTTGTGAGCCAAAAGAGAAAAAGCAGATGTGGTCTGTTTGGTTGGTTAAGAGAAAGTTTTAAAGGGATAGTTAGCTTTCTTAAAGTCTGTCTGTAAAATGTTTCCGTTAGACATACAGTTATTTTTTCGGAACCAGATTAATTTGTACTAAATACATCGTAAGATACCAACTTCATTTAGCTCAGAGTAACTGCAGAAGCTTCGTACGAGTCTTAGCTCAACTTAGGAATGGATTTTTTAACGGAATGAGGGTTGTGAAATTTGGCCTCAAATACATTGAACACATGTTCTTTCTGGGTGAAAAACCTCATGGTCAGTGTGCAAAACAGAACAATGACCTGGACCTATAGTAATGCATAAACTTCAGTCATTAATCATAAATGAACAAGCCAATCATGTGCCTCTGTGAACATCTGCGATGTTGTAAAATCTTTGAGTCGGGTGGCACCATACCACAGACATGAGGCGAGGTCTTACAAAACCAAGGGTAGTTTTATTAAATAAATAGGAAAAGGAAGGGATTTAAGAAGGGAGGCGGTGTACTGTAGTGAGGGTGTGCACGTGCGGGTTCGGAGGCACTGGGCTGGCGAGTGTTGGCGACAACAGAGTGGCAGAGTGGGTCCGTGTGGGCAGTGGCTACTGCCCCGCTCACATGCCACTCACATGTTCAAGCTGGTGAAGGTTGGCAGCGTTAGAGCGGCAGAGTGGATAGTTGAAGTCTCTCGTGCCCAATCTAGCGACCCCGCCCCTTAATACACCTGTGAAAGGGGAGGTTGCCTAGGGAGACTTTGAGGCTTACTTGGGGAGACTTTGAAATAAGTAAAAACATTTGTGCGCATGCTGTGACAATTTATACAGCAGAGGAGCAGGAAGTGCCCAAGGACGCCAAGGAGCGGTGCGAAACCGGACATTTGAAACCCGCTGTGGCAGGAAGGAAAAATCAAGCTAATTTGATGAGCCGTTTTTGATTTGACAGAGGAACGAGAAAATGCCTTTCCTCCCACTCAGACAGTTTGGCTAATTTTGCTTGCTTGGATACCCATTAAGATAAATGACTGGGAGGGACGGTATGCTTCCATTCCCCGTCAATCAGAGCAATGCTACGCAATCACATTTGCAGCACAGTGCTTTTCTCAGAGTACGATTTATCTAAGTAGCAGTTTACAAGAATGAACATACCATGGATAAAGAACAAATTGCAACTTAATGGGATAAAAAAAATCCAAATCTTGGAAAAAAAAAAAAAAAATTGGTGCTAAACAGTATTTGAAATATTAATGCAAAATGTATTCACCTGTTTGTAATCTTCATTTTCGAAAATTGCTTATGCAGCAGATTTTTTTTTTGTTATTATTTTTTTTAAAATCATAAATATTTTCAGTAACGATACCATTTGAACCCCTAACACTTTTCATCCTGTGGTTCTACGGTAACAAGTAAACCAGCAAAGCAGATAACTCAGAGGAGTGCAAATCGTGACCTTGTGGGTTTGTGCAAGTAGAAAAGTAGAGATAGTTGAGGAATGCGGAGAATGTCCGCCCGTGCTTGGTGTCCGCCAAGATGTCATGCTGGAAATATTATATTGTTAACAGGTGCTTTTGCTGGTAGTCCCTTTATAGCTCGGTGCTGTGCTTTGTTCAGGGATTATGTGGACTTCAGACTTTTCTATAGAGAGAAATGGATATTGACGTTGTTGGAATGCTTAATCCACACTATTGTTGCTGAACTTTTTTTTTTTTTTTTTTTTAAATGCCGGAGCATAAACCTTCAAATCAAGATTCTCTCAAGAGAAAAAAAGAATAAAAAGAATAATAGCTCAGGCGGTGTTTGGTAAGTGAATCGCAAACATTACCAAACTTTTATATTTACCAAATCTTTTAATTACATTTTTTATTTGAAGCAATTTTGGCATTACAAAAAAAATAATAGGGAATTTTTATTCTTTTTTTTTTATTACTATTGATATTTTTTTTCCCTGTAAGTTTTTAAATCAGTCTTTATTATTATAATTAGTGTATTTGTCCGTTATATCCAACGGAACACGAGTCTTGTCACTTCTTCTATCAGTAAACCTTGACGCAGTATATTTTCTGGCCTTGTTCTGGGTTCAGTCAGAGCTCGGCTCTTGTAGAGGCATGCACACCTCTCCCTAAAATGTTCTGGCACATTCTCCGAACCTGGAGCTATAAACTAAAACCCTTAATACACAAGCCCCACTACCTAACATGGGGCCATCTATCACTTGTTGTTGTTGTTATTGAGGTTCGAACACAAGTCCTAATAACAGTTTGTATTGGTTTCTTTGGGTTGTGGAATTCTTTTTTTACGCCTGACATGCATACGCTGCTGTGAGTTATTGGACCACTTAAGCAATATCACATGAGAGGGAGTGCTATTGTGCTGGTTATCAGCATGGCTGTGGTGCGGATGTAGGCATGAGGGCGCAGCCCCAGTTTAGAAGGCATTACAGCCGCGCTGATAACCAGCACTACAGCATGACCTTGTGTGATTTTTACAACAGATTTCATATACAACAGTTTATGCAACAGTTTTACAAACAACATTTTATTATCAACAGATTATGATTTATTTAGTTAATTTGCTCTGCCAGCACATTTCCTTTCAGTTAACTAACTGTGACTCGCAGAGCTGGGGGCCAAAAGTTGGCCCTCGACCGGTAGAAGGTAGTGTTATAAAAGCGCTGAAATTATTTTTAAGTTCTTACCTGTTCTATGTAGCCAATAGTGGGGAGAATGGAGGTGATGTTCCTGCAAATCTTGTGTTTATCTTTATACTTCCACGTATTCCCCTTTAAAACATCAACCTTGTTAAGTTTAAATGAAAAGCTAGTGCACTAAGTAGGATGTACACTCCACTGCCACACACCAAGTAGAGAAGTTGGAGAATGATTTGGATGCATTCATTGTCTCCTGTGTATTATATGATTATTTTGTAAGATCTTTTGTGTCGCAGCTTTAACCCAGGAATCAGCTTATATATATATAAAGAAGAGGCTACTTTGGGTAACAAAAATATATATATTTTTTGGTGATTTCCTACTGAGTTAATTCTTTTAGAAGAGCAAGTGAGAGCGGTTCAGGCACTCTGTGATCTTGTCGTATCTCTGGAGACGGTCTAGTTGCCACCTCTTCATCAGCAGACGCCCTGCAGCCTGTCACCCCAGGGTAAGTCTTTTCATGTGGCAGGAGTGGATGCCACAGCTTGGCTGGTCTCGATGACGTCTCCGTCATGACTTTAAACTGCCAACAGTACTAATTTATGGCTGTCTGGAGTGAACACGGCCGCATCTGGCAGACCGAGACCCAGGCTTAAGTCTGGGAGGGGCAGCATGGTGCAGCAGGCATCCTCGTGTCCTCATGCAGTCACACACTGATTGTCTGAGATGGTGCTCATTTATCTTCTATTTTTGTGCAATAACAGTAATTACAAGGATCAAATAGTGCAGATGATGATGATAATAATAATAATAATAATAATAATAAAATACTTTAAACGTCTATTTAAAAAAAAAAAGAGTTTGTTGCTGTAGATAGTGAAGTTACTATTCTTAAAAAAACTTACTATCTAACAGCTGGGGGGAGAAACATATCGTGATGTTTGTGTGTGGCAATTCAGCTATCGCCACACTGACTCCGAAATAGATGTTTTAAATTTACTATTAATTTATGTTTGTTTGTGTTTAAGGTGATAAAACTGTGATGTTCCTCTATAACCCGACAGAAGGCTCTAAACAATTTACACACTGGTAGGCAGCATAACATCCAATTATTTGTGAAGTTTGTTTTGAATTTTAACAAAATCTGAAAAACAATATATGATATCAAATCAGGATATTTGTACAATAGCAATGCGTACACAGATATTTGGGTATCGAGATAATATCTTATCGGGTGATCCCTGGTGATTCCCTTTCCTGCTAGATACCTAGATGTGTTGTTGTTGTTATTATTATTATTATTATTATTATTATTATTATTAACATTAATGGATAACATAATTTTTTTATTTTGTATTTTTGGTGGAGGGGCATCTTATTACACCCTTTCTTTAAAAGTGACTTTTGGTGGTGATCAGACTACACACTTGACTTGCGGTTGAGATGCAGCCAAACGACGAGAATTTAGTACAAAACATTGAGTAGTTTTTCTAGTAATAGTTGAGTCGTATTTGACCATGCCTCCAGAAATCTATTATTTAGTCCCAGCTTAAGTGGCAGATATAAAGCTCATATTACAGTTAGTATTTTATAAGATATGAGGTTGCTCAGCTCCTTTTTTTTTTTTTTAGGTCACCCCAGAGTGAGGACGTCGTTGCAGCAGTCATTATGTAATTCACCTAGTTTACTGCCAGGTGTATCACTTAGCCAGGAGTATGCACTTTGATTTAGCTGCATTTGTGAAGGCGAGCTTGAACAGTCTTATGAAGGACATGTCTCCAGGTGGCCTACTAACATACCTCTACTAGTGCCTACACATAGACGACTTTTTTTAAATTTCAAAATTAGAACACGAACAAAGAAATCTTGGCGAACGAAGGAGTTTCATATCTAAAACTGTAACACTTTCAAGATACCACAGTTTCACTCTTCTCTTCAAAATAAGGAAAGATAAAAAATCTGTACAGTTCGAATATGTTTGATTGTCATTATTTGGGACAGAGAGAGGGAGACATGCACCAGGCGGTACCAGTATGTGTCAGGATGTGTTTGTCTATCCAGATTTATGAAGACTTAACTTTTTTTTTTATTTATATACTGTATAATCACATGCCTCGAGTCAGCTTAGTAATATACAAATATGTGTTCAGCTTTATTGTCTTTGCCTAGGCACGTTTCCCAGGGAGGGACTCGTTCATGAGAGAGAAATCCTCATGATCCACTGGTCTTGGTGATCAGCAATGACCTGTTCACTTGAGATTTTTAAGCAAACTAGAGAGTCTGGGGGACATAATGGTGTAGTAGGTGGCACCGTGAGTCGCACAACTTTAGGTTCAAGGGTTCGACTCCTGCCTCTGGTCACCATGTGCTGGGTGGGTATCCAACAGGTACTCTGGTTTCCTCATATACTGTAGTGTCCAAAATGCCCGTAGTGTGTGAGTGCGTGCGTGCTGTCCGGGGTGTTCCTCATACCAATACCATATCACGATACCTAAGTGCCAATTAAATTTGTATTGCAATTCTGTAAGTATCACAGGTCTATTAATGTACAGATTTAATATAAATGTTTTCTAGATTTTGTTATAATTAAAAAGAAGACTTCGCTCCTATCACAATTAAATGATGTTATTTTAAAATGTATTTTTTCGAGCCATACTAAATAATCGCGATACATAATCAAGTAATTTTTTCCTCCTTTAATCTTTAGACATGATTATTCATTTTTAATTTTTGAAAGTTTTTTTTAATGTGTGATAATTGTGTGTGCACTGCACTCAAACTAGGCCTGTGCCTCGGTTGCTGATGGCTAATCAAGTTACCATGGTAACAGCCCTCCCTCAGTGACGGTACGCTTGTTTATCTCTGATAAACATACAAAAGAAATTGTTCATCGATGTCACACAAGTGAATAAAAAGGCACGTGTGTTCTGTGTTGCACATGTCGAACAGTCTTAAGTCGCCCAGGTTACGTGATTGAAGGTACACATGTGTCATGCACACATTTGGCTGGCAGTATTGTTTAAAGTCCCAGCACTCATGCAGCGGTTTGTCACTGGCTCGATCCTGCTCAGGTCACAGCAACTCACTCAGCAGCTTGGTTTGGACGCTCATATTATTGGCTTTTCTGTGATGTGATCTGGCAGGCGTACAAGTGGCCCCAGCTTTGTGTCCTCGTGAGCAAGGTGTCCCTTGTGTCCCTGTCTATCTCGAGTTCCACTCAACTTTTTTGCTCATGCAAGGGAGCTGCAGGATTATATTATTTACATCTCTTTCTCACGATTGTGTTAATAGATGCATGATTTCGAGGGCACCCATTATGAACAATTCACCTTTTTTTGTCATTTTTAGACGTTTTGTTAAGGAGTAAAACATTCATTGTTGTTTTTCTGTTTGTGCTTTGGCCAGGGCTTAAACAAGCAAATCTTATTTTCCTCCTTATTGCGATGCTCAATTACGCCCAGTTCTGTCATTCCCTGGGTGCCATTTTCAAGAGCCACAGTAAATAAATAAGGCTAGCATTTGGGCACTAGTAGCTCAGTGGTAGGTTTCTCACCTGTCATGCGAAAGGCCCGGGTTCAATTCCCAGACGATGTCCAAATCCCTGCCACTGGATGCAGTGCCCCAAATAAAATGTGGGGGTTTGTCAGAAAGGGCATCCGGCGTAAAATCTGTGCTGAGCTTGTGTGTTAATCGGACGGGAGCAGCTGAAAGGCTAACAACAGCAGCAAATAAAGCTAGCCTTGCAAAGTAGCAGCTATGTACCAACACCTAACCTAGCCTCATAAACTCATAAGAAGGACAAGGTTAGTTGTTACTAGTTAGCGGCTAATTGCTAACGGCTATCCTTGCCTTGTCCAGCTCTTTTTTTTTTTTTTCTTCTTTTCTCTTTTTTTTACATTGTTAAATATTAAGGATGTCAGCATGAGTTAATGATCAGGGAGATCCTTTTTAAATTCCTGAACATAATTTTTTTGTTTCTGTTTTCTGATTGGCTATTAAAACCCACTTCCTCAGAGGGGCAGGCATTCAGGGAGCAGTTCGTTTAAAGATTTAAAGCTGCTGATACTGAAACAGCACATTTGGAGAAGGAGTAAAGGAGAAAGCAAAATGCGGCATGCAAGATTGTTAGGTGTATTTTAGTAAGAACATTAACACACAAAAACTGAGTTTAATATGTGACCTTTAATTATTTTGGATCAGTAAAATGTGATTTTTGTGTTTGTTCACTCACGATTTACAGGGTTTGTTCCATAGATTAAGATGTTCTTTTCTGGCTGAGGTTTGAGCTGTGGTTGTTGTCTATGTGCTGCTCGCGTACACATACGGTGATATAATATGAGTTTACTTGCAGTTTCTCAGTCCCGAATGAATGAGCGCTGTTTATACAGTAAAGCAGTGAGTCATGCTGCTTAGGAGCTCGATCAGTCGTCTTCACCAGTTTGTGAGTCATCTTAGCTATTTTTCTTCTTTTTTTTTTTCACTGATCATCTCGTTTTTTTTAAGGGAGCTAGGGCAAGTGTTCAGTAAGCTGTGTGGAAAGTAAAATGCAAAGTTACGTAAAAAGCTCTGCGTTCCAGAGCAAACGGAGCGCAACCGAGAGCAGCGTTGTTTTATTTCTGCAGAGAAATCGTGCGAATGCAGGAAAGATGAGGGTCTTCCGTGTTCACATCTGTAAGTTCTGACTCTGGATCTCAGCACAACTTTACCCACATTCTGAAGTTTGGAAGTTTGTGCGCACCTCTGTAGTTGAGTACGTGGAAGAGAGAAAGGAATGTGTCCGTCCTGTCGAGATTGAGAGGGGTAAAACGACTCGGACCGAAAACAAGATTCGCAAGTTTGCAAGTTTCGGGGAGTTACTGTGCGTGTTTTGTTACAATGAAGAGCCAGTCTTTCCAGAAGGCTTGCCTCTCTCTCTCTCTCTCTCTCTCTCTCTTTCGGCGGCCGCTGTTCCAGCTGATTGACATTGAGATAACCATGTGTCAAAGCTGCTGTTTTGACTTTCAGGATGCCCTACCTCGACGTTTAATAACACGAACAAAGGCGTTACCACTGAAGCTCGTTTTATGGATTTTAATTAGGCTTAAAAATCTAATTGCAATGTGATATTTTGTCAAGTGTCACATACTGCGATGTTTAACTATTATGCGGACCATTTTTGTATCCGGATATATCTGTCTAGACCAACAAGAAAATAATCGGACAAACAATCTCATTAAGAGGATGTTTGCCAATATTTATCACCTTAAAAGTATTTACAACATTTTGTGTGATTAATCGCGAGGCACTAACCTTAATGTATTTATTCGTGCTTTAAAGATTGAACTAAGCAGATGTCTTCTTCAATTTCGCAATCTCTTCTTCAATCTCTAAAACTCCACATAAGTCTGAATTAAAAGTATGAACAGAGATGAACAGTTTTTTTTTTTCTGTTCAGGTGTTACTTCAGCAGTTCATTAGGTAGCAGGTAGTGTGTGTATGTGTATGTATGTGTATGTATGTGTGTGTGTGTGTGTGTGTGTGTGTGTATGTGTGTGTGTATGTGTGTGTTTGTATGTGTGTGTTTGTATGTGTGTGTGTGTATGTGTGTGTGTGTGTGTGTGTGTGTGTGTATGTGTGTGTATGTGTGTGTATGTGTGTGTATGTGTGTGTATGTGTGTGTATGTGTGTGTATGTGTGTGTATGTGTGTGTATGTGTATGTGTGTGTGTGTGTATGTGTGTGTGTGTGTGTGTGTATGTGTATGTGTGTGTATGTGTGTGTATGTATGTATGTGTGTGTGTATACAGTATGTGTGTGTGTGTGTGTATGTGTGTGTATGTATGTGTGTGTGTTGTACTGTAGCTGCTTTTTTTCCCCGACTCTGTGGATGCAGTCTGTTTTAGATTACCTCATAAAAATACCAGACTGTACAGGTTATTGCCAAATAACGATCCTGTCGTAGCAGAAGCTAAGATTTCGGACTCTTGGCACGGCGAGAAGGACTTTGACCGGTCAGATCAGTCAACTCTAGAAGTGTAACCGAGGAATGAGGGGCAAACAAGCACGGCCGGATGTTGTCTTGATCTTTCTACTGAATAGGATGCCAGTGTCAGCGTGAATAAAACAAACTTTAAACTTATTTCTTTATATTTTAAAACAAACACCCAGAGGCAAAAGACCATTTTTTTCAAATTAATTAGTTGATTAGTTAAATCGGGTGTGCTCCGAGCTAAGAAAACATTTAAATGTTCAAAGCAGATGGTCCAGGGTTGAGAACTGCTGGTTTACCCATTAAAAAAAAAAAAAAAAAAAAAAAATTATATCTTTTAAACTTTAACAATTCATAATAATGCAAGTATAATATGATACAAGTCATGGCAAGGCTGCGAACTTTGACCCTTGCACCTTCATGGGGGAAAAAACAAAAGTGTATTTTTTTTCTTTGTGTTTCAATGAACAGGTCAGTAATTAATGCCAGAGAAAAATGTCGCAGATCAACATTTTTAGTTTGTGTTGTGTATCTCAGAACTCTTGTACTAATATTATATCCACTATATGGCCAAAAGTATGTGGACACCTGAGGATCACACCTCTTAAAAGTGAATTAGCAAAAAAATTTAAAAGCGCACAACCATATAGGCTAAAAAGTTTATTTACGCCAAATCCCAAAAGAATGGACAACATATTAAAGAAGCACATATGGATTTAATCATTCACACAAATCATGTGTCCACAAAGTTTTGGAGGTTCAGTGTAAATTTTACGCATGTGCAACATAAAGGTGCGGAAAGTTATATGCTCAAGCTTTAAAATCCCAACATTCATAAACATGAACATTCCATTTAAAACATGTGGAAATGGCTTGAAGCGAGGTCAGGACTGAACAGGGGTGTTTCAATAAGTCCCAGCCGAGTTCCTGTAATGCAGGACTGGTCTGCGCCAGTTCTGTGAAAGTGCTCTAAAGTATTCGTACTGTTTGATTTTTTTATTTTTTATTTTTTACTCCAATGTTGAACAGCCTTGTCATTTCATCCACACAGCACGGTGTCATTTTACGCTTGGGCTCGATGAAGAATAGTGTGGGAGTGACCGAATCTTGCTGTGGTTAGTGTATAGTCTCTCTGTCCTTGGAGACACACAATGAAACTGACTATCATTGACAGGATGTATGGAGTACACACACATCCCTTTTGAATTAAAAGCTGTTCGTTGGAAGAATAGATGTTTTCATTGCTTTGAAATTCCCTGTGACGTTTTCATACTTTTGAACTACGTTTAAGGAAAAATGACATTTCTTTTGAAAGGGCAGCTGCTGTTAAGCTTATAAATGTTAGATTGTTAGATGGTTCTGGTTTTAAGCAACAGGGTTTATTGGATTAAAAAGACTTTTTTTTTTTTTCTGCTGAAGTTCTTTTTTTTTTTTTTTTTTTGGTCAATTGTCCAATAGTCTAGTTTTCTCCAATAATCAGTTATTAGAAAACATTTCAGCTGGAAATATCTAGTTATATATTAGTAAAAAAAAAAACAAATAGTGTTCATTGAGCCTGGTGGGTGGAGTCATCCTGGAAAAGACCACTCCCATTATCTTATCATAGGATCATACTAATTACGTTTACAGGAACCGTGATATTTTACTAATAATCGGATTTGCAGCCCAATAGGAATAAAAATGCCTAATGTAAGCGTCTCAGTCAGGGCCGTCTGACCCGATCCAGCCTTAATTGGTAAACACTCGATCAGATGGTTTCCATGAAAATTGACAGCTAATTTGCCGTTAGCTTGCGGAAGAGACGCATAAGTCTGTGCGAACTTTACACACAATCATTCATAAACACCATTTCCACATTAAAGGAAATCATCTGGGAGTTATTGCCCCAGTGTACTGTTTTTTTTTTTTTGTTTTTTTTTTAAAGTTTCCCCCTTTTTGTTGTTGTTTTTAATTTTGGTACTTTGTTATTGAGTCAGTACAAAAACATTTCTGATTTTCAAACATCAATATTCCATCAAAATTTTAAGTTACAAAAAAATAATTAAAATGCTAGATAAGAAAAGCACATTATATAAGCCACCCGTTTTCCAGACACAAAAAAAGAAAAAAAAACTAAATAGAAGCTGCTATGTTGTTTCTACAAAAAAAAAAAAAAAAAAAAACAGGTTAAAGTCCTCAGGAGAAGTGTGGGGGTTTCGGCAGGACGTTCAGTAAAACTTTCCTTATAAAACTTGGACGAATTGTACCTGAGACTAAAGCGTCCTCAAAGCATCGTTACACCAAATACAGACTTTGTTTTATTAGTTACTGTTTACTGGTGCTGCATTTTTTTTTTTTTTTTTGGCGCGGCTTCCTTGCTCTACAGTATTTATTTGCGTTGTGCCTTTTTGACTTTTGCACAGTGCTTTAAGTTCAAGTGATTTCCACATGTTTGGGTCATTTGAAGGAGTTCTTGGGGGGCCTGATGGTAGGGATCCAGGCAATCCAGGGGATTATAATGAGAAATTGAGGTAGTTTTATAACTTTCATAATCGTGTTACGATATTCTGCGCAATCAAAAGTCCCAGTTTTGACTTGAACACCTGTCGTAAAATCGACAATCTCTGAACGCATTGAGAAAACGTTGCATGATGACCAAAAAGTTTTTTCAGGTTGTTTAAAAGAGTGTTTGCCCCTGATCATTTTAAGTTAGGAACGAGAGCAGGCTTCTCTCTGGTCTTTCTTCTTACCCATTTCTCCCCCCATGTCTACTAAACTTTCCAGACAGCGTGTCCTAATTCCCCCCTCTTACTTTCCTACTCTCAAGCATGTCTGTCCCATTAAGAAGCCAAAAATGCAATATAACGCCTCATTTAATAGTGCGTTTAGTCGCATCACACAAGCTATGCTTTATGCCTCGTTTGTTTGGACCAGAGTATGAAGTTCTCCGGTAATGACTTGCACAGGCGAGCAGAAGGATCTGGCAGGACCTCGGGCTCAGCTGGGACACAACAGGTGGCGGACAGAGACGCGGGCCCTCAGGAAGAGCTGGAATTCGTGTGCATGGATACCGAGGATGTATTTCTGGATACGGCATTTGGAACAAAAGGCCCTACATGCGCCAGTCTTCCTTTTTTACCTTTCGCAGTGCAGACATTGTCCACACATCATGCCGCTCTGACCCGATTTCAAGGTCATGTTTCAACGCATGCCTCAGTGAGTGCTCATCTCTGCAGGTGGTTTCTGGAAGTTTTTCTACAGATGATAAGGATGAGACACCTCATGGCAGGACAGGAATGTGTGTTGTTTTTTGTTTTGTTTTTTGGTTTCTGTCATAGCCAGGATATATACACTGTTGTCTTTTTTTCATGATGCTGATTGGTGTGTGTGTGTGTGTGTGTGTGTGTGTGTGTGTGCATGCGCAAGGGACAGACAGTGTCCTGAAATAACTGTCGCAGTGTACCCAGCATACTGATAGACGTTATACTGCTGCGTTTATGTTGCGCTATGGGACGGCCAGCTCTTTGTTAAGACCGCAGTAAAGTTTTTTTTTCCCTGCTCTGTGAGATTTCTCGGTGGTTTTCGTGTAGTGAATGTCAAACCAAAAAAATGCTAATTGGAGTCTGTACGGAGGCTGCGGCTTTAATTGGGGGAAACTTCATCGCGCCGCACGCGAAGGGCTTCAGAATAGCACTCGCTTAATCGCTGTCTTGTAAAGAATGCATGTGGAGAGCTCGTAAATAAAAGCAATTAAAGTGAACATGAGGAGCCACCATGGTTGGATCATCTGAATGTGCAATTGATTCGGTCCGATGTCGATCAATTCTCTGTAAGAGGACGCTTTCTATTAGAGACGTAAGGGGAAAAATCGATTCAGTGATGCATCGTGTTTCCTGTGTGTGGCGATTCATGTATCGCCACACTGACTCCAGAATTGATTTTTTATTTATTTATTTTTTTTTAACATAGATTTAATTTATATACTTATATAATCCTGCACTCTAAACTTTTCACAGCACAGCATCCTGTATGGTAGGAGTGATTTAGTTTTAGAACTAGTTAATGAAATCTGAAAAAGAAAATGTAATGTAGAATCGTGATATTTAGAAAATCATGATACTTATACTGTATAATCGCTATACACATTGAATCGGCACCTAGGTATTGTGATATTATTGTATCAGGAATCAATTCTAAATTTGAAAACTGACCCAACGATTTAGCTGTTGCATAATGGATTAAATCACACAGCTGTAGTTGTTTATTTCTGAGAGTAAGTGTTTTCTGTAAGGTGTCTCCAGTACCAGTGATTTGTAACCATGTAAAAATCTTAAATTTATCTTTAAAATCTTTAAATTATGCCGAATAAGAAGAATCTAAGAAGTTGTCCAGAAATTTGAGGTGGTACCAGTCACCATGCTTCATCACCGCACCTTGTCCTTGATTAGTTTCCACACTCTTGTGTCTCATTCCATCATACCATCATCCTGCTTGGGAGACAACGTAGGATAACTCTGTCCCAAGACATGCGTAAAACAATAGAAGGTTTCTTCCGGTCAGTTAAGGGTCAGTAAACAGGAAGTTGGGGAGGTTGTTGAGAGAGGTGCGGTGCAATTCCAGCGAGGCAGCAGAGGAGCCTTTAGCCTCTCGTCTGTCTCCGTTTGTCTTTAGGATATTATAACCTGTTAGGCCGCTACGCAGGTCAGTGAGGTCACGGATTCACAGCGGGGCTTCTCTGCGCTCTGTTCAGTTCAGCATGCTCGGAACGTTGTCCCTGCTCCTTGTGTTTATTTTATTATTTTTTAACAAACGTTGAGTAAATCTAGTAAGACTGCAGGGAAACATCATCGTATTCCTGATTCTTGCTCATCGACTAAACAGCAGAGCTTTTTGGCCAGCGCACTTGGGAGTCATGTGGCTCTGAGTAACGTGTTTGGCAGGATCTTGACGAAAGCCACAGCTTTACTCCGAGCCATTATTGCTGTGATTGATTCAGAAAACTGTCAAATAAATAGATTTACAGAAGCACTTTAATATATTGAACTAAACTTTCTCAGTGGACCAAAGCAAAGATTGTTGTTTTAATTCCTACATTCAGGTTGCCATACATGATGAATATTGTTTTGTTTTTTTTGTTTGTTTGTTTGTTTTGTTTTGTTTTTTTCTCCACCCTCCTGCAAGCTCAAGTAATGTTATGGTGTTCGTATCGCAGGGTTTTTCATAAACATCCCCTCATTTTAGACAGCTCCAGACATCGCAAACAGTAATTTAAGTGCTATTTTTCTTCCATCAAGAGTCCAGACCACTCTCATTATCATCTTCTTTCCCTTCACTAAGAGCCATCTGCGCAAATGTGAGATTGCATGGGTTATTCAAAAAAAAAGGAAAAAAGAAAGAACAGAATTATGCTATTTTTGTCTTATTTACGATCCCATTCTCTTTCTGTCTCTCGTGTTCCTGTCTTTCAGACTCGACCATGACCTCGGAAACAACTTTAGTATCTGTTAGATAGGCTGTTTCTGGTTTTGTTGAATGTCGGCAGGGTGGTGGAGGTGGTGTCTTGTGATCTATGTTTGTCTTTTGTACTAAAATAGAAAATTATCTGGTGTAATGTTGACATTTTTCCTATAATTGATCCACCTGTGGCCTGGTTAAGATTGGACAAAAATGATTAAGTTATGTATCGGGATTCTTGTGTTTAAATAAATAAATAAATAAATAAATAAATAGAATCTGGATGTTTATAAAATCATTCTTTCTTTAAGTTTTTTTCAGTTTTTTGTTTTTTTTTAAACTATGATTCATCAAGGTATACAAAAAAAATCCATAATGGAAGAATTATTAAAAGAAACCTGCTGATTTTCCTCTTCAATAAATGCGCTGTTTAAAGCTTAAGGCTAAAGACTGTTTACTCTTTAAATGCTGTATTTATAGTTAAATATTCAGTTAAGCTACGGTAGTTAGTTACCCCTTTTATTTGTCATGTATACATTACTGCACAGGGATGAACCAGAGCTGTAACACACTGAGCTGCCACTGCCACTAAACTGGGAAGTGGAGATGCAGGGGATTCTGTCACATCGTACTGATTATGATGTAGTGTTATATTGGAGCTATGCCAGTCTTGCGGAAACCATACAGAATTTCACTGAACAAATCAAAGTCCTTTCTTTTTTTTTTTTCTTGAGTATAACTGGCAGCACACGATCTGAGGAGGTCAGAACAGCCAGTACTGTAAGCTACTTTAGCTAATAGACTGTTATGAACACACTTCATATTTCAACTAATCTGCCAAGCGGTTTTAACAAAGACTCAATTGCAAGAATTACAATAATTCTCCAATTGATGAATATCAATAAATCTGTCCTTTGTGCATTAATGACTGTGTTGGCAAGCTAAGATCCTAAATAAAACATTTAGAATGACTTCATGGACACATGACTAATTTCATTTACTGGCACTATGAATGTTTATCGCTTGTCTTAGCTATGTCTCAACTACTAGATATCTCTCTCTATATACATATGTATACTGTATGTCCTTTTCTCATACAGCTAAAACTCTTTAAAAGAAAAAGATGTACATGTCTGATCTATTGATCAGCACAAGTTTGTGTCCTTGGCTACAAATGTCTCCAAGCAATTTCCAATCCCCTCCACCAGAAGCCCATTTGATTTCCTTGCCATGTCCTCGCAGACAAAGGGTCATGCTTCAAGCCTTAGACACAGTCATAAGCCCTTATTCGGCTTGCCTTTTGCTGCACAGTTGAGCTCATGCGGTTTTCATTATGGCAGTGAGAGGATCTGCTTGAAAGAGCGATGCTTCGTATGCTAGGAGGAAATACGTTTTGAAGGAGTCAGCTTTGGAGAAATTGGGCGCGATGTCATCTGTCATGCTAGGCCCGAGGCCAGCTGGCAACAGCAGCTTGCTGCAACTATAACCAAAGGACCTTTTTAAAGCCTGCATGGTAATTAATAAGAGACCGTAATGAGGCCTGTCTCTATAGCTGATAAGTTGATGATGGAAAGATGATGATTTTAAGGGACAGCGCTACCACAGTAGCTGGGTTGCATGGGGACATCTCGAGACTTCCCGTGTAGCTGATGTGTAATTGATATTTTTATTTCTCTCAGCCAGACCCAAGAAAAAATGTACTGTCTAGCCAAAAAATTATTCGACATTTTAAAAAGGACAAATTATTGGGCTGCAGCAAGCAAAGAAAACAACTAAGGAGATTAGAAATTACTACAACTGGATTAAGAACCCTTCAACTCATTATAAAAACCTGGATGGATAGTGCTGAATCGTCAACTTTGTGGAAAAAATGTGGTTAAAAAAATATACAGTTAAAACCATATCTATGATTAATAGTGAAAGTATGAGTATTTCCATACACACACAGTGTGATGAGAACTTACAGGATTGAGACTAGACGGATGCATGTCCATAAGAAAAACATTTGTTAGTGAGACTCTTGAATTTGCTAGACAGCATAAAGATAGGACTTTGGAGCGATGAAGAAAGTTCATGGGGTGTGATGAGTCCAGACTGACCCTATTCCGGAGCGATGGGGTCATCAGGGTAAAAAAGGAAACACGTGGGCCCATAATGCATAGTGGCTACTGTACAAGTCTCTGGAGGCAGTGTTATGACCTGGGGTTACTTCAGTGGGTCAGGTCTGGAAGGTCAGGTCAGGTCAGGTCAGGTCAGGTCTGGGCTCTGCAACATTGTGTGGCAATAAAATGAAGTCAGCTGACAACCTGAATGTAATGAATGACCAGGTTATGATGTCATGGAGTTTTTTTCCCCTGATGTCATGGGTATATTCCAGGTCTCTTAATTGCGGTTCTCTCATAAGGAATCATTTTCACACATAAACTGGACACCACATTGTGTGCTGTAGTCAAAGACAAAGGACGTTGAATAAAAATTGAATAAGACTTTTTTTGGCCAGGTAGTGTAGCTGGCAGTGTGGGATAAACCTAGTGCTCTCCGACCCGCCGTGATGCATCTTTAACCTTGTTTTTATTGGTGATGGCTTGGCAATTGGTGATATTACAGGTGACTTAGAGATACTGTAGCTGGGTTAGTGGATTCCCTCTGTAGCTTCTAGCTCTCTGTAATACTACTTGCAGGTAACTCTGTTGGTGGTGGTGTAACAATTGATAATACTGCTCTAAGATAGTCTCGAAAGTCAGGATTTACACAGTTAAGGTGCACAGCTTGGTGTCACTTCTGTCTCTGAAATGGACGGACCAGCTACACTTAGTCCTGTAGGTTGCCTCAGTCTATTTTATCTCTCTGTTTTAACTTGGGAAAGTGCGTCAGGTGATCTGGTCGAGCATGATATGGGAGTACACTCGGTTTGGGATGCGAGTCCATCACAATGCACGCACACATTCACAGTTTAGGGAAACTTGAAGAACCTGGAGGGAAACCCACATAAACACAGGAAGAAGTTACAAAACACTACACTGGTGATGATAAACCAGGGATTGTTGAGCTGTGAGGAAGCAAGCCGTCACCATCCCTCCTACTTTGTTTATTGGCCTAGGGGAAAAAAATCCATCCATCTGCTGCTGACCAGACAGTATCAAGACCAGCGCGGTAAGAAAAAAAAAGGCCTTCACAGCTCATCCTCCTAGACAAGTCAATGGTTCCTGGATTCAGATCTCCAACCTGACACTTGCATCATTTTGTCTATTGATCTTGAGCAACAGTCACATCTAAAACCCGGACAGGTTTGAAGCAATGCTGTTGAGCAAAATGTTTTCTTATTTTACTTTTTTTTTATCTTTCTACTAAAACAAACAATTTCTCTGTTCTGTATCTGTTAATTGTATTCTGGCTGACAAAGTTTTTCATGGAGAAATGCAAAATGCCTAGTAATGGATATGGCAGAAGCATTTATAATAAATCCAGGCGAAACTGCATGCTTGTCAAAACGGAGCACCCTTATAATTTGTCAGCCAAGTCAAATAATGAAACAGGCTCTGAAGAATGTCCTGTTCTGTTCTTTTCGTCTCTATTATTTACATATCCTTAATCCTTACATCTTCATTTATCATTTTAACTGATGTGTCTTGGTCTTGATATTTTGTCCCAGGCCAATTACACCCCCTCCTCCTTTTTTCCCTTAGGTGAAAACTAAGGACACATGCTTCAATCACATTCATACTTCAATCTGATGATAAAATTGGAGAGTAAGGGAGTTGGAAAGTAGGGATAATGAAAGTCCGGCAAAAACATGTTTTCATGGGGGGAGGTTTGGTTATTTTTTTTCGGTTGATGAGGCAGTAGGGGAGCATGGATTCTGGAAGGTCAGCTGGCTAAGCATCTGTTTGGGAGGGATTAAGAGTTTGGTCATTTTGCCGGGGGATTGTGAGGTCAGAGAACTGAGGCATGTAAATACCACTCATTAGGTGCCAATTAGGTGCCCAGTGGACCTCAAGCTCATTATTGACACATTGGATTATGGATGGAAATGGCAAGTTTGTCTATAAAGTCTAAATCCAAGAGTGCTACAAAATGCCCTCATAGGATTTATTTATGATCATTTAACAGTTAAAAAAAAAAAAAAAAGTCTGGCAAAACATGGTTAAAAACACCGACATAATGAAATCCATTACTTTTAGATGAAACGCTCCAATCTGTTTTTCAGTTCTGTAATCATCCCTGATGCCATCTGTTGAAGCTAAAATCACAATCTTATTCTTTTGGCCTGTTTTCACACCCAAAGCTCATGGTACGAGGATAAAACCCAGCCTAATTGTGGGGTCTCCTTGCTTTAATTGCAATACATATTAAAAATGCATTTAGTAGTAAACAATTGTTGATTACTTCATTTCTGCTTGGTAACACACATCAAACAGCTTATTGCTTTAAACTAAAATCTTTAGAGAGTTTTGTATTGGCCGTTTCATTTGATCATCACGTCCTCCTAATTGCAGACAGACTAATCATCTTTAGTCTCAGGGGAATGACCCTAAATGAGTCGCCGTACTAATTCCTGCCACCTGGCCGACCGATCGATACTCTCTAATCATCATTTTTTGCCTTACCCATTTCCCTTCTTCCTCCCCTCCTTGTCTCTCCGTTACAAGATCATTTAGTTTCATTTTGAAGGAGACCTATCCTACCCCTTATATAGTCTAATATAAACCTAATCACATGGCACTATAGATACAGACATTGATTTTCCACAACCATTACATGAGCTAATCAATGTTGCACAAAGGAAGATATGAACAGATATCATCAACAGTATCTTATTCACTAATGCTTATTTGAAGGTGGTTGGGTGTATTGTCATTAAGAGCTTCTCATTCGATGCTAAAGGTGCCTTGAAATCTTAAACACATTTTCTGAGAAGAATAATTATCAGTTAGGCATTATGTGTGAGAATGATTCCCCATGCTCCCAGTTCCCCTCTTGCCCAATCTAAGAGCTGGGATATGCTTGTGCCATCAGGAAAGAAAACCTCCATAGATGTAGTAATCTGGTCATTCATTACAGTCAGGTCATTAGCTGACGTAATTTTATTGCCACATAACGTTGCTGAGACTGGACCTGAGCAACTAAAGCAACCCCAGATCATAACCCCAGCCTCCAGAGGCTTGTACAGTGTATTCATGATGGATGCATCGCTTCATGCTCTTTCCTTCTTACCCTGACGCACCATTGCTCTGGAATAGGATCAGTCTGGACTCATGACGGACCACATGACCTTTTTTTTTTTTTTTTTGCTTTTTCTTTATGCTTCCTAACAAACCAAAATCTTAATCTGCCTAATTTTTGCAGTTCATGGTGGTCCAACCATTTATATTAAGACACTAGTTTTTTTTTTCTTCTTTTTTTTCCTAAATGCATCACCCATTCATAGTTTGAACGCAAAGTGTTGGGCAGAATGGTGGTACAACTCAAACCTTATCACAGATGCATGAAGTGTCTAGTCTCTTTAACCAGCGATGCTAGTTGCTCAAAATCAGAGCAGTCTCACCTAAGAGCGTAAGAGCAATTACCTTCTTAAAAAGAAAATGTCATTTCATATTGGGAGTCGGAATAGAAAGGTACAAGGCCTGGAACGTTTTCGCAGTGAATTTAAAAGTGGGGATTACAGACATGTTCCCTCCATGTAAAAAGCTCTCTCTTTTAAATCCTTTCCATTCGGAGTCAAGAATGCGTGTACTCCATACATCCTGACAATGAGAGTTTCACGGTGTCTCTCCAAGGACAAAAGGCTGCACAGTAATCTGTTTATATAACAGGGTCCACTACATCCTTATGCATCATGGGGCTCATTGTTTAAGAACTTTTGGTTCACGATAGAGACAATCGAATTGATTAGTTGTCCGAGAGACTACATCTGAAAAGATGGATCACATATTATTTCTTTGATTGTGTAAAAACATTTGTGTGTAAACCTCTTGCACAGTTGATTTATGCAAAAATGATTAAGCTATCATCAGATGAGTTCATGTGCTAGGGCTTTATATACGCTTTATTCGATATACCTGTATAACCTTGTTAGTGAAATATATATCAACAAGCTAGTTCTTCCTTACCCAATATATATATATAAAATATAAATGAATAAATAAACCCAGTGCACTTGACCTTTTTTAGTTGGATGCAAGAATTGTACTAATTATTAATCAGAGTAATGCTATAGTAATGTTAACAAATGCAGCTGTATAACGTTTTTTGGACAATGTCTGACCATGTACTGCACAACTCTGTAGTTTAATGAGGCTGTTATCTTTTAAGAAATGTTACGGTGAAGTGCTTCCTGGTTCCCAAACTCAGCAAAACCAGTGCCAGTGATAGCAGCAGCAGGAAGCAAAGGAAAAACAAAAGGTTACAACTCCAGTATCCTGTATAACTCTGATACTGTAAGTATAAAACGTATCATGCATGATTGTGTAATTACGAGCTCGTACTAGAAGGCTAGAAAGCCACTAGAGAATTAGAGGTTGTACAGTTGTGCTGAATATCTTTATTAGCAGTGACAGATGGTTAGTATAAATAACAGGTGTAAAAAAATAGTTTTAAATTCTTACTGGTACTACTGTACAGTACAGGTATGTAGCGAAAAGGTGAGGAGAAGGTGCTGGATGTTCCTGAGAAACTTACGGGATTAATGTCCTATTTTCACATATTCCATTAAGTTTGGGTTGAATACCAAATTTCATAAAATAGAAAGTTAGTGAACTAGGTAGGTTGTATAATCCCTAGTTCCACACAGAAAAGGATTCAGCCTTGTGTTAGAAGCTATTTAGCTGTGAACAAAATAACAAGTTCAGAGGCGATTTGGAACGACCTTTACCCCTATCTGACCTATGCGGTTTGACTCGTGGTGAGATGCGGTGTTGGGCACCGTGAGCCCTCGCGAGTAACTGCCTGAGGTTCCGCCAAGTTCTGCAAAGTTTGCGAGCTTCCGCGAGGACAGACAAAAATTAAACGTTTAATTTTTCGCGCGGAAAGATGGAAACCTAATCACAGCGCCAAAACTCGCGGTGAATCATGATGAGCCGTACTTACAGCCACCGCACGAAACTGCGTAGGTGAGATGGGGGTATTAGAAGTTAAATTACCAAAGAGACTAAGTGTTGTTGAAGCTGACACAATGTTATCAAATACTGAAAGTGTTTTTGTCACTGAGTTGGAATTGATGTTTTTGGCAGACAACCAGTACTGGTTACCGTACCAACATACTTTCCCCCATGCTGCAACCGACAGTTAGTGTAATTAACCATGATAATGTAATAACAATGTAATTAACGGTTGTTAGAACATGTTAAACATCCCAGTGCCAACACTATCATCATATACAAAATTATACACCTGTTAGTTCCGTTCAAGTAATCTGATTGGACGAGAGACATTCTACAAGTCTCATGCTCTCATAGAATGTCTCTCGTCCAATCCGATAACTTGGTCGGAATTAACCGGTGTATAATTTTGTAAATGATTACAGTGTTTAATCGAGTGAGTTGTTACAAAGCCATCGTCTGGGCACCTCTGTCTCTCGTGTACCTGTGATGGAGATCATTCGGCACCGGGACCTTCACGGACATATGTATCCATGTTGGGTCTAATGAAGCGTGGCATCTATAATTGTACCTCAGTGCCGCTCTTGTACTTGTTTCTTCTGCTTTGTTGCTGCCTCCAGCCTTTCAGACCGTCTGTCCAGCACCACCTGCTTCTGAAAAGCTGAGGTCTGGTCATTCCTTTTTATGGTCGAATCGCCTCCTCGGCCATCATGTGATCATTACTGTTCCTGTATAAAAGATACCTGATGAATGATGACATTTTATTTAGTTTGACAAACTCACTGTTGGTTTCTCAAAATGGTTCTCGGGCCATGCCGTCCTGCAGAGTGTGAGTTTCTTCCTGATCTAGGGAACATTAGGGAACTTGTATTTGTGTCCCTGGCTATAACCGCCACGTTTACCATGTCTCTAAGAGTTTATATCCGGTGTTTAACGGATGTTTAATGTGATTATCATCATTTTTCCACGACTCGAGAACCATGCTATATTGCTATGCTATTGTCTTACTTCAGGCGTGTAAGCGTGTAAGCAGGAGTGTTTCTGATTGTTCTGGAACCTTTTCCTTCCTGGTTTTGTAAGCCGACTCCCCGCAGAGTGTCCTCACAGCTCCGGAGTCATGAGCTATTTGTGAGAAAGTATCCATGTTCTTATTTATTTATTTACTTTTTTTTGACGTTTTTTTATTTCCTGTGAGGAATGCAACTCAGTTGGCCCTCTGGCTCCAGCCATCAGCTTTTCAGATGAAATGTTGATGAGTGGTTTCTTTTGAAAGTCCATGTTGATTATCAGCTACAGAGCGTCGTGCTGAATGTTTCTTGAGAGAGAGACCGATCCAAGAGACCGGTTCCCATGCCAAGCCTCCAAGCTGTCTACAGTACCGCATTACTCAATAGTGCTTTAGAGCGGCTTAAATTGCCGAGCCAAGTATATGTCACGTACAGTCTCCACTTCCACATCCCTGAATAATGTTTCAGAAGTAGGTTTGAAGGAGAAGTGAGAGCGACTTGTTACGAAAACCTCGTAAAGGATATAGAAATGAGCTTTCCACTAATCACATTATTTTTAATCACTTGTTTTTCATTTTAAAGCAAAGATCCAACCCAGACAATCAATAGTTTGTTATCGATTTAATAGAGCAGTTATTTTATGATTAAATTGTGTTAACTTTATTTAGTTGAAACCTTTTCCAACATGTTCTAGTTACACTTTGGGCCACAGAGATAAAACACGAGATATAGCACCGACTAACAAGTCGCTTAAACACAGGGATGGGACTCGCCAGTGACCACCTGATACACCTGATATTACCATACCCAGGTACGGTTGACTAATGTTGCGAAGTATCACAATTTAATAAAAATCTCGATTGGGTATTACATTTTATTTTTTTAATTTTGTGACAATTTTAAGATTGTCATAACCCTAAAGTTGTATACCTTACAGTAGCTTTATTTGGCAGTTTCACAACTAAACTGCACACAATCAATTTAATATAGTATATTTATTATAAAATTAGTTGTCTTGCTTTAAAACAAAGCCAGGCATTTAAATAATACAATATAACTTTGAATGCAAGAGTTTAACATTTAACTTAAATTGAACCAAAACCTTTATTTTTCCTGAGCAACACGCAGAGCAACTCCGTCATCTGCCATAATTATTGTTTCTAAAAAACTTCACTTTAGCAAATGATTCCCTTTTACAACACAGAGTGCCAGTGTGGGAATAGTTCAGAGTTTACCGCCTGTAAGATTATAAAGAAACGCCAATGATTTATCGTGTGATTAATAATTTGTAACGTAATTTGCGCTCACAGTGTTTTGAGGCTGGTGAAACCTGTGCAGCCTGTGAGACTAATTCTCTCGACTCGCAGAGTTTGGAGAAATCATTAAGGCTTTTTAATGCGCACAGCTTTTGATAATGAAACGCCATAAAAGTCTTTAGCAAGGAATAGGTTAAGCCCAACGTGATCAGCTGAAAAAAACAGACATATTCCGGTCACTTTCTGATCGCTCAACAGCCTAACACACATGATCTATAATTCCTTTTATTCATTATCACCCAAATGAGGATGGGTTCCCTGTTGTCTGGTTACTCCTGAGGTTTCTTCCTATTGCTATCTCAGGGAGTTTTTCCTTGCCACTGTCGCCAACACCCTTGGTCATCAGGGACAATATCATTATTATATATACACACTTCCATAATTTTTCTTTTCATTTTGTGGAGCTGCTTAATGATCATTGTTAAAGGCGCTGTATAAATAAAATTGAGCTAAAAAAAAATCTTTTTAATTGGTCGCCCGGTGCATCTCTAATATAAATGTGATAGATTTTGGAGTAAATGTGGCGATTTATGAAGCGGCACAAAAGAATCGCGATTCATAACCCATGATTCGTGAATCGTGAGACCAATATTTTAACACACATTTTACTGTTTCAACTTGGACTATTTCTTTAATAGGGAACAGCATGTGCGTCCTTATGTAACCTCATCCAGACATAGTTGTTGGAACCAGGACACTCTTGAGAAGAAGTGTTGTGATTATTGTAATCACTAAATGCATATATTATTTATAAAAGTGTTCCATGTTCAGGCTGTTCAGCATCAACTGCACTGATTATAGACTATAAACTGCAACCACAACGCACTACTGTTCTTCACACAGTGCGTTTTAAAATGATCTTCCTGTTGGTATGGGGACGTAAACAGTCATCACATTAGGGCTGAATGAGGGCGGTCTGTCCAGCGCAGGTCCCTGCGATGTCACTTTCTCTCCTCTGAGTCTCTAATTAATGGCCATACGAGCGCTTTTGTTGTCACTTATCTCTCAGCAGCACCAGGCGCCGCTGAGCAGCTCAAGCCCTGTGGGGACCATCATTACACTGCATGTACTCCTGGAAAAAACTTCGGTGGATTTATAGAAAGCTCCGAGCCAGACAGCTCCGCCCTGTCAAGGCAGTTGCAACTGGGACACCGTGAGCTCGAATTAATAAAACAAGATCTTCATGTACTAGATACAGCAATCAGGCAGTATTCACCCTGCAGAGCTCTTCTTCTTCTTCTTTTTCTTCTTTTTGTCACTTTTGTCTTACGGCATTCCTGAGTCATATACTGTAGGGACAGATTACTGACCATATGAGTCACTAAGAGAGCCCCTTAAATAAGGATTTCAGGGCTATAATTAGGCCATTATGGTCTCCCAAATATGAGGCAATGAGGCCAATGTAACAGAATCGCCAGTAAATTTAAAAAAGTTATTGGCGTGTAGGTATACATTTTTTTTTTTATCCAGAATGTGATAACTGGTTCTGGCTGTTGGTTTCTTGAGCTGAATAAGCAGAAACACGGATAAGCATAAACCATAAAGATAATTGAATAGGTTGGATTGAATCATTGAGTCGGATTTTGTGAAAGAGCTGCAATTTGATGATTTGGTGGTACTCGTATACTCATGCAGTAATAAGCCTGAGCGAGGCATGGTGGTTCAAGGGAAGGGATTTACTACTTGCAAAGGATTTACTACTCGATCCATGGAGCGAAACCAGGGGTCTTCAGTTTTATATGTAAAGGGCCAACATGACTCCAAGCTTTCATTACAGCCAACGGCTTTCTTAGATGATTGATTGGAGACTAAGCTGAACTAATTAAACAAACAGAATCATATACACTGTTCAGACATTACATTAACACACAGCTTGTGTCCCACAGAAAAGCCGAAGCAGCACAAATCCGCACATCCTGGTGCCACAAACCACAGCAACCGCCACCTCCAGAGGTCTTGTGCAGTCATGCCCTGAGGAACCAGAGCTGCCCTGTTGTGAGAACCTACACAACACTAGGCATAATGTTTTTCATTTTAATGTTGTTACTGATTTGTGTATGGTTCCTGGTTAGTTGGAATTAAAGCTTCTAGCCACAACAGGCCTTCTTGGATAAACCTGAAGACCTCTGAGCCAGCCTATCACCTTGCATACTTGTCCAAACAAACAGAGCCGTCTCTCATCGAATAGGTTGAACTCGTAGTCTGTAGTATATACAAGCCACGGCATCGAGTAACTCGTAGCACACTTGTATCTTTTTGGCTCTGCAGACATTATACAGCTGTCGGTACAAATCTCCCTGATTATGGATGCGAGTTTGCTTCACAGTAATGCTTGGCCAAGCACTATTCACATGACATATGGTACACAACGTAAGTGACGAAGTGCAATTAAAGTGTAAGGCACTCTATGTTCATTGATTTTTGTAATGCATGTGGGAGTAGAAAAAGACTAACAAGCAACCACCATTTCTTTTAAAAAATCTAATTTGTGATTCAATTTCTGCATTCTGTGACTGGTCTTACATAAAGATAAAAAAAAAAACAGTCTTGCTTTTTTCTGTGTGTAATCTCACCTGCATGGTTTAAAAGTGATACTGTTATCATGAAAGATTTTCCTGTGCTTATTCCAGGATATTAGTCATAACATAACCTCCTTATACTGTACTTAGTACTGTTTAATTTTATAGCATATAATTGCAAAGAGTAATGATCCATAATCTCACTCAGTTGGGTCACTTTTTAATCTGGTCCCTATTCAGGGATTCCTTCCTCTCATTTCTGCTCATTATTAGGAACCTAAATCTACAGCCACATTTCTGTAAAGCTGCTTTATAACAATAACTATTGCCGTACAGATAAAACTGAACCGAAGGGCTCTCCCAGAGGCAGATATAATTGCCCGGGCTGCATAAAATCTCCTGTTTATGCATCGATTGATGGCAGACTCTTTGCTTTGTCACTCCTTCGTGTCTGACTATGTGGAGAAAAATGGATTTGTGTAGTTGGGCTAAGGGCCCTGGGGCTGGTTAAAGGAAAGAATCGCAGAGTGTTAAACATCATGATCTGGTCCTGACAGCGAGCACAGGATTCTGCCGCCTCATAAACCCGACTCTTCCGTTTTAGATCCGGTCCGCCCGATCCATTAGAACCTTTTTATTTTCAGTACTTTAAAAAAAAAAAATTTTTTAAACCTCTGAAACAGTGTGATGTCAGCTGTCAGAGATTCCATGCCGTCTTTGCTACAGGGTCAGTATCCGCAGTATACGGCCCTCCTCGGCGAGTCGCTCTGGAAGGAAAGGCCAGATGTGCAGAGATGAGACGATTTCACAGAGCTGCTGGAAGACTGTTTAAGTCGGTCACATCGATGCAGCGCTGCATAGCAGGGCGAATGCATTTTACACACAAGCGTATAACTCGCACGGACAAGCCTGATGCGGTTTCCCACTGATTACTTAAGGGGTGCTCTGGACAAATAACCCTACTGAAAAATGTATTATTTCTCTCCCCGTCTGTCCTCTTCAATACCAGAAGTTGTCAGAATGGTGAAAGTGAATACAAAAATGCACTTTAACTGCATCATAGCAGGGCTCAAAGTACCCAGAAAGAAAAAAGTATCCGGTTGTGTTGGTGAAAACCCCAAATCTAATTGAACTTTAGTCAAAATTTGAAAAGTAAGTAAGAGACTTACTTGTCCAGCTTGGCCCATTTTCTTTTTTTTTTTTTCTTTTTTCTTTTTTCTTTTTAAACCCGCGAGGTGCATTTTAAGTTTGTCAATAAAAAATGTATTTAGTCTTGATTGATACCAATACTAAATGTTTTGTCTGAGGTATTTGAAGATCACAAATACCAAATGGGGAGCCTGCTTTCCTGCGTTTGTGTATTGACATTGTGTGTGTGTTTGTGTGTGTGTGTGTGTGTGTGTGTGTGTGTGTGAAACTCAAATCTGTGTCTCTCAAGCAGAGGCAAAACAATGAAAGCTTTGTTCATGGCCTCCAAGGCTTTACTTTGTTTGCTGTGCACTTTTGTAAATGTTCAGGAATGTTCGACCATGGCCTGCAGCAGAGGAAGTGGAGGAAGTGAAGGAAGTGGCCTACCGCTTTATATAAAGCATTAGTGTTTATCAATAAGTGTGCTCGAGGAGGAGAAATGATTTCTACACACAATGCCATTCCCCTTTTGCTGAATCCGGTATGTCTCGCAGTGAGCCAAAGGGATTTTAATAGCTGGTGTGTGTGTGTGTGTGCGACTTTGAGTTATTCCTCACTACCTCCTGCCTCATTTTGACTAGTGTGCTACCTCGTAGGTCAAGCGTAGCGTGAAGGCGAGTTAACTTCGAACTAAACAAACCTGTATGTTTTTATTGCACGAAGCTACAACATCATCAAGCCTTCCTTCTGGATGGTCGTTACTGAAATTAAGAACTGAATAATAAAAAGCGCACGAACACAAACACACACACACACACACACACAGGTATTGTACCAATGCGACGTGTCCTCACAAGATAGGAGATAAGATGGAATAAAACAGCGAAGCGAAAGCGATTTACTGGTTGATAAAAACGAGTTGTCAGACAACAATCAAAAGAAAAAAGGGTGTAACCAAAAACAACACAATCCTCGTTTATCTATGGTTGCTTTGAGGTAAGTCAATTCTTAAAAGTCTAACAAGCACTAAACACTATCCCTGCATTACTCCCTATACTGTATGTATACCGCCGCCTGACCCGTTTAACGACGGTGAATCCTTGTGTTGTAACGCTCCGAGTAGTAAAGCCTTTTGAAAGATGTTTGCTGAATAACAATAAATCATTAGAGACACTGTTATTATAATCAACAATCAAGCCATGTGAGGCAGCCTGAACTGTAGCACAGTTACAATTACCTCCCTAGCACTGATTTTTACTGCAGCATCACCACTTTTCTATTCATTTATAGTTACATTTAATATTGTTGAAAGTCTGCAAATTTTCTGTTATTCCTTACATTATCATAACTTCCATTTATTATTTTTTTGTTCTCTAAAATGCTAAGGTGGCTAACGTTAACTTGTATGTTAACATTACTTTGTATTTGATTGAAATCGGTTATCCATGCCCGACACAACGGCGCCGCACGTCAACCCCTACGTTTCGTGTGGTAAACTACAGCGATTCCAGTTAGCCAGGTAGCTAAAGTAATGCATTACAGACAGCTAGCGATTAAACGCCTGCAACGCAGCTGATACTCAATGCATAATTTCATGGTTTAATGAAATTTTTTCTGACAAGTTACATAAAGATTCACCCCTCATCCCTTCACAGTTGTAAAGAATAGGAAATCTTTATTTATAGGGATGCACCGAAATGAAATTTTTGGCCGAAGCCGAATAATAATGAAATGCTTGGCCGAAGGCCGAATACCGAACGCGGTGTTTCGCATTTTTTTCCATTTATTTTTCCAATTTATATTAATTATTTATTAAATAGTAAAAATTTGCTTTTTACTATTTTGTGTTGCTTTTTAGGAAAATAAATCAAATAACAAAAATAATTTATTTAACACTGAACATTTTTTTTAACATTCCAGCAGATATTATACAAACAAAGCACAATATAACTTAAAATAAATAAATTAGTAAAATAAAATAATATTTTTATTTGGCCATCTTTGAAGCCCCCCTTCTTGAATAGCCTATGTTAGGCCCATAACTGACTGCTGAAAGAATGTAACTCTGTATGTCTACAACAACAAATGTGCATTAAATAGTGCAAAAAAATGTGGATTTGCTGCTGCTGTTGCCGTAGCCGCCGCCATGTCTTTCTCGTACTCTGCATGATGTTCGGGGTGTCTTGATTTTAAGTGATAAATTAAACTTACGTGCTGTACGTTTTTCCCTCTAAACAATTCAGCAGAACAGTGTCTGCAAACGGCCGTTTTTGCCTCTTTCTCTGACACTTTAAAGTGCTTCCACACTGCTGACATGTTTGCTGCATAAAGCGCGCAAAATTTATTCGGCCTTTTTACTTATTATAATAATTTCGATTGCCGAACATTCGGTGCATCCCTATTTATTTATTTATTTTTTATTTTTTTGCAACAGGCTGCAAACATGTTTTAATATTTTATAAAGGTGGACATTTTAACATTGGGCTCCAAGGGGATTGACACTTTCGGACACATTTGATCCCAGTGGTCATTTGAGGAATTGCATTTTTTGGGACTAACCCTAGGTCTTTGTTTAGAACTGGAGGCAGAGCTAAGCAGCAAGCCTTTATACGGAATTAGTTTTGATCATTATAAATATGGAAAATAAAAAACAAAAGTTTTAAAAGTTACATTTTTAAAATCTTGTATACGTTCGCTGGAAACCCATCTGAATGTCTAAAAATGGCAACAACAAAAAAACTATTGCATAACGGGTTCCCTTTAAATAAATGTGGAAGCATGGTTCGGACATAGACATTGCTTTTTTGTATAATGATATGAGTATAGAGCCCGACTGCATGACATGGATGTGCTTTAGCAACCAGCTTAAATAAATCAAGAGATTTTTAGATTTTTGTCAATAGCTCATTCTTTTTTCCCCTGTTTCTGTTTATATCCACTTTTCTTTTTTCGTTTAGAGCATTGTTGGTCTGCTCCTGTCCCTGGGGTTCGCTGCGCTCAACTGCTCTCTCTGTAATTTTTTCTGCCTTAACAGATCCTGTAGGTAATTCGAACAATAAAAAGAGCTTGTAAAGGCAGCAGCGGTTGCATTAAGAGCAGCCGATGCGTGTACTCACAGAGCATCTCGTTTTATTAGCTCGTGTTTAATGTAGTGCACAAGCCACGTTTGAGGTCTGTTTGTGTGTAATGATCTAAACCCAAGCAAAGGAACAGGAAACTGCACCATCATTTGGGTGAAAAGTGGAGGAACGAGTATGCGGCTCGTGTGATTAAGCGCTAGCCTTGACGTGACTCTCAGACAAACCCCGGCATGTTGCAGGAATGATTTTATTACTTCACGTTATATCATGGAACAGTTGAGGAATTTTCTTTATGAGCAGCTCTGAGACCAATTTAAGCCTCGAATCATACATTTAATATTTATGTGCTCGTTCTAATACAAAGCTAATATGCGTTCCCTGATGGTTGTCTCCTAAAAAAAGTAAATTATATCCCCCTATTGCATCACAACGAGCGGTAACTTGTTTGTCAAATAACTAGAAATGGATAAAAAAAGTACAGCGCATCATTGTTTACCTAATAAAAATTTAACAATACAATTGGAAAATTGCTGTAGTAAGCAAGTTATGAAGTGGTGTTATAGATAACAAATCAGCTTAATGGTGGAACCCATAACGGCATTAATAGGAGCTTTTCCTCACAAACAAAACAGTCTTAATCTGTAAAAGCTAAACAGGTACTTAGATCGAAACATTACTCAGAACTCTTTTTCCAATTCTTTTTCTTTTTACACAACAAGACCAATGAGGGTGCTCACCCACACACACTTACACACATTCACACACACACACACACACACACACACACACACATACACACATACAGAGACACACAAACACACATTTAAGCCAGGGGTTTCAAACCGGATCCAGAAACAGCCGTGTGGGTGCAGTTCGACACCCCTGGTTCAACCAAAGAACCTCCTCTTACAACTAACCTTCTCTGCTTTCTTAAACCTGGACACATGGCAGAGTTGCATTGACTCCTGTGTAGTGAGGTTACACAACAACAGTACACAACTGTCTTCATGGAGACACCTCTTTTTATTATCTCTGTTGGCTTACCAGGTCTGACCCCCATCATCCCCCCACCCCCCCGGCAACCCCCACCCGTCCCCCACCACCCTGTGATGTTGTTTTTCAACAGTATTACTCTTCCATTAAGGGCCTTTCAAAGCACACCCACCTCAGCAAACACTACTTAATTAAATGCATCACTTCCCTGGCAGTCACGCCGCTCACAAGCTCCTCCGTCGCTCCAAAGTCTTGATTTATGCCGAGCCTCAAGGACAACCTGTTTCTGAAGCACTGCAGAACGACTATGCTGATGTGTGCCGTTGGATGCGGCTGCATGTTATGGAGCAACGCTGTGCCAAAAATGTTTTTTTTTTTCTCCCTCATTCATACATCAGTTATCAGTGCGCTCTTTGTATCAAATGTGCGTGAAAGTTTTACTCTGAAGTACCTGTAGCCCTTGCTCTCTAGATATTGTAATTTCTAACATCATAATATCAGTATTGGTACATACAATTACTTACCTACATCAGACATTAATTTAGGCTGCTTTTAAGTTTTACATTCAATTTTAAATTTTATTTGTCACATACACAGTACGATATGCAGTGAAATGCTTACACGACTGCCAGTGACCTTAAAAAATAAAAGCTTATACATAAGAAAATAAATATGAATAAAAGAAATACGTTAAGAATTAAATTAACTAGTAAAATATGCTGTACAAAAAAATATACTGAAATAAAAGAAATACGTTAGAAAATAAGATTAACTAGTGAAATGAGAACAAAATATCAATATAACAGATATAGAAAAGAAAATAGAAATTTGTCAAAACAGAAATTTAGAAGTTTTGAATTGGCTGCTGTGTGCAAATATGCATAAAAAGGGACTTCGTAAAGTGTCTTATTAAAGTGATTTCTGCAGTGGTTCCTAGATGAAAATATAAAAATATGAAAATATAAATATGTAGTGCAAAGTGTGCATGAATGTGTCCAAAGTGGCCATGGATGCCCAGTCAGTGTTGGATGTTGCAAAAAGACGTATTAGTCCTGTGTTGTGTTGGGGTTAAGAGACCTTATCGCCTGCGGGAAGAAGCTCCTCCTCAGTCTCTGTGTTGGCCTTCAGAAAGCGGAATCACTTCCCAGACCGCAACAAAAAGAACAGTCTATTGTTGGGATGGCTGAGGTTCTTCACTATCGTCCTGGCCTTGATCTAGCACCGCTTGCTGTAGATTGAGTGCAGGTCAGGGAGCTCGGTGGGGATGATGCGTTCAGCAGATCGCACCACCCTCTGTAGAGCACGTCTGTCCTGCATGGTGCTATTTCAAAACCAGGTTGTGATATTTCCCGGCAGGATGCTCTCTATGGTGCAGGAGTAGAAATTCCTGAGCACCTTGCAGGGCAGTTTGAAGTCTCTCAAACGTCTTAGGTGGTAGAGATGCTGCCGGGCCTTTTTCACCACGGTGTTGATGTGACAGGACTATGACAGGTCCTGCGTGATGTGAACACGAGGTATCGAAAGCTGTCCACTCTCTCCACTGGGCTCCTGATGATAACAGGGGTTGGGTAGGTCCTCTCCTGCTTTGTACAATAGTCCACTATCAGCTCCTTTGTCTTGCTGACGTTCAGGAGGAGGTTGTTCCTCTGGCACCATTTCTCCAGATTTCCAATCTCCTCCAGGTAGGCTGATTCATCATTGTTGGTGATCAGGCCCACTACGACAGTGTCGTCAAAAAACTTGAAAACTTGAAACTTGGAGTTGGTAGTGGCCACGAAGTCAGAGGTGTACAAAGAGTACAGCAGGGGGCTCAGAACACACCCCTGGGGGGCTCCAGTGCTGAGAGTGAGGGAGGCTGAGACATGTCCGCCCATCTTTACTGCCTGTGGTCTGCCAGCCAGGAAGTTGGAGATCCACTGACACATAGATGAGCTGAGTCCCAGGTGCTCCAGCTTGGTGGTGCATTGGCATTCAAGGGTGTATTCACACTCCCTTGATTAAAATGAACTCTGATGCTGGTTGGTTATTATTTTGTTATCATCATGTTGTAATTGTAATGTTATGTAATTATGTAATAACATTAGATAAACTCTTTATAAAGGTTTTCAGCTGATAAAATTACCACCATATATAATCCACAGGCCTTTTGGTGTGTCTTGTGGTCCAGTTTCGAAAATGTCAGTGTGAACGCTGAGTAAATCATTTTACACTTTGGTCCTGACCAAGAGAACTACAAACTACAAGTGTGAACATACCCGTAATGTCACAAAGTGCCACATCAGACTGCTTTGATGATGGGAAAAAACAAAATCTGTGCGTGTTTTTAAACTTGATTTTTTGATAAGTGGTGAAACCATGAACAGTAATCCTCTCTAGTTAAAACAGATGGTTCATTAAAAGTCCTCCCTGCTGGCTGGGGGTCTCCACCGCCGGGGAAACACGAACAGGCCAAGGCATAGGTCTTGTAAACATCTCCCTCCTGTAAAAGAGGTCACGACCGCTTTTGTTCCGGCAGCGTATTGGCTTCATTTCCCTTTGTGACATGGACAGGCAGCAGAGGTCAGGGTAATTTTGCGTTTCGAGACTTTTTTTTTTTACATAACTTCTATTAGTTTATTTATAATACACCTGGAAATACAGTATTTCCCAGACAGTTCATTATTGCATTAAGAATTACAGAGCTTGAAATACAGCAATACAAGATTACGACCCCTCTATAAAAGCTGTATTGGAAGTGTTCAGGATTCTTAAACATTATTATGATTTTTCTAGCGTATTATTAGCCTTACATTTGACCTAAACATTTTTTTTAATCCAGACTACATTCTCTGAGAAATATGGTAAAATATGGGACCTTTAAAGCATTCAGTCTTTGCATAATATGCTAATTCTATCGAAAGCATAAAAATTGTGCGTTACAGTGTATACAGAATTAAACATGGCTAAATTAAAATGATTTCTTTGGCTAAATGTTTAACAGCATGCAGGGTTGCCAGGTCTTTACAAAATTCTGTCCACTACCTTTGAAAAAATCGGCACGAGTCAATCTGCGGAAAAAAAAAAGTTGGGGAATTGGAAACAGTTTCTTTTTCCAAGACATCACACGGTAAGAAATTTCATCAGGTGCAGGGTGACAAGTCCCAGTCAAACCCCTGAGGCAAGACACCACTGGGTTGCTATCACTAACAGGAACACTAGCGCAAATGAAGCGACTAAGTGCCGCGAAATGGACAATGTTTTTTCCTTGGCGTCAGCGACGAGGTGCTTGACAGGTCCACCAGTTTTCTAGATTGGAAGATGAGTTGCGATGCAAGTGCAAACACACCTGAGGAGGATTTTTTTTTTTTTCTCCAGCAGTGCACAAACAACAACAAATGCATTACCCATGCTGCTTCGCTTGCTGCACTCTGCGGTCGCTTCATCTCCCGCCGGACCTGAATGCCCACATATTTACACTCTGCTTGTCATCATAGTCATCATCAGCTGCTGCTTTTCTGTGTGTCAGAAACGAGCAGCTTGAAAAAAGAAGTGGAAAAATAATGTTCATTCTTTCATAGTTCAGCAGTTCCAGATGTGTTCCATAGTGGTATATAAAGGGCTGCCAAATTCATACAGAACGCATATTTATACAGTATATTTTAAGGTATTTGCATGGCCTGTTGCTGTGCCGTGTAAAAGGATCAGTCAGTGGCGTCTAAAAAAAAGAAACTTCGCCGTTTTACCCTTTCTCACTATTATATTAGCAGCCATCTAATAGGGGGGTAAAGTAAGATCTGCCAAGTAAGCCACAAATGCAGGACAAGAAGCCTAGGAATCTTATCCCGCATTCCAGCCCGTCACCACAACTGGTCACGGCTTGTAAAAGTGTCAGTTTTTATTGTCAGTAGATCAGTTCTTATCAAAATACTCAGGAAATATGCCAGGGTCTGGTAAAGACGGTGTCCTGAAGTAAATAGGCCACCTCCTAGAGAGGATAATGTTTCACCCTTTACGCTTTTTCTCTCTTAAACCAACCTATTTAAATGTCAAGAAAAAGGAAAGCCAGGAAACTTTATCTTCCTATTGTTATTCATTACGTCCTGGGGAAGCGAACATGCAGAAAGAATTTATTTCTTCCGACAAGAGAGGAACAATCGGATCAGGTGTTTACATGGACAGTATTTTACCTATTGAATGGATTTTTTGAAAGGTTTACAGGACACGGAACCTAATCCGATTAAAAATTAATTCCAGTCGGACCGGATTGTGTTGGACTGTTCCAGTTGAGGTGTTTTACGCTTGGAGTCTGGTCAAAAAATTATACTCAACTTTCATGCTATGTTGCGCTCCTCCAAATGTGCACCTTGTTGATATTGGTGTTGGCCCATGATGCTTATTGTTTTGTCCAGGATGAAAAATGAGTTAAAGTAAAACAACTATACGGACAAAAGTGTGCAGAAACCTGAGCCGCTTCCAACTGTGTTTTTTAAAAAAAAACTTGTTAGTAGCATACGCTTCTGTATAGACTATCGGTGCATGCTGAAGCATTAGAGCGTCCCTTCACTGCAGCTGAAAGACCTAAATGTATTCCAATATAGCAGTGCACAAAGAGATGGGCGGTGAAGACTTTTTTTGTTGGGGAAGAAATGGTCAAGTGGCCTGCAGTGAATTCTAAATTCATCCCCGTTGTAAAACTTTCGGGATAAAGTTATACAGTTGAAACTCCAGGCTTTCTGTAATGACTAGTACTGTCATGGCTGCGGGAAAACCATGAGTGTAGGTTAGAATAAGAGCACGATCTGGTGATGATATGGTGTTTACAAACTATTGGCTATGTAGTGTTTATTAACTAAATTAGTAATGTGTAAGTGCATGTATCCTGCTACATCCAATCACAATCCAGTGGTCCCTTGCGTCCTGTCACCAGCCTCTGTATAGACGCATGCTCCTGATCATTATTCAGACTCCTGCCGAAGAGCGAACATGGCCAGGATAAAGAAGGTGCAGTGATGCGTATTCTTCTGAGGTTTCCTGCAGTTGAATACCATCTTGACAATAATTAGTTCTAGACGCTCGTACTGCCAGTGTTCCAAATCCTCAAGAGTGCACGGCGAGCTAATTAGATTGGATGAATTAATGAATAACTTGGGGGTTTCTTTGGTGCAGTGGTTAACTGGTTTGAAAGTATATGCCAAGCATCAGTATATTTGCTTAAACAGGCTAATAATGACCTTGGCTAGTCTCAACAAACACCATGCCCCTACCGATAAAATGTTAAAGAGGGTCTGATTTGTGTCGTCTCGAAGGTTAAAGTCTGGATATGCCAACTCAGACAATCGATATTTGTTTCAAAATTTGGGCAGGAGGCCCATGCAAATATTCATCATGGCTAATTAGGATTCCATCCACTCTTAGATTAAAGTCAGCATAAAGTTTGCCCTTCAGCATCCTGCCACCAAGGGCATTTCGCCAACAATTAATTAGACAGGCAGGTCTACATAGAAGAGCTTATTTTTAAGCTCCAAACTTTCCCCTGAACTGACCCGAGGAGTAATTCTTAGGCCTTTATTTAATCCTAATTCCTAGGCTCTACTTTACTTAAAGATTTACTTAACTTATGACTACAAAAGCTGATTCTAGATGCTCGTAGAATCTTCTAGAAGCCCATTGCATGTCAACTTTTTATTCCACTACAACACAGGTCCATTAGCTTTTTTTGTTTGTATGTAATCAGGGATTCAAACAGTTTATTGTTGATGCTTTTGGACTTTACAAGTGAAGGTGAGGTGGTAAGAAAAGTGTCCCTCTGGTCTAGTAACAGGTGGGCCAATTGTTATGCACATAACAGTCTTCATCAATCATAGGACTGTTAAAAAAGAAAAGCAAAGCACAGTCAGCATTAAATAAACAGAGCCAAAAGCGCAAAACGAAGCATTCTGCCATGTTCCCTTGTGTCCTCTTGGCAATAATTCAGCGAAATAAAGCAACAAGATATAAACACACAAAAAGACTTCTAAACATACAAGTAGTCTGTGCGTCTGGTAAAGCATGAGCGTTATAGAGCAGTACCACTCAGTGATGGTGGCATCTCTGGAGAGTGCTCGTGGCATCCCCCTGGCTGTAGGTCAGATGAAACAAATGTTTGGAATGAAGCGTCATACTGCGTTTGCTTCAACATGGCAAATGTTCTCAATAATCAGTGCTGCTTAAGATCAGGAAGGGCCAGCGATCTCCATTCTGGTCTGTATTCAAGAAACCAACATAGCATCAAACATGATTTTGAAGCCCTGAGTAGCTGTCTTAAAAGTCTGTCTTCCATTTTTAAAGTGCTGATACTTAACTTTCAGTGTTATCAAGATGCTGGGCTGGCAGTCAGACAAGCCATTTTCTCATAGCTGGGGTCCTTGTGCTCTCAAAGGCTCAGTCCTTAAGTGTGTGTACTTATGAAGAAGAAAGCAAAAACTGGCCCTCAAGCAGAATTGGACTGATGGAGATTTAGTGGACAAGGTAGTATTCCTGAGTTTGGGAAAAAAAAAACATTCAGGCTGACAGCATGGGAAGGATTAGAGTAGATAGTCATGTGGATTTTTACTAATTACTGCATGCTCGGAGGATTCGATAAGGATATCCGGATGCCCCTAATGAGGAATGGTGTTAAAGGGATCTGATAAGGGATGTTGCCTGATTTGAGGTTTGTTTTTTTTAGATTATCAGCGTTGATATTCTCTGCTTTGGTGATAAAGACTATTGACACAAATACATTTGCAAGGATGGACGGATGGATGAACCATAAACCCATCCACTGCACTACCGGACAAGTAAAAGCTCAGATGTGCTGTCCTAGTCACACGTTTTGCTTAGTCAGCCTCCAAACAGGCAAAGAAGTGACGGCTGATGATCTATTTTAATGCATTCGTATAAACAAGCTGGTATATCTGGTCAACTTCATTATCACTTAGTGCGAGCTTCTGAGGTTATCATGAAAAGACGTGAATCACAGGTGGACTGTCAGGTCGATTGGATTTTAGGGCACAGCGATTTTCATTTCTTTTTCTTTCCCCTACCAATCTGCAGGCTCCGTATACCGTAGAAGGACGTATTTGCGTGTACGAGGTGATGCGTTCTCCGCAAAGCCACGTGCCCCTCTTTCTGGAAATTCGATATTCATGCAAATTAAGCAGACTGGTAAACGATAGTGTGTGTGTAGTGCAATGCGTGGTGGGATGCATGAAAAAAAAAATACTGCAGCCTGTAGTTACAGCATTGAGATGTGTCGCAATATGTTTTTATCGCAATATGTTAAACTTGTACAAAGTAAATGTACGAATGAAGGAGTATAAAATTTGGACAAATCTGTTTCTGATCCTGGGAGCTGAGTCTCTGTTTAAATGTGTGTAGAGCCATGTGATTCTCTATTATTTCAGATGACTGATTTTAGGAGGAGAATCATCTGCTGTAGCTCTGATGTAATCCCCCAAAGCTTGGGCAAGGCAAAGCACATAGCTTGTGATTACCTCAAGGTTAAAAAAGAAAAAAAAAAAACCTACTTCTGTCATATGACATTAGCAACTAATGTGCTCTGAAGGCCAAATGAGGTGATGCCGAATCCTGGCAAGGGTTTGTTGCCACGCATACGGATCTGGCTGATGGCGAGAGGCAATTAGGAGATGGTTCCTGATAACCGGCCCAGCTTTGTGAGGTGTGAAATAGGTCTCTTAGCCAGACTCTGGAGCAGAACCAGCACACCACTGGCTGAGAGGAAGACCTCTGTGCTGTAACCTCTCTCCAATATCTAAACTTCTCCACTACTGGCCCTTATGGTGGAACTCCGCATCAGACTACTCTCTGTGTAACACACCGACATCCTGGACTGTCTTGAAGACTGTCTTGACGTTTGCCGCAAAATGGGAAATCTGTTATTCCATTCCCCTCTGTTTGATTACTCCGTTATTTCGGTGTCAGCTCACGGACAGCTCCCTGACGCCGTGTCTCTCAGGTAACGCTCGAACAGACCCAAACAGATAGGGACACGCTAGCTGTCAGAGCTGTCACCGAGTTCCCCCCTGCAAACAGAGCTGAAAGGAGAAAATATTAGTTGCGGGGGAAAATGGCTTGTCTGAGGTTCTGTGAAAAAGGAATAAGATCAGCAACGGGGTCAGCACTGTTTACCGCACGCATCAGGATGCAAGTCGCACTTACACACATGATGAGCAAACCAAATTAAGCAAAGAACACACACACGGTGTCTCATTAATGCAGCTCCATTCCATTTCCTTTTTTACTTCATCTCTGCTCTCACTTAGGTTCGGTTTCCCGCTGATTCATGTAGTTTTAAGCCTGTAGCGCAGCTTGGCCACCTGGTTGTCCACGTGTGTGTGATGTATGACGGCGGGCAGAGATCTTTGCACGCTCTACCTGCTCTCAGAGCCATAAATGACTGATGACGTGACCTTCACATAGGCCGACTGTTCGGGTTTTAACGCCATGGGGTATGCCAGGGGTTTGCCAGGAGTATGCCAGTGGGCTCTGACGGGCTTAGTAAATCAATCCGAATAAATTAATTTCTAGATCACAAATCAACTGATGTTTCTAAACTGGGAAAGTTGTGTTCATGTGAGGAATGCTGATCGCAGAGATGAGTGGAAAATTGATTCAGTGTCGTATAGCAATTCTTTTTTGCAGTGTGTATCGCCACACTGACTCCAAAAACTATTTTTTTAATTTTATATATGTTTGGCTTTAAGGGGATAATCCCTCTGTACCCCTGCAGGTTCCTCACACGTTGTCAGGCAGCACAGCATCCTGTGTGGTAGGAGTGAATTATCTGTTTTATAATTGTAACAAAATTAACCCTAACCCTAACCCTATCAGGATATTTATATAATCATGATGTTTGCTAAAATCGCAATACAAATCAAACCGGTTCTTGGGTATCATGATATCGTATTACATATCCATTGGTATCGAAGTGACGCACTCCATGGACTGTTTAACTTACAGAATATATTTTAACAGGTGGGGGAAGGATGGACAAGTTTCTTTACTGTGCATATGACAGTAAAACCTGAAACTTGAAATTTGGTCCCAGGAGATCCCATCCCTGGCTAATAGTCATAGTTGGTGCTTGTGGAATGGCTACAAGCTGCGAGTTCGGTCAGAATATGCAGATGTTTAATTGTTCTGCTTGAATTTGAAGTTATTTCTGACATAACGAAATGTCTTTTAAGGTAATTATTGGACATACAGTGAAAGGAAGGATTTGTGACCCTGAAGAAAAGTTGCTCAGTATTTCACACTTGCATAATGCCTTCATGACCAAGCAATAAAAAAAGCAAGCATAATTCATGTATATAATGGCTTTATTGATAATCTGATATTAAAAGCTATTTTCTGCAGAAGGAATGCTTCTGTCCACTCTTTCTCCCTCTCTTTTAATGGTCTATGCCTGTCAACTAGCTGTTCAATCATTCCGTTCGGATTGAGGTGTATACACCTCTGTTCTCATCACTTGTTCTCAATGTTCTGAGATTATTACCAACACATTAGGAGGTCATTATATCCATCAGTAAGTTCTCTTCCACCCACCCAGACCTGGACTGCATGCTGTCCAGTAGTAGAGCAAAGCCCTCGATGAGAACATGCCACATTACCGGTTGTGTCTCTCTCTCTTGTTAAATAAAGAGCACACCGGCCTCAGTTTTGGTCGCAATGTTTAATTTGATTTCGGTGCTGGGTTGCTGCTGTCTCTCCTTGATGAGCTTGACTGTCCGCAGGGCCTGGTTTGGAAACTAACGCGTCCTCATGCCCTTCCTTGCAAATAATTAGCCCTCACGCCACCAGTGACAGCATGGGTAACTGCCTCCGTTAAACGATTTCTGGGTGCCTGCTGCATAAACGTGATCCACCAGAAACACATGAGAATCTGTTGTGCTACAGTATCTGTGTCTCCCCCTGTTTCTAAATAGTAGTTTTTATAATATAATATTCCCAGAGCTTTAATTTCCCTCCTGTTTAGTTTGTTTCATTGCAGATGTTGAATAAAGATCGTTGAATGACCAGCGAAGGTCAATCTGAATGCCATCTAAAGTGGACCACTACTTTTTTTTTTCTTTCCCCTTTCCTATTTATAAAGGATTGCCTCCATTGAGGCAAGACTCCGCTGCTACACTACAATACCCTCCATGAGACGAGACTAGAGTTTGTAAAGCCTGAGAAGAGTGAAAAATAGCTCTTAAAGTGGCAGCCGCTCTCATTCGATGAGACATAAGCTTTCCCCAAAAAGGAATACTGTTGAGCTGGAGAAAAGCTTCAAGGACCAGCTGAAAGACAGATCAGGCTACTTTCATGCATAAACAGTAAAATGCTGTTGCTGTCATTTATTTATTTACACTTTTTTTTTTTCTGACAAAAAGCGCTCCAGTGCAGTAGGTGGCGATATTGCACCAACTGCCCATGAACTCAAATGGAGATGCGATAATCTTGTAAGTACTTTGCAGACGATGTGGGTGGCTTGAGATTTTTTATTTATTTATTTATTTTTTGCAAAAATTTACAATTTTTTTCTTTAAAAGAAAGTTAAAGTTAAAATTTATTTACTCACGTTGCATGCTTCTGATTACTTATTTTTACCTACTTACTGTATGTACTTCTGTTTTTACATAATTTGCATACTTCAGTTTTTATTTAACCTGCATACCTTTGCATTTAGCTGCTTAATTGGCGTACCTCAGTTTTTACGTAACTTTCACAGAAGTCTAAAAAGTTACATAAATACAAAGTATGAAAGTTACATAACTTGTGTACTTCTGTATTCACTTAATTCATATACTTATAAACTTTAGCTTTTACTAAATTTACTTAACTTGTGTTCTTCTGTATGTACTTACTTACTTACTTGCATACTTTAGTTTTTACTTACTTTGCATACTTTATTATTTACGTCACTTGTATACTTCTGTATTAATTACGTACTTGTGTATTTACTTGAATTTTTCAGTATTTACTTAATCTACATGCTTCTTGTGTACTTCTCTGTTGACTAAACTCTTGTACTTGTGTATTTACTTACCTTGCGTAACCCAGTGTAAGTATCTATCCAGTGATGTAAACTTCATAGCACCTTTTGTAAGTCGCCCTGGATAAGAGCATCTGCCAAATGCCTAGATGTAAACGTAAGTAGTTACATTGATGACGGCATTCTTTAGCTGCACAGCCTGCAGTGAATTTCTATAGTTTATCATTTAATGGTAAAATCTTCTAGTAAACACTTAGTATAGTGGATATGCAAGGCTACATCCAGACACTACATGAAACATTTACTTGAGCCTGTTTACTTGAAACACATACTGTATAATGGCAGCTTAATGTCATTTGCTGAATTCTTTGAATAAACATTTACAACAGTTCTGGTCTTAATTAAAGGTTCTTAGAATACCTTTATACATGCATTACATTTAAAACGAACCCCAGTGCATTTTCCTCTTGGTGTGCTCTGTTTCTTTTTTTATCTCTTATTTAAGCAGTATTCTTTCTTCTTAGTAGAATTGTCTGGTTTCTACATTTGTCTCATCTGCCATATCATTGTGGTTTTAACAGAAGGGCTTTTTTTTATTAAATTTTTCAGCCCTGCCCCCATGTAGTGTGAACCCAAATCAAACAAAACAGAAAAATATAAATATGTTCTGCTCTGATTCTAACCCGCCATTAAAAGAGACCCATAGTTAAGGAAGAACCCTGAAGCGTTTGTAAGTCATTTGTCTTACTAAAACACCTGTTGTGGATTTATCCTTTTAAAGCAGGTTCAGACTTGTGGTATCCTTCTGTCTTCTGTTACAAACAGACAGTTAATTGTTTACTTGGGAAAGCTGGGTGAATGTAGTCATAAATTATTTGCTGTTGGGAAATATAATCTCCGCAATATTAAAATAGGATTATTATTATTTTCATTACTAACTTTTATTTTTTTTCTTTTTCCATAAAAGGAAATCACTAACGTTCCTCGACTTGTTTATGAGAGCTTTGCGATTTAATCCATTATGCAAATAAATCGATCTTTTGTATATTGTTCCTTGTTTTACAGCGATTGGCATCCAGTAAGATGCATTACCGCCACTAAACGTTTCACTTTTCCCCATTTTCCCCTCCTTTTTTTTAATGATTTTTCCCCCCTGCTCTTTTGTTCAATTAAGTTAATTAAACTGCAACTTTTTTGTTTCGAGATCAGCTTACACTTTAAAAGTTTAAAGTTCTTTAAAGTTCAGTTTAGACAAACGCTAAATAGGCCTAAAAGGGATGGATTCCTTAAAATGATACTGCAGCTTTTCCAAAAAAAAAAAATACCTTCTTACATCTAATGCAAATACTCACGTTATAAAAGACTATTGCTTGCTGAAAGGAAAGGTGTATAGGACAGTGGTGAGACCACCGATGCTCTACGGCTTAGAGACAGTGGCACTGAAGAAAAGACAGGAGGCAGAGTTGGAGGTAGCAGAGCTGAAGATGTTGAGGTTCTCTTTGGGAGTGACGAGAATGGATAGGATCAAGAATGAGTTTATCAGAGGGACAACCCATGTTAGATGTTTTGGAGATAAAGTCAGACAGGCCAGATTGAGGTGGTTTGGAGATGTTCAGAAGAGAGATTGTGAGTATATTGGTAGAAGGATGCTGAGGTTGGAACTGCCAGGCAGGAGGTCTAGAGGAAGAGCAAAATGGAGATTTATGGATGCAGTAAGAGAGAACATGAAGTTAGTTGGTGTGAGAGAAGAGGATGCAGAGGATAGGGTTAGATGGAGGCAGATGATTCGCTGTGGCGACCCCTGAAAGGGAACAGCCAAAAGATAAAGAAGAAGAAGATAAAAGACTATTGCTTCTTTTTTTGGGGTGGTTTGAGTACAACGTACACTAGACAACATTCCTGTGTTGGACAATTTCAGTAATTTTTAATATTTTACACCCTGTAAGAAATATACAGTAGCTGCTTGTGACAAATGAGACAGTAAACATTAGTGCTTTTAAATTAAAAAGATTTGAAAATCACAGCGCTCAAAAATGCAATCGAAAGTTGATTTGCAACTGTAACGTTTTTTACATCTGCACGAGTTAGTATGTTGTAATCAAAACCTAGAAAATGACGGGAGCAGCCGAAGGACTAACATCATCATCATCATCATCATCATCACCCAACACAATGTTTTACTTAAGTTATCGATTTAATTGTCAAATCATTTATTTATCATCTGCATTGAAAAAGCTTCTTAGCATTTGTTCATAATTCATACTTGCAGCAACGGTTGCTTGATAAACTGTTTGGAAATTCGTGTGAAGAATTGTTGCCACATTAGAACAAATTTATGATCTTGTTCAGATGTGATGGCACCCAGAACAGTCAAAGCCACTAAGACCATAGAGACCAAAAAAGCTTGACTATCGATGGGTGCCTTGTTCTTGAAAATGGTGTTGATGAGGCGCCCATCCCCATTACAGCCACTAGTGTGGTTTCACAGAGTGCTACGCTCAACAGCTGGTCGAATCATTCCTCCACGGGGTGCAGCCGAGCCCCATCACACCACCACATCCTTGAACGCTCCCTGATAGGTCCATTTCCCCCTTTCGAGACTACGGTGCGAACAAGCAAACAGCACGCTAGCAGTCCCAGTCAGGGGCAGAGCATGTTGAGCCCAGCTTCTGATCGGCCTGCTTCTGCATGCTCCCTGCTGAGCTGAAGGACACGTGGAGGATAAATCGTCTGTCTGCCTGGAGCTCTCAACACACTCTTGTCTCCCTCTCTGCTGTTGTCGTTCCTCTCTTGTTATCGAGTTTTGGCTCCAGTACGTGCATCTGATCAGCACGTACTGTATGTGTAATCGCGGTAGTTAGTGTTTTGATACGCTTGACCGGCTCCTAAAAATGTGACGTGAGACTCATGAGAATGGAGCTTTAAAAACAAGTTCTCTCCAGAGAAGCGGAGGTACCACACGGCGCCGGTGTATAGGCACATAGCCAAGCTGTTCAGGGTGGTTAGTTTAAATTACCACTTATAGAGGAAGTAGTCATTGAGAGACTGGAATAGCAAGACCTCACACACGCACACACACACAATAACACCTGCACGAATGCATTCAGGTTTATTATTTTTTTACTCCTCTCCTCCGCACCTTTTTCTTCCCTCCATCTCTCAGTCTAGCATTCAGTCGTATTGTTGTGCCAGATTCCTGCATGCCCTCAAAGTCCTCGAATGAAAACAATCCTAAGAGGGCATTGAGATGTTAATCTGAAAGTGCTGACAGCTTTACACTCCAGGACAGGTTAGGAAAAGGTGTTAAACTGTTCAGGCGGACAGCAGAAATAGGTGGTTTCACATTTTAACATTTTTTTTTTTCCTCAAAGAACCTCAGTGAATCACAATATGTTAGTAACAAGAAAGCAATAGGAAAAGGGATCACCAGGGTGCCTGTGATTTGTACTGCGACTCTGTTAAGGGAACTATTTTATAAATGTCCAGAATTAATATATATCTAAAAAAAAAATTATATTTCAGTTACTATTCTTAAAAAAAAAAAAAAAAACTTGGCAAAGAAATTTGCTCCCGCCACACAGCTGCTTGCCAACATGTGGATAGTTTAGAGTGCACCACCTGTAGGATAATAGAGGAACTCCAACATTTTACCACCTCAAATAAATAGATTTTGGATGAGTGGGGTGAACCGAATCGATTTTTTTCAATCTCTAATAAACAAGCGATTAAATATGCTATATTTAAAAATGCTGTTGTAGAAAACGAACCAACAAAATGGTTTTGACCAACAAAGATTAAGAATTCATCATCAAGCTGTTCAAGTCTGACCTTTTTTTTTTTTTTTTTGCTTTGTTTACGAGACGTCTCGCTGTCGAGAGAGAGCATTGCGATTTGAAATCACGTTGCCATAAGCGTTCTGTTTCAGCCAGACAAGTGATGAATGCAGTTCAGAGAATGGTGTTGACTCATTTCATGGGGCCTTTACGGAAAGTCTTAACGCAGCCTGCTCTTTGTGGATGATGATGATGATGATGATGATGACGACGTGGTACACTCAGAACCACATTGCTGTCGCGTGCTGCCTCTCAGAAGCGCGTCCGCTACTGCGTGACGAATAGAGATGTACTCAGTCTGTCACCGTAGCAGGTGGCCTTTCCTCCATTCTCCTGCTCTCTTTTTTTTTTCATTCTAGTGATACGATGCGCACTGCTGCTGGGTAATGTGGATTTCTTTTCCCCCTTTTTTCTTTTCCTCTTTTCCATTCTCATCTGTAAAGGTCTTTGTGAGCCAAGACCAATGATTATTAAGGGAAAAGAAAGCAAAGGAATCGATCAGAGGTGGATGTTGAAAGGGCTGGCACTTTGCTGTTTGTTTCCCTTTAAGATTGCATTTTAATATTATTGTTTTTTCTGACATTATAAGAGATGATTCCAATAGTGTCTTGGACCAAGTCTAGAACAGACGCATGAGACGTGAAGGTGCTCGCAATGTCGGATTACATGAAGAAGATTCTGTTTATACTCTTTATGTCTCACGTATGCGGTAGAGGGCGGATAGCGCATCGGCCAGATTCCATTCCAACACTGCTAGATATAAAGCAGTGAAAATCTTTGCTTTTTAGAGTGTTTCTTGGATATTTTTGGCAACCCACAGTCTACTGTTCCCTTTCTTCCTATGCTAATGTGACCTATTTTTTAAATTTATTTATTTATTTCATGATTTCTCCACGTCTCAAAGACGACGTGATGAATATAAAAATATGCTTTCCCTTCAGGTGCTGTGCAAGGATTTGCTTCATTCTCCAACAACCTCAACCCTTTGAAACCTCAAAGTAACCAAGTTGTATGTTTCTTACTGAATTAAACATTGATGAAGAAGATAACTAAATTTCCCCTCTTATCATGAATCGGTGAAAGACTTTGTTTGGTTTTGGGGAAGGAAAACAGAAATTGCAAATGAAGTCTGAAAAGTCTGACTTGGCTGCTTGTGATAAGTTTTACTACAAGGGATGATTTGTCAACTTGGTCCCTGGAGATTCTTGTCCACGCCGTGGATGGATAAAGCTTTGAGTGGCTGCAGCTCAACTGGAAAACTGAGAAACATTATTTTTGGCCGGTTCTATTTTTAAGTAAAGCAGGCAGTAGGAAAAATGGAGGCTTGTGAAATAATGCTCAGTAGAGCGTACCTGCTGTCTTTTGATTGATGACACCAGAAAAACACAGTAAGCAGTACGTAACTAGTGGACGCATCTGTCCTGTATGGGGCCTGCAGTGCTTTTTTTATATATATATATATATATATATATTTTTTTTATTAAATCCAATATTGTGGAGGTTTACTCCACTGGATTTGTAAACAAATCTGTCACTGGACTGGAAAATTGTTGTCTTCCATACCCCTCTGATGCTGGTGTATATAATTATTGATTGTCTGATTTCATAAAACTATTTTTACAGGCTTTAACGATCTGGAAGATTACATTAATCACTTATAACACTAAAACCTCTGATAGTTGATGTGATATTATCTTCTTACAATGGCGCCTGTAAAGATGACGCTGGAGATATTAGGCAGCATAAGCATGAACGATCAGTTTTCAGAGCTGATGGGATGGAAGCAGGAAAAATGGGCAAATGTTTGGATCTGACCCACTCTGACAAGCGCCAAGTTGTGACTGGGTCAGAGCAACCCCAAAACAACAGATCTATTTGGATGTTCCTGCTTCAGGACCTACCAAAAAGTCCAAAAAAGGACAACAGGTGAACTGGTGACAGGGTAATGGACGACCATGACTCATTTATGCGTGTGGGGAGCAAAGGGTTGGACCATCTGGTTTGATCCCACAGAAGAGTGGCCGTACCATAAGGTGCTGTGAAATTTGATGCTCAATATGATAAAAGGGTATCAGGACACACAGTGTGTAGCTGCTTGTTGCGTATGGGGGAAGCGTAGCTGCAGACCAGTCAGGGTGCCCAAGCTGACTCGTGTCCTCCACCAAAACCACCAAGCAATGGAGCAATGGAAGAAGGTTGCCTGGTCTGTTGCCTTTTACACCGCTGTGTGAAGAAACCAAGCTTGTGCAGGCAATATGATATCTCTTTATCTCTTAGCAACATCTTGTGGGTCTTTGCATTCATGTGGATGTTACATGCATGCATGACTTTTTATTTTTAGTCTGATGTCCATGCGTATTTCATGAAGCCTTCATGCCTCTGTTCTATACAGCGTTCAGTTAATCACTCACCGTGCTAATCGATCAGAATTAATACAGACGTTACGTAAAATATGTTTCTCAATAAAGATAAATTAAACTTTATTGTCAGGTACGATGCTTTAATTTTTCTTCGTCCTTCCTCTCTTTCTGGGTGTCAGATGTAATTTATTTTACTTCACCAGTAGTCCAACTGCTCTATTTTCCCCAATTACCCAGTGGCCCTTAGGGTTGTCCGAACGAGTTTACCTCATCGAGCTACTCCCGAAACAGTGTTGGCGAACACGCACCCTCCAGTAAACGCCATCTGATATCGGCAAAACCGAGAGAGCGCAGCCACAGCACAGCAGCCGTTTTTTTTAAACCACCAGCAGATGGTTTTAAACACACATACGTAATTGCGGCTAATCAGAAGGACCACCTGCACGGTGATTGGCATTACCACAGCGTTAATTGGAAATCGCAGGTTACTACGGTGCAGTATGGGCTTTTCTCAGCAGCCGCCATGTGCACTCGTGTTGACTAGAGCACGGTCATGCCAAAATATTAAATGGAGACTGAATGTTCTTTAAAAGAGGGACTGATTTAGGATGTGATGTGACTACTGAAACCCTTAGTGACAAACAAGAAGGTTGTAATAGCCTCCGTTCAGACTTGATAAATCCGTAATGTCGAAAGTATTTGGTGCTGCACGATTTTTCAAATAGTTATAAAGTACTTTAGGGTAGCATGTTAAGGGGAAAATACAGATGGCGTGAACCTTGCCCTTAAATACGCACTAATGCACGGTTCCATCCTCATGAGACACCGAGCGTCTGAGGTGAGTGCAGATTGACATAAAAGACGTCTTTCATTGTTTCTTTCTCTCTTGCTTCGTCTCTCCGGCTCCCCTCAGGGTTCCAGCGTGCTCCAGCTTCTACGTCTAATCCTATTTGGGGAAACGTTTTCAGGGGAAAGAGTGGTTTATCACTTCGTAAAGCGATGCAAACGCCGATGAATTTAGCTCACGTTTAATTAAATGTATCCTTGTCTTACAGACAACTTGCTTTCTTTCTTTCTTTCTTTTTTTTCCCCCTCTTGGATATTTGGTTCAGTAAGTAGGAGTAATGTCGGTGTAATTAAGCCTAATGGATTCTCCTCACCTGGGGATTAGGGCTTTTCATCTCTCTCAGAGAGATCCTGTAGAGGAAAAAAGTCTCACAACCGTGGTCTTTTACCGAACTATATATTATTGTATGTCGTTTAGAACGCTGAAGGAGATTTTTCTTTTTTTTTTTTTTTTTTAACAGCCGTGCTAATCCAGTCAACGTTAAACCCTGTGCTCTTGGACGTGGTGCGGTGAAGCGTGCGTCAAAGATAACCCGGGATACAAAAGACACGCAGAATTTATCAGTCAGAATACGTTTGAGTAACAATGCTAGGGTCAATTGCTTTTTCACACAGATTTGGTAACCTTCCACTCCAGCAAGTCTCATTGTCCGTGTGCGTGTCTGTAGGCGTTTTATTTTAGATGCGTAGCTTTCATAACATTAGCCGGAGCGTTAAGCACGCAGCGTCAGCTCTCCAGCTTCTTCAAAAGAATGCCTTTGCAGAGCGCGGCCCGCCAGCCGTGGTTTTTGTTTTGCTCTGGCAGTCAGATGGACTCTTTGTTCAGGACAGATAGGGCACCGAGGACAGAGGTTGCTTTGTACAGAAAGGAGTTAGGCTTACTCTAGTGCAGGCTGAGAGATGAGGAGTCCGCATGGCCTTTTAGCAGGGCCAGACACACACGCGCACACACACACACAGTGCCTTTTCCCTGAGAAAACCTTTACTCACAGTTTATGTGCACACGTCTTGGCTCAGCAGCAGTCCTCTCATTTTTTCCCTGAGTCATGTGAGTAGTATTAGAGGAAAAGGGCAGAGTAATCTCTGGCTTAGAATCGAGATCGAGCTCCCGCAGCTCTGGTAATTACTAAGGCATCCCTTTGGCTCGGACATTATTTATCTAAAAGCGGACTGTAAGTGTGGCGCGCGTTAACAAGCACGAAACACAGCAACAGAAATCTAAAGGAAGTAAAACAAAAGCAAAAAAAATCCCAAAAACATAACTGCTAATTCAGGAAACGATAAAGTGAAGCCAAATACCTGCTGATTACAGAGTGATGATTTGTTGTGGAATTTATTCACACTTTAAATAATTTTATTATTTACAAACATCAAATGGTCTAAAGAAAGCTACTCGCTTTGTACATGGCACGACGTATACAACGATCAACACAATGTCGATGTTTACTAAATACTTATAGTTTTTAACTATAGCTTTAAATCATGGGAAGTTTGAATTGATTTAATTTGATTCTGTATCACTAATGTTTAGTGTCTAATTTGTCCCAAGCAGCTAAACCTATTACAGGTTTTAAAGTACAAAAAATGCCTCAAAGTATCAAAAAGTAAAGTAACTAAAATGTTTGTTCTTGTACAAAAACGCTAACTCGAAATGGAGAAAGGTTGTCCCGTGTATATTGAGCATGTAGGAACTGCACATGTATGTCTCTAGTAACTTTGTACTTGTGTTATATCGAGGTATGTTCATGATAATCATAGTAATAAGCTCTGGTTAAGACATTTTAAAGAAACCAGCCACATCACGCCAGACTACCGTTTGTCTTCGGACATCACTTTTATCTTTCGTCATTTCTTTTTTCCGTGTGATACTTGAGTGGCGTTTTCTATTTCTTTTCTGACTTCTTCTCTTTCCCCCCACACCACACATTTATCTAATCATTCGAGCTCGTGTCGCCACCAGACTCGGGCTGATGGTTATTGTTCGAGAGTACGAAGAACAGATCGCTGGATGTCTCAAGGTCCTTAATGATGAAATGCTTGCATGGAAACTGTCTCTCTCTTTTGCCTGCATCCTGTTCCACATTTGTTTTATATCAAGCCTTTTTTTTTTTTTTTGCGCGACACGCTCTGATCTTGCTTTTGGCGTTAGACTGAAAAGGATTAAGGTTTCAATTAGAGCAGGATGATGGTACAGTATGTATCCACCCAAGCGTGCATACATCGACACGTTCCAACTTTGTATAAGCGAACAGACTTTGTTCTAGGCCAGCGTGACGACTGACAAACTCACAAGGGTTGTTGTTGTTTTTGCTCGCTTGGCCTGGATTTGACCCGCACCATAATTGATATGTGCAGCTGTTTTTGGGAGCAGCAAGTTATTGCTTGGTCAGATTTAGGAGATTGTCTAATCGCACAAGACAATAGGAGAGGCCCGGATTTTGGGTGGAATCAGTATTAGGGTTTTATCTTGGCATAGGCACAGCTGCATTTTTGCGTATGGGTAGTCATGTCGGTATGCTCAGTCTCAAAGAACATCTGGAATCAACCGTATGTGAGGAAGAGAAACACAGAATCTTTTGTTTGTACAGCTAAGAAGAGCCGATTTAAAGGGATCTTAGTGTTTGTAGTGTTTTTTGCATCCAGTTCTAGTGACTGACGTATACAGTTTGACAGTGTTTGGAGTGTCGTAGTTCTTAGTCAGTATTAGTTGATATTCAGTTACATCACGAATATACAAGCGTGAGTCAAAAATTGTCTGCTCTCTGGCTGTAGAATTTATTTCAATTAACTTTTAGAAAAAAGACAAATACATGTTTTTTTTCTTGCTTTTCAATACACTCTGTCCATCTGTCAACGAGCTTTCTTATTTGTTTACGGCTGAGCTGTGAGGCACGAATACACTGCTGTCTTCACTTCTTCATCAGAAGTGACTCTTCATCTTCATAGGGCTGCCTTTAGGGAATCAAACAGGTGAAAGTCTGATGAAGCGAGATCAGGACTATAGGGAGGATGGTTTAACACCTCAAAATAAAGTCTGTGCAGAATGTCAACAGTGTGGGTAATACATACCCTTTCAATATGTAATACAATATTACATACATATATTAGATTGCTGTATTAATTGTGCAATATTTACCAGTGCTGTTTGGTCATATTTGGTATGCAATAAGGGACTTATTGTTTTAGGACTTTTTTAAATTGTATTTATTATTGATTATTTTTTTCTTTCTACTGCATAACAACTGTGAGCAACTGTAAATGTGTGACGTGTATCGTTGTGCAAAATCACAGCGTCCTTTTATATCAGTCCTCTGTGTTTAATCCAAAGTTTTTAGGCTTCGATTCTTTAATAATTGTCTCACTGTAACGAGTACTGTTGACCGTTGAACTTTTTTCCTGAATGTTCCAATACTTCGGGCCCTCAAGAATTCCAGAACACTGTAAGCAGTGATGAATTTTCCAGCTGATGGTCGACTTTTTTACTTTTTCTCAGTCGCATACTCTGCTGTTACTCACAGGCTCTTTGTGATGAATCCGTGTCTCGTCACCAGTAACGATTCCCTTTAAGGAACTTTCACCTTCATCGGTCCAAATTTTGTTTGTAGATATCCAAACGCTTCTTTTTACGCTTTTCTACCATTATGCTTCTCAGACCAGAAACAAAAAATCAATCACTGCACTCTGCTCTTCTTTCGTGTATTTCACATCCATTTTTGCTCGCACCGCAGTTACACATGAACTGATGGAACAGGTTCACACCTGCTCGAGGAAACAGTAGCCTTGAACGGAGAGCCCTGATGGACATTGCAGATGTTTTACTGTAACCGGATCATTTTTGACTCTCCCTCGTACATGAGTACTGGTCATGGTTTAAATTAATTTACTAATTTGACTTTATTTTGGGGAAATTGAACCACTGAAATGCGTTCAAGAGGAATGTAGTATTGGAGTGATGTGGCTGAGGTAGAGGATCTGTCAATGAATAGGGTTTTTAAAACTAATTGAATGGAATTCCTACCTGTATGTTTTCAGTATATGGTAAGGGGGAATAAAATGATAAAAGACGAAGGCCATGCTTACTTTGTGCTACAGATGCGATAAGTGTCCCCAGGAAAGGTGAAGTAGTGGAATCAGTTTTTTTCTACCCTCATCTGTCTAAAACAAGTGCTGTGCCACACTTCCTGGCATTCCGTCTGTTGCCCATTAAAGCACGATAGTGGCGCTCTCCCGCTGTGGAATGTTTCACTGCCTGGTTCGTCCGCTCTTGAGCAGGACCTGTGAACTATCTGACTCCCTCAACTATAAGATGGATGGGCTCGAGGCGTAAGGTGCATCGCTTAAAAGGCCCTATCAGCACGCAGCAGCCAGCCAGTCGATCGCTCTTACAGACGGCAGCCGCGCGGTTAGCTGCGCGAGGCCCTTGATGGATTACTCCAATACGGAAGAGAGCAAATCGGACCCGAGCGGAGACGGCGAAGAGGTGCACGCACTAGCCAGGCGATCATTATGAAACGTAGTTTTTTTTTTTTATACACAACTAGATTTATATTTATGCAGCACCTTTTCAGAATCCTAAACAGATTTACATGCTTGTGAAACACAAACACACACACGCACACACACACCTACACCCACACGCCAGGCAAGACCGGACACCGGGAGCATACCGACGCACCCGGATGTGGATCTGTTTGGCCGGTAATTACTCAAGAGCAGATATGCTGAGTCACACGGGCATCTGCAGGCATCTGCGTGCTCACTCAGCAGTCAAGAGGCACGAGGCCGTCACACACACGGCTCCCCTGCAGGCAGACAGCACGAGGCCAGAATAACAAGAGGTTCAGTGGAGAGTAAAACCAGCGTTTAGGGGCTCCGCGTCTCTTCGCTAACCTCTAACAGAGACGACTTATTCTTCAGCTCCAGTATTAATTAACAAACTTGTGTTGATTGCATCATAAATTTTCTAAAGTTTCCAAGCAGTCAATAAATCATCAGGGTGTGTATTTAGAGGTGACTCAGTTGCTTTTTTAAATTTATTGCCTTTTCACATCTTCATTTTCAACACCGCGGTAACAGGAAAGTGGAGGAGCGCCAGGATTTGTGTGGCTTAATTAAAGACGCTTGTCAGATGCTGGTAATGTGTCAGAGACGTTTCACAAGGTGAGGCAAGGTGAGAGATCTACCGTGCTCGTGAACATGTCGGACTGTACACACACTCCTGTGAAGCGAAGCAATACTGTTTTCTGTTCCCTATGTCAACAAATCCGATTCTGTGACGCTGCATCTGACGCCGCCCACGTTGTTCCCTTTTATCATAATTTTGATCTTGCCTTTGTTTTCCTTTCTTCTTCTTCTTCTCCCTCTGCTCTCATTGTGCAGAAGCGTGGAGTCGTTGTGTAGTGACTTGCACCGCTTTGATCCGTTCCCGCTCGGGTACTACGGCGTTAAATGGGATTCTATTTGTTCTACACCTCTCTGTCACATGTCTGAGCTTGTCGAAAGCTCTCAGCGGGAATCGTCGCCTGAAGGACAAGTCTCCCATCACAGCTCAGGGATCACAGGCGGTCCTGCTTTGATGTGCCTCACCTTCCCTTTTCGCGCTCACTCCTCCCTTACTTCCTGCCGAGTGCCAAGACGCAATATGAGTAGAAAGCCCCGGCTATAGTGCGCCATCAGGCAGGTTCCAGTGTCTCCACAGCGAGACCTGCGGCTGAATGGAGACGGGTGCAGAAGGGTCTCGATCTTGCGTTTTTAAACCCGATTTTATGCTTCTTTCATCTCCGCCTTCGCACTGCAGAGTGGGTGCTGCAGGCATGTGTCATTACTGAGAGAAAACTTAGGGGACTTATCTAAGGCTGGGCTTTCCAAATGCCAGAAAGAATGGCACTTTTCAGATCTTTGTGCCCTTTCATGGCGGTTTGACGACTTGCCGTGGGCTGGATGTTCTTTAAGAAATACGGGTGACTGTCACATGGATCGCTTTTCCACCCAGCGTCAGAGGACGGCTCGGCTCGGCTCAGTATACGTTGACATTCATCTTGCGCATTGTCGCTTGTGCATTTTTGTATTTTATACTTGTGTATGTTGCACTAAAGTTCTCTGAGAAGCGCACAATACTGTATAAACGAGATCACAGCACTCACTCAAATCTTTTCCATTTTTGTGTAGTTTTGTGCATCTCCTCCAAGCAAACATTTCGTCCTTGGTGTCCTGCAGTGATCACCGCCCTGAGAAGATCGATCTGAAAGCAGGCCAGATTGCTTTGTACTTATACAGGCGGGTAGGCATTGATTTCTAAGTAAAGCTTTACGGTGGCGTCAGAAATTTGCCACCTTCGCCTTTTTTTTTCCTTTTTAAATCAGGCTAAGCATCAAACAAGGCTGTCTTGATTAGAGACTTTGCTCAAGGACACCTATTATGCAAAATTCACTTTTTAGTCACTCTTAGACATTCAGACGGCTCTTTGATGTGCATCTACAAACAAAAACGTGAGACATTTCAAATATCAAAAACCTGAATATTTTCAGCTTTGATCTTTTCATACTGACCAGCACTTAAATCTTAAAAGCCGTTATATTTCCCCCTAATGTGACCTCATATAAGAGAAACCCGTGTAGTTGCTCAACTCTAGACCACGCGCACTGGGGAGCTCTGAGGCTTAGGTAAAGTTGTTAAAGAATTGGAAAAATATGGAACCTTTAATGGGTTTACTTGGTTTCAAATAAAATTTAACTTTGTCATTACTAACTACGTTCAACTGACCAGGAGAAACCTTGTTAAAGCTTGGAGCCGTGATTTGATAGCGGTGTTCTACAGATAACCATAATTGAGGTGCTTGACAGATTTACACAAGAACAAGTAACATTTGAGATCTAGGGTGGTCAGTTCATGTGTGAAAAAGATTTCTCGTGCTCCCAGAACCACTCTTTCACTATACGAGTCACGAAAAAATCGCTAATAAGTAATAACCTGGTCATTTAGTACATTCAGGTCGTCAGCTGACTTCATTTTATGAAGTCTAGACCTGACCAACTGAAACAAACCCAGATCATAACACTGCCTGCAGAGGCTTGTACAGTGGCCATGATGGGTGCATCGCTTCATCATTTCCCTTCTTAGGCTCTCCATTTATGACTTTTTTTTCCTAACCACATTTCTTCAACAAAGTTGATGGCTCAGCACGATCCCTTTTACTAATTTTAAATCTCCATAGTTGTTTTCTTTGCTCGATGCAGCCCAATAATTTGACCCTTTTGTACCTTACAATACTGTAACTTGGATCCTCATTAATTATGCTTTACAGGGTCGTCACCTGAAGGCTTCCTGTGCATTCAGTGGTAGAGAAAAGACTTCTCACTCTTCCTAATGAAGAAGCTCTGGTGGTTTATAAAGCCAGAATCACATCTTCAATAAGTCTGAAGGAGCGACATTACATGATTTGAAAAGCCCCGTGTTGGGAAAAACACCCAGAAAATGCCAAGTTGCACACGTTCAACCCTGTTCCTGATGAATTAAATTCTCCTCAAAGGGATATTTAAAAAAAGGGGATCGTGAGCAGCTAAAAACGCATCAACGGACCTGTGAATAGCTGTGAGGTTTTAGAGAGCGTTTAATTAGACGACTACGAGACTACGTACTACAGAATGAGGAATATAAACTTTAACAGATTTTTCAAATCCGTTTCCCCCTGGATGCACTGTTGTACTGGTTTTCATTTCTTTTGCACCGAAATAAAAACACTCCTTTTAAAGGATATGAACAAACCAAAGTTTGAGGGTTTGTGCCAGTGGTCCTAATGACCAATGGATGGCACTTTGCGTGACACTACACTGCCCAGAGTCCTCAACAGGCTGTTAATAAGCTCAATGTAGAGTTTTTTTTTTTGTGCCTTGCTCATGCAGTGTTGTTAAGCGATGGCCTCATTAGAGTCCTGCGCTGACATCTCTATGACATTTAAGCAGCACTTCTAATTGAAGAAGAGGATAAGTGATTGGCCAGAAGTGTCACAAAGAGTTCAGGTCTGTCTCGGGTCAGAGCTTGGAATAAATAGAAAAATAATATGCGATATGAAGAAAAAGGCCTGAACAACAACAACCAAAAAGTATTGTTTTTTGGAATGATTAATCACCAGGAACCACCTGATCATCGTGATCACAATACCTAGGCGGTCATTCGATTTGTTATTGCCATTCTATAAATGTGCATTTTATAAATAATAATAAAAAAAAATTCCTAAAAAAACTTGGCAAATAATTTTGTGCTGTACTGCCTGCCCATGTGTGAATTGTTTAAAGTGCACCTCCTGCAGGATTATAGAGGAACTTCAACATCTTTACCGTCTCAAATGCAAATATTTAGACATTAAAAAATAATGCAAAATTTACCATATAGTGCTAATAAAATGAGTGATATCGATATGGACTTTGCTTTCCATCTTGCTTTCATGCTTTCCATCTTTTCATACAGCTGCTTTAAACATTTCCCACCGCTCAGATGAGGTCCTTTAATTATTTCCTTGAAGACTTTAAAGGTTTAACCACTGTAAAGCTTGGATAATGACCTTTTTCTTTTTCTTCTTTTTATGAACTAAAGAGAGACACCTAATATGTCATGAGAAACAGATCTGACCTTTATTCATCATGTATTAATTGTTTGAGTTTTGGAAAAAGAACTACGTTTAGTAGATGATATTGAGACCTTCAGTTCTCCGCGGATAAAGATCGCGCCCGACACCCGCTGTCCCGGTTTATATCACCCGCCTGAAGGCAGAAATAATTTATGATGTCTGGAGAATGCACGTTTAATCCAATCTATCGTATCACTTCTTGATTTATTTAGACCACGCCGCCGCCTCTGGTTGACAGACAGCTGAAATTCTCCTACTGTTCTTGGGAGTTTTATTTCTGTTGTCTGAGAAGCAGCTGCATAGAAGCGTAAAATACAGATGTGAGAATAGTAAAGATGAATGATGCAGGCAGAAGAATGGCACCTGTTTCTTTCAGCTTTATCACATGAGCTCAGGTGGGTGTGTCTGCTTCGCACTGACCTCCATCAACCAGGCTGTGGCGGTACAGCAAGCACAACTCGCGTCAGCCTACGCCTTCGGTCTGTTTGTTTGCGTTATATTTTGTCATCTAAGTTTAATTAGTGTTAAACCAGAACTTTGTTTCTTGTTAACGAAAACGTTTCGTTATTATTAAAGGTCTTGTTTTTTTAAAATCATAAATAAGTTTCATGACATGCTGATCTCCAAAATCAAAACATAACTCTGAAAGCTTTAGAAGAACTGCCCACGAATGTCCCCTAAAAAAAAAAAAGCATTTTCAGAGTTTATCAGAATACAGGGACATTGAAACATCCATATTTTGAACCTTATCAAGCATTATCCCTTTTCAGGGTTCCCCCTCTCCTTTTCTGAGCTTCGTAGTTCATTCAGGTGCCTCTGTTGGTTAACCAAATGTCTGAGTAACTGCATGTGTATGTAGAAACATTTTAACTATACAAGTACAGTACGCAACATTAACACAGTCACAGTTTTACACAAGTCCGTCATTGCACGAAATATTCTTTACTTTACTCAATACATCTTCACTTCGAAAGGAGTTTTTCAAAATCTCAGTAAACTGTGTTTGCATGTGAATGAAAGTTCAAAACGCAGAGAAAAATCTGCTTTTAAAAATACTCAGCTGCATGTGGACGTGGCCTAAGAGCGAGGACGTGCTTAATAATAAAAGTTCAAAATCAACTGCTAGCCAAAGAAGTCTTTGATGTAAAAGTTAGCCACTAACTGCTAACAGCTATCTAACAACTAGCCCTTTGGAACAGCTGGAGATCACTAGATTAGACGTATAACGTATAATATTCTGGTAGCGACCAGCTAACCCAGCTTTTCTTAAAAACTAAAAAAGACTAGGTTAGCCATTAGCAGGTAAACAAAAAAAAAAGCAAAATGAAAATTTATTTTGTCTTGTGTGTTGACTTTGACTAGAATCCCATCTGAATGTCTAAAATGATTAAAAAGTGAATTTTGGATAACATGCCATGACTTTTTCCTGTGATTTGAAGGGTCTATACTTAGTTAATTAAGGATTTTTCATATAAAGTCCAGTGTCCACACGTCGCTGATCTTCTCACAACTTTATCACGCAAGAAGAATTTCTCTTCCGGCCATCACTCGCTTAATTAAACAGTTGAAAATAGGAGGTCTATAAGCAAGTTATAACAGGACTAGGAGGTAGGGGGGCAGGTTGGGATAAAAGAGAGAGCTTAGGAGAGTCATATTCGGATTTCTTGGCCTGGTTTAAAAAACAAACAAACAAAACAAAAGGCCGCAAAGCTCAGACGATGAGGCACAAAGGGAGATTTTGTGTACCCTGCCTCCCACGGACAGTCTGCGGAGTCATGGCACATCGCTGGAGGAGGCCGAATGTGGCTCCCTTGAGATACAGTGTAGCTCGCTAACAGTGACTGGGAGCCAAATCGCAAAGTCCAACAAACGCGCAGCGATAAGGAGGAAATGTTAAACGTTTGTGAACGCTTCACTGGACATGTATCACGGTGCATATGTACGGTGCGTCTTCACCTCTGATATTTAACTAATAACCATCTACAGCCAAGTGCTCGCTTTGTAAATCACAGAAGCGATGTACAGCTCACGCATACTTCACGAACTCTCAGTCATCTCAGCAGAGGCACGGCTGATCCCTAAATCCTAAATCCCAGAGCTCTCTGTCGTATGACATTATGATTCCTGAGGAAAAACAAGAGGGGAAATGTCAAGAAGGGATGGGTTGGGGAAAGGTTCTGTAGGAGATGATCGCCTGTTGTGCAAAGAGAGCTGAAGGTAATGGGCCAAAAAATAAAAAAGTATAGCTTTTTTAGTGTCAAGTTTATTTATTCATTTCTTTGGATATAGCAGGGCAAATATTTTTTTATTGAAGCAATTTTAGTGAGCTTGAGTAGATTTTTACTAGGGATGCACCGATCATTTGGTGTGTGTGTGTGTGTGTGTGTGTGTGTGTGCAATCGCATGCCTGCGTATAACAGATGGTTAGGTTTTTAACAAGTGTTGACGGTTCATTTTATGCTGAAAATCCAAAACACCTAAATATTACTTGATATTCTTTTTGACAACGTAAAAGGAACATTGAAAATCTCACACCCACATTTATCAGTAATTGCACTGTAGAAGGTGTAAGGTGTATATATAAAGATTATTAGTTTTATTGGTAGATGATCAAACCCAGGTGCATTAGTTGAGACCTTTATGCTCACAAAGATCAATTGATTAAAAAAAAAAATATATTTTTAAAGGTAAATAACAGAAAGAAAGTAAAGAGTCAGGGGGGGGGGGTCTAAAAAGTGGTCTTGTACATAATATGCTGCTTTCTTTTCTGGCCTTGGAAATCAGAAATGTTTTTAAATTTTTTTGTACCAACTTAATAATGAAGCCATAAAATAAACATGTAAAACAAAGCATGTACAAAAAAAAACCCACACAGAGTGATTAAAGACTTGTGAATGAAAAGTGAATGAAATCTATTTTATTTATTTTTTTAAAGTAAAACTTAGTATCAACCAAGAAAACTGCAATGAGGACATTTCCAATTTTAACCCTCGAATCCAACTCTCGAATTTGCAATATGGACCTGCGCAGTTATTTAATCGCAGAAGCCTGTAGTTTATATCAGGTTATAGTCTGGGATTTATGTAGCGTTTGATAGATTGGAGTCTCTCTTTGATTAGAGTCATCTAAGCTGTTTTTATTTTTATTAATAATAATAATTTAAGTATTGGGAAAACATCCTCCTAATGAGCTAATTTATCTGGTTAATTGGTGTTATTCTAGATATGTTGAATACAAAATGATCAGTTCAGTGATTAAATATAAAGGTTTAAATTCCAATCGCAATATGTGTCCAAATAATTGCAATGTGTTTTTTTTTTTTTTTATGAATCAGATTATGCAGCCCTAATTTTCTCCCACACAAACCGGATTTAGGGATTTACCACACGTGAGGGCGCATTAGCATTATTTCCCTGCAAGTGATCACTGGCTTTTTTTCTACTTCTTTAGGCTCTCACACTCTGAGAATATGAAATGTAGTCGAAAAAACATCCGAGCCTCGGCGACAGCCCTGTGTAGTCTCAGACCCCCAAGTTTAATGGAAAGTAAAGACCAAGCCTTGTGGTTCTCTCCCACAGTTCCCATTTCATTTATTGTGAGAACCACGCTGGCGGGTAACACGAGCAACAGATCATCAGCGCATGCGGTACGCTTAAGGATCATTCTGATGAATAGAAGGCACAGAGTTTTCGTGCATGGGAACTTTTTGGCTGCACGCAGTGCGTTTCTCAATTGTGCGTTTCAATTACGCACCAAAACCGCTGTTGTGGCCTGACCTACATTCCCCTCATTCACTGCGTCTTTACGACGTCCGAAAAAAGTTTCACAACGTTCTGACAGGCGTAGAGTAGATCCAGAGTCAGACGACCATTTTCGGGTTTTATATCTTGTTCCTAGCGAGCCGCAAAACCCAGCCGTGAGCAGCCCAGGTCACTCGGATTTGAACTGAATCCTTAAGCCGTGCCGTAGATAAGCATAAGAGATTATTTTTTTCACATGTAGTTGATCACATTATTGATTCCTTTACATTTTTCGCTCTGTGACCCAGGCTGAGCGATAATGGTTTGCAGGTGTGTGTATGTGTGTGTGGTGGCCAAAGAGAGTGATGTAATCGAAAAGAGGAGACAGGAGGATATTGGCTTTCTCTTCCCTAGAGATCTACTGAAAGAGGGAAAGGAAGAGAAAAGACACAGAGAGTGCAGAATGGAGCAGTGCTCTCTAGTGAGCTCGGCATTTTCAGCACAGTTCAGCATTGCAGCATTGAACTAATGCCTACTAGAGAGAAAAAAAAGAAAGAAAGGACTTATTCGTCAGTCAAGTTTTGGATTCCATAACACCGAGGCAGCTATTGCAACATCCGTGACACCTGTACACTAGGAATGTAACCAAATATAAACCTGGTAACCAGAAAGAACCAATGATGTGATGTGTGAAATGGAAACGGTAAATACAGTACATATACTAATTAACAGCAGACCTAATTAGGACGTCTTTCCTAATTGTAACTAACAACAATCTAAAAAAAAAAATAAAAAATCCAATTTTAACCAGGATGTTTTGAATTGAAGTCCTGAAATAAAGCGTGGCATTATTAGACGGTGGAGTTCCACAGAGAGGCCAGAAAGACGGGTTGAGGCGAACCCTTCTCGGTCCTGATGAACATGGTAATTGAGGAGTAATTAATACTTGAAAATGAAATCTGAATAGGTAATTGTAAAAAGCGCATTAGTATGCAACTCAGCAAGCCAACGAGACGAAGATGAATCAGCGACCCAGTAGGTCATCGTTTTTAATCCCCTCCCGGGGGAGAAGCAAAGGAGCTACTGATATGGCAAAGTAGTAACTTTTCTTGATTGTGTGGGTTTTAAAGCATCAACACCACATGACGTGACATGGTGTGGCTCGCGAGCCGTGTTTCAGCGTACAAACAAACAGTCTGGTGAAATGTTTTAAGTGGTAGTGTCGAGGCAGGGTGTGTGGCAGTGGTAGAAGGGGCACTAATGAGAGGCGAATGGTCATGGTTGAGGCAGAACTTTGGGTTTTTCTGATGGAATCTCATCCCAGTTTGATGACATGCCATGTCCACCCACAAGCTAGCGATCCCAAGGTATGTCTCAGAGGGTGAAGGAGAGAATATGTGCTTCTTTCATATTGACGAGCTCACAGATGCCCATGACTGGCTCAGACCGGATCAGAGGTGTGTGTCTGTGAGCTGGTGTATCAGAAAGAAATCTAAAAGGCAAGAGAAGTTTAACCTGTGTTCATATGAGTGATGTTTGATTACTCATCACCCTTACTGTCTGCCATGATGTCATCCAGTAAAGAAATAGACAATTACAGCATTAGGGTAAATCAAAGTCAGACTGGAAATCATCGGCATAATGCACATCTTAAGGACTGTATGGTCTGTAGAGTTGGCTTATAATTATAACGTAATCATGGATCACCTTCCAGTTCCGTCCCAAGCCGTTTGGAAAAAGTGCAGCGTTCATCAACAGCTGAAAATCGAAAACCTGATGTTTTTTTTTTTTTTAGGTCCTCTTGTCTGAGGCATCTTTTCCCAGAATGCTTAGTGCAGCCTCCTCATCAGCAGCGAAACACCCCCTGGCATTGTATGATAAGATCTACATTGTTTCAGGCTGTTCTGTTCAGCTAGATGTCCTGTAAAGACAAGAGAGTCGTGATTAGTAGGACATATGTTTTTCCTTTAGGAATTCCAGAGTCATCGTCCAATCAGATGGCTGGTTGCGATTTATTTATTCATTTATTTATTTATTTATTTTTCCTCTAAATTGGTCTGTCTATCACACATACATAGGGGCGTTGTCAGAGGTGGTCAGATCAACAGGTTAATTCATGATCGTTTATATAAAAAAGACTGAACGTAGGGGTCTAACGCCTGTGTTGTCGGTTGTGTCTCCGCAGGTAAGGTGTTGAACACGGACCTGCGCCATTACCTCAGCCTACAGTTCCAGAAAGGCTCCCTGGACCACAAGCTCCAGCAAGTGATACGGGACAACTTGTACCTCCGCACCATCCCCTGTGAGTACATATGCACACTGACGTAATCTTCCTCCTGTCTCAAGGTTTTAACTGTCTTCCTGTTGTTGTTGTTGTTGTGGCATCTGGTTGTAAACAGGACCGAATGAGGAAAATAGGGAAACATCAGCACGAAGCCCAAAGCCTACTGTGTAAATTACAGTCATTTGTCACTTCCATTCATCACAGGAGGCTGTACATTTTACCCCCGAGCTTCTTAACACCAGCTTAAACCACTCTCGCAACTAAAGAAAAAAAAAAAACTGAGTTGGATTTAACATGAACTTAATCAGCAGCATCCAAGATTTACTTTAAAGGTCACATATTATACTCTTTAAAAATAATAATAATAATAATAATAATAATAATAATATTGTCTTGAAGGTCTCCAAAATGTGTCTGTTAATTTCACGACTAAAATACAACTCAGATAATTGATTTTTAAAGATTTTTTTGTCTGTTTTTATACTTTTCCCCACTTGCATTTATGACTAACAAAAAAAAAGGAAAATGTGTGTGAGCGCGTTAAAATGTTTAGATATAAAAATGAAAACACAACTAAATGATGAAGGCTAGGTCTAAAATTGAAAACACTGTGTGTGTGAATGTGTTTGCATAGTAAATGACAGAATTTTATAGATTATATTATATTTAAAAAAATCAATTCAGTTATGATCGATCGGAAATTGCGTCTCTGATCTGTCTTTATCTGCCTTTATCCCCCTCATTACCCCCTCATTACACACGCTTACACACCAGTCTTAAAACACCGCCAGTGCAAATTACTCGAAAATCACGTGCATTAGAAGCCGCCCGCGCCCGTGAGCTCGACGACACTACATCCAGTTCAGTCAAGTTTTGAGACTATGGAGGCAGGTTAAGGGCCGGTAAAACTCCACCATTTATAATCCTACTGGTGAAACCCATGTGGTAGGAGTGAATTATTTGCTTTTGTTTAGAAATAATAATTATGGCGGGTGACAGAGACGAGTGGGACTCAGTTAAATGTTAAACTCTTTTATATTTTGAGTGACTTCATCAAGTGAAAATGTAATATCGAATCAGGATGTTTATAAAATCACAATTTTAAGCGGCACCTAACAATCACCTTCGTGATAACATCATTATAAAATATATTATTTTATAATATATCTCAATTCTACCTCACTTTTTTTTAACCGGGTTCCATCGCAGTTCAGCTAATAATTCACTCCTACCACCCAGGATGCTGTAGTGCCTGTCAATGTGTGAATAGTTTAGAGCACCACCTGTAGGAATGTAGATGAACTGCAACATATTGCCACCTCAAATGCAGGCATACGTACATTTTATTTATTCATTCATTTATTCATTCATTTATTTATTTATTTTTAACTTGATTTTGGAGTCCGGTGTGGGGACAAAAGAATTGCGATATATAGCTAAATAATTATTTTCCCTCATCTCTAGGGATATCTAGTGGAATTCAGTCCATTCTACTTAAAAGGAGCGAAGACTTTGCTGTAACTCGACACATTCTTGCACTTGCGTTCTCGCCCCACGGTTTCCATTAATTATATCAGATTTCCCATTAGTTAGACATATTTAGGAGCTAAAAGTAAATCATGGTTGTTTTTCCTTTTGTTTAAGATTTTTTTCCTCCATTTCTAATAGGCACCAACAATAACAATGTTTGCTTGGGACATCAGAGGAACCAAACAACTTCTGACAGCAACCATAAAAACAGATCCCCTAAAAAATTCGAAACATTTTAGTAATGGCCATATTATCGAAGGACTTTCAGATCGGAGTTTTCCTTTACAGCAGCACCTTTCTTAAGCAGCTCCACTCCCTCGCGTAAGAGCGGCTCGTAATGCCGCAGTACAGGAGCGTAAATCTTTGCGGCGTCTCTCGCGTGCTGCAAGGCACCTTTAATCTGCAGCCTTGCCGTCTGTCCAAAAGCTGCTCCTGGAGAAAGAGATTGATGCCATCGCCGCTACACTTCACCTCTTTTTTCACACACATTCTCACACTCACTCACACACTCGCTTTCTCTTTCTCTCAGTCTCACTGTCTGGCTAAGATGAACTTTTGTTTCATTTTTCATCTCTGGAACCTTTTCGCGTTTTCGGCGATGAAAACGAATCTCTCTCTTTCACGAGAAAGCTAAATTTAAATTTGCTGGCAAGTGATGAATTTAATTTGTAGGAAATTTTAATTCAGCGATGAGGAAAAAAAAACATTTTTCAGTGAATAGTAATAGTACTAATGCAGTAACCCGTTTCTAAAGCACAGAGAGCAGTTTATTTTGTTTTTTTTTAGTGGTAATTCTGCTCCATTCTGCTCTTTTTAAGTTGATGGTTAATGTGTGTTGTGACTCGTGACCTCAATATAACAATCAAGGACTGTCTCCTCTTGACTCTTGTTATTTCTATCATGCCTTGACCTCCATCATGCTTGGATGACAGAGAATGCCCAAAAACCATGTGTATTAACCAGACCTGTGTGCTCTGAACTCAGTTTTAAGATTAACCTGAAATATTTTAGTCCGTTTTAGTTTTGTAGAAATGAGACGTCCATCCTGATGCTTTCCTGCTGACTTAGGTTACAGTGTTAGGAGTATCCGTATGGATATGCTTTAGATTTTTATTTCCCCTAAAACATTTTATATTTATTAAGTCTCCTCTTGCTTTACTGAATAATCTTATCCGGATACTCCAGATAGGCGTTCAAGTCTTCTGTTTGCACAGCTTGAAAGATTAAAACTCCCTTTATTTCTCTATATAATTTCCCGCTACAATAATGCACTTATCCCAGTATTTCACCAATGCATGGATACCATCAAGGTTAAAGGTTTTCTCAAAAAATGGCCAGAGCCATGATTAGACTGTCTGCTTCACGTCTGATACGCTGGCCTCCCAGGAACTCCTTTAACGGGTCAATCATGTGGCAACGGCTTGGAGCAAGGTCAGGACTGTACAAGGGATGTGGCAGTAACTCCCAGCCGAGTTCCTGTAACATGCAAGCAATATTAACACCAGTAGACACTTAGGCATGTACTGCAAAAAGTCCTTTAAAAGTTTTTTTTAAAGTGGCTTTACAGGCTTAGACAATGCAAACTAAAGACACTTTTTTTTTTTTGGTGTGTGTGGAGGCGTTTTTTATGCCCACACCTCTTCCGACCTTGTTAAACCACCTCGATGTAAAAAAAAAAAAAAAAAAAGATGCTTTTGCTTATCACCACTTAAATGAAAAGAACTAAAAAAAACAACCAAACTTTGCTTGGATTTCTGTTGAGCTTCTTTTGACAGAATTGAATGTTACTTTGCTTCCTGTTTGCCCTGAACACGAACCCCAATGCCAGACACGCGCTGCTGTATTTTGACTCACAGATGACTCAGCTTTTCACTTCAACACGTCCTTCTATCGTGACACGCGCCCGACTCGAGATTGTATCGTTTCACTGACGTCCTCTCGTTTCTCTTAAAAACCGTCACTCGTCTGTCTGTCTTCTGTTTATGGCATTTCTGAGGCAGCTGTTAATGCTCAGCTAACTGCTCTCAACACAAACATTTACAAGTTGTGGAATAGCAATGTCATTTAAAAAAAAAAAATTTTTTTTACGATTGTGTGTATCACAACATACACCATGAGACATGATACTTAAGCACTTACAACATGACACAATGATATAAGTGACTAAAATATCTAACGGATTGTGGTCCCTTGAAGATAATCCTCGGCCCTGGAGTTTTTTTTTTGTGCTTGCGGATCAGGGAACAGGTTAACTAATCCAAAAACACGACAATGTACGGTACGTACTATTGGATTTGTGGGTGAGATTAGTGGTGTCGAACAGAAGCTTACTGGATGCACGAAAAACAAAGGTTGTCTTTATTAACATGAACACACGTCATAACTTGGTGATTCTGGTGGTTTATATTTTGGAGCCAAATTTACCCGTCTTTACTCCGATTCTGTCCCTTTTTCTACCCAGGTATTTGATGCTCCCACATTAATTATGGCTCTACCGCCAATCAGAAGCGTCTGTAAGCTCACGCAAACGAAAGGAGCGGATAGGAAAGGAGCGACCCGTCAAAAAGATGCAGTCAGCTGCATCGCGTGGTTCGGAGGGACCACGTGATGGTCTTCGGCCCTCCTGGCTGAGTGGTAGTAGTAGCTTATTGTGGGAGCCCCCTAGTGAAGGGGAGAAATTAGATAACCCTAAATTAGGGAGAAAATCGAAATAAAATAATAAAAATGAAATAAAAAAATTAAACATAAAAAAGAAACAGAGTTTAAGAGGCGAAGTTTGCAGCTATCATACATCCATACTATCATTCATACCCTTCCCTCGGCTAAAAAGATTAAAATTGAGGATCATCATAAAATAACACTCTCATATCCACACACACACACACACACACACAATGGATTTATTGCTCCTAAAAGTCCGTGAAATTAGATTATGAAATTTCACACTGATTGTCTGGTAACACATCAAACTGACTATCCTGAAGATTTATCCTGCTTCGGCATGCAGTACAAGCCATCATTGGCAACATTAGCTTTACAGTGTGGGCTGTATGTTTTGTGCCTATTATGGCGGCTCCAGGGAGGAGCGATGGCACGGTGGCTTAGCGGTTAGCGGTGTCGCCTCGCACCCCTCAGGGTCGGGGTTCTGTTCCCGCCCTCAGATCTTCTGTGTGGATGCAGTTTGCACGTTCTCTCCGTGCTTGGGGGGTTTCCTTCGGGTACTCCGGGTTTCCTCCCACAGTCCAAAGACATGCAGATTAAGGCTGATCAACTTTCCCGTATTGCCTGTAGTGTGTGAATGACAATCTGGCGTTGAGCTGGCAACCCGACGCCTTACCTAACTGCCATAGAAACGACGGATATATCTCCAGGGTGGGGCGTATCCATCACCTGATGTGCCGAATGGCACGTAGACAGACCAAAATACAGAATACCTGGGAGGAGTCAAGCCCGGAGCTGGTGGAAAGTCTTGCCAACTTAGTTTTTTGTTTTTTTTCTCCTTCAGGAATATTGTAAATGTCATGAATAACAAAAGACTCATTTATACAGAAAGAAATATTCAAAGTTAAAGAAGAAACAAAGTCAGGGGATATGTTTTTCTCACTCTACAGACCCATGAGACTGTCCAAAAATGATCCAAAAGTGAATTTTTATAATATGTTCCTCTTTAATGATAACCCAAGATCCAATTATGCCAAGTGTAACAGTCAGCGAGGCTTTTCTCTATCTGCTGAATCGAGACTCCACCGGCACAGGTTGGTGTTGTTTCGCTCATCATGAATCTTTCAGAACGACCTGGAGTGACCACACTAACAACCCCTCACGAGGCCTCTCCTGCCCAAGGCTGATCTAGTTCACTTCTTTCCTCTCGCTCACCACTCCATCATAACACCTCAGCCTCAGAAGTGTTACATGAAGAGTGCACCCCCCCCAACCCCCAACCCCCGCGTCCCTCTTCCGCGGGCAGCGGGTCAGCGAAGTCATTAAAGTCCCAGGAAACGGAGCGAGAGAAGAGATCAAGCGGCTGGCGCGTTCCCATTCGGCACGTAATCCTCGCTGCTCTGGCCATCTTCGCTCTCCCAGAGGCATTAATATCCTTTATGGCGCGGCAGTAATCTCCCTCCGTCTCATCCGCTGATAAAAAAGAGAAGGATGGCAGAGAGGATGGAGTAGAGGCTCTGATGCCCAGGTGTTTAATCTTTAGCAATTCTTTCTTTCTTTCCTTTTTTTAAAAAAAAAAAAGCAGTTTAAGGATCTTCCCTTTTAAGCTTTGCCCTGATCTCTGTAATGAGGTTTCAGCGAAAAATCTGCGCTCTCATAATGCCACAGATATGATATATTGTACTTCCTATTAAAATGTTGGCTAAAGTAATAACAGCAGCCCCGGTTCACAACAGCACCGAATAACAAGGTGCGAAACCTGTCATACAGCATCATAACCAATGTTTCAGTGTTTCCTCCATCATCTAAATGGCTCCCCTTCCGTCTCGGAAGATATTTCATTACAGGCGTTTACAGACCGGCAATTCAAGATTGTAATAAATAAAATGCTTTCCTGGAGACCCTGTAAAGGCACGCGGTCATCAGGAACACCTGGGAGCGCAGCGCTAATGAAACACCAGGAGAAATATCAGTTGATACAGACGCACACTTTTCACGTTGTAAACTCGTACACATGCAAAGATCGTCACGATCGGAATTTCATTTCCTGAATTCACACTGAGCAGTTTTTGCACGTAGCAGACTTTGAACTTCGATACACACTTGTGCACGCATTGTTTCGTGTAATATGAATCAAATTCTTGTGAATGTAAGGAGTGGCATTCAGTTTCAACCTCAAACGATCCACCCACTGCTCACAGAAACTATCATATGACAACTCGTCATGTGGCTTAAAATGAGATTTTTTGTTTTGTCCTTGTGCTCCGATTAGTAAAATATACCAACTGTGACTACTAGGGTAGGTCACCTCTTATCTTTGTTACTTCCTTAAAAGTTTTTGTAATGTCTTGCAAATAGAAATGTAATGCATCTAGGAGCGAAAGTTGTTCGTGGGAAATGGAAGAAAGGTCAGGCCACATGTTATACAGTGGGTGTGTTTGTTCTGTATAAGCTTTAAATAGTTGTTGCACAGAACTGTTGCTGAAATAATGCGTCTGTGGCGTGGTGGTGTGTTGCCGAGCATGCTTGTGTCAGATACACCAGATGTCTAGTGACAGCAGGGGAATGAATGAATTAAATAAGCCCTGCACCCATAATGACCTACAATAGCAGTCAGAAGGTCTTACACACACACGCACACACACACACACTCACGCACTCACATTGGGCTTTTAATGACTTTTCAGAGCTTGTCTTTTTCTCAGGTAAAATGATTAGACGATATACTTTATCTTTAATAGAAGGAAAAAACAAACAAAGAATTTGGCACATCTATTGCAGAAAAATAAAATAAATTTGGTCACGTGACCATTATGAAGCATGGCATCCATTAGAAGGGCTGAAAGTAAAAACTAAATTCCCGAAAAAGGATCATCTCCAGGTAGGATGTTATTCTTACGTTAGGAAGATGAGCATTTGTACAACAGGATTGAAACATCTGTCGGTAATCAATGCAGTAGATACTTGTATAAGTAACTAACCTTTTCTCAAATGCACTGGATATTGGGCACGATGTTTTTCTCATTCCCGCCCTTCCTATACTGCTGTGTGATTGGCCAGCTAGGATGTCAGTCAAGCTGAGGAGTTGTTTATATTTGCCTGTCTTTTGTGCAACTGTTACCCTGATAAACAGTGAAGACTACAGTTTTCTTTTGTGACCAGATTGTGTATCGTTCAGGGAAACAGACTCCGCAAAGACATGTTAAAGACGAATCAGAAATAGCGTCTTTAAAAAATAATAATAATAATGATTTACAAAATACAAGGATCGTTCAAGTCAGACCGGGCCTGGGTTGTGACGGAAGGTGTCAGAGTTTTTGAATCAAAGTGGATGTGACTGAGCAGACGGAGGTCCTCTGGGTCAGGGGTCGAGAACCGTTAGATTTAAGACTCTTTAATTTGAACAATGTGTGTGTATGTCCTATTTGAATACTGACGTAACTTTGGGACATCAACAACTTCATTCTTGCATCGGATTTATCTGCTAGTTGAAAAACACCACTCACATCTGGAAGCTCTACTCAAGTAAAAGCAGGCCTGTATCTGAGATTTGAGACATGTTGCAGGCTATTAAATTAAGAGTGAAGATGAAATTATTCTGACCATCACTGTAAAAAAAAAAAGGAGACTAGTCCTTTAAAGAAGCAAAGTTAATTTTTTTTGTTCTTCTCAGTGCTCAAGTCTGGTCCCTTAAAAGATTGTTTTTGTTATTATTATTATTAGTAGTATTTTAGTTTATGTGATAATAGAAGTTGTGTTCCTTTATTCCCAATTCTTCTAAAGTCTAAGGATACAATATGACCCTTTGTTTTGCGTCCGTTTCTCTAACAGGTACCACAAGACAGCCGCGGGAGGGCGAGGTTCCCGGAGTGGACTATAACTTCATCAGCGTGGAGGATTTTCGTGTTCTGGAGGAAAGCGGGCTGCTGCTGGAGAGCGGAACGTACGATGGTGCGTAAAAGTGTGTGAGAACACAGCAGGGCTACGGTTAAACAATTTGGGCTAGTTAGTGGGTTGCTTATTGCTAATGGTGAAGAGACTGGTGTCTCAGTCCACCGTAAATGCATCTAATGATTTCCAGAGTCGAGAGCAATTTTGGCGAGAAAATGATTATTATTTGACCTAGAAATATTCTACATTTGGGGAGACCTTTAGCGAAAACAGGAAGTTCACAAGTCCAGCGACTTACGTCATGTGCCTGGTGCCACTAGTGGGGGTTCTCTCTGATGATCTTTGAGATTTCCTAAACTTGTAGAAATTCCGATTCCTATTTAATCTCCTTAATCTCCCAGTCACTGTCCTGCCGCCATAAGTGCGGTAAGAACCAGCCTCAGGAGAGTAATAGGAGGATAAAAGTAGTCTTTTGTTGTTTTTGTTGTTGTGAGAAGTCTACAGAAAATAATTGACATGTCCAAAAATTGTCTAGTTCTTGCTAAAAAATGGCAAGTCTCAAAAGACACTTAGGGAGTTTGAAGAGATCCTCCGAGAGCCCAGGAGATCCAGGAAATCTTCAGTAGTACACCAGGTTTCTTACCGAGATTTCTCACTGGCCTCCTATATGTGTGAAAGAGGTACTAATGGTGTGAATCTTTTACTTCTTCTTAGAGTTTTCTCAGTTCGCTAGCATGTGCTACATCGTGCTGCAGCATTATGCTAGCTGTGAGTAAGCTTGTTGGAACACAGCATCCTGGTTAGTCACAGTGAGTGAACAGTCTGCCGATCCCTTGACGTATCCAGACTGGGTTGGGAGCTCCAGAGTGTTCAATAATTTCTACATTTGAAAACGCTGACTCATTGTTTTTTGGGGGTTTTTTTTCACTCCCTTTTTATTTTTTAATGGCTCACTTTTTCATTCATGCAGTCAGGGTAGTGTGACCCTCATCAGAGTTGATGTTAATCATTCCATAGCTTTTTGATTTCACTGGAAGTTTCTGTGTCCCTGTGTCACCGATCCTAGCGGTGAGTAAAATGGCGCTTCTCTGGAGCCCTATTGTTTCCGCTTGCTCAGTCGGATGGGTTAATGACCTTCCCATGAGTCCTGGGACTGTTATTTTCCCCCCTTTAGAAGGTAGTAAGTGTAGTGTAAATTTCAGACAGAAAAGTAAATCAGGTCGACGGCGAAGTCACAGGGGCTGCTTTTAGGACGGGATCCCGTCCATCTCCGTGACTGATGCGTGTTGCTTTTTAGTCTCTTGGTATTTCAGGCTGAAGGATAATTTCACAGTGGCTAATTCTGGTCAATGATACCTTGTCTTTGCCTGATGTCGGGTGTAAAAGTCAGCGCATGTAAATGAGCTCGGGCTGCTTCGCTGCTGTCCGCTTCTATCTTCTGCTTTTTCTGCTCGACAGGCTCCTTTAAACCCGGACCGTTAATGTGGTAATTCAGGTGTTATTTTTAAGTAATGTTTCCAGAGTAATACATCTGTAAACTCACAAGGTGTATGTGTACACAGGGTATATGTACATGTCTACATCATGTAGACATAGTCATTACGTAAAACTACAATACATGCACATGATCAGTAGTACAAAGCTGTAAATCATGGGTGGACTGTTGATTGGATTTAATTCAATTCACAAAAAAAATCATTAAGGTTTACATCATGATTTGTCTCAAGATGCTATATTTACTACTAAAAGTTGTAAATAAACTTCGAAATGTTGTTACTTGTGTTATCAGTTGTTTAAATGTTAAAAAAAAGCATCAGCAATAATCTCACAAAACACGAGTATTTGTGAAAGATTTAATTGAATGATATTTTCTACAAAAGTTGTGGTAGTTATCAATTTTGTCAAAATCATTTCACTGAATCAAAACTGACCAATTTTTTAGAATTATTTTAAATTGCATATTCAATTAAATCATACACATCTGCTCAGGACAATAACATGTTCTGTTTGAAGGCAGTAGCTTCGTTAGGACCTTAATAATGTAGCCTTAGCGTTCACTTTATCAGCGATCATGAGTTTGAATCCCGGTGATGCTACAGCTATCTGTAGCTGGGAGTCTAAAGAGCAGATCTCTCTCCCTCTCTCCCTCCCTCTCTCTCTCTCTCTCTCTCTCTCTCTCTCTCTCTCTCTCTTTCTTGGGAAGGGAAGGGTAGCACACCTGCACTCTCACATCAGTCATATCAATCATGGACGTCTGTGAGTTCAGAGCAGGTTAAGGCACCATTTAACGATGTATGAGCAGCCGTGCAAAAATGTTGCGATGCGGTCATCACTTGTGTCTCGGAGAAAACACATCATTTGTATTTTTAATGTAGTCTTCAGGAACAGTTCTCCAGGGTTCTTTTCTGGCCCTCATTTTTTTCAATTTTTTTGTCTCCTCATTTTCAGACTAGTCCCTTTACATGAGCAGTTTCAGATTAATTTTTTATATATTTTTTGGTTTGTTAAGCCACACAGTGACCTTTGAATCACCCAAGCTTAAAAAACGTCAGTGAGAAACAGGTGCAGATGATGACAGATGATCAGGTCAGTGATTAGTATACCGGTGATGCTGAACGCTGAGTGCTTGGAACAGACGAGAAGGTAAACGAGGTCGCTGTTTAGGTCATTACATAAAGAATCAGTTTTTCAATTGTATCTTTTGGCACTTTGCAGCCAGTCGCAGTAAACCATTTTCTTCTGATTCCTTCATTTAATCTACAGTAGATTATTTAATTAAATTTAAATTCAAGGAATTAAGACTTTTGCACAGTACTGTACATTAAACAGTACAGTATGTAGTTACTTGACAAATTTTTTTTCAGATTTCCTTTGTAATCCCCCCCATGTTATTATGTAAAAAAACAACAACAGTGCAACAGCTTAAGAGCTCGCTAATGCAGTGTTTCTTTTATCGTCTAGTGTGCTCCATCGGCATTATAAGAGCTTGTAGACATTTGGGACGTAACCTCACTGACCCGTCCACTCTCTTTTAAAGCTTGACTTCAGTATGGGGTTTGCATTTACTCAATATTACATCAGAGTTGTGGGCAGAAGCTCATGTGGATGGATGTCCTCAATTCTCCTCTAACGCCTCCATTCCCCCAAGTGACTAAAGCCTGCGCTGTGGGAATGTTCAAAACCGGCGGATTATTTGTGACTGAGCAAGTGAGAGGGAGAGGGTTTTTTTTTTTCTTTCCCTCTATCCTCCAGGCTGTCTCTCTCTCTCTCTCTCTCTCTCTCTCTCTCTCTCTCTGTCTTTGTCAGTACAGCAGAGTGTCAAGGCCAAGTTGGGTTAGAATTTGGGAGAAAAAAGTCCTGTGTGTGTGTGTTTGACAGGAAGGAGCTTTTGACCTTCCTTGCTTTGCCTTTGATGTAAGTATTAACTCATTACACTGACTGTGGATTCGGGTGGAATATCAAAACACTACACTCTCTGCCAAAGCAGCCATTTAATCCGTGCCGCACACTTTCAAGATCTAGAGTGTCTCGTACTGTTGTTTAATGCTCTGCATGAGAACAAGTGTCAAAGCATAGCGGTAAAGAAAAACAAAGGAAACAAAAAAAAGAAAAGAAATATAGTGCAGTTTTACACAATCAGAATGAAATGAACATATTTTTCATTTGGTTTCAAACTGCATGCGAATGAACAATTCGAAAAGCAAAATAAATCAGAGCTGAATCAAGTACTGGATAAAAGTGTCAATTTAAAGTGTAAATAACGAGCGTTATGTGACTCGATTCAGGTGAGCCGTGCACGTGTATAAAAGTCAAAATACAGAACATTTCCCTTCAGTCCATGGAGTCGAGTCGATTTTGAATCAAATCACTTCTTATCGAATCACACTCTTCGGTCCAGATATTTTCGTCCACACCCGAGCGCGCTCGATTGTTGTTGGTTTTTTTCACATTCTACTAAAAGAAAACAACTCGGAGGATGTTTTGAATGAAATTCATCACTGCACATGTGAAAGCCCCTTAAACCTGCGACATTTCGTTCCTGGAATAAGGTTAATTCATGCCTCCGCGCTTTGTCTTCTTAAGCTGCTGTAATAGGGTGATATTTCTCAGCGGGGACTCTTTCACATTATTCCGTGTTCCTCAGCGAGGGGAAAGGTTACAGCTGACTCACACACACGCAGCCAATAGAGCACTCTGACCCTCGAGAATTTCTATTCAAATTCTAGCGTAGTCAGGGTTTATTCACTGGCTCTTCTGTTTATCATATGAAGCAGCTCGGGCGTGTGCGCTCGAGTGTGTGGGAGAGAAAAAAACGTGCATGCGCCTCTTATTTCAGTGAATTTCTGCCCGAATTAGACGTCGTCCTTGTCCAAGGTCTGGCTTATCAAAGGTTCACTGAGATTTATAAATCTATTTATTCGCAAGACTGAAGGAGGAACACAAATAGGCAAGATTTTTGTGAATATTTTCTGAATGCATTTTTTTTTTCTCCCACTTAGTCATTACTTATAGGTCACAGTTTATTCCTTGCGGTGCTGCATTTCCTGACACTCAGGAAGCGGTGCATGCCTTATTGAGGTAACAAATGTATTTTACTATATTATTGTATACCCTGCATGTTACAGAGTGGAAATGTATACAATAAATAAAAATACCTTAAACAATTAATAGTAAGTCCAATCCGTCTGTCCGTCTGTCCATTCAATATGTATACCTCTTATCCTGTGTAAGGTTCAACGAGGCCTGGAGACTACCCAGTTAACCCCCTTATGTGGAAACGCTTATAAAGTCGTTAAAACGTGAAAGGAAATCGAAATACCTGCAGGAAACTAAACAAGCATGGCGCGAACATGGAAACTTCAAGCCAAGCGCGCAGACCGAATACTAGATCCAATCTCCCAACCCTTAAGGTTGGTATTACCAGCTATATGTTTATAACTGATCACATCATGTCTTAAGAAGCCATGAGGTTATGAGCAGAGAAGTGATGTTCACCTTTTTCCATCAGCTGTCCATTTGCCTTGTGCCCCACATAGCCTCAGATCCCTGCCAACTGGAGCAGAAGCTGATGTGGCCGTTGTAGCCGAACAAGTCTGTCTTTTGATCACCTTTAACAACAACACGGGTTTACTGTACTGTACGGTAGTGTATGGGTTTCACCGTTTCTGTAGCAGTTGTGTTCTGCACAGGGCAAGCTTGCTAGCCTGATGCCCAACTTCTTTCTTTTTGGTACTGGCAACAGTTAAGTTGTTTTGTATGGGCGTAGGTTTAATGGGCTTGCCCAACGGCCCAGCAGTGGCAGGACTCAAACCCCAGACCATCCAATCAGCAACCCAGAACCGTAACCGGCTGAGCCCTTGCTACTCCTGTCTAGGGACTGCATGCATGAAAATGATTTTTCAGTTTCTGAAAATACTCCAACCATTTCTTCTGGCACTAACATCCATGCCACGGTCACAGAGACCATATAGTCGTCCCTACTTCCCGATTAACTGAAGCTCTTGGCTTTATGCATTCCCACATGATTAGCCGGTAAGAATATACAGGTGTTCCTATTAAGGTCACCACCCAGATTTAGCTTGAAGGTGTTTGGAGTCAATTCCAAAGAGTCGATTCACTGATTCATTAAAAGCTATAAAAGTCCATTGGAACAAAAAAAAAATCCCCCCTGAAACACAGCAGTGGAAATGAATTTATCAAGTCAGGTGATTATTAAATGATTGCTGCTGAAAGTTTGTCCATTTTTCATAAAATGCTCAGTTTTTAGAAAAACACAATCATCCCCCAGCCTTTTTCCCTAATCACCGGCATTGCTGATCTTAGCCGTCCTTCTCTCCTGCCTACTGATTTTTTTTCTTCTGCATATCTCTTTCCCTCATGTCTCTCTTCATCCCTCCATTTTTCTCTCTTCCCCCCACTTTGACTGAGCTCGTGCTCATGAATGAGTAATGGCATGTTTATGAGCGATTCATCACGCCGCAGCCCGACTCGCGTCTGCGAGGCCTGCGATACAGCTACTCCGACAGCGCACATCTCCATGATGAAGACGTGACCAGTTAAAGCCGCGTGCTTCCTCGTTTCTCCATTCAGGCGTGATAGATGGACATGTACAAGGCCTGTGGCAGAAGAAAAGGATGATTTCGACGTTCCAGAGGAAATTGAGCCGGTTTGGAAGTTGGGACAGAAAGAAAAATAGATTGGGTGGTATTAATACATCATATTGTGTAGCCACTCTGGAGAGCATTGCTTGATTGCTTATATGAGCTCCAACTGTAACGTTTGTACATAAAAAAAAATAATAATAAGATTAAAGAGAAGCCAAAATTCTATCCTTTTATTAAAACTCTTGGGGTGAACTTGAGAAAGTGTGGTGTTTGACAATTACTAGACTTTTAGAATAAAGTGCTGATACATACTGTAGGTGGATCAGCATTATCAGCAGTGTGTCCTCAATAAGTCATACACCTAGAGTGATGACACACACACACACACACACACACTAAAAAATCAGTTTCTTCAAGCCATCAGTAAAGTGAATGTTTTAATGATTAGTAATGTTTAATTTAAATAAAAAATAAATAAAGTTTCTTAGTTTTATTTCACACAAACAACAAAGGCAACAATGTTCAGGCTGGTAGACAGCTTTTTATATATATAAAAAAAAATGTCAAGGAAAAATATGTGTGGGGTTGCGGGAAATATAAATCAGCCTCACTGGTTTCAATGAATCAGTCTGGGATGGCAAATGGCTGTCCCGATGGTGAATAATCCTAAAAATTCTCCTAAGAGTTCACAGTCCAATAGAGTGGGAAACAGCTCTAAGACGAAATGGTGTTCGGGATTCCCCTTGAGATTTAAAGGCGCAGAGATTACACTGATACATTTCACATGTAAGATTCATTTCCTTATGCGCATTAATGGTTTTTGATCACATGATGGCAGTTTGGGAAAAGGGAACGGATTCAGTGAATTCATATGTTTTTCATTGTTTATCTGTGTCAAAGGCGTATAAGCCACATTTTGTCTGACTTAAGAACAAATCAGACTTAAGAACATGCTCCCGGAACAGAACTCGCTCATAAGTCGGGGACGACCTGTATATGAAAGAGAAAGCTTGACAAGGAGCCAAAATTTTTTTATTTTGATGGAGCATAGTTGAGGGAGCTGTGTGATTTAATCAGTCGAATCCATGGGGCAGTTTTTGATTTAGGATCAAATCATACTTTTTAAATAATTTTGACAAAGTTACAAATGTTAAATGGATAAAAGGTTACCGCTTTTTCATCAGGTTTTGAGTTGCTCGAAACCTGAGTAGCCCTTTGTCTGAGACATGATTTTTACATAACTAAAAACATTACACAGCGTTTAAACCTTTATTAGATAATTTTAGTTAAAACCTGTACGAAATATAGCTGCTTGAGACAAATCAGACGATAATCATTGATGTTATTAAACTGAATCGAAGCAAAAATCAAAAATGGTGTATTATACGTACATGGTTAGAAGAGTACAGACAGGTAGTGCTAAGGAACTTCGTTATGGCTGAGTTTACATTGCTCTATTTCGAGTTTTTTGATCACAGGTTTGTATGTCATAACTGTTCACGTTTATAATGACAAATGACGTATCTGACTGTAAAAAATGGCATGCATGTGCACATCGATATGCCTTAGCTCGCACCATCATGAGTTTGTGCAACCACTCATAATGTACATTGCAAACAATTGATGCGATTTTAGCTAAAAATATGTTTGGGATTTTACTCTGGCCGACGGCAAGCAGTTAGGCTGACTTTGTTGAAGTCCAGAAGAAGGACAAAAGCCAGACGCTTCACTGCCGGGAAATCCCAGTGCTGCTAGTTGCTTGACGTCAGCGAGCGCTCCATGCCATGCAAAGGCAAAAAGTCACCATATTTTTACCCTTCTTTATTTTTATACCTTCAATTTACAATTACACTTTAATTCTGTGTAATTTATAATTTTTTTTTATATTTCTGTTGTAATTCTATTTTATTCTGTAACTTTGTAAATGTGTATATTTCAAACTAAATATTTGTATTTTTTATTGCTTTTTGTGGCAGAATCCTTCCATTCTATTCTATATTTCCATTTTAGGTCATGGGCAGTCGTATAAGCATTTTACCGCATATCATACTAAGTATTGTTGTGCACATGACAAATAAATATGAATTTAAATGTTAGTCACATGGATTTCAATATATATATATATTAATATAAAAAAGATCAGCATCACATTCAGGCCGGTAATTTTTAAGGAAGCCTATAAGAATATCATAAATAAAAGTCCTGGTATTTAGCTGAAGAAAGGATGACATATGACATAGACTGTTTTGGGAACATATAATCTTACAGGTGCAAAAATGAAATAAAAAAGAAACGGAAAAGATTTGCATCAATAAAAATAAAAGTGAAATTTTCTGAAGTTAATTTGCTTAGGAAAAAAATTTGCTCATTCAATTACAGACCAAAGCTCTCTGCTTAGCTTCCCAACCAGGGAATGTGCAGACATTAATTATTAGGTCTAAACATACAAATCCCACTTTGACATTTCCTGATGATATTACAATGCCAGCACTGAATAAATTGCCAAAGCAGCAAAGGGTGTGATTAGTACAAATTTAATCACAAAGTGTCAATTAGGAAACTTTTAAGACCAGCTCTGCTCGATGGTGACTTAAAAAACAAACAAACAAACAAAAAACGCAACAGTTACTGTTTGGCTTCGATAGCAGCACTAAGTGGAATTTTTTAGCTGGGCAAATGAGAACATAATTAACATCTTAACGTGTTAGCTGCAAGCTGCTAAGACAACTCTGAAAGTACTTCCATGTTGAACAACAACTAAAATAAAACCCATCACACTTTTTCTTCACTTGGTGCTCTCCAATGTCCCGTGCTCTGTCTTGCGTGATAACGTTACTGTGTAATTTAATTCCAACCGTCTCCTGACACTTCCAAGCAACACTTGCAGTCATGCGTAAGCTTGAGTAGCGTCAAGAGCACAGCAGAAGCGTTGCGATGCAAAGGCAAACAAAATAAATCTGTGTTCTCGTTCTCTTAAGTTATATTCGCACTCCGTGAAGACTTGTCACCTGGCTGGTTTACCCAGGATGCTTTCGCCGATTCGACCGTTTCCCCAAGCTGATGGACTGTAGGGAGCCGCCCACATGCTGCTGTAAATACAGACAATAATAAAGCGTGGAGAGCGGCCTTGGGCTTAGTGCCAAGCGAGCATTAAATGGAGATAACAACACAACAGATATACAGAGAGTGATACGCTGAAATTTTGCACGACTGAAATTTTTTTGGACTGAAAAAAGGTTAAAAAGAAAATCACTGTAAAACCTAATCTTAAAATAATGGTAGAGTTAAGTTAGAAAGTGGCAAAATGCTGCTTGTTTACTTTGTGTTTTATGCTTGTGTTCTGTTATTGTAAGCCTACGTTTATAATTTGGTGTCTCCTGAATTTCAGGTTGTCTTTTTTTTGCGCTAGATAGAGTAACAGTCGTAGGGACACAAGCTCAAAAGGCTTGCGGTGCTGTGAATTACTTTCAGAATTAGATTCCACCCAGCGGCAAGTTGTCCGTGCCTCCGCATTTAAAACCCGATCATGTAACACGGTCACGAGGCGCGCAATCTGTTCTCTGTTTCAGGTAATTACTACGGCACTCCCAAACCTCCGGCCGAGCCCAGCCCCGTGCAGCCTGACCTGGTGGACCAGGTGCTGTTTGACGAGGAGTTCGAAACCGAGGTGCAGCGTAAAAGGACCACCTCCGTCAGTAAGATGGAGAGGAAGGATAGTGCGGCGCCAGAGGAAGAAGACGACGACGAGAGGCCGGCACTTGTGAACGGGATCACGGGTAAGATAGTCGTCGCTGTATTTTTAATTCTTAAGTGGAATCCAGGATGGCGGTAGCGGATTTTATCCGATTCCCTGCTGTTGTAGCCCAGTTGCCTCAAGGTTTAATATTGTTAAATGCTTTTCAGTTCACCATGGTTGAACCATTGGTTCACTTTTTGTCAGATCATGAACTATAACGCATCATTTCAATCTCAGAAGTGCAGTTCACTGGAGGTTTTCTTGGCAGTTTGGTTTTTCACAACTCAACAGAAGCTCTTAATCAGGATCTAATTGACTGTAATAAAGTGAACAAAGAGTACACTACACTTAAGCAGATTGGGGAGCTCTCCAAACACATTTTTAGGTGAAAATGAATCGCTCACAAGCCTTGTAATGGCTTAGAGATTGAGCTACAGCAATTGCCTCAAGATAACAAAAAATTCACTTACTTACATACTTATCTCTTTTCTGCCTGTCCGTTCCTCGTCCCCAAAGCGAAAACCCGGCTTATCTCCTCCTAAAGAACGACTCTAAACAACACCCATCTATCTCGTGAGGTATATATTGAAAGAGATGCATATTGAAAGCCGATTACTTGTCTTGCGCTGTCGTCTGATGGATATTATGTACCTGATCTCAGACAGGGCTTAAGTGTGTGCAGATTGAGTATGTCAAGCTGCCAAGCTGGTGGTTTACTCCGCCAAGCCTGGGTCTCGAGCAAGCCTCCAGTGGAGCTTGTTAAGAGTATTGCTGTGTCACGCTGGACGAAAGCAGATTTAGGGATGAACATTAAAGTCAAGGACGCTGTTTGTCTTTGCTTCGATCAGAGAGAGGGAATAAGGAATGAATACAATTCAAATAAGGTGTCAGAGTGCTGTGAGCTGGAAAAACAGGAGCCTCTTACAGGAATGTTCATGTGTGCCAGAAGACTACGGTCTTAAACATTAAGCTTCTGTCACCAGAATACTTACAGCGTTGCGTTTCTGTCCTGTTCTTCAGTGTTATAGACACCAAAATGAAAAATAGGTTTTGAGAAATACATTATATTTTGTTGCACCTAGGAAAGCCATTTTTCTGAACTCATGATGTGCTGTCTTGATGCGTTTTGTCGAGCAGATGTGTTGCCTTACAGTAGTATCTCTAAAGTTTGTAAAATAACCACCCCTTGTTGGGGAATAAATGGTTGGGATTTATTTATTAGTTTTGTATGGAATCGAACTGACGGCTTCCCAAAATTCCCATTTCTAGTTGGACTAGATAACCGTATCGTGCTTAATTCCGCATGCTTTTTTCCATTCGGTTCACTTTAACCCTCATAGGATGAATTGTGTTTAACGCTCCACCTACCTAACTTTTCCCAAAAACTGTTCCTATGACCATAATATTTAGAGGAAAAACACTGACCTTTACTTGAAGCCAATTTCAAGCTTCCTCCCTAGTAAAATAAAAATAGCTAAACTGTAACACCAGCGGTTCCTGAGATAGGGAGTCTCAGAATCAGGGTTGCGCCTTCCTACTGTATGTAATGTGAATGGAGGAGTAGTTTTAATAAGAGCTGGCCTGCTCTATCTCTCTCTCTCTCTCTCTCTCTCTCTCTCTCTCTCTCTCTCTCTGTGTGTGAGAGCAGTGCAGGTGCAGAATTGTTATTGCAACCAAGTTAAACCATGCCCTCTCCCCTCACACACACTCAGAGCCACAGGTGCCTGTATGGCCAGATGTTACTGTAGGAATAAATCATTTTCACTATTTTGCCCAGGTACACCAAAGCACCAGGTAGCAGAGCTGAAGATGTTGAGGTTCTCTTTGGGAGTGACGAGGATGGATAGGATCAAGAATTCATCAGAGGGACAACCCATGTTAGTTGTTTTGGAGATAAAGTCAGAGAGGCCAGATTGAGGTGGTTTGAAGATGTTCAGAAGAGAGATTGTGAATATATTGGTAGAAGGATGCTGAGGTTGAAACTGCCAGGCAGGAGGTCTAGAGGAAGACCAATTCAATTCAATTCAATTCAGTTTTATTTGTATAGCGCTTTTAGCAATTTTCATTGCCACAAAGCAGCTTTACAGTGTCAAAAGAATTATTTAAGTTTGTATGAAATGTGTATTTGTATGAATCAAAATGGTCAGTTCGTCCCTGGTGAGCAAGCCGAGGGCGACAGTGGCAAGGAAAAACTCCCTGAGATGGCAATAGGAAGAAACCTTGAGAGGAACCAGACTCAACAGGGAACCCATCCTAATTTGGGTGAAACAGAAAGCAGTAAATGATCTGCATTTATACAGTGTGTAGGGTGGGAGGCAGTTCAGCTATAATAGCTGATGTTAATTGATGTTAATATGGAGTCCAGGTAGTTATTGAAGACCCAGGTAGACTTGTAAGAAGTTCCCGAACTGTCAAGTCCCCAGAGAAACAGTTGCCAACACCAGTCAAGGCCAGAACCATTTTCTAGGTAGAGAGAATCATCCCCAGACACCAGACGCATCCCAGAGAGACACACGGGGCATCCATGTGACGAGATCTTCAGCCAGAAGCGGGGCACCAGGATGGGTCAGACAGGTCCGGAGGGCAGAGGGAGTGTGGATCACTGGCAGCTCAGGAACGACATGTGTAGCTCGACAAAGAGAGAGAAAGAGTGAAAGGGGGGGACAGGAGGAGAGAGGAAAGAGAAAGAGGGGGGGGGGGGGGAGAGGAAAGAGGAGGACCAAAGAGGAGATTTATGGTTGCAGTGAGAGAGGACATGAAGTTAGTTGGTGTAAGAGAAGAGGAAGCAGAGGATAAGCTTAGGTGGAGGCAGATGATTCGCTGTGGGTCGTCTGGATCTAAGTAGCCTGTGTCCACATCATTAAAAATTCATCATGATTATATTGCATTTTGATTGAACAATTGAGTACTGAGTATTTTAAGATTTTATTTAAACATCGGATGTATCTTAAATGTTGTTTTCATTTACGACCCTGGGTAGGAGCTCCTTGCTCTAATTAGATCTTTAAGTTTTTTGTTTTTTTTTCTAAACCGTGGATACGATCTGAAACATGCAACAAGTTTTGTGGTTTGTCAAACCCCTAGTTTTCCCACTTATTCCCACCTGGGTGGAATTTATTGCCACTAGTCCACCCACGTGCACGTTTGGACAAACCCAAAGACGGAACATACATACCTTCACACAGATAGTAACCCGAGCTCAGGATTAAACCGACGACCCTGTAGCTAATGTGTAACCACATTTTTTTCTTTCAGCTAGTAGTTACTAAACTAATATATGGCGAGATTGAACAAAACAGGGTGCATGCAACATGAAGACCCAGCAAATGCAGGTCAAATCTTCGCTAATTACTCATAATGACACTGATATTAAAATCACATTAGCATCATTCTTTGGATATCGTCACGAAAATATGTCTTGTGTCACAATTGGAAGCGTCAATTAAAAGCGAATTGATCATGTAAATTGGTGGAGTGAAAGTGGGACCTCCAGGGACTGCCAGTTATGATATCACAATACCCAAGTGCCGAGTCCATCTGTATTGCAATTCTGTTAGTATCCTGTTCATGTTCTGCATTCTAGAACAATACAGGATTTTTTCTTTTCAAAACTGTGAAATAACATATGGTGTTGGGTAATTAGGTAACAATAGTTCTTGCACGAACAGTATTGTCAAGTACAGTATATGTGTATACAGTATATACTGTACACATACTTGCCATTTTGTACTGCAATGTTTTACCTCAAATACCTACATATACATTCAAAGAATAATTAAAAAATATATATATTTTGCAGTCAGTTTGTCGATACATGAATTGTCACTCACGGTATATAACTGTAAATCAGTTCTTCCCCATCTTTACAGCAGCCTAATAGTGGGTCATGTTGAATCAGTAAAGAATGATGAAGGACGGAATGCGTTGCTTATTGAGGTGTACAGAGAGCAGCCTTTGTCTACGTAGTCTGTGCATGACTAAAGCACTTCACAGATGCCTAGATGTGTGCACGTGTGACAGAACAAACTTCCCCCGGCTGTCTGAACAGATGAGTCACTAGCTGGCTTTAAAAAGAAGACTTACCTTTTTCACTAAGAGTTTAAATCGGTAGTAATTATAAAGAAAAAGTTGCGTCTGTGGCTGGTGACGGTTAACCGAGTTGCCACGGTAACAACCCTGATCATGACAAAAGCTCATTTCATTATGATGATTTTTTTTTCTTTTTCTCCAACATGTGAAAATAATTGAACTTGTTTTAAAAGTTGATATCCTAGATTAATATTGCATTTAATGTCTAGTGTAGATGGAATCTTTGTGTAGGAAAATGGCTGTCGGGGCGAGCTGGTTGGAAGTGTCGTGGCCTGACGGTCTTGTTTTAATCCCTGTCTTATCAGGATAAAAGTGAAAAGCGAAAGTAAATGTACGCCGAGTTAGTTCAGTATGACTATAGACTCTCTGGTTACAATGGCTGCGTGGGCAGAAGTTCTAAAGTTTATAAAATTGTACCTATAGCACCTCTTTGTATCCAGGACAGATCTATACTGCGCAGGTTCAGCATGTCAATGCAGTAGGTGTTTCTCTCGTTATATAACTCCGTGTATTGTCTGGTTATTTTTGTGCAGGTTTTGAGGGAAAGTGTAGCGCTTGTAAGCCCACCCATTTCTCATTATTTCACATTTTGTGACAAGTCAGGCAAGATTTTATGTATGTATTTATTTATTTTTTATTTTTTTATTTTCTTCTGGCTTTTGGGTGCTTGACTCTTTGAAACTCTGGTCATGTGTAAGTAGGAAATTTGCATCCAAAGGGACCCGCCTATAAGGCCTGGGCAGACTGATCTGCGTCTGGCAATTAACATACACAATTCACGCCCCTTTCTCTATCTCTCTCTTTCGCTCCGTTCTCACCTGGAACGCCTTCTGCCATGCAAATTCCCCCTTACTATCCTCTCTCTCTTTCTCTCTCTCTCTCTCTCTTTCTCTCCCTCGTTTTCCCCTGGCAGTAACAGACTTTATGTGAGAGAGAGCACCTCAGTGTCGAGATGCACATTGTCCCTGCATCTTCTCATAAATCCAAACTTTCCCTCTCCTCCCTCTTCTTTCCCTGTTATACCTCTGGTCACAGAGCACAAAGAAGGCACTGATTGGAGGAAGACGGTGCCGAGCTACACGCAGCCCGGCAGCGCCATGGACCTCGGGGCCTGGAGCATGCTGCCCGGGGACGAGACCCAGGAGACTCTGCCTAAGAATTGGGAGATGGCCTACACCGAGACCGGCATGGTCTACTTCATAGAGTGAGTGCGGCAAATCTTTATAAATTTTTTTTTTTTTTTCGAAGATATTCTCTGGAACATTGTTGAGTCAGCAGCAGTTTAAAACAATGTTAAGCTTTGAAATGCTGCACTTCATTAAAGCACAGTTAGACACATGCAGCCAGTTCTGCTCATATTGGTAGCAGAGATTGTGAATTCATTGCAATAACGCTGGCTTCATATGAGAATAAATAAGCCTGTTGGTGGAAATTCTGCTTTTATTGTCAACGCTAGCTTATCGTGTTGTCGAAACTCGGCTTCCTTCTAATTTGCAAAGTATAAATAAACACAGTCCAGCACAAGTTTCTCAGCTGTTACCGCTCACTTTTCACTTACCTGTGCTGTGCTAAATGTGGACACGGCCACAAATATCAGCTTTATAAATAGACCAGGGTTTGTAGAGCTAATCTGCAGGGCCGTGCCGAGTAGACCTGATGTTGACAGACCTGTGGCTGCACGAAGTCGAGACATGTTTTACATGATACCTCGGGCTAATGCAAATGACAGATAAGGACAAACAGAAAGGGCAGCATGGGACGATTGTGCTGGCTGGTAAAACCATGCTTCATACAAGAGTTTATTTATTCATTTTTTTTTTTATTTAGAAGGTTTTTATAGACAAAAAAGAGAGACAAGAGCCGACTCCATTTCGCTTAAAGGATGGGATTGGAACAGGAACACATGTGCATGCGCAGAATTCATTGTTGTAAAAACTTATTTTTTTCCTTTTTTTTTTTTTCCTCTTGTACACTACAGCTACCTTATACCTATTTGACCCGTATACCTGCAGAGTCTGTAAGCTGAAATATAGTACTGTAGGTGTATCCCATACAAGTATACACTGATCAGCCATAACATTATGACCCCTGACAGGAGAACTGAACAACCTTGATCACCCAGTATATACCAGTAAACCTGGTGACCGCATCATGGACACCCAAGGCTCACCACAGCAACTGAAGGCCAAATTACATATTCTGTCTGATTCGACAACGAGCCCAAGACTGTCCCTAACTCCCCAGATCCCAAACCGATTGAGCACCCGTGGGATGCGCCAGACAGACAGAGACTCATCCCCGCAATCCAAAACACACAAAGGATCTACAGACAACGTTCTGATGCCAGACACCAGCACACACCCCTGCACGTCCTGTAGAGCCCAGTCCCGAGGGGCCAGAGTCGCCCAAAAACCCAGGCCTAGGTGGTTTTAATGTTAAGGCTTTAAATATCATTACTGATCAGTGTATGCTCTGATTGTTTAGGCACAGAGTCCAATTTTACACACACACCTTTGGGAAACTAATTAATCAGTTACAGATGATGTTCTGTACCTCTGACCTAGAGTAAAGTCTAAATGTGGGTCTTTGACCTAAAAAAAAAAAAGCTTGAGTTTTTTATCACAACAGAACATAATGTAATTTTTTATTTTTTTGGTTAATAACAACCAGTTAAATTCACCATTATAGACACTGTAGGCTGATTGAAAACATTTAAACATTTAATAGTCGTACTGTAGGAAATAAGGGGAAGATAAAGGGCGAACATTGACATTGACAGGTCAGGATGAATCAGGATGCACTACACTTGTCTTACGTTTGTTTCTCAGTCGTTACACTCCTGCGTCGCATCGATAACCTAATCAGGCCCGTATGTTAATGCGGATGATCTGACCACAGTGTGTACGTACCCAATCACACCCCCTCACAACGCCTTCTCTCAGTTCAGTGAAGCAGTGATTGTTAAACATCAAAATATATAATAAACAGATTTCACAGAACTTTTCCAAGCTGTGGTGCGATCTGTCCTGGACAGTGTAGACAACTCTACTGTCTGTGCTTAGCATTTATTAGTTAATCAATTAAATATGACTGCGCATGTTATTATGGGATAATCGTTAGAGACCATGTGGTGTCATAATTCCTGGCTTGAAGTTGATTATTTTCTTGGATTTGCAGTACGAGTGTTTTATGTCTCTGGCATAGAGTCGTTCAAAAAATCGATTTATAGCTACGTGTAACGTGAATCATCTATGAAGTCTGTCATGTTGCTTCCTCACCAGCCTCTCTTTCATCCCTTAATCCATGAACATTTTTACTTTACAGCATTAAAAAAAAAAATAATAATAATTTTTGCACACCTGTCTAAAGCTTCGGCACGTTTCATTGTTACTACCAAATCCTCATCTTGCTTTTATTAATAATTAATAGCAAACAATTCTAGATGTGATAAATCTGGCATGATGCATCAGAGCACCAGGTTTTTCTAATATATATTTAAAGCATATGGCAGCCACAATATGTATAGTGGTATAATTGCTATTGGAGAGTTTTTTATTTATTTATCGCCTCCCTCACACACACACACACACATCTTGCAATCCTAATCTTCGCAGCTGTGGGAAAACTATCTGAAGCAGACTGTAAATCTGCAAGACTCTGCTTTAATTTAAAGAGAGAAAAAATAAGCTGTATATCAACCAGCAGTGCTACTCAATCCTCTCTCTCTCTCTCTCTCTCTCTCTCTCTCTCTCTCTCTCTCTCTCTCGTTCCCTCTTTTTTTCTCTCGTTCTCGCTCTCGCTCTCTCTCTCTCTGTCTCGCTTGCTCCCCATGATGGGGGAAATTAATATTCTGTTCTGCTTTCCCATTGGGCCTTAAAGGCTGAAGCTTTTACTGCTTGGTAGTGAAGAAAGCGCTACACCTGTCATGCTCAGTTGATATTTCAAAGTCGTTTCTTTCTAATCAGACACCTTCTCCCTGGGGAATCCCGTTTGAAGCGCTGACTCTTTAAACAACCGCTTTGAGCAAGTTTTTTTTATTTTTTATTTTTTTTTTAATACATCTGGGAAGTCTGGATGGATAATAGCAAATCCCAGCTTTGACCATAGCATTTTTCACAGCATAGTTCTAAGTGTGTTCTCTGAATGAGAAGACGCATGAGGTTTTAAGGTTTTCACGTAAGCAAGCTAAACATAATGCTAAAGCAAAATTGTCCTGTTTTTTTTTTTCCTTTCTTTCTTTTTTGTCATTTTGTCTCTTTCTTTGTTTTTACTGTTTTTACAGTCACAATACGAAAACTACAACCTGGCTGGACCCACGGCTGGCTAGGAAAGCAAAACCCCCTGAGAAATGTGACGAGGGAGGTAAGATGGTTTATTTTCTATGACACACACACACACACTTGCAGTACCATCAATTAATTTTCACTTATTGACAGTAAAAAAAAAAAAAAACTAATTTACTCTGTGTAAATATAAATCACAACGACATCCTCAATAAAAGTTAAAACCCAACTAAGCTTAGCTCCTAAGGCTAGCTGTTAGCAGTAAGCCATTTAACCTCCCATCTTCAGCTCTTTAAAAACAGACAGTTAAACAGACACATAAGCCTGGTTTTATTTTTGTATTTTACTAATCAGGCCCATTTTTACTAAAAGCCCATAAAATTATGTTGAAAGTTCCCCAACTATTCTCTAGTATGTACTACTTCTCCACAAAATTACTATCCTGAAGATTTATCTGGCTTCGGCACGCAATACAAGCCTTAATTACTGTAGCAGCTCAGTGTGTTTAATGAACGAGCTTTACAATCAGTCACTTTTAAAATACACTTCCAGCTTCAGGATCGGAAGTAGGAGCAGATCAACACAAGCTTTAAGATTTTTTTTTCTCTCTTTAAGCCAGCTTTGAATTATCCCTCGCTGAGAAAGAACACATAAGGACACACAAGTCGTCACAAATAGCGATAAATCTGAACGGCAGAAATTGTAAAGAAAATGTATACACATTGATCAAAAATGATCAAAGGCCCTTCGAGTGGCGCAGTGGTAAAGTGTTCGCCCTATCATCCAGAGGTCGTGAGCTCGATTCCCGGGTGATGCTGTAACCTCTTGCATCCGGAGGTCTATAAAAAGCTAATTGGCAGATCTCTCTTAGAGGGGAGGGATGAGATGTGCTTCTTGCTCCTACATTAATCACGGCTCTACAGCCAATCAGGGGCGTCTGTGAGATCAAGCAAGCGAAGGGAGCGGATAGAGCTGTCCTCAGAGTGTGTTTCGTGCATGAGCGAGCAGAAACACCTGATGGTCTTCGGCCATCCTGACTGAGTGGTAGTAGTATCCTTAATGTGGAGCCCCCTAGTGGCAAGGAGGAATTGGATAAGACTAAATTAGGGAGAAAATCAGGAAAAGAAAAAAAAAGTACAGTAAGTTGCTCTGCTCCGTTTGTAAATGATACGGCACCCCAGGAACAGTTAGGGTTAAAGGCCTAGCTTAAGGTCCCAGTAACCCAAGGAGGGATTGGGTTTGGTACCGCAAACCTTTGATCAGTAACTCAGTGCGTTAACCCTCTGAGCTACCACTGCTACCCTAGGACAAAGCAAGAAAACTGTGTCAGGACACGACTACTTTAAGCAGTTTGTTAGTGCAGGTGCTAAGGAACAACAGCAAAATGCAACGAACCATACTTTGCACTTTATTCTTTCTTTCAAAAATAATAAAGCTGTGCATCATCTTACACCATTTCAAACATGCAGCATGGAAGCTCAAAAACACAGCCTCATGTATGCATATAGCTCATGCATGGATATACAGTAGAATGCTTCATCTGGGGATAAAGTAATGACCAGGAAGTTAAACTGTCCTCGATAATATAAAAAAAATGTGAGTGTGGGTTTATTTTTGGATGTTGCATAATAAACCAGCAACAAAAATACATGCGTCCGGAACTCCTTTGGGAGCGGGTGAAGTAAAAGCACTTTTTTACACTTCATCCAAAATGATATGGGTTATACTTAAGTCATGACCTAGTCTCTCACACATGTACACGTACACACACACACACACCCCAAACTCTGAGCATCATGTTTGTTCCTGGCACACACATTAAAGTCAAGCAGACAGGCAGGCACTGAGCGAGAGAGCGAACGTGACACTCGCGCTGTCTCGCTTTGCTAACGGCTCTTAGGGGCAGACTGGAGAACTCATCACCATGCCATCTCACCCCTGAAATCCTTGCACCATTCTGGCATGAAGAGTGTGCCTGTCTCACAGTGTCACACACTCGTTTTTTTTTGTTTTTTTTTACTCCCGCAGTGCGGCCAAAGACAACTAATGACTCTGCCTAGTTCACGTCCAGATCTTAGTCGACAACTTGGCCTGTTTCTTTGCGCTGTCTTATTTTTTCTCTTCAGACTTCTTCTAGACTTTCTGCTGATGCACACAAGGAGCCAGGATTGTTGACTAGCTCAGAAAAAAACATTGTTGGAGAACGCTTCGGTGATCTGATTGTGTTTTAATTGGAGCTCATGCGTCTTTCTGTTCTTCCACAGAGCTGCCGTACGGATGGGAGAGGATCGAGGACCCACAATATGGCACCTACTATGTGGAGTAAGTGATGTACATAACAACTGATTTGCATTTTAAACATCAATGTGATTAGGTTAGTTTGGGAATATGTTTCATCTGTCGAACGAATGAATATCATATAGCGACGTTACTGTTTTCATTGTGGCAGGATTGTTTGTAATGGTTCTTGTATTACATAGAGATGTATTGCTCCTACGCAAATCAGGAGTACTGCATCTCTATGAGGATTATATCTTTGTGCCACCATGTGACCAAACCTGGGGTAAACAAATCAAAGGTGCAACCATGACATGCCACACGATCGTATGCTTGTTCATTTTTTTCGTCTGTATCGACGCGCTCAGCTAGCTAAACTGCTTGTCTTGTGTGAATAAGTTCTTATTAAACCTAGTCTCTTTATTTTCTGTACAACAAAAGAGCATAATGCGATATTACTTATTCAGTAAACTAGCTAATAAATTTCAGTCATTTCAACCAAAGTTAATACATGTTCAAGGTGTTTTTGGAAAGCATATACACTCCCTGGCTCAAATAAGTTGCACATACACAAATATTTAATTTAACCTTCTTTAGCTTTGATTACAGCACGCAATGTGGTGGCCGGTACATGTGTGAAAATAATTGCTCATGCTCCAAATAACCACTCTTTCACAAAGTCCTGGAATATGTCTGTGCCATCAGGGAAGGGAAAAAAAATCTATTTTCATTTAGTGTATCATGCAGTATGCATAATGGATACATCACTTTAGTCAAGTCAACTCAAGTCAAATTTATTTGTACTGTATATGTATATTCATATATACTGTATATGGTTGACCTACAGTAAGTTCTTTACAAGGTTAATAAGAAAATTGGTCAAAATTAACAGAAAATAAGGACAGGTTAAACTTGTTAATAAGAAGAACTAAAGATAAAAGATAAATTGAAAAATAAAACCGGCTACAGTATCGAGCCTGGTGGAACTCCGCATGTCAGGGAGATCTTGGATGACACAGATGTCCCCACTCAACAACAAAGCTTCAGTTACAAAGATATGATGTAAGCACTGGACCTTGTAGACCTATTAGATCTCCAAGTCGAGTAATTAAAATTGCACTTTATATGCTTCTGTTCTTCCTCTTACAATCTGGATTAATCAGATAAAATGACATTGTTTATTATGTTTCTGCTGTCAGTTTTTAGTGATGCAACTTCAAGCGTAAGTTCTTTTTTAAACCACTTTTTTTCTATGACGTTTATGGTTCAGCACTGCCTTACCAGGTTTTACTAATGTTTTCCAGCATCATGCAGGCCAGTAATTTAAAGCTTCTGAAATGAGAAAAAAATGAGTCTTTTATGGGAGCCAGTCAGTGTATTTATCCTCCTTCACTACAAGACAGCTTAGACTGAGAGACTGATAATGCAAAGAGGCAGCTAATTAAGCTAAGAACCTATTTAAATGTCAGATCCACCTGTGTATAATCTGTTAAGCAAAGCAATTGAATTTAATACTAATAATAGCCACCTAAAAGGAAGCAGCTACAGCAGTGTTAACCAGTTTTCATTTTATAATAAATTTAAAAAATGTTTACTGTTTTTTTTTCTCCTATTGTTATTTTTTAAATCATTATATTGTATATATTTTTGTATAAATGAAAAAAATGTATTTAAAAAAAATAAAAAAAGATTAAATGATAAAGATCTAAATTATCTTTTGGATTTTTAAATAATAAATATATAATATAATATATAAACATATGTAATTGGGTGGCAAAGTGGTGTAGTCATTAGCACTGTCACCTTAAAACTACAGGGTCAATTCCTGCTTTGGGTCTGTGTGTGTGGAGTTTGCATGTTCTCCCTGTGGTTGGTGGGTTCTTCTGGGTACCCTGGTTTCCACGCGCAATCCAAAGACATTCAAGTTAGGCTAGTTGGCATTCTCAAATTGCCCATTGTGTGTGTGTTTGTGTGTGTGTGTGTGTGTGTGTATTTATCATATTGTCCATCACTTTTGTTCAAATAAATAAGATTCCGTATGAGGTTTGCCATAGTGGATTCTGCCGTAAAGTCCCTCGAGAAAAGAGAACTAAGCCTGTTGTAATACCTATTGCATATAACTTGGTCTAAAGCGCTATTTATGTTACCTTTTTGGCGTTAAGATGCATCTAACCGAGATGCATAACTGCTCATAACTCGATTTCTGAATGCTTCTTCAGCACTTCTGATTGGATTTCATACATCATTTCAGCTGTCACGGACAATTTTTTTTTGGGTGTTCAATGCTCTCCAAGAGGCGTTTAATACAAATGTGACATTGACACGTGCCTCCCAGACCACCTGGTTTGAGCACAATGTGTCTTCAAGGCTTGAGCATTTGACCCCGTTCAAACACATTACCAAACGCTGACCACTTGCGAACCGATCACCAACATGTTGACACCAGGTGTGAACAGGGACCAAATTAGAAACCTTAAAATGATTCAAGCCTTCTTGCGCTCTTTTCTTACATCTCATATCTCTCTTTCGTCTTCTCGCTCCGGCTGTCTTTTCTCAGTCTTGAATAAGGAGGAGGGTGACTCATACGCAATGCAACAAGGGCTCCGAAACCTCTTCGAAACCTCTCTCACCCACACACACATGCGTGCACGCAAACATGCTGTTGGTTCAGCGTGGCATGCAGCCCCGTGTTGCTGTGCGTCTTTTGTTCATGCGTAAAGCAGTCACGACCCGACTTAAGACAAACCCACGTCACGCCGATTAGCTTAGGTCTCCAACTGAACGAGCTCATTGTACATACTGTAAAAGATGATTTGTGACTCAAAAGATCTGTCACTTTATTAGCATTAACTGGCCACTCTAATAGAAACATCTGCCCGTTCAGGCATTTATCCAGTCAGCTAATTTTTTTGCAGCAGTTTAAGGCATTAATCCGTTCAGAGACAATTAACGTTAATGTTAACACAACAGTTCTCGATGATTAAGGTTAGAGGAGAAAAGTCAGACAGGTTTGAGCTGACAGTAACTCACATACCAACTCTTTAAAACCAGGGTAAGCAGAAAAGCATCTCAGAAATTGCTTATTCTTTACCCTGCGACAACACAAGACCAACATCAGGCTCCACAAATATAGCATAAAAAGTAAAGGTTGGCAGGTGGGTTATTTTGTGGAACTGAAACGAAATCGTTTCACAAGTAAAAAGACCAATTTAATTCTTTCTCTACAGTCTCTAGAATGTTCTGCAGAGAGTCTAATTATCAAAATAAATTGACTAAGCCATCAGAGAAACCTGCATCTGTAGTCTGGAGTTTAGGGAGATTAGCATAGTTTTCTCATTTGCTGGTTCTGTAAAGCGTGAATATCCACTTTGTTGTAATGGATTGCTTCTTTTTAAGACATGTTCTGTTTGCCTTTAGCCACATCAATCAGAAGACACAGTTCGAGAACCCTGTGATGGAGGCCAAGAAGAAGCACATCCACGAGGCGCCCGCGGCGAGCCAGCCAGGACCGATGGCCTCAGGTAACAACCATACGAAACACCACGCTGATCATCTTAGCAGCATCGGTTCATGCGTTCATTTAGCCATGAACTCGAGCTACAGCTGCGTAGAGAAGAAGTAAAACTCCAAAACTCCGGAGCGTCAGGGTAGAGCGTGTCAATTACAGGAGTGCCGAAAGCACAAACGTTTCCCAGGCAGCCAATTATTTTTTTCAGCGTGCACAAATGATTGACTTGGATCGCGTCACAAGTTCTATCAACCCTCTGTGTTTTTAACTAGAAGAGACAGGATTTTCGATTCGGGCTGTCATCGGCATTCGAATCAAAGTTTGCCATGCTTTTCTAGTGTCTTAGTTTGACGGTGCCGGGTGATTTTGAACCGGTACCGTCTCTCTAAAAGCCTTGCCTCTCTAAGCTTTCCCTTTCCCAGCATGCTCTTTTTCTGGATCCTCAAAGCTCAGGGTGTTATTTTACTGCTGAAAATTGAGAGTGCAGTACACTTACTCAAGAGCAGGAATCCTTCAACCCTCATGCAGATGCTTTTATTTATTTTTTTTGCTTTTATACAAAAAAAAATCCCCAGCTCCATCAAAAGTGTCGCTCTCCGCGCTCTCATGGATTTGTTCCGCTCTCGCTGAAGAACCCCAGACACACTTTCAAATTTATATGCATATTCACTCTTTCCTTGAGTGAGCGCTTGTTTTTATTGTTATCGCTAAGCAAAAGCAGAGATTGAACATTTCATGTGCCTTTGTTGTCTCGTACATCATAACCAAGCACGTCTGAGTGGTGCATTTGTGCGTGTGTGTGGATGCACTAGACTAGCTTTGGATGATGGCACTGTATCTGGATCTACAATTTTGGGTATATTTTTAAAATATTAGAGAGTAAAATTATATCTTGCAGTGTAACAGTGTAGTGGTGGCCGGAGTTTTGTTGCCTTGTGGCTGGGAACCATGATTACTTTGTTATTAAATACAGTTTAAAGTCAAGTTTTAAATTAATCCATCTGTTGTAATAATCTGAAATTGCATTCAAACATTTCTACATTTTGTCCAACAATTATACCAATTCGATCACCTTTAGCTTTGATTATAGTATGCAGTGTAGTGGCCAGGTCATGTGTCAAAAGGATCACAGAACAACTTTTTTACAATTTGATTCCTGGTATTTGTCTGACAACACCATAGATGTTATTCAATTCAATTTAATTTTATTTGTATAGCGCAAAGTAGATTTACACAATCAAAACAAAGTACCTGATGAGCAAGCTGAGGGCGACAGCGACAAGGGAAAAAAAAACTCCCTGAGCTGGCAATAGAAAGAAACTTTGAGAGGAACCAGACTTAACAGGGAAACCATCCTCATTTGGATGATATCAGATAGCATGCATTGTTGTGCGGTCATACTGTGTGTTAAGCAGCTGGAAGTACAATATAACAGTTGATGTCTTTAAGTTAATTCAGTTCATCATTGGCGGCTCAGGTTAGAGTATTGGAAATTCCAGTCATGAACTATTGAGTGACTGCAGTCACAAGTCCTCAGAGAACAGCTGTCTGCATCAGCCAAGGTCAGGACCGTCTTCATGGTAAAGTGGAACTGTCCCTGGTCACCACACGCATCCCAAGCAGCCCAGGCGAGATCTCCCACCAGGTCAGAGGGCAGAGGGAGTCTGGATCACTGGCAGCTTAGGACGTGTAGCCCGACTGACTGAGAGAGAGAGAGGAAAAGAAAGAAGAAGAGATAACAAGTTAGTTATGGTCACAATCGCATATTGCATAGGTGAATGTACAGTTTATTTAGTGCAGAGTGGAAGCAGGAACTCCGGCAGGACTAACTATGACAGCATCACTAAAAGGGGAAAGCCAGAAGGAAACACAGACATGAGGGGGAACTGGGATGTAAAGCAACCAGTCACTTCACCATCAACAAACCTGAGTAATCAGTGTGATGCCCTGGTCATTGAGTATATTCAGGTTATCATTTTATTGCCATATAATGTTGCTGAGCTTAGACCTGAGCCACTGAAGCAAGCCCAGATTATAACCCTGCCTTCCTAGTCTTGTACAGTGGCCACTATGGCGCTTCCCTACTTACTCTGATGCACCCATCACTTTGGAAAGATCAGTCTGAACTCTTCAGACCACATTACTTTTCTCACTGCTCCAAAGTCTAATATTTATGCTGTGTGTGTGTGTGTGTGTGTGTGTATGTACAGTTTGTGTGTGTATATATATATATATATATATATATATATATATATATATACACACACACACACACACACAATAATACCCTTGTTCAGAAAGTAATTTATCACAGTATTGATCTTGTATCATTATAATTCCCAGCAGTAATGACTCCCACCACGACTGGTGAATATGTAAGATGTTTGACCTTTACTTGTTGGAATCTTAATTAAAAATTTTTAGATGAAACCTTTAATTAGTAAAATCTAAGCTCACACGTCTTCCCATTTCTGTCTGTCCGTCTGTATCACCTCACATGTTAGTGTCAATTTGAACTGTGCAGTTTAGGGCAAATTAAAAATAAAATAAAAAAAGAACAATAAACCACTTAAGCCCATTCAAGCGTGTAATTATAGTACACAGTGTTGGAGAGTGTGAGAGCATTTATTTCGTGTAATAAAACACTTTATGTTCCGTCTAAAGCATTACCTGTGTTCTTATGCCCTTGGTTTTTCTCTCTTGTTTTTGTGGTGTTTATTTTGCATTACACAGCCCGCCCCAGTGCTCCCTGTACTGCTGTTCCCTGTTCTCTATAAAACCCAGAGCAGGTGTGTGAGACGGTTGCAGCCTCCTCCTCCTATATAATGCGCTGTCCTCAGGCGAGCGACATTAACACTTGCTGATGCTTAGCTAGCAGTCTGATCGTTATTATAGTTGACCGCTGCTGACCTCAAGCTCCAGAGGCAGCCAGAAGCTGATGTCATTCAGGACACACAGACACATAAGCAGACACAAACACAGAGCAGAGGACGAAATGGAAGGAAGCAGATCATTCTTTCAAACCTCAGTGTCTACGCCTCTGAGTGGCGCAGTGATAAAGCGCTCGCCCTATCATCCGGAGATCGCTGGTTTGAACCCCGGGTGATGCTGTTTTTCTCTCACAGCCGGAGGCACAGAGAGAGCTGATTGGCCGAGCTCTCTCAGGGGGAAGGATGAGAGGTACTTTGTGCTCCCACATTAGTCACGGCTCTACAGCCAATCAGGGGCGTCTGTGAGCTCACGCACGCGGTAGAAGCGGCTAACGCTTTCCTCCGAGCGCGTTACTCCGCCCCTAATGGTGCAGTTTGAAAAGATGGGGTCGGCTGACGTCACGTAGAGGTAGTTTTCGGCCTTCCCGGCTGAATGGTAGTAGTAGCCTTAATGTGGGAGCCCCCTAGTGACGGGGAAGAATTGGCTATAACTAAATTAGGGGAGAAAATTGGAAAAATAAATAATAATTTAAAAAAAACTCAATGTCTACCCATCAGCTAAAAATTTAACCAGCCAGGTTAACTAGATCAATATAGTGATTAAATCCCTTTACCATTATATTTCCTTAGTGCTTCAAATTACACAGTATATTATTATGTATTAGGATGTTCAATTTAAAGCCCATTACTTCCAACTGCTTTCTTTATATATTCCTATAATCTCCTAATCTCTTGCTACACTCCTGCACTTATCCCGGCATGTCACCAGTGCTTGGATACAATCGAGGTAGAAGGTTTCTAGCCTGTTTTACGTCTGAAATTCTGGCCTCCCATGTGGAAATGGCTTGCAATGAGGTCAGGACTGTACAGAAGATGTTTTACTGCAGCTGGAAGTCTTCTGTAAGTGTTAATCCATTTCACGCCTTAATTCGCGAGAAATTTCACAAGTAGTGGTTTGACCTGTAGAGTAACTCTGATTCTCAGTTCTTATCATAAAGACTATTTTGTAATTTAAACCACCTCTTTGTGGGTGTGTTACCTTACTGTTTTCTGAATTGATCCTCAGGTTTTGCTAGATTGTCCACATTTTTGCTCTGTAACTGTTTAACACACCTGAACCAGGTATTCAGGCATGCCGGAAAAAAAAAGAAAATTCAGTCATTTTGGCATTTGCAGTGCTTCCATGCAAAGATTATTCGTTCAGATTCAGTTATTTACCTGTATTCTGGATAATTCTGTTTATAATCTGTTTTTGTAACTTCTTTGTATAAATTTCATGTTTACATTTCATCCATCCCAATCCATCCATCCATCCATCCATCCATCCCAATCCATCCATCCATCCATCCATCCCTTCATCCCAACTCATCCATCCATCCATCCATCTATCCATCAAATCCAACCTGTTTATATATCACACATTTATTCAAACCACCCATCATCCAAGCCATTTATCTGTTCCTCCACCCATCTATACACTATACTATACTGAAACTGTCCTTTCAGCCACATGATTCTTCAGAGTTGTTAAAATCTAGTGCTGGGCATTTGGTATTCAGGGTGAATGAATCAGGATGGATGGGAGGAATGGATAGTTGGGTTGATTGTATGGATTCGATAGGTAGATTAGTTAATTGGACTGATGGACATTTTGGCTGAATAAGTTGGGTAGTTGGTGGTTGCTGAATAAGTTGTGGATAGATGGGTTGGTTGAATGTATGGGTTGGATAGATCCTGTAGGTTTGGTGGGTGGGATGAAAAAAATGGGGAAAAGGTTGGATGGATTGGTTGCAATAACAATAAACAATAGTTACGTGTAAATGTAAACATACATATACAATTTATAAATTCATATATTTTTTACATTGATATGCAATATATATATATATATATATATATATATATTTTAGAAATTTGGTTTAATCAAAGATGAAATGTAACAAAACCATGTTACAGCATGTATGCAAAGGATCTCATTTTAAAGTCAAATGTTTTGAATTCACTTTCTGTTTTAGAGCATGTTTACAGACTCTCTCCTGGACGGTAACAGATTATCAGCTGCATGTCCCAGGCTCGGTTAACAGCGGTATACATGATAAATCACAACGTCAGCTGCAGTACACTTACTAAAATTGTTTCAACATATAACCTCACTTATAGGTTTTCCTGTTTTTATTTGTACAGTTGTGACAAAGTGGTTCATATTTGACCTTCCTAACACACACACACACACACACACACACGCCCTGGTTTCACACTGGCACCTTTAATTACACGCTGACATTTTATAATCAGCTCGCCTTGAGACAGACACACTCATTCTCCTCGTGATGAGTTAATCAAGTAGATGTAAACATCATTCTGTCTCTCTCTTCACTTTGATGTACACGTACATGCACACACACTCTGTCTCTCTCAATCTCTTTCTCTCTCTCACTCTCTCTCTCTCTCTCTCTCTCTCTCTCTCAGACTCGACATCTTAAAATAGAACCCTAAATATTAGTATCTGATTGCATTTAAATATCAATTACCCTTTAATTGTATACTGTTACAGAACATTAGCACTTAGTATCATATTATTAATGATGCTTGTATATTATACGGTGACATAGTGGTTAGCACTGTCTCCTCACACCTCCAGGGTCAAGGGTTTGAATCTCGTTTATGGTCTCGTTTATTGGTTGGTTTCCTTCGGGTACCCCGGTTTCTTTTCACAGCCTGAAGAGATGCGCAGTTTCTAAATTGTCTGTAGCGTGCTGTTTTTTGATTGAGGTCCTAAGCAAGATCATTTATAGCAGTGGCTGTTCGGGTACAGTCAAAGGTTATTGCAGGTAAACAATGTTTTATTGATGATGGTTTGAGTAGATGGATGGATGGACATATGGACATTTTATGTAATACTCATATTGCAGCTAATCACAGAAAATGTAAAGAGCTGCTTTTCTGCTTTCACACAAGTGACACAAGTGTCTCTCTGCCAAAAGATGTAGGAAATAACTGTAAATAACAGTATTAGCCTTCGCTCCTACCTTTCAGCATTTCAAGCCCAACCCTTTCAGCTGTTTGTGATCCTGCACTTCACAACTCATTTACAGTCACGCTCTTGGCAGCAGGGTTAAAATGTTGACCCCTGTTAAAGATCGCCTCTAGTGGAACATGCTCATTTTCCATTTTCTTCGTTTTTTTAATCTCATGGATGGTGTTTAGAGCAAGGTCAGCGTGTGTGTGTGTGTGTGTGTGTGTATGTGAATTCATCATTCATTCATTACAAAAGACAAAAAAATGAGCAATCGTTCCCACACAGACCAGCATGTTTTTTCTACAAATCATAAGCGCTATCAAATGCTTATCTGTAATGATTAATATTGCATCATTGTTTTCCGCCGAAGGATTCCGTTTGGGGAATAGATCGTTTTGGCATTCAGCGTGTTGATGCATAGAGATAAGTTTATTTCACACTCCGGCTGGCTATCAGCCAAACCCGCTGGCCAGCACTCTCATATTAAATTAAGATGATGCACGTGAGATTCAGCCAGCCGGTACTTGCAATAGCGCTTTCTAATAAACCCGACAATATCCCATCCACAAAAGTCAGTCCAGAGGATGAATAAGAGTGAGTAATGATATTAGACTTGACAAGACAAAAAAAAATCCAACAGTTACACTGCGACAGACGGACCTAATTACACATCAGCATAAATATTATATGCGGCAAAGTATTGCACTACACAAGGTGCTCTTCAGAATTTTTAGCACCCTTTATAAAAAGCAGTATTTCAAGCTTTAAGTAAGAAATAATAATAATTGGAATTGTACTAACAACAGTGATTCCGCGTACATTGGTGGTGAGGTTGGCCGTAAAAAATGTCTAATCAGCTTCATGGTATCTGGCAAAAAGAAGAAATTTTTTTATATATGATGTACTATAAAACAGAGATATGAAGTTACCTTGTTGTAACATAGCAATCCAGTCACCATACAGTTATTAAAACTATTTGGATTGTAGTTTTAATGAAAAAATTTTTGTGTGTCATACATGGAAATGATTATTGTTCCCATGTCATTATTTCTACCTGTCTGAAATGTCATTAGTGATTAATTCATTGTTATTAATGGTAAAGTGCACATTGGCATTTATATGTATAGCCATAAACTGTGCCACAAAGAACGTTCAAGTCAAACGGGGGAGGTTAATAGTGCAGAATAACAGAACAGTTATTTATTTCTAGATATAATCTCCTGTTACGTTAATGCACTTATCCCAGTGTTTCACTATTCAATCAGTTCTACGCCTTTATTCACCATGAATTTCATCACGAGTCCCGGTTTGACTTGAACACGATTTGTATATTTCTATTCATATATTTACAGTATACATATATTCTCATGGATTTCTGTACCATAAATCATTTTAAATTCCAGGTTATCATGGTAATAACACGTGTTATTTCCTCTAGCGCACACTGTGTAAAAAAAAAAAAAAAGCAGTACTCATGTATTTGGCCTCTCAAGGTTATTCAGCGTCTCAAACTTGCTTTTGCGATTAGAGCAACCGTGGTGAATTTGGAAGAGGGAAGAAGATGATATTAAGTGCCAGTGCTGTACACTCGCAGACTTGATTGGCGGCTAATAATGATCTTTCACAAGCAACCGCTAGTGCACCTGCAGCTGAAGGCAAAGAGGCAGGAGGTTTCGACATTGACACGGTTCATGTAGCCATGTTTTGTAACTCATCAACCCCTGGAGGTTAAATTAAATACCATATAGCATTTTTTTTCCTTTGTGTTTTGCTTTTAATTTACAGTAGACTGTATATAAAGGGTTCTTTAGCTATTTCAAGCTTTTAACTAGTTACTTCATGTAAAAGGAAAATCTGATTCTTCTGATTCGTGCATACAATTGGAAAAAACATTTAAATAAATTTATTATAAATGAATTATTATATTATAAATTAATTAACATTATAAAATATAATGAAAAAAAAAAACCTAACACAATATATGCATGTGATGCAGTACCAGTGTAAATAATGAGGGCAGTACAGAACAGTGTGACATCAGACTGACCTACAGCATGTCTCATCTTACTTCCACTTGTCCTACTTCTGTATGATCCTACACAGTTGGTTTATTAGCACTAATTTATCTATTACAATCAATGCTTTGAATAAAAAAAAATATATATATATATATATATATATATATATATATTATATATATATATATATATATATATATATATATATATATAGCCTTTTAACCTAGCAAAAAGTTATAATCTCCTGCGACACTAATTGATGCCATGAATTTAGAAAGTTTTCTCAGCGTCTGCGCCATCATCAGACTACCTGCTTTCCGCCGTAAACTCCTTTAACGGCCAATTCATTTAGTAGACAAAAAAATTCAACATTACAGGAACTCGGCTGGGAGTTACTGTCACGTTCCCTGTACCGTCCAAGCAGATCCCTATGATTTTGGGAAGTTCCTAGGAGGCCAGCATTTCAGATATGAAGCAGGCAGTCCGTTCATGGCTCTGGTGTACTGAGACAACTTTTTACCTTGTTGGTATTTAAGCAATAGTGAAACCCTGGGATAAGTGCATTAGTGTAGCAGGGGACTATATAGAGAAATAAAAGGAGTTTTTACTCGTCTAACTGTTATTCTGCACAATCAAAAGTCCTGATTTGACTTGAACGTCCCTTATATATTATATTATATTATATTATATTATATTATATTATATTATATTATTAAAACGTAATTGGGTTGAGACATAATAGACAGAATAACAATAACAGCATGTTTTTGTCATATTTTCCCCGAAGCCCATCATGCCAGCTCTTATTGCATCAGAGCAGTGTTTGACTGGCTCAGAGTTGGATCTCTGTGGAAACATCCACCTACACAGTAACAATCTGTAGCACCTTCTTCAGCTCCTGGTGCAGCACTGGTTAAATAAATCTCGGAAGACCGAAGTGTCATTACCCAAAGCTATTACAGTATTTATTTAGCAGTCGTTAATTAACAGTGATTAAGCTGAGCAGAGCTATTCATATGCTGGTAATTAGTGATTGGAATGAAATAATGACTTTAATCCACACTGATATCTTGAGTCCTCCCACATTCTGTATCTTTGGGTCCCTGTGTGTGCGTGTTTTTGTCTCTCTATCTGTGTTGTGCATCTTTATTTTCTTTCACTTCCCTTGTCAGTGTGATTTTATTTCATTTTTTTTCAGTTTCTCTCTCTCCTCCTTGCTCTGTCTTTTCTAGGTCACGCTGGTATCATGTTTCTCATGTTTCTTACGTCTTTCCCCTCCCTTTTGCTTTGTATTCTGCGCCTTGACCTCTCGTTCTCTCGCTCTTCCAGAGGACGGCTCTCTGAGGGGTTTCACACGCGACCCGACGCAGCTACACGGGACGATGTTGCGCACAGCCCTGAGGAAAAGCACGCAGGGTTTTGGCTTCACCATCATTGGCGGAGACAGACCAGACGAGTTCCTGCAGGTGAAAAACGTGCTGAGGGACGGCCCCGCGGCGCAGGACAACAAGATCGCCCCTGGTAGGTTTGTTTTATCCTAAACAAACACGCCACGAAAGTACAAATTTTACCTTTCGGCTCTTTGTGTGAACTCTCGCACATGGAATTAGATAAGTAAGTAAGGCAACACTACAGATTCATTTGGAGCATATGAGGATAAAGTCGATTTAGTTTATGAATCGCGATTCTTTAGTGTGCCAGTTCATGTATCGCCAAACTTGACTCCTTTTTTTGAATGAGTTATTACATTTATAAAATAGGTGTACAAGTTGATCAGCCAGTGATCAGAATTGTCAGTTTTTCCTCTTGATCAGCCATGACTGATCACGTTGGACCTAACCGATTGTGTACAGAGTACACAAACTCCTGAAACGTAAAAACATAACATTGACAGCACGCTGCAAACGTCTAACGTCTAATCATGCTCGTTTGCACTTTACCTCATGTCCCAAAGCATGTGAGCGTCTTCACCCTCCTGGGTTCAAATTTATAAAAAAGCCTCCAGTCAGCCCTTTCTCTCTTCAAACTCAACAATTCGTCGTTACACACACTTACACCAGCCTCAAAACACCACATGCGCTCATTAGTCTCGAAACATGTGTTAGAAGAGGCGCATGCCTGCATTATAAGCTGTGAGCATCCACCCACATGCTCGAACTTCCCAAAAGGAGACATTTGAGGCTGTAAAACATCACTGCTTCTTTATAATCCCACAGGCGGTGCGCTCTAAACTATTCCCACACTGGTAAGTGGGTTTAGAAATAATGATTATGGGGGATAACAGAGATATGTGCTCATGTATTTTATGTTAGTTTGTGTGTTTTAAATGTTGCGAAAGTGAGAAAACTGATGTTATAGGGAACTGGCTACATTTAATTACTCATGATAAATTCAGCTGCGTCGCTGGTGAATTGAGCCGAGGTATAAAACTTTAAACTTCAAAAGTTCTAACAACTTTTTAAAATTATTTTAAAGGTTCAAGGTCTTAAAACTGTATCAAAATCTGGAAAAAAAGGTAAGATTCGGGATATTTATAAAATATTAATATTTACAGAATTAATGAATTAACTAATTAATCGAATCGGCACCTGTGTCTTGTAATAATATTGTGTGGTTATTACAAGATTCCCATCCCCCGATCAGTGCTTTATTTATTTATTAATTTTTTTTATTAATAAAATCCAACTGAATATGAAAATGCAACCAGGAGGGTGACACGAGGTAAAGCACAGACGCACATAATTGGATGTTTGCAGTGTGCCGTCAACATTTGACATTTTTCTCCATCGTGCTACACACTTTCACTATCTGACGCTCTGTGTACGTGTCTGGAGTGCCGCCCTCAAGAAGCTGCTGCCCAGAAGCTTTGTAAATAATCAAAAACTGTGTGTGTGTGTGTTTTTGTGTGTGTGTGAATGGCTGTGCCAAGGGAACTGGCATTACAACATTACAACTGCACCGGGCGATAATTGCGCAGTGCTAATGCCTACCGCCGGCCATTACGAATAGTGTAAATGAATGTCTCCGTACCAGCTTCCTCGGGGGACTTTAGGCCACGCATCTAATTGAAATAATTTAACTAAAATGTAAAACTGATGCCTCGCTGCGTTCTATCTTCTGACCACAGGAGACCTCCCCTGTGGAATTGCTTATAATGAGGGGTAAATCTGGCCTTTCTTTAAATACACACACGGCTAGTGTGTATTCGCTGTCTTTCCAGACAAAAGTAATGGGACGGTTCTTTTGGACACCTCAGGACGAATCATTAAAGTTAAGTTCTTGACTGAGAAGACTACTTCCTGTACGCAGTGATGTACTGGTGGACACTCTGTAATAATTTAGAGTTGATGAAGGCGTTTTTAAATTTTTTTAAATGAGTTGATTTAACAAGGGCAATAAAAAAAAGTATATAATAGAGGTATGTGATTTCTTCCTGCCATGCCATGTTAGATTTTCTTTGAATGTTTCTTCAAAGTGAACAGTTGTTTGCAGCTGATAGAAAATAATTGATAATAGATTAAATGTACCGTTTGCACCTGAAGTGTTCGGACTGTTTTTCGTTCTGAGGAAAGTTTTTTTTTTTTTTGCTCTTTTAAGATGAAGCGAATCTCGCCACAGCTGCGTTTTCACCCTGGATGTAGTCGAGCCTAAAAGGAACGTGCTATCCGCGAGCTGCAGGTGCCAAGTGGAACGTGACACATTGAAACTTTTAGCAGACTCACAGTTTCCTGGTAGCTTACACACTCCAGAGTCCTGGTAGCTTACACACTGCATTTATTTTGGTTCAGTATAACCACATCATCAAACATGGCTACAACAAAGTCACATCCTGTACATCCTTGTTGTGCTATAATTTTTAAAAACCTGTTAGTCCACATGTAGGTACGTTGTCCTTCCTTCTCTAATGCTCCAGCAACCTTTCAGCAGGATAAAAAATGAGATGATTGGTTGCCAGGGGATAACTGTGAGTAAGTGAATGAAAGGACAGAAATGGTCCTGACTGTTAGACACTTTGAAAAATGATTTTGCAGTTATTATTTTCTAGAAACCTGGACCTTCAAAAAGATGGAACCTTAAAATTTTCCATTATCTGGTGATTTTTTTTTTTTTTTTTTTTACTTTCCTTGCAAAAAAGAATTTTAAAAGTTAAAATGTGAGAAAAAAAACTGGAGTGATGTATATTTTTGTTCTCAAAACAGCAAACTGTATAGTTAGTGTTAAATTTAAGAAGCTAATGTTTATTCAATTCAATTTTATTTGTATAGCGCTTTTAACAATTGTCATTGTCGCAAAGCAGCATATTATGCATATTGATTGGTTAGTCTTAAGTGGTTAAGTCTTAACGCTCTCCAGCATTGTGCGCGGCCGCGTGTGTGCGCACGCGTGTGTGTGTAAAGTGACACAAGCAGAAGTGGGTGGATAGCGTTCTACCTCTGAATGAGTTACAGTGTGTGTGCGTGCGTATGCGTGCGTGTGTGTGCGTGCATGTGTGTGTGTTGTATATGCATGCACTACCAGTCAATATTTTGGACTTTTTGGATTTTCTTTTCTTTCTACACTGCTGAAGGCATACAAAATATGCAGTAATCTTCTTTGAACAGTTTGAGATTCTTTCGAGAGTTCTTGCTTTCCAGGGATGGTCTGTCTCCATGGTGCTCGATATGGGTTTTGCAAATGCACTTGACAATACGGTTCTTGCAAGAACTATTTCAGAACTTAAAATAATAACTGACCGTTGCTGCTGTTGTTAGTTAATTACCTAACGCCTGTTAGGTAATTAACCTAACAGGCGTTAGGTTCAAACTTTTGACTGGTACTGTTTGTAAACATACATGTACTGTATGTATGTATAAATGGAAGGATTTATGGATGGATAGATGGACAGATATTGACGGGGATGGTCTCCTGGTACTGTATACTGTATGAGGTCCCAGTAGGGAGACAGATCTAATTTACTTGTTTAAGCTTTGACTAATACATAAATGGGGAAAGAATAAACCTCAAGGAATGTTTAGGGTTTTGTTTGTTGTGCATACACACTGGACACCCATTTGAATGTCCAGAAATGACTACAAAGAGATTTTTGCACAATAAATCCACTTTAACCCAATGTTCAAGCAGGAGTTCCATTTTCCTGTTTTTTCCTAGTCCCAGTTACAAGTTTGGGTCGAATTTACCTCTAGTCTTGCAGCTAAAGGTTATTTAATATTTCAGCAAATAAGAGTGAAGTTATGCTGAATTTAGTGTAACTTATCTCAGCCATATTGTTAATCAGCTTTAATACATCAGTTCTATGAACAAGATCTGAACATAGAGTAAGTAACATTTCAGAGACTGTATTGCTTAATGTTTTGTTTATTTGTGTTTTGGTAGAAATAGATCTACAGATACAGTCTAGATGCTTTCGATATTACTGTTAATGGTACTTTTGGTAAAATTGACATGCCAACTTTTTATCTTTATCTGACAAGTAACATCTAAAGTTACATATCAGAAAAACAAAAAAACGATCATTTGGGGCTGCTATGATGTCGCTAACACTACTGCAGTTCTGTAGGATTTCATGTGGCGAACACACACTCTCATGTGGGGTTATAATAAGTATTAGCTCTCTGTTTGACCAATTAAACTAGTGATGTGTAAGAAATCAATCAAATACTGTATGATGGTGTGTTGTTTAGTTCTGCAGAATTATTTACATAAAAATCTAAATCACAATCAGACCTGTGCAATTTTTTGGCTACATTTTCGTCAAGTAATATACAGTACGCATAGTCTGGAATTTAGGTCAATAATTTAAATACATATGAGATAAATAAATATTTATATAGTTTAAATTGCGCTGTGCGCCAAAATTTAATTATCATGATTTTTTTTATCAGATTGTGCTGCCTAAATTCTGTTATATCAATGTAATAATTTAATAAAGGGGTAGTGTATAATCAAACGAAAGTTAATAATTTTTTCTTTTCTTTAACTATTTATAATTATGTTTAACGTTGTTAAATGTCTAAGTAATTTTGTTTCCTTACTTAACATAAGGTTAGCATAAAATACTATTGTTATATTGTATACTTTATATGCAGTACATAATAATGTCATGATGGGTAACGTTGCTAACAAACTGCAGTAGCATAATTTAGTTTATTAATTTATTTATATATTGCAAAGTAGTATTGCATTTTTAAAAAACTATTTGGTTATACTTTAGAATTTTTTTATGTGAAATAACAAAAAACATAACGTGGCAAGGGGGGTATTTTACAAGCAAATTGTATCACTGAAAATATTAAAGATTCATTGTATATTTTTAGCTGACCTTATTGATCTTCTAGCATCATACTGCTCATTCCTGCATACACGATGATGTGATATGAGAAAAAGGGACAGTTTCATCACAGACGCTCTCTTGCTGATGGATTAAAGAAGCGCCGAGAGTGATTTCGGCTTACTGAGGTGCTCCTCGCAGGCTTTTCTTTTCAGTCGCGGTTAAGTGCCGTGTCATGAGATCATCACTTTTATTGCTCGAAGCACAAGTCGGCTTTTAATGGATTATTAGAAGCAAAGCTTCGTACGCTAGGTGAGAGGAATGCGGTATGTTAGGATTAGCTGTTGTTGCGTTGAAGGTTACTGCTTACATGCCGGCCCTTTAAGATGATGTCAGCAGTGTTTGTGAAATGGGATAAGCAAGGGAGGCATGTCAGCAGGTTTCTAAGTGTTCTTTGGAAACTGGCACTTGACACTTTGCTCTGCTTGAAAACATGCTTTCCTTTTTTTGAGTTCCACTTCAATTTATTTAAACTTAAACCAAGTTGACGTTCTTTTTATGGAGGATAAAATTGTCTACTGATTTGCAGGTAAAATAACCATCTCTTTTAAGCTATGTAATGAATTTTATATCTTTTTATGTAATGAAATAAATAAATAAATGCAAAAAATAAAATTATATATATATACTTTTTTCAGATTTTCTTAATAGATTCTAATTACAGGTGTGTTAAGTTCTACATTGTTGACTGTGTTAGGAATTAACCATGTTCTGAGAAAAGACGTCAAAATCATAGAGAATAGGTGAAGTGTATAGAGAAGTTTCATGCTTCTCCTAGGTACACTGTTTGAGACATTCAGTGAAAGTGGATTTATTTATCCATGGTTTGGTAGATAAATGTCTGTGTACCAAACCGCTGTTAAATTCACAGATCTGATTTGTTAGATCACAGAGTCCTGTAATGCCGATTAGTGTGGTTGGTATGGTTGGTATGGTTTCTATAGTAACACCACGCGCACAGGAACCCTCCATCATAACCAAAGTAATCTAAACTTACTTTAAACTAATATAACGTCGACCTTCTTTTTAAAATATGTTGAATAATAAATAGATCAAATAAATTGTTGTTTATGTATTGACAATATAGCTTACTGAGTTTAGGAATTTTAATTTTTTTTTATTTACATCAAGAAAGTAAAAAGAAATTATATGTTGGTATATTTTAAAGAGGAACAATATTTTTTTATTATAATTGTTTGTAGCTGCTACAGTATATAACAAGAGCCAACTTGCTTTATAGACATTGTCCAACATTAAATGAAATTGATAACGATTTTTTTTTTTTTTAAAGGTGCATCGACATTCTTTAATAAATGATAAATTGTAATAATAAAAAAATTGCTGTTGTTCAATTGGTGTTCAAGTCAAGCTGTCTGTGGAAATGTACTGTACACACAATTATTTAACACCACTTGCAGGGCTGGGAGTTATTGCTCCATCCCGCTCATACAGTCCTGACCACGCTCCAAGACATTTCCACATGCTTTTGCCCTTAAAGAAGTTCCCAGCAGGCCAGCGTTTCCAACATTATTCTCACAGTCTGATCATGGCTCCGGCGTACTAAGAAACTGTTCTACCTTGATGGCACCCAAGCACTAGTGAAAGACTGAGATAAATGGATTTTTACTCTCATAACTCACAATCAAAATTCCCAGTTTGTCTTGAACACCCCTCATATATTGATATCTGCGCAGTATGGAAACTTGAGTTGAGTTGCTTAGCTTTCCTGTTCACAAACAACGAAGCTGGGAACCATACACACCCTCTTGGTGCAGACTTTCCCTCTTTGGACTGGAATATCATGCTTAAGTAAAGTGTGTTTTCCAGCTTCCCTGTAACTGTTTGTATTTGACACACACTCTAAGAGTTTGTCTCCAACTAACAATGACTCATGCGGGCAGGTGTGGTTTTAAACGGTCCTATATCTTATTGCGAAACCTTTTTGTATTTTCCCCTGTGCGCTATAAACACATCAATATTCTTTAATATATGATTTTTCTTTTCTATTGTATTGTTATTATAGAGCAGCTCTCTAGCTCACAGTCCAGTTTCTTTTAGTGGATGTTAATGTTCGTGAAGCAGACCTCAAGTGTACACTCCTATTCTTTATCCTGCTAATAGGCTTCTTGGCAAAGGGAGAAGTATTTTGCACATCAATATAAGCAGATGACTTCTCTGAAATGAGTCTTTTGGAACCCGTTTCAGACCTGAACTGAAAAGTGCTGATTCATTATTTCGATGTCATGAAAAATCAGTCACATGCAGTTCAGCCTGTTTTCCTCCTGCAGTCCTGGGAGAAATGAAGGGGTTTAGAGAGCTGCAGAAGTGAAAGTGAACTTCATCTAGAGATTATAAAGACATTTTTAATCTGCACGAACAAATGAAGCAATGTATTTGCAACTGTGCAGCGGGAATGGAATTTCTCCAAGTTTTTTTTTTTTTTTTCTTTTCCCCCACTTGTCATGTTGAGTTAATGTTAGTGATGGGAATTACGCAGCTTTTCATCGGGTCAGATTCGGTTCCAAGATGTTTGCCCTCTTCTGAATACATGACCTCAGAGACAGGCTAGGATCAATTAGTTTCATTGTGATGAACCGAGAAGGCCGAATACGCCATCCCTCGTGCATAGTGAGCATGGACGGTTTACTCTATATGCTGAACCCGTGATGTCTCAGTGACTGGGAACAAAGTGATCTTTCAACCTGTGAAAATCTGCAGACAGATCCTTGCTGTGATGGTACGTCATGCACGCGGCTAAAACGCAATTTTGATGTCTACAAAATTTAATGAGCATTTTGATTCACACTAGATAACAAGAGTTAACAACATTTCTCTTAACTTCAATTAGCAAACATTCACAAACAGCTTTTCCCTAGGTAGGGTTTAGAGTGCTAGAGTACCAAGGCCTCAGTCTAACTGCAAACCCAAATCCCATTTTTTTTCAGCATAGTCAGATTGGAATCAGATTGTTTCATATAGTTTGAACAGTAAAAAAACAAACCTGTTGAATTAGATTAGATTTTTCGGAGGTAGTTTGGAATTAGATTCAGATAAATTTCTAAAGATGTCTCTCATTCCGGATGCTCAAACTGTCTATTATACTGTATCGCTCGCCAACGTGGGCCGAGGAAGTTCAAGTCCACAAGGTCATGTGGATCCGTGGTGACTACTCGTTGGATTAAGAATATCGATATGGGTGGAGATACAAATAAAAAGGCTTTTTCCCACTTTTAGTACAATTACCACTAGGTATGTAAAAGCCACGCCCTTAAATTTCCCACACAGCTGAATTAACTTTGTTTTCAGAAAGATGATGCCTGCTTTCATTTGTTAAAGATATAGTAAAATATGGAACTCTTTAAAGATTTTTCATGATAAAAGTGATGACTAAATAAACAAATAATATCCTGAAATTGAATTTAAGAAGGGATTGAATGCGCAACAGAAAAGCATTTGTGATGGTTGCTGCAGCTGTCCATGACTGGGAGCCAGTGGAGTTCAGTCTGACCAGGCTCTCACTGTCTGATCGACAAGACACTCTGTTTCTTCACTTTCCATCACAGCGACAGTCTTAGTGTCTGAGCTTAAAGATGAGGGAGAGTACAGTTAGCCCTTTTTCTCGAAGTGTAATAGAACAAGAGTGGAGGTTCATAAAGATGCTCAAAGGGAGCATGCATGAGCCTTCAGACCTTCCAGATAGTAGATAATTTATGATACAGGGGAAAACAAAATGTCCCTTGGTGTGGAATGCATATGTTTCTGGTGTTATAGAAATTTCATGCATAGTCTTCAAAACCACAGTGACACTGATCAGAATAAACCTTATATGTATGATTTTTTCATACATTTTTATTTGAACACTTCAGCTGTAGTGGAGGAGCCTTCTAGGCTTTAGCTCACGCTTTAGCTCACACTGTTCTGCATGTTGATTCCAGCCTGGGACCAATCACAGCGAGGTATTCAAATGAAGCTCTTGCATGACCCAGATAGAGAGATTTTGAATTTGTAAATAGAGCGAGTGTGTACGGATTTAACCTTTTCATGGTGCTGGAGTTTCTTATGGTGCGTAAAACTGTTTGCGTTAACAAAAACAACAAAAACATTTATTCAGGAAGAACAGAATGCAATGGCAGGCTATATCATAAGGTCATTAAAATAATATCTTTTTTGTTCTCTTTACCAGGTGATGTCATCGTAGAGATCAACGGCACATGTGTGCTAGGTAAAACCCATGCCGACGTGGTGCAGATGTTTCAGTCAGTGGCCGTGAACCAGTACGTGGACATGGTGCTGTGCCAAGGCTACCCCCTTCCCGAGGACGCCCGTGACGAGGCTGCAGGAGAGGTCGCACCGCCAGCCAATCAGCACCTGGTTTTACCCGACGGCCGACCGGAAGACACCCCCGAACTCACTTTGCTGCAACCTGAGCTGGTGAGCGTGACGCTGGCGAAAGGCCCGAGCGGATTCGGGTTTGCCATCGCCGACTGCCCGCTGGGCCAGAAGGTGAAGATGATCCTAGACGCTCAGTGGTGCCGCGGCCTGCTCAAAGGCGACGTGATTAAAGAGATCAACCGGCGGAACGTGCAGACGCTGAGCCACACGCAGGTGGTGGACATCCTGAAAGAGCTGCCCCTCGGCTCTGAGGTCAACATGCTCGTGCTCAGAGGAGGTAAGAGCTTCCTCTAGTCTCCAATAAGCAGACGGGTCCATCAGAGTTCGAGGCGCAGTTTAAAATTAAAGCAATGAAAAGCAGTAGGCAGTCTCATTTTAATATGGTGAATTCTCAAAGCTGTCTCGTCAGAAGGGGTTGATTAATATTCTGTAACAGCAGTTTCCAAGCACTTGGTTTAATAAATAGTTGTTTCTATAGCAACAACTGCTCCACAGGGACTTGTATAGTCAGAGACTAATGATAAATATATTAAAGCGATAACTGTAACTATTTCACAACATTAAATGTAACTATAAATTGTTGAAAAGTACATAATTTATTAACACATTAAAAATCTAATCAAAGTAAATAATGCACTACGGAACGCACAGCTGTGCTTCATGCTCACAATGTTGGGGATTTTTTATTCCTAACATAACATTAATAAGATGTTTTCTTTATGGAAATTTCAAACTGGTGCAGTTGAAAAACTAAAAAGAAATACATACAAAAAATCATACTGACAAATCTACAAACTTTATTTTGTAAATATTAGTGGCATATAAAGAAAAACACAATGCAACACAAATGTATGAAGGATGACGTTCATGTAAAGGTGCTGCCTTTTTAAATGCATAACACTATAATGCTCTGTACAGAAAGTTCTTCACACAAACCACTCACACGTTTCAAAGCTGTGCTTCGCCAAACGTTCCACGAGAACCTGATAGACTGTTAAATAGCTATCGAAAGAAAACAAGAACGCTAGATGTTTGTACCCAAGTAAGAAAGTGCTGATAGCGACACATCCAGAGAGGTGAGACGAAGCACGAGTGGTGGGAGGGGTTAGGTGTGTAGAGTGAGCGTGTGTGTCTGTGTGAGACAGCGATGAAGCGTTGAGTGAGAAGAACAATGCGTTACTGGGTAATGCAGATGTGGATCTGAACTCTGCTCTGTAACTCGTTTATTACCTGTACGAGCAGAACCGCAGCACTCTAGAGCCGCTTTACACCCGGTCACCAGGGCAATAGCGTAATTATTTTAATGACAATAGTAATAGCGACATGGATGATAAACACTCCGACTTGCGTCTAGCTCATCCTTGCTCTCAATTATGCTAAAAATAGGTGCAGCAGGTTTAAATGAGCAGTCTTAGAGGAGTACTTTTTTTTTTTATAGCTCACTACTGTGTGTGAGGTGAATTGTAATCATAATGAAAAGGTTGACAAGCCCACCGCTTTTTACCCAGTCAACCCTAAACGCCTGTGTGTCGCCTAAAACAGCTGTTGCTAAGGTGCCCTTAAGATTGTAGAAGTACAGGTAGTCCCCAACTTACAAACATTCGAGTTACAAATTTCCACAGATACGAACAGACCACAGTTCTAAGAACAATTGCGGAAGTAGCTTACGTGTATTGTACAAAAAATTGTTTAGACACTGCAGTGCACCAGATACCAATACTTACATTTATATTCAATATTTTCAGTGTGTAAGTGAATATATAGAATGTCTTAAGTCCGGTATATTGTATGTGTTGGGGGGGATGAGGGAAAAAAGAGTCGGCCTTCAGGCTTCAATTAATCAGTCCGGAAGCATGATGATAGGAAATGTCTGCCCTGTAAAGCTGTCCTGATGGTAAATAATCCTAATTTCGGAAAATCCTGAAAAAACATTTTATAGTCCAATACAGTGGAAAACAGTTTTGAGACAAAATGGTGTCTGGGATTCCCCTCGCAATTTAAAGGAGCAGGGACACTGATATATTTCACTGTGAGATTAATTTCCTTAGGCACAACTATGGTTTTTGGCCACATGATGGCAGTGTGGGGAAAGGGGACAGTAAAGCATACCGAGTGGATTGGTATGCTTTATATTGTATATGTCAAAGGTGTACAAGACTCGCTTTGTCGGACTTAAGATCAAATCTGGCTTACGAACGTGCCCCCGGAACAAAACTTGTTCGTAAGTAGGGGACGACCTGTATAAGCCATATACAGGGTATCCAGCTAAATAAATTCCCATAATTACCGATGTCATGTTTGAAAAAGTACCAGACATGACTAAATGGTAAAAATAGTTAGCGTTTAATGCGTAAGTATTACGGCAGTGGTGTTAGGTACCACCTTCAGGTCAGGATCGGCCTGCTGAAGATTTTTATATTCACTTTATTGCCATGTAACATTGCTGAACCTAGATCTGACCAACTGTAACAACCCCAGATCATAACACTGCCTCCAGAGGCTTGTACCGTGTGCACTATCCATGATTGGGGCATCACTTCATGCGCTTCCCCTTTTACCAGATCTGGACTCATCAGACCACATGACCTTTTTGTATCGCTCCAAACTCCAATTTCTATGCTTCCTTTTATCTGATTAGTCTCACTAACAGCTCACAAGCCCATGATTGGCTTTTGTCGCTGTGATTGATGTGCGAGTGAGAGTCTGCTGTTAGATTGTCCAGTGTGAAAGCGGATGGCTGTAGTAACACCTGGGAATTAAACTTGCAATCCCCGGGTGATAGCGGAAAGCACTTTACTGCTACTTTCACTATTAAAAACCTCTCTGATTTCTGTGGCTGTTGTTTTTTTTTTCTACTATGGAACTTCACCAAGCATTTAAGTCATTTCTAACTGCGGTCATTTTTCTATGATTTATTTTTGATCACATTTCCTCCACAAAGGCATTCTAATGTTTTCTTTGCTTAATGGAGGCCAATAATTTGACTGTTCTGAAATGGCAATTCACTTTGGCCAGGCAGTGTGATTTAATGTGGCTCATTACCTAAAAAGACTGACTCCCTTCATTAATGTCTATGAAAGAGACCAGAACACAGATTACACGTGTCAGAAAGCAACTTTTCTCTTTCTAGGATCTTCACTGAAGCACTCTTAAATGTTAAAGCTATACGTTTCCTACGCTTTAACCACAAGACACTCCTGGAAAAACTGTTAGTTATAGACCTTAATTCAATTCAATTCAATTCAATTTTATTTGTATAGCGCTTTTAGCAATTTTCATTGCCGCAAAGCAGCTTTACATAGTCAAAAGAATTATTTAGGTTTGTATGAAATGTGAATTTGTATGAATCAAAATGGTCAGTTTGTCCCTGGTGAGCAAGCCGAGGGCGACAGTGGCAAGGAAAAACTCCCTGAGATGGTAAGAGGAAGAAACCTTGAGAGGAACCAGACTCAACAGGGAACCCATCCTCATTTGGGTGAAACAAAAAGCAGTAAATGATCTGCATTTATACAGTGTGTAGGGTGGGAGGCAGTTCAGCTATAATAGCTAATGTTAATTGATGTTAATATGGAGTCCAGGTAGTTATTGAAGACCCAGGTAGACTTGTAAGAAGTTCCAGTCATGAACTATCGAGCTGTCAAGTCCCCAGAGAAACAGTTGCCAACACCAGTCAAGGCCAGAACCATTTTCTAGGTAGAGAGAATCATTCCCAGACACCAGACGCATCCCAGAGAGACACACGGGGCATCCATGTGACGAGATCTTCAGCCAGAAGCGGGGCACCAGGATGGGTCAGACAGGTCCGGAGGGCAGAGGGAGTCTGGATCACTGGCAGCTCAGGAACGACATGTGTAGCTCGACAGAGAGAGAGAGAAAGAGTGAAAGGGGGGGACAGGAGGAGAGAGGAAAAAGAAAGAGGGGGGGAAAGAGAAGAAGAGGAGAGATGGCAGTTAGGTATGGTCACAGTCACACAATGTATAATGTGAATGTATATTAACTGTAGAGTGCAAGCAGAGACTCCGGCAGGACTAACTATGACAGCATAACTAAAAGGGAGAGCCAGAAGGAAACACAAACATGAGGGCTTCCTGACATGTAAAGCAAGCAATCACCTCACCATCAGCAAACCTGTGTGATCAATGAGAGTGAGGAAGACAGCATCCAAACATACCAGTTCACCATAATACTCTACGTCCATGAGTCCCCCAGATCTGCTCCTTTACCTATGGCAAATCTATTTATAAAAATGCTCGGCTAAATAAATAGGTTTTTAGCCTGGACTTAAACACTGAGACTGTGTCTGAGTCCCGAACACTATTTGGAAGACTATTCCATAACTTTGGGGCTTTGTAAGAAAAAGCTCTGCCCCCAGCTGTATTTTTCATAATACGCGGTACTGACAAGCAGCCTGCATCCTTTGATCGAAGTAGGCGTGGCGGATCGTAAGACACTAGCAGTTCGCTCAGGTACTGCGGCGCGAGACCATTTAATGCTTTATATGTCAAGAGTAGTATTTTAAAATCAATGCGAAATTTCACAGGGAGCCAATGGAGTGAAGATAAGATAGGGGTGATGTGCTCATATCTTCTGGTTCTGGTGAGGACTCTCGCTGCTGCATTCTGGACTAGCTGAAGCTTATTTATGCATCTAGCTGAACAACCAGACAGTAAGGCATTACAATAGTCCAACCTAGAGGTGATAAAAGCATGAACTAGTTTTTCTGCGTCGTTTAGCGACAATAAATTTCTTATTCTGGCAGACCTTAACATCGCTCCTCCTTACTGGTTCAAATTTGTCGAAGCTTATATGTTTTGGACTTAATTGGGTCAAATCCAAGATGATCACATTAAAAACAGTTCTGAGGAAGAGAATCTGTGGAAAACCTTCAGAGTAAAACAATCGCCTGTAAAAAATAAACCTTACATGATTGCTCTGGAGAACTTGAAGGCCGTGCGTCCATGAATGACGATCCTGGCCGAGGTTGCTCGAAGCCCAGTCATTCTCGTGAACATTCAGAGAATGGAATGCTTTGCCTCTGAAAATCAAAGGATATCTCATCACCGACTTGCAAAATACATGCATCTGTCTGTGTGAACTGTACACACAATTATTCACCAACATCACTTGCAAGTTACAGGAACTCGGCTGAGAGTTATTCCCATATCCCGCCTACATTCCTGACCTCGTTCCAAGCCATTTAAGCATGTTCGGGCCATTAACTGAGTTCCTGGGAGGCTAGTGTTTTAAACGTGAAGCAGGCAGTCTGGCATGGCTCTGGTGTACTGGGAAATCTTTCTATCTTGAAACACTAGGATAAGTACATTAGTGTAGCTGGGGATTATATAAAGAAATAAAGGCAGTTTTTACTTATAACTGTTCTGTTACTCTGCAAAACTAAAAGTCCCGGTTTAACCTGAACACCTCATGTGGATATATTCAAGGCTTAAGGAAAAAACAGACTTTTTAGACTTATTCATAAAAAAACATATTATTTATTATCAGTTATTTATAGGTAGCCTACATTTTCTCGTTCATTAACGTTAATATGAAACGAAGCATGTAATGTGTAAACTTGCATGTCTGGTAGTTTAAAAAAAAATTTTTAATTCCAATTTACATTGGAACTAATCAACACTATCAGACCAATCTGAACTGAGAACTAAGAGTACTATTATATAAATATTATATTTATTCTAATCAACTCATAATTATTTGTGGTGTTGTGAAGCATATGTTATAACCGGAACACCATAAATAGTTTGCTAGAAGAGTGAATAGTGTCCATAGAAGAGTGAATAGTGTCCATAGAAGAGTGAATAGTGTCCATAGAAGAGTGAATAGTGTGCATAATAAGATACATGGAGGAACACACACTGCTGACAGCACAAGGACGGTGCACAAACCATAGAGGATGTTATTTCTTTACAGCCATTAAACCTTATGGAATTATATACTTGTTGCAGGCAAGTCAAAACTGGAACTGTGTTATGATGTACTGCAACATTTCCCTTTAACTGCTTGATGGAAACAGGGAATTAATGATTGTGTGAGAATTGTTAAAGCACTTGGCTGGACTGGGCAGGTCACCTGGCTCTCGATCGACCCCGTGTTTACATATTCAATTATTCAACCACAAAAATGTGCCTGGATCTTTTGTGTAACCTGATCGCTCTCTCTCTATCGTGCACACACACACGCATACACACACACACACACACAAGGTCAAGCTTCACAGAGTTCTCTAGCTTTATGAATCATATCATTCCATCTTCAATTTTTTTTTCCCTCTTTAATGTCATGTGGGTTAAACACAGTGTGGTGTGTACTGCCACTTAGTGGTCTATTTTATATCTGTGTATATATATATATATATATATATATATATATATATATATATATGATACATACATATGTTTTTCTGATTCAAGAAAATATTCAGCTGCATTTTAATCTTTTTTTTGTTGTTGTTGTTGTTTTATAGACTTCATGATGAAACAGATTAAATTTACTTTATTGGTCATTTATTTGGTCAGACAATCCATACATGACGACTAACAATAGTACAGCGTAGCAACTGGTAGTGTAGTATAAGTGTGACACAGTAGTATGCTAGTTTATTAAAGTGTAGTATTATATTTCACAGTGGGATGTAATATAGCCTGCAGTAGTAGTATGATGATGGATACGGTAATTGTGTTTAATATGGTATTGCTTAGAACTTATTGTTTATTGCGCAAAACACACGCTTCATCTGTATTATTTTCGCATTTGTGGACCAATCATGCAGCACCAGCACAATGCATTAAATCATACAGTTTAAGGGCTTCGAAACACCTCAGTGATGACTAAGTAAATATATGACACATGGTTTGGAAGAATATGATATCTGTTTAATTATTATTATTAAGTAATAATACTTACTTAATAAGTATTAAGTACCGGAACTCTGTGACCAATCAGATCTATAGAATATTTCAATACAGTTACAGGAGACACTACTAGAAGGACAGAAATACTCAGATAGTTCTTCTTTCAGTGACAGGAGACAGGAATGGGGGTCAGAATTGAGGGAATTATAAATAATAAGAACAATAAGAGATTTCCTGTAGACCACCTGCTCCAGGCTGCACATGACGTCAAACTAGGTTCAAGGTTAAACTGTGACAACAATCGAACTGATGCTGGAGCGACTTCAGGACAGGCCTGAGTGGAGACTTGAGCATCGTAGAACATCTGTGGAGTAACCTGAAGTCGGCAGATCACAGATGCTCCACAACCAATCTCATAGTGTTTGAGAGGATCCGTAAGGACCCTCTGAAATCTGGGCTTGTACAAAGCTTGACTTCTTTAGTCGAGAAGACTGTAATTGCTGAAAAAGCTTCTTCTACAACATACTGAACAGAACACTCCAACACTTTACAACAACAAAAAAACAAACCCAGGATAAATATAACTTAATAACTGCAGTTGTACAGTATAACAACAGGCTCCTTGTGCTTGTCGAGAATCCTGTTAGACCTATTGTTATTAGTGTCAGTCCTTTCGAGTGTACTTGACTTACAAAATAAATGCTCTTTTCTGCCCTAATTCCCAAGCTTTTAATCTTTTTTTAGTCATTGCCCCTCCAGTCTTCTCCCCTCCTGACTTGTTCTGTTCCCCCGTTCTCATTTTCTACCTCTCACTTGATCTCTCCTCCCGCAGGTCAGACATCTCCTGTGAAGTCTCTGAAGCCCGTAAGTTCATCTAAGCACTTTTAATCACAGAATTGTTGGGAATGAACACACACACACGCTTCAGGGTTTGGAGTTTAATGATATCAGGCTGCGCTCTTAATGATGACGCGTGTGCTGAATAATGAACCGGCAGCCCCGTAGCAGGGCTGAGACTCAATACTGTGCTACATTATTCACTAACTCCTAATTCTCAAGGATTTATTCGTGGAACATTACTGATGCAGGTTTGCGTCTAACTGGTCTAGTTTAGTAAGATTTCTGACTCTTAAGGCAGAAGCTTTGAGCACATTAAAAAGCACTGAAGCAGCTGTGTGTGTATTTCTCATAATAAAAAATAACATGCAACAAGCCTTTGTTATGTTTGTTGTCATTATTATTTAATATTTCCCGTGTTTGTATGTTAGTCTGCCACGGCAATGCCAATACAGATGCCAGTGAGCCAGAAGCACGAGCTGACCACCACCACACTCAGCACGGACAGTCCAAGTCCCGTTGAGCCGTACCCCCAGATGCTCCCCCAGACGCACCCCCAAACTCTGCCACAAACCCTGCCTCAAGCTCTTCCTCAATCACTCCCTCAAGCTCCTCCCCAGTCACTGCCCTTCCCTCCTAATGTGGTACGCTCCAACTCACCCAAACTGGATCCATCTGAACTCTACCTCAAATCCAAAGCCATCGTTGATAGCAAGCGTGAGTAACATTCACATTCAACCCACCAGAACAGAAACAATAGTACAGCGTAGCAACTGGTAGTGTAGTATAAGTGTGACACAGTAGTATGCTAGTTTATTAAAGTGTAGTATTATATTTCACAGTGGGATATAATATAGCCTGCAGTAGTAGTATGATGATGGATATGGTAATTGTGTTTAATATGGTATTGCTTAGAACTTATTGTTTATTGCGCAAAACACACGCTTCATCTGTATTATTTTCACATTTGTGGACCAATCATGCAGCACCAGCGCAATGCATTAAATCATACAGTTTAAGGGCTTCGAAACACCTCAGTGATCTTGGATGATTGTTGGTGCCAGATGGGCCAATATGAACATTTTCAGAAACTGCTGATGTTCTGCCATTTATTTTCACATGCATAGTTTACACAGAATAGTCCAAAAGAAATCCACTGGACAAGAGTTAGAGGGCGGAGCCACGTTAATGATAAGGGAGGACAGAGGTGAACAGCCAGACTGGTTTAAGTTCACAGGAAGACGTGACTCAGAAAGTAAATCCCAGCGTTAATTTAAAAATAATGAGACTGACTGAGCTCCCAGATCAGTTTAAAAAACGAAGGGGAGGAATCACTTCAAACATTTACCGCACATGCATACGCTTACCAGCCGGCTTTGACGGAAAGAAAGACAAAGACACAGATGCATGCATATGATGTGTCTGAATGTTCTCTTTGGTTTCTTTACAGAAAAAGAAATGTATATAAGCAAAAGTCAGTTTCCTGAGTCTACTACATCAAAACCTTTCATATGTTGTATAGAAACAAAAGGGTTCCAGGGAAATAAAAGGCTTCCGCCAAGCCACAGGAAATATTACCATATTAGGAATACCTGGAAAATTTAACACCATCTAGGGAAAATGTAAAAAACAATTGTAATTGAAAAGATTTAAATTCCAGTCCAACATACCTAAAAGAAAATTTTTATCTAAGAGTAAAACAAAGCGAATATAATATTAATAAGTCCATTTCTAGACATCTTTTACCAAATATTTCAACATAAATTTTAAGCATTTCTGTGGACAAACTTTTTTTCCAATAAAACGAAAAACTTGTGCTTAAAACCTCAAAATAAACTATATTTGTTTTGTTGTAATCTTTTAAACTGGTTGTTGTAAAAAGTTGTAGATTAGATATCGATGCAGAACTTGAGAAGATTTGAGAGGCTATTACTTTTGTTCAGTGTGGTGACCAAAAAGAATCTTAGAACATTTAAAAACGTAAGGTGGGTGGAAGACCGCATGTAAGACCTCACAGGACATTTAGAAAAGAAAATGGAGAAAAAAGACGTATTTTTTCGCCATCTTTAACTCTCGTGTATGTTTTTTGCTGCTGCCATGTGATTAGCTGATTGGATAACGATTGTGCAGGAGTACGGGTGTTTCTACTAAAGTAGACAGTGAGTGGGATCTCCTGATGTTGACGCTCTGAGGGAGGACTTTGTAGTAGGTTGGTGTGGTATAGCAGAAGGTGATAGACATTGCAGTTAATGAAGGCATGATGTAGCATAATAGTACTGTAGCAATCTGGTGTGATATCTAGGTATGGACTAGTGAAGTGTGGATGCCGCAGAAACCTCAACACTGTCTTTTCGTACCTGCAGCTACAAACACCAAGGAACTGGACGTGTTTATTAAAAGGAACCAGGAGTCCGGCTTTGGCTTTAGAGTGCTGGGCGGGGAAGGAACAGATCAGCCTGTGAGTGCTGCCCTCTTCTGGCACATTTTACAATAGTACATTTATTGTTATATCTAGAAACTAAGCATAAATAATGTTCTGCCAATTAAGATGCCATAAATATAATGAGTATTTCTAATCATTGGTTTTAACCGAAATAGTTAAATCTCTGTCCTCCTCTCCATAGGTGTACATCGGTGCCATCGTTCCACTCGGAGCAGCAGAGAAGGACGGGCGCCTGCGGGCGGGTGATGAGCTCATGTGTATCGACGGAGTTCCTGTAAAGGGAAAATCCCACAAGCAGGTCCTGGAGCTTATGACCAACGCCGCACGCAACGGCCAGGTCTTGCTCACAGTGCGCAGAAAGCTCATCTACGCAGGTGTGTGTTCAGTGTACACACTTGTTTATTTACATACCCACTTTATATTTATGGAACACCGCCTGGTACGAGGAAAATACTTGAGATGTCACTGTTTATAAGAAAACATATCTGGCATGTTGAAAGAGTCCGAGGGATGTCATGAATGTAGGCAGATTAGAAATACAGAACACATAAAAAAAAAATTTGTCCACCTACTCTGTATAATTTCAGGAAAAAAGCTGCATTCAAACATCTGCATGTTACATTTTTAAATACATAAATTACAAGATGCAGATTTCAACCAATATACTTTCTATATTCATTCCCTGTTTAATTTTTGATATTTCTTATTTATTTCTTATTTAATTTGATGTTTTATGAATAATCCTTTCTTTGCTCCTTTTTTTCTTAATTTTTTGCTCACCTACTTTGACTGATGTAAGAAAAAAAAAACCTGTGTAAAGGAAAATAAAATAAAATTTTAACGGTTTAAAATAATGTTTGATAAAATACAATTTTATCTCAATTGTTATGAATAATAATTGCCATTAGTACCATACCATTGGTATATGTGCCTGTCGTAGTCACAAAATCGATTATAATATTTTTTTATTTAAATAATCATACTAATAATCATACAAGTAAAGTAGTGCGAAGCATAATAGCAGTCAGCAGGAAGGCTCGGTGTGCTGCTCCAGGTTAAACATATGGAGCGATTCAGCAGCCTCTCGTCAATGAGTTAATGAGTAATAATGGGTTTGGCAGCGATGCTCAGCTCCCTGACGATGAATCTGTTTGTCCTTCACGCAGAAGGAAGAGAGGACGATGGCGGCCCGGCGCAGGCAGCTCCCCCTCAGGTCAACGGCTCTCCCAGAGCTCCTCACGCAGACGCTCCCACCGTGAACCAGCCAGAGCCGTACGACGTCACGCTGCAGCGCAGAGACAACGAGGGCTTTGGCTTCGTCATCCTCACTTCAAAGAACAAACCACCACCAGGGGGTGAGAGTTAACAACAAAACTTTCAGGAGGTCTCATGTGCTGTAATATCTCATACTGTAACTGTATTATTAAAGCCCATTTGCATCACCATTACAACATCAAAAGAGGAGTCATAATAGCTAATAATAGCATAAACCATAAAATATTTAAAAAATAAAGAGTTAAATCAATGTTTTAATGTCTGCATTGTGTGTGTAATTGTAGAGGTGATGTGTAGAGAAGGTGATGTGATATGGAAATGAAATCACTCCTCCTGCAAAAGACAGTGCACGTTACAAGCGTTCAGGCATCAAATTGAACAGCAAAAGATGCTCTATTAAAGAGAGCAGGGTGACAAACCCATCAGGGACACGATGTGTGTCTCCTACTGATTTATTTAGTGTGAAGGATAACACTGTGCTGTACATGGCTTATGACAGTGAACCAGTAGCTGGAGGGATGATGCATGAAAGATGATTTCATGCATGCACTGATACTGTATGTTCATCCTGACGTCAAAACAAAAGACACAATACTATAAATATTAGTTCTTCTATACATATTGTTACAGCGTATTAAGTGATTAATATGCTGTGTGGGGGAATATGATAGAAAATCTGTCCTGTGAAACTCGTTTATATAAATGTCTTCTCCATCTTCAGTGATTCCTCATAAGATCGGACGGATCATCAAGGGCAGCCCCACGGAACGATCCGGAAGGCTCAAGGTGGGTGACCGCATCTCAGCCGTTAACGGCCAGTGCATCGTCGAGCTCTCACACAATGACATCGTGCAGCTGATCAAGCAGGCCGGCAACACCGTAACTCTCACCGTGCTCCCTGAAGAAGGTGACAATTTAGAACAGGACATCTAATATTTCCGATTTTTTTTTCTCCTCTATTGCTGTCTTCTTATTATTTTTATGCGTGCGTGTGTGACACCGGCGATGATCCTGTTTATTTTTCAGAGCACAGCGGCCCTCCGTCCGCCACAAGTTCAGCCAAGCAAAGCCCAGTGGCTCAGCACAAAGCCATGGGACAGCAGCCTGCCAGCCGTGATGACGGGTACAAGGCAGACGCACACAGCTCACACACTAACACACACACACTGCTGTCTGACAGAGTGTCCTGACTAATGCGGTTCAGTGCCAGTTTTTTTAACACATATTCTCCATGGTTTTTTATAGTACACTCATCGAGTAGAGATAGAAATCCCATACATTTACAGTATCAGTCAAAAGTTTGGACACATCTTCTAACTTCTAACTAGATTTTTTTTTCTTTCCACAATGTAAAACAATGCTGAAGGCATCCAAAATATACAATAATCCCATTTCGACAGTTGATATTGAGATGTGTCTGCTACTGATGCTTATTCTAGGCGTAAATCCTTCATAACAGCTCTGATATTTTGATATCAGATATCTTCATAACGGCTCTGATCAGAGCTGCTGTTTGTTAATTGGTGATTTTTGAGGCTCGTAACTCTAAATGAACTTCTCCTCTGCAGAAGCTGCCAGATTAATTAAGACACTGATGGTTTCATTAACTTTCCTTAGTAACGGCCCGGAGACGGATGAGAGAGAAGAGGGTGTGGCCTGGAGTAACTACAGATCCCTCCCAAAGAATGAGATCACCTCCAAGCAGGTAACACACAACTGCGTGCAGGTTAACTTTTTAAATCTTTCAACCCAATGTTTTACATAAATTAGCTATATCAACTGAACAAGATCACATCAAATCAAATCGAAAATTATTTGTATGTCATGTCTTTATAATGAATAATTTGAAAAAAAAAACAGTTTATTCAATTCAAGAGACAATCAGATATTTGACAAATTGTGTCTCAAACCCACATGAGGAGTAAATTCTATAGGAAGTGAAGATTTCTATCTCAATTAGCATCTTGGTGAAACATGGGGACGGTAGCATTTACACTGTATGCGTTTATGCGGTAGGGCTGTTTCCCCGTGGAGCTGGAAAGAGGGCCACGTGGCTTTGGCTTTAGTTTACGAGGAGGAAAGGAGTACAACATGGGTCTCTTCATCCTGAGACTGGCCGAGGACGGCCCAGCGCTAAAGGACGGCAGAATACATGTGAGTTTATCCCTGTTGTGACTAAACAACACTATAACCATCAGTATCGTGAAACAATCATGGTCATGGAGCTCTGAATATTAACAGCGTGTTTGTTTCCCGACAGGTGGGAGATCAGATAGTAGAAATCAATGGCGAGCCAACCCAAGGCATCACACACACTCGGGCGATCGAGCTTATCCAAGCAGGAGGCACTAAGGTGCTGCTGCTGCTGCGGCCGGGCCAGGGCCTGATTCCTGACCACAGTAAGTTACCCTTAGTCCAAACGTAGTGCTAGTTAAAAGAGGCTCAGGATTAATTGGTGCCCTTAAATAATTCATAACACAAACAAGACCGTAGCTGCTTGTCCTTTTTTTTATAGTGCTTTTGTTTGTGTAGAAAAAGGTAGTGTTGCTTCAAATTGCATGCATTGGTCTCCCTCAGTGTATCATTTTCTGACTTCCTGTCTCTGTTTCACTCTTTCCTCTGGTTTCTGCTTCTTTGTTCGTATCTGTCTCTGTCTCTGTCTCCTCTTTAGGTCTGAACTCTTCTTCCACCCTGTGCTTCTACATGAAACCAGAGCATCACTAAAGGCTCTGTCCTTATTAGTCTTGGTAAACCTTGCCACTCCTCTGCCACCCTTTTAATCTTTTTCATTATTTACCCTCATTATAATCAGAACATATCACTGCTGAAGTCTCTCTCTCTCTCTCTCTCTTTTCAAAGTTTCAGTTAAGGCATGTTTATTTAGACATAGAAATGTGCAAAAATGCAAATATACAGAAGAGAATCATACAAATTCCACAGAATTGGATTACAGGTGATTTTTTTTTTCCTTTATCTTTCCTATATCTTCAGTTTAGTTCATGGCAACTATTAAAATTTCCTCAAAACATCATTATTAAAATAAAAAAAGAAGACCTTTATTTCTTGCAGTCCACGTATCTCGTACGTGATTCGATCTGTTGTTTTCTTCTTTGGTTCGTCGTTTCGGGGTGCTGGAGTCAGGAGAATCCGTGTTTTGATTAATTAGGAAAAATAAAGAAAACGTGATTAAAACTGATGTTGTTTCAGTTACAGTAACTGTTTATCTCACCTGGGAATAGCAGCACATTGGAGGCTGTGGAAAAGCTCAGTTGAGAGCATAAATCAGTGATTCAGCCCAATGACACCGTGTTCAAAGACACCCATATCAGAAGCTTGTGTGAACATCGGTAACTTAGCAACTTAGCACTTAACAACATGGGCAGGACTAGCACCACAAACAAAGTAAATGAGCACATGTATACACATGTGCAAGTGATGGTGGGGGCAGGGGTGTGTATTTCTTTTAATTATTTATACCAGATAATTTAAGCAATTAATGTGAAGACTGTGTGAGATATAGACCTGCATGTCCTTATTAAGGGTCAAATGCTAAAAAGCTGTTTCACGTTTTATCTTGCAGGGCAAAGATCTGTTGTTACTAAAAGGTGATTAAAATGTTAGGCTCTCAGAAGTGAAAGCCTCTTTATGCGTCTTATTTTCCGGTTTAGTTTGGTTCATCATTTCATACTGAAGGAAAAGGAACGCTTCAGTGTTCGTATTAAGACTGTGTTTCATCAGCCAGGAAAAAAAAAATCTGTTACTCGAGGCTAGAAGTAAAACTGTTGACTGACATACTTGTGAAGTTTAAAGAAAGACACCAGGCTGAAGCACAAATATGTTTATGCATAAATATTTATGAAAGATCTGTCTGTGAAAAAAGAAGTTTTAAAAAAAACTTACACGCACTGTACACACGCAGACATAATATAAAATATGTTTTACGCACACACACGTGGTCACGGTGTTATAGTAAACAGTACACGCGTGCATGGATGTTAATTATACTAGTCTCCAAGAGCAGGGGAGACAATTACCCACAATTCCGCAGCGCAATAGAGAGAGAAAACCGTTGGCTCAGTTGTGATCACGTGACGCTTGGCGTCAAAACAAGAAGTGCATCTGTGATACATGATACTCGGTACTCGTAAACCAAGACTTGTTTGTTTTCCAAGACAAAGTTTATTAAAAATCTTTGCACGCTTGCCGTTTTAACTGTATGGGTCTGATGGTCATGTGTCCACATACTGTACTTCTGGCCATGAAGTATATTTTGACCGTATGTGACAATCAATGCAAATTTAAATCATTTAAAAAAACTTATTGTTTCTGAATGTTTCTAAAAATTCATTTAAACTATAACTTTCCCATTTATTTTAGGTGTTATGGAGACGGTGACGACTCCACCTGCAAACTATCCAAAGTACCCTGCACCTGATGAGCCATCAATGCTACCAGCTTTGTCCTCCACCTCTCTCCTGTCCCCCGAGGGTGTGTCAGTCCCTTCTCCCTCCCGTGGTCTCCATCAACAACACCGGGATCGCAGAGAACCCAGGGCAAGCAACTCCAGCCTGTTTCCCCGTGACACCACTCCTAGCCCCCAGAAATTAGATTCGCGCACAGAAGGCAAAGAGCGTTCACGTAGTCCGAGAAAAATAGAAAAGAAGCCTTCAGTTTTTGTGCAAAACAAAAATGCCAGTGCCAGCACTCAGAGTCTAGACTTATACATGGACAGAAAAGCCCAAGGGCAAAAAGACAGAGGCGGTCGCTCAGCAAGCCCTAGAAAGAGTCCCAGAAAGGAACAAGAGACTGGCACCAGACAGCCATTTAAGGGATATGAAGAACCACAGAGGTATTTCGATGGGCAACATTTTAATTACGGATCTGGTGGGAACCTTTTCAAAGAGGAAGAATTCGACCCCCGACAGGACAAGGAGACCGGAGAGACGTGGCCTGAGGTTCCCAGATCGGATAACGAACGGCGTCACAGGGAGAAAGGGGTTGATCGGTCCCAATCCCAGATCCTTATTGACAGGGCCATGCCAGAGCATCAGCCTACGAGCATGAACCGCCATCGAGACCCCAGAGAAGGCCGGCACAGAGGGGGAGCAGCCGAGGAGACCAAAAGGGATACGAGGGGGTCTAGCAGTATCCCATCAGAGACTTCCTGGAATGGGAACCCCAGCAACAAGAAATCTCCCATCAGCCCAGGTCCATGGAAGGTCCCCAGCTCTGCGAAGATGCATTCTCAGGTGGATGGGCTCTGATGCTTGGTTGGGGTTTTATCAAAAATTCCAGGACACTCACTCTGAATCACTGTGCATATTTTTTTACGTGACTTGTACAGCATACCGTCTTCGCCGACTTTCAGACGACACGTCAAGTCCACGGTAATCCGTGTTATGAGTTTCCATAACCTCCTGTCCAGGTTGGTTGGGCTTGTCCCACCAATGACGACAACCTGTTGGTCTCGTATCGTGCCAATCAGAGACTCATGCTGGAAAGACGTGACACAAATCCTGTGAGGTGCGACCACTGAATCCTGTGTTTTCCGGAGTTGTGAAGGAGTGTTTTTAATTTCTTTTGTTTCTTTTTTATTTTGTTTAATAATTATTATTTGGGATTTGACGTGTACAGTCTTTTACCTTGTTTGAATAACAGTCTGTCCCTAATGCATCTGTGCAGTTTGCTTCATCATTGCATGTACAATTTGATCAAACAATGCTACTCGTGTACACACTGAATGAAGCGAGGCCAGCGTTGCCAGCATTGGCTTTGATTCATTGTTAGCTGCATTAGCAGTGCCTGATTACGCTCTGAGTCACCGAGCGTAATCAGAATGCACATGTATTATTTAAGCCTAACATCACGGTTATCAGCTTCGCAGTGGTTCGTCTTTTTTCCTGACCAGATACTTGTGCTTTGGTATATCGTTTAAGACATGTGAGCTTATGAAGAACACTATGTAATTTATTGAAATGGAAAAGTAATATTTCTGTAATCATATGTAAACCTTGTGCACCAGATCCTAAAGCACTTGATTTATTCGTCCCTGCTTTAGGGTTGCTGACTCTGGGTGCACAACACGCTTTAGGGTATGTATTTTTCACAGTGCTGTAGCCTTCACAATTATGCATTGTGTATCATATAGCAAGGTGTATGTACATTGGGGGAAGTAAATGAACTAAATACTTATTTAGTCATATCATATTATTAAATGAAGGTAAAATTGGGATGTTTTTGATAAATCATATTTTTTTCATACAATCTAACATATATTTTGTCATATTTCTTTATCTTTAATTTTTTTTTTTACTAAAACTAATACATATATGGATCAACGTTAAGGTAGCCAGATATTATTGGAGAACAGGTTGGTGTGAAATGGAAGTCTATATTGTCACTATATAAGGTCTATGCGTGTTAAAAGCCAAATTGATATGTAACGGTTATTACTTTAAATCCATGTAGCTCATCAAATGTAGCTGACTTGGCCATGTGTCTATGTGGGTTTTGCGTCCTGATTTATAAATGATATATTTCATAAAATTTAGTAACAATTAAAAAAAAACAGTATCTCTTCCTATTTATGTACGATTGTGATTGTGTACACAGATATGAGAAGAGTGGCAGCTTTAATACTTGTGCGATTGATTTCGATTTCTTATTCCACCCTATAATAAGATCATTTGTCGATGTATCGTTGATCATTTTGCAATAATATAAGTTTATATCATGCCATCACATGGTGTTTAAGAACTGAAATCTGTTAAGTTCTGATCAAAAATGTGAAGACTTTTACAAACTATCGGAATGTATTTTTTTTGGTTTTTTTTTACTGAAAAATGAAACTGGGTTTGTTGTTCGATTCCTGTGGTTCATTTCCTTGTGTGTATATCATCTCATCTTATCTCATATCATGTATATGAAACTGTGGCCTTGTTTTGCTTTATTTTAAAGAAGAAGAAGGAAAAAAGGACCTTCAGGTCTCTACATTGTGGTAGTTGTAAATGTTTATAAAATGTACAGCAACTGGTTAAATACTTGCCTTCATTCAGAAAAAAAAACCTGTAAATCACCCCTTTTTTTTAAGTAATTAAAAAAAGATGAGAATATATATATATATGTAAAAGAATTGAATCTGGTCATGATCTTCTGTTCATGCACTGAAAAATAAAATTTTAAAGGAAGTTGTTGTTCTGTGGTGGGTTTTCATTTCCTTCTTTTCATGAACTTAGTTTTGCACATACTGTACTGTTTTAAAATTGTATTGCCACTCCTAAGAGGACGACTGAAACGTTGGCTTTTCTGCCGATTGTAGGCAAATGGAAATGCAAATGCTGTCAACAGAGTACAAAATCCTGTATTTAAGTTTTATACTTTTACTCAAGTACTTAAATTACAATTCTATTTGGCCAAATATACAAATATACTTATCAACTGTACAGAGCTTGTATTAGCTTACAGTAGCCTTAAAGTCATAGTAAAAGAGTCTCTCTCTCTCTCTCTCAAAGCCATCTCCACTTCTGATATCAAATGCCTGCGACATGGGCAGATCATGAGATTATGTATAACAGCCACCAGGTGGACATATTAACGCTTCAAATACAACACACCAGTTATGTAACACAACACCGTGCACAAATGTAGTTTAGTACACCATACAAATATTAGATTGTAGTGGAGTAAAAGTAAACTGCATCCACTAATTAAAAAAAACTCAAGAAAATTACAGATGCACAAACAAATATGTACTTTATCTCTCTTATCCTCGGGCTGTAGTCACAATTTCTTTTTCCGTACTGTATGTTCTGTGTTAGAATTTGAGTTATGTATGTAAAATGAGAGAAATAGCTGTTTACCTGCATGATTCAGGGCTTTATCAGCACTTATAGGCTTATACGTAAAGGTAAAGGGTTAGTTTAATATTATAATGCTTGTTAAAATACTTGTTAAAAAGGTGCGGTGTAAAGACTGATTTATGTTCTTGGTTGCGTATCCAAGATATCGTCCTCTTGTCCAAAATGAGTCTTTCACATATCCGGTATTGTTCACAATTATTTCCAAATGCTAACCATTTTCAAAACAAGGCATGATTAGAAAAGTGAATAGTGATAGAAGATGCACAGGCAGGAACATTCCTTGCCATGCATTTATTTAATTTATTTTTTGTTAATGAACTGTGGTTCAATAGAGCCTTAGAAATGCCCTTCTCAGACTGACACATGTCAGTTACTTTGTTTCTCGTCTGTTCTTGAATATCTTAAGATCATGTTGCTTTTTGAGATTTCTCAGCGTGCTTTAATTTAACTACTATAAGATGATTTCTTGATTCAACAGATCTGGAGTCTGCATTATTCAACAGAATCAGGTCTGCATTATGGCAAGTGAAATTTAACTCACTCACTCATCATGTACTACATACTGCTTAATCCTATATTCAGGGTTGCAGGGGGGCCTTAGGTGCCAGTTAGCCTAATCTGCATGTCTTTAGACTGTGGGATGAAACTGGAGTACCCAGAGGAAACCCACCAAGCACGGGAAGAACATGCAAAGTCCAAGCACACAGAGACAGGAATCGAACCCAGGCCCTGGAGGTTACTCAGCTTTCCAAAAAAAAAAAACCCTCAGTTTAGTCATGATTTGGCAAATACATTTTCACAGCGTTGTAGCATCATGTTAGTGTCCTTATTTCAATTTTTATTACAGAAATGTTTAAACACACATTTACAATTTCAGGTGCACAAAAAACATGTATTCATAAAAATACCTATTAGTGTGTTGAAATATAATTACACATCATTGGTTTATTTGAATCTAAATATCAGTTATTGCAGGTAAAAAAACGTTAAGGACGATCCTTCCTGTCTCATTCTGGTTATATTTAGTCCCCTGTGTCCTGAACATTAAGACAAAGCCATACTATATTAGTAGCACCCTGCCTACTGTACACAGCGCGTGCATTCGGGACGCCCCGCCCACCGACACTGCTACATTGTGACGTCGCGCACTGGACGAGGCGCGTGCAGCAGCGCACGCACCTCCTCGAGCGACCCAGCACGCGGTTTACTACAGCTCCCAGAAGCCACCGCTCCGCGCGCGTGCGCACTCCCGCCAAGCCTACAAACGAAACCGTTGGCGATACGGCGACGGGCCGCGTGAAGGACTACAACTCCCAATGGGGGGAGAAAAACAGCACACATGCGCCGTCGAGTTCGCAAAGGCTTTTAAATTTGCGTGCAAAATGGCCGCTCAGGTCGACCTGGTGCGCGTGAAAGTGGAGGAAAAGCCAGTGGAGAGCGCGAGCAGAGAGAAGAAGAAGAAGAAGAAACGCGAGTACTCGCCGTACGCGGACAAACACCCGAGGCCGGAGAAGGAGGCGAAAAAAATGAAGCTACATCACCACGAACACCAACATGCCCAACAACAGCGAGTACCTCAGCAGCAGCAGCAGCAGCAGAAGAAGAAACCGACTTCTCACGGGATAAACTTCAGCAGTAAAGAGCTCGCGCCTGTGCAGCAGCGCAACCATCACAACCACCACCACGGAGCCGTGAAGAAGGACGCGGCGGTCTGGGCGCCTCAGAAGGCGACACCGCTTCCTCACAAACCCGCTCCCGCTCCACTCTTCACTTTCACTCCGCTGAAAGTAGCGAAGGCCGAGAGCCGCCACAGCTCCAAGCCGCAGAAACAGCCGGAGAAGGACGCGAGGCTCAAACCCAAGAAGGAAAACGCAGAGGTTAACGTGAAAAACGACTCCTGTAAGAAGCAGACAGGTAATAATAACACGTTAAAGCCTTGGTTCTGTTCACACACAGACCCGAATAACCCGTGTGTGTGTGTGTGTGTGTGAACGCCCACCACCCGCGCCGACTCTCTCTCAGCTTTACTTCTGTTTGTTTTATTGTAAACAGCAGAAACTGAAAAGCTTTAACACTGTAACCGGATCACCTCATGGGGACAAACTAGAGTGTAGAAAGAGTTATGATGAGAAGCTGATCAGATTTAATGTAATCAGTGATGTTGTTGTTGTTGTTGTTATTATTATTATTTCAGGTTGAAACCCACGTCTGTCTGTCTGTTTAAATCTCTGTCTCACTTATTAATACAAACTGAAGCTTCTTTAGTGAAACACAGATGAGGAATCGACAAGGTTAGATCAGATAAAGATGAGATTTTGTCGTTAACATTCACTTTCAGCGCTGGTATTTCAGCAGTGAAAATCTGAACTAATCCCAGTGAAATATTTAATTTAGATTTTCTAATGAATATAAATTGGTGCAGGTGTTTGTTTACATTGAGCAAGTATCTTATCTCATTATTAGTTTATCTTATAGAAGATTATTAAATCCGCCTCATACGTGTTAATAACCGCTTTTTACTTAACATTTTGATTTCACTTATGGTGCATCTTTAATATAAGGCAGATATCTAAAAACTGCAAGAGTTTCGATAAATTCTGTCTGGACAGTTTTACGTGATGCTGTGACAAAATCTGTCTGGACAGACATACAGACATAAAGACATTTTTGTGAGACTCGTTTCTGGTCTTTCAGTGTATGAAGTGTAAAGATATTGAAAGAGCAAGTTCTGACCAATGTTCAGACAAAACTTATCTTTTCTTTCTCTCTCTCTCTCTCTCTCTCTATATATATATATATATATATATATATACATCACTGACTAATGTGAACACTACAATGTTCTCTGTCACATTTGCTGTAGCTGTAAAATCCCTTGAAACTTGGAGCAGTTTAGTCTAGTCTTTGTTTTGCAGTTAATATTTTTTTTTTTACTTACTGTATATAGGGCTCAGGATTGTTCAGTATATAGTGACACATATTTTTCAGCACATACTAGGCAATATGATGGACTTAATTGTACATGTCTGAACAAAAAGAAATGGCAAGAGACACATGGACATGTGTTTTTCTGGTCGTTTTCGAAAAAATAATAATACACTCATTTTGAGAGTTCTACACTTTTGCAATGTCATTCTTGTAATCCGGTAGCGGTAAAATTTACATGTTATAAAAGGTATGATAACTTTCGTTCTACCTGACTTATCCGCAACCCCAAATGCACATCGTGTGATGTCTGAATCCTGCTTATTAACACATACAGGCAAGGCTACCATATAATAATGCTCTGTTGCAAGCAAGGATCTGTGCGGCTTGGGTTTTAAGTAATATAATTATTATAATATATTAATTCTAACACACACCTTTTAGTGTAAGTTAAATAAAAAATAAAACGTGTGTATGTGTAGATAACTTTGTAAACATCGACTTTACTGAATTATATATGCTTGTCGCCATTTATGTAGTTGGAAATCACCAGAGGCCAGTCGATACAATATTATCACAATACCTAGCCGCTGATTTGGTTTGTACTGCGATTCTGTCAGTACTGCAATTTAATAAATATCTATATTTAGACTTAAATATAATTCTGAACAAACTTATCATATAATTCGCTCATACCACACAGGAAGCTCTGCTGCATATCAATGTGTGAATACTTTAGAATGTACCGGCTCAAAATTATTAATAATAATAATCATCGATGATAACCATCGATTTTGGAGTCAGTTTTGCGATAGGTTATTTGTCACAAAAAAGAATCATGATGCATCACCAAATAAAATTTTCCCTCATCGTTATTATCCAGGCAATAAATCACTACACAGTAGTACTGTCACAAATAAATAAAAAACGATCAGAAAGTTTGGAGCGCTTTCACATTAAATATCAGAATGTATATAACATTTCAACATATATAAGAATCTATACATCTTGTTATAACATTAGAAAGAACACATCAGGTTGTGCGTCATCGGCGCAGATTAGCTTGACCCGTTGCTTTTCTGCTCAGCAGGGTTGTAAAGAGTGAGTATTGCACTAACTGTAGCCTTTCTGTCAGCTCCACCACAGTCTAGACATTCTCCTCTGACTTCATCCACTGAACTGCCCCTCACTGTGTGTTTTCTGTCTTTCTTTTGTTTGCTTTTTACACCTTTCCGTGTGAACTCTAGATATTATTGTAGGGCTGCAACTAACGATTATTTTAATAATCGATTAATCTGTAGATTATTTTCCCGATCAATCGGATGAAACCTAAAAACAAGAAAAGCTTTTATTTCCAACCCTTTATTTAAAAACAGAACTAAAATCTTTAGAAAGTGCTCAAACATGTTGCTCCTTGAGCTGTTATAATAATAATAATAAAATAAAAATGGACTAACACAAAAAACATAGACATGTATGCTTTACATCCGCCAAATAGTTATAGTGGAACCTTGGATTACGAGCATAATTCGTTCCGGAAGCGTCTCGTATTCCATATCACTCGAAAACCAAATTTTATTATTTTTTTTAAAACACACTAACGCAATCACTGATGTAAAGTAAAAATAAAACAAATAAACCTGCACTTTACCTTTGAAAAGAATCGCGACGGAGCAGAGTTTCTGTGTAAAGCAGTGTGAATGTGTGTGTCTGTGAAGGCAAAAGTAGGAGGGGTCTGTGTGTGTAAGGCACGCACACACAGCAGGCAAAGAGCAGGCTAAGCCTTGAGCAGAAAGAGAACATGGATTTTTAACGTCTCCAATGAGACTTGCTTTACATGCGCGCTGTACACACGCGCATACAGACACCAAAAAATGTTTTACGTGCACACACGTAGTCAGTGTTGTAGTAAACAGTACACGCGTGCATGAATGTTGATTCTACCAGTAGGAGACGCGCACTAAGACCCAGCAGCCTCCGCTATGTATCTTTCCTTCACCTCTGCTTGTTTTTGTTAATTTTTGCTCTGCCCTGTCTATGAGGCACCGAACTCTGCTAGCATCAGTGCGCGAGACCATGTATGTTCATTTCGCTCCATGCTCAACTAAAGATTTTTTTAATAATCAAATGTCTCCTCATTGCATGACACAACAAATCGATTATAAAAATTAGTTCCCAACGCTTTTAGTAATCGATTTTTATGGATTTTATCGATTCGCTGTTGCAGCCCTATATTATTGTGTGTGACACAAGCCAATCAGACCAGCCCACTTTTAACCATCAACCAGGGGTGCGTTTCCCGTACAACGATGTAGCTCTTTACTTAACCACCGTTGTACGATGCAACGTTGAAGAAAATAACTAACTAGTCACGAGTGTTTCCCAACACCATAGTACCTGTGTCGCACTTCCATCGTTAGAACTATGTTGGTTTAATCGGTCGTTCTTCTTCTTCTTCGATACAATGGCGGAGTAGTGCCATAGTCACATATCGCCCCCTACTGTTAAGTGTTTTTTCTCTCTCTTCGGCTCGCATTCAATGCGCTTTCGCAATGACGTTACGTAGAAGTGGTGTAATAATGTCACGAACGCAACATTCATTATTTTTATTATTATATATACAATAAAACATGTATAGGCATACACAGTTTAAATGTGCTCTTTTCGGATAACAAAGTCTATAACTGTTAGTTATATTTCATTTTAACTCATTTTTTTATTTGGTATTGATACACAAGTACAATTAAAATAAAAAGAAATTATGGGTTTTGAAAATGCTGGGATTGTGTTGTGAACACCTGTTTCCTATTTTGCTCAAGATAATTTCCTATATAATTCCCTTTACATGAAGCCATGTTTTAATGAGAGTTGATGTGAAAAAATGACACGAAAACCACAATTTACTAAAAAAAAAAAAAAAGAGCTTGAAGTTCTTTTGGAGGAGGTGGAAAACAATCAAATCTTGCTTTTCTCCAAATTAAAAAACACAGTTACAAATTCTGACAAAAAAAAAAACATGGAATGAAATCGCACAAAAAATTTATGCTTCTGGAAATGCGTATGAGAGAAGCCCAGAGGAAGTCAGAAACAAGTGGAGGGACTTTGCAAGTGTGACCAAACAAGCAAGTCCAGTGGAGGCCTGAAACTGAACCCCTCCAAAAGCTGCCATGTAATTGTAGTTACTGCAATTCTCCACAACATTGCAGTCAAGGAAAATTTCCCGCTTTTTAATGAGGTAGAGGGGGTCTTTCTGGAGGTGCTGTGGATGAGGAAGATGACACTTCTGATGATGATGATGATGATGATAATGTGATAATGATGATCCTTCGAACAAACATCAAGGCAGAATGCATCCTGTATTTTTTTTTGTTTAAATGAATCTCCAATGAACTTAATATTTTGTTTATTTTCCTACGTGGTTTCCCCCTTTCAGACTTTCTTTAAATACTTTTGCAAACAAGTAGGCTATATATATATATATATATATATAAAATTAACCTATGAATAGTCCATATTCTACTTCTACTTCTGAGAGCACAACACAATACCACATGCTTATTTATAGCATTGTTGTTGATTTATTTGGGTACATTCATTGAATATATATTAAGTAATATTTTAAATAGGCTTGCACTATGGTAGTGTATATATATTTTTATTTTCTTGGTGCTTAACACTTTGTGCACTGTATATGTTGAATAAGTGAACAGTACAGATAACATTCATTATAAGTGAAAACCTCCAACACTACAGATATTGTTATGAGAAATTTCTCTTTTTTTTAACAAAGATACTCACTTGAAAACTCACCTTTTTGTTCGCGCAAACGAAACGAAGGCTGTGTTCCAACCGGCATAAATAATGCTTTCGTAGGGCACTTCGAAGGGAGAATAATTGCGATGGTATCGCTGTTATATCGTTTTAAAGTGAATTTGTAATCAAAATAACCAAAAAATAAATAACCTAATATCTGAGCACCAAAGCATTAAGTTTTTCAAATCGCTTAAAGTGGTTGGGAAAAATTTTAGACACTAATAGAGCGTAGGGTCGTTAACTGTGAATAGAACACACCCAGCCGCGGCAGGGAACTATGCTTCTAACCACAGGTCGAAGGCTATAGTTCCAACCACGTAAGTTTGCGACGCTGTTTGCGAATGTTCGTTTGAACTATGGTTTCGAGAAACACCGAATTGTTGAACTATGTTGGTAACGATGGAACTTGCGACCATAGTTGGCTAACGATGCTTTTGGGAAACGCACCCCAGGTCGGGACACCTCACCAAGTAAGGTGGACAAAATTATCTTGATATTTACTTTTTTTTGTCTGGTAAGAAGAGTGTATTCTTAAGAATTAAGCTCATAATTAGTGATGTGGCGAATCTCACTAAACAAGCATGTATCTTGGGTTGTAATGCCCCAATAACACTTAATACGATACAAAAAAATACACTATACCTAAATCTGTGTGCAGCCTAAAATTTTCTGACCTCTTTGAACAACATTTTAATTCCCCCCCCAGAGCCCAATAACGAGAATGGAAAACCTCAGACTTTGGAGGAGTACCTGCTAAAAAAGAAGAAGAAAAAGAAGAGGCATCGAGAAGAAGAGCAGCGCAACAAGCGCCTGCGGACGTCTGACAAGGAGATCCAGACCGAAGACTGCTTTTCGTCCAGCGACGACAAGCCTGTCATTGCCGACGTCAAAAAGGAAGATCCGGACTCGCCGTTCATTTCGCATCATGACCACTCCGTTCGCAACTCATTCCTGAAGACGAGCTCGCGTTTCAGCAAACTTATACACGAGGAGGTGCAGCCCAACGGCGGGGCGGCCGTCCTGCACGCGTATGCTGATGAACTTTCGCTCTTGCCACCCGGAGATAAAGAAAGGTTTGCGTGCGAGTTCCTCGAGCTGGCTTTTAGTGAGATTTCCAAGGGAGCAGCGCGCTACGCACTTTCCGTGGTCCACGGCGCTGCTGCCTACCTCCCCGACTTCCTGGACTACTTTGCCTTCAACTTCCCCAACACGCCAGTCAAGATGGAGATTCTCGGAAAGAAGGACATTGAGACCACCACCATCTCAAAGTTTCACTCCCAGGTAAGGCTTTTTCGGCTTTGATGGCTGCGTCTCAGTTCTAAGATCATGTTTTACTGTTTGCCCTCACACTGTTTAAATGCAGCGCACAGAATTCTTGTACTTTGCAGCATGATAGATTGCTGAAAGTCTTGAACTGAAAGACGAACTAATACAGGTAGTCCTTGAATTTCCACAGATACGAACGGACCACGCTTCAACTTGCGGTTCGATCACCGAAGTAGCTTGTGTGTATTATACAAAAAGTAGACACTGCAGTGCACCAGATAGAAAAATATTTACAATAATGTACAATATTTTCAGTGTGAGTAAATGTATAAATTGTCTAAAGTCAGGTATATTGTGTGTGTGCGGGAGTAATGAGTCGGCCTCATCGGTTTCAATGAATCAGTCCGCGAGCACGATGATAGAAAATAACTGTCCTGATGGTGAATAATTCTAATTTCGGAAAATCCTCAACAAAACTGAGTCAACAGTCCAATGCAGTGGAAAACAGCTCTGAGACAAAATGCTGTCTGGGATTCCTTTTGATTTAAAGGCGTCGAAACAACACTTGCATTTTACTGTGAGATTAATTTCCTTAGGCGCAATTACGTGGGATGGGAAAGAGGAGAGATTTAGTTGGTACGCTTTACGTTGTATATCCGTGTTAAATGTGTGTAAGACTCTGAACAAATCCGACTTACGCACATGCTATGGAATTCGTAAGTGGGGACAAACTGTATTTAGTAAAAAAGAAGCTGTAAAATTATTTACCGGTTGGTCTACCAACTCTGTCCGTTTTTTTTTAATTATTATTACTATTTTAGCTGATAAGTGATAAGATCTAGCTGCATCCTTTAGCAAGCTGGGAATAGTGTGCATTAGGAAACACAAACAACTGTTTAGGGAAGGCTAAAGACAAGCACAGGCTTCCTCAGAAACTTGTTTAACCAGAGTTTCACCTGCTGCCCTTTTTAGCTCGGCTAAATACATGCACGAAACTGTCGTTGGCCCTTTTTCACATACATCCTTTCAAAGAAATCCACGATTGCCCAAGATCGTGTGCGAGTGCACGCGAGTGTGTGTGTATGTGTGTGTGAGAATATTGTGGATGTTAGAATATAGGGTATATCTTCAGTATAAAAGGTCTGGTAAGGATCTGGTTTTCACTTTCGTGCTGGCCCGAAAGGGGTGGACATATGCAGTACGTAGCCAAAAGTATGTGGACTCCCGGATATCACATCCATATGGGGTTAATATGTGGTGCTGTTGCTGAAAAGGATAAACAACAGTTTTTGAATGATTGTCACTTGTCAAAAATGGTGCTTGGCTGTCTTGCAATGTCTAATTATTATTATTATTATTATTATTTTTTAAGAACTCACCCTAACTTGTCTGAGCAGGACAGACACACCATCACGTCATTAAAAACTACTAAAAGTATTTAATAAACATGCTTAATAACATGTTGAGTAACTTGTGTTTCTAATCATTTTAAATAATGTCTTATACAAAGCAACACTCCAGGCCAGTAGGCTGCGAAAATTGTAGATGACTAATCCAGTTTGTATTTTCCTTTTTTTAGGAACTTAAAATAACTGGCTCGTTGATTCGATTAATTAAAATTGACCAACCAAATGCTTAATTTGCTAATTTGATTAAATCGTGCGGCTCTAGTGCTAATCTAGTGCTAATCCACCTAGTTTGTTTAGTTGTTTATATATAATTATTTTTTTTAGACAAGCAAGATATCTGAAATCTTGTCTTTTCAAGCATTTTAGGGTCTTAATTGTTTTTTTTTTTCTGTTCAAAGTAAAATTGCAAAAAAAAGATTTTTTTGACACAAAGAGCTTTCTTCAAGGCTTCAGATATTGTGCTTGACGAAAACTTTTATTGAACTTTTTAGTGGGGGGAAAAAGCTTCGTATGGGTCAAACATTTAAAATTATTAGTAACATGTTATTAAGCATGTTTATTAAATACTTTTAGTAATTTCTTCAAATTTTTAGGCTCGTAAAAAAAATTAAGTAATTAAGCTCTTTAATCAAAGTGTAAATCATAAGACCCAGAAAACAAATCAACATTCACGATATGATTCATAGCTATTGTGTGGACTCCCATCATTCCTCGAACAGTATGAGCAGAGAGTTTCAGGGGTTGCGGGTTCAGGCTGTGACAAAAACATGCTGTTTAAAACTTTGCTCAGTAAAAAAAATTATAAAAATCTCAGTGAAGTCCATGGTCGCCAAGTTTGGTGTAAAATGAACTCAATTTGTCTACACGAAGCCCTGACCCTGACCTGATTAAACACGTCTGGTCTCCTTATTGGACATCAGTGCCTAAATCTCTTGTGCTCTCGTGGCTGAAATTTCCACAAAAATGTTCCGGAAAAAATTCCAAGAAGACCAGAGACGTTTATAGCAGGAAAAAGCTGGAAACAGTTTGATAATGGTGCTCATGGCTGTCGGAAACGATACCCAGGGGTCAGTTGTACTTTTGTCCCTGTAATGTTTAAAACTTGTAGGATTGAAGAGATAATATCTCAGTACATCATCATTATAGCATATCGTTTCTTGTGGTTTTGTTTTCGCCGTGTCAGATGTTGTGTATCTCACTGGTGTGAGGAGAACTGTAACTGTACACCGCCGAGGTGGATGAACACACTGTAGGTGTGTTCAGGTTGTGTTTAAAAGCCCAAGTGTATCGCTGTACTGACTTGTTTTAGTCAGAGTGGTTGAGCCGGCGTAGCAGAGGGTTTCACATCCATAAAGTGCAATATTTCTCTCTTCCCTCCTAAATCACACTCGCTGCTTAGATTATTTACTCAAGTCTGGCTTCTAGTGTAGTCCAAAGTGCAATAACCATCTACGGAAGTGGGCAGTGCCATTTTTTTCCCCCTATGGTGATGTTCTGGGCCAGATACTTTAAATATTAACAAACCGATATTTTGAACCCTGAGCAGATGAGAAATTGATACTGAACATTGAAACACCTGAGCATTTGAGGTCAGACTGTGAAGTTTTAGATCCGTACATTGCTGAGAAATATCTTTGAGAGAGGGCTTGGCTTGTTAAAAATAAATCAGCAGCGTGAAGTTTGAATCTCTGCCTCAGATCGAGTCCTTATAAGACCTGAATAAAGTACGCATCATGTCCTAGTATTTAGGTGATTACAAAGTACAGTCAAAAGTGTAATTAAGAACACTCAAAACGGGGGCAAATATTTGCACAAGGATTATAAAAAAAAAAATGTATGCCCTGGAAGTTTATTTGCATTGGTTTTTGTTTTGAAGTTTTTGTGTGTTTTCAAAAGTTTTATGAGTTTTAAAAGTGCACGCGTGCTTGCTCACAGGTGAGTCGGACGTACTGCTCTGGGACGTATCGAGCCGGGCCCATGAGACAGATAAGCCTGGTGGGGGCCGTGGACGAGGAAGTAGGGGACTATTTCCCGGAGTTCCTGGACATGCTGGAGGAATCGCCGTTCTTGAAGGTCAGGCTTCCTGTTGTCATAATGCAGAACAAAGTCTTGCTGTTCAGGTTTGGACCACATTTAGTGCATGTAGAAAGTGCTTTATCTGAATTATTTTAAGGTTGTATCGTTTTAAGTTTGTATCTTGTTACTCCAGCTTAATACAATACATCTTTAAATTTGTTAACGAGACAAGTTATTTTAATATTATTGCATATGAGTGATATACATGTTTCCTAACCAAACCGGTTATGTGTTCAAGCTCTATGTTACTAACGGCCAGTTTTGAGTACTTGACATACTTATTTATACAACACTAGAATAAACATAAAGGTGTTATTATAATGTTTCTTAAAGCAGTGTAAGGAATATACAGAGTCAGGCTAAAAAAATATATACACAGTTCAGGAAAAGAGAGAAATTGTATAAATATTTTAAAATTAAATGTATTGCTATAAGTTACATATTGATATGTATTATAATTTAATTATATGTTTAATATATTGTTAATATTAGGACTGTAGCTTATTTAAACAGCAATGTAAAATATATGAGAAACAAAGATTAATTGGTTTTCTTTTTAGAAAAATCAACTTTTATTTTTTAAATGTATACAGCATTTTATCAAAAATAAATATTGTCATTATTCACAATACAAGAAATAGCTTAAAGTTGACTAAGATGAATTAAGTACATTACAGAGCCATACATTCTTATTTTAAAGCCTTTTCTCAGATGCCAAAAAAGGTATTTTAAATGACTTTAAGTATAAAAAAAACTGAGGCACACATTAAAATAAATAATTATACAAAAACATTAGGTTGTGCAACTTTTAAAGTTTCTAAATTTACAGCTCAGGCAAAACAAGCCTTTACTGACAATTTCTGTCGTTCTCTCTTGCTGCTTTCTTCTTCTCTTGGCTCGCTGATATTTTTATCACTCCCTTTCATTTTGCCGCACGCAACAGAGTGCTCCCTCAAATTAATACACATCTAATTGTTTGTGTCTCCTTCCGCTTTGTTGGTGACGTAAGCGCTTCTTCTGCGGTGTTTACTGGCGGCTTGCACCTAGAAGTGCGCTGTGTCGCATCAAACAAATAATTATGCAAAAACATAACGCAAGCTTTTAAAATTAATTAAAAGAAGCTTTGAGGCAGAAGATTTTGCTTCGATTATTTTTTGTAATGGAATTACTCGAGTTACTCGAGAAATCGTTTTAGCCCCAGTTAATAGTATATGTATTAGAAAAAATCTCTATTATTGTCCTCTTTTTATATTCTTCAGTAGTACTGTAGTGTGATGCAATAGTACATTCCAGATGCATGATTTTTATTTATTTTTTTTAATACATGTACAGATGACCTTGCCATGGGGCACCCTGTCTAGTCTGAAGCTGGACTGCCGCTCTCAGAGCGACGACGGTCCCATCATGTGGGTTCGACCCGGGGAGCAGATGGTTCCCACAGCCGATATGCCCAATTCACCGTTTAAGAGGCGCAGGTACAGTAGGTGTTAATTAATATTATAGTTTTTCTTTGTACGAAGTACCGGGCTTCCCAAGCTTTTTGTAGTCGGTGACAATGAGAAAATTCCACAGACCTGCTTAGAAAAGATTTACAGTATGTATTCATTTAAATGTATGCGGTAATATTTTATGCTATTTTTATTAGATCCGGAAACTTCCTAATGAAAAAAAAAAGATTGACTATAAGATCTGGGTAATACTGTGTGGTTGCAAGTTTACCTGACTATCACAATTTCTATTTGGAGCTTCTTTCCAAAACCACGAGCATTAGTACTGAGTCAGTTCCCCTTTTCTTTTATAATAATCTTCATTATTCTGGCCCGACTTCAGGCCACTAGATTGTAGCCTGTGGGGGTATGTGCTCATTCAGCAGTGACATCAGGCACCGATGTGAAGCAGGGAGAACTGTGGCGTGGTCATTGTTCCAGTTCATCCCAAAGGTTTTCACTGGGCTAGAGGTCGGGACACTCCAGTTCTTCCACAATAATATCAGCAAACCTTGTCTTAATGGACCTTTATAGTTTGCAGAGTTTAACTACATGAGAGAAAAAAAAAAAGATCATGGCCTCACAAAGATCTCTGGAGGTACCCGGATCACATTTAAAGAGACACTGCTCTAGTAGATGAGATTATTATTATTATAATTATAATTATTATTAATATTATTAACTTAACAGAACAAGACCGAGCAGCTCCATGTATTTGAGGTCAGGTTACTATTGAGAGGTTTCCCGTTTCCTCTGGTCTCACACACACCCAGTTAACGCCTTTCATTTTTCAAGCCTTTGATCTGTTCAGTCTTGTGTGTTTCAGCAGGATTAAACTTTAAGACAGCATGTAGCTTATTAGTTAATAGTTAGTAAATTCTGTTCTGTAGTAAGTGAGACACAATATTTTATTTGCACAATATTTTTTTACTTGCTATTTGCACATTACTTCAGAAATGTCAATGTTTACTGTTTCTCTTCCTACTACCTCAATCATACCTCATCACAAAAGAAAAAAAACTGTACTGTAGCGTGTTATGTTGTTTTGTAGCTCTTTGTTTGCACATTTGCACGTGCACTTTGTTGTCTCTTTTATATAGAAATAGATAGTTAGGTTAACCTAAAAATGTAAATCTGTCATATCTGAGCCAGTCAGCTAATTAGATCTCTTAGTCAGCTAAAGTGTGTTGTTAATTCATTTTGTGTTGTTAATTTATGTTATCGCATGTACGTAGCACCTTGGTCTTGGAGGAACGTTGTTTCGTTTCACTGTGTACTGAACTGTATATGGTTGGAATGACAAAAGCTGACTTGACTTGAGGTTAATAAAGTTAGGAATAAAAACCATATTAGTCGTCAAATTAAGTTAAGCCCTCTAAACAGAAACCAGTTTGAAAGTTGCCTTATGATTTTATGTGCAGGTCGATGAACGAGATCAAGAACCTCCACTACCTTCCGAGAACCAGCGAGCCGCGCGAGGTTCTGTTCGAGGACCGGACGAGAGCGCACGCCGATCACGTGGGCCAAAGTTTCGACTGGCAGAGCACGGCAGCCGTGGGCGTCCTCAAAGCCATCCAGTTTGGAGAGTGGTGAGTTTGGTTACGTATTCGCTTGGTGTGTAAATGAATATTTTCTGTTTAGAGGCAAAATTGTGCAAAGCAACGCATAGATGTTTAAAAAACCCAGCATAGTGGATTTGGTTGTCTTGAGTCATTTAATCCAAAAAAAAAAAAAATCCAATCAAGATCTTGTGAAAAGTACACAGTAAATAGGTCAAGGCCAGTCTTGTTGTTAAGTTGAGTAGGTCATGGCGTGCGCTATAATCCTTATAAATAGCATCACAAAGCTGCCTACAGTCCAGTGGTGTAGTTTACATTCTCACATTTCACCATTTAAACATCATCTTTTGATTGTCGGAAAACTCGGTTAAAACCTGAAATGCAAGCTACGAATTTGTCATTGTTGGTTTTTACATGACAGTGACAATGTGCACAGTGTTTGCTGAAAGTTTCTCTATTATTATGTATAGTTTATTACGTTATGTATAGTATATTATGTATAATATGTTAAAATTATTATCATGTATAGAAAAAAACTGTAAAGTTGGTGTGTCTGTACATTGAAGATATTTGCGAAAAAATAATTCAGGGGATGAAACATGAGTAATAGACCACATCAAGATGATTTTTGGACTTTTTGTCTGTTTGTTTGTGTATGCATCACGTAAAAACTACTGAACATTTCAATGGGGTTTTCACAGGTGTATTTGGCCGAGCTTGACGTTACAAAGGATTTGTTTTCATTGCAAATTTAAATTGAAAACGTCCTTATATCATTAAAAAAATCGACCTTGTAAAAATTATTAGTTCATACCAAATTTCAACAGATGGCGCTGTACATTTTTAATACAGTGAAATCTCGGATTGCGAGTAATGGGGTTTGCGAGTGTTTTGCGAGACGAGCAAAGATTTTTTATAAATTCTGACTTGGAAACGAACAAGTCTTGGTTTACGAGTACCGAGTATCATGTTTCATGCATAGGCTTCTCATTTTGACGCCAAGCGTCACATGATAACGACTGAGCCAACAGTTTTTCTCTCTTTTGCGCTGCAGAATTGTGGGTTATCGTCTCTCCTGCTGGGTCTTATTTTATCATGTCTCTTACTGGTATAATCAACATCCGCGAATGCATGTACTGATTACTATAACACTGTGAACACTGTTCCGCTTCCGGAACGAATTATGCTCGTAATCCAAGGTATCACTGTAAACACCTATAAGTGTGCAGTTGAATCCTACTTAATAAAAGCGATCTTACACCTTGCGGTAACATGTAACATGTTGAATTAGTTTATTCAACTGATAATTTTTTTTTTTGTTGTGCAATTAATTTAATGGGAAAGAAGTCACTGGTGCATCTAGTTTTTAATAAAAGAACTTATCAGGTTTTAGTAAAAGGTTAAGTGTGTGTGTGTGTGTGTGTTGGCCTAGGGGTGTTTACATTTCTGTATTTGTATTACATCTGGATTTCTTGATAAGACTGAAAGTGCAGGTGATTACACAACCCATGGCAGGCTGCTTCTCTTAACTCACTTTGTCACACTGACCCCAAATAAACCAACTCTTTTCCTCCTTCTGTCCCTGTTCTGTCTCACAGGAGTGACCGGCCGAGGATAACCAAAGATGTTGTGTGCTTTCATGCGGAGGACTTTCACGAGGTTGTGCAGAGGCTTCAGCTCGACCTATATGAACCGCCCGTGTCTCAAGTAAATAATCAGTCTGTTTACTATATTTACATTTACATTTAGGCATTTGGCAGACGCTCTTATCCAGAGCGACTTACATTTTTATCTCATTACACATCTGAGCAGTTGAGGGTTAAGGGCTTTGCTCAAGGGTCTTAAGGGCCTTGCTCAAGGGCCCAACAGTGGGGTTTGAACCTGGGATCTTCCGAACTGTGCTACCCCTGGCCCTTTTTTTAATCACACGGTGTTAGAGTAAAGATTTGAAAGCATGATGGTCAGCAGTCTGAGGGCAGTGACAGGCCTGACCTAATGATGAGGCTTATTTGTGGCTTTGCAGTTCGCCTGATTTTCTTGGGAGGGAGGTCACATCAGGGAAATTGTTTAGGCGTTGTGTTTGTGGAAATCCTGTAGCTAAATAAAACCAGGAAACCAACTAATATGATGATGGTAATTTGGCCTGGTGATTTCACACCACTAAAGTGGAGTATATTTGTGTGACATGATGTCCATATTGCGCCCTGGCATGGATCTCAGTGTGTACCATGCTTCAGTCCAGTTGAGAAATGTGATCCCTGATGCAGTGGTACAGCCAGAACTCCTAAAATAGAACTTAATAAATTATCATTGCTCTTGACATTTTTTTCCCCCAGAAATATGAAGAATATTAGGCATTGCACAAAGGATGACTTCCTTATGAACTTCCTTATCTTCGCGTTTGTTGGTGGCTTGCAAATCCACTTTAGGCGCATACTGCCACCTGCTGTATCAGAGTGTTAATACACAAACGAATTTGAGTACAAAACAAGAATATTGTCATTGCTGGCCAGCTCAGAGGTGCTATCAATTTTTATATCATTTTTTTATGCAGGTTTCTTTTACCAGCTTGACAATCCATTAAAAAAAACTAATACTGGAGTCTGGTTTATTTATAAGCTTGTTAGACACGAATGCATTTTTCTCATTGTGGACATATGAGACTAGTAGAACGAGTCCTGTTAATATGCAAATCTCGATTTTTCTTTCTCCATGAGAAGTTAGCTCATAATTCTCTCACAATTTTCTCCCCCCCCCCCCCCCCCCCTAACTAAAACATTTATTGCACTCAAGTAAAAATGAAAAGTGTTGCTTGCACACTATTTTTAAGCTCCCTTGTGACACACCCAAAAAAGTGATGAACTTTTGTTTTGTTAATATTAACTAATAAATAATAATTAGCAACTTGTTGGAGTGCTTGATGGACTCTCGGCCAACTACAGTTTATCATTGCATGCATTGTTTTATATCATTATAATTTTATTTTATGTCAGAGTTTAAGTAGTTTGAAAATAAATGCATAGTTGAGAAGTTATTGTTCATGTTTTTTTTGCTCAATATTAACACACGTCTTGTATAATTCCCTGAAGCTTTTGATCTGTTCTCAGTTACATCTAGACTGTTAAAGCACTTAACTATCTCTATATGCCCGTCTCTGTTCAGACAGTACATATTTTAGTTTTTGCATGTGTGAGACATTTCACTGTATGCTGATAAAAATACTGACTAGTGCGTGCGATGTTAAACACGAGAGCAGAAGAAAACGCTTTGGTTTCACATGTGCATCGAGAGAGCATGCAAAACCTCCAGCTTCTGTTTGGCTGGTATTTTCACTCCTGTTGCCCCTGATTGGCTGAAATTGAGCGAGAACAAACGAATGATAGAGGATACAGGGGAAAAAAACAGCATGAGCAAGTGTCAGAAGACGTGAGCTCTGCGCCCAGGTTTGTGGCACGAAAATAACAGCATACTGCTCCAACTCCACGAAGTGCAGTGACTAATCTGTTCAGGTTCGCCTCCTTGTTACACAATACATCAGTGAAGGCGGAATACCATAAATGAGGAAGAAAGATGAGAGAAGTGATTGAGTTGTATAACTAAATCATTTGCTAATATCTGGCCTAATTAGGTGAATTAAATAGTGTTTTATGTTGCACTGCGCGAGTTTGTGTGAAAAGGCCTTGTCAGGTAATGAGGGAAAATGCATCAGTGTGATCTGAACGAATGGAAACGGATGCAAGTGAATCGCCGTCATTTAGAAATAAGATCGGACTTATGGATGCTTTCTTGCCATCTTATGGAATAAATACTTATGGAAGTATACTTATGGAAGTATTTGCTCATCTGCCTTTACATGAACTTGAGTAACACCCTATTCTTAATACATACATAATAGGGTTTAATATGATGTTGGCCCCTTTACAGAAGCATCATAGCTGCAAAGGGGGCTGGGCCAAAATCATATTTAGACACTATGGATTAAGAACCGGATGTTAAAGTTGACATGCATATAAAGTCAGGTGAGCGATTACTCTTGGCAATGTAGTGTGTGTGTGTGTGTGTAATATGTATGTATGTACACTCACCTAAAGGATTATTAGGAACACCATACTAATAAGGTGTTTGACCTCCTTTCGCCTTCAGAACTGCCTTAATTCTACGTGGCATTGATTCAACAAGGTGCTGAAAGCATTCTTTAGAAATGTTGGCCCATATTGATAGGATAGCATCTTGCAGTTGATGGAGATTTGTGCGATGCACATCCAGGGCACGAAAATACCGTTCCTCCACATCCCAAAGATGCTCTATTGGGTTGAGATTTGGTGACTCTGGGGGCCATTTTAGTACAGTGAACTCATTGTCATGTTCAAGAAACCAATTTAAAATTATTTAAACTTTGTGACATGGTGCATTATCCTGCTGAAAGTAGCCATCAGAGGATGGGAACATGATGGTCATAAAGGGATGGACATGGTCAGAAACAATGCTCAGGTAGCCCGTGGCATTAAAATGATGCCCAATTGGCACTAAGGGTACTGCAGTGGTAACAAGGCATGATGGATCCATGTTCTCATTCTGTTTACGCCAAATTCTGACTCTACCATTTGAATGTCTCAACAGAAATCGAGACTCATCAGACCAGGCAACATTTTTTCAGTCTTCAACGGAGCTCGTGCAAATTGTAGCCTCTTTTTCCTATTTGTAGTGGAGATGAGTGGTACCCGGTGGGGTCTTCTGCTGTTGTAGCTCATCTGCCTCAAGGTTGTGTGTGTTGTGGCTTCACAAATGCTTTGCTACATACCTCAGTTGTAACGAGTGGTTATTTGAGTCAAAGTTGCTCTTCTATCAGCTTGAATCAGTCGGCCCATTCTCCTCTGACCTCTAGCACCTCAAGGCATTTTCGCCCACAGGGCTGCCGGATTTTGGATTTTTTTTCCTTTTCACACCATTCTTTGTAAACCCTAGAAATGGTTGTGCATGAAAATTCCAGTAACTGAGCAGATACTCGGACCGGCCCGTCTGGCACCAACAACCATACCACGCTCAAAATTGCTTAAATCACTTTTCTTTCCCATTCTGACATTCAGTTTGAAGTTCAGGAGATTGTCTTGACCAGGACCACACCCCTAAATGCATTGAAGCAACTGCCTTGTGATTGGTTAATTAGATAATTGCATTAATGAGAAATTGAACAGGTGTTCCTAATAATCCTTTAGGTGTCTATATATATATATATATACATTAGTGCTCAGCATAAATGAGTACATATATGTGTATATATATAGTGGATATATATATATATATATATATATATATATATAATATATATACACACACACACACACACACACACACACACATATATATATATATATATATATATATATATATATATATATATATACACACACATATATAGTGCTCAGCATAAATGAGTACGCGCCACTACATTTGTCAAAAAACCTTTAGTTTCCTTTCAAAATCAACATTTTCAAAGAGTATAGTATACTACAAAATACTCCCAAAAATGTGGGCCATTGATTGCAACAAGATTTGTTAATTTGCACACAAAAAAGTGATTTTCCTAACAAATTCAAGCACATGTTGCAAAAATGAGTACACCCCAATTATAGTCTCAGGAGAAAAGCCACACTTAAGACTACAAAATTCTAACTAACAGGCATTCAACCACGGGTGAGTCTAATGATTCATTTAAGAGGTGTCCAGCCAGACAGGTAACTATAAAAGGGCATTACTTAACAAAGAAAAGCCCTGCCCATTTCATGCTGTCAGCAATGGCTCCACATGAAACAGAAATGTCACAAAATCTGAGAAAGGAAATCATTTCTTTATGCAAAAAAGTTGAGGGCTACAAGAAGATCAGCAAAGCTTTACATACGAGTCAAAATACTGTAGCAACAGTGATCCAAAAATTTGAGACATTCAGGCCGTCCACCAAAGTTAACATCTCGACATGAGCGTCTTCTGATGAGATGCAAGTTCACTGCAGTTAGCTAAAGCAGTAGAAAGCCAAACCATTTCCCATGACACCATACGGCGCACACTGCAGAGGAATAGCATGCATGGGTATCGTTCACGAAGGAAGCCTCTCCAAAAGCCCATGCACAAAAAAGCACGCCTAGAATTTGCTAGGGCCCATGCTTAAAAAGATCAAGACTACTGGGACTCTATACTCTGGAATGATGAGATAAAGATTACTGTTTTTGGAACTAATGGTTTCAAAACTGTATGGCGTTGTAAAGGTGAGGATTTCAAAGAAAAATGCATGGTGTCTACAGTAAAACATGGTGGTGGCAGTGTCCTTATGTGGGGCTGCATGAGTGCTGCTGATGTTGGGGAGCTGCATTTCATTGATGGTATCATGAACTCAACAATGTACTGCTCTATGCTGAAGGAGAAGATGCTGCCACTTGGTCATCGTGCACTTTTCCCAACATGCAATGATCCAAAACACACATCTAAAGCTACTGTTGCATTTCTGAATTCAATTCGATCGACCACCTGTGGGGAATTCTGAAGCAACAAGTTGAGCATCACTCTCTTCATCCAGCATCTGAAAGAGGTTTCTTGAAGAATGGAAAAAGATAGATGTTGCAATATGTCGCCAACTTGTTTATTCCATGCTTAGAAGACTTGGTGCTGTCCTTAAAAACCACGGTGGTCATACAAAATACTAGATAGTATTACTATACTAGTAGTAGGTTTTGTTGCAGGGTGTATTCATTTTTGCTTCAACCAATTTGAGTAAAACTAAAGATTTTGTGATCCAAGTTATATTATTAACCTTAATTTCATGTTATGGAGGTAAACAATTGTTCAATAAAACTCAGCCTTGTGAAAATTTTGGAAGTTGTTCTTTTGTTTTGTTTATTGAGCTACTGATTAAATTCGTACTTTTTAAAGGGGGTGTACTCATTCATGCTATATATATATATATATTTTTTTTTTTTTTTTTTTTTTTTTTTGCTGTATGATGAGACTGTGGTGTTTAATATATGTGTGAGGTCTATCGATTTTGACCCATAATGCCCCTGTGCCCTGCAGTGCGTGCAGTGGGTGGACGACGCGAAGTTGAACCAGCTCCGGCGTGAGGGCATCCGGTACGTGCGCTTGCACCTCTGCGACGACGACATCTACTTCATCCCACGCAACGTCATCCACCAGTTTAAGACGGTGTCAGCTGTGTGCAGCCTGGCGTGGCACATCCGCCTCCGGCAGTACCATCCTAAAAAAGAGGGGGAGCAAGGGCAAGAGGAGGTACACAAACCCGGCTCCCCTGGGCCCGACGAGCCGGACAAACCTGTTGACAAGAAGTCGGACACTTTGCGGCCAGAAAGCGCGCCATCACTTAACACCACTCCTCAGGCTTCCCTCCACCCAGCTCCAGCTCCAGGTGACTTTCTCAGTAGCAGCAGCCTTCACTGACTTTTTCCAGTGACTCTAATCACTCTCTCCACCTGTTCATCCATTTAACAAGATGGACTGACATTCCAGGAAAGGATTTGGGCTGTGACAAATACAAGACTCTAAAAGTCTGACAAACGTATATATATAAATAAATATATATTTTTTCTTTTTAAAAGAAAAACCTTTTGTTCAAGAAACAACCCCTGTAAGTACTTTTTAATTTTTTTTTCACTCAGCCAAAGTATTTAATTTTAATAATTTTTTTTTCACTAATTCTTTAGCATTGTTTTATATTTGTTTATATCTGAAACAGAGCTTCTCTAAAAAGGAAATCTTCATTATTGTCTACCAAACTGTGCAACATGTGGATCAATTGGTTTTCGCGAATAGGAAAAAAAAAGTGCCTAACAGCGATCATGTCTCTGAAGAAGAAGAAATTGTCCAGTTGATATCTGTGGTCATTCGTTTCAAATTTAATTGTATTTTAGCAACGACGATGACGAGAGAATTAGGGTAAGATTAAGATAAATTTTTCTGTTGCAAAGAAGGATTGATTCAGATTATTATTTTCATTTTCTTTTATGCTGTCTGGAAAGCAAAATTGTGTCCGAATGAGTAATAAAACGTATTAACTCTTCCCAAAGAGAGAGAGGCTGTTCAAAGCTGCAACATGAGATGTTTAACTGACTCATGTCCCAGCGATGGCTTCTATCTCTGGTCTTTTCTTTGACGTAAATTTCTCAGGGTCCCTTTTCATTGTTATTATTATTTTTATAATTTTTTAATTATCTTAAATTCGACATTATGGGTAAATTTGTTGCAGTGCCACAACTGGATCATTTCTATGGCAGGAATACATGTGAACTGCACAAATCTTTTACTTTTACAACTTTTTTGGAATTTCTTTTCAGATGGCGATCACAAAGAAAAAGATTGTGGGAAGAAAAAAAACCAAGATGAATTCTGTGAGTTTTTTTTTTCTTCTTTTTTTATGGCAGAGCAAATTTAAGATTTTAATTTAATTGATTTCCTAACTTGAGGTGTATGAATTAAAAGTCTCTGGTGTGGTGAATGTGGGTAACCGGGGCTGGACACCTGGGAAAAGCAGATTTATTTACAGTGAAACCTCGGATTGTGAGTAACGCGGTTTGCGAGTGTTCCACAAGTCGAGCAAAGATTTTTCATAAATTTTGACTTGGAAAACAAACAAGTCTTGGTTTACGAGTACCGACTATCATGTATCACGCATGCGCTTCTTGTTTTGCCACTGAATGTCACGTGATCAACTAAGCCAACGGTTTTTCTTTCTCTTGGGCTGCAGAACTGTGGGTAATCGTCTCCCCTGCTTGGTCTTAGTGCGCTTCTTTTACTGGTATAATCAACATCCGTGCACGCGTATACTGTTTACTATAACACTGTGACCACATGTGTGTGCATAAAACATATTTTATTTTATGTGTATGCGTGTGTGTACAGCATGCGTGTAAAGCAAAAGCAAGTCTTATTAGGTTAAAGAGATCCATTTTATCTCTCTGCTCAAGGCTCAGTCTGCTCTTTGTGCCTTTGTGCCACACCTTCGAGGAAGGGTAACTGTGTAAGACGAGGAAGGGGAGAGGGGAGCTTACTTTAGATTCTCACACACAAACACAGCGCCTGCGAGCACAAACGGAAACACTTCTCTGTCGGGATTAATTTTTACTTTTTTTAAAGGTAAAGTGCAGGTTAATTTTTATTTTTCCTTTATAATTTTGTGTTAATTATTTTTATGTATTTATTTTTTTGGGCTGTGGAACGAATTATTTGAGTTTTCATTATTTCTCATAATAAAATTCGATTTGGTTTATGAGTGTTTTGAAATATGAGCCCGCTTCCGGAATGAATTATGCTCGTAATCCAAGGTTCCACTGTATTATATGTGATGAGTTTCAACAACTAAAAATTAAACTTTCGTTGGTAAGAAGGCATTAAAGTTATTGTGCTTTGCACTGGTGCAAAAGTATGCAAACTAGTAGGGAATTACCAGTCGCCACTCGAAATTATATCATCACAATACCCAGGTGCTGATTTGATTAAAATAGTGATTCTATAAGTATCATGATTTTATAAATATTTCAATTAGATATTGCATTTTCCCTCTATTTTGTTACAATTTTAACCTTAAAAAAAGTTTAATAATTAATTAAATGTAGCTGATTCCTTAAAATATTTTTCCCACTTAAAAACACAAGCGCAGCATCTAAACAATATAAACTAACTTCAAATACAAGAGTTTAAGATTTAACTTGACAATTTTGTACTAAACAGCATGTATCTCTGTCCTTAATTATTATTTCATAAACAAACTGAGCAAAAAATTTACTACTATCACACAGGATGAAGTCTAGATTCTGCGATCAGATAGTCGGTGCTCTTTTTACACTAAAGTCATCATTTACATAAAAGCCGTGAGGTTTGATTTGTTTCCACTGAAATGATTTTTATAACTGTATAGTAAGCCTTTTTATGTATTATTATTATTATTATTTAATTTTTTTTTTTTATTTTTTTTTTTATTAAACCTAACCGCGTGTCGTCCAACGGAAATTGAAATGTAATTTATTTTTTTTCACCAGCAACAACCCGCGGTTAAAGCTTGCTGCATTGGTCACTTATAAATTAATACATTTTATATCTGGCTATAACTTTGCAACATTTTTCTTGTAGTATAAAAATTAATGTATCTACACATGGCTTAGGGTCAGCATAAAAAAAATAAATTAAAAAAAAACTGTGATCTAGCAATTTCTATATGCAATATGCTAAGAAACATATTTCTCAGTCCTGAATTGAAAGGACACAAAAAGTTAGTGAGAGTTTTTCAAAAAATTTCCACAATAACATGCTTCTTGAGCATTTGTGACTTTGTCTTACTGGTGACATTTGATAACTTTGTCTTTCTCTGATGCAGTAAACACCTCCTAGATTCAAATGAGTGCCTTGAAAAAAAAAAAAAAGGAAGAAAGTTTAACACTCAGCCGAGGTGTCGAAGAAGGTCGAGCTGCACAGAGTCGAGTCTGGCAATAATTTAGCTACTCGTAGTTTAGCTAGATCTTACGGTTATCAGCACCAAGTTATTTAATGTAAAAAATAAATAAAAAAGCAATGAATGTTGCTGTTTTGTACATTTTGTACATTTTCACAAAAAAAAGGTTGCAAGGTGGGAAGTAACTGTGGGTTTGTTTAATTTTATTTTTCTTTCTCCAGGACATTTGGTCTTGTGAATAATCACTTTTTATGGTGCATTTTTTTCAAGAAGTTCAAACCTGGCCTTTTTTTAGCAGCCTGGCTTTTTTAGTAAACACTTCCCTTTTAATTATTTACATAAAAACACACACACACACACAATGTTACTTATGACTACTGGCAGCTTTTTTGTCACTGTTAAACAAGATGAATCCCCTTTTTTGTTTAGTTTTTTTTTCTCAATTCTTTGCACTATAGGAAAATCCGCTATGAAATCAATGCCTGCTTGGTGTGAATTACATTTTGCATCACTAATTGCTGTTGTTAGGGATTGTTTTGTTTGTTTTTCCCCAAAGCTCTCTTGTTTTCATTTGTTTAAATTACATGATGTAAATAATCAGCGGCATTTTAATAAGAACTGTTCTGTGTACATTCTTAGTCATGTGTATAAAGACATACAATGTAATGCATAGACCTTTTTCTGTATTTTTTTAAATAAATCATTTTATGAGTGCAACAACATTTTCAAATATATATTTTTTTTACATTATACACAGTATAAACATAAGCTTAAGCACTCCTACCAACTGTTCACCCTCAACATAGATTAAAAAAGAAAAAAAATTACAACAAAGCAACAGTTTTGTTGATGCAAGTACGTGCAGAATTATTTCATTGTCGAACATCATCCCTTTGTGATACAACATGCATTCAATATTCCATTAAGTAGTTCAGTTTGCCAAGTACTGTACAGATTGTACATTATTACATCAGTCTAACAATGTGCTCATAAAAGCATACTTTTTTGTTCATTTCGGTGTAATTTGATGTACATCAGTACCGATAGTACACATAGACAGGAATGTAGACACGAAGCTCATGCACTCGCCCTTTATGCAACATCTAATATAATACTATATGTTTTCACCTTGATTAAAATAAAAAAAAAAGCAATCTGGATGTGTTTTTCATCATGGCAATAAAGGCAACACAACCTCGCTGCTCGAAATCCAGAGCGGCCCAGATTTCACAGCATTCGCTTGTTCCGCTGTGGATCCAGACTTTTGAGTCACTTTGTATAATATAAAGAGGAACTACTACAGCCTCTCTCTACCGAACAAACGCCCTGATTAAAACTCTTACGGCATTTACACAGGATGTGCAACAGCGAGTGTGAAGGCAGAGTGCGAGGTCAATGAAATGGGTGCTGCAAACTGTTGGAGACGAATGCTAACAAACTATTAGACCTCTGAGCTCACGTCACCTTCTTTAACCCTCTCACTACTGAAAGTACCATTTTAAACATAAAACAAGAAGGGTTCCTTACTAGCAGCGCACATGCAATAAACGTTAAAATGCTTAATGCTAAGTATAATCGCTTGTATTGATTTGGTTTTTGAAGAGTATGAAAAACAAGGAGTCTTAAAACTAAAAGCAATTCCATGTGGACAAACAAAAAAAAAAAAAAAAGAGAATTTTTGGGAAATGGTAACAGTGAGTGCATCAGGCGACCCCTTCCAAGCTCTCCTGTGAGGATTTCGGTTATAACTCCAAAATGCTCTGACTAATCTTCCCCATTATTTCGGCACTCAGGAGACCCGGCTCTCCAGTCCGATATCAGCTTTGTGGGGGAGAGTAGAGGAAGGCAAAGTTGAGGCAGAATCAGCGAGACTCATCGTCCCTACACTCTGAATTCTTTAATAGGACCAGTTATTAAAGGGGTATATTTTTTTTTTTGGATTGACATTTTGTTTCCAAAACTGGGTAAGCTAGGGCCACTGAAGCAAAACGTTTTTGACCATTGATGATAACATTGTTATTGCATTATCCAGAGTAAGTAAATACTTTCCCCTGAGGATGTGAAGATATGCCTGTATAAAAGCATACGGACCATGATATTGTGCGACCATGACATTACTGATAATCTACATACATTTATATTAAGATCCAAAACAATTTGTAAAAAATAATTCCTGACATATTTTATCTTGACTCATAAAACGTCTTAATCAAAGTATAATACTTTCAGGCAAAATGTATTTGTACACTGTAATTGATCATTTTAATTAACATGATAGCATAACACTTTGACACTCCTGTTTAAATTACTACCTGCATTAAATTATTACTTTAAATAATTCATCCCCTTCCACCTGTAATTTTCATATACATGTGCAAAAAGAGTATGTGAATAAAATACAATACATATTGAGTGGATGCTCATACAGACATCAGCTGATAGTTTGTCTTTGCAGCTCATATTACCTTCAAACCTAGTAGCCACTGAGAGAGTACACACTACTGCGACCTTCTTGTGTATAAATATACTGAACTTTTATAAAGTTATAGTGCAAATGACCGACATACCAGAAGCAAACATGATACAAAACGATGGAGCGGTCCTTTGGTTAATCCTGATCGTCTAACAAAAGAGGATCCATCAGTAGTAAAAAAATCTATTTTTTTTTCTTTTCCCTAACAGCAACATATATAAAAATAAAATAAAATGAGAAAGCTATTTGACATTACTTGAATAAAAACTCAAAACAATATGGAGTAACATAAAAAAGGAAAAAATTCTATACAGACCATGAATGCATACATTGAGGCTACGAGATCAAATTCTCATCTTTCTATCTTTCTCACTTTTAAACGTAATCTAAAATGCCACAACTGGCCGCTTAATTTATTTATAAAAGCAGATACTCGATTAGCCTTTAAACTGCAGTGATTTATAGGTTTCAGCTGGCCACACAGGCAGAGGTGGGAGGTAACGGAGAACATGTACTTCATTACTGTACATAAGTACATATTCCATGTATCTGTACTTCACTACATTTCTGCAAGGCATTGCGTTGCCTAACCAACCACACTGGTGTGCAGAAACTGAAGTGTGAATTTGGCCACCTGCTAACTAGAGGTTTACCGCAGCTCCGCCCACATATCAACCTAATGATGATCTGCTGATCAAATGATTATAATTATTACCTTACGGTATGACATGGAAGTTGTTGAGAATGATGACGCCGCCCACTGTTACATATGTTGAGTAACGTCTGTGACACGCGGCTGACACGCCCACACTGACTACACACACCAGCAGCCAAAACAAACACCGACGGCAGGACAAACAGAATGTGTGTCACGTGACTTTTTATTATTGTTAAAACAACTCCTATGAGCTGATGTATCCCCTGGCCTTCTGTACTTCTGCTTGAGCTTGTACTTAAGTTTGGGGAAGCAGCTGAAACACTATATAGGAAACAATAACTTTGAATCTTGTTTTTTCTTTCAGGACGCTTCTGACCAAACTGTCAATTTTATTATCATTTGTAACCAGTGAGCTTCAGTGCTTAAGGAATATCATTCATTCCTTTGTCTTCGTCTACAGTATGTCAGTCTCTTTTTTTTTTCTCGTTTTTTCCCATCAAATAGGAACCTGATGCAGGCAGGCAGTTCCTTCATGACCCACCGATTCCGGTTTACACCCAGGTTTCAGGCTGATTCCTTGGTCCTTTGGGTTTCCCAAAACGTGTTCCAAAGTCTGCAGAAACGGAGGGAAGTGTGTTAGTCTTTCTAGATTTACATCTCTTCATTGATCTGATTTAAACTTTCATTTATAGTGGGATATTTCAAACAGGAGCGAAATACGTGATACAAAAACAAGAGATGTGAAGAACACAAACAGAGAGTTATTACTGCTCTTGGGCTTTTCAATGCAATTTTATTTGTTGCTTCTCAAAAACATCTGAAAGAAGGATTATAAATCATTACTGTTTCACAACTAATTTTAAATTAGTTTTAAGTACAAATGTACTTAATGTATCTAGAAATGCACCACCATCAACAACACAGTTACACCATCTCAGGTAATCTAGATTTGGGCTGGACATTTGGAATAGAGAGCAAAGTCCTCAACTCTGTCCTCGACTACATGCCTGGATTGGATCAATTTACTGTGAAGCCAAATCTAGCTATAATGAAAGTTCTTCGATATGGTACAGGGTTATAAATATTAAACATCATTAGCTACATCATAAACATTACAGTAAGACATTACATTAATAAGACATTAGAATTTCTTACTAAAGATGGAGAATTTCTTACTAAATATGAAGCCTGAAGTAGCGCCATGGTTTTGGGGAGCAGAACCAGGCGCAGGAGCTTCTTTCGCTGTAAACAATAGTACATAGATATTTAATATGCAAAACATCACAGAATATGAAAGTATTAGATATTTGTAAATACGTATAATACTAGTAGATACTAGTGAATATTCTTCATTTTAAACCAGAAAGGTTTTATTTGAACATTACTCACTTTTCGGTTTTCCTTTCCACAATTTCAAACTCTGTTAAAAAACAAAACAAAAAGGATGTCATAATGCCTTAGAATCATTCTGTTTTATAATAACCATACATGGTGAGAGGCTGTAACAGGCGAACCTTTGTCCTGGACTTTTTGGGGAGTGCTGTCTTCTCAGGCTGCAACATCGCAGGACGTCTACTGTCCATTGATGTCTGGTCCTCTGCTCTAGGTAATTCTTCAGGAAAAAAAACAAGAAACAATAAAAATATATAGATCTTTTTAAGGACCCAGAGTAAAAAAATGAATAAAACATATTGTAGGTTAAGAATTGAGGCTTGTATGAGTTACCAGGCTCTGCTGTAGCCCCACTATTGGGATCAGGCTGAGGAGCCACAGATAAACCCTCTGCAGAAGGAACATTACACAAACTTTAGTGATTTAGAAGATTTAAAAAAAAATTAAAAATAAAATCTCGTGACACCTCAACCACCCGAACCCTATGACTGAGATTCTCTTCGATTGGAATCTGTCTCAGCTCCACGTCATGTTGAATCAAATGTTGTTAAACAGACAGATAACGTTCTCAATTTTGATCAGTCTGATTCAGCTATAAAGTTTATATTAATATATTTCTTCTTGCATGTTACTGTGGATTTGTACAAAGGTCATTAGACATTAACAAACTGGGGAAAAAAGGATCAACAATGACTTTGGCAAAAATGGCATCTTTGCAAATGAAATATTTTTGAATCTAGACGAACATATCTATAATTTCAATAAAATAAGTTCACAACAACCTTATTTCCAGTCAAATGGTGCTAATATCTTAACCAGACATTTCTTGTTCTGTTAGCAGATCATTTAGCTTCCTTCAGGAAATCAATTTTATTAAAGGAAGTTTAAAACTTAATTTGTTATTAATTAAAATTTAATTTTAATTAATTTAAAATTTAAATTCCAGTACAATTTGATTAGAACTTATAGTGGGGTTGGTGTAATCTTATTTTATAAAAGCATAGATAATTAAACTATATGGATAACGCTGTCGTAGTGGTTAGCACTTTCAGCTTGCATCGCCAGGGGCCGGGGTCGATTCCGGCCTCGGGGTCTGAGTGCATGGAATTTGCATGTTCTCCCTGTGCTTGGTGGGTTTCCTCCTTGTACCCTGGTTTCCTCCCACAGTCCAAAGACATGCAGATTAGGCTAACTGGCGTCCCCAATTTGCCCGTAGTTTAAATGAGCGTGTGCGGGTGTATGTGTGTGTCCTGAAATGGAGTGGCATCCCTTTTAGGGTGTACCCGCCTCGTGCCCCTAGTCTGATTGGATAGGCTCCAGGCCCCCCAACACCCTGTGAAGTCTGCATTTGTGGAATGTGGAATGAAAATCATAGATGAAGGTGTGTCCTTATTTCTTTTGACGCACAATTTTTTTCACTTTTTGTTTTTTTGTTTGCCATCTTTTTGCCAGATAACCAATCAAGTTGAAAAGTTTTTTTTAACTATTTTTAAAAAAAGTTGGGAAAAAGGCCTAACATTTTTGGTGTAAGTTTCACAACATACTATAAATGGGTAAATATGATGTCTCTTTCCTTAAGAAAAAAAATTCTGAAGGTCATTGGCAAATTTCTGGAATATAAGAGGAATAGGTGGCATGCTGGCACGGAGGTTAGCGGTGCTGCCTTGCACTCCAAGGTTGGGAGTTGAGTGGATTTTGTTCCTGGTCTGTGTGTTTGTGCATTTGCATGTTCTCTCTCAACTTGGTGGGTTTCCTCTGGGTAATCCGGTTTCCTCTCACAGTCCTAAAACATGCATTGTAAAGTGATTGGCGTTTGCAATTTACCTATAGTGTATAAATGTGTGTGTGGGTGATTTTGCCCTGTAATGGGTTGGTACATCTGGGGTGTATCCTCCCTAGTGTCCTATTCTGACTGTGAAAACACTATAAACTCAATTTATATAAAGCTCAAGATACGATTCAGTTTTGCCTACTGACATTTAATATCATCTTGACTGAAGCTTTCATTTTTACAGTTGCTATTTACAGACGATATTTTCTTAGCAACTTATAAGGAATGAGAGGGTGATGAGGTTCGACTGATGATAGACAGAGTTATATAGGCAGAGTTAAACAGATGAATCGAGCTGCTCCAGTCATAGGGCACGGGCTGTCTGGTGCTGTTCTACTGATGTCACATTAGGGGAAATTATGACTCAGTGGAAATGCCTACCTTGTTTTGAACTTTTCACTTTAACACTCTGTCGGAAAACAGAAGCACACAAACATAGATATGCATACGCTCAGAAAACATGAAGCAACAGACACGTGTGAATCATTTACTGAATCAAAGACTGCATAGGACATTCCATGAACTGGCAACAGCAGGTGGTATAATGTATCTTAGTGTTTAGTTATTTTTTTTTTATAGTTGAGGTCATATTCCTTATTAGATTATACTACATTACTTTTTTCGGAAGAAACAATACAAACACAAATATGGTATTATTTTCATTCGGATTCGTTATTAGAAAGTAACTAGTGTTAGAGTTGCAGTTCTTTAACTACAGCATTTCTATGTCTGCTAGTTTATACGTACAATTAAATGTAATAGTAAACAACAACAACAACAACAACAAAAAAACATAAAAGTCATAATAATCACCCTGCTTCTGGTCATCACGTCTAGGAATGTCCTGGGCTGAGAGTTTCCTGCCCACTCAGACGAAACACCCAATCTGTCCCTTTGCTCGACTGGTTCGGACTGACAGGGGGCGCTGTCGCTCAGTTCTGTAAGAAAAGGAAGATTCAGTTCACCTGTTCCTGTTGAAGCATTTAAAATCCACAGATCAGCATTCCGATCAGATCAGAGAGTTACACCCCAAACACATTTCTGCATAGTTTCTGCTTAGCTATGTCGAACTGTTCTGTTAGTGTGGCCATTATACACTATTTTTTTTAACCACAAATGGGTATTTAGACTTTAAATAAGTTTAATAAAATGAATGAATAAAATCCATATAGCAAAAAAAAAACATAATTTTCCATGAGCCATTAAAAAAAAAGGTTATGAATAACGCAGACTTATATTCCACAACATTTAATTAACCCTGAACAAATTCAACTGTAAGAGATATTTGTTCACATCCTTAAGAGGAAGTTACTGAATTTCCTGAATATCTTAAAAGAAGAAGACGAATCTTCTCCTGTACTTCTTTTTCTTATTTTTAATCACATTAACGAGGTGAATTAATGACTTTAAAAGTACGGCCCAGTGAATATAATCATTTTAAATTGAACAATAAAGCATACAATTAAAACATTACACTCTTAATATTTTGTATGTATATGATAATCGTATGCTAAAGACTAAACTCAGATTCTCATTCAAAAGGGCCACAAAACGGAAGGATAAAAAATGGAACAAGAAACTTTGTAATAAAATAAAAATAAATAAATAAATCTAATATTATTGTCTGTTCAATGTCGAAAAATGACCTAAATGTCAGCACAAAAATCCCTCACATGACCTTATCATACCTTCTTCTGTCTCTATGATAAAAGATTCTAGGGTTCTGGTAGGAAGTGGAGGAGTTAGAAGTGCTGGTGTCTCTGAAGCTGAAAAAAGCAGTGTGAGAAAGTGCAAGTGCTGAATGTGTGAAATAAAACATAAACAAGTAAATAAATAAATAAAATTCAATTCAATAAAAATACAACGTACCATCCATCAGAAACGATTCAAGTGTGCGCTCAGGGAGAGGCGGAGTGAGACTTTTTTGAGGTTCTGGAGTCAAAAAAAAAAAAGAGTGATAAATTAGTTATTAAGAATATGTTTCATTTTAGATTTCTGTGTAGTGCTTTTGTCAATAAAGATTGTCACAAATACATTTCTGGATTTATGCCGATCAGCCTTAACATAGCTCACCCATCCCCGAGGGGACCACAGGCCAGCCTGTCCAGTCTGATTCCACAGAAAAGCCAAAGCAGCACAATTTGCCATATAAAACAAGCAAGACTGCTGACCCGGCCTCCAAACTCCCTAGATCCCAATCCTATTGACCATCTATGGGATACGCTGGACAAACAAGTACAATCCATGGAGGCCCCACCCTGCAACACTACAATTAACCTGGTAGGATCTGCTGCCAATGTCCTGATGCCACACAGCACAGCACAGCTCAAGCTGCCTTGTGGAGTCAGAGTGTTTCAAAGTGAACCTACACAATACCGGGTAGAATATTTTGTGTTGTAATGTTATGACTGATTGGTGTATGTTTAAATCCATAGAGAGCAAGCCAGGGGACATAAAGAACAATGAACAGTTTACTTGGCCAAAAGCTGCCAAATGAAAAGGGAAGAAAGAAAACTTGCCACCTTCCCCGACCCACCCATAACTTCCTCTTTGAAGTAAACCCGTCTACTTAAGGTCATTATTCATAGGTTTTCATTGTAAACATCTGGAGCAGACATACACATCTGGGGCAGTTATTTTACCTTGTAAGGGCATGGGAATTGGAGAAAACGACTGGATGTTCCAACTGGATGTTGGAACTGGAGGGAAATGAGAACACAGTTTTGGTTAGCTATATTTCAGTTTAATAATGCACACCTAAATTCATTCTTCTAGTATGTGTTTTGTTATAAGAAACGTGCACAATGAACTCACCATTAAGTGACAGCCTAGCTTTTAAACTCTGTACAGGAGAACATATATAGACTGTATGAGACAATTATATTTCCATTCATTTCTTAGCATTTATCAGGAACTGACTCTAGTTCACGTAAAGATCACAATACTTCTGCAGATCCACAGAAAGTAACAACTGGATTGTCCGTTGGATTAATACAATCTTTATAACCTTATGCTTTAAGAAAGACTAATTTATTTACAATTACACCTTTACATATTTGTGAGCAAAGCAACATTTTCTTAAATAAGAGTTAGCACGCACTTGGATGTACAGATGTGTGACCAATTAACAAGTTGTTGGGTGACCGCCAATACAGCTTCTACAAGCTTCTGCAAGTTTCTAGAACTGTATTAGAGAGATAACATGTTCTTCTAAACGATGTTTTTTGGTGATGGAGGTGATAAGGGTCCTTTTTAATAGGCAAGTCCAAAATCAGAAGAATTGTACAGATCTGCAGTGCTGCTTGGTGCTAAGGGGACGAAGGAACCCAAGCCAAGTTCAAAAACCAGTGCCCAGGGCATAAGACAGTGGGTATTCCTATAATTCCCTATATCCAAATTTCCAATAGCTTGTTATTAGTTTGCATTATATATACATACTGACCTTGCTCCTGGACCAGGACCTCATAAAGTCTGGTGTATCCAAGTTAGAATTCCCAGACCATTCAGATGATTTGCCGACCCTGAGCACAGTCTCCTGGGGCTTTTCTTGTACCGCATTCTGTAATAAATCTGTTAGAACGCAACAGTCCATGAGGTAGATTCAGCAAGTCTATTTATGGACAAGTGCATCTGATGTACAAGGGGTATTCTAATCAACCCAGGACTTGTCTTCTCATGAGCAGAAAAAAAGATCTGAGCACATCCTGTTCTGTCATCGTGCTGGTAAGTGACTGATGTCTCCTTTTGCTGCGTGAAGGCGCTAACGCGTCAGGCCGTGTGTTATGCGAAATGGCGTACAACCCTGTTAGTGCAGGCATACAGTAGAACAGCGTGTTGAAAATGATGAAATGTTTCATAATTGAAGGCGTTAAAGCTTTTAATGCACAGTACGGTGATGAGACTCTTAGCTGCAGTAGATCGTTAGAATGATTCTAACATTTTAAAGAAGGCTGTATATCTATAAATGAGGATCCCAGCCGAAGTGGTATTGGTTCTGTGAATGTTCACAGAGTGGAACCTCAGCCTTAAAAATTGAAGAATAACTTGTCGCTAACTTGCGGGAGAGACGCATCTGTCTCTGGGAACTGTCCTCACAATCATTCACCAACACCACTTGTATGTTAATGCCGGGAGTTATTGTCACCTCTCCCAGTGACAGTGATAGTCTCGACCTCACCCCAAGATATTTCTACACGCTTGGGCCATTAAAGGAATTAAATGCATTAGTGTAGCAGGGGATTATGTAGATAAATATTGGAAGTTTTTACTCTCAGAACCGCGTGCTGTTATTATTACTTTTTAAATTCAAAGTCCTGGTTTGACTTGAACAGCCCTTGTGCATTCACAAGACAATTTATTAAAAACACCTGAAAACACATACAGTTACCCAGATAAGGCAAGTATAAGGCAACGTCACAGTGCATACTGTAAAAACCTGTAGATACTGGTCACAGGCTTCAAACACCGAACACATCAAACTTCAGAATAAGAAAGAAATGATCTCAGTGAATTACAGTAGACCATGGTACACTACAGCTGTTGGTGCTAGACAGAGGTGTTGGTGTATTTCATAAACGGCAAATTATTTTGGTTTTGCATGCACAATATTCAATATAATTTACAAAATAAAAACCTTTTTTTTTACAGTTTTTGCAACTGTGGCAAGCAGAACAGCATCTCAATCTGTCAATCTTAGTCGGACGGATTTTAAAAGGAGAAGAACACAATCAGGTTCCACTGCTGTCCGCCATGAGTAGGAACCTGAGTGACATGTATCTGCAAGATTTTAGGCATTGCACTGCTGCCACTACTTTGGCTGTTTATATAATTGACCATTTGTGCAGCTGTTCATAAGAATGTTGGCATGAGGTAATGCATTTGAATCTTATGTAAGAGGAAAAAAATGCATCTTTGAGGAACTTTTCAATACATGACATAAGCTGCTTTTCTACCTTCATCATTAGCCATTTCATAAGATTCTGGAGTTCTTTCTGGCAAAGGTGGTGCAGGAGAAGGTGGGTTTTCTGTAGTCAAAGAAAATAGCACTTACTGATTCAACCAAATACACAAGGTAAAAAAAAAAAAAAAAAAAATATATATATATATATATATATATAAATATATATATAAATATATATATATATATATTGTTATGAACAGCTCTTACCTCCACTGCTTGAATTATCAGGTGGGATGACCAATGTCAAGCTGTGGTCCATGCCCGTATTCTCTGTATTGCCTGTATTGCCCGTGTCAACATCTCCATTACCTTCCACATCACCCATATCGGCCATATTTGTATCTAAAATACACATAACAGTTTTTAAAAATAAGTTTTCACACCAGTAACACTACTAATACTACAGGAAAATGGATAGGTCGAGGACACCAGAGACAAAGTTATTCTACGTGCCATGAAAAAGGAACAGACAGAAACACAATTCACCCTGAATGACACACAACTGATCATCTTCAGGAAGGTTTACGATTTTTTGTAAAGAAATGATCAGGTTGGTCTATTGTCTCTTCTCAGCTGACCCTAAAGTGAGGAGTTTTCTACATGACCCACAATGCCTTTTACCTGTCTGCTGGTAACAGTGGCAGTGGAATACTTTTTTGGCAAATCATTTTGATTCTTCTAGGTTTTTTTTTTTTTCCTTTTAGAAAATATCCAGAAATGAGCTTCATACTTTTAGATTTGGTCTTAGTAAATATTGAATTAAATTAAAGCAGATATTTTCACTTGCTAAGATGTTGATTTGGGCATAATGATAGTGTTCCAACAGAAGGCAGCAGGGTGGAGTAGTGGTTAGAACTGTGATCTCACACCGCCAAGGTCAAGGGTTTGTTCCCCGCCACGGGTCTGTGTGCGTGGAGTTTGCATGTTTACCTCATGCTTGGTGGGTTTCCTAGTTCTCGGGTTTCCTCCCACATGTAGATTAGGCAAACAGGTATTTCCAAATTGCCCATAGTTTGTGGTTGTGTGTGTGTGTGTGTGTGTGTATGTAGGCGCGCCCTGTCTAGGGTGTTACCCGCCAAGTCCCCTGGGATAGGCACCCAGCCTCCCATGACTCTATACAGAATAAGCGGTATATAGATAATAAGTGAGAGAGTGAGAGTGAGTGAGTATTCCATCACATCGGGTCCCAGGACCACAAATATGTCAATATACTGTAAACACAAGTGTTTCAGGTTGACATTGTTCTTTAGTGTGTGCAAAGGAAAATGTAAACAACTCACTGAGATAAACTTAAAAAACTGCTTTGTTAAGAGTGAAGTGCAGGATGTTTAGAAGGAGCTGAACATTACATTAGACAATGAATTTCATTTTAAATAGAGACATAAATATGTACTGTACCAGTCAACAGAGACGAATCGTTTGTGCATGTAAGAAGAGTAGGAGTGAGAATTTGTGGAGATCCTAAATGAAAAAAAAAAAAAAAACATAAATATATTTTTTTAATTAGGTAATAAGTGTAAAAGTGCCTTAAAAGTCTGGTTTTGCAATAAATACTGTACATTAATTGACAATTAGACAATTGGGCTGTGAGTCTTGAATTTAATGCAGTCATTTCACTCTGAAAGAATGAATTACTAATTTCTATTCCAAGAAATTTAACTGAAAAAGGGGCAAGGCCGGGAAGATGTTATATGAGTGGATGTTTTAGGGATGTTTGATCTTGTCATTCTATTTTAAGAACACTGTGTTATTTACCGAACTTTAAGCTTGGAAGTATTTCTTGCAAATAGAACAATGATGTTGGTCATAAATAGACAAGAATTTAAAGAGAAAATACGACAGTGCGGCGAACCTTCATCAGCCAACATGAAGGATTCTGGGGTTCTCTCTGGGAGTGGAGGAGGGCTATCCTCATCAGACACAGGTGAGGTCTCTGGCGACAAACACACACATTCAAGGATACTTGAATATAAGTTTCAAGGGTATTAAATCAATGAGCTTCTAAGCACTAATTTCCTTAATTCATGATAAAAATGAAACATCTTTGATATGAAGCTTCATCATTGAAAAATCATTGGTAGCCATCAAATACATGATACACTAACCTTTAATTTTGTCCTGCATTAGCAATTCAGTGCTCTGAGTTTTAATAGCCAAAGTAGGTTCAGGGAAACAGGAGTTGGCAGTGAGGATGGGTAATGCTTCTTTACACTCTGGAGACCTAGTAGATAAAGGAGATTCTGGGCCAAAATATGGATCCTCCACAGTAAGACAAATGGAGGGAGTCTGCAGAAGAGCACCATTATTGTTTGTTTCTGTCGTGTGTGTCTGATGTGGGCTGGTCTCCGGTACTGGTGTTGGACTAAAAGGATTATTGGATTTCCAAATGTCTGTTTCTTGGTTTTGATTTGTTGTAGCACTTTCAGGTATTTGTGGTTTATGGCATCCAAGATCTGCTTTCTGAGATCGAGGAGGTTTAGGTATCGGAGACTTTAGCTGTACAGTGTTTGTTTGCTGAACTGGTGATGGTTCAAGTATCTGAGTGTGCAGAAAAGGAGGTTCAAGTATCTGTGATTTCTGGTATCCAAGATTTGATTCCTGAACTGGAAAAGGTTCGGGTGTCTGAGCATTTTGGTATCCAAGATCTGTTTTCTGAGGTCGAGGAGGTTTCAGTATCTGGTGCTTTTGGTTTCCCAGATTTGTTGGTGGCGGTGGGGGAGGTCCGAGTATCTGAGACCTTCGGTTTCCAAGGTCTGTTGGAGGTGGTGGAGGAGGTCCGAGTATCTGAGACTTTCGGTTCCCAAGATCTGTTGGAAGCAGTGGAGGAGGTCCAAGTATCTGTGACTTTCTGTTCCCAAGATCTGTTGGAGGCGGTGGAGGAGGTCCAAGGAGCTGGGACTTTCGGTTCCCAAGATCTGTTGGAGGGTTTGGGGGAGGTCCGAGTATCTGAGACTTTCGGCTTCCAAAATCTGTTGGAAGCAGTGGAGGAGGTCTGACTATCTGGGACTTTCGGTCGTTTCCAAGATCTGTTGGCTGCGGTGAAGGAGGTTCAAGTGTCTGGAACATTTGGTAACCAAGATCTGCGGGATGCTGGGGCAGAAGTTCATGGGTTTGAGACATTTGGTATCCAGTAACAGTTGTCTGCAGTGGAGGAGGTATGAGGATCTGGGATTTTTGGTATCCAAGATCAGCTGGATGCTGGGACAGAAGTTCATGGGTTTGAGACATTTGGTATCCAGTAATGGTTGTCTGGGGTGGAGGTGGTTTGTGGATCTGAGAATTTTGGTATCCAAGATCTGTTGGCTGCAGTGGCAGAGGCTCCTGAATTTGTGACTTGGGATGTCCAAGACCTGTGTTCTGCAGTTGACTTGATGTGGCAGTAGCCCTTGGGGAAATTTTAGACATGGCCCAGCATTTCATGTCATTGAGAATAACTGCTGGTGTGCGTTTGATGCCTGGTGGACTTGGAGGTCGAGAATGAGATGGCAGAAGTAGCTGAGAGGCTGCACTTGGTGCAAAATGATTGGAAAAGTCAGTATTAACCTCCTTTTCAGAATACCTGTAAAAACAACAGAAGTGACCCAATTGGAATGTCCTCAATAAAAAATAGCATATCTATATCTACGATGTGTACAAGATTGGGGCCAACAATACCTGGGGTCATAAAATGGATAGAGTTTATTCCCTTCTACAGACTCTGGCTCTTCCTCAGACTCACTGAATTCTGAATCCTCACTGTTACTGTCAACGGGGATGAGAGGAGGTGCAGCTAGAACCTGATTAAAGTCAAAGAACAAACGCTTATCAATAAGCAATAATATGACTTTTGGATAATTTGAGTAGTTTAAGTACCTTGGCCTAATAGTAGTTAAAAAACAAAAACAAATAAATAGCTTATTATAATGTTATCATGTCATGGATTATTATTTTCCACAGTTGTTTTTACTTATTTCTTTTTAGAACAATGGTACACTATATGGCCAAAGCTTTGTAGATGCCTAATCATCAAAGCCATGTATAAGCCCTCTCTGAATATTGCTCTGAACTCAACCCCAATGCACCCCAGGCCCAATCGTCCAACATCAATGCCTGACCTCACTAACGCTCTAGTAGCTGAATAAGAACAAATTCCCACAGCTTCTTTGCAAAATCTAGTGGATCACCTACTCAGAAGGGTGGAGGTTATTCGGGATATTCACAAAGCACATATGGGTGTTATGGTCAGGTGTCAAAAAACATTTTGCTATAAAGTACATGGGGTTAGATTATAAACCCGAAATTCTGTATGTGTTATCATTTAATCTGTTTACTTACTAAAATTAGATTTGATGCTAAAGTTCTTTCCCCCAAAACAACTCAATGAATTAGCAATCTTTGTTATCTGACCTCATTATATTTTGTGTTTGACTCCATTATCTGCAGATGCTTCTCGAACAGGAATTTAATTGCTCTGTACACCAGTTCATACTGCTCCTAAAGAAAAGAAACAAGTGAAACCAAGCAAGTGAAACTCACAATCTGTATTCTTGACATGCCAGATTTGTTATTTGGTTTCTCAGGGTTGTGGTGGATGGGAACAATCCGCATGGACACAAGGTGAACACATAAAATCCCATAAAGAAAGCAAACTAAGCTCAGGATTAAACTCGGGACCCTGGAGCTACAGTATGAGGCAACGATATTACTCATTGGACTATTACATGTCTATCTACCATGTTTTTTGTTGTTGTTTTATTGAAACACGAAGGACAAAATGTGGTCTTACCTTAGTCTGGACTATGGAAGGTCTCTGTGTTCTCATCTCCTGAACCAGGTCATAGATGCTGAAGTAATCTGGTATCATCTAAAATGAGTGGAAACTGATCAGTTAACATCTAGAAGATTATTCTGGATTCTTTAGGTGAACAGGTACAACATACATTTTTCCACCTCGGCTGTGCATCAATGAAATAATTGATTCTTACTTGTTTTTTCAGTAGATTCCAAGTGTAGTCAATGACACACAGCGCCCCAGTCCTTCCACAGCCGGCACTGCAAATCCCAATAAACACCAAATTACATAATGTCAAGCTATAGTATACAGTATGGCCGAATGTTTCTGGACAACCGCCCATCATACCCACATGTGCTTTTTGAAGACCTTTGGGAGACATGGACATTACTTTGTGCAAAGGAGCATGTCATACTTAAACATGTTTGAGCCCCATAGTTCAAGCAAGGGTAAATTGTAATGCCACAACATATAAAAGAAATATAAAACTGTGTGCTTCCAAGTTTGATGTGGTGGTCAGGTGTCCATAAACATTTTGCCATTTTATTGTACATTATACTGCTTTTTAAACAATTGAAACTTTTAAGTAGTCTGGCTGAATAACTGAATTTTTGCATAAAAGGACCCCTTTAAGACACACTGCACCTGTAACCTATCCAATTAAAGGCCAAAGTAAAGTCCCCTTTGTTACACAACAAGTATACTCATATATACATAGGAATTGCATTTACAAAGCATATCAGTCAGTATACAAGTCTCATCATACTGTAGCACAGAGACAGCGCTGGCTAAAGGGGTAAAAATGACATAATGCTTGCTTCTAATCCGGGTTATGTCTTCTCTCTCTCTCTCTCTCTCTCTCTCTCTCTATCTCTCCCTCTCTCAAGCTACATACTCCTGAGATATCACGCCACAAGTCAACAGAAACCTCAACGCATTTCTTGTTATAGAACTGCACATTTCACCATGTATCACAGAGTTGTTTATTTATGGTGCATATACATGATATCACCCAAATGATCATGGGTTTCCTTTTAAGTCTCATCCCTTTCAAGGTTTCTTCCTCATTTTACCTCAGAAAAGTTCTTACCGCAACTCTATTGCTGGTTATACAGTAGATACACTGATACAGCTAAATGTGTATAATTGCTTTTATTTATCTATCTATTTATTTATTTATTTATTTTTTTGTTCCATTGTTAAAAGTGCTAAAAACTGAATTGAATCGAAGCATGTGCAAAAAGTCACCAAATCACTTGGACAATTCAGTTTTTTTCAACCTTAAACCTCTATATTTTATCAACTTCATCAAGTGTTTTTTAACCACAGTACTGAAAATATTGCAAGTCTTCTCTGTTTAAACACATAGCAACAAATCACATTAATCACATAAACCCAGCTTACTTCTCCAATATTGCGCCATGAAACATTTATGCAATGCTTATGCACGTATCACAAAAACTTTTAAAATAAATTGCTCGTGAAACTTCAGAACTGTGTATGCAATCCAGAAAATGTGAGAAACAAATTATTTTATTATTTTTTTACTTGTTTTTTTTTCAGTTCACTTTAAAAGCTTTATTAAACAAAGATCACAGAGCAGAAGTCACGCCAACATGTCTGACTGATTCACAAGGTTCACAAGGCAAAAAAACAAAACAAACTATTATTCTGTTTTAGTTGCAGAGCATTGCAACCTGAGTTAGATATACGCTTTTTCTGCAATCAATGAGCGCTCTGGTTTTACTGCCAGACCAACATGTGTAATTGGCCAACTACCTGCACGCATTTCCTGCCTGACTATTGCGCACAAGCCATAAAAGGGCAGGCTCAGGGTCTGCTTCTTGTGCAACCTCAAAGAGGATGTCATTTTTTTATAATCTGCTTTTCACCGACATTAAGCTTTCGTCTGGTTTCACCTGCAGTGGATGCAGATGGGCAAGTCGTCCTGCTCCTGAAACACACGCATGTCCTGCAGCATCTCCAGAATGGGGGGGATGGAGTCTGGTACACCGTGATCCGGCCAGTTCATATAGTGCAGCTGCTTCAGTGTACGAGACGACTGGAGGGAGAAGCAGGGTTGAAAATTTTGACACTCGTCATGCTTAATGCAAAACACTTAAAAAAGAAATTGTGCTTCAGCGGATCACACCACCACTACTCACATTATGAAAAGTAATCTTCAGCGTCCTTATCAAATAGTCTCCCTTGTTCTCTTCTGATTCCTGCACAAGATTAAACAGAACGTTAAAGCACAACTTAAAGTTTTCACCTTTATGCATGGTACACTTTAACGTGCAGTTGCACTTCCTACTATACAAAAACGTAATAGTTCCCTGTTCTATATTTTTTGCAGACGTTTAGACTTTATTAAGTACTTAGTATAGTATGTGTCTACTACATGTCAGCCGCATGATCAACATAAAATAAAGTTGTTCCTTCATCCTAATCGCTGTTGGGACTTTTATTTTTACTTTTAGTTTAAGGAACTGACCTCAAAAGCATTACAACTGGAGTTTTATCTAAGGTTTCGGGTTTCTGGGTTTTTTTTTTAGCGACCCAAAAGCTGGCGTTAGAGACTGACTAACTACATAAGGGCAGGGAGTTTTAATGCGTTTCATAATGCTAGGACAGGAAATGTGGTGTGAGTATGACAGGAAGTGTCACTTACACAGCATATAGTAAACGGTTCACACACAAATGCTTCCACCATAGATTCAGGCCAGTAGCGCTCACACTTTTTCTAAAAAACAAAACTCATTTTCAGACTTGATGGATGTAAAACTATAGGATTTACAAGTGTGTTACATTCAGAGGACAGAAAGAACCATTTATTTTATTTTAATAAGTGATGAAAAAGGATAAATTAGTATAAATTCTAGCACTAGCGTACCCTTCCCATTTCAAATTCCCTGCATGCCATGACGATGACCTGAGAAGAGAGAGAGAGAGAGAGAGATAGGGAGAGAGAGAGAGTTCTCAGGTTTTGAATGACAATTTTAGTATATTTTATCTTTTGCAAATTAGTGTGAATCAGTAAATGGGCGGCACATAAATTTGTATAAATAACAGAGTGCTCACATGCACGTTGTATTCCCAGATCATCCTCAAGAAGTCCAGAACTGTGTTTGGCAGTGGGCCTTGTGTGGCAATGTACTCCGTTGGCCCCCAAACTCCCTACAGTACGTCAGAAAAGATTGCAAAGCAGATAAATGATTTCATACTGAGTTTTATATCGCATTCCATTCCATCTGTTTTAACATTTGTCTGTATAACGTAAAGCTTAAAATCACCAACGACCTTTCGACATCATTAGTACTGTACGTGTCCCTTTGAGTGAATTTTGTACCGATTCAAATATCTGTGTATAGATCTTAACAGAAGCTAGTGTCATGAATCAGATTTACAGTAAATGTTGATCTGTAAGACCAGAACTTGTAATGAATATTTACAAAGTATTCCAAGCACAGTAACGGTGATGAGACTATTAGCTGCAGTGAAACAGTTGAATGGTGCAAACGTTTTAAAGGAGGCCGTATATCCGTGAAAGATGATCCTGGCCGAGGTGGCTCGGAGCCCACTGGAGTCGTTCCCATGAACATTCGGCGAGTGGAACTCCTGATCCTGAATAATTGAGGGATAAATTGTCGCCAACTTGCGAAAGAGAACTGTACACACATTTACTCACAAACACCACTCACACATTACAGGAACCCGGCTGGGAGTTATTGCCACATCCCCCGTACAGTCCTGAACTCACTCCAAGCCATTTCCACATGTTTGTGCCATTAAAGGAGTTCCTGGGAGGCGTTTCAGACATGAAGTAGGCAGTCTGAAAACCTGCTACCTTGATGGTATCCAAGCACAAGTGAAATGCTGGGATAAGTGCATTAGTGAAGTTACTCTTATAACTGTGTTGTGTTATTTATTCTGCACAATCAAACGTCCCGATTTTGACCTAAACGTCACTCAAAGAAGTCGTTCTTGTCTACATTTAAATTGGATTAAAATGGATTATTAATAACAAATATATCAACCTGTTAGCCTCTGAAACATGCCACCATAAGGAAGCAAAATTCAGGTTTCTGATTCACAGTGCATTTCATATTAGTTATTTTGTTGTTGGTTATGTCTCAATGTTTTGTCTTAAAAGAGAAAAGAGAACGGCAACAATACAGCCCACCTACCCGGATAAAATTGGCATTGATGTAGTCCGTGTCATTTTTAGAAGTGTTCAGTGAAAGCTTCACCCTGCTGTGGTCAACTGTAAAGAAACACAATCACACAACTCTCTTCAGCATGGTCAGGAGAGCAGATCGTAGATAATGATCGTACATTCACAAACACTGACAGTGACTCAGTAAATCAGTAAAAAACAACAACAACAAAAAAAGAATGTTTTACTTACATGGAACAATGTCCTTATATCTGTTCTTCTTCACATTCTCCTGCTTCTCAGCAGCCTTGGTGGAGTAGGTCTTGTCTGTGCGGTATTTGGTGGACTGCCTCTTCAGTTTCTGGTTGAGGAAAAATAATTACGTTTCATTTAGTAATGTTTAATGTAACGTAATCATTTTCTGTTGTTTGTTTTTTTATTAATATTTTACTTAATTCAATGATGTGTTTTTGATTGTACTGATGTACAATACATACCTTAGTAAAGTGTTTTACTTAGTCTAGTTCTCTTTTATTAAGCTCAGTTACATTTATTATAATACAGCATGCATGGTCTACTTTAAACAAGTTTTATTTAAGTTAACTTAGTTATGAGTAACTTAGCTTAGTAATGTTTTACTTATCTCAGTTACCTTGATCAAAGTCAGCATGCATGTTTTTATTAACCTTTGTTAAATTTTTCATAGCTTTGTTATGTTTTGTGTAGCTTAGTTGTATTTTGGTTAATTTAGTTATAAGCAGCTTGGCTTAAGTTCATTTCATTTTATGTATGCTTTAGATACACGCTTTATTTTCAACATGACTAATCTTGGTTATGGTACATAGTGCTGTGAAAAGGTATTTGCCATTTCCTGATTTTTTTTTTTGTGTGTCACATATGTGTCACACTTAAATGATTCATCAAATAGAATTTTATTGTACACAACAATAACCCAAGTAAATACAAAATGCGTTTTTTAAATAATGATTTCATTTATTAAGGAAAAAAAGCTGTCCAAGCATTCCTGGCCCTATGTGGAAAAGCAGTTGCCCCTAAACCTAATAATTGCTTGTGAAACCTTTGGTCTAAGGTTCTTTAATGAGCATCTGGATGAGTTGTCGATGTGCTGTTGGAGTAATTTTGGTAGACTGGCCACCTCTTTGAAAGTTCACCACTGTTCAAATTTTCTTGTTCAAGCCTTTCCAGACTGATAAATGCCAATTACTTTGTTTCAAATCTGTTCGTGAATTTCCTTTGATTGCAGCATGACATTTTTTAGCATGCTTTACTTTGTTAGACAGGTTCTATTTAAGTGATTTCTTGATTCAACAGGTCTTTCAGCAATCAGGCCTGGGTGTGGTAAGTGAAATTTAACCCAAAATTTCACAAAAAATGTGGCTAATCACAGCACATTCATGATTGAGCAAGGGGAAGAGTGGTTTAAACAGATTTTTTCCCCTAATAAATGGAATCATTCACTCTTACTCATCGTCTATACCGCTTTATCCTGTATTAAGTGTCGTGGGGGTTTGTAGCCTATCCCAGGAGACACAGGGCATGTGGCAAGGGTACATTCTGGACAGGATGCCAATCCATCGCAGTGTACACACACACACACACACACACACACACACACTCATTTACACAAACAACAGGCAATTTGGGAACGTCAATTAACCAAATCTGCAGGTCTTTGGAGTGTGGGAGGAAACCGGAGTAGGTGGAGGAAACCCACCAGGCACAGGGAAAACATGCAAACTTGCCATTTGTAATTACCCAGGTTATCTTTGTGCAATATTAAAATTTATTTGATAATCTGAATCATTTACAGTAAGTGTGACACAAACAGTATGCAAAAAAATATAAAAATCAGGGAGAAAACAGAAAATATGTTTACCCATATGTTTTATATAGCCTAGTTATGTTTGATGTAGCTTTACATAGTTTACTTGCAGTTTATGTAGCTTAGACATGCTTTATTTAGTTTTATTTATGTTTTACTTAATTTGGTCAAAAGCAACATGCATGTTTATTCAGTTTTTTTTGTGCTTTACCTAGTTTTATTATTATTTTATTTAGCTTTAACCATCAATGGCTTTATTAGCGTATTTGATCTTAGCTTAGATATGTTTTATGCATGTTTTGTTGTTTGTTTATTCATGCATTAGTTATATAAAATATATTTTATTCACCTTTTAAGATTTAAAACTACAGTATGTGCGAAGTTTCTTAGCTTTTTATATTTTACTTATCTTAAGTATGTGTTACTGCCTGATTGATGTTTTCCCCCTTCTTCAGTTACACACTGATCAAAACGAACATGCAAGTTTTTGCTCCACTTTGTTAGATTTAACTATACATGCATGTTACATTTAGTTATGCTTTACCTAACTATACGCTTGCTTTACTTAGCTTAGGTGTTTTTCTTAAATTAGTTCTTTCCTAAGCTCATTGATATTTTCCTTAGCTTGATACATTTTAGCTTAGCCATGCCCTCCACTACCCCAAGCCCTGCCACCACAAACTCCCACTAACACACATCTAAAACTTTATGATTAGATTATATGCTGTTGCTGTCAAATGCACAATATAGTATAAATATAGGCCTACTAAAATATAAAAAAGTGTCAATAATAAAAATTACCTAAAGTTGTTTTTAAGTAGTTTTTGTTAACTTTTTGAATATCTGTTTTACAATCTGCACCACTAGTGTTTTATGGTTGAGGTTTGAAAGTCAAGTATGTGAAACTGTGCGTGTTTTGCATGCTAAAGAGTAACTGTTTCCCCTTAGTTTGTTTGTCCCACAAGAGAAAGCCCATCGTAATTAGATAAATTTCCAACCACAACCTACGTCTAAGCAGTACACTAAGAGCAGTGCGCTAAAGCAGTACACTAAGAGCAGTGCGCTAAAGCAGTGCACAAGAGAAGCGTGCTTTTTACCAGCAATATAAATATAAGCAGCCAGCATTAAATATTTACAAATCTACTGAAAAATTTGATCCTTATTCATGAAATCAGATTTGCATTTAAAAAGCTTAACTTTTTTGTCTCTACCGAAACATGTTAAAGGCAGCAAAGCTTGTAAAAGATTTGTCATTGCAGAATAACTCAGTGTTACATTAAAACAGGTTTTGTAAGATGTCCATGAGACAGATCCAGTTTTGCTGACTTTTTACCTCATGGTTAAGGCAAGTAAATTCATTTGTGAACCATGACAGTGCATTTCAATCAGAAGAAAGTGTTCTTTCTAGGCAGCATTTTTAAGCAGGATTTATACGCTCCCGAGAAACGTACGTCTCCATCGGGAGGCAGATGCCTAATTTTGGCCGGACGTGATGGCAGCATGACAAGTATCGTTCTCAGCCAAAACCAATCCCATAATTCTGTTTGCTGGATGACATGCAATGCTGTACTGGAGGTCCTAAAATGTGATCAGGATGCACTAATACATCATAAAACTGTAGCAATAATGCAAAGTGCTGAAGGTGCTACTTTGGGAAGGAAAACGAATTTAAAATTACTACTGCTTTTAACCTGCTTGTAAAATTCTATTTAGACAGCGGTCACATTACATCTATATACCCATGCTTGATCCATGCTTGGCCTTCTACTGGAATCTAAAGGTCGGAATTTGCCTTTAATGTTAATAATAATTTAAATGTTAAAAATAATAAATTTACCAAATGATGCATTAACAAAAACATATCTGACAAATAAGGTAGAGAACAGCCTAAGCCTGATAAGCGCTAACACAGAACCGTAACCTCTGAGGCAACACTGACATTAAAGCAGTTGTTATTAACCAGGAAGTGATTTGTTGTTTTAGTTGTGAAATGACAAGAGGTTTGAAAGACTATTTGGGGAATACTAGAGATTAAGTGTGTCAGTATCTTATTCATTTTGAAATGCGGTTCTCCAAAACTTTTTCATTTATCGGTTGATTTAGATTATAGTTACAGACAACTGATATAATTCACACTAGTCCGCATAGAAGTGACAGCCAATATTATATTTATGGATTAAAGTAGGGTGTAAGACTATAGATATTTTAATAGCGATACAATAAGAAAAATATTAAACAATGAAAGGTACAAAAGGTCAAATTCATCAAGATCCTACACAAAGCTACGTGTGCCAGCTCAAGGGTAGACAAAGACAGCAAAATTCTAAATTTCTCCTGAATGAAGAAGTAAAACTGTCTGGCATTAACAAAAGACTTGATAAAATGCTTAGCCGAAGCAAAACGTTTAAAGGGTACAAACATTTAAAAGAAACGTTTAAAGAAGCGTGAATGAATGGAAGAGATGCATGTGTACAGTATGTGGGAACTGTACACACAATCATACGTTTACTTCGAATCAATGTTTTGGGTAAATATGCGCCATGCGGCTCTGTCCAATGGATGGGTTTTTTTTGAAGCAGGCTACGTCTGTGCAGTAATTCAGCCCTATAGAGCTCAGAGTTCTTAATGCACCACAGAAAAGGTGTGTTCGTTTTTGCTATCGCTCTTATCAGTTTGTTTGTGAGTTTGCTTCACTGTCAGTGCTCTTTATATGAAGAGCAACAAATTCCAAATGCAAATGGCAAACTTCTAAGTAACTTCTAAGTATGTAAGTTACCTAAACATTTAAGCTGACAATAGAAATTTGTATTTGTGCTGTGTAAGATACTTTTCATTAACTTTTTCAATGTTCAAATATTTATGGACCTGACTGTATTTCTGAAATTCTATTTGTTACTTAAGTTGTGGCAGATGATATATTTTATAATGAAAAATTGTATTGAATGAGAAAACAATTTGGCATCAAAGTGATTAAGTGGTTAGCATTGTCACGTCACACAGCCAAGGTTGGAGGCTTGAATCTTGCCTTTGGTCTGTGGGTGTAACTTGCATGTTCATGTCCTCGGTGGGTTTCCTCTGAGTACGGCCACAGTCCAATCACATGCGCTGTAGGCTGGGTGATGCGTAAACAAAATGCCCATTGTGTAGTGGGTGTTTAAGGGCATATGCTTGTGCTCTGTGATGTGCTGGCATACCATCCAGTGTGGACCCTAAGTGCCCTGAGATAGGCTCCAGGGTTCATGTGACCCTTCACAGGATAAGCAGTACGGGTAATGTATGTAGTCAGGATAAACGGATAGAAAAATTTTAAAAAGCGACATTTTCACTAATGGACCCCAATATGCAAACCATCAGCACCACCACATAACGTTAACACATTTACATTGATTATCAATTATATACCATCAGATCCCACAGAAAAGTCAATGCAGGTCATGAGATCAAGGAACCAAGACAGCAAAGCACCGCAGCCTGCCATGAACGGGGTCCAGCTGGGAAAAAAACCCAAGACCACTGACCTGGCCCCCAAGTTCCAACCAGGACAAACAAATCTGATACATTAAATTCCTCAACCCACAGCACCCAAAGGATTTGCTATCAACGTCCTGGTGCCAGACACAACATGCTTGTGCCGTGGCTGTCTAGGTGCTACAAGGGGAACCTACTGTACAAACTACCTAATTTTTTACACTACTTAGAAAAAAGCAACAACACATTTTATCACAGAATTCTCAGTTTCTACTAACAGATGCTATCTAATGCAGGATCTAATACATTTCCGGTTAATAGTGCCAAATCATGAATTCAAATCCAACAACAGTAAAAGAGAAACATGTCTGAGGCAAGCAGCAGATCATAGACCACACTAGCCACCTCTTATTCTGTCCTAGGCTGCTTCCTGAAAAGAGACAGAAGTATTGAATTCTGGTTAGTTCTTCTTAGAAAACACCAGTATTGCTGGGCCAAAATTCCCCCTAACGTTGTTGGTGATTGGACGGTAAATGGGACAACCAGTAAGTGTCAGAATGTGTTTTTTGAAGAGTGTTTTAACGACAGCTGTCTTAAAACACTGCTATTGCTAAGCTGAGAGAAAAGAAACCAAAGACACACTTTGTTGTCTGCTGGTAAACTCATACATGCAGCTCATGAACCATCTTCACAACGGTCCACACTTGTCTCTTAGGAAGTGAAATGGCGTGAATGTGTCATGTGATTTGTTTCTGTTCACTACATTGCAAGACATGTGTTTTTTTTTTTTCAAGACTGATTGTTTGTTCTTTGTGCTATTAAGAATACAAATACATGTTTTCAATGTTTAAATTTACCGCCTTTCTTTATAACCAACATAGTACAACTGACAATGCAAAAACAGGAACACTATATACTGTAGTCGAACACTAGATTGAAAAGGAGAATGAGCAACGAAAGATTATGACCACCTGCTCAATATTGAGTAGCCCCCGCTTTTGCAACCAAAAGAGTAATGCCTCTTATATTGGATTGGACTAGATGGGCTAGGCTTCGCTTCCCATGTGCATCAGGTCGTCGGTTCAAAAGTTTTAATTCTTTGCATCACTTGTGGTCCGTTCTGACCTCTGCCGACCAGTAAAATTCCACAACAACTGCAGTTTTGGAGTTGCTCTAACCCAGTCATCTAGCCATCACAATTTGGCCCTTGTTACACTAGCTACAGTTACAATATCTCATGCTAATGGCACCTTGAAGTGGGTGGAAACATTAGTTAGCAAGTGAACTCTCTGTCCCTGAAGTTGTGAAAAAAATGGGCAAACTTAATAGATTTTATTGACTCGTGAAAAAAGCCAGCTTGTCATGGCTAGACCATTGGGTAAGAACTTACACCAAATCTTCAGCTCTTGGAGATGTTTCCAGTCTGCAGTTGTGGTTCAAGTACTGAAAACCAGTGAACAGGCAACAAGATCATGGGCGGCCAAGGCTCACTGATGCATGTGGGTAATAAAGGCTAGGGTTAGGGTTAGGCTTACCCTCTGATCATACAGAAAGAATACCATAGAAAGGTGTCAGAACACATAGTGCGTCACTGTTTTGGTGGCAAAAACCACCAACTAAATATTAGGCGGGTGGTTAGAATGGTATGGCTGATCAGTGTATGAATACTGGTAAAAAATTAAACAACAAAATCAACGTTAAGTGTTTTAAATAAAACCACAAGCCACCAGAAGAGCTTACATCAGGTGGAGGGCATTGTCGAAATGGCGTGTTTGGTTGAGCTGAGATTCGGTTGTAAATACGTAGTATTATTATTGTGAGTGGTGAGGTCTTCCTGGAAGAGACCACATATATCTAAAGAGAAGTAAAGGTGATCAATCAAAAGAATGTTTAAGAGAAAAAGTAGACCCAAACCATGGAAAGAAAATGCAACCCACCATAATAAAGAAGCCGCCAGGTTTTCATTTTATTAGTTCTCTGAATGTATGTTGTGTCTTTTGTAACAAATTGCATTGTTTTTAAAAGTGTAAAATGTCTTTGGTATGGGGACATCCTTTTTAGAATAGGTTAAGGTTTCGAAAGGTCGGTGAACATACGTTTATGTATTCAAAAACGTACAGAAAAAGTGTTTCCCAGTTTCTGTGTTTATAGCCGTTACTATAGAAATAAAAACACATTCAAACAGTTCGCTGTATAGAATGGTATTTACAACCAAACCATCAGGAGTGTTGTTAAGGAAATTGATCAATACCTTTTGACCAATCATAATTTAGAAAAGCATTGCTGTGGTATGATAAAAGGAATTAATGAACAATGATGGCGAATACACAACAACTGAATGAATACATAGAGTTGGTTAACATACAGTTGATTTAAGTATAATGGTGGAAAGGGATGACTTGTTTCAAAGTTCTCTTTTTGAGACGGTTCACAGTCCCAGAAGAGGAAGTCTATATAAAGAGTGTTTAGCCGCACAATTAGTCACCAGCTGGCTAGTTTAACAGAATTCTCAATATGTTTTCCTTTGTGGACAGTTACATGAGACTGAAATAACACTGCCACAACGGCCACCCTACCACACCCCCACTCACTCATACAGATTTATGAATTTTACATGTCTAACTGTAATAAGTTAAACAACAATAACAAAAGTCTATCCTGCTAGACAAATATGGTCGTGAAGAAGTTAAAAATGGTATAAGAAATCTTTGACTGTGTTAGGTACATAACTTTTTCAGAAAGACCCATCTGTGTGATACGGTCATACCAAAAACTACCGTACCTTCAACCATACGATCAAGGCTTTAAAATGAACTTACCAGGAACTCAACAGCATAGACACTGTCTTCACAAGTCGATGTGGCCTCTTTGCTGGCAAACTGAGCCAGAAGCCTCCTCAGGAGCTGAGCTTGGAGTTCCATGGTGTGGCAGGTCCCCCGACAGTGCGCTTTGTCATGTCACATGTTCTTGAAAGCCCCAGTGGCTTGTACAATCTGTCTATCTCTGTCTCTCTATCTCTCTTAACTTTCCCCTTCTTTCACTGTATCTTACGTTTACTCTTTTTCTTTCTCTTTTACTCAGTCTGACTTGTCACTCCCTTCAGCTAAAAAGTTGCCCAAGTATTGAGGAACCCAAGTTCAGAAGCACTAGATGGGCTGTCGTCACGGAAGCATGTCAACAGGTTTCTGTGGTCAGAATAAAAATACCACCACTGTTCTCATCTCTGCCTGTCTCTTGCTAAGTTGTTCTCTTCTCTCACATTGCCTCACACACTAGTCGCTCTCTCTCTCTCTCTCTCTTTCTCTCTCTCTCTCTCTTTCACTATTTCTATTTCTCATTCTGTCCGATAGACACTCTGTCACTGGGTCCTAGAGCCGCCCCTGCACAGGAAGCATGCAGTGGGTGTGATTTTGTTTTTGTGTCTAAGACAGAGCGTGTAATAGAGAAAAGGAATCTTACACTGCTGCGGCACTCAGCAGGCAGCTGAAGTTGCATGGCCTGTTGGACGAGACTCAGGGTGCTCTGGGTGACATTCAGAATGTAACTGAAGCGGGAACATGTCGAAGTCTGACAGATGGCTGCAATAAATGTCATTGCTTTTCTTGCTATCATACGTCAAAATAGGGAATATGCATGTGCAATTTCAAATGGTTGGGTATATATGTTTGTGTACACAACAAAAAACTATTTCAGGTTTACCTAGCAGGCAGTTTGACTAGGCGTGAAGTGTCCTAGGGCTACCAAAATCCTTTTTTTTGGCTCCATCTAGGGGGTATTTTGTGAAATATCTTATAGACAGAATTTATTTGAATACATTTTGCTGGATGTGTGTTGGTGAAAAGAGATATGCTGCACATGAATCTGTTTATATGGGAAATTAAATACAAAACTTTATAAAATTCACTGGACAGTTTCATGCATTCACAATCTGTTGTTTCTATACAAGAATTTGGACCAGAATCAGATTGAAGTCTGGAATGTAACTGGACCATTCTAACACATTCATGTTCTTGATGATGAAACACTGCAGTGCAGTCTTGTCAAAATGCCAGCAGTCATGTTTTTTAAGGTGAACTTCTACCCTAGTTTCGAATATCTTGCAGACTGGAACTGAAAAAAAAAAAAAAACTTGTATGTGTCTTTACAAATCTTATCCACTATCATGACTGGTTTCCCAGCTCAAAGTAATGATGCTACCACCACCATGCTTTACACTAGAGATTATGTTCTCGGAGTGATAAGAAGTATTGGGTTTCTGCCAAAGATAATGCTTTGTGCTAAGGCCAGAAATATCTATTTTTGTCTCATCAGACAGCAAGGTCAAAAAGTCAAATGGGATTTTTTTCCAGTAATGACTGTTTTGTTATATTAGACTGTCAATTACATCATATAAAATTCTATTTTTGTCTCTGTACACAAGGGATTTAAAATGAAGCAATCAATATGTGATCAAAGTGTGGACTTGCAGCTTTAATTCGATAAGTTTAACAAAAATATTGCTTTAACCTTTGAAAAATAGCAACCATCCAGTTAAAACTGCATTCAAAATGTTTGTCCATTTTCACAGGTTCAAAAGTAACTGGTCAAACAACCTTAAATATTAGGAATTGTGATAGCAAGAAATCTGAAGCCAAAAGACCAAATGTTAAATTTCCCCTTTAAATTCCTTTAAAAAGCAGCTCAGTTGGATTGTGGTCAGGATTCACCCTAGACTAGGGCTCACTTTTTAGGCCCTTTGGGCTGCTCTTACGGTAGGTTTTGGTGTACTTGGATGTGCTGTCCTATCAATTTTGCAGCATTTGACTGAATCTGAATATACAGTCATGTTCAAAAGTAAGTAGCCCCTCTTTTAATTCTATGTGTTTTTCTGTAAAAACATAATAAAAAACATCTGACTGTAGAAGGTCTTAGTATTTGGCAAATGCAACCTCAGATAAACAACAACAACAAAAAAAAAAAACTTTTCTCACCATGCCATTATTTATTTGACAAAAATGTAGCCAAAAATAAAAATAAAAATGTGTGCAATACTAAGTATCCCCATGATTCAATAGCTTTTAAATCCTGCCTGGAACATGATCTTTCTTCTCCTTTACGTCTCCACAGTTTTCTATTTCCCTCATTGGTACAAGTTAAGCCTGTGACACTTCTGGGCAGGCTTTTTTTTTTAGAGTCTTTTTTAGCCAAATATAATCTGCCCTTTATATTGAGTGTTATCAAAAGTTTGCATCTTGAGGTAAACCCACACGCCTACAATCACGAAGGCATCTCTTGATTTTAGACTTTAAAATGATACACCACGTCATCTCCTCCAGCGTGTTCTTATTTGGCTAAATATTACAATATTTTTTTCTCAATTAAAACAGAATTCTGCCGGTATTCACTTTGGTTGTTTTTTTTTGTGCTCTTCCAGGCCTTGTGTTGTTGAGCTCACCAGTGCATTCCTTCTTTTTAAGAATGTACAAAATAGTTAACTGTTATATTTTTTTTAGCTTAATAATGGCATACTTTACTTTCAACATTTGGAACTAGTTTTCAGTTTTAATCTCCTTAATATGTCATGAAATAACTAAGGATCAACTAGCCATTAAACTATTTATCATTAGTTGTTCAATTACTTTTGAGTCTGCAAAATGTGTTAATGTGTGTAAACATATGAACCTGACAGATTAATAAGACAATTTATATATATATATATATATATATATATATATATATATATATATATGAGAAAAACTATTTGCCCCCTTCCTGATTTCTTATTCTTTTGCATGTTTGTCACACAAAATGTTTCTGATCATCAAACACATTTAACTATTAGTTAGTCTTTTACAGCGCTCTGGAGGAATTTTGGCCCACTCATCCTTGCAGAATTGTTGTAATTCAGCTTTATTTGAGGTTTTTCTAGCATAAACCGCCTTTTTAAGGTCATGCCACAACATCTCAATAGGATTCAGGTCAGGACTTTGACTAGGCCACTCCAAAGTCTTCATTTTGTTTTTCTTTAGCCATTCAGAGGTGGATTTGCTGGTGTGTTTTGGGTCATTGTCCTGCTGCAGCACCCAAGATCGCTTCAGCTTGAGTTGACGAACAGATGGCCGGACATTCTCCTTCAGGATTTTTTGGTAGACGGTAGAATTCATGGTTCCATCTATCACAGCAAGCCTTCCAGGTCCTGAAGCAGCAAAACAACCCCAGACCATCACACTACCACCAACATATTTTACTGTTGGTATGATGTTCTTTTTCTGAAATGCTGTGTTACTTTTTCGCCAGATGTAACGGAACACGCACCTTCCAAAAAGTTCAACTTTTGTCTCATCGGTCCACAAGGTATTTTCCCAAAAGTCTTGGCAATCATTGAAATGTTTTTTAGAAAAATTGTGACGAGCCTTAATGTTCTTTTTGCTAGTAAAAGTGGTTTGCGCCTTGGAAATCTGCCATGCAGGTCGTTTTTGCCCAGTCTCTTTCTTATGGTGGAGTCGTGAACACTGACCTTAATTGAGGCAAGTGAGGCCTGCAGTTCTTTAGATGTTGTCCTGGGGTCTTTTGTGGCCTCTCGGATGAGTTGTCTCTGCGCTCGTGGGGTAATTTTGGTCGGCCAGCCACTCCTGGGAAGGTTCACCACTGTTCCATGTTTTTGCCATTTGTGGATAATGGCTCTCACTGTGGTTCGCTGAAGTCACAAAGCTTTAGAAATGGCTTTAAAACCTTTACCAGACTGATAGATCTCAATTACTTTAGTTCTCATTTGTTCCTGAATTTCTTTGGATCTTGGTATGATGTCTAGCTTTTGAGGTGCTTTTGGTCTACTTCTCTGTGTCAGGTAGCTCCTATTTAAGTCATTTCTTGATTGAAACAGGTGTGGCAGTAATCAGGCCTGGGGGTGACTACAGAAATTTAACTCAGGTGTGATAAACCACAGTTAAGTTATTTTTTAACAGGGGGGCAATCACTTTTTCACACAGGGCCATGTAAATTGTTTTTTTTCTCCCTTAACAACGTAAACCTTCATTTAAAAACTGCACTTTGTGTTCAATTATGTTATCTTGACTAATAGTTTAATAGTTAACGGTTTTTGATGAGCAGGAACATTTAAGTGTGACAAACATGCAAAAGAATAAGAAATCAGGAAGGGGGCAAATAGTTTTTCACACCACTGTATGTGCACTCACCTAAAGTATTATTAAGAACACCATAATAATAAAGTGTTTGACCCCCTTTCGCCTTCAGAACTGCCTTAATTCTATGTGGCATTGATTCAACAAGGTGCTGAAAGCATTCTTTATAAATGTTGGCCCATACTGATAGGATAGCATCTTGCAGTTGATGGAGATTTGTGGGATGCACATCCAGGGCACGAAGCTTCCAAAGATGCTCTATTGGGTTGAGATCTGGTGACTGTGGGGGCCATTTTAGTACAGTGAACTTATTGATTCGAACTTTGTGATATGGTGCATTATCCTGCTGAAAGTAGCCATCAGAGGATGGGAACATGGTGGTCATAAAGGGATGGACATGGTCAGAAACAAAGCTCAGGTAGCCTGTGGCATTTAAACGATGCCCAATTGGCACTAAGGGGCCTAAAGTGTGCCAAGAAAACATCCACCACACCATTACACCACCACCAGCAGCCTGCACAGTGGTAACAAGGCATGATGGATCCATGTTCTCATTCAGTTTACGCCAAATTCTAACTCTACCATTCAAATGTCTCAACAGAAATCGAGACTCATCAGACCGGGCAACTGGATGTTATTTTTTCCTTTTCACACCATTCTTTGTAAACCCTAGAAATGGTTGTGCGTGGAAATCCCAGTAACTGAGCAGATTGTGAAATACTCCGACCGGCCCGTCTGGCACCAACAACCATGCTACGCTCAAAATTGCTTAAATCACCTTTCTTTTCCATTCTGACATTCAGTTTGGAGTTCAGGAGATTGTCTTGACCAGGACCACACCCCTAAATGCATTGAAGCAACTGCCTTGTGATTGGTTGATTAGATAATTGCATTAATAAAAAATTAAACAGGTATATTATATTATATTATATTATATTATATTATATTATATTACATTATATTAAATTATATTATATTATATTATACATACATTGTTGTTATTGTTATATATATATATTACACTTAACAAATAGCTCTCCCAAGAAGTGGAGAGACTTCTGTGCGTTTACAAAATCCATCAAGTACCAGGACTTATGAAGATCACACCTGCTGATGATCACTTAATTAAGGGTGGATGATCAACAGCATCTGGCTGCAACTTACCCTCTTAAACCAAACAAGGTGGGCGGTTTAGCTCGGGGTCCAGAGGTTGAGTGGCATGCAAGCGGCGTGATGTGTTGTGTAAAGCTGTTTTGCGACAATGACAATTGTTAAATTGAATTGAATAGAATTGTTGTGCACCTCAGTGACTTCAAAAGCTAGAAATGAAAAGGGTTGTTATTAAAACACCTCGTAAAAGTCAGTAGCAACGTTTCATTTTGCTTGAAGTCATTTGTGATGGTATTGGTTTCATTATCAATTATTTAGGTCTCGGTAGAACATTGTTACATTCCTAAACAGCCTGCTACTGAAACATCATTATGTCAATAACACGTCCTTTTTGCTTTGGTCAAAATGCACTGTAGAGTCAGTTTCATGTCCTTATGAATTTGTTTAAACTAGTAACGGCTCGACGTGGGGTCATTACGCTTGAAAAATTAACCAAATAGATACCGACTGCAATGACTTTAGAGCAGAGATTTTAAATTTGAAGACGTTGGGAGAGGTCGGTAGCAAATTTGGCTCAGTGGAATGAAAGCCTAAACCAGAAATGCGTTTCAATCAGCCTGCTGTGGTGGGTGTTACTTTCCCGGGTGTTCAGCCATGTTAAGTGTAATTCTAAATAACAAGGAATGAAAATCTTTAGTTTAAAGAGAACTGCGAATGGTTTAGGGAACAACTAAACAACAGATCTATACTCCATTAGAAAAGGGAATAAAGAATTTTCCCATAAGTCATTGCTACTCGTGAAAAAAGTTCTGAATTTTGGGTTTTCATTAGATGTACGAAATCTAATTAAATTTGAAATATATCAGTCTTTGTGTAAAGAATCTATATGATATATGAGTTTCACTTTTTTTAATTGAATTACTGAAATAAATCAACTTTTCAACAATATTTATATTTATTGAGATGCATCATATACAGTATATACACAAGGATATATTAAACAATAGGTATTAGGGCATAACTTTTTCCTTAGTTAAAATATGCATTTTTGATTATTTCTTTGTTGAAAAAAAGTGATTTTTGTTGTAAACAGAATGTTCATAAATATTTATTTTTTAATTAGGAAATGCCAACATATTGATTTCTGATTTTGTTTTACAAATCACATGTAATAACAAATTCCATGCAATTTCTGGATGTTTTTTTATGGTCAGGTATGTATGTAATTTTCTATTGGTTTGATCTGTGGAAAAAGCTGGTCATCTGCAAATGTGCGTGACAGAAAACGATGTTGTGTTACTTGTCTTGTTTACAGTGAAAAAGACCAGCTGAAACCTCATGTGGGCCTGCATTACATCCTGTTTCTGTGGACTGAGTACTTACAACACATTTAAACAATGAGGGTCCTAAACCTACTGCTTATATTTCAAGGTAAGTTGGTTTAAATTTTGGATGAAAAACATTTTTCTTGGGTGTGCTGAATTTTTATTTCGAAATATTATATATTTCGAATTTTATCTTTTGTTGTTAAAAGAAAAATGAAAGTCAGTGCACGGCAGCACCTTCATCCCCAATACTTCCTGTGTCCTTATTTTAAACATTTAATTTTTTATGCTTTAGCATCCAGTATTTTATGTTTCTTCATACTGTATAGCAGTTAGCTTTAGTCTGTCCATGTTATTTCCAACCATTTCGAACTGAATTTAAGAATACTTTATTTTTCCATATTTGTTAAACCATTTTTCTCTTTCATTGACCATTCATCCAATTTCTTTTTCCAGTTCATGCCCAGCTGCAGTGTGATAAAACCACCATCCACACCACAATTGGAAAGGAGATTAATGTTTTCTGCACTTACAGTTCAAAGCAGTTCTTATACAGTAAGAAGTACTGGTGCCTTGGGGAGTCCAGAAGCACCTGTGAGGTATTGATGGATACAGATGGATTCATAACACCACGTCTGAGGAAAAAAGCAAGAATATATGAAACAAGGTCCAAAACATTTTATATTCAAATGACAGGAGTCCAGCTGGAGGATACTGGAATCTACTGGGCAGCGATTGACAAAATATATGCTGATATCATGTTTATGGTAGAAGTCATAGTAACAGAAGGTAAGGATTTACCTGTACATATCACACACAACATAGTAAAATAGAAACATGGTAATATTACATGGCTACAGACTACAGAAAAAAAAAGACTATGACCACATTTTCCTGTGTTATCTCACAGGACCGTACATTACCCAATGTGGTCTGTAAAAATGCAATATATACCATATATATATATATATATATATATATATATATATATACGCTTTTACATAAAAAAAATACTATAAAAAGCAATTAACCAAAAGTCAATAATTGGTCTGACCCTGAGCTTAAAATACTTTTTTTAATGGAGCAAAGCCCAGAAGCTTTCAGATTTTTTTTTGGTGTGGTCTACTGATATTTTAATGTAAGATTTATTTATTTATTTTGCTGAAATATTAATGATTGGAAACCAGATATGTTTTTTTCACTGACTTAATAATAAGATCGTAAAATAAACAGGTATAAAAGTTTGTACAAAAAAGACTTTTGCACTGTACTGTATATTATTATATTTTCATATTTGTTGGAACTTTTTTTCTGATTAGAAAAATATAGGGCTATAAAAATAAAAGGGATTTGGGCATTTAATAAAGTACAAAATGTACAATTCACTAGTAACAATTAGATAGCTGGGATAATTCCAACTCAAAATCACCCCTAGCAAGTACTGTAAGTGATTCACATACATCATTAATTGTCACATACAGTACACAGCCACACACAGTGTGATATGCAGTGAAATGCTTATATGACCTAAATGTGATCTAAAAAAAAGGGTTTCTTCGCGAGAATGACTTGCACTAGCGAGTACATTTCAAATAGAGAAATAAGAATATGAAATAAAAATATTATACAAACATAAAAGAAACTTTAAGCTGATAAATTTATAATATGTGCAAGGTTGTTGAGCAAATAGAAATAAAATAGAAGCATATGAGGTGTTAAGTGTTTAAGTTAAAAAGCTAGTAGTTAGAAAGCAAGTTAATAACTACTTAAAGTTATCTTTCATTACTTTTATTACACCGTCATAATAGTCAGAGGTGAAAAGAGTAATAAAAAATTGTACTTAAGTAAAAGTACTGTTACTTTAGTAAAGTACAAGTAAAGTTACCGTTATAATAATCGACTCAAGTAAAAGTAAAAAGTAGCTCATTAAAAATTTACTCAGAGTAAAAGTTACTGAGTTACTGAGGGGTGGGATGGGGGATGGAACACCCTTTGTTGTGCTTTAAAGTACAATCAAAGTGGTCGCTTAAATATGGCCAGGGGTTAGCTTCATTTGTTAGCATTTCACTTTCAGCTGTGTCTGCATCACTGTCATCTGTTTTGTCCGTCTCCATCGTTCTTGTGAATTTAGCGTGTTTATTCCCCACGCCCATCAATCAATTAGTGCAGTGGTTTCCAGGGTGCAACTTTTTTCCCTTCCCCGTTGTATTATTTGTATTATTTTTCATTTTCATTCATTAATTTTTTTACTCAGTAGTGAATATGATTTAAAATGTAGTGAAGTACAATACTTTAAACAAAACATAATTGAGTAAAACTGAAATTACAGATTTTAAAAACTACTTTAAAAAGTAGAAGTACACAAAAAAATCTACTTAATTACAGTAATGCGAGTAAATGTAATTCATTACTTTCCACCTCTGATAATAGTTTTCATTTTCTGAAGATGTGCCCATTATTTTTAATTCTTAACACATAAAAGAGTCTCAGCTTCTTCACTATTTATCGGAAAGTTTTTTTTTTTTAAAGTCACAGAGACTTGAATGTGTACATATGAACTGTGCACAAAAATATGGGATGAACAGCATTACATGATAATTTTCAAATGTTCAGAAGGAGCACCATCGCTTTACATGGAGACATAAAAGTGTCGTTCAGGTGCGCTCGGGGTGCGCTACACCTATGTATGTGAGAATGTGCATGTGGGAACGATTTATCAATTTGACTTCAAAATAAAACCGTTTAGAGCTGACTCGTCAGAAACAGGCTGAAGCTTAATTATTTTGTTTGCGTCTTCTACAGACAATTGTTATAAATATAAGAGAGTGGGAATTTGGAACAATGCCTTAAAAGCGTAGGAAGATGAGTGACTACGTGAGCGTCACGCTTAATGAGTGAGAATTGGTGCTGTAGCTCTGATGGCACTTTGTCATACTTTATATTTTCAAACAGGAAGTGGTGCTGCAGTATACTCTAAAACAACTGTTAGAGGATATTGGCAAGCAGACCTGTCTCTTCTTTTTTACCAACTGGCTCCTCACTGACTGCACACTGTTTCTGTTAAATCACATGGCTACGGTGCAACGGAACTACACAACAGTGATTGACATGAGCATGAGTTGTACACGAGTGATTTACATGAGCCACAGAAGGGGGTGCAAGCTTGGGGGTTAAATTTTTTACTTGATCTGACAACAATACAGTAGATATGCCCAGGGTAAGCATTAATGTTATGTAAATGTAACAGAATACATTTGCACTTTACAAAGCAGATTTCTGACTTTGCTTTGTGGGGAAAAAAACAAGAGGAAAAAGTACATCTTCATTTATTAAAATAACCTGATGAAACAGCATAAACAAAATTCTCAGCTCATCACTGTGAGCAAACGCAAGTTAGTTGACGGATAAAATGACCACAGACAATCCTGAGTTCTCGGGCAGACCAGGGATGTTCATGGTCCTTGGGCTTGAACTGCTGTTACAGCATTGTTAAAAAACATTACACAAATCTGTCGCTGCTCCAAGCAGACTATAGCACAAATCAACAGCCACCATAATATCACGATAACATGGTGTTAGCAGACAATCTATGATTTTACTTAGAGACTGTAATCCATTCATTTTAAAGTGTCTGAATACCATTTTTCTATTTCTCCTTCTGGATCTTTTTTAAGTAGTAATATTGTTATTATTGCTATTAAAAATCCATTACATTTTTATTCCAAATGTGAGGTTAAGTATGTTCAACTAGTAGGCATTTTAGAAGATTCTTGCTGTTATACAACTTGTTTTGGAGCTGCTGTTGTAAGATCATAGTTCAGTTTAACAGTCTGTCTGTGTGGGCAGTAGTTGGTTCCAGTGGTTTTCATTTCATAGATTAAGCAAATGCAAAAGCTCAGTTGGCGGTGAGGTTGACCTATTTGCTTTTCTTTTTTTTCTGCCCAACTGGTTACGTGTACAGATGTCGCTATTAAAAACACTCGTTTTAAGAAAAGGGATCCCGCGACTTGCCGCAAGAAGTCAAAATGCCCTTCATTACCTGCAGGGGGCAGTCGTGTTTTAGTCTGAAGTATTGTGTGTCTACTGAAGCCGAAAATGTATTATCTCTCTTAGGCGGCCTTCGACAGCAAGCGACGGAGCTCATAAACGCATCAAGTTTAAACTGTAAATACTGATATGTATTTATTCTTTATTTTCTTTATTCTTTATTTTTATTATTCCTATTATTATTGTAACGCACCCGTGCATGTGCAAAAAGACGAAGTACAACTAATAATACAAAAATGTATGATATGTTAGCCTAAAACAATATTGTTTTTTGTGTTTATGCACTTAACAAATATACACTAAACAATAAACACTGCCTGTGAAAAGTGAAAGTGATTTGCGCGTGCAGCTTTTTGATCAAAAGGCTGATAAACGCGTGCGCAGATAGGAGCAGATTTATCGATAAAACTACAGACATAAAATGCAACAAACACAAAAATATATGCTACTCGCTGAATACATCGCGACAGCACGCAGAATCCCCGGGCTTTGACTGCACTTCCTCCAATCATGAGTAGTAGTAAAAATGCTGGGTTTCTGTAAACACATCGTTGGGTTGTTTATGCTGGGTCAAAATTCTGTGTTATTTCGGGTACTTTAATCACACTGTTGGGTTGCTTTAGCTATGAATACTAAAAGTGCTGCATGATTAAACTCAATGCAAAAAACGAAAAAAGAAATGTCTACGTTTTCTCCCTTTTGTTCCGGTGTTTATGCATAAACCCATGGGTGAACACGATGATTTAAGAATTTAATTAAACAGGAATATATATAAGTGGCATTTTAATTCAAATCCAACATTTTAATGGTCAGTGATTGCTGCATGGGCGTCAACTCGCACGTTCTGTGATATTCCATTGTCATTCATACTGCTGTAGTTTCAGAGCCCTATACTAAAGCATTTTCTAGATAGTAAGTAAGTAAGTAAGTAAGCAAATAAAAGAGAAATGAATAAATAGCTTTAAATGGTACTTCAGCGTAGTAAAAGTACCCTAGCATGAGTTTATATATAGTGAAAATATTATGTATAAAGAAAATATAATTTATATATTTGTGTTTAATTAAATTCTTAACATTTTAATGGTTAGTGATTGTTGCAGACATTCACACTATTTTCGAGTCCAAACTTGGCTTGTACAGGCTACTTTACACTAATCAGCAGTCGACGCCCCGCCGTAACCAGCAGATCAAAGGAGCAGTTATCGGCTATGAAACGTAGCTTCTGAGTTTGGAGGCCAGGGTTGGTTGGTTGGAAGCATGTATGACCACCCCCCCAGAGAAAAACAACAAACACAAATATATAGGCTACTCGATAAATAAACGCTGGCTTTACCAACATGCCAGCGCGCTCCAATGTGAGCCGATTTATTAGTCATAATTAGAGAATATACGCATAAAAAGATTAATAACATAGAGAAAGCAGAATACGACTGTCCATACAGTAAATAAAAAGAAAAGTATCAAATCCAACTATTAGGTCTGATTCTATTGCTACCATTTTTGTTTATTTGTTTTTTATCTATTTTAGGCAGAGACGTCCGCTCTCTTCTTAATTCATCCTAATGTATCTTAATTAATGTATTGTTTATATTTAACATCATTCAGCCGTTTAAGTAATATGAAAAATAACGTTCCTAACAGCCCACTATTGTTTTCTGTTCAAATTTAAAGATGCCCGCGTTTGTGTGCAAGAAGACGAATACAAAGAGTACAAAATTGTATCTTCTTCTTTGTCTTTCGGCTGTTCCCTTTCAGGGGTCGCCACAGCGAATCATCTACCCCCACTCAACCCTATACTCTGCTTCCTCTTCTCTCACTCCAACTAACTTCATGTTCTCTCTTACTGCATCCATAAATCTCCTCTTTGGTCTTCCTCTAGACCTCCTGCCTGGCAGTTCAAACCTCAGCATCCTTCTACTGTTATATTCGCCATCTCTCTTCTAAAGATGTCCAAACCACCTCAATCTGGCCTCTCTGACTTTATCTCCAAAACATCTAACGTGGGTTGTCCCTCTGATGAACTCATTCTTGATCCTATCCATCCTTGTCACTCCCAAAGAGAACCTCAACATCTTCAGCTCTTCTACCTTTCAACCTGCCTGTACCCGTCTCTTCACCTCCTTTCCACACTCTCCGTTACTCTGGACCGTTGACCCTAAGTACTTAAAGTCCTGCACCTTCTTTACCTCTGCTCCATGTATCCTCACCGTTCCTCTTGGGTTCCTCTCATTTACACACATGTATTCTGTCTTACTGCGGCTAACCTTTATTCCTCTGCTTTCCAGAGCATACGTCCATCTCTCCAAATTTTCTTCCACCTGTTCCCTGCTCTCGCTACAAAGCACAATGTCATCTGTAAACAGAATACAAAATTGTATAATCCTTAATAAAGTTGCCTAGTACAATATTGTTTCCAATGCTGAAGCAAACATGATTTTGTATTTTATTCATGAGGTGTGAAGTTATCAAACTGGTTTCGCTGATGGGGGAATTCACAGAAATGGGGGTTTAAAACGATTTACAGTAACAAGACCGAGCAGACATCTCTGCCTAAAATGTATTTCACCAGCAAAACATAAAAATATTCTATATTTAATAAAACTATTGAAACAAAATTGTGTATTTTTCTTATTTAATATCGCTTCCGGAACTTTGTTCTTCAAACGTTGTACGTACATGGAAAACAGTGAAACTTAAGCACAAACAGAAACATTAACACTTTTACCGTGTTCAAATAAATAAAGAGTTACTGCATTATGTTTCAAGACATCCTTAATTTACATTTTTCTCCTAATTATATTGTTACAGGGTGTTGATGATGTGTTGGTGATGGTGTCTCCGTTTGGAGATAGCATGGGATTATTAATTAAAAAACTTAAATTAATTAAGAAACGGCCCGTTCTGAACAGTTTATGCACGGCTCTGCCCCTCGCGCGAGCCGCATCGTTACATACATATCCACAAATACTTTAACAACATACACTTATCATGGATTGCATTTTATATACATGTCACATATAAGACACGCACACAAACACATACTGTATACACATAAAAACATATTCAGTAAATTTGTGAATTACACTCAAAGTAATTACGAAGTCTGATTTGATTGGTACCATTTACAGTTTTTTACCGACGCTAGGACACATTTCTCAATACTAAGGTCACTTTTTGCAAAACTCTTTACACAGTGAGCACAACAGAAGTCTATGTGGGCTAAACTGAGGATCAATTATTATTGTTTTGGCACAAATTGCATTCAATGACTACATCTCTTAAATTTCAGGAATTCTTTTCTCACTCAGACACAACAACTGCCAAAAATCTTTGTACGTACAGGACATTTTGCACGTCCTAACATACTGTTTTCAAAACTGTTAAACTTATGTTCAAAACAATAACATAATGCAAAACTGAATTAGAACAAGAATAAGCAAAATTCAACGGCAATATTTTATTTAAACATATTTTAATTCTAAAAATGCAGTTACCTGTAAACCAGCCACCGCTAATTCTCATTGTAGATGAACATCTACACAGGTGTTACTCTTTTAATTTCATTACAAACGGAAACAACTGCTGAATAGGTTTGGATTGTGATGTAAACATGGACCCAGCCAGAAATAGAGAAGTGGCTGGAAGGGGGCGAGGAATACGTATGCATGGTGGAGGAAGAATAAGAGGAAGATCAAGAGCTGTAGTCTCAGATGAGACCAGAGCTACTGTAATTGATTATGTAGTAAATCATGGTCTCCCAATGAGAGAGGCTGGTCAGAGAGTGCAGCCAAATCTGCAACGCTCTACAGTGGCATATGTTGTTAGAGTTTTCCGGCAAACCAACAGGTAACTTGTATTCTGCATGGGGCATTTGACTCAGTTGCACTATCAGAAGTAAAAAAAAACTTTTGTGTAATTGTTTTTGCATTTCTGCTTAGGACTCAACGGTTACCTTACACAGGGGGAAGGGAAAGAATTTTGGAATTACTTAGTGCAAAAAAAATTAAAATAAACAAACAACATAAAATATTGACCGATTCTGCATAATGTCTGATTCATTCCAGTAACATATATTGCAATTATAACAGAGATGTGTCCTTATTTTACACAAGAAAACACTGTGTAATGCTACATGTTGTTAGTGTTTTTTAGGTCATTGTTTTGTGGGTGTGTTTGTCGGCTGTCGACCTTTGCTAGTGTTCGGGAAGAATGAGTTAATTTGAGACCTGAATAAAGTGTTGCTGGTGCATTTTGAATGTGAAATGAACTGCTTTGCCAAGCTGAAAGTCAGTTAGGAGAATTGTGTGAAGAGTTTTGAAAAAGTGACCTAAGTATTGAGAAATGTGACCTAGCGTCTGTAAAAAACTGTAACATTTTTATTTCTATTTATTCTATGTTTTGCTGGTGAAATACATTTTAGGCGAGACGTCTGCTCGGTCTTCTGCCAATTCGCAGGACATTCGCATAGTTAACACTATCAGATAGCCTACTATCAGGAAATTAAATTAATTTCAATACCATTTACACCAATACCATTTATTGCCATGTCTTTCATTGTTTTGTCCCTGTTAAGACATTACAAAAAATATATAAGAAACTTTTAAAGCACGAAATTTGGGCATCTCATTTCATCATTATGAAAATAATATACACACATATACACACATTCATTATGAAATATCTGTTGTAAAACAAAATAAAATTCATGTTTGCTTCAGCATTGGAAACAATATTGTTTTAGGTTAACTAATTATAGACAATTCATCATTGTACTTGGTCCGGCTTTTGGATAAAGTCCTTCCATGTGCCATCTGGCGGATATTCAGTGAAGCACAAAACATTTATTTAAATTCCCGAATGTTGCTTGCGGAAAGTCGGATATTCAGAGCTGGCTCTCTTTCTGAGTCACATCCAAACTATTGACAATATACTAAAATAGGCTTATAATAGTTTATCATGGCACTGGTGCACTACTGATCAGAATCTACTGCACTAAAAAAATATAAGTTTAGTGTAAAAATATTAAATAATATCTCTTAATTTTGGTGATTATGGCTTACAGCTAATGAAAACCCAAAATTCAGTATTTAAGAAAATTAGAAGATTGTAAAAAAAATATTTAAATCACTCTAATCAGCTAATTAACTTAAAACTCAAAAGGTTTTTGAGCCTTTAAATTGTTTCTCACTCTGGTTCAGTACTATCCAAGCACATTAATGGAAAGTTGAATGGAGGGGAAAAATGGTAGAAAAAGGTGCACAAGCAACAGGGATAACTGCAGCCTTGTAAATATTATGAAACGAAGCCCATTTGAAAATTTGGGGGAGATTCACAAGAAGTGGACTGCAGCTGGAGTCAGTGCTTCAAGAGCCACCACACACAGACGGATCCAGAACATGGGCTACAACTGTTGCATTCCTTGTTTTAAGAGCACGAGTGACTCACGTTGCTGCCAGCAAAGTCTCAAAAATACACACACACACACAAATCCAGGGCGATTCACACACGAAAGATGATTTTCACATTCACAGTCCATAATGCATTTGTTACTTTTAAACATGCAAAAAGTTTGTACACAGTTGTACATCTGTGAATTGTGTTTTGCAGCCTGTGTGACCTTTTTTGGCCAAGCAGTGTTTTAGGGCTTAGGGCATGAGGCAGGGTACAGGCTGGACAGGGTGCCAATCCATCACAGAGCACACACACACATACATACTCATATTAGTGTAACCTGCATATCTTTGGACTGTGGGAGGAAACCCACCAAGCACGGGGAGAACATGCAAACTCCATACATACAGAGACAGGAATCGAGCCTGGCCGGGAATTGAACCAGGGCCCTTGAGGTGTAAGGCAACAGTGCTAACCACTAAATCACTGTATGCTGTATGGTAAAAGCTATCCTTTAAAAATTTTGATTGCTGGACTGAAAATATTTATTTATAGCTTTTGCAATTCAGGATCCCCTTTCCTCCATGCCCTGTCCAGGTTAGCCTTACAAAGACATACTTTACTCGAGTGTATCAGTGCACCATTAAATTCTAAATCTAACTTTTTTAGTAACTGTTTGAAATTGTGCTAAATTCCAGAGGCTGTAAGCAGACCACGAGTTTGGTTGGATGGCTCGTCTGTGGTGACGTGCCAGGGACAGCCGGTTCTCCTGCGCTGCCGGACTGAGACAGGCACCAATGTAAAGTACAGCTGGTCCAGAAAGGCAGAACCTCAAGATGTTCTTTTACAGAGCTCGAATGATCTTCAGTTTAGCTGTGCTTTTCTCACAGAGGATGCTCAGTACATCTGTTCAGCTCAGAACGCTGTGAGCAGAGAAGAGAGTAAATCCGTTTCCCTTCACCTTTTACAGGCTGGAGAGGAGAACTGCATTTATTCACTCATGTCTGATGGTCAGTCATGTACATAACTACTTATGAGCTTTTAAACATAAACAAGTTCAAAAAATTAAATTTTTCAAGATTTCTAATATAACTCACTTATATTCTAGTGCATTTTTGTAAAGTATTAATCTGTCATTGTATCTCAGAGCTTGAAACTTATGACTGCAAGACAACAACAGCATTACCAGTGATAACGACCTTCACCACTGTGGAAGTTGCAACCTCAGAGTTCGCCATGCGGACCAGTTCAGATGAAAATCAGTCAATATGTAGCAATCAAACCCAGAACTGTAATGGAAACATCTTTATCAGGTTTGAACATGATTATACAATTAAACATTTTGTTGTGTAGCAGACATGAAAGCTAAAAATATCTGTAGATGTTTCATAAATGCGGAATAATTTTAGAAATGTTGTTTAAATGTTTGTATTTTCAGATCATGGTCAGGAATGCCTCTGTGGTATCACATTGTACGCTGGCTTCTCTTCATTGCTTTGGTCATCACCTTTGCATTTATGTGTTCATGCATACAGACCAGCAGAAGGGGTGGCAAACAAATTTGATAAATGAAAGAGTTTTCACGAATGAAGTTCAAATTTAATTTTTTTACATTTACGTCTGGTCTACCTCTCTACTGCACAGTGTAACTGTACGACAAAATACTATTTATATTTGTGCTTTAAAAAAAAAGACTGATTCTTTAAATCTCCCACAGTCCTATTGTTTTGGGCCACCATGGCAAATATCTTGTATTTAGTAATAAACTGTATTGCTTTTGCCAAACGTGTTTTAATTTTAGTATAAAAGTAGCAAGTCAAACAGGAACTTTTGTTTGTGCAGAATAACAGAATACAGTTACAGTATGAGAGTAAAAACTACCTTACTTTCTATATATAATCCCTTGCTACACTTATACATTAATGTTCAGAGTTCCACTAGTGCCCTTTAATGTCCCATGTGGAAACAGTGTTTAATGGCCCAACTAAGTTCCTGTAATGTGGAAATGTCAGTACTATTCCCACAGAATGATGCATCACTTCCGCAAACAAGTTATGTCAGTATTTTAAGGATCAGGAGTTCCACTTGCTGAATGTTTACAGGAATGACTACAGTGGGCTCCAAGCCACCTCGGCCCGGTTTCTAACTGCAGCTAAGAGACTCATCACCGGACTGTGCTTGAAATCTTCTGTTAATGTCAATCCTTGTTTGACTTGAACACCTGTCATAAGATCGGACAAAAAGTTTTGTGCTATATTACTTAATGTTATATTTCTTTAAAACTGACATTGTTTAGATGTTAATTTTGGAAATGGAATGAACACTGTGAGGTAAAGTATCCACATCACCCAATGTAGTAACTAAAGTTTCATAAAGAATACACACATAATTGCACTTTTATTTAATGCAGTGATCATAATGCCCTTAAGTTCCATGTAGACGGTATACATCAGGTAGTAAGGATGATTTCTACAGTATATTTTACTGTAGGTAGTACTTAGAATAAGTTGCAGGAATGGCTTTAGGTACACAGCCCAAAGGCCAGGACTGTCATGCTTAAGGTTTTCTGGCATATTAAATAAATTATGAATCTGGGTTAATATGAAAATTACCTTGTGGACTGTTAATGAACTGAAAGGTTCAAAATACATGTTACTTTTTATTTCACTAGGGGGCACAACAGAGCAATGAAATCTTCACTAAGTTCAAGTTCAAGTTTCTTTATTTGTACCAAAGGTAAAATTGATTTGCAGTCAAAAGTCCTCATTCACAACACATACAGTACAAAACAAATCACACATAGTAAAACAAACATCAAGTACCATAAACTTTGAACATAAGTGCCCAAAACACAATTCGTTAGTGTCCAATTCTTCCTTAAATATCCATTTATACCTTATTTAACTGTCTAATCACTGCTGGAATGAAACTATTTTTATATCATTTAGTTCTACAACTTGACGAAAGCAGATGAAAAGTCAACAAATAAAAGTATGACATGAGATAAAATATAAAAATGTTGTATAGGGGAAAAATATATAAATTAAAGATTTTTTTCATATACAACATGTATATTTTTATATTGCTTATTTCATAATAAATATCGTTTTCTGTAATTTTACCACAAACAATATTTATTTAGTGTAATTTGTGATAAATAATTTGTTATTTGTACATTGACAAACCCCTGCAAAATAAATGTGCCATAAAATAATTATTTTTGGGGATTTGTATTAATCGTCTCGACGGCTGTCATGTGCCTAGGGTTTATTATAATAGTAATAATATATTTAATAATAATAAACCTTTGACTGTCTTAATATAATATTTGATAGAGATTATGTGTGTGTGGGGGGGGGGCAATCCGTGGCAGGGGGGCATTTTAGCGCATAACACCTGTTTGTGTCCGCTGTAAAGTTATATATATAGTATATTCGCATCTCCGAATTCAATAGCTGCGTAAATAAACCCGCGAATAAGATACCCAGATATATTTCCTCTGTACATTGTCTACACGGCGTAAGGTTCAAGCGCGCTTCCGGGTTCGCGGAGGATTTCCGACGTCGTCACCCTGACCCTCGTCACGCCACAGCCTACTCCTCGAAATATTCGGTACTCACACGGCGCACCAATTCACACACACAAACATACCGCCCGTGCTGCTGCGCGCTGACTTTTTCAGGCACACACACACACACACACTACGCTGCCTCAGCCATCATATATTTAACCCCTAGCTCCAAATAAAGTTCCTTGAAGTAAGTCTGTGTCTGCTATTGGGTATGGCAGACCCAGCAGACACTCCGGCCGGGCTTTAGCACCAAGTCCCAGCTGCGGGCTAGTAACCGATCCGAGGCCAGGCTTCGCCAGACTGTTGCCCAACAAGGTGCCCTCATTACCTTTCAACAGCAAAGCCTCCAACAGAGTCTGTCTCAGCTGTCAAATCAGTTCCGGCAGGCATTCTCCGTCCTCCCATCCACGCTCACACCTCCAGCTCGGCACGAGCCTCGCTTACCCAATCCTCAACCCTACAATGGAGACCCTGGCACCTGTCGGTCATTTTTGTCACAGTGTTCCTTGCTGCTTGAACTCCAGCCCTCTGCCTTTCCTACTGAGCGATCCAAGATGGGGTACATCATCACCCTCCTTACGGGGAGAGCCCGTGAGTGGGGAACGGCCGTCTGGGACGCTGGCGATCCCTGCTGCATCACCTTCAGCAGTTTCACTGAGGAAATGAAGAGAGTATTCGATTGCCCTCACGTAGGAAGGGAGGCCGCCAGACAGCTACTGAAGCTTCGTCAGGGCTCCCGATCTGCTTATGACTACGCCATTGATTTCCAGACCCTGGCGGCCGCCGCTCAGTGGGACTCTCATGCGCTTTATGACACCTTCCTGAATGGGCTTTCTGAGACGGTCAAGGAGCAACTGACTTTCCAGCAGCTTCCTGAAAAATTTAATGACCTGATGGACCTCGCAGGCCGGGTGGATTCACGACTCAGACAGAGGCACCGCCCCCCTTCCCAGCTCCGGCTCAGGGCATTCACCTCTCCCATGCCAGTCGCCGTCCCTGCCGATCCCATGCAGGTTGGGCGAACCCGGATTTCGCTAGAGGAGCGACAGCGGCGGATCCAGGCAGGGGCGTGCCTCTATTGTGGCCAGGTCGGACACCTACGTCTGCAGTTCCGTTAAAAGCCAGGCCCCCCCAGTGAATCTAGGCATACTGAAGGGGCACACCCAAGAGCAGTTGCCTAGAGGCCATCCAGTTCTTCCTGTCACCCTCTCCCTAGACAACCAGCCCTACATAGCTCATGCCCTCATCGACTCCGGCTCTGATCAGAATATTATCTGCGCCACGAAGGTCAGGGAACTACATATCCCCACTCTTCCTCTGAAGGCGCCACTGTCCGTTCATGCCCTCGATGGAACAGTACTCCGTCCGATTACCCGTCGCACCGTGCCGGTTAACCTAAGGGCCTCCGGGAACCACTCTAAAGAGATTTCACTCCTGGTCATGGATAAGGCTCAGTGCCAGCTGGTGCTTGAATGTCCTTGGCTGGTTCGCCACAACCCTCACTTAGACTGGAGAAACAATACAATCCTCGAATGGAATCCTCTCTGCCTGGCCTCTTGCCTGAAATCTGCTCTCTGTCCCACCGGAGCCCCAAGCGCCCCAGAGGAGATCCCTGAACTCTCAAAGGTTCCACCTGATTATGTCAACCTTAAGACCGTCTTCAGCAGGTCCCGTGCTGTCTCTCTTCCCCCTCATCGTCCCTACGACTGCGCCATTGACCTCCTGCCTGGCACAGCCCCACCTCGGGGTCGCCTCTTCTCACTTTCACAGAATGAGAGGAACTCCATGGACCAATACATTTCTGAGGCCTTAGCCGCTGGCATCATCAGACCATCCTCATCACCTGCTGGCGCCGGGTTTTTCTTTGTGGCCAAGAAAGATGGGACTCTACGCCCCTGTATTGATTACAGGGGACTAAATAATATCACCGTCAAGAACCGGTATCCTCTGCCCTTGATGTCCACCGCTTTTGACCTCCTGGGGGCCCGCCTCTTCACGAAACTGGACCTGCGCAGCGCTTACCATCTGGTCAGAATTAGAGAGGGGGACGAGTGGAAGACCGCCTTCAACACACCGTCGGGGCATTATGAATACGCCCCAGCAGTATTCCAAGCCCTAGTTAATGATGTCCTTCTCATCTCCCTGACTTCAGCCAAGACCCCGTTCATCTGGTCGGAGCAAGCGGCCAGGGCCTTCCTAGATTTAAAGAGGTGATTACCTCAGCCCCAGTTCTACTTCAGCTGGACCCTTCTCTTTAGTTCGTGGTCGAAGTGGACGCCTCCGACTTAGGCGCCGGGGCGGTCCTATCACAGCGGTCGCCCAAAGATAACAAACTGCATCCGTGTTGTTTTTTCTCCCACCAGCTTTCTCCTACGGAGAGAAACTACGGTATTGGCGATCGGGAACTACTAGCGGTCAAACTCGCCCTGGAGGAGTGGAGGCATTGGCTCGAGGGCACCGAAATCCCCTTCCTGGTCTGGACGGACCATAAGAACTTGGAATATCTCCGGACAGCCAAATGCCTAAACTCCCGTCAAGCTAGGTGGTCCATGTTCTTCTCTTCAACTTCTCCTTGTCTTATCGCCCGGGGTCTAAGAACACGAAACCAGATGCCCTCTCTCGTCAGTTCTGTCCAGCCCATGAGCAGATGCCTGAAGCCACCATCTTACCCCCTCAATACCTTGTGGGTGCCGCACTACTAGACATCGAATCGCGGGTCAGGAATGCACTCCATCAGCAGCCTGGCCCATCAGAGACACCACAGGGCAGACTTTTCATTCCCGCAGAAGTACAGCCCCACGTTCTGGAATGGGGACATAGCTCACAACTGGCCTGCCATCCTGGAGCGGCACGAACTTTGGCGCTGGTTCAAAAACGGTTTTGGTGGCCCACTATGAGGAAAGACATTCGTCACTTCGTTAGTGCCTGCGACACTTGCGTCAGGAGCAAGGCTAGTAACAAGCCACCCGCCGGCCTCCTCAGACCGCTCCCGATTCCTCACAGGCCCTGGTCCCATATCGCCCTTGACTTCGTAACAGGACTCCCCGACTCGGAAGGGAACTCCTGCGTGCTTACGGTGGTCGACCTCTTTTCCAAGTCGGCCCACTTCATTCCGCTATCTGGACTCCCCACAGCGAAAGAAACCGCCGAACTCTTAATCGTGCATGTGTTCCGGCTACATGGACTCCCAACAGACATCACATCGGATCGAAGACCCCAATTCACTGCCCGGTTTTGGTCCGCCTTCTGTAAGCTAATTGGTGCCACCCCTAGCTTATCCTTTGGCTATCATCCGCAGACGAACGGCCAGGCGGATCAGGGCCTAGAAACAGCTATTCGGTGCATGACATCTAAGGACCCACATCACTGGAGTCGGCTGCTACCATGGATCTAGTATGCCCACAACTCCTTACCTACATCAGCCACAGGTCTCTCCCCTTTTCAATGCTGCCTTGGGTATCAACCTCCTCTGTTCCCTTCTCAGGAGGCGGAGGTCCCCTCGGCTCAAGCCTTCATTCGTCGGTGCCGAAGAACATGGTTAAAGGCAAGAGCTAGGATCTGCCGGACCGTTTCGGTCTTCAAACAGCAAGCTGACCGACGTCGCTCCAGAGCTCCGTTATACCGTGTGGGTCAAAGAGTGATGGTATCCTCCCACTACATTCCCCTCAAGACAACCTCGCGCAAACTGTCTCCCAGATTCATTGGCCTGTTCACCATCACCAGAATCATCAACCGCTGTACCGTCAGACTCCATCTGCCTTCCACCATGCGCCGGATACACCCTTCCTTCCACGTATCTCAGATAAGACCCCTGGTCTCATGCCCACTGAATCCACCCACCCGCCCAGCTCCTCCCCCCGACTTCTCGATGGTGGTGAGGCCTTCACTGTGCATAAGCTTTTGAAAGCCAGACGACGAGGCAGAGGCCTCCAGTACCTGGTGGATTGGGAGGGCTATGGCCCTGAGAAGAGAAGCTGGATTCCTTCCAGATTCATCTTGGATCGATCCCTTATTGATGACTTCCATCATCGACACCCCAACGCACCGGCCAGAACGCCAGGTGGCGTCCGTAGGAGGGGGGTACTGTCACGAGCCAGCCCCAGCCACCAAGCGCCTCACAATCCTAACTCCATTCCAGAGTTTTAGCGCACCCAGCGTTCAATCACGACACACCTGTATTCAATTAAGAACATCATCCCCAGGCCTTAAAAGCATGCAGAGCGCACCAGTCTGTGCCGCAGTATCTCGCTCGTGTGCCTCCCGTTTTCTCTCGGATATTTTCTCTCTGGATTTTGACCCGTTGCCGACCTCGCTGCCCTTTGGACTTCTCTTCTTGTCTCTTCCCTTGATCATCTCTCCTGTTCTTGGACTGATTCTCGTGTTTGACCCTGCCTGTATTAGGAATCTGATTCTCGCACCCGTACCTATCGATTTGTTTGCTCTCGTGGCTGGATTTTGGTTATCGACCCTTACCTGGTAAACAACGCCGATTCTCACTGCCCTTCTCTGTTCTCGGAACAAGCCAGCACGCAATCACGTAAATTCAGTCGCACAACCCGCGCACCACGCTGAGAAGGCGTAAGGTTCGCGCGCGCTTCCGAGTTCGCGGAGGATTTCCGACGTCGTCACCCTGACCCTCGTCACGCCACAGCCTACTCCTCGAAATATTCGGTACTCACACACACACACACACATACCCGCGCCGCTGCACGCTGACTTTCTTAGACACACACGCACACACACACACACCCGCGCCGCTGCGCGCTGACTTTCTCAGACACACACACACACACGCACGTGCGCTATGGTTCCACTTTTTCTCTGATGTTATTTTAATTTACTTCTCTTAATGATCCATTTCTTGGCGTGTGATTGTTTAGTTTCGAGTGTCCGATCTTTATTGTCAATAAAGAAAAGCGTGAATTAGAATAGGTACTTTCCTATTATTTTCCACTAATTCCCTCCTGTTCATTGCGCCCCACCTGTCATGTCGGTATTCCCCACTAGTGGGGCGCGCCCCATACTTTGAGAACCACTGCTATAGGCAAACTGCATGGGATCAAGAACATGCTCAATATTTCTCAATATTTCAGACTTCACAAATTTTTCAGATTTTTTGCACAGATTTTAAATATGCGACCACATATATTATCTGGTCCTTTACTTTTATTCACTCTTACTGAGAGAAAGGCCTTCTGCACATCTCTTTGTTGTATAATAAAGTGCTGTCCACCTGTAAGCTTAATATTCAATTCCCGAATTTGCTTATTAAAATCTAAAACATTAAAACGATTATAAGCTAAATCTAAATCATATCTCATTCTAAAACAACTACTTATGGAGTTTCACAGCAATATTAAATATTAAATAAAAATAATAAAATAAAAATATTAATAAATTAGCTATGTATATCGTCGTGTGTAAAGTACCCGCTTCTTTTAATTCTATATTTTTTTGTGTAAAAACATCATTAAAATCATCTGATCATAGCAAGTCTCAGTATTAAGCAAATGCAAATAAAAAAAAAATGTGGGCCATACAAAGTATCCCTCAAGATTTAATAGCTTGTAGATTCACCTTTAGCAGCAATACATTAATGCACTGGTTTCTGTATAACTTTATCTTTGTGGAGGGATGTTAAACTGTAAAACAAAACGTAAGGTAAAAGTTGACTATGTGAAGGGAATGGATGATGGAATAATGTTAGCATATAAATTAATGTTAGCCACTTTAACATTTTATCTACACTAAAGCTATGCTAGATATCTTGTGGTAACTGAGTAGCCATGTTGCAGCCAGCAGCCAGGCTCTGTCCATTCTGCCCTTTTTATGGATTAGATGGTGACAAGCAGAGCTTCCAGAGTTGAGCTTCAAAACCGCTCTTCAGAAAACCTGTCAGTTTTTATACAATCTATGCCAAAGACCAGTGCATGCGCATGATTATGTTGTATTTACATTGTAATTAACATTTAAACTTAAACTTAAATAGCATACAGATGTTAAGCAGAAGTTTTCAACTTGTTCTGTAGCGCTTGATATTTAATCCCTATTTCTATACCCTACCCTAGACTGGACAGTTGGCCTGGCTTAAAAATACACAAGAGCTACTGTAGCTTTACTTGGTTTAAGACCTTAAAATAGTTAAATACTTTTTACTAGAATTTTGTCTGTGGAGTTTAGTCCCCATGTTTGATGGGTTTCCTCCCACAGTTCAAAGACATGCAAATTAAACAAATTGACGTTCCCAAATTGTATACTGCGTGTGTGTGCGTGTCCTGCAATGGACTGGCACCCTGTCCAGGGTGTACCCCGCCTTGCGCTCTAAGTTCTCTGGAACAGGCTTCAGGCTCCTGCGATCCTGTATACAGGATATGCGGTATTGAAGATGAATGATGACGAAGATTTTTTTTTTTTGAATATTTTATATGTTGTCGTCTACAGTCCTGTTTGTATGGTTGTATAGAATAAAATGAAAATGCATATCTTTGGCACAAACCTGGTGGACTGACAGGCATTGACTAGAGAAGCAGAGAGCAGCTCTGGTGACCGCATCGCTCCTAATGGAAAGAAAGTATAACTCATGAAGAACTTCACGTAGAACTCATGAAGCGGGTACGTTGGATCAACTTTTTAAAAACTTTTAGCAAAACAGAGGGTCTGGAGCTAATAATTGCTGCTCCAGATGACAGTCCTATTTAACTATAACACAAGAATCTACACTACTCACAATAAGTTAGGGATATTGTTATTTACATGAGTGCTTTTCCTATTTGCTCTGAATTTGAATGAAATAAGTAAAAGTTCCCTTTGATATTACTAATAATGTATAAGAAGAAACACCATTTTCATTAGTTTAATATTAATTACACCCAAAATTTTGACAATAACAGGGATAGCCCCAAATAACAAAAATTGACAATATCATTAGAGGGTGTTTCCACTATGTGCCGCAATGACAGCTTGACAGCGACGTCTCATGATCCTCACTAGCCTCATGATGTTGTTCTGAGGCAATGCCACTCTTCCACAAGTGCTACACGCAGTTCTGCCAGGTCACGTGTGGGTGGGGTACGATCATCCAGTCTCTGCTCTCTGCTCTATGGGGTTCAGGCTTAGGGACATTGATTGCCATACCATATGAGGCACTCCAACTTCCTAAAGTCGAGCTGTGACAATTCTGCCATGATGTGGTGGAGCATTATCATCCATGAACAGAAAGTTGGGGGTGTGCTGGCGGAATTGAGGGTTGGTGATGGGTTCTATGATGCCTGCACAGATTGTTTTTCGACAATATTCTAAAAATATTTCTTTGTTAAAAAAAAAGTGATTTTTGTTGTTAACACGCAATTCAAAGCTCTTCATCTACTGGTACAAATTAATCCAGATGTTTTAAAAGGAGAATACCCCATTAAATATGTATTTCTTCATTAGAAAATGTCAACATATTGATTTCTGATTTTGTTTTAATTTGTACTAGTAGATGAAAGGTATTAAATTACATGTAATAACAAATTCCATGCAATTTCTGGATGTTTTTTTATGGTTAGGCATGTATGTAATTTTCTATTTGTTTGTTCTTTGGAACAAGCTGGTCATCTGCAAACGTGTGTGGAAAAAAACGAAGCTGAAACCTCATGTGGGCCTGCATTACATCCTGTTTCTGTGGACTGAGTACTTACAACACATTTAAACAATGAGGGTCCTAAACCTACTGCTTATATTTCATGGTAAGTTGGTTTATCATTTGCTTTAAATTTGATTACACCAGGATGGAAAGCATTTTTCTTGGGTGTGCTAAATTTTAATTTTTAAATATAATATATTTCGAATTTTATCTTTTGTTGCTAAAAGAAAACTGAAAGTCAGTGCACGGCAGCACCTTCATCACCCCTACTTCCTGTGTCCTTATTCTAAGATTTACTATTTTAAACATTGAATTTTTTATGCTTTAGCATCCAGTATTTTATGTATCTTTATCAATATATGGTTATTTCCAACCATTTCAAACTGAATTTAAGAATACTTTGTTTTTCCATATTTGTTAAACCATTTTTCTCTTTCATTGACCATTCATTCAATTTCTTTTTCCAGTTCATGCCCAGCTGCAGTGTGATAAAACCACCATCCATACCACAATTGGAAAGGAGATTAATGTTTTCTGCACTTACAATGCAAAACAGTTCTTATACAGTAAGAAGTACTGGTGCCTTGGGGAGTCCAGAAGCACTTGTGAGGTATTGATGGATACAGATGGATTCACAACACCACGTCTGAGGAAAAAAGCAAGAATATATGAAATAAGGCCCAGAACATTTTATATTCAAATGACAGGAGTCCAGCTGGAGGATACTGGAATCTACTGGGCAGCGATTGACAAAATATATGCTGATATCATGTTTATGATAAAAGTCGTAGTAACAGAAGGTAAGGATTTACTTGTACATATCACACACAACATAGTAAAATAGAACCATGTTAATATTACATGGCTACAAACTACAGAAAAAAGACTATGACCACATTTTGCTGTGTTATCTCACAGGACCGTACATTACCCATTCTAATTTTATTTGTTACATACAGTACACAGCCACACACAGTGTGATATGCAGTGAAATGCTTATACGACCGCCTGTGAGCTAAAAAAAGGGTTTCTCTGCGAGAATGATTTGCACTAGCGAGTACATTCAATAAAAAAAATTGAGTATTAAAATAGAGAAATAAGAATATGAAATAAAAATATTAAACAAATATAAAAAAAAACTTTAAGCTTATAAATTTATAATTTTTATTGTTAAGCAAATAGAAATAAAATAGAAGCATATGAGGTGTTAAGTGTTTAAGTTAGTTAAAAAGCTAGTTGTTAGAAAGCAAGTTAGTAACTATTTAAAGTTATATTTCATTACTTTCATTACACCATCATAATAGTTTTCAATTTCTGAAGATGTGCCCATTATTTTTAATTCTTAACACATAACAGTTTCAGCTTCACTATTTATCGTAAAGCTTTTTTTTAAGTCACAGAGACTTGAATGTGTACATATGAACTGTGCACAAAAATATGGGATGAACAGCATTACATTATAATTTTCAAATGTTCAGAAGGAGCTTCCTCGCTTTACATGGAGAGATAAAAGTGTCGTTCAGGTGCGCTCGGGTTGCACTACACCTATGTATGTGAGAATGTGCATGTGGGAACGATTTATCAATTTGACTTCAAAATAAAACCGTTTAGAGCTGACTCGTCAGAAACAGGCTGGAGCTCAATTATTTTGTTTGCGCTTCTACAGACAATTGTTATAAATATAAGAGAGTGGGAATTTGGAACAATGCCTTTAAAGGGTAGGAAGATGAGTGACTACGTGAGCGTCACGCTTAATGAGTGAGAATTGGTGCTGTAGCTCTGATGGCACTTTGTCATACTTTATATTTTCAAACAGGAAGTGGTGCTGCAGTTATTTATACACAAGGGTGTTCTAAAATAAGTCAGATAAAGAAAAAACAACTGTTAGAGTATATTGGCAAGCAAACCTGTCTCTTCTTTTTTTTACCAACTGGCTTCTCACTGACTGCACACTGTTTCTGTTAAATCACATGGCTACGGTGCAACGGAACTACACAACAGTGATTGACATGAGCATGAGTTGTACACGAGTGATTTACATGAGCCACAGAAGGGGGTGCAAGCTTGGGGGTTTAATTTTCACTTGATCTGACAACAATACAGTAGATATGCCCAGGGTAAGCGGGTAAGAATTAATGTTATGTAAATGTAACAAAATACATTTGCACTTTACAAAGCAGATGGCTGACTTTGTTCTGTGGGAAAAAGAGGAGGAAGTACATTATTTATTAAAATAAGCTGATAAAACAGCATTAAAAAAATTCTTAGCTCATTACTGGGAGCAAGTTAGTTGACGGATAAAATGACCACAGACAATCCTGAGCTCTCGGGCAGACCAGGGATGTTCAGGTCCTTGGGCTTGAACTGCTGTTACAGCATTGTTCAAAAACATTACACGAATCTGTCGCTGCTCCAAGCAGACTATAGCACAAATCAACAGCCACCATAATATCACGATAACATGGTGTTAGCAGACAATGTATGATTTTACTTAGTGACTGTAATCCATTCATTTTAAAGTGTCTGAATACCATTTTTCTATTTCTAGTTCTTTTTTAATGAGTCATATTGTTATTATTGCTATTAAAAATTCATTACATTTTTATTACAAATGTGAGGTTAAGTATATTTAACTAGTGGGCATTTTTGAAGATTTTTGCTTTTATACAACTTGTTTTGGAGCTGCTGTTGTAAGATCATAGTTCAGTTTAGCTCTGTGTAGGCAGTAGTTGGTTGGAGTGATTTTCATTTCAGAGATTTAGCAATTGATAAGCTCAGTTGGCAGTAAGGTTGACATGTTTGATTTCCTTTTTTTTTTCTGGCCAACTGGTTGCCTGTAGTCACCATGATATCCAGATATTGACAAAATATTGACAATATTCTAAAATAGGCTTACAATAGTTTGTCATGGCACTGGTGCACTACTGATCAGAATCTACAACACTAAAAAAGACCCCCCTGCCGCCCCACTAACCCACAGACAAACTGTATATTATGTATTGTTGTTGGACAACAACGTACCTGTTATGGCGGAAAGCGCAGCTTGATCAGGTGTGTTGCGGAGTCTGTTTACTTATGTTAGGTCAGACGCTGAGTGAGGGGAAGTGAGGTGTACATATGTGATATAGGTGTGTGCTCAGAACTTGGGTGTGTCCGGCAGAACTCGGGTGATTGGGAACGGAGGCTGAAGGTGGAGCCTGATATGTTTCCATGACAGAATCAACCCCCCCACACTCCCGAGGGCCGCTGGATCCGTTTCAGGGGTGGACGACCTCTTCCTCTGAGAGCAGGCATTTATGGGTGTTGTTGGTGGAACTCTCTGAGAAGGTTTGGGTCAAGGATGTCTTCTCGTGGGACCCAACTCCTCTCCTCAAGGCCGTACCCCTCCCAGTCTACGAGATATTCGAGGTGACCACCACGACGGCAGGACCTCAGGATTTCTCTCACAGCATAGATTGTTCCATCCTCCAGATTCAGTGCCGGAGGACTCTGTTGCCACTGGAAAACTGAGTGATAGGGTTTTAGAAGTGAGACGTGAAAGGTGGAGTGAATTTTGTATGTGTGAGGTAGACTTAACTTATATATGACGGGGTTGATCTGTTTAAGTATGATAAAGGGACCTATGAATCTGGGACTCAGTTTCTTACAGGGCAGTCAAAGACGGATGTCTCCTGTGGAGAGCCAGACCTTTTGTCCAGGTCGGAAGGTTGGAGTATCTGCTCTCCTCACGTCGGCGATGATGCGTTGTCTTCAAACAGTCCCAAACCCTCTCACTTTCCTGGAACCAGTGGGTCACGGAAGGTACCTCGGATGGCGTTCCGTTTCATGTGAAGAGAGGTGGTTGGTAACCAAATACGCACTGAAAGGGGGTGAGTCCTATAGTGGGTTGCCGAAGTGAATTCTGCGCATACTCGGCCCAGACAATGAACTGGATCCAGGAGTGCTGGCTATCATGGCAAAAGGTACGAAGGTATCTGGTAACTCCTGGATCTTACGCTCAGTTTGCCCGTTACTTTGTCATTGATGTAAATCAAAACATACCGCTTCAGAAACGTTCAAAACACCTCATTCATGTAACCTTGAAATACAGAGGGGGCACTGACTAGACCGTAAGGCATGACCAAATATTCATAATGACCGGTTGGTGTGATGAATGCTGTTTTCCATTCGTCCCCCTCTCGTATTCAGATGAGGTTGTAGGCGTTTTGGAGATCCAGGTTGGTGAAGCCCCTCGTAGTTGTTCCAAAGTCGCTGGGACGAGAGGGAGTTGGTAACTGAATTTTACCATGATTTTATTCAGGGCTCAGTAAACGATACAGGGGCGGAGACCCCTGTCTTTTTTATCACGAAGAAAAAACTCAAAGCAGCAGGGGAGGTGGAAGGTCAAATATACCCTTGTTGGAAAGCCTCCTCAATGTAACCCTTCATGGCTTTCTGTTCAGGAATCGAGAGAATGTACCTGGAAGAAGGTAGATGGCGCAGTTCCATGGCTGATGAGGTGGCAGCTGTGTGGCTCGCCGAGGACAGAACACGTCTCTAAAATGAGAAGAGATCCTGAAATCATTTCAGGATCTCTTCACTATCCCAGGAGATAATGGGTTGGTGCTTGGCGAGCCATGGACGTCCAAGAATGCTTTCAGAGGTGGGATGTTTCAAAACCAGAAATTTGTGTGAAGCCAACTCACTCTCATGTGCAGAAGAGGGGTGGCATAACAAACCAATCCCCAGTCGATGACACAGCGTATCTTGAACTGGGTTGGGTGGAGGATGGGGGATCTCAAGTTGTTGACACAAGGCGGCAGAGATGAGGTTGCTGGCTGACCCCGAATCCAGAAGAGCCTTTACTCTGTAAAAGAGAAAGAAGTAGTATCAAGGACTACATCAGTAGTTAAAGGAGCAATAGGTTTACACAGGTAAGAAATCGGGTTCACCATTGGACGAGGAGGCCGTCGAGTACATGTCAGATGGACATGTCCTTTTTCTGCATAGTAAAGGCAGAGTCCTTGGGTCAGCCGGCGCTGCCTCTCGGTGGGTGTGAGTATAGAGAGTGATTGTGGGTCCACTTGCATGGGTTCTGGAACGGTTTTCACCCCTGTTGGACGGAGAATTGCAGATGGTTCTCGGTGCATGGAGGTTTCGATGGTGCACTCTTGTAGACGGTTGGCGACTTGGATGGAGGTACGGATGAACGGCTCCAATCCCACCGAGTCATTCTGTGCTGCTAGTTGCAGCCTTAGGCATGGATCCAGTCCTTGTCGGAACTTGTCAGGAGCACAGCTTCATTCCACCCACTAGCGGCAGCTAGGGTTCTGAAAGTCAAAACATAGTCAGTAATGGAATTTTCACCCTGGCTGAGTTTCTCGCCAGTGGTGGAAGTGTCAGCCGATTGAGTGAAAACCTCCCGGAAGTTGGTTAAAAATTCATGATAGTCATGTACGACACTGCTGTCCTGCTGCCAAATGCACTGGAGTGCTTTGTCAGTAAGCAGTGAGATTACATACGCTATCTTTGCTCTGTCTAACTGAAACCTGAAAGGCTGCATCTTGAAGGTGTGGGTGCACTGGAGAAGAATTCCATTGCAGTTCTCCGCCTAGCCACTGTAGGGCTCTGGCGCTGAACGTGTGGTGTCAAAGAAGAAGTGGTTGTTGCCTAAAGTAGTGTGGTGGAGTTGAAGACTTGGTGAAGTCGCTCCACCAGTTTAAGTAATGGATCCGGGCCCGTCGGATTCATTGTTATTGGTCTGATCTTTTGTTATGGATAGACAGACTCAAAAGACAATGATCTTTAGAGAACCCAAACAGGCATTTTATTAAAAGTTTGTGATGAGTGGAAACAAATGGATGAATAAACTGGATAGTCTTAACTGTGTGGATAATGGAGCTGGTGGACGGGTGAAGACAAATAGGTGAGACATAGAACATGGAACAAACATGAACCTGGAGACGAGATGTGGAACCAGGAGATGAGACGGGGAACCAGGAAAAGAAACGATACGAAGACGGGAAGCGGAGCTTGATCAGGTGCGTTGCCAACCCACTGCGGAGGTGTGTGTAGTGAGGTGTATATAAGGTGTGCTGATGTGATTCAGGTGTTTGCTCAGAACTCAGGTTCTGAGGGGGGAGTCTGCTGTTTCAGTAACAAATAATTGTAACATACAGTATACAAACCAGATTCCAAAAAAGTTGGGTTACTGTACAAATTGTGACTAAAAACAGAATGCAATGATGTGGAAGTTTCAAATTCCAAAATTTTATTTAGAATACAACATAGATGACATATCAGATGTTTAAACTAAGAAGATGTATTATTTTAAGAGAAAAATAAGTTGGTTTTTAAATTTCATGGCATAAACACATTTCAAATAAGTTGTGACAAGGCCATGTTTACCACTGTGTGGAATCCCCTCTTCTTTTTTATAAAAGTCTACAAACGTCTGGGGACTGAAGAGACAAGTTGCTCAAGTTTAAGAATAGAAATGTCCCATTTTTGTCTAATACAGACTTCTAGTTGTTCAACTGTCTTAGGTCTTCTTTGTTGCATGTTCCTTTGCGCCAATTTTTTTTTTTTATATGGGTAAAAGATCTGGACTACAGGCTGGCCATTTCAGTACCCAGATCCTTCTCCTACGCAGCCATGATGTTGTAATTGATGCAGTATGTGGTCTGGCATTGTCATGTTGGAAAATGCAAGGTCTTCCCTGAAAGAGACAACGTCTGGATGGGAGCATCTGCTGTTGTAGAACTTGGATATACCTTTTAGCATTTCAAGATGTGTAAGCTGCCCATGCCACACGCACTCATGCAACCCCATACCATTAGAGATGCAGGTTTCTGAATTGAGTGCTGATAACAACTTGGGTTGTCCTTGTCCTCTTTAGTCCGGATGACTTGGCGTCCCAGTTTCCCAAAAAGAACTTTTGATTCCCAAAAAGAAATTTTGATTCGTCAGACCACTTTGCCACAGTCCATTTTAAATGACCCTTGGTCCAGAGAAAACGCCTGCGCTTCATGATCATGAAGATATGGCTTCTTTTTTGACCTAAAGAGTTTTAGTTGTCAACGCCGAATAGCACGGTGGATAGTGTTCACCGACAATGTTTTCTGGAAGTATTCCTGAGCCCATGTTGTGATTTCCATTACAGTAGCATTCCTGTATGTGATCTAAGGGCATCCAGTATGGTCTTCAGGCCTTGACCTTTACGCACAGAGATTGTTCCATATTCTTTAAATCTTTGGATGATATTATGTACTGTAAAAGATGATAACTTCAAACTCTTTGCAATTTTTCTTTGAGTGTCAGGAACGAGGTTCTCATCGGCTTCCAAGGGCGGATCCAGATGCAGTTGCAGAGGCAGGGCGTTAACTGTTCTCATGTCGTATGAATGAGTGTGTACGGCCTGAGCCTTGAAATCCGCTGGCGCTGGAACCGTGCCAAGAGCGTGGAGCTGAATTTTAGTTGAGGAGGAGGAGCGCAGGATCAGTGTCGCTGGGTCTGTCAGCAAGGCACCGGTGTGATAGCATGAAGATGAGTCATGGTCAAGAGAGCACGCGTTGGGTGGTAAGCCGTGAAATCCGTGAGCGTAGTTTCTGTGCCGAGACATGAAGATAAGTCGTAGTTGAGAGTGAGCGTTAAGTCAAAGCAGCGAAACCCGTCAGCGAGGCGAACAAATCAGAATCATTAAGCAAAGAGAAAAAACAGGAAAACAGGCAACGTGAAGGCTATCAAAATAAATAGGAGAGAATTGATTTAGGGTACTCAATAATCTGGCGAAGAGGTAGCGCGCTGCGCTTCTTTATAAACTCGAAGAAATCAGCGCTAGATGAGAAACCAGTGTGCAGACGGGGCGGTCCGAGGGCGTGGAGAGTGACATGACAGCGTGGGAACGGAAATGTCAAGGGGCGGAAGCAGTCTTTGATCAACGCGAAAGCACTAAGAGCGTAACACTGAGAAACTCCTTTCTGATATTGCGCTAACATTTTTTGCTGCAGCATTGAGGGGAATTGGTGATCTTCTGCCCATCTTAACTTCTGAGAGACACTGCCACTCTGAGAGGCTCTTTTTATACCCAATCATGTTGCTAATTGACCTAATAAGTTGCAAAGTGTTTCTCCAGCTGATTCTTATATGTACATATACCTTTTCCGGCCTCTTATTGCTACCTGTCCCAACTTTTTTAGAATCTGTAGCTCTCATAAAATCCAAAATGAGCCAATAATTGGCATAACATTTTAAAATGTCTTACTTTTAACATTTGATGTTATCTATATTCTATTCTGAATTAAAAATTGCAATTTAAAACTTCCACTTTATTGCATTCTTTTTTTATCCACAATTTGTACAGTTTCCCAATTTTTTTGGAATCTGTTTTTACAGCTAATCAAAACCAAAAATTCAGTTTTTAAGAAAATTTGAAGATTGTAAAAAAAAGTATCTAATTACGCTAATCAGCTAGTCAACTCAAAACCCCTGCAAAAGTTTTTTGAGCCTTTAAATGTTTTTTCTGTCTGGTTCAGTAGGCAGGCTGTTCACAGAGTGCTGTATACAGTACAAGCACATTAATGGAAAGTTGAATGGAGGGGGAAAATGGTAGAAAAAGGTGCACAAGCAACGGCGATAACTGCAGCCTTGAAAATATTATGAAACAAAGCCCATTTGAAAATTTGGGAGAGATTCACAAGTAGTGGACTGCAGCTGGAGTCAGTGCTTCAAGAGCCACCACACACAGACGGATCCAGTACATGGGCTACAACTGTTGCATTCCTTGTTTTAAGCCAGAGACAACGTCAGAGAAGTCTTACCTGGCCTAAGGACAAAAAGAACCGGACTGTTGCTTAATGGCCTAAAGTCCTTTTTTCAGATGAAAGTACATTTTGCGTTTTGCAGGGCTGTGATTGGTTGAATGGTGAGGTCACATCTGATTGGCTAAAGAGTACGAGTGACCCATGTTGCTGCCAGCAAGGTCTTAAAAATACACACACAAATCCAGGGCGATTCACTCACGAAAGACAATTTTCACACGCACAGTCCCTGATATACTCGTGAATTTTAAACATTCAAAAAGTTTATACACAGTTGTACATCTGTGAATTGTGTTTTGTATTTATATTAATATATATATATATTTATTTTGTGCACGTGAGTTTTTTTCTTCTTTTTTTTTTCGTGCACGTGAATTGGGTTTCACGCATGTGAATTGGGATACTCATGTGTGCATTGTGTCTTTTGTGTCAATTATTAATGAAACTATTTTGCTTCCATAGTTCTTGGTGCACGAGGAATCATTTTCACACATCAACTGACCACCACTTTGTATGCTGTAATCAAAGCTAATGGCGACTGAATGGAATCTTAGCATGTGTGACCTTTTTTGGTCAGAAAGTGTTTGTTTTAGCAAAGTTTTGAAAAAAATCATGATGGCAAAATCTCACTCACTCATCTTTTAAACCGCTTTATTCTATATTCATGGTCACTGGGACCTGGATCCTATTCCAGGAGGCTTAGGGCACGAGGCAGGGTACATCCTGGACAGGGTGCTAATCTACTGCAGGGCACACACACGCGCACACTACAGGCAATTTGGGAATGCCTATTAGCCTAACCTGCATATCTTTGGACTGTGGGAGGAAACCGAAATACCCGGAGGAAACCCACCAAGCAGGGGGAGAACATGCAAACTCCATGCACACAGAGACAGGAATAAAACCTGGACCCTGGAGGTGCAAGGCAACACTGCTAACCACTACACCACCGTGCCACATGGTAAAATCTATTGCTAAACTAAAAATATTTATCCATAGCTTTTGCAATTCAGGATCCCCTTTTATCCATGCCCTGTCCAGGTTAGCCTTACAAAGACGTACTTTACTCGAGTGTATCAGTGCACCATTAAACTCTGTGTAACTGTAACTAGTAACTGTTTGAAATTGTGCTAAATTCCAGAGGCTGTGAGCAGACCACGAGTTTGGTTGGATGGCTCGTCTGTGGTGACGTGCCAGGGACAGCCGGTTCTCCTGCGCTGCCGGACTGAGACGGGCACCAATGTAAAGTACAGCTGGTCCAGAAAGGCAGAACCTCAAGATGTTCTTTTACAGAGCTCGAATGATCTTCAGTTTAGCTGTGCTTTTCTCACAGAGGATGCTCAGTACATCTGTTCAGCTCAGAACGCTGTGAGCAGAGAAGAGAGTAAATCCATTTCCCTTCACCTTTTACAGGCTGGAGAGGAGAACTGCATTTATTCACTCATGTCTGATGGTCAGTCATGTACATAACTACTTATGAGCTTTTAAACATAAACAGCATAGAACAAGTTTAAAAAATGTCATGTTTATGCTTTTTTTTTTAAAAAAGATTTCTAATATAACTCACTTATATTCTAGTGCATTTTTGTAAAGTATTAATCTGTCATTGTATCTCAGAGCTTGAAAGTTATGACTGCAAGACAACAACAGCATCACCAGTGATAACGACCTTCACCACTGTGGAAGTTGCAACCTCAGAGTTCGCCATGCGGACCAGTTCAGATGAAAATCAGTCAATATGTAGCAATCAAACCCAGAACTGTAATGGAAACATCTTTATCAGGTTTGAACATGATCATACAATTAAACATTTTGTTGTATAGCAGACATGAAAGCTAAAAATATCTGTAGATGTTTCAATAATGCAGAATAATTTTAGAAATGTTGTTTAAATGTTTGTATTTTCAGGTCATGGTCAGGAATGCCTCTGTGGTATCACATTGTACGCTGGCTTCTCTTCATTGCTTTGGTCATCACCTTTGCATTCATGTGCTCATGCATGCAGACCAGCAGAGGGCATGGCATACAACACAAACAAATTTATAGATAGAAAGAGTTTGCACAAATGAAGTTCCAACTTCTTCAAATTTAATTTTTTACACTTACATCAATGTCTGGTCTACCTCTCTACTACACAGTGTTACTGTGCAACAAAATACTATTTATTTTTTGCGCATTTAAAAAAAAAGTCCTACTGTTTTGGGCCACCATGGCAAATATCTTGTATTTAGTAATAAAATGTATTGCTTTTGCCAAAAGGTGTTTTAATTTTAGTATAAAAGTACCAAGTCAAATAGGAACTTTTGTTTGTGCAGAATAACAGAATACAGTTACAGTATAAGAGTAAAAACCACCTTACTTTCTAATACACTAATGCTTAGAGTTCCACTAGTGCTTGGATACTATCAAGGTAGAAAGTTTTATCAGTATGCCAGAGCCATGATCAGACTGCCTGCTTCATATCTGAAACCCAGGCCTCCCAGGAACCCCTTTAATGTCCCATGTGGAAACAGTGTTTAATGGCCCAACTGAGTTCCTGTAATGTGGAAATGTCAATAGCATTTCCACAGACCCATGCATCACTTCCGCAAGCTGTCAAGAGGTTATGTCAGTTTTTAAGGATCAGGAGTTCCACTTGCTGAATGTTTACAGGAATGACTACAGTGGGCTCCAAGCCACCTCGGCCAGGATTGTCATCCAAATTTTTAATTGCAGCTAAGAGACTCATCACCGGACTGTGCTTAAAATCTTCTGTTAATGTCAATCCTTGTTTGACATCTGTCATGGGATTGGACAAAAAGTTTTGTGCTATATTACTTAATTTTATATTTCATTAAAACTGACATTGTTTAAATGTTAATTTAGAAAAATATAAATGCTGCCATAAATGAACACTGTGAGGTAAAGTATCCACATCACCCAATGTAGTAACTAAAGTTTCATAAAGAAGACACCCATAATTGCACTTTTATTTAATGCAGTGATCATAATGCCCTTAAGTTCCATGTAGACAGTATACATCAGGTAGTAAGGATGATTCCTGTATTTTACAATACTGTTTCCTGTATAACTTTATCTTTGTGAAGGAATTTTGAACTGTAGGACAAAATGTAAAGTAGACGTTGATTATGTGAAGGGTATGGATGATGGTGTAATGTTAGCATATAAGTTAATGTTAGCCACTTTATAATTTTATCTAAGCTAAAGCTAAGCTAGCTATCCTGTGGTAACAGAGGTAAGCAGCCATGTTGCAGCCAGCAGCCAGATTCTGTCCATTCTGCCGACTTTTATGGATTAGATGGTGACAAGCAGAGCTTTCAGAGTTGAGCTTCAAAACCACTCTTCAGAAAACCTGTCAGTTTTTATACAATCTATGCCATAGACCAGTGCACGTGCATGATTATGTTGTATTTACACTGTAATTTGCACATAGAGCTAGCTATATTTGTTTTGAGATCTTTAACTAGTCAAATACTTTATCTAAATCAGAAGGTTTGTTCAGTTTAGTATATGTGTCTTTGGCTTTGACTGTACGAGCCAATATTAAAAGCACAAAGAATTGATTGATTCACTTGCAGGAACAAACCTCATTATATTAAAAAAAGGGATAATTTATCATCTGTGGACAAAGGGTGGCTTAAATACCTTTGATCTAGTACATCCAATATTTTATTTAAAACAAAATGAATACAAAATTGTGTTAACAACAAAAAAAAGTATGTCATAGATTACATTTAGGCATTTGTCAGACATTTAGGCATTTGTCAGACGCTCGTATCCAGAGCGACTTACTTTTTTTTTTAATTTTTTTTTATTTCATGACACATCTGAGCATTTAAGGGTTAAGGGCTTTGCTCAAGGGCCCAACAGTGGCAACTTGGTGGTTGTGGGGTTTAAACCTGGGATCCTCCGAACCGTAGTCCAATGCTCTAATGCAGATTGTTCCTAATGGGTGGAGGTTTCAATTCCCACCTCAGGTCTGTGTACATGGAGTTTAGTCCCCATGTTTGATGGGTTTTCTCCGGGTGCCGTGGTTTCCTTCCACAGTCCAAAGACATGCAAATTAAACAAATTGACGTTCCCAAATTGCCCATTGCGTGTGTGTGCGTGCTCTGCAATGGATTGACACCGTGTCCAGGGTGTACCCCGCCTTGTGCTCCGAGTTCCCTGGAACAGGCCCCGGGCTTCTGCGATCCTGTATACAGGATATGTGGTATTAAAGATGAATGATGACAAAGATTTTTTTCTTTTGAATTCTTTATATGTTGTGGTCTATAGTCCTGTTTGTATGGTTGTATAAAATGAAATGAAATAAAATAAAAATGCACATCTTTGGCACAAATCTGGTGGACTCACAGGCAATGACTAGAGAAGCAGAGAGCAGCTCCGGTTACCACATCACTCCTAATGGAAAGAAAGTATAACTCATGAAGCCGGTAAGTTGGATCAACTTTTTAAAAACTTTTAGCAAAACAGAGGGTCTGAACAACTGGAGCTAAGAACAGCTGCTGCAGATGACAGTCCTCTTTAACTATACCACAAGAATGTATATACCTCAAATCTCTGTTCTTATATAAATGTAAATACTATTAGATTTGGTAGATCTTTCATTATACAACTGTTGGCCATGAGTCTCTTCACACGCTTTAGTTTCTACTTTCCTCATTTATATGCTTTCTTCATTCTTTGTGATTTCAAAATGTACCCATTGCATTCTAAACCCGCCCCCCCGCCAAACCTAACACACTGACCAATCAGCAATCAGAAGCGTCTATTTTCTCTCTCTCTCCCTGCCAGCCAATCACCAGCAGTCTAGTAGGAAGTAAACAGTGTTCTTGCCAGACAGACATGTAAGTTCATAGTACGTTTGATATACGTTTCCTAATTCTACTTAAGGTTCTTGGATATAAATGTAATATTAATTTATATATAATATTCATTTTTAACTTCCGCTTGATCCACATATTCCACGCCTACGTTTCAGAGCCTGTTGTAATGCAAGCTGCAGGCACATATACGTATCCGAACAGAAAGAAACAAATGCATGTTTGGGTGATATTGTCACTACGATAGACAAGGTGGGCAAAGTGGGAAAAGGACGCGTTATTTCTGTTTTACATTTAAACAAAGATTTTCGCAGTAAATTGTGTTGTTTTGCTGGTTCCTGTAATATTCATGCTGTCCTTTTGTCCCGCCCACCAAGTACTATGATAGGCCAACGTGTCATACGTGAGCTCTGATTGGATAGCTGTATATAGGCGTCCTAAGAGATTGCCTGTACAGAGTGAGAGTTAAATGGGTGGGTCTTTTTAATGTACATGTTTGTAGGAAATAATATGAAAATCTTTTTTTTTTTTTTTGGGTGTTGCTTATTGTAGGGCTGCTTACCCAGAGTGTCAGTTCCTTGTCCTCTGTAGTGTGTGTGTTTCCTTTTATACCGTTACATACTATTTATGTTGGATTAATTTCTCCCAGAAGGTTACTGACCAGTCATGACTGATTTCTTAATGTTATACATATAATACAGAAAATGAGTTATACCAAAAAAAAGCTACTTATTTGTTTATGCCCCATGGGAGTGACCAATCTATAACAGTGCCAAAACAGCATACAGAATCACATGAACTTGCCACGAAACATTTGATCTGAATTAAAACTTCTTATAGCATTTACACTGCTTGAAATTTTAGACACCGCAGTTTATTGTGCTTGTATATTTCAACTGAAAATGTAATTCAAGCATGTAAAATTCAATGCAAAAATATTGACCTCACTAAATTGCTGTTCAAATACAATCTTCATCATTCAGTAAGATTAGGCAGGAATTGCGTGCTGTGAAGAGAACAAACCATGGGTGAGTAAAATGAGTTTTATTAATTAACAGGGCAGTACGAGTTATTTTATTTTATTGTAAAAAAAAACAACAACAAAAAACAGTATATTAAAATAACTCGTACTGCCCTGTTAATTAATAAAACAAATTTTACTTACCCCTTGGTCAATTCTCTTCACAGCATTTTAATACTTTTTTAATACTATTTTTTTCAACCTGAATTTGTGAGGCTGAAAAAAAATGTAGATTGTATTTTTAACAAATTAATATATTTTTGAACAGCAATTTAGTAAGGTCAATATTTTTGCATTGAATTTTACATGCTTGAATTACATTTTCAGTTTAAATATACAACCACAATAAAATGCAGTGTCTAAAATTTCAAGCAGTATAAATGCTGTAATTTTTTTTTTTATTCAGATCAAATTTCAAAGCAGAAAGTTCAAACTGCTTTTTTGTGACATTTTTTTTTTCAGTTCATGTGATTCAGTATGCTGTTTTGCTTTGAGGAATTTCGCCATTGTTATACTTCTGTAAATCTTACTTCCCTAAAAAAGTTGCTGACTTCAGCTGTTTTGAAAGTTGATTTTATATGTGCCCCCAAAATGGCCATTTTCCAGTGTTATAGGGTCTTTCTTTAAACAATAATCATTTAAAATGCAAATAATTAATATTTTTTTTAGTATTATCTAAATCAGCCAAGTTTTATCTGATTGACAATAAAGATCATTAGAAGATTTAAATTTTAAAAAGTTAAACACGCTACATAAAAGGGCATGAAATTGTATTTAGCAAAAAGGTTCTTTTTATCTGATAAATATATAAATGTGTATGCATATTTACAGTAAAATTTTGCATGGATTATGAGAAAAGTATTAAGTATTATGAAAAATGGTGTAATATGATCTGAAGGCTAACTTTTTCATTTACTGTATGTGAGGGACTTTTTAGCACCAATACCATGTTTTGGATATTTTTGAACATTAATCAACCAGTGGCTCCTTAAACAACGCATTGTTCTCACTTCTGAGGCAGAATATGATAGATTAATCTTACTGATACATGGACGATGTAGATACCATGCATTTGTATAAAACGGGACATTTTTAGGACATTTTTGAATTTCTATCAAACGTGAGCAATTCGAAGAGTGCACGAATTCTATGACCATTACGGCACTCCAGTTCTCCCAGTATATCACAGGGGGTGTTAAGCAAATTAGTATGTGGTGCTTATTTGTATGTTTCAAATCTTTAATGCTTTTATTTATGCTGTTGTTATGTATTTATTATTGTTTTTTGCAATTTGCCATGTATTAATAATACAGAGCTATAATTTTTAGTTAATATGGCGGTTATTTTTTTTTACTCACCGTTGTTGTAAATTGTATCATGTTTAATTGGTCCATGAAGCAAGTACAACGATATGTTTATGTATCTACATTTTATTATAGTGAGATCGAAATGTTTTTAATAACGTGCGCAGTGCCCTTGTCATAAGGCGGGGCCCTAGGCAACTGCCTGTATTGCCTGTTGAACGGGCCGGCACTGGGTGTGTGTGTATGTGTGTGTGTATGTATCTCATAGGTGTGTGTGTGCGCAGAAAGTTTGATAGTGTGTGTGCATCTTATACAGTAGGTGTGTGTGTGTGTGTGCGCATTTCATATGTAGTTTGAGCACTTAGTAGTGTGTTTATATATAATATATAGAGGTTGGACAATGAAACTAAAAGGTTTTCCATTTTCCATTGTCCACAGCCCAAGATTTTCGCTGCTGGTACCATTGAAACCGACGTTTGTCATTGGCATGAGAGACCAAAGGTTTGGCTATAGCAGCCCGGCCATGTACATTGTAGGGAATATTTAATTTTTACTGTGTTTCATGATATTCTGTGTGCATGAGAACAGAGCGTTTTCTCTATCTTTGACCTCAACACGCTGCATTATCAAAAAAACACATTCCTTAGTATAGTTTATGTTCAGGGTCGTAAAAATGCTGACGGCATATAAATGCAGAACTACTTCCAAGTTTTCTGTTCTTCTTCACGTTATCTTTTATAAACATTCCAGACCAGATGTAACCGCTCCTGGACCCTCCTTTTTGGTGCTTTCTGTGTGTGGGTGCCTATACTCCTGTTCTCCACAATAAACTTTGAACATCTCACTGAGCACTGACTTGTGTGTTGCGTCCTTGCGTCCACAATTAGTCGTGTTGGATGTGGTTTGTCCTTCTTGGTGGTATGCTGACATTACCCTGCATAACGTGGCTCTTGATATATCACAAAGACTTTTGGTTTTGGTCACAAATGTGCCAGTGAGACGCGCACCAACAATTTGTCCTCTTTTGAGCTCTGATATGTCACCCATAATGTTATGTGCAATGCAATATTTTAAGCAAAACTGTGCTATTACTCTGCTAAATAAACCTTCACACTCTGCTCTTACTGGTGGAATGCGCAATCAATGAAGATTGACCACTAGGCTGCTCAAATTTAGCCATGAAACCTCCAACACCAAAATGGACAGTGTTTCAGTTTCATTGTCCTGTATATATACTCAGCAAAAAAAGAAACGTCCTCTGACTTTCTACTGTTTTTACTTTCAGTAAACTTAATGTGTAAATATTTGTATGAACACTAAAAGAGTCAACACCATAAGACATAAACTAAAAATGTTTCACAATGTGTCCCTGAATGAAGGGAGGCTCAAAATCAAAAGTACCAGTCAGTATCTGGTGTGGCCACCAGCTGCTTGAAGTACTGCAGTGCATCTCCTCCTCATGGACTGCCTATTGCGGACAGTCTGAGCACTGATGGAGGGATTGTGTGTTCCGGGTGTGACTCTGGCAGTTGTTGTGGCCATCCTGTACCTGTCACGCAGGTGTGATATTCGGATGTACCGATCCTGCGCAGGTGTTGTTACACGTGGTCTTCCACTGCGAGGATGATCAGCTGTCCTTCCTGTCTCCTTGTAGCGCCGTCTTAGGCGTCTCACAGTGCGGACATGGCAATTTATTGCCCTAGCCACATCAGCAGTCTTCATGCCTCCCTGCAGCATGCCTAATGCACGTTCACGCAGATGAGGAGGGACCCTGGGCATCTTTCTTTGGGTGTTTTTCACAGTCGGTAGACAAGTCTCTTTAGTGTCCTGCGTTTTTAAAACTGTGACCTTAAATGCCTACTTCCTGTAAGCTGTTAAGGTCTTAACGACCATTCCACAGGTGCATGTTAATTACATGATTATGGTTAATTAAACATGCATGGAAAACATTGTTTAAACTCTTTACAATGAAGATCTGTAAAGTTATTTGGATTTTTTTTTTTATTGTTGAAATATACAGTCCTAAAAAAGGGACATTTCTTTTTTTTGCTGAGTATATATATATATATAATATATACACGCACACATACATTAAAGATTATATATGTATATGTACATAAAGTGTACATAAAGTGTGTGACTGTTACATATACAGTATGTGAATGCAAGTGTTTGATGTGTGTGCATGAGTGAAGTCTGATTTCAGTGTTTTGTGGTTAGAGCTGGGTTGTGATGATTATGATCAATTTTATATTACAGGAGTTCTTGCTCAAAGAAACAAAATTTATCTTATGAATACATCTCATGAAGGCAGGAGCCCCTCAAGCTAATAATAATCTGTTAAGTAGCAGAGCAAACACGTGCATTTCCCATACCACACCCATGACCCAAAGCCGAACTATCAAATTTCCACACCCTGAAAAACTGAGTAACAAGAAGTGACTAACTAAAGTCAAGATATAACAAGCCATTATAGACAGAATGTTGGTTTTAGACATATAACCTTTTTGTTCGGATTAAGAAAATAATGATGTTTCGTTGTTTAATAAGTGCAAGGCCATAAGTTGAATACTAGTTTATATCTTTTTAATAAATAAATGCAGTATATAGTATTTTAGTATATACAAATTTTATATCGATTACAAGATCTTGACGCCTTGACAAAACAATTGCTGGTAAGTGTAATTAGAAAGTGAAATCCCGCATATCTGAAGTGTTTTCATGTAAACTGTAGTCAGTTTAGTCCTAATCCTGAAATCTATAACTTAAATAAAATGCAAAAATGTGCATTGTACCTCAATTTGTAGCTATATAGTGCACTTTAAAAACACTTGACTAAAAAAAAATTATTTAACCTTTTTTTTTTTTTTTTACAAGCAAATGGAGAAGTCATGTCTTCATTTATTAAGAGACAGAACGTGCTGTTCTCAGAATACTAACTGCACTTTACACTCGGCTCATCCCACCAGCACCAGCACGAGCCCTTCTCCTTCCTGTTTGAGCATTATTCCTTAAATTATAGCAGTCAGTCAGGATTGTTGTACACTGAAATTTTACTTATTTATTTATTACTTGATTTATTTATTGTATTATATGAGCTAGAAAGACTTCTGTAGTCCTTTAGCTCTGTAACAAACACTTCTGCGTCTGTAGCATGCAGCAGGGGGCTTAGTTTCGTTTTCCGGAAAGGGGCGGAGCCAAACTTCCTCTGACGTCATATCCCACGGGGGAGTAAAAAGTGAGGCAGTTAAAATTAACGGAGCAAGCAGCGGATAGCGGTGAGATATTTCAGTTATTGTAACTGTCTTTACACTAAACAGTGAGACTGAGCTTATTGTTTGTCGTAAGATTAATTGGAATGTGTTTAGTTTTACCTGTTTACTTTTCCTGTTTGGTTTGTAGATTAACTCACATTATTCTGTTCTCTTTGACTCCGGTCCTTAACGTTCGTTTAGGTGTGGATTCTCCGCCAGTCGGTCATTTTATAGAGACAGTAAAGTAGACATTGACGTTGTGGTGAATTTGCGGTGACATTGTGTTTACACCCCGCGCTGTGAGTCTCCTGCTGGTTTGAGTGTAACTGGTAGTGAGCATAAGGCTGGGTTTTTTGTCATGATGCAATATGTTTTTTTTTTTTTTGTGTTTAACTCGTGTTTGTTTTTAAGCAAGATCAAAGATTAAAGCAGATCTTTTTTGATCTTCTGAAAATAAATCAAACCCTGTGATGTGTAATGAATACTGTAGGTCTGTGGGTGGGAACTGGTGAAGCTGAAGGAGTAACAGGACATTCAAATGCTAAATGTTTTTTGGGTGGCTGGAATTGGGGAAAATGCTTTTCGCAATACGAAATTTCACCTGGAGAGCTCACCACTGGGACAGATTAAGTTTGCATGCCGAGGCCTCCATTGTCCTCCACGGTTTCTAGTTGGATTACAGAGGTTACTAGATGATTGATGGAAGTAGTAGAATATTTCATTTATAACTGCAAAAGAGAAATCAGGCCTATAAGTAAATGAATGAATGAATGAATGAAAACCCCCAAAGAAGTATAAATAGCCCTGAACAGCTACAGCTGACAAAGTTCAAGAAAGCAGAGACATCCATGTTATCTGAGTGGACTGACGAAACCTACGTTCACATTACAGACCACATTTTTCAATTCTGATTTTTATTTATTAATTTATCTGGACAGATTGGATTAACATGTCATGGCAGTTCACATTCATAATTAAGAATTTTTCATTTTTTATTATTTTTTTTATCTGACACTGATGTGGATGTGTCTGTCCTCTGAAATGGCACATATGGGCACATCGACACTTCTGTCCATGTAGGCTTTCCTGCAGTTTAACTTGGACAGATGCACAGCCTCAGTTACAGACTAAATCACACATTTCACTTTCTTGCCACTGACTACTTTCTCCACTGTCCTCTACTGTTGAAATAAAACGCCCACATCGACTGATGTCAGCGAGCGCTCTACGCATGCACAGAGGCAAAATGTCACATAAATTCGGATGTGACTCTTCTCATTTAAGTCGCATGACCAAATATTCGATAAATATTTGATTAAGGACCACATACAAAGGTGACTCAGATTTGAAAACCATCAGATTGGTACGTTTAGACAGCCATACAGAATCAGATTTTAATTACTCCATGGAGTAATGTTACAGAGCGAATGTCATTTCTTTCCAGCCACAGTCTGTGGTTGTTAATGCCATTTTAGTGGGACTTCTGCTTAATTATGGAGAAACTTTACTGCAACACTTACTTCTTCCTGAAACACACGAGGAACAACTGAAATTATTATAATTAGATTACTTGTCATTCTTTGTGAAAGACTTTTTCTAGAAAGAAGTTTCTAGAAAACAATATATTTTTTGGTAAAAATCAAAAGTCTGTGTATACTGTAGTCATTCCTATTGGGCAAGGATTATAAGGGGCCTTAATCCTTTTTCTAAAAGGACCCACCTACTGAAATTCTCTTAAGAATATCAGAACTTGTGCTAACACCTAACTGTCGATCCTGAGGCAGCTTCCCTTTTCCAGAACCCTCCACTTATTTCTTACTGGCAGGACAGAGATATCAAAGACCTGTTTATTAGGTGTAAATTAAATGATCAGAGGATAGAATCTGTGGTACAGTATGCTGGTACCCTGTGTGACCCTTGTAGTTGTTTTACTTGCAGATTTATTAATACAGCTCCTAAAACCGTAGGCTCTAAAGGATGTTTTTTTCTACCCATTACTTCCCGTGCTTTACCACAGGGTTTTGATTTCATATAACTATACAGTACATCAGTGTTGAATTTGTCTTTGATAGATGTTCATTGGAGCTTTCAGTATGTGTCCTAAAGATGTGCTGGTACAAGTAAAGGAGGCGATCATTAGGTTAGGGAGAGAGAGCGCGCACAAATTTTAGGAGTGGCTAAATAAAAAAAAAAAAAACATTGGCACATTCTTAAGAAGATGGAATGTACTGACAAGCTCAGTAATTCCAAAGGCCTGGAGGGCATCAGAATACAAAAATGGAGTTTAGATACAGAGTTTGAAAAAATTGTCGCTGTCTAAATATTTATGGACCTCCTGGTGCTTCAAAACTTTATATATTAACACAACTAATTCATATATTTTATTTAAAGGTAATACCACCTGGTGTCCGATAGTTACAGTTGAAGATGTTGCGCTGCATGGTCATCCTCTCTGTGCTTCTCATGACTGCAGCAAATGTCCGAGGTGAGGTCTGATTTACATATCATTAGCTATAACAGCTGTCAATTCCCCTACTTCCATATACTGTTTAATTGTACTACATGTTAGATGAAAATCTTTGAAAGACATATAGAGTCCAAAGTTCAGGCCATGCATATGATATTTGGATTTGATGTAATAATATATTTTCATAATATGTCTGATTTGTTTTGATCTGCTCAGCACAATGTGAGATACCTGTCGTTGGGGAAAACCGGATTTTAACTGATGAATCAAACAAACCACCTTTTCTTGATGGCTCCACTGTAAAGTTCAAATGTGCCACTGGATATTTGCCAGCGAGATCATCGGCCTCCAGAACAATCACCTGCACCGGAACCCAGTGGAGCGACCTTGAACTTCAGTGCAAGAGTAAGTACTGCAAACATCTTTTTGGATTGAGATTAAAATACTCATTAGGTTAAATGACTGTTGGACGTTATGATAAAAATATCATCTAACGATTCTTAACAATGTGTGTGAGAGAGAGGCTGGAAACAGCATAATGTAGGTCATAACAGATTGTCTTTCAGATTTTCCACCACGATAACCAATTAAAATGCATGATGAGTTGTTTATAGTTAAATTAAATATTTCAGTCATTGGCAAATCTGAAAAGATTGTATTGTAAAAAAGTGGGAAAAAAAAGTATGGTAAGTTTATTAAATCTGAGCATGCCAAATCATACGTAAGTGTACTTGCATCCAGAGTAATGACTAGTATACAGTACTTAAAGTTAGCTATTTTTGAACAACTCATTTTGTACTAAGTGTATTTAAGTAGTAATTTAATTGTACAAAAGCACAATTTTAGGTATATAAAGTGTCCTTCTATGTGCTAAAGTGGAACAAATTTACGTATACTTAGTACACTTAAAGAAAATGGCTTTTTATGTACTACTGTACATAACCTGACACAGTAATTAATGAAATTAAAGTATATCTTTAATGTACTGTATTATAAGTCCATTACAGAAATTCTTTTTTACTGCGTTACAAATACATAAGTGAATTTGTAACACATGACCAAGAATGTATTCTTACTGCAGTAACATCCTGTTTTACTTTTAGCCAATTCCACATACTGAAAAAGTACACTTTCTGATTAATAAAAATGTATTTTATAACATATAGTACACACAATCACCTACACTACTGTATTGCAAATGTGTTACAAGTACACTAATGAGAGTGTTTTAGAATCTTTTTATAAAATCCTTTTTAAATGCTGAATGCATTTTCTACCCTATAACAAGTTTTCATTTTCAAAAGATTTCATTTCCTTAAGCTTACAAAATAGTAATATTATTATTATTATTATTATTATTATTATTATTAACAGTACTATAGTGTATTTGTCTTCAACAAGCCTTCAGGTTGTCTAATGAACACATACAAAACAAAATGTAAACTGTTGATTGACAAAGACAGGCATCATTATTGGAATATACTGCATTAGTTCAAACCTGGTGCATTGATTTTAGCTGTTGGAAAGGGACTTGGCGAAACAGGCCGAAAGCTCTGAAGCATAATACTAAAAGCAAAGTACATAATATTTATCACTAACACAATCGACAATAATAATTTAAAGTATTTACTTAATTTCAAAACTAGCAAAAACCATAAAACTTCCCTATGCCGATGCATGCAATGATTTATCTTCCAGCCATTACGCAATCGTAGCTTTGTAATGTTGAGTGCATGCAAGAGTCAGAGTTCAAACACACATACTGTACAGTAAATGTAAACTTGAAGGCACAAAAGTGAGTTTTAGCACTCAAAAACGAGGCAAGAGTGTGTGTGTGTGTGTGTGTGTGTGAGAAGGGGCACCGTGTCAAATTACACGCGCGCACACACATAACGGGATACTGAGGGAGAGAAAGAAAATGGATCTTTAACCTCTCTAATGAGACTTGCTCTTGCTTTACATGCGCACACGCGTGTTATAATGAAAAGTACACACATGCTGTACACACACACATACAGACACAAAATAAAATATGTTTTACACACATACACGTGGTCACAGGGTTATAGTACTGTAAACATGCATGCACGAATGTTGATTATACCAGTAAGAGACGTGCAGGGAAGACGATTACCCACAATTTCGCAGCGCAAGAGAGAGAAAAAACATTGGCTCAGTTGTGATCACGTGACAAAACAAAACTTGAAGTGCATGTGTGATACATGATACTCGCTACTCCAAAACGCAAAATTTATTAAAAGTCTTTGATCGTCTTGCGGAACACTCGCAATCCTCGGTACTTGCAATCCGAGGTTTTACTGTATAACATATTTCTGAGAAATGTACTATAATACAATTAATTTGAAGTATGTATAAAGTTTAATTCCAAAAATTGGTAAAAGCATGATGTTAGTATCATTTTTATTAGGGCTGCAAATAACGATTATTTTAATAATCGATTAATCTGTCGATAATTTTTTAGATTTATTGGATAAAACCGAAAAGCATTCTTTTTCAACCCTTTATTCAAAAACAGAACCAAAATCTTTAGAAAGTGCACAAACATGTTGCTCCTTGAGCTGTTATAATAATAAAAAAATAAAAAATAAAAATGGACTAACACAAAAAACATACACATGTATGCTTTACATCTGCCAAATAGATACAGTGGAACCTTGGATTACGAGCATAATTCGTTCCGGAAGCGGCTCGTATTCCTAAACAATCACAATAAAAATTTTAAAAACATACTAACGGAATCACTGCTTTAAAGTAAAATTAAAACAAATGAACCTGCACTTTACCTTTGAAAAGAAGACACGGCAGGCAAAGAGCAGGCTACGCCTTGAGCAGAGAGAGAACATGAGACTTGCTTTTGCTTTAAGTAAACAATACACGCGTGCACGGATGCTGATTATACCAGTAAGAGACGCGCACTAAGACCCAGCAGCCTCCGCTATGTATCTTTTCTCTAACTCCGCTCGTATTTTAATTTTTTTTGCTCCGCCCTGTCTATGAGGCGCCGAACTCTGCTAGCATCAGTGCGCTCCACGCTCAACTAACTTTTTCTTTTTAATAATCGAATGTCTCCACGTCGCGCGACACAACAAATTGATCATGAAATTCATTGCCAACGATTTTATTCATTGCTTTTTATCGATTGATTGTTGCAGCCCTAATTTTTATATAATAACTGATCTTACAATTTTCTGTTAGTATATTTGCAGTGTACTATCGAAGATTTTAATATATTTGTAACACACAATTTTTTTACACTATTATTTTTTTACAAGAGAAAGTTGGAATTACAGCCGTTTTCTTCTTTTTTTTTCAGAGAGATCTTGTGGAAATCCTGGTGAGATTTCCAATGGAAAGTATCTCATTCCAGACGGAATTGTGTTTGGCGCAACCATTACAGCAGTGTGTAATGAAGGGTAAAAATAGTTCAACCTTTTTAAAAATGGTTGTCCATGTTCGGTTACGCACACGTTCTGTCAGTACACGATAATAGTAAATAAACAGACTGTAAAAGGTTTTGAATAACCAAATTCTAATGTATACAAACCTCACTGCACAGGACAGTGGTTTGGAGATTTCGATTGCCTTATTTGAACCAATTTAAGTGAATTAATTTTAATGAAAGCCCTGGGTGAAGCTGCTCATAGCAATGTTTGAGAAAATGGCAAGAGTGTACAGCAGATTCAATACTTTATTTTTTCTTATTATTATAATTATTATTACTAAATGCAAGAAATTAACAAAATATGAAAGAAGTTGTTCTTTCCATGAGCAGATATGTCCAAACGTTTCCATGGCCGTATCCACTCAAGTGTTGCAGATCAGAGTTATGACTGCTTATATTGCTACACCTTGCAGCTTCTTGACAGCCTGTCTGTCATCAGGGGGAGGACATTAAAGCTAAACAGACGTCTCCATTTCAGTACTTAAAAGAAAATCTATAAGGAAACACTTCATTTTATGTCAGTTGCATGTTGCTTCTGATTAACTTAAATAGTTAAAACCTTTTTAATTAATACATTTAAATAGAAATTTATACATTTCTTATTTTTTTGTTTCTTACCCTATTTTTTGTTTTAAGTGTCCACAATACCTTTTGAATGCATTCGTTATGACTTGTAAAACATATATCAGAACAAATGTCTGTTTGCAGTTATCAGCTTCTTGGAGCAAAAGATAGAAATTGCAGAGAACAAGGTTGGGATGGGAGACCTCCTGTATGTGAAGGTAATGTAGTTTTGTCAATTGAACATTCTTTATTTTTTTAAAAGAGTTTTGTGCAACATGACTACAACAATTGTTTATGCAGAATTTTGAAATTTTGCCAGAGTTTATTAAAAATCTTGACCAAGGTTCAGGGTGAAGATGACCAAGTAGCAATTTACAGAGAAAAGCCTATTACAGAGCCTTTATTTATATGTATATTTCGATCAAAGGTGGATCTGAAAGCTATTAATTAATGGGAGTGCTTAATACAAGGTTTTTTTTCTGTTAAACAAATAATGTCATGGTGAAAAAAGTTTTGTTAGTCTGTCGTTGTATTTGCAAAATACTTGCTATGATAAGATGATTTTATGTTTGGGTTTATGTTATTACATAGAATTAAAAGAGGGGGTTCTAACGTTTATCCATAACTGTTGTGTTTGGGTAAATTAAAGGTATACAAAGGGTATAGACCCCTGAAAATAGTCATATTTTGTTGCTTTGCAGCCTGAAGACAAAGTTTTTATTTTATTTAGCTTTATTTACTTTTAGTACGACTTTTATCATGCAAATGAAATATATAAGACCATGTCAGAATTTTTTTTATATATAAAAAACAGAATCATAAATTAATCACAAATTTGGTTTGTATTGGCACGTTGCAAGAAAGGGAACATACAGTCATGACTGTGCTTTACAAAAATGCAAGTGGTCAGGTGAGACTAAAATTTAATTATTTGGCCACAACACCAAATGATAAACCCGAACGGAAATCCAATACAATTCACTATCCAAATAATGCCATTCCTATAGTAAAGCATGGAGGTGGTAATATCCTGCTATGGGGTGTTTCTCTGCAGCAGGGACTGGAGCACTTGTCAAGGAAAGGAAAATTGATGGGGCAAAATACCATCAAAATCATGAAGAAAATCTCTGCCCATAAGTTTTAGAAAAAGGTCAATGTTCTTGCATGGAATAGTCAGGGCTCAGACTTAAACCCTATGGGTAATCTATGAAAAGACTTGAGGATTGCAGTCTACAATTGGTTACCATAAAAACTTGAACCACTCCTTTGTTGCCTTGGTGGTATGTTCTGGGTTATTGTGGTGCTGGGAGACCTATCCATGACCGATTTTCCAGAGGTCAAATAATTAAAATATTAGTCATAAAGATAAAACAAGTAAACACATCATGCAATGTTTAAATTATGGTTTTTATCATTTTTCTTTTTATAATAAGGTTATTATTAAGGGAAAACAAAATCCAAAAAAATTAAAACATAACTTAACTTTGGTTTATCACACCTGAGGAAATTTTTTTTATGCAAACCCAGGCCAGATTACTGCCACACCTGTTTGCAATCAAGAAATTACTTAAAAAAGACCTGCCTGACAAAGTAAAGTAGATCCTCACAGGCTGCATGACATGCCGAGATCGAAAGAAATTCCAAAACAAATGAGAAAGATCTCAATTGTTTTCTATCAGTCTGGATAAGGTCATAAAGCCAAGTCTTAGTTTTGAAAAGAAAACATCTTGATGACCCCCAAGACTTTTGGGAAAATTTGAACCTTTTTATTATTATATATTTAAAAGCATTCTTACTTTACTGCGTTTTGTCACACCTGCCTAAAATGTCCGCAAAGAACTATAGATATGCATATTGTCACTCATTTAAAGAGGGCTTACAATATGTCGAGCATACGTATGTACATGCCAAAACTTTAAACACCTTCTCTTTGTGTAGAAGTCTATCAGCTTGTAATGTTTAAAAAAATTTATACACCTGTTGTCATCGAAACCTTTTGACACGCGTGATGCCTTGCATGTTTTGTAAGCTTGTTGTGGGACCTGACAATCACAGGCAAAATAAGCCAAAAGACATATCAAGAAAATCTGAAAACCATCTGATCTTCATTTTGTGTTATTCAGAATGATTTTCCTGAAGAGAATTACTTTTTGAGCATGACTTTGAATGGTACAGGATCATTATCCTTAACATGCTCAATTTATCCATGCATTTTATTATAGTGTAGAATTTTATATCCAAGTATTTTATAAAAAAATAAATAAAAGTAGATCTAAATTATTTAAACTAAACGTTTGTTTATTGCCCTTATACCCTATTTTGTATTTACTTATTTTCAGTAAGTGCATACTAAAGGAATTATTATTTAACTGTTTATGTACTGTCTGTGGAATTTCCTCTTCTTTCTATATTAATACTATCAATTATTATTAGCAGTAGTGTATCATCTCTCAAAATAATGTCTTTGAAATTTTTTTTTCTTTGACAACTGTACATTTTACTACAGAATAGAAATTTTTATTAATTTATATTTATTTTTGATATTTTATGACTAATTAAATCTAGACTAATTAAAGACTACCTAAGTATTATTGTGATTTTCTTTTTTTTTTTTTTTCAGTGGTCAAGTGTAAGGCCCCTCCGCCTATAGAGAATGGAACATTTTACCCAGACCAGGAATTTTATGGGTATGAAGAAGCAGTCACATACTCTTGTAAAAGAGGTCTTGATCTTATTGGACCTTCAGTAATAACATGCTCCAGTGATGGAAGTTTTCAGCCTCCTCCTCCTAAGTGTCTGTGTAAGTTCAAATTGATTCAATGTTACACAAAATGTTTCATTAAAATATAAACAAAAAATTATTTTTTTAACTTTTTTTTTATGTACAGTGGTGACCTGTGAAAGTCCACAAATTTCTAATGCAGTGAGAGTTGAAGGAAAATCACCACCTTATAAACATAGGCATTTTGTCCGGTACCAGTGTAATAAAGGCTACAGAATGGAAGGGGATGACAAACTGATCTGTACAGAAAAAGGATGGGATCCACCTCCTCCTCAGTGTGCTGGTACTAATAATTAATGTTTTCAAATAACAAACATAATAATATATTCACTTTATGAGCAGCATTAGTTATAACAAGTCAATAGAGATTTTTTTAATCAATTGACTGTTTGTTTGTATTTATTTTTTTTATTTGCTCATGTACCTTCAATATGAATTCAAGAATATGAATTCAAAGGAAAAGGAACAAGCGGGTGTTTGCTAAATATTACTGTAACTGTTTTCTTTCTCAGTTATAACATGCCCAAAACCTCCTGCTATAAACAATGGACAGTTTGCCCCCCTGAAGGAGTTCTATGAATATGGACAAACAGTCACATACTCTTGTAATCAAGGTTTTAGAGTTACTCAACCTTCAACAACATCATGTACAGATGATGGAACATTTAAAACTGCTCCTCAGTGTCTGGGTAAGTCTAATTAAATCTTTGTGTTTTTTATGGTTTATGACGAGGTCTTATTCCTCCTAATTTCTTGTGCTTTCTGTTTAAAGTGAAATGATAACTATCTGATAAATTCTTATGAAGTGTATCCTCATTAGGGAACTGCACAACCCCTGACCAAAATTACAAACTGACCACAGTTTACACACATCTTTTACTTCAAAGCAAAGAATTGAAATTAGAGAGATAACACAAAACAATTTTGATTAATAGCTACACATTCTTACATCATGAACCATGCCACTAAGTAATGACATGAACACATTTTTATTAGTATATATTTTTTTTTTTGTAGATGAAAAGAATAAGGAATTACTCAAGTATGGCACCATGCTGTAATTTGCATTTCACAGGCAAATACTGGCACTTTTTTAAAAGTACTAATTAGTTCTCAGTTAAAAGAAGGGGCTTACAGACTTTAATCAGCTGTTGGAAACACTGCCTTAGCAAAAGAATCATCAATTCCAACAAGTGAAGTATTAAAAACTTTTTCTCCGGTTTCCGCCCACAGTCTAAAGAGATGCAGATTAGGCTAATTGGCATTCCCAAGTTGCGCGTAGTGTGTGAGTCTTGACCGGAGGTCCTACAACGTAAAAGTCAGAATAAATACAATGGTCATCACTGGCCTTGAATAGGTTCCTAGATGGATGGGATGGAAACCCAGAATGACAACAAAGTGTCGGGATAGAAAATTCAAAGGAGTACGCATTGAAAATATATAATTAATTAAATAAAAATAAAAAAACAGTGTATAGCTTTATTAATTTGTCCCTAATAAGTTAGCCAGGAAATAGAAGGGCATTAAAAATCTCCCTAAGATCACATGAGGAAGAAACCTTGACAGAACCAGGCACTAGGAAATATACATACACTTTAGAAAAAACACAAAACACTTTTTAGTCAAACATTAAATCAGAGTAAACGTTTTCTGTTTTAGATCAGCAAATATTAATATATTTTTCGCCTTTGTTAAATGCCAGAATCAAGCGAGGGAGAATTTTATGGATTTTTTTAAATTACTATCTTCAGTTAAAAATTTACATACACTTTCTTAGTATTTGGTAGAATTGCCTTAAACTGTTTCACTTGGGCCAAACATTTCGTGATCCTTCCACAAGTCTTCTACAATAGTTTGCTGGAATTTTGGCCCACCCCTCTTGACAGAACTGGTGTAACTGAGTCAGGTTTGTAGGCCTTCCTACTCGCACTCCCTTTTCAGTGTCGCCAACAAATTTTCTAAGGGATTGAGATCCGGGCTTTGTGATGACCACTCCAATACCTTGACTTTGTTGTCCGGTAGCCAATTTGCAACTAATTTAGAGGTATGCTTGGGTCATTGTCCATTTGGAAGACCCATTCGTGCCGAAGCTTTAACTTCCTGGCTGATGTCTTCAGATATTGCTTCAATATATCCACATAATTTCCTTTTCTCGTGCTGCCATCTATTTTGTGAAATGCACCAGTCCCTTCTGCAGCAAAGTAGCCCCACAACATTATACTAGCACTCTCATACTTCACAGTTGGGATGGTGTTCTGAGGCTTCAACGCTTCGAATATACCGTTTATCATTATGGCCAAACAGTTTAATTTTTGTTTCGCCAGACCACAGGACATGTCACCAGAAATTAAGGTTTTTGTCGCCATGTGCAGTTGCAAACTGTAGTCTGGCTTTAATAGGGTGGTTTTGAAGTAATGGCTTTCTCCTCCCATAGTAACTTTTCAGCTCATGGTGGTATAGGACTTCTTTACTGTGGATAATGACACTGTCTTACCAGTTTCAGCCAGCATATTCACAAGGTCTTTTGCTGTTGTTCTGGGTTTGATTCACACATTTCACCTCAAAAAACGTTTCTCTCTGAGACTCAGAATCCGTCTCCTTCCTGAGCGGTATGGTGGTTGTACATTCCCATTTTTTTTATACTTGCAAATTAGTGTCTGAACGGATGAACGTGGGACCTTCAGGCATCTGGAAAATGCACCTAAGGATGAGCCACACTTGTGGAGGTCCACAATTCTTTTCCTGATGTCTTGGTTGATTTCTCTTGATTTTCCCATGAAGTCAAAGAAAGAGTCCCAATGTTTGAGGTGTGCCTTGATATGCATCCACAGGTGTGCCACAAATTAAATCAAATGGAATCAATTAACCTAATCAGAAGCTTCTTAAGCTCAGAATGGAATCACCTGGACTTTTCTTTTTGTTTACAGACACAAACGTTAGTGTATGTATACTTCTGACTTAAATAAAAGTGATAAAAAAAATAATAAATTTCTCGCTGGCTTGATTCTGACATTTACCAAATGCAACGAATATGTTAATATTTATGGATTTATAACCGAAAAAGTTTACTCCATTTAATGTTTGACAGTAAAGAAAAAAGGTTTTTGTATTTTTTTTCCTGGTGTATGTAAATACCTAGTTTCAACTGTATTTCCCCTAATATTTAAAATACATGCTTATAACCCAGAAATGTTTTTTCATCTATTGTGAATATTTTTAATTAAAAATATAGAAATTATAATTGCTGAATCTGACAGATACACAAATATGAGTAATAACAAGTGAGGTTAGTTGATATTGATGCAAAAGAAAAATGTTTATTCTGTTGTTGGGAGATCATAAGTATTAAATCATTATGTTCTAGAAATCCTTGTCTAGATGCAAACAAAAAGTAAAAAGGGTTCTGAATTTCATAAAAAGAACACCTTTCCAACTGTTAACCGTGCAGTGGATTAAACATTGCACTTGTATTGTCTTTTTCAGTAAGAGTATATGTCTGTTTTTATGTAAGTTTGATCTAGTAGCTTGAGAATCTGAATTTAAAAGAAAAAGAACAAGCGGATGTTTGCTAAATATTACTGTAACTGTTTTCTTTCTCAGTTAAAACATGCCCAAAACCTCCTGCTATAAACAATGGACAGTTTGCCCCCCTGAAGGAGTTCTATGAATATGGACAAACAGTCACATACTCTTGTAATCAAGGTTTTAGAGTTACTCAACCTTCAACAATATCATGTACACATGATGGAACATTTGAGACTGCTCCTCAGTGTCTGGGTAAGTCTGATCAAATCACTGTGTCTTTTATGGTTTATGACAAGGTTTTATTCCTCCTGATTTCTTGTGCTTTCTGTTTGAAGTGAAATGATAACTATCTGATCAATTCTTATGAAGTGTATCCTCATTAGGGAACTGCAGAACCCCTGACCAAAATTACAGACTGACCACAGTTTACACAGATTTTTTACTTCAAAGCAAAGAATTGAAATTAGAGAGATAACACAAAACAATTTTGATTAATAGCTACACATTCTTACATCATGAACCATGCCACTAAATAATGAAAATGAAATAAATACATTTTTATTAGCATTTTCTTTTAGATTACATAGATGAAAAGCATAAGAAATTACTCAAATATGGAACCATGCTGTAATTTCCATTTTACAAGCAAATACTGGCACTTGTCTAAAAGTACTAATTAGTCTCCAGTTAAAAGAAGGGCTTACAGACTTTAATCAGCTGTTGGAAACACAGCCTTAGCAAAATAATCATCAATTTCAACAAGTAAAGTATTAAAAAAAAAATTTCTCTGGTTTCCTAAAACCAGTCTAAAGAGATGCAGATTAGGCTTATTGGCATTGCCAAGTTGCTCGTAGTTTACGAGTCTTGACCGGAGGTCCTACAACGTAAAAGTCAGAATAAATACAATGGTCATCACTGGCCTCGAATAGGTTCCTAGATGGATGGGATGGAAACCCAGAATAACAACAAAGTGTCAGGATAGAAAATTCAAAGCAGTACGCATTGAAAATATATAATTGATTCAAATGAAAAAATAACAATGTATAGCTTTATTAATTTGTCCCTAATAAGTTAGCCAGGAAATAGAAGGGCATAAAAAATCTCCCTAAGATCACATGAGGAAGAAACCATGACAGAACCAGTCACTAGGGAAACCATCTTCATTTGGTTGATACCAGATAGTGTGACCATTATTAAATTTTAAATGTTTGTGCCAATTTTAGCCAAAATTCTTAAACCTTTCAGAGCAGTTACCTTATATACACCTTCGTAAGAAAACTGTTCTAGTTGTTCCCGTTCTCTTAGTACAAATATTGTTTTAGATAATTAAGTAACAACAGCAGTCAATTGTTTTTTTAAGACACGAAGGTCATCTGTTCTGGAATAGTTCTTGCAACAACTGTATTGTCAAGTGCATTTGCAAAACCCATCAAACGCCATGATGAAACTGGCTCTCATGAAGATATTCCCAGGAAGGCAAGACCAAAACCGCTTATGCAGAGGAGAAGTTCATTTAGAGTCACCAGCCTCAGAAATTAGCCACACCTTAGATTAGAGCCATTATAAAGCCTTTACAGAGCATAAGTTGCAGATACAGTTCAAAACAGATACAGTGGAACCTTGGATTGCAAGCATAATTCGTGCCGGAAGCTGGCCGTAGGGCTGGGCGATATGGCTAAAAACTGTATCACGATATCAGTGTTTCATATCGGTCAATATCGATAATTATTGACATTTTTTTATGACCCATTTAAAATAAGGAGCAGGAGAAAAATATATTACATTTCAACATTTTTATTTTAAACTTAACCTTCCTCTGATCATAGTCCCCTCAGTTGTTAAGACAGAAATGTCAATAACCATGGACAAATAATTAAGTCACAATGTTAACAATTATCACAATGTTAACCATTATCTCTTAACATTTAAGGTGCAAGATGAAAGAAAATGTAAGAAATGCTTAATAAAGTGTAATAAAATAGTGCAAAGTGCATTTTCTGCTTATGAAGAGGAATCCAGCAGACCAGCATAGCAGGGGAATGGGAATCTTATCTATAATCTAGCAGAGTTTGCTCCATTTGTAGAAATAAAACTAACTCTAAATTAACTATATTGAAAAAAGAAAACTGTAGAAATAGGCTACAGTTAAGATCTTGAAGAACCACCAAGTGTTTATTTTAGAAAATTAGAACTTAAAGCTACTGCAGACCATCTTTCCCAAATAAGGCAGAGTAACTTAAATTTATTCCAAAAAAAGAAGGGTTAGGCAGACCAACGCACATCAGATCAGCTTAATGGGATGTAGCCTCTTAATACACAGATTACATTTTATAATTGGCAGCAAAATGTAAAACTTGTTACACCAAAACTGGCTACTGCCACAAAGGACAAAACTATGGCATGTGTTTTTTTTCTGTTATTATTATGAACGTCTGATGTAGTAGACTAGAGGAACAACTACATCAGATCCAAAAAATAAAATAATGGAAGCCTGTATTTTATTGAATTAGGTTCGTTTCCAATAAACTTTCCAATTAAGTATTTCTAATCAATTAAGTATTTTTAATACTTAATTAAATAAAATACATAAATAAGTAATTAAATAATCACAGAAGACACGTCGTATATAATAAATGTTGTACGCGCACAGAATCGAGAAGCCGCGCATGCGCGGAGAACATGTTGAGCGAGCAGGGGAGATATTGCACGCGCATAGAGTGCTTTGTCTGCTCTTGTAGCGTGGATGGTAAACCGAAACGCGGAAACAGCGCGAACAGGCAGGATAACCACGAGAGTTATTGTAAGAACTCTCCTACACCAAGAGCAAGAGTTTACACAATTCCACGTTCTAGCAACCCACACTCAATCAGGAATTGGACCCAAAATTGTGAGTACTCTCATAAGATCCGGCGAAGCGTCGGAAACAACATGGGCAGACTGAGCGATGTGAAGCGCGATCTTGTCTCCTTTTATACTTCCTGAATCACGACCGTACTACTTCAGGGTCCTAGTGCCGGTCGCGGAGCGAGTGCGCTTGACAGCAACCAAACTAACTTCGCGACCTCTGTTTTCTTCCGACAAAGAATACAAATTATCGAACGTTTTATCGAACACATTTTTTTATTGATATCGATCACGTGTCTATCGCGATACATATCGTTATCGTTTTATCGCCCAGGCCTAGCTGGCCGTATATTAAAACACTTGTAAACCAAGTGAATTTTCCCATAGGAAATAATAGAAACTCAAATTATTCATTTTACCGCCCAAAAAATAAATACATAAAAATAATGAATAAAAAATATAAAGTAAAAATAAGACAAATTAACTTGCACCTTACCTTTGAAAAGAATCGTGACAGAGCAGTGTTTCCGTTAGAGAAAGAGAGAGAGTGTGTGTGTGTGTGTGTGTGTGTGTGTGTGTGTGTGTGTGTGTGTGTGTGTGTGAAGGCGAGAGGAAGAGAGTGTGTGTGAAGAGGAAGGCGAGAGGAAGGGAGAGTGTGTGTGAAGAGGAAGGCGAGAGGAAGGGAGAGGGTCACGCTGTCCAATGCCGCGCGCGCACACACACACACACACACACACACACACACACACACACACACACACACACACACACACAAAGTGCAGAGTGCTAAGAAAGAGAAAGAAAATGGATTTTTAACCTCTCTAATGAGATTGGCTTTTGCTTTACAGATGCACACACGCGTGTGTGTTATAATAAACAGTATACGTGCACTGTACACACACTCATACAAACAAGACTTGTGGATCCACACTTGTGGAGGTCCACAGTTCCTGATTAGTTGATCTTGGTGCAACTAAAAAGTGTTTATCCTGTTGTTGGGAGATCACAAGTATGAATCGTTATGATCAAGAAATTCTTGTCTAGATGCGAACAAAAAGTTTCTGAACAAGGGTTCTGAATTTCATATGGAGTGGATTGAACATTGTTTGCACTTGTATTGTCTTCTTCAGTATATGTCTGATTTTATTCAAGTTTGATCTAGTAGCTGGAAAATCTGAATTTAAAGGAAAAAGAACAAGCGGGTGTTTGCTAAATATTACTGTAACTGTTTTCTTCCTCAGTTACAACATGCCCAAAACCTCCTGCTATAAACAATGGACAGTTTGCCCCTCTGAAGGAGTTCTATGAATATGGACAAACAGTCACATACTCTTGTAATCAAGGTTTTAATGTTACTGAACCTTCAACAATATCCTGTACAGATGATGGAACATTTGAGACTGCTCCTCAGTGTCTGGGTAAGTCTAATTAAATCTCTGTGTCTTCTTACTTGTTAAACCTTTCATTGTTTTATGGTTTATGATAAGGTCTTATTTCTCCTCTTTCCCTATTTCTTGTGCTTACTGTTTAAAATTTAATTCTAATTATCTATACAAATCATATAAAGTGTATCACTACAGTATTTGGGAACAATCTAGACAGGAATCAGCACAGTTGTATTGAAATTACAGATATGAGACAAAACAATTTGGGTTTAACAGCTTCTCTTTTTACTTCTTGAACCACACCTTAAACTAAATTAAATTAAAATGAATAATAAAAAAAATGTAACGCCTGGTTTTAGACCACAATACAGTAATTCATTAGTATGGTGTAGGGCCTCCTTTTGCGGCCAGTACAGCATCAATTCACCTTGGGAATGACGGATACAAGTCCCCTGCACAGTGGCCAGAGGGATTTTAAGCCATTTTTTTCGCAGGCTCTATATTTAGAACTAGTGACTGTGCAGGCCATGGGAGATGTTTAACTTCACTTTCATGTTCATCAAACAACTCTGTCACTAGTCTTGCTGTGTGTATTGGTGCATTATCAGTGATGCACCCATCTAGCACAAGTATTGGGCCTAGAAAATGGCATGATATTTCCTCCCCAAACCATCACTGATCCACCCCTATGCTTCACTCTGGGCATGCAACAGTCTGGGTGGTACGCTTCTTTGGTACCTACCCGTTTATTTGTTTTTATTTTTACTTTCTTTTCTCCAAACATGTTTTTACTGATTGTGGCCAAATAGTTCTATTTTAACTTCATCAGTCCACAGCACTTGTTTCCAAAACGCATCAGGCTTCTGTAGATGTTCTGTTGCATACGTCTGACATTGGATTTTATGATGGGGACGCAGGTAAGGTTTTCTTCTGCTGACTCTTCCATGAAGGTCTTCTCTGTGCAAGTGGAATGGTGCACCACCACTCATGAGTCTGCTAAATCTTCCTGCAGGCTTTTTGCAGTTACAGTAAATGGGGGTTTTAATTTGTCTTTCTGATCAGCATACGAGCAGTTATCTCCGAGAGTTTTCTTGGGTAAAGATCATCTTGACCCCCAGTTCCCCTAAACTTTATTTTACTTTCTTTCTTTTTTAACACCATGCCAGCTTCTATGCTATATTTATGGTGAGGAGCATTTTTGTTATTCAATATTAAAACTAGATAAGATGTTTAAAAATTATTTTTTCTTTACAACTACATTGGATTTACTTGTTTAAAACTTTTTTTAAAGTGTCAACAGAATAAAACAAGTTTCTTAAAGCAGTAAAAGATTTACAGTCAAATAAAATATGTTTGATGGACAGAAGGGTTCTGCATGATAAACATTGTGGTGGGTAAACCCTGCTGTAGTAGATTTGTCGCAAAAGCTGCTGCCACTTTATTTCCTGATTTTGATCCATCTGTGTATACTGGGGTATGCTGTTCTACCAAGGATGTAAGGATAGAATAGTAGAAAGGTTTAAGTGTGACTTTCGTAAGAGGGGCTTAAAGGTTAGTCTCTCTTGCCCAAGGAGAATCCCCTGGCACTATGGAGGGAAGGAGCGTGCCACTGTTCCTTTCACAGGCTGCCATCACAAAGATGGGTCCTGTGCCGTCACCAGCAGTTCCCTTGAACTGACATCTCTTAATTACATTTCTGACTGGAAACTGCAAGCTGACCGTGCTTTGCTATCTTCTTGTAGCCTTTCCTACATTGTGGGCATCAATAACTTTAATTTTCAGAGTCTTACACATCTGCTTAGAGGAACCCATGGTTGTTGAGTGGCTGCAAGTGTGTGCACAAGGTTTGAAGAGTCAAAGTATTTGTTAAGCTTTGAAATTGGCATTTACTAATGACAGCTGTTGCCAAGCTTTAGATCTAATAAGCTGATTAAGGTCTGAAACCTTGTAAAAGGAATCTGATACTGTGGAACTCTTAGAGGGCCCAAACCTTTGCACAGTGCCATAATAATGACAAGTTTTATTTTTTTATTTTTGTTTAATTTATATTACACAGTTTAATACCAATAAATAAATGTATAAAAGTTTAAACAATATTTAAAATTACATGAGCGTCCCAATTATGTCACTTGCAGCCTACCTAATACATTCATTTTAAATTTAGTAAATAATTATGTATAACCGGCCAAGCTGGCAAATGTTTGGGGTTTTAACAGGTAGGTTTTAGCAAACAGTCATATCACTATCCTTAGTAAATTGAGATGAGGGGAATTCGGTGGTGGTGATTTTAAAAGAAGTTTTATAACGTGAGGTGAACTTGAATGATGAAAGAAATGTTGTTTCTTCTTGCAATTTCATCATGGTGTTGCTCTGGACAGAATCCCGGTTTTGTATTTATTGCATCACTCATGCTGATTAAATCATCAGAGGTGGGTAGAGTAGCCAAAACTTGCACTCAAGTATGAGTAGCTGTACTTCAAAATAAGATTTACAAGTAGAAGTAAAAAGTAGTCATCCAAAATACTTAAGTAAGAGTAAAAAAAGTATTTAGTGAAAAGACATCGCAGTATGAAGCTGTTCTTTTGCACTATGTGACACATATACAAAGCGACACATGCTTTTTATATGAGCAATCCTGGGCAGGGATGTGGCATTGGTGACTGGTGCCTCTACTAATTTTGTTTTCGTTTCCTGTTTACCACAGCTGAAGATTTTTCCCCCCGCCTTATGCCACTAGTTCGAGTATATTCATGTGAATAAAAGTGGTTATTGTTGGTTTTTGTGACTGAAACAGACTTATGTGACTATTTTTGCTACGTCTGGTCCACCAGCTGCATTTCTCCGGCAAAAATAAAGAATAGCTAATGTATAGAATAAATGGTTAGAGTAACGAGTCGAGTGTAATGTAGCCAAATGTGGCGGAGTAAGAGTAGCATTTCATTTTTACAAATCTACTTAAGTAAAAGTATGGTGCATTAAAACTACTCATAGAAAAAAAAGTTACTTAAGTAAATGTAACTGAGTAAATGTAACTCGTAACTACCCACCTCTGGAAATCATCAAGCATGACATACATGTGAGTCCTGGCTACCTTGACTTTTCTGAACTCTGTTATACATGTGCAGCAGGGGTCATCCACTCCAAATTATTTATGTGGAGTTCAATCTGAGTACTTGAGAATACTGCGGTTGAAGTATGGAATGCAGGATGGATGGAAAAACTTACTTTACTTCAAGGAACCATGAACTATTGCAGCTTCTGTTGAATATTCTTTGTTGCGCTTTTTTTGCAGCCAGTAAAAATGCATTTATTTAAATTATTGTTGTTGAAGGCAGGTCATTGAGAGTGTGTGCTCAAGTCTGTGAAACCTTTTCCCTGTGTCTATAAGTGACTATTCCAAGAAAGGTTTGGACTTTTTATAGTTTTTTGCAGCGTAACCATTTGTTGTATAATTAGCAGAATAATATAAGTAAATATTGACTATCATTTTATGATTGTCCAGCAGTATCACAGAATAGCAAACGTGAAAGCATTTTATGGAACATAATTGAAATTCATTGTAGTCTTTGGGATTGTTCTGTCTATCAAATTCTGTCTTTTGCCCATCCACCCTTGAATGCTGTAACACATGTGAAGAAATGGGATGGTATCCACCTCCTCCACAGTGCTGTTTCTGTAAGATTCATTTTTGTTTTCAATAACTGATATGCTTCTTTAACCAGATAATTAACTGACAATTTCGAAAGGAATCTTCTTTAGCAATTGTCATAATACATTTTGAAACAATGCTATATGGCAACCATAATTCTGAACCTTCCCAAAAGCACAACCATGCTACTATTATATAGAATATACTGTTTTGCTGAATTTCATAGCTGGTTAGCATTGTCGCCTTGCACCTCCAGGGTCCGCGTTCGATTCCCATCTCTGTGTGCATGGAGTTTGCATGTTCTCCCTATGCTTGGTGGGTTTCCTCCGGGTACACCGGTTTCCTCCCACAGTCCAAAGATATGCAGGTTAGGCTAATTGGCCTTCCCAAATTGCCCGTAGTGTAAGTGAGTGTGTGTGCCCTGTGATGGATTGGCACCCTGTCCAGGGTGTACCCTGTCTTGTGCCCTAAGCCTCCTGGGATAGGCTCCAGGTCTCCATGACCCTTTATACAGGGTAAAGCGGTTTAGAAGATGAGTGAGTAAATTCCTTAGCGTTATGCCAAGAATTTGTGTCGGGTAAAACAGAAAATTCGTGAAGGTTTTTTGGACAATAAAATTAATTTATATTAAAATTAATGAAAACAATAATAACTAGTTTATTGCATATGATAATTTATTTTAGTTTTTAAAATCATTTTTAATGTAAATCCTATTGACTGCTTATTGTCATGAAGTTCCAGATCTTTTGTGCTTAAAATCAAGAGGAAGCTTCATCATTTATTATATTCATTCCATGTTATGTGGAAAAGATAAGCAATATATGGTCTTAAGGTATGATTTGGGACAAAGATATAAGATGGAACAAGCATGGAATTCTCATTTGAACGACTTAATAATAAGTACAGTGGAACCTTGGATTACGAGTGTTCCGCAAGACGAGCAACGATTTTTTATAATTTTTGACTTGAAAAACGAGCATTTTCTCTCCTGCTGGGTGTGTGTGTGTGTGTGTTTGAAATGCGCTTGCGCACACAGACACACACATTAAAGGAGAGACCGTTTTTAAAACCGGATAGAAAATTAGCCAGGAGCATAGCTAGTCACACTCGCGTGAGCGCATACTAACGAATCACTACTGTAAAGTAAAACAACAACAAAAAAACAAATTAAACAGCTCCTCACCATTGAAAACGACAGAGAAGTCGCGACAGAGAAGAGTTTGTGTGTTTGTTTGGCAACCTGAGAGGAGGGGAGCTGTAAAGCCGAGATCTATCATCTCCCCTGCTGGGTCTTAGTGCATGCAGTGTTTTTGAGTGTGCGTGTGTGTGTATGTGTCTGTATAAGGCAGAAGGTTTGTGTGTTTGTTTGGCAACCTGAGAGAAGGGGGCTTTAAACGCGAGCGAGCCCCACTTCAGACCCCCTTCTCTCAGGTTGCCAAACAAACACACAAACTCTTCTCTGTCGCGATTGTTTTAAAAGTTGAGAAGCTGTTTAATTTGTTTTTTTGTTGTTGTTGTTGTTGTTGTTGTTTTACTTTACAGCAGTGATCCTGTTAGTATGCGCTCACGCGAGTGTGACTAGGGATGTTCCTTGCTAATTTTTAAAAGGTTTTAAAAACGGGATATTGATTATTGTGTGTGTGTGTATGCACACACATTTTACACACACACACACACACACACCCTGCGTGCACAAACGGATACACTTATCTGTCGGGATTTATTTTTACATTTTTAAGGTAAAGTACAGGTTAATTTGTTTTATTTTTTTAACTTTGTATTTATTTTTTTGGGCTGTAGAACTAATAATTAAAATTTCATGATTTCCTATGGGAAAATTTAATTTGGTTTACGAGTGTTTTGGAACTCGCTTCCAGAACGAATTATGCTCGTAATCCAAGTATTTATATATGAGTAAAATAATAGAAGAGTTGGGTTATAATACTTACAAAGGTAGAAATAACTTACAAAGGAATTCATAGCATAATGCAGGACCAATGTGTGGTGGTTTATTCAGTCCAGGTACTTTTGCAGATGTGTTTATTACACTACAGTAAGAACATCAAACTATGAAACAATTTTTCTGAAAGTGCTGATCCACAGTATAAATACAGTAGATACTATTTAATGAAAATAAAGTTTAATTTCTGTTTAATGTTTAATTATAGATGACCGCACATGGAGGATCCTTCTAATTATCATAATCATCCTAATCATACTGCGTAAGTATGACCTTTTCTCCATCTAAATCTGTCTATTGTAAAGCATTTTCTAGCAGGGCAGCAACACACACAGAAGCGGCGTTATGCTAAAATAGTTGAAACTTTATTTACACACAGTCAGTGTCCTTGTATTAACTGCATGAATAGTGCGTGAGGGGGGCTTATTCATGCAGGGAGAGGCATAGTCACCTTTAGAGTGAAAGCAGTAGCAGCGAGCGGTCACAGAAAATACGGCCACGTTTGGGTGAACAAGACCGGCGACTCAGGTCACTTTTTATCCAAAACATCAGGTCTCCTTTTTAGTCAGTCTCTGACTCCAGCATGGTGAACGATATAACTGACCTTGGTGATAAATGTGCCACAAGTTTTGGTTGTGTGAGAAATTGTCACAGAATATAAGGTGCTGGCCCTCGGCCCGCTCTCTGAGCACCCCAGCTTCGAGCACATCCTGGGATCTGAGAACAAGTCATGGCTCCAAGAAAGGCTGTCGGTGTTGACATTTTGTGTCCCGGCTCTGTGTTGAATGGAAAAGGAGTGGTCCTGGATTGACAGGCTTAACCCCGTTTCGGCTGCCCTCTGCCATAACATCTGCCCTCTGCCATAACATCCTCTTGAGAGTCTAGTTAAAGCACTCGACCAAGCCGTCGGTTTGGGAATATTAAATTTTGTTTTACCTGCAACAGCTGACACACATCGGCATTGATTTAGATATAAATGCGGTTCCAGGATCTGTGAGGACCTACTTGGGCAGTCTTGCTCTGCTTAAAAGGAGTATGAGCCTCCACGTAGTGTTTTTGTAGGTGGCCTTTTAGAGCGGGATTCCTTCTGGATATCTTGTTGCATAGTTGGATTTGGGGAGAGGACCACCAAGGTCTATCCCGATCCTTTCAAATGCCACTCCTGTAATAGACAGTGGGATAAGTGGGGCAGACCTAGTTTCTTTTGGGTCTTCAGAGCACCTCTTGCAGATGTTTTTTTTTTTTACCTTGGCGTCCAGTCTGGGCCAGTGTTCGATGGTTTTATGGTGTTAAGTCGAGGTGGCTGCCCAGAGGATGTGTGTGTGTAATCCAGGTGCATTATGGTGTCTACCTTGCTCTGGGGAACAACCAAGAAAGTCTTGAGGCTCACCTCTCCTTTCAGTGTACATTAATGTAAAGCACAGTGATAATACTGTCTTTAAGCTTTAAACTATTTTTTCACCTAAAATTCTTTTCTCTTTTTCCAGTTGTTGTTGCTGTTGTTGCTGTTTATGGGTGGATGGAAACCAGTAAACGTAAAAAGTAAGTGGTACAGTATTTAAAAGTTATGGTTAAGCTTAACTACTGTTTTTATACACTACTGCTCAAAGGTTCGCCCCCATTTTCTAACTCCACGGTCTTTCCTGATTTTTATTTCTTTCTAAATTGTAAAGCATTGCTGTAGGCCGTCCAAATTTTAAATAATCATCTTTGAACAGTGTAAAGTTTTTTCTAAAGTTACATAGTAGGAGAGGCGAGTTGCTTGGTCTGTCTGCTATGCTTCGGTAAGCTTTTCTGGCGCCAGGAGAGACTCAGTCAAACACACACACACACATTGTCTGTCAGAAAGGTCTCTGTTTATTAACAGCAAAAGATGGGGTTTATATATGTTTGACCAAACGCTTGTGCCATAGACCTATGTTACTACAAAGAACATGAACCATTGTAAATGTCCTGGTGAGATCCTGAAGAATCAAAGGAGAGGAAGATGGAGAGGTGTCCGTCCAGAGACAGATCACAAGATGTTGGCTCGAGTTAGGGGAAGAGGGGAAGGGAGACAGAGGGGGAGAGGGGGGGGAGAGACATAAAGAGAGAATGGGAAGGTGAGCGTGGGAGCGTTCACACCTTAAAGAGCAGATGCAAGAGGAGACAGGAAGATAGCAGCAGGAAAGATTTAACACGTTAATATCAGATCTATGAGGAAGAGAGCAAGAGAGTAGAAATAACTCCTTTATATATAAAATAATTCTAACAAACAGTTAACGTTAAGATGTGTCTGCTACTCATGATCTGTAAAGCCTTCATAAAAGCTAAAATACAAGGTTAATTGGTGATTTCTAAGGCTGGTAACTTTAAATGAACTTCTCCTCTACAGCAGAGGTAAATTTTGTTCTTGCCTTCCTGGGATGGTCTCCCTGGGAGCCAGTTTCATTATGGTGCTTAATGGGTTTTGCAAATGCACTTGACAATACTGTTCTTGCAAGAACCATTCCATAATATATATTCCATGTATATTATATTCCATATAATTATGTAACTATGTTACATAATTATCTAATTCCATATATGTTATTTTATAGTTTTGAAATCCCTTTATTGTTATAAAATTAAGAAAATAAATCACTAAACAAAAACAAAGAAATTTGCTAGTGATCCCAAACTTTTCAGTGGTAGTGTACAGTACATTGGCATGCAAAAGTTTGGGCAGCCCAGGTCGATAATCCTGTTACTACGACTGGTTGGGTAAGAAAAATATTGTCTGATTTACAAAAGCAACTTAAACATGACACATGTGTACTATAAACAAGAGTACTTTAATTAATTAATCTTTTATTTCTGTGAGATTCTTGGGCTGTTGCATGACTGATAGTTTCTTACCTAAGAACTGATGAAACAGCTACCAGATGAATACTTTGCTTTGTTCTTATAACCTTCTCCTGCTTAGAGATCAGTTTATCTTCTACGTATTTAACTATTAACAATAACAGAAAGTTTGATTGAAGTGCCAGACTTTAGCATCCAACTAGATGTTTTTTAATTGTGTATTATTAACCTGCTTTTTTCACATTTGCCAGCTTTACTTAACAGTGTAGTAGAAATTGATTATAATCACACACAGACCATGCTTAGTGATGCATAAAGTAAAAGACCCCAACATACTTTTGTTACCAAAAGAGAATTTTAGTCTTCTAAATAATCCCTGGTTGTTTTGTCATGTGCTAATACAGTATGTGGGATGAAGTGCTCTCTGATGCTGTTTAATATATGAGGTTTCTCTGCTGTGTATCGATTCAGAATTACTGTTCAGTTTAATTCAATTTTATCTGTATAATTGTCATTGTCACAAAGCTGGAAGTTCAGTATAACAGAAGTTAATACTGTTTAAGTTAATATGGAGTCCAGTTCGTTATTGGAGCCTCATGTATACTGTAGGGAACTCCAGTCCTGAACTATCTTAATAGTTGTTAAGTATATTCATATCATAGTGCTGCTGAATTCTCTAATTAAAATGAGCTAATTAACTCAATTATCTAAATAAAAAAAAATCAGGGCAGGAGAAATATACAATATACTGTATGTAAATGGACTGAAGTCAATGTTTGCTTCATGCTTTAAATGCACCTTCACCTCCAACAATATTTACTGGTATATTTATATTGGTCTAGTTATTATAAAATGAATTTGATTTTCTGTTTTAGACATAAAGCAGCTTCCATCCCTGAGAACTGTTCTCTGGTCAATATGTTGCCCAGCAGTCCGGCGACAGAGGAAACTCAACCTCAACGTATCAAAGATCTTCCCATTCAAACAGAAAAATATGACGACAAGTTTTAACATTCAGTTCAACCTTTATTCGTTACACATACATTTCTGCACAATAAAATTCTTTATTCTTCACATATCCCAGCTTATTGTTAGTCAGCAGGGGTCAGAGCGCAGGGTCAATCATTTTATGGCAACCTGGTGAAGCTGGGGCTCGAACCGCTGTTATTTCGATCTGTAACTCAGAGCCTTAACACACTGAGCCACCACTACCTCTGAGTAAAATTTGTATGAGTCACCAAACAACTTGCTTTACATTACTGAATAGCTTTATCATTTATCTACAAAGAAAATGTCTGCTTAAATTCTAAGCAAAGTCTGCTCTACTCTGCAAAGCACTTTTGTATTATGACCACAGCTGAATTATGTGATTTTTAATGTATGTTTTTTTTTGCATCATATTTGCACTAATTTTCTAAATAAAATATTTAATGAAGCATGTGTGAACATTATAGATTGAAAATAGATCCTTTTAGAGCTTCTGTCATAATTATGATATGGTGTTCTTTCGAGGAAAAAACTAAAACTTTTGAGGCATCAGCTACCAAAAAGGTCATCATACTGTATTGTTGGGTGCCAAATTTGGAGAAGTCATAACTTTTAAGTTTCATTGCATACCAGAACGATCATATAAAAGACTTTGAAATTACAAAAGATTTAACCAATAAATTGGAGTTTCTTACACACACAATTATCAATATGTGTTGTAAAATAAAAAATAGACATTTTTAGCATACCTAGATGCTTGATTTCACTATCAAATAACTTTGTGTCACAAATACTTCCTCCACTGAGTGAAATAGTATGTGTATAATAAATAAATCTTATTGGGCTGGTTTATGTTAACACTCGTTGTTCCAGAATGTAAGTGATCGTACATGTTTATATGAACTTGAGTTTCATTTAGTCTGTGTTGAATTAAAAGCCAGCAAAACATGCAAGTCAGCATTAGTTATTGTGGTTGAGGAAATAATTTTGTCTCCACCTTGGCTCACTGTGTCACTGTGTTTACTAAGACCAAATGGGTCCTATAAAAATATATACCATTCACTTTTCCTTAGCACCAGGATATACTGTACCATGAAGAATATTGAAGTTTTGTACAATACTGTTTTGTGTTGTACTCTTCTTAAACTTTTAACATGCAGTACTGTGCAAAAATCTTGAGCTTCCTCACATTTACATTAATGGCATTTGGCAGATGCTTTTATCCAGAGCGACTTACAGCACATGAATCCTTTGTAGCTTCCATTAATACATACACTCATCTAAAGGAGTATTAGGAACACCTGTTCAATTTCTCATTAATGCAATTATCTAATCAACCACTTACATGGAAGTTGCTTCAATGCATTTAGGGGTGTGGTCCTGGTCAAGACAATCTCCTGAACTCCAAACTGAATGTCGGAATGGGAAAGAAAGGTGATTTAAGCAATTTTGAGCATGGCCTGGTTGTTGGTGCCAGACAGGCCGGTCTGAGTATTTCACAATCTGCTCAGTTACTGGGATTTTTATGCACAACCATTTCTAGGGTTTACAAAGAATGGTGTGAAAAGAAAAAACATCCAGTATGCGGCAGTCCTGTGGGCGAAAATGCCTTGTTGATGCTAGAGGTCAGAGGAGAATGGGCCGACTGATTCAAGCTGATAGAAGAGCAACTTTGACTGAAATAACCACTTGTTACAACCAAGGTATACAGCAAAGCATTTTTGAAGCCACAACACGCACAACCTTGAGGCGGATGGGCTACAACAGCAGAAGACCCCACCGGGTACCACTCATCTCCACTACAAATAGGAAATAGAGGCTACAATTTGCACGAGCTCACCAAAATTGGACAGTTGAAGACTGGAAAAATGTTGCCTGGTCTGATGAGTCTCGATTTCTGTTGAGACACTCAAATGGTAGAGTCAGAATTTGGCGTAAACGGAATGAGAACATGGATCCATCGTGCCTTGTTACCACTGTGCAGTCTGCTAGTGGTGGTGTAATGGTGTGGGGGATGTTTTCTTGGCACACTTTAGGCCCCTTAGTGCCAATTGGGCATCGTTTAAATGCCACGGGCCACCTGAGCATTGTTTCTGACCATGTCCATCCCTTTATGACCACCATGTACCCATCCTCTAAACCCATCCGGTATAAGAAACCGATAAGCTTTTAGATGTCACCTAAAGATTACCAATGAACTGGATGTACAGACAATTGAAGGAAGTTAATTCCACCACCAACTTGCCAGAAAGAAAACAGTCTGGTGGGATTGGTGAGATCAGTAGAACAGTGCTGAAGGTTCAGAGCAAATGTGGTCAATTACGGAGTGGGATAAAAGCTTTGAGGTAAGTGGGTCCTGGGCTGTTTTTCTTTTTCTCAGTGACAGACAGATGGGAAGTCTCTGTGGAATGTGAGCCTTTGACACCCGATTGGTTAGAATCATTAAGGGGGTTTTGTGGGAGATGAAGAGACATTTGATTGTATGTAGTATGTAAATAACATTAAATGATTTAGATTAACTTAAGGAAATGGGAACGATTCTTGCACTGCACCAGGCTGCAATGTGCCTAAAGATACAATTTAAAAATGGGTTGTTTATGTATGTAACAACCTGAGCAGCAACCTCATTTTCCCTCTTGTCTGTTCTAACCACGTAGCATTCAGCATCACTAGTACACTAATCAGCAGTCTGATCATCTGTTATCTACTGCGCCTGTTTCTCACTGGTTCATGCCTTAAGTTAGATGTTTTTTTAGACTTGAATGATTTATAGGTCATTGTGTGGTTGAACAAACAAAAAACAGTCATCTGAAACTGGTGGTGTGTGGGTGGATCTTTACCCAACATTCAGCTCTACTGCTCAGATTTAACAAAAGTCCCTATTTTTTTTTTTTCAATGATACAGACTGTATACAGAGAGTATGGTATCCTTCATGTGCTTCATGAACGCTAACATCCCTCCTATTTATTACCAATTTCAGGGAGATCCACCTGGTAGTTAAAAAATGTAATGTAATTTAACACTCTTTTGGCTTGAATAAAGAGTTCATAAAGCATTTCAGTCTTCACAGAAATCCGACCATGCAATCCTCAACCACCTCGATCCCCTGCCGATATCCCTGCCTCATTAGCTAATATATTCTTCGGACGTAGGCACAAAAATATATCTCTAATTTAGCAGGTTTATTTACCGATAATGTTCTTAAATCTTTTAAAACACTTAAAATGGATTACCAACTTCCTTAAACAGAATTTTTAGATAATTTCTCAAACTGTCATTTTATTCTATCTGAAATTGGTCAGATCCTCTATCTGTATGCCTCTCTGTTATCAGAAACCTCCACAACTATAAATCTCTCAAGAAAGATTTGGAAAAGAGAAAACAGCCAGCCATTTACGGATGATAAATCATTTTCATGTGTAAGGAGTTTTTTTTTTTTTTTTTTTTTACAAATTAAAACCTAAAAACCTTCGAACTTGTTAAATTTAAAAGAAAACCACAAATCGTCTCTGTTATTGTCTTGACATTCAGATTTAATCAATGCAACACTGATTTTTTTCTGATATTTAATTTTTTTAATTTTTCTATCTTTTTTAGTAATTAATTTATTTAATAGTATAAGTATAAATGCTTATTATTATTATCTTCTATTTATTTTTTGTTTGGTTAACTGTGGATAGTTAATTCTATAATTACTTTTTTTTTTTTTTTTACCCCTGAATCTTGTTAAAAGTTACTTAAAACATTTTTTTAAAAGTTATTTTATTATTTTAATTGTATTTTTTGTTAATAATAATAATAATAATAATAATAATAAAGCAGTGAGTTTAGTTTCGTTTTCCTGAGGGGGCGGGGCCAAACAGCCGCTGACTTCTTATCCAACAGGGAAAAAGCGAGGCAGTGAAACTAACGGAGGAAGCAGCGGATAACGGTGAGATATTTCCTTTACTTTACCTAGCTTTACAATAAAGAGTGAGACTGAGTTTATTGTTTTGTCGTAAGATTAAGAGAAATTTTCCATACTACTGATCGGACTTCGAATTTTTTTTTGTCTGCGTTTAAAGATGCAAATAACTTTCACAATATTTTGAAACGACATAAACCATGGATTAGTTCGTGACATGAGCGAAGTTTATAACGTTTAGTGGAAAAGCTTTTGGGAAAACAGATTTCAATAGACGCATTTAATCAAGAAGGTAAAGTGTACAGTGACGCTGTGGTGGATTTGGGGTAACATTGTGTTCGCCATGTTGTGAGTCTCCTGCTACTTTTGTTAGTGAGTAAGAGGCTGTGTTTTAATATCCTGCTCAAAAAAATAAAGGGAACACTTAGTCGGGTTTGACTTGAACCATGCATACACATATGAGAGGCGTTCAAGTCAAACTGGGACTAAGTGTTCCTTTTATATTTTTGAGCAGTGTATTGTTTTTATTATGGATTTTTTTTGTGCTTTTTTGCTCGTGTTTTTTTTGACAAGGTCCAAAATTACAGCAGATCTTTTAGTTAATTAATGATTATCCTGAAATCATTATTAATTATCAAACCATCTAATGTATATTGAATAGCCCTATGGGTTTGTACAGGGGAAGCTAAAGGAGTTATAAAAATATTAAAATGTTAAAATAAAACACATTTAAGGCTGCGTTCTTACGTTTAATAAGAATAAGAGCAAATATTACAAATTCTTGAAGCTTATGTTGATTTCACTAGATGTAATTGCAATATAAATTTTGCCCATAAATAAATGAATAAATAAAAATCCACCGAAATCCTCAAACTACCCAAATAAGCATAAACAGCCCTGAACAGCCACAGTTGACAAAGTTGTTGTCTGGAGAAAAGATCTTTACATCATGAAAGCAAAGACACCAGGTTGGTTCTCTGTGTGGATAGGCCACGTTTACATTACAGACCAAGTTGATTAATTCTGATTTTTTTCAGGCCCGATTTGATTTGCATGTCATGACAGTTCACATTGATAATTATAAGTGACTTTTATGTGACTCTGATGTGGATGTGTTGTCCTCTGAAGTGGCACACCTACGCACATCGATACATCTCTGTTCATCTGGGTTATATTATTATCATCTCAAACACTGCTCTATGTCTGTAGGTTCCCTCCTGTTTTGCTTGGACAGACTCACAACCTCAAATATTTACTAAATTACAGATTTAACTTTCCCACCACTGACTTCTCCACTGTTCTCTACTGTTGAAATGACTGCCCCAGTAAAAAAGAATACACTTTAGTGTATCACAAATATATTGAATCCTTGATAGTATATTGCAAATATACTAACAAAAAGTTGTACCATCAGATAATATATAAAAAGTATACTAACATCATGCTTTTATCACATTTTGAAATTAAACTTTAACTATACTTCAAAATAATGGCATGTAAAATATATTATTAAAAAATACTTTAAGTGAAAGGTTAGTCCAATTTCCAAAGTATATTTATTTAAACATTGTTTTTCAGTGTATTTTTGGTATATTTTAAAAAATATATTCTTGAAATAATCATTGTGCAAATGTACAGAAAGTATACATTAGAATACAATTTTTAATATACGGTGGTCTCATTATATTATCAGTTAAATGTAAATGTACGTATTCATATGTACTTTTTACTGCTTATATTTAGTGCACTACTCTCTCGTGCGCACGCTTTTAGACTTGTTTTTAGCACGCTGAATCTCTCTCACGCTCGCACTCCTTAACTCATTTTTTGTGCGCTGAAAATCACTTTTGCTACACTTGCACAAACAGCAGCAGCGTTATAAGGCTGCAACTATTCCAGCCAACCAGAGACTAGAATCTTAGAAGCCATTTAGAAATTGGAGACGGGCAGATTCAGACTGTCTGTTTCCTGATTGGCTCCCTAGTCCTCCGCTTCTAGTTTGAATTAACGGCTGGAAGCTGCATCGTTGCGTGCGTTCGTTGGTATCGTTATTATTTTATTTTCATCGACATAAGGTAAATTTAATGGTTTTTGTTTGGTAGTTTAAAATTAAGTACATCGTTTAAGCTATAGAATGTAATGTCTAATGTGTTGTTGTTAAATCTTATGTATTTTGCTTGTGGTATAATGGCTCCGTAGCTCTTGGCCTGTTTTCAGTCTCTGTGTAACAGCTAGAATCAACACACCAGGTTTAAACTAATACCGTACCTGTATACTCTAATACTGATGTCTGTCTGTGTTTACACAACAGTTTAAATTTGTATTTGTTTTTTTAAGACAACCTGACTTTTGTTGACCACAAATAAACTATAGTAGTGCTTTTTGTAACCTTGTGCAAATTAAATCTGTTGAACTCATGAATAAAATCTGCCTCATAATAACTGATGTAATGCTTCTCAAAAACATGTCATAGTGTAACAATTGCATTTAGCATTTGTAAATGATCCTAAACACCTTTAGTGTATTGGTAATACATTTGCAATACTGTAGTTCAGAAGATTTTATGTACTCTATGATATAATAAAGTGTATTTGTATTAACCTCACAGTGTACTTTTTTAGTATTTGTAATTGTCCAGAAGTATAACAGCATGCTACTGCTGCAATAAGAATATACTCATAGTACAGTATATTAATCATGTATTTGTAATACAGTAAAAATAGCTGTAATCTACTTATAATACATTAAATATGTACTTACATTTCATTAATTACTGTCAGGTACACACACGGCCGTATACTTTAAGTGTACTAAGTATACTTAAAGTTGTTCCACTGTAGCACACAAAAGAATACTTAATACACTTAAAATTTTGCTTTTGTACAATTTAATTACAACTTTAATACACTTAGTGCAAAATTAGTTGTTCCAAAATAGCAAACTTCAAGTATACTAGTCAATAGTTTGGCTGCAACTACATTTAAGTATGCTTTTGCATGCTAGGATTTAATATACTTAGCCTCCTTTTTTTTTACTAGGGTATAATCAAGAGAAGCCTTTATGAACGTAAATTCAAATGTTTTACCTCAAGAGACAAACCACTGGAAAGACCTAAAAATAAAAATGTCAGATTAGACTTTTAAAAGCATACTCAGTTCTAATACAATATTTTTTTGAGCAGATGAAATGTGCTCAACAGAATGATAATACAGAAAATACAGAATTTTCAAGCGTATAGAGCTATACCCTACTTTCTACTTTAACAAGTCCAGCTCTGCAAAACTGATAGAGTGCTGCATCATAGGACAGATTTATAATGACCCAATTATTATTGAGGGTTTGCATTCAAATTATCATTAAATAATCTTTATATTTATAATTTTATTGGTTTGTCTAATTAATTGTGACCCTGTAAAAATAAAGATTGAATTAAATAGTAAGTCTACACTTTAATCAACCTTTGATTGTTTAATTTCAAAACAGTTGTAGTGTTGACCGGAGCCACAGTACTGAAAACTGTGTTGCTGTTGAAATTCTTATGGACCTCCTGGTGCTTCAAAACTAAATGTTAACATAACTAATTCAGCACATATCTTTAATTTAAAGGTAACTTTCTTGGACAGCAGTGATCTAGGACTGAGGAACACCTAGAGCCCAGCTGGTGTCTGATATTTTCAGTTGAACATGTTGTGCTGCATGGTCATCTTCTCTGTGCTTCTCATGACTACAGTAAATGTCAGAGGTGAGATCTGATTTACACACTATCGGCTATAACAGCTGCAGATTTTCATGTTTCTAGATACAGTTTATTCACAGTACACATAAGGTAAAAGTGTAGAAATAATTCTTTTAGTTCTGTTAAAGATTAGAAGGTTAGTGTCTGTGTTTAATAATTTAGAAAAAAGCAAAGTTTAAGACATACATATGATATTTGGATTTAATGTAATAATATATTCACTAATCACTAATATGTCTGATTTGTTTTGATCTGCTCAGCACAATGTGAGAGACCTGATGTTGGGGAAAACCGAATTTTAATTAGTGAATCAAGTGAGAAAGCTTTTCTTGATGGCTCCTCTGTAAACTTCAAATGTGCCACTGGTTATGTGCCTGCGAGACCATCAGCTTCCCGGACAATCACCTGCACTAGAACCCAGTGGAGCGACCTTGAACTTCAGTGCAAGAGTAATTGGTCTACAAACATCTATTTAAATTGAGATTCATAATATGTTGTTGTTGTTCTTTTTTGGGCTGCTCTCGTCATTGGCTTGCAACAGCAGGCCATCTGATCTGCATATAACCTTCTTCTTCTTCTTAGTGTTTACCAGCAATGGGAATCTAATATTTTGCATTACCACCACCTTCTGGTCTTAATCTTCCATAACTTCCTCTCAGTTTAAATCCTATTTCCTAGTCCTGATACCCTTTAAGAAACCCATCAAATACTTTATTCCTTGTCCCGTTTATCCATTTTATAAAATACTTTTCACAAACTACTGAACCTTTTCAAACTCTTATTGTTCTCTGTTTTTTCTGCCATTTTTAATGCAAAAATAATAATAAAAAATATATAAGACTGTATATCAGAAAAGTGTAGTTGATCTGAATATTGATGTTATATTGCCCACCCATGTTTGGATTATTGTAATAAATTACTTTTGGAGACCTTGTACTTTAATAGCAATAATTAAAGTACAAGTGCAACCTTTATACCATTTAAATGTGTAAATCTAATTGGTCAGAAGGAATGCGTTATTTCTGTATAACAGCACAGATATTTACAGTTGTAAAATAAATGGTACATTATTAGAATGAAATTACATTACGTTATTGTTTCATAATCTGGGACATAGAAGCTCAGCGTGTCTGTATTTTCCACAATGATAAACAATTAAAATGTATGATGAGTTGTTCATAGTTAAATTTTAAGTTAAATATTTTAGTCATTGGAAAATCACTGTGGTATATAGGTGGAATAACAAAGATCTTTTTTTTTTTGCTTACAGAAAAATTCTGTGGATATCCTAGCAAGATCGTCAATGGAAAGTATCAGACTCCAGAAGGACTTTTGTTTGGTGCCACCATTACAGCAGTGTGTAATGAAGGGTATAAATTGGTTAGCTTTTTAAAAAAAAGTTTGCACATGTTTGGTTATGCACACACATACTCTATGTGCACAATAACAGTAAACCTTCTAAATAAACATATAATATAATGTGTACAAACTATATTGCATTACAACTTAGCAGGTTGGACTTTTAGATGTGGAGATCACCCATAAAATAGAATAAACTATTTTTAATAAAATAAATGTAAATGTAACAATAATAATTACTGATATTAATAAGTAAATTATTAATAATAACAATAAAAAATAATAAAGTAATTAATTTAACAATTATCAAAATACAAAACAAGCTATATTTCTTTACATTTAGGCATTTGGCAGACGCTCTTATCGGGAGCGCCTTTTTTTCTCATTTTTATCTCATTATACATTTGAGCAGTTGAGGGTTAAGGGCCTTGCTCAAGGGCCCAACAGTGGCAACTTGGTGGTTGTGGGGTTTGAACCTGAGATCTTCCGAACCGTAGTCCAATGCCTTAACCACTGAGCTACCCCTGGCCCTGTTTCTTTCAGCAGGTGTAAATGAAATTAATGTAAATGAAAATTTCTAAATGTCTTAAATTCTTTTGTTCCTTGTTTCCATTTTATCATAATATCTTTAAAATGCATTGGGTGTAACTTGGAACGCTCATCTCAGAACAAATGTCTATTTGCAGTTATCACCTTCTTGGACAAAGAAATAGAAATTGCAGAGAAGACGGTTGGGAAGGTAGATATCCTGTATGTGAAGGTAATGTGATTTTTACTATTTTTACAAGAATACTTTAAATGTAAGAGGTGGGAGTGGTGACACACATTGGTAAGACTCTAGGTTGTTTCCTTTTGGATCTGAGGATCGCTGTTCGAGCCCTGCTGTCGGTGAGTTGCCACGCCCCATACTACCCAGCCACCGCATGTATTGCCAGTCCCATTCAAGAGATTTTAATTTTACATTTTTTAAATGTTAATGTTTAAGATACAGTACTATAAAACTAAATATAATATAATCTTCCCTCTGACCAGTTTGTCATGCATCTCTTTATTTCAACATTGCCTGTTTATAATACAAGTAAATCTAAATATTTTACATACTGTATGATTATCTAGATTAACATTTTAAATTGATTGACGTATATTGCATAATTTCATGAGTATAAATACAGCTCTTCTGTGAAGCCCTCAGATGCTTTTTAGAGAACATTAGGAGAGAACCAGCATCAAGGAGTACACCAGGTCAGCGATAAAGTTGTGGAGAGGTTTAAAGCACTGATATGTTATAAAAAAAATTATCCCAAGCTTTGAACATCTCAAGTTGTAGAACATTCTGCACTGTTGAATCCATCATCTAAAAATGGAAAGAGTATGGCACAACTGCAAACCTACCAAGACATGGCCATCCACCTAAACTGACAGATCGGGTAAGGAGAGCCTTAATCAGAAAAGCAGCCCTAGTAACTCTGGGGGAGCTGCAGAGATCCACAGGTCAGGAGGGAGAATCTGTCCACAGGACAATTATTAGTTGTGCAGTCCACAAATCTGGCCTTTAAGGAAGAATGGCAAAAAACACTCATCGTCTTTACTGCTTTATTCTATATTCAGGGCCACGGGGTCCTGAAGCCTGTTCCAGGAGACTTATGGCACAAGGTGAGATACACCCTGTACAGGGTGCCAATCCATCGCAGGGCACACACAGACATACAATCACACACTCAATCACACACTACAGGCAATTTGGTACATAATTTGTAGTACATAATTTATCAAATCTAATTTGCATGTCTTTTGACTGTGGGAGGAAACCAGAGTGCCAATAATACTTTAAATTATTATTATTATTATTATTATTAGCAGTAGGCTATAGAGTACAGTGGAACCTCGGATTACGAGCTTAATTCGTTCCGGAAGTGGGCTCGTATTCCAAAACACTCGTAAACCAAATATAATTTTCCCATAGGAAATAATGGAAACATAAATTATTCGTTCTACAGCCCCAAAAAATAAATACATAAATATAATTAATACAAAATATAAAGTAAAAATAAAACAAATTAACCTGTACTTTACCTTAAAAAAAATGTAAAATTAAACCCCGACAGATAAGGGTTTTCGTTTGTGCATGCAGAGTGTATGTGTGTAAAATGTGCGCGCGCGCACACACACACACATTAACGGATAGACCGTTTTTAAAACCATTTAAAAATTAGCAAGGAACATTCCTAGTCACATTCACGTGAGCGCATACTAACAGGATCACTGCTGTAAGTAAAACAACAACAAAAAACAAATTAAACAGCTCCTCACCTTTGAAAACAATCGCGACAGAGAGAAGTTTGTGTGTTTATTTGGCAACCTGAGAGGAGGGGGGATGAAGGGGGGCTCGCTCGCGTTTACGGCCCTCTTCTCTCAGATTGCCAAACAAACACACAAACTCTCTGCCTTATACAGACACAAACACACACACGCACACTCAAAAACACTGCAAGCACTAAGACCCAGCAGGGGAGACGATAGGTCTCGGCTTTACAGCTCCCCTTCTCTCAGGTTGCCAAATAAACACACAAACTCTTCTCTGTCGCGACTGTTTTCAAAGGTGAGGAGCTGTTTAATTTTTATTGTTGTTGTTGTTTTACTTTACAGTAGTAATCCCGTTAGTATGCGCTCACTCGAGTGTGAATAGCGATGTTCCTTGCTAATTTTTAAACGGTTTTAAAAACGGTCTCTCCGTTAATGTGTGTGTGTGTGTGTGTGTGTGTGTGTGCGCGCGCGCACACGCACATCTCAGACACACACACACACACACAGCGCGTGTGTGTATTCACCCAGCAGGAGAGACGATTACCTACAATTCTGCTGCAAGAGAGAGAAAAACCGTTGGCTCACTTGTGATGATGTAACGCTCGTTGTTAAAACAAGAAGCGCATGCGTGAAGCATGATACTCGGTGCTCGTTAACTAAGACAATGCTCGTTTTTCAAGTAAAAAATTATTAAAAATTGTTGCTCGTCTTGCAAAACACTCGTAAACCACGTTACTCGTAATCCGAGGTTCCACTGTACTGTACATTTTACCTCACAATTTGAATTTTTATGGATTATATTTCTTCTTAGATATTATTCTCCTGAATTGAAATTGAATAAGGTCCAGTCAATAAAAATTTTTTTGAGCGGATATCTGAATTTCATGTTTGTGTTAGGATTCAGGTTTTTATGTGCAGTCATTGTAAGTTTATAAAAAAATCAACTATACAAACTATATACAAAAATAGGAGCATTGGTTCTATGCGTAAACACACTCGACGCCCACATTGCGCAACCCAGCCATTTTGTCTAACAATAGCCATAGTCCTTATCCTGCATACCTAAGGTTCTGTATATTTTAGTGTTGAAAGACACAGTGGGGGAAATAGGTCTTTGATCCCCTACATATTTTCTAAGTTTGCCCACTTACAAAGAAATGAAGGGTCTATAATTTTTATCATAGGTATGGTAAAGGATTGAGACAGAATATCAAGCAAAAATCCAGAAAAAACACATGATACAAATGTTATGAATTAATTTGCATTTTAATTAAGGGAAATAAGTATTTGATCCCCTACCAACCAACAATAATTCTACCTCTCACAGACTGGTTATGTGCTCTTGTGGTACACATATTGATTTAAGAAGGTGCTCCTAACAACAATGTGGTGTGTGTATAAAAGCCACCTGTCCACAAAATCTCTATCTTCCATTTAAACCTCACCTCCATCGGCAAGACCAAAAAGCTGTCAAAGCAAGTCAGGAACAAGATTGTAGATCTGCACAAGGCTGGAATGGGCTACAAGACCATCAGCTAGAAGCTTGGTGAGAAGGAGACAACTGCTGGAGCGATTGATTACAAATGGAAGAAATACAAAGTAACCATTAATGGCCCTATATGCAAGATTTCACCTCATGGAGTAAGAATAATCATGAGAAAAATGAGGGACCAGCCCAGGACTACACAGGAGGAGCTTGTGAATGATCTCAAGGCAGTTGGAAGTCACCAAACAAACCATTGGTAACACAATACGCCTGCATGGATTGAAATCCTTCAGCACAGCAAGGCTTCCCCTCCTCAAAAAGACACATGTACAGACCTGTCTGAGGTTTGCCAATGACCAGAGAAAGATTGGGATAAACTGTTGTGGCCAAAAGAGACCAAAATTGAGCTTTTTGTCATCAACTTGACTTGCTGTTTTCAGAGGAAGAAAAATGCTGACTATAACACTAAGAACACCACAGTCCCTACAGTCAAGCACAGAGGTGGAAACATTATTCTTTGGGGCTGTTTCTCTGCTAAATCTCTTCATTTCTTTGTAAGTGGGCAAACTTAGAAAATCTGTAGGGGATCAAATACTTATTTCCCCCACTGTAAAAATAAAACAACAGATGCATGCAATTCAATTTTATTTATATAGCGCTTTGTCGGTGGCAAGTAAAAACTCTCTGAGATGGCAATAGGAAGAAACCTTGAGAGGAACCAGACTCAATTTGGGTGATAGGGATAACAGGGATCCCATCCTTATTTGGGTGATAATGGATTAACAGGAATTATATAAGGACATCATGTGTTTTAGGCTGCTGGAAGTTCAGTATAACAGAAGTTGTCCAAGTTGTCATGCAGTCCAGTTCCGCACAGGGATGGCTCAGCAGGTGCAGAGGACAAAGGGGGGGTCTGGATCACTGGGAGGTCAGGAGCAGCATGTGTAGATCGAAACCATCATGAAGCAGAATCCAGCTGGAGGTGGTCCTTCTCTGGATGCCTCAAGATCCTCGCAGGGTTGGCCTCTGCCTACTGGAGCTGGTACAATCTCCAGATGCCTCGGGATGGGTAGAGAAAGGAACAACCGGTGGAAAAGAATTAGCATACATGCTGTTCAGGATATTAGCAGCACTTAGATAGAAGTGTGCATTTTGATGTTACTGGAGTACTAGGTTATGGATTGAATTATCCGTATATGACTGCATGTACAGTGGATGTGACTGTATTTATTCTAGTTGATAAAACTGACAATTTGTAATACCCCCCTTCCAGAAAAGAAGGTAAGCAAAAAGGAAAGGTAATAATAATAATAATAATAATAATTATTATTATTATTATTATTATTATTATTATTATTATAATTATGATTATTGTTATTATTATTATTATAAAGATAATAAAAATTATTATTATAAAAGCTCCCTCAGATGACATGAGGTAAAAAACCTGGATAGAAACCAGGCTAAAACATGAACCCATCTTTATTTGAGTGATACCAAATAGTGTGACCATTATTCAATTCCAAATATTTGTGGTGATTTTGGTCAGAGCAGTTACAGTCATAAGCATTCGTAGCAAGTCTGTTTGTGTCCTAAACAGCATTAGGTGGTCTCTATGTGTTGAGAAACCCAACTGAAGAGAGAGAAAGAGAAAGAGTGAAACACATACAGTAATTATTGACCATACCTCATTGATCATAGTATTCCTCTTCACAGATTAGAAAATGTAGTATAAACTAAGGGAGCAGCCCTCTCCTGGCTCAGATCCTATTTGACTGATCGTTATCAGTTTGTAAATTTAAATGGTGATTATTCTGCATGTTCTCTAGTGGAGTTTGGTGTTCCACAGGGTTCAGTTTTAGGCCCACTGCTTTTTTCCCTTTACATGCTTTCTTTGGGCAACATAATCCGTAAGCATGGTGTTAGTTTTCATTTTTATGCTGATGACACACAATTATACGTCTCAGCAAAACAAGATCAGAAAAAACAACTTGCTGAAGTTGAGCAATGCGTAAGGATATAAGAGACTGTATGCTAATTAACTTCCTTCTGCTTAATCCTGATAAGACAGAAGTTCTAGTCATAGGACCACATGCAGCTAGAAGCAAGATTTTAGATCACACTGTAACTTTAGATGGCCTTTCTGTTCTTTCTAGTGCAACAGTAAGAGACCTTGATGTTATTATAGATTTTAGCCTTTCATTTGAAGCTCATGTAAAAAATATCACCAGGATAGCATTAATTTGTTCAACTAGGTGCATAAAGAAGCTTAGGTTAGTCCAGAGTCCTCACTAGAACCAGAAGATTTGGTCACATTCCCTAACCTACAGTATCATCACTTCATTGGCTCTCTGTGAAAATTTGCATTGATTTTAAAATACTACTTTTGACATATAAAGCATTAAATGGTCTTGCGCTGCAGTATCTGAGTGAACTGCTTGTGCCTTATGATCCGCCACGCCTACTTCGATCAAAAGATGCAGGCTGCTTGTCAGTACCGTGTATTATGAAAACTACAGCAGAGGGCAGAGCCTTTTCTTACAAAGTCCCAAAGTTACGTAATAGCCTTCCAAATAGTGTTCGATACCTAAACCCCTTTTCAGTGTTTAAGTCTAGGCTAAAAACCTATTTATTTGGTCAAGCATTTTGGTATATAGATTTGCCTTAGGTTAAGGAGCGGATCTGGGGGACTCATGGACATAGAGTATTATGGTGAACTGGTATGTTTAGATGCTGTCTTCCCCACTCTCATTGATCACTCAGGTTTGTTGACGGTGAGGTGATTGGTTGCTTTACATCTCAGTGAGCCCTTATGTCTGTGTTTCCTTCTGGCTTTCCCTTTTAGTTATGCTGTTATAGTTAGTCCTGCCGGAGTCCCTGCTTGCACTCTACACTAAATATACAATCACCTCATACATTATGTTACTGTGACCATACCTAATGTTTATCTCTCCTCTCCTGCTCTCCTCTCTCCTGTTCTCGCTCTTCTCTCTCTCTTTCTCGCACTCTGTCGAACCACACATGTCATTCCTGAGCTGCTATTAATTCAGACTTCCTATGCCTTCTGGACCTGTCTGACTCAACCTGGTGCCCCGCTTCTGGTTGGAGATCTCGTCACATGGTGCGTCTCTTTGGGATGCGTCCAGTGTCTGGGGACGGTTTCACTCTACCATGAAGACGGTTCTGGCCTCCACTGATGTTGACAGCTGTTTTTCTGAGAATTTGACTTGGCTGCAGTTGTTCGATAGTTCAGGACTGAAAATACCTATGAGTCTACCTGAGCCTCCAGTAACTACCTGGACTCCATATTAGCATCAATTAAAATCAAATGTTATACTGAACTGCCTGCCACCTAACACACAGTATGAATGCAGATCAATTCCTGCTTTCTGTTTTACCCAAATGAGGATGGGTTCCCCCAAGGTTTCCTCCTATTGCCATCTCAGGGAGTTTTTCCTTGCCACTGATGCCCTCGGCTTGCTTATCGAGGACTATCTGACCATTTTGATTCATACACATTCACATTCCATACAAACTTAAATATTTTTATTTAAGATTGAGTAAAACTGCTTTGCGACAGTGACAATTGTTAAAAGCGCTATACAAATAAAATTTTATTGAACTGAATTATTATTAAATTAATTAGGTATTGTTATGACCCAGTCTAGGTTGGGCCGCGAAAGTTAAAAAGTGATAGATAAATAAATAAAATGGAGTTGAGACCAATACTACTTTCGCTTGGTGTTTGTTTCCAAAGCAAACTTTCACTTCCATAAAAATGGCTGTCAGCTTTGGAAGCTTTGCAATAGGCAAAATTTCCTATGAATAATACCAAACCAAAATGTCTAAAACTACCCAACAGAAAAGAAAGAAAACTTACCCTTACCCTCTAATTAACCAAAATCAATGAAAAACAATATCAATGAAATGGTATTTAAAACATTCATTTATTGCCTTAATAATTTTTGTATTTACTCATGGTCAGTAAGGGCATACTAAAGGTACTTAGTTTTATATACTACTGTATATATACTCGGTAATATAAATATTTTTTTCTATATTACTAAAACTACTAGTAATAATAATATTAATTATTATTATCGTTATTATTATTAGCATAAGTATACAGTATTATTGCTCAAAATAATGTCACTGGCATTTTCTTTTCCTTTACCACTGTACATTTTAACAAAGAATTTTGAATTATGAATGATTATGAATATTTATGATTAAAAATAAATTAATAATAAATTATAGTCCAGTTCACCCTTTATTTGTTACACATACATTACTGCACAATGAAATTCTTTATTCTTCGCATATCCCAGCTTCTTGTTAGTAGGCAGGGGTCAGCCATTTTACGGTGCCCCTGGAGCAGACAGGGTTAGGGGCCTTGCTCAAGGGCCCAACAGCGACAACCTGGTGAAGCTGGGGCTCGAACCGCCGATCTTTCAATCCACAACTCAGAGCCTTAACACACTCAGCCACCACTAAAATTATATTTCTTCCTAGATATTAGAGAATATCCAAAGTAGTATTAAGATTTTTTTTTTTTTTCAGTGGTGAAGTGTGAAGCACCTCCCCATATAAATAATGGAACATTTGAACCAGAGGATGAATTGTATGCGTATGGACAAGAAGTCACATACTCTTGTGAAGGAGGTCGTGATCTTATTGGACCTTCAATAATAACATGCTCCAGTAATGGAACTTTTCAGCCTCCTCCTCCTCAGTATCTGTGTAAGTTTCAGTTGTTTTAGTGTTACAAAATATATTTCATTAGAATAAAAAGAAAAATGTATTTTAGATTATTTTTTTACCTTGTCAATTATTATTTTAGTGAAAAACAATGATGTAAAAAATAATAAAGCATGATGTGACATTTTTTTTATACAGTTGTGTCCTGTGACAGTCCACACATTTCTAATGCGGTAAGAATTGAAGGAAAATCACCGCCTTATAAATATAAGGAGTTTGTCCGGTACCAGTGTAATAAAGGCTACAGAATGGAAGGGTCTAACAATCTGACCTGTACAGAAAATGGGTGGGATTCACCTCCTCCTCAGTGCACTGGTACTAATGATGTTTCTAAATAAAATACATAATATATTCATTCTATAAACAGCTTTAAAAAAGAGTTAAAACTAAACAATAGAGATATTTAATTTTATTTCTTTAGATGTTTGGTGTAGTACCTTCAGAATATGATCAAAAGAAAAAAGGACAGACAGAAATTTGCTAAATATCACTGTAATTTTTTTTTCTCTCAGTTATAACATGCCCCAAACCTCCTGCCATAAACAATGGACAGTTTGCCCCCCTGAAGGAGTTCTATAAATATGGACAAACAGTCACATACTCTTGTAATCAAGGTTTTAGAGTTACTCAACCTTCAACAACATCATGTACAGATGATGGAACATTTGAAACTTTTCCTCATTGTCTTGGTAAGTCTAATCAAAGTGATTCTCTAAAAGTGTCTTTTTAGTTGTTAAAACTTTTCAATATTTTATGGTTTATGATTAAGTTTTATTCCTGTTGATGTTTTACCATTTCTCGTGCTTACATTACAGTTTAAAATAACACATAGACATTGGTAATTATCTGATCTATTTATATTAAGGGTTTTTTTTAATCAAAGAATGACACAAATTAATTTTTGTGTCTTGCATCACTATTGGTTAAGTTGACCAACCATTGGTCAGAACTCACTCTTTTAATTATATCTTTTTGTTTCATACATTGGAGGACCTGAAATTTGTCTCAAAAAATTTTCTGTCTGCCTGTCCGTCTATTCAGCCAGTAAAGCTGTGACAAACTCTGGCCTTAACAAACCGACTTTTCTGAAACTTTTGCAGTATTTGGATATCTGCCTAAAGTTTAACCTGCACCATAAGTTAAATCTAAATGTTTAGTAAAAGCGATGCTATGAAAAGTTATGTGCTGGATTTAATAATCTACTTTAAAGTAATCTACCAATGAGATACTTGCTGAATGTAAACAAACCACTGCTAGATATTAATTATAAAATCTAATCTGTATATTTTTACTGGGATTACTTAATATTTTCACCTTTGAAATAACAGCAATGAGTGTTACAAGGGAATTTTAACTTAGTGGGGTTTTTAAGACAAAACTTTTTCGATTTCTCACCTGTGATTCACTCACCGATTACCGAACAGGGAGAGTATTTGGCTGACGACGTTCTGCAATACAGAACGACAGACAGACATGTACAGGGGCTTCAACCTGAAATAATAAGATCACTGATTACATTAAAGCTGATCAGCTTATTTTTAGCTTTAACCATTTAACTGTTCCCACAAAGTCTTTACTTCAGCTAGTTTGTATATATGCATCACTTATTAAATGAAGCTCTCACTCACTCACTCACTCACTCATCAGCTATACCGTTTTATCCTGTATTCAGGGTCTCAGGGACCTGAAGCCTATCCCAGGAGACTTAGGGGCACGAGGCAAAGTGCACCCTGGACAGGATGCCAATCCATCGCAGGGCACACACACATACACACACCATGGGGAATTCGGTAACGCCAATTAGCCCAACCTACATATCTTTGGACTGTGGGAGGAAACCGGAGTCCCCGGAGGAAGCCCCCCAAGCATGGGGAGAACATGCAAACTCCATTCACACAAAGACAGGAATCGAGCATGGCCGGGAATTGAACCCGGACCCTGGAGGTGCAAGGCCCCCGTGCTAACCACTACAGCTGATAAAATGAAATAATATTTTTTGTTAAAGTCGCCTGTTTTTTTGTGTGGCTTTTTAATTTATCCAGAGATTACCTGTGGGTCACCATCAAATCAGGTGTGTTGAAGGTTACCGTAGTCTGACAGCCTGACCTGTGGGGAACATGAATGGAATCCATCTCTTCCACAGTGTATCTTCCTTCATATCTACACTACATGTTGTACGTTTACATCCTGGACCATTGCACAAAGACACTTTAATAACTTTGCACACCTACCTTCACAACTACACTACATGTTTACGTTTACATCCTGGACCAGTGCACAAAGACACTTTAATAACCTTTGCACAAAGAGCCTTTGTTCTATGCATATTTGCACACCCAGTACAGTATATTTTAATTTGTACAGTATATTTCACAGTACAGTATATTTCAATTTGTACAGTATATTTCTATTTTTATGTACATCATATTTCTATTTTTAGTTCAATTTTTCCTAGCACATTTATATATATTTTTTTTTGTTCTATTTTTCCTAGTTTAATTTAATTTTTCTATTTAATTTTCTATCGTATTTCTTTTATTAATATTTATTTCTTATTTGTAAACTTTAATTCTCTTTTAGGGTCAATGGCCGTCGTATAAGCATTTCACTACATTTCGTACTGTGTATGACTGTGTATGTGACAAATAAAATTTGAATTTGATTTGAATTTTGTATCAGTAAGCATAATCAATCATTTTAAAAAAGATATTCTCATATCTCATGTAATGATTTCTTGAATAATGGTAGACCCGCTGTTGTCTACTCTGTGGCCAGAGAACCCCTCAAAGAAACACACAAGTCAGTGCTCAGTGAGATGTTCAAGGTTTATTGTGAAAGACAGGAGTATATATACACACACACAAAGCACCAAAAATGAGGGTGCAGTATCGGTTACATCTGGTCTGGAATGTTTATAAAAGATAATGTAATGTGAGGTGGAACAGAAGCATGGGAGTAGTTCTGAATTCATGGGCCTTCAGCAGTTTTAAGACCCTGAACATAAACTATACTAAAGAATGTGTTTATTAATAGCGCAGCGTGTTGAGGTCAAAGAAAGAAAACACTCTGTTCTCATGAACAAAGAATATCATGAAACACACCAAAAATAAAATATTCTCTACATCCCAGAAGGTTTTTTCAAATAATGTGAACATTTTTATTCAAATGATGGGCATTAGTGGGTCAGTGGTAGGGTTCTCACCTGCCATGTGAAAGCCTCGGTTTCAGTTCCTACCCAATACCCAAACCCCAGCCACTTGATGATCAGTTAAATTTAAATGTACTTATTCATATGTACTTATTAATGCTTATAGTTAGGGCACTACTCACGCACGCACTTTTGCGCGTTCAAGATAATTTATGTTTGCACTCTCTCTCACTTTTCTGCGTGCTCACTATCAAAAAGCTCCACTTGGAGAAACTGCAGCAGTGTTATAACTCTGCAAATATACCAGCCAACCCAAGACTAGAATCGACGCAACACCAGCCAATCATAAAAAATGAGACTTGCTTTTGCTTTACGCACGCTTGCACACGTGTGTTATAATAACACATGCATGAAAGGACATCTTTCACACAAACATATGCAAACACAAAATAAAAGATGCATTACGCACACACGTGGTCACAGTATTATAGTAAACAGTACGTGCACACGGATGTTGACTATATAAGGGAGAGAAGCGCACTAAGGCTGAGCATGGGATAGAGAAAAACCATGAGCTCAGTTGTAATCATGTGACGCTCAGCATCAAAACAAGAAGTGCATGCATGCGACGTGATACTCCATGATACGCGGTACTCATAAATCAAGGCGCGCTCTTTTTTCAAGTCAAAACTTATTGCAACTTTTGCTTGTCTTGCGGAACGCTCGAAACCCGTGGATGCCCACAACTCCATGAATGCAGCTTGTTTTTCATTGATTTCTTGCTGCATGTTGGAGAAATGTATGAATTTGCGCATGACATGAGGTGCTGAAAGCGCAGGATATAATTTATTATTTCCATCACTAGCAATTGTATCATTGTTTCAAAGTTGCATCTTCACTGTTATTAAAACCCCATACAACATCAGTCACCCGTGGAGACAGCATACAAAGTGTTCATTATTGGACCAGTTAAACAGTTCCCTTTCAAAGGCTACACTCGATGCTGCGTGAAAACGCTATGAAAACATCTTGTCATGTTGCCGGTTGTAAAGCATGTGTGTATCAAACAGGATATAATTTATTATTTCCATCACTAGCAGTTGTATCACTGTTTCAAAGTTGCATCTTCACTGTTATTAAAACCCATACAACATCAGTCACCCATGGAGACAGCATACAAAATGTTCATTATTGGACCAGTTAAAAAGTTCCCTTTCAAAGGCTACACTCTATGCTGCGTGAAAACGCTATGAAAACATCTTGTCATGTTGCCGGTTGTGAAGCATGTGTGTATCAAACAGTCCAAATTTTGGCTTATACAGTATAACCTCGGTCGGGTGACGTCATCTGATGAGACGCACGAGCAGGTTATAAATAGGAGTGAACCAGAAACATTCCTCAGATCTTTTGTCTTCACTGACCTAGTTGTGTATGCGTGTCTGTGTTTAAACCAACAAAATAAGAAAGTGTTTAACTCACCGATATGGCAGAGTTTTAAATAAGATATCCCTCCGTGTCTGATAAATCCATATTGGAGGGCGATATACACTTTACTGCTTCGAATAAAGGGGCTTTCTGGGGCTTATTTATTTGTTTAAATAGAGTTGAGGTGGAAGCGCAGGGTTATACGCAGGGTTATACAATGATGCCAAAATAGAAGAGACTTGAGGGAAAAGCTTTTCAGGTAGCAGGTCTGGTTGGTGCTCCATTGCACACCATGGCGGTTTTGCAGGCCTACCAGGCTGACCTGCTCAGAGACTTGAGTACTGGCGGGGCTCTTCAGGATAGGGCGTTCTGGAATTACACCGGGCCACAGACTTGTGGCTGAATCTCAGCGGCATCAAGCATAGAATCGTGCATTCCTTCTTGATGCCTCTATCTCACCTTCCGGCCTGTTCGGCGATGTCGTTAACTCGTTCGCCACTAGGTTCATAAGGCGAAGTTATATGAACAAGCCTTCGGAATATCCTTCCCCGCCGTGCTCAAGAGTCGGGACTGTCGGCCACCCAGTCTGGACTGGGTCTGACTCTTGCAAGGCGTGAAACACACAAGGAGAGTGTTTTTGAGCCGGGCACTCCCTCATAAAGATTGGCGTCACACCACGCTTCGCAATCCGCCTCAAAAGAGCTCAGACTGGCATATTGTCTTCTTCACAAAGAAGCCTTGAGGTTCATGTGCCCAGGACCATGGGGGTGGCCCCCACAATATGGAGAGGCACGCAGAATTCCTTTCGAGAATGAAGTGTTCTCTTTGGCACCCCAGGAGGTCGGTGTTTTTCTCCGCCACCACAGATGTTTCGGGCAACACCAGTCTCCAATAAAGTGTTAGCTCTTCGGTTTTTCCTGCCATGTTTCAGGATGCCGAACATCTAACATCGTCCCCCCGTTTAACTAAGCCGCCGAGACTTTTGCCCCTCTTAAAGAAACTGGCAGCGTGGAAAATACTGCCAAGCATATCTCCTTGGGTACTAAGCACTGTAAAGAGAAACTACAGGATGCAGTTCTCACATCACCCTCCGTGTTTCAACGGCGTGGTCTCCACTTCCGTGAAACCGGAAAGTGCGCATCTGCTGACAAAAGTTGCTGGGGAATGGGGCCATGGAACATGTTCCCCTACCAGACAGTGAAAATCAGGCTACTACAGTCGGTATTTCTTGGTTCCCAAGAGCAACAGGGGGCTATGTCCAATTGTTAGATTTTCGCGGTCTGTTCCGCTATCTAAAATAAATAAATACAGCTTCAAAATGTTGACTGTCAAAGTTATTACTCTCAAATCCTAGCAAGCGATTGATTTGGGACAATTGATTGAAGGATGCTTACTTCATATAGAAATGTTGCCACAACACAGGAGGTTCCTAAGGTTGCTTTCGGGGGCGAAGCTTACCAGTATCGGCTCCTTCCATTTGGTCTAGCTCTCTCACTCGCACATATACGAAATGCATGAATGTAGTTCTGGCTCTTACGACTCCAGGGCATTTGTATTTGAATTACATAGACGACTGGCTGGCCCAGTCTCAGTAGCTAGCGCTTTGACATCAGCATGTCATCCTAGCTCATCTTTGTTTCTTAGAATTAAGACCCAACGCCACGAAAAGCGTGCTCTTTCCTGTTCAGAGGACAACATATTAGGTGTCACATGGGATTCGATCGTAAGCGGCACAGCTGTCTTCCGCTCGTGTCGAATCCATTCACAACACCCTAAGGAAATCAAGCTAGACCAGGAGGTTTCCATCACTTTCAGAGATCTTAGCTATTATGGCAGCTGTATCCACGGTGACACCTTTGGGCCTTCTGCACATGAGAGCATTTCAGTTGTGGCTAAGAACCAGGGGATTTCACTCTAGGGCCAATCCCCAATAAAGGTTACGCGTCAGGTGCTTCATACCCTTCCTATGTGGTTCAGACCCCGGTTTCTGACTTTGGGTCCCACTCCAAGTTCGTCTTGTCGTCACAGATGCTAACGACAGACGCTTCCCTCATGGGCTGGGGTGCGGTCTTAGATGACCGTCCAGCCAAAGGGAGCTGGAGAGGCCATCTTCTTGTGCCGCACATCAATTGCCTCAAAATGATGGCTCTATTTCTGGCCCTAAAGCACTTCCTCGAGCAGTTGAGAGGCTACCATGTACTAGTGCGGGTGGACAACACTATGGCAGTCTCATATATTAATCGCCAGGGGGGACTGTCCTCGCACCCCTAAATAGCTAGCGCACTAGGTTCCTGCCCCTTAGGGCGATTTACATTCCAGGGCATATGAATGTGGGAGCAGTTGTACTGTCCAGTCAATCTCTGACACACTAGGAATGGAAACCCCACCCCGAAGTAGTCAGTCAATCTGGGAGAGATTTCAGGTAGAAAAGGTGGACCTCTTTGCCTCCCAAGATCAGCAAATGTCCCCTTTACTACTCTCTGACTTTACCAGCTACCCCTGGTCTGGACGCCTTGGCCCGTACATGGCCCTGGTTACGCCTTTATGCGCTTTTCCTGATAGCTCTGCTCCCGAGGGCACAGTCTTGGCGAGGGTCCATCAACAGCGTTTGCGCCTCTTATTGATAGCGCCCTGTTGGCCGACCAGAGTGTGGTTCTCAGATCTAGTATCCCTCTTCAACGGCTCACCATGGGTGATTCTAATGAGGTGGGATCTTCTGTCTCAGGCGCAGGGGACGATATTTCATCCCCGGCCCGAGCTTTGAAACCTTCACGTTCTGTCCCTGAACAGGACCAACTGAGTCAAGCTGGTCTTCCAGCCAGCGTAATTAAGACTATTCTAAGTGCTAGGGCTCCCTCCCCTTGAAGAGCTTATGCCCTCAAATGGAATGTATTTGAAAGTCGGTGCATGACAAAGCAGGTAGACCCAGTCCACTGCCGAAATGTTTCAGTGCTGGAGTTTCTGCGGGAAAAGTTGTCCTCTGCCTTGTGCCCTAGTACCCTCAGAACGTACGTAACTGCTATTTTAGCCTGCCACGTCCTGATTGGTGGGGTTACTGTGACACGGTCCCTTTTGTGGGTTTTATCTATCGTGCTCAAAGAGCCAATTGACACCCTTTTTTTTAAACCACTAGAGTCAGCGCCTCAGGTTTCTGACCTTTAAGATGTTTTTTTAAGGGCCGTTACCTCTCTAAGAGGATTGGAGATCTGTCAGTCTCCCCATCCTGCCTAGACTTTGCCCCTGGGCTAGTCAGGGCCATTTTGCATCCTCACTGAACCTCACATCTTCCGAAAGTTCCCCTGCCTTTTACAGCTTCGGAGCAGGAGAGACTTACTGTGTCCAGTACATGCTTTTCAGATTTAGGTCCACTGCATCAGCCAGTGGCGTAAGTCAGAGCAGCTTTTACATGTTTTGGGGCCTCAACCGTGGATGCGTCCGCTACTACACTGAGTGAGAGATGTTATTGCCCTGTCCTATGAGGCGCGTGGGCTCACTTCGCCTCTAGGAATCAGGGCTCATTCAATCAGGAGGATCGCCTCATCTACTGCACTAGCAGGAGGTATTCCCCTGCAGCAAGTGTGTGGGTGGCGGGGTGGTCCTCTCCGCACACATTTGTTAGATTTTATAATCTAGATCTTCATGCCACTCCGGGCTCATGGGTCCTCAAATCAGCTTCCCAGATATAGTTCTGAGACCTTCTCGGTCTTGTGCGCACACGCTACACAACCTTGGGGTCCAGACACTTGCAGCGCAGCGGTGTTGGTATTCTCGTTTCCATAGCATTTTCACGCAACATCGAGTGTAGCCTTTGAAAGAGAACGTCTCGGGTTACTTTGCTGTAACCCTGTTCCCTGAAAAGGCGGGAACGAGATGCTGCGTCCCAATGCCGGAGGTCCGTTCAGACAAATCAATCTGAGAAATGTTTCCGTTTCACTCCTATTTATAACCTGCAGGTGCGTCTTATCAGATGACGTCACCCGACCGAGGTTATATAAGCCAAAATTTGGCGTGTTTGATACACACGTGCTTCACAACCGGCAACATGACAAGATGTTTCCATAGCGTTTTCACGCAGCATCTCGTTCCTGCCTTTTCAGGGAACAGGGTTACAGCAAAGTAACCCGAGACGTACTCTTAATCAGTTAGGACACAATCTGATACATTTTGATGAAGAAGGGAGTGATTTTATATCCTTAGAAGTGATTTTCCACTCTAAGATACTTGGTAAATACAGGCGCAGGTATCTAGTTTCATGGTTCTTAATGTGGTTTCTGGGGACACACTGACTTGCAGAGTTAAAGGTTTACCCTAGACTCAACAGCAGGGTGATTGTAACTTGATGTTTGCTTGTACTTTGATCCTCAGTAAAATGCTCTAGACCTAAGCTGCTCAGTTTGTAAAGAAGAGCTTAGTCTTAGTTGCCTGGGTAGTAAGTTGAATCAGCTGGGCTTCCCAATTAAAAAAAAAAAAAAAAAAAAAAGTATGCTAAATATAAAGCACAATTTTAAGTGTATTAAGTATACTTTTGTGTGCTAAAGTGGAACAACTTTAAGTATACTTAGTACACTTACAGATTTGGCAGTTTGCAATGCACGTGTTTTATCGCAAGATGCCGCAATTTGGCGCGTGGCGTTCCGCGACTTGCCGATTTAAATAAATGTGTTGTGCTTCACTAAATATCTGCCAGATGACGCATGGAAGGACTTTATTTAAAAGCCAGACCAAATACAACAAAGAATTGATTAGTTAGCCTAAAACAATATTGTTTCCAATGCTGAAGCAAACATGAATTTTATTTTGTTTTACAATAGATCTTTTATAATAAATGAATTTCACTTTACAAAAGGCAGCGTTTTGATCAAAAGGCTGATAAACGCATGTTGTACAGTATATACAATGCAACAGCGCGCTCAGTTACACAGAGCGGACGTCTCTGCCTAAATTTTATTTCCCTAGGAAACATAAAATAGATTAATAAAATATTAATGATTAATGATAGCAATTAAATCATACTTAATATTTGGATTTTATACTTTTCTTCTTATTTACTGTACGGTGTTTGTACCGTGAAGAAGTCGCCGTTTTAATGACGTACAGAACGCAATGCCTCAGGAAATCCGATCTGCCTGTTTACACGACAATCACATTAGCACGCATCTGATTTATATCTGATTTTTTTCCACATATGAAGAAGGCCTGAAACCGATCTCGAAATATCGGAATGCATGCGTTTTTTTCCTGTTTACACGGACATAGAACATATTGGATATGTGTCACATTTGAGCAAAAAAATTGGGTCACATTTACCTGACAGTGTAAACGTAGCCTAATTTGCAATTCCTTTTGAATATTGTTCGGGATATCGCTTCATAATATGGCGCTTTGTTCTCAAGAACACGTTAAACACAAGCCAGCAATTTAGCTGCATTGAGTTGCAATCACGTGATTTTAACAACCCACCCCACCCCTGCAGAACTGACGCTATCAAACTGCACTACAGAGATGAAGATGGCGGCTTAATGGACTATTCGCGGTAAGTGGTGACTTTTTTTTAAATAAAATTTGTTTAGGGTAGATTAGGGCAGTGCATTTCCCAGTTTAGTCTTTATTGGCTTCATTTATTTAAAATATTACTGGCAGCACCAGCAGCGGTCAGATGTCAACTTAATGATCTGTTTACCAGGTCTGGAGTTAACATTACAGCTTAGTGTCAGTGTCTCAAACTCACAATATCACTCCTCTTTCCATCAAAAAGCTGCTAATGATTTAAAAATACTATTAATCTCACTATTACTAAAGCTACACTACTCGAAAAACTTATAAGAAGTGTGTTTGTGCTCTCTGAAAATGAGAATGAGTGTTGTCTGGATTTAGATAAACTCAGAATTAATTTATTTTTTGGTTAAGAGTCAATCTGCAGGTTACGTCTGTGACTGGAATATAATATGATGCAGTCCATAATACAGACAGACAGTGGCTAACGCTAACAAAGTTCAATGGTGTTATCCAGGTATTTTACTGACCTTTAGGCAAAATACAATATGTATTCACTGGTTTTATACAAATTGCTGTTTTAACGTTGACTAGTTTTGGAAGAATAATGTTTTAAGTCATGTTTGTTTATTGGGTCTTCCATGCTTTGAGGAATCTGGATTTGAGGGATCTTGGCACATATATTTGTCATCCCCTTAATTCTCCCAGATTTCTAACAATTGTTTTTTGCGAAATGCAGTCAGCTTTGCTTTCATTTAAATGAAGCAAGTTTTGTGAAATGCAGAGTTTGATGGCCTTGAAACAGTAAAACAGTCGCTCGAGTGCATTGCTCCCCTTTCGCTTTATACTGTAGGCAATTTTTTTAAAATACAATCTGTGTAACAGGGAAAAGCAAGATTGTACTGCTTAAATATTAACTCCAGAGGGAGCATATACAGTAAAAAGATGAGATGGCCAAGAATAGAACCCTGTGGCACCCCACAGGAGAGTGAGGCACAGAAAAAGGAGGAATTGCCAATCATGACTAAAAACCTTCTATTGGCAAGGTACAATTGAAGCCATTAAACGGCCGTTCACTGGATGGCTACACTTGGATTCAGGCATGAGATGATTCCCACAAAGCCTGCTGTGAGTTCCAAAAAAAAACAATGCCATAGGAACAGATAAAAGGATTTTGTTATAAACATTTAGCAGTGCTGACTGTTTTATGCCCAGTTTTCTAATGCCAGATTAAAGCTTTTCAAAGTTATGATTTTTTTTTTAATTGCTACAATTGTATGAATGCAATGCTCTCTAGAACGTTAGAGAGAAATGCGAGATAAGAGAAAGGGTCTAAAGACCACATAATGTTTGAAAGCATCTGGGATGCAGCCATGAGAAGGACAAGGATTGATTAAGATGGGGAGACAAGGACCTCAGAGGCAGGATTATCGTTTAATTCACATTTAATTCAATATTCTGAAATTCAAAAAAAATGTAAGCTTGGAAATTCATAGGAGTAAAATTCAATACAGGAAAAGCAATCAAGTCAGAACAGACTCCGTCTGTCAGTTACATGAAAGTGCTGCACCGTGATGGTGGAGGTCAGCGGCCTGGTCAGTGCACCTGCAGTGTGTTAAACTAATTATATACTGTCAGACATTCTAGTAAGCTTGTGATAAAATAATTTTGTCAAAGTTAAGTTAGGGCTAGCTAGCATGGGACCCAGACTTATGTTTGTTATGCACACACACAAACACACACGAAAAAGAAAGAGAGATACACAGTGGTAGCAAAATTATTAGGAAAACATGTGCAAAGAGTTGTTCAATCAGTAAAATCAACTGTTCTCTCTCTCTCAAAAAAAAAAAGAAAAACATCAGGGACAGATTGATCTTCTGCAGAAAGTATGGTGAATGGACTGCTGAGGACTGGGGCAAAGTCATATTCTCTGATGAAGACTCTTTCCAATTGTTTGGGGCATCTGGAATAAGGCTTGACCGAAGAAGAAAAGGTGAGCACTACCATCAGTCCTGTGTCATGCCAACAGTAAAGCATCCTAAGACCATTCATGTGTGGGGTTGCTTCTCATCCAAGGGAGTGGGCTCACTCACAATTTTGCCCAAAAACACAGCCATGAATAAAGAATGGTACCAAAACACTCTCCAACAGCAACTACTTCCAACAATCCAACAACAGTTTGGTAAAGAACAATGCATTTTCCAGCACGATGGAGCACCGTTCCATAAGGCAAAAGTGATAACTAAGTGGCTCGGGGACCAAAACGTTGAAATTTTGGATCCATGGCCTGGAAACTCCCCAGATCTTAATCCTATTGAGAACTTGTGGTCAATCCTCAAGAGGCGGGTGGACAAACAAAAACCCACTAATTCTGACAAACTTCAAGAAATGATTATTAAAGAATGGGTTGCTATCAGTCAGGATTTGGCCCAGAAGTTGATTGAGAGCATGCCCAGTCGATTTGCAGAGATCCTGAAAAAGAAGGGCCAACACTGCAAATACTGACTCTTTGCATAAATGTCATGTAATTGTCGATAAAAGCCTTTAAAACATATGAAGTGTTTGTTATTATATTTCAGTAAATCACAAAAACAACTGAAACAAAAATCTAAAAGCAATTTAGCAGCAAACTTTGTGAAAACTAATATTTGTGTCATTCTCAAAACTTTTTGCCACGACTGTAGGCGGACAGTGGAATACCTCTTTCTGACCACTCCAGTGGTGTGTCACAAGTCTGGGAATCCCACATATTAATGGACAATTTTACAACAATAAGAAGCTGTACATTCATGTGCTGCGTCCCAGTTCTTAAGTGTAACATTTACATTGCTGCAATTCAATCCTGTGAATCTTTTAAAAAGAGAGAAATATTTGTGAGAATTAAATGTAAATGGACGTGTGTCTAAAATACAGAGTTGAAAAAGGCTTTGTGATCAGAAAATGTTTAATGCACTATAACCCCTGGACAGAGATCTGGGACATTTCCCCACAGTAAGTCTAAATCAATGGAAATCAGCAGTAAGAGCTGATTTCAAGGAGAAACAGTTTGCATGACAAACGATTTTTAAGAAACTCCTTCTCATGAGATATAATCACTGCCTATCAAATAACCTGGACTAATCGAGTATAAAGCCATGTTCTGGTGACCAAGCAAGTCTATTGTGCTTTTGGTCTGTAGGCTGTTCATTTTTATGAGTAACAACCCCAGAACTGATGACTGGACATGTCTTTAATATGTTTAAGTAAAATCACACATTTACATAATAGTATATTACTAATGAATGATGAATGAATGACATCATGCGGTTCGTGATGTCACGAACCGCCAAGCCACAGCTCTGCCATAATGTCAGAAGCACTCCTGTTCCACGTTCCCAATCACTCCTTACATCTCACTGCCTCACCTTTCCCTCGCCACACACCTGTGCAGCATCTGTAATCATCCCTCTTACCTATTTAAACCACACACTAACACCACCTCATTGCCAGATTATTGTGTGCCTTCCATAGCCCAATTCTCCAGCGTTTGTTCCATGCCAATATATATATATATATATATATATATATATATTAGAGAGAGAGTCTATGGTCAATTTGTTCTAAGCCTAAAGATTTTGTGCAGTGGTGGACACCATGGCTTCAGTAAGTAAACGTCCTGGCACTTGTTTGTTCCACCAATTAACTAAAACAGTCAATTTTGGCACATGTTTTCCTAATACTTTTGCCACCACTGTGCATCTCTCTTTCTTTTTCGTGTGTGTGCATAACAAACATCAGTCTGGGTCTCATGTTAGCTAGTGTGACAGGTTGGAATGTGCTTATATTTTCTTACAAATTATAGAGGCACTGTAAATCCAGATTGCATTATAAGTGTCACAATCTATCATAGCATTAATCCTGTGATTTAATTTTTCATTTTTTATATTGTTATAAAGACTTTGATAAGTTTTATCAGAGATCTACAAAAGCAGTCGGTTTACAAGTGCATGCATCATCTTACACAGAGACAGTCAATGACATTGTTCTTTGAATGTTCATTGAGTTGTCTGGTTTGTGGTTTTCCACAACTCTGAAGAAAGTGTGAGATGCTGGGTCATGAATATTATTAGCATATTTCAGCCTAAAGATAGTTGATGTGAACGGAGAGACTGCACATCTCTTTAAATGACCTTAAATGGTAAAAGCAAAGCTTAGGGGAAAGCTAGAGAGGAAGTATAATAAAAGCATAAGTCACAGAACCAGGGTATACCGATGTTCAATTTTTGAATTTTGATATTCTCTTTGACTAAAGAGTCTGGGTACACTGTTCCTCGTACTTATTTGTTTTTCTTTAGGACAATTTGTGCTTAGTTATCCATGTCTATCTTACCTTGCTTTATTTTGCTCTAGTTGTAACTGCTTACATATTGAATCAATAATAGGACTGCCTACCATTGTGGGAATGGTTTATTTATTTATTTTAAGATTTTGAAAGCCAACCTCATGGGCTACATTCTCAAGGACTTATTCTGAGGTGAGTTTTAAATGATCCTTACACTGATCTTTACAGAATCTGACACGGCGAGTGGTTAAGTCAGTAGATATTCCTTATTGGTTGTTGGGGAAATATTAATCACATGCAGCACCGCACCGTTTCTTAAGTAATATTATTCATGCAACATGCTGGGTAACTGCACTGGACTTATGGGAAGCCATTAGCATCAAACTTTTTGTATTAAAAAGAATACCTTTTTTGATTAATCGCATGTTTTAATATTGTCTGTGCTAATATAGCTTCCAGCTTTACAGAAAAGCTTGGATTGAGATTCTGAAAATGCAGACAATGGTACTATGCATACATGCACAAAACGCCCCTATGGCGCATACCCAAGCTATTTTGTTCTCTCTCGGGTTCTGTACATTTTAGTGTTGTGATGTTAAAGTGAAACAACAGATACATATGACTGTATTTACTCCAGATGGTACAACTGACATTTAAAATATTCACTCAAAATATTAAAATACTGCCCACTAGCAAAACCACCTACTGTACATTGTTCACTAGCAGTAGGGCAACAGGGGCGTAGCACAGAACTTTTAACCCTATACATTAGTGCTCTCATTGGGGCCCTTCCTTTCTTAATCCATGTCTCCCTTATTTTATTCCAGAAATACAACCCTAGTGAAAAAAGTATACTTGCAGCCATACTAATTGTTAGTATACCTTAAGTGTATTAATGATTAGTTAATTTGAAGTGTGCTAATGTTTGACATACTTATTTTGTGCTAAATATATTTTAACGGTAATTAAGTTGTAGTAAAGCCAATAACTTTAATTGTATTTAGTGTACTGTACTTTTATATGCTAAATTGAGACAACCTTAAGTATACTTAGTACACTTAAAGTATATGGCTGTGTGTGTACTAACTTACATACTTGACAGTAATTAATACAATTTAAATATATATTTAATGTATTTTAAGTACATTACAGCTATTTTTACTGTGTTACAAATACATGATTAATATTCTATGAGTATATTCTTATTGCAGCAGTAGCATGTTGTTATACTTCAATTACAAATACTACTGTAAAAACGTACACTTTGTGGGTAATACAAATATACTTTATTGTATCATACAGTACATACAACCTTCTATACTACAGTATTGCAAATGTGTTACCAGTACACTAAAGGTGTTTAGGATAATTTACAAATACTAAATGCATTTTCTACACTATAACATGTTTTTGAAAAGCATTACATCAGTAATTATGAGGCAGATTTTATTTATGAGTTCAACAGATTTTATTTGCACAAGGTTACAAAAAAGCACTACTATATTTTATTTGTGTTTAACAAAACATGTTCACAAACACACAAACTAAAATTTAAACTGTTGTCTGAACACAGACAGACGTTAGTATTAGAATATACAGGTACAGTATTAGTTTAAAGTGCCCCAATTATGCCATTTTAAAGGTTGCTAATATTGCCTAATGAGTCTCTTAAAACAGGTTTACATGTATGCAAGTTCAAAAAACAACCAAAAATAGATTTAATTTTACCCCATTTCTAAATGATTCGTAAACGACTCACAGTTCGAAGATTCAGTCTGTGTAAACCCCTCCTTTCCGTGAGCACTCACTACAAACAAGTAGATAAAGCAAATGTGTATTATATAAAGCTAAATAAAGTAAACGAAAAAGGTGCACCACAACCAAACAAAGATATAAACAATATTTACAAACCACATATAATAAACGGTATGTGTGAATGCGAGTTAGTGGAAAATGTCAGAAGTCCATATTTATTGTATGTGTGTTATCCGAGTATACCGAGTATGGTTCGGTCTTCGGGGTTAATGAAGTCCGGGAGGCCGATCACGGAGGGTGAGAAGTCCGGGGAATATGTCCAGTCAAAGATAATCCGGTTAAACATTCTTCAAAAGAAAATGATCCACAGCAATCATTCCTTCTTTCGTCCAAACAAATAACGCTGGTCCACCATTACTACTCATGCATTTTCCCCTCCGGGCATGGGGCATGCGCAATTCACACGCACGCGCGCGCGTGTGGTGTATGATGCGCGAAGTGCGCATGCTCCATGCCTTTACGCTTTGTGTGTGTGTGATGCGCGAAGTGCGCATGCTCTGTGTGGTTATTCTTTGTGCGTTTGTGTGTGTGTGTGTGTGATGCTCTGTGCCCTTACTCTTCGGCATTTTTCACCTCGGGGCTTGCCGTAGATAGGCATGCGTATTTTGCGAGAGTTCAGTTTTGGTGAATGGTGGAGAATAAACAGCTAAAAAGGATTTCGTGTGCTCTCGTTTTTTTTTTGTTACGGAGTGACGTGGATCCGTTACAGAATGAAAAATAGATTTGCTAACGACTCGTTTAGGCGTGTGAGCCGTTTTTTTTAATACACAAAAACTTTATTTATCGTGCACTGTCAGCGTCACAGATAGTGCAGATAGTTTATGTGAACGCTGTTGCAGTTTGTGCAAGTATCGCTTTATGACAGTGAGCGCACATAAGAGTGAGAGAGTGCAAACATAAATTATCTTGAACAGGCAAAAACGAAGGGGAAGCTACGACTACACATCTCCAGCAAAAAGGGCATTATGGACTTAAACATCATGATTTTCAAAGACATAGGCTATGGTTAAATTTTAATGTTAGCCCTATCGAGCTACAGTAGCTGAATTCTACTTTTTCTGGGCAGACAGGATGGCAGATGACTCTGGTAAGACCAAAGGTGGAGGGCTGTGAATTTAAATAAAAGCTTACAGGCTACATCACTAGGAGACACTACTCACCTTACCTGGGATGAAATGCATGTAGTTTTTTAAATGAAAAAACTACATGCAGCCATTAACACAAAACAATCAACTCATCCAGATGCTGCATTTATTGTTGCAGGTGACTATAACTACTTCAACTTAAAAACAGTACATCCTAGATTTCACCATGTTTCCTTCCACACCAGAGGAAATAAAACCCTTGACCATGTTCACAACATTATACCTTTCGTAGCTACCCTCTTCCCCCAACTGGAGGCCATGTGGCCAGTGGGAGCAGGCTCTGTACTTCAGGAATGGTTTAACACACTGACTAGAGAATGTTAGCCACTCAGGCGACCTGTAGTTCCCAGTTGGATATTCAAAGCAACGCTTTTACAAGATTTAACTCTGTCACCCCTTCCAAGTTTTCATAGTGTCCAGAGTGTTTTTTTTTTTTTTTTTTTTTTGATGCTGTGTTGCACTTTTCTGTGTTTGGTGTGGAAGTTTGTATGGTGCATTGCCGGCTTTACTGATTTTTGGTCATACACTGTATGAAACGTAAAAAAAATCATTGAAATAGCAGGGGGGCAGTTGGACTTCATATAAGACATACTAAACTATGCATTGAGGAAACCAAGATGAAAATTTTCTAGCAGTTTCAGTTCTCATTTGTTTTTTCTTCCTTCCACTGGAAAGCCCAACTAGGCATGACATTAATGTAACACATCTGATTAAATACAAAGAAAAGGAGTCAATTTACATTCATGGAACTTTAAAACTTTATGAAATAATAATAAATAATAATAATAAAAGGGTTTTGTCACTTCAACCATATACAGTTTAGTACATAGTGAAATGAAACAACGTTCCTCCAGGACCAAGGTGCCACATACAACATAAATTAACAACATAAACTAGCTAAGAAACAGATTTAGCTGGCTAGCTAAGACAAGACAGATCGACATGATAACATAAATTACCAACAATAAAACTAGCTAAAACAACTAACTAAAACAACTATCTAGCTAACTTAGAGACCTAATTAGCCGGCTAGCTGGGACAAGACAGATTAACATTTTAAGTTAACAGAGAACTCTCTAATCAATGTTATCTTCTGGCTGGAGCTATGAACATTTCACATATACTTTGATTTTACTGCATACATGCAAATGTCTTATGATTGTAAAGAAATGCTATAAACCAGAAAACATAACTTCAAGAATAAGTACATTACCATTATACCGCCACCTACTGGACATTAGTGTGGAGCAGAATATTGTGATTAAAAAAAGGTATTCTTTTTTATGCCATTTAAAGTCAACACATGTTAAATATATACTTCTGGTAGTTTTTAACACTTTAAAACCTAAAATATAACTTCTTGCTTCTTGACACAAATCAAACATTATATTAGTAATATTAATACTCTAAAATTATATTAAAAGTTGCAATGCTAAAAAATTTAATTAAATTGAATGTACAGTCTATCTGATTTACATCTCTAATAATGAGTTTCATGTACACTTCTTACAGTGTTATTAATTGTAGTGAATGGACACTATTTGGATTTCTGCTGTGATAAAGATAATGTTCTTGTTCTTATACTCGTTTCTCTTTGTCCTCATTACTTAGACAGAATTTTCATCATTTTGCCTATGTACACTCTACACTACCACAAAGGGTTTCAAATTATGCATTTAAATTGTAATTGTAGTATATAAATGTATACTTTCAGCTTGAATTTAAGTGTTTTAACAAAAGAAATGCTGAATTACAGACATTTTTAACATTATTTACAAAATTTTCACAAGCTTTAAACTAATTGAACAATTAACTCATTGATGCCCAGTTGTGGCACATGTCCTCTTATGTCGAAAGGTCTGTGACCTAAATAGGTGCTAATACAAGTGAAGCCACTGAAAAGACTCAAAAACAGAAAGGCCAGATTAGACTGATTAGACTTTCTGACAGTTCTGATAGAAGATTCTTTTGAAGCAGAAGAAAACAATGTGAACTTGTACAAAATTGATGGGAAAAGAAAATATGGAGAAGGAAAGGAAGGGCCTTGCAAAACATGGCAGAAGCATGGCTGCTAGTTTAACTGGGTCGCTGGTGACTTGCTAGAAATAGCAGTATGAATTTTAAAGCATATAGAGCTATAGCCTTCTTTCTACTTGGATTCAAATACTGAAAAACTGATAGGATGTCAGATCACAGTATAGATGGATAATGACCCCAAACATTATGAACTGAGGAAGAGTTAGTGTCTCAGTGAGGGTTTGCATCCAAATTTGAATCATTTTGCCAAGAATCACATGGAGGAGGACGCAAGTGCAGGTAAAACAGCAAGATTTAATAACTCAGAATACAACCAAAACACAGGTAAGCAGTAATCGTAGTCAAGAAACAGGCAAGGGTCGGTCGATCAGCAAAACTAGGGCAGACAAGAAATCGGAAAACCAGTACACGGATCGAAGTCATACACATTAAGGCTATCACAAATATTCAAGGCTTGGTAACGTCCGGAAAACTCACGAGAGCGTATACTTCTCGAAGTCTCTCTATTGCTAAGTACTATTTAACCACCTGGTTAATTGCGTGCAGGTGTTCTAGAATTCAGGTGATTTGGAACATGACAGTTGGGAGTTGTAGTTTGTTTCCGCCATGTAGACGGATTTGGTTTTGTAGGTTCTGGTGCTTTAGCTGGCCTGACACATCCATATATTTATAATTTTGTTGGTTTGTCCAATTATATTTGATCCTGTCAAAAAAAAAAAAAAAAAAAGCAAAAAAACTTTAAACTCATTGAGTAAAAGCTGTACAGTAAGTGTACATCTTGATTGCTCCATTCCATATCAGTTGTAGTGGTTATAGAATATTGGAACTGTCTAATGATGCACCAGCAGATACTGGTGGATCTGCTGGTGCATCAGAAGTAAATCATAATGTTTCACACATATCTCTTATTTTTAAAGGTAACTTTCTTGGACTTAGTAGTGATCTTCGACGTATCAACACCTAGAGCCCAGCTTGTGTCTGACATTTACAGTTGAAGATGTTGCGCTGCATGGTCATCTTGACTGTGCTTCTCATGACTGCAGTAAATGCCCAAGGTAAGGTCTGATTTACACACCATCAGCTACAGTATAACAGCTGCAGATTCTCCTATTTCTACATACAGATAAATTATAGTATACATGAGATAAAAGTGTTATAATAATTCTCTTAGTTCTATTAAAGATTTGCAGGTTAGTGTTTTGTACTGTTTAGGACTTTAAAAAAAGTCAAAATGCAAAACGTACATATGATATTTGGATTTAATGTAATACTATACAGTGGCGAAATTAAATATTTGATCTCTTGTAGATTTTGTAAATTTGCCCACTTAGAAGGAAATGAAGGGCCTATAATTTTTTATCATAGATTTATTTTAAAGGATAGAGACAGAATATCAATCAAAACTCCAGAAAAGACACATTATAAAATGTTATAAATTGGGTTTTTCAGCTTTTTGGGGAGCATTTAAGTAAGTAAAATAAGTATTTGATCCCCAATCCCCAGTATTTTATCCTACAGTCAAGTGCGGTGGTGGAAGACTCATTCTTTGGTGCTGTTTTTCTAGCACCTAAGTTCCCTGAGAAAATCCACCATGCACAGGGAGAACATGCAAGTGGGCTCGTATTCCAAAACACTCATAAACCAAATTTAAGTTTCCCATAGCAAATAATGGAAACTCAAATTATTCGTTTCACAGCCCAAAAAAATAAATACATAAAAATAATTAATACACAATATAAAGCAAAAATAAAACAAATTAACCTGCACTGTAGCTTTAAAAAAAAAAGTAAAAATGAATCCCGACAGTTATGCGCGCAAGCGCTGTGTGTGTGTGTGTGTGTGTGTGTTTGTGTATGTGTGTAAAGCTAGTAACAAACACACAGACATTAACTGAAAGTCTGTTTTGTCAGATTTTTTTTTATTTTATTTATAAAACAATGCAAATAGAATACAAAACACATTAAACACATTTAACAAAAACAACAGCAGCAATACCAACAACAAAACAACATTAATTACAACAAATCAAACATAAAGGACAAAGAACTACATATTTGACAGTCTAAAAAAGGATAAAATACATGAGAGGATCAAAATGATGTATAAACCGTGAAAAAGATAGAGACACATTATTTCAATTCAAAATAATAGCCTATCATAAAAATCTAGAAGTCTTCTTATTAAGTTGAATTAATTTAAAATAATTAAAAAGTAAGGTCGAAGAAGGAGAGGAGGAAGGCGTGTTCGTAAGAAGAGAGAGAAGAGGAAAGGCAAGAGTTTAGGAGTGATAGTAGGGACTTTGAATGTTGGGACCATGACAGGGAAGGGAAGAGAGTTAGTTGATATGATGCAGAGAAGAAAGGTGGATATACTGTGTGTACAGGAGACCAGGTGGAAAGGTAGCAAGGCTAGAAGCTTAGGATCAGGGTTCAAATTGTTTTACCATGGTGTGGATAGGAAAAGAAATGGAGTAGGAGTTATTCTGAAAGAGGAGTTTGTAAGGAACGTTCTAGAGGTAAAGAGAATATCAGATAGGGTGATGAGTCTGAAGCTGGAAATTGAAGGCGTGATGTTAAATGTTGTTAGTGGTTATGCCCCACAGGTAGGATGTGAGTTAAAAGAGAAGGAGAAATTCTGGAGTGAGTTAGATGAAGTGATGCAGAGCATCCCCAGAGGTGAAAGAGTGGTGATTGGTGCAGACTTCAATGGACATGTTGGGGAAGGGAACAGAGGTGATGAAAATGTGATGGGCAGGTTTGGCCTTCAGGACAGGAATGTAGAAGGACAGATGGTGGTGGACTTTGCAAAGAGGATGGAAATGGCAGTAGTAAATACTTTCTTCCAGAAGAGGCAGGAACATAGGGTGACATATAAGAGTGGAGGCAGAAGCACTCAGGTCGACTACATATTGTGTCGACGTTGTAACCTGAAAGAGATCAGTGACTGCAAAGTTTTGGTAGGGGAGAGTGTAGCCAGACAACACAGAATGGTGGTGTGTAAAATAACCCTGGTGGTGAGGAAGGCGAAGAGGACAAAGGCAGAGCAGAGGACAAAGTGGTGGAAGCTGAGAAAGGAAGAATGTTGTGAAGTCTTTAGGGAGGAGTTGAGACAGGCTATGGGTGGTCAGGAAGTGCTTTCAGTTGACTGGACAACTACAGCCAATGTGATCAGGGAGACAGGTAGGAGGGTACTTGGTGTATCATCAGGTAAGGGGAAAGTGGACAAGGAGACTTGGTGGTGGAATGAGGAAGTCCAGGAGTGTATACAGGGAAAGAGGCTAGCTAAGAAGAAGTGGGACACTGAGAGGACTGAAGAGAGTAGACAGGAGTACAGGGAGATGCAGAGTAAGGTGAAGGTAGAGGTGGCAAAGGCCAAACAAAGAGCATATGAGGACTTGTATGCTAGGCTAGACAGTAAGGAGGGAGAGGGGGATCTGTACAGGTTGGCAAGGCAGAGAGATAGAGATGGGAAGGATGTGCAGCAGGTTAGAGTGATTAAAGATAGAGATGGAAATGTACTGACAGATGCCAGAAAGGTGATGGGAAGATGGAAGGAGTACTTTAAGGAGTTGATGAATGAGGAAAACGAAAGAGAACAAAGAGTAGAAGAGGTGACTGTTGTGGAACAGGAAGTAGCAAATATTGGTAGAAGTGAGGTGAGAAGGGCGTTGAAGAGGATGAAGAGTGGAAAGGCTGTTGGTCCTGATGACATACCTGTGGAGGTATGGAAGTGCTTAGGAGAGGTGGCAGTAGAGTTTTTGACAAGTTTGTTTAACAAGATCTTGGAGAGTGAGAGAATTCCAGAGGAATGGAGGAGAAGTGTATTGGTGCCAATTTTTAAGAACAAGGGAGATGTGCAAAGCTGTGGCAATTATAGAGGTATAAAGCTAATGAGCCAGACAATGAAGCTGTGGGAAAGAGTAGTGGAAGCTAGGTTAAGGGTAGAAGTGAGCATTTGTGAGCAGCAATATGGTTTTATGCCTAGAAAGAGTACATCAGATGCAGTATTTGCTTTGAGGATGCTGGCAGAGAAGTACAGAGAAGGTAACAGGGAGTTGCATTGTGTCTTTTTAGATTTAGAGAAAGCGTATGACAGGGTGCCAAGAGAGGAGCTGTGGTATTGTATGAGAAAGTCTGGAGTGGCAGAGAAGTATGTTAGAGTGGTGCAGGACATGTATGAGAGCTGTAAGACAGTGGTAAGATGTGCTGTAGGTGTGACAAAAGAGTTTAAGGTGGAGGTGGGTCTGCATCAAGGATCGGCTCTAAGCCCCTTTTTGTTTGCTCTGGTGATGGACAGGATGACAGATGAGATAAGACAGGAGTCCCCATGGACTATGATGTTTGCAGATGACATTGTGCTCTGTAGCGAGAGCAGGGAACAGGTGGAGGAAAATTTGGAGAGGTGGAGGTATGCTCTGGAAAGCAGAGGAATGAAGGTTAGCCGCAGCAAGACGGAATACATGTGTGTGAATGAGAGGGACCCAGGAGGATCGGTGAGGCTACAGGGAGCAGAGGTAAAGAAGGTGCAGGATTTTAAGTACTTGGGGTCAACGGTCCAGAGCAACGGAGAGTGTGGAAAGGAGGTGAAGAGGTGGGTACAGGCAGGTTGGAATGGGTGGAGAAAAGTGTCAGGTGTGTTGTGCGATAAAAGAGTATCAGCGAGAATGAAAGGAAAGGTGTACAGGACAGTGGTGAGACCAGCGATGCTCTACGGCTTAGAGACAGTGGCGCTGAAGAAAAGACAGGAGGCAGAGTTGGAGGTAGCAGAGCTGAAGATGTTAAGGTTCTCTTTGGGAGTGACAAGGATGGATAGGATTAAGAATGAGTTTATCAGAGGGACAACCCACGTTAGATGTTGTGGAGATAAAGTCAGAGAGGCCAGATTGAGGTGGTTTGGGCATGTTCAGAGAAGAGATTGTGAATATATCGGTAGAAGGATGCTGAGGTTGGAACTGCCAGGCAGGAGGTCTAGAGGAAGACCTAAGAGGAGATTCATGGATGCAGTGAGAGAGGACATGAAGTTAGTTGGTGTGAGAGAAGAGGATGCAGAGGATAGGGTTAGATGGAGGCAGATGATTCGCTGTGGCGACCCCTGAAAGGGAACAGCCGAAAGACAAAGAAGAAGAAGAAGAAAAAGTAAGGTCATTTCTAGAATGAAAAGAGGGAAATACAATTGTTCCTTTTTAAATCTCTGTTTATGTATAAAGTATTTTGCATGTAAAAGAAAAAAAAAATAACAACCAATTCAAGGGGTTCATTTTTCACATTCTCATAATAAAGGATTATATCTTTAATAGTAAAGGAGTAAGACACATTAAGTTGGTCCAAGAGGTAGTCTTAAAAGAATTAAGTTTTTGTTTTTGTTTTCTCACGCTCAAAAAACAAATGAATTAGAGTTTCATTTAATGTATCACAGAAAGAACATTTATTCTCTACTTCCAATTTCCAAATATTTAGATAAAACTGAGTTTACTGGTTAAATCTTGTGTCCTTTTGTTAGAGATGCAGTATTTATTAGGCAAAAGCCAGGCTTTATGCCATTTAATATTCTGAATGTAGGATCTCCAATAAAATTTCCCTCTTGGAGTAATTCTACTTTGAGTTTGAAAAATCCGACGAATGTGTTTATTATTGCATCTATCGGTTACATCTATACCATCTAACATTAATTTAGATTGTCTGAGCTCATATGAACCATAGGCTTGGGTGACTCTTAATGAGCACAATTAAACCGGGGCGAATAGCTCCCATTAATAAATTAAATTTTTTAGTAGTCACTGGAAGTCCATAGAGAATCAGAAACTGCTCATATGTCAAAAGATTGCCAGATTTGTCAAACAAAGAAAGAATGTAAGAAATGTTATTGTCAAACCATCTGGGTAAAAAAAGAGATTTATTACAAACCATAATTAGTTCATTGTTCCAAATGGGCATTTTGTGAGGAGAGAAGTTTTGTGAGGAGAGAAGTACATTTTAAAAATAGCCTCGTTTTTTAAAACTCCTATTTTATTTCAGCTTGTCATTCAAAAAACAAACAAACAAAAAAATTTTTAGGATAAATTGCGCCATCCGGATGGAGCGAATTTGATTGTGGTTGGATGAGAAGTATAAACATACCATTCCGACACCCTATTGGTTGGTACGCGATTCATCGCACCTGCACATGACGTCACGTTACAAACTCCAGCAAGGACGTTTGAATAAAATAGCATTTTCGGTTGATAACGTTGTGATAAGTAGACAAAGATGTTTGTGATAGGGACTCAAGATTCGAGCGAAATGTCACAACCAAACACCACCGAGGAAGGTAACAGGAATGATATATATATATATATATATATATAGTTTTTTTTTTTTTTGATTTATCACTTGGATTAATCATTCATTGTGACAGCACGTTTTAGCATGTTTATTGTAGACAATCATACAAGGGTAATTGTTACTAAGCCTGCGCTGGGTACACTGATTTTCTTGGATTTTGCCCTCACAGAATCCTGCAGCTAAGCTTGGATGTACATTTACATTCCAATAAAGGTTACCGATGACATGCCTCTGAAGTTTGACTTTTTGCACCATTAAAATACTTATAGGCAACTAGTTATCATATCTTCTTCTTCATCAAACATGTTAATGCTCAGTAGTACACATATATGGTTCTTTAATGTATTTGCATTGTACTAAAATGCATTCTTTTTCAATTGCCATATACAGTATCCCAAATTACTAAGGCCGTTAAAAAATACAACAAAAAAACAACAACACATTTTTAATTAAAAAAAAATTTTTTATGAGGTGTTAGTGCAGTATATAGGCCCGTGGCACAGCCTAACCTTTAATCCTTAATGCTTTTTTTCCCTCTCTTGTTACTTTTATACTCAGTGGCGGCTGGTGAAAATTTTTCCTGGTGGGGCTGATGTGACAAAATATTTCTTTGCTTAGTCCAATATAAGAATTAAAATCAACAGTCAGACGATGATTACAATTAACAGTAATGATTTAATCTCCTCCTCCAAATCACCAGTTTCACAGATAAAGTAAATGAACAAATTTCCATTGTATAATACGCCATGCATGCTTAATAGAGTATCAAATACAATAATCAACATCAAAGGGTATGATCAGCTGGATCACCTTTCAAGCAAAGTTGCATCTCAAAGTGGTTCACACAAAGAAAAACAGTTTTAAAAATGCAATTTAACACAACAGTCTAAAACGGGTATATTAATAAGGATCTCACCGAATTTGGTGGAAACTGCTCTTCGCTCGTTAAGTTCGCCATCATTACTATGATTGACCCCGCCTCTCTCTGATTGGCCGCGCCTCAAAAGAAAAAAAAAACTTAAATCTCGCGGTATTTTCTGCGGCTTGGGGCAGAATTTTCAGCGCCCCAAGACCATAAAATTCTGAGAACCTGATTGGCCGCATATTTATTAATTTACCCTAGCAACAGCTACATGACGGGCTATTTGGCTGCACTCAGGGGCGCTTTTTCTCAGCGCCCCATGACAGAAACGATTCAAGTCTGTCTGTGGAAATTCACTGTTGAATGAATGTCACTAGGTGGGAAATGTTGTATATGTTATTCATATCGCATGTAGGCACATACTGGTGGGTAAACCGAATTTAAAAACTTAATTTGTAAAAAATATATTTTACATTTTTAGCCCCTCTTATCAGGGAGGGCGGTGCCCCAGCGCCCCCTATGGGCCGGCCGCCACTGTTTATACTTTAAGTAGTTTTGAAACCAGTACTTTTACACTTTTACTTGAGTAAAAAGTTTGAGTTGATACTTTTAAAGCTGTTTTTTTAAACCTTAGTATCTATACTTCTACTCAAGTAATAAATTTGAATACTTTTAAAACCACTGTTTAAATGTATACTTATCCTGCAAAACACTCACAGACGAAGTTACTCGCAATCCAAGTTTTACTGTAAATATTATAGTCCAAATTACTGTGGTGTAGGTGGAAACAGTGTTTGGTTCTTCTTTCTTCCAGAAAAATCATGTGGAAATCCTGGTGTGATTGACAATGGACATTATCAGACTCCAGGCGGTCTTTTGTTTGGTGCAACCATTACAGCAGTGTGTAATAAAGGGTAAAAATTGTTTAACCTTTTTAAAAATGTTTGTCCATGGATGGTTATGCACACACATGTACACTGTATGTGCACAATAATAATAAATAAACAGACTGTAAAAGTTTATGAATAAGCAAAGTATGTAATGTAAACTGTAAAAGTTGTCTTACTTTTAACAATTTACATCATCACAAAGCAGCTTTACACAACCAAAAGAATCAAGTTTGTATGAAATGCGAATGTGAATGAATCAAAATTATATAATTGTCCCTGATAAGCAAGCCTAGGACGACGGCAACAGTGGCAAGGAAAAACTCCCTGAGATGGTAATAGGAAGAAACCTTGAGAGGAACCACACTCAACAGGGAACCCATCCTCATTTGGGTGAAAACAGATAGCAGGGATTGATGTGCATAATAATATGCGAGACTGGAAGTTCAGTATAAGAGGAGATGTATAAGATTAAAGTCCAGTTTGTTCCTGGAGGCTCAGGTAGACTGTGAGAAATTCCAGTCCTGAACTATTGAGCGACTTAAGTCACAGGGACAAGGACTCAGGATGAGTTAAAGAAGTCCAGCGGGCAGAGGAGGTCTGGATCACTGGCAGCTCAGGAGCGACATGTATAGCTCGACAGAGAGATAGGTAGAGGAAAAAGGAGAGAGGGAGAGAGAGAGAGAGGAGAGAGCAGAAAAGGAGAGAGCAAAGAGATGGAGAAATAACAGTTAGGTATGGTCACAGTCGAACAATGTAAAAAGTGAATGTATATTTAGTGCAGAGTGCAAGCAGAGACTGCGGCAGGACTAACTATGACAGCATAACTAAAAAGGGAGAGCCAGAAGGAAACACAAACATGAGGGCTTCCAGAGATGTAAAGCAACCAATCACCTCACCGTCAACAAACCTGAGTGATCAATGAGAGTGGGGAAGACAGCATCCAAACATACCAGTTCACCATAATACTCTACATCCATGAGTCCCCCAGATCTGCTCCTTTATCTAAGGCAAATCTATTTATAAAAATGCTTGGCTAAATAAATAGGTTTTTAGCCTGGACTTAAACACTGAGACTGTGTCTGAGTCTCGAACACTATTTGGAAGACTATTCCATAACTTTGGGGCTTTTGAAGAAAAAGCTCCGCCCCCAGCTGTATTTTTCATAATACGCGGTACTGACAAGCAGCCTGCATCCTTTGATCGAAGTAGGCGTGGCGGATCGTAAGACACTAGCAGTTCACTCTGATACTGCGGCGCGAGACCATTTAATGCTTTATACGTCAAGAGTAGTATTTTAAAATCGATGCGAAATTTCACAGGAAGCCAATGCAATGTAGATAAGATAGGGGTGATGTGCTCATATCTTCTGGTTCGAGTGAGGACTCTCGCTGCTGCATTCTGGACTAATTGAAGCTTGTTTAAGCAGCTAGTTGAACAACCAGACAGTAAGGCGTTACAATAATCCAACCTAGACGTGATAAAAGCATGAACTAGTTTTTCTGCATCATTTGGTGACAATATATTTCTTATCTTGGCAATATTTCTGAGGTGAAAGAATGCTATCCTGGTAATATTATCTACATGTGCTTCAAATGAAAGGCTTGAATCTATAATCACACCAAGGTCTTTTACTGTTGCACTTGATGAAACAGAAAGGCCATTTAAAATCACAGTGTGATCAGAAAGCTTACTTCTAGCTGCTAGTAGAAAGAAGCTACTGTATTCTTTCTCTGAACAGGGATGTCCAAACTTTTCAATGGCAGTGTACACCAAGTATTCTAGATCAGAGTTATTTTTAATATTTTGGTATTATAGGTTGCTTTATATTGTAACCTAATAGCAGCCAATCTGTTATCAATGGGAGGAGATTAAAGCTAAATAAAAAAAAATATTAAAGAAAACCCTTCTCTATATTTACTCTATGTGTGTTGCTTTCGTGGAAAGTTTTAAGTGCAGTTTTAAGTTAAATATTTTAAACATTATTTATTGCTATTTAAAGTTGCTATTTTTGTTTTCAATGCATTCATTATAACTTGAAAAACATAATATAGGCCATATGTCTATTTGCAGTTATGAGCTTCAAGGACAACAGTGTAGAAGATGCAGAGATTATGGTTGGGATGGAAGTGCTCCTGTATGTAAAAGTAATGCCATTTGTTCACTTTTACATTCCTAATTTTTTAAAATAATTTTAACATAATGCTACATTACTATGACAATAGTTTATTTAGAATTAAAAAATTTGTTTAACATATTGACTAAGGTTTAGGTAAATGATGACCAGTCTTCATTGATTGCACATTCCACAAGTAAGAGCAGAGTGTGAAAGTTTATTTAGTAGAGTAATAGCACAGTTTTGCGTAAAATATTACAATGCACACAACATTATGGGTGACAGAGTTTAAAAGTGGACAAATTGTCCGTGCAAGTCTTGCTGGCACATCTGTTACCAAGACAGCAAGTCTTTGTGATGTATCAAGAGCCATGGTATGCAGGGTAATGTTAGCATACCGCCAAGAAGGATGAACCACTTCCAAGAGGGGTAACTATGGACGCAAGAGGAAGCTGTCTGAAAGGGATATCCACATGCTAACCCGGATTGTACCCAAAAAACATAAAACCACATCTGCCCAATTCACAGCAGAATTAAATGTGCACCTAAACTCTCCTGTTTTTTTTACCAAAACTGTTTGTCGGGAGCTCGACAGGGTCAATGTACATATCCATGCTGCTATGGCCAAACCTTTGGTCACTTATGCCAATGCCAAACGTCAATTTCAATGGTGCCAGCAGTGAAAATCTTAGGCTCTGGACAATGTGAAACATGTATTGTTCTCTGATGAGTCCACCCTCACTGTCTTTCCCACATTTGGGAGAGTTACAGTGTGGAGAAGTCCCAAGAAAGTGTAACACCCAGACTGTTGCATGGCCAGAGTGAAGCATGGTGGTGGATCAGTGATGGTTTGGCCTGCACTGTCATGGCATTCCTTAGGCCCAATACTTGTGCTAGATGGGTGTGTCACTGCCAAGAACTACCGAACTTTCACTAACAGAATTATTGCTATCTATTTGATTACTGGAATCTTTTTTTGTACGTGACTTTAACAGGTACCCTATCTAATGTCTCTTGCTTTTGCCTCCTTTTTAAGATTACATGGAAATGTGATTGCAATCCAAGGTTTTACTGTAAATATTATACTGTAGTCCTTGGCAAATTACTGTGGTGTAGATGGAATAACAGTGTTTGTTACTTCTTTCTTCCAGAAAAATCATGTGGAAATCCTTGTATGATTGTCAATGGACATTATCAGACTCCAGGTGGTCTTTTGTTTGGTGCAACCATTACAGCAGTGTGTAATGAAGGGTAAAAATTGTTTAGCCTTTTTAAAAATGTTTGTCCATGGATGGTTACTGTATGCACACACATGTACACTGTATGTGCACAATAATAATAAATGAACAGACTGTAAAAGTTTATAAATAAGCAAAGTATGTAATGTATACAAACCACACTGCATTAAAACTTAGCAATCTGGACTTTTCAATTGTAAGACAAGTGGTGTGGAGAGCGACCTTTTTGAATAATTTAAACCAATTTTAATAAAAGCCTTGGGTGAAGCTGCTTATGTCACTATTTGAGAAAATGCCAGGAGTGTTCAGCAGGAATACTCTTAATAAATTTAAATAGAAAATAGTTATTAAATGTTTTTTGTCATGGCAATTTAACAATAATATATTATTATTAATATTTTTATTATAACATGCAAGAAATTAGCTAAATATGAAAGATTTTTTCTCTGAGCAGGGGTTTTCCATGACTTTTTCATGGCAGTGTACACCAAATGTTCTAGATCAGAGTTATTTTTTATATTTTAATATTCTAGGTTACTTTATATTGTAACCTAATAGCAGCTCATCTGTCATCAATAGGAGAACATAAACGCTAAATAAAAAAATATTAAAGAAAACCCCTCACTATATTTACTCCATATGTGTTGCATTTTAATTCAGTTGTAAGTGAAATATTTTTAAAAAATCATTGCTATATTAAAATGAAAGTTGCTATTTTTGTACATTATACATTTTCAATGCATTCATTATAACTTGGAAAACATAATTTTGGACATATGTATATTTGCAGTTATAAGCTTCAAGGACAACCGCATAGAAAATGTGAAGATTATGGTTGGGATGGAAGTGCTCCTGTATGTGCAAGTAATGGCATTTGTTCACTTTTACATTCCTAATTTTTTAAAATTATTTTTATGTAATGCTACTGTAAGTCTTTGTGATGTATCAAAATCCACAGTATCCAGGGTACTGTCAGCATACCACTAAGAAGGACAAACCACATCCAACAGGGGCTAGCCCGGATTATTTCCAAAAACATAAAACCACAGCTGCCCAACTTACTGCAGAATTAAATGTGCACCTCATCTCTCCTGTTTCCACCAAAAAATGTTAATCGGGAGCTCCACAGGGTCAATGTACATGGCCGGGCTGCTATAGCCAAACCTTTGGTCACTCGTGTCAATGCCAAACGTCGTTTTCAATGGTGCCTGCAGTGAAAATCATGGGCTGTGGACAATGAGAAACATGTATTGTTCTCTGATGAGTATACCTTCATTGTCTTTCCCACATCCGGGAGTGTTATGGTATGGAGAAGCTCCAAAGCTGCATACCACCCAGAGTGAAGCATGGTGGTGGATCAGTGATGGTTTGGTCTGCAATATCATGGCATTCCTTAGGCCCAATACCTGTGCTAGATGGGCGTGTCACTGCCAAGAACTACCGAACTTTCACCAACAGAACCATTGCTATCTATTTGCAAATTACTGTGGTATTGGTGGAATAACAGTGCTTGTTACTTCTTTCTTCCAGAAAAATCCTGTGAAAATCCTGGTGTAATTGACAATGGAAAGTATCTGATTCCAGATGGACTTTTGTTTGGTGCAACCATTACAGCAGTGTGTAATGAAAGGTAAAAGTTGTTTAGCCTTTTAAAAAATGTTTGTCCATGGATGGTTATGCACACACATGTACACTGTATGTGCACAATAATAATAAATGAACAGACTGTAAAAGTTTATGAATAAGCAAAGTATGTAATGTATACAAACCTCACTGCATTAAAACTCAGCAATCTGGACTTTTTAATGGTAAGACAAGTGGTATGGAGAGTGACCTTATTGAATAATTTGAACCAATTTTAATAAAAACCTTCGGTGTAGCTGCTTATGTCACTATTTAAGGAAATGCAGCAGGAATACTCTTAATAATTATTATTATTATTATTATTATTATTATTATAACATGCAAGAAATTAGCTAAATATAAAAAAAGCTACTGTATTCTTTCTTTGAGCAGGGGTGTCCAAACTTTTCAATGGCAGTGTACACCAAGTGTTCTAGATTAGAGTTATTTTCGATATTTTGATATTTTAGGTTACTTTATATTGTAACCCAATAGCAGCCTATCTGTCATCAATGGGGGGACATTAAAGCTAAATAAAAATATATTAAAGTAATCCCTTCTCTATATTTACTCCATATGTGTTGCATTTTGCTTCAGTTTTAAGTTAAATTTTTTTTACATTTTTTTATTGCTTGGTATATTGAAGTGAAAGTTGCTATTTTTGTTTCATTGTACATTATACATTTTTAATGCATTCATTATAACTTGAAAACATAATTTAGGACATATGTCTATTTGCAGTTATAAGCTTCGAGGAAAACAGCGCAGAAGATGCAGAGATTATGGTTGGGATGGAAGTGCTCCTGTATGTGAAAGTAATGCCATATGTTCACTTTTACATTCATAATAAAAAAAATAATTAAGTAATACTTCATTACTATAATAATAGTTTATTTAGAATAAAAAAATTTGTTTAACATATTGACCAAGGTTTAGGTAAATGTTGACTTATTTTCACTGATTCCACATGTAAGAGCAGAGTGTGAAGGTTTAATTAGCAGAGTAATAGCACAGCTTTGCTTAAAATATTGCAACGCACACAACTTTATGGGTGACATATCAGTGTTCAAAAGAGGACAAATTGTTGGTGCGCGTCTCGCTGGCACATCTGTGACCAAGACAGCAAGTCTTTGTGATGTACTGTATTAAGAGCCACTGTATTCAGGGTAATGTCAGCATACCACCAAGAAGGACAAACTGCATCCAATAGGGGTAACTGTGGATGCAAGAGGAAGCTGTCTGAAAGGGATGTCCGGGTGCTAACCTGAAATGTATCCAAAAAACACAAAACCACCGCTGCCCAACTCACAGCAGAATTAAATGTGCACTTCATCTCTCCTGTCTCCACAGGATCAATGTACATGGCCGGGCTGCTATAGCCAAACCTTTGGTCACTCGTGCCAATGCCAAACGTCGGTTTTAATAGTGCTATGTTGGGCTATGAACAATGTGAAACATGTACAGTATTGTTCTCTGATGAGTCCACCTTCACTGTCTTTCCCACATCCGGGAGAGTTACGGTGTAGAGAAGCCCCAAAGAAGCGTACCACCCAGACTGTTGCATGCCCAGAGTGAAGCATAGGGGTGGATCAGTGATTGTTTGGGCTGCAATATCATGACATTCCCTAGGCTCAATACTTGTGCTAGATACTTGTGCGTGTCACTGCCAAGGACTACCGAACCATTCTGGAGGGCCATGTGCAGCCAATGATTCAAACATTGTATCCTAAAGGCGGTGCCGTGTATCAGGATGATAATGCACCAATACTACCAGCAAGACTGGTGACAGAGTGGTTTAATAAACATGAAAGTGGATCATATCCCACTCAGCAGTGAGTATGATCCAAAATCTTTTTAAATAGCAGTTACTAAACTACTAATTACGAAAACTTACCTTGACACTGTCAGCTGTCAAATTACAGACCAATATCAAACCTATCCTTTATCTCTAATATTCTGAAAAATATAGTAGCACAGCAGCTATGTTTATATCTTCATAGAAAGAACATACACTAACTGTATCAGGTTTTAAGGCCACTGCTTTCTGCTCTTTACAAGCAAGCTTTTTGATCACACTGTAACTTTACATGGCCTTTCTGTTCCATCAAGTGCAACAGTAAAAGACCTTGGTGTTACTATAGTCCCCTTTCAAAAGCTACACTCGATGCTGCGTGAAAACGCTATGGGAACATCTTTTTGTGTTACCGGTTGTAAAGCATGTGTTAACTTACCGATATGGCGGAGTTTGTTAGGAGATCCGTGCCTCCGCGTGATAGATCTTTTCGGAGCGTGATCTTCACACTTTTTGTTCCAAGTGCTTCGCGCGCAGCTACAGTCAGTTTTCAGAATCGCTATCTCAGAAAGTACAGGTTAAAAAATGTGACTGTCAAAATGATTGTTTCTCAAATCCAACCAGAGGATTGGTTTGTGACAATCGACCTGAAGGACGCATATTTTCATATAGAAATATTGCCACAACACAGAAGTTCCTGAGGTTCGCATTTGGGGGCAAAGCTTACCAGTATCGGGTCTTTCCATTTGGCCTAGCTCTGTCACCCGCACATATACAAAATGCATGGATGCAGTCCTGGCTCCTTTACGACTCCAGGGCATCCGTATATTGAATGACATAGACGACTGGCTGATTCTGGCTCAGTCTCAGAAGCTAGCGCTTCGAAGCATGTTGTCCTAGCTTATCTTGATTCTTTAGGATTGAGACTTAACGGCATTAATAGCGTTCTCTTTCCTGCTCAGAACACAACATACAGTATTTGGGTGTCACGTAGAATTCAAATTCAAATTCTAATTTTATTTGTCACATACTCAGTCATACACAGTATGATATGCAGTGAATTTGATCGCAATGCAGCCCAGCTGTCTCCTGCATGTGTCGAATCCATTTCCAACACCACAAAAGGAAATCAAGCTAGGCCAGAAAGTGACTGTTCATCACTTTCAGATATTTTTAGGTCTCATGGCAGCTGCGTCCACAGTGATACCTTTGGGCTTTCTGCACATGAGATCGTTTCACCTGTGGCTAAAAGCAAGGGGATTTTACTTAAGGGCCAATCTCCGGAGGCAAATAAGGGTTACACGCCAGGAACTTCATACCCTTTCTATGTGGTACAGACCCTGGTTTCTGACTCTGGGTCCGACTCTATGTGCGTTTTGTCGTCGCGAGACGCTAACGACAGATGCTTCCCTCACGGGCTGGGGTGCGGTCTTAGATGGCCGTCCAGTCCAGGAAAGCTGGAGAGGCCATCTTCTCACGTGGCACATTAATTGCCTCGAAATGGTGGCTTTATTACTGGCCCTGAAGCACTTCCTCCAGCAGTTAAGAGGCTACCATGTTCTAGTGCGGGTGGACAATACGGTAGTCTCGTACATAATCGCCAGGGCGGTCTGTTGCCGCGCCCCTTGAATAAGCTAGCGCACCAGGTTCTGCTTTGGGCACAGGACCACAGGAGTTTCTGTCCCTCAGCGCGATTTACATTCCAGGGCATATGAAGTTGGGAGCTCTGGAAACTTCACGCCACTAGAAGAACTTATGCCCTCAAATGGAGGGTATTTGAAAGTTGGTGCATGGCAAAACATGCAGACGCCAAATGGCATTTCTGCAAAAAAAGTTTTCCTTTGGCTTATGCTCTAGTACCCTCAGAATGTACAGTACGTAGCCGCTATTTCAGCTTGTCATGTTCTGACTGATGAGGTATCTGTGGGAAAGCACCCTTTAGTTGCCCGTTTATTCGTGATGCTAAACAGAGCGACGGTCCCTTCTTGGGCAATTATTCTAGGTCTGGTTGACACCCTGTTCAAACCACTAGAGTCAGCGCCTGTCGGGCTTCTGACCCTTAAGATGTTTTTTCTTTTAGTTACTTCTTTCAAGAGAATTGGAGATCCACAGACTTTGTCAGATCCTGCCTAGACTTGCTAGTCAAAGCTATTCTGCATCCTCACCTGAACTATCTTCCAGAAGTTCCATTCTTGACCATGCACCCAGTTTTCCTCGAAGCCTTCTGTCCTCCATCTTTTACAGCTCCTGAGCAGGAAAGGTTTTACTTACTGTGTTCAGTACGCGCTCTTAAGATTTACGTCCACCGCACTAGCCAGTGGCGTAAGTCAGAGCAGCTTTTTTAATGCCAAACGCTGTCACATCGGTTGAGAGATGCTATTTCCCTAGCCCACGAGGCGCGTAGTCACACTTCGGCTCTAGAAATCAGGGCTCATTCAACCAGGGGGATTGCCTCATCTATTGCGCTGGCAAGAGGTTTTCACACAGCATCTTGTTCCTGCTTTTTCAGGGAGGAGGGTTACAGCAAAGTAACCCGAGGCGATTCCAGTCTTTCATTTAAAGCACATGTAGATAATATTACCAGAATAGAATTGTTTCACCCCAGAAATATTGCCAAGATAAGGTGTTATGTGCAGGTGTAGTGCACATATGTGCGCATGCGTGGCTGCTGGTGCCGCTCTCTTTCTCTCCCTTCCTTTTTCTCTCTCCCTCGCTCTCCTTGTTACAGGAAGCCCGCCCTGATTGAGCGTGCCGTGACGTGCATCAGGATTGGCTGGCCCTGGAGTAGCACATCCTTTTAAGCTGGCCGATGAAAGCCGGAAGGGCGCGCTGATATTGGGTTTTGGAGATGTTGACTGGTGTTGTGTTGTTTGGGTATAAGCTGTTAGGTCGTGCCAGTGTTTGTGAGTTGGGGTGCTATAAGTGTTGTTTTTTTTGTTCCTATCTTTATTTAATTGTTTTTTTTTGTTGTTGTTGTTGTAAATATTGTAAATATCCTTTTGTTTGTATATACTTTTTTTTCTCTATGGAAGCAGTAGGGGTTGAGTGCCATGTTTGTTAAAACCCGTTTTCTCCTGTTTTTGTGTTTAGGTAGGGAGTTAGGTTAGCCTGTGTTTTCTGTTTATAGTTTTTTTTGTGTAGGTTAGTTAGCTTACGGGTGGAGATAGGGAGGGGTTTTGTTTATTGTTTTGGCCTTGGCCCAACCCTGAAGCCAAGAGCTTCGTGTGTGTTTGCGTGCGTGTGTGTGTGTGTGTGTGTAAAAGAGAAAAAATAAAAAACCACGCACACTCAACCAGGTTGTAAAGGTTCCTCTTTTTATTTTATCTTTTGTTGCATCCCTGAACCCTAGACTAAGGGGTTGTAACAAAGGAATATATTGTCACCAAACGATGCAGAAAAATTAGTTCATGCTTTTATTACCTCTAGCTTGGACTATTTTAATGCCTTACTGTCTGGTTGTTCAAATAGGTGAATAAATAAGCTTCTGTTAGTCCAGAATGCAGCAGCGAGAGTCCGTAATAGAACCAGATGATATGAGCACATCACCCCTATCTTATTCACACTGCATGTGAAATTTTTCATCAATTTTAAAAAACAAACGCCATTTGACCATTTAATGCTTTATAGATCAAAAGTAGTATTTTAAAATCGATGCAAAATTTCACATGCAGTATGGATAAAATAGGGGTGATGTGCTCATATTTTCTGGTTTCTGGTACTCTTGCTGCTGCATTCAAACATTTTTTTTTTGCCAAGCTTTTTTGTAAATAGATTTGCCTTGGGTAAAGGAGCAGATTTGGGGGACTCATGGACATAAAGCATTATGGTGAACTGGTATAGATGCTGTCTTCCCCACTCTCATAGACCATTTAGGTATGTTGATGGTGGAGTAACTGGCTGCCTTACTTCCCAGGGAGCCCTCATGTCGGTGTTTTCTTCTGGCTCTCCCTTTTAGTTAAGCTGTCATACTGTAGTTAGTCCTGCTTGAGTCCCTGCTTGAACTCTATATATACATTCACATTATACAATATGTGACTGTGATCATATCTAACTGTTTTCTTTCCTTTTCTTCTGTTCTATTTACAGTACTTTTCTTCTTTCTCTTTCACTCTCTCTCTCTTTAACGCCCTCTGTCACTGTCGAGCTACACATACTGCTTCTGCGCTGCCAGTGATCCAGACTCCCTCTGCCCTCTGGACCTGTTCGACTCTTCCTGGTTAGAGATCTTGTCGCATGGATACCCTGTGTGGTCTGTTGGGAGATGTGTGGGGTGACTGAACATGGTTCCACTTTACCATGAAGACGGTCCTGGTGGACAGCTGTTCTCTAAGCAAATGTAACTGCAGTCGCAGTGGGTTCTCTGTTGAGTCTGGTTTCTCTCAAGGTTTCTTTCTATTGCTATTTCTATTCTTACTCTAAGGTTAAGGGCCCAACAGTGGCAACTTGCTGGTAGTGGGGTTTGTGCTGGTTTTTGGGACTTTCCAAACTGTTGTCCAATGTTGTCCTTGACCTCTCAGCTACCCCTAGCCCTTCAATGCTACTTAACATTGTGATTTAATTTATGGGACAGGTTTAACTTTAGAAAAAGTACTGTCCAGCCAGTTTTGCGTGATGCTGTGACAAATTTTTCTGGACAGACATACAGACAGACAAAATACAGGAAATACAGACAAAACATTTTCTGAGACTAGTTTTGGGGTCTCTAATACATAAAACATAAAGAACGAGTTTTGACCAATGTACAGACAAAACCTTTTTCTTATTTTTATGTAGATGACTACGACTTCTGTTATATTTTTCAATTCTGACTTTTGCACCCTTGAGCCCTTGACTGCTTGTACTCTTTGAATCACAAAAACATGACTCAAAGAAGAACTTAGACCAACATTTGGAACAAGGTCAAAATAGGGTTTTAAAGGTCTAGGTTTAAGAACCTACAAATAACACAAAAAAGTCTAAAGGGCGAGCTACAAGGATGAATAACATCGGCATGTGGTCAGCAGGTCAACATCTTTCTAAACCTTGGTGCATATTGTTAATGCCTCCCCTGTATTTTTGTTCATTATTTTATTTAGAGATCACCTGCAATTCACCATCAATTCCAAATTCAGTTATTGATTGGAACATTCAATCTTATGATTATTATGACTCAATTCATATCACATGTAATAAAGGCTACAGAAAAGAACAGTCTGGCAAACTGACCTGTCGGCAAAATGGATGGGAGCCATCTGATCAATGGTGTATCGGTAAGAATAATAAATAGTTAACTGATATTTTATCAATTTACTCCTAAGTATTGTTAATGAGTCAAGTTGAAAATATTGTTTCCTTGTTTGGTCACATTGTCAAAACTTGTTGTTTTTTTTATTTGTTGTGGACGTTGCTTCCTAGTGATACTGTGGTTCACAGTGGATGAAAGAAAAGAAACCACACTGAATTTAGTAAAATTACTGCTAGTGTGGTTTTAATGTAGTTTAAAAAAAGTGTTAAAGAAAGTTCCTCAATTTAATGTAAAAAAATAATCCAAGGAAAATTTTATTGAATAATATTATTCAATTTCTTATTCAATTTTAATCAAATTTTTTTAACAGCTTGTTTGTATTTGAATTTCTTAATAGCTATACTGTATCAGCTTACCATTTGTAATAATTGGTTAATGTCTTTTGTAAGAGCTGTTGGGGTTGCAGTAGCTTGAATGTTTTGAAATATAATTAAATATAATTAAAAGAATACTAGTTTTTTTCCAATCTGCGTGGTACTTAATTCGATCTCTGGTGGATAATTAGCTTATCACATTGATGTATTTTTTTGAATAGCAGGATTTTGCATGCACTTTGTGCCTCAGTGAGATCCTTAAGAATAAGGTGCTCAGTTTATAAAGTAGCTCCCTATATCTTACAGTAGATGTCTTGCTGTAGTGAGTCGATTCAGCTGAATTTACAGCATAATCTTGCAGATATTTCACTTTTGATCAGTTTTTGGACTACTACAACTACTGTGTATAATCTACAGTAGGTAAAAAATTGTGTAACATTTTTTTTAGTAAAAGTTGGGTAAATATTAATACATAGCTAGTTGATTGTGTAAGATAATTAATTCTAGTTATTTGTTTTGGTTTGATTAGCAGTAGGAATAGATTATATTAGTATATTGGGATAAAGATATTCACTGAAAGAAATATGAAAGACTAACAACTAAGAGTCAGGTTGTAATGACACTGACAAAGGAATTTATAGCATACAGTATTGCATTTTAAATATATTAGTGGAGAGGTTTATTGAGTTTGTTAAGATTTTGCATATAAGACCTTTTTCTCTTCTATTTTTTTTCTCTTTATTTTATCCAGAGATCACCTGCGATTCACCATCAATCAAAAATGCTTGTCTCTTCTGTTTTTTTTTCTCTTTATTTTATCCAGAGATCACCTGTGATTTACCATCAATCAAAAATGCAGTTATCAATCCAAGCTCATCACCTTACAAATATGGAAGCTCAGTCCAAATCTCGTGTAATGAAGGCTACAAAATAGAAGGAACTGATGTTCTGACCTGTTGGGATCATGGATGGAATTCATCTCTTCCCCAGTGTATTGGTAGGAATAATTAACTCCAGTCATAGCTCTGTTATATCTAATATGAGTTAATGGGAGATACGGTGGTGGTGATTTTGAACTTTTCAGGTGTTCATTAAATTTGCCATATTGTACTGTAGGTCTGGGCAGCAATGTGCAATGTCCTCTTTGTATATATTGTCTGATATGCTAAAATGAAAACATGCATTTATTTTACTTATTTTTGTTGAAGGCAGGTGATTGAGAATTGGTGTTTGATCCAGTTTGTATTCCTCCATTAAGTCCAGTATTTCTGAGATAAATTCCATTTACATTTTATTTTCTTTTTTGTCTTTCGGCTGTTTCCTTTCAGGGGTCACCACAGTGAATCATCTGCCTCCATCTTACCCTATCCTCTGCCTCCTCTTCTTCCACACCAACTAATTTCATGTCCTCTTTTACTGTATCCATACTGTAAATCTCCTCTTTGGTCTTCCTCCAATCAAACTTCAGCATCCTTCTACCGATATATTCACCATCTCTCCTCTGAACATCTCCAAACCACCTCAATCTGGCCTCTCTGACTTTAACTCCAAAACCTGTAACATGGGTTGTCCTTCTGATGAACTCATTCTTGATCCTTTCCATCCTTGTCACTCCCAAGAAGAACCTCAACATCTTCAGCTCTGCTACCTCCAACTCTGCCTCCTGTCTTTTCTTTAGTGCCACTGTCTCTAAGCCGTAGAGCATTGCTGGTCTCACCACTGTCCTGTACACCTTTCCTTTCATTCTCGCTGATACTCTTTTGTCGCACAACACACCTAAAACATTTCTTTACCCATTCCAACCTGCCTGTACCCGCCTCTTCACCTCCTTTCCAAAATCTCTGTTGCTCTGGACTGTTAACCTTAAGTACTTAAAGTCCTGCACCTTCTTTACCTCTGCTTCCTGTATCCTCAGCGTTTCTCTTGGGTTCCTCTTATTCAAACACATGGATTCCGTCTTACTGCGCCTAACCTTCACTCCTCTAACAGAGCATACCTCCACCTCTTCAAATTATTTTCCACCTGTTCCCTGCTCTCGCTACAGAGCACAATGTCATCTGCAAACATCATAGTCTATGGAGAATCCTGTCTAACCTCATCTGTCATCCTGTCCATCACCAGAGCAAACAGAAAGGGGCTTAGAGCCGATCCTTGATGCAGACCCACCTCCACCTTGAACTCTTCTGTCACACCAACAGCACATCTCACCACTGTCTTACAGCTCTTATACTGTACATGTCCTGCACCACTCTAACATACTTCTCTGCCACTCCAGACTTCCTCATACAACACCACAACTCCTCTCTTGGCACCCTGTCGTACGCCTTCTCCAAATCTACAAAGACACAGTGCAACTCTTTATTACCTTCCCTGTACTTCTCCGCCAGCATTCTCAAAGCAAATACTGCTCACAAATGCTCACCTCTGCCCTAACCTAGCTTCCACTTCTCTTTCCCACAGCTTCATTTTATGGCTCATTAGCTTTATGTCTCTGTAATTGCCACAGCTCTGCGCATCTCCCTTGTTCTTAAAAATTGCCACCAATACACTTCTCCTCCATTCTTCTGGAATCCTCTTACTCTCCAAGATCTTGTTAAACAAACTAATTAGAAACTTTACTGCCACCTCTCCTAAGCACTTCCATACCTCCACAGGTAAGTCATCAGGACCAACAGCCTTTCCACTCTTTATCGTTTTCAACGCCCTTCTCACCTCAGTTTTACTAATATTTGCTATTTCCTGCTCCACAAGTCACCTCTTCTAGTCTTTGTTCTCTTTCATTTTCCTCATTCATCAACTCTTTAAAGTACTCCTTCTATCTTCCCATTACCCTCCTGGCAACTGTCAGTACATTTCCATTTCTATCTTTAATCACTCTAACCTGCTGCACATCCTTCCCATCTCTATCTTTCTGCCTCGCCAACCTGTACAGATTCACCTCACCCTCCTTACTATCCAATCTACCATACAAGTCCTCAAATGCTCTTTGTTTGGCCTTTACCTTCACCTTACGCTGCATCTCCCTGTACTCCTTTCTACTCTCTTCAGTCCTCTCAGAGTCCCACTTCTTCTTAGCTAGCCTCTTTCCCTGTATACACTCCTGGACTTCCTCGTTCCACCACCAAGTCTCCTTGTCCACTTTTGCCTTACTTGATGATACACCAGGTACCTCCTACCTGTCTCCCTGATCACATTGGCTATAGTTGTCCAGTCAACTGAAAGCACTTCGTGACCACCCAGAGCCTGTCTCAACTTCTCCCTGAAGACTACACAACATTCTTCCTTTCTCAGCTTCCATCACTTTGTCCTCTGCTCTGCCTTTGTCCTCTTCACCTTCCTTACCACCAGGGTTATTTTACACACCACCATTCTGTGTTGTCTGGCTACACTCTCCCCTACCAACACTTTGCAGTCACTAATCTCTTTTAAATTACAACGTCGACACAAGATGTAGTCTACCTGAGTGCTTCTGCCTCCACTCTTATATGTCACCCTATGTTCCTGCCTTTTCTGGAAGAAAGTATTTACTACTGCCATTTCCATCCTCTTTGCAAAGTCCACCACCATATGTCCTTCTACATTTTGTCCTGAAGACCAAACCTGGCTATCACATCTTCATCACCTCTGTTCCCTTCCCCAACATGTCCATTGAAGTCTGCCCCAATCACTACTCTTTCACCTCTGGGGATGCTCTGCATCACTTCATCTAACTTACTCCAGAATGTTTCCTTTTCTTAACTCACATCCTACCTGTGGGCCGCTAACAACATTTAACATCACCCTTTAATATCCAGCTTCATACTCATCAACCTGTCTAATACTCTTTTCACCTCTAGAACATTCCTAACAAAATCCTCTTTCAGGATAACTCCTACTCCATTTCTTTTCCTATCCACATCATGGTAAAAAAAATTTAACCCCTGATCCTAAGCTCCTAGCCTTGCTACCTTTCACCTGGTCTCCTGGATGCACAGTATATCCACCTTCCTTCTCTGCATCATGTTAACCAACTCTCTTGCCTTCCCTGTTATAGTCCCAACATTCAAAGTCCCTACTATCACTCCTAAACTCTTGTCTTTCTTTTTCTTTCTCTGCTTTCGAACATGCCTACGTCCTCTCCTTTTTCGACCAACAGTAGCGCAATTTCCACCGGCACCCTGTTGGTTAACAGCACCGGTGGCGGTCGTTGTTAACCCGGGCCGCGACCAATCCGGTATGGAAATGATATTTGTGATTCGCATCATTGATTTGGCAAATGTCGGATGCCCCAACGGATGTCACATGTCGGATGTCACATCCCCTGCATTTATTCAGACCTGTTGACTGTCACCAGAAGACACTGGATTGTGCCCCCTCTGGTTGCATTTTTACATTTTATTTTATTTCATTTTATTCAGATATCACCTGTGATTCACCATCAATTCCAAATGGCGTTATCAGTTACATCTCACCACTTTACATGTATGGTGACTCAATACAAATCTGGTGTTCTCAAGGCTTCAGAATAGAAGGGTCTGATAACCTGACCTGTAGGCAATATGGATGGAATCCACCTCTCCCCCAGTGTATTGGTAAGAATAATCAATAGTTTTAAACATTGTTTAATGATTTGTTTACCCCTAATATTTGAAATATGCGCCATTATGTATATAACCCAGAAAGGTTTGTTCAATTAATGTGAATATTGTAAATAACAATAAAAATTATTTAAAAAAAACAATAGAATGCTTATACAGTAGCAGAATTTGACAAACATAAAGAGAGTAATGGCAAGTTAGGTTAATTGATATTGGTGCAACAGAAAAGTGTTTGTCCTATTATTTATACTTATATCATAAGTATAAATCATTATAATTCCTGTGGCAGGATGCTATTATTATGAAATAATGGAAAGACAAAACAGTTTAGAAGTTTAGGGCTTTAGTTGCAGCTATTGGTGTGTAGAAAAAAGAATGGCTTCTACAACAGGACAATCATTTTTAAGCCACCTCACAGTCCACGGAGGACTTCCCCAAGACTTGTAGGCTGAAGAGTCTGGTTTTGACCTCACAGTCCCCCAACCTAAACAACAATCTGTAGATAGCCTTAAAAAAAATCAGTGCATGCAGGACAGCACAAAAATCTCAGTTCTGAAAGTATATATTCTTCTAAGTATTTTATGCTGCAATTTGTCACAGCATGAAAAGATGTGGGAGGTTGGCTTTGCATGTAGGAACAGTGGTGTTAAAGCCTTTTCCAGGTTGGTAACTGTTGCTTGATATCTAGCACTGTTGCTTGATTTGGCATGCAATCAGATTTGGAAGGCATATGAGAAAAAAACAAACAAATACTTGTATGAAGCTAATGCTTGTTTAGTCATAGAGTCACCAGTGCATTACTTTGTTTTAAGAATGTACCAAGTTGTTGTTTTGTTTCTTCTACTGTATCTTTCTGATAGGTTTAATTCAATTGAATTTTATTTGTATATCGCTTTTACCAATTGTCATTGTGGCAAAGCAGACGATAGGTCTGGTTTATTTTTCTGCATAATGTGTGTCCAGACCTTTTAACATAATTTTTCACATAATAACCAGGAAAAAGTCCAGAACTGGCCATTTAACTGCTTGTCAATCAATTGTCCAATTCTATAACAAAAGTCCAGCTGGCTGCACCTACAGTATACTACTCATACTCTTTATGAATTTTAGAGTATTTAGGAATTGTGATGATACATGTTAAAGTAATGCTATTCTGATCCTTTACAAAACACAAGCATGCTAATCTAATAGGATCCACAGTTTTACTGAATTTTTTAGTTCTATGTAAAAAAAAAAAAAAATGTGACCAATAGAAATATGGAATACATCATAGTGTCAAGCCAACATTATAATCCAAAATTTTTTTATATTTTTGTCAACAAAATTATATTTCAGTTAAGGTAAATAACAATAGCTAGTTTAATGCATTTAATGTTTTTAAGTAGTTTTTCATAAAAGTTAGAACATTATGACCACTTATTGTCATTAAGTCCCAGATCTTTGGTGTTTAAAATCAAGATGCTGCTTCACCACTTTTTATATTTATTACATGGAATGTGGAGAAGATTAACAATAAATTATCTTAAAATATGATGTGGGACAAAGATATGAGACAAAACAAATATGAAAGGCTCATGTGAATGGCTCTACAATAAAGCAACAGTCAGGCTTATTGTACCTTATTTGTACAGTATATTTTACTAGTTAAATTTATTTTCTTTCATATTTCTTTTTATTTATATTTATTTCTTATGTATAATATATTTTTTTTTAAGGTCACTGGTGGTTGTATACTGTAAGCATTTCACTGCATATCGTACTGTGTATGACTGTGTATGTGACAAATAAAATTTGAATTTGGCTATAATCACACTGACAAAGAAAATTATTATATACAGTGTTATATTATAAATACTGTATGTTAGTGTGGAGGTTTATTAAGTCCAGATGCTTTTGAGGTTTACTCACTACAGTTGAACTATTGGCCAAATTTCATTTTGAATGATGATCCACAGAAGATTTAATTTACTGAAAATAATTTCAGTTTTATTTTTAATTATAGATCATTTGCGTGTGTGGAGACCTTTAATTATCATAACTGTCGTAACTAAACTAATCATACTGGGTAAGTATAATCTCTCAAACTCTTTCCATCTAAATCTATCTACCTATGTGTGTATTCGTGTGGACACTTACTGTCCACTGTCCACTGCATATTATTCATGCAGTTATCTAATCCGTAAATTATGGGGCAGCAGTACAATAATAATACAAAAATAATGCAGGTCAAGAGCTTCAGTTAATGTTTACATAAAATATCAGAATAAAGAATAAGTGTGGTCCCTGTGACTTTTATTTTGGCTTTGATGTTAAACATTTCATAAAACTTATATGACCATTAAGCACTGCGAGCAGAAAAGCATCTCAGCATGTACAGACCTTTGAATCTCAAGAAGACCACCACGGGAAAAAAAACACACTCTCTTTCTGAAACCTTAGAAAAGCATGTGCCCTAAGAAGAAGTACTGTAGTTATTTGGGTAAAACAGCAGACGCTAGGTTTATGAATATTGCTGAATGAAAACCAAAGGATTCTATGTCAGCCTCAATGATTTAAATACTGAGTGGATCAAGCTGTCAACTTTTCTTTTAATCATTTATGTAAAAGCTAATGACAAGGTTCAAATACAGTGGCTTGCAAAAGTATTCAGCCCCCCTGAACTTTTTCACATTTTGTTACATTACAGCCACAAACATGAATCAATTTCATTGGAATTACACGTGAAAGACCAATACAAAGTGGTGTACACCTGAGAAGTGAAACGAAAATCATACATGATTCCAAACATTTTTTACAAATAAATAACTAAGAAGTGGGGTGTGCGTGATTATTCAGCCCCCTGAGTCAATACTTTGTAGAACCACCTTTTGCTGCAATTACAGCTGCCAGTCTTTTAGGGTATGTCTCTACCAGCTTTGCACATCTAGAGACTGAAATCCTTGCCCATTCTTTTTTGCAAAACAGCTCCAGCTCAGTCAGATTAGATGGACAGCGTTTGTGAACAGCAGTTTTCAGGTCTTGCCACAGATTCTCAATTGGATTTAGATCTGGACTTTGACTGGGCCATTCTAACACATGGATATGTTTTGTTTTAAACCATTCCATTGTTGCCCTGGCTTTATGTTTAGGGTCGTTGTCCTGCTGGGAGGTGAACCTTCGCCTCAGTCTCAAGTCTTTTGCAGACTCCAAGAGGTTTTCTTCAAAGATTGACCTGTATTTGGCTCCATCCATCTTCCCATCAACTCTGACCAGCTTCCCCTGTCCCTGCTGAATAGAAGCACCCCCAGAGCATGATGCTACCACCACCATATTTGACAGTGGGGATGGTGTGTTCAGAGTCATGTGCAGTGTTAGTTTTCCGCCACACATAGCGTTTTGCATTTTGGCCAAAAAGTTCCATTTTGGTCTCATCTGACCAGAGCACCTTCTTCCACATGTTTTTTGTGTCCCCCATATGGCTTGTGGCAAACTGCAAACGGGACTTATTATAGTTTACTGTTAACAATAGCTTTCTTCTTGCCACTCTTTCATTAAAGCCAACTTTGTGCATTTCACGACTAATAGTTGTCCTATGGATAGTTTCCCCCACCTGAGCTGTAGATCTCTGCAGCTCGTCCAGAGTCACCATGGGCCTCTTGGCTGCATTTCTGATCAGCGCTCTCCTTGTTCGGCCTGTGAGTTTAGGTGGACAGTATTGTCTTGGTAGGTTTACAGTTGTGCCATACTCCATCCATTTCTGAATGATTGCTTGAACAGTGCTCCGTTGGATGTTCAAGGCTTTGGAAATCTTTTTGTAGCCTAAGCCTGCTTTAAATTACTCAATAACTTTATTCCTGACCTGTCTGGTGTGTTCTTTGGACCTTATGGTGTTGTTGCACACCCCACTTTGCAGTTACTGTATGTTTTGTAAAAGATTTTGGAATCATGTATGATTTTCGTTCCACTTCTTAAGTGTACACCACTTTGTATTGGTCTTTCACGTGGAATTCCAATGAAATTGATTTATGTTTGTGGCTGTAATGTGACAAAATGTGGAAAAGTCAAAGGGGGCTGAATACTTTTGCAAGCCACTGTACATTGCTACTGTATTTTATTTGATATTCCTATTTCTATTGCTTTTGTTTTTCATACATAAATGGTCAGTAGTTTTATTCAATTCAACACACACACACACACACACACACACACACACACACACACATAAATACATACTTTCCATGCACGCGCACAAAGTGAACTGTAGCGGTGTAGGGAACGAGTGAACAATGGATCTTTAGTTTAGCGTAAAAGGGAATGAATAATTTCCTATAAGTCATTACATATTACTGGAGTGTGAAAAAATTTAACTAAAAAAAATAATTTATATTTTTATTTATTTTTTTAATTATTATAGAGGACAACATCATATAAATAGGACACAATAATTTACATTTTAATTTAATTAAGAAACCATTCGTATTATATAGGCTAGTAATCTATAAATATATTTATCTAATAAATAAATAAATACATCTCCGCACATCATGTAACTTAATCGAATAATTTATTCGTAAGTTATAAATGTTTCAATACGTTATATATTTAATGGTATCAGTTTTTGTTTCAATAAATATTCTATATTTATTGTCCGTAGCGTGAAATTTCCACAGCAGCAGCGACAGGTATCCAAGGTGCTTGTGTTACTATGGTAACGCAAGGAGGAAGTGACGTTGCATGGTGTTCTGAATGGTGGAATTTTGTAGAGTAAAGGTCCCTTATCAAACAGTAATTGTTTCTGTTGTAGGATCCGACATATTAGCCACAGATTCCGTGCTTCAATTTTCTTTTTGCAAATCATCACCTGCGTTTTCTGCCCCTGCAATATTCAGACGTTATGTGGACAGTTCTGAATACTACATGTGATTGAGCAGTGATGATCATTATACTGTCCTACTCTGTCTTCTAAACTATCCAACAGCAGGCTGTTTATAAACCAGTACTACCATTCAGGGAGAATGAAGCGAAAAGTCCGTCTACACTGAAATGACTTCTTTTTAAACTAAAATGCCTTCCGGTTACACTGAGAATCTTATAGGTGAATGTGCGTGCAGAGTTTGTATGTGTGTGCGCGCAGAAAGTATGTATGTGAGTGCGCGGAGAGTATGTATGTGTGTGTGTGTGCATTTCATATTTAGTTGTTTGAGCAGTTAGTAGTATATTTGTATGTGTGAGTGTTTCATATATGTGTATGCAAATGTTTCATATGTGTGTGCATGAGTGAAGTTTGATTTAAGCCCTATACGGCGCCTCATAATTTTACACACACACACACACACACCAGAAGTAGGACAACAGTGGAAAGTATTGGTAGTAATAGAGTAGTAAAAAATAAATATTTAGACTGATAAAAAAAAAAAAAGTAATGTCCAAAATAAACTGACAATAAGACTTACAAAGCTTTTTTTTTATGCCAGCATTGCCTCTGCCTTGGTAGGAACCTATTTTTACGTGCTATGGAAATAAGATTTAATTTAATATTATCATAATACACAGTGATAGTTTTGTGTTTTCTTTTTTTAATTTTTAGTAATTATTTTCATCTACAGTACAATCTTAGCTTTTTTTTAATTTCCTTTTTATCATTTTTCTCCAGTTGTTGCAGGTGTTGCTCTCTTGCGGATGAAAAACAGAGAATGTGAAGAGTAAGTATTTAAAGTTATGCTCAAGCTTAACTATTTATCACATTTCATACTTACTGTTTTTATACAATGACATGCAAGTTTGGGCATCTGAGGTCAAAAAACATGTTACTGTAACTAGCTAAGCAATCTTCTTGGAGAAATCTTAAATTAGATCAATTTTTTTGGGGGGTCAAATGATTTTATTTTATTTTTTTATGAAAATTTTGTCATGACTGACAACGTGCTTTCAGAGTTTTCCTTCCTGCTTCCTTTTTCTTCTTTCTGTCACTCTTTCTGTCATTATACACACACCACATGCAGCTTTATTATTATATGGGGCTTACTTTTTCCATTAAGTGATATCTGTAGCTTTTGTTTATGCTGCTTTTGAAACATGAAAACTCTTTTATGATTTTATCATAACCCTTGCTGTCTGCTGTCAGTCTGCTTCTCTGTCCCATTTATCGGTCAATTGCTAATTAAGTACATCCCCACATTTACTTTGAAATTACCAGAATATTTTTACCTAACTGCAGAAATTTACAGTTACTGGCAATTTAATTGATGGGATGCGTTTTTGAGCCAGCAGTGTTAAATTAACCACTAATAATAAACCTGCCTCTGCACATGGTGTGTGTGTGTGTGTGTGTGTGTGTGTGTGTGTGTGTAATGACAGAGAGCATGACAGAAAGAGGGAAGAGAAAGTGATTTTTTTAAAATAAATGAGTTTATGAATAATGAGGCAGACACTGAATATCTTTTGTCAGTCATGGACTTGCCTCCCTACTGTACAACCCACAATATTTTCTCAAAAAAATCACCCAAACCCGCTTAACCGGTTAGAATGTCCGGTGGGTTTTAGGTCAACCTGAGCATGAATGTTTCATACCTGGAAACAGTGTCCATCCTGCCCCCTCATTATGAAGAGTTTTTGTCTTTCCTTGCTTAAAGTTGCTCTAAGATTGGTTACAAATCAGTCTTAAACTAAGACTCCTATTTAAAAGTTTTTAAACTAAGTTAGGAACTCTCTGAGATGATTTTTTGAAGCTTTATGAAAAAACTACCGGATGAAAAATTATGTGTGAACAAATGGGAAAAAGTGCTCCCTGAATGTTTAATATGAGGAGTTGGGTGTTGTAGCTCAGTTTAGGGGCTGATGGATCTGAAGAAGGGATGTTTTAGCCTCTTTAGTAAAAAACAAATTAGAATCTGCAAACATAATATGAAATAAATTAGTGTCCTGAAAGGTTAGAGCAGTAACTTTGCTATTTACCTTCTTTGTAAAATTTGATGATGTTTGTCATGTCAGATAAAATCAGTGCATTTACATGCACAAGTAGGTTGAGCTATGGTTATAGCCAGGGCTCGATTTGAGGTAGGATGCGGGGGGATGGCACCCCCCCCCCATACACCCCCCCCCCTTTGAAAAACATGTCAAAAAACATCCCCTCTGTAAAACCATCATCCCCCCTACCATCTCTTTTGTATTATTAATGCTGTGTATTATATTGTCATGAAATATTTGTCATAAAAATAAAATATTAAAATTCTATGAACTATAAATAACATCAATTAGCCAATCAGAATTCAATATTGTAACACGCTGCTCACAAGTTCATGCAAGTTTGCGTCATTTTCACACTGTTCGCATTTTTGCAACAGCCAACAGCACAGTTCCAGCACAGCACTTGACATATTTCAAAAAGAAGAGAGGGTGTGATACATACATACAAATCCTCTCAGCGCGATGAAAACGAAGCATTCAGGGTTTTTTTTCGAAATGACTGACAGCTTTCATTTTAAAATATTCCGCAGTTATTTTAATGGTTAGTTGTAGCCCCCCCATAAAAATAAATATACAAATACTTGACCACACCAACCCCATTGAAGTTTTTTTTTATAATTTAACCAGTGGTTATAGCTTGACTTGGTCATGTAGCCCTTAAGACTCTAAAACTCTAAGTGAAAAAAGTATGCTAAGTATATTAAATCCAATCATGCCAAAGCATACTTAAATGTACTTGCAGCCAGACTAATGACTAGTATACTTAAAGATTGCTATTTTGGAACAACTCATTTTGTACTAAGTGCATTTAAGTTGTAATTAATTTGTTCCAAAGCACAATTCTAAGTTAATTATGTAGGCCTATACTTTTGTGTGCTAAAATGGAACAACTTTAAGTATACTTAGTACATTTAAAGTATATGGCTGTGTGTGCACTAACGTACCTGACAGGAGTTAATGAAATTAAAGTATATATTTAATGTACTATAAGCACATTACAGCATTTTTTTAGTGTGTTCCAAATACATGATTAATATACTATAAGTATATTCTTATTGCAGCAGTACTGTAGCATGTTGTTATACTTCTTGACTATTTCAAATACTAAAAAAGTACACTGTGTGGTTAATAAAAGTATACGTTTATTATATCATACAGTGCACACAGGCTTAGGATAATTTACAAATGCCTAATGCATTTTCTACATTATAACATGTTTTTGAAAAACATTACATTGGTTATTATGAGGCTGATTTTATTCATGAGTTCAACAGATTTCGTTTGCACAAGGTTACAAAAAAGTACTATAGTTTTTTGTGTTTAACAAAACACCACCCCAGTAAAAAAAAAAAAAAATACATTTTAGTGTACAAAAAGTTACAAATATATTGAAATCCTCGATAGTACATTGCAAATATACTAACAAAAAATTGTACCATCAATTAATATATAAAAAGTATACTAACATCATGCTTTTACCAATTTTGGAATTAAAATTTAAATATACTTAAAAATAATTGTATTATAGTACACTTTTCAAAAATATATTATTGGAAAATATACTTTAAGTGAAAGGTTGGTCTAATTTCAATGTATTTTTGGTATATTTCTTTAAAATATGCTTGAAATAATCATTGTACAAATGTACAGAAAGTATACATTAGAAAACAATTTTTAATATTCGGCAGTCTCGGTATATTATCACTTAAATTTAAATGTACTTATATTTAGTGCACTACTCTCTCATGCTTTTAGAGTTGTTTCTGCACACTGAATCTCTCTGCACGCTGTTAAACTAATTTTTGTGCGCTAAAAATCATTTTTTCCTGTTGAAGATAATTTATGTTTGCACTCTTTCACTCTTCTGTATATTCTTCTATAGAATGTATTGTCTAATGAGTTGTTACTAAATCTTATGTATTTTGCTTGAGGTATAATGGCTCCGTAGCTCTCGGCCTGTTTTCAGTCTCTGTGTAACAGCTAGAATCAACACACCAGGTTTAAACTAATACTGTACCTGTATACTCTAATACTAATGTCTGTCTGTGTTCAGACTACAGTTTAAATTTTTGTTTGTGTGTTTGTTAAATACAAATAAACTATAGGACTGTTTTTTGTAACCTTGTGCAAATTAAATCTGTTGAACTCATGAATAAAATCTCCCTCATAATTACTGTACTAATGTAATGGTTTCCAAAAACTGTTAAAATGTTATAGTGTAGAAAAAACATTCAGCATTTGTAAATGATCCTAAACACCTTAAGTGTATTGGTAATACATTCGCAATACTGTAATATAAAAGGTTTTATGTACTGTATGATACAATAAAGTATATTTGTATTAACCATAAAGTGTACTTTTTTAGTATTTGTAATTGACCAGAAGTATAACAGCTACTGCTGTAATAAGAATATACTCATAGTATATTAATCATGTATTTGTAACAGTAAAAATAGCTGTAATGTACTTATAATATATTAAATATATACTTAAATTGTATTAATTACTGTCAGGTATGTACGTTATTACACACACAGGCATATACTAAGTGTACATGCTAATACTAATACTAATACTTTAGGACACAAAAGTATAGCCTACTTAATACACTTAAAATTGTACTTTTGTGCAATTTAATTACAACTTAAATACACTTAGTACAAAATGAGTTGTTCCAAAATAGCAAACTTCAAGTATACTAGTCATAAGTCTGTGTATGCTAGGCATGCTAGGTATGCTTCGGCATGCTAGGATTTAATATACTTAGTACAGTATACTTTTTTTTAAATGAGGGCAGGTTGTCTCACAAACACGCAAATAAAAATTTAAACTGTTGTCTGAACGAAGACAGACATTAGTTTTAGAATATACAGGTACAGTATTAGTTCAAACCTGGTGTGTTGATTCTACTGTTACACAGAGACTGAAAACAGGCCTAGAGCTACGGAGCCATTATACCAAAGGCAAAGTACATAAGAATTAGCAATAACACATTAGACACTACTACAGATGTCTCCATTAAGACTGCGCGTGTTTTCCCAAAGGATGCCGCAATTTAGCGTGCGGCGTGCCGCAACTTGCCGCAGGCAACATTCGGGAATTTAAATAAATGTGTTGTGCTTTACTGAATATTCGCCAGATGGCGCATAGAAGGACTTTAGCTAAAAGCCGGACCACGTACAATGATGAATTGTCTATAATTAGTTAACCTTAAACAATATTGTTTCCAATGCTGAAACAAACATGAATTTTATTTTGTTTTACAACAGATATTTCATAATGAACGTGTATATGTGCTTCTGGTTATTTTTATAATGATGAAATGAGATGCCCAAATTCGTGCTTTAAAAGTTTTTTATATAGTTTTTGTAATGTCTTAACAGGGACAAAACAATGAAAGACATGGCAATGCCTCGGTTTAAATGGTATTGAAGTTAATTTAATTTCCTGATAGTAGGCTATCTGATAATGTTAACTACTGTATGCGAATGTCCTGATTCATGAATATATATATATATATATATATATATATATATATAACTTTATCATATTAAGTAAATATTATTTCATGACCACAGAAGTGCTTAGGGCTTTTCATCATGTTTTTTGCTGTTTGTGTCCAGCATTGAATAATTATTTCATCCATTATTTGACCATGGCTGGGAATAAGAGCTGGAAAGTGATTGTGAATTTATGACTGAAATAAATAAAGCTGTTCTTTGCCGTGCGGAAACCCTCAGCTCGTACTTTCACTTAACAAAAGGCAGCGTTTTGATTAAAAGGCTGCTAATCGCGCGCGAGTTATCGATAAAAATGCAAACATTCTCGGCCAGAAATGCACCAAAGACAAATACATGTACTGAATTTTAACAGTACGGTATACAGGCTACTCGCATTGTTTTAGCGCGGAGAGATTGTGTGCGCGTGCACAGATATATATATATATATATATATATATATACAGGTCCTTCTCAAAAAATTTGCATATTGTGATAAGTTAATTATTTTCTGTAATGTACTGATAAACATTAGACTTTCATATATTTTAGATTCATTACACACAACTGAAGTAGTTCAAGCCTTTTATTGTTTTAATATTAATGATTTTGGCATACAGCTCATGAAAACCCCAAATTCCTATCTAAAAAAAATTTGCATATCATGAAAAGTTCCTCTAAACGAGCTATTAACCTAATCATCTGAATCAACTAATTAACTCTAAACACCTGCAAAAGATTCCTGAGGCTTTTAAAAACTCCCAGCCTGGTTCATTACTCAAAACCGCAATCATGGGTAAGACTGCCGACCTGACTGCTGTCCAGAAGGCCATCATTGACACCCTCAAGCAAGAGGGTAAGACACAGAAAGAAATTTCTGAACGAATAGGCTGTTCCCAGAGTGCTGTATCAAGGCACCTCAGTGGGAAGTCTGTGGGAAGGAAAAAGTGTGGCAGAAAACGCTGCACAACGAGAAGAGGTGACCAGACCTTGAGGAAGATTGTGGAGAAGGACCGATTCCAGGGGGGGACCTGCGGAAGCAGTGGACTCTGGAGTAGAAACATCCAGAGCCACCGTGTACAGGCGTGTGCAGGAAATGGGCTACAGGTGCCACATTCCCCAGGTCAAGCCACTTTTAAACCAGAAACAGCGGCAGAAACGCCTGACCTGGGCTACAGAGAAGCAGCACTGGACTGTTGCTCAGTGGTCCAAAGTACTTTTTTCAGATGAAAGCAAATTTCCGAATGACATTTCAATCATGTCATTCGGAAATCAAGGTGCCAGAGTCTGGAGGAAGACTGGGGAGAGGGAAATGACAAAATGCCTGAAGTCCAGTGTCAAGTACCCACAGTCAGTGATGGTCTGGGGTGCCATGTCAGCTGCTGGTGTTGGTCCATTGTGTTTTATCAAGGGCAGGTTCAATGCAGCTAGCTATCAGGAGATTTTGGAGCACTTCATGCTTCCATCTGCTAAAAAGCTTTATGGGGATGTAGATTTCATTTTTCAGCACGACCTGGCACTTGCTCACAGTGCCAAAACCACTGGTAAATGGTTTACTGACCATGGTATTACTGTGCTCAATTGGCCTGCCAACTCTCCTGACCTGAACCCCATAGAGAATATGTGGGATATTGTAAAGAGAAAGTTGAGAGACGCAAGACCCAACACTCTGGATGAGCTTAAGGCCGCTATCGAAGCATCCTGGGCCTCCATAACACCTCAGCAGTGCCACAGGCTGATTGCGTCCATGCCACACCGAAGCAGTCATTTCTGCAAAAGGATTCCCGACCAAGTATTGAGTGCATAACTGAACATAATTATTTAAAGGTTGACTTTTTTTTTGTATTAAAAACACTTTTCTTTTATTGGTCGGTTGAAATATGCTAAATTTTTGAGGTGGAAATTTTGGGTTTTCATGAGCTGTATGCCAAAATCATCAATATTAAAACAATAAAAGGCTTGAACTACTTTAGTTGTGTGTAATGAATCTAAAATATATAAAAGTCTAATGTTTATCAGTACATTACAGAAAATAATAAACTTTTTTTTGAGAAGGACCTGTATATATATATATATATATATATATATATATAAAGAGAGAGAGCGAGAGAGAGAGATGTTTTGCCGGCGAAAAACAATTTAGGCAGAGACGTCTGCTCTGCCTTGTTAATTTGTTTTAAAACTCCCAATTCTGCGAATTCCCCTATCAGCGAAACCGGTTTGATAAATTCACACCTATCATGAATGAAAGTTGAGAAAAGGCATTACAGTAGCTGGTTTCTGTGGGTGCGCTTGATCACCTCGAAGTCGTGTTGTATTCAACGAATAGACTAAAACTAAATCATGTTTGCTTCAGCATTGGATACAATAAATTTAGTATTAGGCTAACTTTATTAAAGATTACACTTTCGTATTATTTGTAAAATTTGTTTATTTGCACACACGCAGGCAACAGAAAATAAAAATAGACTGGTAGGAACGTTATTTTTCCTATAACTTAAACGGCTGAACAAAGTTAAATATAAACAATAAATTAATAATTGTGTTTGCTTTACATTTGAGCACTCATGTGTAAATAGCTTTTTCATTGCATATATACTACCATATCATATGTTTGTGTCTAATACTGTTTTATTCATATTTTACAACATTACGTGCAAAAATACTACTGTAGCGCTGTAGCTATTAAATATTTTAGTAATCAAGTATTCTACCAAAAATTTTATCAATTTAACGAGTAATCGGATAAATAATTTGCAAATAAATTCATTAAAAATCCTACAATGTGATTTTCTGATTTTTTTTTCTTTTTTTGTCTTTCATAGTTGAGGTATACCTATGATGAAAAATACAGGCCTCTCTCATCTTTTTAGGGGGCAACTTAAACAATTAGTGGCTGACTAAATACTTTTTTGACCCACTGTATATTTCTCTAGTTATTAAATTAATTTGCTTTTCTGTTCCAGATGTAAAGCCCCTTCTAACCCTGAGGACTCTTCTTTGGGTAAAATGTCCTCCAGTGATTCTATAGCAGAGGAAACTTAACCACATCACATCTTGCATTTGAATCTTGCATTTCAAATGGAAGATGAATCTTCCATAAATCTTGCATTTAGGGGGAAAACCCTGCTCTACGCTGCATAAAAGCATATTATGACCACAGCTCAGTTATAAGTGACATCTAATGGCTGTCTTTATTGCATTATGCTTGCACAAGTTTTTATAGAATGTTTAATAAAGTTTGTGTGAACCTAAAAAACATTATAGCTTAAACTGCTAATAGATCCTTTTAGAGCCTCTGTCATGATTACGAAATTGTGTTCTTTTTGAGGCATGAACATAGAAACTTTGTGGCGTCAACTACTGAAAATGTTATTTTCCTGTATTGTTGGAAGCTAGAATGATAGATACAGTATCATGGCTTTAACTTTGTTTCATTGCACACCACGAAAAAAATAAACAGTAAAAAATAATACAGACCTCTGTAGTGTAAATACAGTGGAACCTTGGACTACGAACATAATTCATTCCGGAAGCAGGCTCGTATTTTAAAATACTCATAAATCAAAGTGAATTTTCCCATAAGAAATAATAGGAACTCATATCATTTGTTTGACAGCCCCAAAAAACAAATACATAAAAATAATTAATACAAAATATTAAGTAAAAATAAAACAAATGAACCTGCACTTTACCCTAAAAAAAAAAAAGTACAAATAAATCCTGACAGATAAGTGTTTCTGTTTATGCGCACAGGCGCTGTGTGTGTGAAGCTAAAGTAAGAGGAGAGGACGAATCAGACCCCCCTCACTCTTCTCATCTTACACAGTAAACATTCCTCCTCTCTTATTTGAGTTTCACACACACACACACGCACACACACACTGACGGAAAGACTGTTTCATCAGAAACATTAACATAGAACATTGCTAATGACACTCACGTGAGCGCGTACTAACGGAATCACTGCTGTAAAGTGAAAATAAAACAGTGTAACCGGCACTTTACCTTCGAAAAGAATCGTGACAAAGCAGTGTTTCCATTAGAGAGAGACTGTGTGTGTGTGTTTGTGTGTGTGTGTGAATGCAAGGGGAGGAGGGGTGTGTGTGTGTGAAGGGGCATGGTGCAAAATGACACGCGCACACAAACTGCAGGCTGATACAGAAAGAGAGAAAATGGATCTTTAACGTCTTTAATGAGACTTTTTTTTATGCATACAAACACAAAATAAAATATATTTTTCATGCGCACACGTGGTCACAGCACGGGTGTTGATTATACCAGTGAGAGACGTGCACTAAACAAGAAGCAAATGCATGCTACATGATACTCAGTATTTGTAAACCAAGACTTATTCATTTTTCAAGTATAGATGAGAAACTTAGATCCATTAACAGGTTTGACTTCTGAATCACTCACTAAAAAGATCCGGGGGATTCTGACTGCATATTCTTATGATCTCTCCACTAGAGGGCGCTCACCGAATCTCTAGTATCCACACTGAGTCTCTCAGATCTGTCTGTTTCACTCCGCGCTATGAGTCTCACAGATCTGCTGAATACCCTGATTTAGATAAATCAGCAAGGACACGTATAGTATTTTTTGTTTCTGACCATAAAATGTAAATGACAAAATGTGTAATGTAAACAACAAATATAAAGAATAAATAAAATAATTATAATTATAACAGTGATATCTGATATTTTTTATTTTTATGGGTTTAAACGGACAGGCTGTCTGCTATTGTTCATTTTTAAAGTTTTAGATAGTTGAATTGAATCCGGATCTGTTCATCTCTATTTCCAAGTCAAAATTTAATATAAAAAATTCAATATAAAAAAATTGCTTGTCTTGCAGAACACTCGCAAACCGCGTTACTTGCAATCCGAGGTTCCACTGTACTTGGGTTCTCTGTCAGGTATCAAGCCGTTCCACAGTAATTTCACTCCTCCTCCATCCCCTGAAAGTGTGTATGAGTCGGTAAATTACATAACCTCTACGCTCCGCCCCCTCCTTCCCAACTGATGCTACTTAGTTAGTAACCTAGTAACTTAGTGTAAGTACAGAATTGTATGCCAAATGCCTAAATGTAAAATTCATCATGCTGAGTAATGTTAGTTTATTCTATCAACACTTGTGATTCCGGTAAGTGAGTGATCACACATATAAATTTTAAATTTCTTTAGGCAGAGTTAAATAAAAACCAACAATACAGTATATGTTAGCATTATTTGACATATTTCAGAGAATACTTTTGTCTCTACCTTGGCTCCACCCAACAAAAAATGGTTACTAACCCCAAAACGGCTTCATGAAAATATCAACTATTCGCTTTTACTTTGCACTAGGATATACCATAAGGAATATAGAACTGTACTCTTCTAAACCGTTTACTTTAGCCACCCCATGATGTAGATAAGAAAAAATCCTCAAAAAAAAAAAAAAAAACTGGTCAGGTACAGCTGAAAACTGAAAACGAGAGCCAGAAACCTGCCAAAAACTTGTCAAAAAGTCTTCCAGGAGGCCTAAAGAACTATTCTTCAAAAATATATACATAAAATAAAAGAAAGAATGTAAGCAAAATATAAAAAAATCAGGAGTGGATCAAAACTTCTCCTCTCTACAGTACATCTCACACATCCCACAAAATGTTTCTAGCTGAATCTCTTATTGTGTCATTGATTCTATCAAAAGATGTTTTATACCTATCTTCTAAGTGCACCATTTCAATGTCTGTGTAAACGAGCTGTCTTGCTGTGAGTCCTTGTAAGGTTCTGACTTTAAGAATAGAGCAGGATCTTTGTATTAGTTAATTAGGTTAGTAAATGCTAATGACTTAGAAGTTTGTCTAAAATGCTTTTTTTTTTTTTTTTACTTTTTATTATTAAGCATGCAAACCTTTGTTTTTAACCACCTCTTATTGTGCATAAAAGAAATTGTTTATTTGACATTTTTAGACAGTCAAAAATACAACATGTAGTGTTGTACCAGTTTGTCCAACAGAATGAATGTTAATGCTATAACATTAACAATGCTTAATCGATTTACATGTGTCCTTACCTCATACTTAGTGATTTTAGGTGTACAGTGCAAAACAAAAATCATACCTCTTCAATTTTTTTTATTTATCAATTTTGTCACATTACAACCACAAACATAAATGTATTTTATTGGGATTTTATGTGATGGATCAACACAAAGTGGCACATATTTATGAAGTGAAAGAAAAATTATAAATGGTTTTTAATTTTTTTTTTACAAATAAAAATAAAAAAAAAAGTGTGATGAGCCCCCCTGAATCAATACTTTGTAGAACCACCTTTACTGCAAGTACAGATGCAAGTCTTATAGGGTATGTCTCTGCCAGCCTTGCACATTTTTGACAATTCATCTTTGCAAAATAGCTCAAGCTCAGTCGTATTGGATGGAGAGCATCTGTGAGCAGCAATTTTCAGGTCTTGCCACAGATACTCAATTGGATTTATTGGATAGAGCCACCTGATTCTCAAGCAAAAGTTGACAGCTGGTAAAAAATAAAATCCCATTGCTTCTTTCTGTTTTGTGATCAGGGAAGCAAATATACTTTTGTTAAAACACAACAGGCTGGCCTGTCTGTCTAATGCTTTTGGTTTTGGAAAATGTTCATACAATACACCAAAAAAGTAATATTTAAAACAACTTAGGGCGGTACAAAGGGATGCAGATTAATGTAGAAGGCAAGCAGATTAAAAAGATAAGTGGAAGATTCATAGATTTGAAAACAAATTTTGAATTTGATGTGAGGTTGAAAGGAGAGTGTGGCGTCAAAGGTTACTGATAAATTTTTGACAGAAGTGGATGTTTTGATGTGAGAGCCAGCAATCTCACAGGTGAAATTGGTGGAAATGTTGCTGGTGAGTGCTGGGGTCCTGATGAAAATTATTTCAGTTTTGTCCATGTTAAGTTTCAGAAAGTTTGAGTTAAACTTTCTCTGATGTACTTCATGCAAGCAGAGATTTTGTCTATTTGGGCAGACGGAGTAGGTGTACAGATAGAGTAAAGGTAAATGTCGTCGGCATGAAAGTGATAGTTAAGGCCATGACGTTTGATCAGACCGAGTGGGATTATGTAAATTGTGAATAATAGTGGGCCAAGAACAGATCCCTGGGGAACACCTCGCATCAGGGGGACGGTGGGCGATCGAAAATCCTTAACAGTAATATAAAATTGTCTATCTGAGAGATAGGAAGAAAACCAAGAAAGAGCAGTACCAGAGATACCTAGACCAGAGACACGAGAAATAAGCAAATCATGGGAGACAGTGTCGAAGGCAGATCTGAGGTCAAGTAGCAGCAGTATAGACAAGGAACCAGAATCACCAGAAAGCAGATCGTTCACTACCTTTACAAGTGTAGTTTCAGTACTATGGAGGGGGCGAAAACCAGACTGAAAATGCTCGAAGAGATTATTATCAATTAGAAAAGACTGGAGTTGGGCAGCAACAGTACTTTTCAGTAATTTGGAAATGTAAGGTAGAAATAGGACGATAGTTAGATAAAACTGAGGAGTCAAGGTTGGGTTTCTTGAGCACAGGTATAACTGCAGCAGTTTTTAGTGGCAGAGGAAGTGAAGCAGAGGTAAGAGATGCGTTAATAAAATGAGAAATAGGTGCAGAAATGGAAGAGTCACAAAGTTTCAGGAGAGAAGTAGGAGCAGGATCAAGGTGACAGGATAAAGAGTTGGATTTCAGGATTAGCTTAGAGACAGAATCTGGGGTCGTCAGAGAAAAACAAGCCAGAAACTGACAGGATAGATTGATTGGATGGCTGAGCTTTTTATCAGTAGGGAAACATTGGTGGACAGCATTAGTTTTCTCAAGCAAATAATCCAAAAAAGAGCAGCAAAACTCATTGGATACTAGAGCATCCTGAGGTGGGCAGTTGGTAAGTTTATTTATCATATTAAATAATGCTTTTGGCCTGTTGCTCGATTTAATAATTGTGGCAGAGATAAAGTTAGAGCGGGCTGAAAAGAGAGCGGATTTATAACATTTAAGATGATCTAGAAAAGCCAAATAATGAACAGTAAGACCGGTTTTCCTGTAAAGATGTTCAAGCTGTCTGCCGGTAGCTTTAAGAATGCGGAGCTCAGGGGTATACCAAGGAGAAGAATGAGTGGCGGGGACATTTCTGGTCTTGATAGGAGCATACTGCTGTAGGATTTCAGAAATTGTAGAGTTGTAATTAGATAGTATCCCAGATGGAGAAGAAATATCAATGACATTAGAGAGATAGTATCACAGATGGAGAAGATATATCAATGACATCAGAGAGATTCGAAGAGACAATAGAAGTACAAAATTATGCAGTATCAATTGCTTTTAAATTATGGTAAAAAAATAACAGTTTTAAGACATTTAGAGTGCATAGGCAGATTAAGGCTAAAGTCAAGACGTTTATGGTCAGAAATACCGGTGTCAGAAGCAGAAATAGAAGTGATATCCCCCAGTGAAGTACATATTAGATCAAGGGTGTGACCACGAGTATGGGTAGAAACGCGAACATGCTGTGTCAAATTAAAGCATTCAAAAACAGACAGTAATTGGGTAGTGTTGGGGCAAACTGTATCAACATGAATATTGAAGTCACCTAGCAGAAGAATAGGAAATAACAATGAGCAGGCAAGGGTTAACAGTTCACTGAGTTCGGAAAAAATATGGACAGGGCTTTAGGAGGACGGTAGAGCAGGATAATTGTGAGACAGTCAGCTTTCAAAACCATGCATTCAAATGAATTTGTCTTGTGAAAATCAAGTTTTTTACAGATGAAGATTGTCCCGGTAAAGGACAGCAAGACCACCCCCTTTGCCATGCAATCGAGGTGGGGTGAGATACTTATATCCTTCAGGTGCAGGAAGATTTACAGTAACTGAATAAAATCATCTGGAGCTTGCCAGGTTTCAGTGAGAAGAAAAATGTCAAGTTTATTGTCAGTGATAATTTCATTGAGATAAGAGGCTTTGTCCGATATTGACCGACAGATCAAAAGTGCAAATTGACGATGTACAGAATTCAGATTTGTAGTACAATGCTGAGTACCAGTGAGATAAATTAGAGAGCGACAAACAGTACGACCAGCAGGAAGTTGTTTGGAAGCAGACAATCTGTAGTTAGTCCAGATGCATGGAAGGGCTTCAGGCTTAAAGCAAAAGGTACTCCTGAACACACGCCGTGAGAGGTGGTATACCGCGGGCACCAGAGAATCCCTAAACTCCAGCAGAGCTCATACGTCATAGAGTCAAGACGCGGAGGCAGTTCAAGGCCCTTAGCTGAGATGGTGAATATCCAATATCCATTACGAAGGTAAGATGAAAAATGAGGCAAAAAGAGAAAAGAAAAGAAGGAAAAAAAGAAAAAACATAGCCCAAGACATTATAGTACTGAGCAGGTGAGAGCCAGACACAGGCAGAAACTGCCTGACACGGGCAAAAACAATGCTAGCTCAAAAACAGCAGACTAAATAGGAGACAGTTACAATAAGAGAGTTACAATAACTTATTAACAATAAAATAGCACAATAAAATTCATTTCAATATATTTTAGAATGTTAGGCAGTAGGGTCAGCCATGGTGCAGCACCCTATTTCCTCTTTCTATCTCATTGAAAAGCAACATTTGCACCAAGCACACTTTATGGATTCTGACAACTGTAAGTTAGATGCTGTTTTACTATTGTTATATTTGCTATTATACTATATATAGAGCAGATGAGGGTAAGGGATTTAATGGCAACCTCAGGGTCAGCTCAGCAATGTTAGGGTTTGAACTCCTGACCTTCTGACCCAGAGCCTTAACCTTTGACCTCTGATGATGTTACTTTTATTCTTAGCTTTTACTACAAAACTCTAGTTGAACTTATTGTCCCTGATAAAAATAAAAAATAAAAACACACAGCAAAGCTTTTTTTTTATTATTCGATTCAAAATTACACATAATATACACAATCTGTGATATACACTGCTTGGTGTGTGTTAGTTTAAATTTAACAAAATGTGAATGCCACATCATTTTAAACTCATTGCTTTTGTAGAATTGCTTTAAAACAAAAGATTGTAACAAACTATAGTACATATTGTAACACCATATTACATCTCTAAACAATACGAGTAAAGACAGGTTTTAAATATATAAATGCATTCTAATTAATATTTTTTTAAATAATTGTAGCAGTTAAAGGACAGTATACAAGTACACAATGAAGAGAATGTACAGTACAACTCATTTACAATGGCTATATAAAAATATACAGTATGAATCCCTGAAAAATTTACTTCATATAAGTTAATGTACTGTATTATGTAAAGCTAAAATGTTCACCACGATCTCAGTGTCATTCAGTAAAAGTGCTTCTATTCAATGTCTATTCCTTAAAATACTATTAATTGATGAATTAATTGATAAATAATTCTTTTGGAAAACATTTATTGATTCATTGATTAATTTGACTTTGACTCATTGTGATTTGAGTTTTTGTTTTCATTTCTGCTGTAATATCAAAAAACGGTATATCAAAGAAATAGGCATTCCTGTGACGCTGCTTTTGTCAGGGTAAAAGCCTGACTATTTCCTCTTTCTGTCTCATCGAAAAGCAACATTTGCACCAAGCACACTTTTTGGATTCTGACAACTGTAAGTTAGATGCTGTTTTACTATTGTTATATTTGCTATTATACTTTTTATGTTTTCTGGTTTCTTAACAGATCAGGAATTGTGGTCTGAGGACAGTATCATTTTAAAGTATAAGTAAAGTTAATAATGATAGCTAATTTATTAAATGCCCTGTTATGAATAGCAATATGATTTCACTGTATATTTTCATTAATTGTTATAGTTTTCTTAGTTTTATTTTAACCATGTATGGCTTAATTATTTGCATGTTTATTTAGTTAGCTGTTGGACGTATCCAGTAAATTTAATTGAAAAGAAATGAAAAACAAATACAGAATGAAACCGTTGTATAACTGAATAATTGACAGTTTTTTCTTTTACAAATTTTAAGATTTTTGTTTTTATTTTACATAGACATTGATCCATAATTCTAAGGAGAATATATTTATACATAAAAGTGGAATTTTGTAGAATAAATACAAATGTAACTAATTTATCCCATTTGTTATCATTTCATGATGAGCCTGCTGGATAAATGACTGATTCTCTTTACTGAATGCTCAAAAGTAGTGATAATCTAGGAGATCCTGGGTGGTAGTTGATATTTACAGTTGAAGATGTTGCTCTACATGCTCACCTTCTTTATGCTTCTCATGACTGTAAATGTCCAAGGTGAGATCTGTTTTACATGTAATTATGTATAACAGCTGCAAATCCTTATCCTGATATAAATATACTGTATAACTGCTATTTATGAAATAAAAATAATAAAATGAAAATGTAAAAAGTTTAAATAAAATAATGTATGTTTAATAAATAGAGAGCTTTCCAAATCACTAAATGAATGATTTTCACATTATGAATTTGGGAGAACGTGAATTGCATTTGAATCAGTAACACTTTTACCTAAGCACTAATATATCTATTTCAGCCAAATGTGTGAGGCCTGTTGTTGGGGAAAACAGAATTTTATCTGGTGAATCAAATGAACACACCTTCTCTGATGGATCATCTGTAACATTCAAATGCTCACCTGGTTATGTGCCTGAGAGATCATCTGCTTCCAGGTCTATCATCTGTATGGGGACCCAATGGAACGACCTTCAGCTTCAATGCAAAAGTAGTTTAATGCAAAAGAAGTCGTCTACAATTTTCTTTTTAGATTGTACTTTGATTTGTGCATCATTTAAATTACCAGAAGCTGACATAACAAAAATATCATGGAAAAATTCTGTAACATTTTATGATTATTGCCTTACTTTTTCTCCAAACAAGTTGTATTTTTTCCAGAAAGATCATGTGGAAATCCTGGTGAGATCTTCAATGGAAAGTATTTATTTCAAGAAGGAATTATTTTTGGTGCAACCATTACAGCACAATGTAATAAAGGGTAAATATATATACATTGTATACATTTGTGTGTGTGTCCAAAGTTTGGAGCCAATAAATTATATTTATAGACCTTATTCTAATAGCGTTTAGTAAATTGTTTCCCCAATGTTTCTGTCTCAAAGTTAATATAATAGTGCTTATAAAGACCTTATTATAATAAATATCTCTGTTTGTAGATTTCGGCTTGTTGGACAACCACAAAGAAATTGCAGAGAAACTGGTTGGGATGGAAGAGCTCCTGTTTGTGAAGGTAATGTTATGTTTTTCCTCTGTTTTTTAACAAAAAAATATATAAATATTTAATTAAACTATGAAACTTGTTTAGTCAGCATAGCTGGTCATTTAAGCTGCTTTTGGTTACTTTTTACCTTTTTTCTGTTATGGAGGAACATTCATAATATCTGCCATCAAATAATGTTTATTGAATTTCTGCCATTTCTTTCTCTTTTGCCTAAGTTTTAAGTATGTACTGTTACTGTTATCTTGTGTATGGATTATAAGTAGCATGTCTGTTGAGTTTTCCCAGCCTTGCCCTGCTTTGATATTCCATGGATTTGTTACATTCAAGCTGAAAATGTTCTCAATTTTTCCTAAATTATATAAAAACCCTGTAAACATCCTTACTTTGAACTGGGATGGTCTTTTATCCCAATTTCTTTCAGAAATTTTTATTAGTCATTTATAATAAGTATATTTTATATAATATATAATAACAATACTTTTTTTTTTTTTTTTTTTTTTAGTGGTAAAGTGTCTAAAACCTCCCAGTATAGCAAATGGCATGTTTAATCCTGTGGCAGACTCATACGATTATGCAAATGTAATCACCTACTCTTGTAAAGGAGGTCTTGATCTTATTGGAACTTCAGAACTATCATGTTCTGATGATGGAACCTTTCAGCCTCCTGCTCCTCAGTGTCTGTGTAAGTTCTGATTAGTTTAGTGCTCCAGAAGGAATTTTATTGAAAATAAGGACAAACATACTTAAAAATATTATTTTTTTGAAGCTAAACATTTAATTTAGTAGCATAAAGAGGTACAAGGAAGTAAAAGATTTGACAACTTTTTTTTAATACAGTTGTGTCCTGTGAGAGACCAGTAATCCCTAACGCAATAAGAATTGAAGGAAAATCACCACCTTATAAATATAAGCAGTTTGTCCGCTATCAGTGTAATAAAGGCTACAGAATGGAAGGGTCTGACTTCCTGATATGTACAGAAGATGGGTGGAATCCACGTCCTCCTCAGTGCACTGGTATTAATAATTTATGTTTCTAAATAATATACAATATGTACATAATAATATATTAATTCCATTCATGCAATTAATTTTTAGTTTGGGATAAAAAAAAGGTTTTCTTAAAATATGATTCTAGATGTATAATTACAATTTCTTTTTTTCTTCCTCAGTTATAACTTGCTCAAAACCTCCTGATATAGCCAATGGACAATTTTACCCATCAAAACTGTTATATGAATATGGACAAAGCGTCACATACTCTTGTGATACAGGTTTTAGACTTAGTGGAATTTCTACAATAGTATGTACTGATGATGAAACATTTCAGAAGTCTCCTCAGTGCCTGGGTAACATATATTTTTTATTTGCCATATCTTCTTAGTGGTTGCTGTTTTATGATTTTAGGTGGTAAAAATTTTTTATAGTTGAATAGTTTTCACACTTCTTGTGCTTAGTGGTACAAAAGACATTTGAAAGATTTGATTATTATTTGGTCAGGTTGATGAGGTATGTTGGCATTAGAGAAAACACCAAACTCTGTAGGGTATATTCAAATTTCTTATATGCAGTGTAGGAATCTAACAAAGGAAGGACATCAATAGATTAAAGGATATAGCAAAAACCTAAAGGTAGTCACAGAGGAGAAATGTTTTCTCTCTCCTAAACAACACAATTGCATTCATTGTTAGTGCACTAAGATGCAGACTTAAAGAAGGTTTGCAGAATTTTAGGTGGCAGGGCCAAAGATTTAAGGCCTGAATCTGAGGAAGTCATCTAAGTCAAAATTCTACATTCAAGTTCAAGTAGGCTTTATTGTCATTACAACCAGTTAGTACACAGTGAAACGAAACAACATTCCTCCAGGACCAAGGTGCTACATGCAACATAAATTTACAACATAAATTAACAGAAACACTAAACTAGCTAATCAAGAGGCCTAGTTAGCTGGCTAGCAGAGACAGGACAGAAAGACCTAACATAAATTACAACATAAAGTGCATGTGCAAATGTGCAAACAAGAGCAACGAAGGACAGTAATGGAGCTCGACCATGTAGCTGTTAATGTGGAGCAGGAGTTTGTAATCAAATAATTTGTAATAAACCGTAAAAAAAAAACTAAAATCTGTAAAATATACAGTATAATGAGTGCCATCCTGTACAACCAAAAACATTGCTACCATATTTTTTACGGTAAACTTCTGGCAACCACAGCTGCCATTTTTTTTACAGTAAAATTTTAAGTTTTTTTTTTTTTTTACAGTGCAATAACGGTGCTACCGTATTTTTCACGGTAGAAATCTGGCAACCAGCTGCCATTTTTTTTTTTACCGTAAAATACATATTTTATTTTTTACAGTGTGTTAATTGGTAATTTTTCAGACTGATAACTCTAAATGAACTTCTCGTCCGCGGCAAAGGTAGGTTTTGGTCTTGCCCTCCTGGGGTGGCATTCATGAGAGCCAGTTTCATTACGGTGCTTGACGGATTTTGCAAATGCACTTGACAATACTGTTCTTGCAAGAACTATTACAGAAAGCCTGACCTCTGTGGCTTAAAATAACAACTAACTGTTGTTTTTGTTGTTGTTGTTGTTACATAATTACCTAATTTCAAGTGTTATTTTATAGTTTTGAAAACCCCAATATTGTTGTTGAATGTAGAAAATAAATCACTATATATATATATATATATATATATATATATATATATATATATATATATATATTGTCCAGTAATACTAAATACAATATTGAATTATGTAGACAACAAAAATATGTTAAATAACCCAGAAGATGTTTCATGTTTTTGGTTATTTATAGTAGCCACCTTTTGTTTTAATGGCAGCTTTGCACAGTCTTGGCATTCTCAGCCTCATGAGAGTCACCTGGATTGGCCAGGTTGTCTGATGCAACATTCCATCACTCTCCTTCTTGAACAAGTAGCTCTTATATAACCTATAGTTGTGTTTTTGGGTTCATTGACCTGTTGAAAAATACATGATGATCCCGCTAAGTGCAAATCAGATGGGCTGGCATGTCACTACAAAATGCTATGGTAGCCATGCTTGTTAAGTGTTCCCTCAATTTTGTCTAAGTCACCAACAGTGTCACCAGCAAAGCACGCCAACACCATCACACCTCCTGCTCCATGCTTCACAGTGAGAACCACATCTTCAAGAACCATCTGTTAAATCTCTCTATGCCCAAAAAGACATGGTTGTTAGCAACAAAAATCTCAATTTTGGATCATCAGACCAAAGGACAGTTTTTCATGTCCATTCCTTGTGTTTCTTGACCCAAGAAAGTATATTCTGCTTGCTGTTCTTCCAAAGTTGGTAAAGTTTGTCGTTCTAATAAACATACCCTCTGCTGCAGAGGTAGTTAATGATAGCCGAGTCCAGTTTCATTGTCGAGTTTGATGGTATTGGTGAATACGCGTGGGAATTCATACAAATTTCTTGAAAATTTTGAGCTTGACTGAGCTTCATTTCTTAACTTCACTGAGTTTTCCTTGTCTTAATATGGATTTGTACAGTAGTTGTACTGTAGTAGCATTATTGGTCTAAACCACATTAAAAAGGTAATAAATGTCACAAATGAACTCTTAACAAGGCACACCTGTAAATTGAAAACCATTTCAGGTGACTACCTCATGAATCCCATGAGAGAATGCCATTAGCGTGTTAAGTTGTTATCAAAGGTAAATGTAGCTACTTTAGACAACCTAAAATATAAAACTTTTTCTGGGTTCTTTAACAATTTGTGTTTATTAATACTATTATTAACGTACAATTTAGAAAAATATTAAAAATAAAAGAAAACTGCTGATGGAGAAGATGTGTGTAAACTTTTGCCTTGCAGTGTATGTAGGTATACAATTTAAGCTGTTGTTTACAGTAACATCATTTTGTGTAAACTTTATTCAGTATTAAATATGCGCACCAAACCAATAAAGTGGTTCCTTCACACAGATTAATGGTTGAATGAATGAGGATTATTATAAGTCGCCTATGATTCTTACTTTGTACATACTGTATTAAGGCACACAAAGCCAGTGTTACTCTGCAATAATAATAAAGAATTAGGTTTTGTGGGTCTTATTTTAATGATTCATACTGTAGCTATAAGTTAAGAAATTTATTAGGATCACATACTGAATTATGGTTTATACTAACATTGGTTAGAGGATAGTTGATAAGTAGTTACTAACGATTTATTCCTGTTTTTTATGCTATTTACAGTATAGTGAAGATGTACAAAGATTAAATTAATGAAAGCAATGAATCTATTTTTCATAAGCACACTGACACAGAGTATAAAAATATTCCTATAATATAATGCTTTATGCTCCTGTTCCATCTTTCTTTTTCCCCAGAGGTGACCTGTGATGCACCTAATATTAAAAATGCAGTCATAGTTAAAAGAAAGACTTCACCCTATAGATACAAAATGACCATCCAGTACCAGTGTAATGAAGGCTACAGCATGGAGGGGTCTGACCTCCTGACCTGTAAGGAAAACGGATGGAACCCACCTCCTCCAAAGTGCAACAGTAAGCTAATCAGCACCATTAAATGAGTGAATTAACTTTTTATTCACTAAAGTTTATACCCAAGGGCAGAAAAATAATCTAAAACCTATAAACATTAGTGTTAGTGTTACAAATGCATGGTTTTAGTTGTGATTTATGCACAACAAGGATTTCATCTTGTTTAGTTGCTGTTTTGATTGACTCAAAGAAGAAGAAACATAATAATTATTATGAAATAGATATTAGTTTCTTTACTTTGAGAAATATTTCAGGAAACCACATCCCCAAAAAATATCTGCTTAGTAAATTGCAATTATTTCCTCCTCAGTTGTGACTTGTACAAATCCTCCTGTTATAAAAAATGGACAATTTAAGCCTTGGAAGAATGTGTATGAATATGGAGAAACAGTCACATACTTATGTGAGGAAGGGTTTAGACTCCAGGGTGATTCGGCGATTTCATGTACTGATGATGGAACATTTCAGAATTCTCCTCAGTGTCTGGGTAAGTCTTACAGAGAAATTCAAATTTCTTCAATTTTATTTGTATAGCGTTTTAACAATTGTCATTGTCACAAAGCAGCTTTACACAACCAAAAGAAATTATGGAAGTTGGTATAAAGTGTGAATGTGTATAAATCAAAATGATTAGATAATGCCTGATGAGCAAGCCGAGATAACGGATAGCAGGGATTGATCTGCAGTCATACTGTGTGTTAGGAGCCTGGAAGTTCAAATAATAGTTGATGTCTTTAACCCTTGTGTGGTGTTCAAGTTCAAGTAGGCTTTATTGTCATTACAACCATATACAGTTAGTACACAGTGAAAGGAAAACAACGTTCCTCCAGGACCAAGGTGCTACATGCAACATAAATTTACAACATAAATCAACATAGACACTAAACTAGCTAACCAAGAGGCCTAGTTAGCTGGCTAGCAGAGAGGTGTTCATATTAGTCAGTGATCACTTATCAATATTATTAAAAAATCAACTCATTTACAAATTAAGCAACTCATGATTTTGATTTATATGAAAATTAATTAGAAGTTTAACCCTTTCATGTCATTTTACACAATACAAGCTGAATCATGTCAGTCTAGCCAGCACATCACATTGCCTTTTCATACCAGCATGTACAACACATTAGGGGCAGAGTTTAACTGTGTATGTTTTGCATATGTACTTCTTGATGCATGTACATAGTACTTCTCTGTCCATCTTGGGTCCACACACCAAACTGCTGTTGCTGACAACAACCTAGAATAATAAGCCCAGGATTGTAAAATATGGTGAGGCGGTGCACCCACACTGTCCTGATGGCAGTTAAATTGTCTCTCCGCCGTCAAGCTGGTCATCTCATTTATCAAAGTGGATAATCCTGGAAATTATGTGGAAGTTTTCCAGGAACAACCTTTTACGCTTTTTATAGCCAGCTAAAAGTCGTGTACGTGGGATTTTCTCCCATTCTTCTAGTTCTGTAATATTCTTTGTTTGTCTTGCATGTCCTGTTGTAGAACCCATCCTCTTTTCAGATTCAAGCTTTTTTACAGATAGTGTGATGTTTGCTTCCAGAATTTGCTGGAATTTAGTGGAATCCATTCTTCCCTCCACCCGTGCAATGTTTTCTGTGGCACTGGCTGCAACACAACTCCAAAGCATGATAGATCCACCCCCATGCTTAATAGTTGGCAAGGTGTTCTTTTCATGGAATTTTGCTCCTTTTTTTTTCTCCAAACATGTCTTTCCTGATTGTGGCCAAAGAGTTCTATTTTAACTTCATCAGTCAAAGCACTTGTTTCCAAAACGCATCTGGCTTCTGTAAATGTTCTGTTTCATACTTCTGACGTTGGATTTTATAATGGGTCGCAGGTAAGGTTTTCTTCTGCTGACTCTTTCAAAAAGGTCTTGTGGAACGGTGCGCCACCAGTCCTGAGTCTGCTAAATCTTTCTGCAGGTTTTTAGCAGTCAAATGGGCGTTTTGATTTCTCTTTCTGACCAGCATACGAGCAATCAAGCATACGAGTTTTCTTGGTCTTCTACAATAGATCTCATCTTGACCTCCACAGTTCCCCTGAACTGCCATCTCTTAAATACATTTCTCACTAAGGAAACTGCAAGCTGACACCACTTTGCTGTCTTCTTTTAGCCTTTGAGTCTTACATAGCTGCTTAGAGGAACCCATGGTTGTTGAGTGTCCACAAGTGTGTGCACAAGGTTTGAAGAGTTAAAGTATTTGTAAAGCTTTGAAATTGGCATTTACTAATTACAGCTGTTGCCATGCATCAGATTTAACAAGCTAACACCGTGTAAAAAGAATCTGAGACTCTGGAACGCTTTGAATGCCCAAATTTTTTCACAGTGCCATAATAATGTTCACTCACTCATCCTCTATACTGCTTTATCCTATATTCAGGGTCACGGGGGCCTGGAGCCTATTCAAGGAGGCTTAAGGCACGAGGCAGGGTACACCCTGGACAGGGTGCCAATCCATCGCAGCCATAATAATGTTTTTATTTTTGTTCAATTTATGGCATAAGAAGTAACCATGCATCAATGTTTCCTGAAAATATTGTGCATTTTTTTATTTACAAGAAAGACAGTGTTAACATCTTTTGAATTAAAAAATCATCAAAATCTGTAATTTATCAAGGGGCGCCTAAACGTTTGCATAAGAATGTACAGTATGTACTTACTAGCATTGGTTACAGGATAGTTGATAATTGGTTACTAACGATGCATCCCAGCTTTTTCCACTAATTATAGCAAAGATATAAGTAGACTCAAGACGCATCTCTTTAATCTGGCATACACGTACCTCATCCCATAACCTCATACTCCAGTACACCTACCCTAAATAGCAACTACGCTAATTCTCTCCATCTGTTCTGTATTTTCTACCCATCCCGAGGCATCGGGAGATTGTGTCAGCTCCAGGAGACAAGGGCCAACCCTGCGAGGTTTCTGAGGCATCCAGAGAAGGACCAACTCCAGCTGGATTCAGCTTTATGATGGTTTGGAGCTACACATGCTGCTCCTGTGCTCCCAGTGATCCAGACCCCATCTGCTAGCTGCACCTACTAACTCCCTGTGCTGAACTGGACTTCATGTTAATTTAAATAACTTATGTTGTATTGAACTTTCACCTGCACAACACACATGATGTTATATCATTTCTATCTGTTATCACCCAGATGAGGATGGGTTCCCTGATTGAGTCTGGTTCCTCTCAAGGTTTCTTCCTATTGCCATTTCAGGGAGTTTTTCCTTGCCACCGTCGCCGTCACCCTTGGCTTGCTCATCAGAGACGTTTCATTCATCATTCATTCATCTCAATATTATTTAGACAAATTTTTATCACACATACACACTTCCAAATATATATATATTTTTTTAATTTCTTTTATTTTTGTGAAGCTGCTTTGAGACAAGGACCATTGTTAAAAACGCTATATAAATAAAATTGAATTTAATTGAATATACAGTAAAATGATTAAATTTTTTTTTGTTCCCAGAGATGACCTGTTATCCACCCAATATTAAAAATGCAGTCATAGTTGAAAGAAAGACTTCACCCTATAGATACAAAATGACCATCCGGTACCGGTGTAATGAAGGCTACAACATGGAAGGGTCTGACCTCCTGACCTGTAAGGAAAATGGATGGAACCTACCTCCTCCAAAGTGCAACAGTAAGTTAATCAGCACTATTAAACGACTGATTAAATCTACCCAAGTAAAAAAGCTACAAGTTTTTACCCACGGGCAAAAAAAAATAATCTTAAATCTATAACATTAGTGTAAGTGTTTTAAATGCATAATATAAGTTATAATTTATACACGAAAAGGATTTCTTGTTTAGTTTTTAGAAATATTATAATTTCTTAATCACTACTCAAAACATTGTAATTAAAATTCTTTCTTCCTCAGTTGCGACCTGTTCAAAACTTCCTGGGATAAAAAATGTACAGTTTAAGCCCCTAAAGGAGTTTTATGAATATGGAGAAACAGTCACGTACTCATGTGAGGAAGGGTTTAGACTTCAATTTACTTCGACAATATCATGTACTGATGACGGAACATTTCAGACTTCTCCTCGGTGTTTGGGTAAGTCTTTGAGAGAAATCACCCGTCACACTGTGATGAAGACCATGAATTCCTACTGCAACCCAAAAGTTTCATAGAACACAACATGATCAAAATGGAAAAATGTGCATTTATCAAGTTCATACTACTGTACTTTCTAGCCCTGTCAGATGTGTCTATCATCCATTGACTAATTTTCTATCAAGCATATCATTGCTCGCTAACCAGCTTCATTGAGATTGAACAGAGTTATTACTATGTCTGATCAGACTGCACTTTTATTGCTTGCACTCTTTTGGACCTCTTATTAAGAAGCCTGTTTTGTAAGATGACCAAATAATGAAAGAATGTAGAAAAAGGTTAGAGATACAGTAAGAAGCCCTCGTGTATTATACAAAACTAAATAAAGTAAATAAAAAAGGTGCACCACAACCAAACAAAGATATAAACAATATTTACAAACTACATACAGTATAATAAACGGTATGTGTACCGTATGTGAACGCGAGTGAGTGGAAAATGTCCAAAGTCCTTGTTTATTGTATGTGTGTTATCCGAGTATATTGAGTATGGTTCGGTCTCAACGGGGTTAATGAAGTCCGGGAGGCTGATGACGGAGGGTTAGAAGTCCGGCGAATATGTCCAGTCAAAAAAAATCAGGTTAAAAAATCTTCAAAGGAAAATGATCCACAGCAATCTCTCCTTCTCTTGTCTAAACAAATAACGCCAGCGCTGGTCCACCATTACTACTCATGCATTTTACCCTCGGGGCATGGGGCATGGGCACTTCGAGAGTGTTAGAGTTCAGTTTTGGTGAATGGTGGAGAATAAACAGTTAAAAAGGATTTCGTGTGCTCTTGTTTTTTATTGTTTTTTTATATTACAAAGTGTTTAAGCGAACCCAGCAAGAATGCTTAGTCAATTTAACAAGAGTGTGGTAACGTTAATTGTAAGATGGCGGGCAAGCTTTTCGTGACGTACAACATTTGACGGACAGTATGCAAATATGTTACGGACTGACGTGGATCGGTAACAGAGAAAAATTTGATTTGCTAACGACTCGTTTAGGCGAATGTGAGATGACTATTTTTTTTTATCGACAAAAACTCCATTTATCGTGCACTGTCAGCGTCACAGATAGTGCATAATAGAACCTCTTTAAAACATTTCTGCTTTACATCTGTGTCTTTAAAGATTTTGTTACATTCACCCATTAAATTCCAGTGCTTTTAACTTGCATTAATTAGCAGATAGCTGAATAACTGATAAGTAAAAATCATTCAATATATTCTAAAATTAATCTAAACAGTTAATTTATTGTGTACAAACACCATGATGCAATATCATGATTAAATGCTTTATGCTCCTATCCAATCTTTCTTTTTCCCCAGAGGTGACCTGTGATCCACCCAATATTGAAAATGCAGACGTAGTTGGAGAAAAGGCACCATCCTATACATATAACATGACCATCCAGTACCAGTGTGAAGAAGACTACACCATGGAGGGGTCTGACCTCCTGACCTGTAAGGAAAATGGATGGGATCCACCTCCTCCAAAGTGCAACAGTAAGATAAATGAGACCTTTTGAGTGATTGATAAAGCATTGTGTCTGCTAGAGTTTCTAATTTATAGCAAAAATGGATAAAATCTCTAAACACTAGTGGTCTGAAGTCAGTTATGTATTTTTTTCTTACGTACTCTTAAGTTACATATTTTATTTTTTGTATTGTTATACTTATGTTCTTCACAGATACTTCTGTTTAGTCTTTAGATAGTCTTTTGATTGACACAAAGAATAAAATATAAATAAAATAAAAAATAAAATATGGAGTTTTTTTATATAGAGAACAATTCAATTCAATTTCAATTCAATTTTATTTGTATAGCGCTTTTAGCAATTTTCATTGCCGCAAAGCAGCTTTACATAGTCAAAAGAATTATGAGTTTGTATGAAATGTGAATTTGTATGAATCAAAATGGTCAGTTTGTCCCTGGTGAGCAAGCCGAGGGCGACAGTGGCAAGGAAAAACTCCCTGAGATGGTAATAGGAAGAAACCTTGAGAGGAACCAGACTCAACAGGGAACCCATCCTCATTTGGGTGAAACAGAAAGCAGTAAATGATCTGCATTTATACAGTGTGTAGGGTGGGAGGCAGTTCAGCTATAATAGCTGATGTTAATTGATGTTAATATGGAGTCCAGGTAGTTATTGAAGACCCAGGTAGACTGGTAAGAAGTTCCAGTCATGAACTATCAAACTGTCAAGTCCCCAGAGAAACAGTTGCCAACACCAGTCAAGGCCAGAACAATGACCTAAGAGAACTATGTGTCAAAATATCATTGCGGAAATCTTGCTTCATAAATTGCAATTGTTTCATCATCAGCTACGACCTTTAAAATCTTTAAAATCTTTTGCCATTATCAATGGACAATGAAATGCATGTAACAAATGGGTTGGACTTTAAGGAATCGTAACAGTATTGTGTACTAATGATGGAATATTTCAGACTTTTTCTCAGACAACTCTGGACCTCTGAGAAGTGTATAAGAAAATTGCAATAATCTTTTCAGCCTTGATAATACAAATGTTTGATACAAGGATCTCAATATTATCTTCTGATTTTGTTTGCCCATTATCAGTTTGACCCAGCTTATCTTTTGCAATATGGTTAATGACTTGTAATTTGAGTCATTGTCATGTTGAAATCTAACTGAAACATATTGCAGTTCCGTTTAATAGTTGCATAGTCAAAGCATCCATTGTTGCATAGTTTAGAGAGTTTACTTTCCACTGGGGTGAAGCAGCTGTTCTCAGAGGTGGAACAAAAACAAAAACGTTAGTAAAATTATTGCTACTTGACCTGTGATTCTAAAAGGTTCTGCAAATGGAGAGTATGAGTACTGCATGAATGCTGAATAAACAAAATGGAGTTTATCAGACAGAGAATAAAAGTTACTCTGACTGTCTTATCAAAGATTTTAGCTTTTGTTCCATGCAACGATTCTGTATTCATTACAGATACAGTGTCTAAGTCCAAATATGGTGTAACAAAAGCTACAGAATAGAGGGGAAAAACCCAGACCTGCGGGGAACATCGATAGTATCCAACTCTTTCCCACTGTATTCGTTAAAAAATAATTACTGGCTCTAAATAATTTTTTTTCTTCTCTTTTTGATGGTATTGTTATTACATTACTAAACCTAGGTAGGTTTCAAATATATATTTTTTTTACTGTCCTGATACCAAGACTCTATTGTTGTATACTGTTGTATGTAAATTCTTCACACTGTTTTTCTTTATTTGCACCTGATAACTATTAACTTCATAACAGGAAAAGGTTTTGGAAAAAAAAAATTATACTTAACTTTTCTTTTATTAAGGATTGCACAAGAATAAATAGACAGTGTATTTAGGAGAAAATGCCCCATTCTTATATGAGGACATTCTGTTTCGTATACAGGTATGTAGGTTGATTAAATGAGCAGAAATTTAAAAAGAAATCCTTGGCTTTTTTCTTACAGAAAATATCTAAATATAGTACTGTGCAAAGTTTAAGCCATCCCTCATTTCAGTCTATAGTCTTAAGAAATAGTTCTTGAGGCTCCCGAAGGGCTTTTTTTTTTTTTGCTCTCATTTTCAGTCCAGCCTCTGTGACCTGACCAATTTCAGAGGAATATTTTTTTGTTTTTTAAGCCACACAGTGACACAGTGAATTATTCAAGCATAAAAATATCTAACCTAAGGCATCGACCTCATTGTTGTTTCTGTTCATTTTTTTCTTTATCTAGAGGTGACCTGTGATGAACCTCCAACTAACAGAATATGTATAGTTGAAAACAAAGCAAAGTATTATGAACATAAATCATTAGTCCAAGTCCGTTGTAACCCTGGAAATACAGAATGGACTTATGACATTATCTGTGAAGAAAATGGATGGAATCCAGCTCCTTCACATTGATGGAGTAAGATTTATTAATATTTTGAACAAAACCTTTTTGAGTACTTGGGGAAGTTGTTCTTTATGTTCTTGCTTTTATTATTACAATTATTGTAATGGATGGAGCTTAATAAATGTTTCTTTTATTTTTTTCTTTAGATCAGAAAAACCCTACTTCGTCATGTTTAACATGCGAAATTAAAGAATGCTTTAAGTGTATATTCAGAAATGTCCAAATTAACCAATTAGTGAAATTTTGTTTTGCAGAAACACTGAAACTGAAAAAAACTGATAGCTTCTTCCTACTTTTTAAACGAAACACAGTGTATGTATGCATAAATGCATGTACAGTACAGTATGTATGTAAAATAAATGAATTTCCTGAAATGTCATACTGTAACAGTGAATTGAACCGTCTTTTCTTCTCTAGCAAATTCATCAATAGAGTTAAATAAAGTTTTAGAGTTAATAAAATAACATATTAGAGTAATGGGTATTTTTTTGGAGAAGTTAATAATAAAGTTTTGTATAAAGGTACTCTTCTGTCACATGGCACTTTTAACATGTTATATATATATGGTACCTCTGCATATGAATTTAATCTGTTTTGAAGGCAAGGTATTTTCCTGTAGGAAATAATGCAAATGCAGATAATCTGTTCCAGCCATCCAAAAATATTATTAACATTACCAATTTCCAAACCTATAATCATATTTTTAGATATAAAAAGAATAAAAACATTTAGAAAAGACATGTAATTTAGGTAAAATATAAAATAAACAGACATTAAACCTCACTTAGCCTTAATTGATTCCTCTTGGCACCACTTCTTTCAAAACAAAATGGCTGCTTTTTGTTCTTGCTGCCGTCTTTGCTAACATTCATGATGGTATGTCTTTACTAAATCTTGCACAAAATGCACCAAAGATTATGCAAATTCATTTTAATTGGCTTTTCACTGACTCAAACAAGTTTTAAATGGATGCCGGAGCAAATTTCTTGCAAAAATTCAGTTCTTACGGTGAAAATTCTTAAGGCGGAGCTTTCGTATGCCAAGTGATGATAAAACATCATACCTCATGAAAATTTTATTTTTTGCAAGGGTTCACACCTAGGGGGCACTTGTGTGGTTTGTGTAGTTTTTGTTTGTAAACTCAGTTTCCCAGAAGGCACCTCGGTTAGGTGATGAGGGAGCTCACCTGAACCGAGATAGCTCATTTGTTTCTTTATAAATAGCTCTTTGTTCTGGAAAACTGGGTCGAGGATTTGTTTTGTATTGTTTAGTTTTACTGTAGTTGCCATTTGGTTTATAGAGCTGTTTAAGTTAGGTTTACATCTGTTTTGATTTAGTATGTGTTGTAGTTTGTCTCTTTGTCTCCTAGCGTAAGCTTAGCCTCTAGTGTGGTTAGCCCCTAGTAGGATTAGCCTCTAGTAGGATTAGCCTGTTGTGTGTTTACCCTTGTGTGTGAGTAGCATCTCTTGTATGTTCTTAGTCTGTATAACTCATAACCATTGAACTACTAACTTGCTTAGATCATAGTATGTTTAGTCATCTAGTCTGTCTAGTCTCCTAGTCTAATTAGATCTTAGTCTGTTTAGCTACTAACCTGTTTAGCCACTAACCTGTTTAGTTCTTAGTCTGTTTCATACCTAGTTTGCTGTGTATCTACTGTAGTTTGTTCGTCCCTTGGGTATTTGGCTACTAGTCTGTTTAGCTACCATCCATCTTAGCAGCTAGTGTACGTAACAGCTAGTAGGCCTAGCTAAATCCCTCGTATGTTTGGTCCCTTGTGTGCTTAGTCTCCAAGTCTGTTTAGTTTTGGTCTTCTTGTCTGTTCTGTTTCCTAGTATCTTTAGTCCCTAGTCGGTGTTTGATTTTTGATTTGTTAATGTTTTGTTTGAAACATGCTCCAGCAGTAAAGCCAACATCCCTTTGTTCATGTTTTTCTATTATTAAAAGACTTTCATGTTCACCTGCTCTTGCTACCCTCTGCATTTATGCCTTGCTTTACTTCAGTCCCACACCACCAGTCATGACAAATTTTCCTACCGAACACTAAATGGTTTCAATTAGTTAATCAACCATACAGGAGCAATACACTCTACAGCTGTGACCTGCAAGGCAAGTTTATTATTTTGAGAAAGAATGTGGGAAGTGTGTCAAGGTTGCAGATTGACAATTTGAGGTTCTGTACTGTTTCTTTACTGTAAAATTTTGCTATCAATTAATTGAAAGACAGACATATTAACTGTTTTTTGAGGTTGTGTTTGAGTTTTTCTGACCTCTGCATAACTTGATGTGTTAATAGCCCTTCTAATATTACTGATTTCCCAAACTCATTGCATTTGCTGTCGGAGAGCATTTCTATGGAAATCTGTTGAAATTACTGTTTATAATATTTACTATGAGCCTTGGTCAAAAAAATTCTCGCCTGTTTCACGACTATGAATAATCTCCAAGGATAAAACATCCTGCCCAGCTCATCTGCTTAGCTCTGCAGATAACTCATTATCTACAAATGCCAGCTCGACACATCCGCAAATGGGAAATGGTGGAAATGCTAGTCAAAAGCTCCAGTGGGCTAACCTCATTTGCGCTTCACATGTCCAACAGGTTTTCCCTTCTCAGTGAAATACCTGAGAAATCTGAAGGAGCTTTGGTTATAGAAGACTCTATACTAAGGCACGTGAAATTAGGCACCAGTGGCAGTGGTTAGGTGTATCCCGGGAGCCAGGTTGTTTCTGTTTCTGGTTATTTCTGCAGAAAAAAGTGTTAATTGTTGGAGACTTTAATATTCATTTTGAGAATCCAGAAGACCCTCTGAGAACAGCTTTTACAGTATGTCCATACTGGACTCAAACCAGTTTGTAGTAGGACCGACTCATAAAGCAGGTTACACTTTGGATTTAATAATATACTTCGGATTAAGTATAGGGTAGTATAAGATTAAGACTATCTTGTCTCATTTAAAGTGTGTCACAGTTATAATGTATGCACAGTACCGCGCTACAGCATTAAATGTACATTCAGATCAAACATTCAGAACTTTCTTTACCACCTAGATTTTAATTTAATACCAAAGCAAAATTAACCAGGAAAAGATCGCTATAGAAATCTCCACATGAATAACATTACAATAACTTTTTCAATAACAAAATTTTAAATGTTCTAAAAAATGTCGGTTTTGCGACAATGACCATTGTTAAAAGCGCTATACAAATAAAATGTAATGGAATCTTGGCGTGAATAGTTCTAGTAATCTGAGTGAAGAGGAGAAAAGAGGAAGAGATCAAACAAAATCAGTGAATATGGAGGCCCTGATTTAGAAGGGAAGCATTCATGGTAAGCAAGATTCCCCATTTACAATAGTTAACCAACATGAAAGCAACCACATAGGGCTTTTAGACATTTATACTTTTAGACATGCCACCTGTGTCTAATGAAAAAAATAACAAAAATGAAAAATCAGCACTCATTTTCCATTTTTTCCCTATTTTTAATTGAACAAATGATACAAAAAGTATTGTGTTTACGTTATGTGAGGATCCTGCTGCCTTTGTTAGTAAGTAGAAGGGTGGTTTAATATTTTTCCATAATGGAATAAATTCTTTTTTCTCTCTCTCTTTAACTTGTGTTTTTTAAACAAGGTCCAAGTTTACGGATGACAGATTATTTTTTCACTTATGTAACGGTATAAAAACTTCATGGTACGGTAATACCTCGGTATGAATGGCACGGTACGGTATTTATTGAATCATTTACAGGAAAAACAAAACTAAGAAGACTCGAAAAAAGTGCGAGAAGTGTTTATTAAACAGTATACATGAACACTGAACATATCGATGGCATACAAATTAGCCATCTATCTGTAACCTTTAAAACAGGAACTTCAATTTTAATAACAAAAAAATATTAAACCATGGAAAAAAAAATTAAGTTTCATATTAGTATTCTTGAAAACTCAGAAAAAATAAAAATAGCAGCCTACTTATTGCAGCTGGCCCATGTGCTGAAGTATTTAAGAACACTCACCTCATACACTCACTTATTTAGACAGAGACAGGATTTTTTTTTCCTTTCTCGTTTCTTTTCAGAGAGAAGCCGAGATGCCTCGATAAAATGATAGGTCTTCTGAGAAATGTTTGCTCAGGCGAATGGAGCGAACGGGAGGTAGCGGGAGCTACAATTCCCATCAGCCCATGCGTGCCCATCATTCTTTGCGGTCCGTTGTCGCTACAGATCCAGTAATGCGGAAATAGCGGGTGCTGCTATTAGCGGCGAAGGAAAAGAGATGAAAAGAGTAATTAATCATTACCGAGTACGCGAGTTTTAAATCGGATGTGCGCATTACTGGATCTGTAGCGACAACAGACCGCAAAGGATAATGGCCACGCATGGGCTGATGGGAATTGTAGTTCCGTTCATTTTTTTTTCTGAGTTTTCAAGAATACTAATATGAAACTTTATTATTTTTTTACATGGTTTAATAATTTTTTATTAAAATTGAAAAATGGAAATTCCTGTTTCAAAGTAAGATGGCTAATTTGTATCCCATTGATATGTTCAGTGTTCATGTATACTGTTTAATAAACACTTCTCACAATTTTTTCGAGTCTTATTAGTTTTGTTTTTTCCTGTAAATGATTCAATAAATACCGTACCGTGCCATTCATATCGAGGTATTACCGTACCGTGAAGTTTTGATACCATTACATCCCTACTAATCATTAATGATACAAACGTTGATACTTGAAGTATTTGAATATTTCATTGCATTCATAACTGCACAAGAGAAATTTGCTTATAAATAAATACATTTATTTACAATCTTCCCAAAACCTTAATGTATCCAAATGTGTCCCAAGACTACGTATCAGATGTGCAGTGCCTTGCAAAAGATTTCATACCCCTCAACATTTTCCACATTTTGTCACATTACAAACTGGTAAAATATTATACTATAATAATTAATTACAAACATAATTACTATTTATTTAGTTTATTAGTGGTGTCTAAAGCCTCTCAGTATAACAAATGGAGTGTTTATTCAACTTTTTGTCCTAAATGCAACGTAAAACATAGTGTGGGATGGTGGTGACAGCATCATGTTGAGGTGATGCTTTTCTTCAGCATGGACAGGGAAACTGATCAGAGTTAATGGGAAAATAAATGGAGCCAAATAACGGGCAATCTTGTTAGGCAAGCTCTGATAATGGCGCTCTCTCCAAGCATTATTTAAAGTCCAATGTGTCTCTTACACCAAAAGCAGCAGAATGTTGCTCCATTTTGTCAGTTATCTGCACAGCAATTACCAGCAATTGTTTACACCACCACAGTGTGGCACTGATGATAAAATATTAAATGCTCTGCGGTCAAATCATTACGGCAGTGAGAAGTGTTTATCCATAGACATACAGGAATTATATAATATAATATTATTATAATATTAATAATTATAATAAAGGAGTGAACAGGAACTGTGATTTTGAAACACTGTTTGCCAGGCTTGTGTGATGTACCACATTTATTGATGAAATTTGTTTCAAATTCAAATGGCACAGTGTTGAAAAATTATTTACCCCCTAGCTTTTTTTTTTAGATTTAGATTTTAGATAAGCAAATTATTATAATTAATTAGTATTAATATTAATACCAATACTTCTATTTATTAAAGTAATATACCAAATTAATAATTATATTATTATAATCTTCTATGTTGTTGTTAGTATTTCCGCTGCTCCCGTCGAGGGGTCGCCACAGAAGACCATACGAACTGCACAACAACTTGGCACAGGTTTTTTGCCCGATGCCTTTTCTGAGCTAACCAATGGCAAGCTGACTCACTCACTCACTCACTCACTCACTCATTCTGTACATTGCTTATTCTGTACAGGGTTGTGGGAAGCCAAGAGTCTAGCACAGGGGACTTGGAGCACAAATGGGGTAAAGCCTGGATGAGGTGCCACTCCATCACAGGGCTCATAAGCACACACACTTAATCTCACACCATGAGAAGTCTCGAAAGACCAATTAGCCTGTATTGCAAGTCTTTGGACCCTTCTTTGGGAAGAAACCAGAGCACCCATGACAAAACTCCGGACTTGGAGGTGTGAGAACACAGTGCACGAAGCCTAAGCACTAGGCCACCATGCTACTCAAAGACAACATGAAAATGTGTAAAAATGGCAAGAAATAACTGTTCTACTCAAAAGTTTTAAAGTTACAGCAGCTAAAAATAAACCCGAACTAATAATAAATGTATTTTGCCAAAAAAATTGCCTTGAATTTAGATCCACTCACATTCTAATAATGGCAAAGCAAGCCTTGTTTTATTTGGACCAGTGAACTACATTGGGCAATGAAGACACAATGTGTGTTTATTCAAAGAAAGAAAATACTCCATCCATGCCAAAATGATCCATTCATGATTATGGAGGCAGAGAAAAAAAAATTCTAAATTCTAATTTTATTCGTCACATACACAGTCATACACAGTATCATATGCAGTAATAATAAGAGATTGATAAGTCAAGGTTGTGTTTTAAAACCATTATAGAACCATTAATACTACTACATATTATTCACTATTAACTCTTCTACAATGGTTGTTTGTTTGTTTGTTTGTTTGTTTAATTGATTGATTGATTGATTGATTACACTGTCTTAAAAGTGTAGTTGGCATATTTTTAACATTGTTTTATTTACTTATTTATTTATTTATTTATTTATTTTTATTATGGCAAGATAAGATAAGGATGACCAAACAAGCAGCACCTCCTATCCCCCAGCACCCCACCCACGAGGGTATCTGACTGCTTCTCCATAATCATACAATTCCAGCTCATGTTGAAATCCGACTGAAAAATATTGCAGTTCCGTTTAATAGTTGCATAGTCAAAGCATCCATTGTTGTATAGTTTAGGGGGGGGACAAATGAGAATGAGAAGAAATACTTCAGTATAAGTACTGCTATTTGACTTGTGGTTCTGAAATATGAGAGAAGCTGACTACTTCCTAGCCAATATCAGATTCTCGATGTGTCTGTGTGTCTGTCATGCTGTCACTAATTTTCTTATCTGCACATGATCATGTGGTAACCAGCTCCAATAGGAAAAAAACAAATTATTACTAACAGATCACACCACACTCTTACCAGGTGCTAACGGTTACTAGGTTGTCATTCCTTCCGGGAGTTGGAATCAACACACAAAACGTGTACCACAACATGCACTTTGTTTTATAATTCAAATTGATGGTGTAAGGAATTGGATCAGGTATAATCCTAAATTCTTTGAACATGACAGACACACTGATAAGCATGGAAACTACAACATAGTAACTACAAGAATATTAATATGAACTTAATGCAGTTTTTTACAATGTGGCATGGACCTACCATGGTCATAGCGCAAGCGTGAAGAGGTTATGAGAACTCAATTCAAATAGCAGCAATGCATCGATGTCCAAATGACAACTCAGTCAGAACTCCATTTATTCTTTCCTTGTTTGTGTCATAATTGGAATACATTAATGAAGTCACTAAGAGGTGTTAGTTATGTTATTAACTGGTCAATGCCGTTGTTACTGCACCCTTTGTTAAGTAAGTTCTTCCTGTATCTTGTTTACATCAAGTGAGACATTACTACATATTTATTGGTTTCTACTGAGTTCCTGCCAAGTTGCACAAGTTCTTACAGTGTTCATCTAATTTTTGCAGAAGTAATGGGAACATGGTACTGATATTGTAGTTAAAGGACAGATAAATAATAAAAAAAAAAAAGCTGATTAAAAACCTAACTTTAAAAGGTAGCATCAGTCATTATTTCTTACTTTGTGTATATTAAAATGCACAAAACAATGGTAACCTGTAGTATAATAAAGTTTTGCCTAAACATTACCTAACACATATTTCCTCCCCATTACTTGCACTCTTTTGGACCTGTTATTTAAAAACCCGTTTTGTAAGATGACCAAATAATGAAAGAATGTAGAAAAAGGCTAGGGAAAGGCAGCCATCCTCATGAGTCAGCTCAGTCTGTAACTTAAGATGTCAGTGATGAGTCTAAGAGACTCGCACAATATTTTGCAATGCTCTCTATACCCTTTCATTAGTTACACTGAATGCTTAAAACATTTCCGCTAATGTATGACTTCAGAAATTTGTTACAGTCACATAATAAATTATTGTGCTTTTAACTTGCATCCATTAGAGCTGAAAATTGGCTGGTGTAAATCAATACATCCAAAAAATAATGTAAGCAATTAATCTAATGCGGATAAATACCATGTCACAAAATCACAATATAATGCTTTATGCTTCTCTTCAACATTTTTTCCTCCCAGAAGTGGTCTGTGATGCATCCAATATTAATAATGCAGTCATAATTGAACAAAAGGCACCATCCTATACATATAACATGACCATCCAGTACCAGTGTAATAAAGACTACAGCATGGAAGAGTCTGACCTGTGAATAAAATAGATAGAACCCACCAACTCCAAAGTGCAACAGTAAGATTAATAGGCCTGTCAAGACTGGGTGGTACTGGTTGTTATTGCTGTAGGCACAAACGGGCAGGCATAGGCGCAGAGGGGTGTTTTCAAGAAAAGAGTCTTTAATAATGCAAAAAACATAAAACATGCACAATGAAGAAACAAAACCCAAAGAAACAAACAGCAAACTTAAACTATAACAAAAAGCATAGTGTGAAACACAGGTGCTATGGCGAGACACCGGCACTATGCCGGTACATACAGTACAAGACATAAGCGCAACACAGGCTCCAAGACATTACATACAAATAAGCATGGAGCTGAGACGAGACCAGAGACACGACTAGGGCTAAAGGCATGGCACTTAGCTAAACATGGCACTTAGCTAAACTTACCAAAAGATATACACACAGGGATATCTCAACTGGGGAACACAATTAACAATACTTCCTTAACCATTAACACTCACACAACATTTCACGACACCGAATCAGCTCCACACACGCTGAAACACAACAAATGTAAAACATAAACCAATCTAGAGCCTTAGTGTAAACACAGAACAGAACATAAATTTAAATACCAACAAAACAAAACCCTTCTGGGAAACTGAGTGTACGAAACAAAAAATACACAAACAAAACAGTGACCTCTAGTGGTGGTCCCTTACACAGCCCTTTTCAGTGTTTGATTAAGCTTATTACAAAAATGTATAAAACCCCTAAACATTTGTGGTCTGAAATCTGTTATAGTTACATATAGTGTCTGTGATTTGTACAATGCTATGCTTATATTATTCACAGATTTCATTTTTTTAATTTTTAGATATTGTTATAATTGACACAAAGAATAAAATATGTACTTTTTGATATAGAGAACAATGTATTTTGTTGTTTTAAACAGTAGACAATTATTGAGTTTAATAATATTGAGAAACAGGTCACATATGCATGTAAGAAATGGGTTAGACTTTAAGGTACAGTATCCTGTACTAATGGAACATTTCCTCTCCTCGGAAAATTCTGGGCCTATGACAAGTGTATAAAAAATTTGCAATAATCCTTGCAGTCTTGATTATGCTATCGTTTAACACTAGAACTACCAGAGAGGGGCCATTTGGCCCGGTTGTTTTTACTTAATATTCTTAATCACGTGTGAACAGTTGCCTTTGTTCTGTAAATGTGGCAATTACTTGCAGAGCGACGTACAAGGTGCTATTGACTTTACAATCAGGGATCACAGTCATCTAGGAGCAATATGTAAGGGGCAATACCAAGGGTACAATTGGTGTAGAAAAATTGTATTTGTCACATTCACATACATACACGGTACGGCATGAGGTGAAATGTATTGCACGACTGCCCAACAAATTGACACAATAAGGCAACACAATAAAATAGAATAAAAAGAGGCATACTGAAGACAAATGGTATGTAAATTTCACTCATTTATCTCCAGTATACCAGTATTTTAGCAGTTCATTGGTATGATCTGTTGGCACATATCTGGCACTGCCACTCAGTTTCCTTTTTGCATTTTCCAAATGTGTACTTGTAGCAGGCTACACAGCGTAAGGTTGCATTATTTTTCTTGCACTGGAAGGTCACCTGACACTTGGCCTGTTTCCCTGGGTGTGGTGTGGCAGGTTGTTGCCAAAGCAGCTGCTCCTTGTCCACCATCCTTGCTTGCATAAACTGCTTAGCAAGCTTAGTTGCAAGCTGCGCCAGGAAATCCACCCTTCTCTCCTTCACTCCAGTGCATGCCTGATACAGCACATGAGCATTCATTGCTGCCATGTCAATCAAGTTGTAAAACACAGCGATTGGCCATCGCCGTGTTCCTGTCCGTACGGTGTACTGTCGAACCTTTTGGTCCATAATGTCCACGCCACACTTCATGGTGTTGTAGTCAGTGACTGTGTTTGGCTTCCTCTTTCTGTTATCCCCAATTTCAACTATGTTGTGCATGGTGCTGAAGATGCAGACGGTCTTCCTCCGCTTGGGCGCATAAACTGTAAGTGTAGTGCCAGTTGTTGAAAACACCTGATAAGTAAGATAAGAAAAAATAAAACATTATAGTCATTGCACTTTTATATATAGTATAATAGCACAATGAAATTGTTGACCACAGGTTGGTCAATAATATGTTATAAATAGCTGAAAAAAGCACAAATATCAGAACATGTCCAAACATCTCAAGGGCCCCAAAATCACCTCGGGCCCCAGAGGGTTAACCACATAAGGCATATTTTAGGTTTCAGACATTTAAACACACATATGTACTAGTAAAACAACACATGTTGAGCTTGTAAAACACACAAAGATGTCTATGGAAGCAACAATAACAACCCATTTAAATCTAATTTGCTCATGTGTTTTATTCATAACAGATACACATAGTGTAAGTAACTATAAAGTTCACTCTATTCTTCACACATATTTAAGATAAAATAGAATGAAATGATGGATGAAGTGTGTAAGCATATAGTGTTTCACCTTTCATGTTTGTTAATTCAATACTGCTGAATACACCTAATCTTCCTGAAAAATAAAAACTTTGTTTTTTATTTATATTATGTTTATTTGTAATGTGTATTTATTCGAATAACAAAGATAAATTGACACAGATTTTTATCTTTGCTCATTTTGCTCTTTGCTTTATTTTATACTTTGTTACCTAAAAGGCTTTCTTTTTCTAAAAAAAAAAATAAAATTAGTTTGTGTGTACGGCTCAGACAACTTGCAGAATGTTAAAATCAGTGAGAAAGAATCATGATGTAATCCTGATATATATATATATATATATATATATATATATATATATATATATATATATATATATAAATAAATAATATATATATATATATATATATATATATATATATATATATATATATAAATAAATAATATATATATATATATATATATATATATATAAATATATATATATATATATATTGTGGTGTTTGACCATCATTATGTACATTTAAATTATTATATATGGTATGTGGTTTATTTTGATAGGTTAACTGTTTTTGTGGCCTTTAGTGCTCCTCAGCGTGTTCAGAGAGAGAGAGATCACATCACACATAAGCTTCTTCCACTCAGCTCTTTAGGTGGATTTTTCCCTGGTTTTTGTTCTCCTCTTCGATTTAAATATGGTTTCCCAGCATCCTTCAAAGCTTTTCTTACTCTGCCCTTCCATTTGTGGGGGGAAGGGGAGTGACACATTCCAATCGGCCACCCATTTACAAATGAATAGGAGTCAATTGTCGGTGAATAAGTTGTGAGTTTAAAACCAAGGGGCCATTTGGCCTACCTAGGGCTGGAGGGGTCAGCAAAACCTGGTAGTTCTAGTGTTAATATAAGGATCTTGATATTGTCTTCTGATTTAATTTTTTTGTTTGGCCATTGCCAGTTTGACCCATCTTATCTTTTGCAGTATTGTTAATGACTTGTAATTTGAGTCACTGTTATACTGAAATCCAACTAAAACATATTGCAGTTCCGTTTAATAGTTACATGGTCAAAGCATCCATTGTTTTATAGTTTAGAGGGTTTTTTTCCCCACTGAGGTGAATCAGCTGTTCTCACATGTGAAACAAAAACAAAATGTTCAGTAAAAGATTTTTTTACAATTACACTTTCTCTTAACTATTTCTCTTTATTTGAAATTTTATTAATATCTTTAAACAGGAAAAAAAATACTTATACTGTACCCAACATTCACCATATGAGGATTGAACAAAACATTTATGTTTACTGTCTGAACATGGTACTAATATTGTAGCCATTGCACAGTAGACAGTGGAGTTAGGAGAAACTTTCACATAATAATTTATACAGTATAAATATATTCAGGTTCTGAGAGGTTAATTAAAAGAGACGTAATGTAAATTATCTTATGACATAATCTGTAAGAAAAATGGATGGAAACCCTCTACTTTACATTGACGGAGTAAGATTTCATAATGTTTTGAAGTCAGATAAAACCTTTGGTTAAGCACTTTGTTGTTTTTGTTTTTATTGTTACAAATTTTCATAAATTTAAAATGCAAATAGTTATAAGAACAAATAATTATTGCAAAAATTGGTATTAAAATTAAAAATAAAAAAGTCAAGTAATAAATAAGAATTAGAACATAATGTGCTGCTGTAATATTTAGCGCATGCTGCTACAATAAAGAACATCTTGTTGATGATGAAACATGCAGAACAATGCAGCCCAACACAACACACAAATTCATGCAATACTGGGATTAGAATTGCTCTGCTGTTTTTAAAATGACCTCCTGAGATATAAATGAAATAAGTCACAACACAGACATCATCAGAGTATAATGTATTAATGTCAAATTAATCTGCCAGTAAATTTAAGGTAAATCATTTAAATTTGTAAGGTACATAGTTTAAAATAGTAAAAAGATAATTTAATGCCACTGATTTCTTTTTAATTAGTGATAGATCGAGTTTAATAAATGTTTCTTTTGGGCAGATGAACATTAGGCAAATGTTATTAAAAAAAAGGTATCCAATACATCCTATACATATTCTATGACCTTCCAGTACCAGTGTGATAATGACTACAGCATGGAAGGGTCTGACCTGTAAGTGACCTGTAAAGTTCATATTATAACATTAGAATAATGGGTAATTATTATTATGAAGTAGTAATAAAGGTTTGGATGAAAGTACTCCTCTGGCACATTGCACGGGTAACATATTGTAATATATTGTTGTCCATATATAAAACAGTACTTTTTAAAAGATAATATGTACCTTGGCACAGCGGGTTAGCTGTTAGCACTGCTGACTCAGGATAGAATCTCTACTCCAGTGCATGTTCTTCTGTGTGCACTGGAATCCTCCCACACACAACATACTGTATGCTGATTGGCATTTCCAGATTGTGTGTTTCTGTGTGTTTGTCCGTCCATCTAGATACCTCTGTAGTCCAACTAGGAACCGTCTAGGCCATTGTATTTATTCCTATTTTTACGACAGTGGTAGAACTTCCGGTCAACATTCACACGCTTATTCACACACTACAGGCAATCTGAGAAGGCCAGTATGCTTAATCTCTATGTTTGTTGACTGTGGGAGGAAATTGGAGTACCCGGAGGAAACTCAAAAAGATAGGGGCGAACAAGCAAACACCAAGTACACAGACCCCAAAGCAGGGATCAAACCCGGACCCTGAAGATGCAAGATGACAGTGCTAAACTCTAAGACTATAGGCTTATTTCAGATAAGTGTGTTTGTATCAGGTGTTTATGCACATACAGTAGGTTTATCCCCCACAAGAGATACCAGACATGTATAGATAGAGTGTACCCTTTAACAAGACAGGCTTTTACAAAGATTTTTTAAACATTTTTATTATAAGTGAGATGGACCTGCTGGGAATGGAAATCATCATTAATTTCAAACTTCAGAATTGTAGTGTTTTATACATGACTACATGATTGAAGATAAATAAGTAGTTTCACAAAAAAACATTTTATGTTATTTCAGAGCAAATACATTGATGATATTGTGGTGTAGTAGACACTAAATAGATAAATAATAGTGATACTGCTTTAATCTCCACCTGAAGCTACTCTGAATTCTTATAATGTTACAAACATGACATAAAATTAGTGAAGAAAGTTGTTTCCTAAGAACTAAAATAATATTGCATTTAAGGTGGTTAATGGGAAACTACAATAAAAACCAAGCCTTTTTCTTGTGAACTTCATCTGAGCACACTTAGACAACCACAGCCTTAAAGGACCAATTTCACACTTTGGTTTTGAAACTTGTTGCAATAAATTGCCTAATTTGGACTGAAGCTCTGAAACACTGGAACACTCTATATACGGAAAAGGCTGGAGTGCCAAGAAAGACGTCTGTTGTTTCGCAATGAACACAATGGCCTTTATCCACTTGTTTATTTTTGCAGCCTGTTTCCTGTTACACCTTTTATACTGTGGTGCAATAAGAATGATTCACTGACCATTGACTAAGTAAATAATAAAACTGGTTATTTTCTGTTCTAATGCTTACTACCTAGAAACCCTGTGTTAATAATGTGAGCTTTAAAAATTAATGTTTAACACTTTAGACATTCTGTAAAAGTGTTTTTCTTTTCTTTCTTTTCAGAAATACAGCCTAGCCCTTTTTTAATGTTTTAATAATATTATTATTATATTATTTAACAGATTTTATTAGACTATGAGAAGGATTTGGATTCTGTGCTGCAAATTCTGCACTTAATGTATAAATTGTACGTTCTGTATTCAGTATAATCTTTAATAAAGATATGATAATGCTAGCTAATATAATTAATATACTGTTAATATATTTTGCTGTTATTTTTATATATATTATGTATTATTATGATCGTATCTCTTTTCCAATATGATGCATCAATTTATGGGGAAGAAAATCTTAAAACTAAAAACATATTCTGATAATGTTGTTGTATTGTTTTGGGGCAAACTTCTTGTTCTGACACTGTCTGAGTTTTTTTTTATTATCCATAAATGCTAGCTACTTCCTGCTGATTAGTCATGTGTGGTGTAAATATCGTTCCAAAGAATTTGGCTGCAGTTTGACACATGATGTGTATGACGTGCAAGGGTAAGGCACCTGTACACCATGTTAATATTAGTACAGTATTAAGTCATTGCACGGTAAAAGGTTTGCTTTGGGGGAAAATGCTCTTAATATCAAGATAGAAATATTAGTTGCCATAAGGATTTTTATACCTTTAAGAGGTATTACAGACCTAATGTTGTTTTTTTACCTAGAATCTCCTGTAATACAATGTTTATGACTCCTATCATAGCTCATATAATAATATAATGTCAAAACACTAAGAGGTCAAATTTCACTATGGCAGTGAGGGAAAATTATGAACAAATATGCTCGCTTTTAACAAACCAGAAAGAAGAAAACTTTGTTACAGAAAACTTACTGACTTACAAAAAGCTGACAAACAAGACTCTTTCCATAAAGAGTATATGTCTCCTTACAGAAACCTTAATCGCATTAACTACTGTGTGTTTTATTATTAAACTTATCAGCAGAAAAATAAAATGATCATGTCCTTGTTTTGTTATTATTATCATTAGATTATGGGGAATGGCTGGCATGTAACTGTCTGTAAATCAGCTATTTGAAAAGTTGGTGAGTATGCCACACAACACACAATGCAGACCTATGGTGAGTGTTTACACAATCAAGCTTAGTGGCATCAAGTTTAGTGGCATTCCTGGGATTTTTAAACATTATGTAAACTTTCCGTTCATTTTGTTAGACACACCTTAACCTTAAGTACACTATGTGAACAGTCACAGCATGTAAATTACAGTATCTTATCATTTATCGATTTGTATTGAAAGAAAAACTACCACAAAGGGCTTGCATAATAATGATACGCATATTCATAATCATTATGTGATCTTCAGTGGCATGATTTTTTAATGATAAAAGTTTTTATTAACTATTTTAAATATATTTTCATTAACGTTTTTCAACATCGCCCACATGGAAGTGGAGGCAGTGGGAACTCCTCACTACAAAAAAGGATTGATGCAGCAGACTTTACTACAGATCCCTGGAGTTGTCTCAGAGTAAAAAGGGTTTTTTTTGTATTTGTACCACGAGAGTGTGTAAAAGCCTGTTTCTGGAACAGGCTGTCCCTATTAACGCCTGCAATAAATTAACAATATAGAAAACTATCCAATAGTGGTATCCGATATAACATTCATAGATGTGTACAGTACAGACTCTGAGGCAATTTTTATATCCCTTATATAGGCTATTCTTAACTGTTAAACACTGTGTTTTTACTTCTCGAACTTTCATTAGCTGAGACTCGCGTGGCCGTGTGTGCTGGGGTGGACCAGGATGCTGTTATAAAAGTTTAACTCGCTAGCTTTTATAGTTCTAGCTCCAGCTTGTGCCATTTGTGTATGGCCTTACGTTATATTCTACTCACAGAAATAACCTGGAATAATTTTTTAGCCATTTTCAGAGGGCACGAACACTGGTCAAGGAAATACCCCTGTCCAGAGCACAAAAGCTGTATTTTGTTTCTCGAGTAGTGCAGCTTTTTTAAAAGCAATGTTAGTAGTATTTGTAAAGCTTTAGCATTTTTTTAAAAGAAGTGTACTTTTGTGACACTGACTGTAAGATGTAATGTTAACTCAAGACAACTGTTTATTAAGTGACTTATTAAGTCATAGCTTACCCCTGGAGCTGCTACTGATTTTTAAAAGCAGCTGATTAAAAAAAAAGGGAAACTCTGCTGACATAGAGGTATTGTACCTGTTGACTTGTTCAAAAATGATTAATTTTAAATTATTAATTTTGTAAATCAAAAAATAAAGTAAGAAAAATGCATGAAACGTTGATGTTTTCCTATACTGCCATCATCACAGGTGTGCTCAACATTTCATAGAACGGGTTGTCTTGGATTGAAAAACAGAAAATCCGGTCCACTACTTTTTTTTACACTGGCTTTCTCCTTAGTAAAGAAGTTTGCAAAAGGATTTTTTTTTCTTTTTTGGATAACAATAAAAACGTTGCTTTATCAATATTGTTTAAAATCTGCAATTTACCTCCATTTCTGTAAGACTGGCAATCAGCCAAACCACAGTATTTTCCTTTTTTTTTTTTTATAATGCATATAATACAGAAAATGTATATGCCAAATGAGCTATTTCTGAAATCTGTGCAACACAGAAGTGACCAATCTTGCTTCCTTAAAAATTTCAAGCTGCTAACGTTTCGAGAGATGATTTTATATGTACCACCAAAATGGCATTTTTTTTTTTTTGCGTTATATTGTCTCTGTTTACAGTTTACAGTTAGACCCTCTTTTTGCATTCCAGGTGGAGGAGTCGGATGAGCCAGAAATCCTTGGATTACTTTAATATTGGCACTTCCTGTTTGTTTATCTCAATATGTTTTATAAGCTAAACATATTTTACAGCATTTTTACATTTGGTAGGTTGTCTTTTGCACCAGATCTACCCTAGTTACACTCTTACAACAGAAACTTGATTTTTGTAATCAGATTTAGTTTATTTAAAGGTTGTTTATAAGTGTATATTGTTTAACATGTAATTTAAACATTTGGTAAGTTGTTAGATCATAAATCAAAGATTGTTAGATCAGAATATTTAATGCAACAAATACTTTGTTTAGAAATCAGGTATGTATTATTTTCTGTCTGTTTTGACTTATTCGTTTATCGTTTTTATTTGCTATAATTATTATATAATATAATATTTGGAGAAGCTTTATTTATTTTATTTCTTTTGATTTGCCTTGTTGCTAAATAATGACAATGTAATTGTAATCAATGTTTTAACAGTTTCTAATTTCATTTGTTGCATGTTTACATTGTTTATATAAACAGTCATACAAAATAGACAAAGAATTTAATAGTAAATAAAAACCCCTTAATTATATCTATAGAATATAACAGTTCTGTTTGTGCTTCTTTTTAGTATTTTGAACTCAAATATGTATCAGGCTATGAGTTATTCAAAAGCAGTTTATTTCTTGAATAAAATATTTTAGATATTAATGGTATTTAATTAAAAACAATAAGTATTGAAAACATAAAAAATTTACATATGCTACACTAAAAGTGTAATAAAAATATTTAAGTTGGATAATAAAATAAATAAAATTGGAGTACTCTGATCTTATCGGGTTTTACAGTAGATGTCAAATTCATGTTGCGTTATCTTAACAATTTTGCATTTTAGAATAATAATCTTTTTTCATGTTTATGTCTTGTCATATGAAATCTAAATTGGCCAAGTTTCATCTGAATGACAATTAGGATCATTGAAAGATTTGAATTTAAAAAAAAGTTAGGGACACTACATAAAAGGGCATGAAACTGGCAAATGTGTTTCTTTTTGTCTGGTATAAATATACATGTGTATGCATATTTACAAAAAGCATGGATCAAGAGATAAGGAGCATTAAGTATTATGAAAGACACTGTTATTTGAAAATATTTTTTTTTGACTTTGGTGAGACACTTTTTAGCACCAATACCATGTTTTAGCCGATTAACAATGTGCTTAACAAACTCTAGCTTTTCACACAAAAAAAGGAAACACGACACCAACTAACACAATTACCAACAGAACCATGGCACACTTTAGAAATATTTCAACATGGCCAGATTTAATTTGTTTCTGAGGTGACTTTTACTTTACATATGTCGATATTGCCTCATGATGGTGACTCAGCGTCTCCCCACAAAAAGTATCAGGTGTTTGGGCTTTCGTTTGGTGACAGAGGGTGCGCAAAAGGTGTTAAGATTTTTTTTCACAAAATATTTAATGAAAACATGACGAGGTGGAATGTAGCTATAGCGACAGGGTTAATCAGAATACACCATAAAAAATGCATGATCTAGACTCTTATCTGAACACACAGCGTCATTGTTGAGGAAGCAGTGAAACCTTTGATGATTACGGTCACGACAATACAGCACTGCCCACCTGCTGACTCAGGTAACGTTACCGCTCGTTCCGTAAAGTCTTACTACATCTGGGGAGGGTTCAGACGAGCTGTTCGGAATAAGCGGTAAAGGTAAGCCCTTCGATAGGTGATTATTAGTTATATTTCATTTATTTGTTTATCTATTTATTTATGGTTGCTGAATGAACTAATGTTGCCGAAATAAGGATGTACTGTATGCGTATCGGTGTTAACCGTCACTAATGTAAGACTTCCCGAACACAGCAAATCTCTGCTTTAGATAACTCGACTTATCGACTTATTATTATTGTTGTTGTTATTTTCTTTGCCACCTTTCTCTACAAAATGCGTTCTAAATGTAGTTGACGTTAGAAACTAAAGAATACAGCCTTACATTATAACTTTTCCTTTTACACCTGGTTAACTTAGTTTTGGAATAATAATAATGAAAGTCATGTTTTAAATCAGTTCGTGCCAGTTATGTATCTAAACGCTTAGGTGATTACTGTTTAGCCGCATAAGCGTAGATAGTTTAATAATAAACTGGTCCATCGGTTAATAATAAACCTGTAGTATAACAGGCGGGTGATATCCATTGTTCGTGCGTGCGTGCATGTGTGTGCGTATCTGTCTGTCAACACCTGTTTTTCCGTTTGTTAAAAAAAAAAAAAAAAAAAAACGGAACCGGAACCTTAGGTAACAGGTAGTGTTGTTTTATCCACTCTGGCAGCAGAATTCCCTTATTTATCTCTCTCCTGGGCTAAAGAAGAAAAGATGCGCGACACGCCGTGGTACGCGCTGCTCATCCTCCTAACATTTCTCATGAAGGTTGCAGAAGTCCAAGGTGAGATCTTGAGTATTACTGTACACCATAAATATCTAGATCTATCTATCTATCTATCTATCTATCTCTAGAGAGAGAGAGTGAGAGAGAGATGTTTAACAGTTTTCAACTTTATTCAGTTTGCTATTACTTCATTTATTCATGTTTTTAAATAAAAGTACATATTTACTACAAAGACAAAAGTATTTGGAGTCAGGATTGTGCAGTACAGAGTGACATAATTCTGTATTCAACCAGCTATATACACATTACTTAATTTCTTTTTTTAATAGATCACATAAGCATGGAAATAACACAAATTTATAGGATCTCATGTTGTTTATGGTTATTGTTTCTGTGACCAGTAATAATAATTATAATAATAATAATTTTAACATTTTTGTGACGTTAATCCAATATTCTAAAACACTACAATTTATATATTTTAAAAGTAATGATAAGTTTAGTTGTTTATAATATTTTAGAAAACCCAAATGTACACAATGTAATGTCTGACGCCACCCACACTAACACACACTGGCAGGACTTCCATATAAGCATATGTTATTGACCAAGGCTGTGTTGCCACACAGATGTTGATTTTCTTTACAGATCATGTGCGAAAGTTAGTACTCCCCTATTTATTCATTTTATGGCAGCTGGAATCCACTGCATTTACTGCCTCTCAGTACAGATTTTTAAAAAGCCTGAGCAAATATACCTGGGGGGTTCGTCAATATACTTGGGCGGCCCGGGCTCTGAGCTTTAATCCATGTCTTAAAAGTACTTGCTTTGTACAATGGGGCACAATCATGTTGGAATAGAAAAGGGTCTGTTTCTAGGAAAGCAACCGATTCACACATTAACATCTGGTTAATATTAGGGCATTGTTTTATTATTTAGTATTAATCTAAACTAATGATTAAGTACAAGTACAATACAGTAATCCAATATATTTTGATTATAAAGAAAAGAAGAAGGAAAAAAAGGAATTAAAGTAAGAAAGAAGAAAGAAGGAACAAGAAAGAAAAGGAAAGAAAGAAGGATGGAAGAAGTTGAAAGACCTTTTCGTAAAGCACATTTCAAAGCTTTAATCGATTAGTGTTGTGACTGTCAATTCATAAAAAACAGTAAAATATTCTGTCAATTAGTTGCTTAACAGTAACCTTTTACTGTGCTCATTTATAGGTTTGTTATGCTATGTACAAGTTCTTATATATCTACTAATTATATTATAATAGAGATTATAATAGATTATAATAGAATTTTATAATAGAATTAGATTATAATAGATTTTTTAATTATAAAATCTTGAAAATATGAAAGAAGATGATGTCAATTATAATTTAAGTATGACTTAATTCTCCGGACATTACATTGACATGCTAATATTGACATGAAATAAATGTGATGAACACCAGAAGAATTTAATTTGAACTAATGTGGTCTTCTACACCGTGATTTGGACCTACCATGGTCATAGCCTGGAAAGGACGGTGTGAGAACTCCATTAATGTTGCAGCAAGGCAGTAAATGTGTGGCAGCTCGACATTAAGGGACAGAACTATGTCCTTGCCGGTTTCTACTGTTTATCTGCCAAGTTATACAAGCTCATACTGCATTCACCTGATTTTTTTGAAGACCTTGAGACCCACATGAGTCAGTGTAATGGAGGTTTAGTCAGACATGTTTGTTTCCTACAACCTTTTGACTGCTCACACTTATTGCTATGTAACTTTAATGAATACAGTAAGTGCCAATGTGATTAATGTCACATAACTATGCTTGGTATCGAATAAATTCTATTTTATGAGCTCAACAAGGAGTTGCTCCTATTTGTGTTGCAATATTGGAACTTTATAAGAACACTGTACTGGAATTTGAATTCATTCCGTCACAATAATACAGGTAGGGTTTGACGTCAACTGAATTTGTATGACTCAATCAATGCTTAACCTTGCCAATAAGGATGCACCAACTTTTTCATTTTTCTTTTGCTCGATTTAAAATAACTAAAGAATACATTTACAGTATATATGCAAGTTACAGTGCCTGAATACTCTTTTTTGCTACTCTGAATAACACTCACGTTTGGATGTTTATGTGTGTAGCGTATTAATGACCATGTTGTAAGGTAGTTACAGTGTCACTTCCACAATGTCCAGTTGATCTCCATTTGGGTCGACACGTTTTCAGACATATTCTAAACACCTCATCAGCACATGTGAAATACTGTTGCAGGAAAAATAAAAAAGAAAGCGGTGGATTATTTACCCTAAAAATCTTTCTACCACAAAATGTATTTTAATTTGAATTTATATATGTATATAAAATAAAAATCCAGTGAAGTGAAGGCTTTTAAGCAAGGCTCTTAACCTTAATCTGCTTATAAGTACTTTACCTTGGATAAAAGTGTCTGGCAAATGAGTTAAACCTGGTATAATCCAGACAGTGTGCTCCAACTGATTCAAGAATCTAATGACTTTATACTAATTTCACCAGTTTGGTTTGCACAAATGACTTTTACAATAGCTTTTACATCCATTAAAAAAAATAACCCTCCCTTACTTTGTCTCCTTTAGGTTTTGGAATGGCCAATTGGAGATTTTTCTTTAGCTGTTTTATCTGTATTGGTCCTATATTACTTTTTACTATATATACTATATATATTTTTTTATCTTTTTAGGACAATGTGGGAGACCCAGTGTCGGGGAGAACATGGTTATAATCAATGACGTCAGCAACCAGACATTCACAAATGGTTCCACTATTACATTCAAGTGTTCTACTGGCTATGTTCCTGTGATTTCATCAGCTTCCAAGACAATCACCTGTGTTGGAACCGAATGGACCAAACTGGATCTAAATTGCACAAGTAATTCTTCTTATATAATATTTTTTTACATTCATCAGATTATATTATAGGATGTCTGTGTACCAAATTTTTTTGTGCCATTTCTTTTGTGTTTTGATGCTAATTAAACAATGTTTTTTATTTTTGTTTTCTGTTTTCTTTTGGAAACAGAAAACAATTTAAACAATTAAAATTTCTTTTTAATTTAAATACAAATGCATAGACAATGAGTAAAATAAAAGTTATTTATACCATAACTTGCACATGTCTTTATATGAGTAATAATAAATAGCCAATTTAACAGATGTCATGTAATTATTACAAAACACATATAAGAAAGATATTAATCTATTTTTTGTAGCATGGCCATTTAAGACCTTTTGCATTCAATTTTGTACTATTTGTTCACTTTTAGAAAAGTCTTGTGGCTCTCTTTCTGAAATTCCCAATGGGAAGTATACTTATCCAGATGGAAATCTGTTTGGTGCAACCGCTGTCGCAGAATGTAATGAAGGGTAAAGTTATTCTGATCTTTTGTTTTTAAAGTCTTTAAGTTTATCTGCATTGCATTGTGTTTTTCTGCACCTGTATTCACATGTAAAATCATGAAAGGCTACAGATTGTAAAGGTGTATTTAGAGCATGTTAATTATGTATTTGTAGATATTTACTTGTTGGACAAAAAACTAGAAATTGCCGTGAAAATGGATGGGATGGAAGAGACCCTGTGTGTGAAGGTAATGGACGTTAAAGAAAAAGAAATCTTACAAACTATTGGAAACAGCATGTTTAAACCAATTGCTTTCTTTTTAGCTGTGAAATGTGAACCACCTCCCACTATACAGAACGGCACATATGACCCCATCGAGGAATTCTATAATTATAATCAGGCAGTCACATACTCTTGTAGTAAAGGTTACACTCTGGTTGGAGAATCAACAATAACTTGTTTGGCAAATGGAAGCTTCCCTTCTCCTCCTCAGTGTTTATGTGAGTTATGTTGAAGGTTGTTGATCTCAGTTAAGAGTCAAGATTTGCCATAAAACATACTGTTTCATTTTTTAAAGTCATGTTGCTGTTTCTTTTGCAGTTGTAAAGTGTGAGACACCTAACATTACAAACGCAATTAGAGTTGAAGGAAAATCACCACCCTATGGCTATAAGGATTTTGTCCGATATGAGTGTAATACAGGATACACCATGGAAGGAACAGGTTACCTGGTCTGTGATTTAAACGGATGGAATCCACCTCCTCCTAAATGCATCAGTAAGATTAATCAGTTTTTTTGTAATCTTGAGATTCTGACATAATAATAGAATAGTTACTTTGGGTTAAAAATATATTATGTAATTATAAGCTTTTCCTAAGTAGGATCTAAGCGTTGATAAAGCTCGTCTCTAATATTACAATCTCCCTTCAGTGTGAGCATACAACATATTGACTTGTAACACTGTTAAACTGGAAAATAAAGATTATTTATAAGTGACATAACATAAAATCCACGAACATAGCTGAACTGAAGTTTCTTGAGCAAAATCTCTATCCTACTGTATATCTGCTCAACAGTACTTCACGTTAATGTATTGCAAAGAATATGCTCCCACTTTTCCAAATGGTCAATGACTTTACACAAGTCTCACCAAAGTCAGGTTTTCCCAAGTGAGTTCCACAATAGCTTTTAAATCACATAAGTAGTACCACTTAACACACTCTGCATGAGCCTTTGTGGTATGGTGTAAGTCCCATTGGTATATTGTGAAATGGCCAATTAGAGATTTTTTGCAAGCTTTTCTATCAGTATTTGTGTTATATTTCTTTTTACTATATGTTCAAATTTTAATTTGATCTTTTCACAATGATTTGGGAAATCAGACATTCTTTAAATGGTATCCCTGTAACATTCAAGTGTTATACTGAGCCTGTAGATTTATCAGCTTCCAAGACAATCACCTGTGTTGGAAACAACGGGACCAAACTGTAGCTTAATGGCACAAGTAATTTACTTTATAGACATTTTCCTATTCCTAAAATGTTCCCAAAAGTTTTCTTTAAAAATGTCTGTGTATCTAACCTTTCCTTTTTGGAGCTAAATTAAATAATTCATTCATTTTTTAGTTGCTTATTTGTTGCAAATTGATTTCTTGGTTAATTAAATCGCACATGCATTGCTTAGGAGTACCATGAAAGCCACAAAAATAAACAAAACTTGCACATAAGTTTTAAAGGCTTAAATCTGATCAAAATGTGCTAAACAAATAAATATACATGTAAATTATACATACTGTACTTGTAACTGGTGTCAGATATCGATCGTGGAATCCACAAATACATATAAGACAGTAAAGATCTAATTTAACAAATGTAGTCATGTAATTATCCCAAAACATGTATAAAGAAGATATTAATGTATTTTTTGTAGCATGGTAATGTAAGAACTGTTGCACTCAATTTTATACTATTTGTTCACTTTTAGAAAATTGTGGACCTCTTCCTGACATTCCCAATGGGAAGTATACTTATCCAGATGGAAATATTTTTGGTGCGACTGCTGTCGCAGAATGTAATGAAGGGTAAAGTTATTCTGATCTTTTGTTTTTAAAGTCTTTATCTGCATTGCATTGTGTTTATCTGCACCTGTATTCACATGTGAAATCATGAAAGGCTACAGATTGTAAAGGTGTATTTAGAGCATGTTAATTATGTATTTGTAGATATTCACTTGTTGGACAAAAAACTAGAAATTGTCGTGAAAATGGATGGGATGGAAGAGACCCTGTGTGTGAAGGTAATGGAGGTGAAAGAAAAAGAAATCTTACAAACTATTGGAAACAGCATGTTTAAATCAATTGCTTTTTTTTTTTAGCTGTGAAATGTGAACCACCTCCCACTATACAGAACGGCACATATGACCCCATCGCGGAATTCTATAATTATAATCAGGCAGTCACATACTCTTGTAGTAAAGGTTACACTCTGGTTGGAGAATCAACAATAACTTGTTTGGCAAATGGAAGCTTCCCTTCTCCTCCTCAGTGTTTAAGTGAGTTATGTTGAAGGTTGTTGATCTCAGTTAAGAGTCAAGATTTGCCATAAAACATACTGTTTCATTTTTTAAAGTCATGTTGCTGTTTCTTTTGCAGTTGTAAAGTGTGAGACACCTAACATTGCAAACGCAATTAGAGTTGAAGGAAAATCACCACCCTATGGCTATAAGGATTTTGTCCGATATGAGTGTAATAAAGGATACACCATGGAAGGAGATGGTTACCTGGTCTGTGAAGTAAATGGATGGAATCCACGTCCTCCTAAGTGCATCAGTAAGATTAATCAGAGTTTTGTAATCTTGAGATTCTGACATGGCAATAGAATAGTTACTCAGTCACTCATTTATACCGCTTAATCCTGTATACAGGGTTGCGGGGGGCCTGGAGCCTATCCCAGGAAATGGGGCAGGGTACACCCTGGACAGATATCAATCGTGGAATCCACAAATATATGACTGAGAATAAAGACTCCATTTACCTTATGTAGTCACATAATTATTCCACAATGTAAAAAAATATTAATTTATTTTATGTAGCATGGTAATGTATTGCATTCAATCTTGTAATATCTGTTCACCTTTAGAAAACTCTTGTGAATCTCTTTACATCCACTATATCCACATACAATTACATAGGCTTGTTAAGCAGTGCCATATTGCATGTTGTTTCCTCCCTTCATTTTCCTTAGTTCAGTATACCCCAATGTTGTGTTCATTCACGTACTGATTCAGAATATAGCTGGATTGAAGGTACATTATATGTGGACCAATTTTTTAAATGATAAAAGTAACAGTAAAAGTTAAAGGCTATTAAAAACAGTTGGACGCAGAAGTGGAAAGTTATAAGCCCAAAGGCTGATGTATTCTGTATGTAGGTAAAATTTAACTTGTTTCATTTACTCGAGCAAGCTAGATTTAAAAAAAATTAAAAATTTGCACGCACATGTATTATATGCTATAGTCTTTATTTTGTTTTGTTTTTTTTCTAGTTACAAATTTATCCACCACATCTCACCCATCATATGGTAAGAGATACACTGTCCTTTCATGTAATTAGTATTTTTAAAGCTGATAGTTTTTTAACCATTCCATATTTATTTAAATCCACCATGAAAAAAAAAATACTTTTAAACTACTTAAAATATATATAATTTAACCATGTACTTTAAAATCAATCATATTTCATGTTAATAACATAAAACCTGTACATATTTTGATAAGTAACTGTCTTTTTTACAGGCATCACTATAATAACTTTCCTTGCATCCATTGTTGTTTAATATATTTTAATAGTTCACATTGCTGTTCCTTTTGCAGTTGTAAAGTGTGAGACACCTAAAAAAAAATAAAAAATTTGCACGCACATGTATTATATGCTATAGTCTTTATTTTGTTTTGTTGTTTTTTTTCTAGTTACAAATTTATCCACCACATCTCACCCATCATATGGTAAGAGATACACTGTCCTTTCATGTAATTAGTATTTTTAAAGCTGATAGTTTTTTAACCATTCCATATTTATTTAAATCCACCATGAAAAAAAAATACTTTTAAACTACTTAAAATATATATAATTTAACCATGTACTTTAAAATCAATCATATTTCATGTTAATAACATAAAACCTGTACATATTTTGATAAGTCTTTTTTACAGGCATCACTATAATAGCTTTCCTTGCATCCATTGTTGTTTAATATATTTTAATAGTTCACATTGCTGTTCCTTTTGCAGTTGTAAAGTGTGAGACACCTAAAAAAAAATAGAAAAAATTTGCACGCACATGTATTATATGCTATAGTCTTTATTTTGTTTTGTTGGTTTTTTTCTAGTTACAAATTCATCCACCACATCTCACCCATCATATGGTAAGAGATACAATTTCCTTTCATGTAATTAGTATTTTTAAAGCTGATAGTTTTTTAACCATTCCATATTTATTTAAATCCACCATGAAAAGAAATACTTTTGAAATCAATCATATTTCATGTTAATAACATAAAACCTGTACATATTTTGATAAGTAACTGTCTTTTTTACAGGCATCACTATAATAGCTTTCCTTGCATCCATTGTTGTCCTTCTAGGTAAGTGTAACATTTGTATGAGTTCATATGAAAAATTAAGGCTGTTCTCTTCATTCATCTAAACAGTCACTACAGATGATTTTACCATTAGCAAACTGTTAAGGAAAATATATTTATCAAGTACATGACAGGATCAGGAAGATTAATTCTTAGGTTGCATTTTTAGTTGAAATGAAAAAGCATTTATTTACCTTGTTAGCTGTTCTTGAATTGTTGATGTGAAATAAGGATTTGTTGTAGATTTAAAAGCGAGAGAGTTGTCAGATAATTTATTAACAGTAAATTGATTGGGAAAACTGGGTAAACAGATGAAAAGATAAAAAGGACAAAAGTACTGACAAATGAGATAAGAATTTTAGAATACGAAGATGAGAGCAATAAAACATGCATATATTCCACACTGAAGACTATGGATATTGAACAGATAAGGAACGAATAGGAACTATTCTTCTAAAGTGTCCTATGTTTTTGGGCTCATGGCTGTCATCTATGCAATCTTAAAATATTTAAAAAGAAATTTAACAAAAACATGTGTCTACCCATATGCTTTTAAGTGGACTGAATGATTGTTCGCCTCTTTAAGTATATTTTGGGTGTCTTGAGAAACTCCCAAGCACACGATTATGAAGTTGGAGAAAAAGACAAAACAAGTAGAGCTATTATACATAGATCATCCATATACATAAATCATGCATTATTAAAATTAAATCAAAATTATTGAACAGTCACATTTTCTGTTCATAATGTAAAAACAAATAATTATATTGTTTTCTTGACACTCTGATTTAACTTCAGTCCTACCTTATAAAGGAAAAGGACATTTAAAACCCATTTTTTCAACGGTCAATTGTGAATTAAATTGAACCCTATATTGTTTCCTGGGAAAGGGTAACTGAAATACACACTGAATTGTGCATCCGGCTTTGGGTTGGTAGAAAGTAGAGGCTTCGAATAGCTGAATAGAAACATAGCTGAATATTCAGCCAGTGATCAGTGCTGGACTTTTGCAGCATAACACATGGCTACACAGATATATATGAAAATATAAGAGCATCTTGAAATATTAGTGTGGTTGCAAGGTAAATAATTATCAGAATATCTCTATAAAGGTTAGAGTGCAATCTTTACAGTATAGCACTGCCTAGAAGCATGCATGTCACAATATTAACACTTGTGCTTTAGATCACCTATTGTACTTTCTCCCCCCCAGGACCAGAGCACTAATTCTGACTAATGGCAAATTGAGGAGCAGATCTATTCATCTGTGCTTTTCTCGTATTTTTCATAAATTGTATAGATTAATATTATCATTAATCAATTCGCACTTAGATCTAGATTTTCTTAAGCTGTCATAACTTTAGCTTTAACGATGCTGAGCATCTGCACCAATTTGCACTTCAATTACTCATTTACAGTATATAGATGGTTTGTGTGTTTTAAGTTATTTAATATTAGTGATCATCAGATTTTGTCAAAATAAAGTGTTAAGTTGTTTTCACAGTTTTGACTGCACATGTAAAAAAAAATGTAGTGTTGTAGTCTTAGCAAAACACTGCCGTTGTAAAATATTTGATACCGAACTCAACAAGCAATGCAGAGGAAAAAGGGTTTTAAAAATTCTAATTAAAAGTAATAATTTAGTGGAGAACCATGTGTTTGTTTTTTTTTTTGTTTGTTTTTTTTTTACTTTGGATTAGTATATATTTCTTTTAAATAGGCTAAATTAAATAAGTGCACAAATAAAGAGAAACCCACATAAAGTTTTGCTTAAATGCTTCTCAATGACATTCTTTTCTTGCCATAAAGTATAAAAGAATATAAATGTGTTGCATATTAAAGTTTAAAAATATGAATAATGGAAATTAATGAAAAGTCTTTAACCACCATAATCTTTTTCTGGTCCTTGTAGAATAACAGTAGTTTGGACCAGCTATGGTATCCAAATTCAGTAGTGCAAAGTTTGTTTCAAATTACTTACTATTATAATTAACTTTTACAGACTTGTGCACTATGTGGCCACGTGCTTTTGGTCACATCTATTCTAAAACAATAGTAATATGGAGTTACCAACTCAATTAGGAGGGGTGTCCACATACTTATGTCCACATATAGACATTTGTCACTGGAAAGTCCACTCCTTAATAATTGTTCGTTCCACAATGCACCTGACAACTTGTAAAAGTAAATTGCAAATCAGACCCCAAAAGAGGGAGTTGGGAATTTTGTCTTATTTGCCTTATAGCTGCTATAGTATTAACGAAATCTTATTTGAATGTAAAAAAGCATAATATATTTGTATGTTGTGGAAGTGCCTTAATCTAAATAAAAAAGATAAACCCTTTCTGACACAGCTCTCTGGCATGTATTAGGCAGAGTTTTCTATCCTGCATAAGACTACTGAGACATTTGTTTCTTAGTGTAATCTAAACAAAATTTTAAGTAAAAATACTGAAGGTTTAAATTCCTGTTTATATACAATCTGGTGTATAAATTCTGTATGTATTATGTAAGGTTTTTTGTGTACTATGAGTCAACAGTTTGGACACACCTTCTAATTCCATGGTCTTTTTCAATTTTCATTTCTTTATGCAATCCAAATTATGCAATTCTGAGAATATGAAAAATATGAAAGAAATGCAAACTTGTGTCCAAACATTTGACTGGTTATTTATGTATTGTATGTATGTATGTATGTATGTATGTATGTATGTATAATAAAATGTTTATTTGCATAATGCTTTTTTATTATTATTTTACAGTTATTATTGTGAGACTTGGTTATTCCAAACCCTTTCAGTTGTGTTTTTATTTCAAAAAGATTTATATTTTAAAATATTATGTAACTTTTAACATTTTAGTTAAAGATTACTGAGATTACTGTGTTTTAAATACATTGTCTTAATTGCTAACACAGCTATATGAGAGACATACAGAGACTCTTTACTTATATTTACAAAATGCAATATGTGGTAATATTGCATAGGTGTACAAGTTGTGTAGATCATGCAGAAATAATAATGTAACATAACTAATCATGCGTTTGGTCTGTGACAGTATGTCACACTGTTGTCCATGTCGATCGTGACTTGATTTGCTTGACTGTGGTGATTTAAACAATCATACAGTACATTCATGAGACAAAATTTTTTTAACCAAATGTTTTTTTATGTATCCCCTACCTTTTATATTAATGCTAAAAAGATCCCAGTACTGTCAGCTCCATTTAATGTGATTCCATTAAAACTACTTAGTCTTAATCTCAGGTGATTCTTTAGTTTATTTTTATATAGCACTATTCAATATGGCCATCTTATCAGAGGTCAGCAGGTATGGCCAAAGTATTCTATTGATCGGAAATTGGGATACAGTGCAGCCAACTTAGCAAATTTATCACTAGATTTAGCAACAAAATGTTCAAAAGATATAATTTAGTGCAAAATACTAAAATATAATTTTACAATAATGAAAAATAATAGCAAATAATAATTTGTAAATATTATAGAATTATTTTATCCAATTAAAAAAACTAATAACAGTGGCAAAGTAAATAGATTTCTACCTTTCCACTTCATTACAAATACATTGTATATTAGATACATATTCTGTCTCTGTTAGTAAACTGTAGCTTCAATATAATATACAGCCAGTCTTTTCTCTCTGGGTTCAGCTGCATATAGGCAGACATGACCTGATGTCTTTCAATGCTATTATACTTCCATGCACGCCACCTCGGATTATGAGTAACGTGGTTTACGAGTGTTCCGCAAGTCGAGTGAAGATTTTTTATAAAATTTAACTTGAAAAACGAGCATTGTCTTGGAGCACCGAGTATCATGTTTCACGCATGTGCTTCTTGCTTTGATGCCGAGTGTCACGTGATCACAACTGAGCCAACCGTTTTTCTCTCTCTTGCGCTGTGGAATCATCTCCCCTGCTGGGTCTTAATGCTCGTCTCTCTTACTGGTATAATCGACATCTGTGCACGCGTGTACTGTTTACACTCTCTCAATACAGAGGTTAAAAATCTATTTTCTTTCTCATTGCGTTTTGTGTGCGCTCGCACTTAGTAATTAGACACTGTGCCGGTGTTCCGGGAAATTTTGTTTCCCTATGTTTCCCCGGTCGCGCGCACTGCGCGCGCAGATTCAAATCATGACGTCACTTGCTACCTAACACTGAGAAGGCGAATGAGAATTTTAACAGTTTTTCTCTCGTTTTTAAGTGTTTTTACGAACTTTGTGAATTAACAAACACACAGGTACAGAAATTATAGGACACCACACTCATAATTATTCATCTTATTCACATCTATCTATCTATCTATCTATCTATCTACCTACAGTACCTACCTATCTACCTACCTACCTACCTTAGCACCCGCATATGATGGGGAAACATGATATCCTGAAGTCCATGATGTACTGTATGGATATCCATGATAAAACGGACATACATAATTGGCACAGCACATATTATAATAGCATTTTTACATTCAATAATGTATCTGAATTGGTTCTTTTTCTTTAATTTCACAAAGTATGAAAACTTGAAGTTTATTACAAATGTTAACTGGGTGAATTGATTTCCAGGAGTCTCTTGTTAAAAATAGTTTTTTTTAAAAAACATCATCTCACTGTATTACATAAGCACACATGTCTCTGAGGCAAATTCAGACATCCATGATACTTCCAAAGCCAGTAGTAGAAGGAAAACCCATTTTCCTGATGCCCAGGAAAATACGTTTCCCATGCTTTAATTGAAAAGAAAGTGTTTTTTAAAACATTCGGATCACTATTTTATCTTTGCTACGGGCACACATATCTCTAATCAGTTTCAGACATCCCTAATACTTCCACAGCCAGTAGGAATGGTTGTTGACTTTAGGAGGACTTTAGGAGGACACAAGGCGACCATTCTCCGCTGAGCATCAACGGCTTCTCGGTGGGAATCGTTGATAGCACCAAATTCCTGGGTGTCCACCTAGAGAAGGACCTCGGCTGGTCCCTCAACACCAGCTCCCTACACAAGAAAGCCCAACTGCGTCTCTTCTTTCTGAGAAGACTGAGGAAGGCCCAGCTTCCACCACCGATCCTGACCACCTTCTATAGAGGGACTATCGAGAGCATCCTGAGCGGCTGCATCACTGTCTGGTTTGGGAATTGTGCCATATCGGACCGCAAGACCCTACAGCAGATAGTGAGGACAGCGGAGAAGATCATCGGGGTCTCTCTCCCCTCTATTAAAGACACCACACGCTGCATCCACAAAGCCACCAGCATTGTGGCTGATAGGACACACCCCTCTCACACACACTTCACACTCCTGCCATCTGGAAAAAGGTACCGAAGCATTCGGGCACACACATCCAGACTGCGCAACAGCTTTTTTCCACAAGCCATCCGTCTCCTCAACAAAAAGGGACTGGACTGATAAACACAAACACAAACATTATCACTCAGCTTAACTCAACAACCTCAAAATATTGGGACTGGACTGACTAATCAACACAAGTGCAGACACACTGACCTACACCACCAAATTATCGTACACACCAACCTGTAAATGCTTCACTGTTTATCTCTTTTGCACAATGATCATTACTGGACTACTTTTTGCACTAATTCCTCAATTCTTGCTGCTGTGCTAAAGAATGTTTATGTTTACCCACTACCTCAACACCATATTTTATGTTCTGTTATGTCGTGGTTGCGCACTGTCACTTTGATGTTGCTCTTGTTTGCACATTTGCACGTGCACTTTATGTTGTCTATAAAACCTGTAGTTATACCTAGCTAGTTAGTTTTTGTTAATTTATGTTGTAATCTATGTTAGGTCTTTCTGTCTTGTCTTTGCTAGGCAGCTAACTAGGCCTCTTGGTTAGCTAGTTTAGTGTTTCTGTTAACTTATGTTGTAAATTTATGTTGCATGTAGCACCTTGGTCCTGGAGGAACGTTGTTTCGTTTCACTGTGTACTAACTGTATATGATTGTAATGACAATAAAGCCTACTTGAACTTGAAGTGGGGGGGGGAACAGATTTTCCTGATGCCTGGAAAATAAGTTCCCCACACTTTAATTTGAAAATTAAGACTTTAATTTTGTTCCCCACACTTTAATTTGAATTAATATATATATATATATATATATATATATATATATATATATATATATTCAAATAAGCAATATATATATTTAAATAAGCAATATATATATATAATATAATAATATTAATTCAAATTAAAGTGTGGGGAACAAAATTAAAGTCTTAATTTTCAAATTAAAGTGTGGGGAACTTATTTTTCGGGCATCAGGAAAATCCATATAGCCATATGGATCTATATCCATATGGCTATATAATGCAAAAAATTATTTGGAGCTTGGACCTTGCTTATCTTATTTAAAAAAAACTCTGTTTCAATTAACATATAGCAGTATGCAGTAATGTAATACAGTTTTGTTTGCACAGCAATGTATTTTAAAATATATAAATTAAAATATAGCAATAGGTTATCCATCCATATATTGCAAATTGAAATATATTTCCTAATGTATTGCAATATATGTTTGTTCTGTAAGGGGAAAGCAAGAGCAAGTGGTGGCTCAGTCGGTTAAGGCTGTGGGTTACTGGGTTACTGATCGGAAGGTCGGGGCCCTTCACCCTATCTGCTCCAAGGGCGCTGTAAGCTGGCTGACCCTGCGCTCTGACCCCAGTTTGCTAATTGGGATATGCAAAAAAGACATTTCACTGTCTTCTTTCACTGTCATGTGACAAATAATTGAACATTCTTCTTCATTCTTCCACTTACTCTAGCCTCACACACACGTGCACCTACATACACAGCGCCGCGTGCACAAAGGGAAACGATTATCTGCCGAGATTTATATTTTACTTTTTTGAAAGGTAAAGAGCAGGTTAATTTGTTTTATTTTTACTTAATATTTTGTATTAATTAGTTTTATGTATTTATTTTTTGGGCTGTAGAACGAATAATTTAAGTCTCCATTATTTCTTATGGAAAAATTAAATTTGGTTTATTTACCACTGTATATTAATGTGTTAAAATCTTCCATGCTACGATGTTCCAGTCTCCTCTTGGATCTGATATTAACGTGCTAACACTCCCACCTATAAAAGCATATAAAAAAAAATCTGTATGTTGCTGTTGCTATAGACCTTTCTGACAAACGTGTTTGACTGTGTCTCTCCTAGCATTAGCAAGACTTGTAACATTGCCCTCTACTCTCTTTAGTTCTTGGGGCTGGGCCACCACGTCTAGCCTCTACTGCATATGTTTCCTGCATGAGAGCAATACATGCTCAGCAGTCTCACTTTCATTGCATACATCACAGAGTTTGCCTACTATAAATAGAATGCTATATGTGTTGCTGTGTAAACTTCTTAGTCTGCTAATTAATCCTTCCAATTCCCTCTCCCCTCCCTCTTGATCATATATACTTTGTTTGATATTAAATGCAAATGTTTCCCCGTTGGTTCATTATCTCACTTTTGTTGCCACTGTTATTTTGCCTTGCTACACACGACACCTTTCCTCTTTGACAATTTGATATTGACCTCAATATCCACTTTTTTTGGTTGCTACTTTGTCGAGTCGTTTTCCTGGAAACCCGAATGGACTGGGACCCACAGGAAAGAGACGTTTTTTCCTTGTCTAATTATTTTTGAGTTAGCTAACAAGATTTAGCTTAGAGTTAGCATACAGAAGATCCCCTCCTCATCACATCTAAGGTGCGTTCCGATCGACCTGAAGTACCCTGCGAAGTAATACTACACAGGGTGTTTAGCCATGTTAAGTGTGATTCCAAACTGCAGGGAGCGAAAATGTTCAGTTTAAAGGGAACTGCGAACAGTGTAGGGAACGAGTGAACAACAGGTCTTCACTTCACCGGAAAAAGGAAAGGAAAAATGTCCCATCAGTCACTGCGTCTCGCTGGAACGTGAAAAAAATGTAGCTCGAAAAAAGGATTTACATATTTATTATCATTATTATTGAAGACATCAAATTAAAAGGACACAAAAATAAAATTTTAATATGATTAGAAAATCCTTAGTATTATAAGGATTTAAATATAAAATAAATAAATCTCCGTACATATTTAATCAATTATTATAATTAATCAATCATTTATTTGCAAGTTACACACGTTTCAATAGTATGTTTTATAATGGTATCAGTTTTGTTTCAATAAATATTAAATATTTAATGTCCGTAGTGTGAAATTATTATCACAGCAGCAACAAGTATCCGAGGGTCTTATCTTACCATGGTAACGCACGGAGGAAGTGACGTCTGCTCTGGTGACTTTGCAGGGTGTTCCAAATGGGGGAATTTTGCCGATGGGAGTTCCCTCCACGAATATTCTCTGCAAACGGAGCCGGGATTAGGAGCACCAGTGGAATACACTTAGGAATGGAACGCAGGCTGAGGCTTTTTCTTCCTCCTCTTTTGGTGTTTTATGCCAGTTGGCAAACAATGTAAAGGGGTATTACTGCCCCCTGTGGCAATGGAGTGTGGAGCAGGATCCTCTCTGATCTAGTAGCAAAAAAAACAACTTTATTTTTTCTTTAGATTCTCTCCATCACATTCTTGAGATACTGTGTCAAAAAATTGTCATTTATTTCCTTTATGCTTTTGTAATAGTTAATGTAGGTTAAATTGGACTTTTATGTCTCTCAGTTTGTGTGCTTTTCACCATCATATTTTGAACAAATCAGCTCGAACATTTCCTCCTGTCCACAATATTCACATTATCCTGTCATGTGTTTTCCCATTTGAAATAATGTGCTGTTTAACCTGTTCTGTCCGAACCTTAGTCTGGATATTACTGACTCTTCTTGCCTGTTTCTCCCACTGCTTTTTTTTTTTACAATGTCATGTCTTTTATTATTATTATTATTATTAAGTACTATTATTAAGAATAAAAGTATAATTTTCAGGTGTAAACACAATTATATAATGAACTGTCCAAAATTAACACAGAAAAAATATAAACATAAGATATACAGTATACGCAAATGTAAAAAAAAAATAATAATAATAACAACAGACAAAATAAACAAACAAGGAAACAAATAACTAAAAATCAGTAGAAGGCAGACAATTAGCAGAATAATTACAGCGTTTCCTCTGAATGCCGGGACAATAACAGAGATAACTGTCGGATTTTTTTTATTAAGTTTAACGAGTTCAAGAGGGTTTGTCTTGTCTCATGTGTCTTGATCTTTTCGTAATAACGTAACAAATATACAAAATAGTGTGTGACGGCGACATTTAGCGACTTCCCAATAAAGCGCTGTACTTCGCGAGACGGTTGAGGGGCAGTGTACGAATTTCAATGCGTTTTGAACCTTTTGGTGTTTCATATAACCTCCTGCGAAAACGAGTCATGTGACCAGCATAACAACAAATACGCCTAACAAAAATGTAAGTATAAACTACAGCAAATTGGCAAAACGTGAGCAAAAATGAAATGGCGACAGGATATATGAAGCTGTGATTTGTATGCTATAAATGGACATTTGTAAAGGACAGGGGTTAGGGAAGAGCGAGTCATTTTCTGGTAAGGGTGTGACCACATTTCCGGCCATTCACGCACAATCTAGGTGTAACTAGCAGATAGTCGTCTTTTTAGCTGGTTCAGTAGAGCTGCTCGTGACGCAGACTGAAAGGCTGTTTTGTGTAAATACGAGTGAAAAGGAAATATAGCTCAAGGTTAATCCTGATTCCAAGCTTTCCAGTTTGACGTTTCGAAATCCTCGAGTTCGGTAAGGTTCACGAAAACAAAGGGCCTCAAACAGATAATCGGACCTAAACTAAGAGGAAATTTACGTTAGTTTAATATTTTAGCAATTTAACCAGCGCTAGGTATTCTTGTACTTAATATTATAGCAGTATATTTAGTTAGACGACGAACCCGGAAGTAAAAATGCAACATGTTCTTGACATTACAGCTAGCGTGTGAGCTAATTAAAGTTATTCAATTTATAGATATATAATACTAAAAAATACTCAAGCCTTTTCGCTTGCTTAATTATAAAACGGTAATTTTTTTTAACAGGTGTTTTTTTTTTTTTTTTTTTAGGTTTGCAGTTTACCAGTCAGCCAAATTATACAGGTTTAAACCGAAAGTAACGCCTTCTTTTACAAAATATTTTAGCGATTTTTTTTTAGCTAACAAAAAGGTTAACCAGCTAGTTAGGTATTTAAGTTAACCTAACTAAGTTATCTTTTTGTAAAAAAAAAAAAACAACGCATGTACAAAATTATACTTGTAGATGTGTTTTTTTCTTTCCCTTCCAGGTAACCAGTCCAACCCTGTGACCAGGCTATCTATTTAACTCAGTTTATTTTCCCTCTGGCCGTTGAATTTAAACAAATTTCCTCTTGCATCATTGAATTGAAGAAGTTGGAGTGGAAATAACCGAGCAAACAATGTGTGAGACGAGGAGCTGCAGTCTGTTCATCCTTCTGCTGTGTGTCATCAAGGTTGCAGAAATCCGAGGTACGAGCCGGTTTAATTTATAATAGTAGATTGAAGTTATCTTTCATAGCTCGATGCTTGTATGTCTGGAGATTTGTTTCATTCTGCTTTTCAGTCTAAAATGCAGTAGTTGATTTAAAAAAAAAAGACTCAATGGCTCACATAATCTGAAATAGATGTACAGTGTAATAAACATGATATTATGAGCAACAAGCAGCATGGTTTGGTAGTGGTTAGTGCCCCTCTAGTGGTAGTAGGTTCGAGTCCTTTCTCATGTGTGTGTGTGTGCTTTGAAATGGGTCGGCACACCAGACTGTACCCTGCCTAGTGGCCTAAGCCTCCAGGGATAGAAATCCCCTATAAAATCCCCTTCTATACTAATGCACTTGTACAAGTGTTTTACAAGAGCTTGCACACCATCAAGGTAAAAAGGTAGAAAGGTTTCTCAGTACCCCAGAGCCCTCATAGGACTGCCAACTTCACATCTGAAGCGCTGGCCTCCCAGTAACTCCTTTATCTGTGGCAAGATCTGAAAATTGCTGTACACAAATGCTGTCCATCTAATCTGACTGAGCTGGAGCTGTTTTGCAAAGAAGAACGGGCAAGGATTTCAATCTCTAGATGTGCAAAGCTGGTAGAGACATACCCTAAAAGACTGGCAGCTGTAATTGCAGCAAAAGGTGGTTCTACAAAGTATTGACTCAGGGGGCTGAAAAATTATGCACACCCCACTTTGCAGTTATTTATTTGTAAAAAATGTTTGGAATCATGTATGATTTTTGTTCCACTTCTCAGGTGTACACCATTTTGTGTTGGTCTTTCACGTGGAATTCCAATGAAATTGATTCATGTTTGTGGCTGTAATGTGACAAAATGTGGAAAAGTTCAAGGGGCCAAATACTTTTGCAAGCCACTGTAATAACAAACTACCTGACACTGTTACATTTACCTTATGCTGATAAAATGATAATAATATAAACACGTCTGATGAAGTTCTGTAGTTTTCTGATTCCTCATTTTCACTACATGGTGCTCAGCCGGTGCTGGACTGGAAACCACCAAGAACCGGCATTTACACTAGACAGGAACTCAGCGGGAGCTGCATCATAATACGTCACAGGCCACGCCCACTAAACAGAAACGGGCATGGCCGAAGTCAGTTTACTGGTTATTCTCTAAACTAGTATGAAAATGTATTTGAGTATCCAAAAGCAGCTTATTCGACGTGTTATAACCGGTGAAAGTCTTCCTTCAGTTTTTTTAGCTTATACACTATTTGGTCGGTTGTTTGTGTGAAGCCTATTAGTTCTTCTCTTATTTCCTCAGACACTTTTTTTTTTCCCTTAAAGCACTTTCCAATTTCTGCTGAATCTCGGCGAATGTCCAAAATGCCGAAAAACGCTTTTGTTTTGTCCGTGCTCCACATTAACAGACTTTGGGTCTCCGCCATTTTTTTAACGTTCCCTATAACTCTGCCCACCACTCGTGACGTCACGGGTTCTCGCAACTAGACCAGCAGAGTTTAGCGGCCAGTTCGGTGCTTATTTTAGGGCACCGGCACCAATTTTTTTCTGTGGAAAAGTGCGGCACTGGTTCCAAAATTGGGATCCAGCACGGAACCGGCAGGGGAACCAGAGCAGTGGAAAAGGGGTATGAGTGTCCAAAATACACAAGTGCTACTTATAAGTTATTTTTATGTATTATTGTTAATTTTCTATTTATGTTTAACAACTTTTCACTTTATTTACATTAAAATATTGAAAGGTGATTTTAATACAAGAGAGTTTAAAGTCCTGTGCAAACAACACTTTTTTTTAAGTGCCATCACTGTTTTTTTTTTTTTTTTTTTCTTCCAACAAAAAAGAGAAAGAATTGAGTGAGAGAATCGTGATCTCAATTACCATGGCGAAAAATTGTGATTTATATTTTGTCATAAATCGGCTGGTTGGTGGCGGCTCTGAGGCACCTGTAGCACCAGCCTGATGGAAGACGAGTGAATAGTCCTTGAGTGGAGTGAGAGGGATCTCTTATGATGCCTTTCGCTATTTACAGACAGCGATTCTTGTAATCTTCTCCCTGTAATGTATCTAATCATTACCTCTGGTCAGGCCCACCAACTGTGGTGTCATCTGCAAACTTGATAATGCTGTTTGAGGCAAAGGCAGGTACGCAGTCATAGGTGAAAATGCTCCTTGCACAGAAACATTTAAAGGCTTTGTGAAGTGGGATATCAAAAAAAAAGAAAAAAATTGCAGGTTGTTTTTGTATTTCACCCACTTAAATGTTAAACTAATTTTGATTAATAAACTTTTAAATCCTGAATGGTGAGGTAGCTCCGTATGTAAACATTTAATGATGGTTATAAAATAAAGGACTTTTTTTATTATTACTATTTTACTTTGCTTTCTAATAAAGGTCTTGCTGGATACCGTCATGCGCTATTGAGCTATACAGAGGACTCTTGTATTGCGAGCATAAATTGTCCTGGAAGCGTGTTTGTATATCAAAACACTTGTAGAAATTTCCCCATAAGAAATAATGGAAACTCAGATTATTCGTTTCACAACCCCCCAAAAAATACATAAAAATAATCAATACAAAATATAAAGTAAAAATAAAACAAATTAACCTGCACTTTACCTTTAAAAAAAAAAGTCTAAATAACAGATAAGTGTTTCCGTTAGTGTATGTCTGTGCCGTGTGTGTTTGCGCTCATGCGCTGTGCATGTGTGTTTGTGCGTGCAAGCGGTGTGTGTGTGTGTGTTTGTGCGCATATGCACTATGTGTGCGTGTGTGTGTTTGTGCGCATATGCACTATGTGTGCGTGTGTGTGTTTGTGCGCATATGCACTATGTGTGCGTGTGTGTTTTTGTGCAACACACTCTCCCTTTTCTTGTCTTACACAGTAACCTTTCCTCCTCTCTTATTTGAGCGGGGGGAGGAACTACTGTGCAGGATGACTTTCTCACTCACACACACACAAACAGAAACACTGCCTCATCAGTAAAATTAACAAGAAACATCTTTGACATTCGCGTGACTGACACACTGCTGTGAAGAAAAAAAAAAACTAATTAACCTGAACTTTACCTTTGAAATTGAATCGTGACTGAGCAGTGTCTCCATCAAAGTGCATGCATGCATGCGTGTGAAGGCGAGAGGAGGGAAGGGTATGTGTGTGAAGGCGAGAGGAGGGAAGGGTATGTGTGTGAAGGCGAGGGGAGGGAGGGGTATGTGTGAAGGGGCACGGTGTTCAATGACGTGTGCGCAAACAACGGAATCAGGCTGACACAGAGAGAGAAAATAGATCTTTTACATCTCTAATGAGACTTTCTTTTGCTTTACACTAGGGCTGCAACAACGAATCGTCTTGTTGAGAAATACGTAATCGGGTAAATGTCTGCCCTGCTGGGTCTTAGTGCGCGTCTCTTACTGGTATAATCAATATCCGTGCACGCGTATACTGTTTATTATAACACTGTGACCACGTATGTGCACGTAAAACACCTTTTATTTTGTGTCTGTATGCGTGTGTGTACAGCGCGCGTATAAAGCAAAAGTCTTATTAGAGACGTTAATAATCTATTTTCTCTCTCTGCTCAAGGCTTAGGCTGCTCTTTGCTCGATGTGTGTGTGTGTATGTGTGTGTGTGTGTGCACGCGTGCGTCATTGGACATCGTGCCTTAGACTCCTCCTACCCCTCCTACTTACACACACACACACACACACACACGCTTTCTCTCTGCTTTACACAGAAACACTGCTCTGTTGCGATTTCTTTCAAAAGTAAAGTGCAGGTTAATTTGTTTTATTTTTACTTTACAGCAGTGATTCCGTTGGTGTGTTTTAAAATATGAGCTGCTTGCGGAACGAATTATGCTCGTAATCCAAGGTTCCCCTATATATATTTGGCAGATGTAAACCATACATGTCTGTTTTTTGTGTTAGTCCATTTTTATTTTATTTTATTATTATTATAAAAGCTCAAGGAGCAACATGTTTGTGCACATTCTAAAGATTTTAGTTCTGTTTTTGAATAAAGTGTTGAAAAGAATGCTTTTTTTGGTTTTTGGGTTTTGTCCGATTAATCAAAAGAAAAAAATATCAACAGATTAATCGATTATTAAAATAATCGTTAGTTTCTACTTTACACGCGTGCACACGCACGTGTTATAATAAGCAGTACACGCGCGCTGTACACACACGCATACAGACACAAAATAAAAGATGTTTTACGCGCACACACGTGGTCACAGTGTTATAGTAAACAGTACACGCGTACATGGATGTTGATTATACCAGTAAGAAATGCACACTAAGACCCAGCAGGGCAGACGATTACCTACAATTCCGCCGCAGCGCAAGAGAGAGAAAAACCGTCGGCTCAGTTGTGATCACTTGATGCTCGCTCGTAAACCAAGACTTGTTTGTTTTCCAAGTCAAAAGTTATTAAAAATCTTTGCCCGTCTTGCGGAACACTCGCAAACAGCGTATCTGTTCATATATCTGTATCTGTTCATTGCAAATTTCTTGTGATTTGTTTGAATGGTGCTAATTTTGTACTAACATTATATTCTTTTTTTTCTGATATCTTTTCAGCTCAATGTGGCAAACACTCTGTTGGCGAAAACATGAATTACAACCCTGCTCAAATGAATGAATACCCTGACGGATCCACTGTAACATTCAGTTGTTTAACTGGATATGTGCCTGTTGATTCAGGAGCTTCCAGGTCAATCACCTGCAGAGGAAATCAGTGGACTACACTAGACCTTAAGTGCAAAAGTAATTATACATTTAGACATTTCTTCATTCTTACCTTATTCGGTTTGTGTATGTATATATCTTTTTATAGTTAATGATGCAATGCATGAAAATTAAGACGTTTCTGTATTTTTAGAAAGGTCCTGTGGAAATCCGGGTGAGGTGACAAATGGAAGATATTTAACTCCAGATGGAATTGAATTTGGTGCAATAATCACTGTTGAGTGTAATGAGGGGTGAGTGAAGTTGTGGTCACCTGTTTTACGTGTTTAAGTTTAAAAGTTTTTGTTTAAAAGGTTTACTGACAAATGCACAAACATGGTTTTGTACAATCTCTCTGTTTGTAGACATATGTCCGTTGGAATCAAAACTAGAAGGTGTCTGGTTGATGGTTGGGATGGGAGAGCTGCAGTTTGTGAACGTAATGAAATTTGTTGAATTTTTGTTAATTTGAAGTCGCAACATTGTTTGATGCAAATTAACCTGTTTTTTTTTTGTTTTTAGAGACGAAATGTTTACCACCTTCTAAAATAGAGAATGGAGCATATGATGAAGAGGACAAATCTTATGGTTATAATGAAGTAGTCACATACTCTTGTAGTGAAGGTTACACTCTTATTGGAGAATCATCAATAACCTGTTCTTCTAATGGAACATTTCAGCCTCCTCCTCCTCAGTGTTTATGTGAGTTAAGCTGGAGGGCTTTGTTCTCAGTTAAGAATCAATATTTCCCAAAATATGTGTAATTGAATATTTTTTAGAAATCGATTTCTTTTCCTTCTTTGCATTTTCAGGGATAACATGTGAAAAACCTGACGTTAAAAATGCAATTAGAGTTGGAGGAAAAGGATCATCCTACGGCTATAAAGATTTTGTCGAATACAAGTGTATTGAAGGTTACGATATAAAAGGAGACGGTTACCTCGTCTGCGATGTAAATGGATGGAATCCACCTCCTCCTCAGTGCCGCAGTAAGATCTTGATGTTCTGACTTGTTGATTAGTGACTAATCTAGACTTGTTATTCTTTTTAACTGTTTTTTTTTTAACTGTGTTTAAAATATTGAATTCTGAACATTTTATAGAAGAGTCCTTTAATTTAATAGTGCATAACATTCATGCCATAACCACCTCTTTGTTTTGTTTGAAGTAGGGCTTTCAATATTCACGCGTTAATGCATTGCTTAATTTAAATTTAAATTAATTTAGCATTGCTTAATTTTAGCATTGCTTAAAAAATAATAAATAAATAAATACGCAAATTAATCATATGACCAAGTTTTGCCCTAATAGGGTCCTATAATCGCAGCAATTACCCAGCTGTGTGTTGTAATAGGATATTTAGTGCGGATAATAAGACGACTAAGAAAACGTCAGTAGGTGTGCTAACAAGTTTCATTATAAAAAGATTCTAAATTGAAATATATTTTTGTGTGCTTAAGCCACCCTTAAGTTGATCTGTTTTTGCAAGAATTCATTAAATGTAAAAGATGTGGGATTGGTGGCTCAGGCGGCTCTAGGTTGTTGTTTTTTGGCTCTTCGGTTCAAGCCCCGCCATCGGTTGGTTGCCACACAGAATACTACCATTTGAGAGATTTTAAATTGAACATTTGTTAAATGTTTTGAGATTACAAAACTGCATAATGTTTCCTCTAAACAGTTTTTCATGCTTTATTCCAACATTGCTCGTTTATAATGCAAATAAATTTGACTATTTTAAAATTCTGATTTATCACTGACTATGGTAGTAATTAACTAGATTTAAAATTTTAATCGATTAAAAGCACTAGTTTGAAGTGGGGGAAAATTGTTTTTGGACTGTTTTTTTTTTTTTTTTGTATTCATTATTATTATTGTGGATCTGACACATGATTAGCTTATTAAGTAAAACTGCATCAATATGCAGTTTTACAGATATTCCTAATAATGTGCATGGTGGGTATACATTGTAATGGCACGGTCAAAAATGTATTTTGCTATACGTTGAGGAAATGTGTTTGGGATAAAAAAATGAATGAGAGTAGATCAGAATTTTACCTTCCGTTTCCTGCAATTAAAATCTAGATGTGTTTAAGTTGTACAACATGGAATCTTTTGTTTGAATCTAACCACTGATACTGTTGTTCAGGTCTCCACCATTCAATTAATGTTTAAGCAGTTAATAGCTTTGAATATTTGCTCTTAGTACGAGTTCTGGGATTCACCCGTAAAGAATTTACTCATTAAAGAAGGATAAACCAACACGAACACCAGCGAGCTATCTATTGGGGGGAGGCAAAAAAAAGAGAAAATTAGTAATGGACCTAGAAAATGCAGTGATTGTACCAAAGTGATGGTAAGGCCGAAATATGGAGAAAGAAAGGATCTGCTCAAGAGCCAAATCATACAAGTTCATTAGTCATGGATGTTGTGTCATGGCTTGGACTTGCATGGCTGCCTCATCAGGGAGAAAAATTAACAGTTTTCAGCTGGCCAAATTGCCAGACCTTAACCCATTTAAATGTGCATTTCACCTTCTGAAGGGAGACTGAATGGAGAAACAATTAAAAGATGTGGTTTAAGGTTAGATCACAAAAGAAGAGTGCAGCAGTTTGGTTATGTCCATTGCTCTGGAGCTTTAATCATTTATTGAAGGGTATGCAGCCAAATATCCAGCGTTATTTACTATAATGAACTGTAAGTCTCCGTTCGTTTATTTATCTACCACCAGGTCCACCCCCACCTAACCCCCCAACCAAACCCCCAACTAAACCCTCAACTCCACCCCCAGGTCCAACTCCACGTCCAGGTCCAGGTCCAGCTCCATCCCCAGGTCCAACTTCACCCCCAGGTCAGTCATATTTTCCAAACAAATCAATTTTTAATAATGTTTTTTTCTTTGCTCTGAAATTTATTACATCTGGGAGTATACATTTCATTTGTTGTAAATTGATCAGTAGATTAATATTCTAAATAGGAATAACTGTCTATACTGTGGTTTATTTTACATAGTTTTGCCAGGTTTTAGAGCACATCTTAAAAAACTTAAGCAGTATCATTGTGTTTATTAGCTACCATGAAGCTAACCTGCTTTAGACTTCATGAATGCAGTTTATAAGAAAATATTTTATATATATAAAATATATATAGTTAATAGTTATAGTTAAATATAGTTTTTCTCCCTAAAGAGAGTGTTTGTAATGAGATTTATTTGAAGTAATACTGTAATATGTTGCCATAGGTCCGGGTCCAGTAATTGGAATTGGAATTGGAATTGGGGTTACGGCTGCCATTCTGGGTAAGTACAGACTAACCAAACTGCTCTAATTCAAATTCTAGTTGTCACATACAGTCATACACAGTACGATATGCAGTGAAATGCTTATACGACCACCTATGACCTTAAAAACCAAGATTATCAATATGAAATGAATTTTTAAATGAAATAAGTAGCCTATAAAATATAGAAAGACTTTAGATGTAGAAAATATAGAAGATGAGAAAAAAATATAAAATATACAAAATATTTAAAAACTTAGCTGCACAAAATATAGATGATATGGCATAAATATGGAAAATATAAAGATGGTTATGGAAATCAACATATCATATATAAATAGAAATGTCCGTGGAGTGTGCAAATATGCATGGATGTGAAGATGTAATCACCATAAATGTGCAATTTGCACACATTTTGAAAAACATAAAAACGTTTTGAAAACTATTCATGTGAGGTATACAGAAACCAAAGGTATATGGTAATATTTAAATATAAAGTTATACAGTTTAATGCGTAATGTATCTATAGTCGAGTCAAGTCAAATTTATTTTAAAGCATATTTAACACAACTTGGTTGACCAAAAGTGCTGTACAATTCTAAAATAACTGCAGACAGAGAAACGGACAATAATAAGAACATCAAATAAAATCCAAATAAAACAATATACAACAATAAAAGATTCACCATCATTGTACAAAATAAGCAAATAAAACATATGACAATAATAAATAATATAAAAAAGACATAAAAGTGTTGTGTATAAAAATGTCTTAGGGTGAGATTTAAAAATAGGAAGAGTCTCGGCCTCCCTGATCTACAAGGGCAACTCATTAAATTTAATTTTATATGTATAGCGCTTTTAACAATTGTCATTGTCGCAAAGCAGCTTTACACAATTAAAATAATTATTTAAGTTTGTATGGAATGTGAGTTTGCATGTATCAAAATTGTCAGATAGTCGAGGGCGACAGTGGCAAGGAAAAACACCCTGAGATGGTAATAGGAAGAAACCTTGAGAGGAACCACACTCAACAGGGAACCCATCCTCATTTGGGTGAAACAGAAAGCAGAAATTGGTCTGTTAGGTGGCAGTCAGTTCAGTTATAACAGTTGATAATAATTTATGTTAATATGGAGTCCAGGTAGTTATTGGAGACTTAGGTAGTAGACTTGTAGGAAATTCCAGTCCTGACCTATCGAGCAACTGCAGCCAAGTCTAGTCCTCAGAGAAACAGCTGTCAACACCAGTCGAGGCCAGAACTGTCTTCATGGTAGAGTGAAACCATCCCAAGCGGGGCACCAGGATGAGTCTGGATCACTGGCAGCTCTGGAACGACATGTGTAGCTCAAGAGAGAGAGAGGGGGGGAGAGAGAACAGGAGAGGGGAGAGCAAAAGAAGACAGATAACAGTTAGGTATGGTCGCAGTCACATAATGTGTATATGTATTTAGTGTAGAGTGCAAGCAGAGACTCCGGCAGGACTAACTTTAACAGCATAACTAAAAGGGAGAGCCAGAAGAAAACATTTTATGTTTATGTAGGTAGACATGAGGGCTACCTGAGATGTAAAGCAAACAATTACCTCACCGTCAACAAACCTAAGTGATCAATGAGAGTGGGGAAGACGGCATCTAAACACACCAGTTCACCATAATACTCTACGTCCATGAGTCCCCCAGATCTGCTCCTTTACCTAAGGCAAATCTATTTATAAAAATGCTTGATTAAATAAATAGGTTTTTAGCCCAGACTTAAACACTGAGACTGTGTCTGAGTCCCGAACACTATTTGGAAGGCTATTCCATAACTTTGGGGCTTTTGAAGAAAAGGCTCTGCCCCCAGCTGTAGTTTTCATAATGCGCGCTACTGACAAGCAGCCTGCTCCTTTGATCGAAGTAGGCGTGGCGGATTGTTAGCAAAACACTGGCAGTTCACTCAGATACTGCGGCGCAAGACCATTTAATGCTTTATATGTCAATAAAATATTGTAAAATCAATGCCAAAGTTCCAAGTTCAAATGCCAATCATTTCAAAGTTTATGGGCTGCTACTGAAGAGGTGCAATCGCCCCGACTCTTTAACCTAGATTTAGGAACAGTAAGTTAGAAATGCCTCTCAGACCTGAGAGACCATGCTGGACTATATGGCTTTAAAAGGTCAGAAACATCAGCAGCAGCGACCAGCAGCGACACCCACCAAACAGGGATGGCATAGCCTAATATGTGCTTCCTCTGATGCACATGTAGCCACTGAACTTCATTTCAAATTGTCACTCTCACATAATTAGGGAGCAGCATAACATACTTTAAGGATGCTATCCGATCCCTTCCGCTAATGTGAGCTGGCAGATACACATGATTGGATACTGGGGTGTGAAAGTCAAGAAAGCAAGTCCAGGCTGCTCTCTAGGTTCCTCGCTATCGATGGCTGTAGCATCAACCAGGAATTGAACCTGCAACATCTTTTAGATCAATATGCAAACTGACAACGATTCGTTCTCCAACCCAAAAATATTCATATAAAAAATAATTAAAAAGTATAAATAAAGCAAATTTACCTTCACTTGACTTTTGAAAAAGAATCTGAAAAGTGGCTGTAATGATTGAGACCCGGGGGGACTACTATGTAGGACGGCTTTCACTCACTCACTCACCAGTTTTCAGATAGACTCTCATTCACTCACTCACCAGTTTACAGATAGACTCTCACTTACACAAGGACACACACACACACACACACACACATACTGTATATACAAACACAAAATAAAAAATTTCTTATGGGCACACATGGTCACAATGTTATAATAAACTATATATACGTGCACGGATGTTGATTATAGGAGTGACGCACACGCACTGAGACAGAGCATGGGAGACGATTACCGACAATACTGCTCATTTTCAAGACCTCGCTTGCTTTATCTATGAGTTGCTAGTATAGAAACAATAATATATGAGAAGTATAAACCTGTTTTAACCTGCATTCAGCTTTACTGTCATAGAGAATTACTCAACATGTTCTCACTAAGTAGAATCAAGCATTCAACAGCACTGCAGTATAAATATGTGAAGTCTAAAACTTCACATAAAGTGTATCTAAAACAATAAAATACACAACATTATAAAATAATGTATTTGTGATATATTTGTATTGTTTCATTTATTATTAATACTGCCATGTTAAATTTGCCTTTTAGTATTGATTGGAGGAATAGTGTATTTCATGAAGAGGGGGTAAGTGTAACATGAATTTCTTTATAGAATATAAGCACATTATTGCCAAATAACAATGCAGTTTGTCCATGGCATACTTACTGCTTACAGTTTATTTTAACAAAGTCCTTCATCTTTATTTGCTTATAATTTTTCTCCATGCCAATTTGCTGCAGAAGCATTCAGGAACTATAATGGCATTCTCACTGAAAGTCTGATTCTGTTAATTTATTTATATCACACTCACACACACACACACACACACATAATGGATGGTACAAAAGTCAGAGCAGTTTGTAAGGGTTTTCTGCAGTGTTGCCAGATTTAGCAGGTGATGTCCACCTTAAAGAGTCTTAAAAAAAACTGCACACAAAACCACCCAAAATGTTTGGCGAATATTCCATTCAGCATTCTGTCACTATAATTTGCAGTTCGTGATGATGCAACCACACATAAGAATATTGCGCAACAGCCATCAGCCAAAGGTATGAAGTCAATAGCAGCAAAACTACTGGACGGCAGCGTGGATAAGAGAAACACTTAGCATGGGAGCTTTAATCTAGTGATTTGTCGGTCATAAACATGTCGCCTATTTTACACAATTTTTTTTAATTATTTATTTATTTTATGAAATTTAGTAAATTAACCAAGTTTTATTTGTTACTGTATATGGCACACAGTATTCTGTCTTGAGTGTGATTTTACTTTAAATGGTTTGTTTTTTGGATAGTTTATTTGTTTTATTTTATTGTATATATTTCTGTATTTGGATATCTCAGTAACATTAGAATTGGCCAGAAAAGGGCCAGATGCACTTTTAGAGTTTGTAGCAAAACACTTATAATAAAATTCTGTCTAAATGAACCATTCATAACATTGTAAAAACTATTGGATGTTTGTATACTAATGACCTTATAGCAAACACTTACAGTAATGGTAAATCTATAGTATTCTGCAACCAAGATTTAGTATAATTATATTGAATAACATAAATTATATAGGTTATCGCATACTACTCATAATTAGGCTATTATAAAAGCCAGAAGTAGTACTACTAAATGAAGAGCCATTGGGGAGCCAATAGAGCTGGCTCTTTTTGCTGAGCTGAGCCAAACCATCAAGCTCTGTGAAAAGAGGTAAAATTTCCCTAGTACTTTAATCCTTGTACACTTGTGTAAAAAAAAAAAAAAAAAATTTAAAAATTAAAAAAAAAACAGTCACACACGCGAGTCAGCATTTGTGTCCAGTAACCAATGACCTCGAAGTAGCTATGTCTGTCCAGTAAGATGATTATGGCTGATTGGCTGGAGTTCTGGCACTTTTCCTGAGGTTTTTCAAATTAGTTATTTCAAATTTTGTCTACTCTCCTACACCAACTTCAACCTGCAAAATGAAACCCACCCAATGCAGACATGAAACTGCCCAATCTGGCAACACTCTCTGTAGTTAGGTCTAGTATATTTAAATTTATATTGTTTTTTTTAAACGTTGTTGCATTTTTTGGAAAATTTGATGAAGTTATCTTAAATAGAAAGAAAACAGAAATAGATTAAGATTTAACAGGCCAATGCTGGACTTGGTTTTCAGCACTGCCTGGGGAAAAGTACCCACTAGAAATGAAGGGGGAGCATAACACCATCACTGTCCTGGTAAGTTTGTCCCATCTTAAATCATTAGAGCATTGGGCTGAGCAGAAATTTTATTTATATATATACAGGTTCTTCTAAAAAAATTAGCATGTTGTGATAAAGTTCATTATTTTCTGTAATGTACTGATAAACATTAGACTTTCATATATTTTAGATTCATTACACACAACTGAAGTATTTTAAGCCTTTTATTGTTTTAATATTGATGATTTTTGCATACAGCTCATGAAAACCCAAAATTCCTATCATAAAAAATTAGCATATTTCATCCGACCAATAGAAGAAAAGTGTTTTTAATACAAAAAAAGTCAACCTTCAAATAATTGTTCAGTTATGCACTCAATACTTGGTCGGGAATCCTTTTGCAGAAATGACCGCTTCAATGCAGCGTGGCATGGAGGCAATCAGCCTGTGGCACTGCTGTGGTGTTATGGAGGCCCAGGATGCTTCGATAGCGGCCTTAAGCTCATCCAGAGTGTTGGGTCTTGCGTCTCTCAACTTTCTCTTCAAAATATCCCACAGATTCTCTATGTGGTTCAGGTCAGGAGAGTTGGCAGGCCAATTGAGCACAGTAATACCATGGTCAGTAAACCATTTACCAGTGGTTTTGGCACTGTGAGCAGGTGCCAGGTCGTGCTGAAAAATGAAATCTTCATTTCCATAAAGCTTTTCAGCAGATGGAAGCATGAAGTGCTCCAAAATCTCCTGATCGCTAGCTGCATTGACCCTGCCCTTGATAAAACACAGTGGACCAACACCAGCAGCTGACATGGCACCCCAGACCATCACTGACTGTGGGTACTTGACACTGGACTTCAGGCATTTTGGCATTTCCCTCTCCCCAGTCTTCCTCCAGACTCTGGCACCTTGATTTCCGAATGACATGCAAAATTTGCTTTCATCCCGAAAAAGTACTTTGGACCACTGAGCAACAGTCCAGTGCTGCTTCTTTGTAGCCCAGGTCAGGCGCTTCTGCCGCTGTTTCTGGTTCAAAAGTGGCTTGACCTGGGGAATGCGGCACCTGTAGCCCATTTCCTGCATATGCCTGTACACGGTGGCTCTGGATGTTTCTACTCCAGACTCAGTCCACTGCTTCCGCAGATCCCCCAAGGTCTGGAATCGGTCCTTCTCCACAATCTTCCTTAAGGTCTGGTCACCTCTTCTCGTTGTGCAGCGTTTTCTGCCACACTTTTTCCTTTCCACAGACTTCCCACTGAGGTGCCTTGATACAGCACTCTGGGAACAGCCTATTTGTTCAGAAATTTCTTTCTGTGTCTTACCCTCTTGCTTAAGGGGGTCAATGATGGCCTTCTGGACAGCAGTCAGGTCGGCAGGCTTACCCATGTTTGCGGTATTGAGTAATGAACCAGGCTGGGAGTTTTTAAAAGCCTCAGGAATCTTTTGCAGGTGTTGAGTTAATTAGTTGATTCAGATGATTAGGTTAATAGCTCGTTTAGAGAACCTTTTCATGATTTCATGCTTTTCATGCTAATTTTTTGAGATAGGAATTTTGGGTTTTCATCAGCTGTTTGCCAAAATCATCAATATTAAAACAATAAAAGGCTTTAACAACTTCACTTGTGTGTAATGAATCTAAAATATATGAAAGTCTAATGTTTATCAGTACATTATAGAAAATAATGAACTTTTTCACAATATGCTAACTTTTTGAGAAGGACCTGTGTGTGTGTGTGTATATATGTATATATATATATATATATATATATATATATATATATATATATATTCTAATTGAGCCTGATTATTTATAAACCTAGACATATCTAGACAGATGTGGAATTTTCTTCGGGATCTATAAAGTAGCTATCTATCTATCTATCTATCTATCTATCTATCGCGAATTTGTCACTCATTGACAAACACTCGTATGCATCTTTTTTTACAGGCTTTATTTTCATTAAAGTTTAAGTAAGTGATAATCTGAAGAAATGTCAGACCATTATTTACATCAGTTTAGATTTGTTACGGAGTCATAGCTAATTCACATAAAATTAAGAAAGCCTTCATTCAAATGTCTGTCGCACACATTAAAAAGGAATGTCCTCATGCTATTGCTTGCTAGTGTGAATGTAGCATAAATTGTAACTAACTTTATTGCTAAGCTTGCTATAAGAAAAACTGTATAGTTTATTTGACATTTCCAGTTCTTATAAGCAAACATTTCACCATATACAGTATGACTAATTTCTGCTTAATGCTTCTGGCTCCTGCCATTGGCGAGAAATATACTTGTCACATTGTCTTGTTTTTTATATATATATATATATATATATATATATATATATATATATATATATATATATATATATTAATATCTACTCCTTTTTCTAGAACATAGTCATAGTGAACACTATCTGACTGATTCGAAACCTCTGGCTTTCCTGCTTCCTGTTGGACTGTATAGATTCCTATTATGCTGATGGACACCTAGGAATGATCAGAGCTCCGGTTTAGTTATTTATTCTTAGAGTTTTTGCCCACCGGATTGTGTAAATGTGTTCTTTAAATTAAGATTGCTTTATGCCTTGAAGCAGGGGTTTCTAACCATTTTAACAATATGGACTGGACTGCAAGTCATAACAAATTGATTTTTGTTTGTATATTTGTTGTGGTGATGGGAGAACCAATCATCACTAATGTTTAGTAGGCTGTAATGATATGATATGATTTTGTGATCTTTGGTAGAGATAATGATAATGAGAGAGGACCAAATTAATATAATTAGTGCTGATTTTTTGTGGTCACAAATGTGAATGTAAAGAGCAAAAGCAGTGGCATGTTGAATGTTCTGAAAGGTTATTTCTAGTTTTTTCTTCATTAAGGTTAGTCCTCGCCAATGGAAAGTGTAATGCTCTCACAGTGCCATTGTTGTGGCCAAATGGTTGGGAATCTCTGCTTTATGAGGTTATGTGACTAATAATTTGAGCTAAAAATTAATAGTTATTAAAAAGTAGTGTGAGTGCTTAAGTGGTATTGCTTATGCTCTTAAATATTTCCTGTTCTACAGCATAGCTCAAACAAAAGTATTTAAATGGATTTGGCCTAATATCTGGTCCATATAACATACAATTTCAATTAGGGCCATTTTTAAGTGGCCTTATCCCTGTCTTTTGTATAATATTTACTTTTCAGCAGCTAATCATCAAAACTAAAGGTTTTACTTGAGACACAAGAAACAAGATTCAGATCAATTAACCAGAACGTCTTAATGTACTTTGCATTTAAAAAAATTTCATCTTCTGTCATGTTCACAAAATGCACTCAGTAACACAGAACACTGTTAATTTGGAACATGTGCTGCTAACTTGTGCCTGCTGCATCTAAATTAAACATATAATGAGTGAATGTGCCACAGCGTGCCACAGGTCGGGTCAAAGGAGCAGTATTGAACATGACAATGCACTGTTTTATTAGTTAACATGACTTGTAGCTGTAGTGCTATACAGAAACAATTAGAAATGATTCTCATAGGCAGACTAGTTTTGCTATTTAAAATTGAAACAAAACACAACTTGCTATTTAGCAAGTGAACTCCCTGACTATAATTTAATAGTCTTTCAATTTTTTATAATATTTATAAGTCTAAAGATTGTGTTTTAAAATTTGACTGTTACAAGGAACACGTTAAAAAAAAAAAAAAAAAAGGGTACATTTTTGGCTTCTTGTTATGTGAACATTGTCCACACCTGTTTAAAAAAAGGAAAAATTTCCAACTCTCCGACTCTAGATTATTATTTTTTAGTGTCGATTGTTTCTGTAATTTAATTATTGCTTATATCAACTGAAGGTCTGAAATGCAAAACACCCATGTTCTTGCTTTTTATTATTGCTGTAAGGAAAACATACTGCTTTGAAAAGCAAAGCATTGATTGCATTGCCGTTACATCATTTGATTGCTCTCTTTAAAATATAATCAGCAGCTTAACTGCTTTTGAGAGAGAAATTTATACTATTTGTGAACAAAAACAAAAGTGAATAATTGATTAAATGGTTAATCTATGCCATTTTTTTGCATTTGATTGTTTCGGTGTGAAATGTGAAGTAAAATACTCAGACTTTGGCCGTCAGAAAATTATGCCCATTAACATAGTAGTGAAAAAGTGAAACGCTGGGGATTGCATTCACATGTTGCAAGCAACATGTCCAATAAAGCTTCATTATTAGTGTCAACACAGTATCATGTACCAGGTTTATTATAATAGTAAGCGTTATACCTTCTGCTTTGGAAGACTGCTTAAACCCTTAGTTGATCTGTTAAACTATGCTGTACTAAATTTCAAAAAAGTGATCATTCTGTGTTCTGGCCTACATAAAATGAGGCCGTTTAAATTTTCAAACAAATGAAACTGTTCCTTTTGAGACGTGTGACTTTCTTTGTTCAAATGAATCTTGAAGTGTTGTGAACATTTATATTTACGCAATTTTGCATTAAAATTTATTGCTGCAAGCATGCCGTCTTCACCCAATAAAATGCATTGGTCTTTTTTATATGAATGCTCATGTTCAAATAATATATGGTTTTGGTTTGTTTTTACATTGTTTAAATGCGTTTGCTCAGTAAGCAGGCAAATTTTGTTGGTATGAGTTCTCTAATTCAGTTCAGGTTTTTCCACAGATGACCTAACTGACCTACGTGTATACCTGGAGGCAAGTGTTTCCAGTCATTTTAAACATGTTGCATGTTAAAATACAATGATGACTGTTTTTCTATTTTGGTTTAAAAAAGATCAGATAATATCCCCCCCCCCAAACTTGAATTTATCTACAAATTCAAGTTGTTACAAGCAATTTTTTTCTTTCTCTCAAGTCAAATGTTAGAATATTATTTAAGGTTTAATTTTAATTAATGTTTTCCCAAAGCAAAAGAAATTCATCCATCCAAATCAGAAATAAAAGTTATTACAATGCCTTAGGCCAGTAAAACTTATTTTTCTACTTTCTAACAACTTGATTACATCTTTTTAGAAAAACCTAAAATTTATTATATTTAAGTTTAGTGTTTACCTTAAAAGAAACAATTTACATTCATATAGTATAAAGTAATAGGAGTAAATTATAGTAATAATCTTTTTCATTATTCTCAAGTTAAAAGTATGATTACGTACAAACTTAATTTTATGGAGTATACAAAAAAAATCAATATATAGTCTTTTTCTAAAATATTTTTTTTTCTATCTCTAAGCCAAAAAAGTTCATTTATGTAGAGAAGTTACATTTATGAATGAAGTAAGCAACCTTTTAAAAAAATTTGTTTATAAATAAAGATAATGAACACACAAGTTCTCCTCCAAAAACATTTATTACCATCAATGAAACGATACATTACCTTTTCTTTTTGTTGTACTATTATTTCTCTAATTAAAAGACAGAAAACTAAAATAAAAAAAATAAAACAATGCATTTTTAATAACTTAATCTTAAGAATTGTGTAAACTTATTTGCCAACCATGTAAAAATCTGACAATTGTTTGACAAATAAAGACCAAAATTTAATATTTTATTGTCGATAAGCTATATGTTCCCTAAATATTTTCTACAGGGCCACAAAAGTGTGTTTGAGTTTACTAAGAAAACTCAAGTTTAGCGCATAGATGAGGCCAAACAACATGAAACAGTCATGTGTGACTAATGGAAACTCAATAAGTCACAATCCCGATTTCATGTGGTGGCTGAAGACAGTCTTCTTCCTCCCTGAGGACAAACAGGGTTATTTCTGCCTGAGCGTCATCTTTCTGAACAACCTAATAAAAAAAAGGACATTTGTTAGACAAGTTGCTCTACTTGGCAAAACAGTGTCTGATGTATGCATGTAAGAATAAATTAATGCTCCCTATGAGTGCAAAAAAAACATACATGGCATACATATACACACACACACATTATATATTACATTATAAGTATTGACTCGCCTGCCTTTACATGCATACGGTATAAACATGAGTAACATTCACTTCTTAATCCATAGGGTTTAATATGATGTTGGCTTTTTGCAGCTATAACAGCTTCAGCTCTTTTGTGAAGTCTTTTCACAACGTTTAGGAGCATGTATGTAACTAATGTTAATACATACTATGATAAAAAAAAAAATGGCCCTGTGTAAAGGTTGTGCTGCAGCCGATAATGCCAGTGACCTCATATGTGTCAATATGAAGGGGCAGAGGTAGTTGTGTAGTTTTTGGATGTTGGTATAATGATTGGAAGCTAACAGGTTCAAACCTGAGCACCACCAAAGCTGCCACCTGTACCTTAGAGCAAGGCTAATTTATCAATTCAGTAATATTTTTCAGTTCTAAGATTGAAATGCCTTATGAACAAACGCTTACCAGTGCTTAATCAGTTGGTCCACATCTTCCACTCAAATACACCATAAGACATTTCAGGAGATACTCTCTTTATACAGTCACCTCCAGGGTCTAGGCATGTAAAAACAAACATAGTATTGTTAGTTATGTTAGTCTTGTGAAGCGTGATAAATGAACATGGCAGATATATTCATATATATATATATATGTATTCATATATATATTCATATATATATATGTGTATATATTTATATATATATATGTATCCAGTTTTGCAGGATAATTGAAATTATTCTGATATTATTAGATAACTCAACTACTAATTTTCAGTGCTTCATCAATTTGAGGGAATCTTTTTTTTTTTTAGAAAATTTAGATTACGCTGACATTTACTAAATTCACGGCAATTCTATTGCATCATTGCCATTTCAAAATTTATCCACATAATGTTTTTATTTGTGCATTCTGGGACTTAATGTCTGCAGTATGGGTAAAGTAATGCCCTTTCAGAAAAGCTAACAGACCTGTAAACACAAAAGTTAATAAAAATTTCATGTTTACTTTTAAACTTCATGACATAGTAATGTCTAACCTCAGCTTGTTGGTCTGTGTAAACACTAGCTGAAAGTGGGACAGTGCTCCGCCCATTAATCCAACCTAATACTACCAAGCAAATCGGAAGTTTAATAATTGTATACTATAAATAATTAACTGTGTTAAAAACTGAGTTTTATTTTACATTTAATTTACATGGTTTATTTAATTGGTCGACTTGTGCACTGTTGTACTTTTACTTGTAGTAACGTTAAATCAACGTGTCAAATTGCTGCCAGTGTTGGGGATTATATACTGATAATGTTAAAAACGTGTCATAAGTGTGTCAGGAACATGTGCTAATGCCCCGTTTCATACGAGGGAATATAGTTTTAGTGATATTACATTACTTACACCTTAGCAAGTCCAGAAGGTTTTAAACATAACTATAAGTACACTACAAACAACACTCACTCCAAACTGGCTTGTTCTGTGTTTAGGTCACTTTCCTATATTTTTTTTACTGCGGTAAAGCCAGCCGCGGTTCAGACAAACACGGTCAAGCCAGCAGCGATTGATTTTATAGTGCGCGCATATTACAGTGATTACGGTTGTTTCGGGAACAACACAGAGAGAACGCGCTTTCAGAGCGCTTTTCATTTAGACGCCCAGGACTGAGAGAGATAATACAAAATGCTCGTGAATTTTTATTTGCTTATTTATTTGCATTTCTGCTTTAATATACGTGCTATTTATTGGTGACTTTAACGGTTGTCTGTTACAGTATTTTTCTTAAATATTCACCTTTCAAATAATTAGTTAGTAGTTACAGCAGAATTCATAGAAAACAGACGAAATAACGTATTTAGTCTTTCTAAATCCCAGAATTATTTTTTTATTTGTTTTACTGTTCAAAAGTAACAGTTATTCTTCAATGAATGTTTTCTATAATGAGGATTAACGTCTGCTTTGAAAGAGAGGGCAAATAAAGAAATGTTCACAATGGGGAAAAAAGTTAAATAAAATGCCTTTATTTCACTTTAGAGACCTATGAAAAAATAAATATAAAACGCCATGGTCAGGTTTTATCTCATATAATGTGCACACATTATATGATTAAAAAAAAAAACTTGTTTGAGATATAAGATATGACTGCACTTTAAACGGATATAAAGACCCCATTTCTAATAAGTAGGAAAAAACAACCACCAATTCTTATTTAGGACGTCCCACACTATATACACACCACATATGAAATTATTTTACTGCAGCATTTTGACACGTAGACATTAATATAGGGGAAACATATGGTCTGTTGGTATAAGGACATTCCTATACTATATAAAGATATTTTATAATCATATTAATACAGTATTTTGGAGATATGCAATGTTATTCCACTTGTAACACCTATAGATCCTATTTCTGAAATAGACAAAATGAACGCTTAATTTTTTATAGAGGACATGCACATTACATGTATTCCTCATTTAAAAACTTCTGAATACAGAAACAATTCTTAAATATAGGATATTACTTTACTTCCCTTTAATTGTGTTTTTCATTTTGTCCTTGTGTGTTCTTCTATTGTTACTAATTTTTTTGATTTGTTGTCAAGTATTAAATATATACTGTACGTGATAACATCCATGTTTTTATTCATTTGGCCTTTAACCATCCATGACAATGATGAATATTTGATTTTATTACAGGATGAATATAGGATTTTAACACAAAATCTTTAGATTAGTGTGCCTTCTCAGCATAGGGAATAACTTAAAGAATATGTAAAAAAGATAAATAATATTTAAAAAAATCCACATTCATCAGGTTCATCAAAAATAAATTTCACATTTATTGTAAGTAATGCAGTAAGAGCATGTGTTTTATTAACAATAACAGTAATTATTAGAACGCACACAAACATAATAGCCTACTTTAATTACTAAAGCCACATGGCCTTGAAACATGGCCCAAAAAATGTATATAACATAAATAAAATAAATAAACACTGGCTAGGGAAATAATGTTACTGGAATATTTAGCTACTTCACAACTTTGCTTAATCAGTCCAGTCCTGAGTAATGTAGCATTTTATTTTGCCACTTCACTACTCACTACAAACCAAACATACAATGTATGGTTTATATTTTGTCCTTACATTTGGGGCAGTACCACTCATCATCCTTAGTAATGGCATTTTGTGGTATCTGCACACAGTTGGGATGATACCATCTCTTGCACAATGAGCATTCCACCATCAGTTCCCTGCAGTGAGCTGTCCTGCATACACAGTCTTACGTCCCCAGGTCTAGGGTCCCAGGGCGTAATAAATAATAAAATCTTAAACAACCGACCAACCTTGTCTTTTTCTTCTTTTATTTTTTTCCACACATACACCGGACGCTCTTGGCTTCAGGGTTGGGCCAAGGCCAAAACAATAAACAAAAACCCCTGCCCTATCTCCTCCCAGAAACTAACTAAACTACAAAGAAAACTAAACCAAAAACACAGGGCTAAGCTATCTCCCTAACTAAACATTCAAAAATAGGAGAAAACGGGTCTAACTAAAAATGGCACCCAACCCCTACTGCTTCCATAAAAGAAATGTATATACTAACAAAAAGGACTATTTACAATATTTACAAACACTTAACAAGTAACAAACACAAGAGAACAAAACACACAGAACAACAAAAAATCTTTCAAGCATCCCTTGTGATTCAGGATGGAAGGCCTTTGAAAGCTGATGCTTAACAGCTAGTTCACGAAGCACCTGATTAAAAAGCTTAGAGGTAAAATTAGAACCTTCGTCTGTTTGGGTAATTTTTGGTAATCCAAATAGTGAAAAGAATTTAATCATTTCTTTTGCCACTAATTTAGCTTTGATACTGCGCAACGGAATGGCTTCCGGAAAACAAGTGGTAGAACACATAAGAGTAAGTATGTATTGATGACCTGATTTAGACCTTGGTAATGGTCCCACACAGTCTATAACTACATGTTCAAATGGTTCTCCCATTACAGGGATTGGATGTAAAGAGGCAAGAGGAATGACCTGATTTGGTTTACCCGTCACCTGACAAACATGGCATGACCGGCAGTGAGCAGTAACATCAGCTTTTAAACCAGGCCAAAAAAACGATCGTAAGATACGATCATAGGTCTTTCTAATCCCTAAATGGCCAGATAGAACATGGTCATGGGCAAGTTTTAATATTTGTGAACGATAATTCAACGGAACAACAATTTGTTGAACACTATCAACATTTTTCCACTGTCTCAACACATTATTATCAAGATAAAACATCACATTTTCATTAGGAACCACTAGCTTATCAGAAATAGCTTTAAAACATTTAACCAATGTTGAATCAGCCTTCTGCGCCGCCGCTAATTGCGAGCGTCCCATCTGTAATGGTAAAACGTCATGGTTAGGTAAAATTAGTTCAACGCAGTTTTCCCGTCATAGGTGTAGATTGCAGAAAAGAATCAGACAAATCCACTACATCATCAAATTTTCATGCGTGTGCACGTGTAACTACACATGATGAAAATACAATAGGAAATTGAGAAGCAAGGTCACTTTTCACATCTGTTATGGGGGTATCTACAACAATTGGTTGTGGAAAAACAACACCACCCGCTAGGTCATTTCCTAAAATAATCTCTACTCCGTCAACAGGGATTTCAGCACAAATTCCAAAACACTTCACCCTTTACGATGTCAGTTTGAAGGTAGACAGTATGAAGCGGAACTTAAACACAGCCTGCTTCTATGCCCCGCAAAATTACATCAGCCCCTGTGTAGGTTTTCTGTGACAAAGGGAGTGTGCCAGCTAACATCAGGCTTTGGGCTGCACCTGTATCTCGCAGAACAGACACTGACCTGGGAATGCCTTCCGCGCTGTCTGGCACCCATCCCTGCAATATTCAGGGTTTATATGCTGCTATTGTTGGATCAGGTAAAACACGTTCTCTTTGTCTTTTAATAAAACCTACAGTCTTAGATTTCGCTGATGCATTTTTTTTCTTTTTCCAGGCTTCGCAGTCTGAAATAAGATGATCTTCACTGAGGCAATAAAAACAGACTCTACCTCCCCCTGTGCGATACTGAGAACTTCTAAAAACTCCTCCCCTTGCTAGTCTCACACTACCAGCTGAAGGTTTCACCTGCCCTTCAACCCCACGGACAGCAAATTTTTACTGGGGCAGAAACGACACTAGAAGAGACCGGCGCAGGCCCTGTAGGTAACTGAGCAAACGACGGAGAAGCAGGGGAACTCTCCAACGCGCTCTCAGCCCAGTGAAGCCGGCTGTGATCTCGCTGAAAACGCTCCCTCTCCATCTCAAGCTCTAGCTCCCTTAAACGAAGCCTTTTTGCCTCAGTTTCTTCTCGTTTAATTTCCAATTCTATTTCTTTTGCTTTTAAATTTAATAGTTGGTCCGAATTTGCTAATAATGACATGGGAGGTGGTGCAGTTAATTGGTACCTGGAAGCCGTGGGTGAGTGTGGCGTAGATGGTGGCTTCACGTCGACTTCCGTCGGCGTTGAAGAGCTGCTATCGTCAGCATCTCTTCCAGACTCCTCAGGCAGAATCTGCTGTTTAACCAATTTTTTATATAATAATTTTTTTACCTCCGTTTTTGAAACATTACGTGGCACGTCAACTCCAAAAAATTCAGCTATTTTAAATAAATCGTCTTTACGACAGCGATTAAACTGTTCCGTACTAGGAGATAGTGTAAAGGCAATTAGATCAAAATCCATTTTTTTTATGTACAAACTGTACAAGCAACTAAAGAAGGCAGCCAAACAAACTACTTTATTACTCGCGATTGCTGAGCCCTCACTTTATTAATTCGCAAGGGACGAACTTATCCCGGATGAGCACCCACTTTGTTATGTCCCCAGGTCTAGGGTCCCAGGGCGTAATAAATAATAAAATCTTACACAACAACCGACCAACTTTGTCTTTTTCTTCTTTTATTTTTTTCCACATACACCGGAAGCTCTTGGCTTCAGGGTTGGGCCAAGGCCAAAACAATAAACAAAAAACCCCTGCCCTATCTCCCTCCAGAAACTAACTAAACTACAAAGAAAACTAAACCAAAAACACAGGGCTAAGCTATCTCCCTAACTAAACATTCAAAAACAGGAGAAAACGGGTCTAACTAAAAATGGCACCCAACCCCTACTGCTTCCATAAAAGAAATGTATATACTAACAAAAAGGACTATTTACAATATTACAAACACTTAACAAGTAACAAACACAAGAGAACAAAACACACACCACACACGCTCACAACACAGGCGCGACCCAACAGTTCTATTTTTGTTACACAACAAACACAAGCAAACATCTCCCAACAACATCACACCGCGCGCGCTTCCGGCTTTCGTCTGCGACCTTAAAAAGACGCGCAGGTCCAAAGACGGCCAATCCTGGCGCACGTCACAGCACGTCCAATCAGGGCGGGGCCACCTGCAAGAAAGGGAAAGCAAGGGAGAGAGAGAAAAAGAGCGCGCGTGCACGCCGCCACAAGCATCTGCGCCTCTACACCTACATGCCACACATGTAACACACATCCACAGTTGTTTCTCTCAGTGCTCCAATGCTATGTCATGGCTCAAATTTGAAACATACACTGCCGCACCTGAAAGATGTTAGAAGTTCAGTCCTCAATCATCCCTCACGGAACTGGCAGTTTTCAGGCTTGAGGTTGCGACTCAACACAAACGCAAATGCAACTGCGAACAAACCACAGTTGCTGAAGTTGTACTGCTGTTGGACAGCAGGATAAATGATCATGAATTTGTCATCCACTGGCCTGATCAACCATGACAAAATTTGTTTGTCTTTTTCATCCAGAACTGTAGAGAGACTGTCATATACACAAATCTGATTGCTCTCACAAAACTGGTTGCTTACAGTCAGCCAGTGGTTACCTCCATTATGTACAATTTGTAGGAATTTGCCCCTCAGAGTACCCACAATCCCTCCATTGTGTAAGGCACTGAATAACAGTGTTAACTGAAATCCGTTCATGTGTGGGCACTTAGTTGCAAGCAAGTAAGATGCAAAATCAATTTCTTCACTACTATAATGTGGTAATGTGGATGCAGAATAGCACCACTTTTGCTGCCTTTTGGAACCATCGGTGGTCTCTGCAGCCTTGCACATTTAATTTTTTTGGAGGGGTCTTTTCCTTGCCAGCATGGTCCATAGTTCATGTACTTTTGTTTTAATTCTATGTTTGGTAGGTAAAGTGTCTGTTTTCTTTACAGCCCCGTGAGGAAAAACAATAACTTTATAAAAGTCATTACCTTATTTATATCGCATTTAGTACAGCTTCACAACAATAAAAAGTCAGTGATGCAAACTTTATCAACTTAAATTCAAATTTACCTTTAAAGCAACTCACAAAAACACTATTGTGCTGTAATTCACCTCAAGCCAGTTCAGTTTTGTGTCTCCAGTAAGCTTGGTTATTTTAAAAGCTTTATATATTAAATTGTTCCTTTACATGTATTTATTTCTATTAATTTGGTTTAATAGTAATCCTCAGTTCATAAATAAAACATAACAATATATTATATGAATTATAAATGAATATAATACATATTATATAAATATAATAAATATGTATTTTTCAAAATACAGAATCTGTGTTTCTAAAGTACTTTTACTGTAACCTTATTTAATCTGGAGCAAGACATAAATGAGGAGTGAATTTACTGTTTTCAATATACAGTCATGTGATCAAGTTAGGACACCTTACTGAATTCCATGGTTTTCTGTATCAGGACATAATAAAAAAAATATCTGGTCCTTGGCAAGTCTTAACATTTGGATAATAAATCCTTAGATAAATATCATCACATGACATATCTGTCAGGATTCATAGACTGCTTTAGTCTGTTTTCTGTTTCCTAGTGTTTTTGTTCCCTGTGGATCTATTGTTGTGTTTTTTTACTGTGTCTCCCCCTTTTGTTTAGTTTGCTTTGGTTTTCCCTTATGCCCATATTTGTACTTCCCCCTCGTTACCTTGATTGTGTACACCTGTCTTATGTTGCCACTCCCCTTTGCTTCTGTTTAAATAGTCATTTGTTCCAGTTTAGGATTTCTGTTCTTTTATTTAACAATTAAGTGTTATTTTGTATTCCTGGCTCCTCTTGTTTTTCTCTGGCTCCTCATTCCCCACATGGCATGACAATATCACACAGTGCCATTATTTATTTAAAAAAAAATACAGCTAAGATGAAAAGGCAATGTGTGACAAAGTTAGGACACCCTGTGAGTCAATTGCCTGTAGATCCACTTTTAGCAGCAATAACTTAAAGCACTCATTTTCTTTGTGACTTTATCAGTCTTTCACATTGCTCTGGATGAATTTTGGACCACTCTTCTTTTTTTATAGGTTGGTCCAGTTTATTCAGGTTTGTGGGCATTTGTTTATGCTCAGCTCCCACCACAGCATTTGAGTCAGGATGAGCTCTGGGCTTTGACTGGGTTATTGAACACCTTCATTCTTTTCAGCCATTCTATTGTGCTTGTGTGCTTTGGGTTCATTGTCCTGTTGCGTGACCCAATTGTCACCCAACTTTAGATGTCGTACAAATGCCCTCATATTTGACACTCATATTTGAGAATACTTTAATATACAGAGGAGTTCATGGCCGACTCAATGACTGTGAGGTTCCCAGGTCTTTTGGTAAGAGGTGTTTGTGCTGATATGCTCTCTAGGTTTTCACCAAACTTGGGGCTGTGCATTATGGCCAAACATTTCCATTTCGGTCTCATCTGTTCAAAGGACATTATTCTAGAAGACTTGTTTTGTTCAAATGCACCTTTGCAGACCTAAACTGTGTTGCCAAGTTTTTTTTTTTTTAGACAGAAGAGGGTTTCTTTTGCCAAGCTTTCTGAATGTGCCATTTTTGTCCCATATTCTTCTAATGGTATTGTCATGAACTTTATCCTTTCACATGTGAACTGAGGCCTGTAGAGCCTGAGGTGTAGTTCTTGGGTTGTCTGCCGTTTCTCTGAGCATTACATGGACTGATCTTGGGGTGAATTTTTTGGGACGTCCACTCCTGGAAGGAGAGGTGTCTGTTTTAAATGTCTTCCACTTGTGAATAAACTTCAAAATGTTTGGAAATGGCCGTATAACTCTTCCCCAGATTGATGGCAGCAACAACTGCTTCTCTAAGATGATTGCTGATGTCTTCCCTTCTTAGCACTGTGTTAACACACACTTGAAGTCTCCAGATCAGCAAACTGTCAAAGCTTATGCTTTTATAGAGGCGCTAAGACTTGCTGATGATCAGTTAGTCAAAGGCATTTGATTAGCAGTGCTTGACTGTTATTTACCCTCTTCATTCCAATTTTAACAGTAAGGGTGTCCTAACTTTGTCATGGCTTTTCCAATTTGACTTTATTTTTGTTCAACAAATAATGACACAGTGTAACTGCAACATGGGTTGTTCATCTGAGGTTTTATTTTCCAAATTGCAGGACCATTTTTTGTGATGTCCTGATACAGAAAACCATGGAATTCAATAGAGTGTCCTAACTTTTTCACATGACTGTATGTTTTTCATACATGTCATGTTTCATACATGTTTCAGACATGTATGTTTTTTGCAGTGAAATAGTTTGAGATAATGTGTGCATATACTGTAGTGTGGGATGTCCTGAATAAGAATTGGTGGTTGTTTTTGTTACTTATTAGAAATGGGGTCTTTATACCCCTTTAAAGTTAATAATGCCCCATATCTCAAAAATGTTGCAGTAAAATAGTTTCATATGTGGTGTGTATATAGTATGGGACGTCCTGTAAAAGAACTGATCATTGTTTTTTTCTACTTATTGGAAATGGGGTCTCGCGGCTGGCTTGACCGTGTTTTTCTGAACCGCGGCTGGCTTTACCGCAGTTATTTTTTACGGTACTTAAATATAATTAATTTCATGTTATTCGGCACAGCCGACTTAGCGTGGGTGTTTTTGAAAATAACCGCGTTAGTTAGCTAATGCTACTGTAGGTAATATAGTTGTTTTTAGCTAGTAAACACGGACGCAAAACTCAATCTACAAAGTAGTTGTTCCTGACATAAATTATAAATGTACTCATGGAAGAGATACATTTAACATACAAATGACATTGCTTTCTTACCTGTTGTTTTCTTTTAAAAAACTATGAAAAACGTGATTCAGTCCGCGATAATACTACGTCATGAGGTCACGTGACACGGCAAACCTTTGGTTTGAAGCAGAAACATCCTTTGAGTGAACGGATTACATTTAAGTTTAAACAGGGGCTGTAATGTTTGCTTTTAAGCAATGTAAAAATATCAGTTTCGTATATAGGAAATAAAAAATTCCCATCAGATCAATGTAGAAACATACTTTGTATCAATGACAGCAGTTTAACTTTTTTTTCAGTGTACGTTTTACCTGTCCTAGAAAGAAAAAAAGTATGTAAGTCTATTCTTAGTAAAAATCTGTAAATGCTATTTGTAAAAGGTTTTTGACGGGGACGGATTATGGGTTGTGTGGGCCCCTGGGCAAAATGTTCGCGAGGGCCCCCCCTCAAAAAAAAAAAAAAAAAAAAAACCCGCCAGCATTGTCTGGGATGAGACAGGGGTAGCTGCAGCTCGGCGTAATGGGCGTGTCGAAAGGTTGGGGCGTGCCGAAAGCTCTTCATGATTGGCTGCACAAGTTGTCTGTTTAAAGACTATGTTACAACCTCTATCGGAATCATAACAAGCTAATATTAAACGCTATTGTTCTTTCTAATGCGTTTAAGTAATGCAGCCAAAATAATCCTTCATATTAAAATTCCATTCTTTTCCTGTTAAATATCAATATTACAAATATTTTTTTCTAAACATTCTACTGCGTTGCCACGGGTTACTGACGTCATCCATGCACGTTTGAGTCATGGTCGTGGCTAAAAGGGATATATAGCTCCGACCGGAAACTAACAATGAAATGAATTGTTATAGCTATTGTATTATTTTTACATCTAAAACTAATCCTTTCTGTAATACAAAAAGATTTATTGTTGTATAGTGAGAAAAAAAAACATTAGATTGATGTTCGCATGTCCAATAGAGCTGTAACTGTATTCATTCTAGCCTTAACTGTATTAAACCCATAATCAAAATCAAATTACAATTATTTAAAAGAATATAGTACCACAAGCTGTTCATAAAATTTTTAATGTAATTTATATATTTTTGGAATACTATTAACTTTGTATTGGTTAAATAAGACCAAAAAAAGTTACAGAATTAGTCATTCAGAATGTTTTGAACTGACCATTGTTTTCTGTAGTTTTCTAAAACTGCATAAAAACTAAAAACATTCTTGTTTATACTGTTTTGTTCACTGTTTTTATACTGTTTTATATTGCTCTTTAAAATGTCACTTTACTCAATTAAAATAAGCACACTTGCACTATTCTTATTGCACTGTTCCATTTTTCACCATATCAGCCTTCTGTGTTGTAAACTGTCCCTTTTTGTAATCAGATGGCCCTCTAAAGGTACACTACACCCTCCTCCCTAGGGCCTCCTAGTAGGGCCCTCTAAAAGCCCCCAAAGCCCCCATCTTCCCTAGGACCCCCTGGTAGCCAGAAGCCAGGACCATAATAGGAGGGCCTAAGAGGGTCTTCTAAAAGTAGGCTCCCATGCACCCATTTCCCTTTAAAGTTCCTATAGCAGGGCCGGGGGCCCCCTGAAAGCACCGCTGGCCCGGTCCATAATCCGTCCCTGGTTTTTGTGGCTGTGGGTGAGCAGTTTTTTCGGGTACTTGTCCTCGTTCAACATTGTGAATTGCACATATGACAAGTGTGGCAAATATACAGTTAGGCCCAAAAATAATTGGACAGTGACACAATCGTAATGATTTGGGCTCTGCATGCCACCACATTGGATTTGAAATGAAACAACTACAACAGAATTGAAGTGCAGACTTTAAGGTTTATTTTAAGGGGTTGAACAAAAATATACAATTAAACATTCATTTCAGGGGTTCAAAAGTAATTGAACAAATAAACATAACCCTAAGTAAAATGTTACTTTTCAATATTTGGTTGAGAATCCTTTGCAGGCAATGACTGCCTGAAGTCTGGAACCCATGGACATCACCAAACGCTGGGTTTCCTCCTTTGTGATGCTTTGCCGGGCCTTTACTGCAGCTGTCTTCAGTTGTTGCTTGTTTGTGGGTCTTTCTGCCTTAAGTCTTGTTTTGAGCAAGTAAAATGCATGCTAGAATGGGTTGAGATCTGGTAATTGCCACGGCCATTGCAGAATATTCTACTTTTATGCTGTAAAAAACGCCTGGGTTGCTTTTGCAGTATGTTTTGGATCGTTGTCCATCTGTACTGTGAAACGCCGTCCAATTAACTTTGCTGCATTTGGCTGAATCTGAGCAGAAAGTATATCCCTATACACTTCAAAATTCATCCGGCTGCTTCTGTCTTTTGTTACATCAATAAACACAAGTGACCCAGTGTTATTGGAAGCCATGCATGCCCATGCCATCACTCTGCCTCCACCATGTTTTACAGAAGATGTGGTGTGCTTTTGATCATGAGCTGTTCCAAGTCTTCTCCAAACTTTCTTCTTCGATTCATTCTGGTACAGGTTGATTTTAGTCTCATCTTTTCAAAGAATGCAGTTCCAGAACTGGGCTGGCTTCTTCAGGTGTTTCTTGGCAACGTAAATTCTGGCCTTTCTATTTTTGAGGCTGATTAATGGTTTGCACCATGTGGTGAATCCTTTGTATTTACTCTTTATGGTAGACTTAGATACTGCTACATCTACTTTCTGGAGAGTGTTCTTCACTTGAGTGGATGTTATGAAGGGGTCTTTCTTTACCATGGAAAGGATTCTGCGATCATCCACCACTGTTGTCTTCCGTGGACGTCCAGGCCTTTTTGAGTTCCCAAGCTCACCAGTGCACTCTTTTTCTTAGAATGTACCAAACTGTTGATTTGGCCACTCCTAACAATTCTACTATCTCTCTAATGGATTTTTTTTCAGCCTCAGGATAGTCTGTTTTACCTCCTTTGAGAGCTCCCTTGACCACATGTTACAGTATGTGTTTACAGCAACAGCTTCCAAATGCAAACTTCGGGGGCCAGTTTTAATTCCCACCTCAGGGTCTGTGTGCCTGGTGGGTTTCCTCCAAGTGTATACAGTGCATCCGGAAAGTATTTACAGCGCATTACACATTTTGTTATGTCACAGCCTTATTCTATAATGGATTAAATTCATTTTTTCCTCAGAATTCTACACACAACACCCCATAATGATAACATGAAAAAAAAAATTAAAAATAAAAACATTAAGAAAGCTCATGTACATAAGTATTCACAGCCTTTGAGGGCATCCTTGGGCGCATCCTGTCTCCCCTGATCATCCTTGAAATGTTTCTGGAGCTTAATTGGTCACTCTACCATATAGGCCTGATTGGTGGATTGCTGCAGAGATGGTTGTCCTACTGGAAGGTTCTCCTCTCTCCACAGAGGACCTCTGAAGCTTTGACAGAGTGACCATCGAGTTCTTGGTCACTTCCCTGACTAAGGCCCTTCTCCCTGATCGCTCAGTTTAGATGGCGGCCAGCTCTAGGAAGAGTCCTGGTGGTTTCGAACTTCTTCCACTTACGGATGATGGAGGCCACTGTGCTCATTGGGACCTTCAAAGCAGCAGAAATTTTTCTGTAACCTTCCCCAGATTTGTGCCTCGAGACAATCCTGTCTCAGAGGTCTACAGACAATTCCTTTGACTTCATGCTTGGTTTGTGCTCTGACATGAACTGTCAACTGTGAGACCCTATATAGACAGGCAAAGATATGAAACTCTGATAGAATGTAAAGTAATCAGCGTACAGATTGTATAATGGTGTAAAGTTGATGTCCCCTTAAAATAACTCAACACACAGCCATTAATGTCTGAACTGCTGGCAACAAAAGTGAGTACACCCCTTAATGAAAATGTTCAAACTGTGTCCAGTGTCAATATTTTGTGTGGCCAACATTATTTTCCAGCACTGCCTTAACTCTCTTGGGCATGGAGTTCACTAGAGCTTCACAGGTTGCCACGAGAATCCTCTTCCACTCCTCCTTGATCACGTCACGAAGCTGGTGGATGTTAGACACCTTGCGCTTCTCCACCTTCCATTTGAGGATGCCCCACAGATGCTCAATAGGGTTTAGGTCTGGAGACATGCTTGGTCAGTCCAGCGCCTTTACCCTCAGTTCCTTCAGCAAGGCAGTGGTTGTATTGGAAGTGTGTTTGGGGTCATTATCATGTTGGAATACTGCTCTACGGCCCAGTTTCCGAAGGCAGGGGATCATGCTCTTCTTCAGTATGGCACAGTACATGTTGGCATTCATGGTTTCCTCAATAAACTGTTCACCGCCACACACGCTTGACACCATCTAAACCAAATAAGTTTATCTTGGTCTCATCAGACCACAGGATCTGGTTCCAGTATTCCATATCCTTAGTCTGCTTGTCTTTAGCAAAATGTTTGTGCACCATCTTTAGAAGAGGCTTTCTTCTGAAATGACAGCCATGCAGACCAATTTGATGCAGTGTGCGGAATATGGTTTGAGCACTGACAGGCTGTCTCCCCATCCCCTCAACCTCTGCAGCAATGCTGGCAGCACTCACACGTCTATTTTCAAAAGTCAACCTCTGGACATGACGCTGAGCACGTCCACTTAACTTCTTTGGTCCACCATGGCGGGGCCTGTTCTGAGTGGAACCTGTCCTTTTAAACCACTGTATGGTCTTAGCCACCGTGTTGCAGCTCAGTTTCAGGGTGTTATCTTCTTATAGCCTAGGCCATCTTTGTGTAGAGCAATAATTCCTCCTTTCAGATCCTCAGAGTATTCTTTGCCATGAGGTGCCATGTTAAACGTCTAGTGACCAGTATGAGAGTGTGAGACCGATAACACCAAATTTAACACACCTGCTCCCCAAGGACACTTACTGTAAGACCTTGTAACACTAACGAGTGACATGACAACGGGAAGGGAAAAGGGCTAATTGGGCACAATTTGGCCATTTTTATTTAGGGGTGTACTCACTTTTGTTGCCAGCAGTTCAGACATTAATGGCTGTGTGTTGAGTTATTTTGAGGGGACATCAACTTTACACCATTATACAAGCTGTACACTGATTACTTTACATTCTATTAGAGTTTCATATCTTTAGCATTGTCCCTTAAAAAGATATAATAAAATATTTACAAACATGTGAGGGGTGTACTCACTTTTGTGAGATACTGTATGTGCCTTTCCAAATCATCTCCAATCAACTGAATTTACCACAGGTGGACTCCAATTAAGCTGCAGAAACATCTTAAGGATGATTAGGGGAAACAGGATGAACCTGAGCTCAATTTTGAGCTTCATGGCAAAGGCTGTGAATACTTATGTACATGTGATTTTTCAATTTATTTTTTTATTTTTTTATAAATTTGCAAAAATCTCAAGTAAACTTTTCATGTTGTCATTATGGGGTGTTGTATGTAGAATCAGTGCAGATGTTAAGTGTTTTATTCTTTGCTAGTTAACAGGTTTTAGTCAAAGCTATGTCCTGTGCAGAGAGATTTGTTGGTAGTGGTTCTGCTTTTAGAACTTCATGTGTTGTCACTACTGCAAACTCCACTCTGTTAGTACCTCTTTCTGGATAATGCAATGCTGATTCATCCATGAACAACTGTAATTCTGGATTCTGTTGCAGAACTTTGTTATGGATCATCCTAAATGAACAAACTTAACAGTTGCAGCCCAGCTATGGTCATCTCCTTCGGCTTGCAAGAGTTGCAGGGTTTAAAACTATGCATCTTTTTTTATTGTGAGGATTGGCAATTCACACAATTTAGCACTTATACTTTTCTAATAAAAGCAGTGAAATTCGGTGAGGAACTAGAAACATCAAATTACTGTAACCCATATGTATATTGGCTACTGCTGCCTTTTCAGCTGGTGCAAATGCGTGTAATCCTGCTGCTGCATGATCAAGTTTAGCTGAGAAGTACTGTACAGTACTGTGAGCTATAGGTCTTAATTTTCCTCCATGTGCCTGTAGCAAAACCGAAATCATGCAAACATTCTTTTCAACAGTTTGATTCGAGAGTCGATTGTGTGTGAGGGATTTACCCTCATGTGAGTTTAGGTACCCAATGAATTCCTTTATGGAAAAAAAGATATGGCAATATATTGTAAAATATAATGCAATATATTAAATAATACATTTACATATATAAGAAACTAGTGCTTATATTTAATAATATATTGCAATATACTGTATGAATGGACCATTTATGGGTATTGTGTGCAACTCACATACAGTGGAACCTTGAATTACGAGCATAATTCGTTCAAAGCTGGCTCGTATTTCAAAACACTCGTAAACCAAAAAAAGCCCAAAAAAAAATACATAAAAATAATTAACACAAAATATAAAGTAAAAATAAAACAAATTAACCTGCACTTTGCCCTATAAATAAATAAATGAATAAATCCCGACAGATAAGTGTTTCCGTTTGTACGCACAGGCACTGTATGTGTTTGGAGCCCCGCCCCTCTCCCCCTTCTCGTCTTACACAGTTACCCTACCTCGACTCTTTTCGCACACAACGAAAACACTGTTGTTGTTTTTTGGAAAAGTAAAAAATAAAACAAATTAACCTGCACTTAACCTTTGAAAAGAATCACGACAGAGCAGTGTTTCTGTGTAGAGCAGAGTGTGTGTGTGTGTGTGTGTGAAGGCGAAAGTAGGAGGGGTCTGTGTGTGTGGGAAGGGAGGTTGGGGCACGGTGTCCAATGATGCGTGCGCGCACACAGAGAGCAGGCTGATACAGAGAGAGAAAATGGATCTTTAACCTCTCTAATGAGACTTGCTTTTGTTTCACAACCGCGCTGTACACACATGCGTACAGACACAAAATAAAATATGTTTTACACACACACACACACACATCGTCACAGTGTTATAGTAAACAGTACACGCGTGCACAGATGTTGATTATACCAGTGAGAGACGCGCACTAAGACCCAGCAGGGGAGACAATTATCCACAATTCCGCAGCACAAGAGAGAGAAAAACCGTTGGCTTAGTTGTGATCACGTGACGCTCGGCGTCAAAACAAGAAGTGCATGCGTGATACATGTTAATCGGTACCCGTAAACCACGACTTGTTTCTTTTTCCAAGTCAAAATTTATTAAAAATGTTTACCATTAATAACTTTACCACAAAGACAGTCATTTTAGTTGCTGTAAGCTTATATACAGCTTGTATACTGTGATATTCACACAATCGGTGCAGGCTCCCAGACAATGAATATTGTTTTTGTTCTCTGTCATTTGCATGCAGCAATATAATATGACATACCTGTCCATATTCTGACGATTTCATGTTCACTAAAATATATGACATTATATAGGGATGTCTCTGGAGAGGAGTTAAGTAATTTCTTCTACACTTCCTCTTTGTTTAGCTTAGCCAAAATAGATGACACTGGGGAGCCATGTTTCTGTAGAAGTCACCTTAGACTTAGGTGGTGTTAAGACATAGGTCCAGAAGAGAACGTTTTAGCTAATAAAATGTGACATCAAAAGAAACCATGGTTTCATCTGCATCCAGCCCAGTACGCTTTTACCAAAACAGCTTCCCCATCCAACCGAAAGGCGAGAGAGAAAGGTGAGACCCAGAGCCAATGGAGGATCCTTATCACACTGTATCTGGCTGGAGTGAAAAGAAACTAAAACTAACAAAGAAACTGGAAAAAATGGAAGACAAAATGGGAAAAACTGTTCAATAATGGAAAAATTTTCTTTTGTGTAGTATAAGCAAAAGCAAGTTCTTTTGTGTAGTATTATTGTAAGTTTTTTTTTTTTTTTTTTGAAATCATTTTAGTCACTTTGAATGTATTTTTGGTTAATTTGTTTAATACTTTATTTTTAATCCTTTTTTGCCACAAATCTCATTTCATAGTGTCCCCTTTTTATGTAGACAGTCTGTAGTGAGGGGTCTTACATCTCTGTGTATGGGTTCATAGTTGCATGCTCTGCCTCACCATTGTTCAGCTCCACTTTCTTGCCTTCCTTGTCTTTACCATCCGGGCTATTTCTGGTCCTAAGCCTTAAAAGGGACAGTGTTTATACTATTCTTTATATGCGGTATCGTCCTAAAGACCGAAAGTTTATTGGCATGATGGTCCTCTAGCTCCATGTGGAGAGCTTGCAGAGAGTGGGCTGTGAGGTAAAACGAAGGGTTGTGCTATGTTATGTACAACTTTTGTACACAACAAACCACAACAAAGGGTTGTGCTATGTTATGAAGTTTTGCACAGCATGCATCACTTCACTTCAAATAATGAGGTTGCTTTCATTATTTAAGATGAGGCATTCTTCAGCTTATCTGTATTGTTAGATGGGGTGTTCCTCATCTTCCTTTCAACAATACCTCATAGGTTCTCTATGGGCTTCAGGTCAGCCAATTTGGGCGGCCAATCACGCCCAGTAATATCAGGGTCAGCAAACTAGTTAGTGGTAGTTTGGGCACTGTGGGCAAACTACATATTTATATTTTTTTAACTAAATATTAATTTAGTTTGCCTCAATTTAAAAATCCTCTTCATATTTTTGCATTGGTTAAAAAACTCTAGAATCAAAAAATTAAGGTCTTAATGACTGAAATATCCCTAACCCCAACAAGAGAACAGTGGCTGATATGAAAATATATATGTATTGGCTGATATATTGATTGAGACAAAATCATTTACTTGTGTTGAAGAGGCCACAGTACTTCCTGCTCATACACATTTCACAACAGAGACAGTTAATTAATAAGAAGCTAATGGACTGATGTTTATAGTATTGAATTCAAAATGAGTAAGCATACTATATAGGGAGATTTTGTTTGTTAAAATATTCTTTTCAGGAAGAGTCATTAAACATGACAAAATCAATGTTTGATGAATCTAATCAACCAATGAATTAATGTAACTGGTTTTATAAGCAGATCTTTAGGTGTGAGACACCGTACCCATAAGTGAACACTGGGGTACTCATTCACACACTACTCATGAGTGAAGTATAAAGGCAAAACAATGTAATGAGTATGCCAATGTGGCCGCCTTTCATAGAAATGTCTTCAGCCAAATGACATTATGTTAGTGCCTACTAATATACCTCTTTTGGGGAGAGTCACTCATTTTCTAGCAGGGGTGTGGCACGATGTCTGATCATTCACCCAGAAATTGGCGCCTTTCGTTAAAATACCTAACATGATATGACATCATGTTGGCTCCTCCTACTGTACCTCTTTCGGGAAGGGTCAACCCTTTTCTGGCAGGGGTGTGATGCAATTTCTGGTCATTCACCCAGGAATTGGTGATAAATAACAGCCTGCTGTCATTTCAACAGGTTTAGCTGTTCAGTATCTGATCTGAAAGGTGAGATTGTTTTGTTTGTTCATAGTCATTCCTCTGGGCAAAAATAGATATTTGTAGCCTAATGTTGATACTTTGCTGCTTTTCTGTCCTTTTTGGGTTCTTCAAGCTGTGTAAGTATCTCTGTTAGATTTGTGACCAAGAAGGACCTTGGACAAACAGCCCCTGTTTACATGGACAAACATTATTTGTTTAAATTGTCTAGCATGTTAGCCAGCAGTTGGTCATTTTTGCACTTAATGTTATTATAACATCTTATAGTTAGTTAAACAATGAACCCAGAAGGGAAGCTGTGGTGATAAATTTACTTCTTATGTTCTTGGTCTTCAGGTTACATTAGTGTGTAATGACAGTCAACAGACTGATGAGGCTAACATAACGCTAAAATTTTTTTTGCCATTTGGTGTTAATATTATCCCTTTAGACAATTAAAAATATTATTGACCCTGTTGTAGGATTAAATTGTAAAAATCTGTTACATTAGTAACTAAACCCATCCAAACAATTTGGGAGATGCAGCGCTACAGTCTGATCATTCTCTTCATATGTCTCATCAAGGTCGGAGAAATCCAAGGTATGATCTGTTTTGTCATTTTTAGATTAATTTCATAATTCATTATCCACAGCTCTTTAATCTGTATGCCTGAAGTTTTTATCTAGCTTTTTGTTTTAAGAATCATATAAGCGACAAATGTGTATTGTGTGACTGAGAAAACCTTTTAGGAAAAACTGCTTGCCTGTAGTCACATGCTGCCAGTGTTTTTCAGGGGAAAGCATACACGGTTGTGAGAAATCACCAGAAGATGTACATAACAGAACAATTTGAATAACCCAGATGACTTGCATATAAAGTGGAACTTTGGGTTACCAGCTTAATTTGTTCCAAAAGCGGGCTCATACTCAAAACACTCGTAAATCAAAGCAAATTCTCTCATAAGAAATAATGGAAACTCAAATTATTCATTCCCCCCCCCCCCTCCAAAAAAAATACAGAAAAATATACTAGAAAAATAAAACTAATTAACCTGCACTTTACATAAAAAAAGAGTAAAAATAAATTCAGACAGATAAGTGTTTCCATTTATGCATGCAGGCGCTGTGTGTGTGTGTGTGTAAAGCTAAAGTAAGAGGAGACTCTTACTTTTAGCCCCTCCCATTTCCCCCTCTCATCATAAACCTTTTTCATTCTCTTATTTGAATTTCATACACACACACACACAGAAAGACATTAACGGAAAAACTGTTTTGTCGAAAAAATTAGCAAGGAACATCGATAATGACACTCGTGTGAGCGACACACTAACAAAATCACTGCTGTAAAGTAAAACAAAAACAAATGAACCGCACGTTACCTTTGAAAAGAATCGCGACAAAGCAGAGTTTCTGTGTAGGACAGAGTGTGTGTTAGTGTGTGTTTATGTTTGTTTGTGTATGTGTGAAGCAGAGAGGGGGTGCTTCATGCGCACACACGCGCGCACACACACACACTAAAGGCGAGAAAGAGAGAGACACACAGAGTGTGAACCAGCACAGTGTGTCAAATTACACGCGCGCACACTTAACGACAGGTCGAGGTAGAAAATGGATTCTAATAAGCCTTTCTTTTGCTTTAGGTGAACGCACACATGAGTATTATAAGTAACAGTACATGCGCGCTTTTAAACACAAAATAAAATATGTTTTACACGCACACAAGTGGCCACAGTGTTATAGTAAACAGTACACGCGTGCACGGATGTTGATTATACCAGTTCCACAATTCCGACAACACGTCATGCTCTGCTTCTTTTTGCATGAATTTAACAAGGAACTTACTTAAATAAAACAAAATGCAAATGATTTGTAAACAAATTATGTTAATACTTATTGTGTGTTAAATATTGGCTAAATAACATTAAGAAATGAGTATTTGGTGGAATAACCCCAATTTGCAATTACAGCTTTCATGTTTTCCAAATTGCTGTTTTTGCAGAGTTATTTTTTTTTCCAGAGATGTACAGTTAAATGATCAGTGTTGGGTGTAACGCGTTACAAAATAAGAGTACTTAGATTACTTTTTTGATGCAAGGAGTAATCTAACGTGTTAGGCCAGCTATTTAAGTACTTAGTTATTTATTTTTATTTTTAAATTTGTAATCCATTATTCTGACAATTTATGTAATCCGTGAGTCTGACAGCAGTCATTCAGTTAGTGTGTGTGTGTGAAAGTCATCCTACAAGCTTTGCCCCTAATAACTAGCTCCCCTCTGTTATTCTTACTGTTATACCCCTACCTCACCTATGTTTTAACTGGATTTCTGATATCTTTTCAGCTCAATGTGGTAAACACTCTGTTGGCGAAAACATGAATTACAGCCCTGCTCAAATGAATGAATACCCTGAGGGATCCACTGTAACATTCAGTTGTTTAACTGGATATGTGCCTGTTAATTCAGGAGCTTCCAGGTCAATCACCTGCAGAGGAAATCAGTGGACTACACTAGACCTTCAGTGTAAAAGTAATTCTCTATTTAGACATTTCTTCATTCTTACCTTTTCGGGTTGTGTTTGTATATTTTTTATAGTTTAAGGTGCAATGCATGAAAATTTAGACGTTTCTGTATTTTTAGAAAAGTCCTGTGGAAGTCCGGGTGAGGTGACAAATGGAGGATATTTAACTCCAGATGGAATTGAATTTGGTGCAATAATCACTGTTCAGTGTAATGAGGGGTGAGTGAAGTTGTGGTCACCTGCTTTACGTGTTAGTTTTGTTCAAATTTACACAAAAAAATGCACAAACATGGTTTTGTAAAATCTCTCTGTTTGTAGATATATGTCCGTTGGACCTAAAACTAGAAGGTGTCTGGCTGAAGGTTGGGATGGGAGAGCTGCAGTTTGTGAACGTAATGAAATTTGTTACATTTTTGTTCATTTGAAATAAAAAAAATTGTTTGATGCAAATTAACTTGTTCTTTTGTTTTTAGAGACGAAATGTTTACCACCTTCTAAAATAGAGAATGGAGTATATGATAGAGAGGACGAATCTTATGGTTATAATGAAGTAGTCACATACTCTTGTAATAGAGGTTACACTCTTATTGGAGAATCATCAATAACCTGTTCTTCTGATGGAACATTTCAGCCTCCTCCTCCTCAGTGTTTATGTGAGTTAAGCTAAAGGGCTTTGTTCTCAGTTAAGAATTAATATTTCTCAAAAGATGTGTAATTTAATATTTTTAGAAATAAATTTATTTTTCTTTTTTGCATTATTAGTGATAGCATGTGAAGAACCTGACATTAAAAATGCAGTTAAAGTTGGAGGAAAGTCATCATCCTACGGCTATAAAGATATTGTCCAATACAAGTGTAATGAAGGTTACATTATGGTAGGAGACGGCCACCTGGTATGCGATGTAAAGGGATGGAATCCATCTTCTCCTCAGTGCATCGGTAGGATTAGTTAGTGTTTTATTATCTTGATGTTCTGACTTTACAATTAGACAGTTATTTTTTTTTATATTATGGCATTATAAGCTTTTATGAATAAGAACTTTAGGGTGATAAAGTGTATATGTTACATTATTTCTTAACATCTTGTGTAACATTTTTGTCATAACTAAATCTTTGTTGTAATGTTCGAAGAGGACTGTCAATATTAACGACAGTCAATATGCAGTCATATTGTGTTAACAACAGTTAACAGGCGATTAATCTAGAAATGTTAAAGCATGTTAAAGCATTTTATTTATTTATTTTGGCTACCCATAATCACAGCAAGGTTACCCGGCTGTGTATGATAATGACATGTTTAGCGCGGATAATACGATGATTGAGGAAACAGAAGCAGTTTCTTATAGTGTAGATTTCAACTTTTTTTACATAATATCCATATATATGCACTGTTGGAGTTTATTTGTCTTAGTAATAATGCAATGCATGGTCATTAAGGCATTATTATATTTTTAGAAAAGTCTTGTGGAAGCCTCGGTGAGTTGCCCAATGGAAAATATTTAACTCCAGAGGGACTCTTTTTGCCGCAATAGCCTTTGCTCAGTATAATGAGGTCAGAAACAGAATCAGAAAGAGTTTTATTGCCAAGTACGCTTGCACGTACAAGGAATTTGTTGTAGTGACAGAGATTCCAGAACAAAAAAACAAATGACAAGACAAAACAGCACGACACACACACACAAAAAAAAGGTTGACATCAAATGGAGGTGGGTGTAAGATACTTTTAAATAAGTTACATAAATATCTAAAATCTGTGGTATTATACAGTATATTACACTGGTACTGTACACAATATTGCACATATATTTATTGACAGTTAGAATGATGTTTAACTGTTCATGAGGTAGATTGCCTGGGGAAAAAACAGTTTTTGTGCCTGACTGTCCTAGTGTTTGGTGCTCTATAGCGTCGACCCGACGGCAAAAGTTCAAATAGAAGGTGGCTTGGGTGTGAGGGGTCCAAAGTGATATTCTGAGCCCCTTTCCTCACTCTGGATGTATACAGTTCATGCAGCATGGCAGGGGAGTGCCAATAATTCTTTTAGCAGTACGAACCGTCCTTTGAAGTCTTCTGATGTCTGCTTTCGTAGCTGAGCCAAACCAGACAGTTATTGAAGTGCACAGGACAGATTTAATGACGGCTGAGTAGAACTGTGTGAGCAGCTCCTGTGGCAGGTTAAATTTCTTCAGCTGGCGAGGGAAATACAAACTGGGACAAACCAGGGACAAACTGACCATTTTGATTCATACAAATTCACATTTCATACAAACTTAAATAATTCTTTTGACTATGTAAAGCTGCTTTGCGGCAATGAAAATTGCTAAAAGCGCTATACAAATAAAATTGAATTGAATTGAATTGAATTGAAATACAACCTCTGGTGGGCCTTTTTAACAATGGAGTCAATGTGAATGTCCCACTTCAAGTCCTGAGAGATGATCATGCCCAGGAACCGGAATGACTCAACTGCTGTCACAGTGCTGGTCATGATGGTGAGTGGGGGAAGTGCAGGTGGGTTCCTCCTGAAGTCCACGATCATCTCCACCTTTTTAAGCGTGTTCAGCTCCAGGTTGTTGTGACTGCACCAGACAGCCAGCTGCTCAACCTGACTTCTATATGCAGACTCGTCACCGTCCTGGATGAGGCAGATGATTGTAGTCTGCAAATTTCAGGAGCTTGACAGAGAGGTCTGTAGAGGTGCAGTCGTTGGTGTAGAGGGAGAAGAGCAGTGGGGAGAGAACGCATCCCTGAGGGGCTCCAGTATTGGTGGTGTGGCTGTTGGACATGAATTTCCCCAGTCTCACTAGCTGCTGCCTGTCTGTCAGAAAGCTGTGGATCCAGTGACAGATAGAGCTAGGAACAGAGAGCTGGTTTAGTTTGGTCTGAAGCAGTGCTGAGATGATCGTATTAAAAGCTGATAAAAAGTCTATAAACAAGACCCTTGCATAAGCCCCTGGTTTGTCCAGATGTTGAAGGATGAAGTGCAGTCCCATGTTGACTGCATCATCAACAGACCTGTTTGCTTTATAAGCAAACTGCAGGGGGTCCAGTAATGGTCCTGTGATTTACCTTAGATATTAGTCAGATGGGGAAATCACGTGACGCTTTGTACGTGATGGCTGCAGATCTTTAGCGCTCCTGGCATGCCCCCTCTTTTTATTAATATTTAACAGGTTAATATATTTAAATTAAACATTCTAAATACACCCGTCAACAAGATGGATGCTAACAAGAAAGCTGCCCCCTCGCCTGTGAAAACCCAGACTGGGAAACGGATGAAATCTTCAACTGGCATTGAAAGCATGGCAGACGCTATTTCGCTAGCACTGATGAAACAACAAACTATGTTAGAAAAAGCTGTCCGGAACGCAGTGCATATCGCGATGAAAGATGTGACACAGTGTATACAATCTTTAACCGCGGAATTCCAATCACAGATGACAGTTGTGCGCGGGCTTATCGACAAGGTGGACTATATTCAATGCGAGACGAGAGGCCTAAAACAGGATGTCGTTGGCTGCAAAACGGATGTATCCAAGTTTCAAATAAAGCTGGCCGAATTGGAAGATCGAGAAAGACGCAACAACGTACGTATTGTGGGTCTTCCACCAAACCGTGAAGGAGGTAACGCGATTCGCTTTCTTCAAGAAATGCTCCCAAAGTGGATCCCCTCGCTCTCAAATAAGCCGATAGAAATTGAACAAGCTTATCGCATCTATGGACGGCAGAGATCCACGGAGACAGCTCGCACTTTGATTTTTAAAGTGTTGAGATATCGAGATCGGCAGGCTAACTTGGACGGAGCCAGAGAGGTGAGCAAGAGGGGACCAATTCTGGATGGCGAGAATAGGCTGAGATTCTTTGCTGACTACAGCGCTTACACCGCGCAGAAACGGAGAAGTTTTGCTGATACACGAAAGGAGTTGCGAGCAGCGGGAATTCAATCTTTTCTGATTTACCCAGCTATTCTGCGCGTTACGCACAACGGGAAGAAACAGTCCTTTTCTTCGCCACAAGAAGCAGAGGAGTTCCGACTGCAGAGCGCCAATACTTCGCGGGCAAGAAGGCAGCTGACTTTCGCCAATGTCAATCCATACGAGATGGACACAAACCATCCTGATAATTAATCAGCCATTATTATTGGTAGGACTGTTTGTGAAAGCGTTTCCGTGTTTCTGATATCACGAGTTCGGAACGTCATTAAGCAGAATAGTGTGTTTTCAGTTGAAAGTGTATTTAATAATTCTGTTGTTCCTGTTAATTTGGTTTTCATGGTTAGACCTAGGAGGAAGCAGGCGGGTCTTAGATCAGTGGGACGTATGATATTGTCACGGTTCCGATACACAAGAGAGGGAATAGCCAGTGGTCAGTGGGAGAGGGTAGGGGAGAGTTTTGTCCAGCCCTATATTTTTTTCTTTTTGTTAATAACGAAAGGTGCAAACAAAGATGTTATGTTTAAAACGATTCACTATTTGATATTCAACACAGTTAAGTCTTACCGTCTCTTTGACAATGGTTAATATCTCAATTTTATCTGTTAACGTCAGGGGTTTAAATTGTCCTATAAAGAGAACAAAGTCTTTGGATTATTTGCGCAGACACTGTGTAGATGTCCCTCTAGTCCAGGAATGCCATCTAAAAGCAATTGATGTTCCTCGTATGCAAAATAAATTTTATGAAGTTATTGCTGCATCCAGTGACGGTACAAAAACAAAAGGGTCTCTTATACTCATTAAACGAAACCTTCCTCTTGTTATTGAAAACTGTAGTAATGATAAATCCGGCAGATTGAGCTATTTTTGTACAAGTATTCAAAGTAAGAAAATAGCTTTTATTTCCATCTACGCCCCAGCAGTTTTTGATGCCTTTTTTTTCAGGTTTTAGCAAATCAGTTGTTATTGTTAAATGAGTATGCACTCATTATAGGAGGAGACATGAACGCACTTGCAGATTTAATGTTTGATAAATCCACTAATATATTTACCAAATCACAAGAGATAACTTCAGCAAACTTTAATTCTTTTGGGCAAACTCTGAATCTCATAGATGTGTGGCGTGTGTAAAACCCATCGGTTAGAGATTACACCTTCTTTTCCTCGAGGCATCAGACACATTCTAGAATAGATTATATTCTATGTTCTCGTGAATTTAGGACGTGTTTTAAAAGCATTGTAATTCTGACCATAACCCACTGCTGACAAAGTTTACTCATCGCTCACATGATAGATCCGCAAGATGGCAATTCAATACAACGCTTTTACAAGACTCTGAGTTTCTAATAGATTTTAGAAATAAGTTAAAAAACTTAAATATCAACGTTAATAGTGTGGATAATCACATGATAGTATGGATGGCTACAAAAGGCTTTATTAGAGATTTCGTTATCTCTTTTTCATCTCATTTAAATAAAGAAAGAAAAACACAAATTAAGGAATTAGAACAAATTTGCCGCTACCAAGAAATGAAGTTGAAGGAGAAGGTCTCAAAATCTGTGGAAAGTGAATTAAAGAGTTCCAGGTCCAAGTTAAATGATCTGCTTCGCAGAAAGGCGGAATTTATTATGCATAGAGTTCGGCAGAATTTTTATTTTAATGGGCCAAGGCCCAGCAAGTTATTGACGTTACAACTGAGACAAAGTGAAGCTAAGGCTATTATTGATACCATTTATTCACCTTCAAAAGGCCTAATAACTAACCCAAGGGAGATAAACAATACTTTTGTGGATCACTTTAAAGAGTTATATCAGCCTAAGGAAAGTATAGACATGGTTGAATGTGACAAATTTTTACATGACATAGATTTACCATATTTAACACAAAGTGAATCTCAGCGAATGAGACAACCTGTAACACTTGAGGAGCTTCATGGAGCATTGAAAATGGTAAAGAAAGAGAAATCACCCGGACCAGATGGGATTCCTTCTGAATTAATTTTACCACTTTGGGATCTATTAGGACCAATTATGCATGCTGCAGTGAATATGGCAATCCAAAAGGGGCACTTTGAAAAAAAAAAGGAATACAGCTTTAATCTCTTTAATTCCAAAAAAAGATAAAGATCACACTAAATGTTCAAATTTTAGGCCAATTTCATTAATAAATTCTGATTAAAAAATTTACGCTAGGGTTTTAGCTATATGTCTTGAAAAATATATCAGTGAATTAGTTCATAGTGATCAATCTGGCTTTATTCCACATCGGTCAGCTGCAGATAATATTCGTCGGCTGCTACATGTAATTAATGAAAGTTAAAATAGAAATCACCCTTGTGCAGTTTTATGCTTGAATGCGGATAGGGCTTTTGATAGATTAAATTGGGATTAATTGTGGAGGGTGCTAAGTAAATTCGGGTTTGATGAGAAATTTATTAATATGGTACAAATAATTTATAATAATCCATCAGCAATTATAGCAACAAACGGCCTACATTCCCAGGCATTTGATATCTTGAGAGGAACAAGGCAAGGATGTCCTCTTTCACCAATGTTATTTGCATTATCTCTCGAACCTCTAGCCCAAAAAATAAGACAAGAACAGATTTGCTCTATTTCAATTAGGGGTACCCAGCATGTAATATCTCAGATCTTGGCGCAATCCAAAATACACTTGGAACCTTCGATTGTTTTGGGAAACTGTCTGGATACAAGATTAATTGGTGAAAAAAAATTGTCTCTTCTACCATTAAATGAAAAAGCTCAGAGCACCCAGATAAAAACAGCTATCCCAATCACGAATCAGATAATTTACTTAGGAATTTTATACAGTCTTCTCAAGAAATTGTCCATATAAATTATGATAAAGTCCTTCAAGAGCTCAAAAGAGATATTAACAGATGGAGGACACTTCCTGCATCATTGCAGTCTAGAGTCTCAACCGTGAAAATGAATATATTACCCAGGGTTAATTTTCTCAGTGCCATGATTCCGTTGCCACCTCTTTTAAAATGGTGGAAAAGGTTGGACTCTTTAATTCGTACCTTTCTCTGGAATGGCAAACAACCAAAGATAAAGTTGTCCACATTGCAACGTACCAAAATGGAGGGTGGTCTCTCCCTGCCTAATTTTGAGCTATATCATAAAGTATTCCAATTGCGTGCAGTCGTAGTTTGACTCCATGATTTCCACTTCGTGTAAAGAAATAGAAGCAGCAATTGTGAGACCATTTAAGCCCAATCCCAATTAAATTTTCTACCCCATCCCCTACCCCTCGCCCCTTCCCCTTGTCCCTTGAAATGCAGTGGAAAGGGGAAGGGTTAAAATATTTCCTTTAAGAAATGGGACACCACTATAACACTGTTATACGTCATCACACGTATCCGTTCATTTACATGTACACATATGGCCGTAAGCAAAAAAAACAATGCGTTATCAAATGCTCTGCAAACTGCCGTGCTACTGAATTTTCATATTTGTTTGTAGCATGCAGTAAAGTGTACAGTATATGACATAAAAAAAATTTTTTGTAATATCGTGCAATTGGTGCTATCCGCTAGCAAACTTTAGCGTTTTTTTTGCAAACGTTTCTTTACAAAACATCACCATAAACACAAACACAAGACTAAAGGTAATATACATATTATGAAAACTTGTCATAAAAATTCTTATTAATGGCAAAAATTTGTTACATACAGTGGTGTGAAAAACTATTTGCCCCCTTCCTGATTTCTTATTCTTTTGCATGTTTGTTACACAAAATGTTTCACATTTAACTATTAGTCAAAGATACCACAAGTAAACACAGAATGCAGTTTTTAAATGATGTTTTTTTTATTATTTAGGGAGAAAAAAAATTCAAACCTACATGGCCCTGTGTGAAAAAGTAATTGCCCCCTGAACCTAATAACTGGTTGGGCCACCCTTAGCAGCAATAACTGCAATCAAGCATTTGCGATAACTTGCAACGAGTCTTTTACAGCGCTCTGGAGGAATTTTGGCCCACTCATCTTTGCAAAATTGTTGTAATTCAGCTTTATTTGAGGGTTTTCTAGCATGAACCACCTTTTTAAAGTCATGCCACAACATCTCAATAGGATTCAGGTCAGGACTTTGACTAGGCCACTCCAAAGTCTTCATTTTGTTTTTCTTCAGCCATTCAGAGGTGGATTTGCTGGTGTGTTTTGGGTCATTGTCCTGCTGCAGCACCCAAGATCGCTTCAGCTTGAGTTGACAAACAGATGGCCGGACATTCTCCTTCAGGATTTTTTGGTAGACAGTAGAATTCATGGTTCCATCTATCACAGCAAGCCTTTCAGGTCCTGAAGCAGCAAAACAACCCCGGACCATCACACTACCACCAACATATTTTACTGTTGGTATGATGTTCTTTTTCTGAATTGCTGTGTTACTTTTATGCCAGATGTAACGGGACACGCACCTTACAAAAAGTTAAACTTTTGTCTCGTCGGTCCACAAGGTATTTTTCCAAAAGTTTTGGCAATCATTGAGATGTTTTTTAGCAAAATTGAGACGAGCCTTAATGTTCTTTTTGCTTAAAAGTGGTTTGCGCCTTGGAAATCTGCCATGCAGGCCGTTTTTGCCCAGTCTCTTTCTTATGGTGGAGTCGTGAACACTGACCTTAATTGAGGCAAGTGAGGCCTGCAGTTCTTTAGATGTTGTCCTGGGGTCTTTTGTGGCCTTTCGGATGAGTTGTCTCTGCGCGCTTGGGGTAATTTTGGTCGCCCGGCCACTCCTGGGAAGGTTCACCACTGTTCCATGTTTTTGCCATTTGTGGATAATGGCTCTCACTGTGGTTCGCTGGAGTCTCAAAGCTTTAGAAATGGCTTTATAACCTTTACCAGACTGATAGATCTCAATTACTTTTGTTCTCATTTGTTCCTGAATTTCTTTGGATCTTGGTATGATGTCTAGCTTTTGAGGTGCTTTTGGTCTACTTCTCTGTGTCAGGTAGCTCCTATTTAAGTGATTTCTTGATTGAAACAGGTGTGGCAGTAATCAGGCCTGGGGGTGACTACAGAAATTGAACTCAGGTGTGATAAACCACAGTTAAGTTATTTTTTTATAAGGAAGGCAATCAATTCAATTCAATTCAATTTTATTTGTATAGCGCTTTTAGCAATTTTCATTGCCGCAAAGCAGCTTTACACAGTCAAAAGAATTATTTAAGTTTGTATGAAATGTGAATTTGTATGAATCAAAATGGTCAGTTTGTCCCTGGTGAGCAAGCCGAGGGCGACAGTGGCAAGGAAAAACTCCCTGAGATGGTAATAGGAAGAAACCTTGAGAGGAACCAGACTCAACAGGGAACCCATCCTCATTTGGGTGAAACAGAAAGCAGTAAATGATCTGCATTTATACAGTGTGTAGGGTGGGAGGCAGTTCAGCTATAATAGCTGATGGTAATTGATGTTAATATGGAGTCCAGGTAGTTATTGAAGACCCAGGTAGACTTGTAAGAAGTTCCAGTTATGAACTATCGAACTGTCAAGTCCCCAGAGAAACAGTTGCCAACACCAGTCAAGGCCAGAACCATTTTCTAGGTAGAGAGAATCATTCCCAGACACCGGACGCATCCCAGAGAGACACACGGGGCATCCATGTGACGAGATCTTCAGCCAGAAGCGGGGCACCAGGATGGGTCAGACAGGTCCGGAGGGCAGAGGGAGTCTGGATCACTGGCAGCTCAGGAACGACATGTGTAGCTCGACAGAGAGAGAGAGAAAGAGTGAAAGGGGGAGACAGGAGGAGAGAGGAAAAAGAAAGAGGGGGGAAAGAGAAGAAGAGGAGAGATGGCAGTTAGGTATGGTCACAGTCACACGATGTATAATGTGAATGTATATTAACTGTAGAGTGCAAGCAGAGACTCCGGCAGGACTACCTATGACAGCATAACTAAAAGGGAGAGCCAGAAGGAAACACAAACATGAGGGCTTCCTGACATGTAAAGCAAACAATCACCTCACCGTCAGCAAACCTGAGTGATCAATGAGAGTGAGGAAGACAGCATCCAAACATACCAGTTCACCATAATACTCTACGTCCATGAGTCCCCCAGATCTGCTCCTTTACCTATGGCAAATCTATTTATAAAAATGCTTGGCTAAATAAATAGGTTTTTAGCCTGGACTTAAACACTGAGACTGTGTCTGAGTCCCGAACACTATTTGGAAGACTATTCCATAACTTTGGGGCTTTGTAAGAAAAAGCTCTGCCCCCAGCTGTATTTTTCGTAATACGCGGTACTGACAAGCAGCCTGCATCCTTTGATCGAAGTAGGCGTGGCGGATCGTAAGACACTAGCAGTTCGCTCAGGTACTGCGGCGCGAGACCATTTAATGCTTTATATGTCAAGAGTAGTATTTTAAAATCAATGCGAAATTTCACAGGGAGCCAATGGAGTGAAGATAAGATAGGGGTGATGTGCTCATATCTTCTGGTTCTCGTGAGGACTCTCGCTGCTGCATTCTGGACTAGCTGAAGCTTATTTATGCATCTAGCTGAACAACCAGACAGTAAGGCATTACAATAGTCCAACCTAGAGGTGATAAAAGCATGAACTAGTTTTTCTGCGTCGTTTAGCGACAATAAATTTCTTATTCTGGCAATATTTCTGAGGTGAAAGAATGCTATCCTGGTAGTTTTATCTACATGTGCTTCAAATGAAAGGCTGGAATCAATAATCACACCAAGGTCTTTCACTGTTGCATTTGATGGAACAGAAAGGCCATCTAAAGTTACGGTGTGATCTAAAATTTTATTCCTAGCTGTATGCGGTCCTATGACTAGAACTTCTGTCTTATCCGGATTTAGCAGAAGGAAGTTAATTAGCATCCAATTTCTTATGTCCTGCACACATTGCTCAATTTTAGTAAGCTGTTTTTTCTCATCAGGTTTTGCTGAGACATATAACTGTGTATCGTCAGCATAACAATGAAAACTAATACCATGCTTACGGATTATGTTGCCCAGAGGAAGCATGTAAAGGGAAAAAAGCAGTGGACCTAAAACTGAACCCTGCGGAACGCCAAACTCCACTAGAGAACATGCAGAATAATCACCATTTAAGTCTACATACTGATAACGATGGGTCAGATAGGATCTGAGCCAGGAGAGGGCTGTACCCTTAATTCCCACTACATTTTCTAATCTGTGAAGAAGAATAGCGTGATCAACGGTGTCAAAAGCTGCACTGAGGTCAAGTAGTACAAGCATAGTTACACAACCCTGATCAGAGGCCAATAGAATGTCATTTACTACTTTAACGAGCGCTGTCTCTGTACTAATCACACAGGGCCATGTAGGTTTGGATTTTTTTTCTCCCTAAATAATAAAAACCATCATTTAAAAACTGCATTTTGTGTTCAATTATGTTATCTTTGACTAATAGTTAAATGTGTTTGATGATCAGAAACATTTTGTGTGACAAACATGCAAAAGAATAAGAAATCAGGAAGGGGGCAAATAGTTTTTCACACCACTGTATATGGGTCTGCTTGCTCGAGTGAGCAGCCATCTTGAAAATTTCGCTTAGCTCTTCGTTTGAAGTGAGGTCCCGAAAAATCTTCGTTTGGAGGGCTATCTGGCCCTTCCCCTTACCCCTACCCCTCCAACCAAAAGAGAAATGAGACACCCCTACCCCTTCACGTGAACGCGCCAAACGGAGGGGTAGGGCTAAGTGTAGGGGTAAGGGGTAGAATTGGGATTGGGCTTTAGACTCGAAGATGTATTTTTCTCTGGACTCTCTTCAAAGTATTGCAAACCCATTCGGACCCATTGTAACAAACACAATTAACACTTTCAGAGCAGTGGAGAAATTATTAAGGTACGATAATAAATGGCATCTACAGACTTCTTTATGGCGTAATAGAAATACCAAATGTGGTTCTGAACCATTTAAATCAGAACAGTGGTCAAAAAAGGGAATAAGGACTTTTGCTGACATATGGGGTGATAAGGGTATGCTTAGTTTTCAAAATATAGTTGCATCCTTTAATGTACCTGCATCATTCTTTTTTCTGTACTTACAAATGCGTTCAGCACTCAGAGCATATGGAGTCTCTTGGGGGTCAACTCTTGAAGCACATCCAGTTAACACTTGGCTCTCTAACTCTTCTCAGCAAAAGGTAGTCTCAGCGGTCTATTCTCGTCTTCTTGAAGTTAGCAAGAAACAGTTACCACTGCATATGATTTGGGTGAGGGAGCTATCTGTGAACCAGATTGAGTGGGATACTGTATGGAAAAATATATTCCATGCGTCAAAAAATCCAAACCACCAATTAATTCATTTTAAATTTTGTCATAGATTATACTGGACACCAAATAAACGTTTCCTAATTAAAGTATCGCAAAGTCCCTACTGCAATCTTTGTTCCCACCAGCAATTGGGAACATTTATGCATATGGTATAGGAATGTGAGGAGGTTTACGAGTTTTGGGTAAAGATTTCATCAGTATTGTCTGATATGATAGGAAAAGAGATAGCAGTGCAACCAATGGTACTTCTCCTAAATGACGACTCTAGCCTAGGTTTTACAGAAATACAAAGGAAAATTTGGCTGGCAGGACTAACATCTGCCAAAAAGATAATTGCTCAGAGATGGCTCCCTCCACACACTTTATCTGTGCGACACTGGTTATTTCAGTTTCATGATATGAGGTTAGAACTTTCAACAGCCAGAATAAATAAAGCTAGAGCCTCAACCATTGAGGCATGGGAAGCGGTTGCAGATGGCTTAATAAGAAAACTTCAAGACGGTAGCTGGCAATTTTGGATATAATTGAAAATTGTAAACCTCTGGTGATTTACTGTTTATGCTACTCTGCTTATCCTTAGTTTGTTGTATTGCACATACAATATCTATATCTGTATTTTGGACTTATTTGCATTTTATATTAATATTATTATTGTATGCACTTTATTTCGTTTGATTGCAATTTGATTATAAGTTGGCCTGGACTCTGGGGACCGCTTGGGGGTGGGAGCGGGTGGGCGTTTGAGGGGGTTTGGAGGATCGGACTGAGATTGTACAGTATTGTATATGATCCTTTCTACATGAAACTAATAAAAATTTGATCCCAAAAAAGATATTAGTTAGATTATCAGGTGTTAGTAAAGCTGTATACCTTTACATAATCATTAGTCCTTGTTCAGATTTATACACATATGCACAAAGGATGTTTTTTTTTATGGTACAAAATGAAAGGAACTGGTCATCTGATCTGTAAAGTAAATGGATGGAATTTACCTCGTCCTGAGTGTATCAGTAAGAGTAATCAGTGTTTCATAATGTTGAGATTCTGTCATGTCAATTAACGGTACTCTGTATTTAGAAGTACGTTAGTTTTATCAGAAGGTAACACTGTAATGTAACTGATTTCTTTGTATTGACAGTAATTCTTTTTATGTAATTGGCTACTTTTAAAAAGTAACGTCACCAACACCATAAATGATACAGTACCAGTCCCAATCTTGACAAATTTGAACAAATCCTTGATATTGCTGCTTTTGCAAAAAACATCAAATTTTAATGGTTAAAAGAAAAAAATATTTTATTATTGTTCCGCTAGACACCATCATAGACCTTTGCACTTTGCACTTTGGAATTTGGCATATTTCTCCTGATTTGTTTGAACTTTGCTAATATTGTACTAATATGATATTTATCTGATATCTGCCCAGCCCAGTGTAAGGGACCCTCTGTTTGGGGAAACATTATTTTCATGGAAGCATCAGCTCTAAGGGATTATCCTGAGGGATCCACTGTAACATTCAGTTGTTTAACTAGATATGTGCCTGGGTTTTTTTTTGTTTCTTTTTTTTTTCAGATATCTTTTCAGCTCAATGTAGCAAACCACCCGTTGGCGAAAACATGATTTACGAATCTGCTCAAATGAATGAATACCCTGACGGATCCACTGTAACATTCAGTTGTTTAACTGGATATGTGCCTGTTGATTTAGGAGCTTCCAGGTCAATCACCTGCAGAGGAAATCAGTGGACTACACTAGACCTTCAGTGTAAAAGTAATTCTCTATTTAGACATTTCTTCATTCTTACCTTTTCGGATTGTGTTTGTATATATTTTTCATAGTTTAAGGTGCAATGCATGAAAATTGAGACGTTTCTGTATTTTTAGAAAAGTGCTGTGGAAATCCAGGTGACGTGTCAAATGGAAGATATTTAACTCCAGATGGAATTGAATTTGGTGCAATAATCACTCTTCAGTGTAATGAGGGGTGAGTGAAGTTGTGGTCACCTGCTTTACGTGTACGTTTTGTTCAAATTTACACAAAAAAAATGCACAAACATGGTTTTGTACAATCTCTCTGTTTGTAGATATATGTCCGTTGGACCTAAAACTAGAAGGTGTCTGGCTGAAGGTTGGGATGGGAGACCTGCAGTTTGTGAACGTAATGAAATGTGTTATATTTTTGTTAATTTGAAGTCGAAAAATTGTTTGATGCAAATTAACTTGTTCTTTTGTTTTTAGAGACAAAATGTTTACCACCTTCTAAAATAGAGAATGGAGTATATGATAGAGATGACGAATCTTATGGTTATGGTGAAGTAGTCACATACTCTTGTAGTAAAGGTTACACTCTTATTGGAGAATCATCAATAACCTGTTCTTCTGATGGAACATTTCAGCCTCCTCCTCCTCAGTGTTTATGTGAGTTATGCTGGAGGGCTTTGTTCTCAGTTAAGAATTAATATTTCCCAAAAGATGTGTAATTTAATAATTTTCTAAATCAATTTATTTTTCTTTTTTGTATTTTCAGTGATAGCATGTGAAGAACCTGACATTAAAAATGCAGTTAGAGTTGGAGGAAAGTCATCATCCTACGGCTATAAAGATATTGTCCAATACAAGTGTAATGAAGGTTACATTATGGTAGGAGACGGCCACCTGGTATGCGATGTAAAGGGATGGAATCCATCTCCTCCTCAGTGCATCAGTAAGATTAATCAGTGTTTTATTATCTTGATGTTCTGACTTTAAAATTAGACAGTTATTCCTTTTATATTATGGCATTATATGCATTTTATGAATAAGAAATTTAGGTTGATAAAGCATATACCTTACATTATTTCTTACCATCTTGTATAACATTCTTGTCATAAACAATTCTTTGTTGTGATGTTTGAAGAGGACTGTCAATATTAACGACAGTCAATATGCAGTCATATTGTGTTAACAAGTGTTTACCCAGCTGTGTATGATAATGGCATGTTAAGCGAAGATAATACGATGACTGAAGAATCATAAGCAGTTTCTTAAAGTGTAGATTTTAATTTTTTTTTTAACATAATATCCATATATCTGCACTGTTGGTGTTTCTAGACCAACCTTAACTCATTCTTAACGTAGTTTCAGCTCAAGACGCTAGTCGCTCGTACGCTTTACGTCATAATGTTCAGCTCCTTGCAGCGCTAAGATTTTATGCTACCCGGAGCTTCATGGAGGTTTTGGGAGAAGGCTACGACCTCAGCAAACCCTCCATGTGGAGGTGCGTCCTCTCTGTTACTAACGCCCTTCTGCGCCATGCTAGAGATTGGATCCGACTGCCAGCAACATCCTAGGAGGTCCAGGATCTGCACCAGGGCTGCCATACCATTACGGGCATTTCTAGAGTCCTAGGCTTAGTGGATGGAACACTAATCCCAATATCCACTCCATCAGTGCTTGATCAGGCATACATGTCGCAAAAGGGATATGCGGCAATAAACATCCAGGTAGTGGTGGACCACAGGGGTCTAATCAATGACCTGGTGGCGAAGTGGCCTGGCAGCACCCATGACAGTTTTGTCTGGGCCAATTCTGCCGTGGGTCAGAGCGTGTTCCGTGGGGACAGTGGATATCCTCTAGGAATGTACCTCTTCAAACCAGTATCCAACACACCAGTATCCAACCCACAGACTCCGGCTGAAAGAGCTTTCAATGTTGCACACATTCACACTCGCAACATCGTCGAGCGTGCAATTGGACTCTGGAAGCTGCGCTTTCAGTGTCTGCACAAGGCTGCAGGAGGATTGCGCATAAAGCCTCACAGGTGTTGCGCAGTTACGGTGGCAACAGCCATGCCCCATAAAATGGCTCTGCGTGGAAACGCACCTTTACCAGAGGGGGAGGAGGAGGAGGCGAATGAGGAGGAAGATGCAGAGGTGGACGTTGAGGTCTTCAATCCTCCACAGAGGGCTGCACTGCATGCTGCCGGGGTTGAGGCAAGGCAGCAGTTGATTAAAAATGTCTTTGTTTAAAATATGTTTTATTTCTTATTAGCAATCATCCATGACTGGATTAACTTTTTTAACACATTTTATTTCATGATGAAATTTGATTTAGTTAAATAAGAAAATAAACTTGGGAATTTAAAATCACGCATCCATTAATTTTTCGGTGTGATTGTAATGCTTCGAACCTCTACTGTCATCTCAAGTCAAGTCACTTTTATTGTCACATCACGTTACTGGTACACTGGTACAGTACATATGAGTGAAATTCTTATGTGCAACTACACAAGCAAGAGTGGTGTAAAATTAGAAGAATAAATATACATATGATTAATACAGTAGTATAAATATTGTGCAAGTATTATAAAAAAAAAATATATATATATATATTTATATATATATATATATATAAATAAAACATAATATAAATGAAAAAAAGAGTGGGTACAAGTATACATACACACACACACACACACACACATATATATATATATATATACAGTGTATATATATATATATATATATACTGTATATATATATATACATATACACATACACACATATGCATACATGTTTATACACATACACACACGGTTGTGAGAGTGTGTCTACTTGTGTATAAATGAATAATGAATGTTGTGCAAAAGGCAATTATGTGCAGTATGGAGGGATTATGTGCATAAAGTGGCTTAGTGACTATAAAGTGACAGTGTGAAAGAGACAGTGTAGTGTCTATGAAGACCTATTGGTCAGTGCATTTAAGCCGGAGTCTTAAATGTATAAAGAATGTCCGCAATAAATGTTGTGCAAAAGGCAATTATGTGCAGTATGGAGTGCATAAAGTGGCTTAGTAACTATAAAGTGACAGTGTGAAAGTGACAGTGTAGTGTCTATGAAGACCTATTGGTCAGTGTTCAGCAGTCTGATGGCCTGATGATAGAAGCTGTCCTTCAGCCTGCTGGTTCGGGACCAAATGCTTCCATACCTCCTGCCTGACGGGAGCAGTTTAAATAGGTGGTTACTGGGGTGACTGGAGTCTTTGATGATCCTCCTCGCTTTCCTCAGGCTCCGCTTCCTGTAGATGTCCTGAAGGGAGGAAAGCTCACCTTCAATTATCCTTTCGGAACACCGCACCACTCTCTGCAGAGCTTTCCGGTTGTAGGCGGTGCTGTTGCCGTACCAGGTTGTGATGGATCCAGTGAGGATGCTCTCGATGGCACAGCGGTAGAAGGTCCTGAGTATGCGGGGGCTCATGCCAAATCTCTTCAGTCTCCTGAGAAAGAAGAGTCGCTGCTGCGCCTTCTTTATTGTTTTGTCAGTATGAACTGACCATGTGAGATTCTCTGCTATGTGAACACCCAGGAAACGGAAGCTGTTCACTCTCTCCACAGCAGCACCGTTGATGATGATGGGGGAATGTGCCCCTCTACACCCCCGGAAGTCCACTATCGACTCTTTGGTCTTTCCGACATTGAGGGAGAGATGATTCTCCTGGCACCAATGTGTCATGGCACTGACGGCATAACCGTTGGTGATAAGACCCACCACTGTTGTGTCGTCCGCAAACTTCACAACGATGTTGGAGCTGCTAGTGGGCGTGCAGTCGTATGTGTAGAGTGAGTACAGTAGAGGGCTCAGTACACACCCCTGTGGAGCACCAGTGTTTATTGTGACAGAGGATGAGGTGATACTGCCCAGTCTGACCATCTGGCGTCTGTCGGACAGGAAGTTAAAAATCCAACTGCAGAGAGAGCTGCTCAATCCTAGATCTTGTAGTTTCCTGTCCAGCTTCAAGGGGACGATGGTGTTGAATGCAGAGCTATAATCTAAAAGCAGCATTCTCACATACGTATCTTTCTTCTCCAGGTGGGTGAGGGCAGTATGCAGAGTCAGGGCTATGGCGTCATCAGTGGACCTGTCTCATTATATTCATTACATATGTGCGCTATACAACCCCAATGACTGACATGCTTCTCCCAAAGTTGTATAGGTCTAAACATTAGAATATCTCTGTCAAAGGTTAACTGGATGTCCAAGCTAAAATGTCGTATTGCTGATTAATCTTGATTTATCTAATAGGTAGTGAACTCCGGTGTGACTGTTGCTCAGCATCTATAAAAGAAACAAAATCTGAAAACAGATCATCAGATTAGCAACTGTGAGGAAATGAACATCAAAATATGAACAACGAAAAACTGGCTTGCCTTCAGATGGCAGCAAGATTGGTACTGTGATTAAAGGTCTATTGTACTGCGCCTCTGCCAGGGCATGCTGTTGTTTGGCCAGCTCCAGCTTGGCCCTCTTTAGCTCCAATGAATGGCATGCGAGGTCGTTTCCTTCCGTCAGCCGACGCTCAATGTTATCCAACTTTTTCTCAATGTTTTGCAACACCACCAACCTTTCGCATCGAGATTTACGAGTTCCTCACTACAGCGGCATGGTGACAGTTTGCGTGCTGTGCTATAGCGGCGTCGTCCTGGCAAGGACACACGTTCCAGAGACGGTGGAGTAGTGCACTCTTCAGTCTTGCTGCTACCAGGAGAGGATGGTGCTGCAGGCTTCTGAGTAAACGAGGAGCATGGTGTACTGGGAGGTGGCAATGGTCTGGTCTGTGAGCATGAGGCATGCCCGGCATCACCTCTTCTCACATCAATCCCCCCAGGGATTCTATAAGACGCTGATTCTCCCAATACTGCCAGTGCCTTCTCCTCCAGTGGTGTTAGTGGCGACACAGAACTGGACCCAGCACCTGTTTTTGCACCCGATCTCTTTGGACTGCAGCAGCTCTCACCTTGGCAATGCTTGAAAAATCGTGCCATTTTTTCCTGACATCCTGCCAGTCTCTGGGTGCACCTGAACCGAAGGCAGCCATCTTCCTTGCAATCTCACTTCAGAGTTGTTTTTTAGTGCTGTTGAACACGTTGTTTCTAAAGCTGCCGAAGAGTGTTGCAATGTGGGTGAACACCTCGTCGAGCAAAATTTCAAGTTCAACTGATGAGAAACTTGGTGCCCTTTTCTTTCGTTGCCTCTTCTCTTTCATCTTCTCCATCTAATCCCTCTCTCTGTTTAGTGTAGGTAGACTGCTTTTATTGAGGGTTTCAACCAATGGCAATATAAGTGACCGCAGCTGTTTGTAAATCAAATATGATTTGGGTATACAATCATAGTTGATTGGCAGCACAGCGTTCATTTCACCGTCACTACATGTTACATGAAAATATTAGCATGTTTGCATCAGATCAAATTACAGCACCAAAGCTCGTGGTGAATAATGATGAATTGTACTTACGGCCACTGCGCGAAACTGCGTAGGTGAGATTGGGGTATTAGTAGTTAACAGACTATGGTCCAAACATCGCTTTATAAAGGTCTTGACTAGAACAACATGCATGCGGAATCATAAGGGAGTTTTCATTTTCTGCAATGGAAAAGTACTCAAACTAGTTACTTTTATCAGAAAGTAACACTGTAATGTAACTGATTACTTTGTAATGACAGTAATTCTTTTTATGTAATTAGCTACTTTAAAAAGTAATGTCCCCCAACACCATAAATGATACAGTACCAGTCCCAATCTTGACAAATTTGAACAAATCCTTGATATTGCTGCTGTTGCGAAAAACATAACATTTTAATGGTTAAGAGGAAAATTTATTTTATTATTGTTCTGCTAGACACCATCATAGACCTTTGCACTTTGGAATTTGAAATTTGGCATATTTCTCCTGTTTTTTTTTTACTTTGCTAACATCGTACTAATATGATATTTATCTGATATCTGCCCAGCCCAGTGTAAGGGACCCTCTGTTTAGGGAAACATGATTTTCATGGAAGCATCAGCTCTAAGGGATTATCCTGAGGGATCCACTGTAACATTCAGTTGTTTAACTGGATATGTGCCTGTGTTCTTTTTTTTTCAGATATCTTTTCAGCTCAATGTAGCAAACCACCCGTTGGCGAAAACATGATTTACGAATCTGCTCAAATGAATGAATACCCTGACGGATCCACTGTAACATTCAGTTGTTTAACTGGATATGTGCCTGTTAATTCAGGAGCTTCCAGGTCAATCACCTGCAGAGGAAATCAGTGGACTACACTAGACCTTCAGTGTAAAAGTAATTCTCTATTTAGACATTTCTTCATTCTTACCTTTTCGGATTGTGTTTGTATATATTTTTCATAGTTATTGGTGCAAAGCATGAAAATCAAGACATTTCTGTATTTTTAGAAAAGTCCTGTGAAAATCCAGGTGACGTGTCAAATGGAAGATATTTAACTCCAGATGGAATTGAATTTGGTGCAATAATCACCGTTGAGTGTAATGAGGGGTGAGTGAAGTTGTGGTCACCTGCCTTACGTGTAAGTTTTTGTTCAAATTTACACAGAAAAATGCACAAACATGGTTTTGTACAATCTCTCTGTTTGTAGATATATGTCAGTTGGAATGAAAACTAGAAGGTGTCTGGCTGAAGGTTGGGATGGGAGAGCTGCAGTTTGTGAACGTAATGAAATTTGTTGAATTTGTGTTAATTTGAAATTGAAATTTTTTTGATGCAAATTAACTTGTTTTGTTTTGTTTTTAGAAACAAAATGTTTACCACCTTCTAAAATAGAGAATGGAGTATATAATATAGAGGATGAATATTATGGTTATGGTGAAGTAGTCACATACTCTTGTAGTAAAGGTTACACTCTTATTGGAGAATCATCAATAACCTGTTCTTCTGATGGAACATTTCAGCCTCCTCCTCCTCAGTGTTTATGTGAGTTATGCTGGAGGGCTTTGTTCTCAGAATCGACATTTTCCAATAAACGTTTAATTTAATATATTTAAAATCAATTTCTTTTCCTTTTTTGCATTTTTTGCAGTGATGGCATGTGAAAAACCTGACGTCAAAGATCTTCACTAAGATAAAGTTTATTACACAGTAACAATAATGGAATACATGCAGCACACTGGATTCAGCATAGTCAAACTAAATACTGAGCTATTTCTGACTGAACCTTTATATCATTCTACACAAGCCTTCTTGGTCTCCATGCAAATGAGATTTTATTTTAAATGTAAAATAGATGAAACAGTGGAGAGAGAACCCTCTATTCTCACTTATGTGAATAGACCTAAAAGTCAAGTACACCTTTGATCACAGTATGGTTCTCGATGGCCCACTGCCACTCCCACGCTATAAATGATGAAACGTCACTCTGGTAATGATCCGGTAGAAACATTTCTGTGATAATAAAAATTATATGGTGAATAGGCATGCTTTAACACACACTTTACAAAATGTAAACAGTAACTAAAGCTCTTGCCACGTGTCTCCATGATTTTCTTCTATTGTGCTGCTGCCACATGTTTGGTTGATTAAATAACTACATGGATGTACAGATGTTAATAATTGTGTATGTATAGTATATGACCTTATTCGAAGCAAAGCCAATAATTCCCCATTTGCTACATGCTAAAGACATTTGCTTTTGATATAAAAAGATAAATGAGAATAGATCAAAAGTTCAGCTTTAAATGTGTTTAATAACTTAAAACATAGGACCTTTTGCTGAAACGCTCCCATTTCTTACGTTTTTTATTACGAGTTAAAGGCTACTGTGAGCCAATACAAGCCCTGTAATTTTTATACTCAAGTAAATTTGAATGCAAGTACGTCTGTACGTTCTAAAATATCAATGTAAGTGGAATTTAGTTGGGGCTGTGCTATTAGATGCTCTGGGTAAGTGTACAGTTGTGTTTGCACCTAGAAAATATATTGATTAAAAAAAAACAGTTTTGGAAAATAACCATATGACATAAAGAAACAGGTAACATTCAAATATAAATACTAGAGGTTTTAAGTCAAACTGACACTTGAAAAAAAACTCATGAATATAAGCTTGAGACTCGAAATAAAACATTTAAATAGTGCAAACAAAATTGCTACGGCATATAATATATAATTTATAATTGGTACAGCATATAGTATATAATGTATAATTGGTACAGCATATAATATGGTACCTAAGACTTTTGCACAGTACTGTATGTACAGGCCATCCTAAAAAGATAGGTTCTTTGAGTGAACTTTCAGAACTTGTTGATCATACAGAGCAACAATTATGCTTGACAACTTAAGTTTCAACAAAATAACTCAGAATCATGATAAATGATAAACAAGTTCTGAACTCCAACACACATTATTTTACAGTATATATAAGTATCATACATTCCAATTTCCGAGCGGCCTGTTTTAAAGTGCGTGTGTGGTCGTTATACCATGGAGCGAGTTTCTTATCTCTAATCATTTTACTTTTAATTGGAACTACAATATCTAAGGTATAACGGAACGTCGACTCTAAATATTCAGTCGCCTGATCAAGTTCTGTGGGGTCAGACGGCGACCCAAACATTGATGTGAATGTACGTTTAATATGATAGCGCGGCGCAGTGCGTACATTATCACTATGATACACTTTAATTGAGACAAGATAGTGATCTGATATAGCTTCAGACAGTGGAATTGTGAATACATTTTTTATACTTAATCCGAAAAATATTATATTATAATATAATATTAAATCTAAAGTGTGACCTGCTTTATGAGTGGGTCCTACTAAACATTGATTTACTCCTACTGAGTCCAGTATGGACATAAATGCTGTTCTCAGAGGGTCTTCTGTATTCTCAAAATGAATATTAAAATCTCCAGCAATTAACGCTTGGGCTACAGAAATAACTACAGTAAGTTAAAGAGGAAGTCTGCAAATTCACTAAAAAATTCAGAATACGGCCCTGGAGGTCTGTAAATTAAAATTAGCGGGATCGACTAAGCAGACCTAATATTTCTAGCTACACTTATGTTACTATAGAGAATTTCAAACGCATTAAATTTGTGTCCGTGTTTTTGTACGATAGACAGATTATCATTGTGAATAACTGCGACGCCTCCTCCTCTACCAGTTAACCGAGGCTGGTATATATAGCTGTATATAGCTAGTATATATAGAACTAGCTTCATTTAGAGCTACATACTCGTTCTCTTTAATCCAGGTTTCAGTTAAACAGAGTATATCAAATTCCAGATCTGAACTGCTTTAGATGCGAGAGATCTAGCTTCAGATCAGAGGTGCCGGCTGCACATTCAGTGTGATCCGAGTTTGTGGTATCTATGTTAATTAAATTACTATAACAGACTTTCTGAGTCTTTCTACAGTTTTGCTTAGCTCGGGAAACAGACACAGTCTCAATATGATGAACCCTAAGTGATGACTCTTTGCAGCTAGCAGAGGGTTGGTTTAGTTGCCTGGATTGTCACCGATTAACTAGGCCTCTTCTGAGACTATGAGCTATACTACAGGAAATGAGAACAGCACCTTCCCGAGTGGGATGAACACCATCCCGCCCTTAAAGGCCAGCTTTGCCCTCAAAGGTCTTCCAATTGTCTATAAAGCCCACGTTATTTTTGGAGCACCACCTGGACATCCAGCGGTTCAGCGACCATAACCTGCTGTAAGCTATGTCGCCACGTCTCATTGGGATGGGACCAGAGCATATTCATCGGACATCGCCTTCGCTAATTTAAACATGGATAGGATCATTGTTGCATGTGGAAAGTAAAAACTGGACCATGTAGTCTGATTCAGTTGAAGTTAATCCTAGTTCCGATAGAAAGGTGCCAGAGCATCACACGTTGTCTGTGTATTGGACTGCATAACAGTCAGGATGCCCATGCTGACCCATTTCCACCACCAAAATCTTCTACCATAGAGCAGTGAGAGATGGTGGCTGGCTGTGTGTGTATACGTCACTTACCTGAGGAGTTAATTGCATTAGGATGCACTATGGGGAAAAAAGCAAGTCGGTGGAGGCACTATGATGTTTTGGGCAATGTTTTGCTGGGAAATCTTGGGTCCTGCCATTCGTGTAGATGTTACTTTGATATGTACCACCTACTTTTTTGACCAAGTATTACCCCTTAATCAAAATGATATTCTCTGAGGTCAGTGGCTTCTTTCAGCAGGATAAAACCAGCAGGAAAAACTGTCGCACTGCAAAAATAGTGCAAAGATGGTTTGAGAAACACAGGACCATCTGTGGTATGTGCTTTAAAAACAATCCATGAAGTCCTCACCTCGCAACTTACAGGACTTAAAGAAGCTGCTACTGACAGGATGGATAGGATCATATGTTTTTTAGCCTTAAAGTCAGAATTCTGAGAAAACAAACAGCTTGTGTCTGCTGAGTCCCTTTTATTTAACCCTAAAATTCATATGTATTTCCTATCATCTGTCTGTCTCTGGGTCTCTCTTATGACTGACAGGTTGACTGGTTCTTTTGATGTACGTGACACAGGGCACCTGGCCAAAAGCTTAAATATGATCTCTTTGCTGAGAATTAACAGAAATCTTTAGACACTAGAACTGCATGTGTGTTTGTCCATCTCTCTCGGTAAGTGTTCAGTCGACCAGTGTGTTGAGGTACGGCGGGCACACAAAAAGCAATAATTCTTCTCGTTTTAATTCATTTTAACAGTTCAAACACTCTTAAACTTAAACCTAACAGTCACTAATACTCAGCAGGAGAATGGAACCCACGGCTGGCATTGAAGATGGCCATCTGGCTGTTATAGTTCAGCTCCACCTGCTCTAGAAACATTCAGTAATGAGTCAACACATGGAAGGAGATTTTTTTTATCAACATGGTTGGAAAATGAAGGTCAGCCCAAGATAACATCATGGGCTGACCTTCACTTTCCAACCTTGTTGATAAAAAACAAGCTATATACAGTGCTGTGCAAAAATCTTAGCCACCTTTTTTACCTTATTTTTTTATTTATTTTTGTAAACAAACTTTATTATATGTTTATTTTAGGACTTTGTTATAAAGTCAGTAGAAAAAAAATCTGATTTCCAAACATCAGTATTCCAACCGCACGTCAGTGAATGAAGATCCCAGTTGAGGTTGCCACTGTAGTCATTCCCATAAACAATTAGCAAGTGGAATGTCTGATCCTTTAAAATAAATAAATAACTTGTGGCCAACTTTTGGGAAAGATGGATTTCCGGGAGTTGAGTGCACACTGGGAACCGAGAGAGCTTCAAGGCATTTCCACCTGTTTGGACCATTAGGGAGTTCCTGGAAGGCCAGTGTTTTAAAAGTGACAATGACGTGAAGCATGCAGTTTAGTTATAGCTATGGTGCACTGAGAAAACTGCCTTTGCCATTAGAAGAACTGGCAGCTCAGGCTTGTTCGTCCTCACAGTACCAGCTATAAAGAGGTTCTTCTATTAATGTGTGTGTGTATGTGTGAATATTATATTAAATACAACAGTCACCACTGGCCTCCGTGGTCCTTAGTTAGACTACATTGGTCTCTAGATGGATGGATGGAAGAACACTTAAAGGCTAACAATCTTGATTAAGAGAAAACACACAAAAAAACATATTTTGTAGTCACAATAATATTAAGGAATACCATAAATGGCAATACTTACTACACATTAATGCCAGGGTAATGCACAAAGTTCTCTGATGTTGGTGCATACATGGTTATTTAATAACCTACTACAGTACATACAGTACAAATATTTAGATATTTCAATGCAATGCATTCTTCATATTTTCACTCTGTTTATCAAGAACATTTTATGCTGTTAAAGAGACCACACTTCATACCTTCCTATGCAAAACAAAAAATTGCTTAATGATTAACAAAAGGCTAGTAGACAGACTAAAGTTCATAGCACTTAATTTTTCAAAGAAATTGCCCATGATCAAATGATTCCAAGAACCCAATGGCTTAATTAAACTAGTTCTGGTTTTATTAGCAGATTGTTGGTGTTAGAGACACTGTAGCTTTGGCTGAACATTGCGCACGATATTTTGAGTATGCCAATACGACTGCCTTTTATTGAAATGCCTTCAGCCAAATGACATCATTTTGGCTCTTGTTATAATATCTCTTTCAGGAAGAGTCACTTATTTTCTGGCAGGGGTGTGGCAAAATATCTGATCATTTCAACAGGTTCAGCTGTTTAGTGAGATTGTTTTGTTTGTTGATGGTACATTAATTCCTCTGGGCAAAATTGGATATAGGTAGCTTAACAATCAATGTTAATTACATAATGTTAATGTAATTTTTCTTATAGTTGAACAACCAATGATACAAAAAAATTAGGTTGCAATGATAGGTATACCTCTCATGTTCTTGGTCTTTAAGTAACCTTAGAGTGTAATGACATGTTAATGTCAAGATTAATAGACCATAAAACTAACTTAAATCATTTTTGTGTTTATTTTTTTTTCTCAACTAGACTACTAAAAATATTGTAATCTCTGTTTTAGCATTCAATTGAAGAAATCACGGTGAAAATAATTGTACCGGTCCAAATGAGGTGGGAGACCCCAAGCTACAGTCTGATGATCCTTCTCACATGTTTCATCAAGGTTAGAGAAATCCAAGGTATGACCTGGCTTAATTTATCATTATAGATTAATTTCATAATTTGTCATTCATAGCTTGATTTTCTTAATGACAAACACAGACGTGTCTCTGGCAGACAAGCTGAACACTTTGTACGCTTGCAGCTAAAAACGCTAGTGATGCCTTCATGGAGAGTGAACACCAGGAAAGCAGCAGGACCAGACAGCATCTCGGGTCGGATCCTCAGAGCCTGCACAGACCCGCTAGCACCTGTGTTCATAGAGATATTCAACCTCTCTTTATCTTAGTCGGTGATCCCCACATGCTTCAAAGAGTCCATCATTGTTCCTATCCCAAAGAAACCCCTTCCTGCTTCTCTTAATGACTATCGCCCTGTAGCCCTCACCTTAATAGTGATGAAGTGCTTTAAGGGGCTGGTCAAGAACTTCATCATTTCTTCACTACCGAACACACGTGACCCATTATAGTTCGCTTACTGTCCAAATAATTAATTTAAATTTAGGCATTTGGCAGACGCTCTTATCCAAAGCGACTTAATTTTTTTTTTTATCTCATTATACATCTGAGCAGTTCAGGGGGCTCTCGTTTATCTCGTTTACAGGCTTCCCATCTCTATCTCTCTGCCTTGCCAACCTGTACAGATCCACTTCTCCCTCCTTACTATCCAATCTAGCATACAAGTCCTCATATGCTCTTAGCTATCTTCTTTCCCTGTATACACTCCTGGACTTCCTCGTTCCACCACCAAGTCTCCTTGTCTACTTTTGCCTTACCTGATGATACACCAAGTTACCTGTCTCCCTGATCACATTGGCTGTAGTTGTCCAGTCAACTGAAAGCACCTCCTGACCACCCATAGCCTGTCTCAACTCCTCCCTGAAGACTACACAACATTCTTCCTTTCTCCCACTTTGTCCTCTGCTCTGCCTTTGTCCTCTTCACCTTCCTCACCACCAGTGTTATTTTACACACCACCATTCTGTGTTGTCTGGCTACACCCCTAAAGTAACCAACACTTTGCAGTCACTAATCTCTTTTAGATTACAACGTAGACACAAGATGTAGTCCACCTGAGTGCTTCTGCCTCCACTCTTATATGTCACCCTATGTTCCTGCCTCTTCTGGAAGAAAGTATTCACTACTGCCATTTCCATCCTCTTTGCAAAGTCCACCACCATCTGTCTTTCTACATTCCTGTCCTGAAGACCAAACCTGCCCATCACATTTTCACATTTTCTGGTGGTCACACCAGATACTGACCGGTTCCCCAGACCCCCAATAAAGCAAAAAACTGCACATTCCAGGGTGTGGTCGCCAGCTCTGACAGTAGCTAGTTAATGATGGTGGAGCAAAACACCTGGTTATATAAAAATATCTTAATATGTTGATAATCAATGATGTTTGTGGAACTGTTGCATTAGGACAATATCAAACTAGAGGTCATGCTGTTGTGATGAATATCAGCACACATGTTATATATCCTTGTGCCTACAGCCGCATCACAGCCGTGCTGATATTCAGCATAACAGCCTAACCTCGAGAGTAATAGACAATATTGGAAAATAAACAAATAATCTAGATTTTCTTTTTAACTTCATGAACTATTGTTAATTGCAAGTTTAAATTTGTTTGTTCTTACATATTGTGATTAGAAATACACAATTGTACTGTATATGTAAAAAAAAAAAAATTATAATAAATTATGCATAAAAATGTGCTTTGAAAATCCAGTAAAAGCACTATCCACAGTAAGCTGTGCAACTAGAGGTTCTTTAAATAAGGGCTATTTAAAGCATATTTTAGAAACAACATTATTTGCTAAAGATTATGCCATTTTTATTTTTGTACAACTTAAACTGTCACTGCAACTCAGAAATCAAGCCTCAGAAATAAATAGAAGTAAATGTTTTACCTTTAAATTAGACATAATATATATGCAAGCTTTAAATTGACATATTTGTGGATTGAATGACGTCATATGTTTCACATAATCGTCCAGGAAAGCTTCGTTATCATTAGCAAGACAACTAGTGTATATCATAGGTTAAGTTTAATACATTATAAATTCCCAAGACTGCTTAAATCCTGCTGTGTTCTGTTCAAATTCATTTATTATAAAATGTATTGTTGCAAGCATAAAATCTTCAACTACTAAAATGTATTTGTCTCCTTTTTAATCATTTTTTCTTTATTATTTTTATCATCAGACAGTATAAGATGTCTTGTTTTAATTAGATTATTCAGAAAGTAGGCACATTTTGTTGGTATGAGGTCCTTAATTTAGTTCAGGTCTTTCACAGTTGACTAACTCTTTATCAAACTTTCCATAATATTTAACCAACAACAAACCACATACTTTCTGCATCATTTCTTTTACACACTCAGGTCAAAAGAACACTAAATTTGACCTGTCCCTGAAATGCTTCCCTTATGGGTTTATAAATTTGTATATTTTTAATCTTTCCCATTACTAAGTGCATATATTGCACCATTAAACGTGATTTATGCTACATAAAGTGAACTTTACCAAACCTGAACTCAACAAACCTTTTTCAGTTAATCCAAATTCTAGCATTTGTTTGGATTAGTCTCACTAACGTGGTTTTCTTTTAGTCCCAATCCTGTGAGTGTTTACCACTCACACCATTTTTGTGTATGGATTATGGAGATGCTCTTACTTGACTATAAAACATAGCTGTGATTTCTACAGTACGTTTTGTCCTAATGCAACTTCACCATGTGATTAAGTGATCTCCATTCATGCTTTTTTGATGACCACACCTTTTCCGCAAAGTTGATGGGTTAGCACTACCCTTACAGGTTTTGATAATGTCTTCAAGCCATCTCCTTAGTTGTTGTCGTCTATGCTTAATGCAGCCCAATAAGTTTCCTCTTCGGAAATGGCAACATTTATTTGGGCCAGGCAGTGTATTTGAGACACAGAAATCATATGGTATACAAGATATAAGTTTTTTCCCCATATTTATGTCAAACAAGATAACATTCATTGATAAATAAATGTATTTCATCATCAAAATAGTTCTTTTGTCCAGGTTCATATAATGGTAGCACTTTAAGTTGCACAAATATACATATAACCTTTAATTTATTGCTATGTGCTTTTTACATTATATATCCAGCAAATATGAAACAGATGTGATGACACAGGCAGCGCCCTCTGGAGTTACAATAATATGAATTTAAAAAAGTAATAATAATCACAAAGATATGTTGTATTAATTAGAAAATCAAATTCATTTCTAGACGGTAAATGTTCATGTTTTTACAATTTAAATATTTACTAAAAACTTGAAAATGGACAACATTTTAAAAGTAAAATAAAATACTTTTAAACATTTTAGGCAACAGTTCTATTCTCAGCTGCATTTAAACTACAATGAACACGTGATTACCTCAAATTAGGACTGTGAGAGGATTTTTGAGACCCTGAACAATGCCTAAAAAGGCTGCTTATATGGATCACATCCTTTTTCAACGTCACGCAGAGACAAAGAGCGCTACCTTAAATCATCGCATTTAAATTCAGTTTCCTGTTAACTGTTGCAGATTACAGCATTGATGGCTTCTTTAATCTGACTGTTCAGTGTTGATTAACTTTCTATAACAGTAGCATTGACAGCAGTGTCAGCTGCAAGGAAGATCACGTTTGTATTAACGCACTTGTCATACATTCTCACTTACTCTATACCGTTTAGCCTGTACAGCATCACAGGAAGCATGAAGCTTATCACAGGGGGGCTTGAGGAAGAAGTGGCGTACACCCTGGACTGGGTGCCATCCATCACAGTTGTCATACATTATAGGTTGTAGATTGTTTAATATCACTTCTATACTAAACAAGCTACACAGGGACTTGCAAAATAAATAATATGTATTTTGCACTTCGGGAAGGAGTCTCCAGTGTCAGTGTTGGGTATCAGAGGGCAACAATAAGCTATAAACTTTCTGATTAGGTAAAGTTTTCAGGATGGAGGACATTGTATTTGCTTGGTTTTTTTTTTTGGAACATTTCTTTTTTGTCTTATTATCATTTTGCATAACTACGAGCTGGTAAAAAAAAAAAAAGGATGATGTGTTCTTTAAGTAAATAAAAATTATTTCCTTTATTAGCAATTAAGTATTTTGGGCAGCACCTTAACGCAAATCCAATCCTAGCATTTAATTGTCATATTCACTTAGCTGTACCTTGGGGATGTTGTGTGAAAAGGTAAGTTTTAGGGAAGAATTAGCACTATAGTACAGTATAGATATTAATGCCTAAACCACAGGCTTTTGTTTTTGGTAATAAAAAAGACACTCCAGTAGCATTTACCAAAAGATAGCTTTTTGGCACATGACATATTTGTAAGTACTACATCTGTATGAAATAAATATTTGCAATGTATGAGACATTCAATTTCAGCATGGCAATCTAACATTATTAAGAACACAGCTGAATAAAAAAAACAAAAAACAGTCTACTAGAAGTGCAAAGAATACTTAACGAGAAGTACTGTGGCGTCAGGAAACATTAAATCAGAAGGGAAATTGCACCTATGTGAAACAAATGGTGAAAGAAAAGTGTAAGAACTACCATAATCTGATTCTGTACCAAAAACAGCACAAGGCTGGAGTGCTGACTACAGGACAATAAACACCTTGCATAGTGAGCGAGCGAGCTCTACAACTTCTGGAATGAGTTTCAAAACAGGGTAAAAATGAAACAAAAAAATTAAGGCATACTTTGGCTTTGAATTACTCTGTCTGAGGCACTGAAATGCTCGGGCCTTTAGGATCGTCAAAGCGGTCCATGGTGCGCAGCTGCATAATCATGTGCAGGCCGTAGGTCAGGATCAAAACCATGAGCAAAGACGTGAGCAGCCCCATCCAGATTCCCGGGGTGAAGAAGCTGGCACAGTCGCTGGCGTACGAGAAATTTCCAGTCACGTTAAAGCCCTGGATCTGGTTTGAAAATGATATTTGTTATTTAAGAAAGGTTCTTAGCATGGAAGGTTTTTAAGCTCAGAAATCTAAATGTTTCTACGAAGGAATACAGTTTTCCAGACTTGTGAATAACAATGGGAATATGCACTGTACTGTAATTAAGATTATAAACATTAGTTTATAGCGAGCCAAAATCTTACAATGCTCATTAGACAGCTCAAACAACTTAAACAGTTCATCACAAATCATATAATAAATGCTCATTCATTACATATGCTGGCATTTTTAATCATAACTACCTTAGTCTGATTTGCACAGCTTTTTGTCCCTTTCCACATTTCCAAAAAAACGGCATTAAAAAATCTCTAAACACTCTTTAAGAACCAAGAGATTAAAATATCTCAGGGCATGCAGGATGGTAGGAATTAAATTATACTTAACAAAGTAAATAGGGTTAAGAGATAAAAAGATTCTGTTTCTGATTTGGTTACAGATCGCTATTTATTTGTGTGGCAATTCATGTATCGCCACACTGACTGCGAAGAGACATTGCTGTTCCTCTGCGACACTATTGGTGGCGCACGTTTCTAAATTTTACACAGCAAATTAATTATTTGCAAAGTTTGAATTGAATTGTACGAAAATTTTGAAGAAAAAAAAAGGGAAAATGAGGATATTTACAAAATCACAATGTAAATTGAATCAGCACCTAGAGATTGTGATAATATTGTATTAGGTTATCCCCGATGATTCCCATCCTTTTTTTTCTGCATGCACCTTGATTACAATATGTACTGTAGCTATAATTGACACATCTTAAGAGCTGATGTGTCATGTAAGACATACTGGACAGTGCTGCTGTGGAGTGCCAAAATACCTGGAAGTCAGTGAAGACAACTTTCCATGGATTGTTCGGGTCACGTGGCACCAGTAGGGGGCTATTAAAACTGTTCACGTTCTGGCAGTGGAAGGAATACTCAGCAGGAGAATAAATTCCACGGCTGGCGTTGAAGATGGCCGTCTTGCCGTCATAAATCAGCTGCACCTCCTGCATGACCGTCCAGTTACGAGCCGACACCGGAAAGAAGATCTTGTTCATCAAGAAGCTGGAAGTTAAAGTATTTCGCTATTATATACACGTTTTTATTTGCCTCACAAAAACTGCTTAACAAATTTTGCAGGAGAGTACACCAGGGAAGGATTTGAATACTCACACAAGCTGGAGATTTTGGACATGCAGGATATTTGAGAGATTGTTGTAATTCAGGACAAGCCTGGAACAAAAAATATATTACAATGTAAATGTTTTGCTAAAAGAGTTAATTTTACGTTAAATACGATTACATTCACTTCTAGATAAAGTGCTCACTTTGAAAAAGTTTCGTTACAGAAAGAACCATTCAGGGAGACCGAACCATTGAAAGTTAGAGGACCCAAGTCCAAAAAAGACACCCCGTTACTGCTGACGTTTAGTTCATCGGCCCAGAGCAGAATACAAGGCTTTCCATCGAGATTGTTAAAAGTCAATGGAGGTTTCACTATTGGTCCCGTTGGAGCCTGCAGCAGCGATCGTCCTGCTGAATCCCAAGCCATGGACGTGTCCTCAGTCACCTACAGACAAAGCAAGACAGCGTGAATCTAATAAACAGGGAAGAAACTTGTGTTATTGAGTAAAATGGGTATGATATAACTCCCGTAGTAAGGGTTTGAGAGTGTGGTTACTCAGACTGACAGGACCACAAGGTACTGCAAAGTGGACCTCATTTCAATCACTTTTGTCATAATAAATTTAAAACAATAGTACTGTTATACTGTAGATTCGTATTTTTCTCATCCTAAAGATGATAAGCGCTGTGTTCATCCCAGGACACACTTTAGAAGGGTTTCTGGTTGAGTAATGATTCATAATCTGGTGTGACTAAAGAGGATGGGTTCCCTTTTGAGGTTCTGCTGTCTTCCTCATCACCAGACTCCAGATTTAGACAAATACAGATTTAGATTTCTGTAAAGCTGCTTTGTCACACTGAGCCTCATTTATTAAATTGGATTCATGAGTAAATAGTTTTTACTGATTTAAAATTCTGTGTCAAGTCTTTGCAGAGCCTATGCCATAGCCTACACACGCGGCCTATGGCGTTGTAAGCAGTTAGACTTGTGGGCAGGTGTGTCTCACTCTGCAGTTCCTCTGTCAAAACCACTAGGTGGCTAATATTGTAGATGTTGAACAACAGTTACTTTTACTGAAATTACTGCAAACAGAAAAGAGTGGAGACCTCAGAGGAGAGGGCCAGTACAACTTTCAGCTCAACGGAGGAATGGAAGCATAGAAGGACAAGATGGAAATTTAATGGTTCCAGGTGGACCCTATACAGTTGTTGTGGTCTGCATGTAGTTACATTTTTGGGGAGGTTTACATAAGTATATGCTGTAGACTGAACCGCAGGTTATGGGCCTACGTGAGAGCTACTGTACGGCCCAGACTTGATACAGAGGCATAAATCCAGTGTTTACACAAGAAATTCAGAATTCGTTAGAATCCCATCAACTAGCTACATCATTTTCATGGATTGTTGTTGGTCTTTCGGCTGCTCCAAGGGGGCAAGGGGTTGGCACAGCAGTCCATCCAGTCTGCACATACAAGCTTGGCACAGGTTTTACACCGGATACCCTTTCTGACACAACCTTCCCATTTTATTTTCCTAATCTTTTGTAAATTCAGGGGAACCTTTTTAGTTTAGTTTGGGTAACTTAACTAAAGGACAAATAAGGCCCAAGGTCTTTTTTTTGTTTTTAAAGCACTCCACAATTAAAACTGAAAGGCTAATTAGTTTATTATTAGTTTATAATAATGCTTGTAGTTGAATTTGAATGATTGTTTTGTAATGCTTGCGATTTGTGTGGTGCTGCCTTACATGAGACGGGCTCAGGCCGGTGTAAACAGCAGTGTAAGGCACGCTCTGAGCTTTCAGTGTTGTCAGGACATTCCCAATTGTCTCATCTACCAACAGAGTGCAATAAATAAATCCAAACAATACACACATGTATACATACAAACTATACAAACTTAAATAATAGACACATTTACTGACCATTTTTTCTAAGAATCTCTTTAGTTCGGGAACTGTCAAACAAACAAAAAACATTAAGTATACTATATACAGTACAAGCTGCACTTGTTTTTATGGATGGACAAATAGGCTGTATTGTTTCTCAAAAGGAGGTTAGTAAGTTAGGGAGATTTTATACTAGAGCAAATCTCAACTGATCACAAATGCTCTTACCCAGTGAGGTATGGGAGCCTGATGACGAGTAGAGAAGGCTGTGCTGTGTTCAGCTGGAGCTGGCCTAATTCTGACGGAGCAATGGTGAACGCAGGAACTCCAAGCTCCTGTTGGAAGATTTTCTCCACAGAGACGGATGCTGTCCAGGCCAGAGCTGGCAGCACAAACGGACTGGATGCCTGCAATGCAGACTGAAGTACAAACAACAATGAACAGAAGAAAATAAATTCTCTTAGCCTCTTAAAACATTGTGCATGCAGTTACTCGGCCAAGTCCAAAAGACCCATTTATTTTATTTTATCAGATTTCTTTTCATAATTTAAATGCCTCTTAAGGGTGGAATGCACACATTATACCATTGCAACTTCATGTTTCATGTCTGATTTTAATTATTTAATTTAAACCTGTAGAACAAGGCATTAACAATATAAGTATAATTAATTTTCAATTATCCTGTTTGGCTGTACTCCTAATGCAAACCCAAACTGACCGGCCCAAAAAAAAAAAAAAAAAACTCCAAAATTTCATTGACCACCTTTGGCTTTGATTACGCTGCACAGTATGGTGGTGAAATTATGTGTGGGAATGAATCCTCATGTTCCGTGAACAACACTTTCATGATTTGAATCCGGAAAATGCCAGTTTCAAAGAAATCAGCAAAGAAAAACTGCTCAGATGTGATACCATGGTCACTAAGTGCATTCTGGTCATCAACTAAATTTTTATTGTTTGCCACGTAACCCTACTGAGCCTAGACCTGACAATGCATCCACAGGCTTGTACTATGCATGATGGGTGTGTTGCTTCATGCATTTCCTTTCTTAGCATTATCACACATCACTCTGGTATAGAATCAATACAAACTCATCAAATCAAATGACCTTTCTCCATCGCTCCAAGGTCCAATCTAAAGTCGTTTCCCTGATTTGTCTCCCTGAGAAGTAGTTTTCTTATGGCCGCACCGCTGTCCAAATCCTGTATCCATACAGCTATGTTTACTGTTGATTATTAACCATAAAATTTAGGTTAAATTTTTTTAACTATAAAACTTTAAGTGATCTCCATTCATGATTTTATTTCTGCCCACATTTTTTTCATAAAGTTGATCAAATTTAGCACTGTCCTTCCAGGTTTTGATAATGAGTTGAAGGGTTCTTAACCCAGTTCCAGTCATTTCAAATCTTTTGTTGTTTTCTTTGCTTGATGCAGCCCAATTATTTAACTCTTCTGAAATTAAGATTGATTTTTTTTTGGCTAAGCAATGTATAAATAATCATTGTGAAAGAAAACAATCCCTTTAAAACACATTCAAAAACAATATGAGATAATGGTTTGTTTAAATACTTTAATGATACATTTAAACATTCAGCCTCACCTCCAAGTTTGTGAACACACTTTCGCCCCTGTTTCCGTACACACCACCATATGCTGTGAAATCATCGATGCTCAACTGCGCAGAGGAAGAACCGTTTAAAGTGTTAATAAAACTCGAAGGCTCTGCAAGTTTAACAGCTCTTTCAATGTTGCATCCTTTTTCTAAAATCATTTACACATTAGTGTACAAATCGTTCAGTTTAACAGATTTTGACGGCAATTGTAGACACTTGCAGACTCCTTCTAACATGATAAAAATAATCACAAGTGTTATTTATATTGTATATGCTTTTTGGGAATTAGCTCTTACTATTGAAACAACAGCATGTTAGAACAAACACATTTCCAATATAAATATAGAAACTAAATAAACTCCTTGTGACCAATCAGACCTGAAAATTTAACCTTATTTCAATTCTTCCATTGTTATGTAATACTCTTAGTCGTTACAGTCCAGTTCCTCTAGTAAAAAAAAGTGTGGCAATTCTGGTGTTTCCTATGGAAACTCCAAGAGGAAGTGAGACCGTGTCTCAGCATCACACTAGGTTGAATGGACTCAGACAGAGCTGAGTCAGGATCATGGTTCTCACCTTGTCTTGTAAAAACAGCAGCAGGTTGTGTGGCGAAGTTGTCAAGGTTGATTTTAGATAGGATGCCAACTTCGCACCTGAGACAATCTCACCGGCTGTTGGTACATCCAGGGGTGGCAAGGTGTACCTACATAAACAAGCAGCATTTAGACAAAACATCTGCCAATACTATATTATTTTTATTTTATACTTACCTAAAAATAATCAATATGACAACATGTTAGCATTATTGCAATTAAGTGTCTGATCAGCCTTTTTCTCAAAACTCTGCAAGTGAATCAGTCTCAAACTCACTCAGAACACACATTTATACCAGTCTCAAAACACTGCAAGTGTTATACTGACAAGCGCAGATTTGTCCTGAAAATCATGCTCATTGTCAAGTTGATTTTTAGAGAATTTGGAGGCACCTGCAGTGGTAAAACGTCACCGTTATTACAATCCTACAAGTGTAATGCTCTAAACAATTTACACTTGTCCATCTCATGTGACTGGAGTGAATTGTTTGCAAAAAAAAACTATTAGAGCAAATTACATAATAGAGATACGTACTGCTTAATTAAAATGTACATTTTTGTTTAATTTAATTTATGTTAAACTCTTATATTGTAAGTTATTTTCAAATTAAAATTTTATGTGTCACATACACAGTATGATATGAAATGTAAAATGATTATATGAGTGCTGCTGACCTCAATATTACATAAGAAGGTTCAAAAGAAAATTTAGTGCGCAGTAAGAGAATTAAAAAACTTTTAAATTTACATAATATACAGGCAATAAGATAATAATAGAAAAATATATATAGTAAAATCAAATATATTGAAATATAATGTAGTGCAGTCTAGAAACGAGTCCAGTTTTTAATAATGTTTAAATTGTTTACACTTGGTTTTTCACTGAGAAAACTTAAAAAGCTTTACAACCTTTTTTAAATTCAGTCGTGAAGCTAATAAAATCAGCCTAGGTAAACCTAGGTATCACTCTCATTTTACATCAGGTGATCATTGGGCAGTGATCACCCACCCCAAGACAGCATCCTGTCTTTTTGTGCAAGGTCTGTGTGGTGTGGTGTCAATTAACAACATGCACATTCAGATAATAAAATTAAACAGACTGGAAATATTAAAATGACATTATAATAGCATTTCAGAACACTATGACTATATACACCAATTCTGGGTAATGAAATGGTGCATCTCTACATGATCTGTGCAATATTGCAAGTCCTTTAACTTGCAAGTCTTTCACTAAGGGGAGTAAGATTACCATGATATAATTTTAATGTAGTTTAAGGACTATGGCTTGTCATTGTATAGCTTAGTAAGCATTAGTTACTGCAGGGGGGAAAATTATATATACACATACTCATAATGCTAAGAAAAAGTATTAGCCCCTGCTTGAATTAAATGTTTTTGCATATGTCACACTTAAATGACTCATATCAAACTAACATCATATAAATAAAAAGTTAATTAAAATTGCATTTTTTTTTTTTTTTGGAAAAGAATACTGTAAATGACCAAAAATAAACTATAATAAAATACAACTAAGCTATTTATTATCACGTGATTAAACATGGATGATTTAAAGAGGTAGCATTCCACTGTATGTGGTCCAGAAAAACTTTATCAGGCATATAAAGCTTTAAAAAATTAGCTTTAAAACAGTCCAAGACACAATAATAAAGTGACAATGATAAATAAAAATCTTAATACAATAGCTGATTAAGTCATGTTTAAGACACTGTGGCTGCTAATGCTGACAGCCAAGTTACCACACTAGCCTCGGATTCAAAACTGGTTCAAATAAGATTAACTTAACAATATTAAACACAAAAACCTACCCATCGCTGCTCCACATGATTAAAGGCACTTGTCCCCTGCAGGTACATAATAAAGAAAACACTAATAAAACTCCAAACTTCGCCATTGTAGAGGTACATTCAGTTCAACTACTAACTTCCGGCTTCCTCACAACAAGTCACGTGAACGCTTCAACATAACACCGGGGCTTGATCTCAAACCGCTGTGGCAGCTTGTGCACTATCTAGTACAGAGAAGCCATTGTGTCAGGGCCTCTGTAGTGTGCCTATGGAGAGGGCGGGTTTCGTTTGGAATTCGCAGCGACGGTCACATGAGCGTCTGCTGAGGCGAGATATTCATGAAGTGAGCTGTATACATATATATATATAAGAAGCTTAGTGGAGATCCACCCACAATAAAGACCAAAGTGTATTGAGAAATTGTGTTATTTGGGTTTAATGGGTTTAAAAGAAAACTTGAGTGTTATACTGACAAAGTATTATTAAGGATAAATGCAGATCCAGTATATGGCCAAAGGTTTGGGGACATTCCCATTCCAGAGTTCCTTCCTTTTCTTTTCCACTCATCTGTGAATGCTACTGTACTTGATGGTGAAGCACAGGTGTGATTATTTGCTCATTCAAAACAGAAAAATAAGCATTTATTTGAAGTTTGTACACAACACTGCAATACAGTTCAACATTTTAATGTGGTTTTGGTCTGCATATTCCATCCTCTTAAGGAAAGTCATGATATGGACCCTCCCTCCCTTTAACAGAACAAAGTTAAGCCTTTTTGCTTAGGGTCCAAACAGTGGCAGTTTGGTAATGCTGGAGCTTGAACCAATGGCCCTTAATCAGCGAGCAAGCACTGCCCTAGACCAAATCACAAAGGCAATGATGGGTGTGAGAATTGATGTCTCACAAGAAAGCCTGATTTCATTATTTCATTCATCCTAGTCCTTTTTTTCTTTCCTTTTTCATTCTTCTGTGAGTGCTCCTAGATTTTGGAGCACAGGCATCATTATTTGCTCATTCAAATAAGATTTTCTTTATATATATATATATATATATATGTATACACTTTACCAAAGTGCAAAATTTCAACATTTTCTTTTGCATATTACAGTTTCATATAAAAAAAGTCCTGATATAACCTCCCCCCCCCCCCCCCCCCAAGAAAGGAAAGACATACCATCAATACATCACTCATGTATTGAAAACAGTCTCAAAAATCTAATAATAACTAAAAACTGGGAAATAGTAAATGATTGCTTGTGTAACCAAATGCACTATATTACAGAAAGCAACCATATAGTGTAGGTTGCCATGAAGTTCATTCATTCATTCATTTATTCATTCATTCATCTTCTAAAATAATTATCCTGTACAGGAGACTTTGGGCATGAAGCAATCCATCGGAGGGCACACACACACACACACACACACACACACACAGTACGGGCAATTTGGGAAGAGCAAGTAACATCATGTCTTTGGACTGTTGGGGGAAACCAACCAAGCATGGGGAGAACATGCAAATTACATGCACACAGACCCAAGGCAGGAGATTAAACCCTCAACCTTGGAGGCATTAGGCCACAGTTCTAACAACTACACCAATGAATGTCTCCACAATATTCACTGATTGTAAAATAGGTAATTTTATTATTCATCAGAAGGCCCAGCTCCAATTCCCACCTGATACAGTATAAAGCCAAAGGATCTGCCCCCACCACCACCCGAATGTCACCTGAGGGGTTCTGTATAAAAGAAATTATTATATCCAACAGGAAAAACAAGGTTTTAAAGATAAGCAACAGGTTTGTTTGTTGTAATCTGCACACCCACAGCTGAGCCATCAGCCACTCTCCCCTAACAGAAGCCGCTATTCCAGCAGGGCTGCAGGCGGAAGGATACACTTCTTTACCGCTTTATTATCATGAGTATCCCTGGTGCACCCTGCCCAACTGTGGGTTAACACTAAATAAGTAACTCGAGACTATCTTTACGATGTATTACATTCCCTTTTGCAATACAGATACAGGTTTGAATACATAATCCTTTTTAAGTGAGTTATTTATTTATTAATGTCGCGCGATGATGGGGAAGAAACACCCCGCGCACTATATCATGACGCGGAAGTGTCAGACTGTAGGAGGAGCGGTGCTGTAGTCAGGGCCATCTTCCCTGGTGCTCTCCTCCTCCTCCGTGCGCGCGCCGTACAGTGAGACAGAAATCCACCTTAACACGCAAGCCGACTGCATTAAAGCATCAAAAATTAAGAATTCTAGTATATTGTACGTTGTTTTGACACCTTCATTTGGAAATCGGAGGGATTTTTAGCGTTGCTGTAATACAACATGGATGAGGAATATGATGTGATCGTCCTGGGCACTGGCCTCACAGTGAGTAGCTTATATTAATATGTATAAATATATAGAGAAATACTTTATAATGTATACAATGCAAGCATGTGTTTATAAATTATTATTTTGCTAATTCATTTTTCTTTATTTTTACTTGTAAATCGATGCTGCGCGATAATCAATAAGGGCCTATTGGTGCTGACGCATCCTCAGCACCGGCGTTATTTCATTCCACACCGATATTCGGACAAACCCCGCCTCCTGCACGGTCATTGGATAGTATTTCTGGGTTCCTGCGCTCCCGTTAACTTCATATCAGCAGACTGTTTGAAGGAGGTGGTGATTAGCCAATCGCAAGGCGTGGGGCGGGGCTTGCGAAATGCGGATGGGAGAAGAAATGCAAGCTTTTGCATCATTGTAGGCGTTGATAAGGCGTGACTCGATATATTCTTCTATCTATTTGTATGTAATTATATTGATCGAATGTGATTTATTCTTGTTATTGTGCATCTGTTAACATTGTTTGATGTGTTAATAAATATAAATCTGTCCTGAAGGCATCAGGTGTCATGTTTGTGCGTCAAAAACATGTAATTGTTGCTCGTATTTAAATTTTTTTTTTTTAATTTGGCGCATTTCTATAATCTCTGTGTTAAAGCATTATTTTACTCCTGAGCTAGTGTACTCCTCTCCTGTAGGGAGGAAGAAGCCATTTAGGATTCAGCCATAATGCACGTTTACTCCCAGAATTAAACAAAAAAAGATGAATATGATGCACATGTACAGCAGCATTACTGTTATATTCAGCTGTATTAGTGATTATTATAGAGATGCAATGCATGGAGACAGAATTAAGTTTATTGTTTGGTTGCCACTGAGCTTGGTGTGTGTGTGTGTGTGTGTGTGATATGAAGATGCACTGGGTGGAGCTGCATCCCAGAATGCAATGCACGAATTAGAATGAAGGATTTATTTATTTATTTAACCATAATCTTGGTAAGATTTATTGCTTTAAATTTAAACGACGTACAAAAATTCCAATTAAAATATATTACTTGGGGGTAAAATAAGAATTTTATCTGTAGCATTGTTTTTGTAAATTCATTTACTACTATTATTATTATTATTATTATTATAGCAAAATATAATTTATTTTTATATTAATCTGGTTATTTCGTTTTTCCCTGTCGTCCAAGGACATGCAATGTAGACAGATTGTTGTTTCCACGTTGACCATAGTGTGTGTGTGAATTGTTGTATGAGTGTGTCTGATGACTAAAGACCTATCTGCGGCTTAGCTATTTGGGGTAGCTCAGTGGTTAAGATGTTAAACCTACAAAAGGCTTTTAAAGTTTTTAGGTTCAAACTACCACAGCCAAGATGCCATTGTGGGGCTTTCAGCTGGACCCTTAACCCTCAACTGCTGAGATGTATGAGATTAAAATGTAAGTCACCCTGAATAATAAGGGTGTCTGCCAAATGCTGTAAATGGAATGGGTGGGCACCCCGTCCCCTGCCTTGTGCCCCAAGTTTCCTCTGATAGGCTCCAGGCCCCCAGCGAACATACAGAACAAGCACTATGGAAAATGAACTCATGGTGGATGATAATAGTGATAATGATATTAATAATAATAATATTATAACTACTTGTTTTCTGTAGGAATGCATTCTTTCTGGCATCATGTCAGTCAATGGAAAGAAAGTTTTGCACATGGACCGGAACCCATATTATGGAGGTGAAAGTTCCTCCATCACCCCACTGGAGGAGGTGAGGATACACGTTCGCCATCTGCTCCGCCTACTTTTTTTTTTTTTTTTTTGTTTAATCACACATAGGCACATATTTACAAGGTCACATAACCCATTTATTTACCTATTTGTCTAATTATTTAATCCCTCACAGCTTTATAAGCGATTTGAGCTTCCAGACGGCCCCCCAGAGTCAATGGGCCGGGGAAGAGACTGGAACGTCGACCTCATCCCGAAATTTCTCATGGCCAATGGTAATGAAGCATCCATATTTAGCTGTAGAACTAACTAAAAGGGCATACATGCATGTTTTATACTGTATATCCCAGTGTGAACGAGTTGGATGCGATAATGCCTGCTGCAGTTTAGGACACACGTTTAATTTCAGTGTGCTTATGCACAAAATCTGGTATTGTTTCTATAGTAACAGCATGCACTGGGATCTGTATGGTGAAAGCTCACGTAATATAAAACTTATTGTTGAGATATACATATTTTTGTGGATGTTCCACAACTTCAATTGGATTAAAAAATAATCATTGAAAATTAAATTTTTATAAACCTTTGCCTTATTACTCTGGTATAAACAGAAAATTATCATTGGAATTGGAACAGGATACTTCAGGATAGTACCAGTATCTCAGCTTCATGTTGGTTAACATCGCAACACGCAGTTATTGATCATTTTCCTGTACTGGCAACCCTGTTAGCTTTATTTCTTACATATTTTATAGTTTGTCTTTGAATTATTCACACTACATTTGGTCAATAAGCGCTAAAGCATGTCTGTTATCTCATGTCTGTTAGGCCAGCTAGTTAAGATGCTCTTGTACACCGAGGTGACCAGATACTTGGATTTCAAAGTGGTGGAAGGAAGTTTTGTATATAAAGGAGGAAAGATCTACAAAGTCCCCTCGACAGAGACCGAAGCCCTGGGCTCCAGTAGGTTTCCTTTAAATCTCACCTCACATAAAGAGTCCAGATTAAACTCCAGCACCAACGCATTAATGTTCTGTCATCCCCTTTCTCCAGATCTAATGGGAATGTTTGAGAAGAGACGTTTCCGGAAGTTCCTGGTCTTCGTGGCCAACTTCGATGAGAACGACCCGAAGACTTTCGAGGGCGTCGATCCCAAGCAGACCACGATGGGAGAGGTGTACAAGAAGTTTGACTTGGGCCAGGATGTTATCGATTTTACCGGACACGCCTTGGCCCTCTACAGAACAGACGAGTATGAAGGAGTTTTAGCACGTTATTAATACTGTCGTTCTTATAGACATTTTGAAATGGATAGGATTTAAGGTTGGCAGTTTATTGGGGAAATAAGCATAATTAACTATACGCTCTATTACTGCGCAACAGTTGTGCGCCACCTTTCATTTCTTCATATTAAAATTTGATGTAGTTATGTAGATTAAATTAACTAACTTGTTAAATGTTTACTCTGACAGACTGCAAAATGCCTAAAGATACAATTTATAAATTAGTTGTTTATGCAACAATCTCAGCAGCAGCCTCGTTTCCCCTCTCGTCTGTTCCAACCAATCAGCATTCAGCATCACCAGTATACTAATGACTGGCCTGATCATCTCTCATCATCTGCACCTGTTTCTCACTGTTTCATGCCTTACGTTTTTTTTTTATGTTTTTCTTTTTATGCTTAAATGGTTTATCAGTCATTGTGTGGCTTAACTGAAAATGCGATGCGAATAGTCCTTTAGGAATCCTGGAGAATTATTCCTTAAGATTTAATTTAAAGGATGTGAAAGTCTGGGTCTTTGGAAGCAAAATATAAAGAAATTAGCGGTGACTCAAGAGTTTTGAGACAGTACTGTAAATTTCAGTGCATCATTCGAATCATTCTAGATCTTGAAAGTCTTTGGGATTTTCTCTTCAACAGTTACCTTGAGCAGCCATGCCTGGAGACTATTAATCGCATCAAGCTGTACAGCGAATCGTTGGCCCGCTACGGGAAGAGCCCTTACCTGTACCCTCTGTACGGCCTGGGGGAACTGCCTCAGGGCTTCGCCAGGTGAGCAAACCACAGCTCTGGCATGTGAACTGAGTGTTTCATATGTTTAGTGATTTTCCATCACACACACACACACACACACACACACACACAAAATACATGAGGAAGTAACCTCATAAAGAGGAACCAGACTCATAAGGGAACCTCGGCTTTAAAACACAAGATCTTGAGATTATAAATAATTACTCATCTACAAGTCAAACTAAGTGTTAGAAAGATGTCAATTTCGAGTTCTATGATGGTTACAGCACTTCTAAAGGATTTGTTTCATTATTTCATTGCATAACCACTTGGGTTGTTCAGTACTTCAGTTATGACACGTGAGCATGTGTCAGACCATCGTTCTGTGTTTGCGTTAACAGGCTAAGTGCTATTTATGGAGGAACCTACATGCTTAACAAGCCAGTGGACGAGATCGTCATGGAAGGAAGCCACGTGATCGGAGTGAAATCTGAAGGAGAGGTGAACGCAACCGCTAAATTCCCTTGTGCAGTATTGAGTTTGCCTTTTACTGACATGAATGTATTTATTGAGCTGATATCAATGAGCATATAAATCGATTACAGCATCAATAGAAATGGCTTGGCGATTACCAGTTGAAAGTAGAACGCTGCTCCAGAGTCCAGAGGTGCCAATATTTATGATTTAGTCATGGCATCGACCGTAAAACACGACCAACTAAAGGAGTACAATTTTCATCATTTTAAGCTGAAGCAGCATTCATACAAAACTACATTAAATTTACAGACGGTGTTCAAGTCAAACCGGGACTTTTGATTAATGCCGGTTGTCATGACGTCGTCTTTAAAATGTTCAGATGTTTTACTGAGTAAAACAGAGTATTATCACCGTACTGTGCTTGAAGTCCTCCGTAAATGTCACCCGTTTACGGCCCCGCCCAGGAGAAATTTCATCAGGAGTCCCGGTTTGACTCGAACACAGCAAGTCACAGCAACTTTTGTTTCTTGTCGTTTTAATCTAGGTGAACTAAATCTTCCTTCTGTTCTTATCAGATTGCACGATGCAAGCAGCTGATCTGTGACCCCAGTTACATCCCGGACCGTGTGCGCAAAGCAGGCCAGGTGATCCGGGTCATCTGCGTCCTCAGCCATCCCATAAAGAACACTAACGATGCCAATTCGTGTCAGATCATCATCCCGCAGAACCAAGTTAACCGCAAGTCAGGTCAGTGCTGAACACAATACCTGCATCTCTGGCTACATTTAAAAAATTTTATAAAAAAAAACAATGTTAGAGGTGTTAAAGGTGTTAGTTGACGTTCTATACTCATTGCCCAGTTCAACCCGTTCAAATCATGGGTTTATATTAAAGCTTGTTTTTATAGTAACAGTTTATTTAAAGGCACTTGTATGAATTAAACATCTTGTTTAGCAATGACAAGCATCTCCTCATTGATGTGGTGGCGATTTGTATAACATTTACATAAGGAGTCGCCAGTGTCTGGAGTTTGTAACCATCATTATGTTTTCCACTAAGGGAACACCTTCACCCAGGATTACTGTATAACTATAATATAAAATAAAGACAAGCTATATCGGCATTGCTCAAGTGCACCTTCTGCACAGAGCTACAACTTAAATTGTTTACAAATACATCTGAAGTTCTTGTATTGTAATTACACATTGTCACCATTAGAGGGTGGCATCATCTCAAGCTGGTCACAGTTCAAATAAATTGAGAAGACTGTTTGCTTAGTGACTAAACAGCTTCACTTGATCAGAGTGTATTTATGTAGTGTGACATAAAGCCCCCTTATTGTTTTCTGCACAGATATCTACGTGTGTATGATCTCTTATGCCCATAACGTGGCTGCCCAGGGCAAGTACATCGCCATTGTGAGCACCACTGTGGAGACCGCCGAGCCCGAAGCTGAAATCGAACCTGCACTCGAGCTGCTGGAGCCCATTGACCAAAAGTATGTTTTCTGCACACTCAATATGTCTCTATATGTCAGGGATATTCTAAATTAGGGTTTTAATTGGCATATATTCTGACGAGTAAGTACCATTACACTAAAACATCTTAAACTAACTTGTAGAAGCTTAGAAGTCTTACAAAGAGTTAGGAAAAGTAAAAAGGCCTTCGCCTTCATGCTCCAAAAACATTAAATCTAAGTTAAATAGTTTCATAGTTTAGAAATTTAACCAATTGCAAATGTATTAGCTGAAATTGTTTGTTTTGCACCGTATTTCTCTGGAGCTCACATATATATTGTTGTCGTATTGAATGAATCAGAATATTCATAAAATCTTGATATAGAATCGTAAAACAAAACCGAATTGGCACCTACTGTAGGTATCATGATAACATTGAATCAGGAGGTCCTCCTTATTTAAAAAAAGACATTTTTGCAGTCAGTTGAGGGAGGCATGAATCGCCACACCAACTAATCGCGATATGTGATTTTTTTTCCTGCCATCTCTGTTCATTACTATGAATAATTCTTTATTAGTTATTAATTATTATAATTATAACCATAATATTTAAACATGTATAAATTTTACAACTTTGACAATTATCATAAACGTTACTGTGGTATATCATTGTGTCTTTACCCTGTAGGTTTGTGGCAATCAGTGACCTGTACGAACCCACAGATGACGGCTCAGACAGCCAGGTGAGCGCTCGGGTTTGTAAATTTTCGAACCCTGTGTGAGAAATTTAGAAGCGTAGCAGATCCATAAGGCGTTTTGATGTCTTGCAGGTTTTCGCCTCGCGGTCTTACGATGCCACCACTCACTTCGAGACGACCTGCAACGACATCAAGGACATCTACAAGCGCATGACCGGCAGCGACTTCGACTTCGAGAACATGAAGCGCAAACAGAACGACGTCTTCGGGGAGGAAGAGCAGTGAGGGAGAGGGAGGCGAGATGGAGGGGAGGAGAAGGCAGTAGATGAGGACAGCTGCGAGCGGGACAGATTGAAATGATTGGGCTTGAGATGATCAGTAGATGATTTCATGCTGGTTTTTAGTTAAGCAGGATTGTAGCAATCGGCAACCAGTTCAGCTGTCCTATACGTTTGTTTCCTTCTACTTGCCTTGCTCCTTGCTCCCTCTTTGCTCTCGGCTCCTTTTTTGTTTTGTTTTTTCCTTCCCCAAATTATGTACATTTTAGCACAGAGGCACAACGCCCTTACGCTCTCACACTTCCCTCGGCTCGTCCTTCACAAAGCAGTCTTACGTTTTTTTTTTGTTTTTTTTTTCCGTGAACAAGGTATGCATCATTTCCGGGCTTGCCGAAGTGAAACATATCCGAGTCTTATTTATTTGGTGGTAGTTCTGGTTTTATGAATGATGCCTTTCACAGCAGCCCTCGTGTCTTTATGAACTCCATTAACCCTTCGGAACAAGAAAATCCTGTGAAATCGCTGTAAACACACAAAAATCTAGTAGATTTAGTTCCTGAACCGTTTAAAAAGAGGATTTCTTAAAACTTACAGAGAATCATGTTTAAAAGCCTTTTGCTAGCTGAACGTATGTTATGGACACGACGAAGGTTTGCCTTTTATATATATATATATATATATACACATAGATATACATTAGCAGCACGCATGCATGCATCTTTCATTCGCCTCCTTTCTGAACAACTTCGCTTTGAACCTGAAGCCTCTACGAACACGCTCGGCTTGGATGAGGATGGGTACGTGGACACATATGCAGTTAGGATTTGGAGTCCAAAAGCCATTATTACCGTGACGTTTCCGTTTCCCGCGTAGAAGCCGCGTTCAGGATCTACAGCAGCAGCAGTTTGTATAGGATTCATAGTGATGTGAATCTTACCTTTAATAAATATCGTTCCCCCTCGTGGTTTGACACTTGTATATCTTCTAGGTGAGGTGTTCTGGTTTGTTAAACTAGGCTGGACCCTGGTCTTAAGAACTTGGAGTTGTGTGTTCTCTTCCTTCTTCGTGTTGGTTTCGATTGAACTTGTGCTGGAGTGATTGTTTTTTTCCCCATCATGCTTCCTCAGCCAGAGCAATGATTTATACCTACTTAAAAAAGGAAACATTATGTAAAGTCTTAACATCGATTTGACGTTAGGATTATTGTTAAATTACACAAGGATTTGGGCTTTCATCACTCTCTTCCTTGTGTGATTTATAAATGATGAAACTCCACAAATGGTTTATTCCAATGTTTTATTCTCAAAAAGTGCTCTTTGTGTTATTCTCTCTCTTTTTCTCTTTCTCTTCCTTTATTTTCATTACTGCAAATGGTTCTGTTGAACATCTCATCTCACAATGATGCTGTTTAAATACTATGCTACTATAAGCACACACACATACACACACACTTTTTTCCTCCATGTGTCTTATTAACTGACCAAAAAAATAATGATAATAATAACATTAACACTGGAAACTGGATCAAAAAGCATTAATCTTGCCAGTGTGCGTAGCTCTTATTGAAATGATCTACTGTCTTTTTATTTTTTGTTGTTGTTGTTGAACTCTAGTAGCTGTTTAAATATTATTTTGCACTTTATTTATTTCCCTTTACGTGTCTCATGGAACTAAACACTTAACACTGGAATATGAACGTGAAACAGTTGACGACTAAGATGTGACTTCATCACAAGTGTTTGAGCAGTCTTGTGCAATGAATGAAACAACAACAAAAAAAACAACAACAACACGAATTCAAATGTGAATAAATTGCTGAAAACGTGAATGTCTGGAATGGGTTTCTTTCAGGAAGTGAAACTGGGCTCGGGTACCACATTTCCAAAAATACACATTTAATTGGGTATTTTGTACACACACTGTATAGGTTTTTACAAATTACCTATAACTGTTACATTAATTTAAAAAATCTTGTTTTAAAACATAATCAATATCCTTTTTATGAATTCCAGAAATACATTTATTAGTAATTTTGATATAATTATTTTTTGGTAAATTTCACCTATAACTGTAGCTTCACATCAAACCTTGCCATACTGTACACCTTCATGTTAACTGCATTGTTGCACTGGTAGTGTCCTTTATTATTGTATAACCCTGCTTTAAATCAGTAGCTTAAAATGTAACCACAGAGCATTTAAAGGTCATCCACCACATAGCTTTGGTAAGGCCGCTCCAGAAGCCGCTCCACTTCCACCTTGGGCACGACCCAGCACTGGGTCCAGTGGCGCTTATGTAGTGTGTCCTTCAAAGTCTTATCCTGTAAGCTGACTGGAATTTGTTCGTCCCCTTTCTTGAGTAATCCCAAGGCCAGTGTGCTGTTGTTGCTGATCTGACCGTGGTGGAACACGGCACCGTGTCGATCTGATATCCTCACCACCTCTATGGTGCTGTGCTGGAACTGGCCTGAAAAAGGGAAGAGGAAGTTCTCAGGTTCATATCTTATCTTAAAGATGTAACTCTTCCTCTATATAAAGGTAAAACTCAACATAGTCTCCATCACAAGCGATGCATTTGCGCCATTGTCGCACCCAACTCTCAAATCCTCTTTGTCACAGTTGATGTGCCAATCTGTGGTTTGTCTTCAGTACTGGTTTCCCCTTACTTAATCTTCTTCATCCATCTGCACACAATGCACCTGTCAGTGATGTCATCTCAATGAATGTCTGACGCAGTTGGAGATCATCAACTGCGACAAAGGGGATTTTCAAAAAAGATCTGAGAGTTGGGTTCAACGATGGCGCAAATGCATCACTTGTGATAAAGACTGTTGGAAGGCACCCTGCCTACACACTTTTATAGCTTCATTCATTTAACATATTTCCTATAGACTTGTTTTTTTTGAAGGTAGGAGGAAACCAGAGAACCCATATTATAGGATCAAACCAAGAGCCAAATATGTAATGAGTTCATGAGAACACCAAAACAAACTTTTGGTAATGTTCCAATGCTCAGATATATGCTTTGTGTCACTTGTAAGTCTGCTCAGTGGATAACTGTTTGGGACACCATAAGAATAAGAATATGTTGTGCTACGTACCGAGTAGACCCTGCGTTAATGAAGACAAGCCCTGGCCATCAGCTATATAGAATCCTAGATGCTCCATCTGGAAATAGGTGGGGTGACTATATCGATGGATCAGGACCAGAAACACAATGCCTTTTCCAAGCTCAATCCAACAGCTCTGGTGTCCATCAAGCACAATCTTCAAGCCTGGGAGTGTCACAGATCCCTTTTGACTGGTAAGCAGAGTTTCAAGCCCTTCTCCCTTCACTTCCACTGTGTCTTTGGTGAAGGTGATCCTGATATCACTTTTTGAAATTCTGATGGTTATCCTGTTGAAGAAGGTGCGAGTGCGGTCCTCAATCCCAATCTTAGGAGGCGCCAACATTAAATGGCCGTTCACTGTAATGCCTGCAGGGTGAGTTTAAAAGACATTGTGTTCACTTAGAATTAATAAATGAGAGGATTGTTTTACTGCAGTTACATGATGGGCAAGTTAATGTGATAGAATAAAGTTTTAAAAATGGTGTGTTTTTTTAAACTGTTGTCAGAGTTGCTGCTATGTAAAATGAACACTGTTATATTTACCTCTGATTGGGTCCTCCAGAAGACGCAACACATCGTTTTCCTCACCATCGACAGTAAAACACAGATTTTCATGAATCTTTGGGAGCATAACAACAAAATGGGGGTCTCCATCCACTTTGAAAAGATATTTAAAAAGGAATTAGTGTCTATATATATATTTATGTAAATATTTTTTACTACACAGATGTCCATATTTTATAGCCAGATTGTATTTATACAGTTAGTATTTGTTATTTTATTTGATTTCCCCTATTTTAATCTTATTTTACTTTATTCTGTTGTTTCTTAATTTGAAAGTACTTTGTACTGTCCACTTGCTGCCGTGGCAAAACAAATTTCCCACTTGTGGGACTAATAAAGGTTTATCTTATCTTATCTTATCTTATATAGGAATATAGATCTTAAAACTCAAAAGTGCACAAATTCATCCAATTACAGTACTGTGCAAAATATTGAACCCCTCCCTCCCATCATTCTTTTATAATAAATTATATTAAATACTGTAGATTAAAATAAATAAAAAATGGGAACAAACATTTTGCCGCAACATGATGTAAAGTGCCTAAAGATACAATGTAAAAAATGGTGGTATATGTAACAACCTCAGCAGCAGCCTCATCTCCCCTCTCGTCTTATGGGGAAAAAATATGGCAATATATTTTAAAATATAATGCAATATTTTAAATAATACATTTCCATATATAGGAAACTAGTGCTTATATTCATTAATATATTGCAATATATAAATGGATCATGTACATTATACTTGCGTAGTGAAGATCATTATATGTATACATTATTGAAACGTTAAGCATGTTTAAGAATTATACACACACTTTTACTTTGTCGGTGTGCTTTGATTAATGCCTATAAAGTCCATTTTGTTCGAACTAGATTAACTTATAAGCATATTGTGAAAAAATATATAGAAACTAATATATTCAATCAAATGCAATATACTGTATTCTAAAGAATATTGTTAAATATAAAATTACATAAATTAAGATATATGTTGGAATTCCTCAAAATATGAAAAGCGACAATTCCTCATGTATTTTTCAATATATTGTAATATATTAATACAATATATTATTCTGTATATTGTGAATATCATTTTGAATATGAATATATTTTTTCCTGGTAATTATTACTGTAGTTAGTATCAGTTAGTGTAGCAATGAAGAATAATTACATTGTAAAATATTTTCAATTTACCAGTCGATTAGAACAGGAAATTATTTCCTATTTTGACAATTAATATATAGAGAAATATATTTTCTTTTCTTAAGGCCTGTTTTAACACTCAGCATTCAGCATCACCAGTCTATTAGTCACTGGCCTGATCATCTGTCATCATCTGCACCTGTTTCCCACTGGTCCATGCCTTAAGGTAGATGTTTTTTATGCTTGAATGATTCATAGGTTACTGTGTGGCTTAACAAACAAACAACAACAAAAAATCCTTGTGCATTCATCTCAAACTGGTCAGGTAGGGACTGAAAATGTAAACCAACAACATCCTTCATGAAGCATGAAGTTCCTCAAGACTACATTGAAAAAATTCAAGAATGTCTAGCTCTTTGGAAACAAAATATGAAGAAATGATTGGAGGCTCAAGAGTTTGCACATTACTGTATATCTGCTACAAATGTTTTATCCACATGGCAGCAAAAGAAGAAAATGTACCCGAGGAGGAGAAAATTCCCACAGAACTTATGATGTCTGTGTCATCTGGGGAAGCTGGAAGAAGAAAAGAGAAACTTAAATGAAATTCAATTCATCCTGTAAAGACTACATGGAGAAGTCTAGAAAAAAGGATTAAGGTATACTGTATAGTACAGTATATATTAAATAATTATTATAAATAAATGACTGAGAAGTAATATATTGCTTTAGGAAGTCATAATGTCCATGCAGCGTGCTTTCTGACTTACAAGAATCGTAATGGACGATGTAGTCAGCGTCGTATTCAAATGAGACGTCATACTCTACAAAATGGATCAATTCGGCATTTGTTAAATCTCTTCAGTGTGAAAAAAGGAAAATTAATTTATTAATAAATGTACATACCTTTGATATCATCAGCATCTGTGTATGTGATTTAAAAAAAAAAGAATAAATAGGTTTTTTAAATGCTTTATGCACATTTTATCAACAAAATTAAAACACTGGTTACTTACTGGTAAACCTACATTTCATTCTCAACCACGATCATTTATTCAATTACCAATATTGTAGTCATTTTAACATACAGACTTATTACATGTCTCAATAAAAAGAGTCTACTGAGACATGTAATTATTTAAATTATACTTTAACTATGTACAGTAGAATTGCAGTACCATGTGTAAAGATAAATCCCTAGAAGTCTCTGATGATGCATATCATACAGTACATGTAAAAGTGTTTGCTTTACCTTTTGTCAGGATGGCTGTAGAAACATCTGATAGACAGAGAAGAAAATGTTTAAGACATTAATAAAAAAAGAAGCCATACCACAAGAGTGTCTTGTTAAACATTTTGATGCCAAAATATATCTTTACTCAAACTGATTTCTTCATAGAAATCAAAGCTACACACTTTCAAACAATATATTGTAGCTCTTGGATTTCTTTGTTCCATTGCATTTCATTGATTGAAGGTTTTATTTGTATAGCACTTTACATGGTAGACACTGCAGAATTACATTATCTTTCAAATCTGTTAGACATAAATATACAGCCTTTGAGTATGTACTAAAACCTAGCCAATACACAATGGACATTTTGATTGTGCAGAATAAAGGAACACAGTTACAGAAGTAAAAAAAAAAAAAAAAAAACTGCCTTTATTTCCTCTATATAATCTCCTGTTACACTAATGCACTTATCCCAGCCTTTCTCTAGTGCTTGAATACCATGAAGGTAGAAAGTTTTCTCAGTATGCTGGAGCCAGAGCATGTTAGTGGAGCGTGAGCGAGCGGGTTTTGGACAGAGACCAAACATGTGGAAATGGCTTGGAGCAAGGTCAGGACTGCACATGGGTTGTGGCAATGACTCTAAGAGTGGTGTTTGTCAATGACTGTGTGTACAGTTCCCACAGACAGATGCATCTCTTTCACAAGTTGATGACAAGTTATCTGTCGATTTTCAAGGCCCAGACGTTCCACTCGTTGAATGTTCATGGGAACGAATGCAGTGGGCTCCAAGCCACCTCAGCTGGGTTCATCATTCATGGATGTCCTTTAAAAATTCAAATGGTTAGACTTAGAGCACAGTCCATTAATGAGACTCTAAAATCATTAATGGACAGCGCTCTAAGTCGTCTGTAAAACATTTGTTTAAAAATCGGTTTTACAGCTTCATTCAAGAAACTTTATCACAAGCCGTAGTTTGACTTGAATGGCCCTCATAAGCTGTTGTGTGATGGAAATATGTCAACGCTCTGTGTGCAATTCCGCACACCTACTCTACATTTACTCAATAGTTTTCTCAGTAGCGCCGACTGCCGACTGCGCCTAAAATTTGTTATTGCTGTAATGAAAAATAAGACCTGCGACAAACAGTAATAAAGGCCTACTGGGGCAAGTATCATGCTGCCTCATGGTTGTCAAGGCAACCGATTTGCCAGGGTCACAATATTTTAAACAAGGTTGGACTAGTTTTTAATTATTTATCTTTTTTATACAGTAGCAAGTACTGTACTTAATTAAAGTAAAGTACTGGAATTAATTCCCCCCCACAAAAAAAAGGAAAGTATCTACAGAATTATATCTTTTACAAAATATATTCCAAAGATTAACCAGAGGGAAATGGAGATAGTACTAAAAATAGTTCCCATACATCAAAAATGTGTGTGCACCACAGTGACCTTGATTCAGATGCAATGGCTGAGAAAAAGTAGAAAAATATGCCTACTTTCCCCACTGCATAAGTTTTTGTGATCTATTTAGTGGACCTTCTTTTTTATGGTCTACTAACCCCAAGTTCAGTAGCCCAATAAATCATGTAGATGGCTGGTTATTTGGACTTCAATGTTTTTGCTTCATGACAGTTACCAAACATTTAGTACGTCACTTAAAACGCAAGTGTATAATATTTGACTTTACCTAAAACACCAGTAGCTTCCCACAGACTCGGTGCATCTGTCATCCCTGGCATAGGGGCAAATGAGGCAGCCAGAAGAGTGGAGATGCTCATTTCCTGATCAGGATCTTTGGATGAGGCATTTGGAGATGGGACGTCCTGAAAATCTGACTGCAATGCAGGAACATCAGGTGAGGCAAAATTTTCAGTATCTGATAAGAATGTGGGTTTCTCCATAGGCAGGACTTGATGGTTTCCTGAGCTGGGTGGTGTTGTGGGTTCAGCCACACTCGGCATTGAAACTGAACTGAGTGGAATGAAAGTGGAAGCATCAGTTCTCGTTGTGCTGGTGGGAACAGTGGGAGCTTTGCTAAGGAGAGGGGCAGATGTGGCCTTGGATGCATTTTGTGGTAAAGTTGTGGTTCTCTTAGGCAATGAGGCTGCCACATTTAGGTCTGGAGGAGTATTTACTGGATGTCTAGGAAGAGGCTGATCTGGCCGAAATGGTTTGGTGATAGACGTTTTACTGGGTTTTAAAGATTTGCTCAGCTTTTTTATTAAGGCTTCGGTGGTAGAAGTCATTTTTGAGGTACTTGACGTTTGTGTAGGCGTGATTGTCACAATTGGTGTAGTGGTAGTGACAGGCTTGGGTGTAGTCGTTGTTGTAGAAACAGTGGTTGGATTTGGCTCTTCAATATCTGGTTTAACCACGACCAAAGAGGTAACTGGAGTGACAAAATTATATTTGAGTGAAAGGTTGGTGGCTTTCTCTCCTAGCAAGCGTTGTATGAGTGGATCTGAGCTGTTAAGTTTAGCCTTTAAAAGTTCCTTGATAGTGTAATAGGCCCAAAGGCGATGGACAAAGTTGCCGATTCTATGCAGTTCCGTGGTACAACCCAATGATGCCAAAGTCTCATTTACTTCAAGCTTGGGCAGTACAAACTTATTCTCTACCTTCACCTTCTCTTTTGAGCCATTCGCTGTCAATGAAACTTTCAGATGCTGAATGTCCGTTTTAATCTTTCCGGTGACTACCAGCTCAGAGCCTTGGAAATAGTTGGGGAAAAGGGCGCCTGTGACTTCATAAGCTTGGTTGTCAAGGTAGGAAAGCTGAATATCTGACAGTAGAGGACTTGCTACTTCATCATAGAAACCCTTTAATTGGAGTGCAGCATCAGCATCCTCATATACCTGAGTGAAGTAGAAGAACAATCTATTACATTTCGCTGGCCATTTGCTAATTATTTGGTTTTAATCTTAACGACTCTTGAAGTACCTCTTCTTCATCATATTTAAACATTTAAATTATTTAAACTATGTCCTGTGGATTATGGAAAACAACAATTTATGGCTGCATACCATCCGTGCTATCCCACGGTTCTCCAAAGCCAGCCGTTTCAGTAAAGGAAAATCTGCGTCGTCTCCGAATGCCAGGGCAAACAGAGAGACTGAACCTAGTGCAATATGGGCATTATGCAGAATGGCTTCTTGTGCAGTCACTCCAATTGTAGCCTCTCCATCAGTCAGAAAGATGATCATGGGAACTCGTCGTGGTGATGACAAATGGCTATCAGTAGATGAGGAGTTGATCAGCTGTGCTGCTGAGAGAAGAGCTGCATTGATGTTTGTCCCTGGAGAGGAAGAAATGCAGAAAGAAAAAGATGGTCTATACATTTAAGACAAATACTGTATATGACATTATGGACATTAGTAGGGACTGTGATAGACACGTACAACCATCTGCAGCGATCTTTTTGACAAATTCCCGTCCATCACGTATGTTCTGCTTCGTGGCGAGCACAGTGCGTCCTTCCTTCCAGATCTGAACTTTATCAGAAAATGTAATGAGATTGAAATAGTCGCCCTCACGTAGGTCACCCAGTATTGCAGATATTGCTGCCTTAGTCTGGGCGTAGAAAAAGATGTAAGATACCTTGTTAGTGGCCAGGAATTTTATGCTGAATTTAATCACATTTTTATAATTGAAAAGATGACACCTTAATGACACCTGTTTGATCTTTGTCCCGATCATGGAACCACTGATATCAATGACGAAGATGATATCTTTAGAAACTACCGGCAGGTCCCGTGGAGAAAAGTAGTGAACAAAGAAGCCATTGTGCACCTGAAAAAGAAGAAGCAAAGGTACCAAATCTGAAAACCGTTTATTGGCATATTAGGAAGAGTTGCTCTGTGTATGATAGTGTTATAACCTGAATGTCTCCCATGAGATCTTTTTGCTCTACATCATACTGGAGGACAAAGTCAGCATTGATGCCTTTGGGGGAGATGGTCCTCTGCTGCTGCAGGCTGGGGTTGTAATGAATGTGAGCACAGTGTAAGTTCTGATGCACGTGAGTGGAGGGGGGTGCTTCAGCCTCTGCTGCAAGGATGAACACAGTTTATGAGCATTAGCATAGTGATATTATTAAAGTCTATTTACCTGCCTCAATAAAAGCTAAGATTCAAGGAATGAAAAAGCCTAACAGGCTCCTTGGCACAGTTAGACTCATACAGGGAGGTAGATCTTCTAACAAACTTAGAGCACAGATGTAGAAGTTATTAAATTGCACATCACACAATAAAGATGCAGGGGCCTGGAGTTTCAAACCAAAACTTTGTGATTATGGATTTGTCTTTAACTTGTACCTTGATCAGTGCTGGTGAAGAGACGACTGGTCCTAAGAGGTAACACTTTAAGGAAGCTGATTTTAGTAATCTCCGCTATACTAACATCCACAGAGAGATTCTGCACGGGTTGGCCAGGTCTGAGGCCCAACGCCAACTCATAGCGCCCCAGCCGTCGTGTCAACAGCTCCTCGTACATCAGGGAAAAGTGCATTTTTATTCCAGGAGGTACACTGACAGCCACCCGAAACTTTTCAATCTCCCGCTCCCTATAAACCAAAGGAACAGAGTACTAAAACAGTAAAGAGTGTACATCTTAGCAAATCTGTGGCACTATTAACAAAGTCTCATTCATGAATATTGCTTATATGTCATATCATAATTGGAGCTAATATGAAATGCATACTGCTCAGCACAAAGGGTCAATAAAAAACTTTAATGAACTGTGCATGTGCGTTGAACCAGGAGTGTCAAACTCATTGTAGGTGTTGCACAATACACTCCGTCCCATTTTTAAGTGGGCTCAATAAAAAAAAAAGGATTTTTAACTAAAACTACTACTCTACTATTATTATTATTATTATTATTATTATTATTTTTAAACCGTTGAAAGGCTCTGACTTTATGGACTACTACTGTTCATGGGGTTCAGGGGTAGCTCAGTCGTTAAGGCATTGGACTACAGTTACCACTGGTGGGCCCTTGAGCAAGGCCCTCAACTACTCAGATTTATAATGAGTCATTCTGGATGAGGGCATCTGCCAAATACCTAAATGTACTGGTTTTTATGGCTTTGTCTGTTTAGGACTTTTATGTTGAACCTTGTCTTGGACTTCAGTTCCGAGCATACACTGCACCACAGCGAGCATGCTTAAACGTATTCACCTGTACCCCTTCACGTTTCATTAGCTTGCCTATTTAAACCTGTTTGTCTGTTGGTTCTGGATTTGCATCCTGTCATGAAATGATTCACAGACATGGCACAGTGCAGCTGTTAAAAATTTACCAATAAAAATTAACTAAATATGAACAAACACGGTAGTAAGAAATAATCCAAACAACAGTTATTTAAACAAAAGCAAAACACATGGGGAACAGAAAGGGTTATGAACAGAACAGATGCAAGACAATGACCAACTGACACAGGGACTATAAATAGACACGCTAACCAAAAACTTAACAAGATATAGATGAACACAATTAAGACAAGAAGGCTGTGGTGCAGTGTATTCTGGGAACTGAAGTCCTGGACAAATTTTAGCATAAAAGTCCCAAACACACAAAATCCCCAAAAGCTTGAAACACTGAAGTACTGTAATCTATGAGCACAAGGTTTTATTATGTTGAAGGTATTTATAAATGCATTGTTGCTTGCATAAGTATTCACCTCCTTTGTGTTAAATTAGATTTGCATATTTATATCATTACTACATTTTGTCAGTAGGTGAGATTCTCCTGCATTGATTCCTCTATTTCAGTCCCTAGAGACTCACTATTTTGTAAAATTTTTTTAATTTCAGTTAAAGTCCACAGACTGAATTAATTTCAGAACACTCAATTAATTAATTTGATGAGCCAGATAAAAATTATTTGCATGCGTTTTAGGCCATGGGCTGTATGTTTGACACCCCTGATTTCCCCTTTAACAAAAATTTGAAAATAGAAATATGGCCTATAGCATTTTCAAGTGAATGTCTGCTCACTCAGTCAATGCCAAAAGAAACATGGCGTAATCCCAGCAGATGAGGTATCAAATACACTTTTGGACTGACTTGGTGGCAACAAGTCCTGTTGTTTTCCCCTGCTTCTTGGCATCATCATAGATCTTCCTGGCAGCAGCTCTCTCCTTCACTTCGGCCACATGGACTTTACCGTTAGACGTGCTAAGGTGTCATTCACAAGAAAGAGAAAAAGGTAAAAAAAAAAAAAGAAAAAAAGGTTAAAACTAAAGCAAATAGTCGCGTGAAAACCTTGAGATATTCAGGTGAAAAAAAGAATATTTGCATTTAATGTGTTTTGCGTTTGCAGTTCATTTATTAACATGAATCCTTAGTAACTGCCTGGTGATCTAAATAAGACTATGAGTTTGTTTTTATTTTAGGAATTAGAACCAATCAGTTAGAATATGTTGCTTGGTGGTTAGCACTGTCGCTTCCTGGTTAGGGGTTCGACCCTGCCTCCAGTCCCATGTGCATGGAGTTTACATGTTCTTTTCGTGCTTGATGGGTTTCCTCTGGGTCCTCCGGTTTAATCCATCAGGTCAAAGACAAAGACATGTGGTGTAACTTGATTGGTGAAAAATGTTTTTCTTGTTAAGAGAAGTTGTGCAGCTGAGATTGAGGAAATATGAAAACCATGTTGTAACTGTTGGCATTTCTACAGTAGCTCTTTTTTTTTAAATAATCAGCTGGTTTTGGTCAGGTTCAGTTTTAAATCCAGACACAGTGGTACAGATACAGATATTTAGGAAACTTACTTACAGGTAAAGATCGTGGCATTATGTTACACATCTACCTTATGTTATGTTATGTTATGTTATGTTATGTTATGTCCTGTTATGTTGTATCTCCATTCCCCTATAGTCCTTTCTCTCATGCTTACTCCAGTGTAACACACTATGCATCCAAATTAAGCTGGTGCGAAGAGCCTAAATATAAATCTGACCCCTTTACCTAAACATCTTTAAATAAAGAATTTTCAAACCCAGCGAAATAAACAGGCAGCATTGAAACAGGCCTTGTCTCAGACAGAGCAATACTGAAAAGGGAGTTTAATGGCCAGTGGAAAACATGCAACAGTACAGTATGTCTGCTGTGTGAGCCAGCGAGAGATCTGGAATAGCTGTTTATGGCAGAGTAAGATACTGAACACAAAGGTCTCAGTTATAACACGCATAACGTCACTTTTCCAAAGACAAGTATCAGCATTTGTATGTATAGTTTTGGGTTTGTGAAGCTTTATGTGCAAATAGAAACAGGCGTGCTTGATTTATCCGAGAAGTGTTCAACCACTGGAACGGTTTCTGAGAACTGTATACATGTGTAGGTGTATTGTACTTGCATGTGTAATGAATGTGTTTGTGTACACGTAACGATATGTGAGGGTGTATTCCTTGGCTGCATGCCTTAGTAAACACCGGTGAGCAAGAGGAGGAGGAGACACATTGCTAGCTCATGGCATTTTCTCTGTTAGCTCTCCGACTTCTTGCTACAAAGCCCACTATTCATCTATCCTAAAGGTTCCCGATTAGTAAACCACTTCCACCCCCAAATTCAGCTCCTGGTTGCGCAAGTTGCCAGCCTGCCATTTTCTTATTTGCGGGCATCTTGTTTACCCTGAGGAATCTTTTTAAAGGAAAAGTGGTTTTCAGACCTCTTAGTCATATACAAACGTGTTTTCTTTCCTTCAGCGGTGCTTAGAGAGAACGTCTCTGATGTTTTATTTCGGGAATAGACTGCTTACTGGTTTAAGAGTCATTTTTAAACTTTTCATTTCTCTAAGAGAATCTTTCTTGTGCTGTCTACAAAAACAGTTTTATGAAGAATGAGTCAGAAATATTTAATCACTTAATTTAGCTTTCTATGTACTTTAGGAACCATTTAAAGCCTTACGTAGTAAAACCACAGTGCTGTTGAATTCTCTAATTAAATATTATTGAAATTAAATGATTAAATTAAATTATCTTTTATAATTTACTGTAATAGGATACCAATCCATTACATGGCACACACAACACACTCATGCACTACGGGACGACCAATTAGCCTAATCTGCACGTCTTTGGACTGTAGGAAACCCTCAAAGCACAGGAAGAACATACAAACGTCATATACACAGACCCGAGCCATGAATCGAACCATCAACCCTGGAGGTGGTAACCACTATACCGCCCATACAAGTAGGCCCTTTTACTTAACCTTTACTTTCTAGGTCAGCATTTTGTTGTTCAACAATTGATTTTAAAATCAAGAGAAGAACAAGAACAAGAGAAACCAATAGTGGCATTTATAACTCACATGGTAAAGTTGGAGATGAAGGCTGATGGAGGCAAGTCGACCTCAAACGCTGCCTCTTTGGTAAAATGGAGCTGGTTCCACACTGTACTCTCTACTGTGGTGAGAGCGTAGCGGGAGATGACTGTGCATCGCACGTGGTAATCTGTGATCTTTAGCTAGAGCATCATAGATATCAAAAGTTAAAGGAAATGATATTGGAGTTATGCACCACAATAAGTCTCCAGCACACAATTGAAGGCACATATACATCTAAAAGTGTTTTATATATACGTATTTAAGTTATGTACATAATAAGAACTGTCCTTTTTATTCTATTCTCAATCTTGATATTTTGAAGCAGGTCCTTGGTCATATTTGATCATTATCTGATGTTATCTAGCCATAGGATATGAAGGTTGCAATCTGAAAATAAATTTTGAACACTGCAACATAGTGATTTTTTTAAAGAGAGCTAGATGTAGTCACTTGAATAGAATTTAAAGGCGCCAGTCTTTACAGTACTCTACAATTCTGATAAAAGCATTTATATGAGGAAATGAGTTGTCCCTGCAAGTTGGGTTAATCTAAATTGCTGTGGTTGTTCATCTGCAATCTTAGTCAAATGGGTACTTTAAGGAAAGTAAGCAGTTGTTGGACATATTTGGTGGAAAAACATACTCAAGTATTACATAAATATGACTTGCTAGACAGTTTTTATTCATAGGAAAAAAAATTTAAGCCTTTATGAACATAATTGAAATTCTTAAGAAATGTTCTAAGAAAAGACATAACTTTTTTACACCCCTAATTTTCCATGCTGTACCAATCATACTGTAGACCGGTCTTGAGCCACCCAGCAATTTCTTCATATTTTGCTTCCAAAGAGCCAGATTTTCCTTTTATTAGGGAAGGATTCCTGAAGGGCTCTTATTTTTAGCAAGTTGTTGGCTCTCATTTTTTAGTCCAGTCCCTGTATCTGAGCAGCATCAGTGAAATAAATAAATCATTCAAGCATTAAAAAAACATCTAACTTAAGGCATGAACCAGTGATAAACAGGAGCAGATGATGACAGATGATCATGCCGGTCATTAGTATACTGGTGATGCTGAATGCTGAATGGTTGGCAGACGAGAGGGGAAACGAGGCTGCTGCTCAGGTTGTTACATAAAACACCTGTATGTAAATTGTTTCTTTAGACACAATTTGTCTACCTGTTGCGGTAAAAGATTTTTTTCCCACTTATTTTTCATTTTAATCTGCATAATTTAATCTAATATTAAGAAATGAGGGGGACTCAAGACTTTTGCACATTTTCATTTCTAGTTTAATGTAATGTACAATGAATAAATGAAGCGTACCTCAAGATTTACTACTGCATTTTTATAAATGTGCTAGATCAACTGTATCCCTGTGATTACAGGGAACTTGGGAGTGATGACTGTGGAAACTTATAGCTAGTAGTAAAAGGGAATGTATAAGAAGTTTACTAGAAAGAAGGTGAATCAATAGGTGTGACCTTTCTCATGAATTTCTCTTGAAACTCTATTTATGGCAGTTACAGTACATGAGTACCAAGCGAAAAGGAAAAATCAAACATGCACCTCATTTGTGGTTTTACATCATACACTTAAATATTTTAAGTGAGACAAATGATGTAGCAGATGGAACGATTCCACATAAAATTATTATTAGACTGAAAACTTTGGCAGGACGAATGTGAAATTATTAAACAATTAAACATAGTTTACCATATTTTTAGCAGTTCCAGTGTTTCCAGTGCTGGTTTTATTGGTTCAGTAAAAACCACTGGCAGAAATTGTGATTAACATGATAAAATCCTTTACTTGATATAATTGTGGTATCGTGTACAGTACTTACTGCAGGTTTTGCTGCATTGCTTTGACGCTTGAATCTCTAAAACAGAAGCAACACCACATAATTACTATTAGAGTTAGATTAGAAATAATGTTAGATTGTATTTCAAAGAGTTTTTTTTCTTCCAGAGTCTGCAGCCAAGGGTGCGTGACAAAATCTTGTTCTTTGAATGTTTATGCCACATACTGTAGACACAAATTATAGAGTCCTGCCTTTTTGTTTAGACTAGTGTTTGGCACAAGTATGAATTACCTGACTCTAAAACAAGCATGACCAATGAGAGTTTGCCCACAAGCTGAAGTGTGGTTAGTAACATATAAAAAAATTTTTAAATACATTTTATGAATGAATAAATAGGCTAATAAATAAATAAGTGACAGCAATAAACTAATGAACCAATGAAAACACCCCTGTTCGCTGCCACTCGCTTTGCTCCATCACAGCGACGCCAGCGTATGAGACGTGGTTGGGGCTCGAGGTTGTATTAAAATAGTCTGAATCAAAGCCATTCATGAAAGCGCCGCAAATGGAGGTAAATATCAGTACTGTACACAGACGACTTTCACATATTAATTATGCACATAGACGATTACTGTGTGAGTGTATTACCGTATATCCTTTTCAAGAAAGAATGCAGGAAATACAACATGAATATGGAAAATTGGAAAACACTCAGTGTGTGCCTTGGCTGTATTTGTGCAAGTAAACACAGAAAAGTCTAATAACCTGGAAACAACTCATACTGTACATCATTTAATTGGAATCCAAATGAAAATGAACAGTTCTCAAACGCTTATGACTAGTTCAGTTTGTGATATACACTATAGACCTTAATGTAAAAAAAAAAAAAAAAAGCCATGTAAAGGGCTAAAAATAAACATTCAGGTAAATTTTAGCTCTACCTTTTTCTTTTGTAGTTACATGAATGATTTGGCACAAGTTTAGTCATCATCAACATGTACAGTATTACTGTAAGTGTGTGACCAATGTTCTGATGTCTATATATCGTGGTGGGAATCATCTGACAATGAAGTTCTTTTTGAGGACACTTGGTGACACCACATTTTTAAGAACACTAAAACTATAGCATTTATTTACCAAAATAAATAAATAAATAAATAATTTGGCAACTAAGGTGGTGTGGCACAGCATTAATAAACTGCTTTACAAGGATGATGATAGAAGGTTCTTACAAAGATGTTCAGTTTATGTCTACACCCCGAAAACAAAAAAGTTCCTAAATGGGATCACACCTGCATGGACACAGGTATGAAGACTAATTTCACTAAGATCTTTTCTCAAGTTATGAGAAATTTGCAAAAATTACAACCTGATTTTTTTTTTATTATTTGCTATAAATCCTGACAACAGATGTTCCTCTATCAGACAGGAGTCAATGAGCCTTCTAAGAAACTCTGACTTTCATGTACACTTGGTAGGTAAAGAAAAGACCTTTTACTATAAATACTTAACCTTGTCTTCAGAATTCCGATTAACTAAAAAAAACAGCTGTCAAATTTGTGACGCAATCGGAAAGTCATTCTGTAGGTAGACTTTCTAACAAATCACATGCCATCTACTTTTCCAAAAAAACAGAATTGTCATCTTTTAAGACTCATGTTTTGATAAATAAATTGAGATTATCCCACACACACACACACACTCACTGTGAAAGCGGCTCCTCGTGCCTCTGGATGCGCTCTGCACTCCGCCGCTCCTCCAACACACACCACAAGCACGAGCAGCCTCACCGTAATCTCCTGCACGCTCACAATCATCTTTAATTAATCTACCGTCTCAGTTCAGTCTTCGTCAGTTTTATGCGACCCCCAGATGAGGCATCGTGGGACAAGAAGCTGTGCGTTTTCTGTTTTTCGGAGCGTAAATCCCTCCCCTGTACCTCCACAAGTCATCCAGGTCTGAGCGCGGGAGAGCGCGGGAGTGTGTGGTGCAGACTCGTACCTGTGGGAAGCCTACATATACTGTAGAGCAGCGGAGCGGAGGGGGGTTTATTGGCTCAAGTTCAAGCACAGCTCTCTGCTGGAAATTTCGCGCAGTCCTGCCATCGCTTGGAGGCCCCAAGTATTCTCACATGGTTAACCCATGAATGTCTCCCTTATTTATCTCAGCTTTCTTAAATAAATAATAAATAGAATAAAAACCAAACATTAACCAATCAAAATCTCTTATCTTTTGCTATAATTCTCAAAAGTTCAAAGTGTTAATTAACGGTCTCTAGAGCCTTTTATCTGGGCATGTTAAGGAAAGGCATGTTAAAAGCATCCTCAGTGCTTTGAAAGTATTTACTTTACCTTTTATATGGCAGCAGTAAATATCAATAACAAAAAAGGCAAAACAGAGGTCATCTCTCCCCATCTGCCCAGGTTTTCTCTAGGTCCCTTAGTTTCTTTCCACAATCCAAAAATATGGAGGTGTGCTAGGGTTTAGCTCCATGTGAATCTAGAATAAATTAATCTTTTTCAAATTACCCACCAACATACACTACACCTGGCAATAAATAAATAAATAAATAATCAGCATTTCAGAAGGGTCAAATTACTTTCTGGTAAAGAAATCTTTAAAATGACTGGAATTGGGTTAAGAATTGCCCAATGCACTAATAAAACCTGGAAGAATAGTGGTAAATTGTCGACACTGCGAGTGGACAAGTCATCAAAAAAAAAAATATATAAGAGCATTTCCACATACATATTGTGACAAAAGCTCACAAAATTGGTGTGACTATAAGAAAAACAACTAATCAGAAAAAAAGGCTTCAATTTGGAATTTTGAGCAATGGAAAAAACATCATGTGCTTCTGTCTGACCCTATTCCAGAGTGATGGGCTCCGTATCAGGGTAAGAAGGAAATTAACTGAAACAATGCACTCATAAGGCCCACTGGGCCAAATGTTATGCTTTGGGGTTGCTTCAGTTGGTGAGGGCTAGGACAAGTTGTGACAAAGTGGTTCCGTGAGCATGAGGAATCATTTTCACAAAATTGCATATAGGATGCAATCTGGTGGAATGAAAGGGTTTCGTATTTAATTTCATATACCTCACCAATCCCAATACTTCCTCGCTAGCCCTTTTCTATTTTAACTGGACTGAAGTGTTTTTCACTGGACCAGAGTATTTATTTAGATAACTTTAAACAGCTTTGCTTGTGGTTGAACCATAGGGATTTAGTGAAAACATTTTAAATAAAAAGGTGTTTTAGCTCTGGTCAGATTGTTAACCTGTATATACATCACAAATGAGTATTTGTTTGGTTTCTGTCCGAGTTCCTGATGTCTCTCTCGCTGTCTTTCCCTCCTACCACATATTTAAAAGGAAACTCTCTTCAAAGCAGTATCTCTTCCAAAAAAATCTAATTCACAGCTTTGCTAATGTTCAGTACAACAATATATTGCTTTTATATAACAGTTCTATATTTTTAAAAAAAATGACATGAAGTAGAAAATTTCAGACACAATCAGGACAAATATTGTGTTTATTTTTCCTTCGTCATTGAAAAAGCTCGAAAAGAAAAGAATTATCTTTACGGATGCATTAAAGTTGACTGTGTTGCATCAGACTGTGTTAAAAATGTTCTGGAACAGTGCGAAGTGCTTCTTCTGGCCGTCTTGTCACATCAACATTCTGAAACAAAAACAAATAAAATATATAAATAAACAAAATATGTTTTATGAACATATTCAGAAATAATTCTGCTCTGTCAATTGTATATGTTATGTTTATTCTGTTATGCATTTGGGTGATTACCGCAGGTTTTTCTCTGTGTGTGTTGACTGCTTGGATGTTAAGGTAAATAGATTCCACTATGCATCCTATATGCAAGTAATAAAATGAATGAAAAAAAAAATAAATAAATGAATAAATTAGGGTTATTATAAAATAATATAAAGCATGACTTCTGATACTTACCGTAGGCCACTGGTGTTAGTTTGAGTACAGTATGGAGAGGACATTTAAGGTACGGAAGTTCCTCTGCAGAAACAAACGAATAAACAAATTTGAGTCGTAGATTCTGAAATTCTAAGAGAGTTGCAGAGTCATGAATTCTAAATGCCTGGTTTTTGTTTCTAACCTGCGCTTTTGTCTAGGAAGTAGGCCAACAGACAACGCATGACTGCCTGGTGGCAGATGACGAGGACATTCTCCTGTCTTTCCAGCTCCATGATGACCGGCTCTAGACGATGTACCAAGTCTTCGTAAGACTGTGCAACACAGAGAAAAAATGTTAGCTTTAAGGTAAACAGGATTTTAAAATGACATATTAGCATCCTATGTTGGCTTCTCACCAATGAATGGTCTATACCATTTATTATTTATTTATTTATTTTAGAAATGGCATTTTAAATAAAGAATTTAAATATAAATTACAACATGAAATTTGATAATTTTCCTATAACAGCATGTGCAAATTTTTTTTTTAAACATTAACATAACCATCTACTGTAGGTTTTGGGTTCCAAGTGACAAATTCACTTTCCCTCTCTTCGTAGAATATAATAGGCCAACCCAATTTTTTTATTTATTTATTTTTTTTTTTAAAGAAACCTTCTTTTCAGCTTTAGCTTTAGCTGTTGCAAAGTACTGGCACTGGAGGCTCCTTCTATAAATGTCTTCACCATATCCACAACTAGACACATTTTTAAATCTGTCAAAGTAAATCACAGATATACTTATATATCTTATTGTAAAGTTTTGGATACAAATACAAAATTCTGTCTCTTGGGCGAGTACAATCATGTACAAACTTGAACCAAGAAACATAAGGATTTAGGAAAAATTTTGCATTCCAGCATTTTAAAAAATCTTACCTCTCCTTTGGGATATCTGTAGCGATACTTGTCTTGATCTCTCATCGCAAACTCCTCTGGGAAGTTCTCCTGGATCTCTTCATAAGTCATCTCCTCGCACACACCCTTAAGAAATAAGATTTTGCCATCATACCACATGTACCTCTGATAGATCTGCTGTAATTAGTGTTCACATGAGGTATTCTATCTTACAGCATCAATCTCATTCAGGGCTTTCCACTGCTCGTAAGTGACCCCCAGAGCTTCGGCCGTCTGTATGGTCCTTTTCAAGTGACTCGTCCACACCTTCAGGTCGTTTATGGACTGATTTCTGATGAACTCTGACAGAGCACTAGCATACTGACAAACAAAGAAGAGTAGTTTAGTCTTTACTAAACAAGCTTCATTATGATTCTTCACACTTCACATGTGGGGGATCTAAAGGTGCTTTTGATGCCGAGGAAGTCTTCTAATGATGATTTCTTTTTCCCAGCAGATGGTGCCATAGAGTTGAGTTAGTGAGTCTTAGCCAAGCTTGAGTGCGTTATTGGCTTATTTTGGGGAGGTTGCACAATAATGCCAATTCTATACAAATGATATCTTATAACAAATGAACATGTAAAGTAAACAATTTTGTAAGAACCTATGCACATGTTTAAGATCAATAATTTTATACATTTGCATTAATGTAACAATAAAAATAATTGAACATATCTTTTTCTTAGAAATATTTGTATCTATTGTAAGCTATAAGAAACACACATTTTAGTTCCACAACATTTATTTTCTCACTATAAAACCTTTTATTGTTATAGTTTTTAAAAAAATATTGTGATATTGACCAATTGACTATCTATCTATCTATCTATCTATCTATCTATCTATCTATCTATCTATCTATCTATCCATCCATCCATCCATCCATCCATCCATCCATCCATCCATCCTTTGGGCCATATACATTAGATCGATCACAAGTTTTTAATGCATATTCTTTCTGGACCTCTGTAGTACCTACAGCTAAAGACTTTTGAGGATGGTTACATACATAAACATCAAGTACAGGAAAAGTGGAATGCTTTGCAAATGTACATTTGGCATTTCTATTTGAATCAAATCTACAGGCCAGTTATAAGAAAAGTTATTTATGAAGCTTCCTTATCTAGTAAAGTGCGTGACCTTACTGTTTACAACAATGAGAGCCACAAAGTAGGCAGCACATTATAGTATGTTGTAATTTAGAGGTGTTTTTTTTTGTAGTTCTAATCTGTGTAAAATTAAAATGTTAAAATCAGCGGCAGTTGTATGAAAGCTTTATGCACAAAGACAAGCGTTATAGATGCATGACACTGCTGCATGATGTTATCCTAATCAGATAACTCCACTCACGATTGTTTCAAGCCGCTACAGTAAAATAGAGCTGTGTAGGACTGTCATAATCTGATTTAAAAAAATGACATCAAAAAGAAACCCAGACTGGAGAGAAGATGAGAGCGTTTCTGCTTGCGGAGGAGGTAGTAAAAAGTAAAGAAATAATTAAAGGAAAATTCTGCCCTACTCTTATCTCTAAAGATAAAAAGAGGGAGGTTTTGTGAAACTATCAATGATGCCTGTCAGTCCCTGGTACTAGAATAAAAGTGTGAACATGTGAAAGTGAATGAAGTGAAGAATGCAAATGAACTGCTCAAATGAAAAAAATCTAAAAAAAACTGTTGTAATGCCCTTATCTAGGGTGACTTTATCTCCATATGCATCTGAGCAGTTGAGGGTTAAGAGTCTTGCTCAAGGGCCCAACAGTGGTAGCTTAGTGGGGGTTGGGTCGGAAACTGGGACCTTCTGGTGAGTGGTTAAATGCCCTAACCACTAGCCCCTTATGTGAAGCAATACTATTTTTGCTGTGATGATGTTTTCAGTTTACTTCTTTTTTACTTCACTCCTACTTACTTACTTAATTGCTTTTACTTTACGTCTCTTTTATTTCTCTTTCTTATTCTTGTTTCTTCTTAATTGTTTTAAAAAATTTTAAAGTCACGAGTGGTTGTAAAAGCTTTTCCATGCATATTGTACTGTGTATGTGACAAATAAATTTGAATTTGAATTTACTCCAGCAATCCACATGAATGCAGAATATTTTTCATTGACTTCCTGCTGCGTTGTGGGAAAAATGTATGAATCTATGCTTGATCTGTGGCGCTGCAAGAGCAACAAATGTTTCATTTATTATTACCGACATTGCCAAATTATCACTGATGCAAAGCTTTATCTTTGCCCTTTGTTCTTAAAAAATTTTAGCAATCAACTTAGGTTCTATAGAAACAGCAACGTTTATTGATGGACCAGTTGGACCACACAAGACCTGTTTTAAGAAGAATTCCATTTTTATCTTTTTATGAGCTCAATGTCATTCAGTGTTACCAAAGCGTCTCTCCTCCACACACATCTCTGCCTAAACAGAATTTCCTCACAACCAATTAAAACACCTCCAGAGAATTTTTCTAAGAATTTTGTGGCAATTTTCTATGTTGAGATGCTTAGTAAACACAAGCCGAGAACTTATAAATGGTGTAGAAATCTTATATAATGGTTGGTTTGGACAAGTGTTTGGTTGACCATACACTTATCATTAAAAAACCCAACAATATGTATATGACGCAAATATTTGCTACTGTAATTTGTGTTTAACTGTTGCCAGATTACGTATCTTAGATTTGAAGCCTTGCGTTTTAACATTAAGCACTGATAAGATTAAGGACACAAATTACTTTTTGTACATATAATGATGCTCAAGGACAATATGTTTGGTAACATCTTTAAGGATAGTGAGTATATATATGGTCTAGCAGGGCTAAGCTTTAAGAGAAAAAGGCAAAAAGACATAAAATTAGTCATCCCAACCTAAATACTTAATCACTCATCGTCTATACTTTATACTGTATGCAGGGTCGCATTGGCATCTGGAGCCTATCCCAGAGCGAAGGGTACACCCTGTACACGGTGCCAATCCATAGCAGGGTACTCACACATACAAACACTCATTCACACACTACAGGCAATTTGAGAATGACAATCAGCCTAATCTGCATGTCTTTGGACTGTGGGAGGAAACTGGTGTACGCGGATGAAACCCACCAAGCATGGAGAGAACATGCAAACTCCATGCACACAGAGATGGGAATCGAACCTGGCCGGAAATCAAACCTGGACCCTGGAGGTACAAGGCGACAGTGCTAACAACTAAGCCATCGTGCTGCCCTCACACCAGGTTACTTGCTGTTGAATGTCTTATGGTGGATTTTTATGGACTTTTAAGGTGTTCATAATGTGGACTTTTTTTAAGGTGGACCTTAAAACTAACCTTCATAAGGCGTGCTACCTCATGATTTAATGTTTTGCTCAACCTTAATATTTTAGTGGTCAATATGTTGTTAGATATTTGATTTAAATTTTCCATCTAACACTTATTCATTATCCTTAGTATCAGTGAAGATATCATTCAGATTTCACAAAGCAGATCTTGTCTAACCCTTTTGCCTTGTGGCGAAAGGCCAGAGTCCCCTCCGATGCGGCCCAGCAGGTTCAACTCGCTCTCCCCGTGCCTACTGAGGTAGATGGAGCGTGGCGTAACATGGATGTTCATGAGGTAGTATACGATTCGGCTTTGGATGTGGTCCTGCACTTTATTCACCAGATATCTGGTGCCCACGTTGAAGATCTTAATGTAGGACAAATTCCTAATGCATAAAGGACAGGAAGTGGGAAAAAACTGATTGAAATTCATAAATGGGTAATTTCTATAATCTGTTGTTTTTTAAATGCTTGTGAGATTTTTAACCTGTCATTTTCATCATCAAGGGTGATGTAAGTCATCTTGTAGCATTCAATGCGCTTCAGGAAATCATCCACCACGTTGTCTTTGTCACAGTTCTCGTAGTCAGGGCTGCTTAGTTTCACTTCCTGTCAAAACCAACAAAAATAGATTTCAGTGAACATTTTTTTTTTTTATTAAATATCGCATTAGATTAGAGAACATTAAGTTCTTGTACTGTCCCTTACCATTATATTTGCCTCAATGATTTCTGGGTCATCACAAATCGACTCGATAAAAAACACCTGAAAATAAATGATTTACTGCTGAAGAACTGTGAGAATGAACATGCTATTTGTTTTATACTTGGAGAAGCATTAATTCTTCTGTATGTGTGGGAAGCCCTGCACCTGCCTTGTAGCCTCTCTCGCTGGCAAAGCTGGTGATGATTTCTCTTCTTTCCTTTGTGGTGTTGGTAGCATCAAACACCTGTGTAAAATGATTTCATTAGACATTGCTTCAGCTTCATCACTTCATTATGTGTTTTTTCTGTTGTTTAAACATTCAAACAACAGAAAAAAAGATGGAATGACTAGGAAATGTTTTTTGCTTTTTACAAAGTCAGTGCAAATATTAACCTGATATTAAAATCAAGCTGAATTTTATGATAAAAAGATTAGCCATAATAAAATAATAAGGAAATATGGGTGTTTTCACATTACTTGGAGCTCGAAATCTGATTTTACTGTTGGATGGTGATTAGATAAAATTTTCTTGTGCAGTATTTTTTTTTTTTTTTTTTTTTTTTTTGCCAATTTAAGCCAGTGACTCAATATTGGCATAAAGACCTATTACAAGATACAATATGTATGCGCTTATTTTATGAGAAAAACACATTAAAAACAATACATTCTTTTATTAATCAATAAAACCTGTATTTGTAACGATGGTAAAAGTGCAACAATGTTGCTTAGTATTTAAGTCAAAATTGTTCTGCACATAAGTTAAAATTCCTTGAGGTAATACCCATAAAAATGATTAAAGCAGTTTTGGGGAAAATGTAGGATATTAGTGTGTTTGCATATATTTACATGCATTCAAATGTATTTACTGTATTTTACTTTTTTAACTAGCAGGAAGTTTTAAAGGTTCTTTCCCACATTGGAAGAGCAAAATCCATCCTCTATACAGTAGCACATAATCTGTGTAGGGCCACATGGTGCCTGGAGCCTATCCCAGGAAACTGAGGACACAAGGGGAGCACCCTGGATAGGGTGCCAGCCCATTATAAGGCACAAGCACACAGTGTCTTTGAACTGTGGGAGGAAGCCGGAGTACCTGAAGTAAACTTACTCCCCAAACACACAGAAGTGAGATTTGAACCCCTAACTTGGAAGTGTCAGGCAACAGTGGTAAGCATGTTGCTTCCATGTCTGTCTTTTGCTTATATTGCCATACCAGTACTGTAGCTATAACTATAATATTAGTTACAATTGTATACTCGAATTTTGAGGCATGCACTGTAAATGGCAATGTACATAAAAGTCTGTGGTACTGTGCTTTAATAAGCAGCTCTATCGTTTTCCCTCTTACTCACTGCTACTTGTCCATGCTCCTTATTGAAGTAGGTGGCAATGTCCTTGAGGGCCTTTAAAACACAAGCCCTGTACAAAACAAAACGACAACATTACCATACAATAATATTCCATGCACAAGCTCTTCCTGTGCATTCATTACATGTATAACTCGTTATGTATTTACTATTAATAAATGAATATATAATATATCTTGCGACATACCTGCGGATCTTCATGGCCTCTTCGTTATCTGGATGGAAGAATTCATAGTTTTTGTAACACTTGACTGCTTCTCTTCTGTACTGGCCCAAATTAAAGACTGCAAAGAAACATATTTTTAAATATCTTACAATCTTAGGATATTCTTAGGTTTCCTACTCAGAATTGGTTTTTTCTTCAGTTTTGCAACAATGCCTGATTTCATCATCGTTTGCTGAAACATTGACTCATCCTTTTATATCCTAATCGACCACAATCAGAACTATGCCTTAATGCATTAAAATTCAGTCCCCTAAATTCAGTTCTCATATGCCGCAAATAATAAAAATCCCTACTCCTTTATAATAATGTTATTATTGTATATCTAACCAAATCATATAGGTAATACTAAGTAGTACTCTGGTACTACTTATACTTGATCAGCTGGTTCAGACGTGGCCCTACAGGAAGCAGATGGTTTGCATGATATGCAGATACAACAAGTCTTACCAATATGGACCCAACAAGTTCATATATTTGCAGTATTAGTCATGGTTCAGACACTAAAACCATATGGAACCTACATTTTCTGTTACAGATTGATTAATCACCTTGAGTTGGCACCCCAATCCAGTTGAGGTAGCGTGTAAGTTTCCTGGAGATATAAGTCTTCCCTCTGGCAGGCAGCCCCACCATTACAATCATAGTTGGAGAGTTTGTGAACTGGGGTCGTGACGCTGCAGAGTAATCAATATCATAGTGAGTACAACAGTGTATTATCGTCATAGGATAAGACCTGTACCAGTTAAAGAATCCTTATATGACAAAAACGTTACGTATTTTCTCAATGTTTAAAAAATGTATAGCATTGGTTGAAGTAGTTTGATCTGATAGGCTTGGTCAATGAGTGACAAATTCCTATCTCATGGTCCCCACAAGGAAAGCATGTTGTTTTCTAAATAGTAAACTATGGTTGACCAAGGACCTGGAAGAACTGGTAAATAAACAGACTACAAGTCAGGACTCCAAATGGTAGCAGTTAGAACTCAAGAAGTTACTAATTGAAGGCTTTATAGTGAAGAACAATGTGAAGACTCTCCCAGCAGGCCATCCCACCCTACTACCCTATACCTAATCCAGTTCTTTTGTTTCATATGTTTTCTTGAGGCAGGAATAAATCCCAACCCCACCCCCTTTCTTCTTTTCACACTCAACCTATGATTCCCCCACTGAGGACTCCACCTTGTTGACCCCATCAACTTTGTTCTGATGGTCTGAAGGCTAACTGAAGAGAGCTGGGGGTGTGTTGGAATCAGCCCCGGGGTGCTCTAGTGGAATGCTGCAGTACCCGCTCTTTCTCTCCCTGAAACGGAAGAAATCTCCCTAGCTCACAAGTATTTCCTGTATGGCTGGGACGAAAAAAACTTTGATAGACTAGACAGCAAAGGGATATGACCTTTGGTGCCAGCAAATAAATATTAGTGTGACGGAACAGCTGGACTGGACTGATAATGCTGATGTGCTGCACATGAAAAAACAGATTGTACTTTTTTATCAGTCTGTTGCAGTTCTCTTTATCCCTGTGGTCATTTGGTAGGTCAAAGTCACTGCAGGGGATGGCAATTGTCGCAAAGACATTCAGGAAGCCCAGCGCTATTAAAGGAAGTTGAAATTCCTGAAGGCTGTAACCATGAAAAGGATTATATCCTTATATATGGTGAACATTTTGACAAATTTTGCACGTGGCTTTATATCCAGGAACAACTTTCCCAACAAAATGTTTATTAAACACTATTGGGGATTAGGCTAACAGAGCTAACAGGGCTAACAGATTCCCCATGCTCTCTCACAGCATGCGGTCCTGCCCCCCATTTCTCAGGAAGAACATGTGAGTCACTTAAAGAGCAATCATTAACTTGCAACACTATTTAAACTTTCTGGCAAAATTTGCTGCAAAATTTCTGTAAGTGTTTAACTAATTTTTTCCACTTGTGAGGGTCCACATTTGCAGTTTGTGACAATAATCAAACATGTGGTTTGAAAGCATAACTGAAACCATAGCAATCAATTAAAGAAGGAACAGTCTGCTTGTTCATGATAGTGCATGACAATATATCACCCAAACTGAAAAAATATTTAGCAGTAGTCTGTTACTGGAGATGTGAATTCTCCACTAAGCCCTAAAGAAGTAGCGGACTAAGACCAAAAACACATGATGAAAAGAAGAAAAGAGCAAAAACAATTTTTGGTTCACACTCACAGCCTCTCCTTTGGCCCAGTGAGCCTCCAGCCCCAGGGACCCAGATTTTCAGCAAGGGGGTCTGCATGAGTTCTGTCTTTTCTGTAGACATGTCATATAACATTTAACTTGTTCTCCGTCTAAGCCTAAAGTCATCAAGTCACACAGTCTCACACCCATACACAAAGCAACTCCTGTGAGTCCAGCTCCTTCTGAGGTCACCTGACTGTTGCCTTGGAAAAGGCAGTATGGGGAGGGAAAGGAGGAGGAGACTGTGATAAGAGGAGCAGTAAAGCAGGTCTATTGGATTGACTCATAAACCATCTGGAAACACCAAGACTTTAGGTTCAGTTGTGTCCATATCACATCTATCAAAAACGACCAACAGCATCTGTTTCCGTGTACCGTTTTAAAAATTTGTATTTGTATGCAAACTAGACAGTTATGACCTTAAACTGGAAGTGTAGGTGTTTGGTTGTTGCCAAGAACTGTTTTTCAATCATTTTGTTTTCACCACATATCTAAAAAAAAAAGAAGAAAAAAAAAAAGGCACCCAGATTTCCTACAGAATGCAACATCCGGTCTTTCGATTGCAGGTAACTGTGGTTATGAGTTATTACACACCTTTTTTTTCTTACTGTCACTTTGTGCTTTTGTTGATTAGGCTGTCCCCTCCCCCAACCGAGTCACACCAACACTACAGGCATGCTAACCAGTTCAGTTTATGACATCAATTGGTCATGGTCATGTAGATTTTTTTGTCTAAAAACTCACAGTTGCATGAAGTTGACTCGCAACTTTAAGATACCACAGTTTCGTGTTATTATTTTGTAATTGCAGAATTAAAAGTTCCCGTTAAATGATATTAACTTGCTAACAAAAGATTGTCACAAGGTCACAAATACAAGACAAAAACTTTTCTTTCTTTCTTTCTTTCTTTTTACATAAAGTAAAGAAAATCCTATTTAAAAAAAAAAACTAAGATATGCAGTTATTTTTCTTTGTATCTGGCCACAATCATTTCTAAACAAATTTAGATGGTTTTATTTCCCAATAAAGTAAACTTGTAGCTTAATTTAAGTCAGTGCATCCCGAACGAATGCTGCAAATGCATTCAAATTAAAGTACATGTTTTTGCTTGTCTTGCAAGCTTTATATCTGACCAGTTCACCCTGTTCAAGTGCAGTCAAGTCAAGCCGCCTTTTATTCAAATCTGTTTTGGTATATGAGTGAAAGTTTATCCCCAGCATATTAAATTATAGTACCATGGTAACCAGTATCCTTGAAAAAGATTCCTCAAATTTTGCATTCATTAGATGCATTAGTGCAAAGTTTAATCAAACAAAATGAATAAGGCAACACAAAGCAGCTGGACTGTTACAACACCATCATGAATGCTCTTCGGTAAAAAAGACTAAGAGACCAGGCGGTCTTAGACTGGTTATTATCCCTAACAAGGTTAGACAGCTGGAGTCTGGTTTAAATCATGTTTGGTCATGTGCACTGTGCGCTCCTAGGCCACACTGCAAAATGTTTATTAAGAGTCACTGGTGTCTGGCTCTTCTAAACTAAAAGAGAAATGTTTATCTACCAACACAGGTTTTTAATTCATTCAAGGTTTTCGATGGATCCTTCTATGTTGCAAAGAGCAGATGACAATTATTTATGCAAATTATTATTATTATTATTATTATTGTCATTATCATTATTATTATTATTATTATTATTATTATTATTGTCATTATTATTACTATTATTATTATTATTGTCATTATCATTATTATTATCAGTAAAAATGCCTAAATTTACTCTCATAATGAATATCTGTAGTGTGTGTATGCACAGACAGTTTGTTTGTTTATGTGCGTGCATCTCATAGGTGTGTGTGTGCAGAGAGTTTTGGTGTACTGTATTTGCGCGCATCTCATAGGTGTGTGTACACGGAGAGTTTGTGTGTAGTTGTTTGAGCAGTTAGTAGTATATATGTATGTGTGACTGTTTCATGTATGTGTATGCAAGTGTTTCGTGTGTGTGCATGAGTGAAGTTTGATTTAAGCCCTATACGACGCCTCATAATCATCAGCTTAAGGTCTGGACTTTATGGTGGCCAATCCATGTGTGAAAATAATGCCTCATGCTCTCTGAATCAGACTTTCGAAATATAAGTCCAATAAATCCTGGCATTCTATGATAGGCACTAAGCATGATGGGTTCATCACTTTATCAAACTCACTACTTACCCTTGTGCAAAACCTTGTTTCAATTATTCACGGCCTATTTTTTATGCTCTCTGCAACTCGAAGCCTTTTTATGATTAGTCTCATTGATAAGTGGTTTTCTTCTCCTCGCAGTTTGAATGTGAAAATGCTCGGACTTTCACTAAGAAACATAGCCAAGAGTTATACTGTTGTTTTGTTTATGTTTGAGTTCACTAAGCATTTACGTGATCTCCTTTTACTGTATACTGATTTATAATGTTTTTTTATGACCACATTTAGTCCTCACAGGTGATGGTTCACCACTATTATTCCAGGTTCCAACTATCTAATGGAAGGCTCTTGCATAGTTAAATCCATGAAGGGATAGGATTTTTTGGCCAGAAAGTGTAAATCAAGGAGGCATTGAGAGAGAGAGAGAGATAGAGAGAGAGATTGATATCTAGATTAATTGATTTGTACTGTTTTCCAGTCCGTCTGCCTCTTTCAGTTGTTGTTTGTTTAGGTGGGGGGGAGGGGGCTCTCTGGAGGTAAACATACGGACGACTAGACACCAGTGTAGTTAAGAAGCAGGGAACACGGTGTCTCACTTGGAGTTTTTGCGACAACCCCTCATTAACCCAGTGCTTTTGCTTAATGGCTGTGGACGTGAAATAAGGCATTAATTTACTGAGACCTCCAGCAGCTTTACTTGCTTAAAAAAAAAACGTGTAGCATCTACAGGGTGTTGTTTGAGTAAAAACAAAACCAACATGTGGTAATAGTTGCTTGCATGAGATTAAATCTTCTGCGCTGAACTGTGAGTGTTTGTGGTATTTCTGTGCGTCCTCAGTGGATCTATGACGTGCTTTTCTGCCACATAAAATGCTCACATTTTAGAAAGTTCACCTTGACCTATTTATTGATTAGGGTTAAAATGCAACCACAGCTGTGTAAGACGTGTTTTTCAGGTTGTAGTTGGTATTTCACTCAAAACCACATGCTTCTTAGCACACAGATAACGATCTTAGTACATGGAGACCTTTCGATTACATTTGTGCTCAATTAATGACAGCCTTACATACAGTATATTGCCAAAAGTATCCACTAGCCTGTCTTCACATGCATATAAACATGAGTAACATCCAATTCTTAATCCATAGGGTTTAATATTAATATGAATGTTTAGGAGTTTGTTTACGGGAATTTTTGACCATTCTTCCATTTGTGATGTCAGACACTGATGTTGGACGAGAAGGCCTGACTCACAGCCTCCGTTCTAATTCAACCCAACGGTGTTCTATCGAGTTGGGGTCAAGACGCTGTCCCAGTCATGTTAGAACTGGTGTGGGCTTGTTTTTCCGGAGTTGGGCTTAGCCCCTTACTTGCAGTGAAAAAGAACTCTTAATGCTTCAGCATATCGAGACTATTGGTATACCGAGCATACCAATTTTGAACAATTTAACCATCAACACATGGATGAACGAGTTTGATGAGGAAGAACTTGTCCTGACCTCAACCCTATAGAACACCTTTGGGATGAATTAGTTCTCATAAACACACTCCTAAACCTCATGGAAAGCCTTCCCAAAAGAGTTGAAGCTGTTATAGCTGCAAAGGGCGGGGTCAACATCATATTACATATCACCCTACGGATTAAGAATTGAATGTTACTCAAGTTCATATGCATGGGAAAGCAGGAGAGCAAATACTTTTGAGAATATATGTATTTGCATGGTTTGCAATGTTATAAACGAGAACAGCTAGCACTGTTATGTATTATGTGTCCTTATACAGGGACTATATAACTCAGCAGATGCTAAAAGGTAAAAGGTCAGATGATATATAAATACAAGTTCATTATAGTTACTCAATGAATGTTTGGTGCTATTTAAAACCAGACCAGCTGGAGTGACGCTACACATTCAGTATGTTAGCAGTGGCAGTTTTAAACCCAAGAGAGCTTTCCTCCTAACAGCATGCGTGGTCTGTAAATAGAAAACAATGTGGAAAATGAGAGAGAAAAGTAAACAATGCCTTTACAACAGCTTCCGTGCCCCCACAAATCAGGAGGTTCATTCAAAGTGTGACATGCTTGATGTCTAATGGTAGTTTTGCACTGGACCTATGAGACAAATGGACCTAATAAGTAATAGAAGTTTTACCTTAATTATGAGATATTAATTAATAGAGAATGTATCACCTGGATAACTTACAATTAAAAAATGTAAATAATGTGCAATAATAAGCAAGTCTCTGTAATGATTCATTATTCTTGCTTAATAACCCATGAACAAACCATTATTTTATAATTACATTGCTTACTGACATCAAACACTGTGTCTCACTAACCATCCCTGTATCATGTTAGTATCAACAATAGAAGTAATCTATTTGGATGGTGTGGGTGTTACAATCTGCTGTACAGTATCTATAGCTTCACTTATGGATCATCTCTTGTTAGTCCATTTACCTGGTCCTTACCTGTGCTGTCACAGACAGTTCGCATTCGCATCACTTTCGGAAACATATCCATCGCCGGAGAAAAACTAAAAGAAGTGAGTCTGAACACACCACCGTGCCATGTGCTTGATTCCGTATGTTCATATGGATGCTCTTGTACGCTGTGACTGAGAGGCTTTGGCTGGGGTTCCCACACCCTCCCTTATTATGCACAGACATATGATCTGAGCAGTCTGACCTTGGCTTTTAACACCGTCCAGGCCAAGAGGTTCACAACATACACATATCACACATAACAAGAGCAAAGGTCATGCTGTGGCTTTTAGCTTTTATACTCATTCGCCGCTGATCACATGCAGAACATAACTAACATAATTCAACATATTATTTGACCGAAATGAATTTCTCTGCTAATTACACACATACACAGATTTTACAACATAGTTACAAGTGGTTCGTATTTCAACAATCATATTTCAGTTTTTGTTGTAGGATAAATTGTGAATGTCTTTGCTGAAGGTGCTGGTACAGTAATCTAATAGAGAAATCATCTTTTTTATACAACAAGTAATCTGATTAGACGAGAGGCACTCCATGAGTGCTGATAATAGAGCATAACAGCTCTAGCCGTTTAACTGTATGTATCACGCCACATCATGGTTTATTACACTAACTGATGGGTGCGGTACAAGTGAAAATAGGCGGGTATGGTCCGCAGAACTAAGAAGAGGAGAGAGCAGCTACCACATTCAAAACCGAGAGTAAACACATTCAATAACATTATGTCATCTCAGACACCACTATGTCTCCTTAGTTATTGCTTCATTCCAAATTGCCTCTGAAACATGTGAGTCGATTTTTTATATGGCTAACACAAGCTACAAAGCTAACTAGCATCTAACAAAAGTCGTTGTGCTGATATTCATTACAAAAGCAATCCTTCTTGCATGATATTGCTTAAACATCACATTCCCTGCTGTAAATGTTGATTGATTTATTTAATTCAACTGTACAAATGATGGACAACTACATTTGAATCATACATCATTTACATTGTGTCATTTAATCCTTATTACTGTAACATATTTACACACACACACACACACACACACACACACACACACACAGCAAGATCAGTTGAATTAAGACTACATATATGTTTTTATAGATCAGGGCCAGTCAGACTCAAACTCTGAAAGTGTTAAATTAACACTGCGACTGCGTAAAATAAATGTATAGATGTTTGTCGTATTAATAAATTGTGGTATTAATAAGATTTTCAGGACATCAGGGTAAATAAATCACCAGCAAAAAAGTTGCCGAGGGCCTTGGCATTGATTCTACACATCCGTGCAACAGTAATGGATAACCGAAATAGAAATATCTTTAAAATAATTTCCCTCCAATTGCAATTCAGCCACTGGTGTAATTTAATGGATTAATATGTATGTGCTAAAGCTGGCGAAGGTGAAGAAAAGTGCTGAAATTTTATAGCATTGAATACTAACCCTCACAGATGGCGGTAGGCTAAATGTCCACAAACAAGCCTAAAATAGCCAGCAGATGTCACTGCAGGAGTAGACTTATGATAAGCCGAAGCATTTAATGTGCACATGGTGATTGTATAATGCATTTTTAGCCGGTATGAAATAAATACTATTCTTACCACTAACAGGAAAATTACTTTACTATGACTGTGCATCTCTTACTTTTAGAAACAGGAGGTTGGCGTATCTGTAATCAGGATTCAGTTCTCTTTTCTTTCTGCTTATTTCCTCTTTCTTATATAGAATATTGTGTTTATAGGTTGGGACTGGGACTTTTATAAGAATGATACCATGATGATGATTATGATATAACATAATGCTTTAAGGAGTGCTACACTGGGGATTTTGTGCTTGGCTGTCGATGCCCAACCACCATGCTTTTGATCAGTTACTCCAGATTATGATATAAAAAAGCAAGGTCATCTTCTCGGAAGAAGCCGTGACTTATTTGGTTACACTGAATCTTTTGGCAGACACAATTAAAAGCTACCATATATATGGAGGTGTTATAAAAGTCAGCGTTGTGTGTGGGTTTGAACGTGTTAATTGCCCCCGCTTATGATAAAGAGCTTCCCTATTGACTAACAGCTTCAACCACAGCTAGAATTGTTGGCTCCTTCTTCCTCCGAGTACCAAGTTCTGCCTAATTGGGCATAGAGCGTCTGTTCAGGGCTACCTCGGCCACCCGGACTACATAAGCTCTCCACAGTTTAGTAATTTTTTTATTTTCTGTTTTCAATGTTTCTGCATTTTTGCTTCTTGTACCAGCTCTTTGAGATGTTTGTGTCCATATGAACCATGCTCTTTTAAATAAATGTGTCTGGAAAGTGACTCAAGCAAAACCACTCTCTTTGCTTGAGGTTTCCTTACAACCTTTCTTGCGGTGGAAAGAAACTTTCCCTTTATCTATTACCTTAGCACCTACCAACTCTTTAATGGGTGGCTGTAGCATCAATGGGGATCAAAATCATCATTTCCGGATGACAAGGCGGAACACTATTAACCAGTAATTGAATGCATCTTGACTGTGGTACAGACCACAGCCATACAGGGCAGAAAATTTGTCTGATCTCTATGAGTGGGAGCGGGGGAAGTGTGTGGAGCGGGTGGAGCATTCTCTCTAACGAATAATGTCAATTTGTTAGCTTGTGTAGGGGAAGTCATCAGCCACAGGGGGTTTTTTTGGCTGTTTTTTTGGTGGTACCAACCTATCATAGCAATTTACTTGCTGCCATCCGGCGAATGACGTTGAATTGCGTATACGTTTAGATTTTGCTGATTGTTATTATCTTAGTCATAATATTTAATAATTAAATATTAAAACGACATTTTTATGCATCATCTGGTGCTGGATTGAAGTTAAATTAATGTACAGTGCAATTTGCTTACCATTTTGTCGCTTGATTTACGTTATTTTTCTATGCAGCAACCAAAAGAAGTGTTTTGTCAAATCTTTTTCTATAGTTTAAATTTAATCCAGAACTTTATTACCATATAAGTAAACATTAATATTATTATTTTTAATATTTAACCAAATGCCGTTACATTTTATTTCAAGAAAATATGAAAGTGGCTAAAATTACACCAACTCCCCCAATGTGCAAGAGGATAGGCAGGACTTTCCTCTGGTATGTAACACTAACCTGTGATCCAGCATGTACAACATTTTGAAAAGATGCCCTTGCCCTGCTTTATGTGCATGCGTAAGACTTCACCCATACTCCGCTTGATACGGATGAACTGGCTGGTGGGATTGTACTGGTAGATAACCAAAATTGGGAGAACATGGATGAAAAAAGACCACAGTTGCAGAAAGAGTAGGAAATGATCTTTAAAAACTCATGTGTTAATATAGCAGCTCATGTTATGTATTTATATGTTATCATATTAAAGAAATCATGGGAAAATGGTATAAACGGTTAAGTCAGAAAGCACTGCTTTGTTTAAAACAATACACAGAGTTCAGGTTTTATTGGGCAATGAATAAAGATTTTATACAGTATACACAAAAAAAGTAGAAAAAAAGATAAACTAAATTTATAACTGATATAATCAGTGAGATCAGGTATTAGTTGCAGATTTTGAAACCTGACAGTGGCTTTGTGAATTTTGGTATTGCCTATTTTTTACGGTTATATATTTACTAATAAAAAAATCTTTCAAAACATTTCACCGACACTTATTATAGCAATGAAAATAATTGAATAATTTTTAACAACAAAAATATTTAAATAGTTATTATTCAATTTACTTTCCATTCATATATAAATCATTTGATTACCAGTAAATATGGTACAAAAGTCTACAAATTTTTCCTAAATGGACGTTAAGACAAATCGGCTTTTCAGTTTTATTTACTGTCAGTGTCACAAAGCAGCTCTAGAGAATTTCAAAAAGAAATATGCAAATGAGTTTGAATAGTGTAAGGAAATATGTATAAACCCTAGTTATCAGATTGTCTTTGACTCTTCACTCTAAATAACTTTATCGTTAGGTTACAGTAAGGACATTTTATAGGGACAAGCATTTAATGCTAAAAAAAAAACAGTATGTTAAAAGCATATCCATATCATTTTGGTTAAGGTCCATTTTAAAAAGACTAAATAAAAATAAAATCATACAGCAAAAAATGCCCATAGTTGCAGAAACAGCATAGAGCACACTGCTTTATTAGCAGAGACCAGACTTATTTTAAGAATGGTGTTCAAATCAAAGCCGGCCTTCTGATAAAACTTCACATGTATGAAGACTTCAAGCAAAGTATAATGATGAGACTTCAACGCAGTTAAAATTTGAATTATGCGAACCTTTTGTAAGAAGGTTGTACATCCTTGAATGACGATCCTGGACGAGGTGTCTCGGAGCTCATTCAGTGAGTGGAAGACCTGATCCATGTCTCCAACATGCGGAAGAGGCGCATTTGTCCGTGTGAACTGTACACAAAATCATTCACCAATACCACTTGCACCTTACAAGAACTCGGATAGGACGTATTGCGTCATCCCCCGCACAGTTCTCATTTCACTCCAAGACATTTCCACATGTTTTTGCCATTATAGGAATTCCTGTGAGGTCAGCATTTCAGATGTGAAGCAGGTAGTTCGATCTTCGCTCCGGTATGCTGATCAAACCTAAAGGTATTCAAGCACTAATGAAACGTCGGGTAAGTGCATTAGTGTAGCAGGGTATTAGAAAAAGAAGGGAAGTTTGTTTTCTCTTTTAAGTTTGTTTTATTCGTCAAAAGTCCCGGTTTGACTTGAACACCCCTTGTATATAGTAAACAATGCTTTACCTGAAGTGCCATCATAATGTTAGTCAGTTATAATAAAATAAATAAATAAAAAAAACCACACACATGCCTTAAGACTTTTTCGCACTACATGTTCATAGAGAAACCACACTGGAATGACCTGATTATACTGATCACTCACTTTAGATGTGCAAGTTGATTTCAGTCCTCTGTTGATCGCAGTTGTGAGAGTTCAATTGAACGTGGATCTTGTTGTTCTTTTCCCTTGAAACTGAAATACCTCTTCAGCAGTTTATTACTGTTCAACAGATACACCAGTGGGTTAATGGCGCTGTTCAGACACGCTAGTCCATCGCTTATCTGTTTGGCGATGTATATGCTGGAATACCATGGCTTACAGATGCCCCTCTTTTTTGAAATGCGAGTCATCAAGTTGAGATTTCTGAAGATGACGACAGGGATGAAACATATGGAAAAGAGCAGGGCGAGAATCACCACCAGCCTGAGGCACTTCACCTTCAGCGCGCTGTCTCCGATGTCTTTCTTGGTGACTAGAATCACAGCCACATGGCCATAGGAACAGACTATTATGACAAAAGGGATAACAAGTCCAACAGCAGTCTGTATAATGCTGTATTTTAGGTAAGAATCAAGGTAATCATCAGTAGTTGAGTCATAGCATTTAAGTCTATTTTCGAATGTTTTCTCATAAAACACATCAGGCAGGCATTGAATCAAAACCACAATCCAGACCAGTGCAGATATTCCTATAGAATGCCTCACGTTTATCCTGCCTTTTACCCTCATAGTGTGCACAATGCCCAGATACCTGTACACGCTGATGCAGGTGAGAAATCCAATACTCCCATAGAGATTCACGTTGAATATGAATCTTGTTACCTTGCAGAAAGGGTCTCCAAATATCCATCCTTGTTTTCGCACTTGATAGGTCAACAGAAATGGCAAAGTAAGCACGTACATGATATCCGTAATGCACAGGTTTAAAGCCAGTATTTTAATGTTTCCCATCTTCCTCCAGTTTGTAAAAATTGATTTCAAGCCCAAGCAGTTGCCAAGAAGTCCAAAAATAAAAGTGATAACATATACAACAGTTAAGAAGATCTTCGGGAAGTCATAGTTAATCTTCCAGCAGGCGTTAGAAGTAAAGTTGGCCATCGGTTTTCGTCTGTCAGAGTAGCATTCGTTGCTTGAACTGCGATCGAAATCTTCGGCACATGCATCCAACTAGCACACGTGATGGAACTGGGGCTTTTTTTTTTCTGAAAGGCGCGTTAATACATCCACCCAAACAGGAAGTTGGGTTCTCAGAAGCAGGTGTCTTGAGTAAAAAAAAAAAAAGCAACAATACTTTGTTACAGCAGACAGTTGATCATGTAAAAACAGCTACCCAGCTATTTTTACATTTTAATTGTTTATGTATTTACTGATCTTTTATCAGTGTCTAAATAATTAGTAATTATAATTGCTTTAAAAAATTTATTATACTGTAATTTCATTAAAAATATGAGGGTAACTTTGAGGGACGTTCAAGTCAAGCCTGGACTTGAATAACAAAACAAAAACTCTCTATGATTTATTTCTCTGTATAATCCCCTGCTACACTAATGCACTAAGGCACCCTTAAAAAAAAAAAAAAAAAAAAGTATGATCCATCTACTGTGCGTTAAGTCGTCTGTAAACATCAATCGGTTTTACACCTTTATTATCAAGAAATTTTAGGTTTCGGTTTGACTTGCAAACCCCTCATATGTTATAGCTGTACAGTAACCGAATGTTGCGGAAGCTGCTAGTGGTTTTATCACTAGTTTGGGAGATGCTACTCTGACCAAATTTTGGTTTCTTTCCAGCTTAAAAACTCAGTTAATCAGTTTGCTTGTCTGTAAAGTAACGCGTTATAGGCTATAATTAAATCATCCAACTAAATTGAAAAATCCACCTCTGTAAAAATCCCTGTCTATTTTTTCACCCTTGGTGTCACAGTTTTGCACTTCACTAACATGCCTTGATTTCAGATATCATAACTTCTTAAAGATCAATACATCATGTTGTCGAACAAAAACATTAATTAATTAATGACATTCTTGATTTAAATATTGACAATCAAGCTTATAAGAATATATTTTTTTAATGAAATACCTAAACAACAATCAATATTCAGTATGAAGTCCTTTGTTTCTCAAGATCTGCTGGATCTGGCTGGGCATAAAATCAAAAAGAAGTCTGAATTACTCGCTTAATTCACGACTGCTTTATTGCTTTTGGAAAATCATGTACAGAAATTTGCAAATCACTTGAGAATTCCCTTGTTTTAGACAGTAATGTGCATAGCTGGAAACCCTGGCTTCAAAAAGTTAACGTTCTGCCACATACTGTACAGTGTTTTACGATCTATTAACTAAACCAGCTAATTTTTTAATAAGCACAACTCCTCAGCCAGGTAGGCTGAAAAGTTGTGCTACTTGGTAATATTACACAAGAGGGAGTACTATACTGCTGGATATTGTCATGTACTGTTGGTGTTGGACTGTGGGCATGGTGTTGAGGCATAGACGCAGAGGGGGATGAGGTGTAACAAAGAGTCTTTTAACGAGAACAAAACATGAACAAAGGAAGTTGGCTTTACTTGGGAGCATACTACGTATAAACAAAATCAATAATCCACTAATACACAGACAAGGGATTACACAACCTAATATACAGTATAGACACGGGATACAAACCGGACGAGACAAGACACACTAAACAGACTAGAGGACTAAACACAGGGGACTATACATACAAGGGGCTAAACATACACGAGACAGGCTTGGCTAAGCCTACTAGCGGTTGTGCACATTAGCTGCTAAGCTAGATAGTATGGTCGACCCAGTTTCCCAGAACAAACAGCTATTTATAACAAAGCTAATGAGCTTCCTCGGTTCAGGTGCCTTCTGGGAAACTGAGTCTACAACCAAAAACTACATAATAAACACAGTGCCTTCTAATGGCGAACCCTCACAGATATAGCACGGCTGTTATGTGGTCGTGAGCACAAGGGGGCAGCCTGTGTGCTGAAGGAACTATTGCATTCTCCCGAGTCTGGCGGAACTAACTAACCACGACTGGCGAAGCTGGTGACCCATAAACCTGGAAGCTGGTGTAATAAACCTGGTGAAAGTAATTTAAAATATTGACTGTCACTAGAGAAAGAGAATGAACCATAGAGGTGTTGAACAGGGCTATAAATCAAGTAAAAAAATATTTTTTATATTCCACTTATTCCGCCCTAGAATATCAGCTCCTTTAATTTACGGGTTCCAGGGTTGAACCACAAATAGTATTAAATAAAAATCTATAATCCACTGTAACAAACATACTAAGTAGGCCCTTGATCAGCGGTTGGAGAGCGATTTGGAATTCTGCCTTGTGTTAGGAGCAAGTTAGCATACAGTAATAGCCATAAATAAAAGAAAACAGATGCTGGAGAAGCAATTTAGAATGAAGCAACTATTAAGCAGTCAAATTGTTTTTTAAGGATGACATACTGTTATCAGATGTGTTTTCTTGCTGAAAGTGCAACTGTTTTTGCATGTTTTTTTTTTTTTTTTTTGCCAGGTAGTTGCTCTCTCTTCAGTATGGCGGACCGTCCAGATCTACTTTCACTCGTGCTGCGACTGACAGCTGGTTTAATTAAAAGTCATTAGAACACTTGTGTTACCAAGTGATACATGTAGGTAAAAGTCCTAGTGGTGTGACCCTCCATTATCACTACTCGGGAAATGCCACTCGTCCTATCAGATTGCTCGGTCTGGTGTATAATTAGTAACATCACCCGTTTGGTGTATGGGGTGAACACTTCTAAACGGGGCAAGCACTTTTTTGAATACACTTGTACAATACTGGAATCCTTGATTAATAATAATAGTAATTTGTTTCTGCAACAAGAAGGCAAACTAACAGAATTGAGTCACTTCCTGGAATGTTAGTGGCATTTCATGCACTGCTCATTGCTTTTTAACTCACTTAACACTGTATTTTAACAGGTTTCAGATGGGAGTTGACCAAGATGATTTTGATTGTGATTTAGCTTCCCTTGCCCAAAACTATTTTGGTTCAATCCATTGACAAAACCATTCCTCAAAATACACATTTCCACATTATCTTGTGCAAACTGTAGATGGGCAGCAATGTTCATTTTAGGGAGCAGTCGTGTTCTCCTCGCAACCCTGCAATGCACTACGTTGTTGTTCAAGTGTTCTCTTAATGGTGGACCTGGTGAACATTTAACATTATCCAAAGTAAAATAAGCCTCTAGATGCTTAGAAGTTTCCCTGGGTTCCCTTGTGACCTCTCGGTTTCCTACACTCTTGGAGTGATCTTGTTGATTAAAAATCAACCTAGGGAGGGGAACAATGGTCCTGAATTTCCATAATTTGTGTACAAACTGTCTGATGATGGATTGGTAAAATTCAAATTCTTTAAAGATTTTTTTATAATGCTTTTCAGCCTGATGAGCATCAACATTTTTTTTTTTAGGTTCAGAAACATCAGCTGTTTCAGTCATGATACACAACTACAAACAGGATATGTGAAGATCAGACGTTCATAGATTCTTGTATCGTAAATATATCAGGGGCCCCACTCATACCTGATTGTCATTCCACTAATTAAAAACACCTGACTATGATTTCACCTGTAGAGGGTGTTTTCACTGGGATCATTTCCAAGTACATTTGACCCCAAAGTCTGGATCATTTTGATCAGTGAGAACACAATCATATTGCACTCAGGAACTGTGACTAAGTCTGCTGGAAAAGGTCAAATCAGATTTGGAAGCCAATCGTACCTGAAAATGTAAATGGATGCGGTGCCATCAATGCTGCCTGTCTCCCCCCGCAATATCTCTCTGTGTGTAGCATGACTTACATAGCCATAGCTGATAAAGTTGAAAAGTTGGAAAGTGTTGTTCTTGACATTCCCAAAATATCAATAATATTAGGCATAGTGATTTGAAATGATCAGGATTGGCGTCCTTTGTGTGTGTTAAATGGTAGCTCACAAACCATTAAGGTGCATACTGCCACCTGCTGTATCGGATGGTAAAAATACACAAGTGTACCAGAGTACAGAGTAGAAGAATAATGTGAATGCTGGCCAGTGAGGGAGTGGGGAGGGGAGAGCAATCGTTCCTGGGCAAAGTACAAATCTATCGTGCCTAATGTGAAAGTGCCATAAGTTAACCAGTAATTTCAGAGGTTCCAAACAGTCTAAAAAAAAAAAAAAAAAAAATGTATATACTATCATCTGCTTAATAGGGTTCACAAACTTTTAAGCACCATTGGCAGACTGTACTGAAAGGTGACGGTGAACATATCACAACATCCATAAATACCCAATATTCTATTTAGGTGCTATATATATATATATATCTCACTTTTTCTACACTTCTGTTACAGTCAGCATTTACAAAAGTAAAATCTTATGATGTAGATTATGATCCTCAGAGCATAACCTCAAGAAAAGAGAAAATAAAAGAAACTTGTTTGAATCAGACATGTAATCTGTATTGTTATGAGCACACATAATTTACAAACCAATATATATATAAACATATAAAAAATATTATAAGTGCATTTACAAATATTTACAGGAAATTACATGGACAAAATAATGTGTCTCACAACACAACAGTTGGTGTCTCTTTAAAATAATAATAATTAAAAAGGTTAGACCGTACAATATTTCACCCTTAATCTAGTGACAGCCTGGATGTAAGAAACGTCTGGATAAAGAATGGAAGGAAAGAAAATCATGTTACAATAGCCTTCTGGATAGGAATGAACAATATTACAATACTTTCGAAAGAATGTATTGCACTTCAAGCTTCCTGGCATTTGTATAAGGCTGTATATTGATAAGGGTTCAAGGTCGAAGCTTGGAAGAAACTTTGGAAATGTTGGTCCACACTGACCTTCCAGTTTTAAACATTCAAAAGTATTCAACACTGGAGGACCGTAAGTGTCCGAATGATAATTAATTTACATACAGTAAGAAGCTATAAGCGGTCGAGACTGATAGCTGCCATTATACGATCCTAACTAAGAGGAATGGGTTAAAGATCTGTACAAGATGTAAAAAATAAAATTTTTACCACATTAAAAAAAGAGCAGGTCTATATACATAGAATATAAGTGAAGAATCAGGTCAGTCCGCTACCTTATCAAGCAAGGCCAATAGAAATGTATGTGTAATCACGAGCTCTTTATACATAACGACAGGAATGGTTCAGTGACCAGAGCTATTAGGCAGTGCGCCTGCCAAGTAGGCATAAATTTGAACCAAAATTGTATAAAAAGAGTGGATAAACCCTCCATGACATCACCCATAGGTTTTCAAAAGAGCAGCCATCTTGGGGACGTGGTGATCGGTTATGGCTATGGGTTACAGGACTAGGCTTCCACTGTTGAGCCCTTGAGCAAGGGGTGCTGTATTCCTGGGCTCTGTCCACAGCTTCCTACCCGGGATACTTGAAAAATCTTTTCACTGTACTATAAGGTATATTTAACTTATAGTAAATTAATTAAACAAATAACTGAATCTTAATCTTAATCCTGGCACTTAAACTCAGCCTAAAACCTTGTAAATCCATAAGTGGAGCAAACAGAACTTAGCAGTTGGTTGGAACATGCCTACCTACCTCAGTTACCACAAGTTAGCTAGCTTAGCTTTAGCTTAGCTAAAATTCTAAGGTGGTTAAGATGAATTTACATGCTATTGTTATTTTGCATTTGATTGAATTTAACCATGTCAACTTCTATATGGCGTGTGGCAAGTTAAATTACAACAATTACAGCTAGCTAATTAGCTTAATAATGTCTAGCAGACAGCTAGCTGTTTGACACCTAAATTTACTGTGACTTAAATCGACCACGCATCTAATTATATTAATTTTATGGCTTAATATAATTTAACAAATGAGTGAGGTAATAATTTACCTTCATTTGGTTACCCTGAACAGGAACTTTAGCTGTGGAAACCAAAACCATTTAATCACACAGCAGTGCCTTAACAAAACCCAAACTGTTGAATGTTACAAAATATGAAAGAAAGCCAAATAATTTTCATTCTGCCCAATGGATTGTTAAACAACTGAGTTAAAGCTTGCTTATGATCTGGATTTTAGTGGATTTGTTAAAAGAGTTTGTCAGGAGAAAAGCAAGAAAGAAGCCAGTTGCCTAAAATAAATCTGTCTTCTCTATGACAAGATTTACTAATCCATTCCTGGTAAAAAAAAAAAAAGAAAATACTGCGTCATGTGCAAAGTGCTATTTCCTAGGCTTCAGCCTTTTTTTGTGGGAATCATTGCATTAGAGTCTCTATCCCCACAGACCAAGACTCCAAGACTTGTAATTCTCAGTAAATAAATGGGGACAGTTTTTATGACAAACACAGGACCTGATCATCATGACACCTTGGCGGATCAGGCGGCCCCCTGGACAGCGGAAGGTCACTGTGACGGTCTGGGTCTGATAAGGTGTGCAACATCGGCCGTCAGTGCAGAGGCCACAATAACGGGGACGGTAAGTTTGTGTGCTGTAGCAGCCTTGATAGAGCAGGTGTGTGGGAACATTTGACTTGTAGCTAGACTGGCATTTCCTTGGCCACTATTGCAGGGGGGGAACAAAAACTTAATTAGTGTATGCTTCCTTCTCCAATAGGAATGCAATCATAACAACCTTTTACAACAAAGTGCAGTAAACTTACAATCCATTATCATGGATAATAAGTATTTGTGTATAAATAAGTATTTGAAGTGTTGGTAAATAAACATTGGCTCACCACAGGTCTTTGATGTGGCAATATCTGGCATGATCTGATATTACACATTCTGATCTGCTGTTCAGGTCTGCAGGCTGCATTCTGGTTGCTTACACGAGTGGAAATCCCCTGGCCACAAGTACTTGAGCAGGCACTCCACTCCGTGTTCTGATATATACAGTTTACGCTGGGGCTGGTCCGGTAACCAGGAAGTGCAGTTAAAGCATTGGCATGTCTGTAAGCTGTAACAATAAACCAGGTACAATTTGATTAAACATTGAATTACTAATTCAGTGGATAATGCAATAAAAGTTACTAACACAAACTGATCTGACTGCAAGAATGTTTCTATCCTGATGATCATGTTTTTTGTGCAATTCAAATATTTTCCACTTTTGATAAACGTACACCTTTTCTGGTACATTGAATATACAAATGCATTGTGGTTTGTAAAAGATTGAAAATGAATAATTGAATAATAATCTAGTAGTTAAAGAAAGTAAATGTTGTTCATTTGAGATCTTCATCGGCAATTCGAAATGAAAAACGTGTAGGGCAGCTCAGAGCATTTTAGCCATTTTTGCTGTTGTTTTTTTTAATAAACATGTATAGGGCTCAGGATTTTGTAGTATAGAGTGACATTCTTTTTTTCAGCACAAAATAGGCAATATAATCCTAAATTTTAGTTCATTTGATTTAATTCCAAAAAAAAAAAAAAAATTGTCACATTTGCAAAGACATAGCACAGATACACATGATCACGTGTTTTTATTGTTTTCTTTTTGTTTGTTGGTTGTTTCTTTTTTTTTCTGTGACCAAAAAGTAATGATATAAAAGTAATAATAAATTTAGTTGTAGCTGACATATCTAAAAACCTATATACTGTACACCATTTAAAGCCTCTCCATTAACACACACCAGCAAGGTTTCCATTTTGTTTTGTTTTTTTAAATATCATTGACCCATGCTGTGCGGCCGGCACATATTTGTGCCGCTTGAGTTTTCAGGGTTAAATTATCATCTGATAAAAAGAATGCAAATGTAAATACTTTAACCCAAAGTTTTAAAAATCAGCTACAAATTTGCCAAGCTTATATGAGTAACTTTAATCGTCCCTGCACTTGCATGCAAGAGAGCCTTAAAAGGTGCTGTTTCTCTTGGCCTGACTTCCGTGACATTGTTGAAATTTCCAGATGTCCCCATAGTGACCAGAGTTTTGCCAGCCTCTCATCATGTCCACTCAACAGCGGGCCAGTTTTCAGCATTAATTACTGGCTTTAACAAACACAAGCCTAGTTATGAATCATGGAAAGTTTCTGGAATCAGTTCCTGTTTGGGTGGTTCCATCTTGGCAAGACATTTTCAAGTAATTGCTTAAGATCTCAGTTAAAAATAAAAAAAAAAGCTCAGTGTGGAATGTGACTAACCACTTTTAGATAACCATGCAGTTGTGGCTTGTGCAATGACTGGGATAAAAGACCAACATTTTATGAATCATGAAAAAATCCCACAAAAAGGGGGAAGGCTAGCTTTGTCTCTAGACGCTTGTGAAAATTACAGTCTGGTAGGCTTAAAAAAAAATTTAGTCTTACTCAGATGGGAGTGACTTAAATATTAACGATAATTATGAATGATATATTATTTATTAATTGTCATACCAGATTTGTCAATTCTCACTGGTCAGAAGGTTTTGCATAATTTTCATATTTTTATAGTAAGCTTGTCCAAGAGTTCATGCTCCAGGGCAAATAGCAGGTTTATGTTAAATCACTTGTTCTAATACTTTATCATTTATATAATAGCAGCTTGCACAGACATAAAGGGATTTTGAAAAATGTGTAATCAGTGATGGTGAAGTTCTCCTCTGTAAGGAGCTGTTTTTCTTTCCCAAAGAAATTTCCACTGTTAGTGACTTTTAACAGTACTTTAATGGTTCTTTGAAGTTTTTAACAACACAAAAACAATTTCATGGTGGAAAAACTTAAAGTTTTCTTGGTAACATGAAAAGCCGTATTAATTCTCGTATTAATTTCAAGCAAGAAATGAAGAGAGGCTGATGAGGGAACAGTGAGATCTTCTAATTACATAAAGACCTCAGCAGTAACCTAATTTCCCCTCCTGTCTGTTGGAACCACTCGACATTTAGCATCACCAGTATACTAATAACCGGCCTGATCATCTGTCATCATTTGCACGTGTTTCTCAATGGTTCATACCTTAAGTTTTTTTTTTATTATTGATTGAATGATTCATAGGTCACTTTATGGCTGAACAGACCAAAAACATTCCTTTGAAACTGCTCAGGTACATGGAGTGAACCGAAAATGAGAGCCAACAATTTGACAAAAATGAGAGCCAAAAAATCCTTTAGGAAGCTTGGAGAACTATTCCTCTTGGCTACATTAAAAATACAAGAACATCTGGCTCTTTGAAGCTAAGTATGAAAGAATGAATCGAGGTGAATCGAGACCTTTTGCACAGTACTGAATGTAAGCAACATAAAAATTGCCTGTTTTATTTTTAACCTTACCTGTTTGATCATTCTGTAACACTCTGTTGTCCAAGCTCTCACACACCCACTCCTTACAGCACTTTCCTGGCAGCTGGACCCTATGAGGATATGGGCAATCTGAGCTGGGCAGGCGGATATCTTCAGGGCACAGGGGCACGCAGGTCACTCCTCCACCTGTACATTTGCACTGTGTGGTGCAGGAGGGCTGGAACACCTCACCGTCTTGATAAGAGACGCCATTCAGCTCACAACGCAGATCTTCCTGACCTTAGGGTGCAAAATATAGTGCGAAGGTTTACAGACAAACATAGTTTATGGATGAAAAAGGTGAATTCCATGGCATAATGTCAAATATGTTACAAAGATGAACAGTGGATATTGTAAATGCAATTTTATTTTATATGTAAATGTGTGTAATATTGTTTTATATTAAACAATAAACAATAGTAAACAATAAACAGGGACTATCTAATAATACAAATATTTCATACAAACATTCATAATTTCTTTTGATTGTGTTAAGCTGCTTTGCGACAATGACAATTATTAAAAGTGCTATACAAATAAAAATTGTATTTAATTGAATCTTTGTTCAATGCTACAATAGAATATGTGAATATAAATAACAGGGAACTATGATATATTGATTAATTTTCTGTAACAGCAACACTGACAGTATTACCAGCTTTTATTCAGCTTTCTATTTAAGTTTAAACAGTTTTTTAAGTATGCTTTACTCACTTTTTAATAAATAAATTGTTAGTTTTCATTAATTTATCAATTTGGGATAAGAATAATGAAACAGCTCAGGACAAGCTGAAATGGCAAAATAATCAGCTTCAGGGTTGATGATCATTTTCTCATAATATCACATATCTCTGAATGAAGGCTGAAATTTATTTAACCTACATCATTTTTTGGTATAAATTAAAGTAAAATTTTTGATAAGGTACACTAGGTGAAATTTATTACAATTATTTTTTTTTTTTGTATTATTTAAAGTTATTCAAATTATTTTTTTAACCATCAATACATCAGGTATTTGATCTAAACACTATAATAAGTTTATGCTGCTGCAGTGATATACGACATCTATTTGACTGTAAACTACATTCTTTTTTGCCTAGTCATACAGGTCTTACAGTTTCACCCTCAGTGTCAACAGTGTAAAGGAAGTGGAAGCGAGAAAGCTGTCAAGACATTTTTTGAGGAGGGGCTGTTTTAGGTAAATCCTCTCACATAGTAGCCTTATTTGTACTCCTGTTTGGAACTAGGATTGCTAATTCTGTTTACAAATCCTGTCCTGGATACAAACCGAGACATGCTGTTCAGCACAGGGAAGTAAATCTCACTACTTACCGACACACTCTCCTGGATCTCCGGGGTAGCTGGCGCTGTAGTCACATTCCAGGCCCTGCTGCTTGTCACACACGAGTATGTCAGTGCAGGCTTCACCCTTCTGCCGGGCACACACTTGGCAGCATCCACATCCGTCCCGGACGAGAGCGACGCCATCAGGACAGACTGGAACAGGCCTGGGACACTGGCACGGCTTGGCACACTGTTGACAGCATACCTAAAGCAGTAGAAAGGATGCGGTCTACTATGAAACCACATTCAGTTTCTCAAATGCATATGCAGCCCCAGCTAAAGTAATGGCATTAGGAAAGAGGATATTTTTCTTTTGTAGGAAACTTCAGAGCAGCCTAGTTCAGATGTTTATTGCTAAAAATTGTCCAACCATCTGGGTTCAATTCACTGGAAAGCAAATCCACCAAAGCAAAGACCTTATTACACTGAAGCTTAAGGAGAACTAAAAAGAAAATGAGAAAAACATCCCCTGGAAACCAGGCTTTAGTTTTTAGAGGAAATAAAAATATGTTCTCAATTAGACATGAACTTGAAACCAGATCAGACCAGAAAAAAGTTCAGCATATAAACACAAAGCACACAAGTTTTTGTAATCCAACTGACATTTAGAACTGCCGAGCAGAAACAAACTATAGGTGAAGCAAGCACTCAGATTTAAAAGAAAAAACAAAAAACAGTTTCAACTATACTCAACTTCCACTGACTAAATAAGCAGCAATAATGGATTACCTCAACACCTCAGATCCCCCAGATAGTGTATCAGGTGGAGAGAGAGCTTCTCACCTGGGAGCACAGGTACAACAGTAGCGCCTGTGCCAGCAGCGTGTATGTGTTTTGCACTTTTTTGTCCATCCCACTGTCCCAACGCAGAATGCTGAGCTACCGGTGCTGCTGTTTGCTCACTGGCTGGCTCTGTGCACACTCACTTTTATAAAGTCACCCCCCCCTCTGATGTCACAGCCTGTCTGTGGTGTAAACAGTGGCTGGCCAGTAATCAGAAAATGTTTCAAATTCCACATCCCTGTTGGCCAGGTCCGCTCTGCACTTTCTCTCCTCCTCACAGCTACACTTGAACACCAAAAAACAAGCTGTGAAGCAAAAGCAGGCGCAGGAATGGGATACGTTCTTGGCTGCCACAACACGTTCCTGTTAAATGAGTCTGATAAGATGATGAGCCTTCAAAGGTTTTATCCAACAATCAGCACTTGTAGTTTATGGTTTATGATAATGATGATGTGAGGAGCATTTTCTAAACATCTGGGTTTTAAGTTTGACTCAGTGTTATGGTAATGACTAACAGATGTAATCAAAAGATGATTTTTAAAAAAATCAAAACTGAAAGGGAAAGCAAATAACAACAGAAGTGAATAAATAATGTATAATTAACTGCAAATGGATTCCCATAATATGATACTGGAGATTTACAGTACAGGACATACAAAACAGTTACGGTAATCTTTGAGCTGTAAAAACAAGTAGAAATGACTCAGTAGGACGCATTCTTGAATAGTTACTATTTTAGTAAGGAACTGTATTTTAAAACTCAACACCACCTGTGATACGTATCTTCCCTTTCCAGAAGGCTTTAAACATTTTTGTTCAAATTAAGTGTCCAGGCAAATAACCATATAAAAATTCACGGTGACTAGAAACACGGGTTTAAATATAGACATAGACAGCGGAAATTCACCGTACATTAATCCAGATGGGACCCATGTGGTCTGCCAGATACAGCAAATGTCAAGAATGTGGTCTGGTCTCAAAACTTTGGTCCTCTCAGCTCTCAGGTTTATTTTGCTGCACTTTCCAAAACTCACAAGCTTGGAATGTCCCGGAATAGTGGAGTGTTACTGTGAAGGGCAGTCTTGGCATTAAGACAACTTAATTCAAAAAGCAGACCATCCATTGGGAAGAATTTTGTCCTCTTATGTTAGGGAAATTTCAACTAACTATTTACTCAAAAACCCTTCCATAGTTGGACTTAGAAGTTCAAATATTATTTGTTCTATACAGTTCAACCCCCTGGACACATTTTAAATAAATGGTAAATGAAATGGACTGTAACATGCTTTGAACCAACATGTCCATGAAGAAATTTTTGGCAATTAAAAAAAATACTTCTTAAAACAAAGTTAAATATGTTGTGTTTTGTCATTTGAACTTTTTACCTTGGTACTGGGTTGGATGCGTTAATATTCATATATTGAGCATGCATATTATACACTGTTTGGCCAAAAAAAAAAGGTGGAATATCAGAAGGGTCAAATTAATAGGCTGCATCAGGGAAAGAAAACACTCACTCAACACCTGGAGGAAGAGTGCTAAATCGTCAACTGTGGAGGTATTGTGGTTGGGGAAAAAATCATGAACAGAGATCACTTAAACACTTGGTGAAGTCGTTTCCAGAGCGGTCAATGCATCAGGGTAAGAATGGAAGCTTTTTTGTACAATCCTCTGAAGGCATTGTTATGATCTGAGATTGCTTCAGTTGGTCAGGTCTAGGCTCAGCAATGCTACATGGCAGTAAAATAAAATCAGCTGATGACCTGAATGTACTGAATGATGGGGTTATCATATCAATGGAGTTTTTCTTGCCTGATGGCCTCAAATAGTGAAAAAGTGGTTCTGGGAGCATGAGAAATCATTTTCACACACCAACTGGATTTTCATCAACTTTTGTTTGGTGCTATCAAAGCAGAAGGTGATTGAATTAAATCTATAAACACTTTCTCTGCATTCTCTAAATCCAATGAGCATGTATGAGTGAAAAGCGGATAGTTTAGCCTGATTGCCATAGCTATGGAAGGTCCCAGGTTCAACCCCAAATACCACCAAGTTGCCACTGTTGAGCCCATGAGGAAGGCCCTCAACCCTCAACTGCTTAGATATATAATAACATTAAAAAAGTAACTCATTCTGGATAAGAGAACTCAGGTGTCAACAGACTCTAGAATTGCTTTTGGAAGCACCCCAAGGAATGGATTTTCCTAGAAGTTAAGGCAAAGTTTCATTTACTTCTGGACATCTATTTTCAGGCCAGGACTAGGTCAAAGGCCAGGGCTAGCTAAAAACTAAGTCAAGATGAATGCATGATTAAGTCAAGACTGAAAACCATCACCAGTGACTGACACCAGTGGTCACAGTCCATAGTTCCATGCTCTAATCCCACCATGGATTTCAACACAGATCCTAAAACACCCCCCATCTATTCTACTATGTCCAACAGCATGAAAGTATTCTCTGCTTCCCTCACCCTATCTCTATTTCCAAACATTATAGAATGAAATAAACGTTTTAAATTTCTGTGCTAACCAGCTGTGTGAGATTTTACAGCACCTTTTTACCCTTGCTTAAGTCTGGAGAAGATTTCTGTGCTGTGGAAGATATCTTACCTTGTTCCAGTGCCAGATAAATGATCTCCTCCCACTCTAAATGTCTACAGACTGATTGTCCTTACATCTCACATATTGAAGGTTCTGGAGAGACTGCTGTTGCCCTAGTTTTTCACACTATACACCTCTGTCTCCCTGTTCAAAGTTCTAAGGCGCAGTTTTGGGGGTTGTACACAGGGTCTGGTGGATTGTTTTGTGGATTGGTGTGTGAGCTAATTCTTACTCCTGGTTCTATTCTGGGATCAGGACCAGGTGGAGGTGGAGAGCTACAAATATCTCGGAGTCCACCTTAAAAACAGACTAGAAAATGTAACTTGGATGCTGTCCATAGGAAGGGACAAAGCAGACTCTAACTCTTGAGGGAGCTCAGATCCTTTACTGTTTGCAGCAAAATGTTGCAAATAATTTACCAGTCTGCTGTTGCTAGTGCAATATTTGTATCTGCTGAGGCAGCAGCATCAGGGCCAGTGAAACCAGGAGACTAAACAAGTTAATCACACTTAGTACTAGGGATTCCCCCTGGAGGGTTTGGACTTGGTTTTTTAGAGGAGGATGCTGCATAAACTAAAGGAGATCATCTTACATCCCCTCCACCACTTCCTGATCAAACAGCCGAGCAAAGAAAGCCACAGGAAGTCTTTTCTGCCAAACTAAAGTTACACTGTATACTAACTCTGCAAACTCCATAATGCTTGGTGTCAAAAAAGGGGTTCTCACTAATACATCAATCATATACGTTTATATCCCATAAGCAGCTTGATGCACGGTTTTTTGTTTTGTTTTAGTTTTTTACTTTTATTAATATTACAACCTACCCATTTATTGTTGTGGCACCCTAATGTACAGTTATTTAAGTATCCACTTGCACATATGATTACAATGTATTCAGTCTATTCTTATGAATATGCAACATTTTACATCCTTATATCTATTTATCAAATCATTTTAAGGCTTACAAACAGTTCCCACTTTCATACAGATGGATTCTTTCACCACTCTCTCAAACAATCTATCCTCTCTGTCTAAAATGTGCACATTGTTATCCCTAAAAGTGTCTCTTTTGTCTTTAAAATGAAGTGTTGCTCCTCAAGTGCTGAGCCATCATAATATGAAAGGGGGGTTTTGGTTTCTCCAGTACAAAACTCATCACGATATTCTTCACCGCTCAGAACGCCTAGTTTGTGTCGCAATGAATGTGAAACTCAAACAGCAAATTTAGGGGTTTTTCTGTAGATTTCTGTTTTGGGTTTCCGCTGTACTCCATGAGAACCGTACAATCCAGGAAAGCCAGTCTGTTGTCCTTGGTGTCTTTCCTGGTAAACTTAGTTAGTTAGCGTCCAATGTGATTATGTGGTCGGTGGAAGTCTGTACCTCTTGGATCTAAATCCTCACCCAGGTGTCATTGAAATATCTGACCCAATGGATTAATTTCCATGTACAGGTTGGCAACAATATGTGACAAATGGAAACGATGGAATGACTATGTTTCTGACTGTAGTCACCTCTGTAAGTGAAGTACTGTAGATGGTGTTTAGACACAAATTGAGGAGGGAGTACATCTGCTTCAGGTTGAGGCTGCTTCTGGTGTCAGGGGAGCTGTCATTTTTCAACCTTTTTTTAACAAAAGATCTTGGACATTAAACAATATCATGGTTTCATTCATATTTTCAGCTCACTGATCTTTGAGTTCTGGTGGTGGTGGTCAGTATTTCCAACAAACTAGGATGGAGGATTTAGCAAAGTTATACCTTACAGAACTAATGCTGCTGACAATGAATCTAAGGAGGGTTCTTACTTTATTTATCTTGGGTAAGTAATGGCCTCTCCAGGGTACAGAACACAGGCAGTGTCACCCTGTCAATGGTGCCATCCTTTCCAGTTATTTTAGGCAGTCTATAACCTTTTTCTTGTAATCACTGGTGGGGTCTTTCTTCAGTTTTGTATGTATGATGGATGTCCAAGATCATGATGACATTACTACGTTGTCCACATTGGTTTAAATGCAGGTGGTTCCTGTAGTCTGCTGCTTTTCTTGCCATCCTTTCATATTCCCACTCCAACTTTAGGGATTCTTTAAGGAATATCTCGATGAAGATTCTAAGTTGTCCAGGTGAAGTTGTCTGGAAGTTGGGTCTTGTCAACCCGACAACTTTTTGGTTGGTTCTAAACAGTTTTCCACTCATCCAAGAAGCTTCTTCTGTCTGAAAAAGGTTCATTAGGAAGCCCAAATGTATCCTCCAGCTGTGTGAGGTGAGAATGGGGGGAGTCATTAGAGTTTGATGGTAGCACACTGTAGGTTTAGCTTCCCTGGTGGATGGTTAAAGGGTGTGTCTGAGGCATCCAACTTTGTAGAGGGATAGGTTTAAATCTTCATATACTGTAGATGGCTTCTTTCACCTGTCACTTTTCAGCCATGTATATCAAAATCTTTGTTTAAAATGTGCACAGTGTTATCGTCAAATGTGTATCTTTTGACTTTTAAATGCAGTGTACCTGCATTTAAAGTGCTGATTCTGGTCAAGATGTGTTGTTCCTTTTGTTCTAAGGCTGTTTGGTTTATGCAATATTTAGCTCTGAATATTTTTCACTGCCCTTCTCACTCACTCACTCATCATCTGTATCACTTTATCCTGTATTCAGGGTCATGGGGGCCTGGAGCCTATCCCGGGAGACATAAAGCATGAGGCGGGGTACACCCTGGACAGAGCGCACTCTCACACACACTACGGGCAATTTGGGATTCACACACACACTTGGGCCAATTAGCCTAATCCAGTAGTTCTCAAAGTGTGGGGCGCACCCCACTAGTGGGGAATACGGACATGACAGGTGGGGCGCAATAACGGGAGGGAATTAGTGAAAAATAATAGGAAAGTACCTATTCTAATTTATGCTTTTCTTTATTGACAATAAAGACACTCGAAACTAAACAATCACACGCAAAGAAACGGATCATTAATACAAGTAAATTAAAATAACATCAGAGAAAAAGTGGAACCATAGTGCAACAATAACGGTTTAACATCGGCATGTTAATTGCAGAGGAACAATATATAAGGAAACATTCGGTATTATATATGTAATTTCATTTATTTCAATGTGTATGCTGATGTTTCTGTATTTTTGTTAAACATTTAGGCAGTACCAGTCTGGCATTTCTAGTTTCCAGTGTGGCAACAAAGTTGCTTTTTGATCCTTCAGGCGCTGAACAGAAGGGAAGATCAATATCGTTCTACGCTTTTTGTTGGTGTGCGGCATTTTGCGATGATCTCGAGTACTTTGAAAGAAAGCTCTAGATAAGTTACGAAGTAAGCCTGTTATAACAATTGCACGTGTATTTTATCTGTTTTGAACTTGGTGTTATTTGATCTTATTGGTTTAGAAATTGATATTTTAAAAAATAGTAATCTTGGCCGATTTTGTTATCATATTGTTGACAAGTGGGTCTTGAAAATTCGCCCACCCCCTTAAGTGGGGAATGACAGAAAATGTTTAAGAACCACTGGCCTAATCCGTAGGTCTTTGAACTGTGGACAGAAAACCGGAGTACCCGGAAGAAACCCACCAAGCACAGGGAGAACATAAAAATCCATACAATTTGCTATAACTATATTTTATCTTTGTTTCTATGCACAGAAACAAAGATAAAATATAGTTATATAGAGACGGGAATCAAACCTGGCCGGGAATCGAACTCGAACCCTGAAGGTGCAAGGGGACAGTGCTAATCACTACACCATCATCACAGCACTACATACACTATATTTCTCTTCTTGTGTTTTGGGGTTCTGGCTTTCGGGTGGACCAGTCTCTCAGGGTGGTTAGTCTCTGCCTCAGTGTGTTGGTGGGTTTAAAATAAACCGATCTCACCTCCTGTATTGTTCATCAATGCACCTATTCAGGTCAGGTTAGAAACAGACTTGGAGGATATATTTAGGTCCCTAACCATCCTTTCTCAGACTAAAGAAACTACTTGGAAGAGTAGTGAAACGTTTCAATCCAACAAGAAGTCCAGTTGACATAATTTAACTCCCACAGAACACTCCTAGTGTATATACTTGGCCCCCAATTTTGGCATCACATTGTAAATCTTGTGAGGATTACTCGAAGTGATGGATGAACAGCTTCAGACTATCTCAAGCAATGAACAGTGGATTGTTCTGTTCTTATGAGACTGTCATAACATCATATGGCAAAGACATGTGAACATTACATGGCATGACACAATCATGATCTTGTCCATACAATTTGCTATAACGTTCAACCATAAAACAGCTGTTATTGTTAGGATCTATGCATTCATGCTCAGTACCTCATACAAAGTAGTTTTCTCTGTCTCTTTCATCAATTTTATATCCAAACAGACACTCGGTTCCCACATCTTCTGATTAAGAGGAGCACTTTGACTAATTGGTATGTAAGACCAGACAAAATACAAGTCAGTCCTTTCTAGACACTAGCTCATTCACTCCTAAAGTATTATAAACAAGACTCTCGAATTGCGTGTAAGAACAGAAGAATGTCATTATCCTCATATTTGCAACACTTCTGTACCAAAGTCAATAAGGAGAGGGAATTAAAAACAGATGCCTGTCCAGTCTTTTTTTTTTTTTTGGTCTATAACACATCCTTATCACTTATGTACATAAAGGTGAAATTTAACATGACAGTATAGTAAAAATGTGTTGTTTTTTTTTACTTTTCAAAAATGTAGCGTTGTTAAGCAGTAAAGTAAGGTTATTTAACGTCTAAACATACCTCCTGTGCAAGGTGATTATTGGGTCTTGGATGCATCCCTGAAAGTGGTGTGCGAGGATCACTTTCAGAGTTTTTGCGTTCATAATGTGCACACTGTGCTTCTTTGTGCTTCCTTTGGCAAACTAGGTGGTAGTAGGGTACTCTTGGCCAACTTTCCTGATTTTCTGTGCAATGTCACTCAGTTTTCATCATCTATCCCTGGTGTTCTCCCCAGGCTTAAAATTTCCCCTTTTAAGAAGCTAGCCAACAACATGATCTGCTCTCCAGCAACATGATCTGATAAATAGAGGAAAGACACTTACGTGCAATGCATCCATCCACCTAGCAATCCAACTAGGGACTATGGAGGCCAATGCATCCATCCAACCTCTGTAATTCAACTAGGGACTATGGAGGCCAATGGTGACCATTATATTTATTCCCATTTTTACAACCGTGGTGGAATTTCCGGTCACTTACATACAATCTCAGAGTCGATCCACTAAAATCGGCACTATATTTTATCTAGTGACATCTATGGAATCTAGTGGCATGGTGGCTTAGGGGTGAGCCCTGTCGCCTTGCACCTTCAGGGTCTGGGTTCGATTCCTGGCCAGGTTTGATTCCATGGAGATTTCATGTTCTTCCTGTGCTCTCCCACAGTCCAAAAACCTGCAGACTAGGCTAATTGGTGTTCCCAAATTGCCTGTAGTGTGTAAGTGAGTGTGTGTATGTGTGTGTGTGTCCTGCGATGGATTGGCACCCTGTTGGTGTACCCCGCCTCATGCCCTAAGTTTCCTGAGATAGGCTCCAGGCTCCCCGCGACACTGAATACAAGATTAAGCGGTATAAGTGAGCAAGTGAGTCCAATGACATGCAGATTAGGCTAATTGATGTTCCCATGTGTGTATGTGTATGTCCTGCGTCGGATTGAAACCCTGCCTTGTGCACTATGTCTCCTGGCATACGCTGCAGATCCTCCGTGACCCTATATACAGAATTAAACAGTATAAGAGATAATACAGTGTCTATGTAACCCAAAATATTTGCTTTTGGAATTTCCCTTTTGATGACGTCGAACGGTTGTCAAGTATTAGGTAGGGCTGCATGGCAACACTTATATTATTACATTACTAAACTTTTGTCTTAAAGTAGAGTAAGCAAAGGAAATATCTCTTCATCAATCCCATACATTTGCTTTGTTGAATTCTAATTGCATTACAGATGACTGAGCAAATGCATTCGGTAGAACTAAACATCAAAGTCTTCCAGGTGATTTCCAGCTTTTGTTGTTGTTGTTGTCATAAGCAGGAATTCTTTTTTTTAAGCATTTAATCCCAGCTGTACCCCAGATGTGCACAGCTATGTGAACACTCCATCTTCCAATTATAGTGAGATACTTGCCAAGCTTTAGTCGGCAGTCAGAGTTGTGCAGAGAGGAAACAGTACCGGGATTCCTCACATTCTATTAAGACGTGTGAAAAGGCCGCAGGAGCGTCACAGGAAAGCCCTGGATGTGTGATTAAGACCAATGTCTCGAGTAAGGGTCAGCTAGTGACGCAGACATGGAAATCTACCTGCACCCTGCAGGATGGCATACACCCACACATCCACCTGCATTGACAGCTTTATGGACATTGCATTGCAGCTATCGGAAAGTATGCATCAAAGGGGTGTGGATAATTTTTTCAAGCTGCACAGTTCTCCTGCCATGCATCTAGAGTGATTTCTTGTTCTTCTTTTGTCTTTATGGTATTGCATGGCTAACATTTCGTCATTCAGTGGCACAATATGAAAAAACTTCAAATCACTAATTCGGAAAACTGGAACCCATAGCTCATCACTACTAATAGTTTAACCATTTATAAACAAGCTTAAAAATATTCAACAATCAGGAATTATGTGCCATTACTAACTGAACTTGATCCTCGCTTTTATTCTCTGCCAAATAATGTTCTGGTAAATTTCATACGCATCGACGTTTTTCACTGGCATGACTTGGCTCACAGAATTACTGAAAAATTCTCCCTGTTTTGCTGCTTTCACCATTTGGGCTGTGTTGTACTTAAGTACTGGTGTTGAATTTGATTACTCTTTCCATGCAGATCAACTGGTCTAACGCAGTCACGCAGAAATTCGGATTAATGTCTGAACATTGAAGCAATGTTTTTTCCTTCATAGTTTACACTTATATTGATTGTAGATTTCTTTCCTGTGATCCAAATAAACTCCGTCCTGGCAGTATCTTCACTTTCTGTGTGCCCTATATACGAGTAAAGATTTAGTCAAACAAGGACTTGTGATAAAATTGCTCATGAAAGACAGTGTAAAAAAACTCAGGGGTAGGTCAATGGTTAAGGCATTGGACTATGGTTCGAAGAGTCCCAGGTTCAAACCTCGCAACCACCAAGTTGCCACTGTTGGGCCCTTGAGCAAGGACCTTAACCCTCAACTGCTCAGATGTATAATGAGATAAAAATCTAAGTCGCTCTGGATAAGGGTGTCTGCCAAAAGTCACAGTCTAACCCAGGGGTCACCAAATCCAGGTGTGCAAGTGTTCCTGTGAATATACAGTACAGCAAGTGGAATGCTCTCAGGGAAAAAAGCATTCTGTTTTGCAGGACAAGCCACTTGTATAGGTATGGTTAGGGCATTGGACTTCAGCTGGGTTCAAACCTCATGACCACCGAGTTGCCACTGTTGGGCTCTTGAGTAAGGCTCTTAATCCTAAAATGTATAAGAAAATAAGGCAGGTTGGAATGGGTGGAGAAAAGTGTCAGGAGTTTTGTGCAATAAAAGAGTATCAGCGAAAATGAAAGGAAACGTATACAGGTCAGCGGTGAGACCAGCGATGCTCAACGGCTTAGAGACAGTGGCACTGAAGAAAAGACAGGAGGCAGAGTTGGAGGTAGCAGAGCTGAAGATGTTGAGGTTCTCCTTGGGAGTGACAAGGAGGGATAGGATCAAGAATGAGTTCATCAGAGGGACAACCCATGTTAGATGTTTTGGAGATAAAGTCAGAGAGGCCAGATTGAGGTGGTTTGGACATGTTCAGAGGAGAGATTGTGAATATATTGGTAGAAGGATGCTGAGGTTGGAACTGCCAGGCAGGAGGTCTAGAGGAAGACCAAAGAGGAGATTTATGGATGCAGTGAGAGAGGACATGAAGTTAGTTGGTGAGAGAGAAGAGGATGCAGAGGATAGGGTTAGATGGAGGCAGATGATTCGCTGTGGCATCTGAAAGACAAAGAAGAAGTATAAGAAAATAAAAATGTAAGTCGCTCTGGATAAGGGCGTCAGCTAAATGTAAATGCACATTACAGAAACTTATTGCCCAATCAAACATAAAGTCCTGACCTTGCGGCAAGTTATTTCTACATGTTAGGGCCATTAAAGGAGTTCCTGGCAGGCCAGGGTTTCAGATGTGAAGCAGGCAGTCCAATCATGGCTCCAGCCTTCTGAAAAAACTTTCTACCTTAATGGTATCCAAGCACGAGTGAAACGCATTACCATGTGATGAGTGCATTATTGTAGCAGGGGATTATATAGAGAAATACAGGTAGCTTTACTCTCATGACTATGTTCTATTGTTCTGCAAAATCAAAAGCCCCAGTTGGATTTCCATCCCATTATAAAATAGTATTCAGCTGAACTCCATAAATAAAGTCCAAAGACAGCTTTGTACAGCATGTGCAATAAGCATTATTGGCACACTTTTTATGATTTTTCAGCATTGTCTTAGGAGACGATTGGTTACTTAAAAAATATTGTCCAGAGAATGTCTCCTACAGTGCATTAACAAGTAATATATTATGTGGTGGGAGACCTTCAGATGCATTCAACTGGAATATAAATAGCAGAGATTTAAATCTCTCTCTCTCTCTCTCTCTCTCTTACTCTCTCTCCCATTCTGTCAGACACAGGAAAATGTGATTCAGTTTAAATGCAACTTTTGACAACACACTGTGATTCAAAGTGACTGATCGTCAGGTCTTTGAGCCAGATGTTCAGTACGGATTTTGTCAGAGTTTCTGGGAGTTATGACATCAGAGATTGTGAGAATTCATCATTATTATTAAGCAAAAGATTCTGGAGTTAGTTCTAGAGTTAAATAGGGCATTATGAAGCTAGACGTTTTGGGTGATTATCATTGAAAAATATCAGCGAGTCTCTGAGTTCAAAAGTGTACTATGATATCAGAATGTTTGAGAGTTTGTCATTATGAGAAATAAAAAAGTCAGATATTCTGGAAGTTAATTAGGCACTGTTAAATAAGGCATTCTGGGAGGTGAGGGCATGAGGGCGCAGGCTGAGTGCTGAAGGCATCATTTAATCGTCTCCCGCTGTGCTTCGGAATGTTTACGGAGATGACACCATGGGCAAGATCATGCATCAAATGTTTAAAGAAAGGGAAACCAGCATTGAAGACAAACCATGCAGTGGGAGACCATCGACTGCCTCAAAGGGGATTTTCAACGAGGATTCAAGAGTTAGGTTCAACTATGAGGCAAAAATACAAATGTGCATGTTCTACACTTATGTCAATTGATTATAATAAAAAAAAAACATTAGGCCCACTTTTGCATTACTTTCAGTACAGTCCGTTGTGGTGTATATTCAATACACCACAAAGGCGTCAAAATTGGACAAAAGTGGAACCGCGACGTAGCAGGTAACACTGTGGCTCCGCACCATTAGAGGTGAGGGTTCGATTCCCACCTCAGGTCTGCGTGCTTGTGAAGTTTGCATGTTCTCCCTGTGTTTGGTGGGTTTCCTCTTACAGTGCAAAGACATTAGGATAATTGGCATTTCCAATGCACACAAACAAGTGTGTGTGCTTGTGTGTTGTGCAATGGACTGAGACCCTGTCCATGATGTATCTCACCTTGTGTCCTGAGTCCTCCAGTGACACAGTACAGTATGAGATAAGTTGTATAAAAAATGAATAAATATACTGTACAGTGTACTGAACAAAGTCAAAATACACAATGCATAAACTGTGCAACTGTACATAAACTAAAAGTATATTAAATAGCACAATCAAAAGTGTTTAAATACTTCTTACTTTCTTACGCATAAATGAATGTAATCATATGCATGATGATCACTTAAAGAGTAACCTGTTTATTTGTGTTAGACAAGTCATTGCTTTTTGCAAGCATTTCGGAAAGGTGTGACTTGCCGCCAAGACTGCGCACAAATTTTCAACCCACTTTCCAGAAACCAGTGGGTTATTTCCAGCTCCTTTATAGGTGGGGCGTGGGGGGACCATTTTAAATTGTGTTAACCTGTTTTCCCTGGTGACTTACAAAAATGAAAGTATGGTGTTCCATTCTAGATTGTTGTTTCTGCGTGACTCATTAGTTCAGAGTGGGTTTTATGGGAATTTAACTTGAACTGTTTAAAAGAGTCTTTAAACAAACACACACAAAGCAAACACAATTTTTTTTATTGTCCTTTTCTAAACCTTAAAAAAGAACAAATAAACAGGGAACAAGGGCTGAATTCATTGTGCAGCCGCTTCATAAAATGCGGCTGGAGTGTCAATATTTTGAGCACAGGATGTGGCTTCTGCAAGTGAGCAAGCACTTCTGAGACAGAATGGTCAGTAGATTTCTAATGCCAATGAATGGGCTAAAATGGTAACAGTCATGCATTTCAGGGACATTATAATATGTCAGCCTTCAAACCTTTCATTACGTTTCATTACGTTGCTTTTTTATGTTACAAGATATGCTACTCTTGTTATCTTCTGCATCTTGATCGATTTTTTTTTTTTGTCTTAATGGTTTAATGGAATTATAGGGAGTTTTCAAAAAAAGAAATGGATGTGGTGTAGTGGTTAGGACTGTGGCCTCACACCAGGGTCAAGCAGTCGGGTCTCGCCTTCGGGACTGTTTGCATGGAGTTTGCAGGTTCTCCCTGTGCTTGCTTGGTCAGTTTCCTCTGGGTACTCCAGTTTCCTCCCGAAGGAAAGAGCTGGCTAACGGTGTTTCCAAACTGCCTAGTGTGTGTGTGCCCTGTGATGGATTGGCACCCCGCTCGGGGTGTACCCCACCTTGTGCTCCGAGTCCACTGGATATCTCATGACCCTGTACAGGATAAGCTGTATGGAGAAAGAGTGAGGCAATGGAAAAGAAATGGCAGTTTTCTGCCTGCAAATAGACCTTCAAGGTAATTCTTCCGCTCAAGATTCAACTAATGTGTTAATTACTAGGTCCAGTGGGTGTGTTTTAAGTGTTTCGAACTGTGCTTGACACTGGCCCTACAGGACTAGAGTTGAAGATGCCTAATGTTAATGGTTATCTATAAAACCACTGTTTGATTTAGCGAGATTATTTAGATTTAGTTTCAGCAAAGAGCACGAGCAACAAGGAAAAGGCTGCCAGATGGAGGTGGCAGCGAGGAAAACCACACACTAAGAGGAAAAAGACATAAATAAATGTCCGCTGGAAAAACTAATGTTTTCACATCTGGTCAGAAGCTCCATAAGCGATATCCTCGCAGCACGGGGACCACGTTTCTCGTCGGCCAACGCATTCTTGCCACCTATTAGAGCACGGCTCATGTATGACACATTGAATGGGATATTTCTCGTTGGTTGTGTAATGGAAAAAGGCTGGTGTAGGTTCCATGCTCTCTGTGTCATTTTCTAAACATAAAGCTTGCTTTGAGCAATGCTCTGCTGTAAAAGTACAGAAATAAGTCTTGAAGGCAGCAACGGTTTTAAGGTTACATCTGTAAATTAAAGTCACAACGGCTTCCTGTTAATGCGACACATCTAACTGCGTGCATTTCGTGCTGGTGCTCTGGTTTTACACAACAGCAACTTGGGTATATTCAAATCGATGTCATTACAATATCTTATTTTACCATCAGTTATACCACACACATACTCATTTACACCCACGGCCAATTTTGCATAATCATTCTATAAACATACATCTACTTTGAAGGGACAGGACAAAACCCAAGATCCTGGAGAACGCCCAGTCAGACACGAGTAAACATGAAAACCTGAGTAATATTGCTTCAATGTACTGATGAAAACAGACCCCTGGGTTCACTGTGTGCTCACTACTACTGCAATGCTGGCATCTAGTGGCTACAACTTAAAGTCACATGCCGTCTTTTATTATTATTATACCCGAAAGCCAATTTTATAGTTTGGGGTACATTTCACATAGGGTAGTGCAAATAAATAAGCAAATCAAAAGATATTTCTCCATAGAACAAATAGTGGTTCAGGCTAGTTAATACCCTTAGTGTAAATTATGTGCTAGTTGCAGGTGGTACGTAGGACACGCCTGGCTGACTGTATAGTTTAACATCATAGTTTAACATCATATTTTAATTAAACTCGTAAAGAGTAACAATAACAATGAGCTTAAGTGGCATGATTGCGTAGTGATTAGCCTTGTGGCCTCGCACCTTCAGGGTTGAGGATTCGATTCCTGGCTCGGGTCTATGCATGTGGAGTTTGCATGTTCTCCCCAGTGCTTGGTGGGTTTCCTCCGGTTTCCACCCACAGACCAAAGACATGCAGATTAGGCCATTTGGCATTCATAAAGTGCCAATAATGTGTGTATGCACGGGCACACTGTGATGAAGGTACCTCACCTTGTGCCCGAAGTCTCCTGGTATAGGCTTCATGGCAAGGATAAGTGGTATAGAAGACATAATGAAGACAATGAGCTTTTATAGAAAAAACTCTTTGTTTAAAATGTATGCCAGAGAGAAGAATAAAGCTTAAGGACGCTGTACATCAAATACTGTCCAAAAACTTCTCTGGGCTCTGCATCTGAGATGGACACTGGCACACAGGAAACATGTTTTGTGGTCTGATGAGTGAAGATTTAAAATAGTTTTTGGAAACAACAACTATCATGTTTTCTGGGTCAAAGAGAAAAAGGACCATCCAAGCTGTTATCAGCATCAGGTCTAAAAGCCAGCATCAGTCATGGTATGAAGGTGTGCCAGTGACCATAAATTGAACATCTTTGAAGGCCTACAGAAAAATGTGTTCTTTTTTGAAAATAATTTGCTGCCATCCAAACACCATCTTTTTCAGAAAACTCCCTGTATTTTCCAGCAGGACAACGCCAAACCGCATTCTGCTCGGATTACACACGCATAGCTGCATTCACCGACCTGTCTGCTCTAGTTGAGAATGTGTGACGCATTATGAAGTGCAAACTACGGCAACGCAGTCCGGTACACATGTGCACCTAAAGACTTATTAATGGAAGAATGGGGGAAACTCCCGCTAGCTAAACCTGAGCAGCTGGCGTTTAGGCATTTAAGTGCCTAAATGCTTAAAACGTGTTATTAACATGGATGTTGATGGTACACATTGGTATACAGTCCCAACCCTTTTGGGATTGGGAAAATTTTAAATGAGTACATATTATCAACACATAATTAACTTCACATAGTAAATCATCAAATAATGAGTTGTTGTAGCGTTTTCAATAGATTAAAATATGATGAGGCTTTACAGGTGACTACTTTGAGGTTTTATTGCAAATTTCTTTAGTGTCTAAACTTTGTTGGAACTAGAGTGGTATGACATTTTTTACTAAAATATTTAGCATAAATATATTTATCATTAACACACATAATTATATAATAAAATTATAGAATGACTCCTGAAAAGATGTTGGTGTTGACCTACTACTATTTGCCAGTCACTAAAAAAACGGCTATTTTACTAGCATAGGCCGTAAGAAAAGGCATGAAAAAGCCTTATAATAAAGATTGCATAAATGCCGTTCTACACAAAAATAGAGTTTGCACAACCAAAAAAGAAATAATCTTACCAATAAACGTGCCACCTTTTAGCATGCCACCTTAAAATCCTTCTCGCTTAAAATAATGTACTCTAATTCAAATGAGTTTGTTCTAAATAATTAAAAACCTGTAATAAATAAAAGCATTAGTTTTTGCTGTAAAGTCATTAGAATCTACCAAGAGTAAAAGCAACATGAGCTCTATTTCACTAAACTTAAACTTTGAAAGTATCAAATAAAGTAAATCATGTATGTATTCATCAATAAAGTGTGTTAAATTAATGCATTGAGTAGGCTCATTTGTATTTCTTAGGCATATTCAGGTATTTAGACACAGAGAAAGGGTTTGTGGGTAACTATAGCACTAGAGTCGTTTACATATGTGTGTATAAACTCCTTATAGGGTGTCAGAGTTATGTTAATAACAGCGTGTGCCTTCAAATATTTGCAAATAATTTATACAGTGTTTTCCAGCGGTTGGAATAAATCACGCAGTGTTGAACGGCTTTAACAATGCATTTCACAACAGCAAACAGAAAACGTCCCATATTTTACTATTTCCCTGACAGTTTTTTCTCAGAGCTTTCCAATAGTGTGTCTGTTTCAGCTCGAGCTATCTAACCCCAGATAATATTTTTATATATTTACATTTTACACTCATAACATAAATGAAATACTGCCGAGGCAAAGCCCCTTCAGAACAGCATAGATGAGGAACAAGCTGGGGGAGGTTACCATATTTTACAAGGCAGATTAAAGAAAAAAGCCCCAGCACGAACAAAAATAGAAGGGGGATTTTTCAGGACAGGTCCGCTTTAATATTCGAGGTGTGTTTCGCGGATAAAGAAGACAAAACTGTGGTGAACTGTCAGGGTAGTCTTTTTTTCATCAGGGCCATATCCACTAGGTAATATCCAAAAGAAGCCCAAAGATTTGCTATAAGCATTAAAAACAAAACAAAAAAATAGGCTGCAGAGTAGCGTGGTGTATAAGCACTGTGGACTCGCTTGTTCGCTTGTGCCTTAAGTCTCCAGGGATAGGCTCCAGGCCCCCACGACCCGGTACACAGAATATGAATGAATGACAGAATAAATCTATATAAAATTTACAGTTTAACCTGCCATGGGTGGCCAGTGTAGCAGGAGTACCTCACCATGTAACAGTTGGCAGAGTCATTGAATGTAACAATAGAAAACATCATCATCTTTTATGACATACTGTGAGGTAATAATACACTACCGTTCAGAAGTTTGTTTTTGTTTAGTGATTTATTTTCTACATTCTACAACAATACTGGGGATTTTAAAACTATAAAATAACACATATGGAATTAGGTAATTACATAACAACAACAACAAAAACAACAGTTATTTGTTATTTTAAGACACAGACGTCGGCCTTTCTGTAATAGTTCTTGCAAGAACAGTATTGTCAAGTGCATTTGCAAAATCCGTCAAGCACCATAATGAAACTGGCCCTCATGAAGGCCGTCCCAGGAGGGCGAGACCAAAACCTACCTCTGCCGCAGACGAGAAGTTAATTTAGAGTTATCAGCCTGAAAAATGACCAATTAACAGCACCTCAGATTAGAGGCGTTATGAAGTCTTTACAGAGCATAAGTAGCAGACACATCCACCATTAACTCTTTAAAGGAGATTAATGCATTTTTTGGACGCCTTCAACATTCCTTTACAATGTAGAAAGAAATAAAAATCAGGAACGATCATGGAGATAGAAATTGACCCCAAACTTTTAAACGGTAGTGTATATCTGCCGAAACACTGGAGTAGCATGTGGAGTGGCAGGGAGCTGATTGGCTTACTTGCGGGTAATGGTATCATGCGGGTATCAGGATCTGCACCCGGATACTGTTTAATACCTCTAGTAATAAATAAAATTGTGATTAATGGTCTGTTATGTTTGTATTATTGAGTCATGTTCTGTGGAAACCATAACTGAAAAAATAAAAGGAACGCAATCTCAGAACATATACAAACATACAAAGGCTGTTCAAGTCAAACCGGGACTAAGTATTACCATAATAAAATTTCTATTCATTCATTCTTTTTTACCAATATATATTGCAACTCTATTAATGCATGATTATAGATCAAAGGTCTGTTTGCTCTGATACTAATCATTCAGTTATTGTAGTGTATATTGTAATTAATTGGCTGCTGCAGTGGCTTCTCTCACTGAGCTCTTGTTGTCTCTGAAAATATCTTAATAAGCTTAAAGTTTTATCTCCGTCTTGCTAGTTGTTGACCAGACCGCAACTCAAAGTTAAAATAATCCCCAATCCAATTGTAAACAAGTAAAACGTGGCATTCTTAGTAATTCGGGTTACTGTTTAAAAACGAAGGGGCGTGGCTCAAAACGGGCCACTTGCTTTCCACGTGACCCCGACAGCACAAACCATTCAAGACCTAACGGCTCCTTCTTTTTACTTACAGTGCGCAAATCAGGTTGCCTGTTCCATGAATATCCCTCCACATGGGCTACCTGATCGGATACATACAATTGCATACAATATATAACTAGTTAATCCTCTGATCACCACAGCTCACAGATATGCCCACAATCTATTTTTGGCAGCATTTATGATAATGCAGTTTTATGAAAATAGTTAAATATATGCAAATATTATACATATGTATACAAATACTCAATTTACTATAAGATTCCATCCATCCCGAGGGAACCTCCTGTGGACTGCGGAGGCCAGTGGTGATTACCATTGTGTTTATTCCAATTTTTACCAATGTGGCAGGACCTCAAAATCATTTAACACTTACTGTATAGTGAGTTTCATCATGGAGCTTGACGGTTTTTGCAAATGCACAGTACTGTTCCAAAAATTGTTTGAGAAAAGCTGACCTTCATGTCTTTAAATAAAAATTCATGCTAATTGTAATCTGTTTAAAACCTATTTGATGTAGTTTCACACGTGAGTTTATTAACATTCAGTTATGTGTCACATGTAAAGTACCTTACAGCACTGCGCAAATGATACAATATATATATATTTGCATATCCCCTTTAAGAAACCTTATAAAAAGCATAGCCACATGTTTATCATAAATGATAAATTAAAAAAAAAAAAAAAAAAGGTTGATTATATTAAAAGTGGTTGTTTTCGGAAATATGGTAAAGAGAGCAGCAGAAAAGTCTTAGCTAATCATAAGTCACGGGTAGTGTAGTGGTTAGGTTACTCGCATGATTGCAAGGTTCAAACTCCAGCACCACCCAGTTGCCACTTCTGGGTACTTGAGCAAGGCCCTTAATCCTCAACTGCTTAGATATATGATGAAATAAAACACAAGTCGCTCTGCATAAGGGAGTCTGCAAAGGTGCTGTAGAAATAATAAAATTAAATCAGTTGGCCATTTAATGCATATAAAAGGTTGAAAGCCAAAGACTATACTTTGCAGACAAAAATAATGAATTGTCCTGGAGTCAGATACTTAAATCCAAATTTATTGAAGCATTTAACATATGGCTGTCTATTCATTAGCCAAGTCCCATAGGAAGAGCACGGATTAAAATTATATTCTATTTACGTTAAAGACCTTCCTACAGTTTGATAGAGGATGGGATAGTAACTCTGTCATACCACACATTCATGTAATTAAAATTTAAATGCTAAAACTAAGACAGCTGTCTAGATGATTTAAAGGAGTGAGTACAAAACAAAATCATGACAATGTGACGTAGCTGCACAAGCTCTAGACACTCTCTGAAAGATAACTAATGTAACTAATTATACCCTTTTTACATATGTAATAATAATTAAAAATAAAAAAATATATATTTTATCAAAAAACAAATAAAAACTAACCCCCATGGAAGATATAGTCTGTACTTAGTCTATAAATACACTTTTGCTAATTCTTTTATCGCACAATAAATAACTCATATAAGTAATATATAAACATATATATTTATAGTAATTGTTTGGGCCAGGCGACTTTTTTTTTTTTCTAAAACATATACTCATAACCAAGATTTGAATTTAACAAATGAAATGCACTCTTGTCACAGTAGTTAAGTTTGGGTTCGCTGTAACGAAATTCATTTGATATAATTCAATCAAAGTATTTTTTCCTGGATTTTGTAAATAAAATATGATTTTTGACCTAGTTATATTTTTTATCACCTCATTTGTTATAAAGTGAAAAAATGCATTTAACCCACTAACACTATAGATCGATGAAAAAACTAAAAAAATTATCATTTTAAATAATAATCATTTTGAAACCAAATTTAAAAAAATATAGTTTTTTTCTTTCAAAAGTTTACACATCAGATACAAAAAGCTTAGTCAGAAGCAGCAGCATTATCTGAGGCATGGAGACAGATGATAACCCCTAGACCAAGGAGATACTGGCTCTTCCCTGCTTGACCTCCAACCTGCAGAAACACATAAAGATAAGAAGTTGCAACACCCAACATGTAAGAAGCATATAGCAAGCTACACAGGCAAATCAATTAACATGATCCAGCTAGCTATGTAACAAACTTGAAAATCTTAACAATATATACACACACTACCATTTAGTGATTTTTTTTCTACATTCTACAACAATACGGGTGTTTTAAAAAATATGAACGAACACATGAAATTAGGTAATTACTGTATATCACAACAACAACAACAACAGACAGTTGGTATTCTAAGACTCGGAGGTCAGCTTTATGGAATAGTTCTTGCAAGAACAGTATTGTCAAGTGCATTTGCAAAACCCATCAAGCACCATGAGAAAACTGTCTCTCCTGAAGACCATCCCAGGAAGGCAAGATCAAAACCTATCTCTGCTGCAGAGGAGAACTTCATTTAGAGTAACCAGCCTCAAAAATCCCCAATTAACCAAAAGCACCTCGGATTAGACTCGTTATGAAAGCTTTACAGATCATGAATAAGAGACACCTCAACATTAACTGTTTAAAGGATTGTTTTATAATGTAGAATGAAATAAAAATCAGGAAAGACTATGGAGTTAGAAAGTGGTCACAAACTTTTGAGCAGTAGTGTATATATTTTTGTAGACAAATAAAAAGGACCAATTGTAAAATATTTACTTAATTGTACTTGAGCACTTTTTCTTATACCTACTTAGCTTCTTTTATTACAAAGTCCTCTCCAGAACACAGCATGGTGGCTTAGTGGTTAGAATGGAGTTTGGATGTTCTCCCTGTGCTTGGTGGGTTTCCTCCAGGTACTCTTCTGGGATAGACTCCATGTCCCCCCGCGGCCCTGTATACAGGACTAAGCGGTATAGAAGATAAGCGAGTCCTTTCTAGGTTACGGAGTGACATCAAATCAATATGGCTATGCAGATCATCAGTAGCACTTCTTCTCTTTAATTGAGTTATACGGTATATACCAGTATTCGCTTTGGATTATTTGATATATAGACACGAACACTCCAATTTCTTCACACAGTCCAAAGACATGCAGATTAGGTTAATTCCCAAAATGACCGGAGTGTATGAATCAGCGTGTGTATATGTGTGTGTGTCTGTGTGCCCTGCGATGGATTGGCACCGGGTCCAGGGTGTAACACACCTTGTGCCCTAAGTAAGTACCCTTACTTAGGGTGTTAATTCCAGGCCCCCAGAGACCATGTGTGAGTAATAATAGTGTCGGGATTAGAAAGTTTGACGCAGATGCGTTTTTTTTCACACGCCTGGCAACCCGGTGAAAGACTAAATGGGGAGGGGTTAAAGTTCCAATCTCCAGCGCGTGCAATTGAGCAACTCAGCAACTTCGTTTCAGTTTCTTCAACACTCAGTACAGTTAGTTTGGTGTGTTTAAGTGAGAAGCATGGCGGAGACCAGTGTAAACACAGCCAAAGTCACGTTTGACAAACCTAAGGTGAGTGTGTTTGTTTGTTTTTCCTCGGGGTGTTAATTCGCGGGAAGTGTTACCGGTGTTAACGCGTTAACGGTTTGGATATGAACGTTTGTGTTGTTGAGGACAGACACCTGACCAGCATCATTCAGACTGACACTACTCTCCTACTCATTATTACTATTATTATTATTATTATTATTATAGTAATAGTAGAAGAAACTATATTATAATATTATTATTATTATTATTAATATAATTATAGTAATAGTAGAAGAAACTATATTATTATTATTATTATTAATAATAATAATAATAATAGAAATCACTAGAAACCCTCTGTAATGCATTCTGGGTAATAAACAGATCATTCCTCCAGTATAATACACATTTTCTTTTTAGAAATGTGAATGTAGGGTGTCTTTATGCCTTTATAAACTCCAACATACCCGCAATCATTTTTAGGAAACAGTACATCCCTTATTTCAGGACTAAACACATGATCACACCAACCACAAGCAAAACTAACTTTTTTTTTCTTTTTTTTTTTTGCAGTAGTATAGTTTCTTTCTTAGTCCTAAGCAGCACAATATGACATCCATCTAGTAACCTCTGTAGTCCAACTAGGTTCACACACTACGGGCAATTTGGGAATGCCCGTTAGTCCGATCTGCATGTCTTTGGACTGAGGGAGGAAACCTGAGCACCTGGAGGAAACCCACAAAGCACAGGGAGAACATGCAAACTCCAAGCATTTACATTTAGGCATTTAGCAGACGCTCTGGGCCAGAGCAACTTACAAAAGTGCTGCAAAGTTTCCATCAAAGTAGAGGTTCAATAATGTGATTATTACCCTATCAAATTTACCTACAGACACTGTTACATCAGAAGTACCTTTTTAATGTTGCATGTGATAACATATCGGAATCTATGCATACGACTGACCAGCTTAAATATGTGCTTTTTTTGTATCATGTGCAAAAAAAAAAAGAACAGACTTGTTAATTAAAAATATAAACAAATTAATCAGCAGACCTAACATTTGCAGAATTTCTTTTTTTTATAGAAGTTGAGTTTTTTTTAATTTAAAAACGTTTGAGTCAAATCATGATTTGATGGGGCAGGATAACAGAACTAGTGCTTAAGAGGAAACCTTACTCAGTACGCCTAAACCATGTACTGCCTGCGTCATGTCTGAAACCCTGGCCTCCACGGAAATTCTGTAAAATGTTTTACAGAGGTTATGGCAATAGACAGTTTCCTGTAATATGCAAGTAATATTCGTGAATGATTGCGTCAACAGTTTCTACAGAATCTGCATCTCTGCAATTCTGCATCTCTTTCTCAAGTTGGCCTCAAGTTATTTGTTGAATTTCAAAGATCGGGCGTTCCTCTCGGCCAGTATCGTCATTCACGGGCGTACGGCCTTCTTTAAAACTTTTGAACTATTCACATGGTTTACTATGGCTAAGAGTCAAAATACTGTGTGTGAAGTCATCTGTAAATGTCAATCGGTTTTACGCCTTAATTCACGAGAAAGTGCACCACTAGTCCCAGTTTGACTTGAATGCCCCTTAAAACTTTGTATCAACAAATTTTATACAGTCACTAAAGATCACATCATGTCTGTCAAGGCAAAAGTAAAGGTACATTTAAATGAACATGTTATTTAATCTTTTCACTAACCTGACCCAGTGCACTTTCCACTGCTTGCACTGTGACCTCACAGATTTAAGGGCGTGATCCTTGACATGGGTCTGTGTGCAAGAAGTTTAAATTTTCTTCCCATGCTGTGTGGGTTTTCGACAGGTACTCCGGTTTCCTCCTACAGTCCAAAGACATGCAGAGTAGGCTAATTGGCTGGTGTGTGCACCCTGTAATGTATTAGCGCCCTGTCACACCCCCTTGTGCCCTAAGTGTCCTGGGATACTCTCCATGTGGTTTGGCAGTAAAAGGGTCAAGCAGGTCATATCGTCATTGTATGTCTACTGATCCGGCAGTGATGCCATTTAGAGCTACACAATTCTTGCTAAATTGTGAATCATAATTTTTCCTCGATGGGAATAGAAATCACAATTGTCTCATACAGTTAAATTTTTTGGCATTTATTGATAAAAATAACAACATAACAAATATAATCTATGCAATGATAAATGACAATATATTTTATCTGATAAACTCAAGAACAGGTTTGTCACATGCAAATCGAGGGGCACAGAGAACATCAAAAGGAGCCAATCAAAAACAGGTCGTCAGAATTTATCCCCCTCTAGTTACCGAATGGCTGGTATGGTCCCTCCCCTAGCCTCTGATTGGCTGAAATTCAGCCAGCGAGCGTTGTGAGATTGAGCGCATGTAAATAACGGAATGGCCTTTAATTTTTATTTAATTCCATTTTTATTTTTTATATTTATTTCCTATTAATAGTCTTTTATTTTTTAGGTCACTTCAGTCGTCTGCAGTTATCTAAGTATCTCACTGCATATCGTACTGTGTATGATTGTGTATGTGACAAATAATTTTTTTTATTTGAATTTGAGGAAGAGAGATGAAGGAAGAGTTGTATTACAGAATCCTTTGCTAATATCTGGCCAGATTGGTTAATTAACAGTATTTTGTGTTACACTGTGAGCTTGACTGTTAAATCAAGCGAACACGTAATTTTAGAGCGATCTGACCATGACCGTGATCTTGACATGCAAGTGAATTGAATCCATTCAGAAACAAGATGGCCTGTATGTATATATGCATGTATGAATCAAGATTGTGATTTCCCCCCTAATTAATCATGCAGCGCTGATGCCGTTGCTGCGAAGCAAAGACAAGAAAAGACATTTCCGAAAGCAAATTTCACCGACCCTTCCCTAACAGAATGCTGATTAAAAGTCACTGCACTTTGGAACCTTTTTTTTTTTTTTACTGACTCAGCATGAGGCTGAACTTATACAATAGTTCAGCTGATACGAGCTTTATGATGTCCGCTGTAGCAAACGTGAGCCTTTGTGCTCCATTCATCACGAGGGTGATATACAGTAGTGTGGAGAGGTCACCATGTGTGTGTCTGTGTGTCATGCTGTGTCAAACTTTTATCATGTATTTTTTTTTTATCTCTTTTTATATATTGGCAGATTTGTTTATTATTTTATTATACTTCCGGGTGATTAAGCGAGTGGCAGCCCATCCAGTAGCTTTGTCTGTGTCTTTTATTTCTACATTGCTTTTGGATTTTTAATTGCTTGTTTTAACTTTTATTTTAAAATTTTTTCATTCAAAAGTTTTTAATAGTCTATTTTATTCTGGAATTGTCTTTTAAGAAGTATCTGTCTGTCTGTTTGTATGTCTGTCTGTCGGTCTATTTGCTCTTAAAAGGGATTTTTCTAGGGGGATTTTGTTTTGTTTTGTTTTTTAGAGCCAAGTGCAGCAGAACCCGGTGGTGTAGTGGTTAGCACTGTCGCCTTTCACCTCCAGGGTCTGGGTTAGATTCCCGGCCAGACTCGATTCCTGTCTCTGTGTGCATGGAGTTTGCATGTTCTCCCGTGCTTGTTGGGTTTCCTCCGGGTACTCCGGTTTCCTCCCACAGTCTAAAGATATGCAGGTTTCCAAAGATATTGGCATTTCCAAAATTGCCCGTAATTTGTGTATGTGTGTGTGCCCTGCGATGAATTGGCACCCTGTCCAGGGTGTACCCCGCCTTGTGCCCTAAGCCTCCTGGGATAGGCTCTAGGTCTCCGCAACCCTGCATACAGGATAAAGCGGTATAGAAGATGAGTGAGTGAGTGTAGCAGAACCACAGTCAGCAGCACTATAGAGATGGCACATGTGAAACACTATTGTGGATGTAATTATTGAAGATGAAAGTGAACACGGTGTATTTTGTAGTCTGTTTGATTAAAGTAAAAGGGGCACAGCCTTTCTGTTTAGCATTTTTCGAATTAAGGGGACAGATACATGAACACTAGAAGGCTAAAGTTCTTTAGTGAAAAATAAAATTTAAAAGTCACAAATAAATATACCTATTTGTCTGGAAGTGTGACAAATACAGGATATTATCCCCCCATCATCTTAAGAACATTGTTCAGTCCTAATAGTCTAATTGTTAAGCTGTTGATTGATTTAAGCGAATACCTCTGCTTGTTGCATGGACGGCATGCTCAACGTTTCTTAAAAAAATCAGGAATGAAAATCAATGAAAGTAAAATGCTATATACTTTGCATGAATTAATCACAGCATGTGCCATTTACTTGCTAAGCATTTTCCCAGCTATTGTATAATGTTTTTGCTGATTTTGCTCAACATATGCAGCACTGTGCAAAAGTATTAAGCCACCCCTGTTCGTATTTTGCTTCCAAAGAGCAAGACTTGTATTTATTTCTTTTTATTTATAAAATTAATTATTTTTTTATTTTATGTGGTAATTAGTCTCCTGGTTGTGGAGACTCCAGGCTCCTTTAGTCTCCAGGTTGTGGAGTGGTCTTTTAGTTATCCAGGCTGCCTGAAGGACGTTTAGCCTCACATTTTTATTCCAGTCCCTGTACCTGAGCAGTTTTAGAGGATTGTCCTTTGTTAATTCACACAGTGACCTATGAATCATTTAAGCATAAAAAAGCATCTAACTTAAGGCACGTTAAAATCAGCTGCAGATGATCAGTTCGAACAGATGAGTGGGGAAATTTTATTTTATGCTGCTTAGGTTGTTACAAAAACAGCCAATGTTTAAGTTGTATCTTTCTTTGCAGCAGTTGTTCTCATTTCTTTAATCTACATCATTTAATTTAATTTAATATAAAGGAGTGAAGGGTGACCGAAATCTTTTGCAGTGCGACATTCATTATAGTTTCCATCCGTGTTTGTCTTTTAAAATGTGCAAAAGACTACAGTAGATCATGTATTCTCAATGATTTGCTGCAGAAAATATGGCTATAATAGGCACACATACGGATGCTAATCCACTCCCGCTCATGAAAACTATGTCCTTGTTAAAGGTCACACAGCGAAGGTCTTGAATCTAAGACAGAACATCTGGGAATGCATTCTATAAAATACACAGAGTTCTCTACAGTTTACCCGAATGTAGCACATAGTTTTTTCTTTAGCTAAGACCAAACACTTTTTTCTAGAAATGGTTGAAATCCTTTGAGAGGTTTTTTCAAAACCCTAGAGGTCCAGTCATGTTCTTAACAGATGTGCTTTGCACAACATGACCATCACCCCCACAATGAACATGTTTACACTGGTCCAGGGTGTGGACATCTGTGTTTGTATGTGTTTTAGGACTACGGTGGGAAAAACGCACAAGCATCGATCTGATCCCTGACTTGACCAGATCCATGCTGTGATTTAAAGAAATATTTTATATATAGTAAATAATCATTTACTACATAGTTTGTAGTACAATTTTATTTGAGAAAGGCTACCTTATAAAGTCTGGGCTGCAAGTAGACACCACATGACAAAATGTCCAGTGCTTGGTTGATACAGACAGTCCAAACAAAGCGAAATAACTTTCAACTAATAGAAGCAACAGTGCACGAGAAGTCGCACTCATCATTTTCCAGCTAATATTTGTGTCCAAGATTTGTGAACTGTTGTATAAAATTAATATCTCACTTACAATCAGGTGACTGTAGTGAATATCGGCACAACTGTGATTAGTTGGGGCTTAATCATGGTTGTGCCAGTATTGGGCGTAACCAGACTCTTGCTTAAACCAAAACATGTTTCTCTCTCTCACTCACACACACACTTGTATATTAAGCTGGAACAATGCCATAGCATTGTTTCATCAACTTGTTGTCATAACATTTATTTCCGATCAGAGTTGCATTAATATTTGGCTAAGCTCCTGTACTGATGAAAGGTACAACACAAACTCTGATCATGTTTAGTCATGATTTTAATGCTATCTTTCCAGGTGTCAATACTGTGCCAGACAGTTCTTAACCCCGTCATTTCTTCTGAGTTGTTTTCTTTGCTTGATGCAGAATTCTTCTGAAACTCAGCTAGAAATACCAGAACTGTTAGTGTCATAAATAAAAAGTGTAAATGCATCACTAAGAGAGGTGGATCATGTAGAGTTTAGGCAAAGTGCAAAACCTATTACTCTATGTACAACAGGAGAACTTTGACTAAGCGACACGTAGTATCACAAACAGAAACTGAATCAGTAGGATATTTGTAATTTACCTTGACTTTAATCAACAGTTAGACCCATTATCATTTTGCTAATCGAAATCTGACTCACATTTAATAAGAACTAATTGTTTAATACTACAGTGACTTCCCAACTTACTGTTTTTAATGAAGATAATTTTCAAAACCTTTTTTCCCCCTTTTTTCTTACTCATGGTTCTTTCTCAAGCCTGTTTTTTTTTAATCCTGTTTGCACAATAAAACAGTAATAGTTATTTATGCTTGTCTAATCCATTACTGAAATACTTAACATACATAGTTGGTTCCCAGGCAGTTAAGGATAAATAAATGAGAGAAAGAATGCTGCTCTTTTCTTTCCAGCAAAGCTTTATATCTGGCTCTTTTTTTTTTCATGCCCTCCTGTGGGATCCTGGTCTTGATGCATATCTGTAGACATAATCAGAAAGCCTGTGAAAAAATATATAGTGCACCTTTTATTTGTAGAAGGCCATTCAAGTCAAACCGGATTTGAGGTGACATTTACAGAAGATTTCAAACACAGTACGGTGAGGAGACTCTTGGCCGCAGTAAAACATTCGAATAGTGCAAATGTTTTAAAGAAGGCCATATTTCTGTGAATGACGATCCCAGCGAAGGTGGCTGCCCACTGCAGTGGTTCTTGTGAATATTCAGTGACTGGATCATGTGATCAAGTAAACTGAGAAAAATTTCCTGAGGGTATCCAAGCACGAAACGCTGGAATAAATGCATTTGTTTAGCAGGGGGATTATATAAAGAAATATAGGTAGTTTTTAACTCTTACAGCTGTATTCTGTTATTCTGTGCAATCAAAAGTCCTGGTTTGACTTGAATGCCTGTATACAGCATGTTATCTGTTTAGGCCAAGTAATGCTTTGGGAAGGATGCTACAATTTCCACATTTCCATAAAGACCATGTTATTTCTCCACAGTTTTATACTTTATCTGTCCGCGTGTTGTTTTTTTGTGCTGGTTAATAAGACGATTTATAACAGATATTGTGTCTTGTTTATCGTCCCACAGGTTGAACTGCACGTGCATCTTGATGGTGCCATCCGGATCGAGACCGTACTTGATGTGGCCAAGTAAGAGGAAATTTTATTGCTATTAATACAATGGGTATTTTTCTTGGAAAAAACAAGAATGTATTTAACTAGCTAATTTGATGAATAAGTATTTTAATGTCAATTATAAATTATCCTTAGTATATCAGCAGATATAATTTAATTTGATAAAAAGAAAATTAAAGAAACATAGCAAATTCTATAACATTTGTGTAAACTGACATGATTGTGCAAACTGAAATAAACAGCTCCAGAAAACAATTTTCTAGGATAAGGAAAGCATAAAACAAACCCACTCAACTTTTACAGCTGTGGCTGTATAACTCTTCAGATAGCTGTTTCATTGACCTGGCAGATTCACAACCGAACTAGTCTTTCATAACAGGAAAATAAATCATCCAGATGTTGCTTGTATGCATAATGATGGTTGAGTGTGATGGAGATATGTTCTGTTCCACATTATACAGCAGAAGCCTAACTTTTAAAGACAAATGATATTTAACTTCAGTTTTTACGCACTTTTATGCGATACCTTATTGGGATTTATTGGAGAGATCTTCTTAATATGTGCTTTGCATTATAACTAAGAGCGCATGTTAAACCTAGGCATGTCGCTCGCTTTCTCACTCTACCTTATTCGCCGGCGTTTTAGGCAGACACAGGCTGGGTCTTTGCCTCTCTCCCTCTCTTAAAAGGGCTTGTCTGTCTATCTTTCTTTCTTTTCTTTGTCTTTTTTTCTTTGTCTTTGGCCCTGATACCTTTCATGCTACCTAAATGATCACACAAAATGCAGAGGTATCAGGACCCTTATATAAAAACGCCACCAGGTGCGGCTCGTTGACCGGCAACCACATTGGCAAATTACAGGGACTGAGCTGGGAGCTATTACCTTATCCCTTGTACAGACCTGACCTCACTCCAAACCATTTCCACATGTTTCTGCCATTAAAGGAGTTCCTGGGAGGCCAGCATTTCAGCCGTGAAGCAAGCAATCTTATCATGGCTTCAGCATACAGAGAAAACTTTCTATCTTGATTGTATCTAAGCACTAGGCACTAGTGAACACTGTTGGGTGTAACATGTTACAAAGTAGAGTTAGATTACTGTACTTTTATTGATGTACCGACTAATCCAACGCATTAGTGTGTGTGCGTGTGTGCATGTGTGCGTGTGAAAAAGTTGTCCTACAAGCTCTGCTGTTAGTAGTTAACAGATTATGGGCCAAACTTCGCTGAGTGATGATCGTAAAATAATTATAAAGGTCTTGACTAAAACAACATGCATGAGGAATCACAAAGGAGTTTTAATTTTCTGCAGTGGAAAAGTACTCAAACTAGTTACTTTTATGAGAATGTAACGCTGTAATGTAACTGATTACTTTTTAATGGCACTAATTTTGTAATGTAGTTAGTTACTATAAAAAGTAACGTCCCCCAGCACTGTTAGTGAAACACTGGGATAAGTGTCTTAGTGTAGCTGGGTAATATCTATAGAAATATGTTCTGTTTTGAAAATGTATTGGTATTCTGCGCAATCATAACTCACAATTGGACTTGGAACACCCCTTTTAACTGTCAACACTGGTACCGATCTGATTCTTGTATACACTTTCACACATACAAACTAATCAGTCACAGATTTTGTTTTCAAATCTGAATGGTCTGGCATTTGTATATTTTCAAATAGTTTATTTGTCACCAAGGAGAGCCACATGCAACTAACTCATGAACAAACTTAGGCTTATCTTCATAGATCATATGGATATGCGTGCGCACTAAATGCACTTAATGTTTTAATGGTAGGATATTAATCTCTGTCACTGTATTCAAATTCTGTGAAGGTTTATAGCCTATATTAAGTATCACATGCTCCATAGTGACGATGCACACTTCTGTTCTGTTAGAAAAAGAAGTAATGAGACCTCTGTGAAAGCAATGTGCATGCCTGAGTGCATGTGATCACATTAATCTGGCTGTGTTTCAGGAGGCGAGGTATCAAACTCCCTGCACCTACACTGCCTGGGATGACCAGCCTGTGCACAATGGCTAAGCCGGGAAGTCTCACTGAATTTTTGGACAAGTTCAATCAGTACATGCATGTCATTGCGTAAGTATTACCATAGTTAAAACATAATAAAGGCCTCGATTTAGGTTGTGAATTAACACAGTAAGCGCATTAAAGGCTTTTTTTTTTTTTTAAAGAGCATAATTACTGACTGCAGGTTAGATTTTTATTTTTAAACCAATGTGGTTTGCATGCAACATCATCTTTCCTAGACATGATGATGGCACATTGTGAATGTAATTATGGTTGAGATCTTTTTGCATGTGAGAAACATGGGTTTCTCAGTTTCCGATGACTCCACACATATAAACTTTTTATTACAGAGTACACAGAATGTACAAATTGACTATTACTGTAATTACAATAAAAAGTCCTCATTACATGTAATGCATTAGTATTGGCACCCTGGTCCCAATGAGCCTCTGATTTCTTGGCTCCCAACCCACTTAATTGAACTTTTAAACATAAAAAAAAATTTAACTTAAGGCACAAACCAGTGACAAACACGCACAGATGATGAAAGATGATCAGGCCTATGATTAGTATACTGGTGATGCTAAATGCTGAGTGATTGGAACAGATGAGAGGGGAAACGAGGTTGCTGCTGAGGTTGGTGTTACAGAACTATTTTTAAATAGTATTTTCAGGCACTTTTCAGCTTGTCGCAATAACCCGTTCCCATCTTTTTCATTTAATGTACATCATTTAATTTAATGCCATTTAATTTCATATGAAGAAATGGGGCTGGCTCAAGACTTTTGCACAGTACTGTACAATGTCAGTTGTTGTTGTTTTTTTTATATGTTTGGCTGATGTTTTCTTATTTCTTATGTTATTCTTATTTCCCCCCATCCTATCAATATAAGTTATAATAAATAATACATAATCATAAATGATACAAATAATTATGTACCTTGAGTAGACATGTAATTATTTGCAAAATAAGGTTAGTTGCAAGGTTAGTATACATTTTTTTAAAGTAATTTATTTTATAATTTTATTAGTCCATGCGTATAATCTAATACTGTTCTTTCCTTGTTAGTGGACTTGCTAGCTGATCCTAGTCTGACAGATTGCTTTAATAACCACCCTCGAAGCATCTATTTTAGTTTCAGATGTTTATTAAAGAAAGCACGAAATAAACGTTACCATTTTTTCCACTTTTTCAAATCACCTGCAAATGGCCACAAACACAATCAAGATAGCTGCAACTCAAAATACAGTATAAGCTAATAAGTGCATTTAACATTAATTAGCATCTAATATTAGCTAGGGTTTAACGCTTTTAGCACTATGCTAACATAACGTTATGAATCCTATAGACATGCAAGTACAATTAGTATCGTATGGTTTTATATTAACTACAAGACACAAATAAACTAACCTAAGCATACTGTAGCTGCCAGCTCTTACCCAGTGAACATGAGGCTTACACGATCCCTCGTCTTCTCACGCTCTAATGCCCTCCTTTCCAATTTCTCATGCTTTCATGTTCAAAACAATTGTCTGTGAAATACAAGCTAAATCATTTATCTCCAGCCTCATTCTGTAATTTATAGGTGTTTTGCAGCCGGAGAGCTGTTTTTTAAGTGAAGTAATCTAGTTGAAATTAGCACAAATTTACAGCTGCATGAGGGCATCAATCAAACGCAAAAGCAGGGATAATAATTGAACAGGTCATAACAGTGCTGAACAGATCAACATTATAATAAAAGAAATTGACATTTAAACGCATTTCCAGACTGCAGTAAAGTTACCCACTAGATTAACAGACTGAGTGAGTGTGGTAACAGTATTATACAAAGAGGGAAATACACATCAGTATTTATTTAAAACCGATTAAACCAAGATTAATCATTCATAAAATGATGTAGCATTTTTTATATTTATAAAAACTAGATTGAGAGGGAATCACGTGCATATGTAAGAAAGAGAGAAACAGATTCACAATCATTCATGCAGCACTTTATATTTAGTAAAAGTACATTTACCTTTACTTTTCCCCTTCTTTTGTATCAATAATAATTCCACTTTGACTGTACTTTTCACATTCTTTGTTGTTTTTCCCTCGTTTTCATCTTTTATAGTTATTATAATTATTACTATTATTATTAGTAGTAGCCAAGTGGTATTATTATTATTATTATTATTATTATTATTTTTATTATTATTATTATTATTAATAATAATAATAATAATAATAATACAAATACTACTATTAATATCTTTTTTTTACTTTTTCACTAGTGTCACTTTTATTTTTTATGTTTTTGACTGCACAGTTAAATGTGGGTATATTTATTGTTTATGTCTGTTATTTTGTGACTTGATTCTGAGCTTACGAATGTCCATATTTGTCATGCCAATAAAGCACTCTTTAAATCTTTGATCCTCTCTCTCTCTCTCTCTCTCTCTTTCTCTATCTCTCTATCTCTCTTACACCTACTTAATCTCTTGCTGGACTTTTCTAACAAAAAATTCATAATATTTCAATTTTCCTCTTTTTCATCAGTTTCTGCATGGCCTTAGTTGTCCTCATACATTCTCTTTGCATTTTACATAATGTTGCATGTGTTTTGTGTTTCTCTCTTAATCAGTTGTGTTAACTCAGCGTTCTTATGAATATAAATAGTGATACATTGTTTTGTGTACGATTAAATTCAGTGCAAATATCATAATTGTCTCTGTTCTGTATGTAAATCAGAACTGCCTCAGGGGTGTCATAGTGGAGGGTGTAGGATGACTCAGAGCCCCAAAGACAGGAGGGTCCTTTCAAGTAAAAAAAAAAAAAAAAAGAAGAAGTGAAAGATATTGAATTTAAATGAAGAAAGGAATTGGCCCAATGAGAGATGGCTTATGTATAGGGCTTATGTATAAACGCCATGCCTGCCTACATGAAGTTGTGGAAGAGCACCTAGGCATTTTGGGTGGTGGGTAGGGTACTATACAATAGGCCCCATTTCAGTTACATGCTACTGTTGTTTCACTTTAACACTGCAACGTTAAAATATGCAGAAGCTGAGCCGTGCACAGTAAGGTGTATGGCTAGTGTTAGTCAGAATGTCTGGGCTTACACAAAGGGGCCACAATACCACAGTGTGGCTGGGCCACAGTGGCCTTATATACAAGATCTCACTTCAAGCTTTTCTGAAAAGTTGGCAAGTTGGCAAGTGAACTTTTATTGCCTGTGGTTCCACAGCAACAAACATTGTGCTGCTCACAGATTTGCCTGCTTTATACATTAGATCATCTAAAAGATGGCAAAAGATTAACAAGATAAATCGGCCAAGGATTGTAGGATTTTTACAGCGAAGGCTTGGAGAGTTTCATATGTTGCTCTCTGGACACTTCAACCTTTGTGCATCTGTTTGTAAAAATAAATAATTTTCCAGCCAAAGCTAATAACTTAAACGTCATATTCTTAGCACTTTGCCATGTTGTGCCACTAAGAAACTAAACAGTTTTATAATCTTTTCCACAATGCAGTAATTCTGATAAGAATGTTTTTTTAGTAGAGCCCCAAAAAATCCAAATATGGAGAAATTATCAGTTGATTTGGCTCATGCTAGACTTCGTTCTATATGTGTTACGGTGAATTATTTACTTTTGTCAAATATATACAGTAGCATGTTACAGAACAGTGGAATTATTATTATATTATATTATACTGTATTATTATATACAGTAATTATTATTATTATTATTATTGCTTATCACAGCTTGTTAGAAAGTTGGCGACAGAGCACAAAAGCACAAAAGCACTGCCTCTGCAAAGAAGGTTTAGGGTCTTGTTTAAGGGGCCATCGGTGCCAGTCCACCAACATTCTGATCATTAACCAGGAGCTTTAATAGTCCAGCCTTATCTGCAGGACACCTGTGCTTGTGCAGAGTGAACTTCCAATTAATAAGCATCCATATACCATCTCACTTATTTAATCAGTTGCTGTTGACTTTTTTTTAATAGTGTGTGGCTCCTGATTGTTTAAAATGAAAACATACACTGGCTGTTTGTTGGTAATATTGGACACCTCGGGAGTGTTACTGCTGTTGTTTGCACTTTTGCGCTTAGGTTTTCACCTCTGTGTGTGTGTGTGTGTGTGTGGGTGAGAGACATTCTTTATGTCAAGTGCCTACCAGTGTAAAGTCCCTGTCAGTGGGTAGAAAAAAAAACTACAAAATAATTAGGTCAAAAGTTGAGAGAATTTCCTTCCTGATTGTAGAATGTACTTACTTTCTGAAACTATCACATCCTGCTTTTCAATGTACATTTCAGTCAAGCATTATCAAATACATTATATGAGTAAATCTGTAAACCCAGCTCATGTTTGGAAATTCCCCGGTGGTGGGAATGTAGGTGTGTATACCCAGGTGGGAATGTGGCAAAGTAAGAACTAGTTAGATATTTAACACAGTTGTTTCACTTTTATTGCTGCACACTCATGCAGAAGCTACACAACATACAGTATAGTCTTTTGGTTTGTCGTGTGAATTACCCCTTTTTATGTTGTGACTTTAGGGGGGACAAAGAGGCTATTAAGAGAATCGCCTATGAGTTTGTGGAGACCAAAGCTAAAGAGGGAGTGATTTACGTGGAGGTGAGGTACAGTCCACATCTTATGGCCAACTGCAACGTGGAGCCAATCGGATGGGACCAGGAAGAGTGAGGCATCTGCAAATGATTATATATATTAAAATAATAACATCTTCATTTAATTAAAAAATAAATGTAGTTTATAGTTATTTTTTGACTATATTGTCTTTGTCTCCTGTTTCTCTCACCAGAGGTGACGTGACCCCAGATGATGTGGTGCGTCTTGTGAATGAGGGCCTGAAGGAGGGAGAGAACAAATTCAAGATCAAAGCCAGGTCCATTTTGTGCTGCATGCGGCACATGCCAAGTAACGTACCCCCTCCTTCACTCTCTCTCTCACTCTCACTCTTACTCACTTCCTGCCCTCTGTAAGTACATTATGTTGATCTGGGTGAGAGTGTAGAGAAGCTTAATTCACTGCTAGGCCCTATGAGGAATCTCTCAGCTCAGGCTTAACTGAGTCTGCCAGTTAGAGATCAACACCTATGTGCTATGCATGCTTGCTAGTACATCACGTTGATTTATCATCTTTCTGCCATCTATCATCTTGCTGCCTTCTATAGTGTGGTATTTCAAACGAGGAGGTGTGGAGAGAAAGTAGAGTAGCTTGGTGCTCAGTGTGCTTTCAGTTTCTTTCCCAAACAGTAAATCTTTACTTCTGTTGTTTTGTTTTTTTTTATCCATACTTAGATCACAAATTGTCAATAGGAACAGTGTGTAATTTACACAGTTGGAAGTTTAATATACGGTATGTACTGTACTGCAACATACTTTGTTGTGCAAGTTGTCTGTATAATACATCATATGTAAACTAACATCACATACGACTTTGGTGAAAGAAGATAGAGAATTAGACTATAAAGACCATGACTTTAACATCACAAATTAGGAGATGATGCCAATCCATCACAGGCCACATACACACACTACAGGTAATTTGGGAATGCCAATTAGGCGAATCTACCTAATCTGTCTTAGTACTGTGGGAGAAAACCCACTCCACACTCACAGGCGGGAATTCAACCCCCGATCCTGGAGGCGCAAGGCCACAGTGCTACCCACTACACCACCATGATGGCTCCGATTAAAAATGTCTTAATTTAGAAAGGAACGTCTCCAGCGTCAGATCCCTATTTTCCACTAGGGGAAAGTCTTTATGACGGCTTTCTTCAGTTAACAAAAGAAATCATGTCACTGTATTAAAGTAACTATTAATAGATCAAAAGTATGACATTGGTTCTTTAATTAACAAATGATTCCTCTGTAGCAAATTGCCAAGGCATTAAATTTATAAAAAGATAAATGCTTAAAAACATACCGTTGTTAGAAAGTGATCAACCTCACACTGTCGCATCTACCCTGTAATGGACAATTACAGAACAGTATGGTGATGATACGTTTAGCCGCAGTAACACATGTAAATGGCGCATAAGTCTTAAAGAAGGCTGTACATCCATGAATGATGATCCTAGCCGAAGTGGCTCGGAACCTATTACAGTCTTGAACAATCAGTGAGTGGAGCACCTGTTCCTTTAAAATCAACTTGTCAACAAATTGTGGATGAGACACATCTGTCTGTGGGAACTGTACACACAATTATTCCCAAGTCCCACTTGTGCATTACAGCAGTGGTCCCTGACAACCGGGCTGCTGACCAGTACTGGGTCGCACAGAAAAAAACTACAAAAATATATATTTCTTTTATTTTATTTAAGTTTATTGACTATCAAAGTCTGCAGAGTGTTTTTTAGGTTTAAGAGAGTGTCTGAATTGTTAAGCTTTAAAATGGATTAAAAAGAAGAATTATTGCTTGTTGTGTCCGCCGCACCTCGATACATTTGCCAGTTAACCACCAGCCAGGACTCTCTCTCTCTCTCTTACTCACACACACACACACGTGCATGGTGTCTAAAGATCTCTGTTTATTATCAGCATGTTTAAGCTTTTGGCCAGGTACCCTTTGTCACGTACATCCAAGAAACCAGTCATTAAGATGTAATTCATAGAGAGACCTGGAGAGAGACAGGCACCTTGATAAGGGATTTGTTCAGGGGCCCAACAGTAGTACTGTAGTTTGGTGGTGCTGGGACATGAACCTGCGTCCTGCTGATCCACACTGTAGGTCAGCATTTTAGCCACTGAGCTTTCCAAAAAGAAATACTACATGATATTGTAGATTACCTACAGCATGTTTTTAAAATAAAGAGTGAGCTGTTAGCAATGCTAGCTATTACTAAGTTAATGGGAGCTCAGTTTTTAAGTGCAACAGAATTTGGTCACAAACAATACAGAAATGATGGCCAAGACATCTTTTGTTCTTTTGTTTTTTAAAGGGTATGAACCACTACTGTACTTATTTACAACAATTTTTATTGGGATTATTCCATGACGGCATACCACTCAAATATCATCTCTACATGTGATTACCGCCAAAACTAGTTTGATGATGCGAAAGTTCGTGTAGAGACCGAAGAGTAGATGAGAATTTGAGATAATGTCTGTGTGTGATATAAATATCAAATGATCTTCTGAAATCTGAGTCAGCGCTCACTGCATTTTCACACTACTGACGCATCCTGTGTAACACACAAAAGCCACTGCACCAGGAAGAACACACCCATATGATCATGAAATGGCTATAAATGGACCTTCTTTTTTTAAATGACTAAGTAGTCTTTTTATTTCCTAATCTATTGCCATATTATGCTTTAATACGTCATTTGTGTTTGTGTTCTTTCTCTATGCAGACTGGTCCATGGAAGTGGCGGAGTTGTGTAAGAAGTATCGGAACGATGGCGTAGTAGCCATAGATTTAGCAGGAGATGAGTCTCTAAACTGTTTAGCCTGTCCTGGCCACCGCAAAGCCTATGAGGTACACATGTCTCATACAATTTATATATAGAATGACATATGCTTTTTTCTTTTTTAACACCTACACAAACATGACTTAATTAAAAAATATTACATGATTTGTTGATTTTTGTGTACTATTTTGGAAGCAATTTAGTGTCCAGTGACCAGTGTCAGTTTAACCACGTTTTTTTTTTATTCAGAGAGAAACTCTGCTTCACAATTGAAATTTATATTCTAAGGAGCTAGAAGGTAGGATGCATTGTTCCAGTGGTGATTGGTGTCAGCCAGTGATGTCTGAGAAAGCCGGGGGGTGTGTGATGGGGTATTGTCCTCTCTCCAGGGTGGTCTAGAATGGGGGTGCAAGTGTGATTTTCCAATAGTAACAGTGCTATACATGTTGCTCTGGTATAAAAGGCCACTACTTGTATTTGAAAAACAATAAGAGTGATAACAGTCAAATGCCTCATTTTGTTTTGATACACATGCGTGTTTCTTTAGGAGTAAATTAAGTTTAACATTGGAATAAATTAACTTTCTAAATTGGGATCCTTGACATTGCATGATGTAAGAGAGCCATAATGTTTCTTCACATTTGACCTCCGTGGGTGTTATAAGCGAGGAAAGATATTAATTAACCTTTATCAGAGCTATTATGAAATCACCATAGTGAAATTAGATAACAAGCATATCATTAGGCTATCACATTGCTTATCTGTAACTTGTTGATACATTCAAGGTCTCCTGTAACACCGCAAGTCACTCATAGGTTTTTACTTAATACCATAAAGTGCAGTTTAGTGCTATAAGGAACCGGTTGAAGACCTAGTGTAAAACAGAAACAGGAAACATGCAGTAGTTTCTCCAAAGATCTGATGACATGATTTCAAAAGTTTCTTTTTAATTATTGTTCATATAAAAGCCCCAGGATTCCTTGAATGTTTTCAGACAAACCTTTCTGCCAGGGGGTAAGTTACGTGTTGTCAGTTAGAGATTTCAGCCATGAGACTGTTGTTACACTCAGAAAAAACATGGCTTACTATTTGGAACATCGAGTAATATTGAGGAACATGCTGCACTGGGAACTGTGCACAGCTAAGCATGGGGGGGAAGATGCTTAAAAATATGAAGGAAATGAAAGCGGCCCCAGGGTGCATTCCTGGTCTATGATCATTTGGAACATGGCTGTGTTAAGACATCTGTTTATGCCATAAACTTGAGAGAGAAAATCACTTAAATTCATTACTTATCATATTGTCAAGATGGAGAACACAAGTATATTGTGTAACTCTGTCTTGTGAATGCATTAGGCTACGTTCACACTGCTGGTCAAAGTTGCCCTATCTTTTAATTTATTGCTTGTTCTTTCATGCTAGTGTGAACAGCCCAAACTACATGGAATCTGATTTGTTTCACTTCTGCCTTGTTCAGACTGCCGATTTTTTGCATATCTGGTTAACCACATTTAACTGCATGTGAGCCTCCGGTGTCATTACCACAGCGACCGATGCAGATTGGACAACAATGCATCACATTTGGGCTGGCAGTCTGAGCAGAGCCAAATCCTACCTGGGCAGGTATTAGCTAAGCGTCTCAGAATTACTTCTTGGAATTCGAAAATATTTATAGCTCAGAATAGGACATAAAAGTTTAGGAAGCTTTCTACTCTTGTTTTTAGTGAGGATTAGAACTCTGCCAAGGAAAGCGTGTGGCGTCACTCTTTACGACACTGAGAGCCGTAAAGTAAGCTGCACTTTATAGTGGGTGTGGTAGGTTTAACAGGTTTTTGTAAAACCGAAAAGCAGAATGGTGAAATCAGCACCAGTTGTGTGAAAGCTTTATGCACACAGATGAAACTTATATATACGTGACTTGGCTACATGTTATCCTAATCAGACTGGTCAAATCACAACTGTTTAAAGCCCCTATAATAGAGTTTTGTAGGACTGTCAAATTGTCAAAATGACTATAGAGAAAACTATAGAGAGGATGAAAGCATTTTGCTTGCATGTAAAGAAATAAGTAAAGCAACACTCTGCCCTATTGTTATGTCTAAAGATATAATGAACGGAGGCAATTTGTGAAAACATCAATGCCACCTGTCAGTTTTCCGCATGTACCCTAGAGGAGTGTGAAACACTGGGATACACAGTGTTAATGAAGTGCTGCTTATAACGGAGAATCTCAAATAACAGTTGTTTAAAATAATTTAATATAATATGGGGCAAAAAAGTATTTAGTTAGCCACCCACTTAAAAAGATGAGAGAGGCCTGTAATTTTCATCATACTGTACCTATACTTCAACTATGAGAGACAAAATAAGAAAAAAAAATCCCGGAAATCATATTGTAGGATTTTTAAAGAATTTATATGCAAATTATGGTGAAAAATAAGTATTTGGTCACCTACAAACAAGCAAGATTTTTGGCTCTTACAAACCTGCAACTTCTTCCTCTGTCCTCCACTCATTACCTGTGTTAATGGCATCTGTTATCAGTATAAATGACACCTGTCCACAACCTCAAACAGTCACGCTCCAAACTCCACTATGGCCAAGACCAAAGTGCTGTCAAAGGACAATGGAAACAAAATTGTAGACCTGCACCAGGCTGAAAATGAAAATTACAGGCCTCTCTCATCATTTTAAGTGGGAGAACTTGCATAATTGGTGGCTGATTAAATACTTTTTTCTCCCACTGTAAGTATATTAAATGTATTAATTTCACCCTGTGTGGGGATCTGTGGTGCTGTAAGAGCAGAGTGTGATTTATTATTACCATCAGCTGTGTCAATGTTTCAAAGCTTTACGTTACTAAATACCCATAAGGTAGCACACACCTGCAGAAACATTCTTGCATATGGAATGTTAGTTAAAAAGTGAAAAGTGTTAAAATTTTTGTTTAAACATATATTTTAAGAAATCTGTTTCTTTCAGTGTTACTAAATTGTCCATCCTCTGTGTACATCTCTGCCTTAATCTTATTTTCTCACTACTTCTAAACAGTTATGACACCATCAGAGCTCTCCCACATTTTGTTGGAGATAGGAGTGATTTCCTAATTTATGAATGTTGATGAATTGCTCTGAAACCAAAATTGGACCAAAAAGGACCAAAATTGCATCACATTGATAATTTTTGGCCACTTAGGATTTCTTACTCTGCTTAGTGACTACAGGCCCTTGTCACTTTCAACAGTGATGACAGTGGGAGGATCGGAGTTCACGGAAACAAATCAGGTTTGCCTGTAGTCTGAACAAGGCCTTTCATATGGTTAAATCAGATACTTAATCAGATATATCTGTTTTTGCAATGCAACCTCAGTCTAAACAGTCAAATCGGAACGTATGCAATATTTATTTCAATACATCACGACCCTTATCACCATTTTGCTACAAAAGATAGAGGATGACCATGAACAAGAAATAATATTCACACAATCCACATCTAATTTGCGTACATTCATTCATTATCACCTTAAGATCCAATCATTGGCCTTGTAAAGCTCATGCAAGCGAACCAATAAAAACGAATGAAATTATTGATTAAACCTTAACGTATGTTGATTAATTCCACAAAACATTTCCACCCTAAAAGTTGCTGGTACACTACAGACACCAATGAACAAAAGGTAATATTAAGGATAATGTGCCTTTTTTATAGTTAATTTAAACACATCACGTGACACATTTCTCCTGTGCGCATGTGGATCTGTTCAGATCTAAGAAAAAAAATCTGAAAAATCTGATTTGGTCAGTAAATCAGATATGGGTCAGATTTAAAAAGCAAGTATGCTTGTTTACTGGTTTGTACACAAGTGGAAACCTGTTTAATGTTGTATCGTGTGCACACACTAACTTGGACTGAAAAAAGATCTCTCATATTTCATTTAAGAGGGGAGTTGTGGAACATGCAGCTTGTTGCAGCTTGTTGCAGAGAAATTGCTAATTCCAATACACCATAGTCTTTTCGTCCCTAGACTTTACTGTTGTGAAAACCTTAAAAAAATGAATAAATACATTTCTGACACTGGAAATTTAAAATATGCATGTAATTGTATTAATAATATTAATGATTACTTCGTTATAAATATATAATATAAAAAGTTTTAATTAGGTTGTTATGAAGCTTAGATCATGTGAAGCCTCCTCTATACAAGCCCTTAAGGGACAAAAAATGTAAATATAGAAGCGATAGCATAATAGAACTGTAATTTGCAGCTGCACTACTGTCAGAGAAAACTGACCAATCAGAGTCGAGAATTCATCAACTCAGCAGTTTGAACCTGTATAACAGCATCTGTCTTTGACAGGAAGCAGAGAAATGTGGCATCCACAGAACAGTGCATGCAGGAGAGGCTGGCCCTCCATCTGTTGTGAGAGAGGTGAGGCTTCTTTGTTTTCCTTATGGAACAGTATGCACCACTTCCTGCGCTCATACACGGACACAATGACACTGACCCTTGGCTACTCTGTATATGATAAAACAATTATGAATTAATAATAAACGGTTATCAAGATGTGGAGGTTGTACATGCTGTAAAGGCAGGAACACAAAGTCAACAGGTTAAAGACTTCTTCAGAAAAGCTTGATTACTTTAGCAGATCAATTACACAGCATAGCGGTGTAATGTTGAGAGATTTTAAATGTTAGATTCTTTTAGAGTAAAGATAAACATGTAACATTGATTTAGTGAGATTTTTTTTATATATAATTACAGTTGCAGCAGTTGGTTTAATGTAAAATGTTATTTGCCTCCCAAGTAACAATCAGCATTATTCACAAGTGCAGTGCTGCTGGATATGTATCCCCAAACCTACAGCAGTGGCCAAAAGTATTAAGACAACATATGACTTAATATAAAATAGGCTGATTAAGTTAAGGAGTGGAACAAACACTATATGTCACAGGACTTTTACTTTCTGATGCCAGGGTTTCCACCTCTGTACAAAAATATAAAAAATTAGGAAGTTCTCAATTACAGATTCCTGTACATGATCTTCATAAAGCAATCAAGAAGGTTTTAAAGAGTACTAACTTCATACTAAATCAATAAATAAATGATTAATCGATAAATCGATTGTTGTATAGCAATTTCATTGCTTAAAATAACAAACTATTCTTATTATATTGATTGTTGTTATTCAAAAAATTTGCGTGTCATTAAAACATTGTTTTTTTTCTCATTCATTTTGGTCACTGACTCAAGACTGTAAACGCCTTGACTCACCCCTCATTTCTTTGTATTAAATTAAATTAGATTGAATTAAAGTGATTAAATTAAAGAAATTGGAATTAATGTTTTACTGAGAAAGGCTGAAAAGTGCCTAAAATATTATTTAAAATGGGTTCTTCAGTAGCAATCTGTTTTCCCCTCTCATATGTTCCAGTCACTCAAGATTCAGCATAACTAATCTGTTTTCTCACTGGTTCGTGGTTTTAGATGTTTTTTTTTTTTTTGCTTAAATAATTCTTAGGTCGCTGTGTGACTTAACAAACAAAACATGTTCCTCTGAAACTGGTCAGGTACAGGGACTGGACTGGAAATGAGAGCCAAAAACAAGAGGCAAAAATTCAGGAACTTTAGGAAGCCTGGAGAACTATTGCCCTGAATTAAATAGAAAACACATTGCATGTTCTTTATGTAAAAATATGAAGAAATAAGATGTGGCTTAAGACTTTTGCACATTATTGTATAATGATGTCACATTTGTCATAACCCTTTTTGCATGCTACACAAATTATTTTCTAATAGTATTGCTTAAGTCTTGACTAAGCCCTTAGACATTTTCTTGTGGAGCTTTATTATTATACAGTCATTGCTTATTTTTTAAGTCATATAAAGGAGTTAATAATATAGTGATTTTTTTCTTACTACTGGAAAATTCTTTAAATTATCTCGTACTAGTTCTCCTTAATCATCAGATTATTGTTTTTAAAAAGGCTGTTAAAAACAGAACACATGCTAGTCAAATTATAATGAAAGGGGTCATTGATTTATTTACACATTTATTTATTGTACTTGATCCTAAAGTACAACTTATATGATGTTTTTAAAGAATTAAATGAAGTGAAACAGAGAGTGAAAGCTCAGCTATACATATATACCCTTAATAGGTTTGTTTCTGCTCCCAGATTTCTCTGCTGTATATGAAGTAATATGGTCCAACAAACCATGGCCCCATGGCGAATGAATCATTTTGCGTCATTTCGGTTCTCCCCTCATTTATCATCATAACACACCAAGGCAAACACTTGGCCTCTGACTGACTGAAGAGAAAGCAGCGCACCAACTCAGTCCTGCACTTACATTTCTCAATGTTTCTATTTACAAAATACATTAAGAATATAATCTGGATGGATTTAGGAAACGTACACAAAGGCTTAGAGTAAACTGATGCAAATTCAGTTAAAATTCTCAGTTAGGCTTTTTTCTTCAAATGTTCCTAACATGTGTTTTTATACTTTATACAGGCGGTCGAGGTGCTGAAAGCCGAGCGGATCGGACATGGTTATCATACAGTCGACGACGAAGTTCTGTACAAACAGCTGCTTAAACAGAACATGCACTTTGAGGTATAAACACAGTGCCAAAAGCAGTTCTTGTCTTGGTTAGAGGTTGCCTTGTATTATTTATTTATTACTGTATTTTCTATTGAAAATAATTTTTATTTTCTAATGTTAAACTGCAGTTTAAACTGTGTAAACACCTGATTGATAAGATTATTACATGATGTTTAAATATTTGCTAATTTCCAGTAATTAAGCTCATATTAGCAGTATTATGCATATGAATTTTTTAAATACACTGAAATATTATTTTCTTTGTCCAAATATTATTATTTTATTTATTTACTTATTTTACTTAAGTTTCATATGTATAAACAGTAAAGTAAAAATACGGTTGCATTAAATTGCAGGTACAGTTTTTAGTCATGCATACACAGTTGCATTTTCCTACTATATTTGGAGTATCATTTTATATTGTTCATCAGCCATAATAATTCACCAGCAGGTGAACTGAACATCATGTACCCTCTTTCCACCATGGCGTTTCCCAATGAGGTTGGAGCTCTTAGGCTGAAAACAATGGTTCCATGGCACCAACACTTTACTGGGCTAGAACAAAGAACCACTTATGTCAAGGGGCTAGGGGTGGTATTATCATTACCAGCTAAAAGTTTTAAAAATAATACCCAATATGCAATGGTCCCAGATGCATGTTTCTAATGTTAAAGCTGCTGAGGAGATGATGAGGAGAACTGCTCGCAAAGGCATGTCGAAGTTCACCAATGTTGTTGTTGTGCTTGCTGCTAGCATTTTGTATTTATTTATTTTTGGCCGCTAGCATTTCTGGGAAAGTAGAGACGTAGATGAACGTATACAGTAACATATTGATGTGACACTCTAGCCCGGAGGTTAGCTATTTAACTAGCTCTACACCGACGCTAGCACCACACATGAACTAGCACATGGTTTGCTTTGGTGGAAATGGGTTAAATTGGTGACAGGATCATGGACACGCAAGTGTCACTCATGCCTGTGAGGACCAAAGGTCAGCCCATCTAAGGTAATCCCACAGAAAAGACACAAAATGGAGCACAAATCACGAAAAAAGTAAATGCTCCCCATGATGGAACCAGCCCCAGAACACTTAGTTCTAAACACCCCAATTTCAGCCCAATCGAGCACCAATGGGATACGCCAGACCAAAGTACAATCCATGGTGGACCCACACCACATCTCAGACCACCTAAAAGATCTGCCGCGAACCCGGTGCCAGACACCACAGCAAACCCCTAGAGGTCGTGGCACAAGAGGAACCCAAATCCTAGGTGGTTTTAATGTTAATGTTTTTAATGATATGACTGATTGGTGTATATCTTATTTTTTATATTCTACTACTAATTATAATAATAATAATAATAATAATAATAATAATAACACTAGACCATAAAGTATCTAGTGGCCAGGAAGTGTTCTACAAATCAAAGCTGTTAAAGTCATACATTTTAAAGTTACATTCTTGACTGTTTTCCTGATGAAGCTTTGTGTAATTTTGGCATGATTGCTTCAGTAACATGAGGAAACCTGATGATAAGGGGGAAAATGTTTTAATGTTCAAGCCTGAGTACTTTGTCTGCTGTTGCATAAAAAAATATTATTTAAAGAGTTTATGCATCCATTAGTGTTACTGTGGGCACAGATTTACCATAATCCATTTTTAAAATGATGTGTGGGGTATGATTTGTGTTTTTAAACCCAGAATATTTAATAATACACAGTGTACACTACAAGTACAATACTTTATAGTCAACTGCCTTATTTATAGTATAGTGTTAAAGTCACTGCTAATATATATTTTTAATTAGTACTAAATAAAGAAATCGATATGTACAGGAATAAATTAATTTGTAAATTATAGGAGGAAAATATTACTGTAATATGTAAGCTGGCTACAAACTGTAATTGCAAATAAATGTAAACATGTTTTTACTTTACCTTATATTCATACAGTATGGAGCTTATGTTAATAATTATTATGAGATGTTGAGAGAGGAGTGCTGATTAAATAAAAGCAACAAAAAAAAAAAAGTGAGCTGGTGTCACATCTCCCCCTGGTGGAAATCAGTGTGTCATCAGACTGTCTTAGAATTTAAAGTGATTTACTTACAATCCTGCACAACCATTTTAATTCAATCACACAAAGAGAGAATGAGTGCAGGACGTTTATACAGTGCTAATATTTATCGTTTAGATGACTCTGCTAATCGTGTGCGTCTCTGGTGTTTCAGACATGTCCAATCTCCAGTATAATGACAGGAGCTTGTGATCCAGACTTCACTAAGCATCCACTCATCAGGTAAATCTGATTAGTGTGAACTCAAATGTACTGTATTCTTGCAAAGCAGTGAAATGACTAACAAACTGACTCCAAGTCAGTCAATATGATACTTTATTAATATGATTGCCCAGAATGAATAAAGGTTTTCTTATTGTCTGAGTGAAATTACAATGTGTGTAATGCTAATTTCATACACACAAATGATTTGCTCATTTTGTTAACGGGTGCCAATAATTCTGGAGAAACTGTAGCGCTACTTTTAAAAAATTAGTGAAGAATTTGCTGTGTTGCTGTATTTCTTACACGTCCCTGTGAGTCTTTACGTGTGTCTGTGAGTCCCAGTGAGAGTGTCATGGCTTACCTGCCTCTCAAAACTAACAGTTCAGCTTCCAGTACTCACTCACAAATCTCTGCAGGTTCAAAGAAGACAAAGCAAACTACTCTTTGAACACTGATGATCCTATAATTTTGAAAAACACACTGGATGATGACTACCGGGTTGCGAAGCAGTTCATGGGCTTTACTGAGGAAGAGTTTATGCAGCTGGTAAGAGACCTTTTTTTTTTCGTCTTATTTAGTATGAACTCTCTAAACAATTTTGATTTTGGTTAGTTTGGGAGAAAATGTAGATTTAGATCATCCAACAACCTAGGTTAATGTAAAAAGATTAATAATCAAATTTATATTAGTTGCTAATCCACAGACCTATGCCAAAGTCTTAAGCCACCCCTTATTTCATCATATTTTGCCTCCAAAGATCCAGACTTTATATTTTTAATGTTGTCTTGAGGAATATTGTTCGAGGCTTCTTATGAAAGCCTTTCTTATTCAGTCTGATCAGTTTCAGAGGAATGTGTTTTGTTTGTTAAGCCACATAGTGATCTATGATTCATTCAAGCATAAAAGCCATCTAACTTAAGTCATGAAACAGTGAGAATCAGGTGCAGATGATGACAGGTGATCAGCCCAGTGATTATACTGAGTATACTGGTGATGCTGAGTTTTAAGTGGTTGAAACAGACGAGAGGGGAAATAAGGCTGCTGCTGAGGTTTTTACATAATCAAACAATTATTTAATTGTATCTGTAGGCACTTTGCAGCCCGTCACAGAAAATTATTTAATCACATTTCTTTAATTTAATCTGCATCATTTAATTTAATCAAGGGTGAGTCAAACATTATCCATCCTCTGGCTGTAAACTTGATTTAAATTCACTTTCAGAAAAGACATAATTTTCAATACACTTTGCCCATCTGTCAAGTTTTCAGGTTCCTCCAATAAAAAAAAAATGTTTTAGGCTGAGCTACGAGTCACCAATGCACCACTGTCTACACTTATTAATCAGAAGTGAATCTTCGTCCTTGTAGGGCTGCTTTCATGCGACCAAATAGGTTCAAGTCTGTCAGAGCAAGATGTTTTGACAGTGTGGGCAGAATTGTCATGCAAGATCACAAAGTCTTTGGATAGCATTCCTCTGTGTTTAATTCAAAGTTTAGGCTTCAGCTCTTCAATAAGCATCTCACTGTAATGAGTGCTGATTATGGTTAATCCTTTTTCCTGATAATGTTCCAATACTGGTCCTTGAGAATCTCAGAAAACTGTAAGCATCAATTTTCCAGCAGACTTTTTGACTTTTTCCTGGTTGTCGTTTGAAGATTTTCGTTTTGTTCGTTTCCGTTCCATACTCTGCCGTTTACACGCAGACTCATAGTGATGAATCCACATCTCATCATCAGTAATGATTCTCTTAAAGAAACGTTCACCTTCCTTAGAATATCTGTGTAAATTCTGTTTGGAGATATCCAAAATCTTTTGTTTATGCTATTTCATGAGTTGTTTCCGCACCACATAAAATACAATACTGTATTTTTATTGACTTATAGTTGAGGTTCAGTTTATAAAATATGCACAAATCTAGTTACTCTACAGTTACTTTCTATTTCTTAAAGTTAACAAGAAGATCTGCAATCTGTCATGTTTCTGTGAAACTAAAAAGCAGAAGCTGACCTACTCTACAGATGTTGATTTGATGGGAAAATGTAACCATTACAAATCACTGACACTGGATAAAAGTCAGGAAAAAAAAAAGATAAATCCATGTGTCTGAACAAAAATCTTTAGCAAACTGTTTGTTTCTTTGTTTAAAATCTTATTAATTATTTTGGAGGAGTTGCAATACTGCCATACCATAGTCACTTTGAATAAGGTGTTGAATATTATTAATTTATTAATCTAAAATAATATTAATATAAACCTGTGAATTAAATGATAGCTTACACTTTTTTCAGAGCAGTCATTATATAGTCAGTTTTATGAGAAATTTCATCATATTGTAAGTCTTGAACACTTCTCATAAAAAAAATTATAATCAATACTGATAAAACTGACCAATGAGATTTAATAATTTAACAACTGCACGCCAGTATAAAGTAACTTAGTGTATATCATTCCACAGAAGCCACAGGATGTCCGTGCTGAAACAGGGATATCTAATACAATCAATAAAAATTAAACAATTATAAAACAAACTCAGTCTGGCAAATATTCCTACTTTGCTCTCATTTCTGTTTTGCAGAACATAAATGCAGCCAAGTCATGCTTCTTGCCCGAAAAGGAGAAGAAGGACTTACTGAATCAGCTCTATGAGGCGTACGGCATGATCAATGACGCCAGCTTCTAGTCACAGATCAGCTAACCCCCAAGCGGACCGAGCCTTTCCAGGACAACCCCACAGGAACTCAATCTCATAACTAAGCTCCCTAACTAACAGAGAGCATTCCCTTCTTCTTTGTTTACCATACAGTAATTAAATAGCATATATTTTAGTAAGTAGCATATTTTAATAAAATCTTTTGCATACTGACATGTGAAGGAAACACCTCAGGTAACGAACCTAAACACATGTAAAACACAGTGAATATTAACTATATAAAGCAATGAAACACGAATCCTTGTGGCTGCAGTGCAGACACCTTTACAGCCCATTACAGCTCTTTACCAGGTCAGAACATGACCATAAATCTCTCATAGTGCAAAATAAATATAAAATCAAAAGCTGGAATTAAAATCTAGAGATTTTTTAAATGTAAAAAGAAAAAAAAATGTTTAGGAATTATTGGCACCCTTCATAAAGCTTATGTTGATGGTGCATCAGTGATGTTTGAGGGATGTTTGGTGAAACCAGAGATAAAATTGCAGTATTTTAAAAAGAATGTACCCTTAGCTTAAAATATACTGCATTCTTTTTGTATTTTTTTTTAAAATACATTCTTTTTTTTTATATAAAGGGTGCCAACATTTTTAGAGGGTAGTTTACGCCATTACATGTGATTAACCTGTTGTAGTTAATAATAATAATACTAATACATTTTAGAAATTTTGAATGATAACATTTCTTAATGTTCTTATAAAAAACAAATTAGATATTTGTTCTGTATTTGCTCTTTTCTAATATTGTTAATGTTTGTAAATCTGTTTTAACACAACACACGCACATTTTACCAATATGACTAAAGATATGTGTTTTGAAATACGTGTTTATAATATTTCGAGTACATTAATAAATCAGACAGTGTGTGGGCCGGTCCTTGTTCACAACAGTGTTGGTGTGTGTTGCATAAAGAGCTGCATTATTGCACTAAATAGGATTTGGCCCTCAGTTTTTCTATCTCTTGATCTTGATCTAGATATATAAGGGGCGTTTAAGTGAAACCTAGGTTAGTGATGGCGTTTCTCCTTACAGAACAGTGATGAGATTTAGCTGCAGTTAAACCCATGAATGGTGCAAACATTTTAAAGAAGGATGTACAAAAATAATTAATGATCTGCACCACAAATGCAGAAAGATTTCTACGAGGTGGCTCAGAGCACACTGGAGTCGTTCCCGTGAGTTAAGTGCATAATCCTTGATAATCCACCTTGTCACCAAACAAAAGAGATGCATCTGTCTGTGGGAACTGTGCACACAATCATTCACCAACACCACTTGCACACACATTACAATTGGCAAATATTGCCACATCCACTGTACAGTCCTGACCTCACTCCAAGCCAGTTCCACATCTTTTGCGCATTAAAGGAGTTCCTGTGAGGCCAGCGTTTCAGATGAGATGCAGGCAGTCTGAACATGGCTCTGGCTTACTGAGAAATCTTTCTACATTTGTGGTATCCAAGCACAAATAATGCTCTGCTATACTAATAAGTGTATTAGGATAGCAAAGCATTATATATAGAAATAAAGGGAGTTTTCACTGTGTCCTTTCTATTCCGCACAATCAAAAATCCTGGTTTGACTTGAACGTCCCTTGTAGAATTGCTGTAATTAGCATTTGTGAATAATTGATAAGGATTAATACAGGACATGCATTTTTTACAATATGCCTGTTTTTTTCCTGCAAGAGCTTATTTTACCAGGGATTACTTTATCAACTGACTTTTCATAAAAAAGGTTTCAGACCAATTAAATGTGACATTAAGCCATTTTGTCAGGAGACACTTGACACTGAGTCAGAGTAATACACAGTTTTGCAATGTGTGGGGTGATTAACAATGTTTCATTAAATTCACTTGATTTACTCTTTTTGCTATTAACATGTGTTACATATTAAGATTCCTTAAACCATGTTATCAGGATTAGATTTATGTATTTCTTATATCTATATATAATAATATAATCCTGCATTTATTCTTATGAAACACCTTTTGTCTGCTTCTTGTGCAGTCATATCAGGGGGCTGTCAAACTTTTGCTATCACCGAACTCTTTAACCTGCAATCTCTACCGTGAATACCCTTAGTAAAATTTATTTCAGTAATATTTTGTACAGTAATTTCTATTTGAAAGAAATAGAGCCTTCCATTTCTTATCTTAAAAATTAATTTAAAGCACAGTGGATATAAATAAAATAATTTTAGGATTTAGGTTGTACTTTGGATTAAAATCATTCAGCTTGAGTGACTTATAGCAGGATATTAACTGAAAGAACTCAGAAATAAATATTAAAAACTTTGATGATGGTTTATGATTTTCAGTACAGTCACTAAATTTAAAAATCTAAATGATACTTTGGGAACTACTGCTTGATACTGAACATCCTTCTAATTGTTTTGTTGTATTTCCTTGTCTTAACACAAGGGGGCAGACATTGCACCACATTACATTAACTATAGATAATTAAATATGAACAATATCAGGTTTGTATTATGTAATCACAAGCAACAACCAAGACATCATCTCTTTGCCTCTTTTTTATGTGCATTCTTTCTTCAGTTTTAAAGGTTTTATTAGAAATTATATTATAGACAGCATTAACTTAAATGAAAAGTATAATCTTAGAAACATTTACATGTCTTTAAGAGTTTCTTAGTCATTGGTACAGCTATTTTTGGGGGGAAATTTGTGGGAAAATTATTAATTTGGGAGAAAAATCCATCAGAGTGTCATCTGTACATTTTCAGGAGGAATTAGAGATGGGGACAATCTGATTGTAAACATGTATTTGCTTACATTAGCAAATGAACCTAAAAAAGAATTTTGCATATTAAAAGTTTAAAATACTGAACATTTGCTTTCTTCAAATGTTGAAATTCTAAAATTTTCTAGAAACTAGAACAAAATTAATAAATAAATACTGGACATAAAAAACATGGTCTCACAGTGGTGTCCTTTCAACCCCACTGTACAGATGTGTGTATTTATAGTAACTCCCAGATATCCATTAAATGTCCTAAGTTTAAGAAATATGAAAACAAGGTTTTAAAAATGTTTGGGTAGCGTGGCATACTTCACACTTTTCACTCTTTATAGGTTTCTTAGGCAATAGATAAAAAAATTAAAGAATGAGGCACATGCACAGCCATAACATTACTATATGACCACTTGCCTGATATTGAGTCTCTCCCTTTGACACCAAAGCATCTTTCTATTGGAACCAGCTTTAACCTTTTCTTCATTTTTATCTACATTAGCGCTTCTATTGGATCGGACTACACAGGCCAGCCTTCACTCCCCATTTGCACCAGTGAGCCTTGGTCACCCACAACTACGAGGGGCGTTCCAGACAGACCAGGACTTTTAATTAACTTAAAATTTCTTGTGAATAAAGGTGTGAAACTGATTGACAGTTACAAAAGACTTTAAGCACAGTACAATGATGAGACTCTTAAAACACATGAACAGTAAAACACATGAACGGTGCAAACATTTTAAAGAAGGTCCTACATTCAAACAAGTGGAACAGTGAGGTTACAGGGAGCAGAGGTAAAGAAGGTGCAGGACTTTAAGTACTTAGGGTCAACAGTCCAGAGTAACGGAGAGTGTGGAAAGGAGGTGAAGAGACGGGTACAGGCAGGTTGGAATGGGTGGAGAAAAGTGTCAGGTGTGTTATGTGGAAAGGTGTTCAAGACAGTGGTGAGACCAGAGAGAAGACAGGAGGCAGAGTTGGAGGTAGCAGAGCTGAAGATGTTGAGGTTCTTGATCCTATCCGAGGATGGATAAGATCAAGAATGAGTTTATCAAAGGGACAACCCATGTTAGATGTTTTGGAGATAAAGTCAGAGAGGCCAGATTGAGGTGGTTTGGAGATGTTCAGAGGAGAGATTGTGAATATATCTGTGGAAGGATGCTGAGGTTGGAACTGCCAGGCAGGAGGTCTAGAGGAAGACCAAAGAGAAGATTTATGGATGCAGTGAGAGAGGACATGAAGTTAGTTGGTGTGAGAGAAGAGGATGCAGAGGATAGAAGTAGACTAGTTATGCTGGCTACCACCACAAGTATCATGTCCGTCCATCCATCCATCCATCCACCACTGCAGTCCACCAAGGGACTGTGGAGGCCAGTGGAGACCATTGAATTTATGTCCAATTTTACAATAGTGGTAGGATCTCTGGTCCAAATTCTATTAGCCTGATCTTCATGCTATACCATACTGTATCTCAAGTGCCGTGAATTGTTTTTCTATTCCTATTTTTGGACACTGGTTTCATAAATAAATAAATAAATAAATAAATAAAACCCCGTTTCTGTCTGTTTTGTTTTCTGTTTTACTGAGCTGGTGGGAAAAACATGGCATTTTGTAAGTCTGTTTTTAGCAGCGGGTTGGAAAGATAAATACTCGGCTCTCTCCAGAACAGCCCTGCGGTCTGACATGGTGGTTCTCAGCTTAATTGCATGGTTGCTCTAAGCCTCTGCTTAAATTTGATAGCACTGAAAGCGAATGCAAATGCTTTCTAAAGTTCCCTCCCAACCGTCTCCATAGAGATCCAAGCGGAAACAGGCCTCCCATAGACTGAGACAAGTGCTGTGTCGCAGATTAGCAGACTAAAGAGGAGGTCGCCTCGACAGCTGTAAAGTGAGATGGAAAATAATAGTTACTGTACTTAAGTGCTATTTTGGAAGATTTCTGCTTTATTTAAATTGCGAAGAAAAGAAGAAAAAAAGACATTTTACTTCTTAGATTTTTTTAAGTTGTTGTAGGTGATAGGGGTGTGCCACAGCTGACCATCCCATCACACACTTGACTTGGCACAGGTTTTATACCGGATGCCCTTCCTGACACAACCCTCCAATTTTCATCCTACCACTGAGCCGCCAATGTCTCCATCATGACCTTTAAAGTACTTGTGAATCTCAAACACCATAGATTTAGTTTTTGGTCTTTTTTCTCTCACTGCTTTTTTAAATAAAAAAAAAAACTAATGTATAATTAATTAAGTTTACTCAATTAGCTAGTTATAGTTAATATTTAACTGCCTATTTAATTAGCTAACTAATTAGGCATTGTACATTTGTGTTCAATTAGCTAGCTACGAGGGATGTTCAATACAACGCAAGACTTTTAATTGTGCAAAATCGTCATTCACAGGCGTACAGCTCTCTTTAAAACACTTGCAGCATTCAGATGTTTTAAGACGCTTATCACCGTACTAAGCTTCAAAAGTCTTGTTTTACTGTATGCTTTCACTCACTAAAATAAAGACTTTTTCCACCTCTAGTCGCAAATCGATTTAGAAATTTACGACTGTTTCATTATCGATGCAGCTTATTCTTTGCGAGACAAAATTTCTGAAAATTAATTAATTAACTAACAAATAACTCAATTAGATGTAGTAGACGCCACAGTGGTGTAGTGGTTAGCACTGTCGCCTTGCACCTCCAGGGTCTGGGTTTGATTCCCGTCTCTGTGTGCATGGAGTTTGCATGTTCTCTCCGTGCTTGGTGCCCTGCGATGGATTGGCACCCGGTCCAGGGAGTACCCTGCCTGGTGCTCTAAGCCGCCTGGGATACATTCCAGGCCCCACGTGACCCTGAATACAGGATAAAGCGTTATAGACAATGAGTGGGGAAAAAAAAAAAAAAAAAAAACACCCTTGCAGAATATGTAAAAAAGTTTTTGGGGGAATATGACCAATCATAAAGTAATACCTTTTTTTTTACTTACTTACTTGATTTATTTACTTATTTACATTTAATTACTTTAATAGTTTAAAGTTATAATTGATTTTTTTATGTTTTTTTAATTTACATAATAAATAATTAAATAGTAAAAATAATACAAACGTTGCTATTTTCAGGTGGTGCGCTCTAAATTATTTACACATTGACAAGCAGTACTGTACATCATCATCCCTGTAATCACTTAAGGGGTCCTGATCTAAAATTTAAATACATTTGAATAGTTGAAATGAGCTCGAGTGTAGTCAGTGTTCTGGTTTAAAAAGCCCATCAGTTTCAGGGCTTTGGAAAGACCGCTGCACATACTGTATCATCCAGGACTGGGCTGATGTGGCTGAATACTAAGCCATGTGGAAGGCAAAACATCCGTTGAATAATCCTAGAGAAAAATAAACCAGGAAAAGTACACAACAAAACAACCAAACTTTTTTTTAATTCCAATCTCTTTTGTTCAAACTCTGATACAGGAGAGGAAAATTAGAGATGCTGTTGAAACGAAGCCAATGTCAAGTAGAAGAGCAAATATTTCAGAAACTGTTTGGCATGCAAAGAGAAACCCGCAAGCAACTACAGCTGAAACACAGGATTATCTGAGAAAAAAAAAAAAAAAAAGTGGTGTGACTGTTTCAAGATGCACAATAGGAAATGCTTAGACAAACATGAGCCGCATGGTCGAGCTGCCAGGAAAAAGATGCATCAATGACGCAAAACAGCCGGCTTACGTTATACCAAACAGCACCTCAAAACATCTGGCACAACGTCATTAGGAATGATGAAACCAAAACTGAACTTTTTGGCCACAGATCTAAAAGCTATATTTGGAGAAAAGTCATTAAAATATAACATAAGGGGGTGAAGAATGCAGCATGTTATCAAAAAAATACTGGAGGTCAATTTGTCTGCATCAGTCCAGAAGATTCGCATTGGGCATACTTTGAATTCCAACATGACCGTGATCTGAAGCACAAGGCCAAGAGACCCTGCAATGGCTACAACGGGAAAATGTGAAAGTTCTGGAGTGGCCTTCACAGTCTCCTGTCTCACAATTTCTTTTGGGAGATCTCAAAAGAGACGCAAAAAGCTTAAGCAGGACAACCTAGAGATTTACAGGACCTAGAAGCTTTTGGCCAAGATGAATGGGCAGCTTTACAACCTGGTAAATCATGGCAATCCAAAATTAATATATTGTTTTTCTTTTTGCAAGAGAGTATGGAACGAAAACATCCTCAACATAGGTTCAACAATTAACAGTGCTCGTTACAACGAGATGCGTATTAAAGAGCCGAAGCCTAAACTTCAGGTTAAACACAGAGGACTGCTGTCCGAGGCCGCTGTGATCATGCATGGCGATGCACGTTTGCACACTTCTGCCCACACTGTTGACACGCTGCAAAAACTTTATTTTGAGGTGTTAAAGCATCCTCTCTATACTCCTGATCTTGCTACATTGGACCCACTTGGTCCCCTGAAAGCAGCCCTATGAAAGAAAGAGTCACTTCCGATGAAGAATTGAAGACAGCAATGCATTTGTGGCTCGCAGATCAACCTAACATTTTTTTTTTATGAAAGAATACGTAAGCTTGTTGACTAGAAATCGTCATAATATAATCTCAGCTGCTCCACGACGATTCCATCCCTAATGCACAGTGGCCACTGCACAAGCTTCTGAAAGCAGTCTTATGATCTGAAGTTGCTTCATTTGCTCAGGTCGAGGCTCAGCCATGATATGTGGCAATAAAATTCAGGTTGTCCGCTGACAACCTAAATGAACTTAATGACCAGGTCATCACATCTGTTGAGGTTTTGCGTGTGTGACCAATTTTGGGTCAGACGGTGTATTTTTCCTATAATCAGGGGTGGTGCTGTTGCACATGGTTAAAGAATGTTTTTATCCAAACCTAATAATCTAATATCTTAGCCTTAGTCGTGCTCAAGGCTACGGTTATGAATTTGATTATTATTTTTTTTTTTGGAATAGTTGAATAATAAATTTTATCTTCTTTAAACATTTGCTACATTTTAAGTTTTTTATTATTATTTTTTTTTTTATAATAAACTGAATATAACTAACATTCTAATGTGATATAAACAACATGTTGAAAAAAACATTAAGCATTAATAAGCGTTTCTGCTGCTACGGGAATCAATGAGGAATAATAGAAGGATTTTTTTTTTTCGCCTTCACATTAAATGTTAGAGGATTACAGAAGAAAAATAAAAATGTATTTAAGCATGTTCAAAATTAACTGTGAGAAAACCTTGAGATGTCTCCGAGTCTGTCTAATTAAACATAGTGACAGTTACATTATTTGACACCATTAAAAAAAATAAAAATAAAAAAAGTGCAAGAAGAAAGGAACATTTACCTAGACACTATAGAGGTGTGAAGGCACATATTTTAAGCAGTGTGTAGGTTTTGCGTGGAGGATATAGTGTACCCTTTCCGCCCGATCCCATGAAACACTTGAACGTTGTGTGTAATGTCATTCCCATTTATTGAGGTACGTACAATATAAAGAGAAAAGAAATGCAGTTGTTTTTTTTTGACTGAGCAGAAAGCTTTGACTCATGTACTATATAAATATCGTTAATAATGTTACATACACTGTAAAGTATATAATGTAATACAGAAACACAAAACTAGTGACCTCAGGGAATATTAGGAAATAAATAGTTCCATAGTTTGTTACAATTATGCCTGTTATTGTTTAATTAAAAAAGAAAAAAAGAAAGAAAAAAAAAAAACTCGGAATCCTCAGCACTAGTGTGCTATTTGGTGTTTCTCGGTTCGAGATCATGAAGTTCTGACCCCAGGGTCTCATATTTTCCACAGTTTCGAAATGGAAAAGGCATCAACAAGTCAGTGCTCCCCGTAAGGAATGGCAGGAATTATGCAAAACAGAGTGTCGATGTTCTGTGTAGTGGTTTCTCCTGGAGTCTCTCAGTGACGCAAGAGCGTTCAGGCACGCGATGCGCGCCTGTGTCCGAGCAGCTCCTCACCTCACACAGGGTGTGGAACCAGAGAGGAGGTAGTGGTTCTCCTCTTTTAGTGCCTTCATCTTTAAGACGCTCCTTCTTTACCTTGCTCCTGACTACTCGAGGCTTCCGCTTCGGTGGCAGGAGCCCCGGCGGCGGCGGCGGCGGCTTCTGGAACGCATACCGACAGGGGTGTGGAAATATACAACAATAATAACAACAACAATAACAATGAGATCTGAAATAGATTATAATGTTAGAGTGATTCTGTATAGTTCTCGTGTGCATAAATGTGATCTGCTGCAGAAGTAAAGCCCGTCCAGAGCACTTTACTCACGGACTATCCCTGTCCGATTATTAATGCGAGGGATTTCAAAACCCGCAATAAGATTTATTATGGATTACATTTATCTGTTGCATTTCAGTTCGATTTCTGGTCATTTCTGGTTATTTGGGGACGAGGCCAGCTGACACAGCGTTGTGTGTAACGGTGCTCTCCAGTGTGACCCAGAGCTCGCGTTTCCGACAGCGCCGTCCGTCATGTGCTCACCTTTCCAAAACATGCTCGTGTCCACCATCTGTTCTAAACTAATCTTACAGTAGGTGTGAAAGTGTGTATAATGCTCTGGGTACCATGTTCCAGAGTGTATGTTTGGCCTTTGTGCCCAGATGTGCCAGGATTAGTCTCTGAATCGACCGGGTTCATGACCAGAATAAAGAAGTTACTCCATATCAATAAATAAAACGTTAGCTCATGAACAACTCCAGTTACTGATCAATTCATTGACAGCTGCCTGCTGCGGCAGTTATTCAATATCCATGTGCATCATAATGCCGGTAATAACAATAACCGCTCTCGTTTCTCATAATATTTCCTGAGTGGTTTACTTCCGTCAGTCAGCTTGACTATGCGCCTTAATGAGATATTCAATGACATGACTGAACACTGAGTTCATCGTATATATGGGCTGTTGGTCCACACCTCATTATTCACCAGAGTGGAAACGTTCCCACACACAGAGGAAGCGGGTAAAGGAAGTGGGAATTGTTCCAAGCGCTGATGACAGAGCTATGCGCGATTGCGGTGACAGCATCTATTCAACCTCTCCTTCAACTCCTTTTGTGTTCTAGACCCACTGACAAGCACATCTGACCTTAAGGGAATGCTTATCATGATGTAAGAAGGAAGTGGGTTCTTAAGAGAAGGGGCTTAAACTGTTTGGCTTTCTTCTAAGTAGGCTGCGTTAGAGAGTAATTTGATTTCTTAAACTCGGTGCACCTTAAGAGGCACGAAACGCTCACCTGAGGGCCTCGCAATGCATAACAGACAGGAAGTGCTGCTGTCTAATCAGGTAAACTTGATCCTGTCCAACTGGGGTGATCATATAAATACAGCACACACACACACACACACCAACCTCCTGCCTTCAGGTCCATCTCAGCCATGTCTTTGGTCAGTTCGCTGGTGCCCACCGCTGTTCCTTCTCCCTTAATGTCCGGCACTGCGTTCCTGCGGCCCGTGCGATCGCAATTAATGAACTCCGAGTATGATGACTCAACGTCCATCATCTGCCCATGACCTGTCTTCTCATTCCACCTGCAAAACATAAAGATAAAAAAGAAGAACAATGAGCACTGTTTATTTGTGCCATAGCTATTCAAAAAATCAGCCAATTATGTTGCCCCAGTGTTAGGCACACAACGTGGCAAACTGTGAGGCGAGCAGGGAAAGTGTTCTTGGGTCCCTTAATAAGGCTTAAGACATGGTTCACGCAAGTAACACGAACATGGCTGCTTAAAGCCACACAAAGCTGGTTCATGAGGTCGTCACAGTGGTGCTACCAGGGGCGCTATAGCCTGAAACACCACGAGACAGGTGACCCCACTTCCCTACTTTGGAAACAGTCTGAGCGTTTAGTAGCTTATATCTCCACAAGAGCCTGATCAATACATGTCATGTACACAAGAACGCAGTCACATATTAACTGGAGATGCATGTTGGCGCCAGCTGGGCCAAGCAGTGTCATTTGAGTTGAACTATGTTACAGGTAATGCGTTATAGTGCAGCACCTAATTTTACATTGGTTTCTCCAGGGTCAGGGTTCGAGTCCAACCTTGGGTCTGTGTACATGGAGTTTGCATGTTCTTCCCGTGCGTAATGGGTCTCCTCTGGGTACTATGGTTTCTTCCACAGTTCCCAAATTGCCTGTAGTGTGCGAGTAAGCATGTTAGTGTGTGTGCCCTGCAACGGATTGGCACCCTGTCCAGGGTATACCCCGCCTCTTGCCCAAAGTCTCAGGATCCAGCATAGGAGGAATATTTCAGGAGTGTACAAACACCATGTACAATCCATGTCATAAAGATTTGAGGCTGTTGGAAAGTCAAATGGTGTCCTGCTCAGTTATTACTGTGGTGTTTCTAATAAAGTTGCACTTTTATAAATATAAAAACAGTCAAAATTCACTGTGCATTCCAGACACATAATGAATATACTCCAACACAATAAGCTTCATTACACGTTTGTCACTCTGTTATTTCATCCCACCCACCCAACGGCCAATTATGATCTCTCAGACCCCCGAGGCAGATCTTCTCACAATCCAATAACGCGTCCGTTCTTCTGCCGCTCTGGAGCCGGGAATATGGAATTGATTTAATGAACTGCTGAGCGTGTCATGCATCTCATCTTGTTTGCTTTTCTCAAGCCTTTATAATCAGCGTCCAATCACGAGTCTTCGACTGGACGTCACTGCTGTTACCGTTCGGATTCGTCTATCTTGTTAACGTCCTTTCCATGTAAAGTCTAATACCTTTTTGTACTGTAGACTTCTTGAGAGGGAGCCTTAATGGCCTTGAAGAATCCACGCACTTCAGCAAATGTCACTCACGAAGGCAGCATGAGCTCTGCCCTCATTTATAAGGGAGTACAACGTGCCGTTATGTAACAGTCCTCAGCTTAATGAAGCGGAGTGAGTACTGCTTTTCTAGCTTGTTAAAAGACTAAGCAAGGTTTTTTTTTCCTTTTCCACCAGGACTTGTATTGACCTTGACATTTCACTTGTAGCAAAAAATAAATAAAAAAAATAGCACACTGCTTTACTCAAAAGAAAAGAGAAATTCTGTCATGAGCAGAGTGTTTAATTCTGGCATGTTTAAAGGGTTTATCATCACTGAAGCGATTGCATTTTACAGGGACCTAAATGTCATTCTGACAAAAATTCAGTACATGTTCTAAAGCCCCTGGCAACATGAATGTAAAAAAAAAGAAGTTCTATTATTACATAACCGTAATACAAGAAAACACAAGACAGACCTGCAAAGCACATGGACACTGCTGTCTTTGGTTAAGACCTGTCCAGCACATTATTGAAGGCAGGAAGGATACTGTAGTGCAGAACCGGAACAAAAAAAGGTTTTTAATGGTTAGTGTGAGATCTCATTTTTTGGACAGGCGGTGTAGAATCCACATCAGTCAATAGGAACGGCTATTGCTGATTAGTATGTGAAGATGATGTCATATTTACCAAATTAAACACAGTCCAAGTGAAAAAGCTGCCAGAAACTGCCATTTCTATAATAATAATAAAAAAAAAAAAAACCTCACATATGGAGGTGGTGTGAAATTTATCCCAGAAGCTCCAAATACCAGCAAGTATCTCATTATAAAAACAAGCCAAAAAAAAAAAAAAAAAAGAAGATCTATTTATCTATCTATTAGTGCTAACTGGCTTTGGACACCTTGGTACTTTAATATTCGTGAGGAAGAGCACTAACTTGTGAATTGGTGCAACTATTGCTCCGGAGGTTCTATTTCTAAACTTAATAGAGTGGCTCCTGAACTCATTTCATGGCCTAATTACAACAGAAAAAGCGCACATCTGAGACCGTCTAGAGTCACGAAACAATTAGGATCATCTCCGTTACACCGGCCGCTTCACGCGCCGGGCAAACGAGCGAGAAAAAACCTGAGGCAAGAGGCAGAAATGGTATTAGTGGTATTCATGTTGGTGAAAGAGTCAAGAGAGTGGATGTGTGTAGAGGGGTGGGAGTGGGGGGGGGGGGGGGGTTGTTGGTATTCCTGGCATATTCCCACACACAGTAGCTATTCATCCTCATTTGTGTCTGTTTTTCCCAGGCTGGATTTAAGTGGGTCAGGGATCCTGGAGTCCACTACAGCACTGTGCCAAACTGAGTAGAGGAGACCGCGGGAACAGGACGTGGATAAAAGAGACACGAAAGAAAGGGGAGTTCCAGGGAAATCAATGAGGACAAGCCACACGCACGCAAGCACAAGTAACTCCGGGGTGGTGCCACTCTCTTTACCACATGCATATTTTCTCCAGCCCTTCTGGTTAGGATTGAGTGCACCTGGTAAATCTTTAGATTTGTATAAAGCTAATTCCAGAAGTGTTAGGATTCATCTTAAAAGAATCGGGGTGAATTCCGGACAGCGTGTACGGCTAAAGATAGTCCATTATTTTTGCTGAAAGAAGAGAAGCGGTTTACATAGCAAGTGTTCAGGGTTCGCGCCGTGACTAAGCTCAGGGTTTAGGTCTGACCCTGGGAAAATGGGCATGACCAAAGATCCTTGCGGCATTGGCTGGTGCTGTGATTCATAACCAGTTTTGCTCATATTTGATTGTATCCAATTTGATTAAGTAAATTGCTTTCTGATTTGGTAATTTCCTGGGAACTATAGAGCTATGTGTGTGTGTGTGTGTGTGTGTGTGTGTGTGTGTGTGTGAGAGAGAGAGAGAGAACGAGAGGGAGAGGGAGAGAGCGTGGAGCAACACCTCCTGTGGAGATAAAAACCCAGCTGTCTCTGAAATATGGGGGTTTCTAACTGTGTAGCTTCTGAAAACAGCTTTCCATGTGACATGGTGGGCGTAATGTGGGCTGGATACTTGACAATATTTTGTTGCATTCAGAGCTATCAGGGCTTTTTGTCATGAAGAACATACTTTAGATTATTGTTTAGGCTCGAACGCCTGATGCGTCAGAATTTCAGAAGAAAAATGATGAATTGTGGTTTCTTATTGCTCATGCACCCTTTACATGTCAGCTGTTGGATCCCATGCGGCATTCCAAGTCTCGCATTAAAGACAGGGTCACTTTGCAATCGGATTGCAATCTGTTGTGGTGTCACGGGTCACTATGAAACACGTTTCCACTTTACATATACTGAAAGGAAAGCAAAAAAAATATCCTTTTGTTCCTAGGCTCTATGACCAGCATCAAACACTTGCCAAGCAAGACTCGCCACTTGCTTATTGGGAAACTGACCCTGGCCAGGAGAGTCATACACAGATATACGAGCTTCTTTAAACCGTTTGCACCATTCAGTCAACCACAGCATCTGGCATGATTATCGAGGGAGACCTACATTTTTATCTCATTGTGGGCTAAGTGCCTTGCTCAAGGGCCTAACACGGGCAACCTGGAGTTGGGGATGGAACCTGGGACCTTCTGATCTGTGGTCCAATGTGGGGTTGAATCCAATGAGCATTCATTCTTTCTGCTGGTGGAAATGCCTTGTTGGTAAAAGGGGGCAAAGGAAACTAGTGGGATTCGTCGGAATTGACAGATAGGCTACTGTGAGCCACATCACCACTCTATACAGTCTTATGCAAAAGTTTGGGCACCCCTTGATGATTAATAGATTTTGGTCCATTTTCAAGTCTCTCTTGCTCTCGTTTTGTTACTTCTTGTGCCATAAAAACATTTTTGGGCACAAAAAAGTTTGGGCACCCTAAGAGTTCTAGAGTCTCAAATTCTTTTAATAAGGTTTCAGACCTTAATCAGCTCGTTAGATCATATGCATGGCAACAGCTGTCATTAGTAAATGCCAATTTCAAAGCTTTACAAATGCTTTGACTCTTCAAACCTTGTGCACACACTTGTGGGCACTCAACAACCATGGGTTCCTCTAAACAGCTGTGTAAGACTCTGAAAAATGAAAGTTATTGATGCCCACAATGCAAAAGAAGGCTACAAGAATAAAGTAAAGTGGTGTCGGCTTGCAGTTGCCACAGTTAAGAGATGGCAGTTCAGAGGAACTGTGGAGGTCAAGATGAGATCTGGAAGATCAAGAAAACTCTCAGAGAGAACTGCTCGTATGCTGCTCAGAAAGACCTGCAGGATGATTTAGCAGACTCAGGACTGGTGGTGCACCGTTCCACAAGACCTTCACGGAAGAGTCGGCAGAAGAAAAACCTTACCTGCGTCTCCATCATAGAATGCAACGTCAGAAGTATGCAACAGAACATCTACAGAAGCCAGATGCGTTTTGGAAACAAGTGCTGTGGACTGATGAAGTTAAATACCAGTAAATACACTAAATACCAGAAAATTGTGAAAGCAAACATCACAACATCTGTAGAAAAAACGGAAGGTAAAAAGATGATGACTTCTATAACAGGACAATGATCCTAAACATACCTCGAAATCCAGTATGGAATACCACAAGAGATGCAAGCTGAAGGTTTTGGAAAGGCCATCACAGTCCCCTGATTTAAACATGATTTAACATTTGTGGGTAGATCTTAAAAGAGTTGTGCATGCAACATGACCAAAGAATATTACAGAACTAGAAGCCTTTTGCAAGGAAGAATGGAAGAAAATCCCAAGTGTAAAAATTTTAACGCTTTTAGCTGGCTAAAAAAGAATTTGCACAAGCTGTGATATCTGCCAGAGGTGTTTCTAAGTACTGATCATGTAGGGTGCCCTTTTTTTCTTTGTTTAATTTATGACATAAGTATGTAACTATGCATCAATGTTTGCTGAAAATATTGTGCATTTTTTCCGTTCCCAAGAGAGACTGTGATAACATCTTTTCAATAAAAAAAAAAAAAAAAAAAAAAATTTATTTATCAAGGGGTGCCCAAACTTTTGCATAAGACTGTACATCCATGGTGAGAGAGAAAGCATCTCAAAACAAGTGACACTTCAGCAATATTCACCGAGGTTGGGTAGTTTTGGGCAGGATTTTAAAGTGACGGTATGGCGGCGTAGTGATTAGCGCTGTGGCCTTGCACCATAGGGGTTTAAGTTTGCATGCTTTCCCAGTGCTTTGTGGGTTTCCTCCAGGTACTCAGATTTCCTCCCTCTGCCCAACAACAGGTTAATCGTTTTTTTCCAAATTTCCCATAGTGTTTGAATGAGTTTGTGGTGTGTGCAGTTGTGCACTGTAATGGATTGGCACCCTGTCCAGGGTGGACACCCCAACCTTGTGCCAGAAGCTTCCCGGGCTTCCTGCAACCCTGTATAGGATAAGCAGTATAGAAGAAAAGGGAAAGAGGGATGAGATTTCAAAAAGCTGTTAGCAAGTTTGGAATGCCTGCTCAATCCTCCACAATGGTTTAAAAAAAGCAATTCTATTCACACACGAAAATGCAGAGAGAATAAAAAGCAGATTTAAAATATCGACACCATTTATGTGATGTGCGTCAGCAAAGAAAGCCAAGTTATTCCGCAAATAAAAAGTCCCTTTGTGCAGCTGGTATTGAGCATGTGGAGGTCGCTCATACAGTACGGCAGCGAACACAAAAGACTCCGTCTGACATTCCGGGACGTCGTGTAAATTGCTCTGCTCAAGAGCAACTAAAACAGGGAACAGCCAGTCTTCAAGGACCTTGTGACAATCAGGGGCTTATGAAAGGAGTATTTATGAACATCCCACTTTGCCTTTAACGAGACTATTACATTAGTCAGACCTGAAGAGCTACAGTAGCCCTGAGGGCAGTATGAGCGTTCTAGGGAAGCATCTGAGGCAGCGATGTGTTTGTACAGAGTCACTGGCCAGCTTTTAGTCACAAGCTGTGCGTTTGTCTTTCCATTGCATGTTACGGCACAAACGGACTCATCAAGATTGGGCAGTTATAAGATTTTTAAGTGACATTTCAAAGGCGGCAGGGTGGTGATGTGGCCTTGCACCATGAGGGTTTGAGTTTGCATGTTCTCTCCGTGCTTCTGTTTGAATGTTATACAGTATTTTACTTCTAGAGATAAGATACATCAAGATAAGATATACACAGCATGTCCAGAAATAGTCACACACACACTAAGATTTTATTCAGTCCTCTTGTCGTCAGTAGTCTTGTCTGGAAAATCAGTAGTCTTGTTTTTTCAAGTTTTTCCATCTAGCTTTGGGGGGGTTTAACTCGAATACCTAAGCAACAAATCAGTCTTTAGACATCTTTTAAAAGATATGGACATCTAGAGAAGGTTCACAAAACAGTCTAGATGCATGACCAGTCGAGCTGTGGTGATATGCTGGTGATATGGTTGGGACTCCGAGAATTATGAAGCCGCTGACCACATCATTTTGAACTAGTGCTCTCGCATTGATACGGAGGGGTGAAAAACACCATCAACGCTAGTCGCCCCTTCTGCTGACATGATTGGGTAGCGCCGCTATGCCACCCCTGCCCCGAGGAACCATAGCCAATCTGCTCTCCCTGGGCTTCCAACTACGGACGACTGTAGCATGTTGGGAGTCAAGCTGCCGATCTGCGGATAATAAAGCAAATGCGTTTCCGTTCCGCTAATAAAGGTGGCCAAAAGTATCGAAAGAAGTGAAATTTAATGTTTTAATGATGACTCAATTTTTTTACATAATGACAATCAAGATAAGAATTGCAATGAAACTGCTATACAACAATCGATACTTAGTATGAAGTTCTTCATTTTTCAAACCTGCAGGAGTCAAAAAGACTCGGGTGTCACAGATGCAGAAATCTGTTTATCACTTAAAGTTTACTAAAAATAATTTTGGAATCACTTCCGAATCCATCACCCTAATCACGTAAATCGCACAGCTCGAATTATCTTTGACATAGATTAGTAAATTCCCTTGTAAATGTATTGAGATAAAAAATTTAAGATAAAAGAAGCAAAAGAATCTCCATTAAATCCCTTTATTTAAAACCGCAACTTAATATACCCATATAAAGATGATGCATGTTTACAGTGGACTGTCCTTAAAACAGGTCAAATACTCCGACCATGACAATGTGTATGAATTATAGCTTCCCCAGTTTAGTAGCGCTGAATGCCAAATCCTGCGGTTCAGAGTGAGTGAGAGAGAAAGTGCAGCAGTAGCCCATGGGGAATGCCAGGGGAATGCTGAAATGTCATGTGCAGTGCAAACGTCCCTGACCTATTTAAAATGCCAGGCTTCCAAAAAACAAAACCAAAAAAAATTAAAATAATATGAATAATTAAATGAATAAGTAAATAGAATCAATAAATCATAGTATATTCGGTTTTAGGTCCATGTGCACAACATTTGAGGCTATTTGACTTTGAAATGCGTCATGCAAAAGGCATCAATGGCATGCAAATGGATTAATATTTGCAAGCAGCCGTGATCCAGACGCACATCAAGAAGCAGAACAGAAGCACACGGTCCCTTTAAGAAAATGTGCACAAAAGAATTCTCAGTAGGCCTGTTTGTTTTTCAGAAAACTCAAGGAAGCATGTTACGCCGTGACCCTCTTTAAGGGACAGACATACACTGTACAATGTGCTGGTTTTTGTCTTTGCATTTTGATGTCGGTTCTGATATTTTTGCAAGTTTGTCAACAACATAAAGCGTCGCTGCTTGCAGATTAAATGGCGTTGCCTGAAATTCTAGGCAGAAAAACAAGCTTCCTAAATATAGCTGGTCTTTATCCAAGGATCGGGGGGGGCAAGGATAGACTTGTTTGGTTTGGCTGCACTACCTGACATTCGACTCCTTTGTACACCCTCTGCAGATTGCAGCCTGATGCCGTGTCTCTCACTAAAGGTAATCCAGTGCATTCCACTTAATGAAATGGCCACAGCTGCAAGAAATGGCTCAGGTGTTGGTTACAGAGCTGACAATAACACCTCATTTACCAGTGGGAGCGCAGCACAGCTGATACTGGTGGCCAGAGAGCTAGGCGTTCCTTCCTGATGACTCTAACTGACTCTTATTTATGCTGAACAACTTCCAGAAGGCCCAAGATGTGAAATTAATCAACCGTTTTAAACATTTGGAGACGACCAGACCACGTGTAAACAGTCTGGACACGGAGTCCAGTAAGTGTGGGATGTATGGCCCACTCGGAGCCATCAGTTATCTCCATAAAAGGCCAAATGAGATGCTCGATCGTCAGGAAGTTCCCAGAGGCATGGCTCGGTCCAAAATCAACACTCGCTTATTTAAAGAGCCAAGACCAAGACTTAAATGCAGTAATCCAGTGCTCCTGATGAGAATGATGATTTTCATGTGGGCTTTCTTGGAAAAAGGAGTACCCTGTGTTCACGACACATGCGCTTCCTCTGTGTAATGGATGTAATGGACTGAAAGAGGTTATGCCAGAAATGTTTTGATTTTCAACTAAGTGCTCATTCTTCCATTAATCAGTGCGGTCAGAAACTGCACATTAGCCTGAGAGATTTATTTCTAATTTCCCATAATAATAATACATAATAAAACATAATATGGATCTGGCACCATCATTAAGATTTTATTCATGTTGTTGTGATTTTTATAAGTACCCTTCGTTTACTTTACCCTCACATGATTTTTAGGACCTTGACTGTGTTTCTTTCTTGTCCTTAGGTTCATGTGACATCTCGGTATAAAGCAGTTAGTTTGCAACTCTTGTTTTGGATTGCACTGGCTAAGCGGACTGATCCACACAAAATAAAATGATCTTCTCCGGATGAACCCTGGCTCGTAGACGCCTGATTCATCATCATCATCTAATGCTCTGGACAAATTCAGAAGGATTTATTACATGTCTCAACAAGCCAATGAAGCTCTAATACTTGAGCATTTCTTCATATTTTCCTTTCAAAAGAGCCAGACTTTCTTGTTTTTAATGCAGAAACTGTTCTCCAGGCGTCCTGAAAGACTTGCTCCAGTTCAGTCCTTGTACCCGAGCAGGTGTTTAAGCCACACCATGACCTATGAATCATTCGAGAATTAAAAAACTGACTTAAAGCATGAACCAGTGAAAAACAGGTGCAGATGATCAGGCCGGTGGTTAGTATACTGGTGACGCCGAATGCTGAGCGGTTGGAGCAGACGAGAGGGGAAACGAGGTTGCTGCTGAGGTTGGTACAAATTAAAAATTGGTTGTTTAAATGTATCTTGATGCACTTTCAAGACTGTCGCAATAAAACTTCCCCATTACTCCCATTACTTTAATCTAATCTATATCGTTTCATGAGATATGAAGAAATGTGGGGTGCCTCCAGGCCTGTACAACACAACTTAGCTGCAGCCCAACCACATGTGTAAGACCTTTATTACTTATAAGACAAAAAGACACGCACATGTGTCCACATACTGTAGTGTCTGTTCTATCTCTAACCAGACAGTTCTCCAAAAGTATGCGTCAATAGGCTTCCAGGAATATAACATGCTCGTTACGCTTAACCACTTCCCCCTTCAGGTTAGTCAATTGTATGTAGTTCCCGTTTCGCATTTTAAGTATTCATCAGTCACTGCTAGTAACCGCATAGAAATGTAATCGACAGAGCAGCAAATACATTCTTTTACTTAATGAAAAACTGCCTTAGAAGAACGGCTCCCTTGGGCCCTATAGAGTTTCCAGGGACTTAAGATATATTGGGTCCCAAAGGTAAGGTAAGAAGATTGCTGACTCATGAACATGGAAGCTTGAGAAACCTGGACCAGATCACAGCATGACGGATGTCTGAATGGCAACATACAATTACAAAACAAAAATGTTGTATTTATTGGCCGTAATTCTGAAGACAAAAGATAAGGTAAGGGAGATGAGGCTTCGAGCGTCTATGAGAATCCAATCACGGCAAAACACAACCATTTTTACACCATATTCATCTACTGTAGATATCCAAAAAGTATCAGACATATGCTTTTCATGCACACTTTTTCATGCAAATTGCTGCACCCTCACCAACCCCACCAAAAATAAAACACCAAAATTCCATCGTAAACAAACCGCATTATGTGAACACACCCTTTAAATAGCATTGTAGAATTTTTCGAAGAAAACAGCATTCATTAAAATCTTCCACCTTCTCGTTGACTGTTATTGCTGAGAGCCTGTTCCTCTTTAGAGCCTCACATGACACAAAAAGAGCATAAGAGGTCAGTAAAGGAATCGAGTCAGCTCCCATGCTTTTATCAGGCCATTTAAAAAACCAAATAGGCTGGTGGGGGGGATTTTGTGCTGTGTCTTTTGGGGTTTTTTTTGGATATAATGAATACAAGTCTAGAGTTAAGCAGTATATATATATATATATATATATATAAAAAAGAATATAATAATAATTATTATTATAATCTTATATACACATACATATATATATAGAAAATATCTTAACCGCAATTTACATTTATTTACACTCTTTCTTAAAATAGACGATAAACAAATCAAATAAAGATTTATTAAGCTTAATTCTATTTTAAATATTACTACATTTTTAAGCTAAAAAAATCTTGATCAATTAGATAATTTTGCTAGTTTTAAGAATTTATTTATGTCAACAGAATAAGAACTTTTTCGAAATAAGCTCACTAATCTTATTTGTTATATTCTAAATAATTATAGACAGCAGATCGATTTGTCTAGTTCACTTGCTAAGATGTCATTTTTTGTCTGTAGATGATGGGATCTACAGTATTTAGGTAGGCTTCCTCATACTGTATAAAGTCCCTGTTGTTGAACTGCTTTTCTTTATTTCTGCTAATTCATGATGAAGCACATTTCTAGCACTGACCCATCTGTTTTCCTGCGTAACCCACTGTACAATGCAGGCTTTGAACAATTTGTGATGTTTAATCCTCCAATAAATCGAACAGAAAATCCAGGCTCTCTACAGTCTCCCGACTACAGGTCTATTTTTAGCAAGAGTGGTTCCAGACCCACATTACTGTGCGAGAAGGCTCAATTTATCAAAAGCTGCCCGGAGGACACATCCCCTGTCTATGTAGGAACCGAGAAGCCATTTTGATCTGCTGCTGCAGACACTATATGTACTGTCGACTATTTAAGAAAAAAATTAAATTAAATTAAAAATAAAAAAACACCACCAGCAGTGGAAAAGCCAGGAGTTAACGTGCTGATACGAGCTAAAATAGACGTGATTCCTTACTTTAGAATAGCGCAGCCATGTCTGAGGCTTTAAATACAAAAATTAAAAGTGTGTGTGGGTGTTCGCAAAAATGTTCTGAAATTTCTCAGGCTGTAAAAATGGCAACAAATATCTACACTGGCAAAAATATAAAAAATATATATAATATAAATAAAAGGTAAATGAGAGAGCTTAATAAGGTTTGCACATAGTGGTTCATCAACAAAGACTTGATATTGATATTGGAGAGCTGCATCTAATCAAGTTAAAAGGCCAGAGGTCTGATGGATGGAATATAAATGCACAAGCTCAGGCAGAATCCTCTTTAGTGTCACGGCCCTTGAGGATCACTTACGGCTCTCCCAACAGCTGGCTCTTTAAGAATTCTAGTCTGCATGTGCTCCTTTGGACAGCTTAGCGCTGTCGTTCAGCACTGACGATCCTTTTGAGACGCAAATGAAGCACGCCCGTTTCACGCTTGTGCCCCCTTCGTCTCTTTTTGACAAACCTCTCCAGATGGCCAGGCGCGATTCTGAAGCACTGCTTTATAAAAGCCTCACTTGATGTTCGAGGAGCAGCAAGTAGCCAAAAAAAAAAAAAAGGCAAGCTCAAAATCTTTAATGTCTGAACCCTGTAGAGTTTGCGGGGTCGCCACAGTGAACCATCCATCCGATCTGCACACAACTAAGCACAGGTTTTATGCCAGATGCCCTTCCTGGCGTAATCCTCCCATTTTATCCGGGCTTGGGACCAGCACTTTATCGAGTGGCTGGGGACTGAGGTCAAGATTTCGCAAGGCAGTTGAGAAACACATCACTGAGCCACCAGTGCCCATCACAAGGATAACCAGAATAAATACAAAATACAGTTTTGAAATGATGATTTCATTTATTAAGATAAAAAAAAACCTGTCCAAACCTAAACCTAATAACTGCTTGTGCCACCCTCGACGCCAACAATTGCAATCAAGTGTTCTAGCAATGAGCATTTTATGTCATTGTGGAGGAATTTTGGCCCACTCTTCTTTGCAAAATTGTTTCCATTCAGCTACATTGGAGTGTTTTCAAAAATAAACGGCCTGTTTAAGGATCTCAATTGGATTTAATTGGATTGGGACATTCTGAGGTGGACTTAATGGTGCGTTTCGGATCACTGTTCTGCTGCATAACCCTGGTGTGGCTTGAGGTCATGAACTGATGGCCGACATTCTCCTTCAGGGTTTTCTGGTAGAGCGCAGATTTCAAGGTTCCATGAATTATGGCAAGTCATCCAGGCCTGGACTATCACACTACCACCGCCATGTTTAACTGAGTATGATGATCTTTTTATGAAACGCTGTATTAGTTTTGTGCCAGATGTAATGGGACGCAGACCTTCCAAAAAGTTCACCTTTTATCATCGTTTTTTCATCAAACTATTTGCTCAAATGTCTTCGGGATAATCAAAATGTTTTTTTGGTAAATATAAGATGAGGCTGTGTGTTCTTTTTGGTCAGCAGTGGTTTTCACCCTGGAACGACCCAATTGTTGCCATTTTGCTGTGTCTCTTTCTTATTGTTGAATCATAAACACCCATCTTAACTGAGGCAAGTAAGCCATGTAGTTCTTTCGGTGCTGTTCTGTGTGCTTTTATGAGCTTCTGGATGAGTCGTCATTGTGCTTTTGGAATAATTGTGGTTGGCCCAGCTACTCTTGGGAACGTTCACCACTGTTCCAAGCTTTCTCCATTTGTTGATGATGGCTCTCACCGTGCCTTTAAAACTTGCTCTGTAACCCTTTACAGTCTGATACATGTCCATTACTTTGTTTCTCACCTGTTGAATTTTTAGTTTTTTTTATTCTTAATAAATAATATCATTTAAAAAAACTGTTCTCTGGTTATCTTTGTGTAATTTTAAAATTAATGATGTCAATCATTTAAGAGCCACCAATAAAAGATAAAATTTAGGAAGGGGCAAATACTTTTTCACAGCATTGTTTGCATTAAATGCAAGCAAATGCTAGCTATCTCAAAGAGAACTAATGTACATTTACAAACAATCATTCCAAATATAACAAAATATCAGCCCAGAATATTGTTCTTATAGATCATAAATTATGCTGGCAATTTTGGACGACAAGGGACTGACTCACACTAGGTGCCTTAACACTAACCCTAATGTTCCATTAATAATAGGAATAACAGCCCAATAGGTATAATAAATGCATCATGTAAACACTACCGTTGGAACAGTTTGACTTTAGCCACCCTGATATGAAAGGGCCGGTGTGTGAACCTTTGAGAATTTGTTCAGTAGGTAAATATTAGCCATGTAAACACTTGATCCAAGTGTTTCTCCCTTGCTGGAAGAAATAGATTCTTTCTGGTGGAATAGATTCGCTTGCCCTACGTCGGGGTAATATTAGGTCATGTAATATGTGTTGGGTTTCCGAAAAGAAAATTTTGCTTCTATTCCTGATCAGTGATCTCTGTGAGAACAACCGTCTTCTACCTGTGTTTACTTGAACGCACTCGGTCTCTGCCAGAGGACGTACTGTGTACAAAATAAAGCATCTAATCAATCATATTCTTGTAAGCAATCGTAACGCAGGGGGAGGGATTTATCAGAAAAGATAGGAAGCCTAATCAACCGTAATTCTCCTTCTTCTCTTACATTTCCTGCAGAATAAATGCTGAATATAAACCACTTCTTTTCTGATTAAAGGCTTTGAGGATGTAAACACATTTTGTGAGATCAACATCCATGTAAACAGTTAAGCCGGAATCTCGAATCAGAAATGATATTAATCGTAGTGAGGAAATATTGTATTTGTAAATGTAAAAAAAACGCTGTGTTCGAGATCGCAGCCTTACCCGATGCAAGGCAGTGAACGTTAGCTAATGCATTTCATTTCGAACTTAGCTATTAAGGATGTGAATTACCAGGATCCCCGATACGATATCACGTTACCTACTGTAGATGCCGATTCGATTAATTGTATTGTGATTTCTAAAGATCATAATTTTAGTCCTAAACAAACTTCCCAAAAGATTCGTTCTTACAGCATGGGACGCTTGAATAGTTTAGAGTGCACCACCTGTAGGATCATAAAGGAACTGCAACTTTTTACCACCTTAAAAGAAAACATAGAGGAATAATAATTTTTAAAAATCGATTTTGCCAGTGTCAGTGTGGCGATACATGAACTGCCTACTACTGATTATCTCCATCAGCTGATGTTAAAAGAAGGAATCTAGCAACATACAGTATGTGACATGCACTTACAGTATATGCTTTTCATATAGTAAATGAATGAAAAAAGTCCTAAACAAATTTTCCAAGATCCTATGATTTTTTTAAGGCAAATGTAGAATGTAATACTAGTACTGGCGTCAACGAAGACTTATTTCGATAGATCAAAACCTGTAAATTGTTTTGGTCACGGTCCCCAAGACGATGCATAGATTAGCCTTTTAGCTCATAAGGCCATTGACACAGCAGGACAGGGGTGCTACGTCATACAACAAAGCGTCAACAATTTAAAAAGCAGGAGATCAAGGCCTGTGACAGCCGGCCTTTTACTAATGCACAAGCTCATAGTTCACACAGGAAAGCGGAGCCTGTTAGACCTTTAACTATTAGATCAAATATTAAATAATAATGAGGATGCTACAGAGAGCACGGGCCGTTCGAAAAATGCTTAGCGTGCTTTACCTGCGACGCTTTACGTTTTATTAACGATTATTCCGAGCCATCATGAATCAGTGTGGATACAATTATTAGGTGCAGCACAGTCTCGAGATGTTCGGGAAAAAATAAAAGACGTAGTCCATCCGGTTAATCTGAAAACAGCAACAAATTTATGGAGAAGGCCATTAGGAACGCATTAGGAGGTGAATTTCTCTCAGAACTGCGGCATTCGATTTAAAAAAAAAATAAATAAATAAAAAATTACAGCTAGTTGGACTTGCATCGTAAAAACCACAAAAGGGTGTTTCAGACTGCTGGTCAATTTGAGGTCAATGTGATGTTTAGAATTATTGATGCAGTGATTTAGAGCTGAAAGCTAATCAGTGTGAGAGGGGAGTCGCCTCTCAACCAGCTGCTAACTGATGAGGAAAGAAATGAGAAGGTGGAAATCCGGGCTGAATTTCATGAATCTCCTCATGAGACAGCAGGTCATGAACAGAGGAACGCTTCACTATCCAAGTCGAAATACATAATCCGACCTCTCCTATTACTGTGACGTTTATATTGTGGAGGGAGCCGAGTACTCACTGACAGGATACATTCGTCTCAATGAATCCAATCTGTTTCCATAAAAAGTGCGACATAGCACAGATTCTTAATAACATGAGGGGTGTTCAAGTCAAACCAGGACTTTTGATTGTGCAGAATAACAGAATGAGAGTAAAACCTCCCTTTATTTCTGCTGCACTAATGCACTTATTCCAACGTTTCAGTAGTGCTTGGATAACATCGAGACAGCATCTAGATGATCAGACTGTCTGTTGCTTGTCTGAAACGCTGGCCTCCCAGGAACTCCTTCGATAGCCCAAACAGGTGGAATTGGCAGTTACCCTCCAAGCCAAGCTCCTGTAATGTGCAAGTGGTGTTGATCAATGATTGTGTGTACATTTTGCACAGACAGATGCATCTCTACAGCAAGTTGGTGACAAGTTATCGGTAAATTTTCAATGATCAGGTGAATGTTCGTCGGAAAAAACGCAGTGGGCTCTAAGCTACCTTGGCCGTCATTCACAGACAATGTTTGCACGGGTCAAATACTTTAAGAGTCTCATCATCAAGGACTTTTACGCCAGTTTGACTTAAACGCCTCTTATAGTAATACGAAGAAATGTGAAAATGATTTAATACGTTCCATATCATTTTTAAAGTAAAGTTTCTTGAAACCGTTTGAAAGGAAGAAGAAAACCCTCCGCACCCTCCCGGTTTACTCTGAGTAATGAGCTGTAAAAATATCATTCAGGAAAAAGGGACAATTCTCCAGAAACAGCTCATGAAACATCATGATGCATGGTATTTGTCACTGCAATTTGTCACCAAGACAAATTTATGTCCTTAGAACAATTTTCCAAAGCCCAGCTCACTAGCCGAGGTAAGAGAGTTTCTTTAATACTCCTCCTGTATTCTAAAGCTGTTTTTATGACATGCAGACTGCTGCAGCGTAAACAGGCTTAACACACCATTTACCAAAGCTATATACGAGAGGCATTCAAGTCAAACCGGGACCTGTGCTGACCTTTCTTTTGAATAAAGGCATAAAACCGATTGACATTTAAAGGTGACTTCTCATGAAATGAGACTCCTAGTCGCAGGTTAACATTTGAAAGGGGTTAAGTGCGCGTGTGTAGCAGGGGGTTATATTACTTGCATTAAGAAATGAACACTGTTTTTAGTTTTTTAATGGTGTTCTTTTGTTCTGCACAATCAAAAGTCCCTGTTTGACTTGAACAAGCCTTGTACAAAGGCGGAGGCTTTCCACAAAATTATTAGAAACTCTCTGGACTCCGACAAATAAAATGTCTGGCATGTTAGGACTTCATCTACGTGCGTTTCAGCTCATGCGAGGTGGTTAACAGGAAGCAGGTGGCCTGTCTGTCCACACTGTTTGTCTGGCTGTCGTGAAACTGCTGCATGCGAGACAGGGATACGCAGGAAAAACAAAGGGAGGGCATCCGAAAGAGCAGGTGATAAGTACGGAGTGTGGAATGAGCCTCGAAGCAATTACAGATAACCAAAAAGCCTGAAACTTACACGTCACTTTTTAAAGCTCTAATATCCTCACCCGGTCTTATGTCATGCTTGCCCAGAAATCCAATTTATTCTGAAAAGACACACAAAGCTCCATTTCCTTTAAAAAAAAAAACCCACAAGCTAATTGTGTCCATTAATACCCACAATTGAAGATAAGGGAGTTCTCGAGTCCCTGGGAGGTGTAACTTTACGCAGCCATCATCTTTAATGTCTCTAATAATGAAGCATCGGCCTCGCCGAACGTACCCAATGAGCTCTTGGTTCTTTCTCCGAGTCTTCATTTTCCCTAGTGAAGTCTTTAAATAATTACCGATCTTGTTTTCTCTATTAACTCACTGTTTCCACATGCCTCTCCCACATTGCTCTTAATCTGAAATTACCTCACGGCATCCGTTCGGGCTCATTAACGCGACGAGAAAATACATAGCGTTGCATCTTCGTGTTTCTTTAATATCTGTTTGGGTTTCCTCTGGGGACTCCAGTTTCCTCCAACATAAATGAAGCACCACTGGCTGTGAACGAAATCTACTGAACATCTGTATTTAAATGCTTTGTGATGGACTGGCACTCTATCGAGGGTGTATTCCCAGCTTACATCCAGAGGCAGTGGATCTGATGAGACCTTGAGCAGAATAACGTTTCCTTTTTTTGGGGTCCGTTTCTACTATTGAAATCCAATGGAAAATCCCACATCATTATGATCACTGTAATACACATAAGCCTGACTAAACTACTACGACTAGGCTCTGGGTCTGCCTCAGCTTAATGATTTTCCTTTTCTGCGTGAAAGCTTCCAATAAACCACTGATCACCTACAGTATACACACAGTGAACAACTGTACAAATATCTGATCTACATCCAGTCGGGTTGACCTCTAGACATTATCTATTCATTTCACGAAAAAATCTACCCATGTTAAAACAATGATGTACCCTAGATTTTTCAAAAGCACTTGTCATAATGGATCACTCGACTCCTCCACTTTCTTTCTTACAGTATCAGTGTCCATAACCGAACAACATCGTCAGCCCAGATTTCAGTACATACCAGACATATCATTGTTAAATCCTGGTCACGTAACAGCATGGATGATATCCGCGATCCGTTCGCCGAGGAGGGAAAATCCGCAGAAGGAAATAAAAGCAGGCGGCTCTTTATGGACGAGCGTTCGTTTTTCTCTCCCTCTTTGCTCTCTTCCTTTCGCTGTCTGAGCTTACTGAGCGTATCCCACACAGCTGCAGCACTGTTCTTCTTCTTCTTCTCTCCCACTGATCAGGAAGTGGGCGTTAAAGTGACTTGTGCTGAGTGTTTAAACCTCAAATGTATACTGTACGTAGTTGTTCTGGTCATACTCAGAAATAACTGTATGAGACCCTGATCAAAAATGACGACAAAAAAATAAATAAATAATCACTCGGATTCGAATCCTTGCTTATATTTACAGTACTGTGCAAAAAAAAAAAACGTTGCGAGGCATCGTTCTTTTCTTCAGATTTTTCATCCAAAAAGCAAAACTTTCTTGCATTTTTTAAGGTATGCTTGAGCAGTTCTCCAGCTTTCCTGAAAGATTTTTGACTTATTGTTCCTGATCAGTTTTAGAGGAATGTTCTCTGCTTATTAAGCTCCACACTGACCTAAGCATCATTCAAGCTTAAAAATATCTAGTTTAAGGCGTAACCAGTAAGAAACGGGTGCAGATGATCAGGCTGGTGATTAATATACTGGCGTTGCTAAAAGTTGAGTGGCTGGAACAGACGAGAGGGGAAATGAGGCTGCTGCTGAGGTTGTTACTTTGCATTTTGTAGCCTGTTGCGATAAAACATATGTTCCTATTTCTACACTGTTAAATTTAATCTGAAGAAACTAGGCTGGCTCAAGACTTTTGCACAGTATTGTATATCTCATATAGGAAGAGGTTATATATTCAATTCCATCTAATGTCTCCAGGGTAACGGTCCACGCAACTATAAACCACTGACGTGAAAAGGTTTACTCGTCCTGCTAAAGCATCGGCTGAGCGAGCAAACCTAAGTGAATTATAATGCAATAAGCACAAAAGTGGAATCTCTTGGCATACAGCCTACACGTCGTCCACTACGGCTCATGCTTTGTTTTATGCGTGATAAGTCTCAAAACCTTTCTGTTTTAAGATCAACTAGTAAGCAAGAAATAAGATCAGGTCAGGGGTCTTGAAGAGCTGGGCTCCAGGATGGTTAAGTCTTGAGTGTCTCGTGTGAGGAGATAAACTGCATTTATTTACAAGAAGCCACCACTTGACTACACCCTTACACCATGGAGGCGTGATGCAACAAAACAGTCAGCATTTCGCGAGACACAAAAAAACCCACTCAGTGGTCTTACATTTACAGAAATAAGAATCTGAACACTTTCCTGCTGGTTGATGGATAGTAAGTGTACAGTGGACATCAGCGAGTGTGTGTGGCAGAGCTTTTGAGACTGAGACTAAGGACCTTTTGGCAGCTTCCATTGAATAAGCTTGGAAATTACGAACTAGGAATCTTTGACTGGGAAATCATGTGGCCTTCCAGGATTATGATTAATAACTGTAAAAGATTTGCCAAGCTTTTTTCTTACTCCATCATTTTAGTGACTAAGGGTAGCAAAACCGGTTTATTATCATCACAACATTAATGATAAAAGCAGAACTTCCATATTTAAACAAGAACATGCTTCCTGACATGCATACGTCAAGCAAAAGTAAAAATAAAAGTATTATTAACCTTCGTGAGAGTGACGCTTCACATAAACGACTCCGTGTCCTTGGGTCTGTGAACCATTTTTCTATTCTGATGGCTATTACTGAAATGGGTGCTCGGAGATAGAAACCGTCTCTGTAAAAAGTCCTGGGCTTTGTAATCAGCAAACCATCAACGCAATCAAGAGATGTCTCCTGTCCTCTTTGACACAAGCACAGACAGCTGGTTGAGCCTGAAAGCATAGTGCTAGTGTTATGAAGTAGGATTACGCCTGAAAGGCTTATATTTATATTAAAGACGCATTTGAAAAGGAAAATGGAGATTTTAAAGAAGACGGACAGCGCTGATGATGAGCAATCCACTTCTTTTAGCGGGTACAATACGGCTTCCATATCTGATTCGTTCTGTGCTCGATATGTTTCCCAACATTGTGTTTTCCCTGATCAAACTGAACCAGGCTTTGGGGTCAAGTGTTCTCAGAAACGATCACCAGGCCCTAACATGAAAATGCCCCAAGTGGTGAAGAGATCTGGACCATGTTTGAAGAGCTTAATGCAGTAATGCTTCTAAACATCTCACTGTACATGGTTCATGCTCATTTATCCATGACTTTTATTTGCTTAGATGTAGGTTACTAATTCTGGACTTTGATTCCAGTAAATGCACCACTCGCCCTAAAAACTACCGCTACATATTCAATCACTGCAAAGTGTCTTGACCAGGAATCCAGTCAAGAACAAACAGAGGATTGCTGAGGCCATGCTTAAGCCTTAATCAAACCTGACTTGTTCATGTTACACAAAAAAACTAGCCGGTTATCGTCAGTGTTAATCATCGCTTTCTAAAAGGTGGTCTAATGGAAGAAACACAGTCTGATAGGATATTGAAGTCCTTGTGAAAAGAAATTGCTGCTTGAAAGCTAAAGCAATCCTATTCCAATTAGATTCATATTCCCAAAACCAGCTAAAATCTGATTTATTATTGAGATGTCAGTTGATTACATAATACTCATCGTTCATTCTGATTTTTATGTAGTCATCCTCCGCTGAGTCTAGCAGAACGGTAAATTATTTAAAATCTAAATTTTATTCATCTGTGGAACTCAAACCGTTTTGTCAGATACAGCTAGAAGAACATAAAACACACATCCAGTATATCATCACCTACTGTACAAGGCAATGTCTTCCTCATCCTTAACTGACCAGTTTCAAATGAGCGTCCGCCCACTTTAGCCTTGGGTTCCAGTGGTTCTGCTATTGTGTCATGCTTTATGAGATGTTTTTCTGCACACCAGAGTTATAAAGAGTGCTTATTTGGCTTACTTTTGCCCTCCTGTCACGACAAACCAGTCTGGCTGTTCTCCTCTGTGCTTCCCATCTACAAGCGGGTTTCACTCGTAGAACTCCTGATTGCTGGACGTTTGCTGTTTTTGCGCACCATTCCGTTTAAAATCCAGAGTGAAACCCCCAGATTAGCCGCAGTTTCTCTAATGCTTGAGCACAAACCGTGCTCTGAATAAATTCACCAAGATTACATTTTTCTCGTTCTGATGTTTGATGTGAACATTACCTAAAGGTTTTGCTCGGAATCTGCAAGACGTTATGCATTATGTTTATACCACATGATAAGGTGATTGCATTAATAAGTATATGTTCCTAAAAAAGCACCTTGTGAGTGTACATTTAGCACAAATTGTTTTTTTAGTCTAATCTGACTCTCCATCTTTCACAGCTGATGAGACAAATTTCTGCAGCGCTGTCGTGCACACGCTCCTCTGTTCACAGCCCAGCAGCTTGTGTACATGGTGTAATTTTTCTGTTGTTTCCTACATCGGTAAAATCCATTATGCATATCCCTCCCCACCTCCCACCTCCCCACCAGCAAATCCTCCATGCCCCAGAGGACTTCCGCCTACAGTTTGAATACCTCTCTTGTACATCTTGTAAATAAAAAAAAGGAATATTTATCTTCCGACAGAAGAGGAAAAGTGCTCCAGTTATAAAAAAAAGTGTACATATTTTATTACATTTCTATTGCTTATATGATTGCCTGCTGTATATTATTCTTTTTAACTGCATACATTATGTACATTATTACTTGTTATGTACAAGAATTTCATTTATTATGGTGTAGCTATGTTGTGTCATGGTGTGTTTATTAAATTGTAATTAGCTGGTGTTGGAACTGAAATAGACCATCAAGTTCTCTCTAATATTGTTTTAAAGCCAATCAGTTTCCTTTTGTATCATTATCACCAATATTATCTTGGCATCATTTAATTTTGTTTCGAAAAGTGACACATTTGCAGACAGTCAACCCATTAAAGCTCTCCGGCACGGTTCCAAGTAACCAATCACCATCCGCCATTGTTCCCAACAACTAATTACCAACCACAGCAATTCCCAACAACAATCACTGATTAACTATTGTTCCCATCAATCATCATCCTCCATTAGATGACAACCAATAATTTACCACCATTGGTCCCAACCAACTAATCACCAAACAGTGTAGTTCGCTGTACCAATCACTGATCACGCCGATCACCAACAACCAATCATCAACCTGCATTGTTCGAAATAATCAATCACAGTCGACCATTCTTCCCAACAACTAATGATCAACCAAAGCAATTCCCAGCAACAATCACCATTGTTCCCAACAACCTACAGATATATTGTACATGGCTATTAGAGGTGGGGCAAAAATCTTTTACCATTATTTTTTTATTATTATTAATTTATCCGTGTTTGCATTTGATTTTGTATAGGATAAAGCAGTATAGACAGTGAGTGAGTGAACTATTGCTTTTCCTGTATAATCATCAGCACAGCATCGCCCGAGGAAATCATTTACAGAGTTTGTTTAATTTTTTTATGAAATTGGGGGGATAAAACTAATCAAACTGGGATATTTATAAAATTGTGACACTTAGGAAATCACAACACAAATCACAGCAGCACCTAGGTATCAGGAGGTACTTGGTAATTCCCATTCCCTAGGAAATACATTATTACCTCCTAGTGTGGCATAAAAGGTGACGATAACACTGTGTCTGTTACATGGTGAGTGACGACCGCTACACCGGCTGCCAGCTACAGCACCCCTTACTTCTGCCTGCTGTATGCAACATCGCTGTAGACACTCTGCAGACTGAATCGTAGGGTTTCAGGAGCTATGAGCTCGGCTGTTATACGTGTGTGTGTAAATATTTTTATTTTTTTTTTATTTTTTTTTAGATAGATACACAAATTTATACACAAGTATGTAACAAGTTGATATTCTAATAAAACTCTATTCTATTCTATTCTATTCTATTCTATTCTAGGTGTCCTCCAAAAGCCCGCCCTTCTCCCATGGAACACGTTTTGATTGGCAAATAATCCCAACAGCATAATGGACATACAAATCATCATGTGACGTCATCTGGCGACTTCTACCCACCTTTTGAACGTGCAGTAACCATATATTTCCCCTCACAAAAGCCCTGGTTGTTGAGTGACACCGTGGTTGAAGATTGTCCTTGGGGTTGGGATGTTTTTTTTTTTGGTGGATAACAAATTTAAAGAAAATGTATATGTATTTAATTTAATCGGATAATAATTTACCAGCCTATGACGTCACCGCGTACCAACGTGACAATATTAGACCGGAAGTGTTAAAACGTTAAATAGGATATATGGATTTTTTTTTTTTTTTTACAAAACAAAACGATTTCTGATGCTGACAAGAAACAAGGTTGACAATTAGAAGTTCAGAAGTTTAAATGTGCAGGATTATGGCTTGCTAAAATAGGCAACAATTAATACATAAATAATAAATAAAATATAAATAATAATTTATCAAGTTGTTTCAGTATAAACGCACCACTGCCTATGTATATACAGTAAAGCTGGTCCCTATGTAGTGCCCTAAATATCCAGTAGGAAGCCATTTGGGATTCAAACCCACGCCGTTCACATTCACAAAGCATCAAACGACAGACTGGCGCTTTGCCGCAAAAACAAACAAACAAACAAACAAACAAAATAAACCCCTCCTTTTGTCTAAATGCGTTTCATCTAAATGGCCGAGCGTAATAGCTGCTAAAGGTGTGTGTGTGTTGGGGTTTAAACCAAAGACGAGACGTAACACGACTAACCTTCATTCGCCTGAATTTGCTCCACTTGTTACCCCGCGGCCGGACCGTCTCCTCTCCCCGCTTGTCCTCTCTTCCCTTACGCTCTCCGTTCCGTCATTTTGTAGGGCTTTGGCTCCGTCACGACAAGACAACAGCAGCAGAGTCGTCAAGCCCGACGTTTCTTTGACAACCCCATTGAAAAGCAGTGGGCGAGGTTAGATCTCAAACAGCTGTTTGCAAAATGGAGTTTTAGTCCACAGCCAATGGCACCTCGCCTCGGCTCCGTCGCTCCAATGAGAGCGAGATGTTTCTGTCTGTCCCCGTTGTCAAAGCCAAACCCCACCGCAAACACAGACAACAATGTCCAGCTCACTGAATCACAATTCGTTTAATCATCATTCTGTGAGAACATGCTAGAGGTCCAGTCTTCTTCCAGGATGGATTTAACTCCAATCTAACACGCACACACACACAATCTCAGGAATGGGATTTTGTAATAAAGTAGAAGGATCAGGTTTGATATGGACCACATTGTCCCCCAGTGGATTGCTTTTCTATTTCGGAAAGTAGTTCCAGCTGTGTGTATGGCGTTTGCATGTTCTCCTCATGCTTGGTGGGTTTCCTCTGGGTACTCTGGTTTCCTCCCACAGTCCAAAGACATACAGATCAGACGAATAGGTGTACCCAAAATTGCTTAGAGTGTGTGTGTGTGCCCTGCGATGGATCAGTATCCGGGATGTGTCCCGCCTCATGCCCTAAGTCTCCTGGGATTTGCCAGGTCTAGCTCCCGCAATCCTGTATACAGGATAAACCGATATAAACGATGAGACCAAACCCGACAGCAAACACAGACAAACACAAAAATGTCCAGCTTACTGAACCACAATTCATTTAATCATCATTTTGTTATATGGTAGCGGTCAGTGCTGTCCCATGATCTCTGTTTTTCTACCATGATCTCTACGTTGTGATAGATTTAACCCCAATGTAACACACACACAGACACCTTAAGAATTTGTAGAACAGGTACACGTGACATTCGGCAACGGATACACCCCACTCTGGAGACATATCCGTCATTTCGGTTGCAGTAATTTAAGGGGTCAGGTTGCCAGCTCGATGCGCGATTGTCATACATACACTGGTCAATTTGGTAATTCCAGTTATCCTAATCTGCATGTCCATTGGTCTGTACGAGGAAACCGGAGTAGAGAACGTGCAAACTCCATGCACACAGACCTGAGGAGAGGATTGGAACCCAGACCCTGGAGGTGCTGGTGACAGTACGAAACAGTAAGCCACTGTGCTGCCAGTTCATATTTAGCATCACTCAATGTTAATGTTTCCTTCTATTTTCCATAGACTGTTTAAACTGTGTTCCTGAGATCTCGGTTCCTGATATGGCACTACTGCCTATAGTTCCTCACCCCAGATTTCTATAAAACGTTTAAATCATTCATGCTTTTTGATAGTAGTAGTAAAAATGGGCGTGATATGTAAATTGTATTCACTCAGGAAATGGCTAAGGACAGTCAGGTCAAAGCATTTTGGAAAGATAATATGTTTCTTGGCGTTTGGCCTCAGTACACCACCTCATTGAATTTCAAACAAAATACTGTGAGCAGTGTGTGATCGAGGTCACGACTTTCAGGTTGAATTAAAAGGCGTTTGACAAACGTTTGGCATTCATTATCCATTCAGGAATTACAGCCATTTCAATACACACACACGCACACACACACACACAAATACAGTTTTGGTTTCCTTTTTCCTGACAACCAGACAATGACCACCACTTTCCCAAACAATTAATCACCAACCATCATTGTTCCCAGCAACAATCACTGATAACCACTTTTCCCAACAACTAATCACCAACGTCTAGTTTCTCTGTTGACAATCACTGATCTGCATTTTCTCCAACTACTGTATATATATATATATATATATATATATGCACTGTTGTCATAAGTACAATTGCACAACAAGGTTGCACAGTATTTCATTTCATTTCACTTGTTTTATTTATGCCTTTTTAAATTATTATTACTTGTGTCATATGCTTTATTTATTATTTTTATATATACAGTATTTTGTTGTTGTTGTTTTTTTGTTCTTAGCATTGCACTCGTAACTTTTGGTCATCTCTCACATTACCCTGTGTCTACTGTCTACAGGTATATGTAAGATATACAGTGTGCAAAAACATCGATAAATCTGTCTTTGTGTTACTGTCTTCACTGCTGCTGGACATCTGCAATTTCCTTTAGGATCAATAAAGTATCTATCTATCATGTATAATGGAACAAATTTCTGGACACATAGTTGCATGGCCAGGTGTGGCGTGCTCCCTTGTTACTCCATGACTGATCAATTGTTCCAAAATTTATGGACCTGACTGTATAGCAGCTTTGTCCTGTTAATAAATCAGAAAACATTCAGAAACTCGATTTTGTGTGTGTGTGTCTCTCTCTCTCTCTCTCTCAAAGTTCTTAACTTGTGCTTTGGACACAATATTGTGTGAACACTCTATTATTTACTCACCACAGCTATATGGGACACGGTAGTGTAACCATGTCTTTCACTTCTCCATTGCCCCTTGCTGGTGCAAACACTAAAGTAAGTTGTATTTCATTTATGACCCATAATAATTTATAATAATAAATATGACCCGCTATGTTATTGCATGAAAAATTAAACTGGGACATTTAAAATTCAATTCTCATTTCCTAAACAACTATGTCAGAAAACATCCTGTAGTCATGGCAAATATGTTACTCTGCTTCCGAAAAAATGCATTGATACCTGGAGGGATAGTGTGAAACTATCATTTTTGAGAAACTGATACACTCCCCATGTCTAGTGCCTACCATACAACCCCTCAGTTCAGTGTTATGATTTGGGGTTGCTTCTGGTGGTCAGTCTAAGTTTAGCAACATTATGTGCCCAAAACATATTTCAGCTAACTACTTGATTAGGTTTTTTTTTCCTATTAATTGATTATTTTGTCTCTGATGGCACAAGGATATTCCAAGATGACGATGCCAGGATTCATTGGGCTGAAATTGTGAAAGAGTGGTTCAGGGAACATGAGGCATAATTTTCACAGATGGATTTCGTCCAGACCTAAACCACATTGAGAATCTTTGGGAGGGGCTGGGGGAGACTTTACTCAGTGGTCTGACTCTCCCATTATTAATACAAGACCTTGGAGAGAAATGAATGCAACTCAGGTCTTAAATAATTGTAACATTGCACAAACTTATCAAAACAATGTCATGGTAAATGCAAGCAGTAATTAAAGCATATGGGTTCCAACAGAATATTAGAGTAAGAGATATATATTTATTTATATTTATATTTTTTCTCCCTGATATTGTTTTTATAGTAACATTTAAATTATAGGGATATAATAAAGGTCCATAATAAAGTAATAACGTTTTTTTTTTTTTTTAAACATGTTATTAAACAATAAAAAGCATGCATTTATTAAAATGGTGCATTTTTCATTAAAGAGATTCTTATTAAAAGCATTAGGCTCAAGTTTCAGCAGGAATAGTCAGTGTATTTGGTTGAAATTTCAGGACAGACAATAAAATTTGCCTAATTAATTTTAAGGGGGTGCAAGGTGGATTGATTTCTATAGCTGAAATAACAGAAGGTATCTTGTTTTTCTGGATGCTCAACAGGATTAAACGTATCTGTTTCACATCTATACATTAAAAAACATGATGTCAATTATTTATTAGTGAATATTGGAAAAATCCTTTTGGTATAAGGGGAGTTAAATACCTTTAACTTTTTTCGGACAATCCTGCTTTACGTCATGCAGGATCACAGCACCCTGTTGTGTTTTAATATTATTTATTTCTAATATTATTTATTACTGCAGACAAAGATTTTAATAAAGCTTTAATTTTTTTTTAAATAAAAAATAGGAAACTTTAACTTTATTTAAAAAGAATAAAAAATTAAATAAATATGCATGTCTTGCAACAACAGCCTGAAGTCTGCAAAGCCTGGGTGGTTACTACAGAAACAGGAGCAGTCCAGACTGCAGGGTGCCCGTGTATCGCCCTCATATTTACACCCCCTCTTTTATTATTCTGTCAGGCTGAATGTAGCTCATGAATAAAACTCGTCACCATGCCGCAATATATTCTCAACTCCTAAATCACAACACTGTCTTTGAGTTTTTATTTAAAAACTGTTATTATGGCATTAGGGCATTATTAGAGCCATGAAGTGAAAGTCAAGGGGCCTAAACTTGATGACTCAATTCCAGCAGAGATTGTACTCAAAATCCTACTGTATAATATAAATCAAACCTTATGGTTACCGTGACTTGCACCAGCTGCCCGAGAGCTGCTCACATTTTTAAGGGGATATGGGGCCCAGCCTGAGAACACTACAGTAAATACACCCTTGCTGGGATGCAAGTCAATTATAGGGCACCAGCACACACACACACACACACACATATACCTCTGACGCATTTCGTTATAAATACCAATTAACCAAGCTACCTAATTCCCACTGGCTATTCTTATCAGGAAACAAAGCAAAACTTATACCGTAGTTTCCGTTGTTTATTGGTGATAGTACAGTATTTACACCATGCACATTCTTTTAAATACTTTATACAGATTATATGTAATCCTAATAGAATCCAAATGGAGGGTAAACACAAGGGCTGCTTAAGTTAAACCAGGATGTGTGATGAAATTTCTCATAAATGAAGGTGTAAAACCAGTTGACAGTTACAGAAGACTTTAAGCACCGAACGGTTATGAGACTAAATGACATCATTCTGTTAATGATGATCGCCGACAGAAGTGGCTTGGAGCCCACTGCAATCGTTCCCATGAACATCCTTAAAAATTAGCGGACAACTTGTCGCCAGCTTGCAGAAGAAAGACATCTGACTGTGGGAAATGTACACCCAATCATTCACCAACACCACTTGCACATTACAGGAACTCGGTTGGGAGTTAGTGGCACATCCTTCATACAGTCCTGACCTCGCTCTCATCCATGTTGACATATTTGGGCCATTAAAGGTGTTCCTGGGAGGCCAGTGTTTTAGACGTGAATTAGGCAGTCTGATCATGGCTCTAAGCACTGAGAAAACTTTCTATCTTGACGGTATCAAAGCACTAAGCCACCTTAAGCTAACTACTGTAGTAGGTCCCTAACAAGGGGTGGCAACATTACGCCAGACTTTCAGTTACCCTGAAATCCACCTTGGCAGCATTTTTGCTAGGAGTTTCCAGTGTGTGTATTTTTGGTACCCCATCACTGTAATTATACTGTATGTCTGTGCTCTGGCCTGTCAAACCTACACCATGTTATTAAGCAGGTGCATCATTATCCTTGATGAAACAAATAGTTAAACATCATGTAAGCAGAAGCCTTGATTGATTTTTTTGTGATCCAGTTTAGCCAATCATGAATGACAGCTCTTGCCTGGATGCAACAACGTGATATACACTGACCAACATTCTGACACCTGCCCAATATGGATTAGGTCCCCCTGTTGGTATATCCTGACCTCCACAGACCAGAAACATCCCATTAGAGCTGTAGTTTTGGAGTTGCTCTGACCTACTGTAGTACTCACTTTTACAATTTGGCCCGTCTCACAGTAGGTTAACGTTCAATATTTCGTTACAATGGTGGGTGGAAGTTGGGATATATTAGGCAGCTGGTGAAAAATTGTTCCCCGAAGTCGACGTGTTGGAAGCAGAAAAAAATGGGCGAGCATAAGGATTTGAGTAACTTTGAAAAGGACCAGCTTGGAAAAGCTAGAGGACTGGGTTAGAGCAACTCCAAAACTGCAGCTCTTGTGGGATGTTCACTGACTGCAAGGGTCAGGACATACCAGAGTAATCCAAGGAAGAAAAACAGTTGACCTGGCTACAGGGTCAGGGGTGGACAAGGCTCACTGTGGCACAAAATGGGGAGTGAAGCCTGGCCTGTGTAGTCCAATCCAATAGAAGTGCTACTGTAGATCCAATTGATGAAGTTTATCGCTGGTTGTGATGGTGAGGTATCGGAACACATCGGAACGCATCCTTGTTATGGTGGGAAAAGGGGAAGACCTACTCAATAATAGGCAGATAGTCATGATGTTATAGATGATCTGTGATATTTGGGCTAGAGTTTAATGTACTGTATGGTGCAAATTTAAGACCAAATTGGTTTTATGTAATCTCATTTATGAAAAAAATTACACAAACAATTTTTGAAGTACGCTTACAATCCCATCACTTTAGACAAACCCCAAAACAGGAAAGACAAACCAGCCTCATAAATAAGGTAATTCTTTATTTCATACCAACTGATAACTTTACATTCATAACTTTACAGCGCTGTACAAGCCACAACACGCACAATCTACAGTAGGGAATGGTGAGATTTGGGAAAATGCTTGCATTAATAAAAACGTTTGCATGATAAAATTTAAGCACAATATCCATTAAAAAAATTATATGGCTGCAATGAACAGAAATGCTTTGTAAACCTAAAGTCAAAATATAAGAAAAGTTTTGCTGACCCCCGACGCCCGCCCCCCACATTAGATCATTTAATCTTGAAGATCTGGCACAAGCTTTTTCTCTGGCGCTTACTTTCTAAACCCCCAGGCAGTACCTGGTTTGTATGGAGCATAACGTACATTTAAGGGTCCTGCCCGAGGATTCAACAATGGTGACTCGGCGGTGACGCGGTTCGAACCCCTGACCCTCGGATCAGCAACCCAAAGCCTAAACCGCCTGAGCCACCACTTCCTGTCAAAATATGAGACAAGTTTACTGTGCAGTAACAGTACACACTGAACACACTGACATAATACACCTTGTGTAAACAGCATATAAAAAAATACAAGCACGAACATGACAAATAAAGATTTTTTTTTAAAAAGCATAGTGCAAAAATGAGGTAACGAAATGTAATTGCACGTCAGTATTGCTTTGGATTTACATCACGCTTTTACATCCTTACTGTACATCCAATTTCTCCTATTTAAATTAAGGCAATACTTTGTTGCGTTGTAACATTTAACAGTAGTGTTAAAACCAGCTGCTTGCATGATTGTGCATTTCACAAATAAGCACAAAGCAATAGCAAAGGACGTAGACTGGCATTTCGGGTTTGTCCTTATGGCAGATCGGATTCTTTTTAAAACAGTCAACACTTTAACAAGTCCAGTACCATCACCTTGAGCAATAATGATGCTATACATACTGTAAATAAAAAAAAAACAACTTCTGACCTCCTGACCCTATAGCGGTCTCAGAAAATGTTTCCTATAAAGTGTAATTTATTAATGCTCTATAAACATTAATGCTGCGTCCCATCAACCTTTTATTTGTATTCTGTAAGAATCCCACGGGGATTTAAGAAAAATAAAACCCGATCTCTGACCCTAATTGTTAAAAATAACACATCTTTAGAGGAACAGGAGGCGCCGGGCCGCCTGACGAGACATCAGTAGCAGTAGTAAAGCTGCGAGCGCAGGCTCCTGTAGGAGTCCTCAGGCTGCTCGCCTTCAAACAGCAACGGGTCGGTCATAAGCGCCCCCTCTAAAGGATCAGGCTGGCAAAACTCCACTACAAACTCCTCCTCGGCGTCAAGCAGCGTGCGAGTCCAAGCTGTCATGTCCAGTCTGCCGTCTATGCCTCCGTATTCCTGCGGCAGCGCAGAGCGAGGGATGGCACGATGCAGGGACGACAGGTCTGAGCCGTGCAGGATGAACTGGAATAGTGGAGAGTGGTGACATCAGTACAGGTTTTATCTTAGGTACGGGAATCACCAGCGAGCACCCGATACAATATTAACCGATTCGATTTGTATTGCGATTATTTAGGAATCACGATTTGATAAATATCCTGATTCGATATGACTTGTTCTGCTTAGATTTTTTCACAAGCTTAGCAGAAAGAAAGCTGTGCTGTCTGCCAATGTGTAAATAGTTTAAAGTGCACCACCTGTAGGATTATAGAGGAACTGCAACATTTTACTCACTCAAACGTTTACAAACAAGGGTGAGTCCAAAAATATCCGCACTCGAGCTGTAGAATTTATAATACATTATTATACATAATTTATTAAAATCTGTTCCTTGCTTTCCGTTTTCCTCGTTTAATAATGTCCTAGGTTGAGCTGCGAGTCACCGCTGTCTACACTAATTCATCAGAAATGGATCTATGTCCTCATTGAGCTGCTCTCAGGGGACCAAACGGGTGCAAGTCTGATGGAGTGAGATTAGGACTATAGGAAGGATGCTTTAACAACTCAAAACAAAGTTTTAACAGCGTGGGCCGAAGTGTATGGACGTGCATCGTCATACACGTCAAGATCACTGTGCCCTTGAATAGCAGTCCTCTGTGTTTAATCTGACATTTAGGCTTCAGCTCTTTAATAAGCGTCTCACTGTAATGAGCAATGTTGAACTTTTTTCCCTGATAATGTTCCAATACTTCTGGTCCTTGAAAATCCCAGAAAACTGTAAGCATTGATGAATTTTCCGGCTGATGGTTGAGTTTCTAAAAATTTTTTTAATCAGCGATTGAGGATGCTTCCAATCCATGCTCTGCCATTTACTCTCAGGCTCATAGGGATAAATCCATGTCTCATCACCAGTAATAATTCTCTTTAGGAAACGTTTACCTTCCTTAGAATATCGGTCCAAATTCTGTTTGTAGACAAACGCTTCTGTTTACACTCTACTGCGAGTTGTTTCGCCACCAGGTACACCCTTAGATCAAAAAATACAAATCATGGCACGTTGCTCTTTTTTCGTGGAAATCACAAGTCGGGCATCCATTTTTGCTCACACCGCAGTTATAAATGAACTGAAGAAACACATTCACACCTGCACTGCAGAGACTGGGGAGACAGTAGCCTTGAGTGGAAAGCGCAAAAGTTTTAATATTACAGTAGTGCGGACTATTTTTGACTCACTTTGAATATAAAAACATAGATTTTGGAGATTTCAGAGAATCGCAATACGTTGTCGCAATACAATTTAACATTGTTTTCCCCCATCTTTATTTCATTTAAGCATAGGAGCATAAATGAAATTTTATTTTTTCACATTATTTTATTTCATTTTATATGAGCATAAATGAAAAAATAGGTTGAATCAATTACCCTTTCAGCCATCTTCTCCTTCAAGAAAGGTTTAATGATTGCAAAGATTCCCTTAAAAATCCGAGGCTCGTTTATGATATTGACTGCCTTTATTCGGATCGGAAATCCATCCTGAAACAATAAAAAAAAGAATTAACAAATTACAGCAAAAAGCTATAACAAAATAAGTGAGCCTAGGGTTTATTTGCTAATAAGCTGAGGAGCAAAGACTCACCTGAAGAATGCTAACAACCTTCTTTGCCAGTAGAGGGCCTGGGTTGGAGGCTTGAGACAAGCCAACTCCAGTATAATCCACCAGGATGACGATTCCATTCACCTGCGTCTCTTCAGGTTGAATCAGCTTTTCTAGAGTCAGATAAATGGCTCGGATATTGTCCACAAACGGATAGTCATTCGGCGTCCACTTCCCTGTCACCAAAACAAACGCAAAACATGCAACGTTCAACATTTAACTCTGGCCTTTTATGATCTTTTGTTCACAGTAAACCCTGTACCAACCCACCTGGCCGTAGGCAGAGAACGTAGCGGCCTTGAGGATCAGGTCTGGGCAGAACTGTAAGGAAGCCTAGCTCAAGTACGTGCTTCACCGTCGAAGGTTTCAGGTCTTGGAAGACTTCAGGCCAGGCTCTTCTGCTGCTGTGGTAGTTCAGGAGCAGCTGCAGTGCGCGGTCGTAGTCGAACTTCCTGGCTCGGAGAAAGCGTAAGAGAAAGGCGTCGTCCAGCCGTGTTCTCAGACCGGAATGTTCCTTCAGGATCATGTCTCGCAGAGCCTGGACATCACGGAGACGCCACTCGGGCTTCTCCTGGAGCTCCTCTCGTGCCTTGGCCTCCAGATCTGGGGTGAGAGTGCACACATAGATCGGTGGAGGAGCTGCAGGGAAACGCTCGCCCGCCATCGCATCCACTGGAGGGCTGGGATCGCTGCGGCCATTCTGATGTGCCATTGGCTACAGGTGTGTGCGTGTCTGGGGATAAAAAACAAAGAGCAGCATTTTAACAATAGATAATTCATTTTAATTACAAGACATTTCATTTAAAATTAAACAAAAATTATTATTTCTAAACAACCTTTGCAAAAACACAGAATGCCAGTGTGTAAATAGTTCAGAGTGCGCCACCGGTAGGATTATAAAGAAACAGTGATGTTTTACCGCCTCAAATCTTCTAACATAGAGTGGTTCCGCGGTGTACAAATTTAATTCGTACCGGAGGTGAGTTCTTAAAGTGAAATTTCATACTGCAAAACATATTTTCTTATAGAAAATAATGTAAATGCAGATAATTTGTTACAGCCACCCAAAATATTACCTATATTACCAATTTCCAACACTATAATTGTTTTTAGAGACAAAAATTTTATCAAAACATTTAGAAAAGGCATGTACTTTGGAGCAATTTTTATATCATGGTAAGCAATACCCTCCTTCATTGCATCCACCTACTGTATAAACATTTGCACTAACTGTATATAGAGATCTTCATTGCGTACTGTTTGCATATGCAAATAATTTTGCGACAAATGCAATTCTGGTTAAATGCTGATTGCATTTCATTGCCTTGTACCATACACGTCAACATTAAACCTCACTTAACCTTAATTTATGATTCCTCTTGGCACCGGCTGCTTTAAAAACGCAACACTTGGCTCTTTTTTCTTTTTGCAACCGTCCTTGCTAACATTTTTTGGACCCATCACTGAATCTTGCACAAAATGCAAATAAAAACCTAAAAATATATGTAAGCTCGCTTTGCTTGGCTTTTCACATGCAAACTAATTTTAATCAGCTACTGTAAGTACAGTATGCGTGACCGGAAGTCGCTCGTTTGTCGAAAATGCTTTGCATTTCTTGCACAATTTTAGTTCTTAAGGTGAAAATCTGCAAGGCATTCATATGCTAATGTACCACTGTACTCGACTATTTAGCACCCGCTGTATGAGTGGGTTTGAGACTAATTCACTGACAGAGTTTGGGGAAAAAGGCAGATCAGAGGCTTTTAACAAGCACAGTTTTTAATAATAAAAAGCCATATATATATATTATTATTATTTTTTATCAATTTTGGTGTCAGTGTGGCAAGACATGAATCATTGCACAAAAGAATCGCGATACATTGGGTCTACCCCGGAACATAAACAGCTGATCTCTTTTTTATGTCCCACCTTCTTATTGTGTGTCTGATACTGTAAAGTGAAGCTCAATAGACTGAAACAGGTTAAATGATAGGTGTGACAATAAATGAGAGGAATGTAAACTAAAATGCCTAAAAGATATGTACCCTTGATTCTTTTTTTATTTATTTTTTACTTCTGCATCTGTCAGCTCCTCGTGACCTTGACTTACCTGAGTTTAACATGAACAGGTAAGTACTGTAATTAGGAAGTAATTAAAATAAATAAAGGTTATATATTTATATGAATCAGAATATCTGCAAGCTCTAGTCAACATAATGGATCAGATCAGCTGATCAGGCCGGACCTGAGACATCTCCCACACTCTGAAACTCATCTGTCATTTGTAAAACATGTGTATAAAATCATGCAGTGAAATTTAATTAGCCACAAGCTAACACCAGCTGCTAGTTAGCCAGCTGGCTACGAGCTCCTCGAGTCTCTGTCATGATGATCACGCACATTCATGTAGGAATTATACTCGCTATAAAAACACAAATACTTCACTGATTTTTCTGTTTATTTCCTTGCTGTTAAACGATCACGAAATCGACTAGAAAACAACTGCAGTGATAACTGACCTGCTTAAGCAAATCCGCAGTTAGTTCCGTGTCCAGGAGCAGTGCGCTCTCTGATTGGCTGCTCCGTGGCATTTGCGCGATGACGTCATGCATAGGCGGGTTGCCATATTCGACGCAAATCATTTGTTTAAGTCGTTTGTTTGTAGCTGATGCTTAGTGATACGGTACATGACAGGATTATGCAAAACAGATATTCATTACAATATTTAAAATATTTATTGTTTTAAGTGTAGGTACGGAAGCCCTGAGTGGTAAAATGCTAAAAAAAAAAATGTAAAAAGTATTTTATTAAACATCTTGTGATATCCATTAATTCTTAATTTCATTATTTCAACTTTATATTTAATTAACATCACGCAATAAGACTAATATATGGTTTCGACATAGTACATAATTGCATTTAAAAAAATCTGTTTTAAGGACATCTAACTCATTTTCTCACCCTGTATACAGGGTCGCGCTGGGCCTGGAGTCTATCCCAGGTGGCTTAGGGCATGAGGCGGGGTCTCCCTGGACAGGGTGCCAATCCATCGCAGGGCACACACACATACACACCCATTCACACACTACGGGCAATTTGGGAACGCCAATTAGCTTAATCTGCATATCTTTGGACTGTAAGAGGAAACCGGAGTACCCAGAGGAAACCCACCAAGCACAGGGAGAACATGCAAACTCCATGCACACAGAGAGGAGAATCGAGCCTAGCCGGGAATCGAACCCGGACCCTGGAGGTGCAAAGTGACAGTGCTAACCACACTATCGATTATTTTCCCACAACGGCACACCTCATCATGTTTCGGAATTATCTGTGAAAGAAATATGAGAAATATTTTTCACATTTTTAACCCTAGAAGATTTACAAATATACGTAAAATCAGACACATAAATGCTTCTTGGAACTCCAATGGTTTTAAAAATTACAGTCCTGGCTAAGAATCTTTTCTGCACATTTTTGTAAAGTCAGCAAAAAAAAATCACTTGATCTCCAGAGCATTCAAATTGCTGTCCTGAGTCAAATAGACTTCGATTAAAATGTGTTTGGTGTCACGTCACAACTCTTCTTTGCAGAATGTTTTACTGCTTGTGTAAAATTGCATATTTGCATATTAAAAAAAAAAAATTAGGCTTGTTATAACTTTCAAAAATATATGCATATACAGTGTGCAGCCATTAAAACAATTATACATCTATTATGATTCTTAAAGTTATATGCCTTTTAATGGCTTATTATTTTAAAACTTTATGTTCTAATCCACGCAGCGTGACAGCTTAGTGGTGGAAATGTCACCTCGTACCTCCAAGATAGAGGGTTTGCATGTCCACCCTGTGCTTGGTGGGTTTCCTCGCACAGTCTAAAGACATGCAGCTTAGGTGCATGTGTAAATGAGTGGTGTATGTGTGTGCCCTGCGATGGATTGGCACCCCGCCTCATGCAGGGACGGATTACGGACCGGGCCAGCGGGGCCGCTGCCCAGGAGCCCTTGGGGTGCAGGGGGCCCCCGGCCCTGCTATAGGAACTTTAAAGGGAAATGGGTGCATGGGAGCCTACTTTTAGAAGGCCCTCTTAGGCCCTCCTATTATGGTCCTGGCTTCTGGCTACCAGGGGGTCCTAGGGAGGATGGGGGCTTTGGGGGCCTCTTAGAGGGCCCTCTGATTATGAGGTAATCCTAAACTACTCCTTAAATCCTTAAATCCTTAACACCTCTCAACTACATGAGAGCACGTTTTGCCCAGGGGCCCACACAACCCATAATCCGTCCCTGGCTTCATGTCCTGGTATCATACTTTTAGCCATTATTAATGGAATGACCCTGAATCAAGTAGTCCATATTATTTCTGAAAACAAGTTTCCTCACCCATCTTTCTTTACAGTATGTTTTCTTTCTCTTCTACAGGATATCAAGCCCCCGGGACACTTTTTTTTAGGCTTTTCTCATCAAGTGAGAGTAGGTCATGGTTTGAATAGTCAAGTTTCATGGTGTCCCTATCTTGGTCTGCTCTTTCACTGTCCACTCTACACCATTTTCAAGAACCATCCTTTACATCAGTGGGTCCTACTTTTTCTTTCAATATAAGCATCTGGTCCAGGGTCTGACAGTGGCAACCCAATGGTAGTGGGGCTTGAAACCCTAACCCTCTGATCAGCAGCACATAGCCTCAATTGCCTGAGTCACTACTGCCCCCCTTAGGACATTTCTGGGTACTGACATAAGTTTCGGTCCATAAATATGATATATGAACAGAAGCCTTATTATAGATTTTACATTTCAACTGCACTATCGTATAAAGATGGTTAGCCAATAATTGGTTATCTAATAATATGTATCACCTTGTTAACTGCAACTTTGTTGCATCCTTTTAATTTGCTTTGCAAGTTTGTAATCTGAGATGGAGATCATATTACTTGCAATGCAAATATTTACATTTTTATTTGTTTTTTACAATTTTTTGTTTTTATGCGAATAAATAAAAAATTTACCATTGAAATCTCACACCATTATAAACAGGAAAGAAATTTTTTTTTTTCCTTGATATCGTTCTTATATAGGATACACTTTCCTATTATTATTATAATTTTTTTTTAAATAGTTGCTAATTCAGAAATGAAACTCCTGGTCGAAACTGCAATGCTGACTGAATGCTCCCAGCCTGTGTGGTATAGTGTTTGATTTGCTGTTTGAAGGGTAGACATGCCGTGTGCAGATGACGACAGAACACCACTTAGTCATTAGTCATTAAAGTGTAAGCTCATTAATGTAGGACAGATAAGGCCAACATTACCCTCCAGCAATTAACTCTGCAGATTTTAGAAGGAAGGCGCCTGGTTCTTTCTTGGCCTATCTGGATTTTGGTTTATGACATTTATCAGTTTCTACACACACGCCCCAGCACTAGGATCCTTGACCATGATCTGCCACGTAGGCCGCCACTTTTATCGTCCTGTTTTCCAGCGAGTTTACTGCCTGAGAAGATTAGGAGATTAGATGACTGTCAATATGTATAAAATTTGTCTTTTTTATTGGATTCTTTTTTTTTTAAAGGATCCCCAACATTAACAATTATAATAATAATAATAATGTAACAGAGTGACTTTTGGTATTTGGTCTCCCTTTATCAGTAATAAAAAAGTTTTTTTTGTTTTTTTGAGGTTGATTAGCCATTTACAGAAGACATTTTGCTGAGGTGGAGTGAAACGCTCGGTTGCTTAAGGTTTTTATAATTCTTTGGTGACATATTAATTAAGCACCTGGTATATAAATTAACAAACAACTAATGAAAGTAAATGAACAGGCCAAATACGTTTATGTAAAAATATAACCTTGACATTTAATATCAGTTTGCAAGGCCCACGTCAGCTTTCATTTGAAGCTTGGAATGTACAGCAAGGCACTTTTTTTTTTTCTCTCACCCAAACCGTATTGTATGTTGGATCCAAACACACTGTTTCAGTTGAACATTTACACTTACACACTCTTCCGGCTGTCTAACAAAACAAAATAGGAGTAATAGGGTAGGACATTTAAGCAGTTTTTTTTTTTTTTTTTTTGTCTCTAAACAGATTTAAATACTGGACATTTGGAACTGGCACAACAAATATATAATTAAAAGATAAAAAAAAATTCTATAATACATCAAAATATTTAAACAGCTCATGAAGAGTATTTTTTTGCAAATTGTAAGCTTGTAAGGCACAAACAGTGTAGCCTCTATCTAAGTACTTTAAAAAAATCATTCATATTAAACTCAGTCATTAAAAATACTGTACAACATATGCATCTGATTTTTTTGCCAGATGAAAGGCCTGTTGTAACATTTATTTAATTTTAATATAATAATATTAATATAAACTTCTATAGATCATTTTCTTTGTTGACGTGTTGAAATATGAATTTCTCCTAGGGGAGTATAAATATGTACCACAAAAAACAAAAAATCCTCTTTCACATTATTTATGACTTCCATAATCTATTACCTGTGACTGGGGTGTTTCATCTGTTGCTTTCTGTAACGTTTAAACAACAATAAAAAAATAACCCTAAATGTACTTTATACATATTTTGCCACTTGCATATATGCTCCTTCCCAGAGCAACTGGTTTACACCAGTAAACTTTTAATGGCTGCCTCAAAATTAAAATGATAAAAACAGTTGTCCATGGCTAATTTGATTTAGAAAGTGTGATTGAGATGGTCAGATGCTTTCTTGCTTGGTGATTGTGGATTGAGGAATGGCTGTCGGTTGTTTCGGCACGGTGGCGATGACGCCCTGGGCCAGTTTGTAATGCTCAGAGCTGGAAGCTGGTGGAGGAGATGGGATTGGAGTTTCAGGTGTGGCTGTGGGCACAGAAAGTAAAAATAAAAAAAATGCATTAAATATACGCCGAGGGTTCCACAGAACAGCACTCCAAATGTATGTAAGAGCTCTGAAATTTCTGAAGGCATTAGAAAAAGTACAGGAGAACAACAAGAGCTTTTTGGACCAAGTAAGCCTGATTAGTTCACCAAAAGGATTAGCTTGTTTGGCTCTGCCGTACATGAGAGTATGAACAGGAAAAACGTGCTAGAGGAAAGAGCTTACACATTTGCCCATTATGAATTGGAGTGGCCATGCTGGTGGTCACGATGACGTTGTTGCTGAGGTGCTCGTGGACCAGGTGTGGATGAAGAGACGGAGGAGCATGAGGGGCCTCATTAGCAGAACCTATCGTGAAAATAGAAAAATTCATAAATGAAGTGTACTGCCTTTGGGATTATGTCAAGAAATGAAGTTTTTTTTTTCATTATTATTGTTATTAATACCTCCGAGAAGCATCTCCTGCAGCAGGTTGTCGATCTTGGCCATCCCGAACAGCTTCACAAATTGGATTTGCTCAATCATTTGCCAGGTGATGCTCTGTAGTGTAGGTAACAGAAGCAGCAGTTCGCCGAATCGTCCCCGTGAGTCATACTGCCGGTCGTTGATGTAGTCTTCTAAACTGACCTGCACTTGGTAACGCATCCTCTTGATCTTGCTTGGATCACTCAGACCTTTGGCGTCTACCAGTGAATGAGAGAGAGAGAGAGAGAGAACATGAATGTATTAATTACACATAAACGATGGATCAAGCAATAATGTGAAGGATTCTCAATCATTTTTGGATGATTCTCATTTCTGGAATCTTATACACTAACTACCTGGATCAAAGAATACGATGGCCTTCAAGCAGGCATATTCATTATCATCTATTTGGAGCTCCTGGAAAGGAAGAACCAACTCGTCAAGGATCCTTACTGCTACCCGGCTCACTTCCAACTCCGGGCAATTCCGAGGAATTATATGATCATTACCTAGGAGAAGGAGAATCACATATAACCTGTGCATAAAATTCAGTACTGGCATTAATAGGCAAATTCGTGCTTCAGCGTTAAACACCTTACCTAAAAGCAGAAGGTCTTTGTAAAGCATGGAGCGCTTGGCAGCTCCAAGCAGGAGGTGTTCTCCAGCATGAGCTCGTAGCAAAGCCACCTAAAAAACATACTTTAACTTTAGCATTACCACATCTTGTTAAAACACTGTACATACTGACACATGTACATACAAAAAAAAAACAAATCTCAAATCATCATATGAGAGGTTCTCACAGATTTTTTTTTTCTTCTGTTTCTCACTGGCAGGGTGCTGAGAAAATTGGTTTGGAAGAAGATGCAGTGTCATTCATGAGCAACGTCCACAAATCAGTTACCACATCCTGGTGCTTATATTGTTAATGATTCCGTAGGTCTTAAGGAGCATGTAAGTTTTCAAACCAGCTCATCACTTTCTAACCAGAGACATCAAAACACATTAACCACCAGCTCTTCAGATCCCTCCCCTTCGCCATCCCAACTCCCTTCTCACTCCTGTCTCACTATCAACCCTAAGCCTTTGTAACTTTTTTGGCATATTTTTGGTTATAATATTACTGACATATTACTAAAAATCACTATACGGCTCGTGTGCATGGATGTTCGTTACAGTGCTGGATTGTTCCTTCAACTTTGTCACACACTTTTAGTCTTACCTGGTCATCCAAAGGGAGGTCGCAGAAGGCTGGGATATATTTAGCCCACTCCACCAGCACCAACAGCTGCTGCTTCATGGATTCACACACATCTGTAATGGTGGCCAACTTTTTTGTCCTGATGTCACCGTTCATGATTGGACCTGGAGAGGAGATCTATAGCATAGCAAAGGTTCCTGTTAAGCCTTGAATTCTACCATAGAACAACATATATATATTTTATTATTATTATTATTTTAAAGAGAATGCCCCAACCTGTCTGGAGAGGACATCGGCTTGGATGAGTGCATTGATGGAGGGAAAGCTGCTGTCTTCATAACTGGACCTTCTGGTACTAATTCGGTCTCTTTCATTCTGTACAGCTGTGCCGGAGAGATTAAAATGAATAAGTGAATGACTAGTGAAGCGAAAGGTGAAGGAGTGCTCATCACACGAATTTAATCTGTATAATGAGTTGATCTTAATCAATCAGTCCACATAGCAGGAGTAGGTGGAGTGCATTAGCATTGGTTGTATTAGTCAAGGGGGGGAAATGCTCAAGGTTGGCCTGTTTATCAGTGCAGTGCAATTATGATGCCTCTGAACTGTTTGCTCAGCACAAGTTGGCCATAGACTTCAGTGCATTGCAGAGTGAACATTAACAAGTTGTCTGTCTCGCTCTGATGTTGCAATAGCAGCCTCAGTCCCATAAGCCACACAAGCTCGCTTTCAGTCTTGTTTTGCCATTAGACCATTATTCACATGTCACAAATACAACAGGAAGATGGTGCATACCTTCTTTTTTCATTCCAGCCCGAAAGCATTTCTTAAGCCTACAGTATCTGCATTGGTTACGCTTGTCCTTATCCACTATGCATTGTCTGTTGAACCTGTCAGTACAAAAAGAAGCACTTAATTAAACAGCCTATTTTTTTTGTAAGACCGGGAAGTCATACAGTACAATAACCAAAAGAGATCTCATAAAGATTTGAGATTGTACAAGACAAAAAGGCGATCAATCACCAACCTGCACGAGTACATGTGGTTTTTGCGAACGCTACGTCTGAAGAAGCCCTTACAGCCATCACAGCTGGAGGCTCCATAGTGTTTTCCTGTTGCTCGATCGCCACAGATAGCACATAGAGACCCGGTGCCCAGGTGGTTGGCAGCATTCAGGTTGGCACCCTCAGCTGGCGAGGAGTCTGAAAGAGAAGGTTTAATTCTTATTTTAAAACAAATCTCCACTGGATATCCTTTGGTCTAATACCAAAGTGTAAATAAAGACGTGAAAAGAGAAAAAGATGGTAAATTTGTATGTCTGTAAGTCTAGTTCTCACAATCAGATACTAAGACTGAAAAAACAGAAGGATTAATGTTTATCAGATAGATGATAGAAAAGCAGTGGGCAGAATGCCATGGCAAAGTGGCAAACTGGTTTTTACCACTAAACAAAGTGTAGAGGAATGTATGCTTAAGTGTTTGCTCCAGCCATCCAGCAGTTATTGTAAATGAAATGTGCATTATGCTAAAAAGATCTCTAAATCAATAAAATAAAAAATACGCTGAATGATGTAGTGGATTACAGAACTGACTGGGGAGTTTCAAAAACATTTAGAAAAAAAACTATCCAAAGAAACATATATTTAAAAGCCATTGATAATTTTACACAATTTATTAGATAATAGGGCAAAATAATTTAAGTAAGTAAAAATCCGTAATAATTCATCTTTTTTTTTTTTTTTTTTAAGTTTTTGTTGTTTGCTTTTGTCAGATTACTCAAAGGAGCAGTGATTGATTGCATTAAAGTCGAACAGCCCAAACACATTTCTCCAGCTGATCAAAGGGAAACATGTTAAATGATAGCTCTGTTAATTGACTCCTTTTGAACTGATTCATTATCTGAATGGTAAAGACCATGTGACAGAAGATTTAGAAATCATAATCATCCCTATTTAAATGTGTGATCTCATAAGCATAACTAATCAGTTGAAATTACAGTTAAATGCAAAATTAAATAAATACACGTCACAGTCACGATGTTCAAACATGACCCAAAAAAGAATACATACATTAAATCAAGATGCCGGATCGAGTTAATGGAACCGGTTAGATTTCTCATGGAAACAAGCCATGGGAGACTAAACCACTGAATGGTTCAGTGACATCCTCTACAGTCTGGGTCCATTCATCTTCAATGTCAAACATCCCTGGAAATACAACTCTGAACAGATATCTTATCCCCAACCGACCAAATTGAGGTAAGAAGAGCTGGATGGAATCACATTGGGATTTCTGCCTGTGCAACTCTTGGGATGAAACACAATCCTAGCTTGCCTACAAGACAGAGCTTGTATCCATAAACTCTCTCAGACTTTGAATTTCAGTCTCATACAGTACATGCTGCCCTGCTGTCACAATCAGAATCAGTGGGCAACATTCATAAAATGCATTAAGTCACTGCAGGCACACAAGCGCACTTTGAGTCATCTTCAAACGTCTATAAAGGAGTGTGAAACTCATTAAACCTCATCATCCCACACTTGACCAAACATTCACTAACTGGTATAATCTCAGAGAACTCAAAGTTCATCTGGGAGGTGGACTCACCTGTGCTCATGGCGAGCACTTGCATGTTCTCGAACTCCAGTGTGGTGTAGGCCGGGTCCAGGGCCTCGCTGTAGTCTGCCATCTCCATGTCTGCTAGTGCTTTGGACAAACGCATTCTCAGCTACCTGACACTGGGGGCAAAGACTTGTGCTCTTCAGTGGAGTTTGAACCCCCCTTCTTTTAGAGCAAGCCCCACCCCTTGGAGAGGTAGACACCTCTGAGTGACATGGGCCATGTCCTCTAGAGCAAAGATGAAACTGACTTTGATTGACAGGTCAGACCTTCCCACTCCAGTTATGGAGTGAGGTGGCCCTTAAGTTAATCATTTTCTTGCTTTTCAAGTGCTAAATCAGAATCGTTTTTTAGATATGGACAAACATGGTCTCGCTCTCTCGCTCTCTGTTTTTCTCTCTCTCTCTCTCTCTCTCTCTCTCTCTCTCTCTCATGCACTCTTTATCAATATGTAAGAAGGTTTAGCAACTTCATCACTGGGTGCAAGGACATCCCATCCTTTTTATTTTGCTCTAACTGCATTTATGGACCTATTCCTCGAAGCCGGTTTTCAAATATATGCATTAAATATGGTTCATATGAAATTCTCATAATATTATCTAAGATATATAGTAACTCATAACTAATATTCTGATTAAGTGAACAAGAATGCATTCACGATATTCAAGCTGTGAGGCAGGCAGCCTTGTTTGCAATGTTTAATAAGTCTCTGTTAATTCTTACACAATAAACAACAGCTGTGACTCTTGCAAGCAGCAAATTGTGACCTTTATGTAAAAGAACTCATTGTTCACTGAAAACCCATATGCACATGATCACTCACTTTGGGTCCAACTATAGAGAACAGAACGCTGAACATTATGTTAAACCTTACCATCATTAATAAGTCGTGTTCTAACTGGCCGACAGGTTTAAATCTTGCTGTTGGTCCAAGTACTGGTCTATTAGCTGGGGACAACCACACATGGTACAACATAGTCTGGATGCAAATCAAGAAAATGTTTGTATTTCATCAACTACCAAATATTGTAGCAGAGATGTTATCATAAATAAAACTGTCTGTAATTCTACGACTCTGGTTTTCTAAACATAAACCGATATGAATATGGTTAATGCCAAAAAAAAAAAAAAAAAACGATGGTTAAAAAGGCGATACTTAACTCTCAACTCTCAAAACTACCATGACACTAAGTGGTCTTGTTTTGGGTCTTAGTCTTTATCTATTTTCTGCAAGTGATAAAAAGTGATAAAAAAGTGACAAGTCCTGATCCGGGAACATAACAAGGCCATAAAAAATGCCTGAAAGTCAAGAGCTCAATTATTATTCCCTACACAAATCTGTAAACCAGTATACCTTTAATCTTAAGTAGATAATAGTAAGTTAGGTATCATTCGAATGAACAGCGATACGACCTATACAATAGCGTGATAATTGTAAGATAAAGATTTTCTCACTGTTATCAAACTGTTATTAACCAGTTTGCAACTGATGCTATCCTACGGAAAGGCCGTGCATAGCTTAATCGTTACATTCGGCATGCAGCCTTGTTTTAACCCAAGGGGAGAGTATTGGTTGGGCAAACAAGCACAGCGAGTGCATATGTGTAAGGGCATGGGCAAACACAGGGGTGGATATATTTGTAGAAGGGAAAGTGACAGTACAAAGCGATGGGTCAATGTTCTCCAGATCAGAGAGTCAACGAGGGCAGTAAATGTACTTTCATGAATTTCATCTACCCCTCCACACACACACACAAGAAACCCAGAGCTGACCTACGTGCTATAAAAGTGCACGCACAAAATGCACAAGGAAACTGACTTTGGGACTCCCCAATCTTTCTATAAACACACATTATTGTTTGCTTGATGCATACTGTATGTGCATCTCCGTATTGGTCTTAGATACCTATATTACCTAAAGACTTGGGTATGATGGTATGGATCATAAATTTTCTACATCCTTGCCAAAATTCATAAGGAACAAAATGAGGCTGGCAAAATTAGCTGTGTTGTTTGGAGTAGCCTGGAAAACACCTAAACTTACTAGCAAACTGGCAATTTAGGTATGGACAAGGAACACATTATGCGGTACCATATGTTCAGAATCGTACTGTGGCTTATGTATTAAATGATATGTTGGACTGTAGCATATGATATTAGTAGTAAAGCAACACCATGTACAAATTATCCAAGAGGTTTATATGAAGTGTTTAATATATACTGTTAAAAACAAATCAAGGGCCCCTTGTAGATCTATACACATACAAGGGACGTTCAAGTCAAAACGAGACTAAGTGTTCCCTTTATTTTTTTAGCAGTAGACATACACACACACACACATACACATGCACATATACACACATTGTGTTATCCTAAACTCCTTATTTGTTCAAGAGCTTTACTCTAACTACACTGACACAGCAAATCAGTGACTCACACTGAGCAAATCTTATCTGGCTTACCATTACAATCTTTATCATAACTCACATCTTCCAGCGTGGTGTGATCTCTTCCTGATGGCCCTGAACACCTCTATAAAACCTAATTCACAAGGTTATAGCTTTGTTCGTCACATGCAAAGTCGGAGTGTTCTAACCAGGCAGGGTTAGATCCCTAAAATAAGCAATTCACTCGCATGTAAAAGTAATCCTATAGTAAATCTTTTTTTCTTTTTAGTTTGGTTAAAAACTGTATAGAGAACTTGTTATGTTATGCACAGGCAGGAATTTGAGCTCAGAATCAAACAGAGGACACTGTAAGGAAATGGAACATAAAACCAATATGATATTTATAGTATGATAATTACAGTATATTATTATTATTATTATTTTTCCCTGTATAGCTGTTATTGTCCGAAGCAACAAAAAATACAATGATAAGGAAAAAATGTTTTTATGGCTTCTGGCATGATTCCTGATTGGGGCTTTAAAAGTAAAAAAAAATGAAGCTACTTTTTAACTAGACTCTTAACTAGACATGTAACTTTCTTATGTATTTAAAACACTGTAGCAAGCGCTCTCACACCTTTTTTGTAAAATAAAATTGACGGACCTTTTCAGCACGTATTTTTATGTTGAAAATCACTCACTTACTCCTGGATTTTCCAGGAACAGAACAGCTTAGGTCCAAGTTGATATACAGTACAGTATATACATATACAAAAGGCTGCAAGCACAATACAAATGATGGACCTTGCTGCAGTAAAAGATTTTAATGGTGCAAACGTTTTAAAGAAGTCCATATGTCTGTGAATGAAGATGGTGTCTCAGAGCCGATTGCAGCGAGTGAAACTCCTGATCCTGGAAAATCATTAATAACTTGTCGCCAAAACTTGTGGAAGAGACACATCTGTCTATGTGAACTGTACATACAATCATTCACTCATTCACAAACACCACTTGCACATTGCAGGAACTCAGCTGGGAGTTATTGCCACATCCCCTATATATATATATAATAAATACAAGGGCTGCTCAAGTCAAAGTGGAACTCTTTAAATCAATGATATCCACGCACTAGTGAACCGCTGAGAATAGAGAGTAATGGGAATTTTTATTTTCATAACTGTGTTCTGATATTCTATACAATCAAAAGTCCCATTTTGACTTGAACACCCCTTGAATTTACTATATATATACCAATATGTATTGGTATATTGTATACTTTTTTATATACTTTTTAGATTTTGATAAAGCCCATTTAATTCACAGGCCAACAACTATAAGAACGCAAGAATACATCTAACTGTCTAAAATGATAGATTGTGATTAGCACCAATGTGTTATCTAAATTTTACAAAATTATCCTTCACGGATTTTTGCTGGTCTTTTAAAAAAAAACAAAGATACTGTGAGCGCCTTCATTGCCTTCATTAGCATGTGAACGATCCACTCTTTCATGACTCAATCACATAAATGTTCCTTGCCCTCAGGGAGTTTTTTTTTAAACAACTTGAAGACCCATGATTGAGTGTAATTGATTTAACTTTCACCTCATTCTTCAGCGATCACATCACCTCCAGCTCAAGCAGTGAGAGATGCACTGACTCCACTAAACAGCCCTTAAACAAACTAATACAGCCGATATGTAACAACATCCAAAAATGTTCATGATGCGTAACGTCTTTTATTTGATTTTTTTATCACTGTACAAAGGTGTACTTGGAAACGGATTATGGAGGACATCCACAGGATCTCTCCTTCCCTAATAACTCTCTGAGTATGATATGAGGCTGCTATTTCAGATCCATGTCCTATAATCAGTCACCCATGCCGCCCGGGGCTAAAAGTCAAAGGACTGCTCCGAACTGATGTAACTCCTCTGCCTATTTCCCCCTTTGAAACTTCAAACTCCAGTTTGTGAACAAAGTCCTGTCTATCTTCACAATAGGGATCTCCGACCACTGACCAAACTCCATTTGTAACCACTGCCTATTTGTACCTTCTCTTGAATGAGTCTTTTTCATTTCCACTGAACGCGACATGGCGCTGAATCACCAGCTGTATGGCCTATATGGAATAACATTCTCTTGGAATAATTGTGAATAACTTTGGGAATACATCGGTTTCTCGATTTGGATGCCAGGAAAATGGTTTATGATGCTTGGATGCCTTGATAAGAATGACAAGAGAGTGGAAGCGAGAAGAAAATATGCTTGCTCCAGTAAAAAAAAAAAAAAAAAGGCAGCATGGACAAACTGGGGTAGATGGCACAGGTACGTAAGACTAATGACATGAGGGAGACCTTGTCAACAGATTGCTATCTGTAAACCACACAGCTTGTGCAAGCCCTCATGCTGAACCACTGGCTGTCAGCGTGAAAGACTTTACTTCATTAGAAGAAATCGGAACTGATTTGATTTTAGCTCGAATCCATTTCCGTGCATTAAGAGACTTAAAGAACATATGACGAGATCATTCATAATCATATCACTGTATATGCTTTGAGGACTGATAAGCAGGGTATATGCCCCTCCTCTCCATTAAAACCAGATTAGTGCTCTTCAAAGCAGTCCTACATTCAAAAAGGCTTAGTAGTGAAATCAATGATGTTAAAGAAAAAGAGAGCAAACTCGGCAAGTTGTAGGTGTCACCGATAAGACATTGTTTTGCATGTAATCCCATCTGTTAGATAATTACTTGACTAATTAGTGATCTAAGGATTCTCTGTAGACAAAAAAGGAATATTTTTTTTACCCCAAATAACCCTTCTTCAGTGAGAAGCTTTAAAGAGTGTTTAGTTCATTTGAAACCATGTCAGGCAACTGTCAAAACCTCTCCTAATAGACGGGTAGTTGCTTTTCGAATTTGCTTTCTGCTTTTAAAGATGATAGGATTACTTGGCATCTGGTCATGTGATTGGGAGTTTTTTGTCTTCATGCGAGTCTTACATTTCATTTAGTGCTGTACATCATTTTAAGTGGTGTGGGCGCATGGGCAGTCGGACATGAAGCTCACTGGGCAGAATTTTTTTCAAGGTTTTTTCTTATTTTTTAAGAAAAGAAAACCCTTCCATTTTAGGTCATGTCCATTTTTGGATCAAATCGTGAAAGATAAACATACAAATACTGTATTCAACAGATAAATATATTGTCTTTCTTGTGACACCATGAAAACACTCATCCAAGCCAAAGTGTAGCTCAGGCAATGTTTTTCTGCTGTTAATTAATAAATGCTATTCCTTTTTATTTCAAATCCATTTTCATGAAATAACTTAATGGGTAGCTTAATGCTTGAATGTACATTATTATATCATTAGACACACTTCTACCATGCAAAACAAGGCTTCTTTGCTTAACTCTTCCGAGACATTTCTTAAGAGAGAAAAAAACAACAACAAATACATCAAAAGAAGTGAAAACATAATATCATGCCTAGACATAATATAATCAGGTGTACAGACAAAACAAAGATGTCCTTAGTGACCTATCAATACAAATTTTAACTTTTTTGTTTTATATTTCTGCAACTGAAATTAGTTTCAATCAATTAGTTCATTCATACTTGAATTTACACCTGCAAAAAATATAAAGCACTAGTTTCATTATAATCCTTTTGAGTTTAATAAATGATCCTTCTTTTTTACTATCGTACTGTAAGCAACGAGTGATTTCTTTTTTCATCATATGAACACTTGAGATTTCCCAAGATTCTTCTAAAACAGAATAACTCTTCTTCCATAAGGATTAAAAATTATCTGTGAAGTTCTCCGAGTCCTAACACATCTAGCTCTGTGGAGTAATCTGGGTAATCATAAACCTCTAGGGCCTAATACTGCACCGTAAAAGTATTTATGTTTAAACTTCTACATCATAGGGTAATAAAGACAAGTGTGGAGGAAGGGAGGTGAAAATTTTAGTATCTTCCTTTCCGCTGTAGTATCTCTGGAATTTAGCAGAGATTTGTTTTTCACAGAAACGATGATAAAGATCATGAAATGTCTTTAGGTTTCTTGCTAACCACTCTTTGCAACACATCCTGTGAATAAAATCCACCCTGACACCTTGTAACATTTTAGTGGTGTTAAAATCTAAATGATAAAAATTCTATCTGCTCCATTTTTTTTTCTCATAAAACCATAAAAGCCCAAGAAGCTACCTGAACATCAAATAAGTAAACAATTGCATCAATACACATTTAACGCAATGCTCTTTGTAAATCAATCATGGCCTCTGATAAGGTTCTTTCAATTATTAACCATTGTTTTGCTGAGAATCGAGTTGGCTAAATCCAATTTGCTGGCTCAGGGATACTAAGTGGACACTTAGCAATTTTTTTTTTTTTAAAGTAATCAATATAATAATAATCTTTTCATCATAATCTATGTATAAATACAATCTACAGCCACAAATACTGTACAAGTTTAGTAGGTTGCTTTTGATCTTTTTGTTGTTGTTCAGATTTTGTTCACAATGATTGAGTTGTAAGTACAGTATCATCACTGTGATAATTTATAGTTTATTCATTTAACTGTAAGCAATTATTATTATATTATTTTTCCTGACATTTCATTTTTCTTGACATTATGTATCAATATCTTTTTTTTATATTATCCACTTTTTATGTACTCCAATAACATGTTCCAAAATTTATACACCAACATGTTTTGTAACACTCATTCTCCAATCATGTTATGTAATGCATTTTACAAAAAATAAGCAGATTGACATTCAAAAAAATAATAATTTACAGTATGCTTGCACCAGAAATTGCTTTAGCAAGAAGTTTCCTTAATATGTTTATTATTTTTACTACAGTACTTAAAAAATATACATCAGCATTAAAGAACCATAAACAATGTTAGCACAGTGATAAAGTGAGTAAACACCTGTATTAATTGATATTGCATTAACTTTAATAATAACTTTAAATAATTATAAAATGAACAAAAAATTTACCACCATAAACAGTCATTAAAGGCATTAAAGCATCATATATGTGTAGATTTTATAAATAAAAATTCCATTTGTTGTTTTTACTCATGGATGGGGGAAAAGGTTCATAATAACTATTATTTAAAATATCTTGAATATTAATAGTCTAATGATTTCTAATTAGGAAATTCCTGAAATGATTATACATAATAAATAAGATTATTTAGCTATGCTTTACTGTACATGCTGTTACATAATACAACTTTTTTCTAGTGCCAAGGAATAAATGCTAATAATAATAATAATAATAATAATAATAATAACTACAAATTGAACCAGCTTCTTGTAATCTTATAATAGTCAACACAAGATAAATTTTAGTACTATGCGCAAGATGCCATTTTTTAAGATACATTGCTTTGTTAACATCACATTACTGATTAATGTAATGTTTATGCTTTGCTAGTGTTAACTAATATAGTAAATAATGTCTAATATACCTTGATGTAAAATTGTTTAGTATGTCATTTAGTATAGTTAGTTTATATAACAGAAAGTAGAAGTGGAACTACTATGGCTCGTTAAAGACTTTGTGCTTTGAGTTGGGTGCAGGCAGAGTCGAGTAGCTCCACCATGTGGTCTTCCTGCGTGTACAAGTAAAAGAATAAGCGCTACACTGATATTAGCAAATGTGAACAGGATATTTGTAAGAATTAAAACTATAGAAACGATGATATTCATGGTGGAAAATCTCATGTGTTAATGGGTTAATAAGTGTTTTTGTGTTCAAAAGAAGTTTATCTAGAACCCTAAATTTTTATCTCTCTTAAGGTTTTAGGAACTCTTATTAAACATAGAGAATTTGCACTAATGCCAGTGTATAGAAAGACTACTAAACTGTCCACATCCAACAATATTCCTTAAAAAAAAATAAACAACACAAACATAAAGGTGAACTACAAACATGATATTCGAAAATACTCAATAGCACAATAACCGTAAGCCTTAATTCTAACACAAAGTCATACTGTATGCATTGAAAGCATTGCCTGTACAATAATTATCAACAATTAATGAATGTAAAATTCCTTTTACACCCATATGCAAATTCAATGCATTAGCCACACCCCTTGTTATTATAATACCGCTATAGAACGAAATGTTTCTATTTAGAAGTCTTTGTCTTGTTTGGAAGCTGGAGTCAGAGGTCTGGGTGAGATGTGATGGGCCACCACTGGAGTATGGAGGGTTATGGAGCTTGCTAATGAGCCCAACAGGGACGTTTTGGCAGTGTTGGGGCTTGAACCCCCTAACCTTTTGACCTGTAATCCAGAGCTTTAACCTTTGAGCCACCATTGCATATGTACTATCTCAGGAACTCTCAAGAAACCCTTTCTCAGACAGTAAACTGTATAACTCTTTATATAGATGACAAAAAATAGGCATGGAGAACATGGGAAAGTGAGGAAATGTTCTTTCTGTTTAATAAGTACATGAATTTGATTCTGTCGGATGCTTTTCAAGGCTTTCCTACACATTTTAAAATCCTATAGATACAAAATCTTTCCATTTTGGATCACATTTCATGCACCATTTTCACACAGCTAATCACCTTCACACATTAGTGTAGCACCAAACATCTTTCCCTAAACTACAAGACAGTTAAATGCCTTGTAAACAAATCCAACACAACGACAGTCTGTAAACTAGTCATCTCTATCATTCCACAGTTTGAGGTATGTAAAGGAGAGTACATTCTAGCAGGTCAGTACCTGGATTCATCGAAATGCCATGTTCTCCATACATCCTGGGCTCTTTAATCAGCAGATGCAGGCCCAGCGACTTCAGGCTCCTCAGCCTCTCCTATGGAGCAGCTTGCCCATTCAGGCCTCACTGTTATGTGTGTGTGTGTGTACCCTGCACTCTGAATGTGTGTGAGAGACGCTGCCTCCTTGCAGCACTTGCACGCTGCCTGCTAGTGATCCTAATCCCTTAATGCCTGTCACATTGAGATTTCATAGAAGCCTTGAGTTTACAGCAAATAGTGTCAATTGTGTGGAGTTAATACTCCTTTACTCACCTCCACTTCCACTTTAGGTACCAGTACACACTGTTGGATAGCATTTTTTGTTTAAAATACCTCTGTTTAAAAGACTGATTTTAAAATTGGGCAATAATCAGAAAGATACAGTACAGTAATTGTCAATCTGGGAATGCTTCCTATTCCATGATGTTTATTTAGCATTCATGGAAGGAGTGCCCAATGTCAGTGCTGCTGTAATAATCTGAAAGTTTTCTGCCATGGGAAAGTCTTTATACCAGAGGACTGTTTACAGTTTCTTTCTATTGTGACCAATTAATGAAAGGAGAGAAAGAAATGATGATTTTTATGCTACAACATGAACAACAACAGAAACCGTTCTGTATCATGGATGTTCCACAACATTTAATCTTATAAAACCTATAAAAGTTATAACTTACTCACTCGCTCATCGTCTATACCGCTTTATCTTGTTAATTAGGGATGCCTACTGTATTAGCCTAATCTGCATGTTTTTGTACTGTGGGAGGAAACCCACCAAGCACAGGGACAAACTACCCCGAGACGATAATTGAACCCAGACCCTGGAGGTGCAAGGCCACAGTGCTGACCATTAATCCACCATGTCAGCTATAAAATTTATTAAACTTAACACATTTAAATTTTAATTACATTTTAAAAAATAAATTAACTATTAGCCAATGAAAAATAATATTTGGCAAGTTGCTATGATATTAAAGGAGTAATTATAGGAAAATGATCAACAGTATGGTTGATACTTCTCATTCTGGTCCATCACACCCCCTGGCATTGATTTATTTCCTATAACAGCACTCCTCACATATTAGTCCTTACTCTAAAATGTCTTTTTTTTCTTGAGTTTTGTCCCTTTTATACTATGGGTCTCCCCTTCAGATCATTTGATCTACAAGCTCTGGCACAAGTTTTACCCCGGATGTCCTGTGAGGGGTCTTGCCAAATGACAAAACAGCGAAGATCATGCGTGCAGTGACACGGCTTGAACCGCTGTCCCTCCAATCAGCAACCCAGAGCCTTAACCACCTACTGTACTGTAAGTCACCACTAGCCACACAGCCTCTGAATCTCACCTTCTACCTGCTTATGATTTACCCTCCCAGTGTAACTGACTACCATCAAACTTTTATTTTATTCCATATTAAATTTTGGTCTGTGCCATTATTAGAGATAAAGTGATCAAACATGTCTACTGCTTATTACTTCAAAACGTAGTCCATATGACCTGGTGCCATGGAATTATGCTTCAGCTGTAAATCTTCAGTTTATCAATAGAATACAGTATTTGTCCTAAAGCATCTGTAAAATATTTAATAACCATGATAAAACTAATCAAGAAAGAGCACTTCACAGAAGTAAAGAACAAGGGTTCCTGGAAAGTTAATGGGATAAACAAGAGTTTCAGGGAATCCATGTAGGCGGAAAAGTCCAGGCGGCGCCTTCTTACACACATCAGATCCGTTAATTTATCACAAAGGACAAAGTAAATTAATGTTTCAACTTTGCAAGCGGCAATAAATGATTCATTTAAAAAAAAAAAAAAAGCACTGCTAACTAGTCACAACTTACTCACAGACAGACAGTTACATGGTGGTATCACAAAAAAACAAGGCAAAGTTTCCTCTCACAATCAGCTTGCTAGGTAAAATAACTAGCTGGCTAGCAAAGATTAGTGTCTTTATTTAGACAATAGCCTAGTTTCTTTCATATTTAATTTTTGTACAACAGTTCATACAGTAGCTTAGTCTTACGACTGTAATGGATATTATATCCCCCCAATTTTTTCATTTCAGGATATCCTTGCTGAAGTGATGAAATGATGAAACGCTAACTGAGGAAAATGCTAAATCTATCTATGGACATCTATGACTACACTTTTATTACAAACTAGCTTGACAGGAAAAGGGTTTGTAGAAAGAGTTAAATGGCTTAAGCTAAAAATTAGTTTATCAGCTTTAATGTGATCAGTAATACTACTGTATCTTTTATTATTACAATAATATAAACTGTCTTTCAGTACAGCAGAACTCTCTGTCTAACGTATTAATACAAAGAAATAAAATTATCATAAGTATTTATGCCTTGTTTACGCTAAGTTGTACTTCTTTTGTCGAAGTATGACAATCGAAGCATGAATCACTGATGAGAAATTGAAAAAGTAGTTCTGATGAAGATTAAATTTAAAGTTAAAATTCACATATACCACTTCAGCGCTGTTATTTCCGCAGTGAAAATATGAACTAATCCCAGTAAAATTATTTAGTTTGGCTTTTCTAATTAATATCGATTGGTGCAGGTGTTTGTTTACATTGTGCATGTAGATATTAAAGTAGATTATTACATAGCACATAACTGTTCATAGCATTGCTTTTACGTAACATTTTGATTTCACTTATGATGCAGGTTAAACATTAGGCAGATATAAAAGTACTGCAGACGTTTTAATAAGTCTAGCCATAATCAGACATAATTTGGCAAGTATTACTTCACTTCTACTCAGCATTTTGATTTTAGCGTATAACAATATGTTCTCAGTCGATTATTTTACATCCCCTTACCTCGGACTGTTTTGTTTGCGGATTTGTTTGCTCTAATGACCCGTGTTTGATCTCATAGTGACATTTCACACTACTGCTTTTTATTAACGCCACAGAACATATGAGAAAAACTGGTTTTAATAACCATAATAATAACAAAAACAATACCCAAAAGAATAACTAGAATAAGCATACATTGATCTGTGCATACACCTTTGAAGGTTTAGTTCTCATAGTGTACTTCCCTTTTTCTTTTCTTTTTTTGGAGTAAGCCATTCTGTGTCAAGTTTTTATTTCTATTTCTTGAGGATTTTTCTTGATGAGGTGCGTTATCATCATTTTTGTGTCTTTTGCATAGTTTTCGCTCTGTTGAGTTACCCATATAGCCATGTCTAACTCAAGGGTAAATTGCTATATTCATCCCTAAAAGTGTTAAATGCTGTGACACAACATTTTGCTTTTATTTATGGCACAGGTTTAGATACCTAACAACTGCTAAGGTTTCACTACATTCTGTCCAGCTAGCTACAAAATGGTGCTGGCTGAGCAGACATACAGACAGATATATAGACATAAATACAGACAAACAGACATACAAAGAGACAGACAGCACATTTTTTTAGACTGGTTTCAGGTTTTCCAATGTATATGTGAATTCACATATAATGTGAATTCTATCCAATGTACTGCCAAGGTGTATCTTTTATTTATATGAATGTGAGCATGTGACACAGAAATAGTTTCTGTTAAACCAGCTCTCAGCAAAGTTTGCTTTTGTATTTTAATATTTAATTTTATATGACCTTATTGATCATGAAAATATTTCCCAATCCTAGAATCAAGTCACTGAGTGTAGGATCCACTTTTAGCAGCATTGCTCAATCTTAAAATCTTCTTCAGCAAATCCCTAAAAGGCCCTGAAAGTGTGGAGTGCTGGACCGCCTCCTCAGAGTAATTTGACTTTTTCAGGGTAAACATACCTCCTCGCTTTAGACCTGTTCGATTGCATGTCTTTTATTTACTTTAAGCCAGGGATCCTGCTAAGTTTGCAGGGGAGTTATTTGCCCAGGTTGTAACGGCTAGGCAATTCATCGAAGCTTGTCCTTGCAGCCAGCATCTTGCTAAAGAGGTTAAAGTTAACCATACTGTTTTGAGTGCCATGATAAAAATATAACAAAATAGGAAAAATATAAGAAAACCATGTTAAATCTTTGATTTTACTTTAATGTGATTTTTTGAATGATTTATTTTTCATTTTCATTTCATTAATAATATATTCTTGATTATTTATTATCAAGAATATTATGTTATTTATTATGTTATAATTTTTATTATATGTAAAGTGATTTTTAAACAATTCATTTCGCATGTGATTGTCACATTATTTTTTACAAGTGATCTTTGTACATGATAAATGTATTTTCACATGTGATTTTTACTTGTGATTTTCTAAATGACTGGTCAAATATAATTGTTTTGCGTGGTTCATCTTTGCATTTATTTTTATAACGATACATTTTTACAGATATTTTTACATGATTATTTTTATTTGCATATTTTTTCACATGATTTTTAATAGGTTTTTTTACACAATTGATTTTTACATTTTTTAAATGAATTAATTCTTTTCACATTTTTTTTTACAATATTTTGTTTCCTTTTGTTAATTTTTCACATGTAGGAATGGTAATTTTATTTAATTTATTTATATTAATATTTAATTTATTAAATTTATTTTTTATTTTAATAGGATAATTTGTCAGTTGTACTGTACTGCTATATTGGTTTTATTTATTCTACTTTCATTGAAAATATATTTGATTATTATTTTTGCATTGTTTAATGGAAATTGTTTAACTTAATCTCACTTTTAGTGCAAGAATACATTTCTCTAGGAAATAAATTGTTTCACTTTATAATGTATGATATTTGACTTTTCCTTCTATAGTGTTTACATGATGCCATTTCTTGGCATAACTTTGTGTTACTTGTTTCATTGTAATTACATGATTAAACATGGTAATTATTTACTGCAATTGCTACTGAATATGTTTAGTAAATCCATCATAAATATGGAGGTTTTTTTATTTGCTATTTTGAAATTATACAGCCCGTATTAGCAGAACAACACTAATCTGAAGCATTCTTTGATTGTGAAACGACTGTACAGTACAATGCATTTGTTCTGAGTTTCTTAGCGCCAGAAAGAGGCTTAAAGGGCATTTAGCCAAAATGTAAATGTTACAATTATTTATTTGACAGACTCTTTTGTCCAAAGGGGTTTAGAACTGAAGGAGAAACCAGTCATACAGCTAAACAGGTGGAATTAAAGGCCTCACTGTGGACCCAAATGCTGCTCCTGGACTATAAACTCTAAAGCAATAAAAATTAGTCGTATGAAATTTCTTGTAAACTCGTAAAACCAATTGAAATTTCCAGAAGAATAAGATTCTTAGCCGCAGTAAAACATTTGAATGGTGCAAGTGTTTTAAAGAAGGCCGTACGCCCATGAATAACGATGCTGGACGAGGTGGCTTGAAGCACACTGCAGTCGTTGCCATGAACATTCAGTGAGATAATGTCAGATGGTTGAAAATTGCCCGATAATGTCTCGTGGACTTGTAAAAGAAAGACATCTGTCTGTGAAAACTGTAAACAAACCAATTCCATATTTTTGGACAATTAAAGGAGTTCCTGAGAGGCCAGCATTTCAGCCATGAAGCACTCAGTCTGTTCATGGCTCCAGTGTACTAATAAAACTTTCCACCTTGATAGTATCCAAGCATAAGTGAAACGCCTGGATAAGTGCATTAGTGTAGCAGGGGATTATATATTATGGACATAAAAGAGAACTATATTCTTTTATTCTGATGAACTGCTGCTCACTACTTGCTTTTTGTTTTTTGCACAATTTTGTGAAAACCAACAAGTAAATAAAAAATTCTAGAAGGTTCAACCATTTCTAAAGTCGCTGAGGTCACATGATTTTTGTCCCTTTTCTAATGTATGGACTGTCAACATTATTCAACTTTATTTATTATTAAAGTCTGTCAACATTATTAGGTTATAGAATCACCTCAATTCAAAAATAGGTGATTTTACTAATTTAATTAGTTTATGCCTATCAGGTTAAACATTTGTGCAATGCATCTAAAAAACTAGTGAAAAAACTGCCAATGTGATATTGGTATTCAGCTTCTGAAGGCATGGCATGTGTCATCTCCAGACTCAAACTGAAAGGAAAACTGTTGGATGATGGTGAAGAAGGTTGCAGCAGTCGAGAAACCATCTCCTTTATATGATCTTCAGGACAAAATAAAGCAGGCATGGATTGAGCGAGTGACCCCAGAGAACGCCAGAGTATGTCTTTTTGACTTTGTACCCAGACAGATTATTCATCCCGATAAATAAATTATTCTTATTTTAATTGTCCTTATTAAAAAAAACATTTAAAATGTAATTAAAAGAATGAATTAAACTTTTGTCTAAATACTTTTGGCCAACACTGTATTTAAATGTTAAAATAAAAAAAATAAAAATAATAAAAATAATTCCAAAAAGTTAAAAATGTTGGCGTAGCTTGGAACAAATAAGAAAACAAAAATCAAGATGGTAATTTTTGTCAAGACCCATTCATGAGAGCATACAGTATATTATCAAGAAGAGTTAAAATAGATATTACAAGAAATAACTGAAGCTATTTGTCGTGTTTGCAACACATGAGGATGGAAGACCTCACTGGAAGGGCCCTATGGGTATGCAAACTTTTGCACCTGACTCTACTGTAGACCACTAAAGCACTAGTTTGCTTTTAAAACAAAAACTGTGTATTTGAGTTGTAGCACTGATTATTTTCAAAGTCCACCAGGTAAGTAATCTGTGTTAAATAAGAGTTTCAACTAGCTAAATGAAGTCTGACTTGCATTAGGTCAGATGTCCGGACTCATCAAATTTTCTCACAGTAAAATCTGTCTGCCGTGTTTGTGTAAGTATAAAAAAAATGGCATTTTACACAATACGTATTTTTCAACGATCTGCCGTATTTACTTTGTGCAAACATTTTCCATGAGCGTAACACAAAAGAGGAAGTTCTTTCTGCAACATTCACCTGTAGCTACATGTAGGCCCTGTTTACAGCCATCATGGCTCTGCCACACCTCCCAAACACAACAAAAGCTCTCACGACACTAATGGCGGCTTTCACTCCGTCTGTGACAAGTCCCACATGGCTAGATTTCTCTACCTGAAGTCAGCAGGGAAACATCTGGCCTCGTTCACTGTTACACCAAGCCGTTAGCTAAAGGACGAGAGAGAGGACGGCGTGAGAGAGAGTGAGAGAAAGTGTATCTACTCACCATACGGAAGCTCCATATTAGTGCCGGCCTGAGTGTTAACATTGACCATGCCGTTCCTCGTGTTCTACAGCTGTCGCTTTTTGCTTCCGCTGTCCTTTTCTGAGTAAGTACAACTAAAGTCTGAGATGGAAAGTGGATGGAAGAGTTTTGGTGCAGCGTACTGCCTTTTTTTAGAGGAAGGTGCTGTCGGAGCTCTGGAAGGCCGGTACTCCTGTTATCTTATTGATTCTCCTAATCTGGGCAAATGTGGGTGGGGAGGTTAAACAGTAACCAAGCTCATATAGAGGAGCAATCTATATGACAGCTGTAGCTATAGCAACAGGATGATAGAAACTCAAATAGACAATTCGTGTTAATTTAAGCAGAATTGTTTTGTTTTTTTTCTCTCAAGTTTGCATCGTTTTTCAAAGATTATCCACGATAGAATGATTTGGTGAATGAGTAAAACAAAAAGGTACACAGTGTTAAGGCACCTCTTTAACCGTAAATAATTAAAACCGTTCGAAAAAGGAATGAAGTCCAAGCTGAGGTTATTCATAGATATACTTGTTTGTGATGCATCGACGTTTGGAGTTTAAGTGATTCTAATACCTACAAGAACTCAATAATCCATATAACGAATTTAGTGTAATAGGTTAAGATTTACACCACTTTTCAATAATTATATCTCGTATAAACAACATTATGTCCTTCCGTACAGGGATTTTCTATTAGGTTGTGTTGTTTCGTTCTCCAAAGTGCACATGGGTTCAGTTTGGATCCGGTCGTTTAGATATAAGAAAGAGAATTACACTTGTACAATATCCTCTTTCAGTGATATCACATGAAACATGTGGAAAATAAATCAGTGTTTAGTTTCCCATGGCTATAAAATGATGGACTCACCTGAAAGCATTAAATTACACAACAGCACTGGGGTTTTCACTTTCCAGTGTCCTCATGAAACACACTACTACTTCACACACACAAGTTCTCACACACTGTCAGGATGAATGTGATGAATGATCAAGTGCCATATTTATCATCTTTATTCATTAGGCTGCATTTGTTTACAGATGGACACAGACTTCTGTTTAATACTCAACACCAAAATATATCCTAAGTCACAATAGGAACCAATAAAAAGAAAATTCATAAAGCACAAATATATCTTTCTAATGAATTAAAAAGGTGTATGTTTATACTCACTGTGTTTATACTCACTAGCCAGGGTAATGCTGTTATAAAAAAAAAATACCATAGCTAATTCACTGTATGAACAGGAAGTGGTCATGTTCCGCAGTTTATGGTTTTAAAAGCCATTTTGCTCCTGTTTTATAGCACAAGTGGTTCGGCTGGATGAATAGAAAGCATTATGGAGGTGATAAAAGCCTGTTTTCACGCTCTCCCCAACAGCAGGTCCAGGATCAGATTTACATTTTAACCGAACCATGGTTTTCGTTGCACAATATCCAACGTTGTTAACCGATATAATGGAAATTGTTATAATGTAATCAAGAATAAAAAGATAAAGAAATTGTATTCTGTTGTATTCAAGCCAGGATGAACTTTACATGTGAAATGTTAGCGCGGTTTGAGTTCTTTCTTCTCGAACATCCAGGTTTGTGCACTAAAGCATTGACAATGATAAATATTGAAGTAACTATATACTGTATAGTAAGTTAGTTTAGGTCATTAAGAGAGATATACAGTACAACATAACTTAAGATAAAGTGGGTTATAAAAGTAGATTTAAATGCCAAAATGAATAGCTTAGTTACACCATGTTGCCTAAGTAATTAGTTTGACCATTTTTTTTACAGCAAACCTAACCGAATGATGGAGGGGTAAGATCTTGCATTGTTTTGCATCAATTAAAAAAAAAATGGAAATGATATATTTTTAAGAACTTTTCTTAAACCTCATAAGTGGACATGCTTTTTTGTGAAAGTGTTTTGGACTTTCTCCGAACACAATCATTTCCTTTCAATGAGACTCGTACACATTTGGATAAAATATGGTGACTTGGATATGGTGAAACACAATTCAACTCCAAATAAGTCATCATAAGGTCAGAAAATTTATTGGGTGTACACAAACCATAAAAGTGCTTAACTCTCAACATGAACCTAACGGCAATGCTACTCTTACAGTAATGCAAACATACGAAACAGTGCAAACAGTCCATGGACAGGACAAGAGACAAACAACACAAGAGTCACAAGACTGACTCTCAGGATCCCTACAACAATTACATCAGCCAGTCTGTGTGAGATGATTTGTTATTTCAACTGTGGGATTTTCTCTTTTTTATGTTTAAAAATGCAATATTTTACAAAAGAAATCAACTGATTTATTAGTGGTGCAACACAAAACAATGTGTTTCTGCGCTCTTTGGTCAGTCATTTACTTCAATCTGTGCGACTAAAACATCTTGAGACTTCTGGATTTTGATCTGTAGCACTGGTTCCTGAGACACGATCCACCATAAATAGAAGGACAAGCTGAGCATGGCCTTCCAGTTTTGTATGGAGCTTCTCCCACCCAGTTACCTCTGTAAAATAAGCAGAAACACACTTACTGTAACTTAAGTATTTAACATGATAGTGGGTTAATAATCAGAAGTGCATTTGTATTAAGGATTACTTGATGGAATAGTTGCAGACCAGTAAGGTGGCCTGTTTCCATGTAGCACCAAACACATACATATTTGAACACCTGTTGATGGCACACCCAATCTTATTGGTGCTGGCCCACACCATCTGCAATTCAAAATGAACAGGATGCATGGGTTAATGACTCCCTGCATCAATTATATTTCTCCTTAGTTGTGCATTTTCAATTACAAAGTTGTTTGTAGCTATATTTGTAATCCTTGCATGAAACTGAAATGCATTTGTTTCCTGTATTCTTACTGTACATGTTGCAGTTTTTGTACACTGTTGCTATTTTCACTTTAAAAAAATAGTGGATAGAAAGAACGGAAAAGGTGTGGCATTCAGAATCTAACAACACATTAGAATGGATTTAAAAAAAATCTATTTTAGTTAAAAATGTGCATGGGTTAAGACCCAGACTGGCGCATGCATATGATTGCATTTTTCTTACATTTCTTACATCACGTCCAGTTACCTCTATGTAGATTCATGGATGGATTATTAGTATTAACTTCAACATAAATTCCCAACATTACGCAAATACTAAATAAATAAGTGCAGATGTAAACACTTTTTAAAAACTAATATTTAATCCACATTTGCACCAAGACAAGTCTTTAAGTGCATTGTACAGAAATTCCAAAAAATCCCACTGTAAATCAAAAACAGCATTTAGTAATTCTTTTATCTGTCACATATATGGTACATTAAGGCACAGAGAAATTCTTCTCTTTGCATATCCCAGTTTACGCAGTTGGGGTTAGAGCTCAGGGCCAGCCAGGATACATCACATCTGGAGCAGACAGGGTTAAGGGCCTTGCTCAAGGGACCAACCGTGGCTTGAACCACTGGTCTTAACCTGCTGAGCTACTACTGCCCCATGTAACAGATCTGTGTACATAATACTCTGTAATATCACTGCTATTACAAACCAGTAGCATCAGAATTAAATTTTGCCCTTTACTTCTGTTGGATTTTTTGAAGCGATTTTCCCTTTGTTTGAGTTTCCTTTATTAATGTTTATTTAGGTCAGTTCCCCAAAACGTATGTCACAACTACGTCAAAAGATCCAATAGCTGGACTTGCACATATGGTGAGAAACTGATTCCTTATTGAGCTCTTGGCTTTAGAAGTACATGGCTCCAGATGTTGCACATTCTCTCAATATCTACAGGTATTTGCGTTTCCTTCAGGTTCTCTGGTTTCTTTGCACTTCCCAATAACGTGCCAGTAGGTGGATTGGCTCTAATTTGACACGTTTTCGCCCCAAAAGTGTGAATGTGTGTGCACCAGATTGACTCTGACCCAAACCCAGACTCGTATGCAGTTACTGAAGATGAATGAATAAACCACATGTGTAAACATAATAAACCTATAATGTGTTGTGGGGCTGAGGAGAAGGGCTTCAGAAGTTTCAGCTGTTAGTTTTATGCTTTCGGGTTGTTAGTTTGTAAATCATACCTGTGTATAGTGGGTGCAGACAGAGCCGGTGCATCTGGTGGGGTAGGAGAAGGAATACTTCTCATCATGCCATGATTTCACCAGCTCAATGACTGATCTATACCTACAATAAATAAAACTATTAATACATTATGTCTCATCTTTTTCAGCACGTACATTTTTGGGGTTATTGGTTTGTCATTTAGGGTCATTTGTACATGTAGAACAGTATAAAACATGCTTTTATATTGCGAGAGGATTTAAATTTGGACCCTTTGGGAGCCTTGAGATGATGTAAACTGGGGTTTAAAGTTATAAGAACCGGGTTCATTCTTTTAGCAAACAAATCTAGTTTTAAATCAAATTTTATGTGAAAATCTTAAAACAAAATATCTTCAATAAAAAATTATATCTTTCCTCACAAATATTGGCACATAAAATTGTTTGTGAGTGGTGTACAAGTCAAACCAGGACTTTTGATTGCACAGAATAACAAAACATAGTTACAAGAGTAAAAACTCCCTTGATTTCTCTATATAATCCCCTGCTGCATTAATGCATTAGTGCTTATATACCACAAATGTAGCAAGATTTCTTAGTACGCTGAAGACATGATGGGACTGCCTCCATTATGTCTAAAACGCTGGCCTCCCAGGAACTCCTTAACATGTGGAAATAGCTTGGCGTGAAGTAAGGACTGCATGGGGATGTGTTGCAATAACTCCCAGCCAAGATTCCGTATACACGGAATCTCTGTATACACTTCTCACTGACAGACATGTCTCTTTCTCAAGTTGCTGATTTCTCAAGTTATCTGTTGATTTTCAAGGATCAGGCTCTTCACCTGCTGAATGTTCATAGAACCAACTGCAGTGACAGAATTCTTATTCACAGATGTATGGCCTTCTTTAATATTTAAATTAACTGTGGCTAAGAATCTTATCACTGTACTGTGCTTAAAGTCTTCTGTAAATGTCAATGGTGTTACGCTTTTATTCATAAAAAAATTTGAATTTTGAAGTCCTGGTTAGACTTGAACGGCCCTTGTAAGTCCATATCATGTAAACAATTGTCCTCATCTTAAATAATGTATTCTAGCAAATAGATAATTTCTTTGGTATATGTTCAGTATTTTGGACTATTCCAAAAAAATATATATATATATTTATATATAAATATATATATATATATATATATATATTTTTTTTTTTTTTTTTTTTTTTTTTTTTTTTTCACAAAAGCACTGGATAAGGGAAGCAAAGTATTATATGATGAGGTATATATGATGAGGATAAGAGTCCAATAAAAGTTTTACCCAACAAGCTCTTAATACCTTCCAGTTGAAACGGACAGGTTCTGGCCCGTGTATCTCATGACGTGTGCCGGCCCGTGATCCCATATGCACTGTGAGGCCCAGGACTCGGCTGATCTCGCAAGCCGCTCATCCCACACCTTTTCAAACAGACACCAGTTTTTTAATAAACATCACCAATTTATTAAGTTTTTAAACAAATCTAACAAGCAGGCACATTACCATATACTCCATGTTTGCAGCATGTGGGAAGACCTGAGACCGCACACGGTTGTGGTAGTCCAGCAGATCCAACATATCCCTGGAGGAAATGTAGCGCTTCCTCCGGCTGAGAGGCACATCGCTGCTGCTGCTTCTGTTCCTGTTCATCCAGCTCAGTTCAATCCCAAATTCAGCCACAGGGAGGGGAGAGAGCTCTGTGGTGTTGGTAAGAACCATAGCTGCTCTGGTGCATGGCATCACCCACAAGATGGCAGCCAAGACCAGGTGACTGCAGGACACACGCATGGCGCTGCTGTGGAACGAGCTTTTGGGATAGAGTGGAGGTTAATGGTATTATTTAACGTAATGCATTATAGTTGGATTTTATGACATTAACATTTAGATATACATTATTAATAATATAAGCAATATACTGATCTACATAAAGTTTATTTGCAATAAATTCAGCATAACTAGTAACAGTGATGTCTAATTTACCTAGTAGATAAGTAGTATGTAAGTAATATATACTGTATAATAATATAATTTATAATATATATACTATAAGTGTTAGAAATCATTGATATTGAGCACGATTGCTTACAGCAAACCATTATAGTACAATAAATACAGCAGATAAATGTGCAAATAACTTACAATAAAAACTTTTCTAACAGGGAAATTTAATATATATAAAATATATTAATGAACAAATGAACTCTGCAACTAAGTGATTAAATGTAAAGCCATCAACTTAAACACATAAATAGTACAGTATGCACACTAGATTTTGATTACCTGGTGATTAAGTCCTACAATCCCCCTAGCGAAAGCGTGAGAGCTCCCGTCTTTGCATACCTTCAGTCAGGATTCCAGCAGCTGAGCGTGGAACTGAGCAGAGACCTGCAGTTAAATGACAGCCCTTGCAAACAACACCGTTTGACCGTACTTAACAGGACGTGCAGAGGCTGAAGCCATCTGACGTCGAAGAGCAGAAGCACTTGAGCTTCTTCAGCCCCCACAGGGATGGTCCCTGAGTTCACAAAATACGTTGATGGAAGTTTTTGCTTTTTCAGCACACACTCTCGGCCTGAGCGCCAGGCTTCCCGCCGATCCTCAGCCAAAACCCACAAATGGTCCTTTTCTTCTAAACAGAAGTAATCAATAGGAATGTAAAACTTCACCTGGGGGTTGGAGGTTGTTCTGCATAACCATTTTATTACTTTATAACTGGTGGAGTTAGAAGTTTGACCTTTAAAAAAAAAACAATAAAATATATTCATAATGATGAAAAAGTTTAATTGTGAGATTAAATCTGAAGGAGTAGTCCTTATGATATACAGTATATACAGTTAGAATTATTATTATTATTATTATTATTATTATTATTAAGTCATAATTATACACCTAAAATTTCATTTAATCATCTTTAGCTTTGATTACAGCACATGATGTGGTCTTCAGTTTATTTGTAAAAATGATTCTGCATGCTCCCAGAACCACTTTTTCATAATTTGAGTTTTGGACTATACCCGAGCCATCAGGGGGGAAAAAAACTCCCTATGCAATATACAAATTTCCACAGAAGAGCCTAGACCTGACCAACTGAAGCAACCCCAGATCATAACACTGCCTCCAGAGGCTTGTACAATCGCCACTATAGATGATGAGCTTCACACACTTCCTTTCTTAAAGTGATGCACCATCGCTCCGGAACTCATCAGACCACATGACCTTTATCATTGGTCCAAAATCCAATCCTACTATACTTTCAGTATTTTACTTTTTATGTTTTTACTATTGATTTTTTTTTTTTTTACCATGCAACTTCACCAAATGTTTAAGTGATCTCCATTCATGATTTTATTGGACCGCATTTCTTCCACAAAGTTGACGGTTCCAGTCATTTTAAATCTCCCTAGTTGTTTTCTTTGCTTCATGCACCCCAATAATTTTACCCTTCTTAAATAGTATTTCTATTAGGACATAATGAGCCATAACTATTGCAGTGTTAAAAAAAAAATAAAAAAAACTGTGTCATAAATATGAGATATTACTATTAATTCATAACTATGAGAATAATATGGGATAATAAGTTATAACAAAATATTTAATTATTTGAACAAAGAAAGAGTCGCAGACATCATATGTATTTGTCCCTTAGTTCATTTAATCACATTTTATTACCTAAAAAAAATATTATTTTGGTAAATCTTTGAAAGCTTCACTCTGTCATAAAGATAATTAATGGTAATGTTATTAATATGGAGAGATTATTTGATGATAGATTGTGCATTAAAATTCATTAAATAAAAAATCACTGCGCCTACTCCTATCAGTCATCCACCAGATCAGATTTTATTTGTTATAAAATCCACCACACACACACACACACATATACACAAGAAAGAAGCATAATGAGCTCATGGTGGGGATGAAAGAGATGAAAACAACTATCAGACAAAAGCCAGTGCACCAGATGTCCGTGATTCTAGGAACCTTGAAGGAGTCATGCCATGTGCAACACATCTCAACCTAGACTGCTCATGGTGCCAAGGTACATGCCATGTACATGGGGTCACTGAGAGCATTCCAGTCCTTCAACTTCGAAAAGAATTAGTAAGATACATGTATGTATTTGTGTCTTTTACTATGATATGTTAGTCACACTCAATCAATGCATGTTTTATTCCAGTCACTGAGTAACATGTCACAAGCATGACATCATTCTAGAGGAACGAGCAAATCTTGTTTTGAGGATTCCTCCAGAGGCATACGTTATTTTGGCATTTCCTACATACACCATGAAGCTTTATAGTATTTGTGGAGGATGTGTAATGCTCACCCTGCTGTTGCTATAGTGAAATGACACATGTTTTAGTTTCTCCCAGACAAACACACATCACTAAGCTCCATTGTAAAGCTAGTAATAGACTAATAGAAATTAAAGCGGAAAATCACTGCAGGTTGCTGAAGTCATGGGTTTAGCTTTGCTCTTTCCTAAGGCCTTGACTCATACAGGAACTCATTATTAATAAGGTTATGAGTATAATCAAAACAGCTAATATATTCACATTTGGTGATTTTTGTGGGTGATTTGCGCTATGCATATTTTCACATTCCCCGTTCAATAATCTTCATTTCTGATATAGTATCAGTCAAAAGTTTGGACACACTTTTTAATTCCATGGTCTTTCCTGATTTTTATTTCTTTCTACATTGTAAAACAATGCTAAAGGCATCCACGATAATGAGATGTGTCTGTAAAGTCTTCGTAACAGCTTTAATCTAACATGCTGTTAATTTATCATTTTTGAGGCTGGTAACTATAAATGAACGTAGGGTTTTGGCCTTCCTTTTCTGGGATGGTCTTTTTGAGAGCCAGTTTTATCACTGCTTAATGAGTTTTGCACATGAACTTGACAATACTGTTCTTGCAATACTGTTCAAGAACATCTGACCTTCATGTGTTATGTGTTATTTCATTCATTCATTTATTTTCTATACTGCTTATCAAGTATACAGGGTAGCAGGGTCCTGAAGTCTATCCCAGGTGACTTGGGGCATGAGGCAGGTACACCCTGGACAGGGTACCAATTCATTGCAGAGTGCACACACACACTCACACATACTGTACATACCTCAGGCAATTTGGAAAGGCCAATAAACCAAATCTGCATGTCTTTGGACTGTTGAAGGAAACTGGGACACCCAGGGGAAACCCACCAAGCACTAGGTGGCCACATGATGGGGAAAGGGGACAGAGATTTATTCAATTGGATTGGTATTTGTTTCAAAGGTGTATAAGACTCACTTTGCCCGACTTAAGAACAAATCTGACATACAAACGCACTCCCAGAACGGAACTTGTTTGTAAGTCAGGATCTACATATATTTACTTTTAAGTCCTTAATCTTTAAGCTCCCTAGCAAATTAAAGCAAATAAAAATTTTTCTAATTAGTCTAACTAACAAGTGGTTTTCTTTTGGCCATCTGGCTGTTGTCCCAGATCCCAGTCCTATAAATTATTATTCCATTTCCACAAAGCACTATCCTTCCAGGTGTTAATAATGTGTTGATGGTTTCTTAACCCAGTAGTAATTCCAAATTTCCTTAGTTGTTTTCTTTGTCTGATGCACCTGATATGGCTTTTTTAGTCAGGCAGAGTAGTTGTTTTCTAAACTATTAAACGAAAATCATTTAAATGGTTTTGACGGCCACTTACCTCTAATAGGATTCGGTGATATGAAGTCATTACAGCTTACCTGGGAAGTATTGCTAATGTTTTTTTAAAAGCAGATTTGACATTAAAGACAGTTGGATGAAAAAACACAGGTTTACACTAAAGTGTTCATTCTAATATGCTGTCAATCTTTAGTAACAATGTAAATATTACTTCAATGGCGAGCACTTCCCTCTTTTATGTGTATTTATTGATATGAATAGCGAAGGTTTCCGTGAATTTATTGTAGTCATTTTGTGAGGAATCTCTAAAGTTTACAAATAAAAAAAAGAGGCAGGAGAAGTATAAAACTGCTATAATATACAGTAAATGATAACAAGAATGCATAAAGACATTACATTTATTAAAGGAACAAGTTCGTCGAGGGGGGTGGCAAACCCAGTTAGGAAATTGTGACAGGAAGGGCTTCTCGCATCTTATCTGATGCGTGACTAGATATGCATTAATATATTGCATGTTCCTTGTCTTTATATCTTGCCGGGTTAAAAACACGCCAATATTTTATTGCATTTTATTGACTTAAGGTTTGATTAGTATCAGTGGAATTTTTCTTCCCTGATGTCACGAGCATATTCAAGGACAACAAAGCAAATATTCATCGAGAATTCATCTTTGAAATACACTTAGTTTCTAAACATCGTAAAGAAACCTGACTTTTTTTCAGGATGGACAATTTTTCCTTTAAACCAAGAAATGTGTTTTGGAAAATCTGTGGAAAAAGTTCTTCTAAATATTTTACATTTTGCATGAGAAGCAGGAGTCTGAGAGTGTGTTCACAATGAACAATACCGAGGTACACTGCCAGAACTGGCATGGAGAATTATAGGCATTATTTAACCATAATACAAACCGTTCATAATGAATATGAGGTTGCTCTCAACCAGAGACGAATAGGCTGATGTTGCAGCTGTAGCATGTTAGTACACAGAGATGGATACAAAGGTTACTGAAGTACATTTTCTTAGTTCATTAAGTCTTTACTGTAGTGATGTACGTATAATTAGGGAGATTTACCCACACCTTGTTTTCTGTACAGCCGTTTCGTGATAACATATATTGTTAAACGCTCTATACAAATGAATCTGACATTAACAATTTTGTATGATAAGCTTGTTCTAGCTCGGAAGGAAAATGCCCCAACATGACCGACCGTGCAGTTACAAAGCACCTGTCACTTTGTGATTTAGGGTCCACCATTTATGTTGTTTTCTTAAAGTTAGAAGAAGTTAGCGGTTCCCAGGGTCAAGCTAAAACTCCTGGGTCAAAGCTCAGTGCAGCCTGGTCACATCTGTTTATAGCATTTTCCTTTTGTGTGGCTATAAAGAAAAAAAAATGTTAAATTCATTATTGAACGTTCATTATTTTGGAAATTAACACACTGATCAAATATATCTACAGAAAGCCGAGGTATAGCAGGCTTGTTTTTGTAAAATGCAACCACTGAAGTGGAATATTAGCCAGTTTTATGGTTTAGCATGACAAATGTGTACAACAACGTCCTGCACTCCAGACAACAAAGCGTCCTTGTATAGCGTAGCATTTATATTTAGCAACAGGCATATCCCTGTCAATTCTGCCACATACTTAAGACTTCTGTTGAGCAAGTTGATGACAAGGCCAACCAATGAGTTCTAGCCTAACAGACTGGAGGATAGATTATAAGAGCTAATACCTACCAATAGCGTGACATAAAAAGCATCATGGTTCAGCAATATAGGAATGACATGGTGCAAACAATTTTTTAAGTTTAAAGGGTGTAATGCTCATCCTATGTTTTTTCCAGATAGCAAATTCAAATCAAATTTAAATTCTATTTGTCACATACACAGTCATACACAGAAACGATATGCAGTAAGATGCTTGTACGACCGCCAGTGACCTTAAAAAGAAAATAAAAACTATATATATAAGGAATAAATATTAATAAAAAGAAATACGAAAGAAAATAAATTAAAGAAGAAAAGTTGTCCTTTTATTTAAAAAAAAAACAAAAAAACAATTACAGTATAGTGTCTTGACCCACCCCTCATTACTTCCTGTTAAATGAAATTATGGGCACAATTGTTTTACTGCGACAGGCTTTAAAGCACCTAAAGATACAATTTAGCAGCAGCAGCAGCCTCATTTCCCCTCTCGTCTGTTCCAACCACTCAGCATTCAGCATCATCAGTATACTAATCACCGGCCCGATCATCTGTCATCGTCTGCACCTGTTTCTCTCTGGTGTATGCCTTAAATTAGATGGTTTGTTTTATTCTTGAATGATTCATAGGTCACCTGTGTGGCTTAACAAACCAAAAACATTCCTCTGAAACTGCTCAGGTAGAGGTTCAGGACTGAAAAAAAGTCCTTCAGAAAACCTGGAGATTTATTTCTCAAAAAAAGAGGAGTGAAGGGAGACTTTTGCACAGTGCTGTATACCCTTGGTTTGTAATATGATTGAACAATATGCTCTTAATTTATAATGATAGTGTAAATAATCCAACACAATCACCTTTAATAACCCACTGGCCATATTTCACTTCTGCCTTTTGGTTACGTATGTGTCTAAATAAAATCAGCGCAAATGGAAATCAAATTCATTCTCCTGATATGATCATCACTGATAACCTACATTAATCTACAAGTCTGGTCTAGCAAAGAATCAGCCCCAGCCTTACTCCTTATCTTTGTAACCAGCTAAACCACGATATAGTGAGAAGCTGAGGCTGCGACTGTGTCTCTACCTCTCACAAAAAGAGAAATGACTGCACGTGGGAGGACAAGACAGAATAAGATAGACTGAATGGATTGGGGGGGGGGGCTGCACAGCTGTGCAATTATCCCCTTGGAAAAAAAAGGGAAAAGAAGAAAAGAGGCTGAGAGGGGGGCTACAGTAAACTCAGTGTCTGTTTGAGCTTAAGATCTAAACTCCTGTTCTCACTTTCTGGAATTGTGAGCACAAAGAGAGCCCACAATTCCAGAGAGTATTAAAGGAAAAAATGAGCAAAGGCAGAAAAGGTTAAAAAGAAGGGGAAAAAAAAGGTGCACAGCTGTGCGATTATCCTCGTCGTTGCAAAGGAAAAGGTAAAGGAGATGGAGCTACAGTGTGTCTCAAAGTTTACAGGTCCTGCCCCTGCTGCTCCTTCTGCCTCAGCTGCACAGTGATCCGTTTCTCATGTCAGCAGTCCAAACTTTGAACTGGCGGGCCAAAAAACAAATTTACTGAGCTGCTCGTTCTGACGGATTGTTTAAATTGAACGCAGACAATGGGCTCACACTGACTGACCTTTCCTGGAAGAAAATTGCAGATGAGTAAATGGAAGGTTTGATTGCTTGCTCGCAGGAGAGACAAAAGCACACCGCTTTCATTATAATAGACAGTCACGTCCAAGCTGGGTAATGACAGTAATTCTAGCACAAACTGTATAGGTTTGGTTTGACGTTCTACCAAGCCTGGTTTCATCAATCTTTATGACATTTTCAATATTTTTCTTATGAATATTTATTCATAATGAATCCTTGTGAACATTTACCTCTATAAAAACTGTATTAATGCAACACAAGTCTGAGTGGCCATCATAATATCATGTGCTGTACTTATGGTGAACCTGTTCTCAATGTACTCACAAATTCCTTGCCTTCTCTGCCAGAAGTGGAGTGATCTACTGTTGCTCTAGTCCCACTAAGATTCCCCCCCCCCCCCTTTTTCACGTTTGATGTGAACATTAACCCATGTGCTTGACCCAGGTCCACATGAGTCCACACGAATGAGAAGAAGTTCAAGTGGACATTCTCGTTACTTGATGCTCCCTTTAATAACATCAATTGAATTAACTGTGCAAAAGTCTTAAACCATCCTTAATTTCTTTAGATTTGGTTTTCAAAGAGCCAGACTTTCTTGTATTTTTATATATAGTCTTAAGGAATACGTTTCCAGGCTCTTTGAAGGACCCTGTAACTAACTAACTTTGTTTGGTAAGCCACACGGTGACCTATGAATCATTCAAGCATAAAACCATCTAACAATAAGGCATGAACCAGTGAGAAACAGGTGCAGATGATACCAGATGATTACTGGTTGGAACAGATGAGAGGGGAAATGAGGTTGCTGTTTTCTTTTTTTTATAAAAAAAACGACATATTTTTTATATTGTATCAGCCTGTCACAATAAATCATAATAATAATATATATACTTTTATTTAATGTGATATAAAGAAATGAGGAGTAACTTAATACCTCGGTACAGTACCATACAGTACTTAGAAATACAAAGAATTCTAAGCATATTTTATTCGTTTTTAGAAATATGGGCTTCATTTTAAATAAGAAAAGTTACTTACTGGCTGGTAAGCAGGGTCACTTTCCAGTCACAAAAAGTCTCAGCAGGTTTTAGGCAGGATGATATTCGAGGAACAACATCAAGCCTTCTGTCTCAACAATCTCTCTTCCGTCTCTACATGACATCACCCTGTCTAGACGCTTGAGTACAAAGGCACACTGTAACTCTGTAGCTTCCATGACTTTCTAGCAACATTAGGCATGAGACATGGCCTCTTGAAGGCGTTTAATAAAACACTGAAAAACTAATCACTAATTAGTATTTGAAAAAGTTTACTGGTAAAAGAAGTATGTATTTGGCAAATGTTAAGGTACAGCCTGTGAGGAACCTGACACACTTTGAGATATTCTGAAACACTAAGTGAAGTCAATTTACATTCAAGCTAAACTTGTACTGCTTCAACTGTCATATAACATAAAATACATTTAAATAAAAAAAACGTCATGAAACGTGGGAATGTCATCAAAACATTGAATTTCACTTTTGTCGTTTAAACCTGCTCTGTTTGTTTAAAACACTGGGATAAAAATGATTTGTGCCTTAAAATAAATATTAAATATATAACTTAAGTTATACAACTTACCCTGTATACAGGGTCACTGGGACCTGGAGAATATCCCAGGAGACTTTGGGCACAAGGTGGGATACACCCTGGACAATGTGCCAATCCATCGCAGGGCATACACATCTGGACACATAATCTGGGAGCTCCAATAAGCCTAATCTGCATGTCTTTGGACTGTGGAAGGAAACTACCAAGCACAAGAAGAACATGCAGACTCACCCAAGGCAGGAACTGAACCCTTGACCATTGAGGTGAGAGTCCACAGTGCCAACCACTACACTACCGTGCCACCTACTTGAGTTTACAGTGGCATATGTGAGCATATCTGCATTAGTTTGCCATGTAAAAAAAAGTAAGTGAACCCATAGATGAATTACTTCAACAAAAGTTAATTGGAGTCGGTAGTTTGCAGGTGTAGCTTAGAGCTACTTTGACTGATAAACAACACTAAGTCTGCTGTTCATAAGCAGTATACAGTCAAGAGTAGATGATCTGCATAAGGCTGGGAAGGGAGACAAAGTAATCTCAAAGTGTTTAGGCATCCATTTGTCGACAGTTAGACAAATTAGCTATAAATGGAGACAGTTTAGTACTGTTGCTACACTACATAGAAATGGACGCCTGGCCAAGATGACTACATGGGGACAATGCAGAAACGTCAATCGGGTGAAGAAGAACCACGAGTAACAGCAAAAGGCTTGTAGACATCACGGGAACTGGCAAACATCCCTGTTCATAAGTTTACTATACGCAAGATTGTTTAGGGCAGAACACCATGGAAGAAGCTGCTGCTCTCCAAAAAAAAATTGCTGCACACCTGGAGTGTGCCAAAGAGCACCTTGGCAATCTGCAACGATACTGGGAAACTGTTTTGTGGACTGTAAAAACAAAAGGTGAATTGTTTAGGAAGAATACTCAGCACTATGTACAGTATGGCACAAAAAAGTGCACAGCTTACTAACATGAAAACATCATTCCAACTGTGAAGAATCGGGCTTGTTTGGCTGCCTCAAGGCCTGGACAATGAGAATTGAAATAAATTTCCAAGTTTCTCAAAATATCCCAATAGGATAATGTCAATTTGGCATCACAATGCCTTAGTGGTTAGCACTGTTGCGTGCACCTTCATGTTCTGGGTTCGATTCCCGACTTGAGTCTGAGTTCTTGGAGGTTGCATGTTCTCCCTGTATTTGGTGGGTTTCCTCTGGGTACTCTGGTTTCCTCCCACAGTCCAAAGATATGAGGATTAGGCTAATTGGTGTTTCTAAATTTCCCATAGTGTGTGAATGCGCATGTGATGGGAATAAATACAATAGTAACTGACGATTGGCCTCCATGGGTGGGTGGATGGAATGTCAGTGTAGCTGTCTGCCAGCTGAAGCTTAGTAGATGGTGGTGCAAGACTATGACAAAGTAAAGCCACCATAAAATGGCTTCAGAAATAGGTAAATGTACCCAGACCTTAACCCAGACCTTAACCCCATAGAGATGCTGAGGAATGACCTCAAGAGACCAATTCACACCAGACATCATACTAACGTGTCTAAGCTGAAGCAGCTGTATAAAGAGCAGTGGTCAAAAATTTCTTCTGAATGTTGTGCAGGTCTGATCAAGAGTTACTGAAAGTGCTTGCATGAAGTCGATGCTGCCAAAGGAGGTTTGACCAGCTATTAACCCTAAAGGTTTACTTACTTTTTACTTCAGCACTCTGAAGGTTTAATAAAGACACAAAAAATGGTCAGAAAAGTGTTTGTGGGTTATTAGATTAAGCACATTGTTACATGTATTGTGTATAATTATTGATTTGTTTTGAAAAAAATGAATGCAGAAAACCAGTTAACTCCACAGGGTTCACATACAAATTCAAATTTTATTTGTCACGTAGACAGTTATACACAGTACGATATGCAGTGAAATGCTTGGACAACTGCTTGTGACCTAAAAATAAAAGACTATGAAATAAGAAATAAATATGAAAAATAAAATAAAAAGTAAATTTAACTAGAAAAGAATAAAATAAAATATAAAATCAAAGTTAAAATAAAATAACTGTACAACAAAAATACAAAATAAAGAAAATATACAAAGAAATATAGAACAAAAAGAAAACAGCTGTACAAAGTACTGTAGGTATAGATTTATGTCATTTTTGTGTGGATGAAGAGAACAGTTCATTGCTGGGCTCCCTGACCTGCACTCCCTGTCCTTCACGATGTTCCTGGCCTTGGTCCAGCACCGCCTGCTGTAGATTGAGTGAATGTCAGGGAGCTTGGTGCGGATGGTGCGCTCTGCTGATCGCACCACCCTCTGTAAAGCTCGTCTGTCCTGCATGGTGCTGTTCCCGAACAAGGTTCGGGAACAGCACCATGCAGGAGATGTTCGAGATGTTTTGAGATGTTTCCCGTCAGGATGCTCTCTATGGGGCAGGAGTAAAAGTCCCTGAGCACCTTGGAGGGCAGTCTGAAGTCTCTCAAGCGTCTGAGGTGGTAGAGACGCTGCCGGGCCTTTTTCACCACGGTGTTGATGTGACAGGACCATGACAGGTCCTGCGTGATGTGGCCACACAGTCATATGTGTACAAAGAGTACAGCAGGGGGCACAGAACACACCCCTGGGGGGCTCCAGTGCTGAGAGTGATGGAGGCTGAGACATGTCCGCCCATCTTTACTGCCTGTGGTCTGCCAGTTAGAAAATTAGAGATCCACTGACACAGAGATGAGCTGAGTCCCAGGTGCTCCAGCTTGGTTTTGAGTGTGGAGGGAATTATGGTATTAAATGCAGAGCTGTAGTCGATGAAGAGCATTTTAATATAATTCCCCCTCCTAGTGTCCAAGTGAGTAAGTGATGTGTGGAGGAGATGAGAGATGGCATCATCAGTAGAACAATTTGGACGGTAAGCGAACTGTAGTGGGTCCAGTGTGTCTGGAAATGAACAAACGATGAAGTCCTTGACCAGCCGCTCAAAGCACTTCATCACTACTGAGGTGAGGGCTACAGGGTGATAATCATTAAGAGAAGCAGATTGAGGTTTCTTTGGTACAGGAACAATGATGGACCCCTTGAAGCATGTGGGGATCACCGACTGAGATAAAGAGATGTAAATACTTTTTCTTGCCACTCTATATCCAATTCATTCATGGTAAACAGCCATTATTCTATGTACAGTATATTTCAAAATTTCAAAAAGTTGTGTATTATGTAACTTTTATGGCAATGCATGGTAGAAGGCAGCTCCAGCATACCAGGTTTGTAATGTTCTCCTCATCCACCATGACCCTGACCATGATAAAGCCTCTCATGAGAAAAAAAAGAATAAATGAAAAAGTAAATGAAATTATGCATTATTAGTTAAAGGAAAGATAACGCATGTGATTTAATTTAACATTACAATCTATATTTGTGTTGCAAATATTCATATCTGTAGTTGTACATATATATGTATGTATATGTGTATAATGTGACGGTATACACTCACTTACTATGTTTTAAAAACAATGTATCTGCCAAATCAGAGAGCCGATGTTTACAGTATGGCTATCATATAACAGTACCTAATAATATTTTACCATTTCTTTTTTTTTTTTTAGCTAAAAAACTAAATAGCGTCATTAAACACCATTTAGAGAAGAATTTTCCATTAAGAAATGAGAAACAGGAAATAAGTGATGAGGAACAGTTTGGAATTCATCAAATTAATTTTTTGTTAGACTGCAGCAGAGATATGCTGCCATGTTAAAAGTGTGTGGTCTTCATAAGGTCTGGAAATGAAACAGAAACGCACGCACACCACTGATAAAAAAAAAAATGCATCTCCCTTTTCCAATTCCACAACCTTTTAAGTTTTCAATCTTCAGGCTGAGATTTTTGCTTAAATCTGGCAACCCTGGCTTCATAATTATGCCTTTTAAGTTTAACATTAGAGTAAAAATTTTATGATTGTGAACATTTTGTTCTAGTTTGAATGCACAAATCTAGTATCAGTGTGAAGTGTTCTGTCAATCAAACAAACAATCAAACAAACACAAACTAAATAGTGCATTCAGACTTCTGCTTGTGACCTTAAAATCGGCTATAACACCTATTATACACCGATCGGCTATAACATTAAAACTATTAACATTATAACTACCTAGGTTTTGGGTTTCCCCTTATGGGCCTCTTTGGGCATGGCTCTATAGGGCCTCTAGGGGTCTGCTGTGGTGTCTGGCACCAGGACAATGGCAGTGGATCCTTTGGGTGCTGTGGGTTGCAGCATGGGACCTTTTTGGGATCGGACTTGTTTGTCCGGCACATCCCATAGGTGGTCAATCATATTGGGATTTGGGCAGCTTGGAAGCTGGTTTGTCTGGGCCCTGTGCATGGCAGGCTGTGGAACACTGGGTGTGCTTGAGACCTTTTTTTCTCCTATTTGTTGCATTGTTTTTTTTGTGGGATCGGAACAGATGTGCTTGCCTTGGGTGAACCTTGTGTGCCTATGATCCTATCAGCAGTTTGTTGATTTATAGTTGATTAACACTGTTTTTTTAGTTTATCAGTGAGTGATCATAATGTTATTGCTGATTGGTGAATATTCGATTTAAATCATTTTTTATGAAATATTTTTTCATATCATGATTTCAGAGCAAATTACCAATCTAAATAATATTTATATCGGGATTAATTTTGTGTAATGTTTAATTTTAAGGGTTTCATTAATTTTGGAATTCAGTGTATAACGTTAAGTCGGCATGGTGGTATACTGGTTAGCACTGTCGCCTTGCCACCTCCAAGAACAGGGTTTGCATGATCTTCCTGCGCTTGGTGGGTTTTCCCTGGGTACTCCGGTTTCCTTTCATAGTCCAAAGACCTGCAGATTAGGTCTTGTGTGTGAGTGAGTGTATGTGTATGTGTGCTCTGAGATGGATTGGCACCCTGTCCAGGGTGTACCCCACCTCCTGCCCTAAGCCTCCTGGGATAGGCTCCAGACCCCCCGCGGCCCACCCTGAATACAAGATAAAGCGGTATAGAAGATGAGTGAGTTTATAACCTTGGTACTTTGACCTGCTTCAGAAAATCAATTGATGATGTTACTTGTTACATAGTCTGAAAACTATGTTCAACAGGGGTACAGAAAGGGTTCCTTCTTCTGACAAGCTTATTTTTATTGTCATTCCATCATTCCATAGACAGAGAGAGAAAATATTTTGCCTCAAGAAGCATTGTACAGAAACCAGGGCAAAAGCTACACAGTTTCCCCAAGATCCAACTGAAAACACATGCAGTGCTTTCTCTCAGAGCCAGAGAGACAAATATGTTCATGTTCTTACACAAAAAAGGACCCGGATACAATAAATGTACAGTCTTAAAATTCCGCATATGTGCACTCACATATATGCATGTGATTTTATACAGGGAATTTCACCCCTCTAGGCAAACCTACACAATAAGTAAGGTGTAGCAAAGCTGCAGATGGAGCAGCAATGCCACTCAAACAAGCACTGGATGTCCTTCTTTTTTGATATTTTAACTTTTGGCAACTGTGCTTTTCTTGAATTGTCCAAGCAACACAAACTTTCGTTAAAAAAAAAAGAGTAAAAAAAAAAAAGACGAAGAAAAAGAAGATCCAAATGCACCCTGTGCACCTACACCACATCCAAAGTATACTCACAGCCAGACAATAGTAAAATTCATGACCATCTCTCGTTGAAATACCGATATTTCAGACTGCACCATCTGGCATGATGCTGGAAAGCAGAATGGAGAGACAATGAAGCCAAATGTGAGATGTGTCCAGGGAATGAGACTCCACATGCTCGCCAAGCCAGAGTGCACTGAGGGCGAAACGTGCAGCACTTGCAGCAGACATAGAAATCTGAAAATATTATTCAGCAGGATTCTGTATAGGATTTGTAAGGAAAATCATTTAAAAGAAAGAAAAAGTCCTTATTCTGGTGTCTAACAGATATCGGTTAAAATGCTTGTTATATTTCACTATTTTATATCTCTTTTTTGCACACAGAGGACCTTTTACTGCACACTGGACATATGTTTTTTGGATGTCTCACCTTGCATTGATTATACTGCCCTCTACTGGATGTTATGGTTTATGGTTTGGGGGAAACTTAAAGCAGATGTGAATGATGTAAACTATTTCTTGTCTTTTTTTTTTACGATAAAAAAAGGAACTTGTTAACTGTTACTATAAATAAGTACTTATCTTTAGTGACATTTCACACGTTGTAACTTTTAAATTTATTAAAATGTGTCCATATACTGCATATATATATATATATATATATATATATATATATATATAGTAAATATAAATATATGGGTTATTCTGGAAGCTGGCTCGTATTACAAAACACTCGTAAACCAAATTTAATTTTACCATAAGAAATAATGGAAACTTAAATTATTCATTCTACAGCCAAAAAAAAAAAAACATAAAAATAATTAATACAAAATATAAAGTAAAAATAAAACAAATTACCCTGCACTTTACCTTTCAAAAAAGTAAAAAATAAATCCCGGCAGATAAGTGTTTCCATTTGTGCGTGCAGGTGCTGTGTGTGTGTGAGGCTAGAATAAGTGGAGACTCTTGCTTTCAGCCCCTCCTGTCTCCCCCTTCTCATCTTACACATTAAAACTTTCTCCTCTCCTTTAAACACACACACACACACACACACTTTAACGGAAAGACTGTTGTTCTCTTCAAAATGATTACAGTTTCTCCGCTTTATTTCAATGTTGCTCGCGACAGCATAACAGCCTCGTGTAATGATGAGATGGACAAACTCGTCGAAGCCTGTTCATTTATTTGCTGCATTGTCAGGTTATAGTACAAACTTTTGGGTGGATCCTGCATTTAAATCCAGCAACAAAAAAAAACTACTGAAAAACAAAACTCAGGCTCAATATCCTAGCTTACATCTCCTATTTGCGTTTACACACACCAGACTGTATTACCCACAATGCATCTCCCGCACTGGACTACACTTCCGTAAACAGCAGTCATAAATCAACGTCTCTCTCCCGCTACACTGTTTTATCTGAAAATTAGCAATAAACATCGCCAATGACACTCGTGTGAGCGCAAACTAACCGAATCACTGCTGTAAAGTAAAACAAACAAACAAATGAACCAGCACCTTAGCTCTGAAAAGATTTGCGACAGAGCAGAGTTTCTTCAGAGATTTCTGCGCGCGCGTGTGTTTGTGAAGGGGGTTTCACACACACACATAGCCGGCACAGTGTCAAATTATGCGCGCACACACACACACACACACACCGTGATGAGGAAAAAAATAGATTTTTAACCTCTGTATTAGGAATTTCTTTTGCTTTACTTGTGCGCGCACACGTGTGTTATAAGAAACAGTATAACAGTGCGCTGTACACACGCGCTTCCGAACACAAAATAAAATCACACACACACAGGGTCACAGTGTTATAGTAAACAGTACACGCGTGCACAGATGTTGATTATACCAGTAAGAGACGAACACTAAGACCCAGCAGGCGAGACGATTCCGCAGCACAAGAGAGATAAAAACCGTTGGCTCAGTGGTGATCACGTGACGCTCGCCATTAAAACAAGAAGCGCATGTGTGAAACATGATACTCAGTGCTCGTAAACCAAGACAATGCTCGTTTTTCAAGTCAAAGTGTATGAAAAATCTTTGCTCGTGTTCAAAGGCCGCAGATGCTGAAAAGTAAGCATCACACTATGATGTTACCCAATGTGATGTCACTGAACGTGTCACTGAATATAATATAATGTGCAAGAGTGAAAGATGTGTGTGTGTAGAATAGGGGAAATTTTATGTTAAGACTTCCTAAAAGCTGGTGTGTGTGTGTCTGTGTATATGTGTGAGTGTGAGAGGTGTGAGTGTTAACATTTGTGATGTACATGAGTATGTGTGTGATGTATGAGTGTGTTTATGCATGCATGCCTGTGTCTGTCTTATGTGTGAGAGAGATGTGAGTGCGTATGTGTGTGATATGAGTGTGTTTGTGCATGTATGTATGTATGAGAGAGTGCGTTCGTAAGTATGTGAGTGTTAACATTTGTGATGTGTAGGTATTAAGAGCACCAAAAAGTCCGAAAAGGGGGGAAAAATTAATCCCTAAAAAAACAAGAGGGTCCTGCGCACCCTGTGCTTGGGCCCTTATAAGAAGAAATAAGTAATAAAGTACTTGCTTTTAAACACAGCTAATCTCAAAACTTTCTGATACCACTTCATGTGAGCACTCAATAGTAAGTACTGGCCAAACTCTACATTTTTGCGCCCGTCACTTTTAAAAGAGGGCGTTACCTCGTAGCTCTGACGAACCCAGAAGTGACTCGTGCTTGATCTTTCTTGTCATTGATCGTTTGAAGCGCCTGTTAATTCACTTACTGGTGTTGAGACACAATGTCAGCGTTAAGCAGAGTCGTGAAGAAATTGCCTTCTTTTCTGGTGTTTAATGATGAATACACCCGAAAAAATATTTGGCGTTTTTTTTCTTTGCTGTTTCACTTATAGGGTCGTTACTGAAGGGACTGGACTTGGTCCCGAGCTCGTACTTCAGCAACAGCAGAAACCTTCTGAATGTGTAAGTGCAGACGTGTCACCTGGTTAAACTGGTTATTCTAGTGTGCATTATGGTGTGTTATGTATGATGTCGCCTACCCTCGCCTTTTATACTGTGCAAATGAGAAACAGAAAATAAACAATCATATACAGTGTAAATTTCTTTGTAAACCAATTCTAAGTCATTTTTAAGTTAGTAGTATGGAAGAAACACTCTCTTGGTTGTTAATTGCTTTTTTATTCTGTTTTTTCCAGAAATTTTGTGAAATTTTCCTGGGGATGGAACCTAGTCCTGTTCCTACCGTTTATATTTCTGTCCAACTCCTACAACAAAACGCCTCATGTCTCTTGTGGTAGCCACAGCTATTTGGTACTTCTTCACCGAGATATTTTTCTACATTGAAGATGTCACGGGAGCATGCTACGAGTCGCAAGACATGCAATCGATCCAGGAGGGATTCGGCACAAAGGCAGAGTGTAAAAGTGCCGGACACCTTTGGGACGGTTTCGACATTTCTGGCCACTTCTTCATTCTATCTTACTCGACGCTCTTAATCGTTGAGGAGATAGTTCCGATACTTCATCTTGTTCAACAGTCCCAAAACAGAACCACTGTCCTTGATGCCCTGTACCTCGCACTCAATGCTATTGCAATCATCTGGGTGTGGATGTTTGTTTGCATCTTCCATACCATGATCCAAAATATTCTAGGCACTTTTTTAGGTGTTTTGAGCTGGTACATAACATATAAAGTTTGGTACATGAACCCTTTTTCACCGGGACTCCCTCCTTGCTATACAGCTCGAAAACAACGTGACTAGACTAAACACAGTAGTTTACAACAACTTTAAGTGCTGCAGTGGAACAAACTGGCATGCAAAGCTATGACTTGATGGTAGACCAGGGTTATTTGCAGGTTTACTACATGTGTTGTCTGAAAGTCTAGTTGTTTTCTTATTGATTGAATTAAATATTAAACATAAATAGGTTAAGAAAAACAAATGTGTTAATGTCTGAGATTTCTTTAGCATTTAATTCAGACGAAAAACAGACTTTTCATACACATTCTTAATTGCAGACGCTGAAATGCACAATACACAATTACGCCAGTGGGCCCAGTTTTCATGACCTCGCCTAGGGCCTCACAACCCCACAAACCAGCACTGTGTTCTTGTATATCAAAGTGAATGTCTCCATAAGAAATAATGGAAACTTAGATTATTTGTTCCAAAACCTAAAAATATTCAAATAAAAATAATTAATACAAAATGTAAAGAAAAAAAAAAAAGAAAATATAGTTGTGAGCAATGATGATGGGCCCAAGCACCCTGTGCCATCGCCACCCGGGGGGCACAGCACAACCTGAGTGTTTTATTTCAGTGTCTTTGAATGTGTATTTGAAGGCCTCAAAAAAAGCCATCGCAGAAGAGCCCACTTGCACACATTACACACTATACAGGGATATGAGTTTGGGCCCTAAATTTTTGTTGAGTGCGTTAGAGTGTGTTTGTGTGTGTGTGTGAGGGTTAGAATGTGTGACAGCGAGAAAGAAAGGTGTGTGTGTTTGTGTGTGTGTTTCTGCGTGCATGCATGTGAGAGAGATGCGAGTGCGTGAGTGTTAACATTTGTGATGTGTGTGATATATGCATGCGTGTGTGTGTGTAAGAAAGATATGAATGTGTGAGTGTTAACATTTGTGATGTGTCTGTGTGTGTATATATATATATATATATATATTTTTTTTTTTTTATTTTTTTTTATGGCAAATGCTTTAATGCTCCTTAGCTTACCAGTAAATTAATTTATGAAATAATGTATAAATTTATAATTTTATGGTGTCAAAATGTGTCAAACCTGTCCTGTGACACTGTCAATTAACATACCTTACTTTAATATTAAATACAAAGTGTGTTTAAGTCAAACCAGGATTTGATCAAATTTCTTGTGAATGAAGGCGTAAAGATGATCGACATTTACAGATGACTTTAAGCACAGTACGGTGATGAGACAGTAAAATAATTGAATGCAAATGTTTTAAAATAGGGCAGGATATCCGTGATTGACGATGTGTACTGTGTTAAGACCCACAAAAAGTCCAAAAGGGTGGGGAAAAAATTATAATAATGCTTAGGAAAACAAGAGGGTCCTGTACACCCTATAGTGCTTAAGCCCTTATAAGAAGAAATAAGTAATAAAGTACTTCCTTTTAAACACAGCTAATCTTAAAACTTTCTGATATCACTTCATGTGAGCACACAATAGTAAGTACTGGCCAAACTCTACATTTTTGCGCCTGTCACTTTAAAAGAGGGCGTTACCTCGTAGCTCTGACGAACCCGGAAGTGACTCGTGCTTGATCTTTCTTGTCATTGATCGTTTGAAGCGCCTGTTAATTCACTTACTGGTGTTGAGACACAATGTCTGTGTTAAGCGGAGTCGTGAAGAAATCGCCTTCTTTTCTGGTGTTTAATAATGAATACACCCGAAAATGTTTGGCGTTTTTTTTCTTTGCTGTTTCACTTACAGGGTCGTTACTGAAGGGACTGGACGTGATCCCGAGCTCGTACTTCAGCAACAGCAGAAACTTTCTGAACGTGTAAGTGCAGCCGTGTCACCTGGTTAATTCGCTTATTATACTTAGTTAATTATATTCTCATGATAGTTCTGTGTATTATGGGTGGTGTAATATTCTCATGATAGTTCTGTGCGTCTGAGTGGTGCTGTGACGGAATATATTAAAGCTAAAAATGTCATTTTAGTCTTGTTTACGCAAGTCTCACGTCTGAGTGGTGCTAATGAGCTAGCCCACGTCACCTAGCTCCTCCATGCTGGGCTCCAGGTAACCCTGGTAGAGAACAGTCAGGAAAACAGTTTTGGATAAAATAACTTTAAGTATTGTATTTCAAAATATATCTGACAAGAAGGTTTTTTTTTAAGAACAAGAAAGCATAAAAGTGGGACAAATAATCCATGCTGATCAGTGATTGGTTAACGTGAGCCATGCTGATCAGTGATTGGTTGACTGGACATATGCTGATCAGATTAATTTAAGCCATGCTGATCAGTGATTGGTTGATTTAGCATATGCTGATCAGATTAATTTAAACCATGTTGATCAGTAATTGGTTAACCTGGGCCATTCTAATCAGTGATTGGTTGACTGGACATTTGCTGTTCAGATTAATTTAAGCCATGCTGATTCGTGATTGGTTAACCTGAGCCATGCTGATCAGTGATTGGTTAACCTGGGCTATGCTGATCAAACGCTTCTGTTTATGCTCTTCTGTGAGCTGTTTCACCAAGTACATCCTCAGACCACAAAATACGAATCACTGCACGCTGTTCTTCTATTTTTGCTTACACAGTGGTTACAAATGAACTGATATCACACGTTCACACCTGCACAGCAGCGACCGGGGAAACAGTAGCCTTAAACGAAAAGCGCTGATGCGACCAACAGAAGTTTTATGTAACTGGCCTGTGGATAATTTTTGACAAACTCAGCAAAAATTCCTGATATATACATACATTACCTGTAAAAAAATTGCAGTATTTTGCAATTGGAAAATTGCATGGGTTCATATCAAGATTTAGATTTTTATGTGATTAATTTCGCAGCTCTAGTGTGCATTATGTTGTGTTATGTATGATGTCACCTACCCTCATCTTTAATACTGTGCAAATGAGAAACAGAAAATAACCAATCATATACGGTGTAACTTTTTTCGTAAACCAAGTCATTTTCAAGTTGGTAGTATGGAAGAAAACCTTCTCTTGGTTGTTAATTGCCTTTTATTCTGTTTTTTTCCAGATATTTTGTGAAATTTTCCTGGGGATGGAACCTGGTCCTGTTACTACCGTTTATATTTTTGTCCAACTCCTACAACAAAAACCTTATCTTCGTGGTCAAACGCCTCATGTCTCTTGTGGTAGCCACAGCTATTTGGTACTTCTTCACCGAGATATTTTTCTACATTGAAGATATCACGGGAGCATGCTACAAGTTGCAAGACATGCAAGCGATCCAGGAGGGATTCGGCACGAAGGCAGAGTGTAAAAGTGCCGGACACTTTTGGGACGGTTTCGACATTTCTGGCCACTCCTTCATTCTATCATACTCTACGCTCTTAATCGTTGAGGAGATAGTTCCGATGCTTCATCTTGTTCAACAGTCCCGAAACAGAACCACCATCCTTGATGCCCTGTACCTCGCACTCAATGCTATTGCAATCATCTGGGTGTGGATGTTTGTTTGCACCTCGGTATACTTCCATAACATGATCCAAAAGATTCTAGGCACTTTTTTAGGTGTTTTGAGCTGGTACATGACCTATAAGGTTTGGTACATGAACCCTTTTTCACCGGGACTCCCTCCTTGCTATACAGCTCGAAAACAACGTGACTAGACTAAACACAGTAGTTTACAACAACCTTAAGTGCTGCAGTGGAACAAACTGACTGTTGTTTAACTGTTATTTGCAGGTTCACTACGTGTGTTGTCTGTTGTTTTTCAAGGTTGTTTGTGACCAAGGGATCTGTGTGATTTCTCGTGGAGTTTTTTTTGGCAACTGGTGTTCCAGAACTGACTCTGTAACCGGAGAGCTTCTGCAGTATCTAAAGCTTATTGTTGCCATTGAAAATATGTGCCAACTTTCCATAGCGCTTTAAGCATGCGTCCCAAATCCAAGTCCAGTTGTTTTCTTATTGATTTATCGATCATTTAAAAAAAATCTATAACACTACAGTATAATACGCATGGGCAGCCAGCACATCATCTCTTATCAGGAAATTATTTTTTAAATTTGTTTAGAATTTTTACTAACACTTTGAATTTTTATTATTTTTAATATTGTATCATGATATTATTAGAATTGCAATACAGATCGAATCGGCACCTAGGTATCGTGATAATATCCTATCAGGGTCCGCGGTGATCCTTACTATTTATGCCTATGTTGTGTAGTATGTGTAGCTGAGACACTGTGTGTTTTACCCATAATACACTGCTAGCAAAGATCTTCAAAGTTTACAGGACTGTGTAAAGAAATAAAAAGTAAAAGTAATTGTGTCATCTTATTTATAGCAAAAACAAGAGGGTCTATTTGTTTCTACTGCAGCTCTTTTGAATTCTTGATTGGTCAGAATGATATATTTTTATCAACACATTCGTTGTAATATGTTATCATTTATACATCACATCAACCTATTCACTTGTATGACAGGCATCTGATAAAAACATATTGGAAAAACTTTAATGGTGATTAATTTTTACGGAAGGAGTCTCCAGTGTCAGCTCCTTTTGGAACAGCTTTGTAACCACTTTTTGCTCAGTAACATAAAATGTTGTATTTTATTTGTCTGATTTCAAGCACGGAAAATGTTAAATGAAACTGTAATTGATTTATTTAGTTTAATTCTAATTTTCTTATTATAATACTTTTTTAATGGACCGTTTGGCAAATCGCTGACATGAAACAAATAAAACTTGCGTTATTAAAAAAATTATCATCTCCAAGCTCAGCTAAACTATCGGCATGCTCGATGAGTGCATTGATTTATGAGGTGCACCATTTTATTATTTCTGAATTATCTTAATAACTCAAGGATACTTAGCTACATTAGTCATTGTTGCTTTTCTCACTATTCTCGCTTTTTTGATTCTGGGTCTGTACGTGTATTTATATACGAGTTGCCATGCTTTGTTAATGATTGTGTCGTATATTGTCGAACACTAGAGGTTAGGATAGTTTATAAATGCTGCCTCATTAAGTCATTTTGTTATAATGTAATATGTGACCCATTATATTTCATTAGGTATTACGTTGCGCAGTAGGAATCTTCAATTTCGGCCAAAATTAGACGATAAATAACTTAACTTCCTGACACTGTATCTAAGCAACTGGACATGATACAGTAATAAACTTGGAATCACAATGGAGCTTATTAAACAAGTAATCTAAGAATAAGCCTAACTCAAATCTCCCACAACGCCACTTAATACCTGATTTGATGTGATGGGTCACATACATGTTTTGTGTAAATGCTTTTCTTTACAGATAAATGTTTTATTCCGTTTGTAACTGATATTGATTAGGTCATATTTAGACTTGTATGCATGCATTACAATTGTTTGCAAATGCAGCTTGTTATAACAGTACCTCTGGGTATAATGCACATTTTCCTGTTGTACGTTCTGCGATTTATAATTCTGAAACATACACTGAATATTTATATGACGTCATATATTATGATGCTTCATGGCTGCCTGTATGACTAAAAGTATTGAATCATCTGCCTTTTAGACTTTTTTGGCTGTTTTAAATAATAAGTTTACCTCTTAAAGTCACGATTACTCATCCTAATGTATATTATTTATAAACTATTAATAATAGAGTTATTAAGGTAAAAGAGACAGTATATCATTAACAAGAGTGAAACTTGAAATATGTTCCTAAACTTTCAAGGGGTTACACTTTTACATAGTGGACCTGCCTGTTTTATATTTGGGACCGACTGACAACATTTCCCTGTAAAAGCTGCACAAGTAATAAAAACCTTTTTTTGTTTTTTGGTTAGAGTGTTTTTGTCCTTTAATTCCTCATAAAAAAATGGAAACCATTTAATCATATGCACTGTACTATATAGAAATTATTTATTTTGTGTATTTTGTATGTATTTAACAAATGCTGTGTGTGTGTTTAAAATTTAATTTACCATTTAATTAATGCTTTTCTTTTAAGCTGTGTAATGTTATGGTATGATGATAATATGATACTGTATATGATATAACGTCTGATCAGTCTGTATTTTTTTTATGTATTTATATATATATATATGCTAAAAGGCTCTGGTAAGATAAAAAAAAAAAAACTAACTAGGTTTATACCCCAAACTTTTTTACTTTCATCATAGTAGTTTTGTGAACAACTGCCTCATTTCATACCAGGTTGAAATGCTAAAACCTGTTTTGTAAAAAAAAAACTTAAATGTACAGCTAATGCTTAGATTATATAAGGAAACGTCTTTTTTATGGAAATGAAAATGATATTGATATTTTTAGATTCATATTTTCCATGGTTTGGGTGAATAAATACACATGAGATATTCACATTATCATTATTAGAGCCAAAGCCCTATGACATTAGCACAATGACGACATGACTATGATCATACACACACACACTACACACTACACATCCTACACAAATGTTGACCGGCCCAGGCACCTGCACCACTACACTCGGCAACAAACACATGCAACGATGATTAGCCTAACCTGCGTCATCGCCACAGTGGTTAGTACCTACCAAAAGTAGTCCAAGGAAGGGCAACCGGTGAACTGGTGACAGAAACATGGGTGTCGAAGGCTCATTATTCCACATGGAAAGCAAAGAAGGGCCTGTATCATAATGTGCTGCAAAAGTTATCACTGGCTATGACAGAAAGGAATCAGAACCCACAGAGCATCACAGCTTGCTGTGTTTGGGGCTGTATAGGAGTGCCCATGCAGAACTGTCCCGGGGAGCAATGGGAAAGGGTCACCTGTATCGATAGGGCATTTTTCCTTTTTGCATGTGCCTTAGCTGGGCAATATATGGCTCAAGGATGCACTATGGGAAGAAGGCATGCCAGTGAAGAAACTGGTGATGCTCTGGACAGTGTTACTTTGTTACACATACTGTAACACCTACCAAAATATTGTTGCAGACCAAGTATTATGGCCTCTTTCAGGAGGATAATAAGCCCTCCCACACTGTAGACTTATTTACGAATAGATTGAGGAACATGATAAAGTGTTCAAGGTGTTCACTTGGCCTCTAAATTTCCCGCATCTGAATCCGATTGAGCATCTGCGGGATGTGCTGGACAAACAATTCTAATCAAGAATGCCCCACCTTGGAGCTTAGAGAACTTGGTGCCAGATACCACAGTCCACCTTCAGAGGTCTGGTGGAGACCATGCCTTGATGGTTCAGAGTTGGTTTAGTAACACCAGAGAGACGTACACAATATTAGGCAGATCATTTTGTTATGGCTGATCGGTGTAAATAACATACCATGAGAGATTTCACACAAGCCTATGATATTGCGTTTAAAATACATAAATTATTTCATATTGTTACTGTATCAGATGTTTAAAGGAGAAATATTTGTTGTTTTCCCCATAAATGTTTATTGCCTTCCTCTACTATGTACTTTTATCTTTTCTTTTTATCCCTGCTATAAAATTAGCTTTATATAGGATGTGTTTTTATGGGTTTTATAGGCATCATGGATATTTCCAAAAATTTGAACATAGTCCACTTATTGCAATATTGCCTCAGATTAAATAGGGGTAATAAAACATAACTGATCATGCTCCTATAAAAAAAAATAATCCTTGATGGTATAGGGCGAAGGCGGCACAGTGGTGTAGTGGTTAGCACTGTCGCCTTACACCTCCAGGGTCCGGGTTCGATTCTTGGCCAGGCTCGATTCCCGTCTTTGTGTGCATGGAGTTTGCATGTTCTCCCTGTGCTTATGGGTTTCCTCTGGGTACTCCAGTTTCCTCCTGCAGTCCGAAGACATTAACTGGTGTTTTCAAATTACCCATAGTGTGTGAATGAGTGTGTATGTCTGTGTGCCCTGTGATGGATTCCAGGCCCCCCGCGACCCTGAATACAGGTAATGATGAGTGGGTGAGGGTGAAGGGCGGTGCGATGGCTTAGTAATTAGCACTGCAAGGTTTGCATGTTCTCCCTGTGCTTGGTAAGTTTCCTCTGGTTGCTCTGTTTTCCTCCCACAGTCCAAAGACATGCTGGTTAGATAACTGGTGTTCCCAAATTGCTTGTAGTAGCATTGCTTGTGAATGTGTGTACAGTATGTGTGTGTACCTTGCCTCATGCCCTAAGTCTCCCGGGATAGGCTCCAGGCCCCATGATTAAGTGGTATAGACGATGAGCAGGTGCGTGAGCGTGAGCAGTGTAGTGCGATGAGGCACAGCATAGAGCAAAGTAATGAAAAAAGGTAATGTTTTAAAATTGTTGCCATATTTCTTAATCTTCTTATTTACTGGTTTTACTGGTAAACAAGTCGAATGAAGGTTCATCATTGCCTCCTCCACCTCCAAGCTATGAGGAGGCCACTGCAGGTAACTCCACACCATTTCTGCTCTTCATGCTCTTTTCTGCCCCCTTGTGGCTAATGCTTTAAATCGCACACATTTTAAATGGAAATTTATACAGGTTTAGCTAAAAGAAACAATATGAAACAAGACAGTGCAAGGATAGTTCAATATATATATTTTTTCAAAATCAATTTTATAAATCAAGGCTAGAATGTGAGGACATCATAGGATCTCTATTTTAATCATAGCTCAGGTGATGTATGTTAACATGACTGTAGAGGGCAGTGTAGTCTAATGGTTTATAAAAGCCTATCCAGTCATAAAAACCTCTCCACCTCCACTGGAGCCAAGAAAGAAAACAAGCATCTTAAGACAGCTCTTAAGGCCTGCGGATATCCTAAGTGGAATAGCTTTTAACAAAATAGCTTCCAGATCCACTGAAGGACGACAGAGTGAGCTGAGACTCAGAGCCAACGGAAAAACCTTATCATCCAATTAGTGCCTGGAGTGTCTGAGAAGCGAAAAAGGATTTCCTAAAAACACCACATACCAGGTCATTTCAAATCCACAAACACACTAAGACAGAGACTTGTCCACACCTAAGACCGGGCACTGAAACATAAGAAGAGAAATTGAATATATGCAGTGTGGTGAAGAGTGTTCAGAGCTCTACACTGGGTAGACAAAACAACGTCTCAGGATCAGACTCACCAGTGTACCTTCACCTGAAGGACTAGAGGATCACATTTGAGGACAGAAATGTACAAATCTTGAACAGAGAGGATAGATGGTTTGAGATAGAGGTTTGTAAGAGGCTATCTATGTAAAATTAAAGGTCTTAGGGACAACCTGTTTCCTATTTTTCCTACTCCACTTCACCAGAAAGGCCACATGAAAGGACCTACCCTGCTCTCTCTGGTCATTATGTTTTAACAACTCCTCCTAATCCCTCTCTTTATTAGAGGTCTTCCTAACAACTCTCCCCCTCACCTACTCTCCTCTATGCTCAATGTCTTCATTCTTCACCTAACCAGCCCTTTCAGTCAGGGGAGGATCGTTGACCTTAGAAGATACAAATACTGTATGGGGAATCTTATTAACTTCAAAACAAGACTCCAGTCAAGGGGTCGCTCAGACTAAAGAAACTACTTGGATAAGTCATGGAACATCCCGACCTAACAAGGTAGAAATCCAGTTGGGCAATTTTGGTTCAGGCAGCTAATGCTCTAGGTTGTCGATCTGAGCATTTAAGGCTTCAGGTTGTGAAGCTGCCACACCAAATACTACCCAGCCACTGCATGCCGTGCCAGTCTCAGGGTTGCATCACAAAGGGCATCCGGCATAAACCCTGTGCCAAGTTGTGTGCGGATTGGGTGGTTTGCTGTGGCGACCCCTTGACTGGAGTAAGCGAAAGAAAGCTTAAGAAAGAAGTACAGTTGACATTGATCAACTTCCAGATAACCTCACGTGGGTGACTAAGAACCTTCACAGACATCATCTTTTTCATGTACAGGGCCGTGGGGCTTGGCGCATATCCCAGGAGATATGGCGCCAATCCATCGCAAGTCAAACACTACACGCAATTTGGGAACACCAATTAGCCTAATTTTTGAAAATTTGAACTGTGGGAGGAAACCGGAGTACCTGGAGGAAACCTACCAAGCACAAGGAGAATATGCAATTTCCACCCACACAGAATCACCTGTGGCGAGAATCAAACCATCAGCCCTGGAGGGACGAGGCCACAGTGATAAATCCTACACCACCATGACACTCCTTTACAGACACCTATTCATGAAATGACATTAAATCCTCCCATGGGGAAATTATAAATTTTTTAGGTCACATGTAATTATTGGTGTACTGTAATCATCGCATGTAATTTATGATGTGAGTATGCTATCAAGGATGTGCTTGGGAGCAGAAGTCAGTGCCCCATGTGCATGCAAATTCACACACTCATTATACATGAGTGTGTGAATTTGCATGCACATGGGGCACTGATAAAATAAAATATCATATTATAAATTATTGTCTGGCTGAAACCGCTGCTCTCAGGTTTCTCCAAATGATCAGGAAGTATTATCTGCATCAGAACTATTTTTGTTACTGTTTCCCCTTGCTTAAGCAATTTCTTCCAAGCCTAAAGCATCCAGAGACAATATTATTAGACAATCAAGTCGGTATCTAATGATATTTCTTTTGCTCATTAACACCATATTGGATGTTTAAGGAGGAAGCTCCAGTTACTGTGGCACAAATCCTAATGTTCAATTCAATTCAATTTTATTTGTATAGCGCTTTTAACAATTGTCATTGTTGCAAAGCAGCTTTACACAATCAAAAGAATTATTTAAGTCTGTATGGAATGTAAGTGTGCATGATTTAAGATGAGCAGATTGTCCCTGGCGAGCAAGCCGCGGGTGAAAGTGGCAAGGAAAAACTCCCTGAGATGGTAATAGGAAGAAACCTTGAGAGGAACCGGACTCAACAGGAAACCCATCCTCAGTTGGAGGTTTATACTGTGTGTTAGGTGGCAGCAAGTTGAGCTATAACAGTTGATAATAATTGATGTTAATATGGAGTCCAGGTAGTTATTGGAGACTCAGAGAGACTTGTAGGTAATAACAGTCTTGAACTATCGAGCAACAGACAAGTTAAGTCCTCAGAGAAACAGCTGTCAACACGAGTCAAGGCCAGAACTGTCTTTATAGTAGAGTGAAACCGTCCCCATACACCAGAGGCATCCCAGACAGACACACAGGGCATCCATGCAACGAGATCTCCAACTAGAAGCGGGGCACCAGGATGGGTCAGACAGGTCCGGAGGGCAAAGGGAGTCACTGGCAGCTCAGGAACGACATGTGTAGCTCGACATAGAGAGGGAAGAGAGAGAGGGGGGGAGAGCAGAAGAGGAGAGATAACATAAGAGTTAGGTATGGTCGCAGTCACATAATGTATAATGTGAATGTATACAGTATTTAGTGTAGAGTGCAAGCAGAGACTCCGGCAGGACTAACTATGACAGCATAACTAAAAGGGAGAGCCAGAAGGAAACACAGACATGAGGGTTTCCTGAGATGTAAAGCAAACAATCACCTCACCGTCAACAAACCTGAGTGATCAATGAGAGTGGGGAAGACAGCATCTAAACATACCAGTTCACCATAATACTCTACATCCATGAGTCCCCCAGATCTGCCCCTTTACCCAAGACAAATCAATTTATAAAAATGCTTGGCTAAATAAATAGGTTTTTAGCCTGGACTTAAACGCTGAGACTGTGTCTGAGTCCCGAACACTATTTGGAAGACTATTCCATAATTTGGGGGCTTTGTAAGAAAAAGCTCTGCCCCCAGCTGTATTTTTCATAATAGGCAAGGCGGATCGTAAGACACTAGCAGTTCGCTCAGGTACTGCGGCGCGAGACCATTTAATGCTTTATATGTCAAGAGTAGTATTTTAAAATCAATGCGAAATTTCACAGGGAGCCAATGGAGTAAAGATAAGATAGGGGTGATGTGCTCATATCTTCTGGTTCTAGTGAGGACTCTCGCTGCTGCATTCTGGACTAGCTGAAGCTTATTTATGCAAGAGTCTTAGGCGCCATAATATCTTTAGTACAAATTTTCTTATGTATGTTTATTATGTTTGCATTATTATGTAATAAATAAAAAAACTATTATTAAACATAATGTAAAAATTGATAAATGAAGAAGATTACAGAAGAATATTTGCATGCCTGTAAAAAAAAGCAACATAACAGATCAGTTTTTAGATGGAAACAAAAAACCTAATGTAGGCTCCTGGGTTTTGCATGAAAAAGTGTGACAAAGCTACCCAAAGAACTCTGCACAAAGAGAGTTTACTCTCTTAAGTTTATTTTATATTTTCTTTACGACTCTTAACAGACATAATATCTAAAGAAGATATTAGTCACATTTCTTTTTTAGATTGTTGTGACTTCTTGCCAGCGTGTGCTGTCAGTCATATGCACCTCATTCTTCATATGTGGACTGATCCTGGCTTTTATTATTCCTTTTGGTCATGTAAGTATAAAATTTTTATAAAAAAGACCATCCTGATTGATATTGTTTGCATAACAATTTTAGCGGTATTGCAATATTAACTATGCAGGTTCCTTGGTTGCAAGCTGTGTTTGCTGGTGTTACGTCCCTTATATGTATTTGTAAATAGGGATATTAGGGGGTTTAATATTAGTTGCTTATTGTTTGTTATTTTGGCCTGATCGGCTCCTGAAGTCAATTCTCCCACTTTCATTTGTAAAAATCATTGTTTTTCTATTAAACTATTGCTTATTTGCGTTAATAAGGTTAATTATATTGCTTTCATGTTGTGCCTTCACCCTAGACGGGGCGTAACATAAATTGGGGGCTCGTCCGCTACACACTACGTACCTTTCCATCAGCAAAACAAGGTCAATTTAGCATCATCATGGGAGGAAAATCAGGTTGCGTGATGTCGAAATTTTAATTTGATAAGTTTACAATCGCCCCCACACATGAACAATTTGAAAAGTGCCGTAAGGATGATTTATTACTGATTGTGGATTTCTTTGATATTATCATTCCTCATACTGCACTTAAGAGGGAGATTAAAGAGGTGTTGCGCACGGAGCTCACGAAACAAAGGATATTACCGGAAGCGGGTGTGGTTTCAGGTTTTGCTTCTCACCTTGAACTATCTGACGGTTTGGGTGCTGCTAAGGCGGAACTCAAATCTGACGTAGTCTTTGGTATAGATGCCGTTCCCCCATCTTTATTGGATGATAAAATGTTGGCAGTCCGCTTGAAAGATCTAGAGCTGGAACTCAGCCGCCAACAATATCAGAGTCAGCTGCTACAGATCCGAGACGCACAGAGCTTGAGACGCAGCGTGATGTTCGTCGGAAAGAGCTCGAGCTCCAGTTAAAGAATGGCCAACCTCTGAGTTCCTTTCCAGAGGCAAAAGGGTCTCCCTGCAGCGTCGCAAACAGCACCGCTAAGTTCCTCTGAGTTCGATATTAGCAAACAAATCTCGTTAGTTCCGTCATTTAGGGAGAGTAAAGTCGACACGTACTTCACTGTTTTTGAACGCATTGCGACCACATTACAGTGGCCTAGGAATATTTGGCCTTTGCTTTTGCGGTGTAAACTGTTAGGGAAAGCACAGGAGGTGTGCTCTGCTCTAACGTTAGAACAAAGTTTGGATTATGACGCGATTAAAGCGGCAGTGTTACGTGCATATGAATTAGTTCCGGCTTATCATCAAAAATTCAGAAGACATGTAAAATTACCCAGTCAAACGTTTGTTGAATTTGCTCGAGAAAATATTATTGACCTGCATCAAGCAAACACGGAAAGAAATCGCTGAATTGAGTCTTGTTGGGTTCTGAACTGCAGCATTATTAACACCTGGAAAAATAGTGCTTAGTCCTCAACTTCACAGAAGAAGTGCGGTCAAAAACAAAAAATCATGAATGTCCACAATTGGAGATCACATTGGAGATGAATGGTAAAAAAAAAAAGAAAAGAAAAAAAAATTGACAGTAATGTAGAATGTGATGGGAACTCACAGGATTGGGACTAAATGGTTGTGTGCTCATCGGAAAACCACTTGTTAGTGAGACCAATCTAAGACTTGTTAGTGAGACTAACTAAAAGATTGAACTTTGGAACGATGGAGAACAGTTACGTATGTGGTTGGAGTAGTTTGACCCTATTCCAGAGTGATGGGTGGATCAGGATAAGAAGGGAAGCACATAAAGCGCCTGTGGAGACAGTTTTATGATCTGGAGTTGGTTCAGTTGGTCAGGCCTACGTTCAGCAAAACTATGTGGCAATAAAATGAAGCCAGCTGACGGCCTGAATGTACTGAATGACCAGGTTATCCCGTCTTTTCTTCCTTGATGGCATAGACATATTCCAGGACCCAATTTGGAAGCGACCCAATGTGTGTTGTAATCAAAGGCCAACAAAATAAATATTTAAGCATGTTAGCAGAAATGTCTAAAATTTGGACGTGGACATATTGCATAAAAAGGTAAAAATACAACTAATCCATGATGAGTCATGGTAATTTAAAACTTCACCTCTGCCATATTCAAAACAATATTAACAAGAAGTGCAGTGAGCCTCACAAGATGGAGATACCTTCCCAACACAATACAGCATGAAGTACTGTAACTCCATGTTCCCTGTAGCCTCCTTTCTTTGTTCGATTCATAATTCAGGTTTGAATGATCCTGTTCACTCAGTGTTTCATTGTACTGTTTGGTCCTTGAGGTAAGCTTCTCTTCTGCTCTGGTGTTCACCCCAGATCTTTGTTCTGTATTTCTGAAATGGGATGTTGAGAACTACAGCTTTGAAATAGAGAATATTTTGTCTGTAACTAAAGAAAAATGTTACCTATACAGTGCCAGTATCTCACATGTGCTGTAATATAAAGCAGGAAACTGAAGACTTTTTGTCTGAAATAGATTTGCAGTTACTGTATGTTACATGAAAAACACCTACACGAATAAAACAATCGTTACTAGATACATTTCTTTAGGCTGTTCTGCAGTTTCTGTGTTTCTCTCTTGTAGATCTACATAAGATCAATGTGCACATACTGTAGGTAATTTTTATGTTACATATTTGGTAAAGCTTGTATACACAGCTAATATACTGTATGTTTGTTTTAATGCTTTTTCGAAAACTATGTTTCTGCATGAGTGGTTTATACAGATTTTTTTTGTACTGTATTTGCATAATTCTCATGACTTGCATGAAAATTACTTATTTATGATAATCTTCCTTAACATTGTTCAACTGTTCATGTAAACTAGCTGACAGCCAAAAATATTTTTAATAAGACTGTAGTGGGGTGGGGGTGGGGGTCTTGGCTGTATGTAATGGTTTAAACATTCTAGATATGTGAGCCATGAAGCAAGCAGTCTGATCCCAGTTCCAAGTATACTGGGAAAACTTTCGACCATGATGATATCCAAGCACTAGTAAAACACTGGGATGAGTGCTTCAGTGTGGCAGGAGATTATATCAAGAAATAAAGATTGTTTTTTAATCTGGTTTGACTTAAACTCCTCCAAGGTCGGGGTACTCTTGTTTCCTCCCACAGACTAAAGTCTTACATTGTAGGCTGGTTGGCATTAATGCCATAGTGCCATACTTAGCACCGTAGCATGTGACTGAGTGTGAGTGCTTGTGCCCACCAAAACATTGGCACACCATCCAGGGTTTTTCCCACATTATACCTGAAGTTTCCTGGGACAGGCTACAGGGCCCATGTGACCCAATGCAGAATGGATGTGTGGATTGATAGTTGGTTTAAGTCTTACTTTGTAGTTAAGTTTTTGTTATTTTGGATAGAATGATATAGAAAGAACAAGATTAGATAGGATTTGATTAGATTAGATTTAACTTTACTGTCATTGTGAAAAAAATACATGTACAGAGCCAGTTAAATGCAGTTAGCATTTAACCAGAAGTGCAAAAATTGCCTATTTTTAATAAATAATGATTGTGGTAAATAATGGTATAGGTCCATATGTACAGGGGTGAGAAGGAGTGATTAATGTACAGAAGGTGCATAGGTATGGTATATATAGTAATATACAGTATAACTTTGCAAAAAAAAAAGACGTACTAAGAAAAAAAAACATGCTCAAATAATCTAAACATACTGTATGTGCAATACACACATGTACATACATGAACGTCTGTAAAATACAGTATAGTACTCACTCACTTATCGTCTATACCGCTTTATCCTGTGTACAGAGTCACAAAGCACCTGGAGCCTATCCCAGGAGATGTAGGGCATGAGGCGGCGTACCCCCTGGACAGGGTGCCAATCCATTGCAGGGCCCACACACTTACACTCACACATTCATTCACAAAATACAGGCAATTTGGGAATGTCAATCAGCCTCACCTGCACCTGTGGGAGGAAACCAGAATACCCGGAGGCAACCCACCAAGCATGAAGAGGACATGAAAACTTCATGCACACAGACCCCGAGGCAGGAATCAAACCCCGACCCTGGAGGTGAAAGGCGACAATGATACCCACTAAGCCACTGTGAATCACATTATTATATACAAATAATGAATGGTGCAAAGATGCCTTTTGGATTCACAGACAGAAAGTGAAAGTGCAGTAGTGAATTTGTTGATATTCTGTGACCAGAAGTTTTTCATTAACGTTAATGATTAATTATTTTTAATATTCTACATTTATATAGCGTGCTACGATGCCAGGTGGAGAAAAGACATTATCTCATAAATATATGTTTAAAGATTGATGTTGTGACGTAACACAGCGGGATTCTTTTTTTTTTTTTCAGCTGGCTGGGCGAATCGTGCCTCAGAATACTGCACGCGCGCGCCGCATCTGAGCCAATGAGAAGCATTTGTGTCAAGACGCGGCTTTCGGCCATGTTGTGGTTTTAAATGAGGAAGAAGCGGGAGAGGTTATCGTGTAAAAATAAGTTTATGTGCTCTTTTTCATTCAGAGTATTTTTTTTAAAACTCCGGACTCAGTAGGGGGGAAAAACAGCCACAGATAGTGACGTAGGCAGAAAACGGTTCTGAGGTGGCTGAGTTGGACGGATTCTTTCAATTCGTCAGTTATCGTTGGTATTAGCATCGTAGGCTAACTAGCTAGTTAGCTAGGTAGTTGTCGATAGCTTTAGGTTTAAGCTTGGCGAGCTAGCTAGGCGCGTTTACTGGACATGAGGAGTAGGCTAGTCGGCTAACAAAGCTAAGTTAGCAGGTAATTATCCACTAGCATGCGCAGGGCGCGCGCGGGAGTTCCGCGGATGCTGGAGTTCGTTGACGTTAAGTGTCTTTGACCGGTGTGGCTTTTGGAGTTTCCTCACACGAGCTTCAAGATGTTCAATAAATTCTGCGAATGGATTGAAAGTAGACTTGCGACTCTACGCAACGGAGTGCCGGCTGCTGAGCCCGTCCATGTTCGAGACACTCCTTCACAGAGAAAAAGACCATTAGAGAGGTGAGAAGGTCTGAGTTATACTTTAGTAAGGTGTGGACGAGTAATGTGGGGGAAAGTTTGGAGCTGGTTTCCCGGCTTTTAGTCGGATCAGGAAGCCACTGAAAAGTGGGCGGGAAGAAACTCGTGCAGTCAGTACAGCACAGTGGGAAAGCAATCAGACACGTGGTTAGACACACAGGTGCAGCAGCAGGATGCTGGAGGTCTATAGTTACTGACTGTACCTCTGCTCCTGTAACCTCACACGGGTTATCCACCCTCTCTCCCTTTCCTAATTTATCACAGGATAGGGACTAGCAGAAATGAAGTCCCGGTCATCCTGTATTTGTAATTTGGAATGGTATGCTTAGTATTTATATGGTAGCGTGTGGAGTTTGGTTTATACATCATTTTGTTGCTGGAAAACCTAGTTTGGATGTGCCACACACTACCATGTGACAGGTGTGCTGAGAACAATCCAAACATCTGGTCAGTGGTGATTCTGCTCGTATCCCTTTATACCGACGACTGCATATAATATATATATATAATGTGTGTGTGTTAATTGATATATTTATGTATGTTTGCATTTGAGGTGGTAAAATGTTGCTGTTCCCCTAAAATCCTCAAGTTTTTATAAAATTGTTATATTTGGAGAATTGCAATACAAATTGAATCACCACCTATATGTCATGATATACGTAGAATCCACTGTTTCTTTGGTGATTTCCATCCCGAGTATTGATTTGGTTCCAGAACTACAAACAAGTCAGCCTTACTAACCACTTTAGCACAAGTTTGTGTCTGGTGCACCAGCTATTGTGAGTAAAATGTTAAAAAAAAAAAAAAAAACTTCCTGAGTAGACTTACGTGTTCTGAAGCTTAAGAAGTTCTTCAGGGTGTTTAAGGCATGGTTGTGTGGTATTGTTCATCATTGTTGAAATATATAACTTAATAAATATAACTGCTTGTATGCTCCTTATTGTCATTGTTTCACAACCTGTAACAAACCTTCTGTGTTTGACAGTTTGGAAGATGGGGATGGTATTAATCACGAAGATGACAGAGCTGTCAAAAAGTTTAGAATGGGTAAGTCATTATTCCATTCAGCCTCGACAATACAGTTTATGGCGTTTACCAAAATTTGACACATGGTCCCCTTGGTTATGTGTGTTAAAGGAGATATTATGGACACAATGAAGAATGCTGCTGAAGGGGTGAAGACCCATGGCTCCAGTGTTGCTTTGTGGATGCGCAACAGCGTCAGTCCAACGTTGAGGAACGTGCTACCTGCTTCCCCTGGCCCACCTGGAACCCAAATACCATCATCTGATGTAGCCAATTCATCAGGAAATGTGTGGAATGAAAGCAAGGTGCTGCACTGTTTGTAGACACTATGTTGAAACCTGACGTACAGTGAATATGAATCTTATGCTGTGTTGCGTTTTTCTGTGGTAACTTTATATTCTGCAGTTGAGGGAAAATGGCCACAGTTAAATGTAATTAAAAGTGTAGAAATTAAGTTACGTTTGGCTTTCCACTGTCGTTAGATTTCCGCTTAATAGTCTGTCTACTTTGGTCATGTAACCTTTTAATGTCTATAGACTAGCTAAGATAAAAATTACATTCATTGTTTTACATTCTCTATACAAGTTATTTATCTGACATTATGGAATTAATGTTTGTATTCATTTATGGATGTTTTCCCTCTCAGTTGGTCGAAAGACACCATGAAAAGCACAAGGACGCATTCATCGCTCCCCCAACAGCTTTTGAATGGAAGACCATCATTAAATCAGGTAGCATGACAAATATTTTCCTTCAAATTTCTTTCTTGTCGGTGTTTCTCTCTACCATTTTTCCTCTTTTTTTCTTACAGACTCTCTAAGAACCGAAAAGTCTGTCACAATAACAGAGGTCAGCAAACAACATGTACAAGCAAGTGTTCCATCCCATGAGACGTACAAAACCAACGGTCATTCTGTTACTACTTGCACTTCTAAACCATGCCCATCTCCACGACTCGGCCGACCGCTTTACATCAGAGCGCAAAGATCACCAAAGTACGTCCCCTTAGGTTTGCTGTACACTTTTATGTAGTAAAAATTCCCCAAAAGAGGCTGTGTCCTGATTTGGTTGGGGGGAAAAAACAATAGATGTTGAGCAAAGGGATCTGGCAAAATAACATCAAAGCTAATTATATATTAAATTCAATGGCACATGGTGAAATGTTTTTGTTTTGTTGTTTTTTTTCCCTTCATTTCTTATGTAAGGAAACAGTGAGCATTATGCAATGGGAGTGCAAGTCTTGCTCTGGTTGAAACATTCTAACAGTACAACCTTTTGTATTTATAAGTCATAAATGTGATGCTCAAACCGGGTGTTTCAACCTTTGATAAATACATTCAGTCATACCTAGACTTAATGACTAAGCATCATTTAACAAATGGTTTAAATAGATTATGGTTACTGAAATATATCAATATTAGCTTTGTGTTGAAACAAAAATTACAAAGATGTAACGATGTGCAACTTTTTTTTTTTTTTTTTTCCTCAGCCAATTTTCGACACCTGGGTCAAGCACAGGGAACACATCTTACACCAGCATGTATGAAAAAACCTTTCCTATTCGAGTTGTGCAGAATCCCTCTGTCGGCTCCTCCAGTCGTCACTGGAGAGGCAGAACTCACTGCACAGCACAAGAGGTCTGACACTTTCTGATCTAGTCATGCTACAAAAAAGTGGCAAAAACAAGTGTTCTTATCTTATGAATGCACTCTCTCGCTGTTGCTAATTTTTTCAGTCTGTCCGTGAAGAGGAGAAGGAGGTGTACAGACAGTTACTATCCATGGTGTCCGGTGGGCAGTCATCCTTCGTCAGTGACAGCAGTTCTAACCCAGGGATTCGATCACATCGGGATTTGTGAGTGTCATGCAAGACTGTTTCTACATTATCATTCAGGACTGTGTATATTTACTGGAATTTGGCTTTGCAGTTCCAGTTTCCTGACATCAAGTCGCAGACTGCTACAGTGTGCCTCGCCAACAGGCTCAGGAGCAGGAGAGTCCTCTTTCGGTTTATCCAGCTTGTCACCTAGTCCCCAGACCTCGAGCACGATGCACAGTCCTTGTGCACTCTCCAACGGGCCTGAAACACAGTCCTGGTATCCTGATTCAGACGGCAAATACATCACAAGAAAAACAGGGTTGGCCGAGCGGTCAGTGCCATCACCGCCGGCTCTCCAAGATACTTCTTCTCAGGACACACAGTCATCTGGTGTGCACTCTGGTACTTCTATAGCTTTTATAAAAGTAAAATGTTTACTCTGGATATGGCATGTCCCACTGACAGTTATGATATATACAGTTTTTTTTTTGTTCATTTGTTTTTTTTAGTATTTTCCCCTCAGTATTACTATTGACTAGTAAAATTTTATGATGCGTTCTTTTTGTGCGACAGCTGTTTTGATTGCTAACGTAACACGCTCGCATAGCAACCAAACCATGTGACTGTCTTCATTTAGTTAGCCATGTTAGACAACTTGCTCTGTAATAAATCTAATCACTGTAAAGAAAAGCTGGTAAATGATCCACAACCTGTTTATTTTGCTAAGTATGTTACATATGTGAGTAATTCGGTGCGTAGGAGCAACACAGCGGGGCCGCCATCTGTGATCCAGTCATGTTCCCAAAGCTCCATATACAGCCCGAATCAACAGCGTTATGGTTATCTGTAGTAAACTGTGATGTTTGACTAAGCATTATGAATATTATTACACGCCGGCTCTGTGTATAGCTTGGTATACATGGTATTTAGGAAGATTTGTGTGTTTTAATTTGTTTTGTGTGCTTTTTCTGTTAACAGCTCATGATGGGGATTCTGTGATTTTTGTGAAGGAGCAACATGGCAAGAGAACAGAGGGCTCCAGGTAAAGATTATGAAGCTGATTTGTTGATATTCAGCTCTTCATGAGACACAAAGTATACAATTTTACATGAGCAATACGAATATATTTTTTTGTTTGTTTGTTTGTTTGTTTTTGGTCAGCAAGGTGTGTGAATTTATAACATTACTAATTTCTACACTAAGAAAGTTTCATTTCTAAGAAAGTAAATTCAGCCATGCACCCAACAGGCAAATCCTACTTGTTGTGTAATGCTTTCCTTATTTGGTCTAGGTATGAAAATGTAGGCAAATTGCACAGATTCTTTATCCCGTCTTGTTTAGCTAGTCAAATTCCCTTATACAGTGTTACATAATATGGTGCTTATTATTTGGTGGTGGATGTTGTTCCTTAGCACTCTCTCTTAAAAATATATTTTATATTTTACAGCTATTTATCTGGTAATTGTATTTCTTGGAAAAAGAGTGTTTAGAAGACACAAGTTGTCATGTACAGTGAAACCTCAGATTGTGAGTAACGCGGATTGCGAGTGTTTCGCAAGACGAGCAAAGATTTCTAATACATTTTGACTCGGAAAACGCACAAGTCTTAGTTTTGACGCAGAGCGTCATGTGTGTGCGCGTAAAACATTTTATTTTGTGTGTGTACGTATGCGTGTGTGTACAGCGCGTGTAAAACAAAAGCAAGTCTCATTAGAGAGGTAAAAAATAAATTTTCTCTTTCTGCTCAAGGCTTAGCCTGCTCTTTTTGCCTGTGAGCGCGCGTCATTGAACACCGTGCCACACACACAGACTCCTCCTACTTTCACCTCCACAAACACACACACTCTTTCTCTTTGCTCTACACAGAAACACTGCTCTGTCGCGATTCTTTTTGAAGGTAAAGTGCAGGTTTAATTTTTACTTTACATCAGTAATTTTGTTTGTGTGTCGCTCAATCGAGTGTCGTTAGAAAGATTTCTTGTTTATTTTTTCAGATAAAACAGTGTTTCTGTTGTGTGCGCGCAAATGTGTGAAAAGAGGGGAGGAAGGGTAACTGTAAGACGAGATGGTGGAGTGGGGGAGGGGCTCCTTACTTTAGCGTCTCTCACACACACAAACACACACACATACGCCTGTGCGCACAAACAGAAACACTTATCTGTCGGGATTTATTTATTTATTTATTTATTTATTTTTAGAAACGTAAAGTGCAGGTTAATTTGTTTTATTTTCACTTAATATTTAGTTAAAATTTTCTTTTTGGGGGCTGTGGAACGAATAATTTGAGTTTCTGTTATTTCTTATGGGAAAATTCAATTTGGTTTACGAGTATCTTGGAATAGGAGTCCGCGTCCGGAACGAGCTTTCCCCAAATCACTGAAACAATACCGTCCCAGACATGGCAAGACCATCGTCTGGGAAACATGCTCTCTTATTATTCTTCGGGAGTTAACAAGTTTCTTTCCTCCATCTTTGCAGCATGCCATGTTTTCAAGCAGAGTTGTGGATCAAAGAACTGTAAGTGTTTTTTCTGTCCTGTTTCTTTCTTGAATTCAGTTAACTTATAATCCAGTTATCGTAACATCAGTTTACATTTGTGTCCTACCCGTGTGCATATAGGACAAGCCTTTATGATGCTCGTGCTCGGGAGAGACGGAAGCTAATAGAGGAGCAGGAGGCTCTAGCGTTTCAGCTTCTGCGTCAGGTGAGCTAGGTGCCTCCCCTATACATACTTTTCTCGCTGTGTTTGCAGCATTTCTTATTTCTCACTTTCTGTACATAATTTTGTGTGAAATAGCGTATTTCTGGCGAGGGTAGAGCTAATTTGAAAGGTGTGGAGCTGCGTGTGCGGGTCCCTCTAGAAAAAGAGGTTCCTGTAACGACTGTTGTTGAAGAACCCAAGCCTGAAGCAGAGGAACAGGAATTTCCTGAATTGACAGAGGTAAAAAAGAAACTGCCTGCTTTAGTCTACATAACAGTTGAACAGCCAAAGATCTAGCTAATGTATCTAAATCATTAAAATCACTATATCTCGGGTCATAGCTTTTGTACATCAATATTATAACGCTATCCTAGATCAGATATCTTCAACACCAGTTCCGGTGTGCAGTAAAATGATTCTGCTGCCTTAACACACTTTTTAAACGTGATGACCCTATTATAGTTTACAGACATAATAAGTGTGATGGTGTGCTCTAACAAGGAATATTAAAATTGTACATGTGGCATGCAGGCCATGGAAAATGAGGTAAGCCATGCACTAAGAGGAGGAAGTCAGGACGATGTGCTCAGCGAGGGATTCCGCCTCACTATCACCAGAAAGGACCTGCAGACCCTTAGCCACCTCAACTGGCTCAACGATGAGGTCAGTGTGACTTCAACAAATTGGAGGCAACCTGCACTGGCAAGAATGCAGGAATAATGTTATTTTTGCCACATGACCAATTCATATGCTTAATTTATTTTTAATACATTATTTCTTAATGCTTAATTTTTATATATTTTTTTTTTGCTAAAGGTGTAAAAATTATAGCTAATGTCTGAGAGAAATCATCAAATCTACCTCTTTATGTACAGGTGATAAACTTCTACATGAATATGCTGGTGGAGCGCAGCAAGTCCCCCCACCTGCCTTCTGTCTACACCTTCAACACTTTTTTCTTTCCAAAGCTGCGCAGCTCGGGATATTCAGCTGTCCGACGCTGGACCAAGAAGGTGGACATCTTCTCTGTTGACATTATCCTGGTGCCTGTCCACCTAGGAGTGCACTGGTGTCTCTCTGTAAGTCACACAGCTTTTCCTAGAATCGGTGCTTTTCAGTTCAGGCACACTTAAAGTGATTTCTGCTCATTATTGTTTCCTTTATTCGCATGGTTTGCATTTTTCCGTTTTAGCTGAGATGTTATTCCAAAGCCCTGGATAATTCCTTATGATATAAATACATGCTGAAGCTGTATGAAATAGAAAGATGAAAATATGAAATGGTTTCTGTAGTTTTAAGCCATGTTTGTTATCTCTCTCTCTCTCTCTCTCTCTCTCTCTCTTCCTCTCTCGTGTCCCGGTCAGGTTGTGGATTTCCGCAAAAAGGCCATCACATATTTTGACTCCATGGGTGGGAAAAATGACGAGGCGTGTCGGATTTTGCTGTAAGCACTTTTCCAGAGTGAGAAAATGAACCGGGGATGGCTCATTTTACATAAATCCATTGCATTTTATATGTTTAATTTATGCCGGTCATATAACTGTTGTCTAGACTTTTTGTGTGGAAATTAATGGCCATGTTTCTATTCCACAGAAATTATTTGAAGCAGGAAAGTGAGGACAAAAAGAAGAAAGAGTTTGTTACCTCAGACTGGATTCTTCATAGTAAAAAACGCAATGTAAGTTAAACAGTCACACAGGATTCTGAAGCCTGTATCATTAAGATAAATAATACAAAAATATTTTTTTTATGTGCATGGTACAGCAAAACTTAATCTGCCTTCGGTTAAAATTTGCTTGTCATTCTTTTCATGTTTTCCATTTCTAGTAACACGTAGTGGAGTAGTGGTGGTTTTTTTGGTGGTTTGCTTCTTTGTAATGTGGTCCTTTTTAAATCTCAAAGCCAAATTCAGTAATATATTTCATGTGTAAACATTTTAATTGTCATTATAAAGTACACGCTGTTGTATGTTTGTTCGCTGATGCATAATTGTTCGGATCAACATTAAAAAGGTGGCAAAATTATGATCCTCTCTCTGTATAAAACCCTCTAGGAGATTCCCCAGCAAATGAATGGTAGTGACTGTGGGATGTTTACATGCAAGTATGCTGAATACATCACCAAAGACAAACCAATCACATTTACACAGGTAGGCTTGTTAATTGATGCTTCTGAAGTGTGTGTTGTGGGTATTTGATTTTTTTATTTTATTCTTTCATTTTTAGAGCCGTTATGACATGATGCCTTTTTTTTTTTTTAGAAACACATGCCGTATTTCAGGAGGCGGATGGTGTGGGAGATCTTAAACCGGAAACTTTTGCGATAAGACAGTGTTGCGAAGATGTGCCTGGGAAAGCAATGACACAATGCTCTATCTCAGAGGTTTTTTTTTTTATTTTTTAAATTGAACTTGATACCTCAGATTGGACACTTGAGTAAAAAACAGACATAGAAGTGGTGCATTGACACTTTTTTAGCTGGTGTCCTATTTTGCTGATGCCCAGCCTGTTTGAATTATTAAGGACACCTGCAAATGGACCCTGCGAAGCCCAAGTGTTTTTCTCATAATTATTCACTCATGTTCTCTGTAACATTCAACAACTACCTGGCATGCTTTTGCCTTTTTCTGTCTCTGCAAGTTTTCTATCCGAGTTCTATGCCACCTATGAAGAACTTGTAACTGTATGCTCCATCAACTGTTTTTTCTTTTTAACATTTATTTATTTCTTCTTTTTTTTTTCTTTCAGCAATGTTGAGTTCAGAATTCTCACTCCCTATTCAAAGTCATAATTGTTATTGTTTTAAATTAGACTTTTTTATTTTTTTGGATAAAGCTATAAATCTGACAATCCCAATTTTTTATAAGAAAACCAAACTTGCAAAATAACACTATATTTTTGATGTCAAAAACATTTGTATTTTACAAAACATTTCTGAACTAATGTGCCACAGAGATTTTTTATTACATAATAGCATAATTGCACTTGTACCTGCAAAGGTCTAATTGACAGCAGTTATGACTTCAGTCTGATTTCTTTCTGAGGAAGGTTAATTCAGCCGAGGCTCCACATGGTAGCCAACAAACACTTTGCGACGGTTATTTTTGCTACAGGATGGGACATGCGGCAGAGTGGCAAATCGGATCAGCGTGATTTATTTGTATAGAGGTCCGTGTAGGGCAGCTTGACCTGTAAATAAAACCAGCAGTATAGCATCCTTGTTTTTTTTTTGTTTTTTTTATATATCGACCCCAGGGGATATTCGCCTCTCTTAATGTAAGTGTACTATATTTAGATACTTGCAGCTGTTTCTAGTTTTGTCTTCACTATATTTGGAGCTATTGTACATACCGTGTCAACACAGAAAAACTGAAGTGATATTTAATACATTTTTTGTACCTTTTATTATTATTTTGTATGTAGATCTGGGCTTTCCAGAAATAAAATCCTGAGGCTGAGGGTCCCTGGATTGACTTGCTGTACAATTCATTTTTTGCTTGCTTATTGATTGCAGATGAATTTTGCCAGAAAAAATATAAAAACAGTATAATTGCTCAAAAATGCTCTACACTAAAAATACATGTATTTGGACCGCTTCATTCGGTACACAATGTTCTGTTCAGGTTGGAGGTTGTGATCCGAGTGAATACGATCTAGCTGTAACCTATTCTGGGCAATTTCCTCAATTAACTCAGTTCACAAATAAATTAACATAATTTAATTAGTGTGTTAAGATTTTCAAAAAGTTTGAAAGTCATTTATGTGTGTATATACTATATGTGTGCACTTCTAAATTCAAACATACCTAAATGCTTTTTAAATGTTTAAACCACAAAGGGGAGAAAAGTCTGCCGCCTTAACCTGACAAACACCTCCTATAAGCCTGTACTGCTCACAAACACTGCATGCTTAAAAAAAGTTAATAAATACCAAACCGTGACTTTTGTGTACCTTACACCCTTAATATTTGTGCATACCAAGACTTTGCTATGAAGTGCTGAAAGTGGTAATGTAAATACAATCTTTCCCTGGAGCTTCTCTTCAAATCTGCCCTTGTTCTGAATAAAATTAACCTGAATGTTTATTCTATTTCACCACTCTGAACTCAGCGCTGTGCTGTGAAACCCTTAGATAACATAACACTATGTTAAGAGAAGCCATGACTGATCATCCTCTGGTCAATCATCTGGTCCAAATTGTACTATAGGGTGCTTACTGGGCAAAAAATAATCCTTTGCAAGTTCACCATTATAGAAAAGGTCATTGGTTAGTAAGGTTCATTATGATTGTGGGAGGAAGTCCAGCTTCAACCAAAGAATTATAATTAACTAGGTATCAAACCATTTAAGACATAATGATTACAGGTGACAGTGATGCGCAGAACCTCAGTCTCATCAGGTAGAGCCATGGTTGTCAGTGATTTGTTTTGCCATCATCAAAGAGGTTCAGTTGCATCTTGCTAAAACTTGTCATTAGTGCCTCTGCTTCACCATTGTGAAGTCCCACTAGGGAAGCTATCCATGGATGGGCTCACCTAAGGGGCAATTTTTGCTAGGTGAGGTGTACCATCTGACCTCATGGTTCCTTGGTAACTGATCTACCTAATTGTCACAATATTATCTTCTAATGTTGTGCCACCACTTTTATTAGTAGGTCACCATGGAAGAGTCAGTTATCCACATGATGTGTATGAGGTAAGACATTAAGGATAGCAGCATGATGGGTGTTTTTTTGGAAAAAAATATATCCTGGATCACTTCATCAATGTTTTTTGGGAGATTTTGGCATGTACATCAGAGCTTTAGGGTTACTGGTTGAACACTGAGTTAGGGGAAAGTCTGTAAGGAGTTCTTAACTTTGTGTCAATCTGGGTTTCCTTTAACTGGCCAAAACATGTAGGTAGACAAATTGGCTAGACCAACTTTTAGTGTAGTCAATTTGCCACGTAATTGCTGTGTATCCAGTAAAGTGTGACAGAATGTGTGTGCATGGTGCATAACACTGACATTAGTCTGCTATATATTTTCGTTGGTAATAACATTCAAATTATAGACAAAAAACTAATAATAACACCATGCTTGACTACCTACCAGATTACCTGATGTATTGTAACACAGATATAAGAGTAACCTAGCAACTGATAGATTCTTCTCTGCTGATTAACTGTTTAAAAAAAAATAAACAACCATGTTATTATGACTTAAGGATATTCATTGTCAGAAGTTTGACCTGTCATCATAATGTGATTGCCTTAGACAATGTACAAATACATTGCCTGCCCCCCCCAAAAAAAGTCATACGCTTTAGGATTTTATTCAATCACCTTTAGCTTTGATGATGTGATGGCCAGTTCATGTGTGAAAATGATTCCTTGTACTCCCAGAACAACCCTTTCATGATTTTATTTCTGTAATATACCCATGCCAAGTCTCCATAGATATGACAACCTGCTTATCTAGTACATTCAGATCATCAGGTGAAGTTGCTGAGCCTACACCTGACCACCTGAAGTAAACCCAGATCATAATGCTGCATCCAGAGACTTGTACAGTGGACATTTTCCATCACTTTATGCGTTTCCCTTTTTACCTGGATGGACTCGGGTAAAAAGACTCAGGTCCCAATCCTGTAAGTTCTCATCATATTGTGTGTGTGTGTGTATATATATATATATATATATATATATATATATTTACCATGCAACTTCACCAAGTGTTTAAGTAATCTTCATTCATGAATTTTTTTCCAACCATGTTTCATCCACAACGTTGCCGTTTCAGAATTATGTTTTCATCTTTTGATAAGGTGTTGAAGGGTTTTTAACCTAGTTTTACACATTTAAAATCTCCTTAGTTGTTTTCTTTGCTTGATGCAGGGCAGTGTGTGTGTGTGTGATTCCTCCTGAATTTGGCATTAGTTAAAGGTTGTGACGCTATGTGCATATAGTCTTCAAACATTTCAGTACCCATATAGACTGCACTGAGCCGAGCCATCAGACGAAAGAGGTTCTCCCAACTCCAGATCAGGTGATGGACCTGGAAATCCATTGCTATTTGGAATTGCACTATTTTAGTCAACATTTAATGGTCAGGGACAGGGTATGTGCCGGGCCTGGGTGTAAATCATGTACCTGTTTTTGAAAGTCACATGGATGTGAAATATCACAAACGTATGCAGAAGTCCATGCTATGCTGGCATTTAATTATTTTAGGAAAGTTTTCTGTCAGTTTTCTGGAAAAAAAAAAGACAATTTCTTATTAAATAAGAAAAAAAAAATCTCAAAAGAGTAGGACCTCGATTCTGAGACAAAGCAGCATTTTAGGGACAGAGGCAGAACAGCATGTCTATGATCTTGATTTCACTATTAATAAAATCTGACCTTCGTTAAAAATAGCAACTGTGAGTCACGTCATACTGCTGGGTGATGTGGACGTCTACAACGGAGCATTTTTTTTTTTCCACCGGGGTTTTTAACTGCTTTCGAGTCACGTTTAAGCAGCTTGTTCCATATTTAATTAAAATTTTTGATATTCAATAAAAAAATGCAGCAAAACCTGCAAAAAAAAAAACATTGCCTTTTCTATGTACAAAAGACTACCTCTAAAACAGACTTGTAAAGCAGTCACAGATTTCAAACAAGTGTGGGAAATGAAAGAAAAAGAAAAATAGTTTAAAAATAAACTACTAACTACTGTTCTAAAATGGTCTCTGTTTCACACTGGATGACCAAATAAAGGTGTATTTTAGGTGCCAAACAAAAAGTGTGTGTGTGTGTGTGTGTGAGAGAGAGAGAGAGAGAGAGAGAGACCATGTGTGTTTGTACATGTGTGAATGTTTGCTAGCTTTCATTGCCCTCCTTTGTGAGTCAATAGCTTCCTTCATGTTGTTTTTAATGCTGCCAAAAGAGGTTAAACTTTCCATTGCTTGGTCTCTGTACTCTTGAAAGAGTCTCCAGTAGAATTAATGTCTGGTTCCTTTAATTGACTAGGGGACAGGCTCCTTTAGATGTCAGTGTCTCTCCTTTGATGTCCACAGCAGCAGAAACTGGAGACACGCTGACTGCTGATTCCTGCATGGATGAACTGCGGGACCAAACAGACACGCTGTCAATTGAAGTGCACAAGGAATTTCCTGCAGCTTTCAGTGTTCTAGATCTTCCTAGTGATCAAATTCAAGGTGTCGACGGGGCTTTGGTACGTAACTGCACTCACTCACTGGGCACTTTATGATGAACACCGGGACTCCTGCTCATTAATGCTTTCGGAATTTAGAGTATAACATCATGCAGCTGCAGGTCAAAAGCTTTCACATCTATTATCAGAATAAGGAAAACGCACAGAAAAGCGGGAGTTCTGTAGGAGAAAAAACGCTTTGTTTATGAGACTGGTACTGGAGCAGAAAAGCGTCTCTGACACACATGGAAGATTTTAAAAGAATAATGTTGTAACTACAAAACACACATTTTGCACATCCTAAACTGGCTGGGTCAGATGAAACTGTTCATTCATTCATTCATTCATTCATTCATTCATTCATTCTATACCGCTTATCGTGTACAGGGTCGCGAGCACAAGACTTCATGGATAAAAACCTTCTACCTCGATGGTATACAAGCACTAGTGTAACAGTGGGATGTACCGGGTGCCAATACATTACAAGGCACAAGCGAACACGCACTCACTCAGGCAATTTGGGAACGGCGATTAGGCTAATCTGCATATTTTTGGGTCGTGGGAGGAAACCCACCAAACGCGCGGAGAACAAGCAAACTCCACCCACGCAGACCCCAGGCGTGACTCAAACCCAAACCCAAACCCTCGATCCTGGAAGCGCGAGGCCACAATGCAGCCCAGGTGAAAATAAATTCATACATCTTATATCATGTTGGACTGGTAGAACTTGTAGCACTCAAAACAAATCACTCTCTCTTTTATGAACAAGGAAACCCACCTTTTTCTTCATTTGCCATGCTGGTAGGAAAATGCCGGATGCTCCGTGGCTGCCTCGATAGTAACCTGCGGCTGCTGGACGCCGTTTTCCTACAGTGTTATTTAACATGTGAGCAACAGATATATTCGGGGAAAACAATCAACTCTACTCGGTTACTGTTGCTGCTTTACCTCGACTGTGACACTGGCAGGAGGCACTTGGGTGTACTGGGGTATGTAAGTCCCTTGCATAGCTGTGTTTGCAGGTATATACTGAAAACATCGAGAGGAGAGAATCGTATTACAATTGAAAAAATGTCAGGAGTAAAACATGATGAGGCATGCTGTTAGGTGAAAATAATCAAGAATGTGGGTTTGAGATGTGGCCAAGTGTTACCACTCAGAAGTCGATTATTTTTCAATAAAATTCTGCCCTGAAGTTTTAAATCCTCTTGAACATTCACATAAAAACTGTTTTGTCTTCCATAAATGTTACATCATAATGTCTCCTTACAGAAACCTTCGCCAAACTATTATACTGTGCATAACAACCACCTTTAATATAAACCTGTGATTTGCCTTGCAGTCAGAGCTTCTGTCAGAGCTGCTGTTCTAGAACGTTAATTAACACCTTCTGGCCGATCTGCTCTGAGAAATGAACAGCGCTGGGGTAGAAAACATCATAACTCATGACTGTCGCGGTTGGCATGGTGTTGAGCGTTAGGGACTCACCGTGCCGCTGCTGCCGAGGGAAAGATGGCTGAGCTGCTGGGTCAGTGGCATCATGGCAGCAGGCTGGATGGATAGACCGTGATCCATGGTTGGGGTAAGCAGTGGTCCCTGTGGAAGTCACACAAACAAAAATATGTGCAAATGAAATAAGAAGCATACAGTAGGAGCAGTAAATTAATGGATGACACGCTGCTGCAGTGGAAGACCTACTGTGGGCTGCATGAGGTACGACTGATGGTGCATCCAGGATGGATTGTGAACCTGTCGTAAAGGAAAGAATTGTTTTTTGTCAAGTAAGCACACATTATATATATATATATATATATATATATATAGTTGTTTATTAAAAAATTATACTGTATATATATAGTATATATACCGTATATACCGTATATATATATATATATATACAGTGCATCCAGACAGTATTCACAGCGCTTCACTTTTTTCACATTTTGCTATGTTACAGCCTTATTTCAAATCGGATTCAATTCATTATTTATCTCAAAATTCTACAAACAATACCCCATAAAGACAACATGAAAGAAGTTTGGAATCACGAGGACTGGGCTGCCCAGCCGAAGTTAGCGATCGGGGGAAAAAGGCTTTAGTCAGGAAGGTGACCAAGAACCCGATGAGCACTCTGAAAGAGCTAGTGTTTCTCTGTGGAGAGAGGAGAACCTTCCAGAAGAACAACCATCTTGTAGCATCATACTCAAAAAGACTTGAGGCTGTAATTGGCGCCAAAGGTGCCTCAACAAGAAAAAAAAAATCTCATGGTCTGATAGTCCTTCAGGTGCCTTTTGGCAAACTTCAAGCAGCTGTCATGTGGCTTTTACTGAGGAGTGGCTTTCATATGGCCACTCTACCATGCAGGCCTGAGTGGTGAAGTGCTGCAAAGATGGTTAGTCTTCTGGAAGGTTCCTCTCTCATCACAGAGATGCTGGAGCTCTTTCAGAGTGACCATCGGGTTATTGGTCACTTTCCTGACTAAGGCCCTCCTCTCCCAGGTTGCTCACTTTGGCCATACGGGCCACTCTAAGAACAGTCCTGGTGCTTCCAAACGTATTCCATTTATGGATGATTGAGGCCACTGTGCTCATCTGGACTTCAATGCTGCGGAAATTTTTCTGTAACCCGACACAATCCTGTCTCTGGGTCTACAAACAATTCCTTGGACTTCATGGCTTGGTTTGTGCTCTGACATGCCCTGTTAACTGTGGGACCTTATATAGACATGTGTGTCTTTCCAAATACAGTGGAAGCTTGGATTGCGAGTAACCTGGTTTGCGAAAGTTTTGCAAGATGAGCAACAATTGTCCATAAATTTTGTCTACAGACACGATTCTCTTTAAATTTAAAGTGCAGATTAATTTGTTTAAGTTTGTTAAACAAATTGTTGATCAGATGGAGATATACACGTGTTTTGATATACGAGCACGCTTCTGGAACAAATTATGCTCGCAATCCGAGGTTCCACTGTAATGTCTAATCAACTGAATTTACCCCATGTGGACTCCAATTGAGTTGATGAAACATCTCACGGATGAGGATCAATGGAAACACGATGCACCTGAGCTCAATTTTGAGTGTCATGGCAAAGGCTGTGAATACTTATGTACATGTGATTATTTATTATAACGCTTTTCTTTTTTGTTGTCTTTATGAAATATTTTTTGGTAGAATTACTGAGAAAAATAATTAATTTAATCCATTTTGAAAATGTAAAAAAAGTGAAGCACTGTGAATACTATCTAAATGCACTGTACACACTGTATATATATGCTTCGTGTTTTTTTTTGGTTTGTTTGTTTTTTAGGGAGGCTTAAATCCCTAATTACAAGGGTGTTTGAGTCAAACCGGGCCTTTTAATTGCGCGAAATAACAGAACACAGTTATGAGAGTGGCAGCATGTTAGCGTAGCGGTTAGCACCACAATTATAACCCTATGAGAATGACTGCAGTGGGCTCTGAGCCACCTCAGCTGGGATCATCATTCACAGACGTACTGCCTTCTTTAAATATTTGCACAATTACATTTCTGTAAACTTTTATCTCATGTCTTCTACAAATCTGTTTCATTCATCACACGTCCCAGTTTGACTTGAACGCCGCTTGTATTAATAAATAAACATGACAGCACTGAAAGCACTTGAGAAAAGAAACACTTTAAAGGTGAACCTGCACAATTGTCGCCCAAAGCCTTATGAAACGAGCTAAAATATATTTGGAAAAATAATAATAATACATTTTTAAACGTATACGCAGCTCTAGGTGCACTAGACCTAGAATTAGTCCTCATGTTGGAAACTTTAAAATAATAATTTACTATAAAATATTAATTTTAGAAATCAAGAGTAAAATAATAATGGCTCTTAGGTCATGCACACTGGGAAAAAAAATACCTTTAAGCATCACTGTGGAACCCTACAGAATATGTGAATTAAAGATGGATCTAAGAAAATCTAAAAATCCTCCAAAAAAACCTTGACAAAACTGAATAAAAATGTGGTTTAAAAAAAAAAAAAAAGTTTCCCTGACCTTCTATAGTTGACATTTCAAACACTGTGACTGAACACCTCCGTACTCTTATTAACTTTATATGGACTTTGTGTTGGCACACAGACAGACAGGGCTGCAAGAAATAACAAGATTTTAAGTAGGAAAAAAAAAAAAACTACTGTGAGGCATGAAAACAGCCCTGACCTGGTATGTTGAAACAGGGGAATGCATGTAGGGAGAGACGGAGGTTTGTGTGATCATTCTGTTGGGAGCAATGCAGTAGGGAGAGGAGAAGAACCTGCAGGGGGAGACACGCACACAAATACAAACATGCCACTTTAACAGCTCTAGCTGTACTGGTGATAAATGATTCTCCATTATCTAGCAGAGGATGCAGTGTTAGTGTTAGTACAGTACTGCGCAGAAGGCTTGAGCCAACCCTCTTCTCTTTATATTTCGCCTCCAAAGAGCTGGATGAAGTATTTTTTCATGTAGTCTTGAGGAATAGTTTCTCCAGGCTTCTCTTCCTGAAAGACTTCTTTTTTTGCCTCCCATTTTTTGGCAGGTTTTTGTCCCTTATTGTGAATCATTCAAGTATATAAGACATCTAATTTAGCGCATGATTGGAACAGTCAAGAGGGGAAATGAGGCTGCTGCTGAGGTTGTTGTAAACAAACAAGTTTAAAGTTGTATATTCAGGCTCTTTGCAGTAAAATATTGTGCCTGTTTCTTTAATCTACATCATTCAATTTAATTTATTATGGTGAAACGACTGACGCAGAGTCGAGACTTTTGCACAGCACTGTATATCTGGCTAAAAAAGCACAAAATAAATAACTCACCCATTCTGTAGGGTCGGGGTCGGGTCATAGGTCAGCATCATTCCACCCTGCGGTGAAGAGAACCGAGTGTAAGAACTCCAGTTATAGAAAACTAATCAACAGTTTTTGGTTATTGCCCAAACAATCTTATAAATTTAATGAATAAAAAAGACATGACTGGGGATGAATAAACAAGACAAATGTTTGGTGCAAGAAACAAATATTATACAGTATTTTATTTTTAATTATTATAATTTCTCACCGTATCCCCATCTCTCGTCCACGGCCGACCATTTAGAAGATATTTCCCCTGACTCTGACGTTTCCTCTGTCCTCCATCGGCAAACTTGCACAGCAGAGGTTCTGTAGGCACTGAACAAAAAAAAAAAACTGAATTAAACAACTGACAAATATCTATTAAACAGGCTCAAAAATACACTGAAATCATCATTTACCTGCCACTCCAGGTGGTGTCTTGATGTATTTCCCATTGAAATGCTGAATAACAGCCTCGCATTTTTCTGTCGATTCCATCCTGTTAAGGATTTTACTCATTATGTTTATACCATCAAAGCACAACACAGAACACATAGGCTTGAATTATATCTTTTTGTGTGTGTGTGTGGTGTGTGTGTGTGTGTGTCTTGAAAAAGGCAGGCTGAATTTACCTGGCGAAGCCGACTCCTCTACTGGCACCGTTGGCATCACGGAGAATGCGTGTGGAGATGACCTGACTGAAGGGCTTCAGCATGCTCTCCAGCTCCTGTTCATCCATGGACAGGGGCAAGTTGGAGATATAGAGGTTGGTAGGATCCTGCTCCTGTTGCTACAGAAAGAGACTGAATATTAGATCTGTAAGCATTTTGTAATACGACAAGAATTTGAGTTTCCATTAACTGTTGTGAAAACACAAAGGGAAAGTTTAGTATGAAACAAAAGTACAAAAATACAAAGTTTTTTGGGGATTTTCCCCTGAATTCCTCCCTAATTTAGTCATGTCCAATTCCTCCCTGTCACTAGGGGCACTCCACATTAAGGCTTCTACTACCACTCAGCCGGGTGGGCCGAAGACTGTCACGCGTTTCCTCCGAATCATGTGACACCAGCCGACCGCATCTTACCGAACTGCTCGCTCACGCACCGTTGGGGGCGGCGTAACACACTCGGAGGACAGCGCGATCCGCTCCTTCCGCTTGCGTGAGCTCGCAGGCGTCCCTGGTTGGTGTAGAGCCGTCATTAATGTGGGAGCACTAACTACCTCTCATCCCTTCCCCCAGAAAGAGCTCGACCAATCAGCTGCAAGAGGTTACACCATCACCCAAGAATCAAACTCGCGATCTCCGAATGATAGGGCGAGCACTTCATCACTGCGCCACTCGGAGGCCCTTTACTACAGAGTTTAATAGAAAAGTTTGAGAGTACTATGCTATAGGAGCAAAAAAGAAGAGCTTGAGTTGAACATGAGGATGGCAGGTGTTGAAAAAGGTGAGTAGAGTAATAAAGTATGATAGATGAAAACTGAGTTGAATATAAAAGAAGGACAGATGAAGGTTTTGAGGTATTAAAGAGTGACATATTTAGTAAGAGTTGGATGTTGGAGGATGAAAGATGATGGAAGAGTGTGAGATGAATACAAGGAAGAAGAGTTGGAGTTGAGTATGAGAGGATAAAGAATGAAGAATAAGTATTCAATTCAATTAAATTTTATTTGTATAGTGCTTTTAACGATTTACATTTTCACAAAGCAGCTTTACACAATCAAAAGAATTAAGTTTGTAGAAGTATGAGTTGTATGTAAAAGAATGAGAGATGGAGGAAGAGTATAAGTTGAATATAAAAAAGTGATTGATGAAGGAAGAGTTTGAGCTGTATGTATAAGCACATAAAAAGTGAACTAAGGGTTTGATTTGTATGGAAGAGAATGAGAGATGAAGGAAGAGTATGGGCTCAATATAAAAGCACTGTGAATGAAGAAAAAGTTTTATGAATGTAATCGTCGGATGAATGAAAAGGTTCAGTTTTGTATAAGTAGATGACGTGAAGAAAGAGTTTGAGTTCTTGAGCTGGATGACAAATGAAAGATGAGTTCAGGATGAATATCGGACGCTGGATGGAAGAAAAGTGTGAGTTGAATATAAGAAATGGATGGATGAAGAAGGGGTTTGAGCTGTATGTAAGAAATCGATGGATGAAGAAGTGGACGACGTGAAGAAAAAGTTTGAGTTCTTGAGCTGAATGATGAATGATAAAAGAGTTCGGTATGAATATAATATGATGGGTGAAGGAAGAGCGTGAGCCGCGTGTAAGAGATAGCAGATGAAGGAAGTTTGAGATTGGGTTGAATGAAAGTGTATAGAATGAATTAAAGTGCATGATGAAGAATGTGAGGTTGGGTTAACGATGCTATAGGAGCATGAGCTAAGTGTGATATATGAGAGTAAAGGACGTTTCGGTGGAATATAAGATGTAATTTGATCCACAGTGAATAAAAAGAGCAAGAAGGATGGGTTTGAGATGGGTTTGAGGCAGAGTTAATAGCGTAACAGCACTACTATCTTTAGACTTCAATATTACAAGAAAAGCGGCTATAATGTGTGTATGTGTGTGTCTTTGAATATGTATTCCACTGGCATGGCAGTCAGTACCAAGTCCAGACAATTATTCATTGACTTACATCTTCAGCTTACATCTAGATAAAAGATGCCAAGAAAACCGGCTTGGAGATGTTCGGGTTGTCAACTTATTACCATATGCACATCCTAATTGGCCCTGTAACATGACAGCACATAGCATGATATGCACCCTCACCTGAGCGCAAATACATCCAGAGAATGCATGCTTATGCATGCCCTCAGCCAATTAGTTTTTTTTTTTTTCTTTTTCATATTCCGCTGCAACAGGAGGTGGCTTTTCACCGAGGAGGATGTTCGCACACCTTTCTCTCTCTCCATCATGCGGCTTAAGTGCAACTTGTTAGCCAACGTCTCAGCTGCACCCGGTGTCACTTACCCCCAAAACTATCTCCAAGAATTGTAAAGACAGCTGGGATATGGCGGACCTGCAGTTCACCCTGACGCCGCTTTGCATATTAATTACGCCGGTGTAGAGATGAAATTAAAAAGCTGTAAATGCATTACTGCTTCATCTCCATGTCATGAATAATGGATGCGTAACTGCAGTGACCTGTGCTGAAGGAGATTTTTTCGCACCGTATTTTGAGATTATTTGCTTTTTTCTTATGGAAGAAAAAGGGAGGTGCTCTGAAGCTTGAGGCAGTTACCACACACTTCTTACATTCCTAAATAGGTCAGGGTGCTAAGAGACTCTAAAATGGTTGTAATTAAGTCTGGAGTGGAAGGTAATAAGAAACGCCACTTTATTATTATGTGAGAGGAAAGGCTACACCTCCAAACTTGTGTGACATCAACTTCACCCACAGCCTAAATCTTATAAAAACATATTCAAAATCGGCATCAACATAAGGATGGGACATTAATAGAGACAAACATGATGGAAAGATAGAAAGTAGAGAGACAGAGTGAGAGAGATAGGAGTGGCGTTGGAAAGAGAGAAGGAGAGAGAGATGGAGAGAAAGCGAATAAGAGAGGGGTAATAGAGTAAGAGTCAGGCTCTTAGTGCGGAAACAGGACCCTCTGGCACTCCTTGTTTATTCTGAGTAAGTTCAGTGCTGAACATGCTCGGGCTTAATGGAGTTGACGACACTATTTTCACGGCCTGACACCCTCACACACACACACACACACACACACGCTGTCTCACAGGCCACAGGCTAAATAGCAGCCCTATAACAGAACACTCATTACCTCTTATTCCTTTATTTCTCCAAAGATAATCCTGCTTCATACTATTTTAGGTAAAGAAAACTTCATGCTTATTACTGTTCTAGACAGCTTGGTTTAAGACTGAGCTAAAGTTTCATCCTTAAATGGAGAACTGTCATTAAAGGAATACTTTTTTTCTTGTACTTGTTAAGCAGTCATGACATCTTTTACAGAAAGGTCTAGTGTGTGTGTGTGTGTAGGTTGTCATTCCAAACAAGCAGAAGCCACACCTGATTATACCAGCTTAATCAGCTTTCAATAGCTCACAATCAGGTGTGGCTTTTTCTTGGTTGGAATGAAAACCTGCTCAAACGCCGGCTCTTTCTGGAGAAGATTTAACAGCCTTGCTTTAAGGGGAAGTTATACTGATGAGGACCCAAACCTCTGTCAACCTACAGGGAAATGTGGAAACACCAATCAGCAACACTTGAACTCAACTTCAAAGAGAAACAGAGTACTCAGAGGAAACCCATCAAGCAAGCAGGGAAAAATGACCAAACTTGACCAACTTGAGAAACTTGACCAACCCTGGCACCACTGCTACCCACTATACCACCTTCACTTGGATTAAGTTAAAAATTTCACACACCAACCTGATTTTTTTGCACAATACTTATATCACTAGCTGTGACTTGCACAAGTACTCTTCACTGTCTCTGCTGCAATTTTTACATCATTTACTTGCAATACCCCGACTCACTATCACAGTATTGTGCTTTGTGTCATGTTGTCAAGATGCTGCTCTTGTTTGCACTTTACGTGGTCTTTTTTGTTGTCTTTGTATGGTACTTAAATAGTTTTGTCAATTTATGCTGTCAGTTTGATTTGTCTTAGCTACTCAGCTAATTAGGTGGCCTAGTTAGCTAGTTAGTTCTCTTCATTTATGTTAATAATGTTGGACAGCTGACTAGCTAAGACAAACCAAATCAGAACCTTGATCCTGGAGAAATGCTGTTTCGTTTCACAGTGTACTGAACAGTACTGTATGAGGTTGCCTACTTGACTTGACTTGGCTAATTAGTGTATCGTGTCTGGTTGCTGAGGTATGGCCCACGAGTTTGTTTACAAGGATAGCCTCTGGGGGAAAAAAGTTAAAGTACTAAGTTCACAATACAGTGGAACCTTGGATTACAAGCATAATTTGTTATAGAAGCAGGCTTGTATTTCAAAACACTTGTGAATCAAAGCCAGTTTCCATAAGAAATAATATATGTTATATTAAACAGTACACGCGTGCACGGATGTTGATTATACCAATAAGAGACGCGTACAAAGACTGAGCAGGGGAGACGATTACCCACAATTCCGCAGCGCCAGACGTGACGCTTGGGGTCAAAACAAGGAGCATCTGCATGATACATGATACTCGGTACTCGTAAACCAAGACTTGTTTGTTTTCCAGGTCAAAATTTATTAAAAATCTTTGCTCTTGCTTTGTCTTGCTTAACACTCGCAAACCGCGTTACTCGCAATCAGAGGTTTCACTATATTTAAATGAGGATTCCGTGATGTAGTAAGAAAGAGATTTACACCAGGATTTCTATGCTACCCCTGAGAATAACTTCACCAACATCAAGGTTTTATTTATGGTGAAAAAAATACATGCTTTTCTATCACAATTGGAATAACCAGCCTGAAAAGTGATCATTAAAGTGCTTTAGGATGCATGTAAACAATGTTTAGGATTAAAACCTTTTCAAGGTTTTTGGATCAGGGAGATAAGGTATTTCTCGACTTATCTTTGCCTAAATTGAATATTCGATACATTTCGCATACAGCACACTTTTGACTACTTGATATGACGGTCCCTGTGAGAGACTGTGGGAACACACATACGTCTCCATCCTATGAGTGACAGATAAGTTTTAAGAAGAAAAACAAAAAAAACATTTCTCTAATAATGACCTATTCCACAGATGCAATGAGTAGAAAGCAGGATTTCTTTAACATGGGCACTGCAGACATTTTCAGATTAGTTTCCCCTTACCTTTGCCATCTGAGCCTGAACTCCAGTGGCCTTCAGTGCTGTAACAGCTTTCTGTGCAGATGCGGGACTGTCAAAATCAACAAAACCATAGCCTACACACACACACACACACACACACACACAAACACAAACAGGGTTAGATATCTGATTAGAAGTGCACACATATGGATAGATGCATTTAGGCATGTAGACATGGACAAGACAATGTGCTGTAATTCAAAGCATCAGAAAAGGGAAGTAATGTGATTTAAGTGATTTTGAACGTGGCGTGTTTCTTGGTGCCAGACAGCTGGTCTGTATGTTTCCAAAACTGTGATTTACTGTGATATATTCACAACCAGCTCTAGGATTTACAGAAAATGATCTTAAAAAAAGCAAACAGTTCCTGTCATATGATTTGCATGGGCTCACCAAAATCGGACGATTTACAATCCTGCATTGTATCAGTCGTTCAGGTTTGTGGTGGTGGTGGTGGTGGTATGGTGTGGGGGATATTTTCTTGAGAGACTTTAGTACCAATTAAGACTCATGTAAATGCCATAGAGCATTGTTACTGACCATCTCCATCCCTTTATGTCCAGCAGGATAATACGCCATATCACAAAGCTAAAATGATCTGGTTTCTGGTAGTTCCCAGAATATCAAAATGTAAAAAAGGGGGTAGAGTGTTCTCATATTTAGCTTGTAAGCTTTGAAATAAAAGTAGACTCAAGACACATCTCTTTAATCTGGCATACACATAATTTATCACATAACCTCATATTCTAGTATATCTAAATGCACACTCCTATCTAGTGGTGCTACTATCCTTAACGGCATCTACGCTAATTCTTTTCCACCCTCTTACTTTCTCTACCCATCCAGAGGCATCTGCAGATTGTGCCAGCTCCAGTAGGCAGAGGCCAACCCTGCGAAGATCTTGAGGCATCCAGAGAAGGACCATCTCCAGCTGGATTCTGCTCTAATGAGGGTTTCGATCTCCACATGCTGCTCCTGAGCTTCCAGTGATCCAGACCCCACTTTGTCCTCTGCACCTTCAGACTCATCCTTGTGCTGAACTGGACTCTGGACAACTGAACTGGACAACTTGGACAACTTATGTTATATTGAACTTCCAGCAGCTTAACACACATGACGTTGTTATATAATTCCTGTTATCCGTTTCACCCAAATGAGAATGGGTCCGCTGTTGAGTCTGGTTCCTCTCAAGGTTTCTTCCTCTTGCCATCTCAGAAACTTTTTCCTTGCCACGGTCGCAGCGGCTTGCTCATCAGGGACGACCTCACAATCTCATTATTGTCTAAACATATTTTTACTCACTCATACACACTTCCCTAAATTTTCTTTTCATTTTGTAAAGCTCCTCTGAGACAATGACTATTGTTAAAAGTGCTATATAAATAAAATTGAATTGAATGTACAACCAACAAATCTGCAGCAACTGCGTGATGCTCTCATGTCAATCTTCTTTGTCTTTCGGCTGTTCCCTTTCAGGGGTCACCACAGCGAATCCTTTGCCTCCATCTAACCCTATCCTCTGCATCCTCTTCTCTCACACCAACTAACTTCATGTCCTCTCTCACTGCATCCATGCTCTCATGTCAATATGGACCAAAATATCTGAGGAATGTTTCCAGCACCTTGTTGAATCTTAGGCCATGAAGAATAAAGGCAGTTTTAAAGGTAAACCAGGTTCAAACCAGTACTAGCAAGGTGCACCTAATGAAGAGGCTGTTGAGTGTATGTAAGCTTTGACAAGTACTAGATCTGCATAATACAAGCTCAACTACTGAACGTGCACCAAAGGATTTCTAACTGATGTTTTTTAGCAGCATCTGGTTGAAGTCAATAGGTTAAGCTACAACTGTTTCCTGCTTTCTGCTATCAGCTCAATCTGGCTACCTGTACCACATGAACAGAACACACACACACACACACACACACACACACACACACACAGTAATGATTCAGGTCAACAGATGTGGAATTAATCAACAGCAATCTCAGTGCTGTTACATCATGACACACAGACACACACACACACACTTGCCACCGAGGAAACAAGGCTTTGAGGCCGACTCGCATGCAAACATCAAATTGAGAACACATCCTACCTTTGCACTTGTTAGTGGTCTTGTCCAGGATGGCCTTGGTTGACACAATCTTGCCATACCTTTTGGGCACAAAACACACAGACAAACTTGTTTTTAAACACACATCTTTCCACATTTCCTTTCTCTTACCCTTTTATTATTGCTTGAGGTAATCAGTGTTTCGCATTACACCTTTCATCTGCCACATAGCTTGTTCATGAATAATCTGGCTGAGAAGTTTAAATTAGAGGCAAAGTCTTTTACCCTGAGTGTTAATGTCAGGGCAGAGCTAAGTGCTGGAGCAGATCAAGAGGTGGCTTTGAAACGGCCTCCTTCAGGACAACAAACTAAGGTTAATGAGGGGCTGAGGTTGTCTGCTTGTGATAGGTGGTGTGTTAGCCTCTAGGGTAATGGAAGCATAGAAGTTATCTTATCTCTTAACTTCCTAAAGTATATCCAGTTACTTTAGATAAATGTGTTCATGGAAATGACTGTATAACACTTAAAATCACTGAAACTACAACAGCACATTACGCAGCATAAAGAAAATACATGATTCTGTGACGTTCAAACGATGTAATGTCAAGTCAACCTTGATTGGTTCACCCTCTCTTACCCCATATAACTCAAGGAAATGACAGATGGATTAGAGTCAACACTGCATGTCATGCTTGAAAATAAAAAAGAATGGAAAGCAAGCATGCCCCCGGGACTCCGAACAAAAGGGAAACAACCCTGGACAGAACAATCCAGATCCTGGTCATGTAAATTAACTAGGAACAAGACACCCACTGAAGCTTAAATACCAAAGACTAGAAGATTTTTTTTAACCATGACCAAAAAAAAAAAAAAACATTTTGTGTTAGACAGAAAATTTTCAGTCTATGGAAAGTTCACATTGAAATAATAATACTGTTTATACATAGGCAAGAAAACTAGGTTTTATATGATTATCAGGACATACAGTACATATGACCATATTACAGATTATATACAGTGCATGAAAGATTTGAATAGAGTAAAGCAATTTGTTTTCTTTTCTTTTCGGGAATTTACATCAAAAAGTGAATCTCATATATTTTATAATCAATACATGTCAAGACGAGCTGTCAAAGCAACCTGGTCTCTGACCGAGTATTAAATGCATAAATAAACAGAATTTTTTAGAATGTATGTTTGGTTAATTCTTTTTCTCCATCTTTTTGATAAATTCATTTGATATTGATGAGCTGTAAGCCATAATCATCAAAACGTTTTAATGAAAAGGGCTTCCAATATTGTAATGCACTATATACTCTATAATCATCCACATGGCAGTGCAGTTAGTTGCATATAAGAGACATGAGATGCATGTGTCGAAGCCGCTGCTTTCACTACACCCGCTGTCTGCTATATGTCTGCGTCATCACGTTCTTCGATCAGGATTTCTGAATTCATTTATAACCCTATAAGAACACAGACGTTATGCCTAAATGGATGTTATGCAGTGCAGTGTGTGTGACTGTACTTTCACCTTAAACAATTAGATGCCTGTCTTGGCACTGGCTATGTTCATAAATCAGTACTTATCAAAACACTGATTTTAGACGCTTGACCATGACCTTTGTCAACTGTCAAACTACAGGCCAATATCAATCACCTTTATCCAATTAAATAAAAAAATAAATAAAAAAAAAAAGGTTTTTGGAGCCTTTTGCTGTTCCAGACGCATAAGAAACGTGTTTAAGTAGTCTCTATGTAAATCGGTTATATTTGCAATGCTGTTCAGAAAGAAAAGTGTGTGAGGAAATAGGTGAGCATTCGGAGGATCTCTGATAATGAACTTTCCTATATAATCATGACTGGTAAATTGCTTTGCGCTGGATAATTTATTTGAATTATTGCTACAGGAATGGTTCATTTATTCAGACATTCGTTCAGCATATTGAGGAGTTCTTCCTCTCTTGTACACTGGAATAATAAATAGTACAAAGCTATAAGTGCACCAGTATGAGGTAGCCTCTGTCTTAAATGCACCGAATGTTTATACTGGAAGAAACCCAGCTAGTATGCACACTTTATGCATGTCTCGTGACATGGATTTATTCATTTATTTTAAACAGTGATTTATCCAAATGATTTACAAATAACATAAAGAAATAAACTCAGAAACCGTATAAGTTAGACGTTTAGTTAATAAGAAATGCCAAGAGCACCCTGCTGTCATCTGTTGCCTTGGCATTGATATTCCTTGTCCATAAAGAATGCTATTTGTGTATGTGTGTGTGGTTTTTTTTTTCTTCTTCCACTGTTTCCTGTCGTCATTTGCATTGTTTGCATGAACCATTTATGAGGGGTCACCTCAACATAGAGGAACCATGCTCTCAATAATGGACGCTATTGTCCACACAGACCTGTTTTGCATATCTTGGGAGTGCAGAGATATAAAAGATATATGGCCCACGCTGCATATGGGTGTGTTGATTGGATGCAGGAGAGGAGATCTCCAGGGAGGCTGAGAAAGAAAGGGTAAAAGGAGGATGAGCTGGAGAGAGGGAGAGAAAAGGGAAAGAGAGAGGCCTCCTTTCCCCTGGCATGTGCTTGCAGTGTAACCTGAGAGTTCTCCTTGTCTGCCCTGCACCACAGTGCTAACAGCCCACTGGGTCCTAATGCCCCTCCGCTCCAAGTAACATCACACCTAGCATTTACAGTATAATTTTACAATATTAAACAATATACAAGACAATATAATGAAACCGAAATGAGAGATTTATACATCTGAGAGTTTGGGATTCGTCTTTTATAGGAAAAAAAAAGGTTCAACCTTGGTACTCCTCTAAAGTACAAAGGTTTCACTATGACTCATTCGCATCACAGACATTTTGACATCAAGGATCTGATTACAATCTGAACTCATTATGACCATATCACAATGGCACATGCTGTAAGTAGACGGCAACTCGATCATAGCCTGACATTCATTGTGAGGGAAAATTACATTTGTTTTTCCTTCTTTTTTTTTATCTTATCCAACATAATCTTTGAGAGAAATATGTTTATGGTTCTATTAAATGTAAATGAAATCATATTAGTAGAAAGAACTGTACGCAAATTAACAATGAAATCCATGCAGACAAAGATCAGGCGCTTCATATAACAGTTTAGATTGCAATGGGAAAAAAATTGTTCCGAATTAAATAAACCTGGCCGGCACAGTGGTGTAGTGGTTAACACCGTCGCCTTGCACCTCCAGGGCCTGGGTTCGATTCCCGGCTAGGCTCGATTCCTGTCTCTGTGTGCATGGAGTTTGCATGTTCTTGCCATTATGTTTATTGGCGTTCCCAAATTGCCCATGTGTGTATGCCCTGCGATGGATTGGCACCCTGTCCAGGGTGTACCCTGCCTCGTGCCCTAAGCCTCCTAGGATAGGCTCCAGGTCCCTGCGACCCTAAATACAGAATAAAGGCTTATAGACGATGACTGAGTGAGTAAATAAACCTGTGCGCTCCGCACCTGTGCGTAATTTTGTTTGTTTACACACGAAGCTCAATCTGAAGCGCCACATTATTTTTACGTTGTTACCCTGTTGCAACTGCTTCTTTTTTGCATGCAAAACCCAGCACCTTTCATCTTGATTTAGTCTGAAAAGTGGTTGCTTATATAATATGCTGCTGTCTTTTCCGGCATACAAATATTTTACTTTTATTGTCCGATGGCACGTGGATGGTACGATAAATAAATAATAAAGGTGATTTATGGCCACATATGGGAGCGCCCTACATCAGAAATGAAAAGATTTGATTCTATGTGGTTTGGGCTGTTCACACTGGCATGACAAAATCAGATCAGATATGAGTCATATATGAGAAAAACATCAGATTTGGCCCACGTCGACCAGCAGCGTGAACGCAGCCTTATAGACCGATTACTTTCAATATGGTACAAATCTAAACTATGCGCAACACATTAACAACTAGGTATTCATAAGGTTAACATGTACTTGTACTAACGTAGGACTGACAATGAACGAACAATCTTTTTGTCCAAAATAAGATTAAATGATACTCGTTAAAGGGTTTTACACTAACGGTAAGATTTAATAATAAATAAATAAATAAATATTCAATAAATAAATATTTACAACACAGTGCTAGAGAAACTATAATGCACTAAAGGGACACTGCTGTTTTAGCCCCGCATTCATGTTTTAGGATTGGCTTACATTTCACTCTCAGTGAAGATCTTATTAAGACTGAACTCTCGTAACCAATCATACCGTCTGGGATTTGTCATGGCACATACTCTGGATGTCCCTGTCTATGTCTGGGCGAAGCCCTAAAGAACACTGATGCAAAAGTGATGTATGCCTGAATGACAGAAACCTGTCAGTTTACCAGACTGAAGAAAGCCAGCGATGTTATATATCCTATGTGTAAGAAGAACTTCAGGCTGTTGCACGGTTGTTGGTGCCAGACAGTTTGTTTTCAGAAACTGCTGATCTCTTGGGAATTCACACTCAGCAGTCCCCAGAGTTAAGAGAGGATGGTGCGCAAAAGAAGAAAAAAAAAAAGATCTGCAGACAGAAACACCCTGTAAAGAAGAGAAGTAAAAGAAAAAAGGACAGACAACCAGAAAGGCTATGGTAACTCAAATAAACACTGTTTAAAACCAAGATAAACAGAAAAGCATCTCAGAAAGCATAACATGCTGAATACCCCCCGGTGCACGGTATACAACGGTCGTAGGCTACTTTGGGTTCTGCTCATGTCAGCCAATGACTGGAATCTGAGCCTGCAGTGGTCACTGGTTTACCCAAACTAAATAGTTTTTCAGGACAATTATATGTACTCTTGATATGTATTTTTAAACAAAGCACATTCCAAAACTGTTATGGTATTTCATACATACTTCTAACGTCAGCTACCGCACCTTAACAAATTGCCGCACAGTATAGCCTTGCTAGCTAGTATAGCATTAGCCTGTTTCAGAAAGGTATTAACTGATTTCAGGCAAACATAAGATAGGATAATCACTCTGGAGCAATTACATGCCTGATGGACTAACTAATGCCTTTCTGACTTTGTAGAGCACTTGGCTTGGAGAACTATAGCTTCAATGTGCAGCCTTTATTTAAAGCCATTGAGGACTCGTGTGTATGTGTGAGTGTGTGTGTGTGTGTGCGTAAGTGTGTATGTGGCCAAAATCAACCAGGCACTCTGACACAGTATGCAGAGCTGGCTTAATTAGGAATTAGTGATTAGTACACAGAGCTTTAATTGCAAATGGAAATTTGCCAGTGAGCACAAAAATCTTTTAAAGAGCTTAAAGATATCCAGCTTAAGTTTTTTTTTTAATATGTCCTTTTAAAAGCATAGCAAAGATGACAAGTATGGGCATATACAAGTCAGGAAAGGGTCACCAGAGTGAATCATCCGACCTGCGTATTTAATTTGGCACTACTTTTTACACCGGATGCCTTTCCTGATGCACCCCTCCCTGATTTTATCCTGGCTTGGGCCCATTACTGAGAGTGCTGTGACTTGTGCACCATCGTGACAGGGGTTCTCTGTCTGAGAATCGATCCCTGGTCCTCATCGAAAACAGGCCAGAAATACTCCTGCTGTACTATCAGAAGCCAACTATGTTAATATTAACTAGACACTCTGCACACAAGCCAAAAACACCACCACCTGGATGTAACTAAGCAAATAGTTAAGAAGCTTGCAATGGACAATTACTGTAGTGATTAATATGTTTTCAGCTGGTAACACGTTATTTAACCTTAACAGATGCAGCTTACCATTTCTTAAACAACCATGCATGAAGACACACTCTGTCTGAAGACACAAAACATGTTGATGTGCTTCAGAAACATCAAATTATTCTTCTGCAATATTTAATAATCGTAATTAGAAATCACTTACAATAGAACTTACGGTTATGTTAAATAGTTAAAGTAAGTTTTTCTTCCCTGATGTTATGATGCCAGGATTCATCAGACTCATGAAAGACAGAGTGGTTCAGGGGGCATGAGACATCCTTTTCACGCATGGTCCTTGGGACAGTATCCAATCCTAAACCCCACTAAGAATCTTTGCGATGTGCTGAAGAAGACTTTACGCAGCACTTCGACTCTCCCATCATCAATACAAGATCTTGGAGAGAAATTAATGCGACTCTGGACCGAAAAAAAAAAAAAAAAGTTTTATAAGCTTATCTCAGCAGTCCAACGTGTGACTTTTCTTTTTTTGGCTGAGCAGTGTATAAAGAAGATGGATGGATGTGGACTGGATCAGATCTATTTTATGATTCAGCTTCAGGGTGTTATGACTTACCAGCAGTGGCATTGTGCGTTAAAACGTTTGGATTACAATCTCACAGTGTGACCACTACTATGTTTACACCTAGATTTCTGGCATTCGGTGGACACCCCTATCCAGAGAGACTTTGGCAGTGATAGGATTTGGACTCATGACCTTGTGTTCAACATCCTAACCACATATAATGCTCAGAACAGGATTATGCATGCTGATAGAGCACAAATAACAAACAAAGTAGCGATGATCGGGAAATGTAAATGAAATGTGTGTGATTAAAAAGAGGAGCGGAACAGTGGCAGCAGTGTGATGTCACATCAGAGCCAACCGGGTGCCTTCCTGTTTATACAAGCACGAGCACACATTGTGTTGATTGATGATGAAATATTTCTTTACTCACATGTCTATCATTGGGGGATCAACATCATATCATTTGGACAGGGAGAAGACACTGTGAGCCAGGATTGTTTGAGGTTCTGCTCAATCAGTGTAACAAATAAAACCTAATCATTAAGGGTTAAAAGGTTAGCTTTGCTTTTTCAGGTTTGAGATCTTTGCATAAACATGATGCGGAATATGAATACGCCGGTGAGCACTGCTCGGCTATTTCTAAGAGTCATTACCCTTGCAAACGTCTTCTTTACCAGCTGCCACCATTAGCCTTGGGAACACCTGACACATAAAGTGCATCTCTCACTCTCCTACTCTAACTCTCATTCCCGGTCACCTTCCCCTTACCTCTCTCTTTTCCTGCCACTCTCTCTCAATCTCATCCCCTTCTTTCTCCTGCTCTCTGTTTCCCTCCTCTCTCCCTCCCAGTTGTTACCCTTGTTTGTCTTTCTCTTTCCCCTTGGGCTTGCAGTTTCCTGTAGGGCTGGGCGGCCACATCAACCATGTTTCATCCAGACTGTTACAGTTAAAGTAAGAGGGCCTCTCTCTCTCTTTCTCTTGTTCTGTCTGCCTTCCTTCATCTCTACCAAAAATTACCATTTTAACTTTTGACCCTCCTTTTTCTCCCACAGCAAATTTCCCTTCAAAAAAAAAAAAAAGGCCTGGATGGAGCACAACAGTTAAGGAAAAACCCATTCTCAGAGGTGAAGCTGAAGTTTTAAGCCTCAGTAAGAGAGTATTTTCCATAGAGTAAAGCAATTTTTACTTGTTTTTCCAAAAATCAAGGGTGTCCTATAGAAACAATGTATGGCTCGGATAAGGAGAAATGCTTCGGAGCTCCTTGGTTGGAAGAGTCGAGACCCCTCCTTCGTTTTTTTTTTCTAGCCGTAAAAGGAAGTGAGGCTTAGGAAGGGAGGAAGGGAAGGAGGGAGGTTCAGGGGAAGCGCAATCATGCCTACTTGTTGTAAAGGCTTAGTGCTGCCAACTAGAAAGAGCTTTGTTTGAAACCCAAACCCCTGTTGACTTTACCACAAGTTACAGCCTGCTGCAGGGTTTCATTCCACAGTGGGGTCATCTAAGCTAAAGATAAGCGATACGAGTTTACCGGGTTCACCGTAACGAAAGTAAAATGAGAAGAAAAACAGTAAGAGAGACAAATCATGCTTAAAGCATACATGCATGTAAAATAAACGTTGGAGCATACCTGCAAGGGATTAGGAGTATTTCTTGAAAGGCGCGAGACGTATATTTCTTTTTACTGGCATATGTTACATAAGGTAAACATTTGAAGTGTCATTCGAAATCTCTAAAAATGTCTCTCTCAACTCAGTCTGATCCAAATATTGTATGTAAATCTAAATACCCACCTTGCCAATGACATTTAGTTCCTTTATTCTTGCTCTATATTTTTCTGTACACGCAAATAATCGATTGCATTGATTAACTCTAACAGAAATCCTTTTGCGACTATTTCAGTTTTAAATTTCCCCACTGTTTTTGTTTAATGCTCCAAATATGTACATCTGCATTTGTTTTCTGTTTTAAACCCAGGTATTTTTTCTTGTCCCACAAAAAACCGTACACCATATATTCATATCTGTCTTGTATCTTCTTTGATCATATGATCTGTTTATTTTGAATAATTGATTCATATTCAGTTATATTCCATAAGCCTACCCTTCACTGTACATGTGCATGTTACACTCACGGCTGACAGAGTTTAACCAGGTCTTGGTCTGTGGTCCCTGGGTGGAGGCCGCGGATATAGAGGTTGGTTTTGCTCAGCTGGTCCCCTCCGCTGCTGCTCCCGTTACTGCTGGTTGTGGGGTTGGGACTGGGAGGTGCCATCTGTTGGGTGGAGGACACATACGCCTGCTAAAAACAAATAGGAGAAAATAAGCTGAGACGCGGTTCCTCCAGTAACATTGAACTACTCACAAGAAACATGGAGAATTCTGGTATTGGAGGTGCCGAAGGGGTTCGATTATTTATTTATTTATTTATTTATTTATTTAAAAAGATAAAAACCTAAGGTGTCAGTTAATAAGACATCGGTATGTTTCAGGGTCCCCAGTTTAATCCTGACGTTAGGCTACTGTCCGTAAACTTTCTGTGCATGCTCTGCCTGTGGGTTTAATTCGGGTTCTCTGGTTTCCTTCCCATCTCCAAAAAAATAAAAAATAAAAAACACTGGGTAAACTGTCTACTCTTAACCACCCAAAGGTGTGAATAGGTGCATGATACACATCTTAATCAGGGTATATTCCAACCGACGCTCTATTGTAACCCTGACCTGGGTTAAAGCACTTACTGAAGATGAATACATCCCGAGTGTATAATTTTGCTGCTTCTTACCGTCTAAAAACCCGCAAGATAAGTGTTTTGCTTTTAGTTCTTGTGCAGGTGCAGGAATCACTCAGACTCTTTATAATCAAAGCACTACAGATTGATCTCTTGTGTAGGGCTGGAAACGGCCTTGCCCCCACTTTCCCCCCTCTTTGCAAGGCTCTGCTTACTTTTCCAATTAACTCCTCATCAGTCACAGGGGCAGGCAGGGATGGAAGATTTCATTAGAAGGCCTGTGAAATCAGACCACGGACAGAGAACAATGGACCAGTTTAATGCGGGCTCCGAGAGCACTTGTGTGGCTGCGGATGTTTGAAATTCGGGACGGGCGGCTTCCAGGGACTACCTGTCATGAAGGTTAAGCTTCCTAAGTGGACTGCAAAAGTGCTCGATGTGGTCTTTCTAATCTCATAAAACCCACGGTAAGGTTAGTTCTGGTCTTCGCGCAGGTGGTGGGATCACGCTCGTGAAATATTATCCAACCTAAAGATATTTCACTCCCACCAATTATTGGAAATGGTTGTATTTTGAACCCCGCTGTTATAAAATATCTTTTTCCTTTGTGTAATCCGCCTCAAACTTGCACGTTCTTCACATGTACTTGGCGTTCCTCTAAACGCACACCCACGACCTCGGATATGTGCTACGCTTTAGGTGGAACCACAACTAATTTAAAATGGCTCTGTCGGTTGTACCAGACACCTACTTCCCCTGGACCAGACATGTTTCCTCCATTTCTGTGATCTCTGAAAGTATGCTGAAATATCCACAGCTGCCATCTCCCACCCAAGAAAAACATTTATCTGCACTCGCATTACCCCTATCTAACGTTTCTCAGCCTCCTCTTTGGAATTGGCAGGGATCATGTTTAAAGGATTTTGAAAGCCTTTCAAGAGCCTTATTCCCGTTTCGAGAGACCTTTTTCCTATTCAGGGAAACGCTTTCAACATAGATGCTGTCTGTGCCATGCAGCACTCGTTGGCCCATTCCGCTCCTCTTCAGGTCAGGCTTGGCCATTGAGGCTTGTCTAATTGGGGGCTGAGCTTGTTAGCGTCCGGCGCTAATCTCTCTCATGTGCTGGGGGGCAGTGAGAAGTCACTGTCTCGTTAAGACAGTCTCCGGTCTGCTTGCTTCACTTCAGCGTGAGAATAGCTGATGACTGAAAAGCTCCCCGTCTGCCAAACCCATTCGTCCTGCTCAAGGTGAGATGCAACTCGACTCCCGCCTAAAGCCATCAGATAGATGACAAATAAGCAGAAACAAAGCACCAGATGCGGATTCTTTAAGAGTGTATACATTGAGTCATGTTCTGATGTTTTCTTATCCATTACAAATGACTTAATTAACAAGAATGCCTTTAGCAAAGTTATTCCTTTCACCGTCACCGGCACTACTGGTGAAGTATAGTTAAAATGTCAAATCTATGTCAGAGACATTCTCCCAGCAAGCCCTGGGGTTTTTCTCACGTTCCACGAGCCTCTGCGCCTCTGCCGATTTGAACCTTCTCGTTTCTGTTGAGCGAGGCTTTGCTCATCGTGACAAGCTGCAGAGCAAACACCCGGTCATGGACAAATCAATACCAGCAAAGCACACGCTGGTACATCTCAGTCTCTGCCTAATTCAATCACGGAGGCTCTCCTTCACTGCGCCATACACACGTGAGGGCTCTATCATCACATCCCAGAGATATGTGGTCTGATAATGAAAGTCTAGTCAAGAGGACAGATAATATATCTGCTATTGGGTTGGAAGCACCAGGAACACGAGGTACACTCTTCAGCTGGAGAAGGGGAATGTTTTATCAACTATGCAAAAAATAAAAATAAAAATCATGCAAATCGTGCACTGCGTCTTTATGAAAACCAGATGTATTTTATCAGGATGGGTACACCAGGGCAAGCTGAATACAAAATCATGATCAGGGGAAATGTAGTACACTGGGACTAAGTAGTGAATTCATCCGGCATAAAAACCTTAGCCAAAAGCGAAAAAATGTGCAGATGGGATGATCTGCTGTAGCGACCCTGGATAAAAACTTTATCTGTAGCATATGAGCAGAAATAATTCAAATATGTTTATTATACATTACTGCTGTTTACTTGAAGATCATTTGATGGCAGTTAAACCCCGTAAATTATCTTAATAAGGTGTTCAGCCACAACAATTTGAAGCTTTCAATGCAATGAAACTCTATAACGCTGTACTTTAGGGATGAACACCATTTCATTTATCTGAATAATTCTAGAGGACGATGCTGTCTAACACATCACACCAAAACAAAATCTCCCCCAGATGTTCGTTTGGTTAAAAGGTCTCAGATGGCTATGAAGTCTCAAAGAAGTCTCATACATTATATTCTTCTGTATTAAAATAACTTGTCAAACCCACTGTGATGTCACGCATAGGTTTTCTGAAGAATGGTTTTGAAGCTCTATTGTAGGAGCTCTGGGTGTCGCCATCTTGGCAGGAGCGGACTCCACCTAAACCCCATGTTAATCCATAAACGGTCAAATGGGTGGAACGAATGGGTCTGGCTGTTAATACGGTAACTTTACTTTGCGTTTGATTGAACCGCATCATCAATACCCTACACATCATCCCGTGTCAACTTCTACGTTTCTTGTGGTAAGTTATACGACCATTCCTTTAGATGGTTGGCTAAAGTGATGCATAGCATACAGTTAGAGGTTTGACAGCTGCAGTGTCGCTCATTGTTACTCAAATCAGCCACGCCCCTAATTATCCATAATGTTATGGCTTAATATAATTTTAACCAATGAGTCACATAAAAATTTACCTCTGTACAGCTGTCACGAATGGAAAATCTAGCTATGGCGACCAAAAGTAAACATGTTTATTTCTGCAGTTAAGTTGGATATTTTATCCTGGGGGCTCTAACATGTGGATTGGCCTAGTGGTCATTTAAATGTGGATGATCTTTTGCAGGTTGTGTTGCTTGGGTTGTAAGGAGAAGACATTTTAGAGACATTTTAGTTATGCCTCCAAAAGTTATATACAAATGCCTGTTTATATTTATCTATGTATTACATGTCTATAACTTATCTAATCCTGTTTAACTACAGACCAACACTAAAAAGTGGACAGGAACCAAGTAAGCAAATATCATTAGAATCCATAAGAAAGCACTGTTTCAAGTCCTCTCTGCTTCAAAACACACCTGATCCAACTTATTGAGTGATTCCTAATTAGCTTTTGAGGGGGATCAGGTGTGTTTGAAGCAAAGACGGAAAAACAAAAAAAAATAAAACTCTAGTCTAGTATTTTGGGCGCCTTCAAGTACCTCAGAAACAGACCGTTTTGCATTTCGAAACTGATCCTAATTTCGAAATCGCATCACTCTGATGAATAAAATGCAAAGCCATTGGTTTAACTGAAAGCACCAGAGAAAGACCAAAAGGGAAGAAAAATCACTCGGCGCCTTCTGTGCCCGCTTCCCTCCTCCCACTTTTTTCTCGTAAAAAAAAAAAAAAAACTACAGATGAGGGGTTACTCTGCACTTCAATTTCGACAGCCTTCCCCTCCCTGTGCCTTATTCACGTATGAAGCTGTCAAGTTTCCTGAAAAAAAAAAAAAATAGAAAAAATAAAAAAGCTTTGACTTTGCAGCCGCCGACACCTCCAGATGTGAGCGCGTTGCTCGAGCTGGGAATTCCAGGAATTCCAAGTCATTAATCTGAGCGATCTGCATCCCTGCCAAGCGTGCAGGAAGGAGCCAAAATTCTCTCAGAGACTCGTTTCAAAACTCAACTCTATACACACTTGCGCTGGTGCTTTCTATCAGCCCTGCATGGGGAGAGTACTCTTTGTCCCCTCCTTTAGTTTTCTGTGCCTGGAACAACAAAATGCATCCCTTGTCTTGGAGAAAAGAAATGACAGTTTAGTTAGAGTTTAGTTGGATGTCTTCATTAGGAATCTGGAGAGGAAACATCATTAATGTGTGAGATGATGAGTCAGCTTTATTATTTAGTCAAACTAATTTTTTTTTTTTTTGGTTCGGCTTTTTAGCAAACATAGCAGAAAATCGCTGCCAGAAAGTGATCCGATGTGTCCCTCGATAAACTTCTTAACTTCTTTTGTTTAGATTGCGTAAGTATTTAAAAAAAGAAAATTTATGTTTATCAAGACATCAGCAGATTTACCTTTTTTTTTTTGCTCCCTATAAACTATTCCTGTCCAAACATTGAGTTTACAGTGCCATATCTCAGAGTTATAGTTGCACAGATGCTGTGGTTATGATGACAGTTAGAATAGTGTTCTTAAAGCCACAGCTGATGCACTCTAATGTAATCCAGCATCTGCAATATCAGGTAGCAACAAGGATGCAGTGTAATTATTCACAAGACGTTCTTCCTCCAGCTCCGTAAAATACACATCCTTTCTTTTGTATCATCACAACCACCCCATTGGCAGCGATCTCTATTCACTAATAAAGCTAACTTAAATGTTAAAATTTTCATCTGCACACGTTGATCCAGCAGTGTTTAGATCTGGATTGAAATTTTCATTGAAATGAAAGCACAACTTTTCATCCTAGGCATGCACACTCAAGGCGTCGAATGTAACCTGCCAAACCCCTGAGCCTGTACTCATACGCTTCAGCCAACTGAGTAATCCACAGGTCTGGATTCGGGGACTGAGTCTGTGTTGTTTGGCTGTCCTTAGCTGGGAAGATGATGACCTTGCCAGGGCGTTCAGCACTGCGCTGAGCATGCAGCAGCCTCCTTCGTCCCGGAGTGCCAAAACAGTTGCTCGGGGGTTCATCCGTAACATCTGGAAATGTACTAGGCAACAAATTGCTTTGTTTATCAAAAACCTTATTCGTGATTACAGAAAAAAAAAGTAGTTTAGTGTAGAATGTTTACTTACGTCCACTGGAAAGCAGGGACTCTAGACTACACGGTGTTTTCTGTATAATGTGTTGAATTATTTTAAACCTTATACTTTTCCATGAGTAAGATTAACTACAAGCATAAAAAGGTGCATCATTGTGAGTACCATTGAAGTGGAAAAACGAAATGTAGGTTTAATGTACTATATTCTATGAGTGATAAAAATCTAACTAAGCAAGTTAAATCAGTGTTTAGTGTTTAGGGACATTTTTGGTGTAATAAGAGGAACACAGGAGTCTTTTTGAAACACCCCCCCCCCCAACCCTTAATAATTACAAGCCATTTTTGCATCATGCTAAGAGTATTTAGGGGTGGGGCAAATGACTCAAACTTGGTTAAACTCATTTACTATCTACCCCCCACCCCGAACAAACAACCCCCGCCACACACACACACACACAAATACAATGTCATTTATTCGGAAACGCAAATCATTAATCCGTCCTAATGAATTGCACGCTTTGATGTCACGCGCTTCGCTTTGCTGTCTCCCTTTAAACCGCCGGCCGCGTGCACCGTCCACAGTCCGCGCGAGCTCAACTTCCCCGGACAGCTCGCGCGAGAAAAACACCCGGAATTCCTCCAAGCGCTCCCGCACCTCATCCTCCCTCTCTGTCCCGCTACACAGGCGGTTTACGCTCTCCGGTACGGGATACACACACTCGTTCTCTCACCCCCCCACACACACACACCCACCCCACCGCTCCCCCCGACACACACAGCACCACCACCACCTTCCTTTCCTTTCCCGTACGCTCCACTTTCAAGGACACTGCAGCTCGCGGCCGCGGAAATTCTGCTCAGAATAAAAGCCACGCAAAAATAATATTAATAATAAAAAAAAACAAACCGAGCGGTCACGCGGCTCCGTCCAGCGCTTACCTTTTTGCCGGTCCGGTGCGTGTAGCCGTTGTACGGGCTGGTTCCTGTCCTTGGCGGTGCGGAGAGCAGCATTTTATTCTCCCGACCGTGTGCGCCGTACGGAGCCGCGAGCTCAGCCGAGGCAGCCTGGTGACGTCACTCAGCGCCGAGTGTGGGAAGAGATTGGAGCCGCGCGCCGCGATCACACCAAACCCCCGAGCGCGCGCGCCACCGCCGCGCGAAAACTGTTTCTCCTGTTACAGCCTACACGCAGGATACACGCTCGCGCCCACCAATTAACGATAATAATTATTATAAATATAATAATGATTAAAATATTATATTTCCTGATACATATTCTGCACCCTTTCCACTCAACTCTTTACCAAGCACTCCTTAAAGAAAGCTCACCCTGATTCCAGATCGCATCAATCACGTGGGAAAAATAGTTTTTCTTACATTTATCACACGTGCACGTGCTTTTTTTTCTTTTCATATTTATTTATTTTTGCACATGCAAGCATATACTCACGTGACAGTTTTGATACCTTACATATTAAGTTTATATGACTTTTTTTGGTAAGGGGGAGAAATGTGAGAACCATAACATGACAAAAAATTAACGTGTAGATTAGGTCATTATTCACGTGTGAGGTTTGTTATGATGTTTTTTTTTTGTTGTTGTTGCGTGAAACCAGTCATATGTGAAAGTAAATAAATAATGCAGAATTAATTTCCATGAAATTGACTACAAATGAAAAAAAATTGCACTAGAAATATAACACATGAAGAATTTCAAACTCACATGACAGTTTTGAAGAAGTTAATGTGACTTTTTTATGTAGGAGAATGGTTAAACATAGGTGTTGAACATAAAACATGAAGTATATGGAGGATGGAACCTCAATCAATATTAATGTCCAAATATTAATGTCCGTGCATATGAGTATTTATCAATTTCCATTCTTACTATACTTAATATGTTTCTCACATTTCTCCCACTTACTACAAAAATAAAACCTTCATCCAAATGTAAACGCTTAACGTTATATTTCTATTGCAAATTTATTTTTGTAATAAGTTTCCTGGACTTTTTTGCCATATCGATTTACTTTCACTTGTTTTTAAACGTGTTTTTAAACACGTTTTAAAAACATCACACTGCATGTTGACACACCTGACAAACTTCATATGCACATAATGACCTAATTCACACATGACATCTACACGTGCCTTTTAGACAACACATTACATTTTTCACATTTCTTACCCATGTGTAAGGTATCAAACTGTCACATGATTTGCAATGCTTCATGTGTTATATTTTTAGAGCAGTTTTTTGAAGTGCAAAAGCCTAAACCTTTCTGCATTATTCATTCACTTTCATATAAATGCTTTCACATATAAAAACATCATACTGCATGTTGACACACTTGACAAAATGTACCAAAACTGTCACGTGAGGTTGCAATGCTTCACATGTTATATTTCTAGTGCAAATTTCTAGTAAATTTCCTGTACTTTTCTGCTCTTTTCATTTACTTTCACATGAGTGGTTTCATGTATGAAAACATTATGTTGCATGTTGACACACTTGACAGACTGCATACAAGAAAAATGTCCTAATTCAGACGAGAAATCTACACGTGTCTATTAGACATGTCATCTTGTGTTTCATACATTTCTCCCCCTTACAAAAAAGTCACATGAACTTCATATGTAAGGTATTAAGGTGTCACGGGAGTTTGAAACGCTTCATGTGTTATATTTCTAGTGGTATTAACATCTACTGTCTATATTTCTATTTTTATTTGTAGCACATTTCCTGGACTTTTCTACATTATTTATTTAATTTCATGTATGAGTGGTTTCACATATAAAGGCATCATATTGCATGTTGAAACACTTGACAGACTTTGTATGTGAACTATGATCTAATTCGTATGTCACATTATGTTTTTCACATTTTTACATGTAAAGCATGGGTTATTGTCATCATCCGGAACAACCGCCCAGCACTGTTGCCTCACACCTTGAGTTTTGGTTGTTTTCGGTTGTTGAGTTTGTTGGTCAAAATTATATATACAGTGCAACTAATAATTGGTTAAATGTCTTAATTTTTAACTTTAGTAGATAATTTTAGTAGCCATTAGCAAGCTTCTGGAAGAATTATTTTTAGGAGAATTGGTATTGTTTTGTAAAATGTGTTGTTTTTTTGGTATTGATCCTTTTTTAAAGCACAGTCAACAAAATTTTGATAGGGTTGAGACTACAAAAGCTTAAAGCCTGCTTTATCCATTTAACATCTAGCTTTGATGTGTTTGGCGTCACTGTCCCGTTGGAACAATCAATTTGGTCCAGGTTTTCTTGATCTAGCCGATGATTTTATGTCATGCTGTAGAATTCTGTGGTAGGCCTCCTTTACTGCTGCAATGCACCAGTTCCACTGGCAGCAAAACAGCTCCAAAGCATGATGTTATCACCACCATGCATAACAATTGGTACAGTGTTCTTAAGGTTAACTTCCTCATCTTTATGCCTCCAAACGTACCTGTGGTCGAAATGTTCGAGAAGGGGTCGATAAGGCTTTTTCTTCATTTATGAGATCACATTCTAATCAAGCAGGAAGGCATGGATTTTGGAGCAGGGGCTTCCTTTTTGGACTACAGCCTTGGCATGTAAACCACGGTAATGTAAAACTCGCACTATCACTGGTGTTCCAACAGCTTCCAGTTCATGGCAGGCCTGTGCACTGGTAGTTCCTGGCCATCCTGTTCCTGGCTATCCAAACCAGTTTCCTCTCATCTGATGGTAAAATTTGGGTCTTCTTCCAGACTGAGTTCCTTGGACTTTCCCATCGTACTGTGTTCCCATTGTAATCTGTTAAACAAACCCTGTAATGTTTTCACAGAGAAGAGAAGCTACCAGATGTAGTCAATCATCAACACTAACAGGAAGTTGAGAGGCCTTGGGTTGGCCAAATTAAAAGACATTTCTGGATTACAGCGCCAGTAAACTTTTTACATATAATGACCCTGCATTGTGCTCCAAATTCTTGTTTTTTTCTTTTAAATTTGTTGTACTTTCATTCTGCCCCAGAAATAGACCGATTTAAAGAGATCACTGAAGGACCAATACACCATGTCATTCATGTTTATGATAAGTGAATCAAAACTTCTGGCCACAACTATATATGTATTCATGTAAAATGTTGTCTTTCTGCAAAGAGCTATTTACTTTAATTCTGTTTTAAAGATTCTTGTCATTATTTGGGGATGTCTTTTCTGACATAAAGTGGGAGAGCGTTACTAAAAATATAACATAATTTATCATCATCGTCATTCGTTCCACTTAATCCTGTATTCAAGGTCGTGGGGGGGCCTGGAGTCTATCCCAGGAGACTTACAGCATGAAGTGGGGGTCATCCTGGACAGGGTGCCAATTCATCGCAGGGCACACACACACACATATACACACTATGGGCAATTTTGGGAAAGCGCATTAGCCAAATCTGCAGGTCTTTGGATTTTGGGAAGAAACCAGAGTACCCGGAGGAAACATACCAAGCGCAGGGAGAACATGAAAACTCTATGCACACAGAGGCAGGAATCGAATGGAGGTGCACGGAGACAGTGCTAAACACTACATCACCGTGCCGCCATCATAAATTATATAAAAAAGATAAAATGAGTTTCCTGATTTTGCAAATATGTCAGTGTTGGCGCCTTGCCCACACGAAAATTTGTTGTTGGCTGATGATGATGGATGTAGCAAATATGTGATGTAGGCTACAAATCCAGTTTGATAAGTTACAAGTCGAAACAAAGTCAAATAAAGTAGTAATCTGTGCACCTGTAAAATGTGACATAAAAAACCTGTATAATGACTTAAATAATGTGTCTTGAGTGTCACACAATAATGTAACAAGTCACATTTACGTTGTTCAAATATGATGATTTTTTTAAAAATTTAATTAACAAAAAATGTCTGTATGTTCTTTGATTGTAGCAAAGCAGAGAAATCTGGGAAAGCAAGTTTGCCACATGGCTGTGGAAAGTAGTCACTGCTGAGTTGGAGGGGGTGCAAGTACAGTCTGGGGAGATGGAGGGCCATGGGGTTGACCCAGTGTGTTTTTGATATCACTCTGTCTGATAGTTTGGTCCAAGCTGCCCTTACTGATGCCACTGTTGATTTCTGTGCTTTTGCGTAAGTCGCACTTTGATTGGACAATGTGTACTTCATTTTAGCCTTAAAATCAGTTTTGGGGGAAAACAATGATCATCCAGTTCATATACAGTACATTATATTGACAACTGGGCTTCGCATGCACCTTTTCAATCACATTACACGTCGATTTTGTTACAGAAAAAAAAAAGTTCAAATGGGGATCAAAACTCCTGTCTCTCCTGACACAACCATCAATGACAGTTTGCATGAAACCAAATTTGGGCTGGAAAGAAATCAGATCCAGATCCTTCTTTATATTACTCTATGTAATTGTTTTACACAAAAAACATCATCTAACTACAGTAGACTAAAGTGTGTTTAATGTCTAATTTCTTGCAATTTTGTACTAGCAGTGATTTTTATCAGTCAGAATTATTTACAATTCTAATATGTAATAATTTCATAATCAAAAGATATTACAGAAATATGAAAAGGCTGGGCTTTTGATTTTTTTTTTTTATCCATACATAAGAATCAATTGTATAATTAGTTGGAGTGTTTATTGCATATATTTATACTGTAGTATATCCAAAAACATGGCTTTCCTCTGAACGCAGACTGATGTTCCTGTTAAAAGTGCGGCTAAAGCTAATCAAAGAGTAGATGAAGAAGAAGCCTGTTGAGGTTGAGGTAGTTAATCATATAGTCATCATACAGTCATCAGTACTGCTGGAATGAACTTCAGAAGATCTTAAACTTGGAAGCTCATATACCACTGGAACGTTTTCAGTCAGTAATCACAGCTGGGGCGGTGCTTTAAGTTTGTTTGTTTTTTTATGTACGTTTTTATGTCTGTATTTTTTGCTTGTACAGTATGTGAGATAGAACTGCTGACACAGAAATAAAAAAAAAACAATAAAAATGAATTCTTGATTATTATTGCAGTGATCAACCTGATAATATTAAATCTTGCATAGTAATGATGAATCTCGTAAACGTTTATACTGTATCTGCTACACCTTTTGAAAAAGTGAAGAAAGGTAATTCTCCTAAATTATACTAGAAGATGGAACACTTGGACACTGGCCATTCCCGGCGACGGCTGAACTCCTTTCGACGAACTCAGGAACCTCTGGATCATTAAATTTGTGGTTTGGGATGACGGGGAAGACGGCTATGTCCAGCATTTGGGTTTCCTGTTCTGGACCGTCTTTAATGAGAAGATTTTGGCCATCAAAAAAAAGTAGAATTGACAGTTTTGTATTGCCAAATGGACTATTTGGCATTTTTTATGAAACCGAGTTCAACAACAACACCAATCTTGACAAGAAAAATATACACAAGTGAGGCTGGGGCTGATCTCAGTTTCAGTGTGTCAAGTGGCTACACAGAGTGAAACTTTAGATTTGATCTCTATTCAGGCCATCAGTAATGGTTTCATGTGAAGAATGCATCTGCGGGTATAATGAACATGAGCAAGGTAGATTATTTACTCTGTCCACCTTTTTATCCTGAACTACTTTTGGAATAGAAACTAAAAGCAGACAGCCTAAGCAGACATTGAACCTAATTCGTGGAGTCAGCAGTGGCCACACAGGGATTTGAACTTAAGACCATCCAATCACTGACTCAAATCCTCAAACCACAGAGCCACTTCAGGAGGGTGCGGCAAGTAGACATAGCAGGAAATAGCAGACTTTATTGAACATCCACATCTTAAATTCTTCAGGTGTTCCTGAGGGGTGTTCAAGTCCAACCAAGATTTTTGATTGCGCATCCCTGCATTTTGTTAATGCTTGGATACCATCAAGGTAAAAGGTTTTCTTAGTACATCAGAGCCATGATCTAACTGCCGACTTTATATCTAAAATGCTGGCCTCCCAGGACTTTCTTTAATGGCCCAAGCATGTGGAATTGGCCTGGAGCACAGTCAGGACAATCATTGGTAAATGATCGTGTACACAGTTCCCACAGACAGATGCTTCTCTTCCATAAGTTGGCAGTTGGATTTTTTAAGGATCCGCTCAATGAATGTTCACAGGAACGACTGCAGTGGGCTCTGGGCCACCTCGGCTTTTTTCTCTTGCCAAACTTGACGGTATCCATCATTCACTGTCGTACAGCTGTCTTTAAAACATTTGCACCAAATGTTTTGCTGAGGCTAAGAGTCTTATTATGGTACTGTACTTGAAGTCTTCTGTCTTCTGCCACTATATTTTACTATATTGATGCCATATAAACACTAAAGGTTCTGTGGCCACAGTTGTACCAGGAATATCTTTGCAGATACCTAACTACAGTATGTAGCTTCTGTTTTTTTTATATATAATTAATTAAAAAAAACTGAATTTTTAATTAATTTATATATTATAGTTTGAATAAACTATAGACTAAAGGGAAGGCAAAACCAGAATTGAGATTTTTAGGACTTCATCTTTGAAGATGAAAACTGCTTCATCCAGATGAAGATGGATCTGAAGCATGGGCTGAGGCAGAATAACCTGGATAGGATGCCAGTCCATAATTTATACTTGTATACACATCTTAGGCACAATGTCAGTCAAAAATCCATGTCTCAGAATGTTTTTGGAGGTTATAGAAAGCCATCGAGCATAGAAGAACACAAAGAGAACATGTAAAAGTAAGTAATGTTCACTCTGGGAACCCTTCCTCTACTATTTAGAAACATACATTTTCTTTGAGGCTGTTAAACTATTCTGTGTGGAAACATAGATCTCCACTTTATCCTCACACACCCTCAGCTATCCCCAGGGGTCCTTTTGTTCTTTTGGGCATTTCAGTGTTGTCCTTAGTTGGTCTTTCTTGCTGTTTTATTCATGGTGCCATTTCAGTCCTGGGAGGACTATGATAGCTCTAGTAGGTTTCCTTATCCTATGGCTGGGTAAGATGATTATCCACTGACTCCTGACCTTTTCCTTGCACCTGAGGTGCTGCAAATACCCCAGAGACTGGTTTATACTGTATAATGATGGGAAAAGAAACGCAACTCCCTTTCCATCCTTCCTTGCACAAAAACAACAATAACCAAATTTAAACATTAAACATTTGCGTGAGCTTATCTTGTGGTCAACATCACTTTAGATCTCACTGATAAGCCTTGCTGGATGTTCTTACATTTCAAAAGAATAGCTTAATGGAGTTGCTGGCTATGAGCAGGCCAAGAGTCAAGATGTCTCAAGGGGTTGTGATCCAACCAAGACCTGCTGCTGTAATCATAAAGACTCATCCCAGGCCTTTTATACTGACTATGCTTCAACATGTGTGGTACCGTATGTACGATCAAGTCAAACCACATTCATGTCTCAAACTAGCTGGCATTTACAGATGTCTTTAATTACAGTGCAGTTATGAGACTCCGCTGTAAAATATTTGTATTGTGCAAATGTGTTAAAGAATGCATACATCTGTGAATAATGATGCTAGTTGAGGTGGTTCAGAGCACACTGCAATTGTTCTTGTGAACACTGAGTGTGTGGAACACTTGATCCTCGAAACTCGGTGGATAACTCGTAGCCAAATTGCAAAAGAGATGCATCTGTCTGTATGAACTGTACACACAATCATTCACCAACACCACTTGCGCATTGCAAGAACTCGTCTGGGAATAATTGCCACATCCCCCATACAGTCCTGACCTCGCTCAAAGCCATTTCTACATGTTTGGACCATTAAAGAATTCCATGAAGCAGGGAGTCTGATCATGGTTCCTACCTTGATAGTATCCAAGCACTAGTGAAACAATGGGATAAGTGCATTAGTGTTGCAAGTTTTTGCATAACTGTGTTGCAAAAGTCCTGCTTGTATTTAGGTTTTTTTTATACGCCTGTATATTGTAATGATGTACAGTACGGTGTAATCCCAGTATCTGCTGTCACCCAGAAAAAGATGTGTTCCCTTTTGATCCTGGTTCTTCTCAAGGTCATTCATTCAAGGTCTTCATTCCATCTTAGACAGTTCCTCCCCACTGTTGCTTCTGCCTTTCTGAAACGTACAAACAGATTTCTACAAAGCTCATGTAACAATATTTAATGTCAAAAGTACTATAATCAAAATGGAATAGAATTTATATGGTAGATCAGAGCTGCTTTACTCCAAAGTGGAGTTTCAAAAGCTGCTGGTATTGAATCAGAGTAAGGATCTACCCAAGTCAGGACCACAGCACTAACTAACGCCTGCACACATTGCTGAATTTCTAATTTCCGCCCCCTATTTCATAAAAGGCATAATTATAATTAGTGTCCAGTCTTTTTCGTGTTATTATTGTAATTGCTATTTGCCCCGCAGGCAACAGAGGTCTTTTCAATTTTACAAAGTGCTCCTTTACTTTCTGTTAAAGTAACACAGAGTACAAAGCGAACAAAAAAAAAGATCCCAATAATGATTCGAAATTACATTAAAGTTTTTTTTTCTTTGTTGTTTTGTTTGTATTTTTATATATTGCTGTGCAACACATTTTGCTTTCGTTAAACTTAAACTGATGCTTCATTTCTCTATTTGCTGTTATTATCTACTGTATGTTCAATTATGCGACATGACTAATTGTGCGTTATAAATTCATCATCCTCCCTGTCATTATAATATCATTGTACTACTATTGAGGTAGTGGCATCGGTATTGAGGTCAAGATTTTGGCAGGGCAGCAACATACCGATGTGTTTGGCAATGCTGGCACGTGAAGCTCTCGCCTGCAGCATGAAAACGATCCTTTAATTCGATTCTCATGGCACTGGAGTTGGTGGTCTTACAGTATGCAGGGAAATGCACAGGAAACTGACTAAGCTCTTGAATGTAGGGCTTTTTAAAGGTGACCTGGCTGCGTATCACTCCACCTGGAGCTCATTATAGAATTGTGCACTCGACAACTTTACGTGTGAGCTGCAAGTTACTCTGCCTTGCACATTTTGCATTACTGGTCCTACCAAGGTTACTGAGCATTCTGTTTTTCCATGTTGTTTTCACTTTCTCTGCAACTTCCGAATAGTATTATGATTTCTGTTTCACCCAGTTAGGTTTCCTATAATCACAACCAAAAATGTCATATTTTTAGACATAATGCTTACTATTATGTCAAATTCATGAAATATACTTTTATTGATGTGCGTCATTTTATACACTTTAATCAAAAGGAAAATCCAACATATTGTGTATGGTGTTAAGCCTGCACAGCTCCAAAATTTCCTAGGCACTAATTCAACAAGTCTCTGGAACTCTCCTGCAAAGATGAACATTATTCATCCAAAAGATATTTCCTCAGCTGGTGGTGATGGAGCACGCGCTCTGATATCTGACATCTGCTCCCAAATCTCCCATAGATGTTTGGTTGAGTCAAGACCTGCCCATAATCCTCAGCCTCATCAAACCATTCAGGTAATTGAATTCAATCAGTCATGCACTGTAGATGGGGCGGAGTCATCTCAGAAAAGACCCCTCCCATTCGGATCAAAATATTAAATAAATATTATAGGATAAAAGCCTTAAATTATGCTAGAAAAATCTAATCTTTCTATAACATTCCATAATTCGTCAGAAAACATTGAGTAATTTCATTGAATTAACATATGTTAAATGTGACATACTGTATATTTTTATTATTATTGTTAATTAGTTTAGTGTTCATAAAGAGCATAAGGGCCATTTAACTGTATGTATCAGTCCGCCTCACAGGTAAACTAACCATTGTTATTTACACTAAGTATCAGTCCCCAGCATGGGTGAAAGTAGGTCGGTTCGGTCCTCAGTAATGGAAAGAGGAGAGAGCAGCTGCCTGCCAAGACACACATACAAAACTAGTCACAAAGGCACTTTCAGCAAGAAAACACATCTCCATGGTTAATTCTCCTCACCTCCATAGTACCAGAAAGGATTTAAAACTACTTTCGCCTCCAAGTGGTGCAGTGGTAAAGTGCTTGCCCTATCATCTGGAGAACGTGAGTTTGATGCCCGGGTCTCGCAGTCGGAGGTCTAGAGAGAGCTGATTGGCTCTCTCCATGACATTAATCACGGCTCTACAGCCAATCAGGGGCGTCTGTGAGTTCACGCAAGCGGCAGGAGCGGATAGCGTTGTCCTCCGAGTGTGTTACGCCGCCCCCTACAGTGCGTTAGCAAGCAGTTTAAAAAGATGCGGTCCGCTGGCATCTCGTGGTTCGGAGGAAACTCGTGATAGTCTTCGGCCTTCCCGACTGACTGGTAGTAGTAGCCTTAATGTGGAGCCCCCTAGTGATGGGGAGGAATTGGACACAACTAAGTTAGGGAGAAAATCTGGGGGGGAAAAAAAATACTTTCACCTTAATTACAGTCATTCTCCAATATAAAGTGGTGCCATTGTTACCACACTGAAGTTCCTCACATTTTCAAAATTATTTTCCTATAACAACCATTTTTACATTGTTAAATTTACTAAGCGGCGGCACGTTGCACGGTGTACCGGTACCTTTGTGTGCATGAAGTTTGCATGTTCTTATCGTGCTTGGTGGGTTTCCTCTGGGTTCTCTGGTTTCCTCCAACAGTCCGAAAACATGCAAAGTGAATTTTATTGTCAAAATGATTGGAACCCTTCAAGAATATGGGTTCAACTGATATAGGTTCTTACCTCCAACATAATTTTTTTTTTACATAATAACAGTATCTTTTCTCAGAAAGGTCCAGTATATTGCATAATAAGTTTTCTCTCTGTAGTATCCATGACTTGATAGTTTCGTGTTTATTCAGGTACATTTATCACCATGAGTATCTGTGTTCTTGTTGTTTTAGGGACAAGGTTTATTGAGTTCACTAGGGGAGTGGGCCAATCTGTTTAAAAAGTAATGGGGGTAAAATCTGAGGTGGCACCGGTACAGTACCCAGAATAGGTTTTGTGCTGATGTGTGTGATTGGCACCCTGTCCAGAGTGTATCCTGCCTTGTGCCCTACAGTAAGTCACAGGAGGCTATGTTTCGGGGAGTAAAATAACTGGTTAAATAAACAAACAAATCATAATATGTTGATGATAATAAATGTTTTTTTGTGGAATTGTTGTATAAAAGCAGTATGACAATGATAATAATTGCAATGATAATAATGCAATTATTATTATTATTATTATTATTATTAACAAGAAAATGAAAACCAGAGAGGTTGTTAAGAAGCAACGTAATCAATAAGAAAATATCTATAGGAAAAATATCAGCTTATTTGTAACTGCATTACATGGCCCCTTCATCATTGAGTATTTTCCTACAACAGCATGCTCAGTCATGTTTTCTTCTATTCCTTACGTACACATAACACAGAGTCAACATCGATTTCTGGAAAGCCTCCACTGTAAAGCAGTGGTCTTTATTATAATCCATGGCTGTAACAACAGTCATGATTCTGTATATGAGATCTGGAGATGATGTTCGTTCTTTTGTAAGCTTTGGGACTTGCAGACCGGAGAAGTAGGAAGGCGATGAAAGAAGTGCAGGCGGAGCTCAGTGCCATATGCAGGCCAGAGGTGGAGATTCATGGACTGATTTATGAAGCTATCAGTCTTGTTGCAAGGCTCGGAGCCAGTAATCTTAGCTCAACAGACGTTCACCAGTTCCAGCTAAGTGACGCGATCCAGTCTGGACATTTACACAAATGTGCGCGCACACACACACATACACACACACACACACACACACACACACACAGAAACATATCACTTCCACCGAAGGAAATGACTCCATTCTTACATGAGCCTGGTTCTATCAGCCCATAACCACACACACACACCTAATCTGGATTTGTGAGATGCTGCAAAATCATTCCTTTTCTCGTCTGCACGAACTTACTGTTACATTTTCTTTCTTTCTTTCTTTCTTACTTTCTTTTTTTTTTCTTTTTGTTTCCTCGCCCACTCTTATTAACTCGAAGTTCACTTGAATTTCTGTGATTCATAATCTACGCAGTGAATCATGGTAAATGAGTATGTGTGGATCATTTGGTATTTGTGAGTAAATCTCTTGGTGCAGTGGCGTTCCTGGATGGCTACAGCAGGTTGAAGGAGTCTGGGAAAACTCCACTTCTCCCCCTCCTCCTCCTTCTCCTCTTTACTCCAGCACTGGGCTGGTGAAGGCTGCTCGATTGTGTGCAGATGTGCTTGGAGGCTGGCCAGATGCTCTGCCCTGAGTGAACATGTGGTCTGGGAATGTTTACGCTGGCACGGTCTCAATCCAACCCCCGCACGACACACTAACGCTTCTGGAAAACACACACACACACGCATATATATATATATATATATATATATATATATATATATATATATATATATATATATATATTTATACTTATTAGTGGCAATTTCCAAGGTTGGCTGCTATTTTTAAAATAATTGGCACCCTTCAGGAGAATGGGTTTAATCGATTGTCTAGAATAACACACAGTGATTTAAACAGTGGAACAATGCTGGAGACGACTTTTACCTCTAACGTAAAATTATTCTTTTCTCAGAAAGGTCCAGTATATTGCATAATAAGATTTCTCTCTGTATCCATGACTTGATTGTTTCCTGTTTTGGGGGTTTTTGTTTTGTCCCAGGTACATTTATTACCATGATGACAAGGTTTATCGAGTACAGTAATAAGTCTAGCGGAGTGAATAATTTTAAAACCAATCTGTTAAAAAAGTAATCAGGGTAAGATTTGAGGTCGCACTGGTACAGAACCCAGTAGAAATGTATGGGGTAAGGAGAGAAATAAATTACAGATGAAGATTGAAGAAAATGTTTCGCTTTCAATTTCAGTTTGAGTAGATTCTTGTATTTTTATTCCTGTATTGAACCCAAATCCTGAGCCACTTTAAGGTGTCTCTTTTAAGGTACTACAGTAAGTGCGTTTATTGGTTGCTGCTGGTTACAATTCAGCAATTTCATGCCGTTCACAAGCAGTGTCAGGCTGAATATAGTGCTTTTGTAGGATTAGATTAGAAGTCATCCAAATAAATATCACTCACATTGTGTTTGGGCTGTAGGGCTCTCGTTTATCAGATTGTTACGGAGGAGTGTAAAGGACGGGTGGTAATTAATCGTCGATACTTGGATAGCTTTTACTCGGCTGGGCAGCAGAATGTTGTTTCGCAGGAAAACATTCCGTGATAGCAGCCTGGGGCCAGGAGGTCATTACGCTCACATAACTACCATATTGTGTAAGACCGAGAGCTTGTTTGTGATGGATGACCAATCCTGTAAATGTTCCACCACTCATCTGTGAAGCTTCATCACATTTGCAGGACGGATCATTTCCGGCATTTAGATTGGGTGTAACTTCTGTGATGTCATAAAACTTGTTTTACAGCCCAACCTTTAAAGCCGTGCATACTCTACATTACTTACTCTGGGTTACTCACACCACTTAAATTTCACACACTTCATTGTGTTATAGATTCAGTTTTTTTAGCCATCGTTCAATGAGACAATACAGTTTGTTCAAATCGTTCAAACAGACAATAGGAGTTTTTTTTTTTTTTACAATTTTTTTTTTTTTTGCAAATGTGTTTCAAAAACTGAAATCATTCAGTTGGTCTTCTGTTGATGTAACCATGCCGTGCTGAGATGCCTTTCTCCTCAATACAGTTATAAAGAGTGATCTTGTAATGTCAATCCATACATCCCTCCATCATCCATACTACTTATCCTGATCTCCTTTTTTTCATCTGTGATTCACTCTCCGATTATCAAACAGTGTTGGTATTTGGCTAAAAATGAAAGAGGCACAACTTAGCGTAAACAAGGTGTGAGATACTTAACCAACAAAATTTAAATTCTTTGTATTAACTAAGAAGTAAGACAGAGAGTTCTGCCGTAAAGAAAGACAGGCTAACGTGTACGTGGGCTTTAACCTGAAATAATAATATCACTGATTATATTAAAGCTGATCAGTTTATTTTTAGCTTTACTCTCTTAACTGTTTCTAAAAACACTTTTCCCGTTAACGAAGGGTACTTACGCTAGTTATAAAAAATATATATATATATATAAATAAAACAAGAAAGCAAAATATGATTAGTAAATTTAAGGCTTTCCTTCCAATAACTGACCAAAAAAATCTTTACTATTCCAGGTGAAAATAAAGATACTGCCTTTTAAACAGAGGAACGCAAAGTACCGAGAAATTAGGCTTAAGTTAAAATCTTACTCATTTAAGTAAAAAGTAAAAAGGTTGCTACTTTCAAAAACACTGAAGTATTGCCAGATAAAAAGAAAATGTTTCTACTACTAAATGTTTGCACTGTATTAACTACAAGTAAATGCTTGCAACTACACCCTTTTGGCAGTACCTTTACAAGTCATATGCATGTGCACATTTTTAAAAACTATATGTAGATATTTAACATTAGTAAGAATCTGGCACTGGAATCAATGCCAACTTCCCTGGCATTAGCACATAACACAGGCTAAGTAAGTTAAAAATAGCCAGTTAAGGCTAGAAAATTAGCAAAGCTTACCTTAACTTACCCCAAGATCATGCCTTCTAGGGAGAAAACGGAGAAAGCTCAGTTTATACTAGCAAACTTCAGCATGTTGAAACATTTTGCAGTGAAAGGGCCAGGGGCACTGATCATCACTTAACACATTGCTGTCCCATTTCTTTATAAATGTTAACATGTACACAGCTATAATGCATGGGAATGTCTTATTCTTAATCGTTTCCCATCTATCTATCCATCCATCCATCCATCCATTCATCTATCCGACCCCATTCTGTGGATGTACATTTTGGAGTACTCTACAGTCATTGGCTGGAAGAAAAAAGTAAATCTTCAAATATATACAAAGTACACAAAAGGTTTATATAGAAGTGTAAAAAGTATAAGTATGTTTTTTTTTCTCCTTGAACGTCTAATTCAGATTGAAAACCACATAATCTATATAAATAAAAGGAAAGGTTTTTGTCACTTCGGTATTTGCCTGAAGTTTCACCCTCACCATAAATTAAATGTATGAACAGTTATGTGCCAGATTAGAAACTGCAAGTTTTGACAGCATACTGCGCATGCGTCAAACTGTGGGCGACCGCTGGACAGAATTTAATGAACGTCTTGCAGTACTTACACATCTGCCTGAAGTACAGTATAACCTTTAAAATGTATAATATTTAAAATGTTGAATACTATTGAATAAAAGCAGTTATGAATAGGTATATTTTAATGATTTGCTTTAAAATAAGCTGCTAATAAGCTACTTGCTTAATGTAAACAAACACTTGCACAAATAGATATTAATAGGAAAAGCTATACTTAATATTGTTCCTGGAATTACTAAATATTTTCATCGCTGAAATAACAGCACTGAAGTGGTATAAGTAAATTTTAATGCGCTGAAATCCAAAGTCATTTCTCATCTGTGATTCACCCTCTGATTACGAGACAGAGTGTATTTTGGCTGAAGATGAAAAAAGTACTTTGTGTAAATAAAACTTAAGATACTCAACCTTACAAAATTTTATGCCGTAGATAAAGACAGGCAGACATGTACATGGGCTTCAACCTGAAATCATTATATCACTGATTACAGCCTATTTTTAGCTTTAATCTTTGTACTATTTCTAAATCCTTTCTTTCCTATTAACGACAGATACTAACCAGACTTACAGGATTTAAAATAACAGTTTCATATTTATCTAGATTTTTTTACATATCAATACTAGTTCTAGGACAAGTCCTCATATACATACTGTATATGTATATCCACATTGGTTGGAACCTCATGCAGTCTGTGAATGGGGTCGCATGGTCTGCCAGACATCTCTGTCCACACATGCTCAACATAGCTGAAATTCTCTTGCTCAGAGGAGTCTTCATTCATAGCATCCGGAGGGTGAAGATCCCCCAACACCCCACCACCTCGTGAACCATCATAGACATGGATGTTTTCCCTTCTTCATGTCCCACTGGGAGTGTGTCTCCGGTCTACTGAGTGTTCAGAGGCCCAGATGAGGAGCTCCATGTGCTTCAGAAAGGACCTTTTGATTTTGTTTTGAAAGCTCGGTCCACGAAAACCCGCATCTGTGTGATGACTTGGTTATAGTTGAAAATAGTTTAGTGTTATTTAGGCTTTTTGTGATTATACTCGTCCGTACTTTTACCACTTGAAAAAGACATTTTGTATACCAAGATTGGCTTGAATGTGTTCTTTTAGTAAAAAAATATTATTATTATTATTATTATTATTATTAACTATTCACCAATCAAGTCTTGAGCCACCCCTCATTTATTAATATTTTGCTTCCAGAGAACCAGACATTAGTCTATTTTTAATGTAGTCTTAAGGAATAGTTTTCCAGGCTTCCAGAAGGACTTTTTTAGCTCTCATCTTTGCCAAGATTTTGGCTCTCTTTTTCGGTCAAGTCTCACCAGTCAATCCAGTAACTGACCAGTTTCAGTTTTATTGTTAAGCCACACTGTGACCTATGAATAATTCAAGCATAAAAAATAATAAATAAATATCTAACTTAAGCCATAAGCCAGTGAGAAACAGTTGTCGAAGACTGAAGATCAGACTAGCATTATTAGTATACTGATGATGCTAAATGCTGAGTGGTTGGAACAGACAAAAGGGGAAATGAGGTTGCTGTTTTAGGCACATTCCAGCCTGTCACAGAATAACATCTGTTCCCTTTAATTTAATCAAACGAAATTTAATTTAATATGATTAAATGAGGGGTGGTTCAAGATTTTGCACAGTAATGCATATAAGTCTATTTGTCTATAAAAGTTTTTGCCTTTCAGAAGTTTTCATCCATCCAACCAGGAACCGCTGCAGTCCACCTAAGGACCGTGGAGGCCAATGTATTTATTCCCATTTTACGGATGTAGGGCAGACCTCTGATCAACATTCACACACGCGTTTACACACTACAGGCGATTTGGGAACGCCAATTAGCCTAATCTGCATGTCTTTGGACTGTGGGAGGAAACCTGAGTACCTGGAGGAAACCCATCAAACATGGAGAGGACATGCAAACTCCATGCACTCAGACCGGAAATCGAACCCGGACCTAGGACGTGCAAGGTGACAGTGCTAACCCCTCATACTAAATATAATCATTTTAAAAGCATATCCTTTCCAGAGCTTTTTTATTTATATTTTTAATCGGAGACCTACTGATGTTCACATCTCAATACAGCTTGACAGCTTGCAGCTTGCACAAAAATAGATCATTGAGAAAAGAAGATCCTTTTGCCTTCAGTGTAAATAAGGTTTCCATTGTGCGCAGATGATGCAAGATACCATAATAATGACATAATGACTTAGCTCTGTTTATATTCCCTGTACACATCCAAGTGCTGTTCCAGGACATATATCACACTTGGCTGCGTTTCAGGGGAAAGTTTGGATTCTCAGCCTTCTACCTGACAGTCGAATCAGCCGGCACTATAACAACCCGCACTGAGAGACAGCAGACACCGGAATCTTCCAAAGTCTCTGCTTTATAGTCATACAGTGTAACTGAAGGATTTGGTCTGGCGCTGTATCTCCATACTAAGCTGTGTGCGTATGAGTGTGAGCTTTTTGTTTTAAATTAAACATCATTGTGGATATAAAAGAACAGGAATATCTGACAGTTATGGCATTGTGAAAAAATAAACTAAAAAAGGAGGTTTTTCTTTAAGCTAATAATTTTAAGTTTGGTTTGTATGAGATGTAGGCGTGGGCCTGGTATTAACCAGCTACACATATGATTTAGCAATCAGATTTAATATTGAGACTTTGATTAAAAAGGATTTTAAAAGATCATGACTGATTAAAACAGGACGCAGATCTAAACCTGCTTTAAGAGATATTTAAGTAGCACAGTGACATTAAATGTCAATTAACAGAAGGAAGAAAAAGGCATATTTTGTTACTTTACATTTTGGAGCATGTTAAAATCTACACATGTAGAGTGTTCACTGCTGAATGCTTATTTAAATCACATTTTAAAATGTGTAATTTATTTTTTAATCACTTCAATTGCAGTTAATTTGGTGGTAATGAAGTTTAGCCTTTTAAAAATACAAGTACAGCTTGGAGTAAAAGGAATCCTGCCACTGTGAGCAGCAAAATCCAGGAAGGATGTACAGTGCCACCTGCAGGACAGGAGGGTCAGTGTAGGGAAAGGTTTTTTTTTTTTTGTATTTTTTTCCCCAAAGTTTTTTTTCCCCCAAAAGTTTAAGAATATATATAAGTACATTATATATATATATATATATATATATATATATATATATATATATATATATATATATATATAGTCAATAATGAAATAATGAATTTTAAAAAATGCATTAAAAGGTAAAAAAAAAATTATGTATTCATTTATTTATTTTTACAAAATCAATTAAGATACTGATGTGATTTGTGTTAATTTTTTAATTTTGATCAAATTTCATTTTAATGTCCAATCTCACTTTATTGCTTTACTTCTTTTTTTGCCTGAAAAGCTTTCTGATGCCGGTCAAAAAAAACTGAAATGCACATAATCTAAAGCAATGTTTAAGCTGGCAGCAAGTCAAACCAATAAACAGAATAAGTTGCAGCCCAAAGTCAGAGAAACAGGGGAACAGTCGATACATATGCAATTTAACTGCAGGCGTATGCTTCGAAGTGTGCCAAGGGGTACATTCACGTCCAGGGGAGCTGTTAAAGATTATGGGCTCCTTGAAAACATACAATCCTTTTGCCCCCCCAAACCTTGACAAAGCCACTCCAATTGCTTGAGGATTTTTAACGGGCCCCTTTCTCACACAGGCCCTTGGCATTGTTCTTGCTTATTCCCCCTTTACAGCACCCCTGAGCAGGTCCATAAGGATTTGGACTTTGACACCATTTTTGGAATTTTTCCCTCTGAACTTAACCACAGTGGTTTTAAAATTATGTAGTCAATATGTCACTGAAATGTAGATGTTTCTCTTCAATTCAAGGGCTTTAACAAGGGATTACAGTGTTTTTTCTGTTTTAAAAAAAAACCCTTCATTTTCACAATCTCAAAGTAATTGGACAATTATCTGATAAGCTGTTTGATGGTCAGTCATGTCTATTTCCACGTTATTTCATGACATATGAAAAAGATAAACGGTGAGCAGTTGCTTGCATGGTGGCTTAGTGGTTAGCACTGTTGCCTTAGACCTTCAGGTTCTGGGTTTGATTCCTGCATCAGGTCTGTGTGCTTGGTGTTTGCATGTTCCCCCATACTTGGTGTGTTTCCCCCAGGTACTCCAGTTTCCTTTCACAGTCCAAAGACATCCAGATTAGCCTAACTGGCGTGTATTGTGTGAATGTTGACTGGAAGTCCTACTATAGTCATCAAATGGGAATGAATGCAACTGTTTCCATGGGCCTCCACAGTCCCAAGATGGACCAAGGCATTCCTATATGGATGGGATGGAAGTTGATTGCATGTGTATCGGCATTCAGTAGCTGTTCATGGGAGCTCTCAATATGCAGTCTAAGGACCTACCAATGCAAGTGTACCATTATGTAAAAACACACACACCATGCCCATCAGAGAGCAGAAAACAAAGAGTGGACAAGTTAACAATTTGGTACATTAAAAAAAAAAGGAATGCACTGGCAAGCTCACCAACACCGAACGGCCTGGAAGATGACTAAAGTGGATGATTTTTTTCCTCTTTAAAAAAAAATAATAAACTCTAGCCAAGTCAAGAACATTCTGGAGGAGGCAGACACATCATTGCCTCATTACATCAAGTCTGCAATCAAGAGACGCCTTCATGAATGTAACTAAAGACAGTTTACCTTAAAAATAAAAAGGCCAGATTAGGTCTTATTATAAAACATCTAAAAGCAAACAAAAAAGCTGGCCCAGTTCTGGAACAAGATTCTTTGGACAGATGTTTGCAAGATTAACTTGTACCAGAATTATGGGAGGAGAAGTGTATGGACAAGAAAAAAGAAAGGCTCATGATCCAAAGCACACCACATCATCTGTTAAACATGGTGTAGGCATAAGTGTGTGGCTGCCAACCAAACTGGCTCACTGGTGTTTACTGATGATGTGACTGCTGATATAAGTAGCATGATGAATTCTGACGTGTATAGAGCTAAAGTGTACTTTCTGCTCAGACTGAATAAAATGCATCTCAGTACAGATGGATATCACCCTAAGAGGTTCTTATGGGGGGGAAAAAATAAAACTTTTTTAAAGAGCCAAGTTAGCCACCTGACCTCAAACCAATTTCCATTTACTGAAGACAGAACCAAAAGCAGAAAGTCCCACAAACAAAAAGGCCAGCAAAGCAGTTCAAGGCAGGAAACTCAGCATTTGGTCATGTCCATGGGTTCCAGACTATATAAAGAATCCTTATATTTATAATCATGTTAATTTCTCCAATTACTTTTAAAAATGTGAATTTTTCTTAAACTCGATATTATGGTTGAAAGTCTACACTTCTATCACAGTTTTTATTGCATCATTTCAGATCCACCCGGGTAGTGTACAGAGCTGAAAATATGAAAGCTGTGTCGCTGTCCAAATACTTATGGAGCTGACTTGAACTGCTGACAGGAACATGGGAGTGTGTGTCTGGTCTCACTGATGAAAATCCAGGGTGTTTATAATGAGTGACTTTATTTAGTCTATGTCTGAGATAGAAGCCCATTAGGAGAAGAATGGTTGCGACATACAGCTGGACTAAGACACACACACAAACTCTCCCTCAAACACACATACATGCCTTATATTGCTGTTTTATAGGGATTTTTCCACTAAACTAAATACTGCTGTGCCTACACACCGATCTTAACCTTAAAAACCAACATTAAATATGTTTTTAAATGTCATTTGAATAACACAAAAAAAAAACAAGAAAAAACCTTCTTCTCATGAAATAACAGTTTTTTAAACACTATATTTATTCATTCATTCACCATTTGTATATAACATTTTAGCACCTAAAATGTCATATACAAGCAGCTATAATTAATTATACACTATTATTCCCATAATTTCACGACCAGCCATTGTTGTCGTTTCTTAAAAGGTTTCTTTCCAGCTTTTTAGCTACAGCTTGCTCGGTAAGACTCCTTTGTGATTGAGCAATATGAACCTAAACCTCCTACCATCTGAAACTTTTTAGATAAACCTTCAGTCTTGGCGCTTTCCTGCCTGCCTGACTCTTGGTGGGTGTGGACAAGTCGACATAGCAAAAAGACCCATTAAGCTTTGTTCCTTTTCTCTGCATAAAATGAAATGTGTCATGTGAATGACGTGAGTGAGTGCGTCCCCAAGCCTGGCGTGAAGGTGATGGTGACTCAGTCTCTCCCCATTAATCTCAATCTCCATATTCCACCTCAATTACAGGCCAAAATGACTCATCAACTCTTGGTAAAATTCCATTTCTGGGCTTTCCCACGACACACCTGTATCTTTTAGTCTGTCTGTGGACATCATTGTGTAAGAGTATATACAGTATTAGCCTAGAGAGATGATGTAACATCAAACAATTTCTCCCAAGGCAGTAGTAGGTGACTATAAAGAAAAAACTGACATTTGAAGGACACCTATCCTGTTATGTGACTTTTCCCTCAACGTTTGCTCTTTGATGCTTTAAAGGAAACCTGAAAGCTTAAAGGGACACATGTTAAATAAAAAATGCACTTCTTAAAACATCAGATTAGACTTAAAGATACTCTTTTTAATCTACTACAACCTACCAGATATATTAATAAAGATTCAAATCTTCAACAATTCCCTGTATACACTTAAACTTATAGGATCATTGGCACCAAAGGCTCCCTAATGCCAGTGAGGACCGAAGGCCAGCTCACACGATCTAATTCCACAGAAAAGCCCATGCAGTACAAATCGCAGGGCAAAAATCCATTGCTGTCCACAATAGAAAGGCACTAGAACAACCAGTGTACAACAGCCCGCTGTGCATGGGGCAAAGAGCCCGAGGCCAGAAGGCAAAGAGTCCAAGGCCATCTCAGCCTCCAAATCCCAATCCCAGATTCCGATCCAATTGAGCACTCATGGGCTGCGCTGGACAAACAAGCATCTTAAGGATCCACTGCCAATATCCTGGGGCCAGACACCACAGCACACCCCTAGACGTTTTGCAAAGTCAAGCCCTGAGGGGCCTGAGCTGCCCCAGTGGCAAAAGAGGAACCTACACAATATTGGGTGTATATCAGTGTACTGCTTCATGTTTTACCTATGTCATATGTGACCTTGTTCTCAAAAAGAGATTTATTACAAAGCTAATTTTTGGACATCGGTAGTAGTCCAGTTCATGATTTAAATTTCAAATTTCACACCAATTTCCAATTACCAATTGGTATGCATGAGTTCCTTTGAATAATGTACTGTATATACTAATAATGACTCTATTAATCACAATTAAGGAACAATGGTGCTGTTTATCAGTTCACGTCTAGGGTTGGAGGAAATGCTGCAAAGGCAGGACGTGAGATTGCAGCTCATGTACTGTAAACATAAGTGTGTGGCTGCCAACCGAACTGGCTCACTGGTGTTTACTGGTGTTGACTCAAGATCCATGCTTTTAAGTACATGCAGCCAAAAGGGGTGTAATGACTTTACATTAACCTCTTTAGATTTGAATGTCCTTCTATGAGAATGTGACATTTTCTCCTAACTTCATTGTCTACATTCCTTAGGTATAATTCTATTTCTAATCTTTTTCCTGTTGGATGGCTTTGATTAAGTCTGTAGTTATCAGGTGTTGATGAAGAGAAACATTAAGAAGAAATTTCACTGTACAGAGTCTCAGGAGATTAAAACAATATTCTCACTTTTGACTGGTCAGAAGCTACAGTAAAAATCTACAAATCCTAATTCTTTATTTGAGAATTTAGTTTTGTTTTGAGTTTTTTTCCTCTTCATTTGAGTTTTGAGATCTACACAAATGCTTAAGATGTCATAAAAAAGGTTTTTTTTTTTAATTTAATGAAGAACATCTATTTTGTTCATCTGGATATATTTCGTAAATCTAAATGTGTATAACACAGGGTGCTGTAGAGGGAGGGGCAGTGACCCAGTGCCACAATCCAGGGTACATTGGTTGGTGATTCAGAATTGCCTGCAGTGTATGATTGAGAATGTGAGTATGTGCTTGGGTGGTTTGCTCACATAGATACAGACAATCTACCAAGACGAAACAAAATAGTGTGAGAAAGACAGATAGATGGATAAATAAACAGTACAAGCAATAAAAATAATGCATGTGATTAAATATAATCCGATCAGCCATAACATAATGACCACCGACAGGTGAAGTGAATAACATTGATTTGCCCGTCCTGTCCGATCTCACAGAAAAGACAATGCAGTGCAAATTCCTGAAAAAAGTTACTGCTGCTAATGATAGAAAGTCCCCAGAACACCGATTGCAATAAAGCCCACCATGCATGGAGCCTAGCAGACATAGAACCCAAGCCCACCGACCCAAACTCCAAATTCCCCAGATTCCAGTTGGATCAAGCACCAATCGGATGTCGCTGGACAAATAAGTTAAATCCAAGGAAGCCGTGTCCCGCAACTGAGTGCCTATGTCTTGGTGCCAGACACCACAGGCCTCCCCTAGTGTCCCTGCGGAACCACACCCCGTGGGACCAGAGCTGCCGTGGTGGCACAAGGGAAACCCAAAACCTTGGTTATTTTAATGTTAATTGATTTAAAATTGGTGTAAGACTGTATAACATTCTAAAATAATGTTTATTGGGAATCTACAGCTTGAACATTACTGTTAATATTCAAAAATAGTCGTAGTAATGCAATATTCAAATATTTTCACTATTTTCACTAAACTTTAACAAGGTGGAAGTGAAATTGAAATGCAGTCACTATAAATAAAAGTTGTTGTTGTGTTGTTTTCCAATAAGGTTATAACTGCAGGAAAATATGGTCTCTGTGTCTGGAATCTTGTGAGTTGACTGTCTGGTATCTGAAAAAAGTTCTGGAAAATGGACTAAGCAGGATACATGTGGCTTTTTGGACATGGATGTTTACAAAGGTGTAGCCAGCTGTCTGGTCCATGTGCCATATCCGGCATTCTTGAGAGCTGGATCAGGTTTATTAGGAGTGGGATAAATATGAAACCATGCACACGACTGGGTCTTGGATTAGAGTTTTACCACTAGGCTGCAGCATTTCCTACATGTGCAAAATAAAGCAGTAAAACAGGGAGGCGCCCAGCCAGCTCTGCTGGACATTGCCTGGCTCCACTCACCAGACTGAAATGCTCAAACCAGACCTATTCGTGATGTTCTGTTTTTTGGATGGATATTGTATGTGACTTATGGTTATTGTGATGTTTTTTTGATTGTTTTTTTTTAAACAGCACAAACTGTGATTGCAGTCTGAATAGTGCATTATTCAGCATTTTTTTTTTCTACTAGTGGGGAACATTTGTCAGTCATCCTGACATAGATAAGAATATTGTACAGGATTTACCTTGTCTTATCAGAGATGGATCGAGAGATACCTATTGAGACCATTTAATGTTAAGGTACACAAATTTTGTTGTATGAGCTTAGTTCTTTAAAGCAGTCTTAAAGTTTTGTTTAAGGAGAAGAAACCTTGATGGATTTACACACGACTACAGAAACTTTTGGAGAAGTTCATTCTACATCTGTGAGACATTATGCAAGATTCCACAATGCATTAGTATAATCTAGGAATGTACCACTCCTCCAATATTCCCCCAATTTAAAAATACATATTTTTCTCTATGAAACATAACCACAACTATTGCAAAAAAATGGACCGGATTGTAAGGTTGATATAAAAAAAATATATATATATATATATAAATATAATGGAACAGGTGATGTGGTTTCTAAAAATACATAACTACAGTAGTCTGAAGGAGTCTTTTGTTAGGTATATTCACCTCTGTTTCTTCAGCATAGTTATTAAAATATTGTCTCACTTCATCAAACTAATTCAACGATTCTGATTTATATTAAAATTTTTTCATAAAGTTTAGTTTATTCAGGTACTGTATAGTACTGTGCAAAAGTCTTAGGCACATGTGAATAAATGCTATAAAGGGAGGATGTCTGAAGGAAACTTAAAAAGGACCCAGTAATCAAATAAGTATTTCATGTGACAATGCTTTGAGGACATTTTAGTCTTAGCTACAATTTGTGCAGTTTTGTAAAAAAAATTTAGCCACTAAGTTTTACTCAGCATCCTGCAAAACCACACACAGTTATTCTGGATGTTGACCTTTGTTGCACCTGCTTCTTTTTGCATGCAAAATAGATCAGATTCTGTTTTATTATTATTATTATTATTATTATTATTATTATTATTTTGAAGTTGGCTGCTTATATAATATGCTACTTTTTCTGTTATACAATTATTTTTCTGTAACTTTTAATGTTGTGGTGGAATACTGATCTTTGATGAAAAATCAAAGCTGTTTTTTTTTTATTAGCTCAGAAAAAATAAGGGGAAAAAATTCACAGCAAATTTTGTACTAAAACACAGGGACCCTACGACTTTTACACAGTATTGCATCTTCCTTTAAAATTTAACTTGTCTGCTTTATGAGGTAATTTTCTAATATACAGTATTGCGCAAAGGCTTTTTATTGTTTGTGGTACAAATTGTGTAATTGTGTCATGTTTATATTTTTGTGTACAAACCCATTCACTATTTCCAAACATATCTTAAAAACTAATAAATAAATAACATTACAGAACAAAAAATATTTTCATGCATGCAAGAAAGCAACGTATTACATGACAGACTAGTTTCCAAATTGAAAAAAATTGCCTGGGTTTTACATAAAAAAAAAAAAGAGGCAAGTGGGACAAAGAGGAAGTCTCGCAGCCTCAGTGAAACCTAACAGCTGCTTCACTTACAGAACTGTGCAAACATCTTGGGAACATAAAAAAGCACAAATCAATGTTAATTTTATGTTAAATTAGTGTTAGACACAAATGTGTGCAGTTTTATAAGTAAAACAGTTGTTAGGTTTTACTGAGCGTGCTGGAGAATATGAGATCTTCTGGTAACTTAATAATAACTGGTCACACTCGCTCCTCTAGATAGTAGTTTTTTTCTTTCTTTGCAAGCATGTAGATATTCTTCTTCATTTTAAAGGTATGCTTGAAAATAGTAACTGGTTTTGTGCATTATAATTACAGACATTTTAAAAACATACAATATATATATATATATATATATATATATATATATATATATATATATATATATATATAAAAAAAATTGTACTACAGAAAAGATGGAGCCTAAGAAAAATTTACATTTTGTGTACTTTATTCTAATCTACTCTATTATTTTCTTTACTGTACACTATTCTGGTCTTTTCTTTTATGTTGCATTTTGCATTTTAAATGTATGATGTGTTATATAATATTTTAATTATTATTATTATTATTATTAGTAGTAGTAGTAGTAGTAGTAGTAGTACTGTAGTAGTAGAACAATTGCTAATACTACAACTGCGTATTCTACAGGTCCTAAACTGTTCCCTCCAAAAGATTTGGAACTTAAAGGCTTTAAGGCATTTTTTTTTTTTCGTAACAATTAAATGCCACCCTTTAGTGCCAGATCACTTAAAATCTATGTGAGCAAAAGTATAGGGACAGTAAATTAAAGTAAATTTAACTTGAATAACTTATATTTGGTAACATAACCCTGATGTGTGTACTGTTTGGTTACATAACCTTGATGTGTGCACCTTATGTTGTTTGTTATATGTTACTCCCATCAGTTTCGTTTTAGGAGGTGAAATGCATGCTTATTTTTTAAAAACTTCCACTTTTTCCTTCTGATAAAGTCCTTTAATGTATTGGTAGTGTGTTTTGGTCGTTGTCTTGATGCATGCATCCATTTACACTGGATAAGTTTATGAAAACTGGCTAACAGAATGTTTCTGTAGACTTGATTACAACCATGAGTTACATTAACAATAAAGTTAGTGAACCAGTTCCAGAAGCAGCCATTCAAGCCCAAGCCATGACACTCATTCCACTGAGCTTGACCAATTTGATCCCTTTTTTCTTTTCTGAGATTTTTTCTTTCTCCACACTTTGATAGAAGTTAACCTTGGTTACAAAATGTTTGCAATTCTGCAAGCTTTCCGATTCTTATTCCTCAAGATCGATTAAATCTTGTGGGATGGTCTCTGTACTCCTTGCCGTCTTCCTGTACAGTGAATTATGATACCTTCACCCTTGCTCTGTGGAGCATGTTGGTGATGTCACTCAGAGTTATTTTGGGATTTTTCTTCACAAAATTTTTCGGCATTAACTGCTGCTTTTTCCCTGGCTGGCCTATTTGATGTCTGATTGTTCGTAAAAGAGTGACTTCTTTCTTTTTCAAGACAACCAGATATATTGTTATATTGGCTATATCCTTGTGCAATGTATGTGATCAACTTTCCCTCTTTTCTCACATCCATATGGCTAGCCTTTTTCCTCATACATATCTCTTTGGTCTTTATGCCGGGTTATCCTTTTTACCAACAAATGCAGTGTTTATAAGTGAAACCCAGGGCTACGAGGTGGTATCAAAAACCATTGAGACTAGTTTTGTAACATGCCAGCAGATGGCAGCACAAGGCTGCATGCACACTCACAGGGAGCACTGGCCTTCATAAGTCAGTGTGCCAAAAGACACTGTTCTGGAATCATCGGCACCTGTTCAGCTGGTGCTATTCTGACCATGTCCGCTACCAGGTGTGCAATTTTACCATGAACAGCAAGTTAGAATAAAGAGCAATTGTAAAATTCTGCATTAAACCAGGCAAATCTGCCGCAAATACGTTTGACATGATTTGGCAAATTAACGCAATGCTGCAACGAGTCGCTCAAGGTGTTTTGAATGCATGCTTCAACCTGTGCCATGTTGTGTGCAGATTGGACTGATTCGCTCTGGCGACCCCTTGATGGGGATAGCCGCCCAACAACAACATCTTTAAAAAAAAAGTTATTTTCCAATATTTTGATAATTTAAAAGATGGATAGGGTGCTCTATGTCTGAAGTTATGTAACACATTAGATGTAAATATAAGGACATAAAAACTGAAATTGTAATCTATTGTTTCATATTTATGTTTTGATCTCTACACCCAAATGTCTTCAGTGTATAGCAAACAAAAGCATAAGCTTTGCAGTTCGATTAGATTCTATATTATTATTATTATTATTATTATTATTATTTATTCATCTTCTATACCACTTATCCTGTATACAGAGTCGTGGGGGCCTGGAGCCTATCCCAGAAGACTTACGGCACAAGGTGGGGACAGGGCTCTAATCCATTGCAAGGCACACACAGACACACAAAACAGGCACATTGGGAACACCAATTAGCCTAATCTGAATGTCTTTGGACTGTGTGAGGAAACCCACAAAGCACAAGGAGAACATGCAAACTCCAGGCATAAAGGCCCGAGACGGGAATCGATCCCTCCTGAAGGTGCCATCCATCCATCTAGGAATCTCTGTAGTCCAACAAGGGACTGTGGAGGCCATTGGTGACTGTGTACGACTGTGAAGAACATTCACACGCACATTCACACACTATGGGGAATTTGGGAACGCCAATTAGCCTAATCTGCATGTCTTTGGATTGTCGAACCCAAGCCCTGGAGGTGCAAGACCACAGTGCTAACTGCCCATTTCCACCCAATTCCCAAAACCCCAGCCACTGGATGCAGTCCTGGTCCTAAAATAGGAGGGTGTCCGGGATAAAACCTTATTTAAAAAAAAAATTATTATTATTAATACAATTATTATTATTACATTTTTTTATTGCAATTAATACAAAAATCTAATTCAGCATTGCTCGTGAGCCAACATGGCTGAGCAGTGGAGCAGTTTCCTTTCACGCACGGGCAGAGGAACACGAGAGCGCGAAACTGTGGCGCGCATGCGCAGCACCTAGAGTGCCGCGTCGCTTTTTTTCTGGACACTGGAGGTGGTGACGTCATGGCTGTGGAGAGACCCCCCGCTCTCACTGTGTGTTCTGAGTGTTTCTGTGCACCAGCATCAGATGCACTGGGACTCAATGACTTAAACACAGTTGCCTTGTGTTTTTAATTGTATTTTATTTTTCATTTTATTTCTTTAATGCTGCAGGTCTTGGCAGGGAAAAACGCTCTGTGTGTGAGAGTGAGTGAGTGTGTGTGTGTGTGTGTGAGAGAGAGAGAGAGAGAGTGTGTGTGTGTGTAAGAGAGAGAGACAGTGGCCGGTCTTGATTTGTTATAAGGCAGTGCTGGAGAGAGAGAGAGAGCTGAGCCTACATGGCCGCGCTGTTTCGCAACGCGTCGCCTCTCTAGGCTGGAGAAAAATCCCGCTTTCTTGTTTTTTTTTTCCCTCTCCACCGCATCGACTCGGTGTTATTCCTCCATCGCCACCCGGCTCTGTTTGCAGTTTGCTAGGCGTTTCTAAAGAGAGGGATAGATAGATAGACAGAGAGAGAGAAAGAGCGTGGCGGCTCGCGGAACAACGGAGACACTGCGCGCGCCACTCGGCGGATTTGATGAACCATTCGCACCTTTGCCTTCGCACTGAGTGACATCCCGCCTGGCGAACATGCTGCCTACAGGACTGCTCGCCCTTGGATTCATTCTTACACTGGAGCTTATTCCTACCGGCGCCGTTGAAGGTAAGCGGTTTATTTATTTGTTTGTTCGTTAGCATTTTTTTTTTCCCACCCATGCATTTTGCACAAACGTTAAATATATATGTGCGCGCGCGTGTGTGTGTGAGAGATATATAGATAGATAGATAGAAAGAGATAGAGAATCTCCAACTCTGGAGTACCTGGAGCTGAAATGTCTCGACACCCAGTGTCCCTGTTTCTCCAGACTGTGTGTGTGTGTGTGTGTGTGTGTGTAAATGCCCAAAGGAAGCTTGTTACCATTCTGGGGCCGTTTCCATTCCACTGCGCGACATTGTTACCTTGTCTGATCCGCTTGTTTACAGTGAAGCCCGAGATCCAGGGAACGCGCGTCGCGATTAGACCACGGAACACAATCAGTGCGATTCTAATGCGGATCGAGATTAGATCTGTTCATTGTATTACCGAGATTATGGTTATTGTTATTATCATGACTGCTTTTGGGCCAGATTTGCATCCTGTCGCTGTGGCTTGTCAGTGAGCTTGTCTAGGCCGACTCTTAGTTCTTCTATAATACACCTTCACGAATATTAATCGTCCATGTATCATTACCATCATTCGATTAATCATCGCGTCAATCTTATCTCTAATGTCTGAGCATTTCCTTTTTTTCTGGGAGAATTAATATACAGAAATGTCTGCTCACATATTCTGCAAGGATGATGGTGATGATGATATTTGGCCTGGGTTAAATTATTCATTTTTGGCATCACGTGATTCCCCGAAAAAAAAAGGCTGTTGCCTGTGGTGTCCTGAAGGTCCTGCATTTACAACAAACATAAAACCAGGCTGTGGATACGTGATGCTTCTCTTAACATGCAGATTGCAGATTTGCGAATGGTTGTCGTGTCTCAGCCAGCCAGCCAGCAAGGCTACTTCTCTGTTCCAGGCTGTTCCTTATGATTTGGCCATGAACAGACTGTGGGAAGCACAGCCTGCAAGCATTAAAAGGAAAAACCTCACCCTGAACGACGTGCATCAAATTAATGTGACCTCATTACTGGTATCCAGGATTTACCCTGAATGGACTTTTCGAAACTCCTTTCATTGACATTCTGCTCTGTTTTCATTGAGGTTTCTTACATAACCAGCCAATGTGGTTCAACTAACTGCTCATGGGAATTAACCTTTGCTTCATTTCTACCTGAAAAGAGTGCTGTAGCAGCACTTTTAGCCAGTCTTTTATCATGTTCACTGATGTAGCAAAAAACTACTGTAGCGATTTTGGAGCTCCACTGAGAAAATGTAGTAGCTACAGATAGCTATATTAGCTGAAGCCACTAATCTGAACCTAACTGCGGGTGAAATGCACATTTTATACAAGATTCATATTATCACCCTAGGATAATTTCAGAGAAAATTTGACCCCAAAGTCCGATTTATTTTATTAAATGAGAAAACAATCGTTCCGTGCTCGGGAATCGTCTCCGTGACCACCTCTTCTAGCAGAATGATTGATGCAGCATACTCGGATGTGAATTGAATCAAATGTGGAAGCAATCGTACCTGAGAACGGAAGTAGATCGCCGTTTAGACGAAACATGACCAGTACCGGTCATTATTTTAACTTCCCGGTGTTTTTTCTCGTAGTCATTTACTAACATGACCGTAGTTGTATTTCCAGCCATGTCACATTTGTATTTTTACACTTTTGGGTAAATAAATCAGGCTTCTAAGCTTAAACTTTTATATCAATAACGCGGTGCATTGCATTGTGGAACTTTGCGTTTAGCAGTTGTTGTCTTGACTCATCACTAGTCTGGATTTCTCTTAAATATGACGGTGAACATTGCCAGGAAATTTGGAGTGAGAAAAGAAGCTGTTGCGGTTTTGTTTTTAGGGGTTTCGATAGTGGAATTATTTTTTATAAGTTTTATTGGAACCGTCTGTGATGTAAGCAGAAAACAGCTGTTGCCTTCTCGCAGCAATAATGAAACTGAACATTAACCAATAAGTGGTGCAAGCATCGAATCGCATAAAACATAACGAACATGTCAGGATGTTGAAGCATATCATATAAGACGGAGGGCTGTCGTACTAAATAAAACACAGACTGAGTGTGAAAGGTATTACAGTTGTGCTGGTATTCAGTTAACAACTGTTAGATCACGTGTGGAGTGGAATGATGCATATAGTTAAATGCCCCAGTGCTGTTGTGCTCTATATCAGCACTCATGGAATTCCTTCATCCAATCATATTACTGGATCAGAACTAACTCTTGTATAAAAGCAAAAAAAAACCAAAACAATTAAAGAAAAACTTTTTTTTTATATTGAGTCTGAGGTGATAGAGAGGTAGATTTAGAGTACTCCTCAGTTTTTTGGTCAGTTGTTGTTTAAATTTGTTGATAAAAATGTGAAAGAGGATCCATGAGACATTTCTGCTCAAATGCCCCAATTTCTTTTAGTGAAAAGTGCATAAATTATGCATCCATTTCTTCTTCTTTTTCGTCATCTTCTTCTTTTTTTTCTGAGGCTTTTGTAATAGTGGCCTGCAAATGACATGCATGATTTTAAATCTGCAGATGAGCTCTTTTTTTTTTTTTTTGTTTAACCATTTTTGCAAAGTCTTGCACGGAAATTCCAGTCCTTTCAGCGGTTTTGTTTAACAGCAAGTCTGTTTTAATAACTTTGCTTTTTTTGTTGCTTATTTAAATGCTTGTAATTACATGTCCATGTAATGATAGAGTCCATTTCTAGTAAACACAGGGAAAGTAAGGTGCATTAAAGTAAACAATAAGGCAGGGGATTTCTAGCACCATGTTTGCAGTTAGGCAAGAAATCTTGTGAATGTTGCATAGAGTAGCTAAATGTACCACAACCAATGGGTTAATGCCTTAAAAACCACCAATCACCTGAAGCTAGACTATAACTCAAAGGAAATGCTTGTCGGGGTTAAAGGGCATTTTGCATAGAATGGATGTAAACACCGCTATCAGTAAGAATAGATTTGGATTACTGCTTAAAAAACGGTTATCAATGTGCCACCTTAATGTAGTCTCTGTTACAATTCCGACTAAAGAGAATAAATGCTGCAAGTCAGCAATTAAATAATTCTTATTTTTAAATGACAAGCCAAAGCCTCAGGTTGACCTGTAAAGATCAAATTACATTTAATTGTCTATTTGCTGTTTTCATGTCAGAGCAGAATTGATTCTTTGTTTACTTTGTAATTGAAACAGACGATCCAAAAATTGTGACCTGAACATGCAATTTTTTAATTTATTAATTTATTTTTTAATTGTGTGTTAAACAAGAAAACTTGGAGGCATGAAGTAAATGCCTCGATAATTCCCATTTGAGATCTCTCTCTTCGTTTATTAGTCAAGGTATCCAAAATTAGTCACGTTTCTACTGCTCTGTTCCTTGGCTCGGCTTGCACAGTGTTTTGGTGCGATCGAGTTATTCAGGGTCGAAGCGCTTTCTTGCTGCAGTCGAATTATGCAAGAGTTCACTTGGAACCAGACCAACATCTCAGACCAGGTGTTTTGTTTGGCATCCAAATGCTACTGATATGTTCTCACCTTCTTAAAGAATGACACGGAAGTCGGAAAACGCGCCAGCTTCCGATTCACACGCTAAACACTGCATACAGAAATGCACGTTAGAAGTCTTGATGTGGAACAGGGATGTTCTTAGTAGGTTCCCCTGATTAAAAAAAACAACAGGTTTATTCATAAAAAAAAACACGGGCAGACATAGTTCTGCTTGGATGATCGGGCCTAACTGGAACTGTGGACTTTCGCCAGTCTTAACATGGTGATGAATGGCTACTTTGGCTTTTGGTGAAATCGAGAGAAACATTGTAGTATTTTGAAACTTTTATGGAAATTTAAATGTGTCGCCAGTGGTTGAGGCTAATGAAACTTCAGAGGTGCCATAAAGATCAGATGTTGCCCTAGAACTGAACCATCATTTGGCACATCATAGCTAATGTTGTACTTTGTTTTATGTTTTTGTTTTATGATACTAAATAGGGGTCATCATGATAAAGGGTGAATAAAGCTAGGGGAAAGGGGTGTTTTGGGGACACGTGATTATCCAATATCAATATTATGTGTCATTGGATCATCAGTATGCAGATTTGGCATCGTCACAGCTCAGGAAAGTGTAAAGTCCGAGAATGCAAGACCATACAGATGATTATCAGCTCTTTACTTTAGATGCCTGAAATATTTATTTCAGAAAAGGTTCGGGACATGAACATGATTCATATGATGTTATCACAATACCTGGCTACCGATTCGTTTTATATTGGGATTCAATGAATATCACGATTTTATAAATATTCCAACAATTTCATTATAAAATTGAGGCAAACCAAACAGTCACTAGCTGATCAACTGGTGCATCTCTGTTATAAATGAAAAAAAACAACAAATACATGAATCACCACACAAAAGAATCACAACTCTGAACTGAATTGTTACCTCCCCCATCTCTTTATTTATTTTTCTAATTCCATGTTTTGTTCTTTACTGATTTATTTTCTACATTCTAAACATAAAAAAAAATAATTTGAAAAATTTTTTTTTCAAACTATGAGATAACATGTACACACAGTAATTAATTAAGTAACAACTTGTCAGTTGGTATTTTAAAACACAACATATGAAGGTTAGCTGTTCTGGAACAGTTCTTGCAAGAACAGTATTGTGTCAAGTGCATTTGCAAAACCCATCAAGCACCATGATGAAACTGGCTCCCATGACGACCACCGCAGGGAAACAAGACCAAAACAAGAGAAGATTATTGCATATTTAGGATACCTTCAGCCTTGTTTTCCAATGTAAAAAGAAATAGGAAGGACCATGGAGGGAGGAGGGGGGTAATATGTGTTTAAAATATCTGCAAACAGTTCCTCTAGTTCTCTGATGTTTCCTTGGTCTGATTCCTCCCAAAGCATTTTAACTGTAACATAATGCTGAACGCCCACATGCCAAAAGTTGTTCTCTCTTTTTTTTTTTCCTTTCCGAGAAGCGTCTTGCGAAAACCTGTGAATGTTGCGACATTTTCAGGAATACTGTCCCAGCCCGCTACTTCGTCCTGGTGGGAGCGGGAATGAGAAGGCTGAATCCGATCATGCTGACAAGTTGAACAGCAGGTCATACCATAGTCCTGCCTCTCTTCAATGAACCGCAAACAGTCAAAGTCCTCCACAACTTCCAGATGACGGTGGTTCACTGAGAGACCGCTATACTGCTATGGCCAGCATAGCGCAATGAGCGATAAGACGTTCCAACCATGAGCTCTGTTTCAGGGAATCTACGTTTTGTCTGTAATATGAATACTCTTGATGTAGCATGCAGGCATAGAGTGAAGTGGAGTCCTTTTTCTTTCTCTGAAGGCCAAAAAACGGTTTTTGTGAAAATTATGAAATAAATTAAATAAATAAATCACGTAGATTTGGATCGGTCCATGAACCTTAAAAAAATTCAGTTTGTTCAGTTTGTGATTTTCACCTGAATAGAAATTTTAATTAAATTTAAATTTCTTGTAAAGATTTCTTAAGTACTGTTCTGTGTAATTTTTTTTTAGTCATATCCTTTTCTTATTTGTGTATAAGGGTTTGAAATACTGAAGCAGTATCCCAGATGTCTGGAACAAAGAGTTTTCATGTTTAATTAAAGCTGAACTCTGGTTGATAAATAGCTTTAACATTAAGAAAAACAACAAACTCTGTACGGGTAGGCCATATGACTAGACAAATAGTTGCACATTTTGAGAGAGCTGCACCTTAAAAACATTGCGATTATTTTGACACACACTGGTACCCTGGCATACAAATTTTAATAGGTGAAAATTTCGTATTGCGAAACGCATTTCCCCATAGGAAGTAATGTAAATGCAGATAATCTGTTCCAGCCAGCCAAAAGTATTTCTACCAATTTCCAACATTATATAGTGGAACTTCGGATTGCGAGTTACACGGTTTGCCGAGTACAGAGTATCACGCATGCGCTTCTTGTTTTGCTTGGGAGACGGAAGGGGCTGAAAGTAAGAGTCTCCTCTTACTCTAGCTACACACACACACACACACACACACACACACACACACAGAGTGCCTGTGCGCATAAACTGAAACACTTATCTGTCAGGATTTCTTTAAACTCATGTTAAAGGTAGGTTAATTTGTTTTATTTTTACTTTATATTTTGTATTTATTATTTTTATGTATTAATTTTTTTGGACTGTGGAGCAAATAATTTGGGTTTCCATTATTTCTTATGGTAAGGTTTGCTTTGATTAACAAGTGTTTTGGAATATGAGCCTGCTTCCGGAACGAATTATGCACGTAATCTAAGGTTTCACTGTAGTCGTATTCCTGCATATAAAAAAAAATAATTTATGACTCCTGAAAGTTTTTTCTTCTTGTTACCGTCCTTGCTATAACAGTTTTGGGACGCTGGGTTTTTCCCTAATGCAAACAAGTTTTGGGCGGCTTCCAAACATACGCGGAACTTAGCTGGTGTTTAGTTCGCCCATGTACCTAAAAATACTTTTATATTTATATGCAGAGATACTACTGTATTGCAATTGTGATTTTTAAACTGCAATATGTAGCTATTAAATGTACTATTTTATATTTAAATATTATTTACAAACAGCAAATACTGGCAAAAAAGAGAGGATGTTTGCTAATATTTAATTATCAACTCAAAAGTTTAAAAAAACATACAAAACATAAAGGTAACCAAATTGATCACAAACTCTACATAAACTCTGACTAGATTGTATGTTACCTATAATAAAAAAATTTGCAATTTATTAATTATTGACACAGGTTAATTTTGTAATTAATTGTGCAACAGTACGCATTACATTACCTTTAAAGTTTTAAATTCAGTTAGGTTTCCTGTCAACCTAAATAAGGAACTGGGTAGCTTTCATTTATCTGGTTGGCTATATGAAAGTGTATATGTTTATGATTTTTTTGTCACCGTTTGTATCAGTTATACATGGGCAAAAGTTTGGGGATGCCCATAAGTCTACGGTTGTCTAAGTTGTCTAGGATGTCTTTGGCACAGGAGCGCAAAGTACACAAATCCTGCACTTGAGTAAAAGTAACTAAAAGTCCCTATTTATAGTTGTACTTGAGCAAAAGTGTAAAAGTACTTATCTTCAAATTTTTTATTTAAGTACCAAAAATCTGCATTTGTATTAGCTTATAGCTTATTAGTCTTGAAGACGTATTAAAATAGTGTCTGTCTCTCTCTCTGTCTCTCTCTGTTTGTGTGTGTGCTTTCGACCATGAACTAACTGTTTTTTACTTTCAAACACCTGCTACATGATTAGGGAATGCAAGTTGCATTAGTATGCATAAAAGCCAGCGGGTAGAGATGATATTGCTTCAAATGCTATACACCCATCCTATTTAACCCTATGCTATGCATAAATGTATTGAAGTAGAAAATACATACATTTGTTGTATGGTGTAGTGGAGTAAAATTAAGAAGTATCTAGTAATAAATCTACTTAAAGTACACATATGTGAAATGTGTAATTAGGAACCATAATAAAGTAAATGTTCTTTGTTACCTTCCACCGCTGCTCTTTGGATTGTGGCATTAAAATTTCGTTTCACTGGAAATAAAAGGCATCAGCCTGTTCCAACATGGCAGTGGACGTGTGCATTGTGGTTGGTGTTGAAGAACTCATTGAACTGAACCAGTTAGCTGAACTGAAATGCAAACCTGGCATCAGTTCCTGATCTATATTATGCTATTATATTACTACATCTACCAGACCAGACTGACTTACATTTAACATCTGAGCAGTTGAGGGTTGTGGGCCTTGTTCAAGATTTGGTTGTGCTTGGGTTTAAACTTATGACCTTCCGATCAGTAGGACAACATCTTAACCACTGAGTTACCCCTGCTAACCCAGACCCCACTAATGCTCTTGTGGATGAACAAGCAAATCTCCATGTCTATGCTCAAAACTAGTGGAAAGCTGTGAGAAAATGGAAAATTGGAAACTTTGCGTACATACAGTATGTTGCATGCTGATATGAGTAACTCATCTTTTAGTGCTTGTTTCAGACATGGCTGAAAAAATACCCAATTCATGGCATAAAAAGTATTATACAAGAGCTGGTGTGGAAGTTGTGGCCACGTCTTAGACTCGCATTCCATCCTGGATGTCTTTAGTATGACCGGTGAGATGTTCAGTAATATTCCAAGGAAATAACAAAAAGCAGACAGCAAATTTGCTAGATAGATACAAACCAGATGGCTCTGTTATGACCGTGGGGGTCTTTTGCGCAAATCCGGGATTGAACTGAGAATCTGGTGTTCTATTTGTTTATGCACCCTGTGCCACACGGACAATATCGTTATGTCGCTGCGATGCAGTAGCCTGTGCTGCCGCACCTTAAAGATTTCGGCACTGACTGCGTCCTTCCTGGCAGCCTGGAGGATTAGTGTAAAGAGGCGCATGTCTTTCAGCTGGGCTTCTTGTTTTGAGGGGCACGATTGCTTCCAATGAAAGGATGTTTGTTGATGGTGGTAGACAGGACGTGCTCTAATTGGTGTTTTTAGGGTTTACTCGGTTTTAGCTCAGGGGGAGCAGATTGCTCCTTGGTGTTAAACAGAGGAAGGTGGGTGGTGTTGATGTGGCAGTAGCGGGAAACGTGTAGGTTTATGGACACACCTTTTTCTTTTTGCTTGAGTTTCCACCTTTTAAGGGAAGCACATGCGTACAGAGTAAGTGCCTGCCTCAGGTGATTATGAGAAAATCCCATCGTTTCAAAGACTCCGATCTGCACTGGTAATTAGCGTTGCTTTTCCCGTCTCCCGTCTCGAATGACGTGCGAGCTTTGTCGCTCAAACCTCACAACCAGTTGCCGTGTTTGCTTTGCGTCTCATCCCACGCAGACTTGTGAAGACTCAATTCCCGTATTACTGCATTTGTTCGCACTCATTCTTTCTCCCCACCCCCTCCTTCCCTCATCTTGATCCTCATTCTCATACTTTGACTTCCATGTGACCTTTTCACCCGACACCCGAGGCTTGATCTGAATTTGCAGCAACGTTCTTGTTTGGCCGCAGCCTGTCCCCATCCCCTTAACAACTGTAATGCACTTGCAAGTCTCCTGACCATGAACCACCACTACACTGGAGAATGAATGCCTCGAACGGAATGTAACCGGACAATCCATAAATGTGATCGGATTAACGAGAAATTAAAAACGATGCACAACACTAAGCACTATACGGCCCTATATGATGTGACCGTGGGAATTAGCAAAAGCATTCATTAAAAGTGCTCTGCATGATGTTTCCTGTTACCTTGTAGCCTGTGCCACACTGCATGTAAAACCATGCTCTAAGACCACTCTTGTTATAATTTTTTATGCTTCCCACTTTAAAAGTGCAAGAAGCAAATACGGTAAGTATTGTGGTATGCCGCCACAAGTTTGTAACTTGTATTTGAAGACTGCCTTGATTCTAATTGGTCAGTTATGACACGCCATAGTAAAACAGACGATAAAACCCTTGGAGATGGCAATCCCCTCACTCAATGCTGCAATTATCGGGTCTCAGCCTCAACAGCCACACTTCGCTCTCCGGTAATGCTCATATGCCGTGCGGGGCTGCTTCTTATACCTCATTAAGCTGTCGTTTTAGGCAAAAAGATGACCAGTGTCAGAGAGAAAGCAGGTGTGATCTGGCCATCGTTATTCTCTTGAACAGTTTCCTAAGCTGCATGTCTGGGCTGCTCCACCAGCTGGAGAACATTCTGGAAAGGGGGTGGGGGTCTTTTCTTTTTGCTGGTCTAGGCTAGGGACTGCTTTGGTATCAGTCCAAGCTCAGATCTCACAGTGTATTTTTTATTTATTTATTTCGTCAAGGTTTTGTGTGTCCACAGGACACTCTTTCCCTGATCTTGTAGGCGACTCCTTCATCATGATTGACCATTAAAAGAAAGAAGCTATGTGACTGGTTTTACTGGGACATATCATGGAAGTAATACAGCATCCGCAAGTTTCAGGAGCTTTTTACTTTCATGTCAGTGCAAACGAGCTGCAGGATGTAAAGCTTCCCGTAGTAACAAATACCATATCCATGTACATGCTTGTTTATTCAGTCGTCTTTATTAACCGCCTGGTCAGGGTCGATGGTTATAATTACATTGCAAGTTTGGTTTCAATATTTGATAAATGAAACTGACTGATGGAAAAAAATTGCAGGATAGGACACTGTGGCCTCATACCTCCACTGTCCTGGGTTTGAATCCTGCCATGGGGCCTGCGTGGTGCATGTTCTGCCTGTCGGTACTGTTTCCTCTGACAGGCCAAATTAGTCTCCAAATCGCCCATAGTGTAAGAGAGTGTGTGCTTGCATTTGTCCTGCGATGGATTGGATGGTCTTGTTCCCAGAAAATATATATATAATGAATGAGAGAGAGAGGGCGAAAAATTCACAAAAGTGAATTTAATAATAATAATAAAAATATATATACACTGAAGTGTTGAGGTTAAAGAAGCATGGTATTGCGTGACCATGTAGCATTTTCTAGGGTTTCCAGGGACAAGCTTCATAAAGTTTGTCTGGGTTAGGCCACGGCTAAATACAGATACTTAGACATTTTAAAGTACTAAAGAGATACAGATAGTGGCATCAGGTGACGCCTTTAGTATGATGTGCTTGAAATTGAATAGCCTCATTCATTTAATCAGGCTTTTCCTTACAACAATGACTTGAACAAACATTCACGACAAGAGCAAATAAGCAACACCGCAGGACGTGTCTGGACCCGAGGCTAACGTCTGATCTTTGTCGCTTCTAGACCTCAGTGTCGTTTTCTGTTAAAGTACACTGAAGGCCACGGATGCGTGCGACATTTCCAGTGCCCCTTTCAAGACCCTGTAGGAGGCTTTGATCCTGGCTAATGAGCCACTCTAACTTAGCAGATTCCAGCAAAATGCATGTCTCATTAAGGCTTTAAAACACCTGAAACCTTTGAAGACGTTTCGCACCGTAAGGTAGAGAAGCGAGTTTTGCTCATGTCTGTTTGTTTCTGGATTTAGTTGGGGGGAAAAAGAAAACCAAAACAAGCCACAGAGTTTTGAATCCTGGAGGTTAGTGGCGCAGAGCTGTAGCTTGTTTATGTAATACCACACAAGTACTAGCATAAAGTTCTGAGGCCGAGCAACTGGTTTTTACTTTGAAATTGCTTGACCTAGGGTGGAATTCATGCAGGGTGCTTGTGGTCAGATCTGATCATAAAAACGAGCTCAAAATCCTCTGTACATCAATGAAATATATAATGATATAATTTTGGTATTGGAGAATTTTTATAAATAGGATTAAATGTGAATGAGAACAGTATTGGATTTCTACCTGATGGAAGAGGCTGGCATTTCATCACATATTTTTAAGATTATTATAACATTTCATTCCAACACAAATATATAACAATCAGGTATATTTATCTAGTTGGTTAATTTTATAAGGCTTTTGTTTCTATTCATGTCACATACAGAGGGGCCCGAAAATGTATACACACTTTAGTATGAAAAATATATACACATAAAAAGAAAATCACGGTGACAATAGGGCTGCAACGATAAATCGATAAAATCGATAAATATCAACAATAAAATCGTTTTCGTTGTGTTGTGTGACGAGGAGACATTTGATTATTTTTTAAAAGAAACCTTTAGTTGAGCGCGGAGCGCACTGATGCTAGCAGAGTTCGGCACCTCATAGACAGGGCGGAGCAAAAAATAAATAAAAATACGAGTGGAGGTATAGGAAAGATACATAGTGGAGGCTGCTGGATCTTAGGGCGCGTCTCTTACTGGTATAATCAACATCCGTGCACACGTGTACTGTTTACTATAACACTGTGACCACGTGTGTGTGTGTGTGTGTGTAAAACATATTTTATATTGTGTCTATGTGTATACAGCGCGCGTGTAAAGTATAAGCAAGTCTTATTAGAGATGTTAAAAACCCTTGTTCCCTCTCTGCTCAAGCCTGCTCTTTGCCTGCTCCTCATTGGACACCGTGCCTCAGACACACAGACCTCTCCTACGTTTGCCTTCACACACACACGCTTTCTTTATGCTTTACACACAAACACTGCTCTGTCGAGATTCTTTTCAAAGGTAAAGTGCAGGTTAATTTGTTTTATTTTACTTTACAGCAGTGATTCCGTTAGTGTGTTTTTAAAAATTAAATTTGGTTTATGAGTGTTTACGAATACGAGCCGTTTCCGGAACAAAATATGCTCGTTATCCAAGGTTCCACTGTATATATTTGGCAGATGTTAAACATGCATGTCTATGTTTTTTGTGTTAGTCCTTATTTATTTTATTTTATTTTATTATTGTAACAGCTCAAGAAGCAATGTTTGTACACTTTCTAAAGATCTTAGTTCTGTTTTTGAATAAAGGGTTGGAAATAATTGACAGATTAATCGATTATATATATAAAAAAAACGTTAGTTGCAGCCCTAGGTGACACGATGGCATCAATGTAATCATATACTAACACTACCGTTAAAATACTGCCATAATTTTAATTCGAGAAAAAAAGGGGGCAGACAGTATTTAACAGCTGTTGAAGTGTGTGCATTTTAAATTACATGTACATATAAATATATAGATGTGCAATTAAGTAAATAATTGTATTAATTAATTATGATGAGCAAGAATATACTTTTAAAAAGTATCAAAAGTTTAAGACCGCTTGAAAAATGGCAAAAAATCCTTATTTTGCATGGTTGGCTCTTAACAAGGTTCCAAGTAGAGCTTCAACATGCAACAAGAAGAAATGGGAGTGAGACAAAAAAATTTTTGAGCATGCAATTAATTGAAAATAACGACTAACTGAAACAGGCTGTTTTACACCTGATCAAATTTTTAGGACCACACCTCCAAAACAACCTGTAAATCCCCCCAAAACAGAAATCAAACTTCCAAACACGAACTCAGTACTGAGTAGCTCCACCGTTATTGTTGATCACTTCAAAAATTCATTGCGGCATGCTTGATGCAAGCGTTTTCATGAGGTGAGTGGGAACATTTCTCCAAGTGGTGAAGACGGCCGCACAAAGGGCATCTACTGTCTGGAACTGTTGTCCATTTTTGTAAACTTTCCTTGCCATCGATCCCCAAAGATTCTCAACGGCCCTCAGACGAGGGCCCTCAGTCATGAGGAATGCTCTCTGCAACATCTGGACATAGCCAGCGGTCGTTTGATGCCCCTGCACTTCCTAAAGCTCTATTGTTCCACTGAAGGAAAAAATACCCCAGACCATTATGGCGCCCCCTCCACTGTGGCGTGTAGAAAGCGTCTCAGGTGGGATCTGCTTGTCATGCCAGTAACATTGGAAACCATCAGGACCATCAAGGTAAAAAATTTTTTATAAAAATTTAATAAAACTTTCTTCCACCTTTGAATGTCCCATGTTTGGTGCTCACTTGCAAAGTCCAAACGAGCAGTTCTGTGGCGTTCAAGGGGACGAGGTCTTTGAACACATTTTTTGTTTTTGAAGCCCTTTAGTCTCAGACGCCGTCTGATGGTTATGGGGCTGCAGTCAGCACCAATAACGGCCTTAATTTAGGTCGAGGATTGTCCAGTGTCTTAACGGACAGCCAGTTGGGTCCTCCGGCTCAGTACTGGTGAAATTTTTTTGAGGTCTTCCACTTGACTCTTCGGTTCCATAACCCTCAGGATCATTTAAGAAATTCCAAATGACTGTCTTACTGCGTCCCACCTCAGCAGCGATGGCGCGCTGTGAGAGACCCTGCTTATGCACTTCAAAAACCCGACCACGTTTTTTTTGCCTTTGCCATCAGAACGTGTGACTACCTGACAGAAAATGACAATGAATCCACATCTTTGCACAGATTTGGCCTTTTGAAGGCATGTGGTCCTAAAATTTTGATCAGCTGTAAAACAGCTTTGTTATTTTCAATTAATTGAATGCTTAAAAATGTTTTGTCTCACTCCCATTTCTTCTTGTTGTTGCTCTACTTGGAACCTTAAAATCCAACCATGCAAAATATGATTTTTTTTGCCATTTTTTAAGTGGTCTTAAACTTTTGATCCGGACTGTGAATGTGTGTGTGAATGTGTGTGTGTATGTGTATGTGTGTGTGTGTGTATATATATATATATATATATATATACATACTTTTATATATTATTAGTATATATTATTTGTGTGTGTGTGTGTGTGTGTGTGTGTGTGTGTGTGTGTATATGTATGTATATATATATATATATATATATATATATATATATATATATATATATATATATATAAAAAATATACACACACTAATAACTGATTTTTGTCTGTAGAGTAGAGCTGGAACAGCTGGGGCGTTTGAAGGACAGAAACTTTTTTATATTTATAAATAAACCTTTAATTAAATCTGCATTAAGTTTCAGTCAGAGAAAACAAATCCAAAAACGAATAAAGGCTACAAATAAATAAAGTTTTATCTCTGAAGTTGGAAGGCAGTTCAGAATTCTTCCTGTTTGTCCTTGAGCAGCTTTGTTTAAAAAAAAAATTAACTAAAATAAACCAAGACTGTCATATGTTTTGATAAATCGCCTTTAATTTCGATAAAGAAGAGGATTTGCAAAAGACGACACTATTTAAAAAAGTAAATAAATAAATAAATTAAGCACATATAACTCACACTGAACACTAATTTATTTCCTTTTGCTTTTTTTTGTCAGAGCGTGATTCTTGAATGCTTTACTAATCTCAATACCTGCAGTAAATAATACTTAAATAAAATACCAAAATACTTTTAATCTTTATGTATGTCAGGGTTAATTAGACCATGTTGTGTGCGCACGTGTGTGTATCTAACCTGTAAATAAAGGCAGCTTCTATGCAGCCAAAGCTCAATTGTTACTCATTTAAATCATAATTTAACTAACTGTAATTTATCTTTCTGTACCTTTAGGTGCGTTTTTGAATCCGCATTCTCCACGTTGTGTTAATGAGCGTCAGTATAAGGCTGCTATGTCTAGAGAGCACATGCACACTAGTTAGGCTGAAAATTTGCATTATAATTATTTTGACGTTTCCGAGACATTGCGATTTAAACTGCGATACTTTTAAATGTAAATCTATTTACTTTTCGGACATATTTATCTAGGGTAACAGCAAATACCACTAATTATTCTATTAAATTCCCAAATATGTGTCTAAGTGAGTGAAAATACAGTCAGAATCTGTTTTTCGCTCAAAAATGAGTCACAAGTATAACAAATATTTTAACTGATATATTTGCACATATTTGCAGAGCTCCTTAAAAAGGCAATGTTTCAGGTACACAGGACGTTTGTTTATTTTAAAGGCAAAAAATTAAAAGTTGCTATTGCAACACATACTGTAGGACCAATCGATGTATAAAACAGTTGACATTTTGTATTGCAGTATATAAAATTTTTATATTTTTTTCCCCTTCCCTACTTTAAACTGTATTACTTTTTATATTACTATTAAGTAATCCTGAAGCTCTGCAGCGAATTAGTCACTAAATTCCAAATATCCAAATTAATAAATTGGACTTAAGTGCTCTGAGTACAGCAGCTCCTCATCCCCTGGCTCTATTGTGGTTATTCTCACCCAATTAACCTTATTTCCATTTTTAGAGATGTTTCACTCTTTACATCAGACTTGTTCCATTCTTTTTTTTTTTTTTTTTTTTGAACGGGACGTGAAGGGTAAAACCTATAGACCTCCATTGAAATCATATTCATTGTGTTTTAATGGTGAGATCATAGATTTTAATGTGTAGCTGAAGGAAAACAAACAAAAAAACCCACAGCCTTTGCTTTCAGCTGGTCTTGATTTACCATCATAGGTTTATTATTTGCATAAATCATAGCTTTGTTTCTTTTAGTGTTAGTAGTCCGTCCATGAAATGAAATGACATCATGGTTTTGTTGGTCTATTGTTTAAGACGTTAAGAACAAAGATGCAATATAACGAGTGTAAAACGGCAATATTCTGAAAATATTTTATAGGAATAAGTGCAAGTGGGAATCTGTTTTTGCACGTCTAAATGAGAAATGCGGCAGGTCTGGTTTTGGTGGAGTTTAATCTGGCTTTCGCTTAAAGCTGAGACAGAGTTGACTGATGTAAACGCCTAACGCCTAATACCATGACACGAATTATTAGGAGTTCGTTTTATCCTAATGTCAACACTTTATTCCCAAAATCGTATAAAAAAATAGCCTTCAGACACAACATTCATATCCAAAGAATGGAGAAAGCTGAGCCTGAAGTGTCTCGTGCCTTAAGGCTAAAGAATGTAAATATGAAATACAAATCATATTACCTGAATCAATTAATGTGTCAGGATTCAGCTGTTATTGAAGCTGTCGATTAAATCACAGTTTATTGTAGTTAAAATATTACACTCACAGCTTCTAAGACACTCATAGCGTCTTTTGTTCACACATGACCATAATGCTATTTCAAAACCAGGTAAAAAGCCGAGTCTCATATACAGTATTGTTACGGTTGTAAAGCACAAATTCACTTTGACAAAGACTCCATATTTGTCATTAAATAAAGCTCCCCGTTATTTTTTTTTTTTTTTATTCTTTATTTTACCAGGAAACTCCCAAGTTGTCTTTTCATTACAAATGAGCGAAACCTGTCATCAAAACAAACATGTCGAGACCATGTACGTTTACTGAACAAAAGGATGAGGCGTGTATGGTGGGAAACACATGGGTATGGGAGTGCAGCGGATTTTTAAACACTCCTGTCTTTTTAACTTTAGATGTGAGTTTAGAAGGGGTCGTCACCGGAATGCATGCTAGCGGCAAGTTTTTAAACAATGCACGTTTACCACGTTAGCATGATTGTAATGATATGGCAAATCTTTCTACATTGATCTTGATATTTATCTTGATGGAACCCGAACACTGTCACAGTCTACCTTTAAACATGATTGGGAGATAATACGACTGGTAATATTATTATACTAAAAATTTATTTGCTACAATAGTTCTTGGTCGTCATAAAATTCTTCTGCTCTGTACACTGACTGTGAAGTTTGTCACGAGGAGTGTGAGTACAATGTAATTGTGGCCAAATTCCTCAAATCTCCTTCCTTGCAAAAATGCTTTCAAAAGTGAATGGCTGCCAAAATCTGATTCGACTTCACAGGGAAAGAAACAAGTAAAAGTTTCCGCTATATACACTCGGACCAAATGCAGTATTGGTACTAATTTTTATTTATTTATTTATTTATTTTTAACATTATACCTATAATACAAAAAAATGTGCATTACAAAGAAGCTACTTCTAAAGCTACTGTCTCGCTTTATACAATAATAATAATAATAAAAAATAAATCATATTTGAGTATTGGTACTAAAATTGGTATAAGCTTGTAGAAGCAAAAGATCTGTAAAAGTAAGAAAAAGAAAAAAAGGTTGCTTAAATTAAAGTATTCTTTGCAAAAATAAGGATTTTTTTTTTCCCCACAAAAAAATCTGTAGTGTCCAAAACCATGTTAAATTCATGTTGCAATACCTTGAGTTTTTTTATGTTTATGTCTTTTTATTTATAATCTGATTTGGCAAAGTTTCATAAAAGACTATTTAGATCATTGAAAGATTTGAATAAAAAAAAGTTATGGCTATAAATATAAATGTGCATGCATATTTACAAAAAACGAAGCATGGATTGGGGGATAAGAAACATTTCGCCAATACCATGTTTTGGCCAACTATAGCTTTGAGAGATACCAGCTTGATTTAGTTCAGTGGGAGTGGATATTAGCTTCATATAAACCTCAGTTGTTCCTGTTATCATTTACTTAGTTTAGCAGATATAAACATTTCCTCAGTTCCTCTTGATGTTCCTAAGGCCAAAAATCTGTAGTGTCACAGGAACAGCATTACCCCTGACTGTTACAAAGCACTGTCATCGGAGACACATTCCATAAATGTTAAATAAGCACTCTACTTTGCAGAAAGCTTCACCTTTTTTGTAATTATACAACATGAATACATTTGGTTATTCCCAAACCATTTTTTCAGACTAGTCTGTCTACTTCTAAATGCAGCCATGCTGTCTGCGTTCCCCCTCTCTTTTGTTCTTTCTTTCTCCTTCCATTTTCTTCTTTTTGTGTTTTAATTGTTGCTTTCTGAGGGCAGATTCCTCTCACTAAAAGATCGTTTTGAGTGGGACACCAAGAGGTCGTTTTTGAAATTTGACTTGAGTGCTGTAAATTACAGCCCGGCTCTGGCTGGCAGGGTCGGACCGCAGGCCGATGTGGCAGGCAGACATTCTTCCTGCTGAGGAGAAGAGTGGAGGAGGAGACGAGTGCTTCATGATGAGCTCCAGCTTCTCAGCGCTGCTCTCCCTGCCAGCTTCTGCCACTTCGGTGCTCTTGGATTTTAACGCAGCTGTCCTACATCAAGACCGTCCCTAGCTCCAGATCATAAAACCTGGAAAGTTACGTTTTCCAGATGAATTCAGCTTGTCTTCACAAAGAGCGTTTATGTATCATACATAAGGATGCTAGGAAGGTTAGAGATCTTTCAGTAGACTTCTTGGGTTCAAAATCTGTATTGATGTGCATGTATGTACATACCAGTCCAGACAAAAAGCTTGGCTCTGTGTCTAAATTCCATCGTTATACCTAAAGGCATGAAAACGCCTTCACCCTGCTTTATAAGCTAAAGACGGCTAGTTCACAGATGAAATCAATTACGAGGTGCTGGAATGTGCAGCGGTGGTCTGGTGCTGATTTAGTGGAGTGGTCGGGGGCATTATTTTTTTTTTCATGCTGTGGGGGTAGTCAGAGGCTGAAAGTGGGTCAAGTCTGGTCCCAGCTGGCGTCGCTGTCTCTCTTTTTTCGTCTCTCAATGACCAGGGTAGATGCAGTGACTTTGTTGATATAGTTTTTTTTTTTTTTTTTTCACTTGGTTACCAGAGTTGCTTCGCTGTTGTTCTCGACCGCATCCTCTCTGTTTTCTGTCTTTTTTCTTTTGTTAACCGTGCTGTGGTGAGCCATTTTTGGTATGTTTATTCAAAGGTATTTTTTGTAGGATTTATGTAGACTTTGAGTTTTTGGGGGGTCGACCTCTGACGTCTTCAGTGGTACTTTGTATTATGGGAGTCAAGGGACCAATCACAGCCTCTGAATTCCTGTCTTAGAAAAGCAATACTGATTTTCAGTAGTACTGCTGCACATCAAATAAGCTAAGTAATTACATGACAGTAATTTGTGGAAATTAAAAAATAAAATGACTTTAAACTTTGTAAAATGCACATTACTTTAGTCGTTCTTTAGTATGCACTTCTATTGATAGAAGTGCTTTTGTGAACTAGCTGTATTTTAGCTATATTCTATTAAGCTAGCTAATTAACTCAATTAATCCGCATTTTTTAACCAGTTATTCTTTTGTAAGTCAAGGTCACTAAAAAACAAGAAGTTAATTAAACCATGTGTTTGAGTCGCATAAGAAATTTTATTATGCTATGTACTAGTATTCTGTGGTAAATTATAGTACATATCTTAATATACCATAATATTACTCTGGTATTTTAGATATTCCCATAATAGGCGCAACAGGAGTTTTTATAGTACCAGAAAAGGTACTATGGCATTTCGATACGATGGGAGTACTATGGTGTGGACCGTAATACATTGGTGAATATTATTGAACTCTAACAAGGTTCGGCAGGTATCTTATTTGGTATGTTTGTATATCGTTGTTGTTGGATGCTCCCATGAAGGGGTCACCACAGCAGATTTATCTGATCCACACAACAACTTGGCACAGGTTTTATGCCAGATACCCCTCATAACGCAACCCTGGCTTGGGTATAGCATTGCAATCAGTTGCAGGGGTTTGGGCGTTAAATAGGAATTGACCCCAGGCCTTCTGCATGGCAGGCAAGAAACCTACCACTGAGCCACAAATGCCTATATGTGTGTACATACTGTGTATTATATTAGATAAGTTAGTACATACTTAAGATGTAGGCAGTGCCATATTAGTTAACCACTGAACCTTGGTACCCACTGTGGTACCTAATATATACCATGGTATTTACTGTTGTGTATTAACCCTTGGAATGTACCAGAACAGGTGAATGGCCATCATTTCAAGTAAATATTTATACCTGTACCATGGTATTTTTAAACAGTACTATATTACTTCTAGGCTGATATAGTACGTGTATCTCACTATGGTACATGGTTCTACTATAATATGGTGTTATGGAACACATACTGTTGTACAAAAGTATGTAGAACCATGTAACTACCATAGAGTGGTACATGTACAAAATATCAGCAAATAAGTACCAGTTCCATGGTACTATATCCTGTTATACAGGTACCATCTCCTATCATGGTACTTTTAAATGACTAATGAGTACTTTTTTTTTAATGATCTATAATGTTGGCCATTGAATTGGCATGTACACTGAGAATAAATTCTTAACATTCATGAATATGATTTATGACTGAATATGTGAAGTTTATTGACAATTTTTTTTTTATGTTTATTAGGTTTGTCAGGGTATTTGATATAAAATAGCTGTTTAAGTATAGTTATGGAGTTTAGCAGTGTTTATTAATACCTGGAAAAAAAAAACCTGTCAGGTTAGCTGAATTAGCTATCTGGCTGAAAATAGCAGTGGATATTACATTTAGCATAGTGCTACTTAAAAAGACTCCGCTCAGCTAGCTGGCTCATTGGTATTAAAAAAGTATTTATTACTTAATCCTCTGGTAAATGTCAAGTTACCACATATTTATTGCTCAAAACTTAATATTACTTAAAACTCTCAGAGGGTTTACTCACATTAGCTGGCTTGTATTTTGTTACTTGTTGCTGTGTAGCCCCTGCTGCTGTTTCTGTGTGTATTATTTATTCATTCATTTATTCATTCATTTAAAACATCTTTTGTTGGCACATTTGAAAATAGGTTGTATGTGATGGGCTATGATGAAACCAGTAACACCAGGAACGACTGCAGTGCGCTTCGAGCCACCTCAGTCGTGATTGTCATTCATGGATGTATGTCCCTTAAAACCTTTCAGATGTGTTACTGCGGCTAAAAACTGTAAAAATGAGTTTTATGCCTTTATGCCGCAAGAAATTTCATCCCAAAGTCTCGGGTTGACTTGACCTTATTATTCAACAACTGATGAATTTGCCTGACTGTAATGTTCCATTGTTCCCAAGCTTGGACAACAAAACCCTCTGTGGCTATATTTGATGTTTTGAGGTCTGTGTGTTAGCTTTCCAGTACCAGATATTTTTAGCCTAGTCTACTATGACCGATCGGAGCAGACATGTGAAGTGGCTTCTGCCTTCCAGGTATGCCTTGGGCAAATATTGTGGCAAATTCATCATCTTGGGACTAGACCTTGTGTTTTCCTGGAATTAGGAATTTCTGACCCACTGAAGTATGGTTCCTCGTACATTAATCTACACATTAAAATGTTCACCGCAGGGCTAAAACAGTCAGCCCTTGTGCCATGATGAGACGAATGAGGCTGATTTCGGGGTAATATGTGTGTATCCCTGTAGGCTATTAAAAGCGAATCATGTCCACTATGTGGAGAAATATCAGTCAGGCCAACCCCTGGGGTGTGCGGTGTGTAATTAATTAGATTTTTAAAATTTTCCTGGGAATGCGCTTTATTTGAAATGGCTGTTGATCATTTTCCGGCTTTTAGTGCATACCATTAGAAATAATTTATTAATAATAATAATAATAATTATTATATAATGTGGCTCAGCAGTTAGGTGGTTGAGAGGCTTTTGCCAGATCTCACCTATTGAAATGCTTCCGATGTTTCCTGTTGGTTGCAAATCCCGTTGCGACAAATAAAGCCCTTCTTCAGGCTGTCCCTGGCCTCGCTCCTGTGTCTCAAATGTGCCAGGATGATTAAGCCCCCCCTCCCCCTTTTTAATTTCGCACCTATGCAGTTGGCCGTGGTTTGGCGCACTGCCTTGGGGAAACAGCACCATGGCATTCAAATGAGATCTCGGCGCACTTGTGGTGCGAGAGGGAAGAAGCGGCCCTAGACCGTGTGGGGCCCCCGACTCTGCAGCTTGCACAGCATGAATTTGCGGTCTCTTTCGTGCTCCCGTCTGGGCGAAGTGTAAATATAGACTCCGCTATGTTTTAGTTTCGGTTTTATTTTATGCAAAGTCATTGAGAACGGAGCGGGCAGACGCGGGGAAAGCAGTTCAGCTTGTTAAGATGGATTGTGGGGTGTGTCGTCTGCCCAGACCTGATATAAAGCTACTTTGTGTTGTTAATAGTGCTTACACCATTTTAAATTGCTCAGTTTGGAAGCCGCTAAGATGCTACAATTGAGGAGGAATTAGGGTTATTAGTCTCTTAGCTCTGCATGAAAAGTGGTTTCCCTCTAGCAGTCACTCAGCCTGTCTGCTCATCTCTCACTAAACCATTGCTCTCATTAAAGGCTCTTTCTCAGCATTTATAATTTCTACAGAGATAAAACCATTACCTACAGATTGCATACGTTCCTTGCTGCGCCGTTGTCAGCATTAATCTGTGCATTGCTATTAAAAATAGAATTTGTGTAATATATGCCGTATTCCATATTCAGGTTCTCCTACAGTAATAAATGTTTTCACCCACATGGAAGTAGATAAGTGGTTTACTGCTCAAATTTACCTCTAACCTACATCCGTCCATTCATCTCAATCGGTTTTATGCCTTTATTCACTAGAAATTTCATCATTTCAAGTCCCAGAATGCTCCTTGCAGTTTCGCATTTTAATTTTAATAAGTGAAATTAGTTTTCATTGTGATTTTGGTTGTTGGCATTTTCTTTCCAGAGTGGGATTGCCCCCTCTTCGCCCCCATGTAAGACAAAGCAGCATTCACATTCGTTAATATTATTTTTTTCCTCATATTCCTAATATATATTAAGTATAATAAATATTATTCTTAATAATATCATGCCCTCTATGCCAGTATTTATACGCTAAAGAGGAAATGAACATTTTTATCGTATCAAGGATCAGACTTTACTATATCCTTGTCCTTGTAAGCATGTACTTAAAGGCAGATCTTATCTGGGCCAGACAGAGGGATTAAGTAAAGGACTGCTAAAGTCTTCAGCTGAGGAAACGATACAGTAGCGCCACAAATGGGACATTAACTAAACTAGACTGTATCAGTAGTGGTCTCCGAAGTGCCATTCGAGCGGTGGTACAGACCCAGACATTATGTTAGGTAGAAGTGTGTGCCAGAGTGTGTTTTGTTTCAGCAGTATGGTCAGTTATCTCTCTCCCACTCACATGGCCTCTCCCTCTTGCCTGTGATGTAGCTTGGGGCTTGTGCGCTTTCCATCACTGCTAAGAAAGAAAAAGCCTTTTAATGAGAAGACAAATGAGAAAGAAAAAAAAAACAAATAAAAAATGTACAGAAACATTGCACAGTGGATTTCTTTTTTTTTTTTTTAAGTTAACCTTTTAACAACCACCAATGAACTGTAAAGGGTCTGAAATGTTGTGCGGACACAACACGTGATAGTTTCCTGTCTGTAATACTGTCAAGTGCAAATGTCAGGACAGAGTCTGGTCTTTCTGCTTCGAGCAGCAGTCTTATTATTATCCCCATCATCCTGAGTCATGGCGGCCACACGTCTGTCTGACAGAGGCAAGGAAGTGGAAGAGTATGCGTATTACTGTACTGTATTCCTGTCAGTGTTATGACAATCTGCAAAAATAATGCAAAAGTTGCTTGCTTGGCTGAGGTAGAAACAGTGGTAAGTCAAAGTTAAAATAGTTTGCTTTTTACATCGGATTTGACTAGTATAGTAGCTTCTCCAGTGTCTCAATGACTATCTATTCTAAAATAACCCATGAAGAGCTCAGTTTATTTTAAATCCGACTAAATTCTATTAAAGCCGTAATATATTGCTCTTAGATCTTTAACGTTTTACGTCCCTGTTAAAAGTCTTGGTAATGCAAGAGCCGAGAAACAGTTAATCCGAACCGAAAGAGAGAAGATCAGATTTATCAGGCGTGATGCAAAGCAGATTGCTGAATCCAGTTTATCATCCATCTATTTGTGTGGGAGAATGAAGGCCAAAAGTATGCACAAAAATCATACTTTTATGAGAAAGAATTTGGCATGTCCAACCCAACCGGACTTTGCAAACAGAAAACACCATGATGTCATTCCTGGCTGCTCAAATGCGCCTATGTTCAACTCGAACCGAGACGTTTAATTGTGTGGAATGAAAAAACACCGTTATCAGCTAGCCTTAGGTCTCTTCACAGTACCCTGCTACAGTAATGCACTTATCTCTAGTTCTTGAAAACCATTAAAGTACAGGGTTTTTCAGTACACCCGAGCCGTGATCGGACTGCCTGCTTCACGTCTGAAACACTAGTTTGACTTTGACGCCCCTCATCCCTCCAGGAACAAGACAATCTTCACTGCTTAAATCTTTCAACAAATCCTTTCTTTACATTTTCCGCTTACTTCTTCGATTATCTCCTTTTTGGACGTTATGGACCACTAATGTGTTTATTTTTTATAAGGAAGTGAGATATAAGATTTAGTGTAGTTTGAGAGACAACAGATTGCACACGATAACAGGTGTGCAGTATTAACAGACCAAGTTTTTATTAAGTAGTGTAATGTCTGTTGGGTATAAGTGAGATATTGGTGGTTTAAGGTTGTTTTAATGCTTAAGCATTATTTAGTTTATCGGTATTATTATTGTTTGTGAGTGAGTAATTGTCAATTATGTGTGTATGTTGAAAGGCTGATTGGAAATCAAATTGGCTTTTTTGTCACGGTTGTGTTTAACTTGTCGTCTTCTGTGTTTCCAGCCCCGAAGACCTGCAGCCCCAAGCAGTTTGTTTGCAAGGACCAGGTGACGTGCATCTCTAAAGGCTGGCGCTGCGATGGGGAAAAGGACTGTCCTGATGGCTCGGACGAGGCCGCCGATATCTGTAAGCAATCAGTCTGCTTTTCATCATTCAGCTATTCGTGGTAGTTATGTTTAAACAGAGGTTTAATAAGATCTGCTTGGATGAAGCATCTGTGGAATTTTTCCATCTACCACACACATGTAACTCAGGCAAGTCATGGAGTGGTCGTACACACTCTACGTGACCGACACAAGACTGAATTTTAATAAATCTATATAATTTAACAAAAGGTAAGTTTACAGTGCAAAGTTCTGTTAATTGACGATGGAAAATCAATGCATAAAATAATGAACGCAATAAAAGGAGGCAGTTTAGCAAGAACATCATGACCAGGGTGGACTGCTGTAGGAAACTAATCAATGACTGGGAGGTGTGTCGCATATTAAAAAAAATAACAGACACCCGAACATCACTGGCCAGCATCGTATTTGACACATTGGCATGATGGAAATTAGTTTTAAAATGCATTTTCCCATAGGAAGTAATGTGATTGCAGATAATCCGTTCCAGCAACCCAAAAATATTAGCAATATCACCAAAACGTTATAATCATATTTTTGCATATAAAATCATTTAGAAGATCAAATAAAAACATTTAGAAAAGACCTGAAGATATAAAATAAATAGATGTTAAACCTCATTTAACCTTAATTTATGATTCCTCTTGGCACCGGCTGCTTTTAAAAAACGAAACTGAAAGTGGCTCCCTTTTCTTCTTGCCTACTGTCCTTGTTTCCTGCACAAAAGATGCAAACAGCTCCTGGCCGTGTGTGTAACTTATGCACGCTCACAACGTAGGTGCAAGCCTGCGTTCAGCTCGGTTCATTTGCTCATATGCCAAAGATGCCTCGGATGCCAAGGCAAATTTCTTGCAAAATTTCAATTCTTGTCTGTGATGAGCAAGCCGAGGGCGATGTCGGCAAGTAAAAACTCCCTGAGATGGCAGTAGGAGGAAACTTTGACTCAACAGGAAACCTATCTGCAGATCTGCGGTCATTCTTTGTTTGGAGGCTGGAAGTTCAGTATAACAGGAGAGGTGGTTAAGTTAAAATGAAGTCTATTTTTGTTATTGAAGCTTTGTGGGAATTTCAGTCTTGAACTATTAAGTGACTACAGTCACAAGTCTTCAGAGAAAAGCTGTCTGCATCAGCCAAGTCCATCCTCTTCTTGGTGAATTGGGACCGTTCCCAGTCACCACACACGTCCCAAGCAGACCACATGGGAGATCTCCAACCTGAGTCAGACAGGTCCGGGGAGGGCAGAGGGGGTCTGGATCACTGGGAGCTCAAGAGCGCCATGTGTAGCTCGATCAATCATATTGTTAAATTCTCACATCTGATGCTTAAAAGCGTCAAAACCTAAAACCTGCCTGCTTTCTCCAATGCATAGTAGTAAGTTAGTACTTGTAGTGTATGCATCTCTAGCACTCCTGGTGACACCGTGATAAAACCATCTTCTTAATCAAAACTGGGAAGAAGGCAAGTCAACGGGGTAAAGTCTTGAATGAGCTTTTCTCAAACTGTGGTTAACGGGCAGCTAAAGGTAGACCTGGGGAGAACTTCCTGACCACATTGTGCTGAAGACTCTTGGGCTTGATATGGTCACTTTTTCAGATTCTACAAAACAATCAATCATGTTGAAGCTCGCAGTAATCCGGAATGCAAGAGAGCATGGAGGAGTCATGATGAAAGAAAGCACAGCAAATATCATAAACCAGTGGAGCAGTTCCAGAGTCAGGCATGGAAGTCTGGTTAGGAGCATCAAGGATTAATAAGAGGCTCAATTTTCAAACGAAGGACGGTATCGCTGTTCTGTGAACCAAAAGCTGAAAGAAAAAGAGAAGCAACAACCAGGTGGTTCTGGGTCAATCCATGGGATGCCATCCAGGGCTTTGATCAGCCCTAGGTGGATGACCCAAGTGAAGAGGGTATGATGTTTCTGGATTGAGTGGAGTGGAGGATCGCAAATAATAATTCATGTGTTGTGAGTGGTGTAGAAATTTATCACGACTGAAGTAGTTAAAAACGAGCAACACTCAACATTTGGTTTGATTTGAATACATAATGCAGTATATACAGTTTAACTGGCTTGTTGTCTGTAGTAAAATTAGGAATGCTTTTGGTTTGCACTCATGTTTAGCTCTCGTGCTCCTTTCATTCGTTTCCTGTTTAAGTGTTTGGAGTGTAGTCTTGTCCTGGTTTGTGGTTCGATGATGAATGACAGCTGTGGGTCCTGAGGCGAAAACCAGTTGCGAGGCTGTTATCATTCGATGTGCAGACTTTCAAGGCCGTTGTGCGCCCCGTGTGCTGTTTGCCCCTAGTGTCAACAACATGGAGGGTGGTTTAGTGTTTATAGATGTTGCATTAAACATATATTTTTACGATCACTACAGTAGATAAAAAAATTAAAGACTTAAGTGCTTAAGTAAACATGACACAACCACATCTGTGATTATTCGGCAGAAAAATGGAAGTTATTCGAATGATTTAATTTGAATAAATGTTGGCATATTGTACCCAAGTTCCACGGATTATATTGGATTATAAAGGAACACATTTCTGGAAGTTATGAGGAATTTCTGAAAGATATGGGTGTTCAAGTCAAACCGGGACTTTCGATGTGCAGAATAACAGACTATAGGAGGCTATAAAAAATGGATTTAGCTGGTAGTGAGGTCAGAATCCTGTGATGTGCAGTTGGTGTTGGTGAAGGATGTCGTGTACATTTCCCACACACGGATGCGTCTCTTCTGCAAGTTGGCATCACCCACGGATGATTCGTCATTCACGGATGTGCGATTTCTTTAAACCGTTTGCAGCATCCGCATGCTTCGGCTAGGACTCTCATCACCGAACTGTGCTTGGTCTTCTTCAGATGTCAATCAGTTGCATCACAAGTCCTGGTTTGACTTGAACACCCTTGAGCATAACTCCAGATTTCTTTGCAGAACAAGACACTCCTCTGGTTTATTGAAACTGATTAAAAATTGAGCATTCTGAATGTACATTTTTAATATGTTGCCTGTTCAGTGCTGGCTTCAAGGCCTATTGTATTATTAAGTGCTTCGAAAGATCACGTGTTTTAGAAACGTTTCTTGGTTCACCTGCTTTGTGTTGCCTAGTGTGATATATGGTATATGTCTGTGCGCGCGCGTGTGTGTGTGTGTGTAGTTATTTAGAGTTATTTTTTTCTCTCTCTCGACTGGATAGCTTGCTTACTCATTGGCCTGGAGCTCTGTATCTTTCCATTCATCCAGATCTGTTACTTCCAATTACTTTCGCTAGATTCCCGATCCTCCGTGACTGTTTTCTGGGGAAAAACGTGTTGCAAGTGCCGCTTCTGGCTAGCGTACACTGTAAAATAATGTTTGAGTTTTGTTGTTGCTATGATGCATACACTTACACATGCACGCGCTTGCACACACACACACACGCGCACACACACACCTGCTCGTGCTGTTTCCAGTACTTTAGCACTACAGGTATGCGCCCTCATTATCGGAGTTTAGTCTGTGCAGCGGAGAAAGCCGGCCCACAGCAGCATGCAGAATAAATCATGGAGCTTAGCGCACATCCAGCTGTTCGGCTGGACGTTTCCCAGCGCTGAGAAGACGTCGTGTCTCCACAGCCGTCGCATCAACGTCAGAGCATCCAAGCGCGCACGTGGCCCCGCATCCTGTTACTGTTCTCTCATTATATTCAGAGTAATCTGTTATTATATACACAGGAGCGGTAAGGGCTCCACACACTGATTGAGAAAACACACTGGAATTTACTCACACACTCTCAGCATGCGCGCGCACACACACACCGTCTGTCTGTCTGTCTGGTTTTTCTTTCTCGCTGCCTTTTTTGTCTTCCTGTCCTTGTCTGTTTGCCTTTCTGTCTGTGCCTTTCTTTCTGTCTTTTTCTTTTTTTTCTGTCTGCCTGTCTCTCCTGCTGTTTCTCATTTCGTCTTTGTCTATCAGTCTACCCGTCTCTCTCTCTCTTCTTTTCACTCTTTCGCTCCTGCTTTTCTTTATCTTTTGTGTTATCTTTTTGTCCTTGTGTAAAATTGTCTCGTCCTGTCTGTGGGTCTGTCTGGCTTTTCTCCCTCTCACTGTCTGCTTGTCAATTTGTCTTTCTACCTTCTTTTCTCCCTGTCCCTTTTTTCCTTCATTTGCTCTGTATTTGTGTAGATCTCTGTCTGTCTGTCTGTCTATCATTGTCTGTGTTTACCACTGTTTGTCTGTCTATACGTCTGTCTGGTTGGTTCTCCTGTCTGTCCCTGTCTGTCACTTTTTTCTTGTCTTTTTTGTATCTTGTTTTTGTCTTTCTCTGTCTGCGTCTGTCTCTTGTGCTGTTGGCTTTTCTGTCTCTTGTCAATATAGGTTTTTTTTTGTCTGTCTGTATGTCGGTCTCTTTCTTTTCATGCTTTCTTTTTTCAGACTTCTTTTTTTTTTTCATTTTCTTTGTCTTTGTGCCTCAATTCACTTAGTGTCTGTTTCTTTTAGTCTGTCTGATGTTGATCGTTTTTCTGTCTTTGTCTATTTCCCTTTGTCTCATCTGTCCGTCTCTTTTGTCTTTTGTGTTATTTTGTCAGTTTGTCCTGTCTGTCTGCTAAGTGGCGTATGTAGTAAGGAGTAGAGTGATGAGTGTAAGGGGGAGAAGTGAAGGAGATGAGTGATGTGTTAACCCTGACTCAGTAGCTGTGTATGGCGGAGTGTGGACGTGTGTGAGCTGGTATGCTGGCGTGGTCCTGAGACCTGTCCTTCTTAGACTTATTCCGTCTCAGCTTTTAATTACATGCCTGTACGCAGACGCCTCACCTACGCTACAATTACACCCTCCTCTTTCCTTCTTCCCCTTCTTACTCCAGGGAAAAAGAGCTTAGAGCTGTTTCTATCGTTCTCTGTGTGACACTGATGCATTTGTGTGTGTGTGTGTGTGTGTGTGTGTGTGTGTGTGTGTGTGTGTGTGTGTGTGTGTGTGTGTGTGTGTGTGTGTGTGTGTGTACTGCACTTGATCCCTCTTCCTGACTTTCCAGTGAATTAACTGTAGACTGAATAGAAGCGCTCAGTTAGTGAGAACTCTGCAACCGAAAGCATGAAGATTACAGTTGAATGCAAAACTTTGTGCCCCCCCAGTTCTTTGTGATTTTTAAAGAAATGGAAAAAGTTTCTGTGCGTGAAAAGTGAGTCAACACAGCAGTGGCCGTGTGCTGTATGAGCCAGTGCTCCAAACATCAGACGAAATGGAGGGAGAACAGTGAGCGAGGAGGCGAATGCTGTGATGAGGCTCTGCGGGAAAAACAGACGAATAATTCCACTACACCAGAGCGGAAACCAGAAACAGTTCTTTGTTTCTTGTTTCTTTTTATCCTACTTTTGTTTTGTCCCTTTTTTTTTTAATGTAGCAGTCGTCTCTCTTTTAAGCCTGATTTATTTATCTTTTTTAGTCTTTATTCATACTTAAAAAATAAAATTAAATAAAGACATAAAAAAGAAGATTAATCTCCTTTTAGTCTTTTTTTTCTCTTTAGTCTATCGTTAAATTTTCTTTTTTATTAGTCTTTCTTTTAAATAATTTTTAGTTTATTAAGTTACTTTCTTTTAACTCCTTTTTAGTTTACATTAATTTTTTTTTCTTTTTCAACTTTTTTTCTTTTCTTTATTTTTTATTTTTTATTTTTTATTTTTCTTTCAAGTCTTTTCTACTCATTTAGTTTTAGTCTCGTTTTGAGTCTTTATTTTGTTTTTCATTAAGTTTGTTTCTTCCATGTTCTTTTTGGGCTTTTTTTATTTCTTTCTAATTTTAGTAACTTTTTTTATGTAGCCTTTTTTCTTTATTTGAGCTTTATTTCTTTTGTCATTTTTTTAGTCTTTCACCCTTCTTTCCTTTTTTTGTTTTCGTTTTAGTCCTTTTGTTTGGTCCCTCAATTCTTCTTTTTTTTCTATCTTGCTTTTTCTTTCTTTTTTTATTTTTATTTCTTGCTTCCATGTACAGACCGTTGCACTGAAGCTGTTTCCTGGCTGAGGAGAGGAGGAGAGGATTCTCTCTGTAATTCACAGGATCCTGCACTCCAATGAGACAATGCTTAAACATCTTCGTCATGCCTTTTATTAACTACTCCTGTGGGAGGGTTCGGAAATCGTGTTTGTTCTTTGATCTCTGTGCACGAGTGTGTGCATGTGTATTTTATTTGTTTAGATCTTGTTTACAGGATTTGGCAAGTCTAAAGCTAAAAAAGCTCATAAAAAGTAAATCCCATGGAGCAGAAGAGCAGAAGGTCAAAGCCCCTGAAGAGCAGCGGTTTATGTCACAGCACGGGACTCGGGGAGGAGTGTCAAATCCAAAAGCGTTTTTTTTTAGAGAGCCGGCTCTTTTCAGATACTGATGCATGCTAATCTCTAGCGGCTTCACGCTAACAGATGCTCTTAGTGTTGTTTCAGATGATCTTCTGCTGGTGTGACTCATACATTAGTTTCCTTCCATTAGCAAGGCTTTGCAGATAAGATAATCTCAGTGGAAATAACAGCAATTATAAAACCTGACCCCGAAAAATAAACCACCACCACAGAAGTCAAAATATTAATGCAAGAAAATACCTTATGTTGGGACTATTTTTAAAAAGTATTCATTGCATTGGATTATGCAGTGATAGCTCTAAAAATGCAAAGATAAAAATATAATGCAAATAAAATAATTTCAATTAATAAATAAATTATTATTATTATTATTTTTTAGGCCAGTTATCGATTCAGAAGGGATTCCCACTCAAAAAACTTTTTCGGTAAATTTACAACCGCGAAATTGTCCACCACAGAATATGGATATACAGAATATACCACAGAACCACAGGAACCTCCAACTTCCCTCTTGCTAAATGCTTTAGATTATTATTCTTTTATTTTTTGCTCATTGCTGCTGCTTATTTTTTGGTACTGCCACCTACTGGACTGGAGGGTGAAGCAGAAGGTCAGGAAAAATAGATGCATTGTGTGAACAACAGCGTTAAACAGCGTTTTGATGCTAATTTAAAATGTTTTTTTTATTTACAATTTTAGAACTTGTAGGAGACTGTGTAGCTGCTTGATATAAATCAGATAGTAACCATTTAAGCTAATCGCAACGCCTTGGAGATTAAATTGAATCAACAATCCACCTACAATCCTCATCTGTATTGCAAACTTTTTTTTTTTTTTTTTTTAATAAATACTTTCAGACTGTGTCACATATACATTACTGCACAGTGATTTTAATTTTTCACATATCTCAGCTTCTCAGCATATCTCGCCGTTATACGGCGTCCCCGGAGCAGACGGGGTTAAGGGCCTTGTTCAAGGGCCCAACAGTGTTAACATGGCAGAGCTGGGACTCAAACCGCTGACCTTCTGATTAGTAACTCAGAACCCTAACACCCTGAGGCAACACCATTATGTATTTAATACATCATTGATATTAAGTTCCAATTTGGCTCATTTTTGACTAAACCGCAGTGTAGCTTTAAACTTTTTAACTGTTTTTTTGTTTTACCATCAGCCTCTTCCATTCACTGATATATTGTTTGTAATTGTTAAAAAAAAAAAAAGGTATTTACACTTTAAGTTAAGCATGAGACGGTATTTATTGTACTGAACACTGCGATATAATGCAACATAGTGGTGAAGTGAATTTTGCTTTTCTGAGGTGTGGTCACATTGAAATATATTTACATGTATTATTCAGAATGGGCTGTACCTCAAATACACACCAGGGGTAGTAGCGTAACTGCTTCGCGGCATGCTTACTCAGTAAATCTGCAAATTCAAGCTAATCAGAAGGAAGCACCTGTGGCGGGTGGCATAAACCACTTTTTGACTTTGACTACTGCTCAGCATTTTTATACTCTCCACAGTTCAAAGCAATCTGTAGCATAGCCGTGTGAAGGGGCGGTTACTCTAACCTGCTGTTGAGCCATGCTTCCACAACAGATGCATGTCAACGTAAACGTATATTCAAATTCAGATGTTGCGGATTGGAGAGGAAAGAGCGAGCGGATTGTCCCCGAGCCGTTTGCACTCATGACACTGAGCCGTTAGAGCTCGCAGGAATGTGTGTACCTTTACTATAGTTTGTTTAACGCCTGCTTACAGACGTGCTGAGACAAGTCTCTGTTTGGATGCACCGCCGGTCCTCAGATGTACGTGCGGCCAGAAGGAGAAGCCGTTTCTCCTTGCTGAGCTGATTACACACAAGCACATGTGTATTCAAACAACTGCTGTTAATCGGTTTCTTGTATATGACAAATACTTCGAATTTGTCATTGAACATACACTTTTACCATATTAATGATTACACACCTTTTTTTTTTTTAATACATGTTGGCAGATTAATATAAACCTGTATGTAATGTGCATTAAAAGCAACACTGTCGCAGAAATCTAAGTAACGCATTCTGACCAATCAGAATCAAGAATTCAGCATCGTCCTAGTATAACTTGTAACCATATTCACTTGTTTCGGGCTGGACTGTCTTTGGGAAAAGGAAAGAACAAGAGTTTGCCAAATTTCTGAGTGATGTCTCACTCAGAGACGGATGTTTCTCACGCCAGCCAGGCACCACTCCCTCTTCTTTCCACCGTCTGCAGTCTTACCCTATCACTTTTCTTGTGTAACTCCTGTCTGCCTGTCGTCTCATCTAGAGGCAGCCACCCCGACCGAGCGAGAGCGTCATTTTTCTTTCTTTCGTCTCTCTCGTTTCAATTTCCCTATCTTTAAGTGATTGATTCTAGCCTCTGTGATGTTTCCTAGCTCTCCTCTAGACATTGTTAAATCAGAGACCTGACTGCGGTTCGATACGATCACTGTTTTAATCTTTAACAGCAAAAAGAGCTCATAACTGGATCAAAGATAAGATGTGCCGTGATAACTATTCCAAGGTGTCGTTTTGTTTGTCTTTTTCCGTTCACTTGCTTTGCGTCACAAATGAAGCTGAGCCGGGTTTTCAAGTCAAACCGAGAATTTCTCTTGCATGTTCGCTTAAAACCTATTGACATGTACAGAAGTCTTCAAGCCACAGTAAAACATTTGAATGGTGCAAAGGTTGCATCTGGAAAGGATGCTTGGAGCCCCCTGCAGTCGTTCCCGTGTACGGTCATTGAGCGGGACTCCTGATCCTTGAAAATTGCCTCTGGAGGAGACCAATCTGTCTGTGGGAACTGTACACACAATCACTGGCGAGCACCACTTGCACATTACATGAACTTGGCTGAGAGTTATTGCCATGCCACGCATTCAGCCCTGATTTTGCTTCAAACCATTTTCATACTTTAGGATCAATTAAGGAGTTCCAAGGAGTCCGATCGCGGCTCTGGCCTGTTGAGAAACCTTTCTACTTTGATGGTAACCAAGCACTAGTGAAACACTGTGATGAGTGATTAGGGTAGCAGGGGATTATTCAAAGAAATAAGGGGAGTTTTTTACTCTTATCACTGTGTTCTGTTATTCTCCACAATCAAACGTTCTGGTTTGACTTAAACACTTCATATCTTCCAAGGATTTGAATATGTTCTGTGTCTAGTCATTGTGCCAATTCTGTATAAATCCTTAGGGGTTTCCTAAGTCTATCCAAGGATAGGACACTATTCCCACATAATCACCCTAAGGGCAATTTGGACTGTCCGCACCACCCATTCTTTTTCTTCCTTTTTTTTTTTCCCGGAAAAATCTGGAGAACCTACCAGGCGCCCACTCGGGCATTAGGACGTTAAACTCCAGACAACAACCTGAGCTCTGGATCTACCTGGTGACTCTGGGGGTATGATGTGACAGCACTACGTTCTGTGCCACCTCGCCACCCCATCAGTGCAGTTTGTTTCCTGTAAATGGAGACGTATTGATCTAGCAAGCCCAGTTTTTATGTGGGTCATTGCTTCTACCATTGCTTTCTGTATAAGTTTATATTAGATCATTTTTCATCTGCTCCTTTTTTCTCTTCCCACTGTCGAAAACTGTGATTTCCAGCCCCTGATGGCTGTGCCATTGATTTTCTCTTGAACATGGTGGGCGCTTTTCTTTTGCTCCTTACTTTAATTATTATTAAAAAGTCTCAAAAACAAAATTTTACCTTTTAGATTCAAAAGTCGGAAATAAGTACATCCAAGCGGAGAAGTAAAATAATGAGTATTTGGCATTGAGGTATTTGGCACAGAAGTACTGTACACTGTCAGTTATGGTGTTACAGTGCAGTAAGGGTAATAATATAGTACACTATCCAGGGAATTCAATATCTCCACTTAAAAATGGTGCATTATATGGTGAAAAGGAAGCAGACACAGGGTAAGTGACTTTAAGCAATGGAAAAACATACAGTTGTAATTTATTACCTCCGCTGGGGCGGTGGTGGTGATGTATCTTCTGACTTGTGTAAGGAACTCATATTTGCTGGTTTTGCTATGATAAAGGATTCACTTCCAACCCCAAGGATACATTTCCCACCCCACCACATCTAAAGCCTTAATTCTAGTCTTATCAAGATGGCTGTCTTTAGAAAATTGAGGATTTGACTGCATCAGGTGAATTCTCATAGTCATCATATTTGCCTGGTAAAATGGATGTGGACTGGAACAAGGTCTGACACCATCTGCCTTATTTTGAACAGGAGTATCAAATGGGAAGCACTGTTGGATGTTCAAGTTTGGCCTGTAAAAAGATAGAACCTTTGGATGTTTGGTGAGGAGTGTTTGATGTGGCTTTTCTGAAGTCACATAGTCACAGAAGGACTGAAATTCTTTGGAAAATCAGTTCGGGATGGACTGGTATCTCTTCCAGAGTGGTTACCTGCCTTATTTCCAGTGCCGTTTCATTGACCTCCTGGTCTCATTGGTCGTCTCTTGTACACTTATCTGGTTTTGAGTTTCAGGATCTCAAGGCTTGCACCTTGCATGGGGAAAATACATTTTCCAAAGCTTTTCCAGAGGCGGATATCTCCGGACAGGAAATCTTTTCGCCGAATCTTCACACTGGGGCTCTGGGATTGTTTCTGAGAGCACCTGATCCCAAAGTCTGGTTCATTTCGATCCGTGAAAACAAAACGGAAGCTGTGCATGTATTCAGATATGGAAGCCAATCGTACTCGGGAAAGGACTATATTGCTGTTTAGACACATCGTCATCAGTGCCATCCGTCCATCTTATCCTCTGACCTACACAACCTTAGCTGATGCAGTAGAAAGGCACCCAACAGTGTCGTTCTTGACATTTTTCCCTGTGATATAAATATCACACACAGCGTGAAAGTTAACTTTTTCATTCTTTTATTTACTTATGTAAGTGCATACTGCCGCCTGCTGTGTTGGAGATTATAAATACGCAATTGTACCCGAGAACGAGGAACAAAAAGCAATGTGAACACTGGCCAGCGGGGGGGTGGGAAGAGGGGAACGGTCGTTCCTGGTCACGGTACAAATCAATGGTGCCTAATGAGAAAAGTAGTTAATTTGTAAATTTAAGGTGAAACTTTGTATTTGCAAACTACCTCCAGACTATAAACAAATGGTGGAAGAAATCTCACTTGTGTGAGTACTGTAACTCCAACCAGGATAAAGCAGTTATCCAAACATGTAATTGTAGAAACGGAAGCCCCACTGCCGAGGCTGAGCGCTCCACAAAATTAGCCTTCAGGACTACTTTCAGCTCCCGTGTCTTTATCTGCAGCTCCAGAATAATACAATTATAGTTATTCTTTAGGTGATGGCTCTCGGGGGTGGTCTCCCACTCCCGCTCACCCCCCGCGCCGCCCCCACGTGCCTGTGAACAAAACACTCCTCCGCTCCCATTGTCCCTGTGCTCACGTCTTTGTCTCAGCAGCCCACCTTCACCACTGTTTTGATCTTTTAAGTTCTTCCAGCGAGACTGAATTAGGAAACCGGGAATTAGTCTTGTGAATCCGTGTCGTGTCGCGCTGCGTTACGGGGATCGTTGCGCCATTTTCTTTCTTTGTTCGCATGCTGCGAGAACTGGGGGTAGTGTAAAAGAGTATTTGAGACTCCAGAGGTTGTATCATGGCAACGAGTAATGCTTTCTAATGTTTCTAGACATCTTTTTATATCTGGTGTGAGGCTTGAGCATCTATTGTTATAAATAATATAAACATGTAGCTTTAGATTCCAGTTTTTGGTTGACAGGATACGAAGCCGATGTGGTCTCGAGTGGTTGTAGCCTGTCCACCTCAAGGTCGGACGTTTTGCGAGATGCTTTTCAGCTCACCATGAATGTTTATTTTTGTAATATAGTCACTTGTTTGGCCATATTTTTCTGACCTCTGTCATTAAGATGCCTTAGAGTGCTGGTGAAATTTAAACCCCTAAATCCTGGAGGTGCTACTAAGGGCGTTTTCACATTAGGTAACGTTTCCGAGAACACTTGAACCCAAAGGCTAGGTAATTTTTTAGAATCGGTGAGAACGCAATCGTTCTGTGTTCGGGATCTGTGCCCGTGTCCGTTTCAAGAAGTGGTCCCGGGCACAGTACATCGTACTCTGGCACGGTTTAAATCAGATATGGAAGCCAGTTTTACCTGAGAACGAAAGTAGATCGCCGTGTAGACATGATGTCATCACTGCTGTCCGTCTCTTCTGAAATCTTTGTCGTGTAGCATTGAACAATCCCACAACTATCGCTGATTGCTCAAGTAGGAAAGCATGCAAGAGCGTCGCTCTCTTCTCTTGTGTTTAATGGTGGCTCACAAACCAAAGCGCATACTGCCACCTGGTGTTTTGGAGAGTCTTAATGCTTAAGTGTGCCTGAGAACGGAGAACAAGAAGGCAAGGTAGTCTCTGGCCAGCGGGAGACTGGTAAGCGGGAGCAATAATTTCTGGGCATGGTACAAATCAATCTGCCCAAGTCACCAAACAGTGGATATACTGTTGACTCTAACACTAGTACTGGAAAAGAGCATTATTATCATGGAAGGTTGATTGTCGGCTTCGTGACTGCATTTGTGTTAAATCTAGTGTCCTTCAAATAGTTTTTTTTTTTCTTTCTGGAATGATACACCATGTATACCTGGTTATTACAGACAGCGTGGCCATTATCTTGATTTATCGGTGCGAAGTAAATGTTGTGTTTAAGTGCGCTTTCCATCTCTTTTATGCCTTTCTTTCAGCCCGTGGTTGGAATTTAGCTAAAATGACGGGGTTCCACCCGTATAATTCAATTGCTTTCAGCTTTATTGTGAATAAACATCTTCTCAGGGGTACAGTACAACAAAAGGCCTTTTTTTCCCCCCTTCCTGAAGATCACACACAAGCGCACTGGAGTTTGGATACCCTATAGCAGCCTGTCGGAGGACTGCAGTTAGCGTGTAGCCGAAAGTGTGATGTGTTGCCCCAAGAGACGTGAGCTGTGGACTAATTTCTTGCGTCACCGTTTCCTCGCTCTGCCTCCTGCTCTGCCCTTTTGGTGTGTGTGTGTGGGTGGGTGTGTGGGTGTGTGTGTGTGTGTGTGTGTGTGTGTGTGTTAGTGACCAATCAGGAAGGAAGCACTCGGTCACCGTGTGAATTAACACACAACCAACTACTTCCTCCGCTTGCTCCCAGATCTCACTTCCCGACCTTTCTCTCCTCTCTTTTTTTTCTCTTTGTCTTTCTCTTCATTTTTTTAAATCTTTTTCCTGCCACAAGCTTCCACTCCATATACATATATATTTGTTTTGTCTTTCTTTTCCTTTCTTTGTTGTCCCTCTCTGCAGTCTGCACATCGTCTCGTTTCGTCGTGTGAACAAGCTCTGAGACCGCGTAGCGTTTCCAGAATGTTCCGGACGGGTCGGGATGGAGTAGAGCTGAAATGATGAAGGGAAAGGAGGGAGCGTGGGGGCTCGAGATGAGTTTGTTGTGCTTGAAGAGCTGGATCTGGGCAGTGCTTTCGCTGTCTCTCTGCCAGCAGTCTCACACACACACACACACACACACAAACACACACAGAGGTGGGAGAGGGTTGGAAAAACAAAGAGAAGGAGAACCACACACAGGCACAAACAGAGATTTGGTCCTGCGTGCGGATTCCTTCTAATCTGCAGAGCCAGTGTTATTGAGAGTTCAGAGGAGAGTAAAGACAACATGTGTATTCTCATGAGCACACGAAAATCCTTTAACCATCGTGCTTGGTGTATGTACCTGGAAATGTAGGAGAAACGATGAATATTTATTAGTTAGAAAAACAACAAAAATAAAAATAAAAGCACACACACACACACTCCCTGTTCAAGTCAAACCGGGACTTTTAATTGTAGAAAATAACGGAACGCTGTTTGAGAGTAAAACGGACTTCTATTTCTCTACACTATAAAACCTATCCCAGGATTTCCGTCGTGCCTGGATACCACCAGGTTAGAAAGTTTTCGGAGTACTTCCTGCTTCATGTTTGAAACACTGGCCTCCCAGGAACTCCTTTAATGGCCCCTTAAAGTGGAAATGGCTTGGAGAGAGGCCAGACGAGTTCCTGTAACATGCAAGTGGTGTTGTGCAACGTGTGTACAGTTCCCAAAGACCGATTTGTCTCTTCTGCAAGTTGGCACCAAAAATCCCTCGATTTTCAATGATTTACAGAATCGGCTGCAGTGGCCTCCGAGCCAGATCATTCACAGATCGACGGCCTTCTTTTCAACAATCAGATGTTTTGCTCTGTCTGAGTCTTATCACAGCGCCATGCTCGAGGTCTTCAGTAGTTTGAGTTTTACAGATTCATGCACCAGAAATTTCTTGTCAAGTCCTGGTTTGACTCGAACGTCATTGTGCGGTTAATGTGGTTAACGTTTTGAAATGAACATGAAGCTCAGGATCTGCTTCCTCTTCTCATTTTCCCACCACCTGCGAGACTCTTAAGGCTTTTTTGGCAGGAGAACATTCATGATCAAAGAGAGTAAAGCAGACGAACCAGTTATTGGAAATCAAGTGTGTGTTTAATAACTCCAAGTGAACTTTCTCAGGCCTGCAATGAAAAAAGTTTTTTTTTTCTTTTTCCCTAATTCACTTCAATGCAGGTTTATTGATGCATCCAGATTGAGTTATGGAGCTGCCAGTGTGTGAGAATCTATCCCGTAAATTATTCAGATCATTCAGATAAGAGCAAGCAGACAGGGATTGATTTCCAGACGCACAATGTTTACAAGACCGTAGGACAAAAGGGATGGGCTTTTTGTACAGTGCGGGTGTTAAAGCCTAATTCGTTCATGGTTGCCTGACTTACTGTTAATGCTTTAACATCGGTCTGCATGTTGTTACTCCGGTAGGTAGATTTACCGGCCACTTTAATAGGAATACCTGTAGTTCCTGGACATTCAAGCCAATCGCGTTCACATCAAAGATCAGGATAGGGATCTCTGCAGCATGGCTTTGGGTGCCAGCTGGGCTGGAAATGTTTCTTGGGAGTTTCCTTTAGAATAATGCATAACAGTACTGTGATTAAAAATGGTTTGTTAATGATCGAGACAAGAACCTGATGCTATTGTGCAGAAAAGCATCTCGGACCAGAAAACACGCCGAACCTTGTGGAGAAGGGCTGAAGAGCATGTTAGGATGTGCCAAGGCAATCGGTAGCTCCTTAAAAACTTTTTCCTAAGTAAAATGTATTAAATGAAAGTCATACGTATGAATTAATACAGATTGTTTCTTTCAATATCTAATGAATTCCTTGTAAAATGCTTTCTTTTTCTCTTGGCATCTACACTGCGAAAAAACCCTTTCTCACCTCTTTCTGTGCAGGAGGTGAAGCTTTTTCTTTCCCTTTTTCTTGTCATTTTGGTTAAATAGGTCAGCAGCTGTTAGGAGAGAAACACAGCTCGAGAGAGTGAAGGAGAGAGAGGGAGAGAGTAGGAAGAAAACGACAAAAAAACAGCCAAGGAAAACAGTTTTCCCTCACAGCATGAGCCGCGTGGGGACGGTTGAGGCAGAACCCTCAGCTTTACCCAGATCACAACCTCCCTGTGCTTACTCTGGCCCCAAAGACATCATTTGATATTGTTAGCCCTATCAATAAGATGGAAAAAACCCCACAATAGCTCCTTGTTATCCTGGAGCATTTTTCTCGCGGTTAGATATTTTTCTTGGCTCTCGATTCCGGGAACGCTCGGGGAGGTTTGCAAACGCAGAGGTTGTTGCACTGGTTCGCGCGCTGCCAGTCAGAGAACAGCACCGAGGTTACATTAGCGGGGATTTTAACGAGTTGCGTAAATTTATTGAGAACGATCAATAAAAGCTGAAGTGGCAAAAACACAAGGAAAAACATGGCTGTTCGAGCCAACTCTCGCTTACGGATGATTTAGTTCGTACAATGTGTCCAGACGGCGGTCATTTTACCACTTTTCATAAAAAAAATAAAAAGAAATTGTGTTTACTTTTACAGGAGCAGAGACTTCAAAGCTGGTGTTACAATTCTCAGGGAAAGAAAGCTTTAAAAAATACAGTAAAATTCTGTTGCCATATTTTAAGAGAGTGATATATTAGTAAAAAATTTTTTTTATAATATATTAAAAAATCAACTGTTTTTTTTCATTCTGCTTAAAAGTTGCATATAATTTTTTCAGCTTTCTTTTTGTTTAATTATTTCTGTTAATTTATTTAAAAAATTATACGATTTTTTTACGCTCAATAAATCAACAAAAGAAATGATAATATATAATATATATCATAATATATATATAATATGTAATATATAATATATTTATAATAATATTAATATATTTAGTATTATTATGAATATATTATATATTAAATATTATATATCATTTTTATAATACTATTTTAGCAATATAAATAAATTACCAAAAGTAAACAAACTATTAAATTTATATTTATATTTAAATTTATATTTACAAATATTAAAAAAATATTTGTAATAAATAAAAGTACTTTTTGTATTTAATGTCTTCTTAAATTGTATTATTATTATTATTATTATTATTATCATTTGATCAAAGCAGTATTACCACAAATGGTGCAGTTTTTTATTTATGAATCCATTTTTTGTTATTTAAATATTTTTTGTCTTTTGTTTTTGTTAAAATAAAATCAGTCGGTGGTGATCCAATCTGTGATCCGTAAAATGTTTTAAAAATAATCAATTTTAATGTCAGGATCTGCGACTCAGTATCTCCCAGGCACTTTTACATTTTTTATTTTGTTTTGTCAACAAGACGAAATTCACCTAGATGTCGCACGTCCATGTTCGCCGACACACACACTTCTGAATCAGACGCCAAAGCCAATCTCATCAGCAAACACGTCTTTAGTCTGTGTCTAACGTACACGTGCGAAACTCTTTTACTTTCACCTTTTTACCCCTCACAAGCACGTGAGACGCGTCACCTCACTTCCCCGTTGTGAAGTGGTGAGCGCGCGAGTGAGGAAAGTGTGACTCACGACATTATACACGGTCACAAAAAAAAAAACGTCTCTCACCCAAGTAAGCGCTTACGTTTCCATCTAACCCTTCTGAAGTTAAAAAGCAAGTAAATCACGGAAAGCACAAAGCCCTGAAGAGCTACAGATGGTTACGAAGCACAATGGCACTGAATAGACTATTCATGAGTGTTAAACAAACATCTCGGTGGAGAAACCATCACCACATTAAACACTACAGCTTAATGTTAGCTGACTAAAGAAATGAGAACTAGCAGCGTCGTGGTGTAAAACTAAATGCTTATGTGTGTGTGTGTGTTTTGCAGGTCACCAAAGCCACGTGTCTCAGTGTCCACCTAACGAGTTTGAATGCCGGGGCACGGACGTGTGTATTCACCTGAGCAAGGTGTGTAACGGCATTTCAGACTGCATGGATGGACGCGACGAAGGCCATTACTGTCTGGGTAATCATTCTCTCTTTTCCATTCTTCCCCCAACACACACACATACACACACATCATTTTAACATCACACTTGTTTATTTCAAAATGACCCTGGGATTTGCGTGTCGTCTTCGCTCCTAATGAGCCGCCTGCGTTATCCCAGGCCGCTGCCCGGACCAGGTCCGAGACAGAGCTGACTACAATCAAATCCCCTTCACTAATAGGAGTCAGGGCTGGTACATCGAGTTCCTCAGAGATTTACTGCTCGTCAGCCCCCGGTCGCTGAAAACACTCCGGCCTTGACGGATAGAATAATAATATAACACCATCTCTTCAAGGCAGTGCTTTACATTGATCACTTCGCATCTACTTTCATTTACAAAAATATTACTTAAAGCATCCTGAACAGCTTCCATATTCATCATGATCAATAAGCGTCCGAGATTTAACATAGTGATAAATTACTGTAAAGAAGGTCATTGTTCGTTGTTTTGCATCGATGTGAAAAAAAATTGTAATCATAGTTTTTAATAAGGATCACTTAGAATTTTTCACTCCGTGATACGAGTAGTCATGGGTAGTGGCATGGCCAGGCCGCGGCTCATCAGGGAGGGACGGAGTGATCCACCGTGATCCCCAGCTTGCTGGCATGGGCCACATGGTAGAGTTATGACATTTGTTATTTTGGACCTCCATGGTTGCCGTAGGTTCCACAGTGTGTTTTATAAGCCTACACGTCCTTAGTCAGTTGTAGGCAGCCGTAGCGGCACTCGGTCACATAACAGCATGGCTTTATTTATAGAGTGCTGTATTAATCCCAAAGGGAAATTGTAAGAGTCAGTGAATCACCATGTCGTGAGGCAGCAATTTTATACTATGGCAAGGAGATTTAAGCGCCGGGATGGGATCAGTGAAAGTTATTGTTTAAGAGTAAAGCGTAAACTTATATATATATATATATATATATGCGTGTGTGTTATATATATTATTTGTATAGCGTTTTAACAATTGTCATTGTCGCAAAGCAGCTTTACACCATCAAAAGAATTATGGACGTTTGTATAAAATGTTTATGAATCAAAATGATAAGATTGTTCCTGATGAGCAAGGCGAAGGCGACAGTGGCAAGGAAAAAACTCCCTGAGATGGTGATGGGAAGAAACTTCGAGAGGAACCGGATTCAACAGGGAACCCATCCTCATTTGGGTGAAACTGATAGCAGTCTGCAGTCATACTGTGTGTTAGGAGACTGGACCATCGGTGTAACAGGAGAAGTTAATATAGAGTCCCGTCTTGAACTATCGAGTCCTCCACACTCCCATCAAGGCTACAATCACCGATCAGGGAGGGCGAAGGCTATCACGTGTTTCCTTCGAGAACGCCTTCATCCTGTTTGCTTATATACTGCAGGGAGCGGCGCAAAGCCAGTCAGTGGATAAGACTATCCGCTCCTTCTGCTTGTGTGACCTACGGCCACGATTGGCTAGCATCGCCATTCTTGTAAGACTGCTAGAATGTCACTTTTCCCCAACAGAGCTCGGCTCTCTCTACGCTCCCCGGCTGCACCAGGCTGAAGCATCATCATCATGATGATAGGGCAATGTCATTACTGTTACATGACAATACACTTTCCCTGATATACTGTTTAATTAAAGGCAATAAAATAAAGCATTATTAATCAATCAATCTGTTTTTTTTTGTAGTGTAACACTACTGTATATGTATAGGCGTACTACTGAAAGTTTCATACCGTACCGACATCTCACAATTATTTGCGTAACAAAAAACAAACAAACAGGCAAACTGTCATGGTACACGGTGTGTGTGTGTGTGTGTGTGAGAGACTTTTTTTTTGTTTCTTTTTTCTTGTTTGAATAAAGATTCACGACTTGACCAGCATTAAAACTTTTTTCCTGGGTTGTACTGACATTGAAGTCATTTCAGTACCACTTTCTTTGATAAGTATAAATAATTAAATAAATAAAAATCTGTCGGCTTATAAATCGTGACATGAATATTAAAGACGGAAAGTTGAAGATGATGAGCAGTCATATATAGATGTATATAATGGTAGTGTAGACCATTTGAAAAACACCATGTCCTCATTCTGTTCGAAGTTTGCACCCACGCCATGTGTGTTCTCTCCTGCTCGAAGCTCATGTTTGCGTCCAAAGTCCTGCGCTATTCTGGTCCAGCCACCCACCTCCTGGATCGCTGTGCTCTGCCAATTTAACAAGCGATGCACAGAAATGTAAAGCAAATATTTAAAAATGACTGCAAGAGGGCCCGACTTTTACTCCGAGTACTACATGTAATTTGCACTAGAACAGATGTTGCTGTCCCAAGATTTGTTCCAGCTTGATGAATTACAGATGTTTATTCCTCGCCAGCACGTTACTGTATATTGTGTTCCAGTGCGACCCAAATGTTTTCTGGCGTATTCCATTATAGAAACGTTTACGCATGAGGGATTCTATCCTGTATCTTCAATGCCATTAAAGGCCGGTAGACAGATGCATCCAGCGTGTGACACATACACGTTGTTGTTCATCCTCTATCTAATAGGCTTTTGACCTTTGTGGTAAACAGGATCAGCATTAAGACCTTACTGTGCAAAAAAAAAAAAAAAAAAACTCGCCTGTACATGTTTAAAAGGCTTCTTTCCTCTTGGCTCGTTTTTTGTACATCTGGATTGACGGGAAAGCTGGCGGTTTTGCAATTGTAGCTAGGGTTATGCAACATGCTTGCACTCGGGTCTCACTCGTCGTCTCTCAGGTGTGAGTAATCACGAGCCAGCTGCTGACAGCGGGAGCACAGAAGGCTGGAATATTATCGCAGTGCAATAAATCTGACCTCCAGTAAACTTTAATTTTCCTGAGCTGTTTTACACGAGTGGCGTTCAAGTCAAACCGGGACTTTTGATTTGATGAGTTCGACTGTATCTTTTCAAATGGCTCGCTTACACACTGTTGGGAGCAGCGTAACACAGGCAGAGGACGCTCTTTTCCTATGCGTTAGCATGATTAATGCGAGAGCGCTAAGTGCCTTCCGTCCTCCCCCCCCTGCGAGGGGTCGGCCAATCAGAACTCGTTAAATGCTGGTACTGTATAAGTAAATCAGTTTAGCAGGGGGTGCTCGTCCTATCACTAGTGCTTGTCTAGTACGCCACAGGCATGATTTGTCTGCCTGCTATCCATCTAAAACCCTGGCCTCCCAGGAACTCCTTTAATGGTCCAAACATGTGGCAATGGTTCGGAGTGAGATCAGGAGTATACAGTGGATGTGGCTATAAGTCCCAGACGATTTCCTGTAATGTGCAGATGGTGTATGTGAATGATCGTGTGTACTGTTCCCACAGACAGATGTGTGTGTGCTCCTAATCCAAATGCAATGCAAAGCAATATATTCTTGTATGTGTATATGCTAACATATGTTTAATTGGACTCATAATGCTTTTGTGGGGGGTGAGTGCATAAGATTAAAAAAAATGTCGTTAAATATCAAGTGCTGTAATAAGAGGTGATCAACTAAACAACAGGGCTAGCTACCTGTTGCCAACCTAGCTGGCTACATATAACCATGCTAACCGAATATAACCACGCCTAAGTATTAGTGTTCCCATTGCAAGGCAGACATTTGGGCAATCCGTACTTATAAAAAATTCTACAGACATGAATACATCCTTTAATGCTTTCACAAGCCCAGGTTAACTAACGCTATGCTAGGATTTATAGCCGTGTCTACTCCTCAAGGCTGAATGACTTGTTTGAGTGTCTCCCTGACGTTGCATCATGTGTGTATGTGCATGTATTTCCTCGCGCGAGTTTAGCCGCTAGTGGTATTTGTTTACTCACTCTTAGCGCGCCTTTACTCAGCTGAAACAGCACACAAACAAAGGCGAACGCGCGCGCCGCCTTATTAGTGATTAGCGCCCGAAAGTGGAGCTCAATAGCAATACGGGGTTCTTCTAATTTATCCGAGAGCAGCTCACAGCTCTGGCAACAGGATATCAATCTGGGCAACGGCTCGTGCAATCTGTATGATTGTAAAGCCCAATATTTGTACAGCAGTGATTGATGAGTCTGCTTATGCTTAGTACGGGTTTTTTCCCCCTCTCTCTGAGAACAAGAATAATGGCACGTTTATTGACTTGGCAGCCGCCTCTGAAACGGACTCGGTACTTGTTAGGGGGGGGTTGTTGTGCTTATTCTTTTTTTTTTTAGTATTATTTTACCTTTATACTGCCTTGTATAAGTATTTACCCCCTTGGCTGTTGCAACAGTTTAGTGGAGTTACAAAGGCTAAATCTCGGGCACTGGCGGGATCAAAGAAAGGTTTTTCGCCTGTCTTGCAGGAGGACTGGGTTCAATTCCCACCCGATGCCCCACCACTGGATGCAGTGCTGGTACCAAGCCTGGATAAAAGGAGAGGGTTGCGTCAGGAAGCGCATCCGGTGTAGAAACCGAGAGTTGTTTGCGTCTCGGTTGGTCCGCTGTGGCGACCCCTCAACAAGAGCAGCCAAAAGACCAACAACAACAAAGACTATGTTCACTATGTGTATATTTTTATGGCTGTCTGAACGCACAAATCGGATCAGATTCAGATCACTTTTCTGTATGGTCCTAGATCAGATAAATATCGATTATGCTCTCATGAGACACGATTGAACAGCTCGGCATTCATGTGATGTGTGGGGATTTCATAGCGATGCATGCAAAAGCTGCTAAAACAAGGCACCCAGTTTCTACCTTCTTTTGGACCTCGACAAACACGGCTGAAAAACTGCTCGCCATCCTCTAGAGCATGTTTTTTTTTTTTTTTTTTTTTTTTTTCGTATCGATGCGCACACTTGTGCACTTTAGTCACTTGTTTTTACGGACGTGAAGCATCTCGAAATAAAAGTCTGCCCAAAATCTGACCAAAACAAAAAAAAAAAATTGGTTTCAGTTCCGTGCAAGTTCAATTCATGGAAACTTGTCCTGGCCTCTACTACACTATTATTAGTAGGTTTTTTTCGCATTTCAACTGATTTTTAATTTCCCCATCTCAAACACTTCCCTTTACCGAATATTTATGCACTGTACGTCTCTGTGTTTGTCGACATGGTTTTGTATCAGAACTGCTAGCTGTCTTATACCGCGTTACACTTGTATCTGCGCACGTCCTAATAGTTTCTCTTTCGTTCATCGAGCGATACACGCACACCGCGTGCACAGACACGCAGACAGAAATGTCAGCTATGGGAAATGTCAAAGCGTAATACGCACACTCGCTGTTGAGTCGAGTACCGCGCCGAAAGTGCTCCTCACACAAGCAGACTTGATTGCGGATTTAAGGGTTTAATGCGAGAGCTTGAACAGATAATCACGATTCAAGCCCTAGTTTGTAGCAAACCAGACGATCAGCCCACAGAGCCGCTTTCCGACGATTAATGATGGCTGTTCTTCGGTTCTGTAGAGTTTTGAAATTTTTTAGAAGATTTTCAGGAAGTAGTTTCCAAGTGTTCACCTCTTTAATCATGGAATACCCAGGAGAGCCGAGGATATTGGTGTTAATCAATAGAATTGATAATGTGTTAAAAAAAAAAAATCAATAGCCTTACATTATGTGCGTTTAGGGGCTCACAGAAAATGCTGATTGAGCATGGGGTAGGATCTGATTCTTGGATACGTTTTGTCAATCCGTTAGCAATTCCTTGGCAGCGTGCGATGACTACAGTGAGACGAAATGCCGAGGACGGAATCCTGAACCTCGAACCTGGGAAGAGCCCTCCACGGTAAATGTGTTTAGCATCCCGCGGCACGGAAGGCAGCTGTGCGAGCTTGTCCGATGCTCCTCCGTTCCGAACAAATGACACGCCACGCTTCTTACAGCTTGTACGCGGGGACGCGTCCGAGGGCGAGGAGGAAAGCCGATGGGACAGGCTGGGATTTGGAAAGGGAGTCGAGGAATCGATTCGCTACGGGCTTGTAGTGTTTGGCGACATATTCTCCTCGCTTCACACAAAAGAGCTATTGTAGCTCTAAGTGCCATGGGCTTTGTATGATGAGGACCACTATTGTCCCTGTGTGTGGGTGTAAGTGCGAGATGGAGGAAGACACTCGAGAATTTTTTTTTTTCCCCCTCCACCCTGAGTCTGTAAGCTGTAATTGATTTAGTGCTGATACTTTCGCATTGACTTGTCACTTTATCTTTCTGCCACTGTCTACTCATTCTGGTTCGCTTTGTGTAAATAGACAGAGTTTAGGGTGATGACGTCGGGACAACCGACATGTCAACTTGGATTTTTGACTGGCAAACATTCCGTTACTGATAACTAACGGTCTCTGTGAGGGTCATGCTTCAACACAGTGCTGAGCTTTTGAAGAACCACTTTCACGATACGAGTCCTGGAATACGGCCGTGCCATCAGGGAAGGGAAACTCCACAGATGTGATGATCTGCTCATTCGGTACATTCAGGTCATCAGCTGACTTCATTTCATTGCCACATAACGAGTCTAGACCCGACCAATTGTGAAACAACAGCAGATCATAACACTACTTCCAGAGGCGTGTACAGTGGCCCCTGTGCATGCACTTCCCTTCTTACCCTGATGCACCCATCACTCTGAAATAGGATCAACCTAAATTCATCAGACCACATGGCCTTTTTTCCATTGCTTAAAGTCTAGTTCTTATGCACCCTATCAAATTCAGGGCTTTTCTCTGATTATTCTTACTAACTTGTGCCCACACAGCTGTCTGGTCCCGATCACATTGTGTGAGTGTGGAAATCTTGAAAACTTTCACTATTAAATATAGTTGTGGGTTTTTCTTTTTTTCCCCATACCACTTCCCCAAACGTCGTTTCCTCAAGTGAGCTCGATTCATGATTTTTTTTTTTCTAAACACGTTTCTTCCACAAAGTTGACAGCAGGCTACGGTAGGTGATGACTTTGATTCATCCCCTTCTGGGTAGTAATGCCCAGGGTAGCGGATGCTCTCGGACCACTAAACATCTCTTCTTTAACCCACAGATGAGTTTAAAAACATTTTTCATATTCGAATAATAGTGAACTTTTAATGAGAACTGTGGCAGATTTGTGGGTAAAAATATGCAGCAAGTGTTGGAACTAAAGCCCCATTATGAGCATTTCTCAAAGTGGACAGTACTCCACCTGTAATCTTTTTGACTATTGGCAATTTGTCCCCAACTCTCTCTCTCTCTCTCTCTCTCTCTCTCTCTCTCTCTCTCTCTCTGGGGGAGGAACGAGCCTCAGTAGGAGTGTGCCGTGGGTGGTCGGTTCAGAAATATTTTCAAGCATTCGCTACTGAATTGGTTCCAGGGTTGTGGGTGTAATACAGGAGAACAGATGAACCTGAGCGTTTGATACGATGCCGGATAAAATCTTAATTCCCCAGTTGACAGGTTCACTTCAAAGTGGGGAAAAGACGCCAGCACGTATTTATAAATCATCTCGTATTCCATCTACTGATGAGAGATTCTCTTTGTTTACTATTAGATAGATGCTGATCTATGAGCTTTTTTTTTTTTTTTTTACCTGGGATGCATGATATGAGGGGAAGAGAAAAAAAAAGTCAGACATCTCTTCCGCACGTTTATCTTGATCTTTTGTCATCGTCCGCAATTTCTCTTGCATAGGACGAATTTTGTAGCATTATTACTCATAGTTTCTCCTGTTTTGTGTAACAGAGCTCGTGCAAAACTGCACCAGTATGGGCTGTCAGGAGCACTGCGCTATCACCCCCTCTGGACCCAAGTGTTACTGCAGGAGCGGCTTTGAAGTCGGAGAGGATGGGAAGACGTGCAGAGGTGAGCCAGATGTTCCTTTAATAGTTTATTTATTTTACGTTTAACTAGTGGAAAATCATGATGTAGATAATATCTATCTATGAATACATAAAAACTGTTTTGGGTTCATAATTCGGTTGCTTAATTTCAGTAATGCCAGTAAGTTCAGTAATGCACTGCGTACTGCCAGTTTTAATTTGTGGTTGATTATATAATATATGCATAGTGCAGGGGGTGCTGTTCAACTCGCGGTATGTTCTCTTTGACAGATTTTAACGAGTGTGCAGTGTACGGTACATGCAGTCAAACCTGCACCAATACAGATGGCTCCTACACCTGCAGCTGCGTAGAGGGCTACCTGCCTCAGCCAGACAACCGTTCATGCAAGGCCAAAAATGGTACGTGCACTTCTTTAACTCCACACAATTTCTGTACGTATTATATGTTGATCCGTGATCATGAATTGCATTCACTGTATGTCTACGTTGATCGGATGACCATAAACCACCCATTTCTTAAATCCAGACCCGGTGGACCGCCCCCCGTACCTCCTCATCGCCAACTCGCAGAACATCCAAGCCACGTCTCTGAACGGTGCCAACCCCATCTCTGTAAGCACACGCAAGACCACAGCCATGGACTTCATCTACACCGAGGAAACAGTGTGCTGGATCCACGTAGGTGACGCGCCAAGCGGCACCATGCTCAAGTGCGCCAAGTTCCCTAATGCCAAGGGCTTCACCGAAGAGAGAACTATTAACATCTCCCTGAGCCTGCATCGTAAGTACTTAACGTAGTATTTATATTTATCATACTTTCATTGAAATACTTTATTTGAAAACTGCAACTCTTTTTTTAAATGAGTCAAACTGGGACTTTTGATTGTGAAGAATTCAGTAAAAACTCCCTTTATTTTTCTATATAATCTTCTGATACACTAATGTAAATATCAAAGCATTTCAAAGCATGAATAGCATCAAGCGAGAAGGATTTCTCAGTACACCGGGGCCATGATCAGCCCGCCTGCTTCACATCTAAAAACGCTGGCCTCCCAGGAACTCCTTTAATGGTCCAAACAGACGGAACGTTTTGGAGTAAGGTCAGGACTTTTTACAGCGGACATGGCCACAACTCCCACCCGAGAACCTGTAATGTGCAAGTAGTGTTTTTGAATAATTGTGTGTACAGTTCCCACAGACAGATGTGAGAAGATATCCATCGATTTTAGAAGAGCAGGTGTTGCACTCGGTAAATGTTCACAGGAACGACTGTAGTGGGCTCCGAGCCACCTCGGTCCAGGATCATCATTCACGGATGCAGTCTTCTTTATAACGTTTGGACCATCCAAATGTTTTACTGCGGCTAAGTGTCTCATCACCGTACTGTGCTCGAAGTCTTCCGTAAATGTCAATCAGTTTTACGGCTTTTTACTCCTAAGCCAGGTTTGCCTTCCTGCTCATGTTGATGAAAGTTCCGCATCCCAGATCCTGATTAACTGTCCGATGATGTACTTGAGGTCGGTTTTCCGAATAAAAAAAAAAACATTTTTTTTTTTTTTAGCTGGTTAATACACTTGCACGCTAGTTGTTTATCGCGTGAGCAAATGCCTTAAACAATTATTAGTGTGGGTGTGTCTGCTTTCTCACCTTATTGAAATTGATAATTAAACTTGTGCCAGTTGTGATGTTACTTGCTCTGCCAGATCTACATCATCCTCCCCTGGTATGGAGCAATTCATCATAAGGGTGATGCACTCGAAAGTGGCCCCGCGTATTCGGTCATAACTCTGGCTAGGACGAAGCAACCTAAACAAAACAATGTACATTGTGTTCCTCAGTATATAGCGCTTCGAGCACGCTGATAAGGTAGGCACCAGACCATCATCACACCGTTTAACTCCGTACCCCTTCACCCAGTCACTCGACTTCTCATCAGGGTGGTGGTGTAGCAGTGATGAGCAGTGTTTCTCCAAAGTGAGAACATATTGGGTCGCCAATGCATTTAAGGGATGTTAAAGTGAATTTAGGAAGAATTATGTTGTTCCTGACGTACCAGCGAAGAGTGTTATTCAAAGGGTGGTACAAAAACGTGAAATCGCTGCTCCCCCCCCTCCCTCCGCCCTGCTTTAAGGCATCTCTATTAATTATGTGCTACACATATTTAAACTAGTACCAGTTCGATACAATACAGTATTTAGGACACAAGATCAAGAACCTCCCACAACGTTATCCCTGTGTTAAATCAACTGTAAGACCTAAGACAGCTGATTACCAGATTTGACCACCATATATAAACAGTATCAGATGCTGCGTGCTGATAAAGTTGGTCTACCCAACCCTGTTATTTACGCTTAGGTATGGTTCTTTTTCAACACCGATTACAATCTGTGTTATTTTACACTGCGACATGCTTAATCCCTATTAGGATTTAACTGTACCCCAGGCAGAAAGGGGAGGAGGGGATTGCTCAGTCATGCAGGTACAATGAAAAAAGAACAAAAAAAAGAGCGAGAGTCACATGCTGACATGGTGCTAAATCATAGTGGCCTGCATGCTGCATTCTGCTTCTGTTGCGTCTTCTCTGTATTTCCAGAAGCAACACACCCACATAATCTTGTGTTTGCTTTTCAAACCAGTGTGCAGGCTTAAGTTTCATTCTGCCTTACTGTAACAGTACCGAGCATTCCTTCTGATCCATAGTTTATTATGTATTATAAATATTGTATAAAGCCGTTCGCATTTTCCGTCAAATCCACTGACGGTGATAACCGCAGCTGAGGCGAATAAAAGAAAGAATCTCCAATCGCAGTTCTAGGCGAGCACGGTCTTTGTTTATGGCCCATGGTCAAGGTAGTGGAGCTGCTATAGCTGGAGGGAGTTTTGGATCACCGCCCTTTATCCGCAGATGGCAAGTGCTAAGAAATGCAGAGAGAAACCAGAGATTCATGCTGGGATAATCTAGGAGCACATTCAACTTTACTCAGTCTCTAAATACTGCATTTACAGCATTCACTGCATTCCCGTCATCATGCCTGGCTTCCATCAGCGCCTATTCAGTACGCTACAGGAGAAATATCTTCCATATGTTCAGACCCAAGTGGCTAATGGCCTGCATCCTAAAGCTAAAGGATATTCAATGACGTCCAACTATATATACAGTTCTTTGCTTACAAAGGTTCAGAGAAGCAATCATGTCATGGCTGAATGGTGCCAGGATTTAGCTAATTTGAAGCCAACAGTAGCTTAAAATGATGAACATATGAACATGTCAAGTGGTTAGGTTTTGTTTTATAGCGAGTAGTGGTCCATGTTGTAGTTTTTGATAAATGCCAGTGACCATGTATTTTATAAAAGCCTGTGGATACACGTACTCCTTTCAGCTAAGTTATTAACATAAATCCCAGCGATTTGTCCGCGACTGAGGATCTGCGACAGAAGCTCTGATGGCCATTTAAAAAAATTGAGTTGATGAACAGTTTTTTTTTTTTTTTTTTTTTTTTTCTCCTGCTGGGATTAATCAGATAAAATACTTTGCAAGGTTCACATCTGGATTATACGATGGACTTTCCAAAGGCTCACATCGGACCGTCTCTTATTCATGTGACAACAGGACGAAAAACGATGACTCGGACATAACTTCCTTTTTCCATTTTAGACTGTTGCAAAACAGAATTCTGAGCATTTGTTTAAGGGGGGAATAAAAAGAAAGAGAAAAAAAACCCCACAATCCTGACTTTCTTCATCGTGTCCTGGAGTTTGCGTGATTTCTGGCTTGATTGGGCCAGCCAGCCTTTTCACATCACTTCCATGACGCAGCCTCCCAAACTTTGCCGAGCTTCAGCTGCACACAAGAATGCAGATCAATGTGAAAAGACTACTTCTTGCTTTGGGGGTTGTGGAATGTCTTCGGGATCCAGCCAGGCTCGGCTAAGCCCGTTTTAAGCCTTGCGCTGCAGATCCACAGACGGTCCTCAGCTGTGTTTCTGGAGCAGATTTGAGAGGGTTTGATGTTCCACTCTCGTTTTAGAGGACGTTTATCTCAGGAAGCATGTGGAGGCAGATGCAAGGGGTTTGGGCGAATTGATTTTTGTTTTATTGAATGACTGAAGTGTGACTTTTGAAAATACACCAGCTCGGTGGTGGCTCATTCTTGAGCCAGATGTTGGAGATTATCATGGTATGCCAAGCGTACCCTAATGCATGATTCACAGCAAAGATATGGTCGTCACTGCATGTACTTGGTTATTTGACACCGGATGGTCTCACTCGTGCACCTTTGTGGAATTTTAATAGTGAGATTAATTGCCTACTTTGTAAGAGTGTATCAAATGTTTTTTGGTCTACTAAAGGAATTCCAGACAGAACTTCTGCTCCAAGGTCATGAATCTTCAACCTCAGTTTACATTAAACGTCTCAAGAGAGATGTTATTACACTGAGATCCAGTGACTCTGGGGTTGCAAAATAACAGGAGGTCCTGATTGAGTGGTATGAGGTCATTTACCCCGGACGAAAAGGACAAAATGAAGGATGGAATAGAGGCGTTATCCTTTGCATCATTTCCAAAATCAGCCTTGAAGGAGCAGAATGGAAAGGCTGACTAAAACAGTGCAGTCGACTGGCCCGAGATCTCCAGTTTTACACGGAGGAGGGGATTTGTGATGGCTGCATGCTGAGCAGATGAGCAGGCCAGATGTGCCCTTGTGACCAGGCTCATCTGTGCAAATAAACATGACAAAAAAACCAGGCCAACAGACACGAACTTTAGTTTGTCCGTTGAGCTTTTCAAAGTGAACGCAGTGAACCGCGACAGATTGATGTGTTGTAGAAACCGCCGGTCTTAGTCATGCCAAAGTGTCATGTGCTACCATTTTTTTTTTTTATACCAGGCCTCGTAGAAGTTTTTTTCTTTTACACATCTTGGCATTGGGTTAACGGTCTCAAGCTGTTCAGTGCATTTTAGTCAAGTCTTGGCATGCTTCATGTTCCTGCTTACCAGAATGCATCTGATACTTTGCACTGTATATTTGTATCCATCCCAGCTGTTGGAGAAAGCATGCGTATACTTTAACAATCAGCTTCCTGTTTGATCCCAGCGTTGTCCTTCGGGATAGCAGGCTAAGATTGATTTCCAGCAGGAAAGAATGTAAAGGAATCAGAACACAAACTCAAGCTGTCAAAGCAAAATAGTTCTACATTTATTTGTTCATTCATTGTATGTTTAGTATTCCTTTGGAGAGCCATGCATTTTCTTGGAGGTGTCGCGTGTCAGCCTAGGAACTGTGTTTGTCATCAGCATCGTGTACGTTATGATTTTTTTTTTTTGTGAACCTTATACTACTGTAGTTGCCAGGTTTCCAGGCTGAGTCTAGTGTCCGCTATCTGATGCGTGTGTGTGTGTGTGTGTCTGAGAATCTGTTTAAGTGGTGTGGGATTTAAAAGAGCCGTTCATTCACAGAGCAGTGGGTAGCGTGGCTCTGGCCGCACACACTCGTGTCTTTATTTCCCTTTGTGTGGCTTGTGTCCTCATTGCTACCCCCACAATCCTCTCTGCGTTATTGATACCGGTTATCTTTTAAGAACCTTTCCCGTCTGCTGCTTTGGACTGCGTCATTTACGCTCCGGTTACACTCCGTCATTGCCACTTGGCCAGATTCAATTCAGCGAACGGGTAATTTGGAAACTACAAGTTCATTATTACCGGATACACCAGCACCTCCTTGCTTACTTTCACTGACTGTTTTAAGCTTGCTTTTTTTTTGTTTTTGTCCAGTGCTCCCTCCTTAGAGGCCTCCACTCCCTACACCAGCTTTGTGCTTTTCCTGTTAGTCCCTGAGTGATCACAGATGTTCTTGCAGTACTCGCTGTTTCACAACAGCTTCCCCATTTTCTGCTGTGTGGCGAAAGGGCCAGGATTAAATGAGAAATGTGTGTAGGCTGGTCCAGTCTCAGAGAAACTCAGGACGTGTTTAACTAAAGCCCTGAATTCCCTAGAGGTCAATGTTCCCAATAAAATATTACCGGTGCAGCTTCTTCTGTGACGGAAGAAGTGAGGCTATGAAAGTAGCGCATGGAGAAACATGTTGGGTGGTTGTGGGGGTCTCGCAACACGATGGCGGGAATCAAAGGCAAAAATTGGGAAGGCAAAAACAAAAAATGCGAGTCTTCGTGATGAGGTCTGGCTCTGCAGCTTGATGATTTGTTCGGATGGTTCCGGGTTGCAGACGGTCGCTCTTGATGTGCTTAGTCAAGATTTTGGAGCCACTCAAGTGAAGGTTGCTGAAACCTGAGAGCAACTTTTATTCTTCTGACCAGACAGTGCTAACTCATCCATTGCTGCTAAACATGTTGGGATCGTTTGCGGCCACCTCTGGAATCCAGGCCTGTCTGATTATTCAAAATTCTTCCATCAATTGATTACTTCTTCTCATTCCTAGAAAGTTCTGGGGAAAAAAAACAACTACTACTACAACGGCAAAAAAAAAAAACCCAAAACGGAACACCTTAATTAATGCCTGTGGTGCCATCTTGTTTTTAAGCCACTTAGCAGAGTTTTCATGGAGTGGGAAGTGTAATCGTCTTCATACTACTCAACTCTCCTGGTGGTCCTTTTCATTCTCCATGCAAAAGTTTTTTCGGTCTCCCACCCCAACTTGGCAACGCTTACTAGTCCATATCACTTGTAAGAAATCTTCAAGGGGCTTAGAAGTTTGCAAATGCAAAAAACAAGGATACAAGGCATCTTTGACGACTCGTAGTTTAGGGGCTTCTTTTGAATAATGCAAAGGGAAAAGCGTATCAAGTCCCTTTCAAAAGGAACCCCGCTGCCGGCCGTTAAAATAGCATGCAGCTTAGACCACACTGGGGCCTGCCCCACACAGCTGGGATCTGGAAGGACCCCCACAGAAAGGCCTCGATTGTCCCAGCGAGCGAGTCGCAGAGAGACGTACACACTACAGACTTTATTGGTGTTTCAGAGCACTTCCCAAGACTGGGGGTGGTTTTTATGGGAAGCGTGATCTCTGTGCTCTTTGTTGATCACGTTCAGGACCGATATAAGGTCCCGTTCATGCAGGATCAAAACGAAACTATAGGGATAACAAGCCTGGTATTAATCTGACGCTGTGGTGTTAGTACTTTTTTGACTCTGTTTGCTGCTATTTGTGTGTATGCATCTGACTGCCACGTATGGAGTGAATAATAGTCTTGTGACAGTGAGTCAGTGTTTGGCACGTGTACTTGCAGACTCTTGCTCACACAAGCACACATACAGGGACATGCATGCATACTCGGTAATTAACGAAATGAGCTCAGGGAAGGGAGAAAAGAAACTAACTGCAGCTTTATTGCTTTGTAGTAGAATGATTGCTGAAACTCTGAGCTTTTATAAGGAAGGGGGATCTGGGGTGAGGGAGCGAGCACATGCGTAAAAGTCCATGCGTGTGCATCAAGGCTAACGGTTTTTCACGCTTCCCTCTAGGCAGGGGGTTGCGTCCCTGGTCTCCTCAAGTCACCAATAATCCACACAACTTATATATAACTTAATATATTTTTTTTCATCATATCTCCCAGACATCACCTTCTCGCTTCCAAGTTGTGAAAGGAGAAGTGCACTCATATCTACAATATGAAACGAACCAGCAGGCTTCTCTTCAAGCTGCGTAGCGTTCCTCCACACACATTGTTTATTCATGTCATAACTGGTGCTTTGAATCTTACCTATAATCAGAACGAAGCTTCCCAGAAGGACAGGATGATGACAGCGTATGCTCAAGACTTCATCTCACCACAATACTGCTGCAGTAATCATAAAGACCGCGCATCCCGGACTCTCATTAGGGAACAATATGCGCTTGCAGAACATCTGATCTACACACTCTTCTACAACTCGACACCGATTCATTGCTCCAGTCTCTGGTGTCACCAAGATGACGGCTTTCCTTTGGCGCCTGGTCCCCACTCGAGGCTGCTTGCTTTACCCCCACAGTGATTTAAATCTACATCCAGATTATTGTAAAAGCTCTTTTGTGGTGAATGTCTGTTGTTAGAAGTGGTATATAAATAAAATGCAACCAGAGGAACAACTGAAATTATATCATGTTCTTCACTGCTTCTTTTAGATGTGGAGCAGATGGCCATCGACTGGCTGACGGGAAACTTCTACTTCGTCGATGATGTAGACGAACGCATCTTCGTGTGCACCAAAGACGGCGCCACTTGCGTCATTCTGCTGGATTTGGAGCTTTATAACCCCAAGGGCATCGTGCTGGATCCAACCATGGGGTAAGTCCATTTGTTGGAGCTTTCACTCGTGCAGTTTTTGATTTAATGCATTTTGTTTACTGATTTGAATTTGTTTTTCAGCTCAAACACGTACCGATCAGCCTCATGTGCAGTACTGTGCCAAAGTATTGAACCACCATTTCTTCATATTTTGTTTATAAGGGATAGACTTTAATGCATTTTTAATGTGTTATTGAGGAATATTTCTCCAGGTTTCCCAAAAGACTTTTTTAACCCTTAATTTCATCAAGATTTGGCTCGTTTTCAGTCCAGTTCGTGTACCTGACTGGTTTCGAAGGAATGTGTTTTGTTAAGCCACATAGTGACCTATAAATCATTCAAGCATAAAAAACATCTAACATCTAAGACGAGAGGGGAAATGAGGCTGCTGCTCAGGTTGTTACATACTGTAAGCCCCAAATTCCTTTAAATAAATGTGTCTAATTCAACTCTTATAAGTAAATGGGGGGTGTCAAGACTTTTGCACAGTACTGTAGGAATCATGTGCTCTAAGATCAGAGTTTGGTCGAGTCTACTGGTACATAGCTGTACAGCATTTTCTACATCCGAGTGTGTTGCCTTTCCTGCTGTTCCTGCTTTCTCACAAGCTGATGGGATAATTTTTATTGAGTAATTTTATGACATCATGACTTCCCGTTATTAAAGTATCGCTTCCCCTTTAAAAGATGTCTGTTCCATTTAAGATGTATATAAAACATCCTGGTCAGCATTAACATGGAAAAGTGTTTTGATGTACAGGGGTGTCTGTGTGATGGGGCAGATGTTTCAAAACCCGAAATAAGAGTCGAATCAGTGTTTAGACAGATTAGAGATTTGCTCTCGTCAGTTGTCATGACTAATGAGCTGCTGATCAATCTTCTCCACACTTTGCTTTGTGCATTATATATTTTTTTAATATAATTAATAAATTGTCAATATTAATACATTTGATTAATCATGAAATTTATCATATCACCAAGTTTGACCCTAAGGGCTTTCCATAATCTCAGCGCTTAACATGGCTGAGTGTGATAAAGGCACGTTTAAAAAGATGACTGAGGAAACACCGTCAGATGAATGGCAAGTTTTGTTATAAAAAAGCTTCTAGATGGAAGTTTGGATAAAACCAATGTTGTGTGCTCGAGTTTTACTTTACAAGAATGCATTAAATGTAAGACACTGAAAAAAAAAAATCCATGAAAGTGATGCAGTTGGTAGAAACTACTTTTATTGCACTTACTGGAGACCCCTGGGAACCATAACTACTGCGGTGTAACAGCACATCTAATCAATAACAAATGACGACTGCACTCATTCACTTTGGCCCTGTTAGAAACACTAGAAATACATTTTGCAGACGCATGCACTAGCCATCTGCGCTAGCCAAGTTGAAAAGGAGATATCAGACATGGTCACGTCCATAGGAGCAGCCATGATTGCTGCTGCAAGGAGATTTTAATTTAACATTTGTGCATTTCGGTTTTCTAAAATTGCATGTTTAAGACAAGTAAATTTAAAGTTTGCACAGTATAATCATAATTAATAACGGTCAACAAAATATTAAAAAATCGATTGACAGCACTAATAATAAATCTACTTGACATCTAATTAAAATTACGCAACAATCTAAACAGCTGTGCCATGCACAAGAATTTGGTTCTTGTTGTGCATCAGAAAAGCTTTTCCTCTGTGATTCGGATATCGTATGTTTAAATCCCAAATGATGTCCCATTCATCTGTGACTGGGAGGTCATAAGATTAAATAGGGTCAAAATGGGAAAATGTGAATTATGCGTCTGCTCTGGAAGAGAGAAATGGCATTACTTTCTCCCTCCTCTCAGTCCGAGACACACACTTGCCACCAGTTGTGGGTGTCTGTGAGCTCATGTATGCAGAAGAGGGCACTTGTGTAGAGATAGCGTGTTATCGCCGCTATGAGCAAGAGGACATAAATAGGAAGTGGGCAGCTTCATGTGCTCTGAATGAAGTATTTGTTTGCTTTCTCCCTGGTAGCTGTTGTGCGATAGAGGAAAAATCCTCCAATGTGCATGTTAAATAAGATAAAAACAAGAGCATGTGTGTTGAGCGTTACTGTTTAATTCTAGGTTGCTCTTTTTCTTTAGTCTACATTAAAATTCCAGGAAAGAAATCCCAGTCTGTTGAAAACCTGTGTCCCTGCATCCCCAGAAATGCATTTTTCTTTCCTCGTCTGCAGGAAGATGTTCTTCACCGACTACGGGCAGATCCCCAAGGTGGAGCGGTGCGACATGGACGGGCAGAACCGCACCAAACTCGTGGACAGCAAGATCGTCTTCCCTCACGGCATCACGCTGGACCTGGTCAACAGGCTGGTGTACTGGGCAGACGCTTACCTGGACTACATCGAGGTGGTGGACTACGAGGGCAAGAACCGACACACCATCATTCAGGGCCTGCTGGTGAGAAGAAATCCAGGGGGCTTTCTGTCTTAGGGTCTAGTCACACTCCAACAAAGACCATAAAGGTCACACTGTGTCCTAAAAATGTCAAAGAATGTAGTGGAAATGGGATTCAAATGGGAAAATGTGCATGAGCTTATACTGTTTCCAAGCCATAACAGGTTCACAATGCGTCCATCATGTTGTGACTAATGTCTAATGACTAATGATCATGCACATGATCACATGCTAACTACGTCCAATGAGGTCAAACCGAGTTCAGATTACTATTGGATCCACTATTATACTGTCACATAGCATCTCTGATTACCAGCTGCATGCCTGCCATAAATGCCTACCATGGTCATAGGACAAGAGGTTGGTGCGAGAACTTTTTTTTCCTGATTTTCTCCTTAATTTAGTCGTGTCCAATTCCTCCCCGTCACTAGGGGGCACCCACATTAAGGCTGCTAATACCACTCAGTCGTGACTCCAAAGACTGTATTTCCGCTGAACCATGTGACGCCAGTCGACCAAATTTTGTAGAGCTCCTCGCTCACGCACCGTTGTGGGCGGCGTAACACACTCAGAGGACAGCGCTATCCGCTCCTTCCGCTTGACACCCCTAAATGGCTGTAGAAGCCGTGATTAATGTAGTAGAACTAAATACCTCTCATCCTTCCTCTTTGATTGGCTCGGCCAATCAGCTCTCTCTAGGCCTCCGGCTGCGAGAGGTTACAGCATCACCCGGGAATCAAACTCGCGATCTTGAAGTGACAACTCCGTCAGAACTCCATCCAATATTTTCCGTTTGCATCATGCTTGGAGTACATCAATGTCGTCCCTAAGAGTGTCATTAACTGTCATGTCAGCGCCGTAATTAATTAATTTCTTCTTGAGTCTAGTGTCAAACTTCATCCACACCTCAACATGTCCAAAACACACACACACACACACACACAAAAAAAAAACAGGTTTCTACTGTGTTCCTGACCTGATGTAGAAGTTCTTCCTTCTACATTTCATGTTCATGCTATTATTTTTTTAAAAACGGAGTGGGAACGTGGCTCATTGTTGAGACTTCTAGAGATAGAGAGAGGGAGAGAAACCCACAGAAAGTCTTTCTTTTCATTTTTTTTTTTTTTTTTTTTGCAAGGACACTCATAATTATTATTGCTACGCCTACACCCTTCTATCAGAGCCAGGTTTTGCAATTCAGACAGGCACGACATTTCAGATTTATACCTAGAAATATCCCTAGAACTCCTGTAAAGGAAGGTAGTACACCATGCATATTAACAAGCGTGCGACAGTTGAGAGTCCGTATAGCGTCACGTAGCAGTCATCTGATGGACTGCTGTTTAAAGATTGCGCAAGCCTTAAAAAAGGCAAACGGTGCATAGATCTCTTTTCCAGTTAAAGGGACTGTAATGTAAGTGAGAGTTTGGCAAGATTGCGTTTTCATTTGATCGAGGCATTCTGGTAAAAGTCGCTAATGACGACACACATGCTGATTAAGCCTTGAATCATTGTTGTTGCTTAATCCTCTAGCTGTTGCGGTTTTACGGTTTTTGTGACTGATCAGATCTGCTGTACAGGTGACTCAAAACCACAAAAATTCTTTTCCCACTGTAGTAGCGTTTTCAAAGATCCAGGTTTAGAGCTTATGTTTAATTAAAGAAATGATTAGGAAAATAGCATCCGGCTTTAGACTTCTATTCGCAAGCTTTAAGCATGCTGAGTTTCTATTTCTGGCTCTTTCCTCAGTGTAGGAAAGAAATCGAATGGTTATGACTATAACCTCTGTTCCCTGAAGGAGAGGAACGAGGTACAACACATATAGTATGGGATATCACGCCCTCTCGTGTCCTGGCTGAAGCCACCTTTATTCACGCCGTAAAGGCAGGCAAACCTGTGGTGACGTAGGTGTAGCCCCGCCTACACCTATAAACCATCGTCGCCACGGTTGACCCTCAGTTCGATAGCCGCTCTTCGCCGAGCGTAACTATGAGGCGGGGCAGCAATGTGTTGTACCTCGTTCCTCTCCTTCAGGGAACAGAGGTTATAGTCATAACCATTCGTTCCCTTTCAGTCGATTCACTCGGTACAACACATATAGTATGGGACATATATTCACGCCCCGCCGAGTATCTATCAAAGTTAGTCACAAGAACCCTGATAGCTACTCTACTGCATCATGGACCCCGCAGAGAGGACCCAATGAGCCACCGAGGGGGCCGTTATATCAAGTCGGTAGAACCGGACAAAAGTGTGTGGTGAGGACCAACTGGCTGCCGCGCAAATCTCGCCCACAGACACTCCTTTGAACAGAGCCCATGATGTTGCCATAGCTCTCGTTGAATGTGCTTTCACACCCAGAGGCAATGGGACACTCTTGCTACTATAAGCTAGTGTAATAGCCTCCACAATCCAATGGGAAAGCCGCTGTTTAGACAGCGCTTTACCCTTAACTGGACTGGCAAAGCAGATAAACAGTTGATCACATAAGCGCATATCTACTGTACGGTCCATGTACACCCGTAGTGCACGTACGGGGCACAAATTATGCAATTTTCTCTGCTCATCAGAAGCAAAAAGGAGGAGGAAAAAGCTATAAAGGTCAAAGACCATAGAGCTATAATCAGTGGAAACGACCTTCGGTACATAGGCCGCGTTCGGCCGTAGAGTAACCTTTAACCCATTAGCAGCAAACTGCGTACAGGATGGATGCACGGACAAAGCGTGGAGATCGCCCACTCGTTTAGCAGACGCTAAAGCAAGAAGAAGTGCCGTCTTATATGAAAGAATTTTCATATCTATAGACTCAACTGGCTCAAAAGGAGGACCACAGAGGGCCTCGAGCACTAACAATAAATCCCAAGACGGAACACTGGACCTCGTAGTGGGTCGCAGACGTCGCACTCCCTTTAAAAATCGTACTGCCAGCGGATGAGCCCTTGGTGACACTCCTTTAAAACCAACATGACAGGCTGATATAGCCGCCAAGTACACTTTAATAGTAGAGAAGGCAAGGCCTTTCTCTAATAGTTCTTGTAGAAAAGACAAAATCTCCACCATGGAGCACTGAAATGGAAGAACATTATGTTCTTGACACCATTGCTCAAATGCTCGCCACTTGTAAGCATATAAACCTCTAGTAGACGAGGCCCGAGCACTTTTGGATTGTCTCAATCACATTCGGAGGAAGCCCTTTTGCTAACAAATTGGACCTTTCAACAGGTAAGCGTGCAAGTTTCACAGCTCGGGACGCGGGTGCACTACCTCTCCCCCTGCCTGAGACAGAAGGTCCCTGAGGAGAGGAAGTTTCCATGGTTCTGCTGCTAGCAGGCTGACTATCTCCGCGTACCACAACTTCGCCGGCCAATGAGGTGCCACCAGGATTAGTGACAGGCCCTGTTGACGTACCCTCTCTGTGACAGGCAGAATCAGTTCTACCGGAGGGAAAGCATACAATAGAGCTGGGGCCATGAGTGTGCCAGCGCATCGATCCCCAGTGGGGCATTGCGATCTGTTAAGGAGAAGAATAGTGGGCAGTGAGCATTTTCTTTGGATGCAAAAAGATCCGCTGCTGCCCTGCCGAAGCGCTCCCAAATCTGAGCTACCACCCATGGGTGTAATCTCCATTCCCTCACAAGCGGGCCCCCTCTGGATAGAAGGTCCGCCCCCAAATTCAGGTGCCCTGGAATGTGAGTGGCCCTGAGTGACAGAAGATGAACACTGGACCATAGCAATAGAGAATGAGATAATTTCAGCAGGGGAAGTGAACGAGTCCCCCCTTGTCTGTTTATATACGACACTACTGTTGTATTGTCTGTCCTGATCAGAACATGATGGCCTGTTAGAACCAGACAAAAATGTCTCAGGGCTAAGAACACTGCTAACAGCTCCAAATAGTTGATGTGAAGCCTGCGTTGTTCCTGTGACCACGCCCCCCTGATCGCGGAGCCGTCGCACAGAGCGCCCCAGCCGCTGAGGGAGGCATCTGTTGACACCACTTTGCGAAACGATACCCTGCCTATCGAAGAGCCCTGACGTAATAGCCTGGGTTCCCTCCAGGGCAGAAGGGCTGACATGCATGACGGTGTCACCGTCAGCCTCCTGTTGAGGCGGCGCGCCGCACATAGGCGGTGAGAGCGCACCCAGCGCTGAAACGCACGCATGTTCAACAGCCCGAGAGGCACCACAGTGATCATAGACGCCATCATTCCCATTAGTTGTAAAAACACCCGGAAACGAAGTTTGTGTTGCAACTGAAACAGAGCAAGGCAGCGCTGAAACGCGGCTATTCTGCGCTCTGAGAGACGTGCTCGGCTGATAACGGAGCATATCTCCAGACCCAGGAATGAACACTGTTGACTCGGAGTCAGTGAGCTTTTCTGCATATTTACTGAGAACCCTAAAGTCTGAATGTGAGACAGAACTAGTGCTGTCTGTTTCTCTGCCTGCTCGCTATTAGTGCCCAGTCGTCTAAATAGGCTAATATGCGAATGCCTTTCTCCCGAAGAGGAGACAGCGCCGCCTCGGCGCACTTCGTGAACGTTCGGGGAGCTAGTGACAGGCCGAACGGCAGCACTAGGTACTCGTAGGCCACGCCCTCGAATGCAAACCTCAGAAACTTTCTGTGGCGCGGAAAGATCGCTATATGAAAATAAGCATCTGTGAGATCGATCGTAGTCAACCAATCTCCCGGGCCTATTGCATTTAGCAGTTGCCTCAGGGTAAACATTTTGAACTTGTACGTTCTTAGAAACGTGTTCAATATTCTCAGATCCAAAATAGGACGCAGTCCACCCACCCTCTTCGGAACGACAAAATACCGGCTGTACCAACCTGAGTTCGCTTCCGAAGGAGGCACCACTTGAATCGCCCTTTTGCTCATAAGAGAATTTATCTCTTCCCGAAGCACCGCTGCGGCGTCGTCCGACACCTCGGTGTTGATTATGGAAGAGAAGCGCGGTGGCTTTATGCGAAACTGTAGTCGGTATCCCATAGCGACTGTGTTTTGCACCCATGTCGAGACTGCGCATGCGCGCCACTCGAGAACGTGGGACGCCAACCGGCCCGCATTGATTTCTGAAAGGGGTCTGCTGCCCCCTGGCGTTCCGCCAGAGTGCAGCCTCATCGATGGCACCGGGCTTTTTTGTTTTGCAACATTGTAAACAGGAAAAATCTTTATTGGTTTTAATAATGTAACATTCACATGGTTTACAAAATGCACCATTTTTTGGGGCAATCACACTGTAAACATCGCGGGTACTTGCTGTAAGTCCCTGAGAACTTTTTAATACACCCCAACTGGGGTTCATAACTCGAACATAAACACTTGTGTGTGAGGGGGGGATTGTGCTTGGGAGACTGTGTTAGGGAAGTGCAGCGCCGTTTGGGACTGATTTCCTGAACATAACGTAGCGGCCTCTTTGGGCGGCATTGAGAGAGGAGAAACAGTGTCTCCCTGCTGCCAGAGCTCCTCTCTCTTTAAAATCTGAGCTAGGAGGAGTGAGGATTCCTCCTCCTAGTCGCTGAATCCTTTCGGACGCCCGGTGGGGGGCCCATACCCCAGGCCGACTGCCGTGGGTTTTGCCTGGGAGGCTGTTGCTTCACCGGTCGAGAGCTCGAGCTAGCTGCCGGCGGTGGTCTCTTATGAGGTGGTCGCGGAGTGGTCATACTTCGAGCCTGTTTGGGCTTCACCTCTCGTCGCGGAATGATGTCTCGCAACGCTTCGGCCTGTTTCCTTCTGAAGTCAAACTTTGCCTGAATGGCATCGAGTGACTGGCCGAACAAACCCTCAGCAGACAGCGGTTCGTCCAAGTAGACAGCCCTGTCTCTATCTGGAATGTCAGAGAGCGTGAGCCATGAATGCCTCTGTGCTACCACTGCGCTCGCCATCCCTCTCCCGAGGGAAAGAGCCGCACAACGAGACATGCGCAAAATGTAGTCTGTCGCTGTCCTGACCTCGTTAAGCAGCGCGCAGAACGGGCTCTCCTGAGGCACCAGTGAGCCGAGCTCTGCCAAACACATTGCTTGATATGTTTGAAGCAGCGTAGCGGAGTTGAGCGCACAAGCAGTGCCCGCTTGAGCGCGGTAAATCTTCTCCAGCTGGGCAGAGGAGAATCTACAATGTTTAGACGGTTTTTGAGCCGGCTGCGGGGAGGGCCACTCCACCTCCAGCTTCTCGGCCGCTCGGCGGCAGAGAGCAAAAAATGAAGTGTCGTCCCGAGCGGCTAACGCAGTAGCAGCGGAGCTCTGAGCAGGCGGCAAAATTTCATGCTCGTCCTCCGACAAGCCCTGTAACTCTAGGCCGATGTCGAGCACGTCATCGCCCTCGAAAGCATGCTGCTCGATGCCTGGCTGCTGGCCAGCGCTGTAGGAGAGCCCACGGTCCTCCGACCCCTCGAGATACTCCATCTGGTCCGCCCAGCTAAGTGCGGGGACCTCTGACGGAAATTCCTCGTCAGCAGACACAGGCGAAGCTGGGACTGCTGATTCGGAAAGGAGGGGGTCCTGCTGAGCGACTGTATTTCTCCCCAGGGTCCTTTCCACGAACGTGACCCGTCTTTCCAGCGTTGAACGCCGGAGCTGGCGACAAAGCGCACATGACTCTGGCTCAGCTAGAGCTCTCCTAGCATGGAGAATCCCCAGACAGACGGGGCACGCTTCGTGCTGGTCCTTCTCGTGCAAGAAGAAGCCGCACTCTTGAGGACAGGGGCGAACAGCGGACCTCTTCTTAGCTACAGTAGCATCCATGCTCATACTAGCTAGCGCTGTTAGCACAGCTAAACAGAAGCCAACTAACTGAGATGTCGCTAATGTTCTGACTGACAGAGAACTTAAAAGTCAGCGCCCCGCGGGTAGACGACTCACCAAAATAAGGCTGTTGTCGCTAACGCCAACAAGAGCAGTTAAGCTGATTTTAAGCCCAGTCGTGTAACGTAAAACGTAGAGTTTACTAGCAGCACCTAGAAAACTCTACGGAAAAGGTGTTCACAGCGAGGTGAAGAGCGTAAGAACTGAGGGTCAACCGTGGCGACGATGGTTTATAGGTGTAGGCGGGGCTACACCTACGTCACCACAGGTTTGCCTGCCTTTACGGCGTGAATAAAGGTGGCTTCAGCCAGGACACGAGAGGGCGTGATATCCCATACTATATGTGTTGTACCGAGTGAATCGACTGAAAGGGAACTGGATATTTTTATATGTACACTCTCTCTCTCTCTCTCTCTCTGTCTCTCTTACTCTCTCTTAAGGAAGCCTTTTTAGGCCCAACGTAGAAATCCATGTTATCGTCCATCCTGACAGATTTATTCTGAATTTTCGCCTTCGAACTGTGCCAAGTGTTACATAATGTTGTTTTAAAAACATTGTTATGCATCACAAGGTTTGACATTTTTGTGAAGGTGTTGCCAAAGTTTTCCAAATGAGCATGTAAGCCAAAAACATTATTGCTATAATCCATAACCCTCTGCACCGCACAGACAAAACTGCAGCACAGTTCAGGGCCATTTGCATCCGTTTATTTGACAGATCATTTTATTTTTCTTTAAAAAAAAAAAAAAAAGATGTGTCTATCAAATGTGTTGGTTGTTTATCTTGTGTCTTTTGTACCATCAGATTGAACACCTGTACAGTCTGACTGTGTTCGAGAACTACCTGTATGCCACCAACTCGGACAACGGGAACATCCAGCCCAAGACCAGCGTCATCCGTGTCAACCGCTTCAACAGCTCCGACTTCCAGGTGGTGACGCGGGTGGATAAAGGTGGAGCGCTGCACGTGTACCACCAGAGACGCCAGCCTGCAGGTACAGCGCCTTGTAATTTCAACCCTAACTTGGATAAACGGGTCAAAGCTTCACTTTCTGTCACCTTTATTTCCATAGAGTAATTAATCAGCGACTTAGGCTAAATTACACTGTAGCGCTCCCCAGTGAAACCTTTTTTTTTTTTTAGTCTTAGGCCTAAAGGAAGTAGGAATTCTAGAATCTATGTCTGTGTGTTCATGATTAAAATGATTTGTCCGTGTCCTGACCACAGTGCGCAGTCACGCCTGCGCTCCCGATCAGTTCGGGAAACCCGGAGGCTGTTCCGATATCTGTCTGCTAGCCAACAGCCACAAGATCCGCACATGCCGCTGCCGCTCCGGATTCAGCCTCGGCAGCGACGGCAAGTCCTGCAAGAGTAAGTGCACGCTTGTCTGATTCTCTTAAGGAATTATCAATTAATAAATTAATGACGACAGCAACAGCAACACCTTAAGGTTCAAATGAACAGATCATTATAGCGACCACAATTAAATTTTGCCACATGGCTGGCTTTTTCGCTCTCACATCGTTGTTCATCAGGATCAGAATGATGGCAGGGTGTTTCTTGTGTTGAACCGCTCTGCCTTTGTACGCTCCCAGAACCCGAGCACGAGCTCTTCCTGGTGTACGGTAAAGGTCGGCCCGGGGTCATTCGCGGCATGGACCTGCACGCACGTGTATACGACGAGCACATCATTCCTATCGAGAACCTGAACAACCCGAGGGCTTTGGACTTCCACGCCGAAACCGAGTTCATCTACTTCAGCGACGCCACCACGTACACCATCGGCCGGCAGAAAATCGACGGCACAGATAGGGACATCATCGTGAAGAGCGGTGAGATTTTTTTTTTAATTGTAGTCAGGACTGTACGTAATCACGGGATTGCATCAAAGGTTTTACAGGATATGACGTACTTGTTACACTTAAGTAAATGAACGTCCACGGGTTTTCTTGTAGGAATCCACACTGTCGAGGGCATAGCCGTGGACTGGATGGGTCAGAACCTGTACTGGACAGACGATGGACCAGAAAAGACGATTAGTGTGGCCAAGCTGGAGAAAGCCTCCCAAACACGCAAGACTCTCCTCGAGGGCAAGATGACCCACCCCCGAGCAATAGTGGTGGACCCGGCACACGGGTAAGAATAACGAAAATAATTTCTATATATGAAAAAGAAAAGTCCTTCCATGCAATATAGTGGAGGCCATTGTTTTATATATGAACGTATGCATCACTGTTTTAAGGCTACTGTACAAAAGAAAAAATACACTTGGCCACAGAGAGGCTAAAAATTCCATTTTCAACTTTAGTGCATTTCATTCAAGTCAATTTTTTTTGGCCATACCATTAATACCATGTGCTATAAATGTGAAAGGGCATATTAATATTTAAAATGCACTGTGGACTCAAATGCGTGGTAGCTCATGTCCATCAGCAGCAGAACCCACCTTATAGTTCAGCAAGCTAGCTTTACCTAGAGTGATGTCCGGGAAATGCACACTTTCTATAATGCAAAGAAGTGATACACAATATATAATGTTCCCCCTCAATTTTTCCACCTATATGCTGCTTTTCTTCTTTATTTGCCGTCACCCTTGACTGTGTAGGTGATACTACTAGTATTACATGCAGTATTTAGCAAATAGTCAACTATGCCATATAAAGTTAAATAAATGAAAACTCTCACTAGCAATCCAGTAATGTTTTTATATGTAATGAAAACATGTCTAGACTATTAATGCATGCAGATGCGTGTATTGTTTTTCAGCATGATGTACTGGAGCGACTGGCAGGAAGACTCGAGAGATGCCAACCGCGGAAGCATAAGGAAGGCATGGATGGACGGCTCCAACTCCGGAATCCTCATCACCTCCAAGAACATGCTGTGGCCCAACGGTCTGAGTCTGGACATCGAGCAGGGCGTGCTGTACTGGGTGGACGCCTACTACGACCGTATCGAGATGGTGTTGCTAAACACCACTGAGCGCAGGGTGAGGAAAATCTGTCGATGGAAATGGTTTCTAGCATTGTTTGGCCTAATTGGCCTTTGGGTTGGAGGGAAACTAATCTTACTGTTTTGTTCTTTGATCGGCTAGACGGTGTATGAGGGCCAGGAGCTGAACCACCCCTTTGGTCTTTGCCACCATAAGAACTTCTTGTTCTGGAACGAGTACCGCATCGGAGGCATTTACAAGTTGGATATGACGAGTAAGAAGGTGACGCTGCTGAGGAGCGAGCGGCCGCCCATCTACGAGATCCGCACCTACGACGCCCAGCAGCAACAAAGTACTGAGCGCTTTCTGATGAGAAAATGAAAAGCTGAATTGGTTTAAAACAGATAGACTTCGGTCATTTAAGTGTATATTACTGTGCAAAAGTCTTGAGCCAGCCCTCATTTCTTCATATTAAATTAATTCATGCAGATTAAATCAAAGAGATGGGAACCCTTGTTTTATTGCGACAGGCTGCAGCGTGCAGAATATTTTAAAATTGGTAACAACCTCAGCAGCAGCCTCATTTCTCCTCTCGTCTGTTCCAACCACTCAGCATTCAGCTTCACCAGTATACTAATCACCGGCCTGATCATCTGCACCTTAAGTTAGATCCTGTAGAACTGTTCCTCAAGACTACATTGAAAATACAGCAAAGTTTGGCTCTCTAGAAGAAAATGGGGGTGCAGAAGAATTTTGCACAGTTCTATATGTTCTGATTATATGCATCATTTATTGAAGGAATGTTTCAAAACAAATACCTATAAATCAGTATAAAGTGAAAATTACTGTTAGTTAAAAAACAACTATAAGTGTTAAGGTAATGAGGTTTCGGGAGCAATGTGTCATGAATCTAGGGCTTTTCTATTATTATTGTTGGTATTTAATTGTTAATTGAGATGTTGTGTACGTGTGTTTCCAGCCCCAGGCCATAATCCATGCAGGGCCAATAACGGTGGCTGCAGCAGTCTGTGCTTGCTCACGCCAGAAGGTCGAACCTGCGCTTGTGCAGATGACCAGATTTTGGACCTTGACAACAAGACCTGCAAAGGTACTGTAAGAAGTCTAAAATGCCATGTTTTAATAGCTCAGTGATTTTAAAGAGCGGCACAGTGGTTAGCAATGTGGCCTCGCATCTCCCAGGGTCAGGGTCGATTCGTGCATGGAGTGTGCATGTTCTCCCTGTGCTTGATGGGTTTCTTCTGGGTTCTCCAGTTTCCTTCCACAGTCCAAAGACATGCTGAGTAGGCTAATTGGTGTTTCCAGATTGTCCATAGTGTGTGAGTGAATGTGTGTCCCCTCCTGGGTATACCCCAGCTCTGTGCCTCGGGTTCCCCTTGGGTAGGCACCAGGCCTCCTGCGAAACAGAGCAGGATAAGTGGTATAGTGAGTGAGAGTCGTCCTCTTTGGCTTTCGGCTGTTCCCCGTTCAGGGGTCGCAACGGCCTCCATCCTCTGCATCCTCCTCTCTCACACCAACTTAACTTGCTCATTACATCCATAAATCTCCTCTTTGGTCTTCCTTTAGACCTCCTGCCAGGCCGTTCCAATCTTCTACTGATTTATATTCACAATCTCTCCTCTGAACATCTCCAAACCACCTCAATCTGGCCTCTCTGACTTTATCTCCGAAACATCTAACATGTTTAACAGAGGGTTGTCTCTCTGATGGACCCATTCTGGATCTTATCCATCCTTGTCACTCCTATAGAGAACCTCAACATCATAGAAAGTGATTTTCAAATGATTCGTGATTCCCACCTCAGGGGTCTTTGAAGGATTAAGCACCAAAGTCAATTTAGAGCTCATATTCTTCCAGTGAAAGATCTTTTGCTTCAAATTGCGCTGCTGTCTTTCCAGCCAATCCGTCGTACATCCCACCGCCTCAGTGCCAAGCCGGAGAGTTCGCCTGCAAGAACAACCGCTGCATCCAGGAGCGCTGGAAGTGTGACGGAGACAACGACTGCTTGGACAACAGCGACGAGTTGCCAGAGCTCTGCCGTGAGTCTTTCTCTTTCACTCTGACATGATGATAAATCCAAGATTACGCAGCGATTCCATTCCATTAATTTGTTGCTCATCTGTAGACATATCTAATTAGTTATAGTCTTTGCAATGGTCTGTGGTATTTAATGTTCTGTATAATCTATTAACCCTAAGGCCACTTTCATTAGTCAAGACATAAAAATACAGTGTAAAAAGTTTGTAAAAGCTGTCCGCCAGTCAGTTCTAGTACTAGTAGGTTGCATTAACGATAATCCTTTTTTCCATCGTCAGACCAGCACACTTGTCCTGCTGATCGCTTCAAGTGCCAGAACAACCGCTGCATCCCCATGCGCTGGCTCTGTGACGGAGATAATGACTGCGGTAACAACGAGGACGAGTCCAACACCACCTGCTCAAGTATGACACACACACACACACACACACACACACACACACACGCTGTTGGTACTGAATAATGTGAACCTGCAAGTGGCTAACGATGACTAGCAGCGAAGCCTGCTGGTCCGCTTGTCCGAATTCTGACGGCTGCCTTTCCGTTTCCGTGTGCTAGCTCGCACGTGTCCCCCGAACCAGCACCCCTGTGCCAGCGGACGCTGTATTCCTAAAACCTGGACATGCGACCTGGACGACGACTGCGGGGATCGCTCGGACGAACCGGCATCCTGTGGTCAGTGGTGACTGTGCAAGTGTAAAACTGAGTCATTTGCGAGCACAGAATGTTTTATGAACTTGATAAATATGATGAATAAACTGAATATGACTAATTCTGCACAGTTTAATAAGGGTTGATGTTTTTTGGGTTTTTTTTTTCTCCCGGTGAAACAGAAGACCTCCTGCATGAACGTAGGCGGTTCCTTCGTAGTTTTAAAAATCTCATATTATATTCCAACCCACTTTGGGAAGAAAAGAAAATCCTTGTTAACAGATGATATATGAATAAGTGATGATTCATAAGATAATCATTATTACAGAGCTTCCCTGATGGAAAAATCAGCACTGCCTGTGTCCTATTAATGAGCTTCTTACTGTTCATAGGGAGCATTACAGCTTAAGGCTATGTGTTGTGAAGGCTGTGTACTCAGTCTCTCTCTCTCTCTTAAACATTCTCTTTCTCTCTCTTTTTCTCTCTCTCTTGGACCGCTTGGACTGCAGCCTACCCAACATGTTTTCCACAAACCCAGTTCACATGTGCCAACGGGCGTTGCATCAATGTTAACTGGCGTTGTGATAACGGTAAGTAAACCTTTGACCCCTTTGTTTTGTTCCATACTACTTTAATTTACTCCATGCGGTTTTATTGGCGTCAATAAGTTTTTTTTTTGTTTTCCCTTGTTATTTATTACTCATTGGAATTTAGAGCTATTTTTTTCCCGACTGCGTCCTAGGCAGAAGTGGATAAACCCTGACTTTATAGCTGCGCAGGAGAAGAGCTTTGCTGATCGTATCTATTAGTTAGTATTTTTAATAGCATTTGGCTGGCAGTCCAGTAGGTTCAGTAGCCTAGTGGTCTAATCATTTGGAAAATAACCAGAACTTGTAAAATCCCTACTTGTTACAGATAAAAAACTCTGGTCGTCACCACCTTGGCAAGATCTGACCCCTCCTAAAAACCAGTTAATTCCGAAACAGACACTAGAGTGTAAAAGAACAGATTCGTTTTTCAGAACTGGAGGTTGCGCTTTGGCTTTTGCTAGTCAGATGAATTGGATTGCTCATTTCTGGTGCTTTTAGCATCAGAAAAGTGGAGATATGTGGAACTACTGACCATAATGAAGGAAATAAGGTGGTTTCAGGTTTAAAAAAGACAAAAAACAAGGTGCTAGCCAGAGTTGAACAATATCTTTTTACATGCAATGCAAACACAGGCCAAACGACTTGGAACATGCTAGGTGTGTATGCTAACATCCTAGTCCGCTGTGCTAATCCGTACAGAAAAATTTTGGTGATAAATACATGATCTGTCCACTTGCTAAAATTAACAAATAGAAAAATTTGTACGTGGTCATCAAAGCCGATTCTAGAGTCTGTTGGGGCAGTAGGCCGAAATTTGCAGGCGGTTCTAAATCTATTTAGTATTCTATAAATGACATCATCTTTGAAATAATAAATAAGTTAGTCAGCCCCCACATGCCCCCTCCTGGCCTGGGGCACTACACAGATGTGTACCTTGCCAATTGACAAGAGGCTCTTCTGGCTGATTTAAAATTTATGCTAACATCTCTATCTAGCCATATCGCTTATGGCCAAATTGACGGGGTTGCCACATCAGTTTAAAAGAGGGGTTTCCATCTAGCGACCATATGCCTGATCATGTGTGTTCTGTGTAGATAACGACTGTGGAGACAACAGCGACGAAGCAGGCTGCAGTCACTCCTGTTCGAGCGTGCAGTTCAAGTGCAACAGCGGCCGCTGCATCCCAGAGTACTGGACCTGCGACGGGGACAACGACTGCGGCGACAACAGCGACGAGAAGAGCGCCAACTGCACCAACCAGGGTAAGCGATCCCTTTCTCATCTGCGGAGGCATCTGGAACATCTGGAGCCGAGGCAGTTTCGTTGTGGAACTGTCTAAAATGGAATCTGACTTCACTTCCTGAAGCAATGTCTGGTTCCAGACTCCACTTCCTGAAGGGGTTTGGGGGGGTAGTATTTTAAGAATGCTGACCTGTCAGCGCTAAAATACTGTTTCCTGTGTAGCATGCTCTTCATCTAAGGATTGTTATTCTTGAACTATCAAAGCTGTTAGCAAAAGGCTTTAACTTTAGTGGGACAGATTGTTTTGCTGCAGCAGAGCAGTTTTCGTGAACAACTACAGTAATGCAAAGTGTTTACCACCAACGGTAAAAAGGTTATTTGATCTATTAAGACAAATATTGCGCTTTTTTCATAAGCGCAATATAAATATTGGTAATTTGTACAATCTTTCCCAGCATCCACATCTCCCCATTTCACACCAGTTACTATTTAAGGAAAGTGCCGGTGTACGTGACACTAGACCGAAATACCATCCTGTGTTCTGCATAACTAGATCTGACAATACCTCCATACCTTGCTATCATAGACTGTATGAAATAAAAAGCACAGCATAAACCTTCCATGACGTCACCCATAGGATTTCTGAAAAGCGGTTTTGAACCTCCACACTGGGAGCTCTGGTCGTCATGATCTTGGCAGGAGCTGCCTATGCCTAAACCCCGGTTAATCCTGGAATATGCAGAACCAACAGAGCCTGGCTGTCGGGAAGAACACGCCCCTTTCCTCAGTTACCGCAAACAGGCTAGATTAGATTCAGTTTAGCCAAAGGGGGCTACTGGATTAAGGTGTAGGGCTGTAGCTATTGAAAATTATAGTAATTGAGTATTCTATCAAAAAATTAATCGATTGATCGGATAAAATGTACTTTTTGCTTAATTAAACAGCAATGTAAAATATATAAGAGAAAAATTCATTTGTTTTCTTTTTTGAAAAATCTACTTTTATTTTTTAAATACACTTTGTGGGTGACGTAAGCGCTGCTTTTTTGTCTGTGTTTACTGGCGGCTTGCATCCGGAAGCGGCTGTGTCACGCCAAACAAATAATTGCGTAAAAACATAACGCAAGCTTTCATTAAAAGAAGCTTCGAGGCAGAAGATTTTGCTTTGATCATTTTTTGCGATCTAATTATTAGTTAAATCATTTCAGCCCTAATAAAGTGGCTACTGAGTTAAGGTGGCTAATTGAATTGATGTTGCGTCGACGGCCACAGTGTGAACAGTTTAGAGTGCGCCACCTGCAGTGTTGTAGGGGAACAGCAACATTTTACCACTTCAAATGCAACGTATAAATTAGAAAATGATTAAAAAAAATGGATTTTGGGGTCGGTGTGACAAAACATGAATTGCCACACAAAAGAATCACAATGCGTAACTAAAACGATTTTCCTTCCATCTTAACTCCCTATTTAAGTTATTACAGGATGGAATTTCTGCACGTTCTTATCTTCCTGCTTTATTTACAGTTTCACAATCGTTCTGCTCTCCTGCGTATGAGTCGTGTGTGTGTTCGCTACAAAAATCCCGTTGCACAACACCAGATGTTCTGACGATCCACACACACACACAAACACACCACAAATTTCCAAACACACTTATCTGCCGACTTTTCTGCCGAGTTTTTTTTTTTTGTGTGTGTGTGTGTCTCTCTACTTAACATGCTGTATTTCTCCAATTGTGATTAACGTATTTTTTTTAATGATTGTTTGCATGATTATTCTTAATGATGGTGTTCAGCTAATTAATGCTATCACACATGTAATTGTCCAATCCTGTAGCCACACGTCCCCCCGGAGGCTGCCACTCGGACGAGTTTCAGTGCCGCTTGGATGGCCTGTGTATCCCCATGCGCTGGCGCTGCGACGGCGAAAACGACTGCATAGACGACACCGACGAGAAGCACTGCGAGGGCGTCACACACACGTGCAACCCATCTGCTCAGTTCGCCTGCAGGGACTCGGGTTCGTCAGCTTCCCCGAAAGTCATTTCCGAGTGTTTATTAGTATTTCTTAAGCAATGCATTAAGTGTAAATAATCTAAAGTGTAAATAAATAAATTAATTAAGGAAGTATTCTGTAAAGCAGCACTTTTTATTTCTCTCCGGTTTAACACTCATTCGTTCCTCTTCTGTCCCCGCAGCGAGGTGTATCAGTAAGGCGTGGGTGTGTGATGGAGACAGCGACTGTGAGGATAACTCGGATGAAGATAATTGCGAGGCGTTGTTGTGTAAACTCTCGCACCACGTCTGCGCACAGAACGAGTCGATCTGCCTACCCGCAGAAAAGCTTTGCGACGGCAAGGACGATTGTCCCGACGGCTCAGATGAGAAACTCTGCGGTACGCAACTTCTGCTCAATATGTCCTAAAACGTCCTTGGTTTCTGTACGTGTCTTTCTAGTTTTCATAGGAATTCTTTCCTTTTTTCGTTCTCTTCCCGCCGCAGATCTGTGCTCATTGGGGAACGGTGGCTGCAGCCATAACTGCACTATCGCCCCCGGAGAGGGCATCCTGTGCTCCTGCCCGACTGGCATGGAGCTCGGCACTGATAACAAGACCTGCCAGATCCAGAGCTTCTGCGCCAAGCACCTGAAGTGTAGTCAGCGCTGCATCCAGGACAAAGCAGCTGTCAAGTGTGCCTGTTATGAGGGCTGGGCTCTGGAATCCGATCATGAGAGCTGCAAGAGTACCGGTGAGATTGAGATAATGAAGGAGAACAAGAGAGGTTATGTGCACCTCCGTGGAAATGCTGGATGTTCTTTGGAAATGCTTTTGGATTAGGTTGATCCTGACTCAGGATAAGACTGTAGATTGAATACTTGTAACTCTTTCTATCATAAGCCCATATCCAGCAATTATAACGTACTAGGTTTAAATGTGATCATTTTATTGTGGGAGTTCACACCAATCATATTGTAGAGCGCGGTGACATTGTTTGACCAGCAGGGGGCTCACACACCTCCCATTTCCTATCACCCAGTTCATCAGCAGCTAAACCCAGCGTCACGACACTCTACACACAGAAACCAGATGTTTATATATGCTGATGTTACATTAAAAAACTATTTTCAAATTGCATCTTTATCCACTTTGCAAGCTGTCACATAAAAAATATTTGTTTCCATTTCTATACAGTAATTAAATCAATATCATGATTTAATAATTTTTTAAGTCTTTTGCACAGTACAGTTAAACCTCGGATTGTGAGTAACGCGGTTTGCGAGTGTTCTGCAAGACGAGCAAAGATTTTTTTTTATACATTTTAACTTGGTTTACGAATACCGTTTATCATTTATCACGCATGCGCTTCTTGTTTTGACGGCGAGCTTCACATGATTACAACGTTTTTTCGTTCTTTTGCGCTGTGGTATTGTGGGTAATCGTTTCCCCTGCTGGGTCTTAGTGCGCGTCTCTTACTGGTATAATCGACATTGGTGCACGCGTGTACTGTTTACTATAACACTGTGACCACATGTGTGTGTAAAAGATATTTTATTTTGTGTTTGTATGCATGTGTGTACAGCACCGTGTACTGTTTATTATAACATACATATGTTAAGCAAAAGAAAGTCTTGTTAAAGAGGTTAGAGAGGGAGACGGGAGGATCTAATTCCTACTGTCCTTTTACTTTAGATTCACACACACACACACACACACACACAGCGCCAGCACACATAAACGGAAACGCTTATCTTTCGGGATTTATTTTGCCTTTTTTTAAAAAAGGTAAAGTGCAGGTTAATTAGTTTTATTTTTACTTAATACATTGTGTTAATTATTTTTATGTATTTATTTTTTTGGGGTGTGGAATGAATAATTTGAGTTTCCTTTATTTCCTATGGGATGATTTGCTTTGATTTACGAGTGTCTTGAAATACGAGCCTGCTTCCGGAACGAATTATGCTCGTAATTCAAGGTTCAATTGTACTGTAATTTCTAGCATTAGTGACGTGACCATTATTGTCTTCCCACCCCCCATCATCTGACCTTAAAACTTTTTTTAGAGTATAACTAGTTATCATAAGAATTTTGTCTGTGTTCCCTCTGCATCCCCTAGACCCGTTCAAGCCCTTCATTATTTTCTCCAATCGTCACGAGATCCGTCGCATCGACCTGTATAAGGGCGAGTTCAGCGTTCTGGTGCCCAGCCTGAGGAACACCATCGCCCTGGACTTCCACCTCAACCAGAGCTCCCTCTACTGGACCGACGTGGTGGAGGACAAAATCTATCGTGGAAAATTATCTGAAAATGGAGGTGTGAAACCGTCAAAGAAAATATAAATTCAAATTCTATTTGTCACATACGCAGTCATACACAGTACGCGGTGAAATGCTTATATAACGATGAACATGCATACATATATTTGAACAATAATGTTTGAGGAAAAAAATAACCAAAGCGCATTAGTATAGCACTGACCAAAAAAAAACATGCAATACTGGTAATTGCTTATGCAAGTGATCTTAACTGGGAGGATTCTTCTTAAAGCAGCAATCTCTTTATTTTAAACACTTTTGTTGTTTGCACTCTCTGCATCCTGTTTAATATTTTGGAATTTGCGATTAAAGATAGAGTCAAGAGATGAGCAGCAATGTTTCGCTTATGGATCAAATTAATTTCCATTAAGAATAATATCAATAAAAAAAATTAAAAAAAATTTCTATGATCTATATCATGCGTGCCATGAAGTGGTCTGTGATTAAAAAATATATATATGACAGGGCTTATATTTTAGGGTCTAAGCACAGAAGTGAATATAGAAGGCGCTATTTGACCATTTAAAATTTGTGCTCAGAAGATTGGCATACATTCATTTTACAGTACAGTGAGTCATACCTACTAAAGGTTCGAGGACCCTGCACGTGTAATGATTATTATTTACAGAATTCGAAACATTTCATAATGCACAATTAAAACTTGACTTTCAAAAAACAGTTGTGGTGCACTTTTAACCTGGGTGTGCGTTGTTCGTGTAAAAAAAGAAAAAAGTAAAGGCTTCATTGTCATGGATATTATATGTACTTAGTGTCGCGGGTTGCAGTTAAAGACCTGAATAATAGCTTTGGGGGGAAAGAAGATTAAATCAGAGATAATAAGGTTTAGTCATGTAGCTGTAGGTTCTGTATGCGTTTGAACAGGACTGCTTTTGATTTTTTTTTTAAAGCATATTTTCGCAGTCTATAGAATAGCCAAATCTTTATACCTTAATCGTTATTGCACTGGAGGCACAAAACAGCAGCGTGCCCGTTCCCAGAATTCTGTCACTGTGCTGTATTTATGGTCCTGTGTACAGACAGAAGCAAGTATCCGAGGCACAATGTTCTCAAGACACACACTCATTCTAAATGCATTATGCAGCCGAAACTCTGATTTCAGATCCACCTCACGGCTGGTGGAAAAAGCAGTGCCAACATGGCTGCCAGCGGAAAAACAAAGCAACAAAGGGCTTTTCTCCTCAACTTTCCGAGTGCAGAGGCCACCTTGTCTCCAGCTCCACAATAAACAAGCTAAAACACTGGCCTGGCCTCTTAACTGCATGTGTGTGTGAACAGGCTTAATGCTGCATACATACGTTATGGTACTCAGCGTATGAGACAGATAGTGGGACCGGGGAATGCAAGGCTGCAAGATGATCAAGTTTGTGATCAGTCGCACCAGCGGTTGCTGAGATCTATACCAGAGATAGGCAATGGTGCACAACCGGAGTGCTCTGTAAACATCCCACATGCAGGTGTTGAGCTTATCATGCATGTTTCTTTTAGCTTTAGTTGGTTGTAGGCTTCAGTTTCTGATAGTGTCTGCCTCATTTGAATTTAAGTTCATCCTAAAAGCTGTATTTAATTTTCATAAAATGCATAACCACAGCTTGATCTGCAAAGATTTTAAATAAAATCAAGCTGGCGGTCGTGATGTGCTGCATTAGGTTTTTGTCTTGACAGTTGTTTGCCGTAAAACTTATTACATTACAATAGTTTTAATAACGTTCTACCATAGTGAGGGTGCATTCTTGTTTCTGATTGGTCAGAAGGTTTGAATCTATTCAATAATGACAGTTCTGACTATAATATACCTTGTAAGTCAAATCACAAGTTTATGTCTTAAATATATAATTTTTTTTGTAACAAAGCAAAATCTATAATTATTTCCAATTATTGCTGAAGCTTTCTGTACTAATTCATCCTTTTTAAATGGAGACTTCAGTGTCGGTGAAACTAAAGCACTTTCATGTGATGATGGTCTGATTTCTTGGATAAAATGTAGATCAAAAGTTAGATCCTAAAACCTGAACTGTTCAGTCCACCTTCAGAATGCTCAGGACAGTGCTTTAAACAAACCGTATAAGACTATATGTGGTAATACGTTTTTCTTTTTGCTTCGGTGCAGCCCTGACCAGTTTTGAGGTGGTGATCCAGTATGGTCTGGCCACTCCAGAGGGCCTGGCTGTGGACTGGATTGCTGGAAATATCTACTGGGTGGAGAGCAACTTGGACCAGATCGAGGTGGCCAAGCTCGACGGCACCATGCGCACGACACTGCTCGCTGGAGAAGTGGAGCATCCAAGAGCCATCGCCCTTGACCCACGTGATGGGTGAGATACAAACAAATTGCACACAAGGCTTTAATATGGTATGAAGTTTTTGGCATGTTACTAATATTACCTTATATCTTTTTTTCCCCCAGTATTTTGTTTTGGACAGACTGGGACGCCAGTTCCCCTCGAATCGAGGCCGCGTCCATGAGTGGCGATGGCCGGCGTACCATTCACAGAGAAACAGGAAGTGGCGGCTGGCCTAACGGACTCACTGTTGATTACCTGGAGCGCCGTATTCTCTGGATTGATGCTCGGTATGTTTATTATAGTGTTTTTCTTGTATAAAAAAATGATGTCCACTTATTCCTATAATGAACCCTTGTTCCAGGTCTGATGCCATCTACTCCGCTGCCTATGATGGTTCTGGCCTGATCGAGGTGCTGCGGGGACACGAATACCTGTCGCACCCGTTCGCCGTTACCATGTACGGAGGCGAAGTTTACTGGACGGACTGGCGCACTAACACACTTGCTAAAGCCAACAAATGGACGGGGCACAATGTTACGGTGGTGCAGCGGACCAACACACAGCCTTTCGACCTGCAAGTCTATCATCCATCCAGACAGCCTCAGGGTTAGTCCCGCTCATCTGTCAATAACAGCAGCGCACACACACACACACAATCGAAGGATTTTTTAAATATGTTCTACACTTTATAGTTGCTGCTATGCAGTAACAGAATGAATGTATAGTAAAGTAAGAAATGTAATTTAACGCCATCGAAGCACTAAACAACTCTGATCTCCAACTTCTAATAATTAAAAACTACAGTACATTAACTACGTAATAAATTAAAAGGCAAGCATATTAGTCACCTGTATACTGCCTTCCTCCTTTTTTGAACTACACGTCATTGTCTTGGTTTATGCATTCCCGAGTAACATCTCAGTCTTTCACGCAGTAACGTGTGCAGCCTTGGATTGCGAGTAACACGGTTTGCGAGTGCTCCGCAAGACAAGCAAAAATGTTTAATAAATTTTGACTTGGAAAACGAACCAGTCTTGGTTTACGAGTACCGAGTATCATGTAGCACGCATGCGCTTCTTGTATTGAAGCCGAGCGCCACGTGATCACAACTGAGCCAACGTTTTTTTTTTAAGTGCAGGGTAATTTGTTATTGGTTATTTTTACTTTATATTTTGTATTAATTATTTTTATGTATGTATTTTTTTGGGCTTAATAGTACCCATCATGACCGTAAATGTAATTGCAGTTTAATTAACTAAATTATCCAGTATGACAACTGTGGTAAAAACAATAACGGTCACGGCGGTTAAATTTAATGATGGGATCAGAGCAATAAAGGAGCAATAAAGACAATAACCCTATCATAATTAACTACAAAAGAAGTAACCGGCATGACATTGATTTCAGTGTCGGTCGTGCCAGGCACAGTAACACTGGCAACTCTAATAACAATAACATTAATGGTAATCATAGAAGCTAATAGCAGTGGTGGTAAAGGCAGTATTGGTAATGACAGTTTATTAATGTCTATAATAGTACAGTAGTAGCAACAATAACAACATTAATGATAGCAGAAATGTCAGAAATGGAAATTAAAATGTCAGTAACAGTAACAACCGTTACACCAATATTGTAACAATAATCATAGCAGTAACTGATTGTGCTTTTGCTTTTCAGCTCCAAACCCCTGTGCTGCTAATGGTGGAAAGGGTCCATGCTCTCACCTCTGCCTCATCAACTACAACCAGACGTTTTCGTGCGCCTGCCCCCACCTCATGAAGCTGCAGCCTGACAAACACACCTGCTATGGTAAAACACATCTGAGATCCTCTTACAGAGATTTAACAATGCATGTGTCAGTGTTCGCCCTGGCAGTGCCGGGTGTTGATGTTCATACTGTATATAAATCCCACATATGTGAACTGAATATCCAGTCTTTGCTGATGACTCAGGAGTGTCTCGTGGAACCCGTGCGTCGTCGTTCAGGGTTTGGATTCTCGGGATCAGTTTTTTGTATTCTGCAGCATGGCCTGTTCTGCCTGCTGCACCGAGTCCAGGTCACTGTTTAATATTCCGCAGTGTGGCAGTGGGGTCGTGATACACTGACTCAGGAAGGCTGTTTAGTATTCTGTAGGTGACCTGCGCTGCATACTGCCCTGATCCCACATCAGTATCGAGTGTGTTATAGAGTGACCTGCAGTGTGCATGAATAAGGAGATGCCTGACACAGAATTCACACCTGCAAAATTGTGAATTATTGACCCTGAAATCAAACTGTATATATTTACACATGTCATGTTTCTTGTCATTACCCTGTCTGTTTGTCTCTATTTATTCTGTTCGTCTTTAGTTGTCTCTTTCTTTCTCGCTGTGTCTCTAAAATTGATGCACTGTAAATAAGGCCTGTTGGTTATCCATCCATCTAACGATCTATCTTGTGTCTTTATATAATGAAGTTATTAAAAAAAATTTTCCCCTCCTTGTATTTCTAGAGTCTCGCCAGTTCTTACTCTACGCACGTCAGATCGAGATTAGAGGAGTGGACGTTGAGAATCCCTATTTCAACTACATCATCTCCTTCACCGTGCCTGTGATTGATAACGTTACAGCAGTGGATTATGATGCCCAAGAGCAGCGCATCTACTGGTCTGATGTCCGCACACAGATGATCAAACGAGCCTTCATTAACGGGACAGGGGTGGAGACCGTGGTGTCGGCCGGTATGACATCAGCCTTTGATCAGTTCTCTTTCTCTTTAATCATTACCGCTACTGACTGGTTGAACTACAAGTCATTTCTGCTGCTCTTTTAGATATACCTAATGCTCAAGGCTTGGCTGTAGACTGGGTGTCTAGGAACCTGTTCTGGACCAGCTATGACACGAGCAAGAAGCAGATCAATGTGGCCCGTCTGGACGGCTCCTTTAAGACCTCGGTCATCCACGGGCTGGACAAACCACACTGCTTGGTGGTACACCCTATGCTTGGGTGAGTTCTTTTTTTTTTTTTTTTGACTCTTACATGCAAACATCCAGTCATAAGTACTTCACCTTAAATAAACCTAAAGCTTACCAAGCTGAGTTTTCTTTCTACGACTAATTCCTTATAGCTTATGAAGTTAAGAAAATGGGATTATGGAATACAGGTTTTTAAGATTCATTCCAGGTGGCGTAAATGGTTTTTCCAATTTGAAGAGACAGCAAAGCACACAAGCCTTCGCCTTGATGGTATTCAAGCACTGGGATAAGTGCATCAGTGTAGCAGGGGATTATATAAAGAATAAAGGGAATTTTTACTCTTATTACCATGTTCTGTTATTCTGCACAATCAGACGTCTTCTTTTAACTTGAACACCCCATATAGGACAACACTTGAAGACATTAAAACTATAAATTAGTACATATGGAGTTATGTTATTAAGTAAAGGGCGAAAAAAAACAATGAGTCCATCAAGTAAATTGCAACAACTTTGAATGTCCAGTATCTTTTAAAGTGCAGTTGCAAAAAAAAAAGCATCGAACAATATGATGAAACTGGCTCTTATGAGAACCATCCCAGTAAGGAAAGATCACGACTTGCTTCTTCTGCAGAGAGAAGTTCATTTAGAGTCACCAGCCAGCCAACCAGAGATCAGATTTGCGCCTTAGTGAAGCAGACGCATCTCAACAACAACTGTTTGGAGATTATTTAATATATTGGATGCTTTCTTTGTTATAGAAAATACCAAAAATAAAGAAGGACTACTACAGTAAATTAGAATGTGTAGGGGCTGCACTGTGGCTCAATAGTAGGTGTTTCACCTGCCATGCGAAAGACCCGGGTTCGATTCCCAACCAGGTCCCCAACCCGACCCCCTGGATAAAGTGCCGGTCCCAAGCCCGGATTTAAAGGGGATGGTTGCGTCAGGAAGGGCATCCAGCGTAAAACCCGTGCCAAGCTTGTATGTGCGTACTAATTGTCCGTTGTGGCGACAGGAACAGCTGAAAGACCAACACTAACTGAATTAGAAGGTATCTCCAAGCTTTACCCACATTAGTTCTCAGTCAGATTCAGGAAGGAATCAGTAGAGTTGTGAGTTTTCCACGCGATCCGCTTTCCCAGAGTACACAGAATAGTGATTCTTCCACCCCCGTACGTGTTTCTGTACTTTGTTATGGTAAAGAAGGATGTTACTCCTTCACTCTGTGATTTGTGGGTCTTTTTTTCCCTGGCATCATTTGGAAATGGAGTTTAAAAAGTGGCAGATGTCTAGGCCATATGCTTTGGCTGTTTCCAAGGAAAACAAGTGGCTAAAGTGAAACGGGAACCTTTGAAGGACAGGATGAAGGGACAGGATGAGGCTGTATGTTTGTAAAGAAAGAGAATCTGGATCTTTGAAGTTGCGAAACAAAAGAGGGAATGTTTTACAGCGTAAATTCTTTGTTTGGGTTTTCTGAGGGTGGTCGTGGTGTTTAGGGTCATAGTTTGTTAATTACACTCATGATGAGGTTTGAACCACAGTGGTTAGAACTCTCTCTCCATGTACTACTGATGGGAAGCAAATGTGCATGTTTTTCCAAACAAAATGACAAGAAGTCCACAGCAGTTATATAATACAGGGGGGGTAATTTTTTTTGAGTGGTGATTTGAGTATCGCTACACTTATTCCAAATAAAAAATGTTTAAGTTTGCCACTGAGGTGGAAAAATGGTGCAGTTCCTCCATAATCCTGTAGGTGGTGTGCTGTAAACGGTCCACAAACTGTCAGGTAGCACATCATCCTGTGTGGCAGAGGTATTTTTGGAAGTTTAAAATTATAATGGAACCTGAGAAAGAATTCATAGCGAATTGTGATATATTTAAAAAATCCTGATAGAGAATCGCAATGCAAATCGAATCGGAAGCTAATAATCGTGACAATACTGTATCGTGTCATCCCTGGTGATTCCCATCCCTCTTTTGCATACTTTTCTGTAATGGCCTTCATTTTTTTTCTATAATGAAATGTAAGTTTAATTTTATTTTCCGCAGCTTAAATAACCTGAAAATGAACTGTGAGGTTGCGCTTTAGCTTGCATATTGTTTAGCTGTTTAATTCTGTAATTTATCGTTTTCCAGAAAGCTTTACTGGACAGATGGAGATAACGTCAGCATGGCCAATACAGACGGCAGCAACCGCTCGTTACTCTTCACCAATCAGAAGGGCCCCGTGGGTAAGAACAAAATCAGAAATCTAAATCTGCGATCACATGAGCAATAACCACAAACTTAATTGTAACTATAAAAGGATAAACAGCTGAATTACTGTACTTTAATCATTATCTATAATGTACCGAAGTATTATAACATGATTTTTCTCTAAGAAGAAGAGCTGAAATCTAAACGCACCACTATATATATATTTTTTTTTTCCCCTGACTATCACTACTTAATTCCTTTGATTGCATTTGTGCCACACTGAAATGTTCCAACAAGTCCTCTGTGGAATTTACTGGGGGTGGATGCAGACTAATCCCTGCTTTTTGCTGTTGTCTTACAGGACTCTCGATTGACTTTGATGACGGGAAGCTCTACTGGATCAGTTCGGGCAACAGCACAATAAATCGCTGTAATCTGGATGGCACAGGCTTGGAGATCATCGACAGTGTAAAGGGCAAACTTACCAGAGCCACCGCTCTCGCCATTATGGGTAACCGCTCCTTTTGTTTTTAAGTGTTAAGGGTTTCTATGTGTCCCGAACATCATCTCTTGAATGAAATCTTGTTTGTTTTTTTTCCTCCAGGAGACACACTGTGGTGGGCAAATCAGGCCACAGACCAGGTAGGCACTTGCGACAAGAAGGACGGAGGCAACTGGAAGGTTTTGAGGAACGGCACGTCCCCGGTGATGCACATGAAGGTCTATAATGAGACAGTCCAACAGAAAGGTGATCACCTGAAGTCATCATTTATCACTTAGCGTGGTGTCTCCCTGTCCATGGACATGTGTTCTTGTTTTTCTGCCTGCTAGAATTTTCATCATCACTATTTGAAACGGCACTTTCCCTGGTGAACATCTACGCTGTTGTAATGTTATCAGTAAAGCTGTTCTAGAGTTCTGATTTAGACATATGACATCATCCACTTCGAAATAGGCTCACCTTTAGCCCCGCTCCTTCTTGCAAGCAGGATCACCAAAATTGGACAGTTATTGGAAGATTTTCTTTTTATTACCTAAGCTGTCCAGTTTCAGTGAAACTATGCCTGTTGTGGTCTTATATTCCAGTTCTTGGCTGACAAGCGAGGAACCTTATGTGCTCGAAGTATACAGCTAAGCTAGTGAATATTTTATTTATGGGTTTGTTCAAGGACCCAACAATGGCTTCCTGGCAAACCTGGGATTTGAACTCAATGCCCTACAGATCACTGCCATGCATGTTAAACCTTGAGGTATCTTCAACTGCCAGAACTCCACTTAAAACCGGTGTGATTTTGTGTTAAAGGTACAAACCTGTGCACTAAAAACAACGGGGACTGCTCTCAGCTTTGCTTGCCCACCTCACCCACCAGCAGAGCCTGCATGTGCACAGCAGGCTACAACCTGAAGAGCGGCCATCAGTCCTGTGAAGGTACACTCCTCGCACTCTCTCACACCACACGGGGATGCGTCAATATGCGATAGATTGAACCTCGTGTCTGTGAGCCGTCATAAGATGTGTAAATCCTGTCTTGGTATGTTTGCGGGTAGGTATGGGCTCTTTCTTGTTGTACTCGGTGCACGAGGGCATCCGAGGAATTCCTCTGGACCCATCCGACAAATCTGACGCCCTCGTGCCAGTGTCAGGAACTTCTCTGGCAGTAGGCATCGACTTTCATGCCGGTGAGTACAAACATTTCCAGCACCCAAGATGATCCTGATTTGGGACGGAAATTCATTTGCGTGACAACCTGATGCAAGTCTGTAAAAATAAACTTGTGAGTAGCCTGTTAAATTGATGCTGAGTTTTATTGTATGTATGTGTGTGTGTGTAGAAAATGACACCATTTACTGGGTAGACATGGGCCTTAGCACCATCAGCCGAGCCAAAAGAGACCAGACATGGCGAGAAGACGTGGTTACTAATGGCATCGGGCGCGTGGAGGGCATTGCTGTTGACTGGATCGCAGGTTAGAAAGATTTCTTCGATCACTCTTGTACCATAAATCATTAAGAAGGGTGTATCAATTTACTTTTAGACTTTTCCCTGCAGATTCTTAGTTCAGCCCAGAACACATTGAATACCAGCTCTGCACGTTAGCATTAAAGTAAACCAGAGCTTCATTAAGCCATCACACATTATTACACAATCTCTATGCGCATCAGAAATGTCAGAAATAATTGGATATCATCAGCCTCCTTTTTTTTATTTCCTTTTTTTTTTTTTTACCCCACCAATTAAAAATGGCAGAAGAACCAATCGGTGTATAAATCTGGAACGACTGCTCATTATTACTCTTTGGGGTTGGCAGCTCTCCCTGTCTGTGACAGTGCTTTATACACTTTGCAGAAAATTGTAGCAGCATTAACATTAAAGCTTGGCAGTATGGAGCTGTCTGTAATTGTTTGATTTGCTCGATGGTGCTTTATTGCCTCGTTTAGGGAACATCTACTGGACAGACCAAGGCTTCGACATGATCGAGGTGGCCAGACTTAATGGCTCTTTCCGCTACGTAGTCATCTCTCACGGTCTGGACAAACCCCGCGCCATCGCCGTTCATCCAGAGAGAGGGTGAGTGCGAGTGCTTGTGTGTGTCCGAGTTTGTCGGGAATTCTGCAATCTACAAACAGTGATAGGCAGCGGAGCAGTAATAATGTGAAAATGTTTACACTGCAATAATGATTAGAGTCGGTCCACTGCCTAGCGATTTAAGCGCTCCATTGGATGTTGTCTTATCAGTGTTACACGTGATAGCTAATCCCTTTTATATGTATACAAGGTACCTGTTCTGGACTGAGTGGGGGCAATACCCACGCATTGAGAGGTCTCGAATGGACGGTTCAGATAGAGTAGTCCTGGTCAACGTCAGCATCAGCTGGCCCAATGGCATCTCCATTGATTACGAGGTTTGTACAGAGCCACAGAATCATAATTAATAATCTGACATGAAAATAACCCGAGTATCCATACACTTACAAACAACAATGTAAGAGATTTTTTTAAATCAAACAAAAGTTTGCACAACCATGTTTTTTTTTTTTGTCTTTACAGTCTTTTCTCTATTTTGAACAATAATTACACTGAATTATACAAAAAAAAAATTTTTACTTGGAAATAATGTGCATTACTTGTTTACATTTGACTTAGATATGAATCATAAATTTCTGTTTATAAAAATGAAAACTTCAAGGTGCGTTCAAGTCAAACTGGGACATTTGATAACATTTCAGTACAGTACAGTAAGGAGACTCTTAGTCATAGAGTCTGTCACAAATTGCCGCCAATTTGCGACAGAGTTGCACATTACTGGAACTTGGTTGGGATTTATTGCCACATCTCTAGTACAGTCCCGACCAAGCTATTTCCACATGTTATGGTCGTTAATGTACTTCCTGTACGGCTGATCATGGTTCCAGCGTACTTAAGAAAACTTCCTCCCTTGATGGTATCCAAGCACTATTAACACTGGTATAAGTGCATTAGTGTAGCAGGAGATTATATAAGCAATAAATAAAGGAAGTTTTTAACTCTCATAACTGCACAATCAAAAGTCCCACTTTGACTTGAACTTCCCTCATAATAGATGTTTTTATATACTTTACAAATACGTTAATACAGTATTTCTGAAATGTTGCTGTATGTAATTTTGGTGTCTGTGTATGCAAATTCAGGACGGTCTGCTGTACTGGTGTGATGCACGTACAGACAAAATCGAGCGGATTAACCTGGAGACAGGCGGGAACCGGGAGCTGGTCCTTGCAGTTCATAACATGGATATGTTTGCAGTGTCTGTGTTTGAGAACTACATTTACTGGAGTGACAGGTGAATCAGTCACGTCTGTGCATCCAACAGTATTAGTGCAGCACAAATATTAAGAGCACTTAGATTAACAAACCGTCTCCTCTATAATCCAGAACACATGCCAATGGCTCTATTAAGAGGGGAAATAAGAACAACGCCACTGATATGGTGTATCTCAGAAAAGGCATTGGTGTGCAGCTCAAGGATATTAAAGTCTTCAACCGAGCCAGGCAGCAAGGTAGGACTCCATAGTAATGAGTGAAAGGTACTAAAGGGTATCCAAGGCAAGGTATATTTCAAGAATGCGTTTCTCAACCAGCTTGTTTTGCCTCCCAGGCACCAACGTCTGTAAGGAGAGAAACGGTGGCTGCGAGCAACTGTGTCTATTCCGTGGCAACGCAGATCGCACGTGTGCCTGTGCCCATGGCATGCTGGCTGAAGATGGGCGCGCCTGCCGTGACTACGATGGCTACCTGCTTTATTCAGAACGCACCATCCTAAAGAGCATTCATCTCTCCGATGAAACGAACCTCAATGCGCCAATCAAGCCTTTCGAGGACCCAGAGCACATGAGAAATGTCATCGCCCTGACCTTTGACCACCGAGGCGGAGGTGGCAAAGGGGCCAACCGCATCTTCTACAGCGATATCCACTTCGGCAACATTCAGCAAATCAACGACGATGGCTCGTCTCGGAGGACCATTGTTGAAAGTAAGTGCTTGTTTTGATCTTTAAAGTGGATATTTTTTAAGTCGTTTGGTTTGCATGCCATTATTAAAAAAATACATCATAAACTTATCATGCCAAAAGAAAAAAAAGGAACATGAGTAGTTATGTTATGACAAGGTAGATCTACTATTTTATTTTACACCTGAATACAAAGCGTTCACAAATCCTTAGTTTGAAGTGTACAGTAAGTTCCCGACTTATGAACGAGTTCCATTCCAGGAGCATGTCCGTAAGTCAGATTTGTTCTTAAGTCTGACAAAATGAGTCGTATACACCTTAAAACGAATATACAATGTAAAGTATACCGATACACTTGGCTTAATCTGAGCGGTGCATTTCTCCTCTTTACCCACACTGGCCAAAAACTGTAACTGCATGTAAGCTTTTTTTAAACATGTCTAATGAGTCAGCTGACCTCGTTTAAATTCAACCGGAGAAGGAGGGACAACACGCACGGTGTTTTCGCGCTTAAACGGACACCATTTTGTCTCTTCGTGCTGCTAGAAATGAATTAGTCCGGGAGCACAATGAATAAATAAATCAGTCCGGGAGCACACACATACAACATACCAGATTTTGGATATTTTATACATTCACTTGAAAATATTTTAAATAATCGTAAAAATTAGTATCTGGTGCACTGTCTATTTTTGTACACATGAGCTACTTCAGATTTGTTTGCAAGTTTATATAACCGCAGTCCATTTGTATTTGTGTCAAATCGTAACTCAAATGGTTGAAAATCAGGGACTGTAGTTCCCTTATACATGTTGAAAATACAGTAACATGTTATATCTGTCGTCTTTCCAGTATTCATGCACGACGTCACGTTATCTAATCTTCAAATGGTTGCCAGTCAATGTGCACTATGCAATACTGAATGCACAGAGCCATATTTTTAATTGGACTGTAAACACAGATGTTTGCTGCTTGTGGTCAATGAGGTTTCCATAGTTGTATAAATAGAGCAAAGCAGCTATTTATGTGCCAGGAAGTAAAACAGACATAAACACCATATTAATCTAGAGTCACTATATAAAGGAAAGGGAAAAAAGTATGACATGTGACCACATTAAAACATGAGTCATTCATGAGACAGATGTACTCTTCAAGCTTTTATGTGTTTTTGATATAACACTGTTAGATTATCGTCACCTGCTTGACATCCAGACTTGGCTACTGGTTCAGGAAAGCTACAAGATCTTTAATATCTTGATGACGGATCCAGGTTTTAACATCAACTTCTGTTATGGAGTTGGGGTTTCCAGGTCTGCAGGGTTAAATGGTTGTACAATGTCTCTTCTTCTGTCTGGCCAACACACACGCCAGCGCACCAGCATACAGTCCCGACACCGCATCTTGCCCAACAGCTCCTGACGGAACTTCCGTGACACGAAAGCATATAGCAGTGGGTTGAACATAGCGGATGATGTGGCCATTAACCGTGCCATCATTGCTAGAGAACGAGTCCTGTTTGTGCTATCCAGACTCTGACCGATTCGACTGAACATAACTATATAAGAAGGTAGCCAGCAGACTGTGAACACGACAACGAGTAAGGATGTGGTTTGGGTCACTTGCTTCTGGTAGCGCTGCATCTGCAGAACCTGGCCCTGCGTGCTAGTCCTGTGCAAGAAACTGTAGAGTTTGGCATACATGAGGATGATGACGAGTAGAGGCAGGACAAAGCTGAACAAGAAGAGGGCACTGCTGTATACCACCTGACTGATGTCATTGAGGAAGGCGAAGCAATGTGTTACAGTGTACGTACCCACGTTGCGGAAGGCGAATTGTGGAGCGGCCAACGCCATCGCCGGCGCCCAAAGAAGAGCTGCTGAGACCTGAAGCCAGCGCTTCATCCTGGAGCGGTATGCCCAGGTTGGGTGTACGACTGTCAGATAGCGCGTTACTGCTAGTGCAGCTAGAGTGAATGCACTAACAGTGTTACAGGCCACTCCCAGGAAGCTGACAGCTTTGCAGAGCATGCTTCCGAACGGCCAACTGCCCAGAGCAATTGCAGTTGTTTGGAAAGGCAAAGAAAGTAGCAACAGCATGTCCGAGGTGCTCAAGGCCATTAGTAGCGTATCAGTCCCATGAAAAGCCCGAGACGATGCCTTCCGCCTCCTCCTTACCAAGATGAAGATCACCAACGAGTGGCCCAGCAGTCCAATAATGATGATGACCGTGTCTACTATAGGCAATAGAGCTTTCTGTACATCCCAGTCCATCTTTGGTACCCAGCTTTGGCTGCCATTAAGTGCGATCCATGATGCACCAGATCTAACCTTTTCCTTCTAATGCGTCCTGAAGGTTTGATAACGCCGACTGTAAGTGACTGCACAGTGACGTGATGTAACTGGTGTTGATACTCCTCCCACCACTCGAGCTGATCTGCACAGGACCAGGGCTTTTTTTTTTTTTTTTATATCTTATCAACACCCACACTATCTGCCCACCTGCACTCCCACACAGCAATAACTAGGACTCCAACATGGACGTGATGGCTCTCTGTATTTATAAGCTGTCAGGAACTTAGAGAGAGGTCTGGAACAGTCACAACACCTGCTTGATTGTTGAAGGCATTCTGAATCTCAGACATTTTATACAGCTTGTGTTTTGCCTTGAAGGGAAGATTGTTGGACTTGCAAGCAAAATGTCTTTTCATTGCTGTTCAGTGTTAAACAAAAAGTAGATTGATGGATTGATGATTATCATAGATGAGTGGGTCATGAAATGATAATGTCAAGAAACAGCTCTGAATACAGCTGGTGCTGCTAGGTGGCTGCTATTGATTATTTGTGAAACCAGTCAACCTTGCAGAACATTGCTTTCGCGGGCCAAATCAGGTTCTTGCTTGGGCTGTGGTGAGAACAATCGATTTTACTCTACCATGATGGCCATCAGTGTTGTCGATATCAAGCCTCTTCACGGTTATTATTTCTAATCTGTGCAGTAGAATTCCAGAACATCACCGAAGTCTAAATTTGTTCCGCTTGCCACAAGAAGAAACACTCCCCTGTCTGTCTGACAAATGGATGAACTTCATAATGGGCTTCATGAAAGGGGGAGTCATCTCCATATCTGTCTTCTTTTCCTGATATTCTTTATGAACTTCTGATATATGGACTGATTAGTGACCTGCCTTGTCCATGCAGTGCAACTGGTAGTAACCATGCTTCCTGGCCACGATGTCCTCTACTGGGGATGCCAAGTTAACCACGGTCTTTGTTGACCGTCTTTGTTGACTTTGTTTTTTTGTTTGTTTGGTTACCTGCCTTGTTCAGGGCTTGAACCTGACTTTAGGCTTTGTGCTTTGTCTTGTCTGTTTTTTTACCCATGGTTAATCACAGTCACAGGCTCTATCTAAATGACGTCAGCAGATAAGGACTGAGATATACAGTGCAAACCTCACTCATAAAATGTTTATTGCTGGAGCTCATACTTCATATATATATTGGTGAAAAAAAGAGTCTTAAAGAATGACAGCAGACCTTATTAATAAGGATCACATTAAAAAAAAATCTGTCTTGTTAAATCCTTGGGTGTTGCTGTGTTACGCCATTCTCAAGCAGACAGCTAGGCTTGAATATAGGGATCACTTGACAACAGGGTGTGTGTGTGTGTGTGTGCACAGTCCAGCCAACCATGAAATGACTGCTGTACATACACAGACACACACTGCAAACACCACCAGCACACACCTACTAATAGAGGCATTCCGATTGCTTGAAGGCTCTGCACGGAAAGCAAATAAAGTGAAATAAAACATTTTTGTCAAAGAGGCAAAGTGATGATCATTTATACGAAGCATTCGATGGATGTCAGGCTGAAGGACAATTTAACAAAATATAAATTTCATTTCACAGGGAGCAATCCAAACATTATGTCATTATTATGTATAATGTTTTAGCTTTCATCACACACTTTTTTTTTTGCCTTATTTCTTCTCTTTTTTTTGTCTGTTTGCCTTTCAGATGTGGGTTCAGTGGAGGGCTTGGCATATCACCGGGGTTGGGACACACTCTACTGGACCAGCTACACCACCTCCACTATTACTCGCCACACAGTGGACCAGACACGCAGCGGCGCCTTCAACAGAGAGACGGTGGTTACCATGTCTGGAGATGACCACCCCAGAGCCTTTGCTTTAGATGAGTGCCAAGGGTGAGGAACTGGCATCGGTGTAGATCAACGCCATCTTAGAGCTGTATTGACGAAGTTTTTTAAGCTAGAAATTAAAGATGGGGCAAAAAAAAAAATAATAACATTTGTTAAAATGTTGCAGTTCCTCTAAAGTCCTACAGGTGGTGTGGTGTAAACTATTCACACATTGCATGGCAGCAGAGCATCCAGTGTGATGGGAGCAAATTGTTTATGACCTTTGATCCCAAATAAAAAACATTATACTTACAATACAAATCGAATGGGCGCTTAGATATCGTGATATCGTATCGGGAGGTCCCTGGTGATTCCCATTCCTAGAGATGACATGCGTATCCTTGATCCTGTGTCTTGATCAACACTCTGTGCTTCCAGGTTAATGTTCTGGACGAACTGGAACGAGTTGGCTCCCAGCATCATGCGTTCGTCTCTATCTGGGGCTAACGTCCTGGTGATTGTGGGTAACAACATCCGCACGCCCAACGGCCTTGCTATAGACCATCGTTCTGAGAAGCTTTATTTCTCTGACGCCACGTTGGATAAGATCGAACGCTGCGAGTACGACGGCACCAACCGCTTCGTGAGTTCACGCATGGAAATATGAAAAACAATCAAAAGACATAGGGACTTTTGTTAAAGTATATTCACAATGAGTGTCGTGTGAATGTGTGTATAGGTGGTCTTGAAGAACGAGCCCGTGCACCCCTTCGGCCTGGCCGTGTACGGCGAGTACATCTTCTGGACAGACTGGGTGCGCAGAGCTGTCCTCAGAGCGGATAAATTCGGCAGAGATATGAAAGTGCTGCGCGCTGACATTCCCCAGCAGCCCATGGGCATCATCGCCGTGGCCAAGGACACCAACAGCTGTGCGTTTCATCGAACGCTGATTCTAATATTAATCGCGTAAAAAAACTTATTAATGTTGAAGCTGATCTTTGATCTGTGTGGTGCACAGGCGAGTTCTCTCCATGTCAAACCAATAACGGCGGCTGTGAGGATCTGTGTCTGCTCACCTCCGAGGGCCGGGTCAACTGCAGCTGCCGTGGAGACCGCAAACTCGTGGAAGGCAACACGTGCGTCGGTGAGACCAATTTGTTTCGTTACACTACACATTAAAAATGACATTATGAGGAATAGTCCAAATGGTAGCTTTTTTTTTTTTTTGCAGCTGAAAACACAACGTGCAACAGTGTGGACGAGTTCGAATGCGGGAACGGCGACTGCATCAACTACAGCCTGACGTGCGACGGCCGAGCTCACTGCAAAGACAAATCCGACGAGAAGCCGTCCTACTGCTGTAAGTGCTGTTGTTTAATCGCGATCGTGGGTTTGTGTTTCTTCGTGTGCCGGCTGACGTATTGTTGGTGTTGATGTGTTCGCTGCAGCAAATCGTGGCTGTAAAAAGGGTTACAGGCGCTGCCTCAATGGGCGCTGCATCAAACACAACTCCTGGTGCGACGGCACTGACGACTGCGGAGACCGCTCGGACGAGCAGCCCTGCAACAGTGAGTACAGAAGGAACGGAGTATGATGCAGTACCTGTGCAATGCAACACCCGTCTACAGTATCGCATATGTATATATCGGTAGTTACTTCTGTCTGATTCTGCTTCTCACTACGTTTGTGTTTTGTGTTCTGCACTTCCTTAGTGACCCTGTGCACTGCGTCCGAGTTCCAGTGTAAAGACGGTTCCTGCATCACTAACTCGAGCCGCTGTAACCAGGTGGTGGATTGCGAGGATGCCAGCGATGAAATGAACTGCAGTAAGCATTTTCACGTGTTTTTGCCGCGAATCCAAAGTTTAATATCAGCAAGCTATACAAAATAGATTTTTTTAAAATATCCCATGCTCTCCCTCTCAGGCCCAACAGACTGCCTGAGCTTCTACCTGTTAGGAGTTAAAGGTGTGACCTTCCAGAAATGCGAGTTCACCACACTGTGCTACGCGCCCTCTTGGCAGTGCGACGGCTCAAACGACTGCGGAGACTTTTCAGACGAGAGGAACTGCCCAGGTCAGACACGCAAAATAGTACCCAAATTCTACACACACACACACATATTACACTTTACTTTAATTTCTGCAATCGATGTCTGCATTACAGAGAAGAGGAAGCTAAAATGTCCCGTGAACTTCTTCGCCTGTCTCAGCGGCCGCTGTATTCCCATGAGCTGGACTTGCGACAAGGAGAATGACTGTGAAAACGGGACGGACGAGACCCACTGCGGTACGTACACAAGCTCTGGCGGCTCAGCCTTAAAGGGATCTTGCGTGATGGTTGAGTCACTGCTGTCTCACATGCTGTTTTTTTTTCCCCCCGTACAGATAAGTTTTGCTCACCGACCCAGTTCGAGTGCGGGAATCACCGCTGTATCTCCAGCTCCTGGGTGTGTGATGGCACCGATGACTGTGGAGATGGCACAGATGAGGGCAGCCGATGCAGTGAGTCATAACAGTTGTCGGCGTGGGTGTGGGCGGGGGAGGTGCGGGGGCTTGTGGGACCAATGGGGGATGGCGTCTGTGTTAGCAGAGGGAAAAAAAACATGCAATGAGAAACCATGAGCTTCCATGAGGACACGGACCGTCCTGGATGTTTTCGTTTGTTTTTGTTTTTTAATTAGACATCTAACACAATGTCATTCCAGGTTCAAAGACATGCAGTCCCGAAGCGTTCCACTGCCCCGGTTCCCACTGCGTGCCTCAGCGGTGGAAGTGTGACGGAGACAAAGACTGTCCAGATGGAGCTGATGAGGGCGAAAAGGCTGGCTGTAGTACGTGTCTCATCACTTTGTTTAAGTCCTTTTTGACATTTATCCGTTTTATTTCTCTCTCTCTCTCTTTTTATTCTCACGATATACCTGAATGCCTTTTTCCCCCCTAGCGAACAATAAGACCTGCGATAACACAGAGTTCCAGTGTCAGAACAAGCAGTGCATCCCTAAGCATTTCGTGTGCGATCACGATAAAGACTGCACCGACGGTTCTGACGAGTCTCCTGAATGTGGTGAGTGCATCACGTGTCCTCATCATTCTCACCCTGGCGGGGATCTGCATGCTAATACTAATGTGCGTCAGAATACTGCTTCATCATGAAGATGTCCTACCATTTAACCATGAAAAACTTTCTTGGGGTTTCACAAGGGTGAGTCAAAAATTTTCCGCACTCCACTTGAATTAAAGCTTTCCGTGACCGCACTGTCTCGTCAGCGTTTTCGTTTAAGGCTACTGTCTCCCCAGTCTCTGCTGTGCAGGTGTGGACACGTTACATCAGTGCATTTGTAACTGCGGTGCGAGTGAAAACGGATTGTGATTTGCTCGAATGAAGAGCAGCGTGCAGCGATTAGGTTTTCTGTGGTCTGAAGGTGTACCTGGTACCGAAACAACTTACAGGAGGGCATAAGTTGTGTTTAGATGTGTTTAACCCTACCGTCCTGATCTCGCTCCATCTGCATTTCGCCTAAAAGCAGCCCTACAAGGACAAAGATTCACTTCTGATGAAGACGCGGTGCATTCAGTGCAAAACATTTTTTTTTTAATTAAGCAACACGAAAGCTTGTCGACAGATTGACGAAGTATATTGAAAAGCAAGGAGATTCCGTCGAGAATGATAGATTTGTCTTAATTAAAATGAAAAAGTAAATTAAAATAAATTTTACAGCCAGAGTGCGGATCATTTTTGACTCACTAGTTACATGTAATAAGCCAGTGTGTGATGATGTAACCTCTCTTCACTGTTACAGAGTACCCCAGTTGTGGTCCCAATGATTTCCGCTGTGATAATGGCCAGTGCCTAAAGCAGAAGAACTGGGAGTGTGACGGCGAGTTTGACTGCCATGACCACTCGGATGAAGCCCCCAAGAACCTCCGCTGCACCGAACCAGGTAACAACAACCACCACTACCTCGAAAATGTATAGAATTTTAAGTATACAGTACATTCAAATACTTTGTTGTTTTCATGGCAACATTTAGATACCTTATCTAAAATTTTACATCCGCCCCCACTTTTAAATCCCTCACTGTTCCTTCGCACACGTTTCTTCTATATACAATACATAATTACATGAGCATGTTTTTATATATTGTAGGGGGGGGGGCAGTGCAGTTATATGTAAAGTCATAAAATCCCTGGCTAGGAGCCAGCTGTGCAATGCAGTGTGTGAACTTGACGAAGGGGATGATGGCGGCCAGTTTGCCGCATCATTAACGTCAGCTCTGCCTGGAGAGATTGACTGCTTCGTTGAGCTTTTGGACGTGATGGCTCTGTCCTTACTCAAAGTGAGGAATGAGGATATGGTGGTGTTAAAGTATCGCTGCACTTAAAACACGATTCTTTAAATGTTAAATGCCTCTTAGATGACTTTTTTATTTTATATATTTTGGGCAGCGATTTGTGCCCCTTTGCCTTGTGCCAATATTGAACAACTCCGTCACAGTCGAGCCTGGTGCTGGCCCAACATGCTGGTTTAGTTTTGCTTGAGCTTCATTGTGGTCTGCATGACCAGGCTGCCAGTTTGGGTCAGCTGAATAAATTTATAAAATTACCCTAATTGAATGAAATGAAATGACCTCAGTCACTTAAGAGACTCAAAGTGCCAACTTTAATCAGTAGTATTTTTTCATGACGCTGTCCAGTCCTGAAGAGGACTGTATAAAACCCCCAACTTGTCATAAATCAAGATTCTGACAAATCGTTCCTTGTGCTAATCTTGGATCAGACTTTTTCTGGTATGGTGTAATGGTTGTCTTTTGTTTGTGTGTGTACGTTCACAGAGAAGCGCTGTAATGACTCGGCACATCTGTGCAACAACGGGAAGTGTGTAAGCGAGGATGTGCTCTGCGACTGGAAAGACGACTGCGGCGACGGCTCAGACGAACACAACTGCTTCGTCAACGAGTGCCTCAACAGCAAGCTCAGTGGCTGCACACAACTCTGTGAAGACCTCAAGATTGGATATAAGGTAAGTGTGTATCTTACTCACCTGTTTTGGTTTTATCACTATTTTCGAGCAAACTTCCACCAGAAGCTAGCGAGAGATGTAGATATCAAGCGATACTGTAGGTGGATACAGAGTTGTATAAATATAAATATGTATTGATTAATGTAGGCAGGTAAAGCTACAAGAAAGAAGCAAGATACTGTATATAAATAAATTTCACTTGAAATTGTCTTTCTCTTCATTGTGCTATTAAATTGTTGGTGGTATTAGTATCTATGTTGGCGGTAGTGATGGTGAAGATTGTCCTACTGGTGAAAATATGGGTGTTGGTGGTGTCGTTGGTGAAAACGTTGGTATTGGTGTCGTCGATGATGTTGGCGAAAACTTTGGTGGAAATTAGTGATGGTGTTGGTGTCTCTGGTGGTATTGATGTAGTCAGTGTCGATGTTGTGTTTGTCGGTGGTGGTGAAGGTGTTCTTGGTGCTGCTGTTGCTGTTGGTCGTGGGGGTGATGGTGAAAGTATTAATGGGGATGTTAGCGAGTGGTGTTGGTGAAAAAATTGGTGGTGTCATTGGCGGTGATGTCATTGGCTGTGGTTGTGTAGGCCTTGGTGATGGTGGTGGTAAAAATATTAATAGTGATGGCAGTGGATGCGGTGTTGGTGTCAGTGGTCATGTTGATGTATGGTTTTGGCGATTATTTAAAGTGTTTTTACATTGTCGTTGTCAGTGTCGCTGTGAGCCTGGATTCCGTCTGAAGAATGACGGCAAGACGTGTATGGATGTGGACGAGTGCACCACCACGTACCCCTGCTCACAACGCTGCGTCAACAGCCACGGCAGCTTCCACTGCTTCTGCGTAGAGGGTTATGTGGCGCATGCTAATGACTCTACACGCTGCAAGTCCGCTTCTGGTAAGAACTGAATCGAACACACACACACACACTTCTTTACTATATACCATTAATGTGACTGCTAATCGGCTCTTCTGGCCTTTTTTTCTTGTAGAAGAGGAAGCTTATCTGCTTTTTGCTAATCGCTACTACTTGAGGAAGCTCAACCTAGATGGCAGCAACTATACCCTCATCAAACAGGTAAGATCATGTTAATTGCCGAAATCGAAAAGATCAACACCCTTCATACCCTTGTGCTTCTATAAATGAGTTCTTATTGCTTCTACTAAGAGTCAGCCAGTGTAGTTTAATTGTGTTATTCTGTGTAACAGGGCTTGAACAATGCTGTAGCTCTGGATTATCACTTTGCGGAACAGATGATCTACTGGACGGACGTGACCACACAGGGCAGCATGATCCGCCGCATGCACATGAACGGCAGTAACGTCGAGGTGCGCTTGTGGTTCCGGATATTCATCAATACCAGCAGAGTTGTTTGGTTTGAGTCTTTTAGATGTTCACTGTTCATGTTGTTTGTTGTAGGTGCTGCACCGGACATCTCTGAGCAATCCAGATGGTCTGGCGGTGGACTGGGTGGGGGGCAACCTCTACTGGTGCGATAAGGGCCGAGACACCATCGAGGTCTCCAAGCTGAACGGGGCTTACAGAAGCATGCTGGTCAACAGCGGTCTGAAGGAGCCTCGAGCCATCGCTGTGGACGTCCGCAACGGGTGAGTGGACAAAACTTAAAACACACAAGCACACACTCACACTTTATGGGAACCAATGGTGCAGTTTTATGTGCATTAACGGTGATGGATTTAATGCTAATATTTCTGTTAATGCCCAATATCTGGTGCTGCTTATAGAGAGTGTGTGTGTCTGTGTGTGCAGGTATCTGTACTGGTCAGACTGGGGAGACATGCCTCACATCGGCCGTATCGGAATGGACGGCACAGACCGCAGCGTCATCATCAAGGACAAGATCACATGGCCCAACGGCCTCACGCTGGACTTCATCAACGACCGTATCTACTGGGCCGACGCCCGCGAGGACTACATCGCCTTCGCCAGCCTCGACGGCTCCAACAGGCACATTGGTACAGTTTCACCTTGCCGTTTCTCTCTCTCTCTCTCTCTCTCTTTATCATTTCTCTCTCTCTCTCTCTGTTTGTGTACAAAGGAGGATATAGATCTGTCTTTTTATCTTCACCCACTTTATCTTTGTCCGTTTTCCTCTCTTTCATTATCTGTCTTTGTCTGTCTATTCTTTGTCTGTTTGTCTTCTGTTTCTTTCTCTCTCTATCTTGTTTATCTCTTTTCTATGTCTACTTTTTTTCTACTTTTTTTCGGGTTTCTATATTCTCCTACCCATCTCGTATGTAAATATGTACAGTATATATATGTGTGTGTGTATGTATGTGTATATGTATATGTGTGTGTATATATTGAAACCTCGGATTGTGACTAACGTGGTTAAAATCTTCTCTATTTTTCTTTTTCTTTTGTTTCTGCCATTTTTTTGTTTCTTTCTTCCTGTTCATGTATCTAGCTACATTTTATTTAATTTTGCTTTACGTCCATCTCTTTCAGTGTTGTGTGTTGTTTTTTGCCTGATGATCCATTTGCGTGGATGTGTGTGTGTGTATGCATGCGTGCACGTGTGTGTGTGTCTGCCTGTGCATGCGTGCATGCCCGTGTGTGTGTGTGTGGATGCACGTGTGTGCTCATGAATATTCAATATGAAGTCCAGTTTCACTGATGGAGCTCCGGTTACAAAACTGTTTGTGGCAATTTCAGTTGTGACAACTTTTCATCGACTGCAGACCAGCATAAAGCAACCATCAACACCGTGTCGTTCATTAGACTTAAAGCTTTGTAACAGTGGAACAATGCGATGTGAGGGAGGGATGGAGGCTGCGTTAATCATTTCGTTTTTTTCTGTGTAGTTCTGAATCAAGACATCCCACACATCTTCGCCATGACTCTGTTTGAGGATTACATCTACTGGACCGACTGGGAGACCAAGTCCATTAACAGAGCGCACAAAACACTGGGCATCAGCAAGAGCATGCTGATCAGCACATTACACAGGCCTATGGATATCCATATCTACCATCCGTACAGGCAACCTCCAGGTGAGGACAGTTGAGGACACACACACACACACACACACACACACACACACACACACACACTCAAAAACTAGAATTATACAAGAGTCATAATGTTAGATACAAGAGGATTATTAATGTTATGAAGACAGACATCGATGCTAACAGTAATGCTTGTGAAGTATTTCTTATTTTCTGCTTTATTGTAAATACAGACTCTGAATAAACGCATGTCTGGTCAGATAACTCCTAGGGTTTTTTTTTTTTTTTTGTGAAAGTAAAGCACACTGCAGTGTACGGGATCTTCAGATCTCATTGATTGGTCTGCATTACTGGTCAGTGAACATCTCCATGAAGGTAAACATTAGTATTAATGAGAATTGATCTACCTTTACCCGCAGTGGAGAATCACCCGTGTCAGGTGAATAACGGAGGCTGCAGCAACTTGTGTTTGCTGTCCCCTGGAGGAGGCTACAAGTGCGCCTGTCCCACTAACTTCTACCTGGCTGCTGACGGAAAACAGTGCCTGTCTAACTGCACGGCTAGCCAGGTACGGCGTGTTCAACTGAAAGAAAGAAAGAAAGAAAGAGAGCTGTTAAAAAATCTTTTGCGTCAGGGTCTTGGGTCAAACCTGTTTAAACATGAAATGTCCTTTAGGCAGCAGACTTAGATATTTATCTCTAGGTAAAGTAAAAAAAAACTGCAACTGTTCAGCAACGTAAACTTTGACCTTTGAGAAGATGCATCAGTACAAACGTTGTAATCTAAGAAGTGCTATTGTAATGAAAGATGTGTGTGTGTGTGTGTGCAGTTCGTGTGTAAAAATGACAAGTGCATCCCCTTCTGGTGGAAGTGTGACACTGAAGATGACTGTGGCGATCGCTCAGACGAACCTGCTGACTGCCGTAAGTAAAGTCTTTCTGCCATCAGAGAGAGAGAGAGTGATGTACAGTATAAATGGAGAGATATTCAGGCACACATGGATTGACTGATTGAGAGACGGTCAAAAAGAGACAGAGATAGACTGACAAACAACTGGTGGACAAAGAAACGGAGACAGTGAGTTAAAGACAGGTAGAGTTTGTGGGTGTATAGAGAGAAAGAGACGAAACTGACAGAAGGACAGAGACACATGGACTGGCAGGGACAGATGGATGAACAGACAAATGGGGAACATGGCCAAAACTAAAATAGTTTGAGAGAGAAAAAAAAATATTCAAAAGGTTTCAAAAAACAGATAGTGAATAAGAGCATGTTGTACTAGGCTGCGCCTTGAACATTCAAGCCTATAAAGCACTGCTGAAATGGACTGAATTGAACCGAAAGAGACAGAAGGAGGACTGGACAGAGGGAGTGAGAGAGGGAGGTTGACTGACGCTCGAATATATGGAGTGATGTTTGTAATGCATAGATAATAAGATAAAACGTCCTCACCCAATAAAGAGTAGATGATGAGAGAGTGAGATATATTTTGTTGTGTCTTTAGCGGAGTTTAAATGTCGGCCGGGACAGTTCCAATGTGGCACCGGCATCTGCACGAACCCCGCCTACATCTGCGATGGAGACAATGACTGCCAGGACAGCTCGGATGAGGCCAACTGCGGTACGCACAGTGTTCCCACACACACACACTGTCCCAAAATCCAAAATGCACAGAACAAGCACTGATAGAATCTTATATACAGACATACTTGTGTAAGTCTCTTCCTAACAACATTCATTCTGTATACAATCTGGAACTGAAAAAGACTTCTCTGGCATTGTTACTGTTTGACTGACACCCTAATGGCTAAAATTTAAATGTGCAATTAACAACGGTTAAAAGGTGGAAAGAAATGAAAGTCTGCACCCCCCTGGGTTAGTACTTTGTAGAACCATCTGTAATAATAACTAAAAAATATTGGGGGACATGTCTTTCAGCTTTACTATATGCAGCAAAAAGTATTTTCTTTTGAAATATTATTTAAAAGTAAAACTCTCGTTCTGCATTCTTTAGATTTAAAGTGAAATATTTCCATCCTTTTTTTTTTATTTATTTAGATAATGTCTTGTCTGAGATTCTGGATTTTTTTTTTCAAATGAGCACTCTACAAATAACATAAAATTTAAATGAAATCACGGAAGATCATGTATTGAAGCATATTCATGGAAAGTTGACCGGAAAGGAAAAGTTTGGTATGTAAAGGTGCACAAGCAACTGGGATTAGGGCAGCCTTAAAAAGATCATCAAGCAAAGCCAATTTAGAAAAGGGAGAGCTTGACAAGGAGATGAGAGAGGCTGGAGGCAGGAGACACAAATGTTGGATTCCTAGTCTCAAGCCTCTCCTGAACCAGAGACAACATCAAGTATCTTACCCAGGCTAAGGAGAAACATAAGTGGACTCTTGCTCAGCGGTCCAAAGTCCACTTTTCAGATGAAAATGAATTCAGTAATTAATTTGGAAATCAAGGTCCTAGAGTCTGAAGGAGGAGTGGAGAATCCACTCCAAGTTGCTTGAAGTCCAGTGTGAAATTTCCACAGCCTGTGATTATTATGGTCCCATGCCTTCTGCTGCAGTTGGTCCATTGTGATTTAGGAAGTTCACAGTCACTGCAGTCGTCTACCAGGAGATCTTAGAGCACTTCATACTTCAGTCTGCTGATTAGCTTTATGAAGATGCTGATTCCCTTCTCCAGGAGAACGTATCTGCTCACAGCACCGAAACGACCACTAAACTGGCTTTCTGATATTACGGGGCTTTATTGGCACCTCATAGAGAATCTGAGGTATTGTCTAGAGAAGGATGGACATAGCAGATGAGCTGAAGGATGATGTTAAAGCAAGCTGCTCTTCTGTAATTCCTCAGCAGTGCCACAGGCTGATCGTCTCTTTCTGTACTGTACATCTGTACTGTATTTTACTGATCTGATCAAATATTCTAACATTTTGAGATAGTTGTTTTTTTTATTAGCTTTAAACCATAATCATCAAAATTCAAAACAAAAAACGTCAAATCATTTTTTTCATACTATTCTAATTTTTTGAGATACACTGAATGTTATTACTTCCTTACACTGAGAGCAATATTAATTTCAGATTTGTCTTAATTGCTTAGGCAGAACAAAAATGTGACCTTGTTGATGAATTAACTGCACACAGTTTGTTTTGGTTTACATAAGCGTAGAGTCCGGTTTGCGTAACTTGTCTGTGTTATTGTGTGCGGCGTAGACATCCACGTGTGCCTACCCAGCCAGTTCAAGTGCTCCCACCCGAGCCGCTGCATTCCCGGGATTTTCCGCTGTAACGGCCAGAACAACTGCGGTCAGGGAGAAGATGAGAAAGATTGTCGTGAGTGTCTTTTGCTGTCCCATCATCATCATCATCATCGCTTTTTTTGGTCAGCTGTATAATCTTTCTCTTACTTGAGTGTTTGCATGGTTTCTGTACTAACTGCCACTGTGTGTCTGTGATGTAGCTGAGGTGACGTGTGCTCCCAACCAGTTCCAGTGCGTCATCACTAAGCGCTGCATTCCCCGTGTCTGGATGTGCGACCGCGATAACGACTGTGTGGACGGCTCTGATGAACCAGCCAACTGCAGTAAGGCTCACTCTTGCATCACCGACTTTTACGTGATGTGTGCTGGGGCTATTAATACTCATTGATTTAGGTTAAGAACTAATGAAGAAAATCGGAACATTACAAGTTTAATTGGAAAGGAATTGAATTATCGGTGAGTTATAATTAGTTTGTTATGAAGCACACTGAGGCATGCACCGAGTCCCTTCACGTAAGAGTACGAGTTGCAAAGCTATTTAGATTAATTAACTTGGAAATTAAAAAAGTTTTCTACGTATACACAATATATAAGACTTGGTAGATTAGAATCCACTGAAGTGGTCACTGAAGACATAAAAATCCAATACAAGAACGCACTTTAAATCAGTGCTCCTAGCTGAAGTTATCTTATTGTGTTGAAAGTACTGGATGTTGACCCAAATGAAACCCAAACAAGTACAGCTGCTTGCTCAAGTCAACCCAAATCACCCCAACCGAATAATTCCAGATGGTCAGCACCATTGATAGGGTTTGAATTGTGATAATGCAGCTTCAATCTTCTTCACTTGATTATCACCAACAATAATCACTAATAAAAGCTTAAACGTGTTTGCAACATTAACAAAACTGCTTTTTAATCTGTTCCAATCCACCATATTCAAAACCAAATTGTTATTGTTGTCCTCTTTGTTATTTGTAACTTAAATCTAAAAATTGTTTTATTTTTATTTTTTGATTAAAGCGTCAATTTTATTTTTTTTCACGGCCTAAAATATTTTCCATTCACTATGATGGAACCTGAAGCGCCGGCATCGATGTGTCTCGATTCAATGGTAAAATTAGCTTTTGGCAAAACTAAAACATGTTAAACTCAAGAAATAATTTACTGCTTTAGAGAGACGAATCTCTAATTTTTTGCGCAAACAAAATTACAATGTAATAATCGCCTGTTAATAGCCTAAGAAGTGCTGGAAAAGCACCGGGTGTGAGCTCGGCCACGATCACTTGACTGCTGCTTAATTAGAAGATCAGGTCGATCTGGTCCAAGCTCTGTAACTTTTACATGAATGAACGTATTACAGTTTAGATTATTTTTTTTTATGTAAATTAATTCTATTAAGAAATGCAGCGGAATATTGTGACTAAACGACTTTTTTATTATTAAAATAAATAATAATTATGTTAAATAATCACATGTTTAAGAAGCATTCTTCTCTGCCTAACTGTAATGGGGCGACGCCCCTGCACCCCTTATTGACCAGCCGTCACTGGCTCTGGGCCAGATCACCCTGAAGGAAAAAGTCAAGTGTTACAGTAGTTCTGGTTCCATTCGATCTACTACTGTTAATTCCGAAGCCATGTCGGGTCTGAAATAAAAAGAGAAATATGAGACTTTATTTAAGAAAAAATGCATGTGGATCCAGACTTAGATATTTAACCTTTTCATCCAGTTGCTGTGGAACGTTCATGAAACAAGGCAGTTCCTGTTATCACTTGGGTTATAGCAGCTAGTAGTAACATGCTTTTTTAACTAATTGATTTTAAATGTTTGACTCATCATTTACTGTATATGTTATATTATAAGGTAGCTATCATAATTTATTCAGCATTTAAATGAAAAGCTTTTTAGTCACAAGAAAACTCTGGACCTGGATTTGTTTTGGGGTAGTTATCAGCTTGTTCAGGCTCTCTGATCATGTTATGCACCTAATGACCCACCTTACCCATGTCCTCTCCTCCCGTCCTCCCGTCCTCTCCTGCAGCTCAGATGACGTGCGGTGTGGACGAGTTCCGCTGTAAGGACTCCGGTCGTTGCATCCCTGCGCGTTGGAAGTGTGACGGCGAGGATGACTGCGGCGACAGCTCGGACGAGCCCAAAGAGGAGTGCGGTACGCAGTCTTTGCTCTGTCTGCTCTGCTTTCAGACGTGTTTAATAAACTCTGTGTTGAGCGTCTGTGTTTCTATGCGGCAGATGAGAGAACGTGCGAGCCGTATCAGTTCCGCTGCAAGAACAACCGCTGCGTCCCGGGCCGCTGGCAGTGCGACTACGACAATGACTGCGGCGACAACTCTGATGAGGAGAAGTGCGGTAGGTGGTCTGCTATGGAATTGTGGGAAATGTTCGCTGGCAACCAAAGCCCTGAAACTTGGTGGCTTTGTGATGGTTTACTCTCATTCTGTGTCCACCACAGACTGGGCTGTGTGTGTGTGTGTGTGTTAAGATGCAAGTATAATGTATAGAACAGTTAAATTTAAGCGTGTGTGTACGTGCATGTGTATGCCTGCCATATCCACTCGGTTTGCACTGTTTCATGACATTGCCCACATTGCTCATGAATGCCAGTCACTTCACCGTATGTTTGTTCTTCATTTCACACTGACATGGTGGCTTGACTCAGAGGTAGGTCACTGCTCCTCCATTCCCCCTCTCCATTTTAACTCCACTCTTGTCCTTTTTCCACTTATCCATTTTTTTCGTTGCATTCATCGTTAAATAACAGCTAATTTCAGCACCCGTCCCTCTAGTGGTGGAATGTTTCAGTTCCCTCATCGACCCTTCCAAAATGAGATCTCCGTTGTGTTTATCATTTCCTGACCGATTCTGTTTCTCCGGTGTAAATACGTTAAGCTCTGGTCATGAGTCCACTTTGAAAGCTTTGAATTCCCAGTTTATTTGTGCTCTCCCATTGAAGAATTGGCATGGACCTTTTATTTAAGAGTTTCTTTCTTCTACCCCGGCCCCGCCCTGTCCCGCCCCGCCCCGCCCTGTGTGTTAAACCCTTACTCTGAACTCCTTTTCATATTTGACGTTTCTTTTTGTAGCTCTATTGTGAATCCTGTATGTCTGGCACTCTGGGAAAATCCGTCAACGTACTTTGAACTTCTGCTTTAACTGAACATAAATGTGTTTGACCGATGCATTTATTTCGGCCCGATCTTCAACCTTGTTCTGGATATTTTCTGGCGAGGATCATATTGAGTTTGGAGCCAGATTAAAAAACGATCCAATGTGATTTTCTCACACAGTTATGTCATACTTTAATCAAGTTGTTCGTTAGCGAAACTGGCATAAGCTTTTATGCGTTTATAAAATATATTTATATAATGCGTTTATAATCAGACGCAGGCTGTCGAACCGTCTGCGATACTCCGGCGCTGTCAGATCGTCATCGTATCATCGATAGATCTTGCAGGTGACAATGGACAAATAATAAAAAGGAAAAATTTGGAAATAAGCAGATCAGCTGTTTAAGTGCTGCAAGTGAGTTTTACTTTAATTGCTGTTGATTAAATTGAAGATGTACGGATTTAAGATCTGTATCTCCAAAGGTTTTTTTTTCCCAGATTGCCAAACATGTCTTTGTGACCATACTGTAATGCCATGTTGCTGCTGTTCGAGATGAAGCAAAGCGTCTATATTTGCGTGTATGTGTGTGTGTGTGTGTGTGTGTCCTGCAGTGCCGCGTCAGTGCTCGGAGAGCGAGTTCGCCTGCACCAACGGCCGATGCATTGCCGGACGATGGAAGTGTGACGGAGACCATGATTGTGCTGACGGCTCTGACGAGGTGAAGAAGCTAAAAAAATCACACGTTTGTTTTCTCTCTGATCCACTCAGTGCTCTGTGTCTCAATCTCTTGTAGTTTTTCTTTTTATTTCCCTTCCTTTTCAGTGTAACCCTAGCAACAATGTTATGCAATGTTAAAGTGGCGGTTTGTATGAAGGTAGTGGACAAAGCAAAAGGGTTTGTGCTTGTGCCTGGACAATAATTGTGTGTGTGTGTGTGTTTGTGTTTTCAGCATGGCTGTGCTCTGAAGTGTGATGCTGACCAGTTTCAGTGTAAAAACGGCCACTGCATCCCACTGCGCTGGCGCTGCGACGATGACGCGGACTGCATGGATGGCAGCGATGAAGAGCGGTGTCATGAGACAGGTGGGAGACAGTGTGTGGGTGTATATACTTAGTACTGTACAGTACATGTGCGTGTTCTAGTATGCTGTTCTAGAACAATAATCAACGACAGAGTGGTGTTTTGCAGCAGCCAGTCATTTTCTAACTAGTCCATTGGTGTACATCCATTTATAGTCTCTTTCTTGTCCTCCTTCCTCCCAGTGGGACGCCTCTGCCCCAACGACGAGTTCCAGTGTAACAACACTCTGTGCAAGCCGCTCGCCTGGAAGTGCGACGGCGAGGACGACTGCGGTGACAACTCTGACGAAAACCCAGAAGTGTGCCGTGAGTTTGAAAGAAACGAACCCACCAAAACCAGACAGGAGGAAAGGAATGTTTAAAAGACAAAAATAAAATTGTTGTTCATTTACCTATAGGGAAGTTCCCGTGCCCGCCCACCAGAAACTTCCGCTGCGCCAACGATCGCGTGTGTCTGTGGAGCGGCAAGCGCTGTGACGGCGTCAACCACTGCGGAGACAACTCGGACGAGATGAACTGCGGTAAGAGATGAAATGAGGCTCTGAATCCGTGCCGGTGTTCATGGGGAGGAAATCGTACGAGCGATGAAACAATCCTGTGTGTAAAGATGCAGTTAGGTGCGTTAAGTTTACTCTGTATGACTTGAACAGATACGAAGGAGGACAAGTGCGGCAAGGACAAGTTCCAATGCAGTAACGGGAAGTGCGTTAGCTCCACCATGCGCTGCAACTACTTCAACGACTGCGAGGACTACGGCTCTGACGAGATCGGCTGCAAGACAGGTGAAAGATCTCCTGAACTCCTAAACGCACAATCGACATGTACTTTATTTAGGAAATACATCATTCTGAGCGTGTAATGTGTGTGTGCGCTCGCAGACATTCGGCTGGACTACTGTAAGAGTAACAGGTCTCTGTGTGGAGAGACAGAGGAGGTTCACTGTATAACAAACGGCACCGATTCGTTCTGCTCCTGCAAAGCCGGCTTCGAGAACAACGGCTTCGGAAACTGCCAAGGTGTGCTCATCTCCGCCTGTACACACACACACTGTAGTACTGTAGATCTAGTGAAAGAGCAGGATAGAGGACATGGCTAAGGTGGTGTTAAGGTTATGTTATGTTCCCTTTCCAGATAAAAATGAGTGCAGACAGTTTGGCGTGTGCTCGCAGATCTGTAACAACACCAAAGGCGCTTACAAGTGCAGCTGCCACAAGTACTTCACCAAGATCAACGACACATGCAAGGCTGACAGTAAGTACTTCATCGGGTCGGGGCTGCGCGAGTCCTCACTAATATATAATGTTTTAGAAATTTGTAATGTTTGTGCAACAGCCCTTATTCACAATGATGTTTAAGTGCATGGAGTCGCGTGTTTATCTAAACATTTCGGCCAAATAACACACGTACTGTATGTAACACCCAATAACACGTGTATGAAAATTATTTTATTTTATGCATTTATGCAGACGATTTTTTTAAAATATATTTAAAGTGATATAGTTTTATCAGCCATTTCTTGGAGGCCTTATTATAAGGAATTGTCAAATATCAAATATACAGCACTGGGTATACAGTGATGGATGAAAAGATGATATTGTATAAAGTTTTGGATTCGGCAAAAAGTTTTGGATTTGGATTTTGTTGACTAAATGCTTAATTGCTATAGATCAATACACAAACTGTAACATAAGGCATTCAAGTCAAACTAGAACTTGTGATGAAATTTCTCATGAATGAAGGCATAAGAGGCCTCTGAGCGGCGCAGTGGTAAAGCACACGCCCTATCATCGCACCAAGTTTGGTTCCCGGGTGATGCTGTAAACTCTCGCAGCCGGAGGCTCTAGAGAGACCTGATTGGCCGAGCTCTCTCCCAGAGGGGAGGGATGAGAGGTACTTCTTGCTCCCACATTAATCACGGCTCTACAGCCAATCAGGGGCGTCTGTGTGCTCCCGCAAATCGAAGGAGCGGATAGCTCCGCCCCAATGGTGTGTGAGCAAGCAGTTTGAAAAAATGCGGTCAGCTGGCGTCACGTGGTTCGGAGGAAACACGTGATAGTCTTCGACTGAGTGGTAGCAGTAGCCTTAATGTGGAGCCCCCTAGTGACGGGGAGGAATCGGACACGTCTTAATTAGGGAGAAAATCAGGGGGAAATCCCCTCCAAAAAATTAATGAAGGCTTTAAAACTGATTGGCATTTACGGAAGGCTTCAAGTACTGTATGGCGATAAGACTCGTACAGTAGCTGCAGTAAAACATTTGAAAACTTTATCTTTTCTCATCCTACATTCTCTGGATCTTTATCTCTCTTGTCAGGTTTGAACAGCAACAGGCAGGTTCTCTACATCGCTGATGATAATGAGATCCGCAGCCTGGACCCGGGCATGCCCAACTGGGTGTACGAACAAACCTTCCAGGGAGACGTCAACGTGCGCATCGACGCCATGGACCTGCATGTCAAGACCAACCGCATCTTCTGGACCAACTGGCACACGAGCGGCATCTCCTCCTTCCAGCTGCCCTCCACCTCCTCGTCTTCATCGTCTGGCACCTCGTCCAACTCTCATCGCAACACGCGGCAGAGCGAAGGAAGCGTCACCAACCTCGCGGTACACACTTGCCAGGACTCTTACAAAATCCTAGTGAAGAGCAGAATGTCAGAAAGCACCTCAGTGAATGCTATATAACGTGTATACACTCATTAACTCATGATGTCTGCTGTTGAATTCCGTCTCTGGTACAGATCCCAGGTCTGAAGACGCCCAGAGGCATTGCTGTGGACTGGGTAGCCGGGAACCTGTACTGGACCGACTCGGGCCGAGACGTCATCGAGGTAGCGCAGATCACTGGCCAGAACAGGAAGACGCTGATCTCAGGCATGATCGATGAGCCCTACGCCATTGTTGTGGATCCACCAAGAGGGTGAGATGACATTTCGAAAGTATTCGGTTAAGTTAAAGCCGCTGACTGAATGCTAAGGTGTTGTTTTACATATTATAAAACTGGTGGTTTTATAATTGACAGGACCATGTACTGGGCAGACTGGGGAAATCACCCCAAAATCGAGACTGCAGCCATGGACGGGACTCTGAGGCAGACGCTTGTGCACGAGAACCTGCAGTGGCCCACAGGTGAGTCTTTTGTTTATCAAGAGGGGCCTAAGATCTCACTCACAGGCCTGCCCTACCACTAGATGGCGCTATCACTAGTGGCTGCATTTATTAGTTCAAATGTTTCTGAGACAACACAGTCTCAAGCAGTGTGTTCACTCTGTGTGCAGGTCTGGCGGTGGACTACTTTAACGAGCGCCTGTACTGGGCCGATGCGAAACTCTCCGTGATCGGCAGCGTGCGGTTGGATGGAACAGACCCCGTGGTGGCCGTATCCAACGTCAAAAACAGTTCAGTGACGACAACAGTGCTCTCGCTTTTTAAGAACAGAAATTGAAAGGTTCATATTTGTGGTTAACGTGTCTGTCTAACGAGACGTGTGTGTGTGTGCGCGCTGTAGATCTACTCCACCCGTTTAGCATCGATATCTTTGAGGACTACATCTACGGCGTCACCTACATCAACAACTATGTGTTCCGCGTTAACAAATTCGGCAGAGGCAAGATGGAGAACCTGACCACGGGCATCAATCACGCCACTGACATAGTGCTCTACCACCGCTACAAACAGCCAGAGAGTAAGTGTGTGTGTGTGTGTAAATTCTCTATACACAAGCCTATGTTCTACTTTATTCGTCTAACCCTCCTGTCTGTGTGTCTCAGTGGCGAACCCATGTGACAGGAAGAAGTGTGAATGGTTGTGTTTGCTCAGCCCCAGTGGTCCCGTGTGTACCTGCCCTAATGACCGTGTGGCTGATAATGGCACGTGTGTGGAACTGCCTCCAGCCACTCAGGTCCCCGACAGTAAGTCCCCACCTGCGCGCTCGATAATACTGCGTTGTTATATTCTTTGCATTGCGGGGAGTTAATTTTTTTTCCTTCTTGCTTGTTTTTTTTTTTTTTTCTCAGGCCCTACATGTAACATTCAGTGTCTGAACGGCGGCATTTGTTTCGTGAACGCTCGCAGTCAGCCGAAGTGCCGCTGCCCGACCAGCTACAGCGGCGAGAGGTGTGAGGTTGACCAGTGCAGAGACTACTGCAAGAATGGAGGAACCTGTTCTCCATCACGCACTGGTATACACACACACACTTGATATACATAGTCATGCATGCAGCTGTGCATGTGCACATGTTCACTGTTTAAGCTGTCATTTTTGTTTTTATTTATTTTATGAATATATGGATATCAGACATGGACTGGAAATGTTTCTGTTCTCTAGGTGCTCCTACATGCCGCTGCCCGACAGGATTCACCGGGCCCAACTGTAACCAGAACACATGCAAAGACTACTGCCAGAACGGAGGCAGCTGCACCGTGAGCCTCGGGAACCAGCCCATGTGCCAGTGCCGCGACAGCTTCGTCGGAGATCAGTGCCAGTACAGTGAGTGTTCAGAGCCGGTTCACAAAAACAGGCCTGCTTTCATCGGTTAATGTAAAGTTTGGAAAGTATCAGCCTTCAGAAATATGTATAGATTTAAATATAAAGACGTAACGGAATTTTATTTTCATGTCTAAATATCTCGGATCTGAACGTTGCTGCCTTGACTTGGATAGGAGGGGTGTTCAGGTCAAACCGGGACTTTTGATTCTTTAGAATAACAGTACATGAGTGAGCTCTGATCAGACTGCCTGCAGACGACTGCAGTGCTCCCCAAGCCACCTCGGCCAGGATCGATAACCATACACGGCGTTCTTTAAAACCTTTGCAACCTTTTCGAATATTTTCCCGCGGCTCAGAGTCTCATCAGCGTACCGTGCATGAAGTCTTCAAATCCCGGTTCGACATGAACGCCCCTCGTGAAAAGACGTATATAATTTCTTGGCTGCTGCTGCTCTGATCACTGCTTCTCCTCGTCCAGGCCACTGTGAGGGTTTCTGTGAGAACGGCGGGACCTGCCTGGAGACAGCGAATGGTACCAAGCAATGCCGCTGTCCCCCGAAGTTCCTCGGCCTCACCTGCAGCCTGGACAAGTGCATGTACTGTGGTCAAGGCAAATGCGATCCTCATCCCACTGACGGAGTGGTCTGCAGGTTCGAATCGGGTTGTCCATTGCTGCTCGGTCATATTTTCTCTGAGGGTGTCTCTTAGTTTAGTGTTGCAGTCGTGGTGATGATTTTCCTAACTGTGTGTTCTGTGTTTGTGTAGGTGTGCTAATAACCAGATACAGTCCACCTGCTATAGCTGCAAGGACTTCTGCATTAACGGCCAGTGTTCGATAGACCAGCGCACCACGCTCCCATATTGCAAGTAAGAACAGCGCACTCTCGCATCCACACAGCGCACTCTCGCGTCCGCGCAGCGCACTCTCGCGTCCGCGCAGCGCACTCTCACTCTCGCGTCCACACAGCGTACTCTCACTCTCGCGTCCACGCAGCGCACTCTCACTCTAATGTCCACACGCTGTCCATAGCACTGTTGTCTAGAACACTTCTCCTCTTCAATCTTTGCACTTTTTTACTTTCCCCTTCAGTAGTTTCAGTTCTCTATTTCTCAAATGTGTGTGTGTGTGTGTGTGTGTGTGTGTGTGTGTGTGTACTTGCAGGTGTCCTTCAGGCTGGACTGGCTATCGCTGTGAGCTCACTGCCGCTTCTTCAGGCTCTGGAGACTCCTCAGGCAGTACGATGTTTCATTATTTTATTTATTTTATTTATTTTTTATTATGTGTGTGTGTGTGGGAAACTAAAGCAGTCTTGAACGTGTTCTCTCTTTGCACAGACGCACTCTCTGTGATCATCCCAGTGCTGCTGCTGCTGCTCTTGGCATTGCTGCTGGTTGGCGCCATCTTGTGGTACAAGAAGAGAATGCGTGGGTGAGTAGCAGTTCTGTCGGTGTGGACACACAGATGAGGAGAATGGCGCGCGCGTGTGTGTCTCTCTCCCATAAACTCACTCACATACAATCCTCCAACTGTATTTACTGTCCAGACTCAGCTCACATACTCCCCCTGCCTGTTTATATACTCATTAGTCTCAGCTTATTATACACTCACTCACTCGCTCGCTCACTCGCTCGCTCACTCACTCACTCACTCTGCTCACTCACTCATTTACTCACTCTGCTCACTCACTCACTCTGCTCACTCACTCACTCACTCACTCACTCTGCTCACTCACTCACTCACTCTGCTCACTCACTCTGCTCACTCATTCACTCACTCTGCTCACTCACTCACTCACTCACTCTGCTCACTCATTCACTCTGCTCACTCACTCACTCACTCACTCACTTATTCACTCTGCTCACTCACTCTGCTCACTCACTCACTCACTCTGCTCACTCATTCACTCACTCTGCTCACTCATTCACTCACTCTGCTCACTCACTCACTCACTCACTCTGCTCACTCATTCACTCTGCTCACTCACTCACTCACTCACTCTGCTCACTCACTCACTCTGCTCACTCACTCACTCTGCTCGCTCACTCTGCTCACTCACTCTGCTCGCTCACTCACTCTGCTCACTCATTCACTCACTCTGCTCACTCACTCACTCTGCTCACTCACTCACTCTGCTCACTCACTCTGCTCACTCACTTACTCTCTCTGCTCACTCACTCACTCACTCGTCTCTCATTCATTACCCCATTCACTCACTATACTCACTCACTACAAGTCACTTTACTTACTAAGTCGATCACTTGCTATCCTTACTCACTCACTCTACCCACTCCTGAATTGCCACATTCACTCACTCACTACACACTTTTTACTCCCTCACTCACTCCCTCACTCACTCACTACACACTCACTCACTGCCCAAATTCACTCTGTTCTCACTCTTATTCACTCTACTCACCTCCTCACTATTAACACTCATTTAGCCTGCTTACTCATTTCCTTTACTCATTTACTACTTCACTCACTCACTCACTCACTCTACTCAAGCACTCATTTATTCCACTCCCTCCCTACCTCCCTCTCTTACTCTACTCACTTTAGCAGAGACTTTATTAGCGTTTGTCTCACCCCTTATCTCAACATGCAGTTGTTCGTCTGTTTCTCTCCTCCCCGTGTCTGTATGTCTGTCTGTATGACTTTGTTTCTCTCGGCGTGACTGTATTGGAGCGAACAGTTCTATATGATTAAGATAACTCTGGGTTCTGCACACTGCCTGAAGGCGCTTAAACGGTTCTTTGAATGGTTGTGTGTCATTTCCCGACGAGGTTAAACTTTAATAAAGAGAGACATAAAATCTTAGATATGAGCCATGAAAGGCCATGTCCAAAAGGCTTGTCTTTCTGTCTGTCTTTCGGTCCCCTTCTACCTGTCTGTCTGTCTGTCTGTCTGTCAGCCTTTTGGTCGTTCTCTGTTTCTCTTCTCATTTGTTTATTGACTCTTATCTATTTATTGCTAACTTGTATCTACTTTCCTTTTTTTCTCCCCCTCTCTCTCTCTCTCTCTCTCTCTCTTTTTCTCTCTCGTGTGTGTGTATGGGTAACTGTGTGTCTCTGTCTCCCAGGTCTTTGAGGCGGGCCAAGCCCAGCTCCAGATGCTTGCGGTAACTCCAACTCTTTAAAAGCAGGCCTCCATCCTCCATGTCTCCATCCCTCCATCCTCCTTTCTCCTTTCTTCACAGTATACCTGTATCTGTGCTTTTCTCCCTCTCTCTCTCTCTCTCTCTCTCTCTCTCTCTCTGTCCCCCCGTTTCTGTGCCGTGGTGTTCCTGTGCTTCTGCCTAGACGGCGTGTAAGAAGTGTCAGCCAGCTCTGTTCACTGAAGGTTGATTTTCATGGACTGGCTGGATGCAGCTCTGAGCTGTGTTCTGTTTGTCTGTGTCCTTGCTGTACGCTTGTGTAGGGGTGTGTGTGTGTGTGTGTGTGTGTGTGTGTGTGTCAGCGCGAGTATGTAGTAGTGTCGTGCTCGTGTTCTGTAGCTGAACTGTAGTGGGTCTTGTCCTGTGGATATCCAGCTTTCCGAGCCAGCAGCGTGGACACACCCTCTGGCAGTGTTCGTCTGAAAGCTACTGGATGCTCCTTCAAAGTGTGGAGTTTGTGATTGTGTCGTAGATGTTCGTGACTCGCTTGGGTCCAGGCCTCCTCAGCATTATGGAATGTGTATATGCCATACGTATAGCTCAACTGTTATGTGGGAACGTGTTTATTGAATAGAAACTGTGTGTGTGTGTGTCTGCAGTGCAAAGGGATTCCAGCACCAGCGGATGACTAACGGCGCGATGAATGTAGAAATCGGGAACCCTGCATATAAGATCTACGAGGGTGAGCCTGATGATGATGCCGGAGAGCTGCTAGACTCCGACTTCACACTGGACCCAGACAAGGTGATCATCACGTTTACATATATATAGGTAGAATTTTGAGATAATGTATAAAATTTAAATGTGTGTTTTTCATTTAAATTTCAAATTATTATATCTTTTCTTCCCGTGGGCCGATTGCGATAAAACGAAGCCTATATGTCACCCCAAGCTCAGCCAAATACATCTGTGAAAACCCCATTAAAATTCGTTCTATAGTTTTTACGTGATGCGTGCACAAACAAACAGACGGACAAAAATTCCGATCTTTTTAAAGCTTTACAGTCTTATTATATGTCTAGATAATCATAGTCACTCCCTGTGGCCCTCCCTGACCTTTGACCTTGACTTTCTCCCCCTCCTCTCCAGCCCACAAACTTCACCAACCCAGTGTACGCTACGCTCTACATGGGCGCCCACAACAGCCGCAACTCTCTGGCCAGCACGGACGAGAAGAAAGAGCTGCTGTCTGCAGGGGACGAGGACATGGCCGACCTGCTGGCGTAGAGCTCCCGGGACCAAGCTGCGCCCGCCTGTCTTGCCCACCCACCTGCGCACCCACAGACCCCCATGCCTTTACAACACCGGAAGAAAAGCAACAAGAGAGCGAGAACACTGTACAAAATGTAAAAAAAAAAAAAAAAAAAAAAAATATGAAGGACTACTTTTGTATGTGATTGCAGTATTATATTTTATTCTTTCGGTCAGAAAAAAAAAGGAAAACATTTTTCTATGCCTTTTTTTTTTTTTTTTTAATTACTCACTTAGCGCCCCTTCCTTAACCCCCCTCCTCCCACCCCTTTCTCTTTTCTTTTCCCTCCATGTAGCCTCTACCTCTGTGCTAAATGACGACGCAAACAACAGTAACAGCTATGGTAATTCTTTTTTTTTTTTTTTTTTTGTTTTTTTGTATGAATTGTATAGAAGTCAAGGAAATAGCCAAGATTTATTTTCTTTTGTAAGTGAACTAGTGAGGGAGAGGAAGGGGCGGGCTCAATCCCGAATCCCAATGGTATCTGTTAGTATGTGTATTGGTACTGCTGGAGGAAAGAGGTGTAAGAGTGTGTGTGTGTGCGCGTGCTAATTTGGGCTTATGATTGTCTTACCTGTTGCACAGATTTGATTTTATATCTATTTACATAACACATTTTAAACACGAGTGTGTGTGGGATACACAGGAACACACAAGCAGGTGAAGGGACAGCGGGACGTACGTCTTCGAGTGCTTTTAGAGATCAGAGTTACATAAATGAATGAAAGGTGTTGAAAGTGAAATTACCTATTTTTTTAACGAGAACATTCCAGGGTGTGTATCCGTGGCCTGTGTGTGTGTGTGTGTGTGTGTATCTGAGGAAGTGATTTGTTTGAATTAGGGAAGGAAAAAAGGGAAGAAAAAAAAAGAGACTGATGAGTGGACAGTGGTGCAGTGTTGCGTGTCTCCCCCTGACGCTGCGTCTTCCAGGAGGTCCGGGACCACGAGGACGGGATGAAACAAGGATCGGATCACTAAAGGGATTTATTTTAAAGCAGTGCTTTTTTTTCCAGCTCTCTTCACTGATGGGAACTGAAGTGTCTTATTTTTTATTATTTTTTTTGCTTTTAATAGCGCAGTTTTTTTTTTTTTTTTTTTGCTTTTAAAAGCTCTGTAAGTGCGTTCTGCTTTGTGTGTGTGTGTGTGTGTGTGTGTGTGTGTGTGTGTGGAGTCTAGAGACTCAGTTGGCCTCCTGCCCAGACTCACTGCCTCGCTGCTACCTGTCAGAAAGTGAACTTCTCCACAGACTAATGCATGTAACACACAGGTAACATGTTCACCGTGTTCACTCAGTGTCCACCTTTTGCTTGGTTGTAAGCCATCAATGTACTTTAGTGAGGTCTGATTTTTAATTTGTTTTTTTTTTTTGTCGTTGTTGTTTTTTAATGATCATAAACTGCTTACACACACAGCTACAGCCTTTGCGGTACTCCTGTTCATTTGTTTTAATTGTTTTGGGGTTCTTTGTTTTCCTTTTTTTTATATATGCAGAATAATTAAACTGCTTTTTATAGTAGAAATGCATGGTGGCTCAGCCCTTCTTTTGGACAGACAGAGTAACGTTTCACTATTTTTTTGCTGGAGAACTTCATAAACTACAGAAAAGTAACATATTGTTATAATTCTGAAATAAAATCAGTGTGTACAGAAAAGAGACGTGGCTTCTGGTTCTGCATCTGAGAAGACGGTGATGATTAAAGGTGCAGTTTGAAATGTCTGAATTATATTCTCGAAATATACAGTACTAATTCTAGAGTTTTAAATCCTCCTGGGGAAAAACAAGTATGAGTTAGGATAATACACAGGAGGACTGAATTTATCTCGAGTTTACGTTTTTGTATTTTTCCTGAGGAAATAAAAGGCAAGTCATGAAGTAGTAGAAAGGAAATACAGCACTAATGAAATATGAGAAATAATCAAATGAAACAATGCGAGTGTTCGTTTTTCTTTGCATCCAGCTAAGTTAAATTAGTGCTCATTGTGAGTTCATGATGTATTTCCTTTTTTTTGAACTGATAAATGTTATTAGTGTTAAATACAATGGCTGTTCAAGTCGAACTGGGACTTTTATTTTATTTATATAAAATTTTATTAACAATGGTCATTGTCTCAAAGCAACTTCGCACATTTGAAGAAGATTATGGAAATGTGTAGGAGACAGTATAAATATAGAGATCATAGTTATCTGATTGTCCCTAATGAGCAAGACAAGGGCGACAGTGACGGTGACAAGAAAAACTCCTGGAGATGATAATAGGCAGAAACCTTGAGGGGAACCAGACTCGACGGGGAACCCATCCTCATTTGGGTAATAACGGATAGCAGAAATCTGTTTTTGCTGACATACTGTGTTGGGCAGCTGGAAGTTCAACATAACCAAAGAAGTTAACATGTGGGCCAGGGGTAGCTCAGTGGTTAAGGCATTGGACTACGGTTCGGAAGATCCCAGGTTCAAACCCCACAACCACCAAGTTGCCACTGTTGGGCCCTTGAGCAAGACCCTTAACCCTCAACTGCTTAGATGTGAAATGAGATAAAAATGTAAGTTGCTCTGGATAAGGGCGTCTGCCAAATGCCTAAATGTAAACACGGAGTCCAGTTCAGTTGGGCACCAGCATGGCACCAGGACGAGTCAGACACACAAGAACAGTAAGTGGTGATGAGACTCCTGGCTGCTGTAAAACGTTTGAACAGTGCTAACGTTTTTAAGAAGCCCAAACATCCGTGACTGATGATCCTGGCCGAGATGGCTGAGAAACCGCTGCAGTCTATTCTGTGAACATTCAGTAAGTGGAACACCTGATCTTATTAAATTGACTGATAACTTGTCAACTAACTGCAGAAGAGACGCATTTGTCTGTATTTACCAACACCACCTGCACAATACAGGAGCACGGCTGGGAGTTACTCCAACGTCCTCCGTTCAGTCCTGACCTCGCCTCAAGCCTTTTCCACATTTTGGGAGTTCCTGGGAGGCCAGCATTTCAGACATGAAGCAGGGAGTCTAATCATGCCTCTGAGCAGACTGAGGAAACTTTTTTTTATTTTGATGGGATTCAAACACTAGTAAAACACTGGGATAAGGGCATTAGTGGAGCAGGGCATTATATAGAGAAATAAAGGGAATATATGTTAATGTTATAATGGACAATCAAAACTTAAATGCCCCTGATTTGAAATGATTTTTATTGTTGAAAGTACTCTGTGAACAGTGTAGCCTTAACCTTCAGTTAGTCTCTGGGGCTGGAGGGTTTTGTAATAAATATCTAACATCTGTGTTAGTCTACAGGCAAAATGCATGAGTTTCTGTTTGAAGGTACAACAGTGACTTGGCCCTCTGCGAGCCAGAAGATCGATATTAACAGATCTCCAAATTAATTAAGCATAGACGCAAAGTAAGTCTTAATTACTTTTAATAACACCAAAGCACACCGTTGCCATGACAGATTATATATTTTTTATACATGTATGTTTTAACTCATCTTTTCATGTTATAAAATGTTTTACATTTTTGTTATTTTCACAAACGTAAAACCGTTAAAATAACTTGAAACAGCATTATATTTATTTTATAATGACGCCTTCCTTTTACCTTTTTTTAACGTTATAACGTGATCTTTTTATGTTCTTTTGATTTTCATTTTATTTTGTGAAATAACACAAAAAGATCACTTTATAACGTGGAAATAATGAAGTCAGTTATCATCATAACATTATAGAAGACACTGTTTCGAGACATTTTCCTGCTTTTACGTTCAACAGGCAAGAATATGTTGTTAAACCATAAAAACGTCGATCACATTATTATTTTATTTAAATAATTTTCTTTCTGGTGTTATTAAAAGTGATTAGACTGACTTTTTTTTCCTCAAGTGATCTGGTTGTAAGTTATCATAATGTAATCGTCAAAAATCCTATTAAAATAAAAATAAATAAAAAAATCTTACGCATCTTTCCCAGGTATAAGCCTGAGCATTATGGCAGCCACGTTTTCGTGAACTGATTTACATGCAATTCTTCTTACAACCACCAGGGGTTGTAATAATCTCCATTTTCAATAAAGTACAGTCACAGTCAGGAACATCTGGCTTTTATTTGTGCTTCCTTTGACAAATGGAAATGGCTAAAGCTGATACAGTGATGGATTTCTTAAAAGAGATGTCATGCCTATACATTCAGCACTTGCGCCTTTGTACACGATCAAACAGAAAACAAACAAAACATTTAAATATTTAAGAGACCCCCAGTAAGGTCTAGTGTTGCTCGTGTTTCGGTCATGCCTCTAAAGGGCAGTATGTAGTGTATTAGTTCTGAAGAATCTCCCCATGTCATTTTACTAACTAGTGCAAAAAGGAAGGCTCGCAAATGATACAGAATCCCAAATGAAATCTCAGAATAATGGCTTTTAACATTTCCAAATACATCATAATCCTTCATTTCTTTGGCACAATGAGGCAGGTGAACGCAGGGGTGCCAATAATTCTAGCAAGAAAAAAAATTCTAACAAAAAAACAACAAACGAAACGGTAGAAGAATTTTATTCAGGCTTGGTCTTGTTGGATAGTGTACAAAAATTGTAAATACTAATACCTTAACTATAAATGTTGGCACCCCTGCAGTATATTTATTTATTTATTTATTTATTTGTTTATTTTACAAAAATAACACCTGGGCGTGTAACCTGCAGCACGTTAGTGCTTTTCTAAAGCATAAAAACCAGTATATACAGTCAGATAAAAATGATGTTAGCTTAGTATTAACTACGGAAGGCACATAATTGCCTTTTAAAATAACACGAGTCCCGAACAGGCAGGCTTTCTCTCCTTGAAATCCACAATGCGACGAGCTGCACTTTCGCATAATTTACAATATTTCAATGAATGTTATACAAAAAATAGGAATCAGTACAAAAAGAAAGCAAAACAATCAGTACAAAATTATGAAAATTAAAAGACTGGCATCTGTTTTTTTGGCTAAATATTTAAGCAAATAATACTGTCTCGATTTTAAAACCAAAAAAAAAAAGGCACTTGTTTAACAAAAGACGTTCGATCTGTCGAGTCGAGCTCGAACCACCTTCTGGTAATAATCATGCTGTTGTAATTATCTAAGGAATTGTGTATACATGGTGTGGGTCGTTCAGTATCTCTTCATCAGTCAGTCTTGTTTATAGATTGCACATGTGAAGGGGCCCATGTTGTTCTCTCCGTGTGTATGTACATGTCCTCTCGCACACCACTGTCCAGGAAATGTCTCTTCCTTTTTCCCCCAACAAGGCCACACAATGATGCTTCGTGAGTGTTTCGGATACGTACGTGTGTGTGTTTGTGTGTGGGAGAGTAAAGGAAAGGGTGCGGACACTTTGTAACCTCTGTGCTTTTGTAGCTTTGTTGAGAGACAGAGAGAGAGAGAGAACCAGAGAGTCCGCCCATCCAGAAAGGATTTCCATAAATAAATAAAGGGGTCGCCCACCCGCTTATTAAACGCACAGACAGCCTTTGCTTTGGTCCTGGCCTACGCTCCGTCACTGTGAGGTGCGGGGAGATAAGCGCAGGGTGGGCAGGGGTCAGGGAGGGTCTTTAGGGTCGCTTCCACCCGTTTCGGATCACCGCGTCAGCTCGCAGGAACGGCTGGCTTCGGAGATCTGCGGGTGGGGAAGAGGGACAGTTAGAGCAGGGAACACTCCGGTTAACAGGGAGCACCACATTGTCACACAAACAAAAAAGAAGAAGAAAAAGCTATATGAACCTTGGATTGATTATTTACTATAATTTGACTATAAATCTTTAGAATGTGATATGCAACTTTATATTTTTTAACAATATAATCACTATTCAGTCTTATTAGAGCTTCGAGTTTATTCTCCTTTTCGGACTGTAATATTATGTCCAAGCTTACAGTATGTGCACAAACTAATAACATTAAACTCATCCCAAGTATTATAATTCTTACTATGTATCGCATTACAGCTTTTATGTTTAAGCCTAATATATCAGACTGAATTCTTAGATCTGATTGGTTAAAAGGTGGTCAATCAGCAGCTCTTTAAATAGCTTTTTGCATGAACGCCCTTCTTATAATACAGTACGTTATCATTTCTATTCTAACAACTATAGGTGATATGGTGAAGCTTTCTATGAAGAGATACTTATGGAAGAAATCTCAAGCACTAAGATTTCTCCAGGAACTGCAAACGCCTTGCACTCCTGGAGAACATTATGACCTGCATTTGTTTTTTTGTTTTTTTCTTATTAACTTTAAGAGAAATGTGGACAGAGAACTTCATATCAGGATGAATGTCTATACAGGGTTCCTGAAATGGTTGAGAGTGCAGATTATACGACTATGTTGAGTGACTTCAGCGATCATTAACCCTGTGATGGACTCGTCTCTCTAGCAGTTATGAAATAAAAACATTAGCCATACTGAAAACCCTTCCTATTGTCATCTGGAGACCTGCGTCATTGTTAAACTATCAACTCAATACTCCGTTGTGTTGTATTCCTTACTTTGTGTTGCTTCGGGGTGCTTTTTTTCTCATTTCAAAGAATTATGATGAGTCGAGTTTCACATATATTGTAACTAATCTTAATTTTCTATCCCATATCTTTTTCTAAATTGAGTTCTGAAGCTATTAGCTTTTAGGGAAAATCTCTTTTCTCAGCATGAAGACTCTGCCGGATAACAAATCTATGAAAACATCTGTAGCCAGTACAAAAATACGCAGCATTAAAACCATACTCCATGTAGCATGTCCAAGTGATCAGCAACTTCTTTCAGACTTTTAAAGAGTGAAAATGAATCAAGCTGAACATCTCAATGATTACAATTTTTTAAGGTCCTTTTTTTTTCAATGAAAGTCATGTGCAGAACTTGCTGAACACCAGAACTTTGCATGCAAGCCATAATCATAAGCAGTAATACGCAGCAGACATGGCAGACGTGTTAGTGTTGCATGCAACAGGGACAGACGTGACCAGCTTAGCGTTTATTTCTGTACAAGGTAAAAAAAAAAATTTAAAAAAAAAGCAGTTGTAATGCTTTAAATTTAAAAATTGCTTTACGTTCATTGGATCTCATCAGGGTTTCTGTTTCTGGTGAAAATCATATCTTAACTTTAAAAAGACACACATTAAAACCAGAGTGTGTGCTTTACGATTCCAGAGCAATATATAAGCGACGTACAAAGCAACCAATTCCACAAGATATTCAAGCATTTAAAAAAAAATAATAATAATAAATAGCGGGCCTTTCAAACATTATGCACATTTAACCAGCAGCAAAGCATTTCTGCCTTATGAAGCCGGATCATGTGCTGCCCTTCTTACCCTCCGTTTAGTAAAGGCCCGCATTTACTCAGCTCGGTCCTCTGTTCTGTTGGAAATGTAGGAGGAAATCATTAGTGAAGTGGGGATGAAAGATAAAGAAAATTATATTAGCATGTTAGGAAAAGTGAAACTGTATGGACCGCTGCATAAGCCAAACCTCAGTGGGTAACACGACACGACTGACTGTTGCACTAGAGATCTGATTATGTCATTTGTACTTCATTATTAATGGGATAGTTCATTTTTTCAAGTCTGTCTTAAATTAATATCTATGTAAATATCAGTACGTTACACTATCTTAGATCTTGGTCATTGCAAATCACCGAGCATGAAGTTTGTCAGCCATAATGTACAGTACAATGTAAAAAATTTGGGCCAAATTCCACAACCCTCGTTCCATGCAAAAATGCTTTCTAAAGTTTAGACGAGACTCATATAAAGCTTCTGCAGCCCCACTGACTTAAAACGAGTTGGTATATTTTGTAAAGATTTTTAAAAAGTCAGATGGTGAGTTCTGCTTAGCCACATGTCTATTTACTATCTATACTATCGTACTATATGATGGATACCAACTTGATTTACCTTAGTGTTGAGGCGGAAGCTTCATACAGTATAAGTCTCAGCTGAACTTTGGAATGCATTTTTGCGTGGAACGAGGGTTGTGCAATCTGGCGATGATTACTTTCATTGTGACAAACTTCTGGGTCGGTGTGCAGAGCAGAAACATTTATTACCGCCGAAATCTACGGTGATTTAAATACACCGTATGTACTTCAATTTAACAGATAAAAAAAAAAATCTAAACTATATTACTGGCTATTTAGGAAAAGATTTATAAATGAATATTAGTTCATTCAGTGTTTTTAAGGATCAATACAGTGCTTCAGTCTGTTTGCCAGCGTCCACCATGGAAAGGCTTTGCAGGTCCGATACATTAACAGGCACATCCCCGTTTCCATTCTCATGTACTCTCATTCAATCGTCCAGCTATGTTTCCATCCAAATGTTTCACAAACTCGGATTTTCCTTAGAAGATCGTGACAAGAATGGGTGACAAACATATTCTGTATTTATTTAGCGCACCTGAAAAATTTTTCATGAAATTATCGAAGCTGTGAATGACATTTTCCCAAGGTACTTATAAACTCCATGTTTGTTGTCAACCACAAATAACCAAAAGTGCTACTGAAGAATACTGTATATAGACCAGGCAACTTGTATTGCATCTACTCCACCCACTGTAGTCCACTATGTGCTGCCTCAGCTATGTGGAATGGTTTGTTCATATTAATTTGCGTCGGAACCAAAGGATGGAAAGCCTAGTTCAGTGGGATGACCCAGGATCAGTTTGTCAACCATATAACTGATCCCAGATCAACACCTTATCATCTCGTACATCTCAAAGATTAGTAAAGAAGTGCTGGGTGGTGCTCTGTGGAGAAACACGAGGTTCATGCATGTGTCCAGTGGCATGCAGGTTTTTAAGAAAGGAAAAAAAAAAATGAACTAAACAACCTTATAAATTAGGGACAGATTTTGAGAGGGAGCTTAGGAAGGGGCTAGCAGTTGGACTCGTCGTACAGGTTGGTGTCACAGAAGAAGCGCGAGCCCCGCTTGGCTGTGCGCGCTGTAAACGGCACACTCTTCAACGCTGATGGGAGGGAAGGAAGGTTAGAACAACAACGTTAGAGCTGACTGATGACCGTGTGCTCCTAAATCGAGCCAGATCTTCTCCTTGTACAAAAACATTTCCTGTTCGATTGTATACATTGTATTGTTTGTTACACCTCAATAATATGTTTGTTCCAGGAATTACTGTATGAACTAGTTAAGCGTAACCTTACAGGATATGAGGGTTGTCCTGTAAGTAATGCCGAAGTAGGTATAAAGTTTTTATTAACTGGCATGCACCTGTATATGGTCTCCTTCATAATCGATGCATTTGTGCCGGGATCGAATTGCCTTTCCCCTTTGTCGCAGTTAATGGTCTTAGTGTTTATGGAGGTAACATCGTTGACAACAGCAATGTGTACAGATGGCTGGAGAAGTTTAAAGAAGGGGAAACTAGCATAGAAGACAGACCCGCGCAAAAGGAGACCATCAACTGCGACAAAAAATGTGCAAATGCATCACTTGTGATGAAAACTATGTTGAGTTTCTCTACCAACATGAGCAATTTGACCCAGCCATGTACTACGTTTGCTAACAGGAACGAACATTATTGATTTTCTACAACATGAGCATTTCTGTGGCAGAACAGAACTAAAACATTTCGGGATGTGATGTTATTAGATAATATTCTATTTCATGGTGGTAAGAACAGTTCTGCTTCATGTCAGGCTACATCCTTCAGTACCACCCAGCTGATTATCCCACTATAACAGCATGCACTGATTGTATTATTCCTTACAAAGCCTTTTAAGTAAACAGAAATGTTGGTGGTCTTTCAGCTGCTTCCTCTCAGGGGCTCGCCACAGTGAGCCATCCGATCCGCACACAACTTGCCGCAGACTTGACGCACTGCCATTTTATCTGTGCTTGTGACCAGCACTGCATCCAGTGGATGAATTTTGGGCACTGGGTGGAAACTGGACCCGGGCCTTCCCGCGTGGCAGGCGAGAAACCTACCCCTGAGCCGCTAATGCCCCTTTTAAGTAAACTGAATAGCTGAATGTTTTTCAAGGTGAGATCTAGTCTTGAAAGTGGTGTTTATGGTGATTATACCAACTGAACACTTGAGCTCATGGTTCCAAAATGGAGCGGCAACTAGCTAATGACTCAACTAGCTAGAGTGTTAAAAAAAAAAAAACACTGCCGTGGGGTTTTACTGTATTCAGAAATACCGTTGTGACTCAGCCTAAGTCTAATTTGTGTCTTGGGAAACAAGCTTTGCGTTTAGTAAACCTTTAAATCCTAATAAGCGTTAACAAGAGACACAGATGAAACATTTAATCTGGTTAAAACTAAACAAAAGCATTAGATAAGATTAATTTCATTATGATCACAGTGACAGGAGAGGTCTATCCTGAACTACTTTCGTGCCTTAGTTTGTTCCCTGAGGACGGATTTATTCAAAATCCCAGCGTATCCGTGTGGCTACTGTTCACTTGGCTGAAGGGGACAATGTGTCGCGTAACATATGGTGCACTGTTGTTGTGACGAGCCCAGCACCACCACAGTGATCCGGGAACTGGGAATGATGGGCTTTGTTGCCCAACGTCTCCCACCTGTGATGATGTCCTCGATGGCACCGTCTTTGCCCTCGTAGACCGGACGGTGATCTTTGGCCTGACGCCGTCTCAACTCGGCGATCAGCTCGTGCTGTTGCTGCCTCTTCTTCTGAGCTTGCACCTGTAGGGAAAAGACGAGACTCATTCCAGACAGCGTCTGTCACTAAGACTCACCAGCCACTCGATTAGGAACATCTGTTCTTTCACGTGATTGGTCAACAATGTGGCAGCAGTGTAATCATGCCTGTACAAATCAAGAGCTTCGGGATGGTTTCACATTGAATACAACGATTGCAAAAATGTAATCTAAGTGATTTAGCGATGTAGAAACTTGTGGTGATGAAAATCAAAACAGAATTATAGGATAACGAAAACAAAGTCCTACTTTGCAGGCCACAAGGTTGGTTCTGCAGAAGCGTAGTGAGATCTATTATCTCAAAAAGGTCTTACAGAAAAAAGGAAAAAGAAACGTCTGGACTAATGGTTTATGTTTCACTAAGAAGGAGAGAAAAGAAGCAGAAGCTCACTTGTGTTGAGCCCCGTTTGTTTACGTGTGTGTGACCTTGATGGAAACCTGCCATACCTTGGGGTCATGCTGTTTGGCCTCCTGAGCAAGCAGTTTCTCTCTCATAGCTTCCTCCTGTTTCTTCCTCTGTTCGTTTTCCTCAACTGCATCCTGAAAATGACACACACACACAAACAAACATGGTTACAGATGTTCAGCTTTAATGGTTCTACATGTCCGAACAGTCTGAGCGGATATTCCAAGAAAGAAAATCTCAGCATTGTAATTGTACTTCTAATTATGTACAAACACATGCACACACAGACACACAAAACAGACCCTGAGACTGCCCGCTTCCTCATGCAGGTCCATAAATCCACGTGAAGGACAATGTGAGGAACAGGCGTGTGTATGAGTGTGTGTCCGGGTCAGAGCGGGGAGTGCTCAAACCCAGCCTAAACACAGGCAGTGCTCTTTAACTAAACGCAGCTGCATCTTCCTGTTATTCATCCGTCATTCTCCTCCCCTCACCCACACAACCTGCTCTCGTCTTTCTGGAGTGGAGAGTCCTGATTTAACCCTTTAAACTCCCAGGAGATAATAAGTACAGTACACAGGAATTCTATTAGCTGCACTGTACCGCTGAATAAGTCGTCTGCCATGCCGTGCCATGCTGGTGCATGAATAACAGGATTTCTAATTCTGTTTTTTATGATGTGTTCCATCGTCTCGCAGGTGTTTCCTCATTCCTGATCGGTCATATAATGATACACGTAATACGTCATGTATATACAGTAAGTGCAGGTGCTGTGTGTGTTTGAGTCAGAAATGAAGCTGAACGTACTTTGTAAGCTTTGATGAAGCGCACGAACACCGGGAAGAACACTGATGGAGGAGTTGTCTTGGGACTCTCGCCAAAGTACATCACCACAGTGTTGAAAGCCTCCTGTAGGCGCATTCACACAAAGATGAGAATACAAAATACTTGTATAGTTAACAGTTACAGTGAATAAGGTTTTACACTAATAATACCACCAATCGACCATAACATTATGACCATGTGCCTCAATAATTGAGTAGGTCCCCCTTTGCCACACAACAGCCCTGACCTGGTGAGGTATGGACTCAACTAGATCTCAGAAGCTAAGCTGTGGCACCATCTGTGATAAATCTGATAAGTTGTGAGTTCAGACTTGTTTTTCCAGCATATTCCACAGATGCTCGATTTATGTTAAGATCTCAAAAACTTTCAAGCCAAATTGAAACCTTGAACTCATTGTTGTGTTCCTCTACCTATTCACTCACTCATCGGCTATACTGCTTTGTCCTGTATTCAGGGTCGCGGAGGGCCTGGAGTCTATCCCATGAGGGTTGGAACATGCAAACTCCATGCACACAGAGACAGGAATCGAGTCTGGCTGGGAATCGAACCCAGACGCTGGAGGTGCAAGGCGACAGTGCTAACCACTACACCACTGTGCCGCCCCCTCTACCTATTGTTGAACCATTTTTTCAGTTTGTCAGGGTGCATTTTACTGCTGAAAGAGATCGCTGCTATCAAGGTACAGTATTTTGTTTCAAAGAAGGGGATGTACTTAGTCACCAAAAGTGTTTTCTTTTTTTATAACTTTATCCCCCTTTTTTTCGAATTTTTCTGATTTTCTCCCCTAATTTAGTCATATCCAATTCCACCCCGTCGCTAAAGGCATAAACATTAAGCTTCCACTACCAATCAGTCAGGAGGGCCGCAGACCCACCCACGTGTTTCCTCCGATCCATGTGGCTCCCTTCGCCTGCGGGAGCGCACACAGACTCCCCTGATTGGCTTGTAGAGCCGTCATTAATGTGGAAGCACTAGTACCTCTCATCCCTCCCCCCTGAGAGAGCTCGGCCAATCAGCTCTCTCTAGGCCTCCCCTGTAAGAGGTTAACAGCATCACCCAAGGATCGAACCAGCGATCCCTGGATGATAGGGCGAGCGCTTTACCACTGCGCCACTCGGAGGCTGCCACCAAAAATGTTTTCATAGGTAGTATGTATCAAAGTAACTTCCACACGAATGGCAGGACCTGAGTTTCCTCTTTGCAGAACATGGCAGCTTGCCTTCGCCACATAATGGGTTGATACACACATGGCCGTCCACATGATGAAAAAGAAGACATGATTCATTAGACCAGACCACCTTCTTCCATTGCTCCGTAGTCCAGTTCTGATGCGCCCATTGTAGATGCTTTTGGAGGTGGACACAAGTCAGCATGGCCATCCTGACCGGTCTGTGGCTACACAACCACATATGCAGCAAACTGACATCAGCATTAACTTCTTCAGGAATTTGAACTACAGTAGTGCTTCTATTGGATAGGCTTACAGGGGCCAGCCATCGCTCCCATGTTCATCAGTGAGTCTTGGCCACCCATGACAAGCCTGTCAACGGTTCAACGATGTCCTGATCACTGCAGACTAGGAACATTCCACAAGAGCTGCAGTTTTAGAGTTACCCTGACCCTGTCGTCCAACCATCACAATTTGACCCTTGGCAAAGTCAGTCAAATCCTTACACTTGGCCATGTTTGTTGCTTCCAACACATCAAGCTTTATAGACAAAATGGTAATTTGACTAACATATCCTCCCCACTCCCAGATCCCAGGACACTTCACCTGTCAGTGCTTATACAGTAATGTTATGGTTGATCAGTGTATGCCTATGCATGGTTCTCCAAAGGATTGTGTGTGTTACCTCAGCGGTCTTGGCATCTTTCTGCAGCTTGTCCAGTTGCAGGTCGCTGGCCTGCAGGAAGCCCTTGAGGACAGCGTGGTCATGCAGACTGCACTCTCTTCTGATTAACTCCATTCCTTTTCCGAGCTCCTTCACATCCAGCAGCACATTCTCCAAAGACACTGCACAAACACACACAAACACACACACACACACACACACACACATATGTGCATGTGTAACGTAATCACAGCCAAGAGACACTGACTTGAGTCTGACTAAACTTGCTAAACTTGCTCACGTCAACTCACAGGAAAAGTGTACAACGTTAAAAGTTAATTCTAAAGCTAAGGGCATCATCCCATGTGTAAGTGTTGAATGACGAATGATATCTGCCTCCTCATGCATTCAGCTTTACCTGCTGCGGCTTTGTCGACAAAGTGCAACTCGTTGTAGAAGTTAGCTAGCTCTGGGTATTTCTCCTTCACTATGAGAGCGATGTAGTGCAGTAACGTCATCTTGCGGTCAGTAGACTTCGTGTCCAGCAGCTGGAACAATGCAAACAAAAGACAGTTCGGTCATTCGGACAGATTAAGCGTCTACTGTACATTGTATTAACGCAGTGTAACAATCTATCATGTCATCCACCATACCAGATCCAAACTCTGAAGCTTGAAACCATAGACCGAGCCTCGTTTACTGCTGTTCATGTAGTTCCCCAAGGCCAAAATAATCTGTACATAGACAAGGGAGGAAAGAATGATATTGGAATTCATAGTGTTACCACTCATGAGAAATTTAGGCATCCTAAAGACATCCTAGTTTTGGAGTTTAGCACATGGCAGAAACATGGCATCTCCTACCTCCAGCATTCTTTTCAGCTTTGGAGAAGACTTCACAGAGGCTGAGGCAGCAATGATAGCATTGAGTTGCTGTGAAAAATAAAAGATGATGATATCCACTGATTATTTTTAGTACATTTTACCAGAAGTTTTATAGTAGTTTTAGGTGTAGTAATATTAGTAGAAATATTGGTAGTGGTGTTAGTATTAGAAGTAGTATTAGTAATAATAGTGGGTAAAGAAATAAAAGTATTAATGGTAGTACTAGTAGTACCAGAAGTAATATTAGTGGGAGGACATGGAGGATAAGGAGTAGATATAGTAGTTGTAATAGGGATGCTGGAATATGGGCAGATTAATTGAGTATTATTAGTAGTATTACTGGTATTAATATCAGAGAGAAAGCTGGAAATGATCATAAATGTTAGTTTCATGATAGTAGTGTTAGTCTTAGTAACATTAGTAGCAGTAGTAATAGTAAGTGCAGTAGTATGGTTGTACATGAGAGTACAGTAATAATACAGTAGGAGGATCAGGATTAAAGTCATAGAGGCAGCAGCATTATCGGGAGTAGCAGTAGTACAGTAGTATTACAGCGGAACATCTGCATAGAAATGCCCCGCCCCACAAATCTTTGCCTTAAGAGCTGAAATATTGCATGAAATCTACCACAGCGTACGAAGCGCTTATTGCGCGTAAGTTCATTAGCCGTTTAAAACTCAGCGAAAAGCCAAGTGAAGCCAGTTTTTTTTTTTTTTTTTTTTTTCGTAAAGACATATCACCATGGGTCGCAAGAACAGTAGCAAGAAGAAAAAGGAGCCACTTTCAGTTTTGTTTTTAAAGCAGCCGGTGCACGATGGAATCATAGATTGAGGTTAATTTAGGTTAAATATCTATTTATTTCATATTTTACTTTGTCTACATGCCGTTTCCGAATGTTTCGATTGTTTTTTCATTTGCAAATACATGATTATAGTGTTGGGAATTGATAATATTGGAAAGATTTTTAGATGGCTGGAATGAATTATCTGCATTTACATAATTTTTTATGTGAAAATAATTTCCTCAATTCAACTTTTTGCCTTAGAAACTTGCCTCTGGAACGGATTAAATTGGTATCATTTGTATCATATTATTATTATTAGAATTATTATTAATACTATTATTATAAGTGACATTTTTACTGGTAGTGGAAGTTCTAACGGTGGTAGCAGAATAAGCAGGAACATGAGCAGTAGTTAAAGTAGAAATAACAGTCGTAGTACTGTAGTTGTAATAAAAGAGAAGAGTTGTATTAGTGTTAGAAGAATTGATAGAAATAGAAACAGATAATTGAAGCCTCATTACTAGGCTGTCTCACCGGGGTCAACATGCCCATGCTGTCGCTGAAGTTCCCGACAAATGTGATGATGCTCATCCTCTGCGTGAGGCGCTCGATCTTGCTGAAGAGGAGCATGAAGCGATCTTCCTCAGCCAGCTGCTCCAGAGGTCGCCGTTCCTTCTCGTACTGACGCAGCAGCTTGCTCTCTGCCTCCGTCGGCAGGAAGCGCATGAGACACTCCACAAAGTCCACCGGCAGGGCCTTGAGATCAAACCTGCAATCATGCACACATTCACATATCAGTTCCTCTGACTTAAGGGTGTAATCCAGGAAGAAGATAAAAGCTGGAACCTGGCATCATTTCAAAGTACACTCGGCCAAGAAGACGCAATTATTAAGACGGATAATGCGGCAACACTAATGGAAAACAAATCAAATTTCTTGTTAGATGATATTACAGATGATGTTTGTCAGATGGTAAGCGTGGGTGTCACATGAATGTTCTCTTCACTCGCATAATTTACCCGCTGCAGTTCATATTAATTACATTATACTGACTTTTGTTCATTTAATATTGTTTATTTTTGTTATATGAGTGGTACAGGAAAATCTGTGAAATTGAATTATTCAAATGATAAGATTCTGGGGTTTATTTGTTTTAATTACTGACTCTTTAACGTTTTGTTACATACCCCAACATATTAGTGAAAAAAGCATTACTGACTGTTAGAACCGGTTTTATATTAAATCACAAAGTTTAAATCACACAAAATCACACAAAACATGGCATGTGTGGGTCCGTCAGCGTTGTACCTTTGAGTTATATGTCTCTGTTAGTTACATTTATCCTTGCAACTGCCTCGCTCAATGTGTTGATTTCACTTTGTCTGTAAACACTCTTACACCAGTGTCTGTCTTACATCTCTGTGCTCCTGTTCACATGATTATTATACTATTTCCCATTATTGAGAGTTAAATGAGCAGGAGAAGGTTACTCACGTCTGGATGGCTCTGCAGATCTCCTCCGTGCTCTTGTTGGCCTTGCGTAAAGTGATGGCCAGGTTTTTGGAGCGATTAGCATCAAGCAGCTGAACTTTGTTTACGGCCTTACTGGAGGTTTTACTCTTTGTACAGGACACATCGACCACTGGACCCTGTGCTTTAGTCTTAAAGAGCTCCTCAAACTTCTCCAGCTCCAGCTCCTAGACATAAAACAATACAAATAGCAATGCATCGGAGTAAATCTGCATCTATGGGGCATCCACACATTATGAGACACAATGTGAGACGTTACAAATTCCTTCGAAAATTCATTGTTTTGCAGGTCTCAATTTATACTTGCACAATTGAGGTAAGCATTGCACCACCCGCATAGCAGTTTGGATTAACCAGGGTTTAGGTGGAGCCAACCAGAGCTCCTACAGTTGAGCTTTAAAACCTTTAAAGGGCACTGCATGTCATGTGGGCATTATAGTTATAGAATAGTTCTAGTTTTGTATATTAAAGTGCAGTTTTGTCCCTGTTTGCAGATCATATTTCTGATTATGCTCTGATCATCCAAATGAGGTTGATTTCTCTCCAGGTTTCCTCCTAGTGCCATCTCAGGGAGTTTTTCCTTGCTCAGCTTGCTTATCAGGGACAAACTGATCATTTTGATTTATTCATATTTACTCATATATATTTACATATATTCATATTTCAAACCCATTTCCATAATTTTCTTTTTGATTCTGTAAAGCTACTTTGCACCAATGACCATTGTTAAAAGTACTATATAATTAAAACTGAACTGAATTTAATACGGTACAACTCAAAGACAAGGCATAGCCCAAGTGAGACTCACCTCAAGCACTCGCTCATCATCGATCTCGTTGAAGACAGTGCCATTGATCTGGTTGGGCTTCAGAGCAGTCCAGTTGAATACAGGAAGGCGGAACTTGGTCTTTATGGGCTTCTTGATGCGAATGGCTACAAATTTATAGACAGAGGAAAATTTTTTATTATTATTGTCCCTGTTTCTTCAAGAGGAAGACTTTGTCTATTTAATATGAAGAATTTTCTAAAATTAAGGTATTGGCAACCCAAATAACTTAAACTAATCAATATCCACACAAAGGCTGGATTCTCCCAAAAGAAAACGGTGACGGAACCAAAATACATTTACGCGCCTTGGGATTCCCAAAACGTCTGCATGATAATGTAGTCACATGCTCACCTGATAAACCAACACTGAGGATGACTGAGGGTGAAGCTCCTGGCAGTGGAGGAGCCAAAGGCGGAGGTGGAGGTGGTAGACACGCTGCTATAAAACAGACATCACATTTGAACTCTTCTGAAAGCTTCACATCCACCAGACAGTAAAACATACAACACTGCCAAACCAGTATCAGCAATGATGCCAGAGATCACTCTGACAAATGTATCCCCAGTACAGCTGTTTCCCTAGCAGAAAGGGTGTGTATGTTTGTATCTGCTCTCCTGCGCTGATGGAAACTCCCTACCTTTCCCTTTCCTGTATCTTCAACTGGCTACAAAATTGTCATGTTTAAAAAAGTCCTACTGATTACTGGATCTGAGTTGAATAACTAGAGTTTATTATTTTTTTTTTTTTCAACTGGTCCAACCGGTCCAACTGGTTTCCCAAACATTGTTTTGTTTGATTTTGGATTATGCCACAACCATCTGTGATTGGGAGTTCTAGAGAGAAGATGATGGAAGGGACTCGCCACGACTTGTTTATAAATGATGTACAGAAATGTGTTGACATAAACATTCATGGAAGTATAAAAAGTTTATGATTGAGTAGGATACAGTATGTTTTGACTCTTATATAAGGCCCAAGGAAAAGGTACTACACTGGAAGCTTCATCAGTTTCTGGGGTGGAACTCTAGTTTATACCTTTAGAGTTACATTTCATTTAACCAACATAATTGGACGTAATTGGTCCTAAGTTTAATCCAAAACTCAGGCTTTTGTCTATGTATGGTCTCCTCATGTCAACATGGGTTACCTCTGGGTTTTTTTCCAAATCTGTTGATTGGTTGATTGGTTGGGTGAAATGATAGATGCATGGCTGGATGGTTCTATCACTACATTGACATTTTATTGGATAAAACATCCTAAAAAATCCTGGATTGATATTAGACACAATTGAATCTGTCTAGTTTTCAGAACTGATTTCCCAAATATGAATTAAATCACCAGCTTCCTCCTGTCCCCACTTGATATATTCACTGTTTTTATTGTTCTATTGTTGTTTGGCTCTGTTGCCAAGAAAGTAATGACAGTTATACAAACATGTGCATGAAGTGCGTTGGGAAAAACCCACGTGAATTCCGATCTGAAATTCATTCAACACGCCTGCTTCTCGGAAATATATTAAACCTATTGTAGGACCATATATAAAAGTGGCACATGTGATAGTCTGTAAGGAAGAACGCTGCAGTCAACTGAAATGATAGAATCTTCACAATAACATCTGAAAACCAACAAAAACACCAACTTAACCTCTTCTCGCTTTCTACGGTCTCCAAATCTGCCCTTAGCACTTTGGGATTTTTATATAGCAACTAGCCATTCCATTAGCCATGTACAACCATATTCCTCTGTCACATTACCTGCTGAGGGGAGAGGTGGAGGTGGTGGAGGTGGCGGTGGCGGGGGTGGAGGTGCAGGCGTTTCTACAATAGCAGCAGGCAAACTGATACCCAGGATGGTACTGCCTGAGCTCAGGTCCCCGAGAGGAGCTCCAGTCATGTTGTCTATACTTCCTCCTCCTCCTCTTCCTCCTCCTCCACCTCCTCCACTACCTCCTCCACCACCACCCAGGGCCTCGATTGCAATGTCTCCGTCAGGCTGCTTCCTCAGGCGGATCGTTCCTTGCTGCTCGAGCTCCAGCAGACGCTTTTCGATGTTGGTGTGCCTCTGGAATGCGGCGTCCTTCTCTTGTATCACACGGCGAAGCGTGCGCACCTGAGAGCTCGTCAATTCGTAAGTCTCCTGTATACAGAGGGAGCATGAGGAAATGATTAAAGAGCAAAATATATAAACAAAGGGAGAAGTCTGTCATATTTAGAGCCTCTACATCTATCCGTTATCTAAACGGCTAATCCTGTGTGGAGGCGCGGCTAGCTGCAGTCTATCCCAGGAAACTTACAGCACAAGTCTGGGTTCACCGTGGATGTTGTGCCAACTCATTGCAGACCACAGGCACACACCCAACCATACACTATGGATAATGCCAGTCACTGCATGTCGTTGGATTGTGGTTGCAAACTGGAAATACGCAGAGGAAACCCTAATGCTCTATTTGGTTATTTTTACTTTGGTTTGGTTTAAAGTTCGATGTAAATCTGTATTGGAAGTCTTATCTGAAGATATCATATTGCATATTAATGGTAAACTAAAATCAGTTGGTGGTAAAGGACCATCCTGCTTGGACCGTACTGTAGACCGCACTTCCTTCGAGATGAATAAATATCTTATCCGAGCTCCGATTTAACATTTGGTTGATATTTACTTACAAGTAAAATAATTACAAACATTAAAAGAAAAAAAAACTTTTGTTCTAAAAAAGAATCATTTTCTTCTAACCTCTTTTATATAACAACACAAATAGTCCATGTACATTATCTAACAGCGCAGCGCTGTACTGTACATTACTGCATACTGTTCTGCCTTCTCTGACAGCATCCATTTGTAAAGCAGTACAGAAAACCTACAGCCTTACCCGAACAGTTGCGAGATCCTTGTCTTTCTGTAGAAGCTGTTTCTCAAGCTCAGCGACTTTCATCACCGTCTCATTCTCCACGTCCAGAAGCTTCTCTGTCACCTAGTCCGTGCGGAAGAGCAGTGAAAAGCCAAAGATGAGGCGGAACATAAAGGCGAAAGGGAGCGAGTTATTGATCCTAAACGTCCGGGCAGCCGTCCCATAACCATTTCACCGCTGATGAGAATAATGATCTCTCTCTCTCTCTCTCTCTCTCTGTATCTCTTCTATCTCTCTGTCATGCTTTCTCTTTCTACTTTAAGACAATTTAGATACGGGCAGAAAAGCCACTGGGATGACTTTCAGTTTTGAATCAGCCTTGATGGCTTACATCAGGGAATGTGTGGGGATTTTTTTTTAGGGTTTTTCCCCTTCTCCACCACCCCATGACTTCTTTACTGAGAGAGTACAAGATTGTGTCACTATTTGCGTCCCAGAATGTCTCAAGAATGACCTTTGCTATGAAGATATCTCATGGCCTATAGTCTGGCCCGCTGCTCAGGCCCAAGATGCACCAAAACAACCTACCACTGAGATTTAATACCTACTGTAGATCTGAAATTACTGTTTGCTAGCATTACGTAGGGTAGAAAAAAAGATTAATAGTTGTATTTGGGTCAAATGATAATGCATGACTTATATTTTACAGACACATTAATATGAATTAATAAAAAATGCAGCACACTGTTTATTGTATACACAAGACTCAATCATTTCTCACATGAGACAGCTGGTCCTCCAGTTCCTCCACTTTCTCCAGAGCCACGTTCTTCGTCTCTGCATCCTCCAGCAGTCCTCCCACATCGAACACGTTGTCCAAGTATGCCTGGATCTGCACTGACAGCTTGTCACTCTCTGTGTGTTTAGATTTCTGCCAGGACAGAGACCCCAGGATTATAAGTAACATAATTACAATGCACCATGATTAGGGACAAGCTGACTAAACTATAAATCTATACAAAGAATTTCATTGAACTAAATAATATAGCCAAAGATATATGCGGATTTACTGGTTTGTAGAAACACATCGAGTCCTGGGTGCCCTATAGGGCTGGGTAGGTAAGGACAATTCCAAGGGTCCATAAGTGACAAGGGGTCCTTAACAATGCTAAGGGAATTGAAAAGGGGTGGCATTGTCGATGTTCAGGGCCTAGGATTTTTTTTTTTTCAAGAAGCCCAGAAGGCCTAGCGGTACTCCTGCTGTATGTTGCATGTACCTGTACTGAATATTAAGTGATTGTTGCACTTGAGCTTTATTGCTATATTGGATAGAATTCCATCTAGTGCATATACAATGGGATTTTAATAAGGATTAAAATACAATATACAATTCGATTAAAACAAGATCAATTTTCTCCCCTTAAAATGTTAATTTATTATTAAAATAGAGTAAATGTTAAATTGTGTACTTAATAAAACCAAAACTGTAGAAAATTTAAACATGAGTATTTTTATCACTCCATTTAAGAGATGTCTTGTAGATTAAGTTAATCACAAACTTTAAATGTAACTATTTAAAGGACCCATATTTTACTACCTGAACAATTATACATCAGCCTAAGAGATCCTACAAAGTGTTTGTGTTACAGTTTTTAGTATTGTCTAAGTATATTCTAAGTATATTTTCTAAGAAGCTCTAAGTTTTTTTATACCTCAATCTCATCCAAACAAGCCTTTTAGTTTCCCTTATATGAGGTCACATTAGGGGGAAAATCTAATTGGCTGGTTTATAACCTGCTTGATACAAAAATGGAAATTTAGGGAATTTATTTATTCCTACACACACAGGAAATTTGACTAAAAATGACTAAAATGTAATTTTTGTAAAATTGGTGCCCTTTAACAAAACTTTATATTTCCCTAATAGCTGTAGTGAAACTGTGGAATAATGATCGTCATATTTTTAAATTAATGTAGGATAGATTTTTTCGCCAAAAACAAAACATAAAACCTTGTACAGTAAGTAAAATGCTCTTAATAATAGAAATAAACAGGTTTGTTCTAAAATTCTGGTACTGGATCCAGACACCAAAAGTGGAAAAATTCAAAATGACAGAGAAATGACAAGGCTATGTACAATGTAAAGTAAAAGTAAGACATGAGAGATGTGAAGATAAATATCAGTTATACTCATATTTTAAAGTTTTATCTCCAAAAGATCCTCACGGTACATAAATACGCTTGCAAATGTTCAAAATTCATTAACATGAAAAGCAGCTTTTCACCTCTAGGAAATCATCCAGACCCAGTTTAGTGAATTCGTACTGCAGATGCACACGGAAGTTCATGTCCTCTACAGAATGGACCACGATGTTGATGAACTGCATGCAGGCCACCTGGTATAGGAGCAGAAACACAACACACAACAGGGACCAAATGACAAAGACGTAACACGGTAAAGCTCAGGATATGGTTCAGCGAAGCGCTTCTCCTACCATGAAATCTATGTTTCCGTCTTCACAGCGGAAATACTCCATCAGTTTTTCGAATCGGTGCTTTTCTTTGCATACCTTTAGGGTAAAGAAGTGGTGTTAGAAATCTGTGCAACAAAACCGATTTAATCTATAAAATATCAGCCGCAGTTTAACACATGGGGTCCTAAATTAGGGTCAATAAAGCATAGTTTATTAAGTGGCGGAAATATCTGTCTATCAGTATGAAAGTTATTTTCTTTATTATTTAAAGGGTTTAATCCAAACAAACAACTTGGCCCTAATGTGGTATCATTGAAAAGTTCAAGAATAAAAAATGATGTGGTTTAAATAAAAGAAATAGCTGATATATGACTAAACGTTATAGACTAATGACTGCCATTAGCAAAGAAAACCAGACTTAATTGCCGTTATTCGTGGGAAAAGATGAGTTTCAAAGGACGGAAAATAAAGACTGATTCCAAACATATCCACCAGCATAAAATTATATAGGCTTGTTATTTCTATTATACTTATAAAGAAAAATTTTCAAAATAAAAAAGAGTGTGTGACATGATCTAGGGCTAGAGTCTAAATATTATTTAGTACACAGCACTGCTTTAATTAACACAAAGTCATTTTTCATTCTCAAAAATATAACAACAAATAGCAAATTGTAGATCATTGTTCAACTTCTGAACTTCTACAGTTCCTGAGCTACTTTACTTGGGGTTTGGGTTCTCAACCACACTGAACTTTCCGCCAAGTCTTCTGTCTAATCTGACCGAAAAATCTAGCTAACGATCTACATCCAGGCAGCATGGTGGCTTATTGTCTACTGAACATCCAAGCTTAGAGTGGTTATTGTCGCCCTGTTTGATTCCCGCGTTGTGTTCTGTGTGCATGGAGTTGCATGTTCTCCCCGTGCTTGGTGGGTTTCCTCCAACATTCCAAAGACCTGCAGATTACACTAATTGGCGTTCCCAAATTGCCCGCTGTGTGTAAGTGCACGTGTGAATGTTAACCGGAGGTCCCACCACGGTTGTAAAATGGAAATAAATTCACTGGTAATTACCATTGGCCTCCACGGTACCTAGTTGGACTATAGAGGTTCCTAGATGGATGGATGGATCTACATACAACTACAACATTGATGTCTTTCCCAAAAAATGAGAAACCACTGTTTATAATTGACAATAGCCAGTTTTGGTCAGATTTCTTGGACACTTTGGGTTATTGGGAGCTGTTGCGTATCTTGCAGTGGTTCCCACATTGTTCTGCCCGCTCCAGTGAGAGTGTAGTAATTTCCTGGTTTCCGGCATTTAGCTGACTGGACAAGCAGAACGGGGGAAGGTTAAGCAACGCTACAGCACTCAGCTCTCTCCCACCAAACTGCTGATCTTTATCACACGCTGCAGTTGTTTCGTATTTGGTAAGCTTAAAATAGTTTAGCCTGGTGGATACACACACATGTGGAACTTTCCCACCATTCCTTCTAAACACTCTAAAGATCTGTGTCATTACAGTACATATAGCTTACTGGAACTCCCCTACTGCACACAGTAACCCAATCTTATCGACTGTCAACACTCATATCCCTGTCCAGACTAAATATCATGCATCCAACACTGTGTACAGCGCTTTAGGATATTACCTCTTTGAAGTTATCAAATGCTGAGAGGATGATCTCATGGCCCCCTCGCACCAGGCACACAGCAGCCAGAAGCTCCAGGACCAGTGCTTTTGTCCTGCACCAAAAAAACAATGACAAGCATGAATGTTTGGCTCCTTCAAGGAAAAAAAAGGTCAAAGCAAGATCTACACAATGAATAGGCTTACGTTACAAGTCATATATCAGACTAAACCTTATCCACCTAGCCGCTCTGTCCTTCAGGGGAGAAAAAGCTCTTCTTTGTATCCATTGTTTGAAAACTTTCAAATCATGAGCTGAAGACATCTCTTTAACATCCAGACTAGGTCTCCGTTGGGACCCAAAGACATTTTTGTTCTTGACGATGTCAGCTTTTATGTATTAGAGATATGTAGATATCTAATAGTGACTGGTACAAATTGTGCAATTAATACGACACTAAGACCAGTTTTCTGTAGTTTTGTCGTACATGCTGCACCCAAATATATTGACACCAGTACAACAGTATAACTTGTAAATGTACTATAAATTACTAACAGCTCCAGAATTTGTAAAAAGTGTCTTTAGTGGGTTACTCATAAGTTTCGTGTTTACATTAATTTGTACTTTGCTATCATTTTTATTTGAGAAGAAAATTGAACACTACAGCACCAAAATAGGAGTTATATATTGAAATTGGGACACAAACACACATACTCCTCTGTCGATTTAAGCTATAATGCATATTAAATAGTAAATAGTATGAACAATTACAGTTTTAGATGGCAATGCCATGGAATCCTTCCCCTGTAAAAAATTTATTAAAAACTAAATGTGGTAATAAAATAAAAAATTAACATATTTATATTCAAAATTTCATGACAGTTACACTGTGGTGGATCTGTCTGATGCAGCCATATGTCATAGATAGCCATCATACTATAGGCAATTTTAATGAAAGTGAAACTTGCAATATTGCAAAAAAGACAAATCCAAAATGTTTGGTTAAAATAATTCATTAATAATTAATATCAAGTATGTTTAATGTCAAATAAGTTAAAATTGCTGACGACTATGACTATGATAAATGAATCACTGTCACTCACTCATCGTTATTACTGCTTTATCCTGTATTCAGGGTCGTGGGGGACCTGGAGCCTGTCCCAGGAGGCTTAGTGCATGAGGCAGGGTACACCCTGGACAGGGTGCCAATCCATTGCAGGGCACACACACACATACATACATTCATTCACACACTACGGGCAATTTGGGAACACCAATTAGCCTAACCTGCATATCTTTGGACTGTGGGAGGAAACCGGAGTACCCGGAGGAAACCCACCAAGCGACAAACAGCTTCATTTACAAACATTACATTACGTTGTTAAGCCACCATAAAGAGTTCATTCAAACACCATTACACGGCTTTAACACCCACATTTAGGTGGTAAAAAGTGTAAGCGATAAGACTTGGTGATCATGTCATTGCTGTATTGTCCTGCAAACTTTCCCAGCAGAAAATTCAACCTTTAGTACTGGAGGTGTTAACGATGAAGGGCTTTAACTCACCGTGAGTTCTTATTGTTCAGGCTCAGGGCGATTTCATTAACTGCATGCGGATGGGACATGACCATGTTGAAACCGTACTAAAAGAAAACATATTTGGAGTTAATTGAAAGCGAATAGATCACACAGAACACATGAACACACAGCTGTAAACTTTATAGTTTATAATAAACTTTTATTATTCTCTAACTAGAACTCATTTTCAATTCTGAGGACTCACATGGCTGATGATTATAAATATTTCCTTCGATAAAAATTAGCCATGCACACCTCTACTCCCAGGTAATGTTTTTTTTTTTTCATCTGGTGCTCCTTTAATCAGTCAGTAATTTAACGAGCTGACGCTAAATGTTTATGCGGTCCAAGATTCCGAATTCACATGTTCACTTAAGCATTTTATCCGAAGCAATGATCCCAAAGACAAAAAACCAGACTAAACATGCTTTATCGGTCTGGTTTGATTTTGTTTTAATGCCAGGGATTAACAGACAGGTGCTGTAACAAAGTCAAATAACTGCATCTTTAATTATGTAATGATGTATTTGTCATTTTTAGCAGTTTTCCCGAGATCTACTTAACATTTAAATAGAAGCGAACTCAAACAGGACAGATATTATTAGAAATATTGTATGCATTCATTTATGTATTTATTCATTATATGTGGAATGATTGCAAAAATCGTTAAGTCACATTTGATGTTTACTGTATTGATATTACTGTAAAACCACTAGAGGGAGGTACAGGGTGTCACATGATTTCATCCACAGAGTCGGCTCATCGTGTGAAAGTACCTGATAGTTCATGACTGCTCGGAGACACATGATGCACACATGCACATCATCCTTCTGACTCACTATCCTGGAGTTTTTGATAGTTTTGCTGTTTGCTGCTGAGCCATACCTACAACAGACAATGTAAAGCCAGATATGAGACGAGCTTGTGCATGAAACTCATACCAACCCTAAACGTGACGAGTTATCCAAAATAGTAATGCCAGACATATGCTTTATCAAAAACAGATGGTTCAGTTCGTCGTTTTGTATGCGTGCTGCTCTCCGGATGTGTGCTGTTTCAGCAATGTGGGTCGCATATCGGAAATCACAAAGCACGCCAGCCGCCAAGCGCACTCTCCTGCTCCGCGCACGCACGCACGCACGCACGCACACTGCTAGACACGGAGAAACGTGGTGATGTGGTTTCTGTAACATGCTTCTTGTCTCAAGAGGTGTCTGAATATGAAGGGAGCTTATCTCATGTTTCCTGTACACTGAACACAGGATATAAACATCTCATAATACTTACAGTCGCAATGACAACGCAAAGACAAAAAAACTGCAAACAAATACAGTAGGGATGGGAATAAACTGTAGATTCTTGGAAAAAGTAATGTAATGGAAAGTAATTGATTCATGTGAAAGTAAACATTTCAATTACATACAAGAGACAAGAGGGCACTGAAGTCCAACCTGGAACTTGTGATGAAATCTCTCGCGAATTAAGCCGTAAAAAGTGAGTGACATTTACAGAAGACTTCATGCGCAGTACGGTGATACGACATGGTGTTTGAATGATGTAAACACATCACACTGAATGGTGTTAATGTTTTAAAGAAGTCCAACCGTCCATGAATGATGATCCAGAGCTCGGAGCTCACAGCAGTTCGGTTTAATTTCATCATTTAGCACTTTTTAACAAAGATCATCGTTACAAATCTGCTACACAGAATGAAGAAATAATGGAAATAAATGGGAAAAACCTAAGGTTAAGTTTTTTTGATATTTCCAAACTGATATAACGATCAGTTTGTCCCTGGTGAGCAAGCCATATTGTAGGTGACTGTGACGAGAAATAAAACTCCCCGAGATGACAGCAGGAAGAAACCTTGAGAGGAACCAGACTCAACAGGGAACCCAACCTCATTAGGGTGATATCAGATAGAATGACCATAAATCAGTCCCTGGTATATCTGTGTGCTATGAGGTTAAAAGTTCAACCTCCTATTTTAAGGGAAAGTTGGTGACGTTAATAAAAAAAGTGACTTTCCTTGTTGTAGATTCAGCTAGACTATCTTCATGGTCATCAATTTAAACTGCCCTCAATGACCGTCACATACTGTTCATCCAACTGCAGTGGTTTACGTGAACATTCAGCAAGTGGAACTCCTGACCCTTGAAAATTGATGCATAACTGGACACCACCTTGCGCAAGAGACGCATTTGTTGGTGTGAACTCTATACACCATCATTTACCAACACCCCTTGCACATTACAGGAACACATCTGGGAGGTATTGCCACATGCCTCACACAGTCCTGACCTCACTGGGCCTTGTATAGTGGATGCTTTAAAAAATGCATGTAGGTCATGTTGATATGGTGAAGCTTAAAGAGATGGATATTTGTATTTTTGGAAGGAGTCTCCATTGTCAGGACAAAATGTTATTTTAATATGTTAAGACCGTGATGATTTCTCCATCCTTTTGTACTTGTTTTCCAGAATCTGTGTAAAAAAATTCTGATCTAGTCATCAGTATTATTAATTCCACATCTTACACACAGTGTTCTTAGAGCATGTTCGTGTTCCTACATAGGCTTTATCAGGTGAGACACACACAAGCAGATATAAAAGCCAGCTGGCGTCTCTTTTTAGAGAAAGCAATAAGATAGATGTGAGCACAGCAGCATCGTCACATCTACATTAGCTACGTTACTCACCGGGGGACCGTTTGGCGCACCGAGCGCACCAGGGTACTGAAACCATTCTGGTGCAAATCCTCAATGGACCTGCTCCAGGACTTGGATTTGTCCAGTGAGCCGTCCTCCATGTTCTCCAGACCATCAAAATCCAACCTGAGCCGTACACACACATATACACACAGCGTACACACAGACAGTCACACACACAGAAGCACAAATACAGGGGCCATGGGGGTAAGGTTGAGGAGCATTAGCTACAGTACAAAGCTCAGATTTGAAGAAGGGCTCAAGGTTATTTGGCACAGCAGCTAAGGACAATTTGAGTGTATTACAGCTCAGCAGGGCTCAGCAAAGCCTCGCGCGTTACTGCAACAAGTTATTATCAGCAGAACCATGTCTCACCCTCATAAGCACATTCAACAAGCAGTGTTGATATCCTTATCAGCTCAGGAGGAAACTCCGAAGTGTTCTCAGAGGACTTTTGTTTGTTCTCCTTTGTGTGTGTGAGTGTGTATGTGTGTGTGTTTACTCCTGACAAAACGCGGGTAGGCTGAGGACTTACGCGACAGCGCACTGGGCAAAGGAGAGGTACTCCACCAGAATGTCCAGTCCTCTGTTCTCATCATTCAGGAACTCGCGCACCCACCTGCCAGAACATACACACATGGGTCAGCATGGCAGACTACAAGAGGTAATACACTAACTTCAAAGAGTTTATAGAAATGACTTATTTGAATATGACAGGACATAAAACTCTACAGATCAGATGTGCAATTCAGGATGATGGTACGTTACAGAGTCAAAGTGTGTTGATCAATATATATGGAGAGAAAGAAAGAGAGAATAGCATAATAGAATAGAATAAAATAGCTTACATAACTGATGAAGTGAACTTAAATATATATACTGTATATATATGTATTTGAGTTAATTTCGTCAGTTAATTATAATGACGAGACAGATATGTTAATGCTGCAAAACTACCTAGCGCTACAAGTACGCTGAAATAATAATCATAAAAGAGTAGACATCGAAACGGTGAAATGCAAAAGAGGAACTGAGAACGTAAATGCAAATCAGGTGAATGAGAAAAGAGAATTGAAATCAATCAATAAGTACTTATATTTAAAAACTAAAAAAAATGGGCTCCCCCTTTTCTTGCTCATCTTTATATTCAGATTTCCTGTGTTTCTGGGGTAGGTGGGGGCGTTGGGGGAAGGAACACTGAAGGAATTCCCACTGCACTCAGCTAAGGAATGTGGAGGGCATATGTCTACGAGAGAGAGAGAGAGAAGTGTGGAGAAGAGGCCGAGGCGAGTCTGAGACATGGGGTGAGTTCAGTCTACCTCCCCGATGCTAAAAACATATCTGGAGTCACACTGAAATGATTAGGAGAGGTACAGATGAGACCTTTGAATGCTGGGAGCCCTGATGAAAGAAATACAGACAGACGGACAAACAGACAGAGGTGGAGAAAGTGGGGCCAGGGGTATGACACAGTAAGACAAATAGACTTTGTGGACTGAAAAACTGGCGAGCCGAGTTGATCAGTTTCCTGTCTGCCACCCCCCTCTCTTTCCCCCCTCCTCCTCCTCTCTTTCCTGCCAGATGCTATTTCAGATCGGTTAAGCGAAGCAAGGAACAACGCGTCAGAAAGGGGGCCTGATTTCAGGTCGGTGCAATAACCTCCGTTCCATTTTAATGTGGCCAGAAGATCTGAAAGACTGAAAATAGCTCTGGTGCTTTTTTTTCCGCCTCCAGTTCAATGGGAAACGCATTAAAACTCACTTTTACTGATGAGGAAAAGGAGCATGGGAATGATTAATGGCCCTCTGTGAACACAATGGAGGTACTCACATCTCGGATTTTAAATCCGTTTGAAGAAAAATTCAAACGCACTGTGGCTTGGAGCGTTCCGCACATGTGACTCACTTTCTGCGCTCGCCGATAGTCCCGGACTGATACCCGAAAGATCCGAGACTCATGTTCTCACCTCGTTATCTTTTTTAGATTTCTACGTAAGAGTCGCTGCTGCTGTTCTCAGCCGAGGCGCTTATTCACAATCGGCTCAAAGTAAACATTCTTTTTAACACACAGTTCTGTTTGTCATTTACTTTTCTCCACCTCTTCACTGTAATGATATACTGTACAATCCTACTATTCACTCCAACCCAGAAAACAATAGGTCCTCTTATGAATTTGGTACACATCCAATGTTACACAAGTTATACATGGAATAAATAGAAAACTGGGGACGCAGTTAATATTTGTGCTATTTATGAGCTAAAAATAGACAATCTTTTTGTACCGCGGTAATTAACCGTACAGCCGAACTGTTACAGGACTTTTTTTTTTTTTTTTTATAACTTCACTATGTATGTGAATGAAATCACCATTGCACAGAGTTTCATTGTATTTCACTGTGTGTGGTTCTCTTTTGTCTTATGCATGTGTGTTTTGTGTCCTTTCACACACTCTATTGTTGGGCTTCCTGACTCTCCAGCATACACAACAGTGTTTCCTGCTGGTAAAAATGGATGGAGGGTGGGTACAATGAAAACCATCTGGGCACACACACACACACACACACACACACACATACAGTGCATTGTAAAGAGATTGGCAGGATCTGCAGCGCTGTAGCCCTTTACTATAGGAAATATGAAAGAAAAATGATGGTTCAAAATGGAAAAGCCCCATCAGTCACGTTTAGCAAGCTTTTACAGGCAGTGTGAACCGGCCTGATAAAGAAAGCATGCTTTCAATGACCATCAGTTACAGAAGAGATGTAGAAATTTAAAGGGGGAGGGTCAGCAGATGAGGAGAGCAGACAAAGAGGATAAGTCACCCGATGTGATTGGTCCTCAGCGATATCTCCAGTTCCCTCAGAACTTTGGTGGATTCCTGAACCCGCCTGCGGAATTTCTGCAGAGGGAGAAAGAGCTGATTTTTATCAAGCTTTTAGCAAAACAGCCTGTTTCACAACACCACCGAACACTACATCCAGGCAACATGTTAAATAACCCACACGCAAGTCGTTATAATACACACACTTCCATCTTACCTTGCGTGTGACTCCTGGATCTAAAAAGCCCCTCAGTTTCTGAATGTACGTGTGTGGAGGGTTCTTCACTTGGAAGCGCTCCTAACACAAAATATGGAGGAATTCATGAAGAGGAAGTCAGACGAACATAAACAAACGTCTTTAGGAAGTTTTACTGCAATTGTTTACCTTTAATGAATATATATGGGGCGTTCAAGTCAAACCGGGACATTTGATGAAATTCATCTTAAATGAAGGTGTAAAACCAATTGACATTCGCAGAAGACTTCAAGCATTGAGATACTTAGCCGGAGTAAAACATTTAAATGGTGCAAACAGTTAAAACCAGTACAGGACGTCCGTTAATGATGATCCTGGCCGAGGTCTTTTAGAACCTACAGCATTTGCTGCCGTGAAGAGATGCATAAGTCTGGGGGAACGTTACACACAATCATTCATGAACACCACTTGCACATTACAGGAACCCATATCCCCCCCGTGCAGTAATGACCTCACTTAAGTCATTTCCACGTGTTTGGGCCATTATAGGAGTTCCTGGTAGGCCAGCGTTTCAGACATGAAGCAGAGAATACGATCGATCATGGCTCAGAAAACCTTTTACCTTGATGGTATTCAAGCACTAGTGAAACGATAAGGTAAGTGCATTAGTGTGTCAGGGGATTATATAGAGAAATAAAGGTAGTTTTTATTTTCATCACTGAATCAAAAGTCCCGGTTTGACTTGAATGCCCCTCATACAATTCTAGAATTCTCCCTTGTTGGCTCATTGATTATAACGTTATGTTTAAGTTTCACAAGACGCTGTAATCTGATGCAATCCTATTGTTTTTATAAAGCCGAATATAGCTTGGGAAACAGCCTGGGATAATACACACAGACATTTATGAGGATTATGCACCAGACTCTGATTGAGTCTCTCTATATACACAGGCCTTAAGCAGATGGTGTTTCACTTTAGAACACAGCGACAAAGGTAGCGCAGGTCTAAATAAATATTCCACCTGGTCACAGATCAGGTCCCACTTCTTCTCGTTGTCGTACTGCCGGAGGAGGCGTGCTTTGTCCGGGGGAAGGTTCATGGAGCTCTGAAAGACAGCAAACAGACAAGCGTCAGCCCACACAGTCTTGTAAATATGCAGACGACCTCACAGAAATGTCTCCATCCTCTTTCAGATCAACACCCTCCCTCCCCGACCTCAGGGCCCGTGACCTCAATAGAGCATCCTGTCGCATGAGATCATCCCCGGCCTAAGGTGGCCTCGCCGCCGCCGATGTGCTCGTCAAAGCCATCCCTTGTTCATTTTAACAACTGCAAAGCAAGCATTTTATGATGCAGTTATTGTGAGTGATGAGTAATAATGAGTAATTATCCCAACTAAACTCTGATTACACAAAAGATCATCATATTAGTCGATCAGATAACAATGTCACGGTTTTATTTTTACCATTTCACGGGTGAATAATATTTGATCTGCAGATTTGAAACTAACGATACTTCTGGTTTCTCATGAAGCTGAAGTCAGTGTATGAAAACCAGCATTAATTCTCATGAGTAAGCAAGAAAACAAGATGTGTGTTTTGTTTGTACTGATTTGTTTTATTCCTCTTGGACCACAGCAAGGAACAATGCACCATACTTCTATCTCCACTTCCTCTCCTTAACTAATCAATGGAGAAAACCTGTAACGCATTATCACTTGTCCAAACATATCTCTCTCTTTCACTGACAACTCCAGAGATTGTCATGCTGCAGAAACATTGTCAAAGTCTGGAAAGCCTACTGACATTACAATACTCGAACACTGGAGACGTGTTCCATAGATGTTAAGTAAACATCGCCATCTCAGCATATTAATCAGTGGATGTTCCTCTTATGTATATAAATAATATATATGGATATGTATAGGAACAAACTTTTACATAAATAAGTTAATATTTTCACTGCTGAAATAACAGCAAGTGAATTTTAATGCGCTGGAGTTGTTTTAAGACCAAACTCTATCTTTATCCGATCTACTTTTCGATTTCAAAATATCTCTTTTCCTGTCGCTAGTATTATTATAAAACCCATGCTCGCTCAATAAATCATCAAAGCCTCTAACAGAGGAAACGAATCGACACCTTCTGACCAATCAAGATCAAGAACCACAAATGGCTTATACCACAGCACTGGGCCAAAGCATAAACATGCTTATCGCATCTCTGGCCTGTTAGATAAAGTCCAGGTGGAGATAGTGGGAGGGGAATGAGAGATTCAGGCAGAGTGCCCCAGCATGTGACAGATCTCTCAAGGGCGAAGAAACAAATGGTGTTTATCATGAAAGAGCCATTGGCACCCCCATCAACAAGAGCCTCCGTGTTCAATTCAAACTCATCCACCCAAATCACACTAACCTGCTCACCCAGAGCCAGAGGCCATGACAGGGACAAGTTATCGCAAAACGCTCAGCTAAAGAAGAACGAACAAAAAACACCTACACATACATGCACTGTTCCAGTGCTAGAAGCTCTTTTTCCAAAAGTTCACATAAATCATTTTTATGGGCTGATCTTTCGGAAAAAATGACTGCTGGAGCCTCATTCATCAGCGTGAATTCTGAATGAAGTCTAATCACCTCGGAGAAGAGAGACAAGCCAAAACAATAGATTTTCTACTTTTGCCTTGGCTTGAAAACTTATTTAGCTTCCAGACAGAGTATCTTTATGGCCGGTGTTTACAACCCAGATAATCACCTGATCACCAGAGATATGACCTTTCAGTTTGGAACTCGAATTTACACTACCGTTTCCTGACAACGCTCCGTTTCCAAAACGTTTCTTGTTACATCTCAGAACGAGAGCCGCCATCAATTCCAGATGTCCAGCGCTACAACTGGAATGTGTCTTGTTTATAACAACTGCAGTTTACTATAAATTAACGTTTTAAACTCCATTTTACTGAAAAAGAGGATGGGGTTTTAAGTTGTTTACTTTCCTCTATTTTTCCCTCAGGGAAGATCTTTTGCTTGGAGGAGATGTATGTGTTTGTGTTTGCGTGTTTGCGTGCTCTCCCTTTCCTCCCAAATGAAATGTCAGTAATGGCATGGGACCCTCCCACTCTGTACAGTGTTGCTACAAACAGCTGCCTACTCGCTGATGAGCTCACAACTCCTCAACACTTCTGCACAACAAAGAACTGATCCATCAAAGTGAAGATTTTAAAACTTATGTTGTGCCTTTTAAAGAGCCTGGCTTCATGCTGAGCATTCCCTGGATAGTAATGCTGATCATTAGCACAGAGGTGGGTAAGTCAGTAGCCCTGCATGCCTGGGACAAACAGATTTTATGTATGGAATATTAGATTTTATATATAGAGCAGCTACAAGAATGAATTTTGTAATGCGTTTCACGATAAAACAATGCGCCTCAGCTATGGCACAGCTTCCTGAATCCCACCGTCTGCTGCACTACATACATTAACTGTTAGTAGCAAAATTATTCAATCAGTGTTACATGTTTGTTAACAACTTAGTGGTTAGCCCTGCACCTCCAGGATCCGGGTTCGATCCTTGGGTCTGTGTGCATGAAGTTTGCATGTTCCTCCCTGTGTTTGGTGTGTTTCCTCCACGTACTCCAGTTTCTTCCCAAAGTCCAAGGACATGCAGATTCAGCTAATTGTGTCTTCTGTGATGAGTAAGTGCAACAATACGTAAAGATCAATGTTCGAATACATTACCATGAAAATGGCTTTTATTTAGGAATAAGTTTGGTACAAACAGTACTGTATGCTTGAACCTTTGGCTGTTAGAGCCTGGCCACTCATCATTTTAGGCCATTTGTAAAACTGAAATTAAATTAGAGGTCTTAAATGGCGGTATAGTCTTCGGTTTTGTCTTCTTCTCTTGTGGTCAGTAATAGGATTTGTAGATAAAGAGATAACGAGCAGATCTTTATCTGATGTAGAATTATTCTCCTTTGTCTTTAAGTCTCGCAGCGCAGGTTGAGCAGCAAGCGGCCTGAGGATCGGATTCCTTATATCTCGCGAAGGATTTTTACGTAGTCTGATTAGTTGAAACGCTCAAGGACTAAAACGTCACAACGCAAGAAGTGGAAATATTGTGTTTTATCGCTCATGAGCCTGAAAAGAAATAGAGAGGAATTGCATGGTTTCTTTCGCAGTTCAAAGCTCTGTGGACCTTTTTAAGGGCTGTGGTGTTGAATTCGAAAGGGTTAGCTGGCCAGTCCAGACCACAATATAGACACTGGACTCTGAGGCAACAATGACCTGATTTCCAACCATCAGGGTGGCATGGTTTCCATACTGATGGAAGGTTCCATGTGTCTTTGCTTTTTACTTTGGCATAAGCACCTCATTCCACGAGTCAGGAGGTGTCCAGTGATGTGAGGCCGTGTGGTGAATCAGTGGACCTCAAACACACAAAAGGTTGGAAAATAAGGACTCTAGACCAATGTTTCTTAAAGTGCATTCCAGGGATGCCTAGATTTTCTTCTAAAAAAATGATGGAAACCATAACCCACCATTTTGAAATGTATTAGATTTATTAACATTCTCATACTTGTTAGTATGTTTGACTGGCCATGTGAATTGAATGGGTTTATTCCAAAACCCAAAGAGCTTCAAAATGTCGGTTTGCTATAAATGTCGACCTAAATCTAATTACAATTTGAATAGAAATTCTGTTCCGTCAGTGGAAAGTTCAGGAATAAAAAGTTCAATGGCTTCAATAAACAGCCAAACTATTATTGTTCGCATTTACATTATTGTTATTTAATAATGTTGGAATATGTTTTTCAAATAAATCTGTACTGATGGGGTCTGGGGAACTTATATTAAAAACACAAACAATGTGAATAAGGTTTGTTTGGGGAACATCTATTTGCTGGATGGGGTGTCCGCTCCCATGATCAAGGTCCAGATATTGGCTCAGATCCAGCATGAAGCATTACAGTAAGAAAGTACACAGTAAAAGTGCACTTTAATTGAAAACTTTGTCTGTGCCTTTGCAGCTTAACTGGAAGAAAGCAACGCCTTATTAATAACCTCATCGCAGGAATGAGACTTGGCATTTCCTACATTCACAGCATGCTTTGCCTATCAAGATGGGATCTGGGCGATGGGAATGAGAGCTCAACATTTAAGTGAGAAGACATTTTTGTACACACGACTTTTTATTCGCTCTAAGCTCACAGTATCAAAAAAACAACAACAACAAAAAAAAACCTCCAGATCAACTGCCTAAACAAAGCTGTTTTGCGCCACAATAGATTGACGAAAGCCACACCGCGGACAAAACTCGCTTCTGTTGTTTGATGTCGACTCAGACGATGAAAAGAGAGACTGTAATGGTTTAACAAAGCGCCATTCCCGTCTGACATTTATCATTCTTCCATTCAAACATCATCAACAGTGAATAACAGACCACTGACAACAAGGACAAGTACGTTAGACACACGTTAATGAGGCAAAATACTGTTCCTGCAAAAAGGATTATATTATCAATCATTATCACAATATTATCACAAAAGTCTGATTAGATTAGAATATTAATATTTTTTTATTTTTTAAACGATCAAACTACCAAAAGTGAAATATTATTTATGCATAAATACGCCAAACTATATATATATCAAACTGGCAACAGTGAATTATTATTTATATATAAATATAACGACAAAGACACACATTTTGTTTGTTGTGGTACCCAAATGATCCCCAGGCTGTTTGTAATTTATTGTACATCAGAGTTTGACTGTGACGTCATTTTCCAGTTTTACTGACATTGATTTGTACTGCTATTTTCAAAATACAAATCACAATACTGAACTTTCTCAACCCTGTCGCAGAGAGTAAAATATTAGGAAATACCAAAGATGCATTAAAGTTGTTAACATACAGGGTAAAAAAAGCAGAAAAAGCAAGAATCACTGAGCGGGAGCATCCGGTACAAAATTCCATGATCATAAATATTAATAACTTAACTATATGTAATTATGCTAGATTACAGCCTTTTTTCCACTTCCTTATTATGTCTTTCCTATCCACTGGACTGTGGTTTTACCATTCTATGACAAACAAGTGAAGACAAGAAGAAAGAAAGACGAAAGAAGAAGTGTCAACCTCAACATGCAGCGTCAGGTAAAATAAATTCAAAGGCTTAGAAGCACTGAATGAAAGAGTCAGTCTAGAACTGTTTAAAGTATGCACAGTGGACACTGAAGAAGCATTGTGGTGGTATTACATGACTCACATGTCCTGCACACACACTGGCACTCTGGGGTTTAACATGTGTGAATGTTTTCCGGGCTCAACCCGAACAAAAACTCATGCCGGATTCACAAATTTAACCAAATGTTAATAAACATGTTATTATGAGGCTCAGTGTAAGAGCTTATGCATGGACATGCATGTTTTAAAGATTTGTAGAACTTTGATATGGATTTCGGTGTATATTAGTGAATTGGATTTAATTTTGCAACACAGCAGGAAATCCCTAAATAAAACAGAAAGTAATAAAAATGGTAGAAAACAGGAACTTTTTTTTTTTTTACACTGACATTTCAAGCTATTAAGGAAACTGTTGATAAGAATAATACCATAACATCATCACACAGCTTTTCTACAGGGCTTTGCAGTACAGTACAAACCACAAATTCAGTCATAATGCTGCTAAAACAGGACAACACATTCCTTAGACCTTATTTGGTTTTATGTTGTTTCTGAGAGGCCAGTGGGAGTTCAGGTCAGCAAGTCCTTCATGCTGCATTTAAAAACACAAACAATGTGAATAAGGTTTGTTTGGGGAACATCCATTTGCTGGATGGGGTGTCTGCTCCCATGATCAAGGTCCAGATACTGGCTCAGATCCAGCATGAAGCGTTACAAAGCCTTGTCAAATCTGTAGCGAAACTATTCCTGCGAATAACCTTCGTCACTAAACTGTGAGACAAATTCACTTCGACGTTACCAAATACTGAGTTATGCAAAAACTATATCTTAGAATCTCTACATCTGGAAACATCTGCAGTCCAACTAGGGACCTTGGAGGACAATGGTGATTACCATTGTATTTATTCCCATTGTATGATCGTGGTAAGACCTCCGGTCAACATTCGCACGCGCATTCACACACTACGGGCAATTTGGGAACCACAATTAGCCTAATCTGCATGTCTTTGGACTGTGGGAGAAAACCAGAGGAAACCCATTAAGCGCACACCTATGCACACCTACCCGAGGCTGGAATTAAATCCGGACGTGCAAGGCGACAGTGCTAACTACTAATCCACCGTGTGCTGCCATATCTTATAATAAGGAGCTGGTATACAATAAAATCAAATGCTCGAATGACCTAATATTAATATAACATCACAACTCTGTATATACTGTAAATGAAATGGCTGCAGAATTTGCTTTGTGGATAAAAACCTGTGTCAGAAGCTTTATGCGTTATGCACTTGTTTACAGATTATCATTTAAGCAATATCACGTGAGCAAGAGTGCTGTCAATTCAAATATTGGCATGGCTGTAAAACTGTTTTCCAAATACTGAAGATCATCAATATTTAAAATCAGTTCCTTTTTTTGCCATTTGGCCTCTGAACACGACCTCAATGAATTTGAAACAAAACACTCAAGTCAAGACTTTCAGCTTTAATTTAAAGAGTTTGGTGCCTAATGATGGCCTCCTCGCATAGACACGCCTTTGCACCTCATGCTGAGAGTTTGAGTGAACAGTACCAAATGCAATAATGTAACACTCAGAACCACCTCCAGTCCCTTCATCTGCTTGATTAGACTTGGACTAATGAGGGAACAGATTGTCAGCCATTTGTTCCATTATTTATGAGCCCCCACCAAAATTGGTGTAATTTTCATCGATACGTCTTCACTTGTGCCATCTGGATTAAAACACGTCATATTTGTGTGCCCGCTCATTCATTCCTAACAATGGATTCGCCCGTACCTGGACTATTTTAGTCAAAATATGCTCGGATTTTGTTCTGGCGGATGGCAAGCAGTTAGTCGGCTGTATTTGTTCAGGTCCAGAAGAATGAAGAAATCCAGACGTTTTTAGCTGTTTTAGGAGCTATCACTGCCATGAAATCCCTGCGCAGCCGGTGCTGGCTGACGTCAGCAAGCACGCCACGCATGCACAGAGGCGAAAAGTGGCATGAATTCCAATGTGCCCTTTTCAAAAATTGCATGATCACACTTCACATACAGATCCGATCTAATACCACATATGAAAGTGACATTATCAGATTTGTGTTCAGACAGCCCTAAAATAATCGGATCTATGTCACATTAATGCAAAAAAAGTCATCAAATTTAAGTCACCAGCGCTGTAAGATCGATGCCCTTGTTCTCGCCACTCGACCCTAAGCCTTCGTTGGTTGGTCACCAGTTTCATCATCACCCGATAAAGTCTTTTACATTATTAAAGAAAGATCTTGAACATTATTATGAAGTCAGTCGCAGGACACAGTTATGGCTAAGGCTCCAGACAGAATATATTTTCTTTGCGCATTTTTACTCAGCAGATCTTGGCCAGTGGCAGTGAGAGAACACAAATTCTGCTGAGTGAAACTAGCCAGCTCTGCATGCGCCAAAGAAGACTGGATAAAGCTCAAGACGTCCTGCTTCACAGGCTTCCAATAGGGAAGGTGTTTGCAAGCAAATATTGCCCTGACTAGCTTTTCCGTTACAGTACAATACTTTATTAAAGACGTTTGTCTTATTTTATGGACGACAGTGGACACGGCTTCTGTTTTGAGATCTCTGCAGCTGTGGCTTTAAATAGACAAAAATCCCAAACAATACAAGGAAGTTTAACTAAGTTGGGTCTAGTTTAGGAAAAATAACCAGGACAGACGTGAGTGTCGTTCTTTGAGTGATCTAAAAGGATATTACTAAGCTTAAGGAAATCATGTTTAATGCCCCACTCATGCAGCATATGATCAACACTGTCGTCCGTACACTCTAGACAAATCTCAATGATGGATAAGTCTGGTGCTGTGAACCTGTTTGGATCTTTATAGAGCAACAGGACAGGAACGGGGTCATGCTCAAGATGCACAACTAAAAGCTCTCGCTTGTTCTCAGGCCGGTCCCCTGCCATTAAACAGGTCAAATGTTGAAGTGTGTGAAAAAGCTGTTTCTCCTTTCACCACGCTGACACCTGATCTACCAAGCTTTAATTGCGTAACCTGAACCAGGCAATCACAACAAAGCGGTGGTTCCACAAAAGGCCTCCCTCAATCCTCCAGCAGGGAGAAGACACAGGGAAGGGGGTCGGAGGTGTTCGAGGACTGGACCTCCCCCTACTGCTCCTTTACACAAGATACACAAACAATCTCCATGACAAACCATTGTGGAATGTGCTTTCTACACACACACACATACACGCTAATCTGTTTAAAATGAACTTACAGGCATTAATGAAGTTGTAAGCAACATCTGCTAAAGTGATTGACATTTGCTGCACTTTTGAATGAATTTCTGGTGTATTGTATAACTGTATCTAGAAGCTTCTTTTCCCTGATTGTGATGCAACATTTTCCTGAATTAGCCCAAATGCGTTATGGTTGGTTCAGCTACAGCATGTCCGTTAGCTTGATTTCCTGTACTATGTCTACAACTATGCCACAGGAAGTTTCATAAATTAGCCGCAGGAGATGAAATACGCCAACAGCTACTACTGCAAAAACTCCAAACCATGCTACTATACTATGACAACATGATTGGCTATTGTTAAATTATTTGCTTATTCAAGACTCTACTCTGATAAAGACAAGCTGGTTCACTATCAGGAACCTAGCTAACTATTTAGCTTAGCTATTGTCAAGTTGGTTAATCTTCAATTTAGGTTTAGGTTGATTTGATGACACAGTTGACTACATGATGATGGGAAGACGAATGCTTCTAACACAAAGTTGCAAAAATGATTTCAAATCAATATAACAAGCCGATAGCCTGAGAAGGACATGGTTTCCGGTTGCTGTGGTGGACGCATTGCGTGCTTAACCCTGACCCACTAGAGACCCACACGCTGTGTGCTGTCGCATTCATACCAATCACCGATCCAGGTAAAAGCTCCAGTTTAAAATGTTGTTGTTTTAAGGGTACATTTGCACTGGTAATTAATTCCATGTTATCATTCTGAGTGGTATGTAGCTCCAGTCCAATGCCTGGTAAGGAAACAATGGGAGGGTTGCGTCAGAAATGGCATCTGGCATAAAACCTGTGGCATCCTCTATTCCGTCATGAGCTTGGAGCCAAGGAGTATTCAGGTATGAGGCAGGGTACACTGGACAGAGTGGCAGTTCATCACACACACCTACACACTCATTAATATTCACACAGTTTGAGAAGACCAATTAACCCAATCTGGGTGTCTTTGGACTTTTGAAGGAAACCGGAGAACCCACCAAACACTGGGAGAAAAACAACATTATACCTACAATGACATTATATAATGAAATTATCTCATTATAACCAAATTACAGTTAGATAATGATTAATCCTTTCTATCTATTTGCTATGCTTTAATCATCAATTGCTATACTTTATCTGCGCTGTCACTGCAAGTGGCATTATGCAATTTTTCAAAGTTCATGAAAAGAAGAAAAAGATTTGAGTTTTTTTCCTTTTATGTTCAGTTATACTGTGATATTGAAAGTCTTCAGGACAGACAGTATGCATGGATTCCATTTAACTAATAAGTAATTTAGTGCATTTGTGTAAAAAGTAGATAGTGTCGCCTGAACGGGACTTCCACATTTTCATTCTCAAATGCAACGTTCATAGATTCGGTGTTGAATTGTAAACAAAACCATAAGGGCTAAATAAGCACTCCAATCACTGAGTAATCCAGGCACAGCCTTGGAGGCTTGTTGAAAGGTTAACAAATGTGCAACTAAAATCTGTCCTCCACACAAATCCCTCCAAATACACTACTGGGAAAACTGTTAATATGCAGACGGCCTCTTAAATCCCCATGAAACATTAGACTGTTAACATTTACACAGTGTGCAGCTGTGGTCTGCGTCCTGCAGGCTAGTGCAGCCCTTTATTATCTATCCTCAAGACAAAGCTCATCAAGAAGACATGAAGAGAGACTGAAGGTCCTCCAGAAGACTCCAGACGACATGCATTCCACTAGTGTTAGAATGGAAAAGAAGTGACACAGACTCTTGATACAGTCTCTCCCGGGGAACAGAACGCCCTCTGTTAATTCCCTGTCGTCGTCACGTTCACCGTTTTTAGCTGAAGCCAGAAAGTTCGAAACTATTTCGGAGCTAAATGAAAAGTAACTTCACCGCCGGGTTATCATGTAAGGCCGGGGTGCCCATTGAGCCAGTCGATGACTGTTATTTTCCTGTCTACATGAGAGCGAATACGTGGCAATTAGAGCACAATTTTTTTTTTTTCCAAAAAGGAGGAACTTGTTTACAGTCCACTCCATGGTGAAGGGCACGGTCAACCTCCACCCTTTTGTTATTGAGGCAAGGCCAATTTGAAGCACATTATCTTTGAGGGCACTTTGAAGCAGGTTTCCTGGAGCGCCGTGATCTCAGCCGTGTCAGCTCCTCAAGGTCACATCAGGGGTACCAGATGTGAGAGCATTAAATCTATCAGGCCCTAAAACAGTGACATCGCAGCTTCCCTTTCACCTGGCCATCTGTGAAGCCTGCAAACCATAAATTACTTAAACGATCCAGTACAGTAATTTTCAAAAGCGCTCGTCTCATTTGGGTCAAGATGTTCCTGTACTGTACAGTAAGTACTATGGTGAGGTTAAAATGAAGTTTTTCTGTAATGAACATTTTAGGACATTTTTTCGTTTGTGTCCGAAAATAAAAGTCATACTTTTTTAAAATCTCATTTGTACATGCATCAGTGTCCAAAAAAAATTGTACTTAAGCTTAAGTAGCTCAAAATAGATTTACGAATCGGGGGTTATTTTGGGGATTTCTGATACGTGACAGGGTCGTAGGAATGCAAAGTACGTCAAATAAAATCTAAACAGAGCATTAAAAAAAACAGACGCCGTTCTGGACCCGAGGATGTCCTGTTTGTTTCTTCGGGCAGCCTTACAGGAGACAAGTCCTCCATGCATACACACTGAGCATGTCGGGAATTTACCCATTAAAAGACCATCAGCACATACAGTATAAACAAATACAAATGGCTATTTCTGAGTATTTGGACATATTTTGGCCTTTTTTTATATTAATTAGTGAAGAATACTTTCACAGCATCCTGTATTAATGAAGGCTTTAAACCAATTGACATTGGAAGCAGAAGCATGGTACTGTACGGTGATAAGACATGATCATTTGTATTGTGCAAGCGTAAATGACAATTCTGGGCGAGATGGCTCGGAGTCTACTGAAGGGCGTTCCTGTGAGTGGAACGCCTGATCCTTGGAAACTTTTCGCCAACTTGCAGAAGAGATACATCTGTTAACCTTTGGGTTAATGAGTGCATTAGTGTAGCAGGGGATTATACAGAGAAACAAAGGTAGCCTTTACACTTATCATTTAAAGTCCCAGTTTGACACGAACATACCCAAAAAAGAATTGTGTCACAGATATTATCATCTTATGTTTTCCTTTGTGTCTGTGGGGAGCAAAGGGTCTGTCTCTGCGTGAAACGAGACAGGACGACTGCGTTATCAGTGGGAGAATGATGACGGCAGCGTGTACGACAAGAAGCGAGAAGAAAAGAGTGAAGAATGAACCGGACGTTGCGATTACACAATCACGTTACCGCACAGAAGCGAGGAAAACTTAAATCATTGTGACAGGGAGATCACTTTGGCATGTCCAGCGGGAGCCATTTCCTTCGGGGTGTGTGTAAATCAGAGTGCGTTTATCTGCCCGATCATTAAGAGCTCGCAGCCGTTCCTGTGAGCGACCGGAGCACAAAGGACTCGGAGAGGATGAGGCCCAGGCTTTAAAACAACACACCGACAGAGCTGCTATTGTGCTGGAGAGGAAAGCTGTGCTCCGAGTAGACTGAACACAGCTGCGCTGGCATGCGCGAATGCACACACACACACACACACACACACACACATGGAACCCTTTTCTTCTTCTGCACTACGCTGTTCCTGAAGCAACCAAATGATCAAATTATTAGTGTTCAAACAGTTGTGGAGGTTATCCTGAAAAACTAAAGAGGCTGATATGATACACACTGACAGTCCTCTTTATTAGGAACACCTGTCAATTGTTTCGCAGCAGCATGATGTCATGCAAACTTTTTTTTTTCTTTCCAGTTTGTAACTGTTCCAGTTTGGATTAACCTGAAACCTTTAAGCAGTTGCTTCTATCTCAAGTTTTGAATTGTGTTGTGCCTCATTCTCATATTAACCCTAGATGCTTTTCTGCTCACCATGGTTCTAAAAAGTAGTTATCTGAATTACTGTAGCCGCTGATAGTGACAAGGCAGAACTGCCTCTCCCTAGAGTTTTTTTTTAAAGAAATTTTAAAACAATTTCACGATTTTACAAAACCTTAAATAAACATAAAATGTAGAGAATAATTAATATCGTATTTAAGATCTCGAAAAAACGGTTTTAACAGCAAATACCTCTCAGTCACTCATATGTATAAAACCACGTGAGTCTGTTAAAAAGACCTCCCTCAAAGACGGCTTTACTCACACAGCTAAACACAAGCTGCTCCTTAACACCTGAGCTTAGCGTGGCGCCATCCTCAAAGACCTTCCACGATCATAACATAAACAGCATGCACCTGTGTGTGTGAGTCTGTGTGGGTGTGTGTTGTCATGGGTGTATATCAATAAAAAAAAAGGATGCCGGCTGATCTGCTATTATTGGACAGATAGATGTTGCCCTCCAAAGCTTTTTTTTTTTTTGGCGTAACAAGCAGCAAATAAAGATGGACCCCTACTGCGACTTCTGGAAGCAAAGCCATACATAAAGACACACTCATGCCGTGCCATACCTCCCGTGCCGTGCAGGTAGAGCTAACTTTAAGATGCCGTAAACGAGGCTTACGGACTGGCTGGATTGGTTCCAGCTGAGTGGCAACTATGGAACCCTGCGGGGCCAGTGGTTTCTTCAGGGGTCAAGGGGACAAGCGGAAAGACTAGGGAAGGGGTGGGGGGGTGGAGTAGTGGGGCTGACTCTGTTTGCTTGTCGTAGGGCACATGCATTCCAGAGTGATTTATACATTCAAACACACAGTAGGAGTAGGAGCCTAAAAATCCCCTTAAAAGAGCAGTTTTTAATTTTAGTAGCTCTGAAAAACATAAGATACTTACTTAAAGAGAGAAAGACTTAGGCATAAACACAAAACATTATATTCGAATTATTCCTGTTGTTTGTCACATTAAACTCACTTGCTCAGCCATGATCTGATCATGAAGTTTCCTGCCATGGATTGATAGATAATGTCGGAAAAAATGCTGACAACAATGGAGGGGTTTCACCAAATGAACTCCTCAAAAGTATCACTTAATGGTCGCTTGAGCCTCACGATGAACACTCCCTCTGTCTCGATGATAATGATGCTTTCAGGAAACTACTGAACACATTCATAAACCATGATCATAGTGCTAGATGTGTGCATCTGAACGGCGCAAACGTCCCAGCCGAGGTGGCTCGGATTCGAGTCGTTCCTGGAAACATTCAGAGTGGAGCGCCTGATTCCTGAAAATCGACGGATAACATGTCACCAATTGGCATAAGAGGCACATACAGGTATGTCTGTGGGAGCGCATCTTTCACCAACACCACTTGCACATTACAGTTGTGGTCGCCACATCCCCTGTACAGTCCTGATCTCGCTTCAAGTGATTCCCATATGTGTGGACCATTTAAGCAGTTCCTGGGAGGCCAGTGTTTCAAACGTGAAGCCGGTGTACTGAGAAGACCTTGATGGTACCCAAGCAGTAGTGAAAGACTAAGGATAAGTGGATTAGCGTAGCAAGGGATTCTATAGCGAGATAAACATCATTCGTCCTCTCATAACTGTGTTCTGTATTTCTGCGTAATCCAAAGTCCTGGTTTGACTTGAACGGCCCTCGGAGAGTGCACTCAGTTAATGCGATTACGTAAACAAGCTTAACCGACACTTTCTTACTGCTTTCCTTCAGCGCCTGCACCAGAGTAAACAGCAAACGCAAATACTTCCAAAGCAATCAAGTTAATAAAAAGTAATCACAGGGATACAAAAACTATGCCTGATGTGTGTGTATTGGTAAAGTCATTAAGGCATGGTGCGTTGGCACGCTGCCAGTTTTAACAAGGAATTTTTTCCTTCTCTAAAGTTCTCTGGTGAGAGCAAACCACAGGAATCTGCTGCGCAGAAGCTGAGCGGAGGCACTTTGAAAGAGGATATCACACACACACACACACACACACACACACACACACACACACATATACGCACTCATATACATATACATACACACTTCTGCTCCATCTCTGCAAAAAAACTGTACCACTGCCTCCAGCTTCGTTCTCATATGGAGAAGTTTAGCTGGAAAGCTGAATCCCCCACTCCAGACTCAGACGCATGAAAGCCAGAGGGAGTAATAAGTTCCAGTCCATACTGTATCGCTTATGCGTGTGTTATTCCAACCTTCCTCAGACTGGAGGTCTATTTGGAATTGATCGCCATTCCGTTCAAGGATAAATACCAGGGAAATGGAAAGAAGCAACTATCTCTGCGGTTATGACCAAACAGAGTCGTGTCTGCGATGCCACTACCCTAATATTAATTATTATATCATAATAAGTTCCTCTAAAATGAGACATGCACCGGGGTGAATGTCTCAAGGCCTCACCCATGACAATTATCTGCATGTTAAGGTGCAACAACCAAACCATATTTGTGGAAAGTGAGAAATCTTTTCCATCATCTAACGAGTGCCTCGTGTATCGTCTTACACCACAAGATCATCGCTAATAATGCCCGCGCATAAACGTGCACCGCCGTGCGTCACATTTATTCGGAATTGGAAAAGATTACGTTACATATCCAGGCCCGGTGCTCTGAACTTCTGGAATAAAAAGCAGACAACTGTGAAATTGTTTAAGGGTTTTTTTCCCTTTTAAAGGAATAGTCAGGGATGTTTTGATTTGAAAACTGGAAGTTGAAGTTGAAACTAGCTGAAAATCCAAACAAGTACGGCAACAGTGTTCTTAACAATGCCGCACCCTCAATACACATACTATATGCACAAGGCTAGAGCCTCTGATTGCTAGGTAAGTAGAGATAAAGAGTCTCTTTGTCCTGATCGGTTAGAAGGCATTGAGGAGTGTAATTAGTGGTGAAATTGACACTCAATTGGGCAGTTCCTGGAATAATAAGAGGGGCACTTTATATATGTATAATAGTCTGGGAAAACCTGTGCGAGATGTAGATGAATTCTAGAAAAGAAAGAAAAAGAAATAAAATGAAATACTGGGTTTTGATCAAACTCAAACACTCGTCTATATCCCGTATACAGGGTCGTGGGGGTCTGGAGCCTATCCCAGGAAACTTAGGGCACAAGGCAAGGACACAATCCATCGTAGGGCACATACTGTACATACACACACAGGCAATTTGTGGACACCAATCAGCCTAATCTGCATGTGGGAGGAAACCTGAAGCACGGGAAGAACATACAAACTCTATGCACACAGACGCAAGACAGGAATCTAACCAAGGCCCTGAAGGTGCAAGGCGACAGTGCTAACCGCTTAGCCACTGTGCTGTCATCCTGGCTAATCTAAATAATAATAATAATAATAATAAAAAACATCAGTTTTACCAACACAAAGTGTTAACAGTGACACGGCCATCCATGACCAGGAGCCAAGGCAAGAAAATTGACCATGCCTCTGTTTAAGGATGGACAGCAAACTAACCAAAAGTAGGTGTCTGAGAGCTCGTTTATGTTGAAGCGGGTGGATAGCACTTTACTCTGAGAGTATTACAGACTGTACATTGCCCTCTGATGTAACACGAGCAACGGTTTAGAAATATCCCCTGGATTCATTCTCAGAAGGAGGCATGTGTTTGCATCTGTCGCACCCGTTCTGTTTGGTAGCTACTCCCCGCTGGCGGGTGGGAATTGGCAAGACCAAATTAGGGAGAAAATGTTGGAGGAATATTTTTATTTCGGCTCCGTTTCAAACTTGGATAGGATATCTGCTTAAAAAATCATGTTGAGCTGGGTGGCAGTTTAGCAAACACTGTAGTGAAAATAGACTAAAACTAAAACTGTCAAAAACCTTTTAGGCTTAAAAAAGATGTCAGTCGAACGGATATATGACATAATGCTATGTACGTAAGCCTTTTCACTTTTGGTTCTCCTTTTTGAATTTCTGGGGATAAACAGACTTTACACTGCTGTAACTTGCGATTAAGAAAATGCAAAAGGGGAAGATATGTATTCACTTCAGGGAAGTGTAGAAAATACCCAAATCTTGTCTCATACTGTACAATACGTGTTCTGACATCATCAGCCTGGCTATCAATATTTTTAATTGCACTCCTGATAATGTTGCAGACAAACCGTAAAGTACGTTCTTGGATTCACAAAAAAACTTCGAGGTGCATCAGACTTGTCAAAATCTATACAAATAATAATATTCGATAATAATGGCCTTGCAGGAGTGACAGCCTGCAGATTAATCATTAGTAGAGACACGGGGAAAATGGTTCAGTTATTCTTTTGTAGGGGAATTCATGTATCGCTACTCCAAAATATTTTTTTTTATTTATATTCGCTTGCATGTATGATGGTAATATGTTGCAGCATCTTCTGTAGTAAATATGAAAAATGATTATATTGCATCAGATATATTTAAAAAATCAGAAAGGCAATGCAAATCAAATCAGCACGTATATACTGTACCATGATAATATCGTGTCAGGTGATCCCTGGTGATTCCCATCCCTAATCATTAGCTATTTTACATGGACAATATTTCTTCAATCGGATCAAAATCATTCCGATGACAGATTCCAGTTTAACTGTTTACATGGACACTGATCCAATGAGATGTGCTGTGCAGGTGTGAACGTGTTACATCAGTTCATTTGTAACTAGAGTGCGAGCAGAAATTGAACCGTTACTGGTGACGAGACATGGATTCATCACTACAACCCTGAGAGCAAACGCCGAAACATGGAACGGAAACATCCTCAATCGCAGAGCAAGAAGAAGTTCAAATGTCAACCATCAGCTGGAAAATTAAAGTTTTCTGGGATTCTCAAGTGTCAGTATTGGAACATTATCGAGAAAAAGGCTCAACAATGAACAGTGCTCACTACAACAAAATGCTTATCAATGATCTGGAATCTAAACCTCAGATTAAACACAGAGAACCGCTATCCAAAGGAACTGTGATCTTGCATGGCATTGCACGTCCAGAAACTGCCCACACTGTCGACACTCAAAAAAAAATTCTTCTTGAGATGTTAAAGCATCCTCTCTTTGATCCTGATTTTGGTCGCTTCTTCATCAGAAGTTTTTTTTTAACAAGCAAGGGGATTACGTTAATATTTGTGAGATTATTTCTTCATGTACAGTATGTACTGCATGATGATGTATTTTGTCTTTTCTAAAAGTTCATTAAAATAAATTCTGATTCTGAATTTTCTGACTCACCGTTATACAGACTCAAAACATTTCATCACAATCACTTTTATTTACTTTCACAAAGAGGTGAAAAGCATTTAATCTGCATGAAACAGATAACAAATAAATAAGAATAAGTATTCTTCTTTAACTTTGAGGTTAGGCTTGGTTTTCCACCTTTTCCAATTAATCCTGCCCTCTGCGTTATGACTGGTTAAAGGAATTCAGTCTCATCTATCTTATTCATTCATTCATTCATTCATTCATTCATTCATCTTCTACACCACTTATCCTGTGTACAGGGTCACTGGGGTCTGGAGGCTTCGGGCAGGAGGCGGGGTACACTGGACAGGATGCCAGAAAGTGCCTAAGGATACAGTGTATAAATAGGTTGCTTATGCAACAACCTCAGCAGAAACCTCCTTTCTCCACTTGCTTAAAACTGGTCAGGTACTGGACTGGAAATAAAAGCCGAAATCTTGCCAAAAATAAGAGCCAAAAAAAGTCCTTCAGGAAGCCTGGAGAACTAGTGCTCAAGACTACATTAAAAACACAAGAAAGTCTGGAAATAAAGTATCAAGAATGAAAGCAACATATAAGGAAATTTGGGTTCCCTTAAGACTTTTGCACAATACAGTATTTGTTTTGATTGGACTATTCGGATTATTTGTGTAACATTACGGTTAAACAAGTTAAATGCAGAGCTGCATTGGGGGAGCGTCCACAATGCAACTTCCTCCCAAAAGAGAGAGAGAGAGATGGAGAAAAGCATGGAGAGAAGGAGCAATCAAGGTGGGGAGGTGGGGGGGGGGGGGTTCGCAGAAAGCACATGTGCAACATTACACTTGAACCTGGGCGTTTTATTTGAGAAGTGCTTGAAAGAGTCTGATACAACCCAGAGACCCAATTCCCAGCCCACACATACACACACACACACACACACACACACACACACACACACACAGCTAGGCTCCTGTTAAAGTCTTTAGGTTATGGGTATTACTACTCTGGCATGAAGAGTGATCATGACATCATAACAGGGTGCTGTTTGCTGTCTGAGAGAGAACAGACGGTATACCCAGACCCACACACACACACACACACACACACACACACACACACACACACACACATATCCAGCAAAATCATCATGAGCAAAATAAAGATACTTGGACATTACTTCCTGGCAGTCTGCCACTGATGAAGAGGACAGTGATTACTCAGCCACAACAGTTTTTTTTTTGTCAAGGCCAAAATTTTTTTTTAAACTCGTTATTAACTTATGAATTGCATTAATAATACCACCAAGAAAAATAATAAATAAATATATATATATTCATTTTATACTGATTGCAAAAAAGAGAGAGCAAGGAAGCTGATTTACAGCTGCTATAAGGTAAGTGATAACACAAACAAATTTATATAACGCAATCCTTAATAGTCACTTCTAACGAGCAAGTAAGAAGTAAACCTATAAAACAACATCATTCTTTTTTTTGGGGGGGGGGGGGATTTTTCCCTCATTTTCTCCCTAATTTAGTCGTGTCCAGTTCCTCCCTGTCACTAGGGGGCGCCCACATTAAGGCTACTACTACCATACGGTCGAGAAGGCCGAAGACTATCACGTGTTTTCTGCGAACCATGTGATGCCAGTCTGCTGCATTTTTTCGAACTGCTCACTGGGGCGGCGTTACACACTCGGAGGACAGCGCTATCCGCTCCTTCCGCTTGCGTGAGCTCACAGGTGCCCCTGATTGGCTGTAGAGCCGTGATTAATGTGGGAGCACCAGTGAGAGAGCTCGGCCAATCATCTCTCTCTAGGCCTACGGCGGTGAGAGGTTACAGCATCACCCGGGAACCAAAGAGTATAAGAGATTTCGTTAAGTGGACAAAGCATGACTGTTAAGACATCATGAAGAATCTGGAAACTCGTCTCACTAAGACAGATCAGACTGTGTCTTGGCAAATCTCACGCACCAGGAACACACAAAGACCTGTAATCAGGGCTGAGACGTGGATTCTTCCTCTCCTGAGCACAGGGATCTTCCTGAAAAAACGACTTTGACATGTTACTGGGTACAAACCTGACTGGGATACTGCACAGCACCAGTGTATGTTTTTCTTTCCCATTGCTTTATGTAATTATCAGAGAAACTCAACAGAGCCGTTCAACCACAAGGTCAGACTTCACAAGGATCCTCTGGGCCTGAGGAGGATTAACAGTGTGTCCATGAAGATTACAGCGCTGTCATTATAAGGTTTATTTCCAACACTGGGGAAACGCCTCGTTTTTTTTGGGCTTTTTTTTTTGTGTTGTTGTTTTTTATTTTCTCATATAATTATCTGAAATTATCATTCTTTTTCTACGGACATACACAAAGGGAGGAAACAGGACTCCAGGACTATTCGGGAGCACCATACATAAGACAAACAGTGCAACAGGAGCAGTGTATGAGACTACACTACACATCACAACACAACAGCATCAGATTGATATTAAACTAGACGTGTAGATTTCTGGCTCTTGCATTAGTGCACAGATTTAAAGTCTGTATTTACAAATTAGTCAGCAGTCACACATCGTAACACATGATTATTATGCTTTAAGTGTAGAACTTTGTGCAGTGCTCACTGAGTAGACGGGAAAAGAGTGAGAGAGAACGAGAGAAAAAGAGGGGGGCGGATCTTTTATGATCTCCACTCTGCGTAGGAGTTTTAGGGGAATTCAGAAAATGTAGTGCTCCGTGGGACCAGCAGTGGCGGAAAACTTCGCCATGACAAGTGTGACGTGAAAAAGTCAGGGTGGAAAACCCTAGTGACTGAGATGTACATTATGTACGATCTGGACTAAATTATTATTATATGATCTATGTTATTTATACTGCTGATGTGATATAGTTAAACTAACATGCTTTTACGCTTTACATCTACAGCAATTGTAAATGTGAGTAAGTGACTCACAGATGCACTTTCTAATCTTCATCATCCTGGAACAAATAGGCCAGGTTATAGGAGTACTATCGAGCTAAAGCTCTCTGGTTAGTGCAACAGGAAGGAAAGCAGTAAAGGTTGTACTGTTTTGTTTTTAACCTAAAAATATTCTGTGACTCAACAAAACCATCCACAAAAACTGCTATTATGTACAGTATTCAGGATTAAAGCAATTTCTGTTCCTCACATATATGAAAACTAAATCTGGCTAAAATTCATGAAACTATCATTATTATTATTATTATTATTACTATTAATGCTTTTATTGCTGCTGCACAATTAATCACACAAAATATAGACCAGTTATATAATTGCAGTTGTTTATGTGCAGTTATTTAATCTCAAATTGCTGCAATTTATTACATCATTGACATTAAATGTCAATAATGGTTAATATTTATTGTTTTTTTTTTAAATATCTATCCAGTGAGATAATTTGTCCAATTATTTGGTGCTGGCTTAGATAAATACGTCTGATGGTACAACTGTACATTTCACAGGAACATAGTGCAGTTTACATCATAATCGCAGTATGGATCAAAATAATCGCAATGTCGTATTTTGATTAAATCGTGCAGCCCGAATTATTATTATTATTATTAGTAGTAGTAGTAGTAGTATTACAACACTAGGCTCCGTTGATGCTTTATACTGCACAATAACATGTTGCTCAATGTCAGGACTACCACCACCATGCTTCACAGCAGGAACGGTGTGGTTTTCCTGCCAAAAATAGCACTTAAGAGAAAGGCCAATTTAGTCTCATCACACCAGAGAACGTTTCAGTTTGTTTGATGAGTCCATATCTATTTTTTAAATAATAAATAGCGTAACGATATAATAATAATAATAATAATAATAATAAAATATTAAAAAACCACAGTACAGAGTGAGACTTAAAACAGAGTGAGCACTAAATAAAACAAAAACATTGATCAGTGAGGGTGTGTGGGGGCCTGCTGTTGTTTAAATAAATATTTCTTGATGGGAACCAAAAACACCCCAGAAACTTTATTTATAAGGAGGTTTTATTCTCCTTGTAGGGACTTGAGAAAACAACCAACACATTGTAAACACATTTTACTGAAAGTGGCAACATATTTACTTTTATTGTGGGATGTCAAGGTGCGAGTGTGTGGATAGAAGTGTGTGTGTGTGTGTGTGTGTGCGCGCGCGCGCTTACCAGAACCAGAGCAAAGCGCTCCTCGAGCTCGGCGGACTCTGGCATTGGCACCTTTAACGGCATGATGTGATGCTTCATCTCAGATTGTCCATCCACACTTTCCAAATTCCCCATGGCTGAAATAAAGCTCCACTACCACATCCACGCCTTAAAAAACAGAACAGCTTTGAGATTCTCTGTCTGAAATCTGAGCTTTTTTCCGAATTCCCAGTAAATCCAGTTCAGCCAGTTGATCACATCCCAGAGCCAGTCATATGTTTGACAAACACAACTCCACAAGAAGTACACACAACTCCACAAGAAGTACACACAACTCCACAACTCCTCCCGACGATCCGTCAATGAACTTTCCTCCTTTAAAGCATCTATCGCTTGTTAAAGAAAAACCACATCAAACTCCAAACAGCAATCATCTCTCACTTCTCCAAGGAGTTGTGTCAAAGGTACCTGGCCAATCCATCTCAAACCCACAGCCGAATCTTCTCTAAAATTGTTTTTTTTATTATTATTTTATTTTTTTTCCTAGTTTTTAGACTTAAGACGCGACTTTGTTCCCCAGCTGCCTCCAGCCTCCATTCATTAGTCCTGATGCGGAGCCTGAAAACTAACCGTGCGCAGTTTGCCCTGCGCTATCAACCGCCCACCTTTTTTTTTTTTTACTGAGTCCTGCCTATTGAGGCGGTCTGTCTGCTTTGCGGCTCGTCTCGTCTGTCAGACCAGGCAACAGAAATATCCCGTTTACAAACCCCAATTTCTAAATCTCTAAAAAAATCCACTGCTTTATTTTCGGCACACTGTCGACACCTGCTGGTAGGACGCTGCAACTGCAAGCAGAAATTGCAGTCAGGTTTTTTCCCACCAAACAGGAGTATACTGTACACTGCAAAATACTTAGTTAGAACATAAAAATATTTAGAATATGGTCAAAGTTATCTAACAAATCCACGATTATCTCATTAAACCGATTTCTAGACATTTTATAAATATTTTATTCTTATATCTTATTTATTACTAGCATTAGCACCCGACATTGACGTAAACTTGAAATAAGCTGATCATTTTTATGTGATCTGTGATATTATTATTTCAGGTTGAAGCCCACATACATTTTCCACCTATCTCTCTCTGTACGGCAGAATTCTGCACACAACTTATTAATACAAAGTAATGCAATTTTGCAAGTAAGGTTAAGTATCTTATGCCTTGTTTATGTTAAGGTTTGTTTGTCAGCCAAGTACACACCCTGTTCGGTAATCAGAAAGTGAATCACAGATGAGAAATCGAAAAAGAAGATCAGATAAAAGATTACATTTTGTTTTAAAACAATTCCAGGGTGTTAAAATTCACATATACTGTACCGTTTACACCTAGGCATTTAGCAGACGCCCTTATTCAGAGCGACTTACATTTTTAACTTATTAGACATCAGAGCGGTTGAAGGTTAAGGGCCTTGTTCAAGGGCCCAACAGTGGTCATGGGGTTTGAACCTGGGATTTTCCGATCCACAGTCTAATGCCTTAACCACTGAGACTTAATCACAGAGCTACTGTGCTGTACCTCTGACCCTCGACCACTTCAGAGCTGTTATTTCAGCTGTAAAAATATGAACTAATCACAGAAAAATATTCAGTTAGTGTAGGTGTTGTTCACACACTGAGCAATTGGTTTATTAGTAGAAAAGATATAATTAGAAAAAAGCTGTAATTTTCTAGGGTGCATGAGGATTGGACATGATTGGAGCAATGGAAAATGTGGTCAAGGTAAGAAGAGAAGTGCATGAAGTAATGCAGCCATCATGCATAGTGGCCACGGTACAAGTCTTTGGAGGTAGTGTTATGATCTGAGGTTGCTTCACTTGGTCATATCTAGGCTCAGCAATGTTATGTGGCAATAAAATGAAGTCAGCTGACGAACTGAATGTACTGATAACACAGGCATATTCCAGCACTCAAATTGTAAAAGAGTGATTCTAGGAGCATGAGGAATAATTTTAACACATTAACTGGCATCCACATTGTGCAGTCTAATCAAAGCTACATATTATTTAATGAAATCTGTGTCTGTGAGTTTATAACCTTCATTTTTGGCCAGACAGTGTATAATGACTGGAACTGTACAACTACTCATGTGTACATATACAGTATATATATATATCAGCTAATCAGTCGATCATGATGGAGCAGCACGACGCACAAAATCACAGAGATACAGGTCAGGAGCTTCAGCTAATGTACACATCAAACATCGGAATAGTCAGAAATCAGTGACTCAACTGTAAAACTACTGATCTCTCAGGATTTTCACACACAACTTTAAGTCTTTTTTTAATCATCAAACAAGTTGAGTTATTTTAATAATTCAATTCATATTCAGCAGGGTAACCATCCCTCACACCATTCTTTTATCAGTCTTATTCCTAATGCTCATCAGACGTTTCAGGTTCATATTATGTGTCATCTGAAAGTTTTTCATCCTGACTGTTTGATGGAATGCTTTCAGTATCGTCCTAGATTACAGTGATAACGTAATTTAATATAAGATGTTTACTGCAAAAAAAATGTTTAGTCCAAAGGGTTCATTTAGTCTTAAAGGCACTTATATAAATATTAAGGATGCCACAGTCTAAGCAAATCAGTATATGGAACATTATTAAAATAATCTAAATGATTGTAGAATATTGCAGCTAACACACCAAACCATGAATACCATGTATATATACAGTGTATATTATATATATATATATAAAACAGTGCAACTTCATATGCAAGGTCAATATTACTCACTAAAATGATTAAGTTAGATGAAGTAGCTGTAAATTTGTGTTATTAAAATGTTTTATATATTTATACTGTTTTATACGTATATATATATATATATAGTAAAAAAATGATGAAAATTTGTGTTTTATCAGCATTTTCCTTTCTCCTGATAGTTTGGTAAAACTATGAAATACAAATTGTCAGAAAAATTAAGATGGAATAAACTTTTGATTACTCTAGTAACGAAGAGCAACAACTGATTAGTTTTAAACAATAATGACACTTTATAAACCTGTTATAAATAATATATATATTTAATTACAGGTACTGAAATACTTGTTTTTTTATGTAAATAATGCTCTTTAATAAAATTGTTCTTCTACTCAAGCAAAGAATGTAAAACGAGTACTACACAGTGATGGAGCAGTGAGTTTGATCCAAGTTTTTACCAATTACGTTCAGTTTCACCTAAACACACATGAAAAGTGGAATTTCTTTAGGATATTGAAAAATGTAATTGAAAATTGTTTTGGGGCATTGTGTGTGTGTGTGTGTGTGTGTGTGCGTGGTCCATCATACTATTTTGTGTTTTTCATTTAAAATTTAATTTTCTACCCCAAGCAAAAAAAAAACAAATCACATAATTGTAGGCAATTTAGGATTACAACTGAAACAAACACATTTAAAGTGCAAAGAGAATGTTTATTAAAACAGTTGCGTTACAGATTTTCAGTGCTGGCATCAACAGACAGAAAAAATCTGCCTCATCTACGAATGTCCTCTGGTTTCTCTCCAAAGGAACCGTTACTTAACACACATTCTTCAGAACATTTTCTCTCTTTTTACTTTTACAAAAATATATAACTTAATATATACTTCCACAAACTCACTTCTCACAGGATGATCTTAAATCTGTTTGGAATGAATATAAAAAGCACAGTGATATGATTCTGGGATGTTAAAAGTGAAACAGATACAACTCAATCTCATCAACACTTTGGATATACACATATATCAAGAAACTCCATTTAGAAGTCAATGCACAGTGAACAGAAATTTCCCATAATGTGAGCAAATATGTTTCAGCCAGAAATATGCAAACACAAAGACAATTAAACCAGCATATAGATAAATGGAACAAAAAAAAAAAACATTGTCTGGGAAGAAACAGAACCAAACTGTATCTTCGGTTGTCTCTGGAGTGGGTACATCAAGGGTACAACTTTGTATAACTTTAGTGTGTGACCTATGGAGACTTGCAGTGTATTTAAAGGTACACTACTGTATACATCCCGATTATGTCTCTGGTGTACTGAGAAATCTTTTTACTTTGATAGTGTCCAAGCACAAGTGAAACACTGGGATAGCAGGGGATCGTATAGAAAAATAAAGGTAGTTTTACAACTGTGTTCTGTAATTCTGCGCAATTAAAAATCCCAGTTTAACTTCATTCCTCGTAATAAAGATAAAAAGAGCTACCCACATGGACCCCACAGTAACATCTGAAGATACTGATTAATTAAATGTTTTGCTGAGAGTGCATCTTATGGTATTTATATTTGTATCTTTATTTGTTAGAGTTTAAAGAAACAGTAATGACACTTTTACAGAAAACTTATTTCAGACGGAGCTTTAAATAACTACAATATTACCCGTTTTTTTTAAAGAAATACAACTTTTATGCATCTTTTAAACAGAAACGCAAATAGTATACAAATAAAACCCTCAAGAGGCCTGCTATGAAATTTGCTAAAATATATATATAAAAAAAAAAAGTGAAATGTGTATTTGATGCTAAAATAAAATATCTTGTCAAGCATATTCTTTATTTAAGATCACCATAGAGGAACAGTGTTTCAGTCATTTTATCTGGCACGGTTAAGCGTTCTTCATTCCTATCAAGACTTATATATATTCAACCTGTTTTTTTTTATACCCTTTGGGTCAAAATGGCACATATGATTCTCCTGGCGTGCACTGACGGTTACACCCCGCCCAAAATGCATTTGGTATTGCTGGAAAATTTAAGCAAATACAGAGCATAAATTGTACAACACAACATTTTCTCCTTTATTTGCATCACTGTGCTATACGGGTAAAGTGATATTAGCAGCATGCAGATGCAGACGTACAGGAGCAATGGGATTGTCACACAAGCGTACAGCAGACGGATTAATTGGTCTCGTCTGTTAAATCATACCTGAAAATAAAATAAAAAAAGAAGAATACATGTAAATACATTTGACACTGAACATCAATGGTGAGTGAGAAAGCATGCATCTTAGACTTATGTTTGTAAGCTTTCACGGAGAGACCTGACTGTTATCACTTGCATTTCCAGTAAAATGATTTTCAGAATAAATGCTAATGTAACTGTACTAGCATAGCAATGTTCTTCTGTCAATGACCGTCAGTGTAATACACCATCGCTGACTCCTTATAAAAATGAAAAAAAATCAAACAACCTACAAACTAGCAACGAAATGTTTAAGCATATCAAAAAATTTTTTTATAAAAAACAAATATGGTTTATGGTAGAGCTTATTATTTTAAATGATAACTTGTACAGCATGTGAAACAGCATGAGACACAGAAGATTTTCATCACTTACCACTGTGGCGCACCTGCCCTTAGGTCAATCTGATTCAGATCTAACTGCAGCTGCAAGACAAAACACACAAATCACACTATTAGCACATTCAGTTTTTTTCATTATAATCATTCTTTTCATTTTTCTCCCTAATTAAGTTGTAGCCAGTTCCCCATCAAAGTGTCAAATACCAACCCGAGAGGGTGTTGACTATCAAATGCTTCCTTTGAGACACATAATGCCAGCTGAGCAATTCTTTTCAAACTGCTGCTCACGGCAGCGTAAAACACTAAGAGGGAAGGTCTATCTGACCTTTCAGCCTGTGTGAGCTCAACATTGGCTAGTGTCATTATGATTTATGTGAGAGTATAATTAATGTTAGTATGCCATCCCTTCCCCCCAAGGGAGCACGCCCAATCTGCTTAGGAGCCAACCCCTTAGTTAAACAGCTAACACAACCATAACACCAAGATGAAAACACTGAGGTTTAAATACACACACACACACACACACACACACACACACACACACACACAATACATATACACATTTAGCCCTAGGTGTATTTTTGTATACTACATGTTTTGTCTGCATTTTCTCTTATCCCGTCCCTTATACTTACTCTTATATTGTTCAGTTTCATGATAAAGATTGAGTGATTTACAGTAGCCAACATTAAACTTATAAAAATGAGACTTTTTCGCATATGACTACTGTATGACTACTGTAAGTTACAGCGATAGTTAGGTGTTCTGTAGTGAGACATTTATATATATGATTTCTGAAAGGAGTACCCAGTTTAAGCGACTTGTCACCAGTAGACCAAGCCGTTATCTAGTAGCGCTTTGTGTTTTTTCTGAAACAAGCCAATTTTTTTTCTTACTTACTTAAAGAGAAAAAAATATGCTAGACAGGCTAGTGATGCTATAACTTAAGTGATAAAAGATAACCTGTTTCTGTGAAAGTTCTATAAATTAGACGCATTTTTTACTCTTTAACCATCATGTCATTGATTATTGTTTTGCACTAGTATTTTATTTGATACTTATTAACACCAGCTAATTCCAGTCCGCTAATTTGATCGGATTACTGATATTTACTATAACAGCTTTGGACCATTTTACAGTTTTCGAGTGGCGCGGTGGTAAAGCGCTCGCCCTATCATCCGGAGATCACTGGTTCGATTCCCGGGAGATACTGTAACCTCTCGCAGCCGGAGGTCTGGAGAGAGCTGATTGGCTGAGCTCCCTCAGAGGGGAGGGATCAGAGGTACATTGTGCTCCCACGAAAAACACGGCTAATTAGGGGCTGAGCGGAAGGAGCGGATAGCGCTGTCCTTCGAGTGTGTGATAGTCTTCGGCCCTCCTGACTGAGTGGTAGTAGTATCCTTAATGTGAGAGCCCCCTAGTGACGGGGGAATTGGACACGACTAAATTAAGGAGAAAATCGGTAAAAAAAATCCCCCCAAAAATAAGAATATGAGCTGATATGCAAGATTAGATATTCCGACATATTGTGTCAGAAAATGAGCATAGAAAATGATGCTGTTGTAGTGAATATCAGCGTGGCTGTGATATAATATCATCACCATACCCTGCCAATGGTCTCTTTCTCACGGCTCATGAAAGAACCACTGTTTTTGACGGACAGGTCCAGACGTCTCTGCATGGCCTCCTTCAGGGAAAGGCTGAAATCAAACCTGAAGAAGAGACAGAGACGATAATTACGAATCTTCCGAAACCTGAATGCTGCACTAGCACTGTTAGTGTTTTCAGATGAAACACTGAAGATGTTACTAAGGTTGTGATCCTTAGTACCTCTCATTGAACTCAGGATTGAGGTCTCGCTTTTTGACGCTCGTCTTTTTTTTGGTGCTTCTGTTCTTGTCAGGCAGAAGGATGAACGACACATACGGGTCTGAGCCGTCCTTGGAGCATGAAGGCAACTTCCTAGATGGGAGGAAAAGCAAAATAACCAAAAAATAAGCAATGTTGTATTTACACTCCTACCACCACTATCAGAACCAGTACTACTACTATTAATAATGAACAGTTTATTTTTATGGTTTTATTTATATGGCGCTTAGAAAACCCAAGGCTGCTTTCAAGAGCAATCAATAGAATAAAATAAGCATTGAGAAAATATATGACAGCAGACATTTTAAAGGAGAAGCACTACTATGCTCTAAGGAGATGTTAGCAAATAAAACACAGTTATTACAGAGAAAGGAGAAATTAATGTCATTTTTGGGAAAAGAAACTCTTTGTGCAGAGCGTGTAACATATGTTTGGATTTGGAACACAATGTCTCTAAAGTCTTCATGAGTAATTCATGACATAATACATGAGTTCCCTCTTTTTCAACAATCATGTGGGTGAGAGAATACTTATTTATAGCGTTTTTAAGAAAACTGACAACCGGAAATTGTTTAGAGGACATTCTACAACATTAAATGGAACTAAAATTGATAAAAGAATAATCATGCCATGCTGATATGACAATTTAAAGAACGAACCTTGTTTTTTAATGGGTGGAGAAACATAACAAGTGCCTCCAGGTAGGTGCTTGTCTAAAAAGCTGAACAAATTCAGTTGTCATTGTTTTCGGATCAGGAATGGAAGCGGAACGGATTTAAGTGACTTTTATAATTTGGGAACACATGGCATGACCGTAAAGACTTTCAATCCTTTTAAAATGTTCGGGTTTTGACTATTCTTATCTTTACATTGATTATTTTTGACATTTTATCTACATCAAACCATTCAGAGAGCCCTGGATGGGTTGCGGTTTATCCTGGAAGAGATCACTTCCATCAGGACAGGAATCTTTCAGCAAACACAATCAGTCAGAAGAACTTGCAGTGATGCTTCACTTTAAGATGACACACCACCACAACAACATAACAGTGACTTTGCACTTTTTTTTTTAGTATTTCTATAAATCTGTGTGTCATCTGTGCGATCATTTTACCAGTTCGTGCATCTATACATATATTAAAGTGTGGGAAAGTTAGGTGCATGCTGGGAGAATATGCTTGATAGGAAAGGGAGTCATTCCAATCCTGTCCAGGGTATTATGCACTAACATACTGTACATTTGTTCCTGGGGCAATACAGAGTAGGGAGAGTGGCAGAACCTGAAGGAACTCATACCATACAGACATGAAGAGAGCATTCAAAACTATGCATACTCAGCAACCTAGGACTGAACTGAACCAGGCACCCTGGGGTTAAGAGTCACAAATATATATATTTATATACAGTATACATTTGTTTAAAACAAACCTGCAGCTGTGGACGGTGATGACCAGTCTGTTCTCCTCAGTCGCGTAGGCAATAGAGAGTTTCACCTGGCCTCGTCCGCTGGCTCCAGCATCCCCACCTCTATATATACACAGACAGATGCATATAAAACCATTAGTATATCAGTGACTCATTAATTTAACAGTAACAACTAAAGGCATTTAGACAGCATGTAGTGACCCACCCTTGGCCCGGAACGCTTCTGTGTCTGAGCTCCTGATTTTCTGTGACTTGTGTCTCGGCACTGGGGACGCTGTGGTCCACCTCTTCACTGCCACTGGTAGCACTGTCACCTTCCAACGACTTAGAGTGCAGCAGCTGGATAACAGATAGAAAAACTTAGCAATTTAACACAAATTAACATACAATATTATTAAAATAGAAATGTTTTCTTGCTTCTATAAGTTTTATCGTTACCTTGAGCTCTGCCCTTAGCAATATCTCACTTTCAGGCAGGGCCCCATCCAGAGGAAGCCACCGGTCCAGAACCAAGCCTGGCTCATTTAGTAAGTCTTTAACAGGCAGCACTGACGCACCGAGGGGCTGGCCCCAGCTGTGAGACAACTACACACACAAAAGGGAAGTCATGTGTAAAATAAAAAAACATGCTCTAAAAAGGAAGCGATACAATGTAAACTACAAATACATTACTGCTGTCTGCATTTATCGTTAGTAATTTGCATATTCTCACTTTGATAGTAAGCATTTCCTCTCTGGGGTCATGGACAAGAAAGCAGAACGCATCATCCCAGCGTGGAGATGTTGAACGCTCAGCAAGCTGCCATAAAAAAGAGAAATACATGTTACTGTTTTGATCAAAACTGTTGCAACAATAAAGTTAGTCACTCATCCTCTATACCGCTTTATTCTGTATTTAGGGTCGCGGCGACCTGGAGCCTATCCCAGGAGTCCCAGGGCACAAGGCAGGCTACACTCTGGACAGGGTGCCAATCCATCGCAGGGCACACACACATACACACACTTATTCACACACTACAGGCAATTTGGGAACGCCAATTAGCCTAACTTGCATATCTTCGGACTGTGGGAGGAAACCCACCAAGCACAGGAAGAACATCCAAACTCCATGCACACAGAGACCGGAATCAAGCCTGGCCAGAAATCGAACCCGGACCCTGGAGGTGCAAGGCTACAATGCTAACCACTACACCACCATGCCAAATTACAGAGGATCTATTACGCAAAATGTACTTTTTAGTAATTTTGTTTACATTTAGATTGGTCTGAAGTGGGAGTGTACAAGCAGATAATGTGATTTTAAAATATACTTGCTTTTTGACCTTTTTTTTTTTTAGGATAACCCAACTAAAAAAAGAACTTGATATTAAGTTCTTGTTTACAGAACTGTAGTATAAAAGCAATATCACACTTTCAATTCTGCGTTTATACTGGAGACCTGCAAGTCTGCAATTTCTTAGACTTCTAGTCTAATTGCTTGAGTAATACTGCATAATTGCTTAATCCATAGTAGTCCACCTGTACTACTACTTGTACTACTACTAGGATTACTACAGTACTTATAATAATAATAATAATAATAATAATAATAATCACTATTCTAATTCAAGTGCACAATCTACACTAAAACACAAAAAAATGCATAGAAATGTTGTGTATCTTTTAAATCTTACTTTACTCCTGGAGGTAACATTCTTGAGAGTCAGCTCGGCTCCCACTACTGGCTCATGTCCATTCTTCTTCAACTGCAAAAAATATTAATTGACATGACAAGAACAAAGAGAAGTGGTCAAAGCATAAAATTAACTTGACTTCCTTCTTCAGACGGCATTATCCAGGCATTACGTGACAGTTACTCAATGGCATGGAAACATTTGACTGTTTCTCACATTAAAACAGGAAATACATCATGTCTTTACGGCTAAATAAAAACTGATTCATGTTTGTGTAAAAGCACTTTGCAGACTCTAGAAATATTATTAATTTCTATTGATTCTATTGCAATGCCTGCCATCCTTATTACCACTTTTTATTGAAAAATACGTTTAGACAGACTGCAATGGTTATTGTTGGACGTCACAACGTAAAAAGGCAAAAACCAAAACAATCAAAGAAGCAAACAGAGAAAGAGGAAAAGACTCACAGGCAGGCCATGGGCTCGCTCTACATACACGCAGAGGATGGCTGCAGCCGGCACTGCTTTGTTCACGTACAACTGCTGAGACTGGTAGTGCAAAATCTAACACAGGATGAGACAACATGACTCAGATATCATGTTTTACAGCAGGACGCGTTACATAATCTAGAGAGAATGTCATAGACATGTGTTTTAGGTGGGAATTCACCTGTTGAAGTCTGCTTGGGTCTGAAACTCTTGGCACCCATTCCAACAGCACGTGAACACGTCCCGATGTCACATCATTCAGATCGTACCACTACAACACACAGGTACACAGGTCTTTTTCCTGGGAATATTTATACACTCTGCGAGTCAAAGGTTTGCTTAGTCAAAGGTGCTAATTTGAATAGAGTGACCAAAAGCCTTTGTTCCTCTCTGCTTTTAATAGGTTCTACATGAGAACTCTTTGTTTCGGGGAACTTCTGAATTTAGCACTTATTGGGCCTCATGCAAGGAGCAATATTTATACACACAATTTTTTTCTCTTTATTATATCTATTCATTTCTGGGGTTCACCAGTGTTTTTTTTCTCTTAGGTAAGAGAAAATCTTATAAGTGGTTGAAAAAATTCACACTCTACATATTGTTCATAGTTTTAAAACTGAAACACAAAAAAATGTTTTAAATTTAGAGGAGAAAGAATTGCATGTTTTTAGAGGAATTATAATGGCTGGATCCTTTAAACCATGAGCTAGAGATACAATTAGCCGATTGATCTCATTTTAGACTAATAAAACCCTGTTTCTGAATGCTGTGTGTTTTGGATGGCCTCAAGTACACTGAAAAAAATAATGAAAACCACTATACAGTGCAACTGTTACAAAAGTTTATAAAATTCTAACATAAGAGACACTCTTAACTTTTTTATCCAATTTTTTGTTTATTTTACTGTGCGCCCTCCGCTAACACGGCATTCCCAGCATTACAGATCCTTTGCCCATGCATGTTTTTATTTTACCTGTAACGCCAGTGCTTGCAATCTGGAAGATCATATGATTACTTTGCTTAAGTTGATTTTAATGTACTGTGAAACCTCGGATTGCGAGTAACACAGTTTGCGAGTGACCCGCAAGACGAGCAAAGATTTTTAATACATTTTTACTTGGAAAACGAGCAAGTCTTGGTTTACGAGTACCGAGTATGTATCATGTGCTTCTTGTTTTGATGCCGAGCATCACGTAATCACAACTGAGCCACTTCTGTGGAATTGTGGGTAATTGTCTCCCCTGCTGGGTCTTAGTGCCATATAATAAAGATTATGTCTTACTGGTATAATCAACATCCGTGCACGTGTTTACTGTTTACTATAACACTGACCACGTGTGTGTGCGTAAAACATCTTTTATTTTGTGACTATATGTGTGTGTATAATGTGTGTGTAAAGCAAAAGCAAGTCTCATTAGAGAGGTTAAAAATCCATTTTCTCTATCTGCTTAAGGCTCAACCTGCTCTTTGTGTCTGTGTATGTGCGCATCATTGGACACCGTGCCACACACACACACACACACACACACAAACAAACACACACATACACACAAAACCCTCCTACAGTACTTTCGCCTTCACAGACACACACACACTCTTTCTCTCTGCTCTACACAGAAACACTGCTCTGTCGCAATTCTTTTTAAAGGTGCAGGTTAATTTGTTTTATTTTTACTTTACAGCTGTGATTTCGTTAGTGTGTCGCTCAATCGTGTGTAATTGGACAGATTTCTTGTTTATTTTTCCGATAAAACAGTGTTTCCGTTGTATACGCATGTGTGTGTAAAAAGAGTGGAGGAAGGGTAACAGTGTAAGACGAGAAAGGGAAGGGGAACTTACTTTAGATTTACACACACACATACACAGCGTCTGCGCGCACAAACGTAAACACTTATCTGTCAGGATTTATTTTTACTTTTTGTAATGGTAAAGTGCAGGTTCATTTGTTTTATTGTTAGTTAATAGTTTGTGTTAAATTTTTTTCTTTTCTTTTTTGGGCTGTGGAACAAATAAATTGAGTTTCTATTATTTCCTATGGAAAATAATCAATTTGATTTACGAGTGTTTTGGAATACGAGCCCACTTCCATAACGACTTATGCCCCTAATCCAAGGCTCCACTGTACTTAAATTTTACTACTGCTGTAGTTTTTCTTCTTCTTACTATCTTTCTTGGTGGCATCGCTCTAACTCCTGTACCTAATTTGCACATGCTACAATTGCCCTTACATGCCCTTGCACTGGCCCTTTTATGGTGTTTAGGGGTGTTTCCTACAGTAATTACATGATGAATATATGTGCCTGCAATCTATGATCAATTGGGAGTCATCATTCTGCTCAACTCAGTGAGAAAAAAATAGGATGATTAAGAATGTTTGGGCTATCTGGCGATGGCTTCTCTTTATTTTTTTCTGTTAACAAAAAATTATTAGAAAATTTAAGAAACATTCAAGACAATGTTGTTGCATGAGGCCCATGCCCTTTTATCTTTATTTTTTATAAATACTATTTCAGCACAAATCATCCTTAAGACTTTTTTAACACATTGAGAAACTAGAAATTATAAAAGCAAGCTAGTGTGTAGAGAATTTTCACTGGTAATGTATAAGCTTTCCAGTCTTGCCAGTCTACAGCACATATTAAGCAGCAAGACTCACCTGATCAGTAAACTGGGAGCTAATGATGTCACTTAGACTCAGTTTAAACCTGCCAACAAACAATAATTATAAAAAATGTATTATATACCTCAATGTTTATATACCCTGATATAGCGTGAATATAATAAAGATACAAAACAAAGATACATTCTTCTACCTGCCCAGGAAGTCATCCTGATCCACGTCTTTGTCGTACAAATCAAATTGCACTTCTTGCCCTGGGAGTGCCGTGAGAATCACCTGCAAAGCGAGCAAGCAAACACAGCCATGCATAAATTACAAAGCTCTCAGCACTGAAGATGCAAAGCAGAGAACAAGTGACTGCTTGCGTGTGCAACTGATCACACAGGACAGAATGAAACTGAAGCAAATCCACAAACATTCCCCAAACTAATTACTGACCAGAAAGAGCCCCGGAGGAGGCTGTCATCAGCTATCCAGTCAGCTAACTTTAAAGATTACAGGCTATGTGAAAGGCTGGAGAAAGAAATCACTGACCATGTACGAGAGGTATGTCAACATTTATAATGGAAATATATGTGTTATTTACAGGGTTTTTTTTTTTTTCAAACCCTAATATGCTGATCTTGGTTATTACTTGTGTTTACATCACACAGTAAACTTAAGGTTTTCCTGCAGCACCTAGACCACTGCCTTTAAACATATGGTAATTATGCTGCTAGCCTTTAAGACCAAAAAAGGAAAAAAATGCTGAATTAGGAGAAACATAACAAGTTTTGGGATCTACTATAAAAACAGAACAGTTTAAAAATGTTTATTAAAAATATTATTATCATGAGATAAGAACAATACTGTATATGCAAAGCATTAAAAGAAACATCTAGTACATGTTACACATTATGTAATTAAGACACCAAGCCGTGATAGGTGTGGGATGTCAGGTATTAACCCTGCCTCTAGGTATCAGCTTTCAGAACTTAAAACAAGCAGATATCACACATTATAAAAAGGGGTTTAAGCCCAAGAACAGAACTATACGCAACTGAGCCATGCTTCTGTTTGAGATCCCTGCACAACTGTCTGAATAGTACTTGATTCTGAAAGCGTCTATCCAAATGTTTTCAAAAAGTCTCTTGTGCATGCGCTCTTGTTCAACCTATAATTTTGTCAATGTACCTCGTAAAGTTCATTCCACACTGGGTTGAGATTCTCTTTTATGATGCGGCTCTTGAAGGTCGTCCCTCCCACACGGATCTTTACATAAGGATCACTTTTGCCCTTCACCATGCCACCCATGAAGCTATCTTTAGCTATAAGAGCCTTGGCCTCCTTTAGGTGGATCCTCAGAACACCCTGGAAAAGAAGGACAGTCAGAATGCACTGATTATCAAACGGCTAAATCACAGTCTTGCTTTTGTATTGCCCAATAATAAGTATAAAAAAAGTTAAGCGCTAATTTAATTTAATTTAATTTAATTTAATTTAACTTAATTTAATTTAATTTAATTTAATTTAATTTAATACATTTTTGTTAACCAATAAATTGGACTGAATTTTTTCTAATATTTTTCAGATCATACTAAAATTCAATAATTTCCATCAAGGTAATTTAACTAACTAGACACTACTGAGTATAGCAGAGCAAAAACACAAATTTCTGTTTTGTTGTGGATGCTCACCTCAGAGGCGAAACTGGCATCTGGGCTTGTGCGCTGTGGACGCGGGGTTACCGTCTTAGTCCCTCCTGATGACTGGTCTGAAGTGATACCTTCCTCACCTCCTCCCGAGAATGGATCAGAGGGAAAAGGCGATACAGGTGAGGTGGGAATGGCCTCTTCATTAACCCAAAGTACCTGAGATGTGGGTAAAGAGCAAACAGTTTGCAGATTGTGTTGTGGATGACTGTATTGTTTTTACCTGGTTTGGAGATACGACATAACATATTCAATTTTTAAAGAAAGACTTTTACATATACATGATATAAGACACATGTAAAGGTACCAAAAAAATATGACAGACTTCTGAAAGTTACATTTTTGGATTTGACTTGGGCCTTGCAGCACTTGTATAAAACCAAAAGTACTAACAAAAATTAATTTATGCAAATTTTTACGGTAACTTAAAAAAATGTAAAAGATTTAATCTGCTTTACTTCCTTGTCTTAATATCTCGAAGAAACATCTTCAAACTGTTTAATTTATATTTTTAATTCAGACTCTAAAATAACTGGTCTAACCAGGGGTTTGTTTGAAACCATATGTATAGCAATCCAAATTAAATCTAACAATCTAAACTGAAAAAAAACAACAACAACAACTAATAATTAGGGAAGTATTTTGTCCCTGTTTGACTTGAATGCCCCTTGCATGTTTAAAAGGGGCATTTAAAAAAAAACTGGGACTAAATCTTCCCTTTATTTTTACTGAACCAGTATAGTTTGCACAGACCGACTGGATATACTGATCTCACCCTCATTATGATGTTCATATAGATGCGACTTGCAGGGCCCGAGTTCTCCAGCTGGAACCACTGGTCCATGCTCAGTTCCGTTACAGTAAGCAGGCGAGACAGAGGGATAGACAGACTGCCCAAGGACACAGATCTGTCATCATCTTTCACCTGAGAGAGAACGAAAATTGTACAAATACAATATTTCTATTGAGATCTTGTTACATGACACAACTGTTTACGCGGAGACACCAGGAAACTAATTATCAAACTTCTCAATCTATAAAAAGGAAAGTTGAGGAAGTTACATTTTGAAGACAATATAACCAAATGTTTTGTTTACTTCTGGTCCGCTAGTTCAAATAGCCAGACTCACTTTATGTTTAGTTTGTACATCATCATTAAAGAAGCCCCTGCAAAAATTGCTCTTGCTTCGTCCCTTTTCATTTTCATTTGATGATCTTTCATATTTTAAGTCAAAAGCTCCAATCATGAAAAATGTCGTTAAGAATACTGTAATTGTTTTCAGCTATTACTAGAATTGTAATTTTTCATATCGAACACAGACGAGCAGATTGCTGCACACAGGGAAACATCCCGGTCTCGTTATACTAAATATCAGCATCAGAATATCACTTGTCCACTTTAATTAGTGGCCACAATGTGTTAATTTTCACACTTCTTTAATATTATGGTTTACTATGCCTAATTAATTATATTTAATCTCATAAGTCGATTTTCGGTTTTATGTTTACATTATAACATTATAAAATGTGGCAAAGGTCAAGTTGGAGCCACTGACCTTTGGTTGTCATGCGCCAATTTGCATCATGCAAACTCATGTCTGACTTTTTATTGGTATTTGTCTGGCCGCAGTCTAACATGCTAACATGTCTAATTCAACTTAATCCCCTACAGGTATTTATTTCTGATTTACATCATGTAAGTCTAAAGTCTTAAAACCACTCAGATACAGTACTATCATTTCTACAAAACAGTCTGAAAAAAACAGTGAGGTTGTTTTACCATATTGTAAATAAAGCCTTCTTAATTCAATCTGAAATCAGTTATGCAATGAGACGTGCCTGAATGTCAAGGTCCTGTTTGCGTGGGTCTTGGATGAAAAAGGTAAAGGCTTCCTCCCACACTGGGTTGGTGTTGCCATAAGAAGTCTAAAATGGAAAAAAAGAAAGTGTGTGCACCACAGCAGCATCAACAGTATGTGTATCAGTTATAATTATTCTTTCTTATTTGCTTTTATGAAAATACTAAGGGCTGTTCAAGTCAAACCGGGACTTTTAATTGGTTGTGTAGAAAACAGATTTATGAGGGTAAAAACTCAGTTTATTTCACTATATAACATCCTGCTACACAAATTCACTTCTCCCAACATTTCATTAGTGCTTGGATACCAATAAAGAAGAAAATGTTCTTAGTATGCCAAAGCCATGATCGGACCGCCTGCTTCACATCTGAAACCCTGGCCTCCCACAAACTTCTTTAATGACCCAAACATATGGAAATGGCTTGGAGCGAGGTCAGACTATACAGGAATGTGGCAATGACTCCCAGCCTAGATCCTGTAATGTGCAAGTGGTGTTCATGAATGATTGTGTGTACAGTTTCCACAGACAGATACGACTCTTCCTGCAAGATGATGACAAATTTGCCTTTGATTTTTAAAGATCAGGAGTTCCACTTCCTCGGTCAGGATCATCATTCACAGACGTACGGACCTCTTTTAAAAGTTTTCACCATTCAAATGTTCCACTGCACCTAAGAATCTCATCGCCATTGTACTGTAAACGTCCCCCAAAATTTTTTTTCCCTTATTAATGAGAAATTTCATTACTGGTCACGGTATAACTTGAAAGCCCCTCATATTAAGATATTGTTTAGAAAACATGATCTGTTCTGTTTTCCAGGAAAAATATAAAATATTTGGTTACATCCCCAGTGATCATGTGTAGATATTAAACCTATGGTAAAAACTCACCCTGCTCTCTTTGGTTGTATCCTGAACAGACAGCTGCACCAAAGGACTTGGGTTCTTATTGCCTTTTTTCATCTGTATAAAAAAACACGCCATAAGTTATCGATATGTCTAATACACCAGAAACTATGCGAAATTAAAGCACAGATGCTATGAGAGTGAAGGATTTACGGGAATATCCTGGGCTCGGTCCAGGTACACGGTCAAGATGGCGGCAGAGGGTGGATCGGCATTCTTACGGAACATGGTGATGTTTTGGTTTTTCTGAATGACCTGTTGAATTAAACAAAGCTTTGGTTAAACGACTGGCCGAAAAATGACTTTTTATATACTGTATATATCATCTAATGTTGCATTCCACACAACAAGGCAGATACAGTATGTCTGATTGATGACTAAGTCTAACCTCAGTGAGGCGCTCTGCAGAGGGCAGCAGTGAAAGCCACTCAAGCTTGAGATGGACCTTGCCAGTTGTTGTGTCCTTCAGAGTGAACCACTGAAATCAAAGAATAGGGGTGTGGAAGGCGAAAAAAAACATCAGACTGAACCATTTCAAATCAGTGGGGGAGTAGAGGAAAAAAACACACTGTGAGTCATGCATTTTCTTTAAAGCACGGGAAATGGAAATGGTGAAGGAGAACAAAGTTGGCGTGAAAAACGGTATTGTTTTTAGTGCAGGAACATTAAAAAAGTGTCTTAACCTCGTCCAAAACTCGTGCTTTCTTTACATGGCCCAGGTCCAGCTTGATCCTGTGAGCAAAGAAAAACAAAAGGATAGAAGAGAAAGGGCAAGTCAGGGGACTGAGTAGAGGGTAGAGTAAGGAAGTGGCTAAAATCTGACACTTTCATAACACAAAATTGTCATACCTCCCTAGGAGATCATCCTGATCGGGGTCTTTGTCAAATACCTCAACTTCCAGTTCTTGGCCAGGGACCTCATGGACTATTACCTAACACACACACACACACACACACACACACACACACAAATAACAGAAGTTAACCCAGACATCGACCTCTGTTCATCTGATTTAAGCACATGATAATCACATTCTTATGAAAACACACATGGTTGCTGTAAACATGGTTACTGTAATTCCCGAATCGTTGTAATCATGGCGTTCTCCCAGAAACAACGAAGAGTAAACAAAGACAGTAGTCAGCAGAGATTAGTCTGGGAATTACACACAAATTCACATGTAGAATGCTTCGCAGATCTCTCAGCAGCGTGCTTTGGGTTTTAGTTTGACTAGAAAATGCATGGTAGCTTGGGAACACCCTGCCTGATGAACTATTTTGTACTGTACAGTTCTGATGACTTTTTAAAACTGAACGCTTCTAAACCAGTCAGTGAATGTGAATTTATTAATGAATATTCTAAACAAATAAAATGTTTTTAAGCATTAACAAACCGGTGAACTATTCCTCAATAAAAAATAGAAAAAAGGCAAATTTGGAAGCAAAATATGATGAAATAAAGGGTGGCCTAAAACTTTTGCACAGGAGATTCTGTAGAAATTTCAACAGTTTTTGCAGAACATATCTTTTTTTTTTTTTATTTCACAAAAAATATGTTGACTAAACCTTGTGTACGAAGAAAAAGATTGAGAAACATGACACTTTACTAACACTGCAGACCACTGATTGTGACATTTCTCACACTCTCATACCTCATACACCTCCCTCCACTGCGGGTTGAGGTTGTTGTCCACGTGGTGCGATGTGAATGTCTGCGTGCCCACCCTCAACACGGCATAAGGGTCCGACTTGCCAGCGATCACACCCTTCATGAAGTTGTCCTTGGCGGCCAGGTTCTCAGCCTCCAGCAGGTGGATGCGCACGATGCCCTGTGGAAAAGTGGATGAAGCACAGAATTATGATGGAAAATGAAATAATATGGACATTTAGGTCAGTTAGTTTAAAGCCCCTTTCCCACGTTACTGAACTATTTGAGACCGTGCAGAATTGTCCTGAATTGGAGGACTTGACTTTTCTTGGACGTTTAACTCTGTGATGTCACATGCCCGAATCATCTACAAATTCGTATAATGTACTGTACTTATGTTATGATGGTATGATGTTTATGATGTCATATGCACAACATTCTCTATGATTTATAGAGAATGGTATGAAAAAGAGCAAATATCCAGTGATCAAATTCAGGAATGTGGGAAGAGGCTTTAATATATGTGCTGTATTATAAGCTGCCTATGCTACATTAGAACTTAACTTAAACTTATTCAGGTTTGAGTAAGAATATCTGGAGTAGTTTTAAAGATATAAGTCTCTGTCTCAAATTTTCGTGATTTTTAGTGACTTATCTTTCTAGAACATCAGCCATTACGGGAAGCACTGACTCATTAAACACAAAGTTGTGTTAGTAAAATACACGATTTAGAAATTCAGAGGAAAGTTAACTGTCTAATCAGCAGATTATAGCTAGAGATCATATCCTGCCTGACTCACAAATTTGCTTTGTCTTAAACAAATACCTATTTAACTACTGCAATAATACTTCAAATAAATAAAATATATATTTTTTTTAAATAAATTGTTTTTGATGATGAATTCACAAAATGTCAATGTTAATAATAATAATAATAATAATATAACTCAATCCAAAATGTAGATGTCTATAAAGCTATGCTTTAGAGAAAACAGAGCATTCTTTTACTAGCAAACAGTGTTTTATGGGACATGAACACAAACACACATATATGTCATGGAGCTGTCTGACTGTAGCGTAGCTGCTGAATACTGCATTACCCGTGGCAGAGGGGAACGGAGCTGCGCTACGTGCAAATCAGCCACCAAAGGGACAGTGAGGCGGTTGGGGAGCACCAGGAAAGAGGCGATAGCGTCCATTACCATAGTGTCCGACATGGCACTGTAAATGAACGCAAGGGGAAAATGGAGCAAGACTGATTATCTGCGAGTCACCATGGTGAACTCAGTGGAGTTTCAATAATCAGACCCAGTTTCCCATTCATTCTTGTTAGATGACACACAGATGAGAAAACATTGCACAGCAGGAACGTAAGATGGAAACGTTAAACTTATGGAATTCATCGCAGGTTAAAAACAAAGTTGCACCACTTACTTCAGACCTGGAATGTCTAAAAAGTTGGTAAGTCCAGTCCAGTTGATTTCCAGTGTCTGTGGCAGAGAGAGAAAGAGAGAGAGAGAGAGAGAGAGAGAGAGAGAGAAAACCTGAGGTTACAATTTTCTTGGGCTCATGGAAAAAAATTGGACAAGAGAAAATTAGAAAAAAAAAAACATCGTCTGGTATGATGAGTAGGGTGGTAGGCTCAGAAATTGGCATAAGTGACATGAAAGCATGGAAAGTGGGGGATTTCTTTCCTTGCCACACTTTGGCCGCCTTAGTATCCATGAGCCCAAAGAAATTGTATCCTCACTTTACTCATCTGAGCGTAGTTTAAATGCCAAGAGTATTGTTGCTGACCATGTCCGTCCCTCTAAGTCCAGCAGTATAACACGCCAGGTGACAAAGCTAAAGTCATCTCAAACTGTTTTTTTTTTAACATGACACTGTACTCAAATGGTCTCCACAGTCACCAGATCTCAATAGAGCACATTCTCAAAATAAAAATAAAAACTACTCTTAAAATATAAAGAACCTTTATAAAAAAAAAACTCACAGGTCTCCGGATGAAGAACATCGTGACAGCTCCAACAAGAGGAACATCTCCAATCAATGGCTCCAGGATCACCCTCAGCTTTCCATGGAGCTGAATATCCAAATAAAATCCAGTGTTTGTGAGTTGCTTTCATGGAAGAAAAGACTCTGTTTGTCTCTCAATCGCCAGGTCCTTACCTGAATTCCTTTCACTCCAGCTTTGCAGAAGTACTTCTTCACCTCCACATTGATCTCCACGTTGCCAGCATAGCTACAAACAGAGAGCAGAATCAGCACCTTTGCAACATATATCCAGGTGACGTTTCTGTGAATTTCAGTGAGGAGACTAACCTGATGTAGAGGTCTAGCAACACCTGACGTCTGTCTTGCTCAGTGTGGGCCTTCACTCCAACCACTTTTATAGGCTGGACAAACGGTATTCAAGCTTTTTAGAATTTAACTGAGTACATGTTATGAATAATGAGCATATTATGTAGCAAGCTAAATCAATAAGACACCAGCACCTTGTCACCCAGGTCAACTTTGGTGAAACTAAACGTCTGAAGATGAGCGTTGGAGGATCTAATGGAAGGTGCAATCGACTCCACCAGAAGTTTCTCTAAATATTGGCCCACAAAAGGCCAGGCTTGCTTCAAGATCTAGAGAATATCATAAAATATAAAACATTAGTTAGACGTAATCATGTCTTAGTGGTGCATTTACTACATTTCCCGCTTTATTTAACATATTTTAACCACCATGAACATGGTTGCATTCGGTATTGCCAGTAAACTAATCATTCTGCAAGGTCAATAATGTTGCAAACACATCCTCATAAAGCCAACCTAGAAGGAAAGTCTTTTTGTAGCATCACATAGACTCCCCTGCCACTTTAATAGGATCTGTTTTCACCTGGTTATTAATGTAACCGTTGAACCAGGTGGCAGCACGGCAACTCAAAAGCACGCAGGTACCAGTTACTATTTACATCAAACATCAAAAGGAGAACAAAATGTGATATAATGAACTAATCTTGCAGTTCTCTCATTATCATGACATCCGATTATGACATCTGATTATGACTTTAAAGAGAGGAAACTAAGTGGTTACAAGTCAGCAGCTTCATCAGAATTGCCTAATATTTTGGTTTCCTCCATGAAATGTTATCAGATTGGAACTCTATATTTTAAGAGAGTATAACATCAGGAGACATACAGTACTGCAGGCTTGGCAAAATGATTTCGAAAAGGTTTTGCTACGTAACAGATAAAGGGGCAAAAATGTGTGAAGACCACCGCAGCCATGTGTTCTTTTTCAACATCCCATTTCATTTGACTTCCCCTTTGCAGTTATTATAACCTCCACTTTTCTGAAAGGCCTTCCACCACAATGTGGCTTTGGCCAGTTGTTCATTGCTCCATTTGAGCATTAACAAGCCTGCCGTACTGATGTGGGGTGATGAGGCTTTGGGGTGCAGCCAGTGTTCCAGTTCATCTCCAAAGTGTTTAAAATGGTTGAGAAGATGAGTTCTTCTTTCATTAAACTTTGCAAAACATGTCTTCATGGAGCACACTTTCTGCTCAGAGCATGGTCACGCTGGAACATGTTTAAGCCTCTTATTTCTGGTAAAGGATATTTTTAATGACAAAGCATTCAAAGGCATGCTTTGCATTATGTGCTTGCACCTTTGTGGCAACAGTTTTGGGAGTTATGGGGGGTTGAGAGGGAGTGGTTTTAAAAAGATGTTTAGCTTCGTCATAAAATCTCTGTAATAAGACTAAATAACATTCGATTCAATAACATTCAGACTGGGAGGAATCTCGAGTAATCTCGATGACTTTAACCGTGACATGAAACTGATGATCTTCTGGGTTTTTCACAAGCAATAGTATCAGGAATTCACACACAGTGGTGTGAAAAAAAAGGCAAACTGCCGTGAGTAGTAGTTTTGTGGGTAGAAATGCCTTGTTAACAGACGAGGTCAGAGAATACCCGTCAGAGCTGTTCATCTTTCCACTGTCGTGGCTTTTAACACCCTAATGGACAGCTGAAGATTGGAAAAAGACCAGATGCCTTTTTTTTTTTTTTTTTTTACTTTGACCTGTACATGCATGATTTTATTACTTGTCCTTCAGATGTCACACGTCTCATACTGGTGCAAGTAACACCTCTATAAAAGCGAACCCTATGTAATCCAGTGATTGTAAGTATTATGCAGTTTCATAACAGATTACAAGCACAGCATGCATCGTATCAGCATCTCTAAATATCAACATAAATATCTCAATAATAACTAAATAGCTTTCAGTAAATAGTTTCTGTACGTTTGTACTTTAAAACATCCTGTCGTATCTAGCTCTAAACCACAAAGACTACTTCCTTATTGGTTACTAAGAATTTCCTGTGAACCGCATACTTGTGCCGTCAAAGCACTGAGAAACCGTGGCCTTCACACTGTGTTTCTGAGGACTGTTGATCATGTTGACCATGACAGAGTCAAACCTTTTGTGGATTTTTTAATGTGAACTGCAAAAATGCTTTGAGCTTTTCTAAAGCAAAAGTTCTTCATAATAAATTTGTCCTAACATATGCTACAGCACTGTAGAAAGGTAACTTACTGTACTTGCTACGGGGTTAGTGTGAAAATGCACTGAAATATCTTATCGTATATTGTATAGTATAAAAACACATAAGCCAATGCATTTGCTCATTAGGTTAATGCTTGAATAAAAGAAGAAAAAAACAACTCATGACAAAGCTGGATGGTGAGGGTCATGCACAAGGACACAACCACGGCAGTTTTAACAGTGTTGGGATTTGATTTTGTACTCTTAGTTAAAGCTCTAACCATGAAGTCACTACACGAACATGATCAACATACAGTATATCATTTGCAACAGAAGCACTGATGCTACAGTATCTCTAGAAAAGTCCAACAAATCCATGAGGAACCACCCATGTGAGTACACAATCTGAGCTAATCATCTTATGATTATCAAATTCTAAGAATTAATATTCTTATTACCATCTTTATCCATTTTCACATCTTGGTTCTCTTTTGAAAGCGCTATAAAGTCCACACAACATAATGTGTATGAAAATAGTCTGCTATCAAGTGCTAGTTTATTCTTTTATCTGTGCAACACAGCATTAAGTAATTGTGCAGGTAATATTTCTGGTATTATGTTTTGCCACTTAAATACACACTAAAACTAGTGTCATTTCAGTTAATAGTGCTTCTGCTGTCCATATACAGTACGTCATGCGACTGCAAAAGGTCTATAGCTTTGGGTTTCCTGCAGTGGTAAGTTAATGTAATGTTAAGGTTATGTTAATGTAAGCTACATCCGCATGTTTAAGTAGCTCCTTGGGGTAATTGATAGATTAAAAGATTTTCAAGGTTCCAAACCGCCAAATGATATAATGTCCTTGACTGTGTTTTATTTTATGCTACATAAGATATTACAGATTGTTAATACTGTATGTACTTAATCGGCAAATTTGTAGTCAGCAAAGTACCAAAAATGTTACTTTAATACAATGAGGGTGGTGAAAACAGGGTAGTCAGAAACAAGAGAAAACTCGTTAGATGGCCTTACTGAAGGCCCTGATAATTTAATACTTGTGCTACCACTGCAGCGTCATTGTCACTGTCAATTTCATTTAGTACAAGCAAGAGTGTGCTATTACAGAAAAATACGTAGCAATGGTGTGGTGTGATGTAGCCCCCAACAAAGTGGTGTTAATTAATGGGAAACCATAAATAGATCTGTCTGGATAACTCGCCGAAGCCAGAAAAAGAAACCAGAAGATTAATACAAAGTGTAAAAACAAGAGTGCTATGGATCGAAGTGTAAGTGTGCTATGGATGAAAGATTACATGTTTATATGTGTATATATCTCTATATATACACATCTCTATATACAATTCCGTATACTGATATCTTTTTTATTTGTAAGTCAAAGCCACGTGTAAAACGTCACAAGCACGTTAATTAAAACAGACTGTCCTTAAAATACAATGCAAAAAGAGGGTTTCATTGCCTGCACCTCCCCAGATTATACCCCGGCATATAGGGCTGTTAAATTACATCAGTGGCAGTCAGATTCCTTCAGATTATCGCTGAGTACGAGGCCAACTGTTGTCAGTGCTGTTTAGGGGTGGATGCAAGGTTATATTTCACAGAACAGAACAGCTTGTGTCAAAGAGCAAGAGCAAAAGAGAATTTTTTTTTTTTTTTGCAACACCACAAAACAAAAAATCTATGATTATCCTACATGCATTTTAAAGCCAGACTCCATGCTATTTATACTCTCAGCAAAATCTTTATACTTTACTTGTCCCTTTCTATTAATGTTCAGCCATTTTCTTCTGGTAATTTTTATAGGCTATTTACTTGCCTGCTTGGGATAACATGAATGTGAAATAATGTTAGAAATGTGCATCAATCGCTGATGTAAAAACTGACCGACATATTTAAAAAGTATCGGGAATCGAAGGGACCACCTGATTCTATAGTATCATCTTATTTAGGTGCCGGTTCGATCTGTATTGTGATTCTATGAGTATCACAATTTCAAAAATTTCCTGATTCGATATGCTTTTTTAGATTTTATGACAAATCTAAGCTAACTTATAGTTAATAATGTACTACACACAGGCCGTTGTGCTGCCTGCCAATGTTTAAATAATGTAGATCACATCAACTGTAGGATCATAGAGCAACTGCAAGATTTAAATGCAAACATATATAAATTATAAACAAAAAAAAAAAATGTTTGGCAGTGTGGTGATACATCAAGTTCCATACAAAAAAATCACAGCATTTTACTAAATAGTTTTTTCTCCCCGATCTCCTCTATTACTGTTAAGTGTCGTAAGTCGTGCCCCTAAAACATTTGTGTGGCTTTAGATTATCCTGCTCTAAGGAAAAGCGCTAGTTTAAACGCAGTCTCAGGAGGGTCACACACTGTTTTTTGTGTACCATCACATCGATGCCAAAACCCAAAGTTAAAACTTCTGTCTTATCAGCGGTTTTCATTTAAAGCTACTGTCCTCTCAGTCTCTGCTGTGCAGGTGTAAACATGATACATCAGTTTATTTGTAACTGCGATGTGAGCAAAAATTGATGCCCGACTTCCATTATTTTCATGAAAGAAGAGCAGTGTGCAGTGATTTGTTTTTGTGGTGTGAAGGTGTACGTAATGCCGAAACAACTCCTGGAAAAGGATAAACACAAGTGTTTGGATATCTGCAAACAGAATTTGGACCGATACTCTAAGGAAGGTGAAGATTTCTTAAAGAGAATTATTACTGGTGATAAAACATGGATTCATCACTACGAGCCTAAGGGTAAAAGTTATAGAGGAGCTATGATAAGTGCGTCGTGATCTTGCATGATAATGCACGTCCGCACACTTCTGCCCACACTGTCGGCATTCTGGAAAAATCAGTTTTGGGGTGTTAAAGCATCATCCCTATAGTCCTGATCATGCTCTGTCAGACCTGCACCTCTTTGGCCCCTTGAAAACAGCCTTATGAGGACAAAGATTCACTTCTGATGAAGAAGTGAAGACAGCAGTGCATTCGTGGCTCGCAGCTCAACCTAAAACATTTTTAGGGAATACAAAAGAATACAAAAGATTATTGAAAAATTGACAAATTGTATAGAAAAGCAAGAAGATCACATTGAAAAATGATCTCTCTCATAAATATGGCTTTCCAATAAATAGATCTGTTCTCTGGGAAAGGTTTAGTGTCATTAAAGTCAGTACAAATTACAGATTTTTTCAGATCAGACACTATCCAACATCCTTAATGCAGAAAGGACTCTTGAGATTTGATGTATCTGACATTGAGAAGATTTGAGAAGACATGTGTTTAATATGGAAAAGAGTGTATTGTAAAATTACATCTATGACATTAAGGCATTTGGCAGACACTCTTATCCAGAGCGACTTACATTTTTATCTCATTACACATCTGAGCAGTTGAGGGTTAAGGGCCTTGCTCAAGGGCCCAACAGTGGCAACTTGGTGGTTGTGGGGTTTGAACTTGGGATCTTCCGCGCCGTAGTCCAATACCTTAACCACTGAGCTACCCCTGGCCCTATGACTGCACATGAGATTAATAAAATCGTTTTTAACAGAATTTACTTGACCACAGTGAGGTTACGCAGAATCTACCCAAACAGATCAGATCTTTGTCCTAAATGTCAGTAACACAAAGGTGTTTCCTTTTGGTACTGTGACAGTATTAACCCTTTTTGAGAACTGGTCCATTTTACCATGCAAACCATGTTCAATAAACGTTTAGACACGAGTCCTTTAACTTTAACTTTATTTTATGCCCAATTAAAAAAGGTGTTTGACCACCGACAGAAAACCATTTTTCTATTGTTGTGTTTTGTTGTAAAGAAATGCTGAACTAAACTTTTGACTCAATCAGAATTTTAATTTTCTCCCTTTAAAAGGTGATCTGAGACGTCATTATTTGAGGAAATAAATATTTTCGTTAAGGGATATAAAAACTGACAAAGTCGCTAATGCTCATACATAAACCTTATATCAGTTAACTAATTTATTTATTATAAAAACCTTAAAACACATGAAAATATCAAACTCTTTAAAATATGAAACAATACTTAGCTTGAACCCATCATTAGGATTCGTCTTTTACACTTTGTAGTGGTATATAGGCTTATTCATATCTTGAATTCTTGATAACTAGATATTCTGTCAAATTTATTTATCCTTGTCTTCTCAAAGACTTCTCAAAAATATGACTTCTCTTATTCTCTTTAACCAGAGCTCTGCTGTGGAGGACTGGGTCAGGGGTGTGACGGTTGGCCTTGTGGAGCGAGCGTGAACAAGCTGTTGAATTTGTAGTAGTGCCTGTTCATTTTTACTGATTTTTAAAAACTGTTATACTGTAATATAAAAGAATCAATAATAAAAAAATGATGTTATCAGATATTTTATTCACCTTTAAACAAAATAAAACCTGTTTTAAGCAGATTACTGTTTTAACTTTGACAAGTTTTAGAAGAATACATTTTTATCATGTTTGTGAGTTTTAAAAAAACAATCACTTGAACCAACTCTGTCAATGGGCTAAAATGGGAAATAACTAACTTTTTTGAGTAGATGAAAAGTAGTCAACCCTGGAGAAATATGGTTAATTGAGCCCACTACCAATACTACCAGAGCGGACTTAAATATGTAAATGACTTAAAATTACAACTTAAGATTTTGAACTGGGTACACGTGTCAACTAAACAGCAATGTAAAATATTTTTTTGGCCAGCAAATTTTTCTAAAAGATAGGGGAAAAAAAGCTGTGAAACTTGTTACTAAACTTCTTTTACATTAAGATTCAATCTGTATCACATATTTTGTTAAATTTCGAAACAAATTGAGCAAATAATTTGCGCCTATCACACAGGATGGTGAGTTGTGTGAACAGTTTACAGAGCACCACCTGTAGGGGGTTATATCAGAGCGGCCACTTTTTTACGCCTCAAATCTAAACATATAATGATTTTGGAGTCAGTGTACAGTTTAATACATGCATTGCCACACAAAATATGTAACTAAATGAATTTGTCCAACTCTTCAATCATTTCTTTTTTTTTTTTTCACATCATTATTGTAATATTTGTGTTAAGATGCTCTGTGTAATAGTAAATACTATGTCTCCATATCATGTGCATACAGATTTACAGAAACATTGGAATTAAACATTTCGAGCGATCGATGTAGTAAAACGATGCTTTAATGTGTATTTTTTTCTCTATGAACACTCCTGAGTCCTGCACAGTGAATGAAGCATGAAATGTGCTTTCTTTTGGGGAAGAAGACTTTTCGGCTGCAAAACTTTCAAGTTTAACACACTCTTTATCCCGCAGTTTAAGGCCCTGATAATGGTGTGCAATAGAATATATCACAAATCATATTCGCTGCAACATTTTGCTCATTAAATGTAACGCTGGCACAGTAACGTGTTAAACTATGAGAGAAATTAGGAGAATTTTCGGACCGCATACAGACACAGAGGGAGAGTGGGGATGAAGTGATGCGAGAGGAGAGCTTATATCTTTTTCCAAAATAATCAATATACTTTAAAAAGTTGATACAACACCTGGCCTTAGTGCTGACACTATAGATTCTGCTGTAAAATCTTGCTGAATAAACATTACACAGAAAAGTTCATCAAAGCAATGTTTTTTTCAAGTGGTCATGAAAAGGGTCTGCTTTACAGATCCCTATGTAAGTGGTTACTATAGCAACAAATGAGCACAACGATTGCGCTATAACCTTGAACCCTGATTGGAACTTTCCAATCCCATGCTTTTATAGAAAGAAAAAAAGGCTTCCGACTTTCTTTCTCATGTAAAATCAATGGTCAAAAAACACAATGTTTAAAATTAAATCTATATACTGTACTACTGGTTTCACTCCTTCTGCTTTTCTCATAAACCTTTTTTTTATTATCCATGACATGATTATAAAATTATACACAAACTGTTCATGGTTCAAAAGCAAGGGATAAACAGCAACTCAGAGCTACAGTATCACAGCAACATTTTGGAAAGATTATGTGCCAGAGAGAGAGAGAGAGAGAGAGAGACTAAGAGAGATAAATATAGAAAAAGACAGATAGTGCCTTGGATTTGAGCTGAAGGGGAAAAAGCCTTGCTACAATCACTGCTTTGTTCAGTTTTATTATATCCTTCCAACAGAGCTGCAGAGTCTGTGAGTACACATAAAGAGCTGACTGCACTGACTGCGCTCTGAGAGGTGGTGATTATACCGCAATGCTAAGACTGGCCTGTAAGATAAGGAGACTCAAGGGACGAAAAATTAACCCAAGCACTGTCTGAAACACATTATCATATTGCTGTAGATTTCATTTTGCATGCACATGTGTAGACGTGTATTGTAGTATTGTAACATACCTTATTAAGCCATTCAACTTTCTCCACGTCTGGGAAATTGACCTGTATGAAACGACAGGCAGAAACTTGTCAATAAACATTTCGGGCTATCACATCAATACAAAAAAGTGCTTTCTGCTGTTTCTCAGGAAGTCATGAGATTAGACTTGAGATAAGCACTTCCTCTGAGTCAGGAGTTTTCAGTAAATATTTTTACCCAAAAATGACCTAACAAAAAAAAACATATGGAAAGATTTATCTTTTGAACTCTTTTTGATGTGAAACATATTTTTGCATTTTTACATTGAATTCATGGACTTGATCCAAGGTACTAGTCAAATAGGCTGGTTGATTGTGATGGACTAGATTACCTAGCTATAAATAATCCAGAGAATGAATTCAAGAATAAAAGTAACTATATTGAATGGGAATTTTTTTACTGAAAAACAAAAGTGACATCAAGATGCATGAGAACTGAACATAGCATGTCAAAAACAAAAGTCCAGATCTTCAACTTTCATGGACTTGGAAATCTTCTGACATTAATGCTGTAACTGTACTCAGTAGATTTGATTGACAGCGTTGATATTACACCTTCAGAGTTCATCTAAGTCCAACTGAACCTATAAAAACACTTTAGGATGTTAAACACTGGCTGTGAATTTTGCTGTGTACTGTCTGAGCAGGGTACACGGATGAGAGAGCTGGAGCGACTAAAGAACTTAAGTGTTGCTACGTCAGCCTCTTTAGGTAGAGATGAATCAAGGCCTAAATCACCTTGGCACCGCTTTCAGTGGGCACTTGAATTTCATTGTGGGTAATGCAGGAAACTGTTAACCAAAATGAAAAAAAAAAATCATGTTGATAAAATAGATATAAAATTAATAATTAAACTATATATTAAAGCTTACACATCATTAAAAATGGCAGTTAAGTGCAGTGACGTCACTGTCATGTCCAAGATATCAGTTTGCGATGATTTAGGCTTTGTAACGTGGCATTTAAGGAATGGACAAGAACAATACTCAGGTATGCTGTGACATAAATATAAATAGAAAATATTCCCACGTCATTACACCACCACCAGCAACCCGACCTGTTAATACAAGAGTACTGATGCTTTCAAATTCTAAATCTACCATCCAAATATTGCAGCAGAAATCAAGACTCATCAATTTGTTCCAATCTTCTAATGTACAATTTAGGTTAGCCCATGTTAACTGCATGTTTCCTGTTCTTAGCTGACAAAAGTGGCACTTAGTGGTCTTCTGTAATCCATGCGCTTCAAGGTCTGATACTCTTTAGCATGATATTTGAGTTACTGTTGCCCTTGTATGACCTCAAATTATTTTCTGTAAACACTAGAGATGGTTGTGCGATGTGATGTCCCAGTACATCAGTTTCGGAAATACTCAGACCAGCCCGTCTGGCACAAACAAGGATGCCATTTTCAAAATCACTTAAGTCTCGTTTCTTCCCAATTCTAATGCTGGGTTTGTTTTTCTTGACCACGTCTACATGATTAAATTTGCACAAAGTTGCTGCCATGTGATTAGCTGTATAGATATTTGCTACCAAGCAATGTAAAAGTGTACTTAATGGAGTGGGCGGTGAGTGTAAAAATCTTCTTTAAGAGCAGCCCATGAAGGCAAAAGGGTTAGTGATAATTCAGGATGAAACAGATCATGAAACTCATGGTTTGAATCATTGCATGGATTTTGAGTCAGTTAAAAAAAAGCAACAAAAAAAAAGGAAAATTAAATATATTTAGTTTTCTTTTTATGGGTTTTAGAAGGTTTTTTTTTATAATTTAAAAAAAGGAGCATCTATAAATTATCTTAAATTTAAAATTCAAGTCCGATGTTTAAATGAACTCTTGAAATAAAATATTTAATACAGTACTTAATTACTAAATTAATGCATTAGGATTCTTTTTGGCCTGGATTTTTTTATTTATCAGACTGTTTGGGTTTTCAACACAGCACAGGGGGATGTTCAGTTCATTTGCACTATGTCAGTGAAACTTTGCAATTAATCTAAGATTCATATGCATGCTGAACCACGAGGAGGGGTTCAAAAGGATCCTGGATCAACTGTAGTCCGTTATACCAGTAATACTAATTTGCGGTAAATTTATCTGGATTTGTTATTGCTAAAGATTTAATGTAAAATCTTGGCTGTTTTTTTTTGGTTTGTTTCAAAGAAAGAAACAATTATCCATTGACACCTTGAAGAAACATTGAAAACGCCTGTTTTTAAAGTTTAGGGCCCATAAAGTGACAATGTAACAATCTGATTTCATTTTAACTAGAAGTGAAACCAGAAGTGGGTACTGCTACAGAAAGGAAGTGTGGCACTGTGGCACAGGTCCAAACATGATACACTCTCCTAAATTCATTCCTAGTTTAAATTCTGATCTTTCACTCATTCAACAATAACACCATCACATTCCACTGTCTGGCCAGTTCCTTACTTTATTTGGGCATTTCATTATATCCAGGGATTGATACACAAGATTTCATAGAGCATGATTTTGTTCATTTTGCACATCCTTGTGGTATCTCATAAGCTGTTGTATCAAGTGTCTGGAGATCTTATCCTTAGATGTCCAAATATAGCCAGAAACTGGTCAGGATGTGGAATGTGATGGCATTTATGTGGAATGAGGGAGGAGAGAAACACTGTAAACAGTATGGACGAAAGGACATGGGGGAGTAGAATTAACAGATTTGACCAAGAGTATGTGATTATGAAAAGGCCGGAGGAGAAATGTGGTGTGGTGAAATGTATCTATCAGCTCTCTTGGTGCATGGTCAGCACCTCAAGATTTCTTCCAAGATGTTCTGACAGACAGATCAGGTATGATCGAGTTTAAGCAACACAAACAGCTTTAAGACCTTTAAGAGATGCGTTTAATAGATTTAAATTGACCACACTGTTATAACTGTTAGGTTATAAGCTTTTAGCCGAGTTGACTAAAGGTTGGAGGGCATATGGAACATTATATTACTCATAAGTTTACAACATGATGAGGGTATAATATCAGTATTAAGTGTAGTAACCTCGAGATACTAATTTAATATGGTGATATGATGATTAAGCTATATGATAAATACAACAAATAAGTTGAAAAGCGAAAGTAAATTCAAAATGGAAGTTATCAAAACAAAAGAGCACATCTAGTAAAAAAGGCTGAGGCAGGTTCGCTGTTCTATGGGAGGTCATTCATACCTGCAGCCATTAAGCTCTTTATCGAGTACAGTACCTGCAGGGAAAGGGTACTGTAGACATCCTTGTTGCTGATGAATAGTGAATCGCAACTGTATTTATTTTTATTCTCACAGCTGCTGTACAATCTCACACACACTATGCACAACATTTGCACAAATATCTTCTCAAGACATCCTACCTCCCAGTACAAAAATATTCTTTTGTTTTGTGTCCTTGGTTTATTTTATCTTATAGTCTCCCTTGTGTATAAGATACAACTTGTGTATGTTTTAGCTGTTTGTGACTGTTATTCTGTGTTGTGCAGTCTTATTCAAGATTAATAATCTTTATCCTATCTTATTTTACAGTACGTTTGAATACAAAACGGTATGTTTAACAGTTAAATATTGCTGTTTTACAATGCATGCGATTTATTTTTATCAAATCATGCAGCCCTAAAATTGACAATCTTTTGATAAATCCATAAACACTAATGTATATCCACAATTGATGCTTTAATTATGTATGTTCAGGTCTGTGTGCAATTTTTAGGTGCAAATTTATGACAATGATGATGTCTTTTACTGTGTATAGGCTACTTTGCTTAGGAGTGCATGTCCTCAAATAGTGTATGAAACATCTACATAACTTATAAGAGTTCTGGCAGTTCAGACGCTAATTATGAACGCCATGGCCATGGAAACCCAGATGTTCATACACTATATGGACAAAAGTCCCTTTTGTAACTAAAACAGCTTCCACTCTTCTTGGAAGATTTTTTTCTTCCAGAAGATTTTGGAGTATTTCTGGGGGAATCCGTGCCTATTCATTTTGCAGAGCATTCATGAGGTCGGATACTGATGTTAGACGAGAAGGCCTGGCCCGCAATCTCTGTTCCAGTTCATCCCAAAGGTGCTCGATGGGGTTGGGGTCAGGAATCTGTGCGGGCCAGACAACAAACCATGTCTTTATGGTCCTTGCTTTGTGCACTGGCGCACAATCATGTTGGAATAGAAAAGAGCCTTCCCCAAACTGTTGCCACAAAGTTGAGAGAATAGCAATATCCAAGATGTTTTGGTATACTGAAGATTTACAGTAAGATTGCCCTTCATTTGGGATAAGGGATTAATTAAAAGACTTTTGTCCATATAGTGTATGCACAGATGAGTATGTTGAGCCGTAAGATGAGTTAAAAATGAAAGATCTTTGCCAGATGTTTACCCCGCCCCCTCATGACACGCACACACACAAAGTGGAAACCATCTTTTTTAAAGCCTTACCCAGGCCGGCAGTTCGCGCTTGCTCCTGAACACTCGTGTTGTGGTGAAGTCCTGCTCGTTCTCCTGCAGATACATGGCGCTGAGCAGGCGGTGAAGCTTTGTGTCCCGGTGCTGCTTCCATCCCATGTACACAGCGAGGCCGAGCAGAACAAAAATCATGCTGAAGCCGAAATATCCCGCCAGGTAGACGGGCAGCAGAGCGCCGAGGCACTTCCCGAAAGATATCAGAACAGAAACGGCTTGTTTGGCCGCGGTGTCGGGAGCAGGAGAGTCCTGGTCGCCGGGGCGCGGCCCCGCATCCTCCTGCTGCATCGCCGCTTTCCGATAATATCAATAAATAAAATAAAAACACACACAGTTACCCGCTATGTGTCCCCCTATGCGGGAAAAGCCCGTTCTTCCTTTCACAAACGGAGAAGTGCTGCTCGTCCGATCATTTGCGCTTTGATGTTCAAAGCGAGTTGGTTGCGCGTGCAGCAGAGTCGGCTCGCGCGCTAATATACGTGGCTGCGCTGCCCCTCTCTGTAAGTAGAGTTTCAGCGCGCGCGGTCGTGTCGGGGCGGGTTTTTACAAGCTCGAGCCCGCCTTGCTTGTTGCTTCCTCCTGTATTTTCTCTCTCTCTCTTTTTCTTTGCTTCAAACTGTTGCAGGTTATCCATCATTTCTGACGTTAAACTATATGATGTAGCTTGTTATATACAGCTTATATAAAGGCTTTTCTTTGAAGTTTTTTTGTTTTTTTGAGTTCTTAAGAAATACTCTGGGTTTGATCTGTGCTTAAAGGTGTTTGGAAAAGTTTCAAGAGTGCATTGATATAGAGACACTAGACATCTCAGTATCACTGCAGTTAAAGTTGGAGAGGTTACTCTGGATGGCATGCCAGTCGATTGCATGGCACCATGCACACACAGATTGCCATACCGGTGATACTTAGTAGCATGCTTTGGGAAGTAGGAGGAAACCAAAGAACATTGAAGGAAACCCACACAAAGTCGAGCTCAAACCGCAACCTGTTGCACCACTGCATGGCCCATTTTAGTTTTAAGATCATCTTTTTAAAAAAGCCTTTAGACTACTTTTAGTGCTCACAAACCGGTTGCAAAAAGATTTAAGTAGATTAACAACCTCACGCCATTTGATTATAATCTAACTGAAGGATTTATCAAGAGTTTATTTAGAAGTCAAACGTTATCTGCTTGTTTTAAGGGATAGCTGCTAAAAGACTGGGAGTGCTATATGACTAAACTAAAACTTTTAAATGGTATCAGTCTAGATCATGTGTTATGATTGCTGAGAACATTGTAGCAATGAATTCCAAATTTACCTAGCAAAACAGTAAAAATTGGATCTTGCTATTTCGTATCAACTAGGTTTATTAGGTAGAGGTAATGCATAGTTAAGTCCCAGATGTAAATATGGTCAAATTTTTTATAGTAACTTTTAAATTCTATTTTCACAGTAGGTGTTTTAAGTAGCATTATTAATAAAATTTTGGTCCCTTTGTGTATGTTTATATTCTCATCCAAAGTCTGAATGTTGCACACTTTCTTTTTAGGGTATTTGCTTTATTCTATTTGAAGAATGCTGTGTAGTATCAGATAGTAGACCACACAACAACGCAGCTGTAGTCAAGTAGAGATATTATGAGCTGATACATGTTAGCCATAATGTGTGGCATTAATAACCAATCTCATTTCATGACATGACAACAATAAATGTAAACTGTAAATTTCTAATAAACTGTAAATTACTGATAGCTGTTTGTCGCTTGGTCGTTTTATACATTATCCATTAGGCTATTTCTGGGCGGATATGCTGATCTTGTTTATTCAGTCATGAGCTTTACATTTTAGCCCTACTCATTTTGCTTTTACAAATAAAGCATTTGCATATGCATTCTTCCACACTTATAACTTTTGGTAAACATTCAGTAATCTCGTAACCCTGTTATGGCTGGGAGTACAGTTTACACCTGCTTATCATCTAACACTCCCATAGTTAAAAAACCAACAAGGCTACCAAGCAACAAGTCACTCATCCAGACACTATCCTTTATGGACTCACTGCACTAACCGAGCCCTGTGTTTATTGTCTTAAAAACCATAACATTGTATGCAAATACTACCAGAGCAGCCATGACCAAATAACAGCAAAGCCAGTCAGGTTACTGACTATTCAACAGGTTTTACTTTAATGAAATAGTTACATTTAATATACATAAATGTACATTTTATATACAAGATGCATATAACATAAATTGTAGTTGTTTGTTATTTAATGTATACATTTAAAACCTCAAATTCATTAGCTTTTGCTCGGTGAGATGGTCCAATTTAGAACTTATCGGAGGCAATGTGTTTTCTATCCTTTGTTTACAGTCTAGGATATTCTTCTACGTACATTTGCCAATTCTGACAGTTCCTCATGTCCTGACATGTTGTTTCACTGTGCAAAAAAAAGAGAAAACAAGCTTTCATGAAAAGCATGTCAGTGTTTTAGGTAACAGTAAGTACAAGGCTTTTTCCCCCTTCACATTAGTGCTGGAGGTGTTTACACAAAAGGACCATGTGACGAGCTCTGCTGTTAGTGCTGTCAACAGGGAAAATGTGTGTGAGGAGTTAAAATGGCCTGTGGGCTCAGCGAGCTGTTAAATTAGTCAGAAATACATCTGGCAAAGTCAGTGTGTGCCCTGCCTGCGAGAAATCCAGACAAACCCAAAACACTATATTGTAAACTATTATATAATTATATAATATAAAGACTATTTTCATTTGAAATATTGATTGGTTTTATATTCAGTCCTGTGCAAAAGTCTCAGAGTGAGCAAACCCTAATTTCTTCGAATTTTTCTTCCAAAAAGACAGGCTTTCTTGTATTTTTAAACAGAGTTATAAGAAATAGTTCTCCAGACTCTCTTTGGCTAGACTTTTTCAGCTTTTTCATTTTCCGTCCAGTTTATGTACCTGACCAGTTTCAGATGAATGTTTATGACCTATGAATCTTTTTTTTTTTTTAATCTAACTTAATGCATGAACCAGTAAGATGACAGATGACTGATGATCAGGCAGGTGATTAGTAGACTGGTGATGCTGAATGCTGATTGGTTGGAACAGACAAGAGAGGAAATGAGGTTGTTGCTGAGGTTGTTACAAAAACAACCAATTTTAAAATCGTATCTTTAGGCAATTTGCAGCCTGTCAGAGTAAAACATTTGTTCCTATTTCTTTAATTAAATCTACATCGTTTAATTATATTTAATGAAGAGATGAGGGGTGGCTCAAGACTTTTGCACAGTACTTCACATCTGGATAACTGGTATTAGAAATAGCATCCAACTCCTGTATACTGTACTTGTATATTGTATATTTACAAGTTATTTCAACTTGAATAACTGTACAGACTTCAGAGACTCGGTTATTGTCAATAAAACGCTTCTTCTAATTTCACCACAAAGATTGTAAACTGTGTGGCAACCTGAAGCACCTGTTGTTTTTAACTGGTAAAACCACAGGGTCATGTGAATACACAGACGTTTGTTAGAATTTCACAGCAGTGTGCACATGAACCGGTTGCTTGGAGTCTTGAACAGATGGAGAGATAAAAGCTTAACAAGCTTTTAACTGGAGTTGTTCTGTAAAGGGGCACAGGGAAACGGCAGGTCATTTGCATTTTAAAGCCACAGACACTAAACCAGCATTTTTCAAACAGGAGTGAAACAAAATGAAGATCAGGGATGCTAGAATAAATGATTTGAATCATTTTTACAGTACTGGAATTAAACATAAACAGAAGACTTTGGAGACCGCTAAGACTTTTGTCACCATGTTTAAAAGGGGTATAACATCAGACCTGTAACTTGTCTCAGTGTCACTTCTACTGGATGTGTTTTTACTGACCTCTTGTGATCATATTTTGTCTAACTACCAAACTACAATTTCTTTTTTGGGGGTGGGGGATTCTGTCCGTTGTATTCTAGTAGTCAGCACAATGGATTATTTATTCTTCAAATGGCACCGGTTTTTATGCCGAATACTTTTCCTGTCATTCCCCTCCCTTTTCCTAAACATTGTTTTTGGTCTGAGATTATGAGTTTTGCCAAAAGATACAATAGCACAGCTCTCTTACTTGTTGTACAGAATTTTGCTGATTAACCTAATCACCTGCATCAGCCGTTCCCTCTGAGTTTATTATTAAACATTCTTTAATTAGGTGTGTTAGTAGAGAATAAATGACTAATTTAGGATGTTTAGACGTCACATCATAGCATGTAGTGTGGAAATGTAATTTTAATTGAATGAAATTTAATTTAATTTAATGAAAAAAATTTGCATGAAATGAGAAAAAAATATGTATGAATCAAAATGATCAGATTGTCCCTGATAAGCAAGCCAAGAGCAGCGTTAAAAAACCCCTGAGATGGCAATGGGAAGAAATCTTGAGAGGAACCAGACTCAACAGAGATTGCATCACCCATTTGGGTGATAACGTGTGTTGTCATACTGTGTTAGGATCTCCAACCAGGATGACAGGTCCAGAGGGCAGAGAGTCTGAATTACTGGGAGCTCAGGCATGTGTAGCTTGACAGAGATAGATAAGAGAAGATCAAGATGTGAAGATCATAGTATGTGTGCATTGGATTGATATTGTACAGTACTGTGTGCCACCAATATGTAGCTGCCTGTTGAAACACACGTTCAAAACCAGTAATTGTAAACTTTTAGCATGAAAAGACATCTGATCAATTTTTCACTAATTGTGATTCAACCCTGGAACGGTTTGGTTTTTATTTAGTCATTTATTTATCACTAAGAGGTGATAGATAAGGAGGAAGAGGGGTAGGATGAGGATAAGCTTGGATAAGAATATTCATATCAGAATTTTTTTTTAACTACAATCATAGATGATGTTTTGGTCTATTGTATGACTATGATGCAAGCAAGGCAATATGTGTAACCAAATATAAGCAGATTCTGCGCAGGCTGAATAATCAGGGCATTTAAAGATGAAAATGGGTACACTAACATTGTTTGAGTTGGGTACCTAAATGCTACAGTACAGGAAAAGCATACAGTGGGATGCCTCAGTTGCTCTACAGTCTAACATAGAAGAGAATTAGAGGTTGCAGGATAATTGGTGTACCTGCTATCATAGCAAATGCTTGGCCAGTATGGTGGCAGTGTGACCCTCTGTGTGGCCATCTGCAGCCATGCGCTTCTCAGTCGTTCTCATGTTACTTTAGGGCCACACAGCATGGCACATCTAGCATTCCTGGATGGTCTGCAGGATTTTTTTTTCACCTCATTTCTCTTTCTCTCTTTCAAAGATTTTTCTCAGCATGGCAGTGAAAGATTTATGATTAAAGCTCCTATATCCAAGAAAAGCTACTACATTCGATGAATGCGGCATATGATGTCATGTGGTCTGACCCTGCACAGAGCTGGATGAATGACTAATATTGAATACTGTAAATGCAAATGCAAATGCAAATATCTATGAACCTATATATTTATTTGCATTTACAGTATTCAATGTAAGTCATTACATCCAGCTCCAGCACAGAATTGAATATTGACGTTGAATACTGTAAATGCAAATGAATATATAGGTTCATATATTTTTGTTCTAGTGTCATACATAAAAAATACAAGATAAAGATTTCTGTCCTGTTATTTCAAGAAGCTGTGGGTGTGTGTATGTGTGTGTGTGTGTGTGTGTGTGTGTGTAGTGTAAATTGTAACTTAGTAAATGTTTACCAACAAGTTGCACACCCTTTTTTAAAGTTTACTCAGAAGGAATTTGCTGCCCAAACAAAATATTTAACATTGCTGTTTAGTTGACACAACATGTACCCAGTTCAAAATCTTAAGATAATTCAACGTGCAATTAATTCATCTACATATTGAAGTATTGGGCTCAATTAAATATATCTCTCCAAGGTCAACTTTTCATTTACTCAAAAAAGTAAGCTGTCTCCTATTGTAGCCCATTGATGTCGTTGGTTCAAGTGATTGTTTTGCTATAAAACAAGTTAGACTAACAATACCAACAATTAAAATATACAAAAACATTAAAAAAAAACATTCTTTTTCCAAAACTAGTTAAAGTAGTCATCTGCGTAAAACAGTAGAATACAGGTTCAATTTTGTTTAAAAGTGAATAAAATACCTGAATAACGCCAGATGCTTATCAGTATCTTATTGATTCTTTTATTTCACGATATCATAACCTTTTTAAAATCGCAAATAGCAAAGATGATCCCCAAAGTGTCAGACACAAAAAGAAAGTCTATGGCAACAAGAGTTTGTTTCTCAACATGTGAAACTGAGCGGAGCGTGTCTCTCCAAGTCTAATAATAATCATTTGGATTGCTTCATACGTCTACACCCAGTTCTTTTGGAATTCAGTACTACAACTTCTGTAGATCCACAAGGCCAACTATCACACATCTGTCCTCCAAGCATGCCTCTGGATAAAGAAACAAGAGAAGTCTTGTAAGGACAAAGGTAAATAAATTTCACGAAATATCCAGTTAAATAAAGATATTAAAAGCTACATATTGTTTCATATTTAAAAATGGTTTGATATTTTTAGGCTTTACTTTGTCATTCTCAGAAGGAAATACATGTTTGGAGTGATGTTTTAAATTAACGAATTTACTCAATTCGGTTTTCATTCAAATAAGTTAACCGGCAGTTTTTATATCCCGTAATTTACTGAGTACTGAAGCCCCACTACTCCTTAACTGTTAAACACTTCTGGGCTTTTCTCCGACTCATGTGGCCATGCGTGCTTGGGCGGAGCAGGACGCTGTTGCTAGGCAAAAGTCAGGGCAAAATGGAGAAAAAGATTTGAGAAATTAAAGTTATTAAAGTTTAGCCCCCTATCTTCTGTACATTGCGGTAACATGAAGGCTAAAGTTACCTAAACCCACCTCAGTAACGGAAACACACCAGTCTCACATATACTGTATAACGCTACCTGTCTAAAATATTTGTAACATATTACAAATAAATAAATACGCACCCAGAATAAAGAGCCCACACGACAGACATCTTCACCTCTTTAGTGCTGTTTGATAGCATCAGTTTTATAAATAACATGATTGCATCTCAGGAAATTGCTGACACAACTTGATTTTTTTTTAGTTTATTCAGTCTGTGTCTCCAAAGTTTTCCAGTATGCAAAATATACCAGTATAAGAAGTTGGGTCAACAATACAATATTAATTAATTTAATCTCGTTGGCATTTTTACAGTGTAGTGTTTATTCATTGTCTGACTTTGTGTGTCATCTGACAACAGTGTTCAAATGATCAAATCATTTTGAGGAACTGTGATTTTTGCAGGATGAGTCAAAGGTTTTGTAACTGTCTCTTAAGTTCTAGGTAATGAGTTTACTCTTTTGAGAAATAGAGAGCTGATTTCAGGACATGTATTTTGTCAATTCAGAAAAACTGTAAAATCATGTTTTTTCAGTAACATGTAATAAGCAATCACTTTTTAAATCAGTTGTTGTATTACCACCATGCCATATCTTCATGCCAAAATGGTACACTAAAGCACCATACTGGATCAATTTTTTGTTTCTTTAGGTTCAGTGACCAATAGAAGGTGTCCTATAAATATCATTGTTATTTATATATAATTGATATGTATGATTTAAATAATTTCTGCTATAACATGTTTGAGTCAAATATAAAAAAAAGATAAAAAAAAAGAGACTAGTAACAAAAAAAATATTGTCAAATAAAAGACTAATAACAAAACATAGTTTTGCACTTATCCCAGCACTTATACCATCAAGGTAGAAAGTTTTCTCAGTTCTCAGTGTTCCATGATTGGACTGCCAATTACACATCTGGAATGCTCCTTTCCCAGGAACTCCCAGATCAGGACTCTGCAGGGATGTAGCAGTAACTCCAGTTGTTTCTGTGCACAGTGTCAACAGACAGATGTGTATCTTTTGCAAGTTGGTGACAAGTTATCAGCATTATCAAGCCACCTCAACCAGCATCATCATGCACAGACATTCATACAGTCTTCACAACCAGGTTTGGCTGTTTTCAGGTTAATTAATGTCTAATGAAAGTTAACAGCTGTTTTTTTAATAGCTTTTTACTACTAGCATATTTCAAAATAAACTCAGCCATTTCCCACTTTTTATACATTTTAAAATGAACATATGTTTGTCAATGCTAATCACATAAAATCGTGCATAATTTTATGTTAAGTAATGTTAGCATGGCTGTTACACTCTGTACAGATAAGCAGCATGGTTTATAGCTAAATCTCATGTAGAAACGGCTAATATTTTGACTAAAATATTTGGATTGTAATTGCAACTGTGCTGTAAGGTATAATAGTTTTGCTCTAACTGTTAAAGCAAAAATGTTCGGATCTTTATGCCTTACTAGTGTGTTTGAGATCCTGCAGAGCTCAATGGGTGTGAACCTCCAAAGTACCTTAATTATTTAAAAAGATCAATGCGAATGTCATGCATAGTTGGGAGTAGTGCCGCAAGGTAAATGGTGAGCTCTTTTTGGATAAAGTCTATATTAGGCACTTCACTTTACATCAGATAGTGGCCTATTTCATTAAACAGACTTGAAGATGTAGACATAAGATGATATTTAGATATGAGCACTGCTATGTAAATGGTCGACTCCGTAGCTTTTTAGACAGGCAGTAGATATACTACGAGACTTTGATTGTTCCTTTCCAACACAGGAAATCCACATCAACCATCTCCAGGATCCTAGATCGAAGGACTTTCTCCAGAAAAGTCCAGATGTTTTCTAATGTGCTCATCTCATTTTGAAAAATGAAATTATATTAAATAAGTTAACAACCGTCAACATGCCACCGTCTCACTTATTCTTGTCATTGGTCTTGTAATCAACTCTTTAACATATTCAGTAAATAAACACACACACACACAACCAGTCAGGGATACATAATGGGTTGCTACAACATCCCAATGTCACTAGATTTACATATAATTCGTAAGCAAACATATTCAAACTGTCATATGTTCTCAGTACATATATAAAACTTTTCTCTTTGGGACTCACACACCTGTATCAGGTAAAGCTAAGACATTAACGTAGACTTTTGTAGACATTAGTTTCAAGTAGCACTTATACAATTTTCTCTCTGAGAAAATTAAACTTTTAAAATTAAACTAAATTTTAACGTCAACTATACATCCATCCTTCCATCCAGCTTGGAACTTCTGTAGTCCAACTAGGGACCGTGAAGGCCAATGGGGACCATTGTATTTATTTCTCTTTAACGGCCACAGTAGGTCATCCAGACAACATTCACACACTATGGTCAATCTGGGGATGATTAGCCTAATCTGCATGTCTTTGGACCGTGGGACGAAACCAGAGTACAGAGAGGCAACCCACCAATCATAATCCATGCACACAAACCCTGATGCGGAAATCTAACATGGACCCTGAGGGTTCAAGGCAAAAGTGCTAACCCGTAAGCCACCGTATACAGTATTTATACAACATTTAATTTTTAAGAATCACAAATAGTTTTGCAATAGTTTCACAAAAAGTGCAAAAAGCTATTAGTGTACTATATATCATTAAAGGTAATATGTATGAACTTGCATATTATGAACCAAGTCAAACTTTAGCAGATAATAATGTAAAGAAATTAAAGTATTTCGGACACTTATTAGCAATAATAAATATGTACATACTGCCAAATATACAAAAATATACTAACAGGCAAACATGTGGGCAGCATGTGAAAGATTTTGTAGTTGAGGTTGTGCCACACTGACTAAACACAAATATGCTTTAAAAAATTGAATAAAATATTGTGAAAATGTTCAAAGCTCTAACAACTGCAGGTCTTATTTCAAACTATGACTCAGGAGTCTTAAAACAAAATTATAAGCTCCTGACAAACGCCAGTAGCCATTTTTCTCTGGGAGTTATGCACGGCGTCCACAGGCAGGTCATTAAAACAAAAAATCAGGTGTTAAGTCATGCTTCCTTGTACCAGCTTTCTCAAATGATTTTTAACACCAAAATATCAGCAAGGATGCTACACACTATCCAGTAATTTGGACTATTGTAATGCCCTACTGTCTGGTTGTTCAACTAGATGCATAAACAAGCTTCAGCTAGTCCAGAATGCAGCAGCGAGAGTTCTCACTAGAACCAGAAGATATGAGCACATCACACCTAACGTATCTGAGTGAACTGCTAGTGTCTTACAATCCGCCACGCCTACTTCGATCAAAGGATGCAGGCTGCTTGTCAGTACCGCGTATTATGAAAACTACAGCAGGGGGCAGAGCTTTTTCTTAAAAAGCCCCAAAGTTATGGAATAGTCTTCTAAATAGTATTCGGGACTCAGACACAGTCTCAGTGTTTAAGTCTGGGCTAAAAACCTATTTATTTAGACAAGCATTTTTATAAATAGATTAGCCATAGGTAAAGGAGCAGATCTGGGGAACTCATGGACGTAGAGTATTATGGTGAACTGGTATGTTTAGATGCTGTCTTCCCCACTCTCATTGATCCCTCAGGTTTGTTGACGGTGAGGTGATTGTTTGCTTTACATGTCAGGAAGCCCTCATGTCTGTGTTTCCTTCTGGCTCTCCCCTTTAGTTTTGCTGTTGTACTGTAGTTAGTCCTGCCCCTGCTTGCACTTTGCACTAAATATACATTCACCTTATACATTATTTGTGACTGTTACCATACCTAACTTTTATGTCTTCTTATTTCCTCTCTTTTCTTCTCTTCTCTTATCTTTCCCTCTCAATCCCTCTCTGTCGAGCTACATGTGTCGCTCCTGGGCACGAGACGGGAAGACACTCTGGACAGGGTGCCAATCCATCGCAGGACACACACACATACACACACTACTGACAATTTACGAGTGCCACTCCTAAATGAGTGAAACCCATTAAGCACAAGAACATGCAAACTCCATGCACATAAAGACGGGAACCGAGAAACCTGGAGGTGCAAGGCGACAGTGCTAACCACTATGCCACCATGCCGCCCTCATCAGGGACAATCAGGACATTGGTAAAAGCACTATACAAATAAATCAACTAACATGTCTACTATTGATATCATGGTAGAATATTGGATACAATTTCCCTTTGGGATTAATAATCTATCCATCCATCCATCTATCAACAAGCTGAAAAAAAAGTACATTTTTGAGATGTTTTGTTTCTCTTTTGATTATCATTATTTTTATTAGGACTACGATTAGTAGTAGTATGTTATTGTGTCATTATGTTCTTAGTTGTTTCTTTTTCTTGTTACCATCATTTTAATTTTTAATTTAAATTCAATTTTTTTATTTATAAATTTAACGTTTTATTATAAAACACCCTGCTGTATATGGCCTGATTGTTGACTTTTTTACAGCACTTTGGTCAGCTTTGTTGTTGTTTTAAAGTGCTTTAAAAATAAAGTGGTATGGTATGGTAACAAGAAATCTACGTGTACATGTGATTGGCACTCTGGATATCTGTGACTGTCCCCTTGACTGAAGCGGCTAGAGAAAGGTGCTTTTCAAAGCTTCCAAAGTTGATCGAAACATATTTACTGTAGAATCATCTTTAGCCGAATGGCGTCTCAGCGGACGTCAGGAATCGGCATCAACAATGTGTCCCGTAAACTGTTGTTTGATTGATCACTGATGCCTTTGCAATGAAGAAATCTAGGTATGTTAAGTGCACTATTGCATCACTGTACTAGTTTTCATTACAGCATGACAGCGAGTCATTATAGCATTACAGCATCCTGCACAACTTATTGGTCCAGACACCCATCAGTCACACACAACTTTTGTCAAACTCTTTTTTTTTAACAAACATCATGCTATTTGACTGCATTCAGTACACATGATTACCATGAAATAATAATACATGAAAATAATAAATGTTCTTATAATAAATGTGACTGCGATTTCAATAATCACACATTAGGACTTAAAAAAGGAACTTTATTTTAATTAAGAATAAAACAGGTTATGAACTGCATTACTATGGTTTAATAAATATGTAAAGGTTTAAGTTTGTGCAAGCTTTTTTTTATTTTAACCAACTATACAAGCATGACTAACAAAAAGATTAACAAATATGTCTCATAGGCAAGCAAATAGCACAAGTACATATGAACACATCTTTTTATTTTTGTTTTCAGTTGTTTTATAATAAGCAAAATGAATAATATTACAAGCATTTGGTGAATTCGCTTTTTTTTTTTTTTTTACATCATTCCCATATTCCTGTCGTGGTCAAATTAACGTGTTTTAAAAGTAATGATGACTTTGGTTCTAACATATCCAAAAACCGAAATGCACAGTTTGAAGCCTCCCCATTAACACACACCTGCAGTGCTTCCATATAAACAGCTGTTTTTTTTTAATGGTCATTGACACATACTGTATTGCTGGCACAGATCCATGCCACTTTAGTTTAAAGGGTTAAAGACCATCTCCTGGAACTTTTAAGTCTCCAACCCCTGAGGAAGGCTCTTTAACACATCCTCCAATGCTTGTTTGTCCAGGACTGGTAAACAACTTAAAAGATATGTGTCTGTGTTGTGGGTCTTTGTAGTGGAAAGATAATTGTCTAAGGCAGAAATATCATCGTCATCCAGGACAAAGGTGTCAGGAGAATCCAAGGCGCTGTGAACAGAATTATACTGAATTCTGACAGTTACTTAAAACAGCAGAATTATTTGCTTAATTTGTAACCATTTGACTTCTCAAACATCTCCAATGCCACTACCAGCTCACCTGGTCCCCGGGAATGAAGGTCCAGGCATACGGGACATTGGAGCAGCTGGAGGTGAAGCAAAGAGGGATCCTCCCGGAAAGATCGGTACTTGTTGGTCTAAACAGGCAGAGCCTACAGAGAAAAACAATAAGGCATGTTCATCCCACCATAAAGACACAAAAACACAAAAGCACAGGTTAAGGTACATTTTATCCTTTAGTATACCAGGGCATACTTTTTTTTTATTTATAAACAGCTATACTTACATTGTTTAGAGATAAACCAGAAACCAAATGTGGTCAAATTAAGAAACTCAATTAAAGGATTGCTCTGAGATAAACACAAGCTCACGCATCATGTAGATGTGCATCATCACGTCATCATCACATGCTAGTTTTGTAGAGAGAAACCAGTATGAGTATTAAATTGTATTAAATTCCTTAAATTATAAATGTAATTAACTATTTTAGTGACCATATGATGGATAAGTACGGATAAATGAGTTACAGAAAAATAAATAAGTAAATGAAAATATCAGCACTAAAAAGCAGCACGGCTTTAATTTTATTCTAGGTATCCTAGGTACAGTCGTGTTTATATTCATTACAACAGCATCCTTATGAGTCCGATATTGCTTTTATACAACAGTTTTCTAAACAAAAAAAATGGTGCAAAAAAACAAACTTATCATCTGGTGGCAGTAGAGAGTCAGAAAGTCACTTGAAATATCAGAATACTCAATATAAAAAAAAATATTTTAATTCTACACTTGTGAGGACCAGGCTTGTTGCTAGGCAGATTTGGCAATGTTTTCTTTTTTCTTTTTCTACCTTTTTCTCAGTATATAAACAATAAACATAATACTTCCAGATTTTAAAAGTCCTTTATCCATGTCTTATTTTTTTCCCCCCCAGTTATGTCCTTACAACACAGGTGGTCTGTCAGGGGTTGGTCCACACAAGTATATAAAGACAAACACACACACACAAATGGAAACACTGCTCTGTCCGGATAATTTTAAAGGTAAAGTGCAGGTTAATTTATTTTAGTTTTACTTTACATTTTATATTAACTATTTTTATATTAATATTTCTGCTTTAATATATGAGTGTTTTGATATACAAGCATGCTTCTGGAACAAATTATGCCCGCAATCCAAGGTTAAATTGTAATTGACATTTCAGACACAATATGGGCAAATATTTTGTGTAATTTTGCACTAACAAAAATAGTTGCCAAAGCAGCCACAGCTGGAAAGAGTAAGTCGTAAGTGTGTAACAGTGCAATGAAATGCATACCGGGGTAAATAAAAAATTAGCTGTACTCTGGATGTAGAATACATTTTTATTTACTCTTAGAAAAGACAATCTCCCTGCTTTTTAATATACTTTATTCATCTGTCAATAAGCTTTTGTACTTCCTTATTAAAAATGTTTTAGGCCGAACTGCCTCGAATCCACTGCTGTCTACACTTTGTCATTAGAACTAAATCTTGATCCTCATAGGGCTGCTTTCTGGGGACCAAACAGGTGAAAGTCCTATGGAGCAAGATCAGGACCATAGGGAGGATGCTTTAACACCTCAAACCTAGTGTCAACGATGTGAGCAGAAGTATGCGGACGGGCATTGTCATGCAAGATCACAATGCCCTTGGATAGCATTTTCTTTTGAATAATTTAAGTAAGATGGTGCTGCCAACAGAAGTTTTAAAATAACCAGAGTGCAGATAATACTTGACTTACCCTCGTGCAGACAAAACCTTTCTTTCATTTATATAGATTTAGTAGTATTGACTTATTTATCATTGTAAATAAATGTCAGAAATATTTTGATTTCTTTACATGGTGGCAGTTTTTATTTTTAAATCAATTTTAAATATATAAAATATATATGTTTTCAACTTTAAATCTGATAAGTATATGAATATATATTTTATGCGGACGGGCATTGTCATGCAAGATCACAATGCCCTTGGATAGCATTTTCTTTTGAATAATTTAAGTAAGATGGTGCTGCCAACAGAAGTTTTAAAATAACCAGAGTGCAGATAATACTTGACTTACCCTCGTGCAGACAAAACCTTTCTTTCATTTATATAGATTTAGTAGTATTGACTTATTTATCATTGTAAATAAATGAGAGTGCAGATAATACTTGACTTACCCTCGTGCCAGTCATATTATACATAATATCAGCACTCATGAGTTGCTGATTGGCCAACCAATTTGGTGGACTAAACTCTGTTGTATAATTAGTTAGTTAATCATACTATTATTATTATTATTGTTATTATTATTATACCTATAGACATAACTTACTACTGTATCTGGTTTGCTTGCTATAATGATTGATGACTTTAAAAAAGAAGCATTACATTTTACTGGAACTGGGATGTGCTATTTAAGCTCGGATTTGAAAATACTCCACAGTAAATGCCATTATTGTATGTAAGAGGCATATGAACAATAGCATTTTTTTTTACTAGACAGCATTAGGGTTATCTTCACGGTGGAGTTGTTCGAGGTTGAGTTGTTGAGTGATGCTACAGGGATGTCATGAGGAACAGAACTCTGAGTAAGAGTCTGGGCTATGGCTGGTGAGGTGCAAGATGTAGGTTTTGGAGGTGCCACTTCTGGGTTAACTCGCTTTTTCTTCCGCGGTCGTGGATTATATTCCCAATCTACATTTAAGAAAAGAAAGATTTAAATGTCATTCAGATAGGATAATATAACCCCAAAATTCTCAGGGTTGACCTGATGGACCTATTAACCATGTTCACCTCACCAGGAAACTGTTGTTGATGTTCCCATTTAAGCCTCAGTGACTCTGCAAAGTAGGGAACCTTCTGCTCATCACTTAGTTTTCTCCACTCAATCCCAAGCTTCAAGGTGATCTCTGCAGCGGTGGCGTTTGGACACGTCTTGGACAAAATAGGCCGATGTGTCCTTGCATAAACCAGGAATGCATTCATTGGCCTCTTGATGCGTCTGTGTTTACAATTTGCCATGTTAAGAACACCTTGAAAAAAAACCAAACACTAATAAGTTAAATCAAAATAATTTGGTGCAGCTACTAATATGTTTAGTAGAAATATAATATTACACTTGCTCCCAGAATTCTATTTAAGTTTTTAAAAAAGTGTGCATACAATGTTTTGAACCTTTCTATGTATATACAGCTGTGGGAAAAAAAAGAGACCACTGCAAAAAAAATTAGTTTCTTATGTTTTTCTTACAGGTGCATGTATTGGCGAGATGAACAGTTTTGTTTCATTTTTTGTGAACTGCTGACAATATTTCTAAATTCAAAATATAACAAGCGTTATTTAGAGTGTATAGTTAAAGGTAATGTAACATCACAACAAATCAAATAACCCGGAATTGCAATTACAGGTTTTGGAATGCTCTCCAACAGATTTTTATATTGCTATTGGGTAACCATCCAGAATGCAGCAGCGAGAGTCCTTACTCGAACTAGAAGATATGAGCACATCACCCCTATCTTATCCACATTGCATTGGCTTCCTGTGAAATTTCGCATCGATTTTAAAATACTACTCTTGACGTATAAAGCATTAAATAGTCTCACGCCGCAGTATCTGAGTGAACTGCTAGTGTCTTACGATCCGACACGCCTACTTCGATCAAAGGATGCAGGCTGCTTGTCAGTACCGCGTATTATGAAAACTACAGCAGGGGCAGAGCTTTTTCTTACAAAGCCCCAAAGTTATGGAACAGTCTTCTAAATAGTGTTCGGGACTCAGACACAGTCTCAGTGTTTAAGTCCAGGCTAAAAACCTATTTATTTAGCCAAGCATTTTTATAAATAGATTAGCCTTAGGAAAAGGAGCAGATCTGGGGGACTCATGGACATAGAGTATTATGGTGAACTGGTACGTTTAGATGCTGTCTTCCTCACTTTCATTGATCACTCAGGTTTGTTGACGGTGAGGTGATTGGTTGCCTTACATCTCTGGAAGCCCTCATGTTTGTGTTTCCTTCTGGCTCTTCCTTTTTAGTTATGCTGTCATAGTTAGTCCTGCCGGAGTCCCTACTTGCACTCTACAGTTAATATACATTCACATTATACATTGTGTGACTGTGACCATACCTAACTGTTATTTCTCCATCTCTTTTGCTCTCTCCTTTTCTGCTCTATCCTCTCTCTCTCTCCGTCTCTTCTTTTTCCTCTACCTATCTCTCTGTCGAGCTATGCATGTCGCTCCTGAGCTGCCATTGATCCAGACCCCCTCTGCCCGCTGGACCTCTCTAACTCATCCTGGAGTCCTGCTTTTGGTTGGAGATCTCATCACATGGATGCCCCTGTGTGGTCTGCCTGGAGTGCGTGTGGTGACTGGGGATGGTTCCACTTTTCCATAAAGGTGGTCCTGTCCTCGACTGATGCAGACAGCTGTTCTCTGAGGACCTGTGACTTCAGTCGCTCAATAGTTCAGGACTGGAATTCCTCACAGTCTACCTGAGCCTCCAGGAACAAACTGGACTTTAATCTTACACATCTCATCTTATACTGAACATCCAGTCTCGCATATTATTATGCACATCAATCCCTGCTATCTGTTTTCACCCAAATGAGGATGGGTTCCCTGTTGATTCTGGTTCCTCTCAAGGTTTCTTCCTATTACCATCTCAGGGAGTTTTTCCTTGCCACTGTCGCCGTTGTCCTAGGCTTGCTCATCAAAGACAATCATATAATTTTGATTTATACACATTCACATTTTATACAAACTTAATTCTTTTGATTGTGTAAAGCTGCTTTGTGATGATGTAAATCATTAAAAGGGCTATACAAATAAAATTGAATTGAACTAAATTGAATTTCTGATTAAAAGAACGAAATTAACTAAATGACTCACAAAAAAATTCGTTCATTTTGATGAACAAGATTCAAAGAACCGAGTCACTAAAATGATTCCCATCACTAGCCAAGTAGGGATAACTGCAGGCTGGAGCAATAGGCGGGGAGCAAAAGGTCGAGGCGTGCCGAAGGGGTAGAGGGCATGTCGAAAGGTAGGAGGCGTGTCAAAAAGTAGGGGGCATGTAAAAAAGATAGGGGTCGTGCCAAAAGGTTTCTCATTGGTGAATGGAGCTTCCCGTTGGCCAATCAGCGTGCTGAAAGGTAGGGGGCGTGTCGAAAGCTTTCTCATTGGTGAAAGGAGCTTCTGCGTTGGCCAATCAGCGGTAATCCTATTTATATGTAAGTGCCTTTATTTTAGCGTGGAAGAACATGGTGGCAGTAAGGCTTGGTGTGGTTAGTCAATATAAATAATTTTTTTCTTTTTTTATCATTTAATTGTTCGTTTAATTGGTGCCCACAGACACATATTACTGTGAGACGAAACACGGACAGGTTTTCCCTCGAAGTAAGGGTTGGCAGTTTGTATTGGTGTCCGTTTTGTGCTACAGATGTTTTTAGGCCTCGTGAAATGTTTTAGGTCTCGTCATTTTATTCTGACAGAGAGTTTGAAGGATTCTGTTCCATGGACTGCTACTACAGCATAAATGAATGAATGAGCAGATTGAGTGTACAGGTTGGGTGGAGTACACTCTTAAACGGAGCAGCTCTGCCTCTAAATAAAAATTTTTTTTGGCTAAAATTGTGTCTGTTTACTGAATAAGTGACACTTTAAAGGTTACTAAACTGTACCCATCCTCCCCTTTATTGTGGTGTTTTATGAACTATATTTGTCCTTATCAGGCAATGTCAAAGTCAACGTTAGTGTCAATTTTGCTACACGTACAGTGTATACATATAGAGAATTGAAATTACGTTTCTCTCAACTCTTGTTACAAATAACACTGAAAAAACTTAAAGAAACCTATAAAAAAACTCTGGAGAACTTGGAGAACAACAGAGGTAAGATAATTGAGTTACTGTTCTGCAAAAAGGGACAGTTTACAACACAGAAGGCTGATATGGTAAAAAATGGAAAAGTGCAATAAGAGTAGTGCAAGTGTGCTTTTAATATTAGCCTTTAAACACGCAACTTGCGCAACCAATCATAAAGACCTTTCAGCACGCCCCAACCTTTCGGCACGCCCATTACTCCGATCTGCAGCTACCCCTGTCTCTCACTAGCGGCAACCTAGTGGAGCCAAGTACCCCTGTCTGCAGCCTGCAGATCAGGGCGGGACTGAATCTGGGGGCCACATAGCTCCGCCCACATAGATTCTCATTGGTTGTAAGTAAATTAATGACATCGAGGCAACGTTCCTCCCACAATTCCTCTCATTGGTGGCAAAGTGATGACGTTGAAACTTCCATTTTTGGTGTTCTTTGCTGCATGGTGAGTAGGTGTACCGGGTACATTTTATGTCTAAATTGTTAATTTAAAGTGTATCGTTAGTACATAAAGTAAGTTTTTGTGTGTGTGCTTTTTAAGACATTTGAGATGATGTGTCTTCCCCAGTGCATGCGTGGTATGTCATGGATATAGTTTTCATCTATAACTGTTAGTAATTCATGCATATGTACTGTATACCGTTTGCCGCCTGTCGTGGATGATGTTTCACTGTAAACGAGCCTCAATGTAATAAATGTGTATCTTTATTACAACAGTAACTCTAAAGCGACTAACATTACTGACTTCATTTAAATGTATTTTTTCCTTAGTAAATTAACTTTAATGGTTTCATTTTTAATGTTGTAATGGGATTTGCAAAATGTTAGGATTTGTTTCTGTGAATAAAATCATTTAGCACAAAGAGAAGGGCTTGTTTTTTATAATGCTACTTCTATATATACACAATTTAAATTATTTGATACTAAAACCAATGATCTATCCCTTCTATTTGCAGATCCTTGATGTTGACATCCCCATTAATATTCCCTGTGCACCACATTTTCTATTTTGTTTAACTTGTTTTGTTTTGCTGTTATTCTCCAACACTTACAGTGCACTACCCCTTAATTATCTTTGTTTTGTTTACATAACCCAAGGGCTCTTTTAAGAGCCATTTTCTTCGCAAACATGCATAAAAGTGTTAAGCAAAGGGCAGTGTGAGTAGTATATAAAAGACTGCTGCACCAATTGCCCTTTCTGCCCATACACCAGTATGCCACAGTTGGTGTACTATCACATCAAAAACCATTTCCAGTTGGCAGTGCACCATGATGGTGAGTTAAACAATTTTGCTTTTGTCACTTTAGTTTGTTTACTATGGTACCAAACCGGGCAGTAATGCTCTGTGCATAATTATGTATGTCTGAATTTGTAATGGAGTGTTTGTTTTATTTTAAGGCATTATATTGGCCGATGATTGGTGCATCCCTACTTTACTGATCAAGGACATTAAATCGCAAATAAATTTGCTTGTTATTTGACTGTCCACAGGTCAGAGTGAAATACAAATTAAGTTAAGTATAGGCAATTATCTACAAATATATAGTAATGAAATGTTTTTTGTTTTTGTTTTGTTTTTATTTCAGATTTTATCATCAAAAAATGCAGTTTGAAATGTCGGGCAAAATCCCACTTTTACTGCTGCTATTGTTCATTGACTGTGTTAACTCGGGCAAATTTACTGAAGCACATTGGCAGCCATTCTTCCACACCACCCCATCCTCGGTCGTCCTGCGTCCAGCAGACTCAGCCTCGGTCGTCCTGCGTCCAGCAGACTCAGCCTCGGTCGTCCTGCGTCCAGCAATCTCAGCCTGGGTCACCTGCATTCCTCCCAAAATGCTCAGCAAGAAGGACTGTAACTTGCAGCCAATGTAATGTAACTTTGAAAACAATCGCGACAGAGAAGAGTTTGTGTGTTTGTTTGGCAACCTGAGAGAAGGAGGGGCTGAAAGGGGGCTTGCTCACGTTTACAGCCCCCTTCTCTCAGGTTGCCAAACAAACACACAAACTCTCTGCCTTACACAGACACAAACACGCTCAAAAACACTGCAAGCACTAAGACCCAGCAGGGGAGACGGTAGGTCTCGGCTTTACAGCTCCTCTCCTATCAGGGTGCCAAACAAACACACAAACTCTTTTTTGTCACGATTGTTTTCAAAGGTGAGTTGTTTAATTAGTTTTTTGTTGTTGTTGTTGTTGTTGTTTTACTTTACAGTAGTGATCCCGTTAGTATGCGCTCACACGAGTGTGGCTAGTGATGTTCCTTGCTAATTTTTAAACGGTTTAAAAACGGTCTCTCCATTAATGTGTGCGTGTGCGCACGCACATTACACACACACACACACACAGCGTGTGTGTGTGTATTCACCCAGCAGAAGAAACGATTACCTACAAATCCGCTGCAAAAGAGAGAAAAACCGTTGGCTCACTTGTGATGACGTGACGCTCGATGTCAAAACAAGAAGCGCATGCGTGAAACATGATACTCGGTGCTCGTAAACTAAGACAATGCTCGTTTTTCAAGTCAAAATTTCTGCTCGTCTTGCGAAACACTCGTAAACCGTGTTACTCGTAATCCAAGGTTCCACTGTATATATATATATATATTACAGTGAGTGAAATCCCATCTCCACCTGCAACTTACAATGGTCATTTTTGGGATTCAGTAGTAAGTTTTGATTATATATATTTTTTTTCTAAAATATCCCAATTTTATAACTGCTTTTGATATGAAGCAGGTATGAAAACAGGAAAATAAAAAACAGGCAGCCTAGGATTTGTTTTTCTATTTACAGCCTAAGGCTTGCTTTTGGTTAATGTTTTATTTCTGAAAAAGCAAAATAATTTTTTTTTCATCTTAGCCCACAAATTTTTTATTAGTTTAAAGCTTAAACATCTAATTTATTCATTTTTATTTTTTTTTATATAGAAAAGCATACAAGACCCTATCCCTAAAAACATACAAAAAGCAAATGAAAGGAAGTTAAAGGTTCACCTTCCCTGGCTGGCTCACAAGAAGACGCTTGTGGATCCTGACTGCCACCCAATCACTGGTTCCTCAGAGCACTACTGCTTGTGTGACGGTTTCCACCAAAACAATAGTAAAGATCAGAGAGATGTGCTGCGTACTTCTGGTGTCGTACCAGAGCTGACTGGAAAAATTAATAGTCATAGAGCAGCTGTTTTCAGAAGTAAAGAGAACTAATTACTTTTTAAACCATTTAAGACCATCTGCACACATATTTCTTGTTTGAAATACACTTCATCATCAGAACCTTGGGAAGAACAGGAAGAAGAAGGAGCACCTCAAGCAACTGTTCAGTGGCAATTGTAATTTTCAGTTAGATTGCAATGGAAAGATCACACTGGGTAATGTTTAAATATTCTATGTGCGGAATTTGAATTCTGAAGGGTCACTTCCTTATAATTTTACACTTTATTGTACTAACTATATCTTCATAACATGCACAGGAGGAGCAGGACTAAATGTGGCAGCAGATTATTCAAAGACAACCCAATTTTTGAATGAAACTCTAGATGTGCAAGAAACACATGCAGGTTGAGCTTGTTCTTTAAATCAATAAAGTTTATGTGCTTTGCTTAATATTTAAGATTTGTTTATATCTTTTATTTATGTACAGCTGTCCAGTCGCAATGTGACCCTGGGTGGCAAGCAGAACATTTTGGGGATCTATGCCAAATCGTGGGCAACAGCAGTTGGTAAGTTCCATTCAGGAATTTTATTTTGCAAAATACAGTTCATCAACGTAAGTATTTTATTTTGGTGGTTTTGTTTCTTCTATTTTTTTTCTGAATCCTAGCTTAGCAATGCTTTGGATGTCAGAAAGTTTCAAGATGAGCAACTCACAACTGTATACAACATAACCCTAACACGATCAGACCTGTGCTCTCTAGGCCTGGAAAAAGACATAGAGGGAACGGTAAACAGCTAAGACACATAATATTTCCATATAGAATTGATCAATGATGTTTATGTTGAGTTTTTTTATTTTATTTTATTTTATTTTATTTCTTCAATTACAGGTTCTCAACTGTTGCCTTAAAGTGCTAGAGACCATAGCAAAATCAAAGGTGATAGAGTCTGTATTTTGTGCTCAGATTGCTTAAGCTGCTTAAAGGAATAGCTTAAAGTATGTTCTTTTTTTTAATACAGTATGTAAATGTAAATGTTTTTTGTGGCAATTCATATTAAGTTGCTACATGGCCAAATAGAAATAATAAATCCTGACAACTTTTCTGAGTTTTGGTCATGACCAATATATATTTTTTTAAAGCTGGATATAAACATTGATTGGTTTATCTTCTCAACATGGGTACCAGGACATTGGATGGTTTGTAATTCTTAATCTTTAACCCGTTTAACTTGTGATTTACTTATGTCTGCTTCTGCCTGAATTCGTGCTGTATGTGAACAATTATTCTTTTTGTCAATATATTGAACTGTGTCCATGTGTGAGATTACAGGAATGCATCCTTAGTTCAGATTTAAGCATATCTACACAGAGCAAGTGTTTTGCAGTAAAGGAAGAATGGAATATTTTCCATAAAATGCTAAAAATGTATTCTGATCTACTTTTTGATTTATAAACTGCTGTTGTCATCTTGTTGTCTGGTGAATGTATTGTCACATACTCAACAGATTGTGAATCCGGGAAAGCATGACATTTATTTCCTTGATCCTCTGCATGGTGAAATATTCAATCAGGAAGAATATGTGCAAATCTACAGGTTTTATAGTGCACTGTTTTGAGGTTGTGGTCGTTCATAACCACGTTTTTATAAGATTGTGGTTGTTCTTTACCACATTTTTAAAAAGACTGTGGTCGTTCCTAATCACATTATTTAAAAGATTGTGGTCGTTCTTTACCACATTTGTAAAAAAACTATTTGTTCCTAACCATGTGAATTTGTTTTGTCTTTCTCATCACAGAAATATTGCACAGATCATTTCTCCTGGGCCTTGGCATGAATACTGTGTCAACAATATGGTACCAATAATCATTTGAAAAAAGTAAATGTAAAAGCATTTTAAATAATTTGTTTTTCAAGGTAGATTGACTGTGTTCATGGCTACATCAACAGGGCCTTCCACGACAACATTGAAGCAACAACTGTGGCATTTTTGTCCTTATGGTAAGTTTATAGAGCTGATGTTTTCTTACTAGATTTTGATCCAGTATAGAACAAATGTGTTCGTAATGTTTACAATTCCAGTATTCCCTGAGCTTTGCAACCACAGGGTACTTTAATTTTACAGAGGTAAATAAAAACTAAGAACTAATTAAAAAGTAATAAGAAAGTATATATATATATATATATATATATATATATATTTTTTTTTTTTTTTTTTTTTTTTTCCACCCTCAGACAGACATGCCTGGTATTAGGTGATGGTGGTGTTTGCTTCTTTTGGAGAATTTCACCTTGAGATTTATTGTCTTTTCTTTATTTCTCTACATTTTTTTAACTAGCACTTAATTATTTGCTGAGGTGCGCTTTTACATTATACATACTAGGCCTGTGCAATATAATAAAAATGTTTAAAGAAATTGTAAATGTACATATTGCGATATGCGTAATTGCTTCAATTTTTAATCTATTTAGGGTCATGAACAAAAGCACAAAGAGAGTTACTTTTGTACGTTTAATGGGAATCAGTCAATTTTTAATTTTAAAGGTGTAGCACTTTTTATTATGTAAACAAAGAGACTCAAGAGGCAAACTGAAAATAATGTAATTTAATTACACTTAATGACTTTTTTGTTGTATTTTCTTAACATGTGTAGAATTACATGTCTTCTCTGCTATTCCTTTTAGGCACAAAAGGCAATCGTGACTCCTGAGTTGCAACTTTTGGATGTAAGTCTCTTACAGTAAGTGCTGGAATACTGTCCTGTTTCATTTAAGCAAATGAAGGGTTAAACGTTTTCCATATACTTTCCAGTTAACCATGGCGATCTTGGAGATCATACTCTTGGAAGTAGTGCTACAGGATGGAGATGCTGCCTACATAAATATTTCACTTACTTGCAGTTGCTTTAGTGCAATTGTAAACAGGACCCAGTTCAGACAGAAGGCACACTATGCATGGCTTGACGGTAAGCATCTGTCCGTTTTTTTATGTAATTTTGCTTATTGTATTTTTAAAGCTGTATCATGGCTAACAATCCTAAATAAGTTCTGCTTTGTGTGTGTTTTTGGCTACAGGTGTAGTGAACTGGGAAAATTGGAGTGAAGCATCAAGGGCTGAATTACGGGTGCCTTTTAAAATTTAAGAATGCAAAATATGTAAAACGTTATTTAAGACCTGCTTCGGTTATTGCGGCAATGGGAAACATGGTTGCCTCAGAGGATTTTATGATGGCACAGAGGACCCAGACTGCTGTTTCACGTGCCATTATTAAATTGGGAGGGAGAATTAATGCTTTGCTGAAACTGTAAACAGTATCATCTTAAATAAATAAAAGTGAAATTAATTCATTTGTCATCATAATTTATTCATGTGTCATAAATGTTTGTATTTATAAACAATTCTGATGTTTAACAACAATTTTCTTAAATTTCTTATTAAATTTATTAATTTAATAACATAAGGATAGTGGTGAGAATATTACACATTTATCTATTTTATTAACAATATTAAAACACGGATTGCCAGAAATGGGACCAAACAGCGGAAGCCTTGCTTGTAAATGTATTAGTGCTGCACGATTAATCATATCGCAATCGCGATGTCAGCCTATGCGATTACATTACAGCAAATGTTGCGATTATATTAAATAAACAAATGCGTTCGCGGACGTAACAAGACATTCATTCTTAGAGCTGTATGGTCATTTCTTATGTCAAAAATAAAAAATAACCAGTCAGTCTTGTGTAGCTGGTGTTCATGTGACTTTCCGCAGCGCAGTGTGGAGACGGAATTAAATGGATACAGAAGAGACCGACGCTGAACTTGTGCCCAGAAAAAATGCAAGCTCTGTTATTTGCCGATTTTTTGGTTTCAGGATATCGGACACTAAGCAGAAATTTGGAAAACTAAAGTCGCTACATCAGGTGGCAAAACAACAAATTTATATCAGCACCTGAAGCAACACAGAAAAGTATGATAAATGCATGGCGGTAAAAGCCAAGAGTAGTAAAAAGTCCAAACAAAGCACAACCGAGTGTGAGCAGAACAAAACAACACATTATTACAGATGCGTTTGTAAGTCTCAGTAAGTGACGTAGCGACGTTCAACTTGAAATAACTGCAGTGAAATTCTTTTTAACCCCTACGGACCTTTGGTCAAGCAGGACGACTGAGACATATATTAGCCTAACCGCGCACAATGAGTTTGAACTGAAAAGCCGTTGCCTGCAAACATCGTATTTCCCTGGCGATCACACCGGAGAGAACATACTGTAGCCGCGAGTTTGAGAAGGCACTGGCTGTATGGGACCTCTGTAAGGATGGTTTGGTCGCTGTCACAACAGACAACAGCACAAACATCACCAAAGCGGTGGCACTTAATCACTGGACTAGGTTCCAGTGCTTCGGGCATAGACTTCATTTGGCCATCGGTAAGTTAAATTAATTTAATCTTTTCATATTTAAAGCTACTTAACTGTATGTTAGAGAGGACAGCTATTAACAGATTTATTTAAGAATAAATGGAAATACAGTGTAGAAATCTGTGTCACAAAGAACACTAGAAATGTCTCATTTAAATTATTTTCATGATTATTAGCATGACTCTAAAATTAATATGTTTAAAGGACACTTTTATTTCCTTTAATCTCTTCTTCATCATTAGATTAAAAATGGTGAGTGATTTGATAAAAATACCAATAAAGTATATGTTACATCCTCCTTAAATGTCCCTGTTTTGGGACAAAATGTAAAAATTACTACTTTTGACTTTTTAATTTTATTTTAAAGTTAATTTAATGTAATTAAATTCAATAATGTAAAGATGTTAGTTATTTAAATTTGTACAATTTTGTTTTAATTAGAAAACATTGTTCATTTCTAGTTGCTAGATTGCACTGTACACTATATCTCAGTTGAGAAATTAAAATTTCAGCATTATTAGTAATGTGGGTGGATTTTCCTGGATAACAAGCAAGTTGAGTCATACCACTTGTTTATCCTATCGCAATCGTAAATCGCAATTTTGACCTTAATAATCGCAATGTGACATTTTTGCCAAATCGTGCAGCCCTAAAATGTATGTAACCTTAAACCACAAACCAGTCATAAGCGTACATTTAAAAAAAAACTTAACTGAGATTTGTACGCATCTGAATAAATAAGCAAAGGATTCAGTGTTTGTATAAAATGTATAATTCATAAGTATTATTTCCAACTGCATTTTCTGTTTATCGTGGCAGCAACTTCAATCCATTTCACTAACCAATGAGAGGAGTTGTGGGAGGAAAGTTGCGTCGATGTCAATAATTTACTTACAACCAATGAGAATCTATTTGGGCGTGCACGTGCAGCCCCGCCCCAGATTCAGCCCCTCCCCGATCTGCAGGCTGCAGACAGTGGTGCTCGCTGCAGAGCCAAATGGGAGGAGCTGGAGCTCTAGCTCCCCCTCGCTAGATCTAGTGGGCGGGGCTTCTCAGTGGAGCTGGGGCTCGAGCCGTTGATCTTCCGATTAGTAACTCAGACCCTTAACGCAGTGGGTCGGCCCCGCCCTTAACGGATCTGAGGGTGGACATACAGTGGAAAAGTGAGGGTGGAAATAAAGCTAGTTTTAAAACCTTTTGATACCACCTTGTGTGTATTTGTACGTGTGTGTTTCCTTTCGCCAATTTTCCTGCAACACAAATGGGACAGACTGGAGATGTTGGAGAAGACTGGTGGAATTGATAACTCAAACTTAAGATTTGTTTAGGGTAAAATACGCTCTGTTTACGTATTTATTGGTTTATTTTAACTGACTTAAACTGTTTTAAACCTTCTTCATAAAGTCCGAAGTACTGAGCCGTTACACTTTAACTAAATGTACTAAACTTGGCGACTACAGTCCCTTTATACCACCCAGTAGGGGTTAGCTCTTAAAGGGAGTGAGACCTCGTGACTTTTCGAATTTACTAGAAAACAATTTAGCAAGCTCGCGCCTGGTCCCTACCTGTGCTTGTTTGACGCTGGGCGAGGCTCACGGGCTCGTTAGGCGTGTCGCCGATCATTGGCTGAGAGGGGCTCGCGCCCCTCAATAAAGTCTCCAGTTTGCCACCGCTCGTCTTCACAGCGCGAGGGGGTGGATTAAGTCTTGAACTCATAGTTTTGTCTTTGAGTCCAAGTTCATGCTGGATTCCTCAGCGATATTTCATTTTCGAGAGAGAGGGATGTCGCTCGCTTTAAAAAAAAAAAAACGCAACTGTTATCTCCAACGTCTTCGCGCTCACCTCTTTGTCAGCTCGATTATCGATGACGTCATACCACTGTAACCATGGTGATGAGCGAGCCATAAAGCGCAGGCTTAAGAATTAAGAAGTACAATGTTTTCACACATCATATGTGCTGATATATTATTTTTTTCCATAAACATAATCCACAATGCATTGAAATGAAATTAAAAGTAAAGAAGTGTATAAGTTGTATAAGTGTTTAGTTGCAATGCAACTAAAATGAAGAAGGCATGGGTTGTCTTAAAACATAAAACCTCTTCATACTCACTGTTTTGAAGGATCACTGGTCTCAGAGGTCAATGATTTAGGGTTTTTTTGTTGCTTAAATCTGTAAATCCACCACCTTCTTCTTTGTAAAAACTCTCATACACAACTTGTTCCCTTTTCACAGGTCTACCATTGCAATGCTAGGAGTGGGTAGCAATCACTCAGCAGGTTGGGCCTCAAGAAGAATAAAATATACAATTGTAGGAACATAGCACATACAAAACTCAGGAGCAAAGGACATCTTCATGAGGAACAACCAGTACTTGTAGGTATATAATTAATATGCAATTTAAATTAACTTAGATAAAGATATTCATAAGTAAATAAAGATGAGAAATAAATAAAACAAGATATTTAAGATAATAAAAACAAAAAGGTCACAGCGTTCTGTTGGTTAATTCTAAACGGCGAGAAAGTAGTAAGGAACTTTTGTGGTTCTTCACAGAGTTTAGTGAGCACAAGAGTATTTGGAAAAAAAGGGGATTTCAAAAGTTTGCATTTGTGGCCATAAAATTTTCAATCAAAATATAAAAATTGACAACCCATCTACATGATTTGTTATTATCACAAAGAAACGTTAGTTGGACATAGTGAGTGTTTCTCTGGCACAAAGGTGGGATTTGATAAACTGCAATAAGCCACACTGAACTGCTTTTATGACTAGAGGTTACCCACAGCTCCATCCGCACACATCTCTGGTTTGAGTGCAAGGGAAAGAACAGAACACGTGATATATTTACGTTTACTGTCTTAACCCATAAAGTATTGCAAAGTTCCACTGATAGTAAACAAATAGTATTCCACAACTACAAACAATGTATTGAAAGTATTAAAAGATAGTATAAAGGGGTCTCAAAAAGTTTCGAGATTCGCACGCCACAGATTTGGTCGCTTTTGCCATATGTCCTTCCTCAGATGCCTTAAAACCTGGCAGCAAAATTCACTATTGATGGTCTGGCCTCAGGGGACGAATTTTTGATGCACAATGGCTTAAATGTGGAAAAAGATGATGACCATGAGCTTTGTTCAGCTATCACTGTGACGACTGTCACTTTATCTCAGGCTCGTTTCCATACACCCAGCAGTGTTGTTGGTTGTTCTCTTATGATCATCATGCACAAGTTGGCGAATTGTTTCTCCCTGTAACTGTGCCTGTAGCCTTGTGCTGTCATATGTTGGCATGTTACAAAACCTTTTGGTACCACGTAACAACAAACACTGCAATAATAAAATGCTAACTGAATATTTATGAGCTTAACTACACCATGGGATAAACAATATTTTTTATATGGTCATTTGACCAACTGGGTTTTTGACAAATTAATGCCGACAGTTTTAAGAGATCGCCCAGAAGATTTGTTAATAATAATGGCAAAGATAATACAAAATGGAAACTGAATGCATCTTTTTCTTAAAAAAAAAAAGTTAGATTATTTGGCAAATAAAAAATAGAAATTAATCTTAGAATATAGTTTCAAAGCGCAGATACTGTGGTGCGCCATTGCCCCCCAGATGCACCACACAACCTGTGTGCTTTTTGAGGACGTTAAGATTCCAAGAAGCTTGAAAAAAGCATCACACTATGATGTCACTCCAGTTGATTTTACTCAGAAAGTTATTAGCCACTTTTTTGGATAATCTACAGTGTATGTGCTGATTTTCATAATTTTTGAGCAGATGCTAAAAAAATCCTTAGAAGAACAACAGGGCCCTGAGGATCTAATCATCAGCACTATCAGAACTATGATACTGCTAATGTCATAGTGCTTGGGCCCAAATTGATTACCAAGCAAAGATGAGAAATAAGGTTAAATAACTTGGCTAACAGATGAGAGAAAAAAATGGCAATATTTTAAAAATACAATCTCTAAATCCTTTGCCTGCAAGATATCTCATGACATTTATCACTTTTTTGCATTTATAATTCACATATCCTACAGTCTCTCATCAAAACAATTCCAGAAATATGTGCTAGCTCTCTCTAAATGGTTTCCATAATTTTTTTTTAGAATATATTTAATTACTCCCCATTTTTTAACTTCATTTATTCCACTTTGCAGTTTTCAAGTTATGGGTTTAACATTTTCCACGTTTACATAAAGCTCCCTCAGTGGCAAAAAGCAACTTTCCCATATCTGCTTAAATATTTCCAAAAATACAATTTATTAGCAAACAACTCTGCGCCATCGCACAACTTGTACGCTTCACACAATATGATGTAATAGGGCTGATTACATGGCTTGGCCCTTAACTATTTGTCATGTCAATTGTGTGTGTTTTAACATTTGTGAGTGTGTGTTAATATTTGTGACGTGTGTGTGTGTGTGTAGAATTGGGGATATTTAATGTTAAGACCTCCAAAAAGCTGGTATGTGTGTGTGTCTGTGTACATGTGTAAGAGTGAGAGACGTGAATGTGTGTGTTAACATTTTGGTGTGTGTATGTGTGTGATGTGTGAGTGTGTTTATGCACGCGTGCTTGTGTGTGAGAAGGAGAGATGTGTGTGTATGTTTGTGCGTGTGTGTAAGTGTTAACATTTGTGATGTGTACGTGTTAAATAGGCCGCAGATTCTGGAAAAAGGCATCACACTATGATGTTACTCAATGTGATGTCATTGAAAGCGTCAATCCATATAATGTCACTCAATATAATGTCACCCAGAAAGTTATTATCCCTCTACATGATTATCCCTCTACATTCTCATCCTATGATCCCTGTTGGCAATAGTATAAATTCCGTAGGAGAAGTGAACGTTCCAAAATAACCGACCTCCTGTTGAGTTGAGCCCATGACATGCAGTGTGAAAGTTGTTCAGCTCAATGACCTCTAAATGTGTACTGGGGTTCACGTGTTATGAGCTATGCAGCATAATCTCGTCTGAGGGCCCCGTGCCACATGACTTTTAGGCATCCTAATGGCAGCAGATTCCAACCTGTCTGCCAATTTACATGAGTTTTTGACCCCCCAAAAGCTCAAAATTGTGGAAAATAAATCCTTAGGAAAAAAAGAGGGTACCCCTGCGCACCCTATAGTGCTTGGGCCCTAAAAAGACAAGAGGATCCTGCGCACCCCATAGTGCTTGGGCCCTAATAATAGAGAACAGAGTCGGACTTACAGTAACACGCTCCTCTGAGCTGTCACATTTTCTACCTTACACTGGGTTGATACATGATGGGAATTTTCCCCAATTCCCATCATGTGCATTTAAAAATCCCTCATTTCATCTAATGATGGTCTTGTAATCAAATAAAGTTATTATTACCTCACAGTATGACATAAAATTTGATAATGATGCCACCTACCATTTTAATTGAATGAGGGATGTCTGTGACACGCCTGTAACAGAAAGGCCTGAGATGAAACTGATAGTTTAAACGCCAGTCAAACATAATTTGTTTTATATATTCGATTTAAATACTCTAGAAGGAATTGGAATTTTTATATTGTTTATATTTAAGTAAAGAACCTAACTATCAAATTAAAAATGTGATTAATGTTTCAAATTAGAAAGAAAGAGTGACTTCTTTTGAATTGTGTTATTATCAGTGCTCCAAAAAAAGCTTTCTGTGGGGAACTGGAGACATGGAAAACCTTTAGGCGAACGGTAAGGTTTGCTGTGAACTGTGACAAGCTTAATAGACAAGAAGCTGGCAAAAAGTCTCAGGATAACAAAAGCATCAGGCCATAAGGAAGATAAGAAATGGTATAAAAAATATAAATTAAGAAAAAAGATGTAAAGTGTGTAAGAGACTTTAAAAAAAAAACATAAACATGACATTGACATAATGAAAATCTAATACTTCAAGTCTTTCTTTTATTTTCTTGTTTAGGAGAGATGACTGGTTTAATATTTATGCTCTGTTTTTTCATATAAACTTTTGGAGAATTTTATTTACAAGTGTTAATATTAACATTACAAGTTTGGGGTCAACTCCATGATCGTTCCTGGTTATTGGTGAGATGTGTCTGCTACTTACGCTCTGTAAAGACTTCATAACGCCTCTAATCCAAGGTGCTGTTAATTGGTCATTTTTCAGGCTGATAACTCTAAATGAACTTCTCGTCTGCGGCAGAGGTAGGTTTTGGTCTCGTCCTCCTGGGATGGCCTTCATGAGAGCCAGTTTCATTACACTTGACGGATTTTGCAAATGTACCTGACAATACTGTTCTTGCAAGAACTATTACAGGAAGGCTGACCTCTGTGTCTTAAAATAACAACTAACTGTTGTTTTTGTTGTTGTTATTGGTCTTTTGGCTGCTCCCGGCAAGGGGTCGCCACAGCGAAATATCCAGTCCGCACAACAACTTGACACAGGTTTTACGCTGGATGCCCTTCCTGACGCAACCCTCCCATTTTATCCGGGCTTGGGACCGGCACTGCATCCAGTGGCTGGGGTTTGGCCACTGGCTTGGAATCGATCCCGGGCCTTCCGCATGACAGGTAAAACACCTACCACTGAGCCAACAGTGCCCCTAACTGTTGTTGTTACGTAATTACCTAATTTCATATGTGTTATTTTATAGTTTTGAAATCCCCAGTATTGTTGTAGAATGTAGAAAATAAATCACTAAACAAAAACAAAGATCCCAAACTTTTAAGCGGTAGTGTACATTATAGAGATACACAAAACAGGACATGTTCAACAGTCAGAGCTTGTCCATAGAGTTTCTGCAAGTGACTTGAGGACTGAGGTTGCTTTTTTAATGCAGCCATATTGCCAGTCCAGCACAAGAGAAAGATTGTAGTCGGGGCTTAAAAATAACCATGCTGAGACTTGCTGTGTGACAAATTGCAAATTTTAAAAGATTCTAACAATTTTTATCACCCTGAGGTGAAAGGAAATACTTTTGTGATGTGATAAATACGTTTTACTGCAATCTGTTCAATACAAATAATTTTATTCTTTGGTTCATAGTTATTACTTGAATTGATAAATAGCAAAACCTTTACCCTGAACTATTAAAACACCGAAAACTGTCCATTTAAGAAAATAATGTATCAAATTTTACCACATTTTAGAGTCGTAGCCCTTAAAGCGATGAGCATTTTAACCATTTTTTGTTTAGCTGTTTTTTAATAACACATATGTTTTTTTTTTGTGCAATATAGAGTGACATATCCTCACTTTTAGCACAAACTAGGCAACATGAACAGAATTTTATTTCATTTTAACTAACTATACAAACATGACTGAGCAAAAAGTTGTATATTGTATATGCAAATAGATGAAAAACAGAAAACAGATATACATGATCATGTGCTTTTTTTGTTGTTTTCATTTGTTTCTATGACCAAAAAAAAACACATATATATATATATATATATATATATATATATATATATAATATATATATGCTCATTTTGAGAGATTTTTGTGATGTCATTCCCATATATTTACATTCCCAATCCTAAATATTTCAGGTTATAAAAGCAATGAGAACTTTCATTCTGCCATCAAGCCTCCTTGTTTTACACATACTGGCAATGGTTTCATATAAGCACATACAGTATATATATATTTTTATCATCATTGACCTATTCTGTGTTGCTGGCACAGATCTGTACCGCTTGGGTTTTTAAGGTCAAATTAGCAGGAGGTGTTGGACACCACACCCTTATTGATTTGTGTCTGCTCTCTGCTTTGGCATTTAAGGGAAGACAAACATTTTTACACTTTAACAGCAGGTAAAAGCTTTTGGTCCATTCAGGTAGTCAGCTAACTTAATTTTTTTTGGGCACATTACATTGCTGAACATAACTCTTGTCAGAAGCAACCCCAGTTCATAACACTGCCCTCACAGGCCTTATGGTAGGCACTAGGCATGGGTACATGAAATGTATTCACGTCTCTTTTGCCCCTGATGTGTCCATCACTCTGGAACAGGGTAAATCTGGACCAGACCACATGATCTTTTTCCAATGTTCAACAGTCTGTTCTGTGAAGAGTCAGTCTGTTATGCTTTCTAGCAAGTTAGTATATAGCCTTTTTTTCAATTAGCATCACTACTTAGCGGTTTCCTTAAGGCTACACAGAAGAACAAAAATTTGTCCCAATCGCTCAAGCTCTCTTCTCATTGTGCAAGTAGAAATACTCTTACTTTTACTATTAATCATAGCTGTAAGTTCAACAGTTGTTTTTTTCACACAATTTAATTTCACTAAATGTTTAAGTGATCTCCCATCACACTCATTCAGAATGTTTTTCAAACCACATTTCTTCCTCGAAGATGATGTTTGACAAATATCCTTTCAGGTTTTAATAATGCTTTTTACAGGTCTTAACCCAACTTTTGTAGTTTAAACAACCTCCTTAGTTTTTTTTCTTCTCTTTTGATGCCGGCCAATAATTTGACCCTTCTGAAACAGTGTAACACTTTGCCAGGACATTAATTAAGAAATAAAAAGCTACTCACTGGATCTGGGTTAAATAACTTTTTGTCAGCTGAACCATATTGATCAGTGCAGTAACTATCCAGTGGAAGCATCTTAACCATTGACTTCATTCCTCTTCTTTGTTGTTGTTTAATGGTGGTTGTTCCAGTAGGTTGTTTATATAACCGCCAACTGCAGGTCTAATTCTTCCTCGTCTTAAATGCCTCTTAAAGCCAACTTTACAAACCAGTCTTCCTTAAAAAACGCCTAATGCATCCTTCCCTGATCTTGTCTTGACAATATTATTCTTTTCATCAGGTTTATCTGGCACTTCCACACACTCTTCTTACCACGGTTCCTTTTAGTAGTGTTCAGCATCTAGTTGGAGATTTCTAGGTTGACACCCATAGATCTCTCTCTCTCCTCAGCGTCCCTGTCCTTTAAAGTCGAGTTTCCGGTCCAGTCTTTCTAAAAAAAAAAATAATAATTATACGCTTCCTTCCCTCATTCTAAAAGACTTTTAACATTGCCTTCTACTCTCCCTATTTCTTTGAGCTGTGCCACCATGTCTAGCCTTGTGCATTTATTTCCTGCCATTTCTCACAAAATCCCACTGGGTGTTTACCTACTATAAATAGAGTGCTATAAAGGTTGTTGTGTCCACTTATTAGTCTGCTAATTAATCCCCCCCATCACATCTTCTTTGTTGTGTAATAAATGCTGCTGCCAAAAGTACATACATGCATACATATATGGCAGTATCACTTATGATTCTTCATCCCACTTGTGTTGCTATTGTTGCTTTGCCTTTCTCCACACTATACCTTTCCCCTTTAACTCTGACCATTTGATATTGACCTCTCCAATTTTAGTTGCTTCTTTTGCCAACTCGTCTGTTCCAGGTGTTCATTTTTCTTTTTTGACCAGGCAGTGAGCGAGTGTATAATACAATTAACTAATATTAATAGAAAACATTTGTCACATGCTGTTTTTGACAGAACGTGATCACGTGACCAATGCGCGCCGTTGCTGTGCAAACAAAAGTACCCCCGTCTGCAGCCTACAGATCGGGGCGGGGCTGAATCTGGGGCGGGGATGCACGTGCAGCCCCGCCCACATAGATTCTCATTGATTGTAAGTAAATTAATGACGTCGACGCAACGTTCCTCCCACAACTCCTCTCAACAAAAGCGCATAGAACATTTATGCAAACCCGCAGTTTACCCACTAGAGGGCAGAAGAGGAGTCTACTCAATGTCTGTCATGTAAACCGAGTGCAAAGTTTACAAAAATGGGGAAAACCTAGAAAAAACATGGATTTTTTTTTAGAAAAAGTATTTAGTGTTTGTTTTCCTACATGTTCTTTAACCCTTGTGTGGTGTTCATATTTTTGTTACTTTTTGTTTACCATATTTTTGTAGCCATTGTTCCGGATCTTGTGGACCTGCTTCATTTTGTAGTTTTTAATTTAAATCAATCAATCAACATAATACTCAAATTGGTTAATATCAAAATGGTTGAAATCAAATATTTGGCCTTTATATTTGTTAGATCACATTTATGAATTAAACTGCTAGTCTTTTTTTTTCTTTTCCTTTTTTAAATGTAATTAAAAAAATCCATTATCAGTGAATGAAAAAAAAATCAACAGATTTACAAATTAAGCAACTATTGATTTTGCTTTATATGAACTTAAATAGAAGTTTAACACTTTTAGGTCATTTTACACAACACAAGCTGAACCATGTCTAGCCAACACACATCAGCCCCACTGAACACGTTGCCTTTTTATGCCAACCTGTACAACACATGGAGGGTGGAGTTTACTGTGTATGTTGTGCATATGTACTTCTTGATGCATGTGTATAATGTTTCTCTGTCCATCTTGGGTCCACACACCTGCAGCCTAGAATAATAAGCTCTGGGTGGTAAAATAGGGGAAGGCATTTTGCCGAAGTGGGCAAAAAAGTAAGTGTTCCAAAAACCGCCTTCCTTCTAAATGATTGCAATCCAGAATAATTTTCTAGATTTAAGCTGGGTCAAAAAGCTTGATGAAGTCTTGATGTACTGCACATAAGTAACTGCCATCCCTGTTGACCCTGGTTGAATTCTTATCACATTGGGAAACATGCAGGGTGGCTTATTTCTTGGGCAAGAAGACTATTCAATTTCAACATTTTTTGACATCCATATTTTTTACATGTTAGCTGCTGGTGGTCTGGGTCTGCGTCTTGTCTTCGTTTTGGAACTAGCTGGTGCTTAGTCTCAATCTTTTTCTTAAAGTTACTGTCAGACTCTTCTGTCTTCTGAACAGAGAATCTTTTGGCCAACTAGATAAGTTGTTATAAGGAACCACAAAGCTATATTTATTGCGTGCCGTGCCCAATTTGGGATAGGAAAAATGCAAAAGAATAGGAATAAAGATTGGTTTCCACAAGACAGAGGGTAAAGTCTGACAGGTGTCTGTGCTTAAATTTGGCTACAATGTTTGGACCCCCGTAACACCATATACACCCATAACTGTATGTATGGAATGTATAGAATGCAGTTAATACCCATTTACAGGTGCATCTCAATAAATTAGAATATCATCTAAAAGTTGATTTATTTCAGTAATTCAATAAAAAAAGTAAAACTTGTATATTATCTGAATTCATTACACACCGATATATTTCAAGTGTTTATTTCTTAATTTTGATGATTACAGCTAATGAAAACCCCAAATTCATTAATTCAGAAAATTTAAGACAATTAAAAATATATTTTCAACACAAAAGTTGGACTACTGTGAAGTATGAACATGCACAAACCTTAATATTTGGTCAGGGTTTCCTTGAATGAATTACTGCAGCAATGCAGCATGGAGACGATCAGTCTGTGGCACTGCTGAGGTGTCATGGAAGCTCAGGTTGCTCTGATAGCGGCCTTAAGCATTGTTGGGCCTGGTGTCTTACTTCCTTACACAATACCCCACAGACTCTCTATTTAGGTCAGGTGAGTTTGCTGGCCCATTAAGCATAGGGATACCATGGTACTTCAACCAGGTATTAGTTCTTTTGCCAGTGTCGGCAGGTCTGTTAGTGCAGTAATTTATGAAAAGGGAGTCCCAACCAAGTATTGAGTGCTGAACATGTTCCTATTATTCAGTAGTCCCAACATTTCTGTAATGAAAATCTTTAATTGGTTTAAATATTACATTTGTTTAAAATACTAAATTGGGTTTTCATTAGCTATAAGCCACAACCACCAAAATTAAGTGTGTAATGACTTCACTTTTTGAACTAAATCACTTAACACTTTACTCAACTTTGATCCAATTTATTGAGCTGCCCCTGTATTTAGTTAGACCAATTTTTTATTTAAAACACTACCACATGCTCAATTTATTTATCTTCATAATCCCAGTCAGCTTGCATTGGACAAAGGTAGTGCAAGAATTCACTCAGTCTGTTGGAAGGCAGGATAGACAAACAGGCAATTTAACACTTCTACCTGCAAACTTCTAGGGAGGCATCTTATAAGATGTTTAAAGTTAATGCATGCAGCAGCATGTTTGCATTTAAAAACAAAACATTTACACCCTATAACCACCATATAAGCCTGTAGCCAAAAACCTGGGAAAAATACCTTTGGTGAATGAAAGCTCATTGAGAGATCGCAAGTCCTAAAACCTTAGCCCACTCCATCCACATGTAGTTTTATCTTAAACATGCAACATGGTACCTACACTTTCTACTCTGGGGGCCAGGGGTAGCTCAGCGGTTAAGGCATTGGACTACGGTTCGGAAGGTCCCAGGTTCAAACCCCACAACCACCAAGTTGCCCCTGTTGGGCCCTTGAGCAAGGCCCTTAACCCTCAACTGCTCAGATGTGTAATGAGATAAAAATGTAAGTCGCTCTGGATAAGAGCGTCTGCCAAATGCTTAAATGTAAATGTAAATGTACTCAAACCTAAATCAACCAGTAATCATTCAGCAAGAGCACACGAGTATATTTTAAACCAATTTTTTATTGGACAGGTATTAACAAAAACGCTGCACTGCCAAGTGAAAGTCCAAAAGAGTCCACAAGGTAAAAGACCAACAGCCGACTGGACAGCCCAAAGATGTAAGCTTCCTCCGTGATACTTGACTGGACTCCACAGAAGATGGACAACACCCCTCTTCAGTTGGACTTTTGCCAGAAGACTCAAAGGGAATCCAAGATGAACAGGATCTCAGCTGCAGCACAAGGTTTGCAGTTTACTTGGACCTCTGCCTCATCTTTCTCCTTTTACGCTTCAGCCTGGGGAAGGGAGAAGAAAAACATTAATTTCCTCATGTTAAAAGATCAAGCATTTTAAAATAAAATAGGGGATGGTATACAGGACAAAGTACACACCTGCGCATACGCTTCTTTCTCCACTGGTGGGGAAGAAAATTGAAGATTTAGTAATTTTTTTTTTTTTAAAAGCATAAAAATACAGCAATGGAACTGGTAGCACATGTAGACAGACTTGTGAATCGACTGATCGCATGTGATCCAACACAAGCATACGACTAAATGGAATAAATTGATTAACACTTAAGCTACACCATGCTGTCCAAACATGTACAGTGACGATCAACGTTGGACGATCATATAAATTAAGATATTTAAATAAAAAATTAAAGAACCGAGACAGATTCCCGAACGACTGAATCAAATTCAATGAGTCGACGCCAGGCTTCAGGAAGCACCACGATGCAAAACGGCTAATGCTAATTAACTAACAGGACAATTTACACCAAGTTAAATTTAGCTTAAAAGCAGAATAGTGTACAAGAGAAAACGTATGTGTTAGGGCATTATCCTGTCCAGTTAAGTCTTAGGAATCAATTCCAACACGTTTTTAAATGTAACATTAAACACTGCATAGAAGACGCCATTTTCTTTTCCATGCTAGTCTACACAAACAATTGTTTTATATATATAAAAAAAAAAAAGTGGGGAAAAGCGAACGTCTAAAAACAGACACTCCCTAAAAACAAGATTCACCAATTTGCCTGTCTAAAAGCATTAAAATGTCGTACAAGTCCTCCAAATTCCCAGCTCTAAAAGCAAAAGTTAGCTAGGTACAGCGCTGTTATGAGCTTAGCCACATTGTACATCGACCTGAAACGGATAAAAATATCGACAATATCCTCCACTTACCTTCGCTCTCATGTCGGAGACGTTTCTATAAAGAAAGAGAATATGAAAATATTAATGGATGGTTTTTAAACAAGGCTGATTGTTTTAGATTAAAACTAGCGACCCCAAACAAAAAGATAGATCTCTCACCTCGCACCGCGAAGCTAACGACTTCAAGAGAGCGTCATATCGCAGGGGGAGGTCTTATATACAGTCGATACGTCACAGTCTCGCGATAGCGGAAGTCCTGTACAGTACACAAGTAATGGCTTAAGATCTCGCGTGCTTAAAGGATGGGAGTATGAAGGTCATTCCAAAAGCCCCAACTTGCAATTTCTTAAGGTTTACAATAAAGGTTTACCGTCTTCATACTCTTTATCAAGTATAATCACAAGTACTATAAGAATCTACTGTAATTTAATCAATTTAATCGAGGTTTAAGTCTATCGACATTGGTGACTTAATGATGGTTTTAGAGTGCCATGTGGTTGAACCAGATTTGATTCTGACCCACCTTTATCCTGTATACAGGTTCGCGGGGGCCTGAAGCCTACCCCAGCAGACTTAGGGCACGAGGCATATGTTGTTTTGCAGATAGGGTTCCCTGCTGTATACTTTTACAAAATATATATAAATTATCAGCGAGCAGTGCTGAACAGTGCTGACTTTGGTACATCATGATCAGATCTAAGGAGCTAAGGCCACATTGTTAAGCTTTGAAGATCCTACATTGCATTTACTGCACCTTTGTATGTACACTTGTATAGTTATCCATTGATTTTTTTTAAAGATCTAGCATTCCACTCACTGAATTCTGAACTCCAATGGGGTTTGGGCCACCTCAGGAGAAGGACGACACCTCTTCTGTTGGACATTTCCTATCTGGACTCTAAGGGTATCAAATGATGAACAGGATCTCAGCTGCAGCACACGGTTTGCAGTTTACTTGGCCCTCTGCCTCATCTTTCTCCTTTTACGCTTTAGCCTAAAAAATAAAAAGACATTCAGATTTCCTCCCCATGCTAAATGAAAACTTATAGTGTAAAGTAGTTACATTAAGTACACACCTGCGCATACGCTTCTTTCTCCACTGTGGGGAGAAAAAAATGCAAGAGATACTTAGTATTTTTTAAATTATTATAATATTATTATTATTATCTCACAGAATAAATAAAGGCCAAGATATGACAATACTACTGATAACATATGTTGACAGACTTGTAAATTGTGGTCTGACGGCTCATGATCCAATACAATTAAGTGAATCAATGTAAGAATGGAATGAACTGATTCACGACCAGGATATTGGACAAGCTAGACCATGCTGTCCAAACATTAGTTAGAAAAATCACCACTGGATGGGCATACATAAGAGCACTGAGACTGAGATTCCTAAATCAAACTGATTCTGCGAGTCAATTCCAGGCTGCAGTAATGTCGCACTATAGCAAGAAGCACCATGCATTTACATTTACTAGTTAAATTTAGAAAAATCAGAACATAAGAATGGTGCAAAACAAAATTTATGTAGTGCTAGTTACAGCACTATTCTTTTCCCGATAACTTTTAGGAATATATGAGGGTAATAAATTAATTTACTAATTAATAAACTAATTTAATAATGAACAAATTAATTTACCATCAAATAATTCAAACATTAAGATTTCCCACTTACCTTCGCTCTCATGTTGGAGAGGTTTTTGTAAAGAAGGACAATATGAAAATATTAATGGATGGCCTTTAAATAAGCCCGAGTTCAGAGAAGTACAGATTTCTATCCTTACATTGCGAAGATACTAAATACTTCTACATGATGTCATAAAAGACATAGAGGCCTTGTATACAATTGACACGTCACAGAGGACACGTCATCGTCAAAAAGAAGTCATAATATGACATAATAGTGGAATTCAGCACAAAATACAAAATCTTACTCGATGTCATTATAACATAATGATTAGCAAAATTGTTCTGATTTGAGTGTATATACTGTGGAGATCTATGCATTACTGATTGCATTAGAAGTGGCTGAGCAGTTTAATCAATTAAATACAGTAATCAGTAGTGATGCCAGTGATGCTTTGACGTCATATTATGTAAAGCGATGAAACGGATGTTAAATGACAGGCTCGTATACTTACTGGAAAAGATGGCTGCTTATTTTAAAATTGAGGAACACCATGTTCCCAGTAATATGTCCAGAACGTTTCAAAGTAAGAAAAGCTCAAATAAAGGAAAAAAGCCTGCAATCTGTTGTGGAAAGAGGGGACTGCTAATCAAAATGCGCACGATGAGAATTGGAGGGAAATTGTTTAATTGGGTTAAGGACTTTTCTATAGAAGAACTAAACGTATCAGTTGGAAGTGAGTTTGTGAGAAATGAAGCCTCATTTAGGTGTCCAGGGTTACAAGACAATAGGTTCACCAAAAGGTTCATTTCATTAAGCATCATTTAAGGGCCCATTGTACTGCCATCTAGTGGTCAATATTTATGTAGCACATAGATTGTAAGCAGTTAGTATGGAGATGCAGCTCCAAGTGATGTTGCATTCACCGACTGTCTTGTCAGTTGTGTGTATGGTTTAAAAATCCACTGTACAAAGGAAACGTTTATGCACGTAATCACCATTGCTGAATCCTGAACAGAGAGGAAACGCGAAGAACAAATAAGAGAACCGTGTTACTTTTTAATTATAAAAATTAATACAGTTAACAAGCCACAGTTTTCTTTAAATAGAATATATAAATTTTGCAAATTGGTATTAAAAATCCAATATACACATCAATGATTAAAATGCACAATAAAGAAGATTAATTAAGGAGGTAAGGGGGGAAAAAACTAGATATAATAACACTAGAGTTATGATCAGTAATTATGAGGTAAGTATTTAAAAACAAAAGTTGTGTGTTTCTTTATATATTAGCTAAGAAGCTTAATAAGGAGATTAATTAATATTGAGTTTGTTGTGAAATGCAAAAATTTTTTTGTTTACCTGAATCTTGATTTATGAATAAAAAAATAAATCTCCAATATAATGAGTCACAAATGACATTCAGTGTGAACGAGCCTCATGGACTCCTTATTAAGAGATAGGTTTAAAAAAGTACAATATTGTTCTTGGATAATACTAAAGATTAAACAATTTGTTTTAATCAATAACAATGTTTCTCTTTTAATTCTAACTACAAAGAGATTTGTCTTGTCCATGTTCTGAAGCTGAGGTTGCTTGAACTATCATTATAGAAAAACTGGCTTTAACCCTGTCTTTACCCAAACAACTGAAGAGGCCAAGATTGAATTCCCGCTTATAATACTTATAATCAGTGACTGTACTTTTTATAAACAATTGCTCATTTTGATAAAGATTTCTCAGTATGAAACTTATACAAAAGCACAAACTTACATGTTAAACACCAGCAATTCATTAAAAGTGCTTTAGACTAATGATGAAAAACAATATTAACAATGAAGATAACAACAACAGCAAGAAATGGTGCATCAGGGTTCTGTTTTGTTGGTCCTGAGTTCACCCCAGTTTTTACCAGGGCACTGGTGGCCCAGTGGTAGGTGTCTCACCTGCCATTTGGAAGGCCCAGGTTTGATTTGATACACACATACCCAGCCAGTGCCCAAACCCCAGCCACTGGATGCAGTGCCAATCCCAAGCCCAGATAAAAGGAGTTACATCAGGAAGGGCATCTGGTGTAAAACCTGTGCCAAGCTTGTATGTGTGGACTGGATGGTCCGCTGTGGCGACTTCTTGCCGGGAGCAGCTGAAAGCCCAATAACAAACAACATGCATGGTTTTACCAGACTCTCACCAAGTGGGAATTTTTACTGCACCTGCATTTCACCCAGTCTAACAACATTAGAAACTACTCATATCACACAATATTCCCTATAGCTGTGATATACACTGCCTGCCCCCTAGGAAAAAAATGTCACACAGCTTAGGATTTTATTCAGTTAACTTAAGGTTTGATTACAGCTCAAAATGTGGTGATTAGTTGATGTGTGAAAACGATTCCTCATGCTCCATGTTAAGAAATTACTGGTGTGTTTCAATTCAGGGTCCACATCTTTAAAAGACTTGTTTAAATAATAATGTTACAGCGTCATGACTTAGTCTGTCACATTCTAGAGGCTCCTTCAAATGCAACCAACTTTGCTCTGAAAACTAAAGGCAAGCAGTGTATACTTCACAGTCCAACCTATCGCAAGATTCTTTGCCAGCTGTCTTTTTTAACTGTCAGAAAACAATAATACACTGTTAGAATAATTATCTTTAAAGAATGATTTAAAAATGCTTAAGAACAGATTATTAATGTTGTTTTATAAAAAAAACTGTAAAACTAAGTGCAAAAAATGTTATGTATAGATTATATTTTTTATTATTCTTATTTATGGCATATGTAGGTTAAACTGCAAAAAGATTTAAGATAAAAATACGAACCCTTAATTTTTGTTAGGGTTTTATTGTTTGTTATTTGCAAATATAACGTTATTAACTCAACTAAACTAGACATTATTTAACTGAAACATTAAAAAACTATTCAGGGTTCACTGCTCTTTCCACCCCTCACTCACCCACCAAGGATCGTGGTCCCTAAAGTACACATAAGAAAAAATAAGAAAAAAATATTAAATAAAAAGAACACTAATATTGTGACAATTACAGTATTAGGCTCGCATGTCATTCCGTATGGCACAAGTTAATCCAAGTGACTTGTGTGATTTAACCAAAGTTTTCTGAAGCAATACAATTACTATTGAAATTAAGTTGTTACATTTAATAATCTTACGTATACAGTAAAATATCTGTGCTGAGATTTAGAAACCTTTGTGACACTTTAATGTCGTATGTATGGGCACTAAAATAAGTTATGATTTGATACTATACCCATTAATAAACAACCTATTTGTAATAATATAAAGTGCCCAAATTTGTTTAGAAGCCTTGAATTAATGAATAACATGGATTACACTGATGATAGAGCATCAACTTATTGGTTACCATTCAGCTTTAAAGTATTAACATAAAAATCAGTCATCTTTTAAAACAAATTTGTGCTGTAAAAATGGACAAAACATGTTTTAAATGACATAATTGTGATCACTTGGCAATTGTGTCTTATTGCTTGACTACCCTCTAAATTAACTTTGCAAAAATGTAGAGTGGAACTAAATTACTAGTACTACCATCAGGGCCTAATAAAAACAACCGCAAAAACGTTGTTTTAAATGAAACAATTATCTTCCACTAACACTTTTTAACACTATGTATTGGCCTAGTTAATGGATCTAAGTTGATGTGGCTCCATCTGAATGTGCTATTCTGACTCCTGTGTGCTATAATTGCCAACAAATGTAGTGTTCGGTGCTAAAGTTTGAGCAGCCACTACTTCCACTTGTTGTACCATACGCAGTGTTGCTGTAGTCAGATCGTGGTCCGATGTGGGGATTTATTCGCATGATGTATGCGCTGTCGGTATAGACACTTTGCAGTCTGATCTGGGGTTTCAGTACCTATAAGCTCAGCCTGATATATCCGTTTTCACCATAAGGTTACCTGTGGCTCTGCCCGCATTCAGATCCTGACCAATACAAGCTACTATTACCTGCGAATAGAGTGTGTGGTCAACTTGCTGCCACTCCTTACGCAGCTGCCAAAAATTACGTACATGCATGCATATATGGCAGTAACACTATACCTTTCCCCTCTGACTTTGACAATTTAATATTGACCTCTCATTTCATTTCTTTATTTGGCTCACTTGCCTTCTTTTGGCTTAATATCTGTGGAAAAGTAGTACATCAACCTCTGCGTCTTGAGCGAGACTACTATAACATCACATGGTTCTGATTCTAAATTGAACCTTGAGTGAAACTACTATGACATCACAAGACAAAGGTTGAAGTTCTAGTTTCAGTCACTCTGACGTCCATAGATACCGTAAATAGAAGACAAGTAAGCAAAAAGGAATTGGAGAGGAAGGAAGACACGATGGCCTGCAGCATCTTCAACAAGCTGCGTTTAGAGAAGAAGCTGTGTGACATTCTTCTGAAAGTCGCAGATGCTGAGTTCCACGCACACAAGATTATCCTGTGTGGCTCCAGCTCATACTTCAGGGATCTTCTCACCCACGGCTTGTATCCTCCAAACAAATTTGAGTACACTATCACTGGCATCTCCCCAGAGATAATGGAGTTGATCATGGAATACATTTACATACAACAAGTTAAAATCACAGAAAAAAATGTGCATGAGCTGCTTACCACTGCTGATTTTCTGGTGATGGACAGACTAGTGAACGAGTGCTCCATGTTCCTGAAGGGTCAGCTCTGCCCCAAGAACTGCATAGGTATTTGGCGCTTTGCTTGCTTTAACTTCTGCATGCAGCTGCAGCAGCAGGCCTTGCAGTATATCCTGTACAACTTCGAGAATGTGGTGAGTGTCCGTGAGGATTTCCTGGACCTCACGGTTGAGGAGCTTTGTGACATCATAGAGAAAAATGAACTAAATGTGAAAAATGAGAAGGTGGTGTTCGAGGCCATTATGCTGTGGATTGAACATGCCCCCCTGGAGCGAAAAAAACATATCGGGCTCTTATTGCACAGGGTGCGTTTGGGGCTACTGACACACGACTACATTATGCATAACGTTAGGAACAATGATTTAGTGGCATGTGACAAAGCATGTAGACGGATCATCGACAGTGTTCTGCTGAACACCTATGGCCTCAACCAAAACAATTTCCTCAGCTCTTATCTTGCTCGGCCCCGCCTGCCCAGAGCTGTTTTGCTGGCCATCGGGGGCTGGAACTTTGATGGTCCAACCAACACCATAGAGCTGTATGATCCACAAGCAGAGCTCTGGGTTGATGTGTTGTGCAGTGGTGAGAGTCCACGAGCCTATCATGGGACGGTTTACCTCAATGGCTTCCTGTTCTGCATCGGAGGGTACGACAAAGTGAATTACTTCAACAGCGTGACTAGATTCAATCCAATCACCAGGACATGGACTGAGGCAGGCCCCATGCACTCTCAGCGGGGTCACGTGAGTGTGTGTGTGCTGAACGGCTGTATCTATGCAATGGGAGGATTCAATGGCACCGAATGGCTTAACACAGTCGAGCGATACCTTCCTAAGGACAATCAGTGGAGTATGATAGCCCCAATGCACCAAAACAGGAGCAATGCAAGTGCTACAGTACTAAACGGCAAAGTGTTTATATGTGGAGGGTTTGACGGGAATGAGTGTTTGTCCACGGTGGAGTATTACAATCCTCAGACTGACAAGTGGACTCTTCTTCCCCGCATGACCAGCAGAAGGAGTGGACTTGGCGTGGTCGCGTACAATGGACAGATTTATGCTGTTGGGGGATACAGTGGAATCGATAGAATGAATCGTCTAAGAAGTGCAGAGGCATATAATCCTCAGACCGATTCATGGGAAAGTGTCCCAGACATGATCAACCGGCGCAGCCACTTTGGCATTGAGGTGCTGGACAATTTCCTGTTTGTTGTTGGGGGATATGACAGGTTTACAGCTGCCAAAAATGTGGAGTATTACGATGGGGAAACCAATAAATGGTACCAAGTGAAAGACATGGGTGAGTACCGCTACGCTCTGGGCTGCTGTGTGCTGTCTGATTTACCCAACATGGCTGAGTATGCCGCACCCTACTGGATTCCAACTGTTGCTAAACATCGAAGAAGAAAAAAAAGAAATAGAAGGAGAACAAGAACAAGAAGATTCGGCAGCAGCACTTACAAACATTAGTACAGGTACAGCCAGAAGCCACCAGGATCTGGTCTATAAAATCTTGTTAGTTAACACAAGAGTTAAACAAGGGGAAGATGTGTCTTTCCAGTGGGTCCTAGCCTATTTAGGTATCCAGGGAAACAAGAGGGTGGATGAGCTTGCAAAAGAAGCAAAGACTTCACTTTGATCCTCAGAAATAGAAAACAAAGCGTGTCCCGTACCGATTCAATACGGAACAGGTTTTTGGGCTGTGGAACGAATAATTTACGTTTCCATTATTTCTAATTTTCTAAAATTGGTTTGCGAGTGTTTTGGAATACGAGCCCACTCCAGAACAAATTATGCTCGTAATCCAAGGTTCCACTGTATATCACATTTAGTTCTGTGTCTGCTGTAAATTAATATCCAGGTAGACATTAGTCGCTTAATGGTGGTTTTAGACTGTCATGTGGTTGGCCCAGATTAGTTCAACCCAATCAGATAATATGCTGTGGCGACACCTTAACGGGAGCAGCCAAACAAATAATAACTATTCATCCTTTGGTTTACCTGTTACACCACATGCTTAACATTTGCCAAGGTGTTCCTTTCATCAAACTCTTTTCTCCAAACATAGCTTTATGATTATGGCCATATGAGTTCCATACTTTTTTCCTCAGTCCACAGTAGTTGCCTTCACAATGCCTCTGGCTTATTGAGATAGTGTTTTTGCATACATCTGACTACTTTTGTAATTAAGGTTCCAGGTCTCCATCATATAAATCATGTGTTGAGCGAGCAATGCTGCACAATAGAAACGTCGTTTGTGGATTTTGCTGTGCCTTTCTGGCCTGCATATCATATATACACAAAAGCCACTTCCCAAAATCTTATTTTATTGGCTGCGGATTGAAAAGCATTCGGTACTTCATTATCAGATCTAAGAGGCTAAGGCCACATTCTAAAGCTTTGGTGATGCTACATCCTATTTATTGCACATTTGTACCTGCTGTATGCATATAGCAAATTTATCTTTGAATCTTTATTACATTTTAATATTCCACATCTGGCCACGACATTTCCAGCTCGCTTTAACTACCAATTCTAAATAAAATTAAACCTATTATCAGCCAATTAGCCTAATGTGCATTTCTTTGTACTGTGGGAGGAAACCAGAGTAGCTGAGGAAACCCATCAAGCCCGGGAAGAACATGCAAACTCCATGCACACAGACCCAAGGCAGGAATTAAACTCTCAACCCTGAAAATGCAAGGCCACAGTGCTACACCACTGTCCTGCTGCTGTATAAGACAAAATATTTCCGAGAAAAATGTATAATGTACATTTTAACATTTCAATTAATTTAACCAATAATTTATTGTTTACTGTAATGTACACCACAGGACTTGAATATTGGTCTATCTTTTTGCATAGTGAGTATTGAATTTCATGCCAACATTGAAGACCATGTATTCAAGCCTAAGAAAGAAAATGTCAACATGCTGTTCTATAATCACCAAATAAAAAAATTAGTAAATGATTGAATTTAAAATTACACAACATATTTAAGTAACTTTATATTTCATACTTCAGCTACAACAGTCAAACTATAAGTATTCAGTATTGGTACCTGTGCAATAACAAGCAAATATTACCAGCAATAACGGAACCCCTGTTTAAAATAGTCATCTCTTTACTCAGTAGTGGGTACGTACCAAAATCTTTTAAATTAGCAGTCATTAAACCACTAATTTAGAAACCTGACCTTGACCCCTGTCAGCTGTCCAATTACAGACCAATATTAAACTTCCCCTTTATCTTTAAGATCATGGAAAATATAGTAGCGCAGCAGCTATGGTCATATATACACAGGAATAACATAAACGAACTGTATCAGTCAGGATTTAGGGCTAATTACACCACAGAGACAGGTCTCGTTAAAGTAGTAAATGACCCCTGATTGGGGTTGTGTCTCTTTTCTTGTGTTACTCGACCTCAGTGCAGCCTTTGACACCATTGATCATAGTTATTCTCCTTTATAGATTAGAAAATGTAGGAATGAAGGAAACGGCACTCTCCTAGCTCAGATCCTATTTCACTGATCGTTATCAGTTTGTAGATTTACGGTAAATGGTGACTATTCTGCATGTTCTTAAGTGGAGTTTGTTGTTCCACCGGGTTCGGTTTTAGGCCCACTGCTTTTATTTTTTACGTTTTCTCTGGGCAACATAATTAAGCATGGTATTAGCTTTCAGTGTTATGCTGATGACACACAGTCATACTGTATGTCTAAGCAAAGCCAGAGGAGGAAAAAAGCTACTTAATAATGTTAAGCAATGTGTGAAGGACATAAAAGACTGGATGTTAATTAACTTATTTCTACTTAACCCTGACAAGACAAAAGTTCCGTTACTAGGATTGCAAGCAGCTAGAATAAGCTTCTTGATCACAAAGTACCTCTGGATGGCCTGGATTTCGATCAAGTGCAACAGTAAAAGACCTCATGTGATTATAGATTTCAGTCTTTCATTTGAAACACATGTAGATAATATGACCAGGATAGCATTCTTTCATCTCAGAAATATTGCCAAGATAAGAAATATATTGTTACTAAACAATGCAGAAACATTAGTTTATGCTTTTATCACCTCTAGGGTAGAATATTGTAAGGCCTTACTGTCTGGATGTTCAATAAGCTTAAGTTAGCCCAGAATGCAGCAGCAAGAGTCCTTACTAGGAAGCTTTAAATGGTCTCGCGCCGCAGTATCTGGGTGAACTGCTAGTTCCATTTACTTCGATCAAAGGATGCAGGCTGCTAATCAGTACAACGTATTATGAAAACTACAGTAGGGGGAAAAGCTTTTTCTTACAAAGCCCTAGTTATGGCCTTCCAATTAACTTTTAACAATTTAAACTTCTCAGACACAGTCTCAGTGTTTAGGTCTAGGCTAAAAACCTATTTATTTAGCTAAACATTTTGGGGAATAGAGCTGCCTTAAATAAAGGAGCAGATCTGGAAAACTCAGGGACATAGAGTATTATGGTACAATAGGTATTTTTAGATGCTTCCACACTCTAATTGATCACTCAGTTTTGTTCACGGTGAAGTGATTGGTGGCTTTACATTCCAGGGAGCCCTCATGTCTGTTTCCTTCTGGCTCTTCCCTTTAGTTATGCTGACATAGTTAGTCCTGCCAGTCTCAGTGTGCAATCTGCAGTAAATATACATTCACTTTATATACTATGTGACTGTCACCATACCTGTTTGCTCTTCTCTTTCCCTATCTCTGGCGAGCTACATGCCCTGCTTCTGAGCTGCCAGTGATCCTGACCCCCTCTGATCTCTGGACCTGTCTGTCTAATCACGGTGCCCCGCTTTCAGCTGGACATCTCGTCGCACGGAGGCCCATGTGGTGACCAGGGGCAGTTCCGCTTTACCATGAAGACGGTCTGTACATTGAAGATATTTTTGAAAAAAATAACTTTTGGTGTGGCACGAAAATTCTTCGTCTTAATAGCTGTCATACATTTTTTTTTTGTTCATTCAAAAATTTAACAGATGTGTTGTACATTTTTTTTTAACATGTATACTTGTGTTAAAAGCACACAAGTAAGAGATACAAGTGAGCAAAAACATAATCTGACTGAAGAACAGTTTTATGCTCAGGTTTTGACAAAGAAAAATACCGGCATTCTACTCAACCCCCATCAAGTAAACTGATTAGTCTGTTTATGGCCACCTCCGACTGAATCCCTCACTAATCTCTGGCCTGATTAGTGAATTAAAATGCTCACTGTTGTGCATCTTACCCTCAATGGCTGAGCATTTGAAGGACTCAAATCTCGATCTTGTTCCATGTGGTGACCAGGGGCAGTTCCACTTTACCATGAAGACGGTCCTGCCCTCGACTCATGCAGACAGCTGTTATTTGAGCACTTTATGACTGTAGTCACTTAGAAGTTCAGGACTAAAATTTCCTACACTCTACCTGAGCCTCCAATAATGAACTGGACCTCATCTTAAGGTAAAAAGAATTTCTGTTATATTGAACCTCCAACTGCCTAAAACACAATATGACGGCAAGACAATTCCCGCTATCCATTATCACCCAAATGAAGATGGATTCCCTGTTGAGTCTGGTTCCTCTCAAGGTTTCATCCAAGTGCCATCTCGGAGTTTTTCCTTGCCATCGTCTTTCTAATTAGGGACAATCTGATCATTTTGATTCATACACATTTCCATCCTTTTTTCCTTTCGATTCTGTAAAACTGCTTTGCGACAATAATCATTGTGAAAAGCGCTATACAATTTTTTTTTTATTTAATAGAAATAGATATATGTAAAAAAAAAAAAAAAAAAGCTATAAAAACTTTAGCTAATTAAACAGGTTCATAGGTGGTATAGGACAGCTAAAAAAAAATCTACTATGACTATGTTTAGTATATTTGGCCATAAAGGTCATTTATTCTTTTTATAGTATATAGAAGTTATAAAAGAATGGCAGGATTGTTTAGCTTTTAGGGCCAGACACAAATGTCAGCTGTAAGAATTACACAACAGCTCTGGGAAAAAATACAAAAAGTCTGTTGTGATATAATACGAGCTGGAATGTGGTGATGGAAATGTTATAACGCTAACAACCAGACATCACTCCTAATGCAAAAATCATATCCTAGTTACAACATACATTCATGAGTCTGAAAGGAGTTCCGAAGAATGACTGGCACACTGGAGTAACGATACTTCTCTGGTGCCGCCACTTTGCTTTTATTTTCTGAGATTGGTGTTACAATGATAGTTTAATAAGAAAAATATTATCATCAGTATTATAAGAGGGGCAGGGCAACCCCACTCAACATGCGCCCCTGTACATAAAGGCAGTCAGTTGGTATGTAGCACTTCCCCATCTGTAAACTCCTGTAGAAAAGCCAGTGTTGTTAAAGTCACCAGACTACATGAGCTGTGGGAACTGATGTGTGGACTTCATAGCTGTCATACAGAGTTACAGGCTGATAGAAGGCTAGGCAGGAGGCTTCTCAATGGGGGCGTCTTGGGACACTTCTATTCTCCGTTGGTCAGTATTATTGGCAGTAGGGGGCAGAGGAGGCTTTTTTCTACTTTGCAGTCTCCGTCTCCACCTCCATCGGTTGTCCTGTGGCATTCTCTGCTGTCTTAGAGGCCTGGGGGAAAAAAAAAGCCATTAAAACAAACAAAAAAAAAGTGTTTATAATCCAAACTGATGAATTACTAGATCCTGTTTCAGTCCAAAAATTATCCAAAGCTTTTACTATTATTTTTATCTACTATTAAAGTGTTAAGAGGCTTTATAATGGTGCTGTTGAATTCTCATCTGAAAGTGGAGCCATACTCACAGTATTCTTGTTAAAGTAATAAAACATACATCTTTGTATGGCACACAATTTAAGACTAATAATAAATCCCTTAATAAAAGGAGATATATTAATTAATATTACTTTAAATTATTACTATTTTACTGATTAGGTGGTTCATACGGACCGCTCCTACTCAAACACAATGCACCTTAAGTGTCCATGATGCAAACTGTAAGTCAAATCAGGATTTTGGATTGTACAAAATATAGAAGATGTAATGACTAAAAACCTGCTACATTTTTTTTATTCATGAGAAATTTCATCTAAAATGTCCTGGTTTAACCTGCGCACACCTTGTAAATTCTATACAGTGAAAGTTTCAGGCTACACAATTAAACATGGATTAGCACATGGATTAACTCAGATTCAGGAGCCTTGTGCACATTTCTAAACGGTTAAGAGAACCAACCTTCTTTTTCTTCTTCTTCTGGGCCTTCCGGCTGACGGAGCTTTGCAACAAAGCCTGCAAAAAGATTCAAAATAAAGAGGTATATTATGTTGCATGATGCCCAAAGAGTACTGGAAATAATCCAACAGTTTGGTTTAACCCGATTTTACCTTAAGCTCAGGATCCTGCACCTCATGCTCGGACTTGTACAGCTCAGGTTCAATGGGGCTGCTGGTGATTCTCAGGGGTCCGTTGGCCATCAGCATTACGGTAAATTTAAACTGTGCCACATATTCACCTGTAAAATCCAGAGTCAACTTGATTCATGTTATAAAGAAGAGAGTCCAGTTAATGATCTGAAACTGATTTTGATGCAAGTCTCCTTTACTTAGCTTCCTTTGCACTCAGAGTGACTTATATGATGCTGCCCTTACTGTTTGTTTTGCGACACAAATTACGGTAACTCACCTTCCTTCTCATGCAGGACGGTGAAAGGCTGCAGAAGCTCGTGTTTGGCACACTCCACGACACCCAGCCGAGCCTTGCTCTCATCCTCGAAAGCCCTGAGACAGACAGAGACAAGTACAAGCAGGGGAGTCAGAAAGAGGACAATCAACCACAAAAAGGTGAAATGCCGTAATGATGTGTGTCCTACGTAAGACAAGTATGGATAAACTGGATTCGGTCTGCATCAAAAATTGCATTTATCATTTGAGAGAAAAACTATTTACAAAAAGGCAATTGCCCTTGCATGTTAATGAACCTTTACTATGACAGGATGAACTGATGCTGCCATGTAGTGTACCTGCCCTGTATGCTTTATAACTATATTGAGGAAGACAGCAGCAACTTTACATATTTTTTTTGCCCGAGATATTTTTCTAGCTCAGGGGAGTAATTTTATTCTGTGCCTTTGCCAGTATTTTAACTCATCTCACAAAATTATGGCAATCACAATAAAATTGTGATACTTATTCACTCAAATTCTAAAAGAACACTAATTCAAGAAAAAAAAATTAAAATACCTAAGAGTGAAAGGCATGGTGTCGTAGCGTTTCTCCACCTCGCTGAAAAAAGCCCTTGAGGTCTTCATCTTCAACCCATACTGCTTGCTCGGGTCTCGCTTGTAAACTGTGGTCCTCTGTCCTGAGTCTTTGGCCTTGATTAACAGAAGAAAATGTTTAAGTCTTAGGATCTTGTGCAGGTAAAAAGGTTGATGACTGAGATGCCTGACTGGTCGTCACCTTGCCCTCTCCTGTGCTGATCAGCACATCCACAGCATATACTTCATGCACCTCAAATTCAGCCTTCTCATGATCCTTCCTGCACAAACAGTAAAGTAGAAACAGTTAATCCAGACTCTTTTTTTTTTATATATATATATATATTGAGTAATATATTGTTCATTATTCTTCCTCACTTCTGCTGGTCTGTAGGGTTCTGAATAATGGTCTTCTCTCCATCAATGACATGCTGCTTCAGCTGATGGGACAGCATTCCTGCAGACAAAAGATGGGCACTGAATATAGCGAGAAGATACAATTTCAATGCAAATGTTATCCAATACACAGACATAAAGATGTTAAATCAATCAACCATGTCTATAGATATAACTGTAAAGTTGGCATGTCTGTACATTGAAGATATTTAAAAAAAAAAAAAAAAAAAAACTTTTGGTGTGGCACGAAAATTCTTCATTTTAATAGCTGTCATACATTTTTTTTGTTCATTCAAAAATTTAACAGATGTGTTGTACATTTTTTTTTAAACATGTATACTTGTGTTAAAAGCACACAAGTAAGAGTTACAAGTGAGCAAAAATATAATCTGACTGAAGAACAGTTTTATGCTCAGGTTTTGACAAAGAAAAATACCGGCATTCTACTCAACCCCCATCAAGTAAACTGATTCCCTATCAAGTAAACTGATTAGTCTGTTTATGGCCACCTCCGACTGAATCGCTCACTAATCTCTGGCCTGATTAGTGAATTAAAATGCTCACTGGTGTGCATCTTACCCTCAATGGCTGAGCATTTGAAGGACTCTGCGATCTTGTTCCAGACTTCGGTGACCTGAGTGTTCTGAAACAGGCAGAAATAATCCATCAGCGTCATTGAGAAGAAGGTGAACAACAGTGCAACAAGATGTTAAACTGCTGAAATATATACAAAGAGAAAAGGAGGGCAGAAATGAAAGCAGAACAAATTAAGATCAGTGCTGGTTATTATTAAAACTGACTAGTAAACGTCACACCAAAACTGAATATAAACTAAGCCCGAATGCCAATGATTTATCAGATAACATGACTAATCCCAGACAGAAGTCAACCAGAGAGGCCATGAAAGTTCATGAAATCTATAAAGGTCTATGCAAAATGTAAGCCTTCTTAATGCCTTCAGATAAATAAGTTACATAAACTTAGATGCAAGCTAAAACTAATGATCTGCTGCATAAATGATAACAATGGTACCAAGTAAATAAATAAGCGATTTGTGCGCCTGTTGCGTCGCAAAGCATGAAGAGCTTTTATCGAAGGAGGGGATGAGGCAAGAGCAAAACTGAAAATCTCAGGCAAGAACTTTTGTGTGGGGTCAGAAGAAGCGGTGTCAAACTAGTCGCGAGTGTGCACTCAAAGACCACTTTGTTAAATGTGTGACTGTGTATGTGACAAACAAAATTTGAATTTGAAATGTAACATGTCTTATGTGGTTGTGTATTTATAGCTAAATGTTTTTTTTTTTTTTTTTTACTTAATAATCTAAGTTTTTACCTTCCTTTGATGAAGTTTGTACTGCTAACTAACAATATGTAAGAATGACAACCACAAAAACAGCTACAAGGAACACTACTAATACTTAAAGCAGGGCCTGTGTTGCCAGATGGTCCAAACCAAATAATCGTTCCGAGACCCCAGGATAATTGTGTTTCGGGGGAAATTCGTTCTTTTTTTAACGCCATGCCAGCTTCTATGGCTATATTTATGGCGAGAGGCATTTTTGTTATTCAAGAACTAGATAAGATGTTTAAAATGTAATTTTTCTAAGAATTTAAAAACCGTATTCTGATTTACTTGCTTAAAAACTTTTTTAAAAGTGTCAGTGTACAACAAGTTCTTTAAAGGAGTAAAAGAGTTACAGTCAAATAAAATATGTTTAATGGACAACTGGGTTCTGCAGGTTGAACATTGTGGTGGATTTTCTCTTGACAGTAAAAATGTGTGTTGCTTTTGTGTGTCCTATTCTGCATCTTATATAGGTCACTTGATCTCAGCGATTTCTAAAAGGAAAGGTGTTATTTTGGGGGAAATTATCATACATTTAACATTTGATTGCGACATAAGAACAGAGTTTTAAAAGTATATAACATCATTTACCAGATGAACTGCAATGAAGCCAAATAATCAAATGACTGAAAAAAACTTTACACAGGCTATATTGTGTACCGTTATCCAGCTAGCTAAGGGGACACAGCGGCTTAGTAGAGATGTTGATAGGCTCATTTACTAAAGATCCAGGGTCCATCTTTTGTAACATGATGAGTGTATATACAAAATGAAAAACCGAATTGGTTTCAAATCAGACTGACGCTGTTATACTATGACAAAAAAAATTATTGGACATTTTGTGATTTTTACAATTCCCAATTATGCATCGTACAGAGACGAGATTAAAATTATCATACAAATACTGTACATCCGACAACACTGATGGGGGTTAACAGTTACACAAGACAGGAGAACGTAAATAAATCTTCCATTTGATTGACAACTAACTGGCGAATTACAGCACAGTCTGAGAAGGACAAAAATACACTAATACTAGTGGTACGATCTAGTGGTACTTCTAGTTAGTAACCAGTTAAGCCAGTGTAAGAAAATATTTAATAATTGAAACTTCAAAGGACTCACATTAGTTATTCTAAATACCTAAATATACAACGTAGTTACTCAAATCTCCTGCCTCGATAACAGGCACGTCTTTCGCTTCTTTTTATAACAAAACAAATCTTTTACTTATAATATTCTTTGACAATATTGCCTAGACTAGTGCAAATAGGACTTTCACTATCTCGTCAATTCTGTTTTTCACTTCCTGCCTTCCGAAGAGCACATCATAATAGTTGAAAAAAATAGCGAAAAAAATAGTCATGTGATTAAAAGAGGGGAGAACTAAAACTACACAAAGTAGAAGAACTGTAGTACATCCTAACATTACTAGAATCTTGTACAGTATTTTTATGGAATAGCTTAGTATACTATAGTGCATGGGTTAATCTAGCAGAATGTGTTGCCATAGCAATGGTCCACCAGTTCACATTCCTGATCCATAGTATGAGTCCACACACCTGGTTTCCTGGCTTGACAAGCCGCAGAGCTGCTTCAGCACACAGGTAGGCAGCTTTGATCACATCTGCCTTCCGGCCCGTCACTGGAGCGTCCTGAGAGGAAAGCACAAACTCATTAGTCATCGTCTTTAAATACAACCAGGTGCTTGTTTAAGCAGATAGCAGAAACAAAGTGAAAAACCTTGCTCGCTCCAACAACAAGGCTGTGAGCTACGTTGGAGATGAAGCCATCCACATGGACCCCAAGATCACTGCAAACACAGGCAAAGGACACAACACACTCTTAGTTATCCAGGACATTTAAACCATTTTGAAGAAAGGTGATTTTTAAACCATTTTGAAGTAACAATTTTTAAGAAAATCTTGTATCAACCTTATATCAACCATCTAGATTCAATGTTAATAACCAGATCTATTTAAAATAGCTGAAGGGTTTAAAAAGAAAAAAAGAAAAAAAAGGTTTACATTTTGACCAGGTCGCCATCCTGCAGTGTGTAGTCAGGGTCACTCTTAAGAGGAGAGAAGTGGCACACACAGTTGTTGACGGACACACAGGTGGGGAAGGCGATACCTGTAAAACAAAGAATATCACACCATGAAAAAAAAATCTAGAAATCTCTGTAGAACTGTCGAATCAGCAGATAAAATCATGTGCAGCATGTAGAAGCTGTTACCTTTCTTGATCTCTTTCTCCTTTTTAAACACCTTGCTTGTCTCGGCAGTGATGAACTCGTCTCCTTTCTCACACAGGCTGAGCACAGAGACTCCGGGCTTGGCAGCTGCTATGACGGCCCGCAGAGCCACTAGTGGACAAAGCATACACACCCAAATTATTGAACATTGTAATTAAGTTATGTTATGGCAATTTTATTTGCGGCACATTTGATAAAGATGCTCATTAAACCCAATTTTAAATCAAATAAAACAAAAAAAAAAAACCTCCCAAATTTAGTGAGCTGAGAAATAAAAAATTTGCAATATTCTCGTTGATATGTGCAATTTTGTAAACATCCTGATTCAATATTATTCGTTACAATTCTAAACAACCTTAGGAAAGAATTTGCTTGAGCCACACTGTATTGAACAGTGTGTGAACAGTTTAATGTGCGCCACCTGTAGGATTACAGAAGAACAGTTACCACAGAAAATACAAATATAGATAGAAATAAAAAAAAAATCATATATTAAAAAAAAAAGAAAAAAAAAAAGATTTGAGTCAGTGTGGCGATACATAAATTGACACAAAATTACTATACATCACTGAATCTTTTTTTTGTCGTGAGTGAGGTGAATTATTCACTTTGTTATCATTCCCCCCCCCTCCCCCCCCCCCCCCCCCAAGAGTTTCAACTCCATCATGCCCCAATAAACTCTCACTCATTTTTCTTCTCAAGGTCAACTGAACAACCCGAAACCCTAAACCCAACTTCCAGTTCTGCCCTCTCAACTTGTGTCTAATCTGTATTTTTGCCAGTTTGATTTTTTTTATGGGGGGATGACAACAAAGTGAATAATTCACCTCACTCATGTTCAACGATAACTGAACTCCAGCTAGATGCTGAGTGTGGAAAGTGTGTGGAAGTGCGAGATAAAGCAGATGAAGAGAACAAGACACAGAACAAGTGAAGACAAGATCAGGGAAGGACATTTTTAACAAAGTCTGGTCTGGAAAAATGGGCTGGAGAGATGAGAGAACATGACCTACAATTGGTGGTAAAACCTTCGTTAAGCAACAAAGAAGAAGAAAAAGGAGGAGGATTCTACAGTCTGGGGAGGAAAGAACTCAGGCCCAAGTTCTCCTACACATCCTGTTGATAACCATGGTGGCGCTGTTGCACTGGGCTCCACACAAATCCCAAACAGTCCATTTTAAAAGAGTTTATTATAGTGTAGATAATCTTTGAGTGGCAGAAAATGAACCGTTTTTTTTTCTTGAAGTCTTTATCTCTGACAGAAGGCTCGGCCCTGCTACAGCATTTATACACCCAACCATGAGTTAAACACAGCCGGAGGAAGCACGTGCTCAACATGGAAGCTGTCAAGCGAAGCTAGAGATAAAGCAGAAAAAAACACACTGTACACGTTTTAAAATAAATAAACAGTTTATATAGCAGCGATTTAAGTAAGTGAAGTAAATTAAAATACCTAATTGGTAGTAATATAGGCCTGCACTTTCTATCTATAGTCCCCTTGCTTTAACACTTAAACATTACAAGTATTACATACATCTCCATAGATACAGCGCGTGCTGGGGAAAAAGGAAATAATAAATACCTTGAATATGCAGTGCACTTATTTTTTATTTTTTTTAAGTGTACAGTGTGATTGTAAGATGAAGCTCACAGCCCAGATGACAATGACATGTATAAAGGCAGCAGGAGCAGAGAGCATGTTAGCAAACATTTTACAACCACAGAGTAAAACTACTCTCACTTGTGCGCAATAAAGACCTTAAAAAGCTGGGAAAAATCCATTAACCAGTAACCCGGAGGTAGTATGTAGCACACTAGAGGGATTACAGAATGATTTGGGATTGAGCCAGACAACCACTCTTACACACTGTGCTGGCGGGAAGCTAACTTACACCAGGACTTTGCTTTTCACAGACAAGCCTCGTTTCCAGGTTTTAGCCACACTTACTGTTTGCTATGTCGGCGCCCATTTTGTATTTGGTGACGACCAGGTCGTCGGCGATGGTCTGCTCTTGCTGTTCGTCGTCTGACATTTTCTTCCAGTCGACAGATGTACACGGCTCGGAACTTTTCCCCCGTAGTTAGAACCACGCTCGATTCGGTCTACATGTCCAAGATGGCCGCTGGACGGTTTCAAAATAAAAGTACTTCCGGTAGCCGTTAATTATTCTAATGCAACATAGCCTGCACCAACTGTTCTGAAAACTGTTGAAAAACATATAAACAAAATTAATACTGAACAAAACAAAAAAAAAACCTGTAAAACGTAATTGTATTCATTAGATATTTATCCTTAGTGCAAAAATTTGCAAAAATTCACGTAATATTTTTATTTTGAATAGAGTTGACCTGCGTGCAATTAACATGTTATATAATCGTAGTTTCAATGGAGCTCACTGTTCATGAAATGTGTTAGGGTTTAGTACATATTTGGTATTTTGGTTCGTCCACGTGCCAGCTGGCACACCGAGTGACAGATACTCCCCACCCTGGAGATATATCCGTCATTTCTATGGCAGTTATTCAAGGATTCGTGTAGCCAGTTCAACGCCTGATTGTCATTCACACGCTATGGGCAATTTGGAAATGCCTATTAGCCTAATCTGCATGTCTTTGGACAGTGGGAGGAAACTGGAGCACCCGGAGGAAACCCACAAGCAACAAGCATGGGTAGAACATGCAAACTTCATGTACACAGACCCTGAGGCGGGAATCAAATCCGGACCCCGAAGGTGTAAGGTGATAGGTGTAAGGTTATTATTATTATTATGTAACTCCAACTAATGATGATTGGGTAATCAAATGAAGATATACAGTATAATTACCTCACAATATGACATAAAATTGATGTTGATGAACGCCTTTGACACACCTGTGACACACACACGGGCCACAAACACCAGCGGTAGGCAAACCAATGACCGGCAGCATTGCCTTACAAACACCGGTGGCAGGCCAAACAGAATTTCAGTTTTATATATAAAGTATTTAGGGCCCACAACCTATGACATCGGCTCTATGTCATAGTGTGTGAAATGCTATATGCTCGATTGTTCTTGACCTAAAAGCAAGGAGAGTATAGAATAGGAAAAAAAGGAAGATTTTGCTTCAATAAAAATATATACTATATCCCACATAGCACAGTTAAATCGTGCCTTCCTACACTATCAGCTAACAGTATGTAAGTCAGAAGATGGAGAGTTTGGAGGAGACAGACTTAAGTTATGTACTTCCATTCTTAGGTACAATTGCTTCCATGTCTGATTTTATTTGAGTACAGTGTATTGTTCACACACCTCTTAAAGTGAACTCAGGCACGGTTCAAAAGCATGGAACTGCTGAGAGATCTGTCCATCTACCCAAAGTCAGTGACCAGATAATGAAGGATATAATCAAAGAAGAAACCAAAAGGTCATGGGTGGCTGAAAGAGCTGGAGAAAGGCAGCGTATAGATGGGAGAAGGCGACTATCAGACAACCGCAGACTGGACACCCCACACAAGCAGAGTATAGCAGTTTAAAGGCCATGCTTCTAAAGGTTTCCTAAGCTCATTTATTGTGTCTCTTGTGCACATGATGCAGGAAAGGAAAATACATGAGCACAATAGAAATTTGACATCTCATTCATTGCTAATTAAGGCCCATCATAGTGTGCGAAGGGCCCTAATGTTTTCCTAAGATTTTTTTCCCACCATTTGGGGCTTTTTGGGGTCTTAACATGCTCAAAAATCTCATGAGAATTGGCAGGCAGGTTGGAATCTGCTGACATTAAAACGCCTGGGCCTCAGGTATGGCATGATGCTGAAATCTTGGAGCATAGCTCATACACACTTGCGTGTATGCACACGAAACCTTGAACACATTTAAAGCGTTTTGAGCCGAACAACTTCCTAGCAAATTCATGCAATCGCCACTAAACCGCGCCTATGTGATCTAAGACATTGAGGATGCAAAATTGTAGAGGAAGTTTTGATTTCTCAAACAGGTCAGCCGTGACGATGCCTCAAACTTTGCCTAAAAGTGCAAAAGGTTTATAACCTACTGTGTGACATTCTATTAAGGGACATCATATTGTGACATCACATTGAGTAACATCATAGTGTGATGCTTTTCCCCCCATCATCTGCAGCCTATTCTACACATGTACACATCACAAATCTACACATGTTCACACACACACAAACACACTCATACATCACATACATACTTCACACATACACACATACTGTACATACACACACATCACTAATGTTAACGTTCTCAAACACGCATGCACACATGTACTGTACAAACACACTCATATATCACACACATCACAAAGGTTATCACAAATCTCTCTCTCACATGCATGCACGCAGAAACAAAGACATACATCACACATACACCAACACACACAGTGTCACATGTCTCACACACACATCACACTCATACTAACGCACACATCACAAATGTTAACACACAGACTCACACACACAAACATGCACTAACACATACTTGTCACACACAGACATACACTAATGGACTCAACAAATATTTTGGGCTCAAACTGATATCAGCCCTATATAGTGTGTGACGTTTGCATACGTTTCCATGTCATGGCCCTTACAGCCCTCACTAACTGCTATCTGTAAATTGAAATGTCGATGTATTTGATTAGATTGTTGACTGCGGCCACTGGATGCAGTGCAGTTCCCAAGCTCGGATAAAATGGGACGTTTGTGTCAGGAAGGGCATCCAGCGTAAAACCTGTGACAAGATATTATGCAGATTGGATGGTCCGCTGTGGCGACCCCTCGACAGGAGCTGTCTAAAGACTAAGAAAAGTTGATAGTTTCAGGACTATTATGGCTGTTCCAGTTTTTATCCTGGATTGTTTTTGCGTGTGATTGATGCCTTCACGCAGCTGTAAAAGTGTATTAGGGTCAACCGAACAATGATAGGACATTAAAATAAAATATGTTTTTCAGCTTCTTTAGCAATGATTTTGCTTGCCTACAAACAATTGTTTTAAATATAAAGGTGTGATTCCATGTATTTGAGTGTGTGCATGTAAAGGTGAGTGTTTGCTCGATGTGCAAGAGTTGCTATGGATACTGTATGTTTGCTCTAACGACCCGTGTCTTATAATGGAGCTTCACATTATTACTTGATATTGTTTTAAACTTCCCGCAGGAAGAATAAAAATACATTAATCTGTCCATACATCTTTGAAGGTTTAGTTTTCATTGTCTACTTTATTTTTTTTTAAAAAGCCATGCTGTGTCGTGGTTTTGGATTTTGTCTTCCACACACTCTGTCTACACACGATAAACTATTACATTGAATGACTTTGTTGATTAATGTGTAGAGCCACAACAAAAAAAGCACTAGATCACTGTTATATTAAATATTCTCATTTATCAGAGAAGCATCAGTGTCCAGATAGTGGACTGTTACTCGATCTGCATCCAGATCGAAGTCTCCCATTTAATGATGCCTGATCTATTTTATTCACAGAAGATAACATATTTATATTTCAATAAAATATAAATGACATCATTCATATTTAGTGATACTCAGCAAAGAGCTAATGAAGGCTAGATTAAATGTTATCGGCTAACTGCTACTTGCAAATGGCTAACCTACCCCTTTTTACGGGTTAAAAAAGGATACTTTAGCCATTAGAAGTTATCCACTAACTGTTAACCTCTAACTTCGCCATAGTTAACAGCTAAAGAAGTCTACTAGCCATTAGCAGTTAGCCTAGCCGCTACCTGCTATCCCAGTTTAATGCACTGTAACTTATCATAGAATTTGTTGAGGACAATAAATACATAGATAAAGTATTTAACTTAATAACTTAACTTACTTAATATTATATTAAGTATTTAGCGTCATTTAACCACTTATTGTACTCACTGAAAATTGCAGAGAAGCTTGTAGTCATACACCCAGTCAAGGAAAAGTGTAAAAAAAAAAAAATGGAAATACTGTATATTTATAAAGACTAATTAAGAATTATTGTACTGAAGTGTGTGAAAATGTTGTTTATAATAAAATTTCAAACATAGTGTTGATGACTGAGGAAAAGTCCTGACCTACAGCAGCTTGTTTGGTAAAAAAAAAAGAATAAAAAAGTTTGCCATTGTGTCTAGACTTTACTTTTATTGCTACTTTTAGCATACAATGAAACTTTGGATTGTGAGTGTTCCGCAAGACAAGCAAAGATTTTTAATAAATTTTGTCTTAGAAAACAAGCAAGTCTTGGTTTACGAGTACCGACATCACGTCACGTCATCACAACGGAGCCAATGGGTTTTCTCTCTCTTGCGCTGCAGAATTGTGGGAGATCGTCTCCCCTGCTGGGTCTTAGTGCTCGTCTCTTAGTGGTATAATCAACATCTGTGTACGCGTGTACTGTTTACTATAAAACTGTGACCATGTCTGTGTGCGCAAAACATATTTTATTTTGTGTCTGTATGCATGTGTGTACAGCGCGCATGTACTGTTCATTATAACACACACACACACACACACACACAGACCCCTCCTACTTTCGCCTTCGGGTTGGAAAAATACCCGACCTGCGCATCACTAGCACGTACACAGCGTCTGCATGCATAAACAGAACGCTTGTCTGTCGGGATTTATTTTTACTTTTTTTTTAGGTAAGGTAAAGTACAGGTTAATTTATTTTATTTTTACTTAATATTTCGTGTTAATTATTTTTATGTATTTATTTTATTTGGGCTGTGGAACGAATAATAAAATTTTCTATTATTTCTTATTGGAAAATTCAATTTGGTTTACGAGTATTTTGGAATACGAGCCCTCTTACGGATTAATGATGCCCGTAATTCAAGGTACCACTGTACTCCTAAATAGTTTTAATATTTCAGTGTCTTGTTTCCTTTAATGTCAGTTTGTTTATTGAGGCATTAAAGCAAATACAGTTTTCTTATTTAATTTGTTTCAGTGTGAAAATCACACAATGAAGATTTTTCTCTTGTAGTTAATAATGTCTTCAAAAACAACTGTAAACTTTGTAATGTTAAAAGTTGGAGCTGTTTAGGTTCACAAGCAACAATTTGCAGGCAGACAGTGGCATAAATTTTGGACTAGGAATAGAAATTTAATATGGTATGTTTTTAGAATCTTTCTGACACTTGAATGTAAGTTGCTTTAAAGTTAGAGTTGCTTTGGTTTAAACATTTTTAATTTATGGCCTTTTTTTCCACTTGGCTTGAATGTATTTTGTCTCAGACATTTCCTTAAACGTGAATGTACGCTGCTTGTAAGTTATAGGCAAGTAAAAAAAAACTAATCATACTTACCATTCCTGACCTTTGACCCAACCTAGAAATCAGATTTAGATTTATCTTTAAATATTAAGTTATCCGGCCTCTAACACATTCATCACCAGAAGTTTTCTAACCCATTTCTTCAACCATAAACCTTTAGTGTCTCTGGCTCTGAAAAGTATTGTAATTCTTGATGGGATCGGTACTGAAACAAAAATACTAAGTAAAACTGAACCAGTGCTTTTCTTCCTATTTAAAAACTAACAGCTATTTTAAACAAAAAAATATTTTAAACTAAATGAAATACGTTTCTGACTTGCAGGTTTTCACATGATGAGACAGCAGGAGTCTGACTACAGCCGAGTGTCTGCACAGCAGGCCGTGTGTGTGAGTGGTGATGAGAAGATCGCGAGCAGGGCTGGAGAGGAGAGCCGCGTGGACGTGGTATTTCCAGGGAACATGAAACACTATGCCTGTTACAGATTCATCTGTGAACTTCTCAAGTTTGTCCTGTACCAGAGACAACAGTTACCTATGATCTATGACCAGATGGTCTCCTTCCAAATGCAGCAGCTTGCAACCACACAGGTGAGAAAAAAACACAAACACTTTAAAGACTCAATTATGATGTACAAATATTAGGCACATGACTACTGAGGACATGACTATAATTCTCTGCCCACAGCTGGAGGAAGGAAATCCATCCAGTCATCAGTAGACCTGGACGAGGTGCTTGATCACCTGGAGGAACTCTTCTCCCTCAGTTACATCTTCCGTAGTTACATCTTCCGTGTGCTCTTCATGCTTGGAAGCTCTGCGACTCTTCCCACAGAGGTATACGAGATCAACATGCAGGCTTTGGTGCGGGAAGACGGTGACAGGAGTTTGTAACGGGCCATAAGTAAGGTTCATCATGATTTACCGCGAGTTTTGTTACTGTGATTAGGTTACCATCTTTCCGCACGTCGGTCCTCGCATAGTCAAACCGCATAGGTGAGATAGGGGTATAACAGCAGGGGGGGCGGGTTATGGGGGCGGGGCTTGTAGAATGACTTTCACACACACACTAATGGATTGGGAATCACTCCAATGGTGGACCTAACGCGTTACATCAAAAAAGTAATCTGAATACTCTAACGCCTTACACACAACACTGCCTGCCCCCCTCTGTCCATCTAACTATTCAGTTCCGCCAAAAAGTATTTTCCTCCTTCCTGATTTTTTTCCTCAGTTAAATGACAAACAAATTTCTTAAATGAACAAATTTCTATGTTATAAACCTGGTACACATTTAGAGCTCATTGAGCCGAACAACTTTCGCACTGCATGTCATGGGCTCAACTCAACAGGAAGTCAGTTATTTTGAGTCAATTGCAAAATGCACACATTGGATTTTGATATATTCCGCTTAGGAAATTTATGCGATCGCCACCAAACCGGACTTATGTGATCTAAAGACATTGAGGATGTTAAATTGTAGAGGGATTTTTAATTTCCCCAACAGGTCAGCTGTGAAGATGCTTTAAACCTGTGAAAAGTGGTTAATAACTAAAAAGTTGTTAAAAAGTGGTAACTGGCTGCTGTGTTTAAGGGCTCAAACTAAATAATTAACATTAACAACTTATGATTGATTAATTATTGCTAGCTAAAGCTTTCAACTACCATTTAAGAAAAAAAAGCCAAGTAGCCTATATGATCTCTTCTGAATGACAAAACTAAAAAAGAACAACACATAATGTCAAATTAGTAATGTATTTATTTAGGTATACAGGCCACAAGCATGAATGTTAAGATCTCCTTTTAATTCTCTGACAGAAAACAGAAAAATATATAGAAATTTACATTTTACTTTATGAACATTCAAAAAAATTCTATTCATACACTATATCGACAGTGAGTGTGAGGAAAACAAGGACAAAAATATAAATTTATCAAAACTTGGCATTACATTACATATAAAACATATAAACATGGTAGTTTATGAAACTTCAAAACGCTACACTTCATGCATTTGATGTAACTGCACACACACACACACACACACACACACACACACACACACCCAGTCGGCCTCCCCTATACTGTACTGGCAGTATTATATAGCTTGATAAAACCTGTAGAAACCTTGGGTCTTGTGTATAAAACTTTGTCCTGATTTCATTCTCATACATTTTGTATGTACAAATGCCGCAGATGGATCTGTACATGTGTGCCTGGGTTCAGAAGATACAAAGATGTGTGTGATGTTGTATGAACAGTTCTAATGTCTATCTCACAGTGCTCACACAGGCAGAATGTAAAGAAGTAACAACTTAGTGTATATCACGATAATGTTTGAACCATACACTTAAATTCAGATGTTTATACCAGAGTCCAGCTTAATAGTCTTTATAGCCTGAGTCATGTTACAGAAGAAAACAATACAATTTCACACTTTACAACCATTCCCCAACATGGCGAATGCTAATGAAAGAAATGCTTCACATCAAACATTGTCTATTCTGCATCACCAATACACCACTTTTAAGCACAAAATAGACAGATAACTTGTATTGTAATGTCACTACTAACAAGAGATTACATATGGGTGGAACTGAGCATGGGCAAGATGTTTTGTAAATGGTAGTATAAATCGCTGATTTAACAGAACATACGACTGACAGGCAGATCACTCGCATGTTAGTGATCCATTTTTCCGGAGACTGACATCGTTTTTATTTTTTCTTCACTATGTAGATATTTTATTGACAGCTGCCAAAATGTAAGGACTTTTTACTCCATGTATTACAAAGAGATCTGATTAAAAAAAAAAATCACTAACCCCAGCTTAAACTCTGATTAGAGACTTAAACATCTTCATTAACATTATTATAACTTTCATCACGAATATACTGAATCCTAAGAGAAGGTCAGTTTAACTGCAAATCAAAGCAATGAACAAGAGTATGGGTGAGACAGTACTTTTTTTTTTGCCAGTTTATAAATCCTGATGGTTAAGAAACAGCGTACAGCCATACTTTTTCAGATTAGGTCCCTGGTGAGCAAACCAGCTGCCTCAGTTTAGGACTTCTGCACTAAAGTGTTATTATGTGCATACAGCATCCGGTTTGTGGAAGAGTCTGCTGTGCCAATAGTCTGGGTTGTCGAAAGACATGTTGCTGTTCTCTTCATCTACATCAGCACACACACCCTGGAAGGCTCTCATTGTGACTCTGTGCGGCTCTTCTCCTGACACCATTCTCCCCTTAGTTGGAAAGTTCTGGTACTCGAGCCGAACGTCTGATGCACGAGCTTTCCCGCATGAATTCATGTCCTCGTATTCGTCCGGCTCATCGGTGATGGCTTTGTCCTCATCCGCCTTGCAGCTCCTTCTGTTGTCTCCCTTTGAAACAGGTAGCTCATAAGTATTCTGGTAGATCCCTTCTTCTCTAGGTTTGTGTGAGCGGGTGTGGCCTTTTTCTAACGTCGGTTCATTTCTTATGTCCATGCATTCGTACTTAACCACAGCCTGCCGTGGCTGGCCCTGCCCTGGACCTGTGCCCCCATCAGTACTATCTTCACACAGCCCTTTCTCAGATGCTTTCTCATTGTCTGTTGAACCTAGCAAAGACATGTGCTCATTTTCATTGCTACTGTCATTTTGTGTTTGGACAGCCTCTTGTGGTAAAAGACTGCTACTGCAGGTCACAGGATCAGCACTGGGAGATTTTTGAAAGACAGGAAGATTGGCCAAGATGTTTCCACTGTTGTGTCCTGGTGAGTGAGGAGGTACAGCAGGCTGTTTGATCATCAACTCATACTCCTGTGATGGATCTGGGACAGCCTGAGGTTGACCCCTGCTGGTTTTCGATGCCCTGTTGTGTAGAAGGCTGCCCCCAGAACTGGATCGAGGCACTACATTACCAATAAAAAAAAGCAAAATATGTTAGGATATGTGCACAAATCAAAGTTTGCCAAATCAGAAGGCAAAGAAATCTGCAAGAACAAGTAACCTGGTCCTGAGTGATTGCTTCTTGGTAGAATATACCCATCTGGGTCCTCCTCAGCCCCTTCTATTCCTGATGAAAATGGATCAGATGTGACAGACACAGAGTTGGACAGGTAAGCGCTGTCTCCTCGGCTGTATCCCCTGCGTAGGCTTCCTGTCTGAGAGGTGATTTCGCAGATTTCCATATCCAACATGGTGCCCCTGCCTTCGGAGCTTTCGGATGTTGTCCTCGCCGAGCCTACACGCTTCCTCTGGGACCACATCTGCGGTGCAAACACAGTGCTGATTAATAATCCCATATTGCTTATTACGTAATGTGCATTACACATTTAGTTAGTTCCGACCGAGCAGTCTGTTCGAAAGAAAAGCTTACAACTATATGTAACAACTATATGTATCTCTCCATATTGGTCATATAAGTACTTTCAGCAAGAAAACACATTTTACAGATAACATTGTCATCGCAATACAGTGGAACGTAGGATTACGAGTAACTTAGTCTTGAAATTTGTTTATTTTTCTTAACCGTTTAAACGAGTGAGTAACTGATATACGAGTACTGTAGTACGTATACACTTTGCCTTTGTGATCACAACTGAGCCAATGATTCTTCTCACTCGCGCCATGGGATTGTGGGTAATCGTCCCATGCTCAGTCTCAGTGCACGTGCGTCACTCCATCCGTGTATAATATTTACTATACCATTGTGACCACAAAGCATTTTAAAATAATTTGGTGTCCAATTGTAGTGACTGTTCTTTAGTAACTGTACTGCAACAACGACAAAAAAAGATTAAAAGGCTGGAGCAGTGCGGGAGATGAATCTATTTAGGATTAATTCCATTTGTGTGTGTGTGTGTGTGTGTGTGTGTGTGAATGTCATCCTACATAGTAGCCCCCCTAATCCTGCTTTTTCCCCTTGTCTAACAGCCTTTTTTTCGAAGGGAAAGTGCAGATTAATTTGTTTTATTTTTACTTCATATTTTGTATGAATCATTTTTATATGAATATTTTGGGCCTGTGGAACAAGGCTGTGGTCATCAGAGATTCCATTATTTCTAAATTATATAATTAATTCACTTTAATATACAAGCACGCTTTGGAAGAAATTATGCTCACAATTCAAGGTTTAACTGCAACTGCTTCTAAGTCATTCCGAATTGCATCTGAACTATTAGGGTTCTTTTGTCAATGGCGACAAAGCTGACTAGCTCCTAAATTTTAAATCTGTCTTCAACCCCTGATCAAGGGCACTTCTTGGTGTGTGTGACAATGGAATGTACATCCTAGCACACTAGCTTTCCATTTAACATTAATTGGGTTTCAACACCAGTACCGGGAAGTTAACAAAGTTGATATTTTAAAGTGGAATAAGTCAAAATGTAAAGAGAAACTAATGAGATTAACAGGACTTTTAACCAGCATAATAGGGTAACTGGCCAAATAAGGAACCAAATCATAAACTGTTGATAATACTGTAAAGTATTCAGTGTCAGTTGTGGAACTGATTTATGAAAGCAATATCACACTCGAGGTCATGCTGTGTTGCTGGATACAGCATAGCTGTGATGCTATGAAGTGAACAGAACATGATACAGAACAAGACAGCGTAAGTCTTGAAACTGCTCAGGTACAGGGACTGCCCTGAAGATGAAAGCCAAAAACTTGAAATGAAGGAATTTTGGAATGAAATAACATCAACAATCATGTTTTATTCCCTGCATTATATGCTTTAGGTGAACAGGAGTGAACAGAACATGATACAGAACAAGACAGCATGGTGCATGCCAACATCATCTTATAGTGTTCAAAGTGTGTAACATAGTAGTGTCTGACCTGTTTGAGATCATCCCCGGTACTTGCAGACATGGGCAGATATCCCATGGGTATATTTTGGCCTGAGGCACTCTGCAACATAAAAAAAAATAGCGAAGTTGTTTAATTTTTCAAAGCGCAAACTTACCATCTACTACAACTACTGATGTATGAAAGCAATATCACAGTCGAGGTACAAACAAACAAATCAGAGATCATTTAAACCTCACCCTATAGGAGCCCATACGCATTCGAGAGTGACTCCTCGTTGGAGACATCTGGAGTGGAGGAGAGGGGAAGCCATCATCTAACACCTCATCATCCTCACTATCAAGGTCAGCCTCCACCAGCTTAGGCTCACGCACATGACTCTCTTCTGCCGCAGCACTGTTTTGATCCTTCTGCATTGGGTTAAAGAGGCACGATGTAGTACATGATGTAGGATACATTTAGGAGGGTTAGATAAAGGATAATTGAAGTTGTTCACAAGGATCTAACCTTGACAACAAGGTATCGGGGTGGATCCCTTGCCATTCGGGTAAACTCATTAGCCAGCTCTTTAAAGGTCGGCCTGATGGTCTCATCAATCATCCAGCCTTAAGAACGAAAGAAAGAAGTAAATAAATTAATTAAATAAATAAAAACAAAGCACTGATTTCACATGTTGTCCTGTATGTGCCACTGTGTAATGTTTGAAGTCACTAAATTTTAGCTATATCATTTTATGACAGTAGTTGTAATTACAAGGGCAAATTACAGCTTTATATGAAAGTGCTTTCATCTGTCATCATCTGTCATCATCTGCACCTGTTTATCACTGGTTCATGCCATAAGTTAGATGTTGTTATGCTAGAATAAATCATAGGTTACTGTGTGAATTTAAACATAACTGTGCCACTTTGGATCTTTGCATATTCGTTAGTTATACTTTCTTTATTCTTGTAAAATGTAGAGGGTAAATTGTAAATATAAAATATAAGAGTTATTCTTTGTATGCATGAGATAAAAGCATGTGACCTACACTTGACCATGACCATGTAGACATCGATGGTGCAGATCTGTGGTTGAGCCAAACGCTCGCCCTTCTCCAGAAGACCCGGGACATCGTTAGGATGCATAGACGTGTACGGCTCCGCCCCATGTGTCATCATCTCCCATACTGTCACACCTGCCACAGCAGAACACAGGAAAATCTGAGGTCTCTTATCCAGGATGGATCACACAAATGTAGAGATTTTTTAGCATGTAGTATGATCCGCAAATCATCACGACTTACCATAACTCCAGACGTCACTCTGGTGTGTGTATCTCCTGAACAGGATACTCTCTAATGCCATCCATTTTATTGGAGTCTAAATAGAATAAGCAGACAGTTAGCTGCAACATAAGTGCGTTCTCTGTCTGTTTTCATAGGCAGTGATTGTGCCTTTGTTTCTGTTGTGGTTAAAATGATGATGTTACTTAACAAACTGTATGTTACTATACTATGTTTTACACTTCATCTATTTATTTTTGATTGTTTTCTTTTTTTAACCACCCAAGTAGCCACAGTTGACCAATAAAAAAGTATACAAAATGAAATCTAAAACTAAAAAGAACCGCCCAATCATTAGGACAGTATTGGAGGTTAATTGGAGCCATTTGTTTCACTAAAGAGTAATTTTTATTATTTTTTTAAACAGGAAGTCAGTGTATATTTTATAGACTCAAACTCAAACTAAATACCTTGTAGAGAGATTTCTTGTCATCAGGATAGAGTAAGTCTGCAACGCCAAAATCAGAAACCTGCACAATGTAGTCACTTTTCAGCAGCACGTTACGAGCAGCAAGGTTCCGATGGACCATCCGATGCTCCTCTAGGTAGTACATGCCCTAAATCACAGGCACAGGTTTAACATACTTTATGTACTCAATCCACATACCTGATTTTACACATTTATTTCAGTTTTATATGACACCATAAGTCTCACCTTGGCTATCTGCACACACCAGTTGAGGAGGCGTTGCGGGTCTAGATTGTTTGCATTTTGCCGCAGATGTTGCAGCAGGGAGCCTTGAGGGCTGAGCTGGGTAACCAACTGCAGGCTTTGTCCAGGACAGATTCCGAGCAAGCGCACGATATACTGGTGATCCAGACTGCCGATAGACAGCATGTGCTGTGTATACATGGACACATGGAGTGAATAAAGTTGGCAGAACAGTGGGCTAAATACTGAGCCAGTATTGAACTCAGAATGGAGTATGATCAGAAGGTGCAAGATTTAAACCCCAGCTCTAACACGTTGCCACTGTAGGGCCCTTATGCATGGCCCTTAATCCTTAGATGTAAAGAGATTAAAATTTAACTCTGGATAATATACCATAATGTCATGTAATTTAAACAGGTTAAGGTGTAAATGGCAATGCACTTTCATTATTCATTCATAATTCCTAAATAAAAATGTATATTTACAGTTAATTTTTATTTCATCAACAAATAATTAAAAAAAAAAATCTGTTTGTGTGGGGTTTCTGCAATACCAGCCATTGTGTAAGTTCATGTGTAACTATGGATAAATACAGTATTAAAAGAAGTGCATTAATATTAACTGCTGATTCAATCACAGGTTTAAGAATTTAATACTGCTTCAGGATGAATTGCAATGTGCCAATAGTTTGCACCCATTAAAAACAGTAGAGCTTTATCACCTCCTACAGCTCAATACTACTCAGTGTCTACAGGAGAGATAAGAGTCTCACATCAGTAATCTCGGTGAAACTATGGTGCCCGGTGCGATCTTGAATGGTCTTTATAGCAACAGGGATCTTCACCGAGTCACCTTCAGGTGTCCAGAAACCCTGAGGACACAGTAAAGGAGACAACTTTATTTCCACAAAATATATACATTTTTACACAAAACAGAGCCTAATACAAAAGCAAGTCTTGCAACGCATGTTCAACAACACAACTAATCAAATCATATCAGAACACGCAAATATGGTAGAAGTGTTCAGACCTTGTGGACAGTACCAAAGACTCCTGAACCCAAAAGTTTGCTCTTGCGTAGCTCTGAACTTTTTAAGATGCGAGCGTGAACTTTTGTTCCTTTCTCACTGGGATCCAGTGGCTCGATGCTCTATAAGAGAAGAGGAGGACAGTTAGGGGGGGATAAAAAGTATCAGGCTACATGCTGTTTATTTCATTATTGTGTAGCTGCACACTCAAATATTTTTATATTTTCAGATGTGTGAATATGATTCCTCATGTTATCAGAACGAATGGTTATGACTATAACCTCTGTTCCCTGAAGGAGAGGAACGAGGTACAACACATATAGTATGGGATATCACGCCCTCTCGTGTCCTGGCTGAAGCCACCTTTATTCACGCCGTAAAGGCAGGCAAACCTGTGGTGACGTAGGTGTAGCCCCGCCTACACCTATAAACCATCGTCGCCACGGTTGACCCTCAGTTCGATAGCCGCTCTTCGCCGAGCGTAACTATGAGGCGGGGCAGCAATGTGTTGTACCTCGTTCCTCTCCTTCAGGGAACAGAGGTTATAGTCATAACCATTCGTTCCCTTTCAGTCGATTCACTCGGTACAACACATATAGTATGGGACATATATTCACGCCCCGCCGAGTATCTATCAAAGTTAGTCACAAGAACCCTGATAGCTACTCTACTGCATCATGGACCCCGCAGAGAGGACCCAATGAGCCACCGAGGGGGCCGTTATATCAAGTCGGTAGAACCGGACAAAAGTGTGTGGTGAGGACCAACTGGCTGCCGCGCAAATCTCGCCCACAGACACTCCTTTGAACAGAGCCCATGATGTTGCCATAGCTCTCGTTGAATGTGCTTTCACACCCAGAGGCAATGGGACACTCTTGCTACTATAAGCTAGTGTAATAGCCTCCACAATCCAATGGGAAAGCCGCTGTTTAGACAGCGCTTTACCCTTAACTGGACTGGCAAAGCAGATAAACAGTTGATCACATAAGCGCATATCTACTGTACGGTCCATGTACACCCGTAGTGCACGTACGGGGCACAAATTATGCAATTTTCTCTGCTCATCAGAAGCAAAAAGGAGGAGGAAAAAGCTATAAAGGTCAAAGACCATAGAGCTATAATCAGTGGAAACGACCTTCGGTACATAGGCCGCGTTCGGCCGTAGAGTAACCTTTAACCCATTAGCAGCAAACTGCGTACAGGATGGATGCACGGACAAAGCGTGGAGATCGCCCACTCGTTTAGCAGACGCTAAAGCAAGAAGAAGTGCCGTCTTATATGAAAGAATTTTCATATCTATAGACTCAACTGGCTCAAAAGGAGGACCACAGAGGGCCTCGAGCACTAACAATAAATCCCAAGACGGAACACTGGACCTCGTAGTGGGTCGCAGACGTCGCACTCCCTTTAAAAATCGTACTGCCAGCGGATGAGCCCTTGGTGACACTCCTTTAAAACCAACATGACAGGCTGATATAGCCGCCAAGTACACTTTAATAGTAGAGAAGGCAAGGCCTTTCTCTAATAGTTCTTGTAGAAAAGACAAAATCTCCACCATGGAGCACTGAAATGGAAGAACATTATGTTCTTGACACCATTGCTCAAATGCTCGCCACTTGTAAGCATATAAACCTCTAGTAGACGAGGCCCGAGCACTTTTGGATTGTCTCAATCACATTCGGAGGAAGCCCTTTTGCTAACAAATTGGACCTTTCAACAGGTAAGCGTGCAAGTTTCACAGCTCGGGACGCGGGTGCACTACCTCTCCCCCTGCCTGAGACAGAAGGTCCCTGAGGAGAGGAAGTTTCCATGGTTCTGCTGCTAGCAGGCTGACTATCTCCGCGTACCACAACTTCGCCGGCCAATGAGGTGCCACCAGGATTAGTGACAGGCCCTGTTGACGTACCCTCTCTGTGACAGGCAGAATCAGTTCTACCGGAGGGAAAGCATACAATAGAGCTGGGGCCATGAGTGTGCCAGCGCATCGATCCCCAGTGGGGCATTGCGATCTGTTAAGGAGAAGAATAGTGGGCAGTGAGCATTTTCTTTGGATGCAAAAAGATCCGCTGCTGCCCTGCCGAAGCGCTCCCAAATCTGAGCTACCACCCATGGGTGTAATCTCCATTCCCTCACAAGCGGGCCCCCTCTGGATAGAAGGTCCGCCCCCAAATTCAGGTGCCCTGGAATGTGAGTGGCCCTGAGTGACAGAAGATGAACACTGGACCATAGCAATAGAGAATGAGATAATTTCAGCAGGGGAAGTGAACGAGTCCCCCCTTGTCTGTTTATATACGACACTACTGTTGTATTGTCTGTCCTGATCAGAACATGATGGCCTGTTAGAACCAGACAAAAATGTCTCAGGGCTAAGAACACTGCTAACAGCTCCAAATAGTTGATGTGAAGCCTGCGTTGTTCCTGTGACCACGCCCCCCTGATCGCGGAGCCGTCGCACAGAGCGCCCCAGCCGCTGAGGGAGGCATCTGTTGACACCACTTTGCGAAACGATACCCTGCCTATCGAAGAGCCCTGACGTAATAGCCTGGGTTCCCTCCAGGGCAGAAGGGCTGACATGCATGACGGTGTCACCGTCAGCCTCCTGTTGAGGCGGCGCGCCGCACATAGGCGGTGAGAGCGCACCCAGCGCTGAAACGCACGCATGTTCAACAGCCCGAGAGGCACCACAGTGATCATAGACGCCATCATTCCCATTAGTTGTAAAAACACCCGGAAACGAAGTTTGTGTTGCAACTGAAACAGAGCAAGGCAGCGCTGAAACGCGGCTATTCTGCGCTCTGAGAGACGTGCTCGGCTGATAACGGAGCATATCTCCAGACCCAGGAATGAACACTGTTGACTCGGAGTCAGTGAGCTTTTCTGCATATTTACTGAGAACCCTAAAGTCTGAATGTGAGACAGAACTAGTGCTGTCTGTTTCTCTGCCTGCTCGCTATTAGTGCCCAGTCGTCTAAATAGGCTAATATGCGAATGCCTTTCTCCCGAAGAGGAGACAGCGCCGCCTCGGCGCACTTCGTGAACGTTCGGGGAGCTAGTGACAGGCCGAACGGCAGCACTAGGTACTCGTAGGCCACGCCCTCGAATGCAAACCTCAGAAACTTTCTGTGGCGCGGAAAGATCGCTATATGAAAATAAGCATCTGTGAGATCGATCGTAGTCAACCAATCTCCCGGGCCTATTGCATTTAGCAGTTGCCTCAGGGTAAACATTTTGAACTTGTACGTTCTTAGAAACGTGTTCAATATTCTCAGATCCAAAATAGGACGCAGTCCACCCACCCTCTTCGGAACGACAAAATACCGGCTGTACCAACCTGAGTTCGCTTCCGAAGGAGGCACCACTTGAATCGCCCTTTTGCTCATAAGAGAATTTATCTCTTCCCGAAGCACCGCTGCGGCGTCGTCCGACACCTCGGTGTTGATTATGGAAGAGAAGCGCGGTGGCTTTATGCGAAACTGTAGTCGGTATCCCATAGCGACTGTGTTTTGCACCCATGTCGAGACTGCGCATGCGCGCCACTCGAGAACGTGGGACGCCAACCGGCCCGCATTGATTTCTGAAAGGGGTCTGCTGCCCCCTGGCGTTCCGCCAGAGTGCAGCCTCATCGATGGCACCGGGCTTTTTTGTTTTGCAACATTGTAAACAGGAAAAATCTTTATTGGTTTTAATAATGTAACATTCACATGGTTTACAAAATGCACCATTTTTTGGGGCAATCACACTGTAAACATCGCGGGTACTTGCTGTAAGTCCCTGAGAACTTTTTAATACACCCCAACTGGGGTTCATAACTCGAACATAAACACTTGTGTGTGAGGGGGGGATTGTGCTTGGGAGACTGTGTTAGGGAAGTGCAGCGCCGTTTGGGACTGATTTCCTGAACATAACGTAGCGGCCTCTTTGGGCGGCATTGAGAGAGGAGAAACAGTGTCTCCCTGCTGCCAGAGCTCCTCTCTCTTTAAAATCTGAGCTAGGAGGAGTGAGGATTCCTCCTCCTAGTCGCTGAATCCTTTCGGACGCCCGGTGGGGGGCCCATACCCCAGGCCGACTGCCGTGGGTTTTGCCTGGGAGGCTGTTGCTTCACCGGTCGAGAGCTCGAGCTAGCTGCCGGCGGTGGTCTCTTATGAGGTGGTCGCGGAGTGGTCATACTTCGAGCCTGTTTGGGCTTCACCTCTCGTCGCGGAATGATGTCTCGCAACGCTTCGGCCTGTTTCCTTCTGAAGTCAAACTTTGCCTGAATGGCATCGAGTGACTGGCCGAACAAACCCTCAGCAGACAGCGGTTCGTCCAAGTAGACAGCCCTGTCTCTATCTGGAATGTCAGAGAGCGTGAGCCATGAATGCCTCTGTGCTACCACTGCGCTCGCCATCCCTCTCCCGAGGGAAAGAGCCGCACAACGAGACATGCGCAAAATGTAGTCTGTCGCTGTCCTGACCTCGTTAAGCAGCGCGCAGAACGGGCTCTCCTGAGGCACCAGTGAGCCGAGCTCTGCCAAACACATTGCTTGATATGTTTGAAGCAGCGTAGCGGAGTTGAGCGCACAAGCAGTGCCCGCTTGAGCGCGGTAAATCTTCTCCAGCTGGGCAGAGGAGAATCTACAATGTTTAGACGGTTTTTGAGCCGGCTGCGGGGAGGGCCACTCCACCTCCAGCTTCTCGGCCGCTCGGCGGCAGAGAGCAAAAAATGAAGTGTCGTCCCGAGCGGCTAACGCAGTAGCAGCGGAGCTCTGAGCAGGCGGCAAAATTTCATGCTCGTCCTCCGACAAGCCCTGTAACTCTAGGCCGATGTCGAGCACGTCATCGCCCTCGAAAGCATGCTGCTCGATGCCTGGCTGCTGGCCAGCGCTGTAGGAGAGCCCACGGTCCTCCGACCCCTCGAGATACTCCATCTGGTCCGCCCAGCTAAGTGCGGGGACCTCTGACGGAAATTCCTCGTCAGCAGACACAGGCGAAGCTGGGACTGCTGATTCGGAAAGGAGGGGGTCCTGCTGAGCGACTGTATTTCTCCCCAGGGTCCTTTCCACGAACGTGACCCGTCTTTCCAGCGTTGAACGCCGGAGCTGGCGACAAAGCGCACATGACTCTGGCTCAGCTAGAGCTCTCCTAGCATGGAGAATCCCCAGACAGACGGGGCACGCTTCGTGCTGGTCCTTCTCGTGCAAGAAGAAGCCGCACTCTTGAGGACAGGGGCGAACAGCGGACCTCTTCTTAGCTACAGTAGCATCCATGCTCATACTAGCTAGCGCTGTTAGCACAGCTAAACAGAAGCCAACTAACTGAGATGTCGCTAATGTTCTGACTGACAGAGAACTTAAAAGTCAGCGCCCCGCGGGTAGACGACTCACCAAAATAAGGCTGTTGTCGCTAACGCCAACAAGAGCAGTTAAGCTGATTTTAAGCCCAGTCGTGTAACGTAAAACGTAGAGTTTACTAGCAGCACCTAGAAAACTCTACGGAAAAGGTGTTCACAGCGAGGTGAAGAGCGTAAGAACTGAGGGTCAACCGTGGCGACGATGGTTTATAGGTGTAGGCGGGGCTACACCTACGTCACCACAGGTTTGCCTGCCTTTACGGCGTGAATAAAGGTGGCTTCAGCCAGGACACGAGAGGGCGTGATATCCCATACTATATGTGTTGTACCGAGTGAATCGACTGAAAGGGAACCGCTTTTTCACAATTTGAGTGCTAGAGTATTGCTGTACCATCAGGGAAGAAAAGCTCCATTAAAGGATAACCAGGAGATTGTGGTTCAGATCATCAGCTGACTTAATTTTAATGGCACATAACGTTAAAGCGAAATGAAGCAATTTCAGATCATAACACTGCTCCAGAGGCTTGTACAGTGGGTAACAAACATGATGGGTGCATCGCTTCATGCGCTTTCCTTCCTACACTGATGCACCTGTCACTCTGAAGTAGGGTTAAACTGGACTCATCAGATCACATGACTTTTTCCATTGCTTCAATTTCAACTTATTATGCTCCCACCCAAACTGAACCCTTTTTTTTTTTCAGATTTTCCTTACTAACAAGTGGTTTCCTTATGGCCACACAGTTGTTTCGTCTCAATCCTGTGAGCTACACTGCATGTGTAGAAATGCTCCTACCTTAATTTATTAAATATAGCTGTGATTTCTACTGTTAATTAATTTTATAATGCAACTTCCCCAAGCTTTGAAGTAATCTCTGCTCATGGTCATTTATAAAAAAAAATTCTGACCACAAGTCTTAACTTTCAGTTACGGCACAGGGTTAGCACTGTCGGCTTCCACCTCCAGGGTCTGGTTTCGATTCCTAGCCAGGTTCGATTCCTGCCTCTGTGTGCATGGAGTTTTCTTGTTCTCTCCATGCTTGGTGGGTTTTCATAGTGTACTCCGGTTCCCCCCACAACCCAAAGACAGATTGGGCTAATTGGCGCTCCCATTTTGTATAAATGTGTGCCCTGCGGTGGACTGGCACCCTGTGTATCCTGCCTTGTGCCTTAAGTCTCTTGGGATAGACTCCAGACAACCAGCGACTTAGGGCACAAGGCGGGGTACACCCTGTTCAGGTATAAGAATTGTGAGTAATTGTCTTTGCTTGAAACAGGCCAATAATTTAATCCTCCTGAACCTTTTTTTCTGGTCAGGGAGTTTATATTGTTCTATGTACTTACAATTCTGCGTGTCAATATACTTGCACATTTCTCATACAATGTATGTAAGTTTGTGTAAAGTGCCCCATCCTGCTTGATACTACACTTAGTGCTACTAAAAGTGCAATCGATAAGCCTCATGGACTTGTATATGGAGAGGGCCATTTGATCCCTTTTTAATGTGGAAACATTATGAAAAATTTAAAAATGATTTGCATAATAAAAAGATAAATGTTGTTCGTCAGAGATCTATTCAAGTACTCGTGTGTCATCACCTCGCCACTCTCCAGGTATCTCCTTAGTATTCTCTTGCGGCGGATGGCCATGCTACGACGGTACAGCAGCGCCATCACTACGACTGCCAAACACAAGATGAGACCAGCCAACACTCCGCTCACTATAGCTGCAATATGAGGACTGAGAACAGACAGGCACATTATAAAGAATAAAGGATTTTAGACGCAAACTAAAAGTCAAAAGAATTAATATTTAACAATGTTATGCGTGCACATTTTGGTTTGGTACCAGTAGAGGGAGCTACTAACCTGTCCGCTGCTAGACGTGCGTTCATACAGTCTCGTAAAGACGGCCCAGTGCATCTTTAAAAAAATGGATAAGTCTTCTTCTTATTTCATATTCACATAAAACCATTTTCAAGAATATTTGCTTTAAAACATTTATGTAGCAAACGTAGCAAAAACCCTTAATTTAAATCTAAATAAATAAATGCTAACAAAGTTATATTTTCATCCACTCTCAAGTACAGTATACTGCAGGCAATGTATACCGTCTCCACAGAAAAGCATCTGATATGCAGTAACATGAAAAGGTTTAACATTAACGGTACAGGGACTCCTAATGTGGCATCATGATGTCTCATAAGTATTAGGATCAGTCACCTAATGAAAACCCGTGGCCTGGATATGGATATGCAGCGAGCTTACCCGCTTGTGCAGTTCTGGTGGCAGGGCTGGCAGTGTCCTGTATTATCGGCATACTTAAAGATGGTCTGTCCCCTTTCTCCGGTCACCCCGTAAGGGCAGGAGGACACGCAATGGGGACCATCCATTAGGTGAGCGCATACTTCGCACTTATCCGCTCCCTTACAATCAAAAACACACACAAAGGAGGGGTGTATGATTATTTCATGGACCATTTATGGCAGCTCAGTCTGTCAGCACCTGTACCAGTGTAAACAAGTAAAACTGAAATTTGTAATCCTGTTGGCGTGTTAGCGATGCGTTATTACACAACGAGCAGGTTGAAGCCAAAAGGTAGCAAATCCAGTTTGGCAGGTCTTTAGAGCCTGCTGAGGACATTACATTGAGTGTGGGTGGATTATTAAAATTATATTGTTAGAATTTCATTATTACATTTCCATTTGGTTTTACATTTTACCCTTTGGCAGCCTTTTTCCAAATCAACCTTAAATAGAGGTTGAATACAATGCAATACAATATAATATAATACAATATAATACTCTACACTACAATACCATACAAAGGAGTGCATGGTGATATGAGTACCACAAAGTCTAAGCATCCACCATCTTACCAGAACCATCACAGGAAGTCATAAACCCATCAAAGAAATCATAAATAACAGATTCTTTTAAAATACTGTTCTTTCTCAATAAAGAACATGTTGTGAACGCAACCATGAGCAACAAGCGAAACATGGAACAACACAAAACAACTGACACACACAAGCACCGAGAGAGAGTGTTCAGGGTGTTTCTGTATTGACATTAAAGTGCTCATCTAAACAGTGGAAAATACACAGGCTTTGGTGTGTATGGAATCTGAACTATGGTCACCACATCAAAGGGAAAAATAACGCAGGTCATATTTCATCATGTACAAAAGGGACAAAAAGTAAATACACTTCCATATGTATTTAACACTGAGCTGTTTGCTATCACCAATGTCCCCTTCTGACTCAGTTAGGAAAATCTATGATGTTGTTAATGGGACATAGTAATGAGTTTGGCAAATGATCATAAAGGGAAAATAGACCCGAGGTGAATAAACAATGCCGCAGGTCAAAATGCATTAAGAGAGAGAGAGAGAGAGAGGGAAAGAGAGAGAATGTAGTAAGTATAAATAGTTATTTAAGTTTATAAGTCATATACAGTAAGTATACTATAAGATATAAGTAGTTTTTATTCTCTTCAGATGTGTTATCCTCAGCATTTACCAGAACAAAGATAAAAATGAACTTTAAGCTAACTCTGGTACCATACATCAAATTGCAACATTTATTTTTAATATTGACGGCAAGTTTATGTTTGATATTGGCGGAAAAATGAATGTTTAATATTGATATAAATAATAAATCTTTAATAGTGTGTGTGTGTGTGTGTGTGTGTAAAATCACTCACTCATTCATACACAATTTTACAGTTCACAATTTTTTTATGTGGAGTATTTTTTTTACTGTTACTATTTAAAACTTAGACAAGTTTTATATGCATTGTATTGTTCTAGTACCTCACATCCTTTCTGTAGTAACTAAATTACACAGTGCCTTTGTAGCACAGACGCTCTGCATAAATCAATTTAAAACTGTGCAACTGTTAATTTGAAGCATTTTGGAAAGAAGTCTCTAGTGTTCTAGGCAAAGCTGTTACTTTAAGTTTTCTTGCAAAAGTAGTAGTGTCATTGTCGGGCATTGTTTAAAATTAACTTTACAATGGAGGACATTGTTTTGTGAACATTCCATCACATTAAACTGGCAAAATGCTGGTGTTTAAGTACGGAAAAAGATTAGAGCCACGATAAAAAGGTGTCTTTGAGTGCTGACTTTTTTTCTCAGAATTCTGACTTTTTTTCTTAGAATTCTGACTTTTTTTATTAGGTGAAGCTTTCTGAGAAAAAAAGTCAGAATTCTGAGGAAAAAAGTCAGCACTCAAAGACACTTTTTTTTTATCGTGGCCCTAATCTTCTTCCGTACTTAAACAACAGCATTTTGCCAATACTGAGAAAAACGTCATTCTTTTACAGTATGATGGCCCTAATTCTTTCCCGTACATAAGAACTATTGCTGTTATAGTAAAGTAATCAACTTTGGGTCTGTAATGGTCCCAAACAGAATTTCATTCTATTTTATTATTTACACAATAGACTATAAGTCTAAGTTTAGAATACAGTACAAATAATTCAGTTAACTGTCCTGGTAGCACCAAAGGGTGCGGAACTACACTATCCATCATCCCCAGGACATCACAAGACCAAGTCACATGCCTCACTGAACACTCATACCTGTGTCTTATCCCTTAAGGTCTGGTTTTCACTGGCTCAGGCAGGCTTTTGTTGTAGTTGTCATCTGTCATATGTACACAGTTTTACTCCTTCATGACTTTTGCCACGTACCGCATGTATTGTTAATGTTCGTGGTTGCTGTTTTGCTTTGTTTTTTTTGTTTGCACATTATATAATACATCATCTACACTTGCATCTGCCTGCATCTTCATTCCATAACAAGAACATCAATCATCAATACTTACACACAGTAGCTGGGGTTTTCCTGTCAATCTATATTTTAGAGAAAGTGGTTGTAAGTTGTATTTTTGTGTTTGTTTTGTACTCTATCAGTTTGTGCTTATGAAATACGTCTTCTTTCTTGTATAATTCAAACAGCGATGGTGTCCTCTGGGCAAAGATGTTTATATTATACCTTTGTTTAAACAGAAATCTGGGTTTGGCTGTGGCATTGTAGTGTATATATAATTATAACACATCCTTGGTGTGTCTTAAATCCTGTTTGCCTCCACATGAAACCTGAATGGACCCCTATCATTCCTGTGTACCTTTCCTTTGCAGGTCTCCCGCCCCTCCTGTGGTAGACACTCAGGATGACAGGCACGGCACTCTCCAGCCGGACCGATGAACTCCCGTGGCTCCCTGCAAACACATAAACATGAGATTTTTTTATACTATAGACACAAATGTGTTATTACAGAAAAGTTCCGATGATCAATGTAATCAATCTAAGCACACACACTGACCCAGACAAGATGTTACATTGGGCCACACAGGTCTGCTGGCGACTGTGATTCCTGCAGGAAAGACACTGCTCCGGTCCGGGGCCCCAACAGCCTGAGTCTGAACACAGCGGATCACACACGTGACCCTCCGCCTCTATAAACGCACAAAGCAAACATGCACACAGGCTGAGTACACCGCATGACTCGTGAACGCAACGTAGATGAGGAAGTCATTGTTTGCAAAAACGTCATCATTTTACCACACTGGCTTGCTGGCTTGTTGAACTTGATATCGTTTGGGAATCGTTGACCCTTGGTTTTTCTGCGGGTGAAAATCTGCTGCCACTTTATGGTGTGCTGGTAACATAGGTTAGTGTTATTGCTGATGTACACGCTGCCGTCGCTGATCTCCCGTAGAGAATGCAACCCCAGAGACGTCAGAGAATCCACCTTCATCACCAACAGGGAGAAGGGTCTGATAAAGAAAGATGAGCCAAGATGGAGAACACGAAACAAAAACATTGAGCAAAGGAAAAAAAAAAACTGCTCGTGACAAGTGGAGCAAAATCATGAGAAAGTGGGACTTAAGTGTAAGGCTCAAACATTCTAAAAATGTTTATATGCACTACTAGATTGAAATAATCTGAGGGGAAAAAAGTCAAAATTTTGAGAAAAGAATGAGTTTAAAGTCAGAACTCAAATATTTTTCATTGTGGCACTAATCCTCTTATGTACACCTTCCTGCCTTGTGTTTGGTGAGGATTTAAAGACATTTTAAGATATCAGAATGTCTGTTTTCAACATTTATAGAACATGATCTACAGTACACATTGTATGCTTGTCTCATTGCTATAATAGCATCTGCACTAAATGCCAGTCTATGTGCACATAAACATGGTTCTGATTACATTTAACTGGGATTTTTAACAGGTTATGGTTTCTACTGTGCATATAAACAGCTTGTTCAAAAGTACACATGCAAACGAATTTAAACAGAGCGATGAATTAATCATTGTACACCGTGCATCCACAGATGTACTTTCCTAAAAGCCTTTTGAAAGCTACACTTTTTTTTTCAACCTTACAAGTCTAAACTTCTCCCCGAAATGCAGCATTATGTTATCCGCTACATTTTATTTTAATGCCATCAAAGGCATTCGGCTCCATTTTCATATTGCTGTCATAATGTGACACCCAAAGAAGAAAATGACACCATTGTGTGTACCAGAGATATATCGAAGTGATAAAGAAAGAGGGAGGATTTCCTAGGAAGCCATGCAGTTTGGCGGGTTTAGAGCAGGCGTTACATACCTCTTTGAGCTGCGGTTACACAGTTAGGGGAAGTGGGTGAGGTGGGATGAGGTGGAGGGATGCACAGGAAAAAAACACATATAAAAATAAACACAGATAAGATGCATGCATTGTCTGTGACACACTGCTACAGTAGCATAAAACAGTTGTAATTTAATTTTATTAGCACACAGCAAGACACATAAAATGGCAGTTAGACTCAGACAACTGCTGATGTTACAAACAGACAACACACACACTTACAACTGAAGTGTTCTGCCACGTATAGTAGTGAGATTGGAGAACACTGACAAATCCGTCAGCTCTGCAGGCCAAGACTGAATATTTAAAATTCCTACAGTACACACAATCACAATAAAAAAATCAGTAAAGGCTATGGACCATTATGAATTTTACTTTAACTAATCATTAAATAAATAAAAGTACAGCATCACATCACAACATCACAGTCTTTAATAAGGTCCAACCAGGAAAGTTAAAAATACAAGAAAATCAACTGATTTTAGTTATTCATAGTAAATCAGTGCATTGACATTGCTATGTCAATCCTTTTGTCAGATACTATACAATATAATGTTTTAGTAAAGAACAATTACGAACCTTTCACAAAATGAGGGACATTCAAGTCAAACCGAGACTTTGGATTGTGCAGAAAAACAGAACGCGGTGATAAGTGTAGAAACTCTAAACTCCCTTTATTTCTCTATATAATCACCTGCTACAGTAATGCACTTATCTCAGTATTTCATTAGTGCTTGGATACCATCGAGGTGGAAAGTTTTCTCAGTATGCCAGAGCCATGATCAACCGCCTGCTTCATATCTAAAACACTGGCCTCACAGGAACACCCTTGATGGTCCAAACATGTGCAAATGTCCTGTAGTGAAGTAATACATGGCAACAACTCCCAGGTGAGTTCCTGTAATCATGAATGATTATGTGTACAGTTCCCACGGACATATGCGTCTCTTCCCAAAGTTGGCAACAAGTTATCTGTCAATTTTCAAGGTTCAGACCTTCCACTCGCCCACAAGGTTCAGAGTAAAGACTGCAGTGGGCTCCGAACCACTGAGCCACAATGATGGGATCGCCATTTCGGGAGGTACGGACTTCTTTTAAAAAAATGTCTTTCGGGTTTTGCGCTTTCATTCATGAGAAAATTTATCATAAGTCCTGGTTTGATTTAAATGCCCCTCGTACTACAGTATATAACTAGTGACATAAAATTATTACCTGTGATTTCCCTTACAGTGCTGAAGACTTTGAGTTTCTGAGGGTCCAGAGGAGGTATGTTATTAAAGACATCCCTAAAAAAAGATATACAACTATTAATTGTAATAAGTATTATGAATAATTTACAGTTCTCATCAAGGATTTTCTAACAGGTTTTAACTCATCAGGAAAAAGCACAAAAAAAAGTAGTAATATACCGTTTAATATTACTCGCTCCAATTTAAAATAGACTACCATTTACAGATATGTTAAATAGAAAGGCCCCATTCTTTATCTGCCCACTCACTTCCTCTCATAAATCAACTGCGTACTAGAGCTTAACTGCTTTAATATTTAACCACTTGGCAATAAAGCTCAAATTTCATCTTATTCAAGTTTCTTAAAAGAATGCTGTAGTGCCACTGTATCGACGAATTTCCTCTAAAAGGGTAGTCGGAGAGGCTTACCCATGAATCCCCATGACAAGAAAATGAAGGCTGCCCTGGATCTTAGTGCAGTTGATGAAACTGTCAATGTTACTGGAGTCCACTGTCTGTCTGTCGCTCTTACTGGAATCTGTACCCTCACACACTGGAGGGCGGGGCGGATGAAGACAGGAAGTTTAATTATTATTATTATTATTATTGTGTGCTGTCAATTATATGTATTTAACTGTGTGTAAAGTGTGTTTCACCTTTTGGGCAGAGTCCATTGCATGGCTCACAATGCTTCGTACCATTCTTCTCGACTTCCATTTTATCAGGAGGGCAGGCACTTACACATGCACTGTCATCCACCACAAAGTGATCTGTACGTGTTTATGAGAAAGACCGAGTCAGAGAGTGAGAGATGTAGAGGCCCCAATCTCTAATATCAAATTACAAATGGTGATCAAAATAATCAAAATGACCTATATATATAAAAAAAAAAAATACATTTACAATTTCTACAAAAAAATAAATAAATCTACAAATCTGCTTTATAAAGTCTGTTACTAATATAAAGATCTTTATCGAAGGCCTGGAAAGCTATCTGTGATATCCTTATTCTACTTAAGCTTTATTTTGTGGCTTCCATTTTCTTTTATTATTTTTTTATTCTCACCAGCACCTTATTAAAGTGTCGCTCATGCTGCGTCATTAGTTATTGTCATATTCATTCATTGTTAAAATACTTAATTTACAAATTTTCAAACAGCAGTGTAAAAATTGTGCACATACTGTTTATCAGCATCCCTTTTGTAACATGAGACAAATGAATCCCCCCACTGTCTGTTAGAACTAACCTAACATAAGCCACTGTAAAGGTTCTGAGTAATGTCCTCTTTCAATGAGAGACTCATCTTACAGCAAAAGCAGTCACGTGGATTTCAAAATCTCAAAACAACAACAACAACAACAACAAAAAATGCTAGTTTGGGGACTTTAGTCTTAGAACTCACTGGGGCATTTCTGCAAACACCTTGAACCGTACTGGTACATGGCGTCTGGATTGGGTTCCATCCGGAAGGCGTGCTTGTTGTAGATGAGTGACCGTGGGCATTGAAGCACACATGCATCTAAATGTTTCACATGCTGGCATGCCTGCAGCAAAAAACATGTTAACAGATTGACTATAGTTGAACCGTGCCATTTTTATGTCATTTCACTCCGATGCTCATGGTCAGAGTGTGATTTCTGTGGTCTTGCGAATAGGGTTGATTCTTGGGTGTACAACAGGTTAACACAGTGTGTGGAATATACTGTACGTTTTACACTTTAACCCTTTTGAGAAAAACTTTTGAAGAAAGAATCCGAAATGGTGGCACTTACGAAGCACTCGGTGTTCTTAGTTCCACTACAGCCTCCTGCACATTCAGTGTAGCAACATTGCTGGGGACTTGGACCGAAACAGCGTCCGTGACACTGTGGCGCACACACCGTCTTAGTCACTGACACACACAGAGCAGGAAAACTTAGAGGTTAATGTGTCTCAATGATTCAAATACTTTACAAATTCATCATTACATACATGTGATTATATTTAATATATTAACTTGATACTTGTGCTGTAAAGACTAATGTTCAGTTTGTATTAATTACAGGTGAAGCATGAAGTGCATAATGTCATTTTGCCAACATATCCGTACTTCTTAGTCTTGACCTAGACAGCTAATTATTGTACGTCATTCACTGTGTTTGCACATAAAGCAAATATATCGTAAAAGTGCATACTTGACTAAATGCTAGAGTGCATAGTGTTTCCTGCTTAAATGTTGAAACAAGATCATTTATGCATAAGTATCCACTCTTAAAATGCTTTTATAATGTTACCTTGCTGTCAAAGCGCCATACATCTCAAAATAAGTTAATGTACTATTAATACCAGCTCGACAGTGAAAGACCTGGGCGTTAGACAGTAACTTTCCCATTAAAATTTATATTTCCATTATTACAAAAACAGCCCTTTCCACCTTAGAAATATTACCAAGCTTAGGAACATTCTATTCATATCTGATGCAGAAAAGCTGGTTCATGCATTCATGACCTCCAGACTTGACTATTGTAATGCATTATTAGGTACTAGGTAGTCCTGCATCCTTAATAAACAAGCTACAGAAAATGCAACCGCCAGGGTTCTCACTAGACCAAGAAAATATTCTCATATAAGCCCAATATTATTATTCCTGCACTGGCTACCTGTTCATTTTAGAATTACAAACTAGCATTACTTACATACAGTACAAAGCATTAAATGGTTTAGCTCCCACATATCTAGCCAGTCTTTTAACACATTACAATCCACCACGCTCCTTAAGATCGCACAACTCCGGACTTCTTCCCAGAATATCCAAATCTACAAAAGGGGTAGAGCGTTCTCATATTTAGCTCCTAAGCTTTAAAATAGCCTTTCAGACATTGTTCGGGGCTCAGACACAGTCTATCAGTTTAAAAGAAGACTTAAGACACTACTCTTAAATCTGCCATACATGTAATTCATCACATAACCTCGTACTCCAGTATATCTAAATGCATCTAGTGCTAATATCCTAAACGGCATCTATGCTAATTCTTTTCTTTTCCACCTGTTCTTCCTTTCTCTACCCATCCTGAGGCATCTGGAGATTGTGGCAGCTTCAGTAGACAGAGGTCAACCCTGCGAAGATCTTGAGGCATCAGAGAAGGACCAGCCCCAGCTGGATTCTGCTATACTGAACTTCCAGCAGCCTAACACATGATGTCGTTATATAATTTCTGTTATACGTTTTCATCCAAATGAGGATGGGTTCCCTGTTGAGTCTGGTTCCTCTCAAGGTTTCTTCCTCTTGCCATCTCGGGGAGTTTTTCCTTGCCATCGTCTCCCTCGGCTTGCTCATCAGGGACTATCTCACAATCTCATTATTAACTAAACACATCCTCCCCTCACCTATACGCACTTTTTCTTTTCATTTTGTGAATCTGCTTTGAGACATTGACGATTGTTAAAAGCACTATATAAATAAAATTGAATTGAATTGAAATTAAATTAAATTGGTAATCTACTCACAGATCTGACATTGATCCTTATTCGGACCCCAGCAGTAATCGCCACAATCAGGATGACATTTCGCTGTGAACAAACAGCACACAGCCTTAATATGAGCATTCAAACTGACAGAAGAATAACAACCTCGATGATGTCACTTTCAGACACACCCACCTTTTGGACCATTGTCCCTGATGTCGATAAGAGCACTGCTGTTTCTTACTATGTCCTGCCAGTTGATCCAGGGAGCATAGCTCAGGTACTTATTATTAACAATCTGGACTCCTCCAGCCATGATCTCTGTGGTGTGTACACACACACACACACGCACACACAAGCACAGAGCAGTTGATTTGGTCATCAGTAGTCTTAAAATAATACAGCAAAAAAAAAAAAAAAGAATTCAGACCATGACCTACTTGTACTAGTACATGGGGTTTGTAAACACACTGCATAATACTTTGGATTTATCATTTTAACCTTAACATGTAGATTTAATCAGAAATGTATCAGTATATCAGTACTGTGCAAAAGTCTTAGGCACCATGTTATATGCTGTACCAATTTTGTTATACATGTTTATCATGTCTGCATAATTATGTACAAAATCATTTAACATTTCCATATATAACTTAAATATTAATAAACAAATAACATTATTAGAATATATGCCTGGCTATAGTACGAGACAGACCAGTTTTCAGATGGAAACAAAAACCTAATGTACGCTCCTGGGATTTGCATAAAAATATAAAGGAGCGAGTGTGACAAAGTTACCAGAAGAACTCATATTCTCCAGCAAGCTCAGTAAAACCTAACAGCTGTTTGACTTATAAAACTGCACAAATCTGTCTACAACTCCTCATTTGATGAGTTTTCACTCCAATTATTGACTGTTTATTTTTTTACTCTTTATTGCTCGTTATAGAAGTTTCTTTTATGCAGAAATGCTTTCGAAAGCATCTTTTGCTTATGCCATATTTTTGTATGTGCCCAAGACTCTTGCACAGTACCATAAGTAAAATAGTTGTAAATAGTTGGAGAATATGGGTTCTTCCTGTAACTTTGTCACAGTCACTCCTTTCTATTTTTATGCAAATCCCAGGAGCGTACATTAGGTTTTTTGTTTGCATCTGAAAACTGGCATGCATATATTTTCCTGTAATGTTATTTATTTATTAATTTCTAAGTTATGTATGGAAATACTGAATGATTTTGTACATAATTATGCAGGCTGATAAACATATAATATTGTGCCTAAGACTTTTGCACAGTACTGTAATTTTTCGACATTTCACCTCCTTGCTCGATTTTAACGCCCGAGTGAACAAGGCCTTAATTAGAAGCAAACTTTTATCCTCTTAGGGCTGCTTTAAAGGGACCAAACAGGTAAAAGTCCAATGGAGCGAGATCAGAACTATATGAAGAATGCTCCTCACACCTCACACTGTCGACAGTATGGACAGAAGTGTGTATGTTCGGGTGTCTGGCTCATTCTTGATGGCCAACACTTGTGCAACCTTTCTTGAACTTCTCTATCCATAATACACACTTCTTCCTGACAAAACACATTCTCCATACTGAGCACAACGTCTTTGATAAATAACAGCACCAGGTACAACCTTAGACCAAAAAAGACCCCCAAAAAACAACCAATATTCCATTTTTGCTCGCATTGCAGCTACAAATGAACTGATGTAACACGTTCACACCAGCACACCAGTGACTGGGGAGACAGGAACCTTTAATGAAGAGCGTTCATAAGACCTCATATAAACCCTCCTAAAATATGCTCTAGAGAAAATATGTGTATACTGTATTTCTGAAAATTTGCAAACACTGAATGTTGAACACATTGAACATTACATTCTAATTCCATGGCTATTAACACTGAGCTGCTGCTACTGTATAACAGCCTCCACTCTTCTGAGAAGGCCTTTCAACTAGATTTTGAAATAAAATTGGGGGGATTTGTGTTCATTCAGCCACAACAGTAAAAAAATAAAAAAAATAATAATAAAAATTCAGGTTTAAGGCCTGGTGCAAATTCGGTGTTCCAGTTGGGGTAAAAAATCAGGTATCTGTGCATCTTATTTGTGTTTCTTTACTTTAGTTTCAGTGATAGGAAACTCTCATTTTAAATTGTAGGTAGTAATGCATTCCTAATGTGGTGGCAAAAGATTTGGGAAGACCATCTTATTATGCAAGTTTTCTGCTGAAATTGTAGTAAGTATCCTGCTCTGTTTAAAAAGAAAAAAAAAAAGGAAAAAAAGAAAAGAAAGAACAAAGCTGCCCGTTTGAATTTTTCCAGAGACTAGCTGGACAGGCCTAAAGTGTACTGGAAGTCTCTGGACAGATAAGTCCAAAACTGAACTCTTTGTGTGACTTAGGAGGCCCTTGTTTGGCAAAGTGATAACAGTTTATCTCCAACAAACCTTATCACTCCTGTAAAGCATGTCATGGGTCTGGGTTTCTTAGTCTGGCATTTTTTTTAAGGAAATCACAAATTGTGGGGGAAAAAATAACAGGGAATCAGTTTGAAGGCTTAAATTGGGCACAAAATGCTTTTATGACAACAACAACTAAAAATTTAAGTGATTTGGGTAAAGAATGGCTTAGAAGTACCATCTCATGGAATAATCAATCCAAAACCCTGACCTAAATTCTCATGAGATGATGAAGAAGGTGAGCTGGCGAAGAAGATAAAAAAAAAGTCCCTAAAATGCCAGACTGGTTATAAGAGGTCAACGAGGGAAATTACTGCTGCTAAAAGAGGTGCCACATGTTAGTGGCTGAACAGGGCTTATTTACCTTTGCACAGTAATATACTGTATGATGATTATTTTTAAATGTTGTTTTTATTAACAAGACTTTTTTATTCAGAATATTTTTTTTGTTGATGTTTTAGGGCTTCAAAAATATTCCATAACAAATTATTATTGTTATTATTATTGCTGTTTTTTTCCCCTTTTGTAAAGTTTTTGCAGCTTTTTTAGAAACTTTGAAAATTTATGAACCATGAATGAATGGAAACCCGTTTCCTTTACTAACAGTTAAAGAAACCCCAAAGGGTATTTATGTGTTGCAGTAACACACTTCACAGTGAGAGAAAGTGAAACAATGAATTAGATTTTTTTTTATATATAGAGTTCCTGGAGTCCAAAAAATCCCAGATTGGCATCTCCTTACCATGAAGCTGACGAGTCCGAACACGGCAAAAAGCCTCAAGAGCTTAAAACACAGACATAAATAAAAATGTACACACAGATCAAGACGCACACACCCAGAGCATTCACTTACGCTGTAATGCTAAGGTTTTAACGGGGCTAGAATGTTCCCACAGTTCTGCTGTCATGGGACCTGATCTGATCATGTGACTACAGTTTAAAACTCAAAAAACTCATCAAATCTTTTCAGATATACAGTATGTGTGTATGTGTGTGATCAGTGGGTGATCCCTCCAGTCCACTCCTCCATCCCGTCTTTCCCTTCTCAGCTGTCCTAACCTGTGAGATGATTAAGGCCCAGGTTCTCCAGTCCATACTGGCCATCGAAGTTGAGAAAGACAGACAGGGCCCATTCCTTATCATAAAGCGTGCTGCCACGGATCACTCGCAGCTGCTCCAAAGGAAGCCGGCGAAACTGGTTTGTAGCAATGAGGACATAGCCCGTCACTTCCCGAACAGTCTGCAGGTACAGGCGAGACAATTAAAGAGGCGTGATGAAGCCCACTGGAATGCAGCAGCTATTAAAACTTCGATTCTATTAAACATTAATAACTGTTTTGCCTGAAGGTGAATTTATGTTGTGCAGTTATGGTAGTTAAAATCTTGCAACCGTGACAGATTTAAGAAGCAATCTCTGCCATCAAAGCAATGCAGTGCATTACAGCCGGTAATAAATAATGTACTTACTCCGAGGAAGGAAAAGTCGAAGTCTTGCACCATAAGTGTGATTTCCAGGTTCCCAGTGATGATCTCACAGCCCTCGTAGCGTGCCTTCATGCCGTTGTAGTGCTGCACAGAGCTTTCGGTAAAACTGAGGCCATTCTTGGTTCCTGCGCAAACTGTTGGAGAGAGACACATGACAGACTTAGCTGTTAAATGGAAAATGATGCATGACTGGATGAATGTCTGTTGCCCCTTTTACAACCTATCCCACTTACCCACAAAGTAACTTCTCACTCCCAACCCCTGAAAAAAAAAAACTTTCTTAAATGCTAAAGGCTACCATCTAGTGAATTGTAAATCGACTGACTCTGTAATAGGCAGGTGAGAAACAACAACACAAGGCGAGAGACGACAAGACATACAGCACACAGTCCACCACCGCATTGTGGGTGGTTTTACAAGTGGGCTAACAAGCATCTACCCAACCCCCCTGCCTCCCCCCAAACAAAATCAATCAATCAATCATTATGAAAATTTATTTGACATTTCTTTTGCTAGTAGGACATTTAATAAATAGAAAAATCTGGCAACCATATCATGAATTATCCTCATGTTTCTCCATGAGCATGAGGCAGAGAGTAAAAACCGCAACCGCAACCGCAACCACAACATTGTGTAGGTTCTCCGTGAAGAATAGCTCTGGTCCCTCAGGACATGTCCATGAAACCTCTGGGTGGGGGGGTGCTGTGGTATCTAGCACTGTGACATTAGCGGCAGATCCTGTGTGTGCCGTGAGTTGCGTGATGGGGCCTTCGAGGATCAGAATCGTTTGTCTGGTGCATTCAATACATTCTTGGTCAGATTGAGATCAGGGGAATTTGGACGCCGTATGAACAATCTTGAACTCCTTGACCTGCTAAAGCCCATACGCAGCAGGATGTGACGCACTGGGTGCTCTGCTACCTCTCTATCATAGACTTTTATTAGTAATTTGCGCTACATTGGCTGTCCTGTGGAATCAGACCAGATTCACTGTCCTTTGATCTGCACAGGCATACAGTAGATGAGCCTTGGTTGCCCATGATCCTGTTGCAAGTTTAAATGATACGCAATGTCAATCCTTGCGGTCGTGTTAGTGTTGGTGCTGATAAGTGTATATCTGTCTAACAGCCCCACATTTCTTCTTTTGTTCACACAATAAAAAAAAATTATTTCTGCACCTATGAAAGAGCTACCCTTATGCAAAGAAAATATATTTTTCTATATATTAACTGTCAATATATTAAATGATTTATGTTATGATCTACTCATTGCTACACCAACTGATACTAACTAATAATTAACAGAAAAAAAATATATTAAAAATATATTCACAATATACATAATAATATATTACAATAGATTGAAAAATACATAAGGAATTGCCGCTTTTCTTATACTGTATTGAGAAAACAAACATATATCCTAATGTATGTAATTTTATATTGAACAATGTACTTCAACATATATTGAATTTGACTGAATATCTCTATTTCTTTATATATTTTTTTACAATATGCTTATATGTTAATGTAGTTTAAACAAAATGGACTTTATAGGCATTAATCAGAGCACACTGACAAAGTAAAAGTGTCTGTATAATATTTAAACATGCATAAAGTGTTAATAAACTTTTTTTCCATAAGGGCACCACTGTGCATGAATTTTGTTATAGCAGCCTACAAGACTCTCCTCAAAATATTCCCATGTCACAAACCTTATAGTTACAGCTTTACCCGTGCCCAACAGCTGTACTTTTAAATTACTTAATTGAGTGTGACATAATTTCCTGTTTAAGCTTATAACAATCAGCATTTATATAAAACAGAGACTCACAGCTATGAATCAATTAATCAACAACATGTTTACATTTAATATTTATGGAAGGAGTCTCCAATGTCAGATTTTTTATAATTTTTTAAAGCTATAACTTTACGTTTTTCAAGATGACAACATTTAAAGATGGAGGATTTTTTGCCTCATATGCATATACAAGAGGTGTTCGAGTCAAAACTGGACTTTTAAATGTTAACAATAACCGAACACAACCATGAGAACTTCCCTTATTTGTCCATATAATCCCCTGTTACACTATTTCATTTCACTAGCGCTTGGATACCATCAAGAAAGAAAGTTTACTCAGTCCGTCTGAGCCATGATGAGACGCAGGCCTCCCTGGAACTCCTAACGGCCCAAACATATGAAAGTGGCTTGGGTGCGAGGACAGGACTGTACAGGGGATGTGGCTCACCACACATCACATCTACGGCATTTAGCAGACATCCTTATCCAGAGTGACACACGTTTTTATTTCATTATACATCTGAGGGTTACGGGCCTTGTTTAAGAGCTCAAGAGTGGCAACTTTGTGGTGGTGGGGTTTGAACCTTGGACCTTTTGATCAGTAGCCCAATGCCTACTGTAATGTGCAAGTGATCTTCGCGAATGATTGGGTGTAAAAGCACCCTGGCAGAAGCATCTCTTCCACAAGCTGGTGACAAGTTAGACGTTGATTATATGTCAAAGGATGTGGCAAGGATCCATTCAGTGACTGTTCATGGAAATGACTGAGTCGATCAGATAAGATCATCATTCACGAACACACTGCCTTCCTTAAAACATTTACAACATTTTAATGGAGTCTCATGCTTGAAATCATCTGTAAATGTAAACCAGTTTGACGTCTTCGTTCATGAGAAATTTACTTACAAATCCTGGTAATGATATTATAAACAGATATAAAAAGTGATGTCATTGTTTAAAAAATAATAATATGTTTTCATTGCGTAAATGTTGATAAGTACTGTTATTAAAATAAAACAAAAAACAGCTCTGTAGATTTAACAGCCCTTGACTGTGAGTGCATTATAACACTGTTTTTTTCTTCTTCGACAGAACATTGTGTTTTAATACAGAATTATGATTTTTTGTTATTTTGTTATTAACACTTGGCTATAACATGCAATCCCAGTACCTAAACTTAATTACTAATAATACCCAAATATGTCTTTAAAAGCTTTATACTGAACAATCAGTGATTTATAAATAATAAATCTTCAGCATGTTCAGCTGAAATACAGGGCCAATTGTGAACCCCTTTAAAGCAGCAAAAAGCCTCTGCACGCACATCCATGCACACACCCAGACACAAGGTCGGAAGTATGGTAAAGGAGAGGCCAAAGGTGAACAAGGTCACAGGACCGCTACAGGCTAATACTGGGAGTACAAGGGCTTGTAATGTGCTCACAGACATGAATTCAACTGAAGTGGGAGGGCGAGAAACGACATCAATCTGCACAGCAGGGTCACTGGCTTGAGGGTGGAATTAGTGCTAATTTACCATCCACTAAACCGAGAGACCAAAGAACCACACACACACACACAGACACTGTCACTCGCACTTTCCCCTCCATCCCTCTATCTTTCTCTGCACCTCGGCAGATCATCAGACGGCTCAGTCATGCAACCATAATTCTTGCGGGTGATCAGCCGCAGCGCGTTGGCGTGTGACACAGACCTTCGCAAGGGTATACTGTGTTTTAATGACTATGTATTATGCTATAGATGTGCTGTGTGGCATTACAGCAGAACAGCACAGAAACACACACCTCATTAGCAGCACACATTAGCACATTAATAGCTATGTGACACTCCTGAGCTTATTATCAAGGAAGTGAGGAACAAGAAGATAAGAGTTTGCAGAAACCACTGAAAAGACGAATGCATCCTGCTCTACAGGTTTAAAAACAACATTTTATCTTGTTATACGTTTTATAATGTACAGGATATAGGATGATATATACTGTAGTATTTACCCAAACTGGATCTCACTCCAAGGGTGCATTAAACAAAACCCAGACATCAACACTATTTTAAATTTCACTTATCAGCAAATGATATACACTGCAAACCCTAATGCTTAAAGTAATTAAACATATTGAGTACTGTTAACCTAAATAAGTACAATTAGTTCAAATTAATAGACCTTGATGAGTATTTAGAACTTTATGGTATTTATGAGTTTGTAGAAATTACACTCTTCAAGTTAGCTGAACAACTTTAATATTTAAAGCCACAGTACTTGTCTCCTTAAAGTTTTAAAATCAATTTAAAAACCTTCAGCCTAGCCATTTTGTGACCTTATCAATGCACATGTAAACTGCCCACGTTAAATCGTTTGGATCAAGATGGTGGATTGGTCTGTCTTTGCATGATGCTGTACGTATAATCTTTACAAATCTTGATGTTTTTGATTTGTGTCATCTGATTGTCGACAGTTTGGTGCTCTCTAGAGGCACTGGTGGCTCAGTGGTAGGTGTTTCGTCTGCCACATAAAAGGCCTGGGTTCGATTCTCAGCCACTGGATGAAGTGCCTGTCCCAAGCCCAAATAAAATGCGAGGGCTGCTTCATGAAGGGCACCTGGTGTAAAACCTGTGCCAAGCTTGTGTGCGGACCGGATGGTCCACTGTGGCGACCTATTGCCGGGAGCAGGCGAAAGACCAACAACAATTTCTTTGATTTGCAACAACTAAAAAAAAAAAAAGATAATTACTATTAATTGGTATGAGTTAGGCTACTCATTAATCCAAATAAAGGATGATTAATATGAATAAGTACAAAAACAAAATCAGTTTTGAAAAAAAAAGTTCTGTTTACTTAAAATTAAAAACATCATTATTTAAAAAATTTGATGTAACTAATTACCTGAAATTTTTTGAGTTTTGCCAACTTATTCGGGTTTACAGTGTATTAGCCTCACAACATTAAATATTACTCTTACGTAAGTACATAACTTTTAAGCGCAGCAGGAAAACACGCTTAGCACCCAGCACATTCCCAGCCTAATCTCTATTCAGTCCACCTGTCATATATGGTATGTGATGTGTGATTACCGCACAAGAGAATTTCCTTGTACTGTTGTGGGACGTCCCGGAAATCTGTTTACTTGAACATTAGTTAATAAATGACTCAGCAAATCATATTGTTTTGTGGAACACTCTGATAAGCTTTGTGCTAGTGATGGGAGATATCATATAAAAAATCCTATCATAATTCTTCGAAAAATCTCTGCAGTGTAGTATCAATGTGGTCTTGAGGAATAGTTCTCGTAGGCTTCCTAAAAGACATTTTTGGCTCTCGTTTTGAGTCTAGTCCCTGTACCTGAGCAGTTTCAGAGGAATCCTTTTTGTTTGTTAAGCCACACCGAGACCTATAACTCATTCAAACATAATAATAGTGAAGTATTTCGCCCTATCGTCCGAAGATCGTGAGTTTGGTTCACCGGTGATGATGTAGCCTCCCGCATTCCGATGGGAAGTTACTTAGCGCTTTCACATCAAGCATGGCTCTACAGCCGGTCATGAAATCACGGAGGAGCGGAAAGTGCTGTCCTTTGTGTGTGTTAGTGAGTGAGCGAGCAGTTAGAAACCTTAATGTGGGAGACTCCTAGTGATGGGTAGGAATTGGATACGGGGTACTAAATTGGGGGGATGAAAATGAGGTAAAATCCCCACAAAAAACATAATAAGCATCTAACTTAAGGCATGAAACAGTGAGAAACAGGTGCAGATGAATCCAGGTGATCAGGCCGGTGATTAGTATCCTGGTGATGCTGAATGCTGAGTGGTTGGAACAGATGAGAGGGGAAACGAGGTTGCTGCTGGGGCTGTTACATTACCTTGTAGACTTGAGATGTGTCTGCTACTTATGCTCTATAAAGCCTTCATAACAGCTCTAATCTGAGGTGATGGAAACTGGTGATTTCTAAATGAACTTCTCCTCTGCAGCAGAGGTAAGTTTTGGTCTTGCTTTCCTGGGAAGGTTTCATCATGGTCGCTTAATGGGTTTCGCAAATGCACTCGACAGGATACTGTTCTACTATTCCAGAACAGCTGACCTTTGTATTTTTTAAATCATAACTGACTGTTGTTGTTGTTACTAATGCCTACGTTTGGACAAAATCTAGTATTGCTCTAGAATGTCGCAAACAAATCCAAAATTGTGTCTTTGTTTGACTAGCGTGTCCAAACATTTTGACTGGTACTGTACATAATTTAACTAAATTTAATTTAATATGAGGAAATATACTTGTTTAACATCTTCATTATAAAAAAACTAAAATAACATTTTCTAATTTTACAATCTTAACTATCAGCTGAAATTTATTTAATTTTTTTAAGAAAATGTTTATCACAATACTGATATTGTATCATCACACTGGACTGGGCAGCCCTACTCTGTAGTGTTTCCCAAACCCACTATGTACAGTATACTGACCAGGGCCAGAACAAAACTCATTCATTTGTCTAAAACAGCCTCTACACATCCTCAGATCCATGGGTTTTTCCTCTGTCCATGAACCACAAAAGCTGTGCCAAGGCAACCATTATTTTGATGCACTGAACTGCTCCTGTGAACAGCTTTATTATGACTTATTATAGTAAGTTATGCTTGTACTGTTAACTTCAGTTATTCTGCCAGACATTTGGAAGCCCTTATTCGCTCGCTATATCATCGTGATTGTTGTGTGCTGGGGCACTGAACGATTTCCTTCCTCATGTTATTTCGAATGTTCAACTTTACCATTTAATACATGCTTCCTATAAATACATCTGAGGGCATGATACGGCTGTTTGACGGACCAGAGTGGAGGCGTGAGGCTCTCAGCACTCCCAGACAGACATTCTTAATAAACAAAGCTCAGGATTGTCACAAAGCTATAAATGTGAACTCTGTTCATGTGTACTGTGTGTGAATGCATGTGTATGTGTCTGTGTTCGCGTTAGCACTACTGAGATCATAGGAGCACACAATAGGGCGAGTGTGAGTTCAGCAGTCTCTCCACGGGTGGGGGGGATAGGAGGGTCTAGGCGACAGGAAGAGATAGGGACACTATCTATGAGTAGCCACGCTCTTTAGCTGTTCATGCACCCACTACTCATAGTCACCCCCCCCCAATCCTTGGCAATATTCCTACTATTTCACGTACAAAGCCTTGAAGTCTTCAACGCCCATAATCCACCGGCTCGTGAATCACTCTGCGGGGGAGCTATTATTGGAACGAAGCCCAATGCAGGAATCTCGTTTGAATCTTGTTGAATGTAAGGAATTTGAAAGCAACCTTTTTTTCCGTGTCACGACATGATAATCAGTAGTCTCGCTTTACCCGGCACTTTTCGGCTGTTGTTCTAAGCAAACAAGAGATAATTAGACCTCACTGAACCTTTTTTTTTTTTTTTTTTTTTTTGGTGAACAACATATTTTCACTTTACTGGTTGTAGTTAATAATATTGACTCTTGAGAAGAATATATAAGAGTTCCTCTAAATCCAGTCCTCATGTACAGCACGTGTGGTCAATTTAAAAATATCTCCACTTTCTATATCGATGCATGAAGATGCCCATGAATAAGTCATCAAATAAATCTGGTTTGTAAGAAGGAGATGCCATGCGTGGCCTGTTACAGGGCTATGCAAAAAAAAATTAAAACTCAGTTTAATTAGAATAATTGCTTGCATGCTCGATATTGATGAGCATAGCTAACGTTAGGTATTTACATAAGTATTATTTATCCTGTTGCAACGCAGGCACCTTTGTGCCGTTTTACCATTAGTATCTCTTCTAATACTCCAATTCTCTTTGTATTGCTACCCAGTCGTAAAAACACGTACAAATAAATATTTAAAAAGAAAACATTGTGCAAGAAGTGATATTTTTAGACTAAAACCTACATTATACAGGAAGATTACCAAACACCGGTTTCAGACTGGTAATCAGCATCCTTACAATTTTGTGGGGAAAAAAAAAGAGTCTCTTGCTGCAATGTTGGAGTCACTTGCAGAGAGTTGACTCCATGCAGTATATTTTAAGCTACTTAATTTTGCTATGTTTGTGCATGTGGACTTCTCTATTCAATTCAAAAGACAACAGGTTTTCTGTAGAGTTTAAAATCCAGAGAGTGGGACGATCATGGCTAAACACTGACTTTGTGTTTCCATAATCATTGCTGAGATGATTTGGAAGTATGTTTGGCTCGTCATCTTGTTTAAATTTTGTCTAATTATGGCCAAGCCTAAAGCTCCCGGCCAAGGCAAAAGGTTCTGGATTGAAAAATGCTAGCACTTTTTTCAAAATGGACATAATATGAGGTGCTTTTATTTGCGTGCAGTTTCCATTTCCGCCAAATATGCTAAACAAAACGACTTGACTTTGGTGTCGTCTGAACAATACAAAAGTATAGCTGCAGTATACACAGATTAGTATGTAAGTATATTTATACATGTACACTACTAGTGTGTTTGTTTATAAATGTCACGTGATTTTCTTTTTTTTTTTTTTTACAACATTTACCATTATTATTGTATTTCCTTTTTGAATTTATCTGCAAGTTAACAGATAAAGAGTTAGAATTGATCTCGAGTGTGAAGACCAAAGAGCTAACACTGCCAAGCAAGCAAGCCGTCATTCGAATGAAAAATTCAAACACACCCATCAGAGAGAGATAGAAAAACATTAGATGTGGCCAAATTTAACATTCGGTACAAAAAAAACCCCACTGGTGAGTCTGGAAACAGTAAAATGTAAAATAAATATTAATTTAAAATTAATATTAATTTATTAAATGTGATTTTTTTATTTTTTTTTAAAAGCTTATAAATTTTTGGAGCAACGGCTTATAAACAGTTGAGACAGAGATAAACCAGATTGAGCATTAACAGGAATTGAAACCGGTGTCTGGTCATGCCTGTGGAATCTAGACGTCATGCCGTCACTGACTACAAAGGATCGCATCCCAAATATTAAAATGACAATTTTATTCATAATTGATTTCATTTTGTCCAATTAATCTTGGGATGCTGGGCTGTTTATACTTAAATAAAGTGATGTAATGCCTACAGCCCTTAAAAAGTTAAAAGTTTGCAAGTATTTAAATATTTATGTTTCTTTCTCAGAACAAAGGTGCTGGTGTTAATACTTAATTCCAGCTATCAGACTGGTATCAGTATCAATGACATGAAAAGCAAACCCAGCCCGAGTTTTTGATATACTTTTCATTATAAATGTACTTTATATAGTCGATTATTTTGGCTATGTTCCCATTACAAGACACACTGGAATTCAGATTTTTTTTCGAGCAAATCGTATTTGCATGTCGTAACAGTTCGCTTTCACAATAACAAATGACTTTTATCTGACTTTATTGTGGACACGCCTGTCCTCTGAAATGTCACACGTGCACATTGATACATTCTCACTCGCACTATCAAGGTTAAAACACATCTCTGCTGATTCATTTTAAACAACAGGTGCGATTTTGGCAAAAATACGCTTCGGAATTTGCTCTGGAGGATGGCGAGTAGTTAACCAGCTGTATTTGTTAAGATCCAGAAAGAGGTAGAAAGCCAGACGTCTTGCTTCATCTGTCCTATCAGCTATTGCTGGTACTGCTATGAAACGTCTGCTGCGTATTGACATCAGGGAGTGCCATACGCATGTGCAGAGGCAAAACATTCATATCTTCATCACATCAGATATGTACCTGATCTAGAAAAAAGTGCTCCAGATCTGATCTAAAGGACATCAGATTTGTACATTCAGACAACCCATAAAGAACAAATCTTACTGTACATTTACATTTAGGCATCTGGCAGACACTCTTATCCAGAGCAACATACAAAAGTGCTTTGAAGTTCCCGTCATTGAATAGATCCTTACATAGGTTACTATTCTTTATTTTTTATTTTTTGGAGAGGGGAATACAAATGTCTAACACACAGTCGCTGCTTTCAGGTTGATCTTTGCCAAATTAGTGCAGAAAATCAGAATTGAGTCACTTCAGGCTGGTAATGTGAATCTATTCTATAATGCAACATCCCTTAATGTATGTACAAAAAAACTGATGGAGGTAATATATGGAGGTAAAATCAAGCTAAATATGGAGGTAATTACAGGTAAAGGTTTTAAGGATTAACGTTTTGTTTCTTGCATCACCTGCTGCCGATCCACCTTTTTCAAACCTGAACATAAATTAATCTCAGCTAGTGCTTATCAAAATCACTGTAACTGGAAGTGTGTAGTCAATTCAAATTCAAGTAGGAACTTGGGACTTAGAAGTAGAGATAAAAAAGGAGTGGAGAATGACTCTCGCTGCCCACTCCCTGAATGTAAACACAGCTTAGGATTTCTCCTGCTGCGCTCTGAACATATATAAAGGTAGCTAGTCAGGGCCTCTTGAGTTGTGTTATACGGCAATACTATACATGTTTTGCCTCCAATCCAATTTAGTTTATAAGTTCTTTAAGATTACAAAACAAGTCCAGACTCTAACTCGTTCTTCCTAAACCTGACTCGTTATTCTGCTGTAAGGTTGGGACACACCATCAAAAAGACCCATAAACTACCAAGGCGACTAGACTCATGCGTTATATATTCTGTTGAAAATGGTTCTCGGTTCGTCCTTGAGAAGTCATCACTTTTAAATGATGGGAAATTAATTTCATTTTCCACCTCTCCTTACAACAATAAAAACAGGCCCAGTGAACTTTAGTGCCATATTCTTGAGTGCAACGTCTAATTAAAGTTTTATGACAGGGCAATATATTCCTACACCTCACTCTGACACTGAACCAGTTTACAACCCTGCTGACACACTGGCAAAATAGGTTACATATTAGCACAATCAGGAACTCTGATTACAACGCATTAATACCCAGCAGGATTCTAAGAGGCAAAGTTCTTTAAGAAAAAAAATATAAGAAGAAGAAGGTTTTGTGTGCAAAAGGAGAGGAACGATTAAGGAGAGGCCTGGTTAATCATTCTGGAGCTGTCAATATATCCTCTAGGAGTGAGTCACTCCTGGGCGGTTCTGCTAATGAACCCTACAGCTTAAGTCTGCTCACACTGTTCACACCGGTGACGCAAATTAAGAGTCTTCAAACACAATGAGATAAGTGTGAAGTTAAGATTCCTAAATTAGTCTCAGTCTATTCATTAAATAAGGGGGAAAAGACGCTAAGTTATTGAGTCAGTCTTAATTTAATTGTTTTAACTGATTGTTATGTTGAGTTTCAATGGGTTTCAATTCCAGAATCAAATTACTCAAAACCTACAGCAGAAGAAAAAATGTATATATATCTTGGAGGGTCCCCAAAGATGATTGGTTTCCTAAGTGGGTTCTGCTAGGTTCCTTAACTAATATGGGAAAAAAATACATTTTGGGGGTTTTACATAAAAGGAACAGACTGAACAAAAAATCTAGATTTAAAAGTGTACATATGTAAAGCACTTTCTATAATGATAATAATAATAATAATAATATTAAATAATTTTATTTATATAGGCATCTTTCTAGTCAGCCAAGGTCACCTCCCAAAATTTAAACAAGAAATTAATTAATAACATAAAGTCTAAAATAAACATATTAAAAAAATCATTAAAACAATTAACAATTTTATGTGTATGTATTTTCTGTTTTTTGTGGACAATGTTCTGTTAATAGATGTGTTTGATACAGTATATACTTCAACACTTTTCCCCCCTAGTATCAGTTTGTCCGTTCCAGATCTGTTGTGCTTTACCAAAAACAGAATTTCATTAATGACTACATTTTAAACACACGCCAGTTTTCTAATCTTTAATCTTTTAAGTAAAATGGGACTCTGTTTCTCTAAAGAGATTACTAAAGAAAGGTATGAATAAAATGTTTCCAGATTCACTGGATCATGAGTCAGTACCGAGAATACCAGAGCACACCTACTCAGGTGAAACAGGAAAAAAAAAAAACAGGTTAAAGTTCATTCAATGACCTGAATGACAATCTGAGATTTTGTGTTTGTTTTCTTCCATAACAATAACTCTATATTTTATTGTCTCCAGTGTAAGGGACAAAATTAACTTAAGTCACTATTTGGGATTTGATGGAAATTCATGACTCGGTTTGATTAAAATCAGGTCAGCGTATTTCCTGATGTATAGGTAATAGACAGTATCTATAATTACGATTTCATTACTTCCTCAAAATGTTAATAGCACCACTTGGACACTTGTAGAAATTTGGAGTAGGCTATTGATGACTTGTCTTCCTCATGCTTAATAAATGAATTAGTTATTTTTTAACTCATGTCAGTGCACTCTCAGTGCCAGTCTCAAAACTGGATATAATGGGGAGGGTTGTGTCAGGAAGGGCATCTGTGGCAAGTCCATTCGATCCGCTGTAGCCGCCCCCAAATGAAATCAGCCAAAACAACAACAACCGTCTGACTGAATTGTGACTACTGTTTATAGTATAGAACATGGAACACTTATTTATGTCTATTTGTTTATCTCTGTGAATGTGTTTATGTGTGTGGAAATGCATGGCTCTTGCACTAGTTTCTAAGCAGTTTCATCATTTTTGACACTTACAACAACAGTTTGGAATGACAATGGGTGTTTTAAAGATTTCCACCTTTCTTAAAGCACATGACTGACTTTTAAACGCAGGACTGCCAGACAGACGTTATTGGTCAAACCCTAAACCTTAATTTCCACTTTGTATTGAAATTGTATGACCATAAATATCTTATCATCACACATTTATATTGTCACCTACGTGCGTGCTAGGAGGTGATGAGTTCTAATCCCAGGACAACCAGACAGACAAGTTTTTTGTTTTTTTTTAACAAAACCAATGATACAAATTAACTTTGTAGTGAAATAGGCTATGTACATTTATTCTTTATAACAGAAATATTTCATCATCACACTTTTATATTTTCACGTGAGGTGATGAGTTCTAATCCAGCCAAGCAAGGCTCGTAATAAATTATTTTTTTTTTTTTAGTTCAACTGATTATTTTTAGATTAAAATCGATTACTAGTGAATGTGAACTCCTTTACAAGACAATTGTAATATATGCATTGCCTATAGATGTGGTCAAAAGGAGGCATCTGTTTACCCTGAACTGATTAAATGCATTGCGTTATTTCGTACCTTCCTCAGTTTGCGCAGAAGCTCCTTGCAGATAAAGGAAGAGAAGCGCGAGCACCTGCAGTCGCATCTCTCGTCCTGTGAAGGAGCGGAGCGCGAGAGCGCGCGCGCACCCTCTCACTCGCTCACTCACTCACCACCACGAGCCTTTCTTCAGTCCAGGTGCTTCCCAAGCTGTGTGTGGTTTTTTTTTAAGGAAATTCCTAAAGCTCCAATATCCAGTAAAGCAGAACAATATCCACAAGTTTTCCCCTCGGTTTGTTTCCCCCCTTTTTTATCAACAAACAAGTAAACTGATTTAATCGCAGTTCGCTCCACGCGCGCGCAGACTACCTTTCGATTTCGAGTTCTCGGTCCCGCGTGGAGACCAGGCGCGCGAGCTGGACACGACTAGACAAGCGTGACACGAATAATCTTTATCCGAGGCATCAGAGCCAGCCTGTGAGACGCTATGAAGGGTTTGTGACAGCGACAGTCCGGGGAATTTGGGAGCGGAGACTCGGTGTGACGCTCAGTAACCACGCCCTCTCGAAATGTCAACCGCAGGAAAGCGCGAGCGCTCCTGTTCCCATTGCGCGCGCCACCGAGATATGATTAGCTGTACAGGTGCTGCATTCCGACCTACAATCTAGGGACAAATCTATCTATCTATCTATCTATCTATCTATCTATCTATCTATCACGTTTGTATGTACACATGTATATGGACTAATGTATTAACCAAACCTCTTAATTACTCTATTAATCAGGCTTCTTATCCCAACTGTGGCCTTACATCTCCAGGGTGCAGGGTTCGAGTAGCACTAGCTGGTCTGTGTACATGGAGTTTGCATGTTCTCGCCATGCTTGTTGGGCTCCCCCAGGTACTCTGGTTTCCTTCCACAGTATAACAACATGCAGATAAGGCTAACCCGTAGTTTGTGTGAGAGAGTGTGTGAGCATATGTTAATTTGTGCCCTGTGATGGATTGGTACCCATGGTGTGTCTCACTTACTTCCTCCCAGTCCCTTGGTATAGCCTGACACTGTATAGGAAAGAAGTGGGATGCACACTGTTGACCCATATGGTTAAAGTGTACATCAGGAGCAAGGACTACCTGGCATGGGCAGGAGATTTCTCGCCTTTATGTGGTCAAATATAAATCTAGGAAAGCAAAGATCATGTTCATTAATATCAAATGCATATAGTGCTTGTATGGTGCTGCATGAAATGCTACAGCTTTCTTAGTACCTGATGCACCCATCATGCCTAGTGCCAACCTAATAAGGCTGTGGGGGGCAATGTTATAATGTAGGGTTGGTCAGGTCTAAGTTCAACAATGTTATGTGCCCAAAAATTGTAATTGAAAAAGAGTTGTTCAGGGAACATTCTCACACATATCATTTTTATAGATGGGTTGGCCACCACAGAGTGCAGACCTTAACCACTTTAAAAATCTTTATCCCTATTTGCATGGGATTCGTATTACCTGGGGACCTTGTGTGATTAATAATTGTGGAGGTTGTCTGTGATCTTAATCCCATGTGAATCTGCCATGTCTATAATTTGTAAAGTAAAAATTTACTACCACAAATTACCTACCATATTTCGCCTGTGATAATATTAGTCCCGCACGAATTGGCATGTCTGTGAGTTTGCCAGGATTTGGTGGTAATGTATTTAATTCTTTCAAGGTTTTTGTTACCTGTGCACCTTATTATCAGTCTCCTGCAAAGAATGGAGGCTGCAGATGTTGGAGTGCTTTGAAAGAAATTTGGATGCTGGGTCATATCGCTATACATCATACAACAATACAATGTGCTGCATCAGAAGAGCGAAAGCAAAAATAATGATTATATGGAGATAGATGACATGCATAGCAGCATGTGGTAAGTAACATTCTTTTATTACACAAAGTGTTGACTTTATATCTGAGAGATAAGTCTATAAATTCAAAGTAAAATCAAAGGCTTCACTTATCCTGTGCGAATGCTCCGCACAAAATTCAGATGTGGGGGAAGGGGTCATTTATAAATCACACAAGGTCCCCAGATGCGAATAGGGCTTTTGGCATGTGATGGAAAAGACTTTACTCATCGTCAATACAAGATCTTGGAGAGAAATGAATGTGACTCTAAATAACTCTGCTGCTCTGAAGTAATGGTTGTGACATTGCATAAGCTTATCATAAAAATGCCCATGTTGTATTCAAAGCAAAGGTTGGTACCACAGATTATTAGTGTGTGTGATTTAGCTTCTTTTATTTGGGCAGTGTAGCAAAAGTACAGCCAGGTGCTAGCTACACTAAAACCTATAAAAAAAATCATTTATAAACTTCTTTTTCTCCACAAAAACTAAGTTGAGGAAAACAGAGCAAAATTACATTTGACATATGACTTTTTTTATGGTAAATGGAATTATACCTGTTGCAAAAAAACAAAAACAAATTATATACACATTCTCTATATGATAGACATTCCTCTCTTATGTAAACGAGTTACTGTAGATCATAAACAGCAATAATGGAAAAGAAAACAGGTAAGCTTAAATTAAAGATATGGGTGTCAGTATTATTTTACATCCCAGGTTGCATAGATTACAAACAAACACATTCATTACCATATGAGTTTTTAATAAACATGGATATGGTGGTTGATAGTCTGGTTTCATCAGTAGAATGCTTCTCAGTAGCTGTAGTGATCTTGTTTCTCTCCAAACAGCTCCATGTAAGCTGAGCTGCTTATGTTCTCCACTAATTAGAACAAACCTGTTGTATACAGTAGTAGTACATACCTTGTGATTTCTTTGAGTTCCTTAATTAGAAAAAAAAAAACATTAAAATGAATATGTGAAAAGGATGTAGGCTTTTTTTTTTATCATGTTGCAACAAATTTTGTAGAAAATAAAGTAATATATTACTAAAAAGTGAACATTATTTTAAAATAGGACTATCCATCCATCCATCCATCCATCCTTCCATCTTCAATCGCTTATCCAAAGTCAGGTCATGGGGTACAAGTTTAAGTTCAAGTAGGCTTTATTGTCACTTTAACCATATACAGTTAGTACACAGTGAAACGAAACAACGTTCCTCCAGGACCAAGGTGCTACATGCAACATAAATTTACAACATAAATTTAGGGGAAGCAGTTCCAGCAGAGAACCCCAAACTTCCCCCTCCCCAGCCACATCAGCTAACTCTGACTGGGGAATCCCAAGGCGTTCTCAGGCCAATGTGGAGATACAGTATAATCTCTCCATCTAGTCATAGGTCTGCCCCGTGGTCTCCTACCAGGGGCAAGAACCTTGGGGTTCCAATAGGACCAGCTTCTATAATATCACTGAAATTTTCTTAGGCTCTGAGCATCACCATTAATACAGTGGAATCATGTGCTGTGAAAGACTGGGGTTCAATTTCTAGACATGGAACTCCAACTCATTTTTAGCTCCGGTCCCAAGCCCAGATAAAACCGCTTAACTTGTGCCGAATCAAACAGGCGTATTGGGATCTGGATCTGCTCCAAAAACTCTTTACATGAGCAGCTGAAAGAAGAAAAACATCTTACTCTAAGCTAGTAGCATCATAATTGTATTTAGCTGCTCCTAACATTGATTTTAGACTGGAACAAACCTAAGCACATCTTCGAGACTGCTTCAGGGCTTCTGAGGGCGTAGTAATAGGATTCCTATGTAATAGGAAACATGCCCACTTTGGGTTTAACTCATAAGGGATACATTACACGCACAGTAAACATATTAGGGTGCATCAAATTGGGGCTAAACCGCTTCCCAAATATTTATTCTGTTAGTGAAGGGCTTACTGAAGAAATTTGTTTACTTCCTGCTCTCATTACATTCGTACTTCCAAGTCACGGACTATTAAGACACATTGTTTGCATGTTTGTGCCCCTAATATTTTCCTTCAGTTTGACCCTTTGCTATTTGTTGTTTAAGGACTTTTTTCAGCTATACCTGTCCATCACGTAGTCGGCATAGCCAATTGTACAGTATCTATGTTCATATGTTGTTGCATACATTTTTGGACTTTGGCTCTTATAGCTTTTCTGATTCAGACTCATTACAAGTTTTGGACTTTAATTCACCGCTACACTAATGCTAAAACTACAGCTGGCTTTACAGATATACGCTTTGTTAAAGGGGGCCAAAAAATCAGTATATATTAACTTTCTGCCCAAGTGTAAAGAAAAACATTTCATCCTGGACAGAAACCACTCTCAACCCTGACATGTGCCCCTGCTTATGTAAATTCATTAATTATACAGGGAAGCCTGAAGCACAGTACCTCAGAAAACTTTGGGCACAAGGCAAGGTACACCCTGGAAAGGTTGCCAATCCATTACAGGGCACACGTGCACACACTACAGGCAATTTGGGAACATATGCATGTCTTTGGACTTTGGGAGAAAACCAGAGTACGGAAGGAAATCCAGCAAGCACTGGAAGAACATGCAAACTCCACACAAACAAACCCGAGGCGAAAAACCGAGCCCTCAACCCTCCAGGTGCAAGTCTAACCACTATGCCACCATGTTGCCTCCCACTTGTGTATTGGTTATTATTCAGTAAACGTTGTTGTATAAATTTCATGTTTATTGAATCTGGCATCAAGCTATTGGACACGAAGCTACATCTAGATTGGTTCAGTTTTACATTAAAACAAGTGCTTTGGAAACATAAAATATATATGAGTTATAACATTAACACCACCGCAAGACCATCTGTCCCACAGAAAAACCAGTGTAGCACAAACTGCGGAAAAAGGTTCATGCTGCCCATGATAGAAAGGCATCAGAACACTCAGTGCATCACAACCTGCCATGTTTGGGGCTTAGCAGGGAAAGATGTTCATCTGGCTTCCATTTTCTCCAGATTTCTGTCTGATCGAGGATCCATGGAATGTACTGGACAAATGGATCTGCTGCTAACATCCTGGCACCAGACACTATAGTATACTGCACATCTTCAGAAGTCTTGTGGAGTCCATGCCTTGAGGGGCCACAGCGGTTGTGGTGGCACAAGGAACCTGAAACCTAGGTGGTTTTAACGTTAATGGTTATAATATTATGGCTGGTTGGTTTGTATACATATATATAAATAAAAAAAACACCCTCTAGGTGTGTGAAAACTTTAAGGCTGCTTTCCTCTAACTTTGCGTTAATAATTACAAACGTCCAGTGACCAAGAGGAACAAAGGGTCATTAGAACCATTGCAGCTCTATGTGTGCACTGAAGAAATGGCAATGCATGAAGTTAATCAGGGTCATAAAACCCCTCTTGACATTGACAGAGCTAAAAAATAAATCATTAGCTTTAGTGTTCACAACATAATGACACTATAGAAAATGTGCATGTAATCGACTGAAATGCTTTCAGTGTTTAGATTAAATTGACTAGAAATGCTATAGGAATAGTTACGGTTGGAACCAGTTGTAGTGGTTAACAGAAGCGTCCTAGAGATGCAAACGGTTGTCTTCAGCCCGCCCTTATGGAGTACAGTGAATGCCTGCCTGCTGCAGAGCTTCTGCATGGCTTTCTTGTTCGCTGTGAAGAGCATCATTGTGTTGCAGCCATGTCCAACTGCTAAATCCCTCCATTGATGGATGCATATAGACCCGTCAGTCACAATGGAGACATTGTCAAGAACTGAGCTGACTCCTGAACCCAGGATAGAATATGGCTGAAACCAACAAACTGGCCACTGTACATTTCTGAAAATGCAACGCAGTCTTGCTCACATCTGAAATCACAGGCTCTGCTGCATCAAGCGATTTACAATTAGTCATAATTGTGTTATGTTCTATTTCCACAAAATTGGGCACGGATGGCATGCTTTCAGCTTTGACACCTTATACACAGTCAGAGAAAGAGATAGATTTTCAAAAGCCCTTTTGTTTCAGACAATCACTGAGGATGTTTCTTTTGCTTTTTCCTCATTTTATTTAGGCGTTCATTTTCTGACAGCTGGGAGTAAGAGGAGCCGCCTTCTTGCATCCATCCTACATTTTTTTTAGATTTGCAGTGGAAAGTATCTTAAGAGTAGCTTAATTTTTCCATGCAGTGGAGCATGTATGTGTTCATGAGATTTACTAAATTGCAGCAGGCAAAACAAAAGCACGTATGAAAAGCTATGAAAAGTTATTTTGCCTGCATGCTTAGCATGTAGTCATTTTGCATCTTTAGTCACATCTAATAATTCTTGCCATGTCCAATTTGTGTTAAATCTGAGTGATTACTTGCTCACTAAACATGGTTTTAATAACAAAAAAGGTTGTAGGTCTTAGTCCCTCATCGTCTGAGGAGGTGGAAACAGTGAACCATTTTAAACTCTAAGTATTCAGCATTCAGTTGTATTCACTTTTAACAAAAAAACATCTGTGAATAAATGTCACTTTTTTGAGAATTTGGAGACCTCTGCTGGCAGAACTGTGTGTTACAATTTATTAACCAACTTACCACACAGAATGAGAATCTCATTTTGGAGTAGAACACCATCGTTTAATCTGATTAGTTACAAACAGAGAAAATCAACAGTTGCATTAGTTGTCATTTTACAGAAGCTAAATTACCTCCAATAAAGATTTAATCATAGTATAGATCACAAACCTTTAATTGTTGGTGCTCAGTTTGATGAATTTGGGGTTCCCTGTTTAGGTTAACCATAAAAATGAACAATTTGGTTTCCCATATAAATAAGATTGAATTGCAATGAAAACATCTTAAAACTTTCAGGAAAGTAAACAAATAACAAATGTAGAAACCTCTGAAACTGAAGCAGGGGAACTTCACCAACAGAGCTGAGAACCAAAGTGACCGACCAAAAGGCAGCCACAGCTTCTGCAACACCAGTCAGAACATTTTACTTTCTTCTATTTGTTTTTTTTTACAAGCCTAGTTCAAAATACAAAAATAATGCTTTCTTTTAGATTACATTTTGGTAACACTTCAGGATAAAAAGGGCATGAGACAAAATGTTAGTGACTTGACAGCACAAACTCACTACTGGTAATTACAGTATGTTGGTTGTCCCACAGAAAACAAAGAACCGACACAGATTTACAGGAACTGTCGAAAAATCTCCAGAATCTTGTGCAACATTCATGTCCACTTAACATCCACAAGGTCAACAGTTACATTACAAAACATATTTCTGTCCTAGTCCTTAGGTTTCTTTTTTTTGTCTCATCCTTATAACAGACATTTGAAAAATACAGGCAATTTTCTTAATTTTCAACCAAAAGCCTTCTGTCCTATACACTGTGCTCCAAAGTAATAAGCCCCCAATGGTTAAAACATTTTTTAAATAACATGACTGATTTTTAAGGTCTGTCTACAAAGAATACAAATGTGAAAGCAAAACCCAGGGAAAGTGGACTAAGCAAGCACAAGATAAAAAGCCCACACTTAATGTCAGTTTTGTCTGTATGTGTGTGTCCGTATAATGCAATTTTATTCACTGGGTTGTGCATGAGATATAGGTAAATTTATATACATATATGTAAACAGTTATTTTTTTTAAGGCTGGCCTTAAACTCTCAAGGAGGAATGCACTTAAATGCTACTCAGAAAGAAAACACGTTGTCAAGTGCAAATCTTGTGTTCTTAAATTCACTTGGTAGTTTCAAACAAAGTATATCACTCATCAAACAACTTTACAATTAAATAAAATTTAGTCTGATGAGGAACATACATTATCTGCTTATAGTTTTTATCTAATAATGGTTATATTGAGAGTACATTGTTTGTAAAACAATGCGCAGGCTCAAAGTTTAATGTGCTCAGAGAGATGCAGGAAATTGTGCGAAACACACTATTACGAGACTGGGCTTCTCCTAAAACCTCCTGTCCTGCAGAACTTTACTGAAGAGTCTGCATAAAAGAAATAAGAAATACTGCCATCAGTGCTGTTTTAAATTTCTATTGGACTGGACGATTTAAAAAGTTTCTCCAGTATTCAAATCGGATTATTCATGTTATTACCAAAACAATCCAAATTTTATTAATACAAATATTATTCTTTGTGAAATGAAGGAAACTTGAACATGCCGTGCATCACATTGTAAAATGGTATTTAAGTTGGTCACATGACTGAGGCCATGGTTCCGAGGTACCTTTCTTCATGCTCTGTGCTGAACATGCAATTGCTCTTGCTGTTTATTAAGACGCTTTGTGCTTTACTTTCTTAAAATGGCAACTTCCTGTTTAGTATCTAAACAGTAAACAGCCATGTTTACTGTCTCGAAAAAGATTTCTTTATACAGACACACATTACACTGGTGCAGAATTGGATGAATTCCAATATTGATTACTAATTGCACTTTAAAAAAATTTCATTTCAATAGTCATTATATTAGAACTGCTGTTGAATTAAAATAAAAAGAGATAATGTCAAAAAGTTATTTAAAATCTTTATATATGTTCACACCAAGAAGAATCAGACTTCCTGTTTGGCTTTCACATTCTCAAAGTGGGAATCTTCACTCTCCTTCCCCATCCTTTCGTACTGCTGTCCTATTGAAGAAGAATCAGGCATTTGTGGAGGAGCAAGCGGTTGTGGAGGAGGAGGTGATAGTGGTTTGTGGGGCTGGAACGGCTGTAGGAGGAGTAGTGTCGGGTGTGAGAGAGGTGGGTACACTGGAGACCGGCATGCTGGGCTCGCTATACTGAAGCGGTTGAAAAGTCTGAACATGGAGGATCTGCTGTGATGTAGAAGAGATGGAGGGCTGAGTGCAGGCAGGAGCGGGGTTGCCTCCTCCCGTGCTGCTGGCTGATACGGGAGCACTCGTGGGATTTAGGGAAGTGGTCGGGAACCAGGCTGCAGGTGAAGACTGAAGACAGACATACAGAAAATATCAATATATGCTTTAAACACAAGACTCAAATGTTGGGGGATTGCTGAAATGTGCAGCAAATTAATAAAACCTGGAAGGATAATACTGAACTGTGAAGAAAAGTACTCCAATAAAAAATAATTAAAGACTGTGACCAAATATCACTTAAACTCTTGGTGATGTAGCATCATGAAAATAAACAGAAGAAATCCCAGCCATGTTTACTGTGTCAAAGTAAAAATTAGGATTGCGACAAAACAGCTTGTGGCCATAAGAAAACCACTTTATTGAGTAAAAAGGATTAAATCTGCTACAAAGGATAAAGAATTGAATTTTTAAGCAGTTCGGCTACTGTACAAGTGTTATGACCTGGTGTTGCTTTAGTTGGTCAGGTCTAGGCTCAGCAACATTATGTGGTAATAAAATGAAGTCAGCTGCTGACCTGAATTGAGTTGAATAACATTATTTTATGTTTGCTTTTCTTTTCTAATGGCTCAGATGGCTTTTCTGATAGATATACAATATTTTAGGACAATAATGCCAACATTCATTGGCCTTAAGTTGTGAATGAGTGGATCTGGGATCATGAGGAAGGATCATGAGATGGCCATCAGGGTATTCTGACCTTTAAAGAGTGGTTTGATTTTCATGTGATCAATTCAAGATCTCAGCCAAAAATTAAGGCAACTCTGGATGAAAATAATGTTATAATGTTGCATGAAAGCTGTTGAAACAAAACTGCTCATTATAATCAAAGCTGAAGACAATACAACTCTATATACGCTGTGTAATATATTATAATAAGTGTAAATTCAAAATATAGTTGAATGCAATTTAATTTAAAAAAGTCAATAGGCTTTAGGAATTAAGAATGGATACTCTACATGCATAACAATCAGCACCTCTATTATACATTAACAGATCATGTGGTTGAACTTGCCTTACCTCAGTGAGCTGGTTCCAGCCACCTAAATCCTGTGCTTGTTGAATTTGCTTGAGTTGATTGAGGGAAGGTTTGGGGGTGGTAGGTCCAGTAGCCTCCATTGTCCAATCATCTACTAGTTTGTGCAGTTTTTCTGTGAAGGTACTTTCTCTATTGGATAAAACCTGGGCTAAAGGAAGGCAGACAGACACAATGGCATGGCATTGCTAAGATATACAGTACTTAGCAGTAGGGGTTGACTAGACTAGTCAATTAAACCACTTGTCCCTGCTGTGAGATGCCAATTAGTAGAGTGGTTGGATGATATGGTATGCAAGAAAGCAGTCAAACGAAAAGGTATCCAGTATACTTTAATGAACTGCTAGTCTAACAATATTTCAAATTAAATGGAGCCAATTATACAATCAACTGCACAAGAAGTTTAGGCTTTTCCATTAACAATTGATATCACATCATGAAGTAAAGAGACGTGCACAAACTGCTCAACATGGAATTCCTTCAGCGGTTATTAAAAACTACATTTCTAATAATATCCATGCAGTACATCAGAATGAACTCCATTTGATTATTTTTGTAAAGTAAATCAAAATTTGCAGTTCTGCCACCCCGAATGCACACTGAGCTGAGAATCCTTATGGTGTTGTGTTGATCTGTGTTAATTTCACACCTGTCTTAGAGGCCAGTGAAGCTGATTTTTCAGGTTTGCAGTACGAATGTAGTCTGTTTGGCTCTTCACCAGAGTAACTGCTGGATTGCTGTAGAGAACCTGAGAGTAGGTATAAATACACATTCCAGCTTTATTAGGGCATATGCATCACATGAACCTTCTAAACAGAAGGTTACACTACACAGTGTAACAACACACAAATACTCATCAAAAGAAGACCTTTATCAAACGTACTGCTTACTGTTTATGCTAAATTTATACTGCTTAAGAACTCTTTCCTTTTACAAAGAGATGGTCAGCACCTTGGTGTGTGACTCCATTATTGTCAGTGTGGGAATGAGGACGAGTGCGAAGTTTGGGTTTGGAGGGGCGGGGTCGGCGGGGGGAAATGGCCAGCGATGTCACAGGCGACGGAGGCTGATGGTGATCTTTCAGACTGCGCAGTTGCTTGTAGAGCTCCTGTAGTTCCTGCTTCTGCTGTGCCTGTAGTGACACCACCTCCTTAATATGCCTGTAAGAGGTAAAAATTAAATTTACTACAAAATATAATACAATAAAACATGATAAACAAGATATGGCTTTAATTATGGCTGAAAAAAAATTAAAGAGGCAAAATTTATACAGCGATTACTAATTGAATTTAAAATAGTTTCCTAGAAGAGAAGTCAAAAAATGTAAACGAAAAAAATTAATAAATAAATAAAATAAAAACTAAAACTAATACCAGATGCCTCAAAAAGTATTCTAAAATTGTTACTTTCTATTTCTCAAAATTTTTTGCAGAATTTTCTGTTCTGTTAAAATGATGGCTATTAAACATTCTATACAAGAATGCCTGCTTTTATATTAAAAGTCATGCTTTACTTTTCTCTTAGTTGCTGCAGCTCCCTCCTCAGGTCCTCATCCTCAACCTCACTCTCATCATCACTGCTTCCTGTTGGAGAATGTGTGTGGCTACGTAGTGGTTGGTGGTAGCCTACTGGGATTGTTCTTTCTTCCTTCTCGCCGTCTTTAACTTTTGTCTTCCTTCTATCCTTTTCCAGGTCTGGAGAGACAGGAGAGCTGTCTGTGAGCGGCTCATCTTTCTCCTCTGCCTTCATGATGGAAAAGCGTCCCACGGTCTTGGGAACATTTCTGTGGTTTGATGCTACCTTCACTGTAGGTGTCGGGTCCTCAGGCTGGGTGACTGGGGTCACCTGGTAGGGCAAAAAAAACATCCTCACCTCTTTTTCTGTCAAGTGAAATGTCATGTTGCAAGTCTCCCTTTTGGCTTCTTTAGAGCAATTACTTAAAATCATTTGAAAAACAGATACAAACCATCAAATTCAACAAAAAGTAGGGGTCTAAAGGCTTTACAAATACAATGCCACTGTTCATAAAACACTTGGGTAAGCTCTAAGATAGAGTTGGTGTTTGCAGTAATAAAAATTTCAGGTTTCTTATAGAATGAGTACTCATAGCACTGGATATCTTCTCTATGCATTTCTCAAAAGCTCTAAGTTTAATACACCTCCTGTACTGGCAGAAAACTTCAGCCTAAAGATTGCATCTTTTCAGCCCACTTACAATTAACACAAAGTAAAAAGAAAAGTAGGTCTAGTCAAGCCCAGCCTTAATTACAAGGCATTGTGCAATGCAAGATCCCAAGAAAGGTAGATGTGCTCTTAAGTTGAACAGTCTTGTCTGAGCAAGATTTTGTCAGCTAATCATACTTTCTAAATGCCTTTATCCTGCCCATTTAGATGCAAAACATCTCAGGGAGTTTTTCCTTGCCACTGTCGCCGTCGTCCTAGGCTTGCTCATCAGGGACAATCATATCATTTTGATTCATACACATTCACATTTCATACAAACTTAGTTCTTTTGATTGTGTAAAGGTGCTTTGTGATGATGTAAATCGTTAAAAGCGCTATACAAATAAAATTGAATTGAATTGAATTGAATATGGAGCTTATCTGAAGCAAATAATGAGAGATACCAGTACACCACCGTCTATTCAAAAGCCCTGGGAATAAAAGGCGAGTAAAGTTTCAGCAGTAATGCCAGCAGGAAAAAGTTCAGGTTGGGTGCACCAAGAGCGTGTTAATGCAACTTTGGCTACCGCCAGTAACAGCAATGATTTTTAATGACAGTATTCTGAAAATATACTCTACTTCCCAAAGAGGTTCAAAAGGTAGGCCTGACATAGTTTAGACAGAATGGAGACAACACAAGTGGCATAATTGGCCAGTGTGTCAACACCCCATATCACTAAAACCCACACGGTAAGCAGCAAATTGAGGCCAAATACACCTTAATTGTGGAGATTATATTAGGCCCTGGCATTTTGAATCTCAGTATTGTTTCTACTGAGAAAATGGATCTCTACACCGGCAGAGGGGACAAAGCTTCATGCACAGAAAGCAAATTAGTAAATCAGCATGAGTGATAAACACCTGTCCCTTACTAGGTCCTAGAAATGATGTTTAGTAGTGAGGATGCATAAAACTCATTGTCATACTGTATCTGGGATAGTGCATTCGCTTAATTGGTTTTTCCCGAATGATCAGAGAATAAAACAAAGTATAATGCCTTCCCAAAGTGCATTCATTTTTGATTTACATTTTCATTATGTGCATAATGCAAAAGTGATTTAATATCTTTCTATGCTGTTTTCACAGTGTAATAAGTACTGTTCATTCATATCAGCAATGATGCAAATAGACATGCAAACTACTTTTAATGGCAACAAGATTGCTCTTTCCTCACACTGTCAGACTGAGTGGCAGTGTATAAGAATCATGGGACCACAATCTCCCTTAATGGGTTAATATACTGTAGGCCACCACTGCACCACTTTTAAATTGTTTATCTGCATAAAAATGTAATGTCCCCACAAAAAGGGAAGAAACTGTTTGTGTTCTGAATAATTTATATGGCTGGACCACAGATGAGAATACTCAATAGTCCAATACTTCATTCACTTCCATGCCCAGATGAGTGTCTCCCCCACCCTGGAGAGACATTTGTTTTCAAAATCGTCCTGGATAGGATGGTATTCATAAGAAAACTGCATCCAAAAAAGCCTACCTGTTCCCAAAGGTGCTGTGCCAACATGCACCTGACAGAAAACATGCCATGGTGTGCTTGGTCTAATTTGAGATAAGCTACCCAAATAAAACTGCCTCATGTTCAAGTGACCAAACCAGACTGAAAGCAATAAAGCCAAAAAGTCTGAGTCTGAACAACCCCAGCAGACTTAGCCTGAACCTTTTAAACAGTGTTTACCTAAACTAGGTTTGATATACCCCTGTGTATGGTTTCCAACAGCTTCCAACTATGATGCCATGCCAATTCCAATATCACTTTCCTTCTGGTGGGTTATGTGCAGGACTACACCGATGACAGTAGTCACCATCGTGAGCATCATATTTTGGTTTATGCAAGCAAAGAAAAAGCATTCAAATGGTTGACATGAAAAGTTTGCACTGTCAATGCTACATGGACACAAAGTCTTCTCTGTTTCCTCAATGTGACATCGATCTGTGTCCACAAAATCAACATTTAGGAGAAATAGCAACTGGAGGTCAAGGAAAGCAGAAAGCTAGACAGCTTGAAACAGATACAATCTGTAATCCTCACAAAGCCCTAAGACAAGTGTCTTGGCAGGTCCAAGGTTCATTAGTGACTTGTGGTCAGGTTTTTAAGGTTAAACAATGGATCCTTCACAGTAAAGGGAGAAAACACATTTCCATGAAAATGATAATGGTGCACTTTAAGGTGGTGGAAGGAACATATGCATACTTAAACAATGGTCATGCTAGGAAAATGACTTGTTAAGTGTTAAATGGTGAATAAACACTGTGAATGTCACCCAATGAGAGTGGGTGTATTAAAATAAGGGCTTTCAGGGCTACACAGAGAAGGATATGCCACAGTGAGAAACACAAGTTTTTTTCCCTTTAGCAAGTCAATTGAACATAAAAAATAAGGTATTTTAACGTAAAGTCTCTCAGTTACAGTATATGTAAATTAATGAGCAGAAAGTAGCTTCACCTGGAAACGTCCTTTGTGTAAACAAGGCTGGTTATCTGAGCATGCCTCTCTGTCCACTACCTGTCTGCTAGAGATCTCATCTGCTTAGAATAGGAACAAAGAACATAAAGAAATAAAAATAAGACAAATTCTAAACAATTAAAACATGGATAGAAAAACAATAAATCAGGACAAAGACATAATATCCCATAAACACCACAAATATACATATAGAGAATAGTAATTATTAGTGAATCTCAACAAAGGCATTTAGCGTGAGACTACCATGCACGTTCGAAAAGTGCCTTGCAAAAGTATGCATACCCCTTAAACTTTTCCACATTTTTTCATGTTACAACCACAAACATAAATGTATTTTGTGTCATAGACCAACACAAAGTGGCACATAAACGTAAAGTCTGAGTTAAAATTATTTTAAAGATCTTTTACAAATAAAAATCTGAAAAGTGTGGCGTGCATTCATATTTAACCCTCTTTACTTTGATACCAATAGCCTTCAGAAGTCACCTATTCAGTACAGTAAATATGATTCACCTGTGTGTAATTTAATCTCAGTATGAATACAGCTGTTCTGTGAAACATGGGCATCATGAAGCCCAAGGAACACACCAGACAGGTCTGGGATAAAGTTAAAGCAGGTTTAGGTTAAAAATAATCCCCAACATCTCACAGGTTCACTTATCGCAATCCATCATCTAAAAATGGAAAAAGTATGGTACAACTGCAAACCTAACAAGACATGACCATTTACCTAAACTCACAGGCCGAGCAAGAAGAGCATTAATCAGAGAAGAAGCCAAGAGGCCAATGGTAACACTGAAGGAGCTGCAGAGATCCACAGCTCATGTGGAAGAATCTGTCCACAGAAGTTTTGCATTCAGGATTAGCCTCCACAAATCTGATCTTTAAAAAAAAAGCATGAAAAAAGCAATTGTTGAAAGGAAGCCATAAGAAGTCTTGTTGCAGTTTGCAACAAGCCATGCGGAGAACACAGCAAACATGTGAAAGAAGGTGCTCTGGTCAGATGAGACCAAAATTGAACTTTTTGGCCTAAATGCCAAACTCTATGTGTGGCGGAAAACTACCACTGTGCATTGTGGTGTAGACATTATGTTTTTGAGATGCTTCTTTCAGCAGGGACAGGGAAGCTAGTCAGAGTTGATGGGAGGTACAGTAGGAGGAAGCCAAATGCAGAGCAATTTTAGACTTGAGATGATGAGAGTTCCTCTTCCAGCAGAACAATGACCCTAAACACATAGCCAAAGCTAAAATAGAATGGTTTAGATTAAAGCATATTTATGTGTTAGAATGGCCCAATTGAATTGAAAATATGTGGCAAGACTTGAACACTGCTATTCATAAATGCTCTTCATTCAATCTGACTGAGCTTGAGATATTCTTCTCAGATAAGGAAGAATGGGCAGAAATTTCACTCCCTAGATATGCAAAGTTGATAGAGATATAGGACTCCATACGTCCCCAATGGACTTGCAGCTGTGCTTGCAGCTAAAGTTAGTTGTATAAAATTTTGACTCAAGGGGGCTAAATACAAATGCATGCCACACTTTTCAGGTACTGTATTTATTTGTAAAAAATTAAGTGAAAATCCCTTATCATTTTCCTTCTGATTGAACACACAATAATTTGTGTTGGTATATCAAATAAAATCCCAATAAAATACATTTACATTTGTGGTTGAAATGGTAAAAAATGTGGAAAAGTTCAAGGGGTATGAACACTTTTGAGAGGCACTGTAAGTGCATTGCTTAGGCATGGCCAAAAATATTTGTATTACTTCATTGCATATAAGTGGAAAGTACTAGATAGTGATAGTAAATTGCTTAATATTTGCCATATACGGTACGTCATGCTAGGAAAATGCCTTGTTAAGTGTTAAATGGTCAAATAAGAAATATGGTCAGTGTTTGAGTTTCATGTTAAGCAGCATGTTATGAACATTAAAAGAAGTATGTATCCCTTTTTCTCCTTCCACCCCAGCCACTCGGGGATTCGTACTCAGGGTCTCGCACAACCGGATTGAGTTTGTGATGTCTATGAACAGTACAGATCTTATATAGTGTCACATATACAAACATACCCATTTTTAACATATCATTTGGCATATATGTTCATATGTTAATACATAGACTATTCACAACAGAAAAACCTCTAAGAATGTTTAGCCTATATCAGATTCATACGTATGTGAGGGACACACATACACATGCTGTATCAAATGCCTACCCAGACAGCAAAAAACAGGACACTTTAAAAATAAAAATATATAGAATAGAATACATGCCTTACATCATTTTAGCAGACAGTAGACAACACTTTGTTGACATATAGTTGGGTATAACAATTTTTGCAGCTACATGATTGCTATAAAAAATAAATGGTATCTAATTTTGCGACTAATTTTAACTCAACAGTTCTGACTAGATACAAATAGGTAAATTGTCACCAACTTACAGAAGAGTCTATAAGAAATGTACACATCATTTATGAACACAACTTGCACACTACAGGAACTCGTCTGGGAGTTACAGTATTGCCATATTGCCTGTACAGTCCTGATCTTGATCCAAGCCATTTCCTCTTGCTTGGGCTATTAAAGATTTAATTATTTGCCACATGTACATGTACCTTGCAGCACAATAAATTTTTTTTTGTATATCCCAGGTAGGAAGCTAGGGTCAGAGCGCAGGGTCAAAAAGGATTCAGGGCTCCTGGAGCAGACAGGATTAAGGGCCTTCTTTAAAGGCTCAACATTGGAAGCTTGGTGGTACTAGGGCTGGAACTCCAACCTTCTAATCGGTAGAGCCTAAACCTTTTGAGTCATCACTTCCCCAAGCCCATGATCTAGGTGAGGCTTGATCTCAAAACCTCAGCATTGTTTCAACGGAAATTTGCTATTGCAGTAGTAATTAAGGAGTTCCTGGGAGGCCAATGTATCAGAAGTGATGCAGGCAGTCAGATTGCTTCATGTACTTGAAGTTATCCTAGCACTGCTGAAACATTGGGATAAGTGCATTGGTCTAGCAAGGCATTATATAAAGAAATAAAAGTCATTTTTATTCTCATAACTGTGTTCTGGGAGGGTTGACACACACTGTCAATCCCAGTGACACTACAAAATTACTACCTAATTGTCTTCAAGTTGATGTATGGGCAGAAGACAGCAGATAAGCTTTTTCCGTGATGCAGCAGTTAAAAATGGTTGGTTAAATGGATGAAAAACAAGTGCATGCTAGCCTTCACCCCCCATTATGGTAGCAAAAATATAACCGAGGAAAGCTGGATGGAGGTAGGAATTGGCAGGTGACCAAACTGAAATAAAAAGTTCAACTAGGAGATTTAATAATGCAAACAAACAAAAGAATAGAACGTGACTAGCTGGCAAGAAAAAAGAAAAGCCTATAATGAATGTGATCCCCTATATCACCATGTGTTACTGACCTTGGACGCTCGTCTTAAATCAGACACACAAAGGCAAGTATAGTAAGATGTGTTAAGTGAAATTTAAAACCACAATTTTTTTTTTATAAATATATAAAATCATTAACATTTTAATTATCAGGTTAAATGATATTTAGCCACAGTCTTCCAATGAAAGACATGTTGAGTCACATTAGTTTAACTTACTGGGCCACCTGCTGATGTTTATGGAAAGGTTTTGCTTTGACAGGTATAAACTTTAAATTGTCTGGCCCAAACAGTTTTGATCAGCAATTGTGCTTTAACACAGGGCAATAGTAGGACCTGTGAGATGGGTAGCTTAACTGTGCAGGCAAGTGAGGGGCAGGATGAGGTGGGCTGAACTTGGCATTACACCACTAGATGAACTAGACTAGATGCTCGCATTTTGTGGAGAGCTCCATCTGACTTTTTCCCCCATCTTCTGCATTACCTTCTTTTTCTACTTTCCACTGCTCTTACCCCTGAGTAACTCATGCAATCAACTTAAAAGAAGCTAAAACATAAACTCAAAATGCATAAACTTAAAAACAAGCAATTCTTGTCAAATTTTCTTTTTTTGTAAGTATGACCTACAGATCACGGTAGACAGATGTCGTGGCATCAGGTGCTAACCGTCTATAGTCTGGGGAACCATTGCCCTGTATATATTTAAATTCTACTCCTAACACATGATCCAGCTCAGAAAGAACTTGACATTTAGCTGAAAAGCCAGATTAGATGAGTTGACAGCAGGGCAAGTCTGAAAATGTATAAGACAGTGGTTCCACAGTTTGATATTCTTTCAGATAATTTTTACTACGTAGTAATAATTAAAATAATTAGTTAATAGTTGTATCAGTGTGAACAGGAACAGGGACAATAACATCACAAACTAGACAGTGATTAGATGTTAATAATTACCCGTTAATTCACAAGGTATTCCCTATCTAGCATGATTCAAACGCTACATGATCTACACAAACATTTAACGTTGTAGCCCACCCACACCCCTCACTCGCTCTCGCTTGCACTCTGCACAAACGCTACCTTGCTGGACTCTGGGCTTCTTGAACAAGCTGGTGGAGTGGCGCAGTTTGCACGCCCAGCTTTTGAATTTGCGAGTCCAGGATTTCTTGCTAACAGGATTTCTGATACTAGGACAAGTCAGGTTTAGGCCAAAATATCCACCTCCTGCATTGTGCTGCTGTTGCTGTTGTCCGGCTGCTGGTGCAAGGGACGGCTGGGAGAAGGAAGGCTGGAGGACATCTACGGTGGCACTGTCAGAGGGGGAGGAAACAGCCTGGGTATAAAGGGTGGGGTTGGGTGGAAGAAGGAGACATTGTGGTGTGAAAAATACAAAAATATAAATCAAAAGGAATACAAAAAATATGACACTGTAGACTCCTATTATGCTTTTTTTTTAAAGCCTAAATTTGGTCAAACTAAAAGTCAACATTTTTACAGACTTGGCAAGTTAAGACAAAAAAATTTAAATCACCCCATTAACCAAAACTTTATAATTGTCATTAAATAACTCCTATAAAACCCCTTTAATTGTACTTATACTATTGAAGAAAATCCTTCATTTACTTCAAAGGAAATGAATGGGATTCGAATTTGTGCTAGCCATTAGAAGACCTCAGAGAAATTTTTATTTAGCTTTTGCACCCGATTAACATCATCCACTCATATCCAGTCATTGGTATAAATCAAAATTGCAGAGCAATAGTGATATGTGTACACTAACTTAAATTATGAATAAAAAAAAAAAAACAATTAGAGAATATGAAACTCAGTTGGCAGCTGGAACCAGGCCTTGCTGTTTTTTTTCTAACCTACACCAACTTACAATGACTGTAGATTCACTGGGTGGAGATAAAGGTCCAGGCACAGTCTCCTGAGGATGGGAAAGAAGGGAGCATGGTGGGGAAGTGGAGGAGAAGGATGAGGCAGGTTGGTGCTCCACAGCGGTAGAGGGAGTTGCAATCTGGGCAGTGCAACCATCTCCTGTTTTCTCCCTTTCTCTGTCTGATGAGGTGGAGGAAGAACGAGAAGTGGTGGAGGAAGTGGTGCAGGAGGAAGAATGTGGAGAAGTGTCTGAAGAGCAGGTAGGAGGAAGAGGGAAGGTGGCAGGTGGAAATGTATGAGACTCTGATGACTCCTCTGCCCTGGTTGATGTGGCAGCTATAGCTGAGGAGGAGGCCATGTCAGTTGTGTGAGTGGAAATGGAGGCCCCACTGCTACCATGCTCCTGATAGAGCAGATTCCTCAGCTTCTCATCCAGTGTTTTTATACGGTTGTCAACAAACTCAATTTTTGGGGGGCCCTCACTGTCTGATTCAGCTACTGAAGAAGGCTGAGCAGGGGAAGGGGAGAGGACGTGAGCCAGAGCTGGCAAAGCTGTCTCTGAGAGTGAGAGAGGTGGGAGAGAGGTATCAGACAATGGTTGTACAGGAGCAGACTGGCTGAAAGTGTCATCTGCGGCAGTGACCTGTCCGGTTGGGAGCTCTGATTCTAATTGGTGAATAGAAAGCTGGTTTTGTGCAAGCAGGGAAGCAGGTTGAGGAACCTGCTCTAGCTTAGACTGTGCATCCTCAGGAAGGACCTGATTTAAGATCAAAGACTGAGTCTGTGCTCTATGCAGAAGAGAGTCTTGTGTTTCTATTTTTTGCTGTGATTGTTTGGTCACTGCTTCAGAATGCAGCACTGGTTCCTGCTGCACTGGGACTTCCTGCTGCTCCACTGTACCGCACAGCTGTCTCTGTTCCAGACTGGCAATTGACTGTACATGGACCTTCTGCTGGCTTAATGGTTGCAGTGGTAGTTCAGACTGTCCCTGTTGGTATGGCATTTGCTGTACAATTGATTGTTGCACTAGATGGAAATGAGATGCTGGATACTCAGCTTGACAAGACTGTGTGTTTTGTTCTGCACCTGAAGATAGTGTGTCACGGGTTGGGAACTGAGACACCATTGCTATTGGCTTGGTCTGTAGCAGCTGTTGTTGCTGTATCAGAAGCTGCTGCTGAATCTGATCATTGTTGTCTTTTGGAAGCTTTATCGAATAGGCTTCTGGTGGTTGGGATTGTAGGACTTGCTGGGGTCTCTCAGGTTCCAGTGTTGTTGAAACTTGGGGTAACTGCTGCAGTTGCTGCACTTGTTCTCCATGATTTAAAATAGAAGATGACAGGGGGTTTTGAGTAAAACTGACAGAGAGTGGTATTTGATCTCCAGGAATGCTCTGCACTTCAGCAGCAGTATCTTCAGAACCAAAGCCACTACTGGATTCTGTGCACATAACTTTGCTAGGTGCAAAGGTATGGCCATGATCAGCCACAGGAAAGGCTGCATCCTTAACAGAAGATGCTTGGTTGGTTGTGGATCCCTTCACCAAAGCTTGCTGGGTGATAGCTGCTATGTCTTGAGTGACTGCATCTCCAGTGGACATGTGAAGTATTGATGTAGTAGAGCTGGTAGAGTCCAACGTAGCTGTACCAGGGATAGAGACAGCAGGTACTGAGGCTTGGACAGAGATAGCAGAGGAAGGATCAGAGGACATTAGAAGTGGGGAACATGGAGAAAAATGTGCTCCAGACAGGGAGTCTGACACCTGTGAATCCTCATGGTTGGATGCTATAGCAAATGAGGAGAAAAGATCATAAACTGTATTAAGGCATAGCGGTATCAAGCTAACATAGGCAACAAATGTAAAACGTCAGGAAAGCAAAGTTTACATTTTAACAACTAGCCATATTTTCGTCACAGGCACAACTTTACATTGAAAGCAGAATCTTTGGTTGTAATGTGGGATTGATGGTTTTAATGTGCAATGTGTACAATGTGTCATGCTCCCGGTCATGAAATTTACTGCTGCTGTGACCAAAGAGAGCTGATGAGAGTATCAGTTTTGGTGGTATCTGAAAATAATGCTAAAAATCTTAAAGTGAGACTGAATATGATTACTCAAGATTCAGATGACAGTTACATCATGACTGGACACCAAGGTGCACAGCAAGGTAAGGAACAGAAGATGAATTACAGCTTCTACATGTGTCATGACAACAAGAAACTATTTTTAAACATTCCAGTTGAAGATTCAGAAACATACTGTGTCACTGAGCACCCAGTATGGCAGAATCTAGTTGTTACAGTGTCTCAGGCAGCGTGACAAACAATAATAATAAAAGACCACTGGAATAACAGAGTGTAAAACCTGCAGATGTAATTCTAATACAGTATTTGTCCTATAATGACCCACAGCCAATTCAAATAAATATTGCTTTTACTGAATACCTTGCTCAATCTGGCACTGGCTCTCTCCTGCTGGTGGAGGAGAGGAGGCTTCACGGTTGGACTGGGAGTCACGATGGCGAATGGTCTGATTGATAAAAAATCGCCAACGACCCACTGGAGAAGACTGAGGGGCAGAGTCTACTGGTGGACAATTTAGCAAATGAGAGCAGCAAAAAGGGTTAATTGAAAACAGGTGAAAGAATAATTATAGTAATGTAGAATAGAAGGTAGAATGTTCCTTATATAAAGGAAAGCTACTCAACACACACACCTGTTGAACTTGATGGTGTGCTTACATGCAGCTGCTCTGTGGATCCAGTCTGTATGTGTGCATGTGTGTGTGTGTGAAAGAGAGAAAGAGAGTGTTGCAGTTGACCTGGAACTTCTAACCCAACCTAATTAAATGTCAATATATTAATTAATGATCAAGAAACTAAGTACAGTAAGCCTTTCTACACATGGTCCTTCGCAGTTGAACTAATGAGAAAACAATTCATAACTACTGATATAAAATATTAAATTAAATAAAAAAATAAGTTGTGCACCACACTATTCTAGGATGTACAGTAAAGATTATATATAATAAACAAAAACCAGACCTTTGACTGAGTGCTAAAGATCTCCTGGGCTTTCTTCACTATAGCCCTCAGGTCTTCTACAAATTTTTCTTTCTCTGATTCGAGGACAAAGTCCTCTTCCACCTATTAAAAAAAAAATTACAACAAAACTTTTATTAGTAAAAAAGTTCTGGCCATTCAACAGTGACAATAAACAAGTGGTTCTTCGAACAGTAACAACATCAAAGAGCAACACACTCAAAGGAAAGTGCTGCCATCCATTCTACCTAGTAAAACAATCCCAACTTCGGCCGTTTCTCCTTTTTTAATGTTAGGCGACTAATAAATATCTTGTATACTAGGTTTGAGCCTCAAGCTAGTTTTGCAGTTTTTGTTTTGGATGCAGAAAAGGCATTTGACCAAATTGAGTGGGATTATATATATATATATATATATATATATATATATTTTTTTTTTTTTTTTTTTTTTTACTATATCTCAATTTTAAAGGGCAGTGGTGGCTCAGTTGGTTAAGGCTGTTGGTTACTGGGTTACTGATCGGAAGGTCAGGGGTTCGAGCCCCAGCATCGCCAAGCTGCCACTGTTGAGCCCTTGAGCAAGGCCCTTAACCCTATCTGCTCTAGGGGCGCTGCAAGCTGGCTGACCCTGCACTCTGACCCCAGTTTCCTAATTGGGATATGCGAAAAAATAAGCAATTTCCCTCTGGGATTAATAAAGTTCTTTAAAAAAATAATAAATAAATTAAAACATTTTACTACATAGATGCACTCGGCAGGGCTGTCTTCTCTCGCCCTTGCGTTTTGCAATTGCAGTTAAACCCCTTGCCCTTGCCATTAAAAAGAACCCTTTAATATTGCCCCCAAATTTAGGCCAAATTAATCATCATAATTCTCTCTATGCAGATGACATTATTTTGTATCTCCGCAACCAAAACAGTCTGTACCACCCCTGCTAAATTTACTGAAAACATTTGGTAAATTCTTAGGATATTCAGTAAACTGGCAAAAAAGTGAATTTCTGGCAGTGACTAACAATATAGACTCAAATTTTATGAGTAGTCTTCCTTTTAAAATAGCCACAAACAGTTTGAAATATCTGGGTCTTAATATATCTAGAAACCATAAGGATATATACAAATAAAATTTTTTACCCATGCTAGAAAATCTGAAAACCAATATAAAACAGTGGAGGACCCTGCCACTATCAATGATGGGGCGGGTGAATGCCATTAAGATGGTGATATTACCCAGATTTCTGTATTTTTTTCAGAATCTACCAATTTATTTGCCCAAAAACTTTGGATTCTATTGTACTGCCATTTATATGGTGCTTTTTGACACATAGAATATCTAAATTGCATGTCTGTAAGCCTAGGTCATTGGGGGGGTTAGGTTTGCCAAGTTTTCAACACTACTACTGGGCTGACAATTGTTCGTAGAGCCTTAACTTTTTGGCAGGACCCATGCCCCGATAGTCTTATAGCTGATCTCCCTTTATGGCTTGTGATTGAGCGTGGTGCTTTAAACTCATTTCTCTCCTTGTTGCTATTTGCTGCCCCAGAGAAATCTAAAGTTGCAGTTAGATCCCACTTCATGATTAATAACTCTCTCAGGATATGCATCAGATTAGTAAGACATTCAAACTGCCAAATACCTCCTTTTTTGCTCCTGTTTGTCGTAACATCGCCTTTAAACCCTCATAATTAGACCTGGTGTTCACAGGTTGGGCGAGAAAAGGAATACTAACTCTGAGAGATTTATATATAGACAACAATTTTTCCACTTTTTCTCAACTAAAAGAGAAATTCGACCTTCCTGCTTCGCATTTCTTTAGATACCTACAAATTAGAAATTATGTTCGTTCCACTATGCCGAACTTTGAAACTCTGCCAGCTGATAATGAATTACACAAACTACTTACTTGCATTCCCAATAACCCAAAGTTAGTCACAAAATTTGTAGATTTTTTTATAAGTCAGTTAGACGTCCCTACTTATCATCTGAAAAACGATTGGGAAAAGGAACTGGATATTCATGTTTCTGAGGAAGACTGGAGAAAGTGTCTTAAAAATATACACACCTGCTCTATTAATGTTAGGCACCAACTTATTCAGTACAAGGTGTTAGATTGCACTACTCTAGGGTTAAACTTCACACTTTTAATCCCACCATTTCCTCTCACTGCAATATGTGTGAATCTGCTAAGGGTGCACTTGGACATCTTTTTTGGGCATGCCCTAAAATCGGTGAATTCTGGTCAGAAGTTTTTCAATTTCTTGCAGAAGTTCATGCTTGTGAACTTCCCTTAGACAGGGACTGCAACTGCTCTTTTTGGCTGGTCAGTCTCCTTGCAGCATCTTAACAATGTTTTCCGAGTGCCTATACAGTATGGTATGATGATCACAAATATATTTATTCTTTGCATGTGGAAGAATAAATCAAGGCCACTATTCAAGATTTGGTTGTCTAAACCTTCCTCCACCCTTCATGTAGAGAGGCATAGATATAGTATGTCTGGAAATATAGATCTATTTGAATTTTTTTGGAGGCCTCTTTTCAATCACCTGTTAAAAATTTCCGATAATTGTGAAACTATTTGAAACTTTGTAATCGTAGTGTCGGTGTTAATACACCATTTCTTTTTGTTCGTTTTTGAACTTAATCTCTTGTTAATACTACCGATAGTGCTGATACTTGCTAATTTATTTGTTCTCTGTTTTACTCTTGCTTTAAGTACCTAGGTGATTATATATTAATATTTGTATTTTTATTGTCACTATTATTCATAATGTCATATTGAGTAAAATTTTTTTTTTTTTTTTTACCTTTTTTGCCTTTACACAGTGTTTGACTGAAGGATGCTGTTTTTTTTTTGTTTTGTTTTTTACACTTGTGTGGGTGTGTTTGGTCTGGTTTTGTGATTGTGTTCTTTTTTATGTCTAAAAATCGAAGAATTACCTTTATAAATATAATTAGAAAAATAATTTAAAAAATTCCAACTTGTACAGTTAAAATCCCAACTTGTATAGTTGAAATGCCACATCCAGTGCTGTTAAAGTATTTCCCTTACTGATTTGTATTTTTCTTTCCATATTTGTCACACTTAAATGACCCAGATTGAGATTGAGGCCAGCGTTCTCCTTGAGGATTTTCTGGCGCAGAATTCATGGTTCTATCAATTATGGCGAGTCGTTCAGATCCTGAAGTTGCAAAGTAGCCCCAGACCATCACACTAACACCACCATGTTTGACTGCTGGTATGATGTTCTTTTTATGAAATGCTGTGTTAGGGGTGCAATTACATTCTTACACAGGGTCAGGTAGGTTTTTTTTCCTTAATCAATAAAATTTTTACATCTTTTAAAAGCTGCATTTTATATTTACCCTGTTATCTTTGTTTAGCATTTAAATTTGTTTGCAGATATCCATCATTTAAGTGTGACAAAAAATGAAAAATAAATTTTAAAAAATTATCAGTAAGGGGGCAAATACTTTTTCTTAGAACTGTCCATTCATGGCTGACACCCAAAATGCTACAGTAAATTTCCTGGGTAGGAAGGACGGCATATATATTTTCTCTGGTGCCTCTTGGAAGCAGCAGTAAGTTTGTTTTTCTTTTACCAGCAATGAGACTCAAAATGTATTTTACATTTTATAATTACAGTTAAATTAATAACAGTATGAAATTCTTACCATGTAATCTGCTATATCTTCAGGTGCATCTTCCTCAATGTCAAACTTAAATGTGACCATCTTGTTACTGTGGGTTTCAAGCTGGCACTCCACCATGTTGTCTCCAGTGTTTGACACCTAAAAAGTACATTCCTTTTTTATTTTTGACTTAAATGTGCTGTGGCTATTCAGTTCTGACTCCTTATTACATATTATGTAAGAAAAACATGAAAAAAATATGTATGGGGGTAATTTTTACCTGTAGCATGCTTAGCTGAAAGTGAGTGGTTCTCTCAGGACGTTGGTATGAAGACCTCCGCTGAGTCTTTATTTTCTCCAGCTTACCATTAACGAAGGGGATTGGAGATTCCTCTCTACTGGATAGAGCCGAACTGGGAGCAAAATGTAACAAACAAGTCAAAATTCCATGTTTCAGATATTCAAAGAAGACTTCCTTATTCATGAGGTTAAAAAGAAGGAGGGTAAGAGTCTGAAATATACCTTACTAAAGAATGTCTGTTGGCAGATTGGTTTGGGCTCCCCTAATTATTTAATAAAAGAGACAAACAAACGTATATACAGGAAAAAACAAAACAACAAAACAAACAGAAAAAAAAACCAAATAGCAACAAAAAAGACAATCAGATAAAATTTCAACTTAAAATTAGTTAAAAAAAGCAAAAACAAAAATTTATATACACAAATATTTAAAAAATATCCAGGTTGATTATGCAATAACATGCTTAATTTTGTAGAAGTTTAGTGTTTCTATTTTAAATGAAATCATAGGGTAGCAAATGTTTATTAAGGACTATTATTATTATTATTATTATTAATGTCATTATAAATCTATGCTAGTACAGGACGTTGTGAAGCACAGCTAGAAAATAATACCTTAACAAGGGTGTATGTTAATACCTGTGTAAGGCCTGGTAATGCAGGGTCACAGTCTGCCAGCAAGTTTTGGGGAAGGGCAGTGGCATTAGGAGCAGGTAGCTGTGAAGCACTGATAGAAGGAAGGAAAGTTGGAACTATATCAGTTAGCCCAGAGTGGCTTAGTTGTGCCTCATCTGACACTGGGATCGCTGCTGTAGTGGGGGCAAGCTGGGAGCCTGATAAGTTTGTAGTGTTGAGGGAGGCATGAGATGGACTGGATGGTATTTGGGTGGGTTGCAGGGGAACTTGGGGGTACAGTGGCTGCACGGACGTACCTACAGTATCAGTGTATGTGTCTGCGTTTGAGTGATCCTGTGATTGACCATGTGTCTGCAGGTGAGTATGTGTCTGTGTCTGAGTGCAACTCTGGCTGTGCATATGAGCAAGCAATATGGATTGAGGCTTGTGTTGTGGGGAAGGTGGTAGGCCTGGTACATTACTGTAAAGTGGAGTAGTCTGAACTTTTGCCTGACAGGGTTGCCTTGGTAAATCGTGTGATGGGACCACAGCTTGCAAAGCAGATGACAGAGGAGATGACTGGTGATTGAGATCAAGTGCCAAAGCAGTTTGGTGGGCTTGTGGAGGCTGCTGAATAGATGACAAACTCTGGGCTTGAACCTGCAGCTGTATTGGCTGTTGCTGTACTTGTTGCATTTGCTGTTCGTAATGTTGAGAAGTTTGAGGTTGCATAAGGGGCATGGGCTGCATGACTGTCTGAATGGTTGTGATGCCACCTGGCTGTTGCTGTCCCTGTAGGGTAGACTGTGTCTGTGCTTGGATTTGATTTTGAGCCTGGCCTGTCTGCTGTAAGTATTGCTGAGTGATTGTAGCAGCACCCATGGTCGCCGATGATACAGCAGTGGTACTTTCCACTGTTACTGGAGACAGCACCATTTGCTGATACTGCTGTTGCTGTTTTGTACATTGTGTAAAGTCAACCTGCACTGGCTGCATGGTGTGCTGACCGAGTTGTGCAGTTTGAAGATACTGCATTGAGAGCAAGGCAGAAGGTGCCTGAACTTGAGACTGAATTTGGTTGGTTATTTGAGTTGGTGGTGGCATTTGTGGAACCTGACAAAGGACAGGAGTTTGATGTGGCATGAGATGAGCTGAAAGATTCTGTCCCTGTATGATCATTTGAGCCTGTGCCTCATTTGAGACATATGTCTCGGTCTGTACTTGTGGCTGTGTAGAATCTTGCCTCTGCATTGGACAAGGGATTGCATAAGGGCTTTTCACTTGGATGGGATTAGGCTGTGCTAGTGATTGTGGTTCTGATTGACTTTGGGTCTGTAAAGGAATTTGACCTTGAATTTGCATAAGGTCACCTTGTTTCTGTTGAAATAGCCCTTGATTTTGAGGTGCTGACAGAGGCAGTGCATGCTGGTCAATCTGTACCAGGGTTTGTAATTGGCTTGAAATTTGGGAGGGAGCCATTTGTGGTGCTGTCTGAGAAACTATTGTTACTTGTGACTCCACAACATCTTGCTGGCCACAGGGAACATTTTGCTGCTGAGAAAATTCTTGTTGGTGTTGGTCTACTTTGTGCTGGGTAATACATTGGTGAGACTGAAGCGGCTGTTGTAATAACAAGGCTTGCTGCTGCTGCTCATGCTGAAGTAGAATCTGATGCTGCTGAACAGCTTCAAGACCTAGAGACTGCTGTTGGTTACTGTGTTGCTGCCCAGTGCCTACTTGTTGGTTCAGCTGTTGTTTATGCTGTAAGAATGAAGCTTGCTGTTGAAGATGCTGCTGGTCCTGCTGTTGCCTGAGCAGATTTTGTTGTTGCTGCTGAACAATCTCAAGAGGAACAGCCTGCTGTTGTCCACTGTGATGTTGCCCAGGGCCTACATGTTGGTTTGACTGCTGTTGTAAAAACAAAGCATGGTGATGAAGATGCTGCTGATCTTGCTGCTGCTTAAGTAGACCCTGCTGAACAGAGTCAAGTGTTAGAGCTTGCAGTTGTCCGCTATGATTTTGCCCAAGGGATCCTTGTTGGCTTGCCTGTTGTAAAAACAAAGCTTGATGTTGAAGCTGTTGATCCTGCTGTTGACTGAGCAGACCCTGCTGCTGCTGCTTAAAAGACTCGAGAGAAAGAGTTTGCTGTTGTCCACTGTAATGTTGCCCAAGAGGTACTGATTGGTTCAACTGATTTTGTGGTTGTAAACATACAGCTTGCTGTTTATGCGGCTGCAGATCCTGATGTTGTTCGATTATAGCATACTGCTGCTGAACAGTCTCAAGAGTAACAGCTTGCTGGCCCAAAGTTTGCCCTTGTGGGAAAAAAGCTTGCTGTTGAAGATTTTCCTTTTCCTCATGCAGATTGGCTTGTACTTGCTGAGGTTCTGTATTTTTCTTTTGATGTTGTACAAGAAACTGCTGTTGGATCTGTTGTTGTACTAACATATTCTGCTGTTGGTCAACCTGTGTCTGAAAAGCTTGTTGCTCTGGCTGTTGCTGCATTTGTGGTTGTGTAATTTGCGATGGGGAAATATGCAGTACAGGCTGCTGCTGGTGCTGCTGTAGTAAACCTTCCATTTGGTGCTGTTTTTGCAAAAGAAGTTGATTCTGTTCCAACTGCTGTTGCAGAAGTTGCACTTGTTGTTGCTGTAAAATAGCTTGCTTTTGCTGCTGTTCTAACTGCTTTTGCAATAAAGTTTCTTGTTCTATCTGTCGTGGCTGTTGTTGAGTCTGTTGTTGTGGTATTAGTATATTTTGTTGTTCCAACTGTGGTTGATGTTGTTGTAATAAAGACTGACGTTCAAATTGTTGCTGGTGTAATAAGATTTGTTGTTGTAGAAACAGAGCTTCTTGTTGCTCCAAGTGCTGCTGCAATAGAGCCTGTCGCTGCTGCTGCTGCTCACCTGCCTGTTGTAAAATTGCCTGCTGTTGTTGTATTTGCTGAAGCAATTGTGGACCATGTTTCTCAATATGCGTTGTCACTGCAGAAACTTGCTGTTGGTTTTGAAGTTGGAGTTCTTGCTGCTCTACTTGTTGTTGTGAATAGATATTCTGCTGTTCCAATAGCTGTAAACCATGAACTGCTTGTTGTTGCTCTGCAAGTGGTAACTGCTGAGGAGTTGACTGCATCATGGCTGACTTTTGTAGTTCTGCCTGACTTGGCACAAATAACTGAGGATGGTGTTGTTGCAACAGCAACTGTGGTTCCTTTGGCTGCTGGTCTATTGAGAGTTGCTGAATAGATGCTTTCTGTTGAGCCTGCTGTTGAATTACAGGTTGCTGTGGTACATATACCTGTTGCTGTGAGTCTATCTGTTGAGGGTGCCCCAAGGTCTGTTGTAGAAGCTGTGGTATATATTGCTGCTGCAATACAGTTGACTGCACCTGCTGCTCCTTTAAAACTAACTGTGGATTCTCTATCTGCTGGGGTGGTATCCCAGCTGAAATTGGAGGCTGTTGCAATAACATGCTTTGCTTTTGAATTTGTTCAATCTGTTGTAATGTACCTGCCTGTTGTTGTTGTGACAGTGGTGGTGGTTTCTGCAGCAATGTAGTCTGGAGATCTAACACTACTTGTTGTTGTGACATTGGTGATTGTTGCTGTTGTTGCAGCAATGCAGTCTGCAGGTCTAACACTACCTGGTGTTGTGGCTGAACTGCAATTTGTTGGTGCAAAATTTCAGTCTGTGGCAAAGGTGCAACATTGTGCTGCCTTTGTTTAGTCTGTGGCATCAGGCTGCTCAAGGATGATCCTATGGGCTCTGCAGAGAGAATGCCAATGGAGGCCTGGGGTGTAACAGGGGTTATGTATGACTGTGTTTTTATGAGTGAAGCACGCGTCTCTCCTGTCTGGGGAAGTGCAGTTTGTGTTATGTCTGTGGGATATGGGGGCAGTGACTGCAGTATAGGCAGGGTTGAATATGGCAATCATTGGAGACAGCATGTGAAAGGAAAGAAGTGATGGAGGGAAAAGCAATAATAGGAATTAGTATGGATCATTAATTATTCAAGCATAAAAGGACAATGTAGACACTAGGTTCAGGGCATACTATCAAAATGTTTCTACATTTGTCTAACTGAATATGAGCTTTTGCAGCAGGGGTCTTGGGAGCCCCACAACCAATTTGGTTAGTGGAGATGCCAGATGCTCCACTTCTTTGACAAATAGACATATTTGGATCTCCTCTTGTCTTTAATGAGATGCAACTCCTAGACTATGGGATACCTGATAAATCAAGTAAATAAAAATTCTGATTCCCATACAATTTTAAAGCTGATCGATACACAGAGAGTGGTAGGTTCTGAGAAATTACTTTAAATCCCACACTAACATGCCTTTACGCTATGGTTAAGCATGCAGTTATTTATAAAGTTTTTAAATATGTCGATACGTACAGGGGTCCCAGTGGGAAAGCTGGTCTGAGTGTTAGCAATTGAGATTCCAGAGTCTCCCGCCAATGAATAGGGTTGACTCTGTGCAGCTACAAATGATTCTCCACAGACTGCAGAGTGCTTCTCTATTTCTGTAAAATGAAACAAAATCATATGCCCATAGTGATCATTGTGAAAATGAGAACCATAAACTACAGTATAGAGACTATAAAACAAATATTTCCCTAAATTATGAGACTTCGTGTGATGTATGCTGTGATTATTATGTTTTATCGACTGAAAAAAATCTTTATTCTAATTTGCACAGTCAACATTTCATAAGACAAGCCAGATCTAAAATCTCTAGTGAATTTTACCTATGGGGCCTTGTGTGTTGCTGATGGGAACCTTCTGTCGAGTGTGTTTCTCTGTCAGATCTTCTCCCTCCCTGTGCCCCCCAGTGGCCCCCACAGAGGTAGCAGTAGGAAGAGCAGAAGTCCCAGGACCAATGGAAGAAGGAAATGATGTAAAACTGGTGGTGAAGCCCGCAGAAGCCAGGCAAGAGTCTCTCCTCTCCTCTAGGGTTCGTTGTTGTCGTGCTGCGCGAAACTTTTTAATTTGAGTTATTCTGTCTCTAATGGACTTTCCCACAACCTTTGCGTCACTCTCGTGAAAAAACCCAGACTTGACCTGAAAAGTGAAGAAACGGACAGAAAACCAGAGGAAAAAAACATGAAGTTACAGAAATCTATATCTCACACGTAGTTACATAGTCACATAGTTACATTCACACATAACACCAATACACGATATTAGATAACCAAAAAGATAAAAATAAATAATTAAAGAGGGAAAGCACAATAAAACAAATTAGGTCTTTCCAAAAGTTGCTGAGCATGTATGCAGTAACATTATAACATTAGAAAGGATAGGATCACCTTTAGGGGTACTACTTACAAAATATTAAAAAGGGAACGTCTTTATTTTGCATTTTGCATAATGTTCGTAGTAATGCCAAAGTTAATTAACCAGTTCTGTTTATTATTCCATGGCTCTCTCACCATCTCTAATGCCACTTCCTCTGCACTGTCAATCTCCAGGTTGTAGCTAAACTCGATGGCCTCATTGTCCTTGTGCTTGCCCTTCAGTTTTTTAGGCTCTTCCACCCAAATACGCAGAGCCAGACAATCCTGACTGCCCGTGTCTTCTTCTGCCAACTCTACTCGCACACCAGTATCCTCGCCAAAGAAAGCATGGTTCAGCAGGTCCTTAATGGAAAGTCTAAGTGCAAAACATCCATACTGAAAATGCATAATCTACACAATGTCCAACATTTCTGTATGCTAGAATACAAGGGACACTTTACCGCTCGCCTCGGTTCTGCCGAATGCAGCCCTCAATGATTTCCTTAATTTCTGGATCATTCACTTTATCAAAACTGGCAGGCTTGATTCCCTGCAAAAAGAGACATATCATCATTTATTTCAGATAATTAGACAGCTTGGAGATGGCACAAATAAAAAACACATTTTAAATCAAATTTAAAAAAAGCAATAATAAAAATTTTTGTGCCTTACACTGGTGACCTTGCGGTAGATCTGTGCAGCATTTTGACATTCAGAATAAGGGTACTCAGATGTAGCCATCTCAAGCATGCACATGCCAAAGGCGTAGACATCCACAGACTCATCGTAATGTTCCTCATACATCTCCGGAGCCATGAACTCTGGGGTACCTGAGCAACAATTATGGTTTTAGTTTGGTAACATTTACATGCTATAATAGAAGAACTGATTTTAGAAGATTGAAGAAATTATCCCCTGAAAAGAAGATCTTTTATTTTAAACAATGTATTTCACAAGTTCGTCCTGATTTGGTCAAGTTACCCTGTCAATGTATTTTATATATTTTTTTATGATTGTCATAAAACTGACTGATGGATTTATCAGGTGAGATTTTTTATTTTATTTTTCCTTTTCTCTGATTTAAGCTAGGTGGTACTATAGCTATTTAACTTTAATATACTGTATTTGCAAATCATAAACAGCCATCTGTTGAAATCAGGTTCATGTTTTTTGACGCTCACTGTGTCAGTGTATGACTGAACAACCTTGGAAAGTAGACAATGAAATATTTATTGTTAGATTTTTTTAAATAAACATTCAGTCTACCATTAACATCTAACTCCAAAATCAATAAGCATTGACAGTGTGTGCATAAACAACAAAATCAATAATGCTGAGCTTAAATAAATGAACAACGAGCAACAAGAGAGGACTCATAACACCTTTACATGGAAATCACTGAAACCGGCACATAATCACAGATGTAGCAGCTACAGTGATTACAGCTGTAAGGTCGCTACACTACCAGTACAGTTACAGTAAAACTAGCCTGTAAACACACCTATAACACTCTTAGCAAAAGAGGTTCTCATGAGCGTAGCCAGGCCTAGGTCTCCGATCTTCACTGAGCCTGTGGGACCAGTGATAAAGATGTTGTCGCACTTTAAGTCACGGTGCACAATGGGCGGTGTACGCGTATGCAAGAAATGCAGGCCCTTCAGGATTTGTCTGCACCAGCTGCGCAACACCTTCGGCTTCATAACCTTAAAGCGCTTAAGGTATCTGTAAAGCACAAAGTCAACAAAACAATCACACGTAACAGGTTATAACAACGTTCAGTGCCGTAAAAAATCTGAACCGTCCTGTGCATACAGTACACCTTTTTTAATCCTAAACTTAAATATTAATATTAAATATTAATAATGATACCTTGGACAAAAGACATGGCATACAATTTCTGTTAAATAACACTTCTTGGTGTTAATAATTAATATATGAACACGAAAGTATTAGTTAGCATCATGTGAGTAAGATGGGATCAGTAGTAGTACTGCCTAACGTATATCACCATGGAAACTGAACTCTGTAAAGACATGGTCCTTGACTCTGTCGCTATAGCTAAGGAGTATAAATAACCTGGACCTCTGATTCATGTAACCTGCATGTACTGACGTTTTGAGTGTCCCAGAGGTCATGAGCTCTGTGACGAGGACTATGCACTTCTTTCCTCGGAGAGTCGACTCCCAGAAGTCGTAAAAGCGAACGATGTTGGGATGCTGTAGGCCTTTTAACATCTCGGCTTCCTCTTTGAAGCGCTGCTGCTCAGCCTTGGTCAGCTTCCCATCCTGAACACACACACAAACACACATACACATGTTAAGCTCAGGATAAGCCAAATCATGCTGTGTGAGACACTGTGATGTTTATTTTTGATATATTTTGACTATCATTTTGGTCAATCAGACTACAAATGAATGTCTAAACATATTGTGGCAATTATGGTACAGATATAGAACAGTTGCATAAGAGTCATGGACTAGTATGCGATTTCGAATCGCCCTTTTAATAAAAGAAATGTGGAACGTTCTGCTGCCATTCATCTCTGCTGTAAGAATGTAACCCTCCAAAATATGCTAGGTTATGCTGGTTGCCAGGGGTGGGTGGAGATGATTTAAGAGAGCTTAAACAATTTTCTGGTGTAAATGCTCTTTGATAACGCATCAACGAAGTGATGTATTCCTCTCTGTTGTCAATACCGCCATTGGCCAGCAGATGGAGTGAAGCTGTGTGAAGTCACGTCAAGGCGAGGCAACACCCAGCGGCAGGCAGTAAAAACACTCGTGCATTTTGCCAGGCGTGACTGGATTTTCCCCAGCATGTGAGGAAACTGCATAGAGTGGTGGTGCTACTCTGAGCTAAATATACAGCACCGTACAAAATCAGGTCGTAACATGGGCGTGCGCAGATGAAGGCAGGTTTCAGAGCATTTAAATCAAATTCAACATTTACTTTAAAGTATTTACTTTAAATACACTTTAAAGTATACAACGGTACAGCAGACAACCCTGCTTACTCTTCTAGGTCACGAAGACTAAAGCCTAAATGATATGGTGCACATTATACAAGCAGAAAAGTATGAATTCCTACTATGCTGGACTCTCAAATAAGATTAAAACTGAAGTGCCAAATAAAAAAATATAAAATTGAATGCAGGTGCTTCCTAGCACTACATTGGTTGCTCAAATTTGTGAATACATTTGAAGTGCATAACAAACATTTACATAGACTTTGTTTCATCATAAGATTTCCACTGAGGATAGAACAGATGCAACATCTTTAATTCTTTGTTTTATTGACCAATCTACATCAGAAAAACCTGAAATAAATCATAGTATCAAAATAAAACATCCTTTCACTTAGCAGAAATTGAACTGGCAAATTATTACTGTGATTAATGTTTGTGTATGACAAGATCTGGAATATATCAATTGGTTGAACAAGTGTGCTGATTTTGATCCAATTCTTGACTTTCTCTTTCGTCCCTGGAGATTGCAAAGCTGCACCATTTGCTGGAGAGTGCATGCTTAAAAAAAACAAACAAAAAAAAAAACAAGTGCCAGAGAAAGGTGTTAGCATAAACACTAAGCAAAATCTCATAAATCACATAAGCATGAGTCAATTATAAAAACCTTGAGTCAGGCATACCATCTGCTGGTGTTTTGGGAACATTTGGCCAGTTTAGCTATTATACCATGAACACATAATGGATTGCGATTACTTGACCTTGCTATTCCCATGGTATTGGTTGCCATTGGTTAAGCCTGGCCTCTTTAGGTCAATGGGACAAAGAGGTCAAAAAAACTAATTACCATGATAAAAAAAACTAAAACAACACAGTGAACAGAGAATAATATGCAAAAGAAACACGCCACAACTCTGGGGTGCATTACTTTAGAAGTAAATCATTTTAGCCCTTACATTTTGCGAAAGGATTGTGGGATCTAATTAGCATTCTCTCTAAGCAAGTTTCTATAGTTCTTGCAATTTTATGTGACTTGAATCGTTTAAATGGGTTAAAAAATTCAAATCCCTTAAAATAAATAGGTTTAGAAACAATGTAAACTTGAGTATAATATGTTTACTAAGGTAGCAATTTGAGACATACAAATGTCCAGAAATATTTTGATGCTCCTTATTCTCTCCTTGACCTCCACTGAAATGTGCTTTGCTCGTCAGTGTGTCAGTGTGAAAACAACAGCATTTAACACAAACCACTTTGTGTTTATAGTATCTCGGTTTACATCCAGGTGAAGCAGTGGTACAGTTTTTCAATGTACAGTAGTGTTTGTGTGTCTTACAGTTTCCACTATTCTGTTTGTTTTATTTTTAATGTATCCTGAGCCTCCTATTGCATCTTTATGCTTCCTGGTAGGTCAGGAAGCGCTCCCGAGGTATCCCAGTGTAAGTAAGTGTGTGTTGGGTTTAAGGTTGTCCATGACCCATGTCGTCTTAGTGTCTGTGCATCTGTTTTGCATGTGGTTTCCCAGGAACACTCCTTGCTATGTCTGCATCCGCCACGGTGTCTCTGTGTCTGTTTTTTGTGTGTGTGCATGTCCATTGGTATTGTCCCGGCATTCTGTCTTCTGAAGTATTGTTTATTAATCTTTTTCACCTGAAGTCTCATGTGACAAACATTTTCATGCATACTATACTATTCATTAATAACATCATTAGACACCGTAGACACCACTACTACTTAACTTAACGTTGGCAAAATTTCTGGAGACCAGATTCATCGAGAACTTGCCACTTATCCACAAATCCATGTGACATTTTCAAATGTATCCAAGTCCTTATGCCCCCTGCTTTAAAATGATCTGTAATTAGATTACATATCAGGCACTTAAAGTAATGGTTGGAGAAAAAAAATGTGGCTGCCCTGGTAAGATGAATAAACAGAATAGAAAAGAAGGGCTAACCTTTTACCTCAAGAAATGGAAAGAATGAGCAATAAAAAAGAGGGGAAAGTAGGAGAGAAACATGCTGAGAAGGATGCCAATGAGGCCTTTTGTATGGGATCTGTGGGTATAAAGAAAAAATATCTCAAACATTCTCAGACATAATAAGGGAATATATTAGGCTGCATACTGAATGCAACTACTTGGTCACATGAGTTGCTCATGACCAGCCTACAGACCCCTGAATGACGTGCGTCACTCTGACGTCAGCTACACCTCCTGGCTGTAGAAACAAAGCAGGAGAAGCACTGAGTTTTAAAAGCTAGCGGGAATCCATTTCTAAAATGTCACTTTGTGCAGAGACGGTGTTCATAAACACATTAGTTTTTAAACACACACTGTGCAATCAGGCACTTTTCCAAGATAACAGAAGATGGTTCTAGTTCAGGCAATTAAAAGGGGTAATTGCTCCAACTAGACCTGGTAGATTTATAAAGCATTTGATTTTTGGGCATCGATAGCACTGTTTAATTAGTCCGAAGCAGTTATATTTCTTACAGGATTCAATTTATTACTACTAAAAGTTGCTAATATGCATTCAATACTAGTTAACTTAGGTTGTTGATTGTTTAAATGTCATGTCTTATACAAAAAGCGATCATCTTTTTTTGCTTGCATCTTCTGCACAATACTCCAGTCCAGTATGTGGTGGTAGAGCACTAACCACTCACAAACTGCATTTACTTTAAAGATTATGGCATATTTTAAGAAATGTGTCAATTTTAGACAATTTAACATTTAAAAGTTTACCCAAACAATTTGAAATGTGTGAATCGATTTTGAATGAAAACTGGTCCATCAATCCAATAAACTGAATCTATCAATAGAAGACTGAATAACTAAAAAAAAAGGCTCAGCATCAATCCAACAAACTAAAGTAAGGCAGCTAGGCCATGCTTGTAATGGATACAATAATCTTTGCTTACAAATGAGCTTATGGCATCTGGTTAGGCAGAAGCTAGGTTTTCAATGCTACGATACCCTCGATGTTAAAATAAAATCCATACTGAGTGGTAATTCGTAATAATAAAAATAATAATAATAATAATAATAATAATAATGAGTGGCTAGCATTTTAACTAACGTCAATTCAAGTAAACATTTTTGATAAATTCTTCAAAACGATTATAAACAAGTAGCATCAATTTTCTACAATACTCACTTTATTTGCACTTAGGGTGTGCAAACATCTTTTTTTTTTTTCACAAACACCAAAGGGTTCATAGACCCAAATCAGCATTTTCTTCTGAGTGAATAACGCTGAATCATTTAACCAAGCCACACTATTTAACCAAGCTACTGGGAAAACAGAATATTTGGGTTGCTAGAAAACTATCTTGATCATATTGTGTAAATTCAAGAATCGTCTTGTACGAAATTTATAAAAAAAAATTTAAAAAAAAGGATTAATTTTTTGTTTTTTTGTATTGTAGATTCATTAATCTTCTTAGTTTAATATTGTTAAATGTTTTTAATTGTAGTGTAATGAGTATCAAATGTATTAAATCACTGACAAAATACAAAGCTGCTACTGTAGGTGAAAAGAAGCCTAATTAACCAACGACGATCAAGATGTGACACATCTCACACATTTAAGACAATAACTTGCCCAAATGACAAAACAGCACTAGAACAAAAAACAACCAAAAAATAAACCCAAAATTTTGGCTTTATGAAACTCTGGAAGTAAAACTGAGTGTTGTATTAAAACCGCATCCTTGAAACAACAAATTTTTCTCATGCTCTACTGATCCACTATCAAAAGAATGACACCTTAAACTAAATATAAAATAATGATTTGGTGTCATTTGGTCCTTTTTTCGTGACACAAATCCATAAGCAGCATTTCAAAATGTCCAAGGTCACTTTTTCTAAAGGGACCAGGAAGACGGTCCATTTTGAATCAATCCAAAGTCTCAAAAATATGCAACAAAGGTTCCAGTACTGGCATCTAATATACAGATACCTGGATATGCTCTTGTGCAGGTGTACACCATGCCAAAGCCTTCATCAAAGTGATACAGTAGAGTTCAAGAGTGTACACGAGGTAACATCAAGTTGTTAACAATGACCTTGTAAACCGGTGGTTATCTTGTGCATCTGTAAAAATATTTGGAGATTATTGACACACTCACACCACTAGGAAGGGTGATGTTGAACTTCTAGAATCTCTCAGCAAAGCCCATGAAAGGATGAAACACTGCTTGGGGAACATGAATGCAGCCTTTTTGTGGGTTGTGGTTGTGACCTTCTTCACCCAGTCGGTCAATCTCCGTTTAAACAGTGAAGCATCCTGTGTCCACACTGAGACAGAAGAATAACCCGGTCTAATGAAAGAATGGCTGCGGTTTGGATCAAAAAGTACCATTACAGTACATGCATACAGGAGGAAAAAGTTCTACAGATTGATCAGAACATTGCAACTTACTGATTCACAAATTCAGAAGAAAATGACCATAGTTAAAAATCCTGTGTTCAGATGTTCAATCCCAAGCTCCACCAAATTGGCACTCCTGGGCCCTTGAGAAAGCCCTTAACCCTGTCTACTTCATGACCGTGCGCTCTAATCCGAGGTTCCTACCTAGGATATGCGAGGAGATTATTGGAGTATAGAAGAAGATACTATTTAAGATTAGCAGCATGCATAGGTACGCAGAGAGAAAGGGCTCTTTGGGGAGCATGCCGGAACCTGTGTTGTGATTCGTTGAGTTCCCACCAATGTCTCATCCACTGTGTCGTGGTGAATTCCACATTAACTTCTGCCCTGGACAGCACAAGAGGTCAAGGCTCAGATCAGTTCCTTCCTTACTGCTTTCAAGAAGGGCAATGTACTATGGCCTCTAGGTTCAGGATTGTATTACAACCATGCTGATGAATTTTCTAATTTAATTGGGCAGAAGGTTGCATCACATCAGGCTGCATCACATAACCTTGTTGCTGATTAGCCTTCTGCACCAGCACATCCTGCTGCTTTTTAATTCCTTACTCAATACTTAATTTACAAAGTACCTTTGACCCCAATGACTAGTGTTTTTGAAACGTGACAAACTCCATGCCCCTAGTGACTATGCATGTGCCACAGCTGCACAGACAATCCTTAAGCATCCGTATGATGTAACACCATCATTCAACAACATGTTTAGCAAGACATTTGATTGAGCCATGTTGGTCAGGTGTGCTCGAAAAGTGCTGGCTCAGACATAGACAACCAGAGGAAAATGTGAGTGCTGTGCACTCAGCAGTTCTGCGCACTTCCTCCTTTCACTCAAATATGATCTTGTATCTTCACTCCCACGGTAAACACTCAGGCTTAATGGAATGCCTGGCTCCTTGGGGATCACAGAGTTAATTGTGTCCTTTCATCACTGCATATCTATATGTCTTCGGGGGTTTTTCAGGAAGAAGAAAAAGGAGGAGTGAAGGAAGCTCACATTACAACCACATTAACCGAGCTACAGTAGTGAAGGCAACATAATATCAACCAGCATGGGCAATTCTACACTAGCATCCAGAGTGAAAGTGTGTGTGTGTGTGTGTGTCCCTAAGTAATTTAGCACTTGGTTGCCAGGATTAGATTACCATAATACATGACTAATCAAACAAACAAGCCAAAACTGAAATAAACAAAAACAACAGAAACTAACAAACAACCAAAAAAAGCATAGATGGATCTTTGTTTACCGTGAGTTATGTAATTGCTAACAATTTATATAAATTAATTGAATAAATTTTGTCTGTACAATAATATCTTTACATTTATTACAGTAGATTTTTCATACAGTAATTTTCTGTCTGTATGTCTGTCCAGCCAGATTTTCTCACAGCAACACGCAAAATTTAATGAAAATTTAATGGCAGTACCTTGGCATTTGCCTGACGTTAAACCTGTGCCAAGGAGGTGAGTAGAGATAAAGTTATGAACAGTTTTGTCCCAGATTAGAAACCGTAAGTTTTGACAGCGCACTGTGCATGCGCCAAACTGTGAGCGTGTCTTAATCCGACTGCTGGACAAAATGTATTTAAACTTTTGGTCCTGAGTTCAACTTGCACCATAAGCGAAATCAAAATATTGAATAAAACCTCTGTTATGAACAGTTATGTGTTGGATTTTTTCATCTAATAAGCTACTAGCTTAATGTAAACACATACCTGCATATAATAATAGATATTAATTATAAAATCTAAACTGAATAATTTACCATAAAAGCATTATAAATGAAGTTTAATGCGCTGGAGTCATTTAAAGAGAAAACCTAATCTTTATTCAATCTACTTTTTTGATTTCCCATCTGTGATACATTTCTTATTATCGAACAGGAAGTGTCTTTGGCTGATGACAAAAGAAGTTCAACTTAGCGTAACCAAGCCATAAGATACTCAACCCTACAAAATTTTATTTCTTTGTAATAACAAGTTAGGCAGAGAATTCTGCTGTACAAAAAGACAGGCAGACATGGGGATTCAACTCAAAATAATAACAACACTAATTACATTGAAGACGGCACGATAGCTTAGCGGTAAGCACTACCGCTTTGCACCTCCAGCGTCCGGGTTTGATTCCTGCCTCGAGTCTGTGTGCATGGAGTGCATGTTCTCCCTGTGCTAGGTGGATTTCCTCCGGGTACTCCAGTTTTCTTTCACAGTCCAAAGACATGCAATTAGGCTAATTGCCAAATCCCCATAGTATGAGTATGAGAGTGTGTATGCTTTGAGATGGATTGGCACCCCATCCAGGGTGTACCCTTCCTCATGCCCCAAGTCTCCTGGGATAGGCTCCAGGCCCTCTGACCCTGTAAACAGGATGAAGCGATGAGCTTTAATTACAAGCACCATGATGAAACTGGCTCTCATGAAGACCTTCCCAGGAAAGCAAGACCAAAACTTATGTCTGCTGCAGAGAAGAAGTTAATTTAGAGTTAGCGGTCTCAAAAATCACCAATTAAAAAGCAGCATCTCGGATTAGAGCCATTATGAAGGCTTTACAGATCATGAGTAGCAGATGCTTCTCAACATCAACTTTTCAAAGGAGATTGTTTTGTATTTTGAGGGCCTTTAGCAATGCTTTACAAAGTAGAAAGAAATTAAAATCAAGGACGACCATGGAGTTAGAAAGTGATCCCAAACCTTTGAGCAGTAGTGTATTTCTAAAAAAAAAAAAAGAAAACTCTTACACTAGTCAAAAACAGAAGACAGATTCTGCCTTTAAAACTGAGGTCAGAATACACACTAAAATCGTTCCATTCATCATTCCGCAACATCCTAATTACCACTCACTGAAGATATAAAATATTTATACAGAAATAATTCAGATGTTCTGAGCAATTCTAATCTATTGGTTAGCATTGTGATTTCATTAGTTTGAATGAAAAGTGGTTATTTGGCACACAGAAGGACATGTTGAAGGACTTGGTTAAAATGGCATTTTACACGCCAAAAAGTGTGATTTAAAATTAGGACTAGGTAGTGAAACTTTAAGATGAGATATAGGATTAGACAATACCATATAAAAAGATGTGATATAGGATATAAGATATGGTAATGCATTATGTAAGACATTTCTTCCTTGAATCTTATTTATAATGAATACAGGCTTTCTTACATTTTATCATAGACCCAGAGGCATGGTCTATGACATTTCTTAAGATGATGTCTGTCTCACAATCTTACACCTCTATCCTTGCATTTTTTAAATACAATTCAAGAAGATAAAAAGATTACAGTAATTCAAATAAACATTCTTTACAGCTGTGTTGAGCAGAAAAGCATCTTGTCATGCACAAACTATTGAACCTTGAGGTGGATGAGCAGGTTTCACTTCTGTCAGACAAGAAAATGAGAACAACACAACATTATTAACACATGATAAGAACACAATCATAAATACAACTTTGATTGCAAACTCATAGACCCCTTACGGATCCCACTGGATACCTCCAACCTACTACCAGAGCATTGCTCTATGCTTTGTGTTTAAACCTGGATTCGCATATGTTGTATTAGAGGTTGAACTGTGCCAGACTAGTCTGATCTGGGTCACATGCATTCAGCCAGTTGTCTTTCTGCATGGGTTGTGCTGTCTATGCAGAGCTTTTGTTCCGGCCTAACAGGCACCCACATTAATTAACTTCACTCACACCTCTCATGTACTGAACAGCACACACAGACACACACACACATACGCGCACAAATATTTCAAACTAGACAACCCAGGCAAGGTACCTGCATGCATGTATGCACATATGCACAAAGCAATGCACAACAATGTAAATGTTACAACACTTATTATTAATGCATACATACGGTATAAATCACACCTCTATGCAAGCCGCTGCACCACAGGGAAAATTCACACTGCAAGTCAAGCGCCAGTAACCTGTTCTGCAGTAAAAGCTTTAAATGCTAGTACGAAGCACATGCAGGCGGTGACTTAGGTGTAGCCAAAGAAGTAGCTGAGGCAATGGGAACTTTCATTTCTTCGCCTTTCAAACTGAATTATTATTAGCTAATCCCAGTCTATTTTCAGTGCTGTAGGTTTGGTGAATTTATTTGTAGCCAAGAAGTTGCTGAAGTTGATACACAATGAGCAGGAATTAATACTGGGTCTGGTCTCTCTGTTTGGCTATGTCCTCAGCTTATATTATCTGCAGCTAATTTAGAAGAGACACAGACATACAGAAACATTGGTACATGCATTAGTTAAGTGTAATTCTATCACTATTAAGTGTAATTCCAGACTCTATGTTGAGTCTGGTTCCTCTCAAGATTTATTCCTATTGTCATCTCAAGAGTTTTTCCTTGCCACTGTCACCCTTGGCTTGCTCATCTGGGACCAACTAACTTAAGGCATCAACCAGAGAGAAACAGGTGCAGATGATGACAGATCATCAGGCCGATGAATAGTATACTGGTGAGGCTGAACGCTTAGTGGTTGTAACAGACAAGAGAGGAAATGAGGGGGAAATTTTCTAATTGTATCTTTGGGCCCTTTGCAGTTTGTCACATTTTTTTCCATTTTTTTTATTTATTCTATGTCATTTAATTGAATTAAATGTGAAAAAATGAAAAGAGGCTCAAGACTTGCACAGTACTTTAAATCTACATAGACATGAGCACAGACTTGAGTGCAGAGAATAACGTATAAGCAAATGTTTCAAGTGTATCTCATGTATGGTTCTTGAAACATAATTGAAACAGGTTTAAGCAAGCAAATTTTATCACTCAAAATTTTATCACTCAAATTTTATAATAGCTTAATTTATACATACAGCTGAGCCAAGTTTCCATCATAACTGAAACAAAACTAATATACATCATATGTAAAACAGGATTAAAAAATGAATTAATCCAAGTCTGCATAAAGGTCAGTGCTCCATGCCTCTCGGATGCAAAGGTACTTATTACTCAACTGAAGGACTAATGAGCAGATAAAGATCCACATCTGCAGTTCTGCTTCACTTTTACAAATTGCATGTTAACGACAAAGCCGAAAGGCTGTATTTTAGTTCAAGGTTCCTTCGTGCTCAACTGTTTTTCACATATTAAGCTGAAATTCCTGTCCATCTGTGTCATTTGAGCGCCGGCATTTTGATTAGCCTTCAGGCAAAATACAGCATCACGTTAGTGTTGCCCTACTTAAATACAAGACCTAGAGCAATAGAATTGAATTGTGTACCACACTGTAGTATCGATAAGTTACCCTGAGCAAATCTACTTTTGAAGGGTAACACACTGTTATGCAAGTGCATAGTTTTTTTATTGATTACAGAATGGAGTGCTGTTTTTGTTACACGGTTCACAAATGTAATTTTATAAGAGGGAGAGAGAGAGAAAGAGAGAGAGAGATACCGCCTTATCCTGTATTTAGGGTCGCAGAGAACCTGAAGCCTATCCCAGGAGACTTGGAGGACAAGGAAGGGTTCACTCTGAACAGGGTCCCAATCCATTGCAGGGCACACACACATACACACGTGCAATTTGGGGACGCCAATAAACTGTTGGCAGCTAATAGCTGCAAGTCTTTAGACTGTGGAAGGAAACTGGAGTATCTGGAGGAAACCCACTAAGCACAAGGAAAACAGAGAAACTCCATGCACACAGGCAGGAATCGAACATGGCAGAAAATCGAACCCGGACCCTGGAGGTGCAAGGCGACAGTGCTAACCACTAGACCATCGTGTCAGATCAGGTACAACCTGATCTTGTCAGTCAACCTTTATTTTGTGAGAGTCAAAAATCACCTCTAGCACAGATGCCCAAGGAAATAATTTTTTAAGCTTCTTCCTGCTTTCCTAGGGTCCTAGGCTCAATCATATGTGAGGTCTGCCTTGTTTGTTTTGTAATACCTCATGGAGATGCTGTAAAGAAATTAAATGATGGTAAATATTCATACACAGCAGAATATTAAGCTTAAATTTGATGAACCCATTACAACACATCCACACAAACAAACTGTCACACGAGTATGGGACACAAAGGCACAGATCTGGTGACAAAGCGAGCGAAATTTGATCTTAAATTAGTTATGACCAATGTGACTAATCTAAATACTCGAGAATTAATCCTAAAGAAGGACTTTCATCATCTACTATTGTACATTTTGGCTATTGATGTTAACGCTGTTAGTGTAGTGTCACTTTTACAGTTTAAAGGGTGTAACAGATTCACAGTTAAATCTTCTCCCTCATGACTTGGTTAAGCTTTATGTCAAGGCTGAACTGGTGGGGGGGGAGGTTTGGATGATGGAGCCTGGCACTCAAATGCAGAGATTAGCCAGGGCCACAGTGTGGAATTAGCTCCAATCACATGACAGACTGTGCCTTGTGCACAAACCAACCATACACAATAAAAACCGAAGTGGAAATGCTCTGATTTCCTCCATTCCCCAGTCAGTGTTTTCCAGTCCCTTTTTACATGCCACCACAACTATTTTGTTAGTGACGTTTTTTTTTTTGTTTTTTTTTTAACACAGATATAAAGCAGTTAGTTCCAACGAAATATCCTGATTGGACGAGAGGCATACCATGAGCGGTGGTATAGAGAATAACTGACAGGGATGTTAACTATATCCATCACTCCACATCACAAGTGATCTAGCAGTCGTTAATTACACTAACTCTTAGGTGAAAGTAGAACGGTACTGTGCGCAGTACTGGAATAACCTACATTCAAAACATTTTCACAGAAACACTTTCAGCAAGAATTACAGAATCTGGTAATATTCAGTCATCATAAACAACACTTTTTCTCCTAAGTTATTGATTCTAGGTGTTCTGAATTACCCATTTGTACCATTCGTGTTGTTTTAGGTTGTGTCTTGCCACATTGTTTCCATGTATAGATTATAATGCAAGGCTGATTCCCTGATCAAGGGCACTACTTGCTGTGGTGAACAAGTAATTCTAACTTACACACTAAACAGTGCACTAGCTTTCCATTTAACATTATTTGGGATGCAACCCTGGAAACCCCTGAAAGTGGAAATATAAAGTCTCGCAAGTTTCTTATCTCCATGGTTTATTTTCCTTATGCTATGGCTACATAGTAGCAGTAAGAATTAAAAAAATACTTTTATCCCTGTTAATTGCACTAGCACATGGTCTCCACCTCCACCAGTCACTGTCAGTTACTTCAACCAGTCACAGAAGGATATGTGTTGGCTAGAGGTTGTGCTGTTTTGCCAAAAATCAGCAGGGCTTTGATATCATGGCCGTGCTGATATTCAGTACAACAGCACTTTTGTGGGCCATTGCTTAATTAATCCATAAGTATTAGCACAATGCAAAGTTGTGTAGCTCGTAATTATATCTTTAGTTTGACATTTTTAACTATGGCTAATTTCTGAAAATGTTTTCTGATCATATTTGAAACGTGTCTTTGTAAACAACATTAAATATGTAAACCATCAATTATTTTTTAGGACTAGTGTTTTGTGGTTACATTACATACTTTGTAGCTAACTGTTTTAAAAACTAATTAATTAATTGTCTATTGAAATTCTTATACAGAAAGTATTATTGTTACTTTTATACATATTGAAGAATTATGTTTAATTATGTTGACGAAAAAATAACTAACCAGGCCAGACATTATGAGCTTATATTAGCTGACGTAACTGCTGAACAGTTCGGACACTTGATAATTTACTGCGATACAGATGCTTTCACAACCAGCTGTGTGCATTTATACTCTGACTGTAAACCACAGCTTCTATATTCTGAATCGAAGGCGTTCCTAGAAAATATGGTGTATTGTGGATCACGCCGCATTCAACAGACAAACAAGTCTACATTAAAAGACAGAAGCTCTACTGTGCTGACCACATAATTTCTGCACTGCACGCCGAGTAGTATCCACTCTGTGCTCCCACGGATAGTTTCGATGTGTAAACTATGGAGCTATTCAACTGCACTTCTGAAGCTCTTTTCTCTTTGCGTCTCAGGGCGCACCAGTGTTTCGAAAGAATAACAAGAATACAAGAGGCTAAGATTTCTCCAAACAGGCCCTGAACAAGTCCCAAGAAACAGCATTCTGATTCATTCTAACTGGACTGGAGCGCTTAGGAAGAAAAACATAATACAGCTGAAACCAGTCCAAAAATGACAGATTAAGATATCATTTAAGTGGTTCATGGCTGCCTTTTGAGCTGATAACACAATTTTACTTTTTAAAATCAACTGTTATTACATACAATTAAAAAATACACAAGCCAACATCATCGACTTATTTTATTGCCACAAAATGTTGCTGAGCCTAAACCTGATTAGACCAACTGAAGCAGATCATAACACTGCCTCCATAAGGCCTATAGAGTCCCCACTATCCATGATGGGTCCGTCACGTTAAGAGGTTCCCTCTTATGCTGATGCACACACTGCTCTGGAATAGGATCACTCTTAGCTCATCAAACCTCATGAGATTTTTCCATTGGTCCAGAGTCCAATCTTTATGCACCCTAGCAAACTGAACAGCAAACTGAACTGTAGCCCTTTTTTCGCCAGATTTTCTGTGGCCACATAGCTGTTTAGTCCCAATCCTATGAGTTTTTGTCACATACTAAATGTAAAATTGTTCCAACACTTACTATTAAACATAGATTTATACTGTTGATTTTTTAATTCTTGTTCAACATGAGTTAAACAAGGTGATCTCTGATCATAGTCAATCATGATTTTATTTCCAGTCAACTTCCATGTTGATGGTTAAGTTATGTGCTGGACAGATAGACAGTCCTTAACCCAATTACAATCATTTCAGAAATCTCCTTAGTTGTTTTCTTTGCTTGATGCAGGCACCCCTGAAACAAATCTTTTTTGGTTAGAGATATTGCTATTGATCGATTGAACATCTATGGTGTTTTTTCCCCACCAAAATCTGAAAGGTAATGCTTTTGGAAATTACCCTCAGAATGTTGACAAAAACAGAGTTGGCTTGCTCAAATCAAGCTAATGGTAACATAATGACTAAAAACAGTACTAGACATGTACGACTATCTTGTTAATACTCGAAAGTTGGGTTTGTTGTATAATGCTGCCATGTACAGCTGGACTATCGTTTCTTTTCTGGATAATTAGACAGATGCTTCCTTCCATCTGCACTGCACTGCACAAAGTCATTAAATTCTTAAACACTGATAGTTTCACTCAGTCAAGTAAAAAAAATCAAAATTTCAAATTTTATACCATCATTAAAAAAAGAAAATCACCCAAAAACTTGTGTTAGATAGATAAATAGATAGATAGAACATGAATATCAATTTGTACTTTAATATTATTCCAAAACAGCACCTACCTGTAGTTCACACCAAGCCACTTCCACCCACGTCTCTGTATCCAGGCCTTTATAAACCGTCTTAAAAGCTCCTCGGCCAAGCTCGATGTCGAATTTAAGGAAGCGGCCACCAGGTGATGTGGCGACTGCTTTCATCTCAGCCTCCTCCTCCTGCTCAGACTCACGTTCCTTTCCCTTAAGCCTGGGTACTGAGGGGACACCCTTTCCCAAGTCTAGGCCATGCCTGCCATCAACGGTTACATGAGTTCCAGCACTGAAGACAGAGTCTGAGTCATGGAGCTCAGAATGAGGAATGCTATGAAGGCCGTCCTCCTCTACAAGCTCATCCTTCTCACAGAGTTCCACACTCTTCCGAAAGAAGCGTTTGTTCTCACGCTTCGGATGAGCTGTTTGCTCTTGTGCCTCGCCGACTTCTCCTTCTCTTGCAATTTCTGCTGCTTTGGCTACCGAGGCTTCCTCATGTCCAGCCTCTCTCTCTGGCATACTGCTCTCCTTTTGGCTGGTTGTCTGGTTTGCCTGCCACTTCTTCTCTTCCTCCTTCTCGCCATCAGGTTTCTCTCCAGACGACTCCTCTGTGCCGGTGGGCTCTCCTGGATCGGTCGCCATGACAAAACAGCTCCTTCCCTCTGGCTTCTTTATTTAATTTTTATGGTCTGATTCAAAGAAACATCGAAAACACCTGCCAGTGTATCCTGATTATGTCAGAATTTACATCAGTATGCTTCCTCTATCCATCTCCTACTTGCTGTTCATGTACATTACAGTCATGTAATACAGACTAAGCAGCTGAAAATCCAAGTAATGTAGCTCCTTGTAGGACCTTGGTGTAAAGGACAGCTTCAGGTAAAGCCTAAAAAAGAAGGAATAAAAACTTTACAATATAGAAGGTGTCCATGAACATGTCTGTATTGTTACAGTATATTGATCAACCTTTAACCAGAAATTTTGTAAAGGTGAAATCAATGATGCTTAGACGGTTCTATAGAATATACAACGCAAAATCTGTAATAAATGAAATAAAGACAAAAAATATGTCAATATCTCAAGGTGGAATACTTCCCAAATACAGCACATCCTGAAATGTTTTTTTTTTTTTTAAAGCATTGCTATACACTTTGCAGATGGCGCTCTTGTCGACGTTGCTGTTATAACTAAATTAAGACTGATCTGAATAGAGCATTTGACAGTGCAGTGGTATGAGAAAGACTACCACTTAGTGAAAAAAGTAGAAAAAGAAGTTTCATCTCAACCACACAGCACAACTAGCTCATCAATAATGACTCAGCAGATCTTCGCACTTTATATAACACACAAGGCCTGTCGATTACAAATCATCACCTTAAGCGCTCAGCGAGTCTACGTCTCTCCTGTTTAGACGCAAATGCTAGTCCGGCAGAGTTCTGGGAGTGAAAAGGTAGGGTCTTCTAGCACCTGCAGCAGACAGCCTTTCACTTCCATTTGCATTGCATACACTTCCTAACGACACTGCTCACAGCCTGACACCACACATGTTACTGTACGGAGCACACCAAGGCACCTATACGGCTGAATTCTCAATAAGGGCTGTCAATATCATGTCGGAACCTATCAGAAATTTCTTAAGAAACTACAAGTATGAGGGTAAAGCAAAGATTTCCTGCACTCTGGCTGCTAAATTTATTCAAATTAACTTCTAAAAAAGAATAAATAAACAACTACATAATTTTTTCGACATACTCTCCTTGATTATACACTTTGCCCATCTGCCAAGAAGCTCTGATATCCCCCCAATAAAAAAAATGTTTAAGGCTAAGCTGTGAGCCACAACTGCACAGCTGTTGTGTGTGTGTGTATATATATATATATATATATATATATATATATATATCCTTAGACCACAGAAAAATTAATTATTGCACACTGCGTTTCTTTCAAGCAAATCACAAGTAGGGCATTCATTATTGCTCGCACCATAGTTACAAATGAACTGATGTAACACATTCACATCTGCACAGCAGTGACTGGGGAGACAGTAGCCTTGATTGGACAGCACTGATACATAGGACAGTGGCGCCAACAGAGATTTTAATGTAATTGGGGTGTGAATACTTTTTTAACTCACCCTTATAGGATTTGGACCACAGGTTTATACAAAGGCAGGTGAAGTACATTGTTTGATATAAAAGCAGCAAATGCTGTGATGATGATTCTTGTAAAAGGATGGAGCAGTTAAAACCTTTTAGATGTCAATAATTCATAAGCAGTGGAAATGTAAAATTGACCTGAAGTAAAAGCAATGGATCATTGTCAGGGGAACATAAAATAAATAAGAATATTAAACTTGGTCAGCAGTATTTCAGTCCCCGGGCATGACGGCAAGCTCTTTATTTAAATTTAACGTTTCCTTATTCACATTTACAAGTAAATTCTCTTTGTTTCTGAGAGTTTCATTCACATTTCAGTGCACGTTCTGGGGACTTTGCATGCTGTTTAGCATCCATCTCTTTTTCTATGACCTAAAAACATTCTACACTAGTATTCACGCTGCTGTTCAAGTCCATTAAAAACTGCTGCCTCATATATGTATGATTATTTCTACTGAATCAGCGCTTTTCTCTCTCTCTCTCACACACACCACTTCAGCAATAATCTAGCCATAAAAAAGCAGCCTAAATCTAATTTAGGTTTTACTGTCTGCCTCTGACAGTCTGTTCTGTGTCTCTGTTTACCCCCTCGTGTGTCTCTTTCTCTCTCCCCTTTGATGAAATCTCTACACTGTGGCTGTCCATCTGTCTGAGGCAGTCATGCCTCCGTGCTCCACGCTGACAGCTTAGCTCATATCAGGCTGACCTGTGTGCAACCTCGGATGATTGCTTGACAAAGGGGCTAATTATAGTAACCAACACCTGTAGCACTTACACCCTGTATTGACCTAAATAATAGAACTGGTTAAAGTGCGCACAATAACATTGCATAATAACACAAATATATCCAGCAATCATCTATTCATTCATTAACAATCTTTTCAAATATATTTTTGTTACTGTTAGATTTCAAGAATTTTCTTTTTTTTGTGTGTTCTGTTGCTATAGAAACTAAGCATGTTGACTGGATTAATATAAACCTGTGATGTGCTTTACAGCTGGAACTATAGCCAGAAACATGCTGTTTTCTAAAAAACAAGGTAACAGCCACTTATCCTGCCAGTGGCTCGGTTTAGTTTTAAAATGTCTGTGTGGCGTTTCTGGTGCCATCTTAAAGCAACACTGCAGCTTAATCTTAACCCATCAATATATGGGTAGGAAGCTAGATATTTTGGCTTGCAGGAAAATAGTAGGCATGGGAATTACACTATACCCGATTCGATCTGTATTTTTACGATTTTATAAATATCTAGATTTTATATATATATATATATATATATATATATATATATATATATACACACACACACACACATATACACATATCTATATATATTCTTTTTTAACAAAAAGAGAGAGAGAAAAAAAAAATATTTTTTTTTATATTCTAAAGAATCTTATCAAATGATTTGCTCCTACACACAGAATTATGTGCTGTCTGTCAATGTGTGAATATTAAAGAACACACCACCTGCAGGGTTGTAGAGGAACAGCAACATATCACCACCTCAAACACAAATAAATAGAAATTAAAGAAATATATTTCAAATAAGATTTGGGAGTTTTTGTGCTACATGAATTGCCACACTAAATAATCACAATACATCACTGAATCCATTTTTATTCCTGTCTCCAGAAAATATGTAAAGGCAGTAAAAGACACCTTGGACTAAAGCGATACAGGAAGTACTGTACGAGGTGTGATGTGATCAAGATAAAATGTTTTGAGCATAACAGCAGAAGGTATGTTCAGTGAAAAAAAAGAAGACATAATCTAAGGAATGCCATACCCACAGTGATGTAAGATAGAAACAGTACTTTATGAATCACAAAGCGAAATTGTAATGTAACAGCAGCCAATTCACATCTTACGCAACAAGATACAAGCAAACAAGGCACAGCATAACATTAAAGGCATCATTTTATGGAAGTGTCATGTTACAGGTTACAATTTACAGTCTTTTTCAGCTGGGACTGAAGGCTCGAGTTAAGATACTAGAAAATTCACTTTCACTCATTCTTTAATACCACTTATCCTCTACAGGCCTCGAGCCTTTTCCAAGGGATTTCAGGCACTAAGGCAGGGTACATCCTGGACAGGGTGTCAGTCCATCGCAAGTGCATACATACACTTATTCAGTCTAGAAGATTCAATTACAAGCAAGAGGTGCTTCAACAAACTAATCGTTAATGGCTGTGAACATGAGCAGCCAGGTTATCATACGCTTTGACTTTCTACAAATAAACAGTCTTATATTCTGTCTCCTATATTACAACAAATATGGAAAATCATCTGACATGTCAATTTTGCGTCTACAGTATATAGGATAAATTGTACATGGATAGCCGTGTAAACTGAATCAGTTTAGGCACACTAACTATTCGCCTTGTTTAAATTTTTAGAAGCAATAAATTCAAAAATTCTATAGAAAGTATAAACTAGTGCTTTAGTGTTAGACTGTAGTCAATATGACCTTTAAAGGATCATGCGACTTTGCCATATTGATATACTGTGATACTGTATATGCAAGGTTTTAAGGGGCACGTGTTCTGCACACATTTGCTCCTATTTATTTATTTTTTCCTAAACGTGAGTGGAATTTGGTTAGTGGCAGCCTGTCGCTTTGACTTAACATTAATGTGAAAGACAAAAGATATTGATTAAAAAGCTTTTTACACAGCATGCGGTTTTCTACTCTGCTTGTCTCGTTCTCCTTCACGGATGAAAGTTTAGAATTTCCCACTAAACAGTACAAACAGTTCAAACACGACTGATTTATTTAAAAATTGAGTCAATTTACAGGAGAAGCGAAATGTGTATAAAGCATATCTACAAATCCCGTTTATCCTTCTGTATGACCAGTAACCATCCTCAATCTGCCATGTGCACCTCAGGCATTCTGCAAGTCTACAGAAGAAAAAGAGAAGAAATAATTTCTCAATGTGCATACTGTGCAGTGAAAAAGTATTTGCCCCTTCCTGATTTTTTTATTATTATTTTTTTTTTACATTATGTGTGTACATAATTTGTCACACTTATATGATTAAGATTCGTGGCGGCCAGTCAAAAAGGGGTGCAGGGGCGCCGCCCTCTTAAAGTTAGGCAAAGAACAATGCTACTTTACCATGTAATTATTTACTATAATAAATAATTATTTTAATAATAAAATAAAAGTCATTTAGTCACAATATTCCACTGTACTTAATATAAATTATTTACCATTAAAAAAAAAATCTAAACTGTAATACGTTCATTTGTGTTCGTGTACCAGATATATCATATGTGATATATGATATGATATATCCAGGGCACCGGACAAACGAGTGTCTATGTAGTTTCAATTTTTGAAAAGCATGTGATTTGAGGCAGAGTTCTCATTTTTTTCATAGCATCCTTTAACTACCCCGAACCCTACCACTTTTGTTCTTAGCAAATCAATATCGTTTTCAAATATTTGGGCTTATGTGATTTGATCATTCTCAACAAGTCTTATTAACAGCAGATCAGAAGATTGTTAGTTAATGTGTTAAGTAGTAATTGACGTGGCAGCCAGCTAAATATGAGAGAAACCTGATATTCTAATTAAGCAGCAGTCAAGTGATCATGGCCGAGCTTACACTTACTTCTTATGGCTATTTACAGGCGATTATTATAAGTTTAATTAAAATTTTGTTTGCGCCCCCCAAAAAATTTTGCCACCACTGATTAAGATCATCAAACAGATAGATAAGTAAATACAAAATGCAACTGTCCCAACCTACCTGGCCCTATGTGAAAAAATAATTGCCTCCCTGATGCTAAATCATAAATGACCTGTGATTAACCATATTTTTCGGTTTTAAGCTGAGAATTTTGCTTGCCACACCCAGGCCTGATTCCTGCTTTAACTTCTTGAATGCTGACTCAAAAAATTACTTAAATAGAACCGCTCTGACATGCTAAAACATCTCAAAAAGCAACACATCATGCCACAATCTAAAGAAATTCAAGAACAGATGAGAAATAAAGTAAGTGACATGTATCAGTCTGGAAAGGTATACAAAGCCATTTCTAAGACTTTGGCACTTCAGTCAACCACGGTGAGAGACATTATTCACAAATGGAAAAAAACTTGGAACAGTGGTGAACCTTCTTAGGAGTGGCCGGCCTACCAGAAGTACTATGACTAGGGCACTATGACAACTCTTCCAGGAGCTCAAAAAGTTAACTTCTTAAAATCTTGTTACATCTGGCATAAAACTAACACAGCGTTTCATAGAAAATCATACTAATATTTAAATACGGTGGTGGTAATATAATGGTCTAGGGCTGCTTTGCATCTTTACGACCTGGGCGGCTTGACATAATTGATGAAACCATGAAATCTGCGCTCTATCAGAAATTCCTGAAGGAGAATGTTCACCATCATCAGCACTTATGCAGCAGGACAAATATCTAAAACACACCAGCAAATCCACCTCTGAATGTCTCTGGACTTAAACCTGATTGAGATGCTGTGGCATTACCTTGAACAGGCTGTTGATGCTCAAAAACCCTTCAATGAGGCAAAATTAAAACAATTCTGGAAAGAAGAGTGGACCAAAATTTATCATAGCGATCTGACAGACTCATTGCCAGTTATTGCAAATGCCTGATTGCAGTTGTTGCTGCCAAGAGGGACACAACCAATTATTAGGATTAGGAGCAATAATTTTTTTCACCTAGGGCTAGGTAGAAGTGGACAAGTTTTTTCCCCCTATATAATAAATAAAATAATTTAAAACTGCATTGTGTGTTCATTTAGGTCTGTCCAATATTAAAGTCTGACAGATATTTAAAAAAAAAAAAGTAAATATTTTGCAAATATTTTTTTTAACAGCCATGTATGTGAAATCAGCCAAATACACACTTGCAGTAAAGAGGAAAGTGAAAGCAAAGTCATTTGTCTAGTCCAGTCTACAGAATCATTTAATATGACAGACTCTTCTATTACAAAGCAAACAACTCATTGAATGAATAGATGAATGCATTTGTGATTTTAGTCTGAACACCAAATAACACACAGACTATGACCACGAGTGGTTTATACTGATGCCACGAGCAGAACTGTGGCCCTTTATGTGTCACAAAGTGAATATATAGTACAGATAGATCTGCAAGTTTTGCTTTTTATTACCATCACTACAGCAAACAAACCACAAGGCTAGGCAGTACACACACAAAAAGATAGTCAGGTGAGATTCAAAATCAATAAAGCACACATGGGCATTAAGTAGTGTGGCAAATTAAGTAGTCTGTTCGCAAACAAGTGGGTGATGCAAGTTATCCGGCGTGTGCTGCTTAAGGACATGTGGGAAGTCTAACAGTCATTAAGCCCTGGTTCATCACCTGCCACGCAGATGGAGCTCAAGTGGTGAAGTCAAATCGTGACCAAAACCACGAATTTGTTTCTTTGCTCAAGTGTTCTTATAAAGACGGACAGAAACTAAACCCCACAACACATTGCTTCCTAATCTCATCTTTGTTGAATGTAATTTTAAAAGAATGGATCTAAAATCAAAAGCCCACAGATTGATCAGATAATAATGACTCAGGAATGTGTTCCAGTAACATGCTTCACCTTCATGTTTCTTCTAGCCTAGTTGTTCCTGTTAATCTGTAAAAGATTTGCGTCTGTGAAACCTACATTGGTTTTCCTTTCGGTTTTATTTAGGCTTTTCAGTGTGAAACCTGTACAATACTACTGACAACTCACACTGATGTTTCATAGGAAAACACTTCACTGTGTTATATTTATTATTGAGACTTTTTTAATGATGGTCACGTCTTGTTTCTATCAACATGACAATTTGACTGTGTAATCTGTTTACCGTTACCATTGGTAATGCAATATGATGCTTATGAGCCAGCTACAAGGCCACACTTTTGTTTACTCTGTCCTGTGATTATGAGGTCATTAATACGAACAGCACCTTGAATGCTTGCGAGTTTCAATTCAACCATGCTCCAGTTACAACATTGGCATTTGGCAGACACCCTTATCCAGAGAGACTTACATAAGTGTTTGATGTTCCCATCAATAAATATATCCTTACACTGGTTCACTAGGGTACCGACTAGATGCACCATCAGACAGGCACTATTGCAAAGGAGGTTTTTTTTTGCATGGGTTTTATCCAAATAAATAAGAAAGAGATAGGTCTTTAGCCGTTGTTTAAAGATCGCCAGTGACTCAGCTGTACGGACATCTAGAAGAAGTTCCACCACCTAGATTCCAGAGCAATGTGAGGTGTCATAAGTTCGATACTCAATGGTTATTACTACATTCGTTTTTAGTAAGCACTTAACCAGGCTCGTGCTCGATCCAGACCACCAGGAGAAAGGCATAGAGACACTCAGAAAGAAATGCCAGTCCACAATCTGGCAGTAGGACCAAGCACCTACTGGCTAGGAGAGATCCTAGAGGAAGCCAGGCAGAGAACATGCAAAAACAAACAAACAATAAAGACTATACAAAGAGTAACCTGAGCTCAGGATCAAACTCTGAAGCTGCGAGATTGCCATGTTGCCAAAAATGGTGTTGGTTAATTTACTAAAGACACTAAAATTATAGATGCAATGCTCAGATTTGCGACATTATAGTTCATAATGAATCTATCAATCTTTTTTTCTATACAACGTCTCCTGTATTTCCTCTCATTTAGATAGATACATCACGTTATATATCTATATTAGTAGAAAACTCAGAGGCTAGAAAGCCTTAGAAACAAAGGTGTCTGCATAAAAAAGGAAAAGAAACAAATGATAGCATGTGACTGAGGCGGAAGTTTGTGTTTAAAGTGGGGCTGATTTGTTTATGTCCTCATAGCAAGGAGTGCTCATAAAAGGCACGGCACGGAGTTAGTACACGTCCACATCAAGGTTCTCGCTTTCAGGCCGATCTGCACTTGCGTGTGCACCTCGCCAACACATAAAACATGAGAGCTTATTACCATATCAAATTTCTTCAATAAGCTAAACAAGTGAGGACTACTTTAAGCACTGCAAACAAATAGGGAATTTTCTTTCACAAAAAAATTAATAAATAAAAGATGCATGCATGACTTGCTTACAGAACATGATCAGTATGACATTCTCATCCCTACCTAACCTGTCTAAATTAACAAGTGACACTGGAATGTATGGGTGTGTCTAAAAACTGATTAGCATGCCTTACACATAAATACACCTGTATGGCATGACTGACATTTTTTCTAAATCATTTTTACAAGAGACAAGTCTTTCACAGGTTTCTCCAGAGCACTAGTTAGGTTTAAAGTGAGGCTTCTGTCAGCTCATAATGTACCCAGGCACAGTAAAGCGCTCAGCGTGGTTCATATCATCTCTCTCTGTCACACACACACACAGTCGTCTGCTCCCACAGAGCTCTGAAAAACTAAACACAACAAGAGCTGCACAGCGACGAGCCCTAGCTACTTCTGTCCCCCACCATTTTTTTTTATATCCTCGCTCACTTCATGGGTATAAACACGTTAATCCTCCAGGCTTGAGAGCCGGCTCGGCTATTTTACTGAGGCAGACAAAGTGGCAGCCAGGGGACACCAGTGTGTGTGTGCGCGTGTGTGTATTTCGGGAGCCTCGAAACGAGACGGGAGGTAGCTTGATTAAAAAGGGGACCAGACGGCAAGATGGGTGGAGAGAAAGAGGGGACATCAGGGCAGAGACAGCGAGGGAGACAGGTTGTGAGGGGTGGGGGGTTGGGGTGTGAAGAATGTGTGCACGTTTGTGTGAATGAAAACAACAGCGCGACACTGGGGTTGGAGGTTGGCAAAGACAAAAAAAAAAAAAAAAAGGAGAGAGTTGTGGGGGGATTCCTCTCCTGACAAAAAACATACTATGGGGGTTGTACGTGTGAATAAAAGGATTGATTAAGCATTGTGCGGAAAAAAACTAAATAAAAGCTCAATTTTGCCAAAGTGTGTTTTTATGTTGACTCGTATTAAAGAGTCATGTGTTATATTTAAGCGCACAGGAACCAGATTGAATCGAGTCATTAAATATTAACTTGTGCATGGTACAGATCATGGCAGCATGTGGTTACTCGATCCGTGTCCCCTGCCAGTTCGCAGAGCATTCAGATACGATAGCAACACTGAATTCTAAGACAATCCTGAAGCTAAACACCCCCTGCTGCACCAAAGCCATCAGCCGAGAGTAACATGTTTACATTAAAAAAAAAAAAAACTTTTTAAAATGAATCTCCAACACATTTAGTCACCATCCATATCGCAAGGTATTACTGCTACAGTTTAATAAGCATAATGCCTAAAGGTGCAACAGTCCTTTCTAAATCTCTTAACCATTTATTTGGGTTATTTAGGTGTGCTGTTCTGACTTTGAGAAATCATACTAAAACAAACTTCTCAAAGTCAGAACAGCACATCCAGATAACGCGGTTGGAAATAGAGCTAGGCGCTCTGCGAGTGCTCCACAATTCCTAACGTACAGCAGACCTGCAGAAACCGCCAACACGACAGCAACAGTGTCAAGGCTTTCGAACAACACAAGCGTACACAATGTGTACGAAACATACAGCACTGTAAAGTTGTGCATATTTTTGCCCCTTCACGCACTACCAGGTTGCCCCTAGCTAACTGGTGTCGATTACTTTGGTCTGTGCCGTAATATGTTAACCAGGAGTACAGTGCGAACAAGCTGAAAGGGGGCATATCGCCACCGGGAGTACAGTCAATTTAAAACCAGTTCTTTGTTTTAGGACAGAAAGTACCGGCCCTCGGACAGAAAAACCGGTTCCATGGCGGCAAACAAAGAATGACTTATGTCAGTGGCTCGGGGGCAGGATTATTACAACCAAGTGGAAGTTTGTGGCTTAATGTTTATGCCGGAGTAATGTAGTCACATGTAGTGCAGTGCTGAACCTACAGTACCACAAAAGAAAGAAATGGATTCAAAATGCAATGGGCAGCACATATGCTTTTTAGTAATGATGGTTTGATTCCAAAGTAGACTTGCAAAGCCAGGAGAACTGCTCGCAAAGCCATGTTGAAATTCCCCAATTTTTTTTTTTTTTTGGTCATTGCCGGGAAAGAATTGCAGGAGGGAAAGTAGGGACGTACACGGACATTTACTAATGTGATTCTCCAGCCAGTAACAAAGCCAGTGCTTAGGAGGTTCGCTAATGAACCGGCTCTGAACCGGCACTAGCACCAGACATGAACTAGCACCTGGTTTACTTTGGTGGAAAAGGGAAAAATATACTTTGTTCAAAAAAAGAAAAGAAAAAAAATCCATCCCCCCACCATGCTTGTATAATGGGACAATAGCTCAACTAGGCCATTTAAACGGACTACTGTTTTATAAGCATAGCTCTGCTTAATTGTCAGTAAGTATGTTTACATGAACAGTTAACAACTTGGCAAACTGACCAATATTAATCTAAAATGTCATCAAGCATGAACACCTGTAGATTAATGGAATGAAATGGACAGATGTAATAGTTTATTATTGCTCATTTACACAGCCAGGGCTGGGTACAAACACTGGATTGGGTCAGAATGGACATCTGCTGTGGCAGACAATGATATTATTTGACATAGGATATTATAAAAATCAAAAAAGTGTACAGGATAAGAATTGCTGACTCCTTTAAAGGTGCATTAGGAACAATCTTGTTGGTTTATGGCAGTTGTCAAGTTGCATTACTGCTACTCTTTTACTCTTTTCTCTGGGGTTGTTGTTTTTCTTCTTCGTAGGTTACAGTAGGTTGGTTATATTACCGCCAAATGTAGGTCTTCTTCTCCTTCATCTTCCCAGACGATTTTTCAGACAAGCCTTTCTTAAAACTTGGAATACATCCTTCCCTGATCATGCCTTGAACTCTTCGTCTCTTATCTGGTACAGTGGTACCACAGCATATGAATTTAATCCGTTCCGGAGGCGAGTTCTTAAGGCAAAAAAATTATTATGAAATGCATTTTCCCATGGGAAATAATAAATGTAGATAATCCATTTCAGCCAGCCAAAGACTTACCAATATTACCAATTTCCAACACTACAACCACTGCACAAAATACAATAAAAACCAGCTAAAAAACTTGCTTCGCTTGGCTTTGCACTGACGTAAACGAGTCTTGCATGGCCCCTGGACGTACGCACGTAAGCCGGTGTTTGGCCTGATTCGGTTCATCCTCTCTGCAAAATATTTTTTCTTGCAACATTTTTTCATAATGTGAACATTCTTAATTTTTGATCTTCACGCCCCGTTCATACGCAGGCGTACCACTGTACTTCCATACACACTTTCTTCTTGACATGTTTCCCTTTTACTACCACTCAGCATCTAGTTAGAGCTCTACTAGGTTTGACATTTGAACGATTTTTGAACTCCTCAATCTCCTCCCACAATGCCATGGTAACAAAGCTCCACCCCTGGAACACTGCCATGATCAGAGCAACATACAATGAGACAAACACCTACAAACGCTAATACTGGTTCCGGATTGCTCCGAAATGGGGAAGATTTTACTTTGGTTCTAAAGTTATGGTTTATACCAAAATTTATCATCATGTTTAACATAGTCTATATACATAGTGGATACAAAAAAAAAAAAAAAAAAAACCAGCCTATTGCACCTTTAAGCCTGAGCTATTCAGGGACATGCATCTACATTGGGACTGGTGTTGTTATGGTTATAGTGAAGCAGTGATACCTGGTGATATGGATGGTGACTACCTGTTACTACATCAGGGTTACAGAGGCGTCTAACGTCCAGGAAGGACACGCACTGTTCTCTGTGTGTGTGCACGCGCGCGCGCGTGCGCGTGTCCTGTTAACCCTTTAATTGGCCAAATTGGCTTGATATAAGAGAGAGAGTATATGTTCCAGCCATAAATATAAGAAAATGGCAATTAATTCTCCAATGGGTGTTTATTTATTTGTTGTTGTTCTGTGCTGTTACTCACCGGGATGAGGCATCTTCCGCCGTTGTGTGTTTATATTCACCGGCTGGGAACAAAAGCGGACTGATTACTGTTTATTCCTCAACACCGAACAGCCCCGTGAATTCGGCGACATTCCCTTACATGTTCAAAACCGAAAAATAAAACACGTTTCACCGCAAAATATCGGCGTACTCCATGACTACAACCGTTTACCTCTCCGGTTTAAACGCCGTGCTTAAATCCCGAGTGATCGCGCGCTCTCTCTCGCGCGCGCATACACGCGCGCACGCACAAACTGTCACACAGATGCCGCTCAGGCTGCTGCTGTATAAAGTCTTATATTAACGCTATAAATCCTACAGGTGCATAGTTTATTATTCTTAAAGCAGCAGCAGGAGCAGCAGCAGGGGCGGCGGCGGTGGTGGTGTGTTGCCCTGCGCAGCGGTGTTGTCACAGAGTCTCATGCCTCGGTGTGTTTAGCCGGTAGGAGGCACGGGGAGGGCTGAATGTGCGCGCTCCTGCGTCTAGCCGACTGCTCGGGAGCGCGCACGCGAGTAAATACACCATGCAATTATATGTGCGCTGACAGGTGACGTGAATAACATTGATCATCTCCGTTACAGTGGCACCTGGAAGTGGGATATACAGTACATCAGGCAGCAAGTCAACATCGTGGCCCTGCAGTTGATGTGCTGGAAGAAGAAAAAATGGGCATTCCAGCATGGTGGCGTAGTGGACAGCACTGTCGCCTGGCACCTCCAGGGTTTGAGTTTGATTTCCATCTTGGCATCTGTGTGCTTGAAGTTTGCTCCCTGTTATGTTCTCCCCTTTCTTAGTGGGTTTCCTCCCTGTACTCCGGTTTCCTCCCTGAAACCGGAGTACAGGGAGGAAACCCACTAAGGATGATGGTGCACCCTGTAAGAGGATGTAGCCCACCTCTGGGCCTCCAAACCCTTAGCGACCAGGTATACAAGATAAAACGGTATAGATGACAAGTGAGTGAGTGAATGACAATGGCCAAATTGTGCTGGCTAGACAAGTGGGCTAGAGCAACTCCATTGTGGGATGTTCCCAGTCCCCACTGGTCAGGACCTTTCAAGACAGGATGAAGAGCTGATGAACAGGTTCATAGGTGGACAAGGATCAATGAGGTACGTGGGGAGCGAAGGCTGTGTATTGCAGTCCTATATAAAGAGCTACTGTTGGTTAAAATGCTGAGAAACTTGTTCCGATACCAAGATTTCAGAACACAGTGTTCATATCACTATCTGCTGTGTATAGGTCTGGGTAGCCACAGACCGGTGGCACTGAGCATGAGAACCTGAACATGGAGGAAGAAGGTGGCCTGAACTGATGAATCACACTTTCTTTTACATCACATGAATGGCCAGATGCATGTGCACATTGCTTACCTGTGGTTTTGGGCAATGTTCTGCTGGTCCTGGCACTGATACACTCCATCATGGAAACAGTATTCCCTAATGCCAGTGGCAGCTTCTTTGAGCAGGATAATGCACCTTGACACACTGCAACAATGATTCAAGAATGGTTTAAGGAACACAAGGTTGAGATCAAGGTGTTGACACGACATCCAAATTCTCTAGATCTTACTAAAAATGGAGCATTTGTGGGATGTGCTGGAAAAACAAGTCCAATAAAGTCCACTAAATGCTTTCAGAGGTCAAGTGGAGTCCATGCCTTGACGGGTCCAGGCAAAAGTTATGGCTGATCAGTGTAAGTGGCCCATCATCTGTAGTAGGAAATGCACTTTCAAGTACTCACTTCCCACTATGTGACATAACTTGTTGCATAATGCATATCACTAACCTCATGACCACATACTGTATGCACGAGTAAATACCTAAACATCAGCAGATTTCATGTGAAGTATATTTGCATGCTTGCATAATGCATGTGCATAATTCCTTTAAGTCTTTGTATTTCTTTTTTCTTCTTCCCACATGGCCCATTTTACAAAGCAGTTCTGTCCCTGTAACAGGGTTGACTCTACTCATGTCTCAGAATTTAAGTCAGTAGACAGAATGGAGAAAGGGGGCGAAGGCATGCGCTTTTGCGTCTAGCCCCGGCTCGGGAATGCGCACTGAAACCAAGCTCGCACGCATAGTGTATGCAGACAGAAGCACAAACAAATGATTTGTTCAACGGACTGCAAGTGCATAATTAGACCCATGTATGAACTTGACGTAAGAGGAGAGTACTTGGCATACTAAAAAAGACTTGTGACTCGACTTTGACATGATAAAACTCAACTGGACATCATAAAAGAGGACTTGTATAAGACATATATGTCATTATATATATTATAATAAAGAGAATCAATTTTTTTTTAACTTGAAAATTAAAGAAGTTTGATATAATTAAAGAAGACTTGTGGCTAAACTTGCCATGAGGACTTGTAATTCAACTTGACAATGGCTTATGACTTGACTTTAACATGATTAAGGAAGCCCGCACCTGACTTAATAAAAGAAGACTTGTGACTAAACACTGGCATGAAAAAAAAAAAACACCTGCAACTTGACCTATTTACTAGACAACATTCTATTACATACAGCAGCAAAATTAGAAAATATAAAAGTCAATATATTCTTGCAACATGGAATAATATAATTACACAATGTTTTTCTAAATGACTGTATGAACTGATTAGGTAAAAATTATACAAGAAAACCAGCACTAAAGGAAAATAATTCTCTCATATAAACTGTTTTAATCAAATTATTGTACCTTGTCAATATTTTATGCAACATTAGCTTCTATCCAGTAGGAACAGCAGAACCTGCTGGAAGGACAATCATGCCAGAAATCTCAATGTTAAAAAAATAAAATTAAAAAGGACAAATTTTTTGGGCTGAACCTCCTAGGATCCATACAGAGAAAACCTGATCAAGAGTTCAACCTCCAAGGTAAAGCTTATGGTTGGGTAAAGGTTCACCTTTTAGCATTACATGTAGTTTTGGTCTTTGGTTGGTTTACACATTTCATACAAATTTTCATAATTTTCTTTTGACGGTGTAAAGCTGCTTTGCGACAATGACAATTTTTAAAAGCGCTATGCAAATAAAATTTAATTGGTCTGTCTAAATGTCCCAGTCAAAGCCATGACTCGAACCCAAGAGAACATCTGTGTAGATGCCAGATTTACAAACATTTAATATTCAGTCTGATTGAATTTGAGAGAATCTGTCAAGAAAAATGGAAGAAACAGTCCAAACCCAGGTAGCAATGCTTGTAGACACACACAGACCATACGCAAAGGTTTAAACAACACAAGATTTACAGTTAGCTAGCACAGTTATTCAAGGACTTTGTCTGAAGCATCCTATTTTCGTAGTGATCTTCTACTCGTATTAGTATAAACCTTCCATTATGTGTCAGTAAAATGTATTCTATTTATCATATTTGCCAAAGATGATGCGTGTGTACACTGTTATTACTCATTTATTTTAGACTGCTCTATTAGAAAAAAATGGCCACCTGTACACTGTGTGTAGTTTCCTGTTATTGGACGCCATACCTACATTTACAGGCACATTCCTAAATTTATGTCGCCCTCTAGTGGCCATGGTCTAATATTTTCACCTCAACTGATGCTCAGAACATTTAAAAATCCTAGGATGAGAGTGGAGTGTTCGAGTTTGTTGTAAATATCACATTCATGTTTTATTTAAATAAGTTTACTTAAAAAACAGCACAGACCCATCTTCATACGTTTTCTAAAAAAAAAAAAGAAAAAAAATGGGTAAACAAAAATTCAAAACGCTAATCATAAGTTTGGAGTGACTTCCACAGCAACTATTTGCCACACCTGATTAAATAAGATGAAAATGTACTTTAAAAAAGGTAACACAAAGAGGGACATTCCTTATTGCATACCACTAGCACTCCCTAACACTATTTACTAGGAATGTTTTTAAATCTTATATGTTCACACAATGTGCCACTGGTCATCAGAAGCGTGGAATAGTCACAGTAAATGAAAGAACGTTTTTTATACTGCGTTCATGGCTAGTAAAATCGTGACCGACGCATTGTGGTCTTTTACATACATAAACTTGTGTGTGTTTTGTATACTTCATGGAAACAGGGTGAAGTTTTATTGGTGAAGTCTCTGTTCGCTATCCTAGTAGTGTCACGTTCGTGTTGAGGATCACTCAACCAGTTTAGTTTGAGGTGAAGTTCATTGTACACGTCCTTGTTCGACGTTTGTGCGACTGCGGGATTAGCTCTCTAGGGGGTTGCGTAAGGGAATGCAGCCATCCATCTCCAACGCCTCCGGCCAGCCCTCATATTTATTACTACTTTTGCTGTTCTTCATTCGCTGAGGAAAAAAAGAGAAACAAGGGAATAGAGTGGTTTAATAATTCAGCAGTTGCACTTATGGGGAAAAAATAATAATTAAAACTGTTCTGCTTATTGCTATATACTTTTTTTTAAATACAAGTGCCTCTGATTCGGAGATTCAGCCTTGTGTTAGAAGCTATTACGCTTTTTTTTTTAATTACACGCAGGTAATTTGAAACAACTAAGCGATTACTAAACAAAGTGTAGTTTAAAAAATAACATAACATCAGATGCATTTATATTGTTCTGAATGTGCATTTCTCCTCAATACTGCAAACCATTCTGACCAATTTTCACCAATATTATGCAAACAGCAGTTAGCCGATTGTAGAACACCGGAGACACAGTGAGATGCATATACTGTAGTTAAACACTGCATTATCACCACTTATTAATCCCTCGCATCCAACCAGACTGCTTGGTCGGCACCAACCGTTGTAGAACCAAGTCTGTCTGTTAGTCTTTGCGGGCACTATTAAAAGTGTGATATTCGGTATAATATTTTTTACGTTTACGTTTTAGGATTTGAAGCTGGTTCAGAGTGGAAATATTGCGCCATGGTTGCACCTCTGCATTTTTCACAAAAAGGATGGTGGCAGAATCGGGGAACAGATGTTAATTCCAGATTTGGGACAAAACTAGATCCGTGGAAAAATAGAGACGTCCCAACTATTGAGGAACAGGGAGCTGACGTTTTAAGACAGCAATAGTACACAGTTAACAGAGAGGTACATTAAACAGAGTAGATTAGATGTACACACTTCACTTGGCTATTACTAAAGACATGGTGCACCAAAAACAATAGGCTGAAAGATCAGCCAAGATTGAGACCTCATCAGGAGTGTCAGCCTTCTATTTTTAAATAATGTTAAAAATATTGCCAGCATTCAGGGATGCAACACCAACCCCCCCATGTTATGACTGCTTACGGGAATTCATGAACTATGTGAATAATTGGAAAATTAGCATGGAGGCAGTAGCTCATTTGCATATAAAGCATAAAGAACCTGAAACAGCTCATCTGGAAGGATTTTCAAGCATGCCAGAATACATGATATAAAAGTTATCTGGAAGTTGAGTCATGCAAACTGGACTTCTACCCAGTTCTGTAGAACTCCTACTTCCTCGTAGAGGTCACCCAGTTCACATGACTTAACATTACCTGGATGACTGAGCATCTTCACAGAGATATAAAAAGTGTTTCAGCTAGAAAATAACAGACATTTTGGGGACCTCTGTGAGCTGTGTTAACTTGTCAAGTTCATATGAGACCTTAAATAGCCATTGTTCTATGACAGAGTAATCTTTGTGCATCCATCCATGAGGCTTTAACATAAACCACTAATTTTAAAATTGTATTTTTAGTTACTTTGCAGCCTGTCACAGTAAAACATGTTCCATTTCCTTTGATTTAATCTGAATAATAAAGACAAGGAAAAAACCATTGATTTATTAAAATATTATGCTTATTTTTTGTGCACACTGACTCCTAAATCCTATTTGTTTACATTTATAACAGAGTTGTGCCAGTCAATCAGATAGTGATTTAATTTTTTTTTTTAATTTTATATCTTCATATCATGCTTTGTGCATTTGAGGGTTAAGGACCTTGCTTAAGGGCCCAACAGTGGCAACTTGGTGGTGGGGTTTGAACCTGGGACCTTCCAATCAGTGGTCCAATGCCTTAACCACCGAACTACCCCGTTTTCATCATGACATGACTGGCAGTTAGTCTGATTAATAAATGTAGAACGCCTGGGATGTGAAGTATAGTTAACTGTCTTTAACTAACTGTAAAGAACTGTCCCAGTTGTGTTAAGCATGCACAATATTCTGCTACATACTCTGATTCTTTTTATTTTTTGCTGTACAGTTATTGAATGTTGTTTATTTACTGTGTAGTGTCTCGTTTATAAGAAATGTACAGCGTTTCATTTTGGCCTGTACTTGGAGAGCCGATCTCACAACAACCGCTTGCGCAAATTGCATGCATGTGCCTCCATGTTCACAACTGCTCAACATGCACTTATTTTCAAGTTTTGAGACTTCGGAGGCATTTGAGTCACCGTTTCTTTATAATCCTATAGGTGGTACACTTAAAGCTATTCATCATTGATTGTCATCCAGTGTGGTAGGAGTGAATTATTTGATAAGATTGTTTAGAAATAACAATTATGGCAAAACAAATTTACCTTTTTTTATTTTTGCTTTTTACGTGAGAAAATGTTATGATAAGGTTATAAGAAATGGGTTAAATTTAATTACTCCTGATCAGTTGTAAAGCTGTTATTCATTATAAAGCCATGGTATGAAAACCTTCAAGTTATGACAAACTTTTTTTTTTACAAATAAATCGGAGAAAATAGTACTGATTCGAGATATTCATTAAAAACATGACTAGGAATTGTAATATACATAGAATTGGCACATAGATGTTGTAATAATATAGTATTGGGCAGTGACTGATGATTTACATTCCTTTTACATAGTTTAATGTAATTGAGAAAGGCCTTTTGCTCATTACTTAAGTACGCTGAACATATTTTCTATTAAGTAACATCACTTCTAACCAGCATGTTAACCTGAAGTTCATGTTAAAACATAATGAAAATGTAATTATAGGAAAATAATCAATCAACAGGACAGTGTGAGTCAGGGAATATTTTAACAAAACAAGATGAACAAAAGAACTTTTGCCCAAACTTTTTTTTGTGCTTTGTGTAAATAGAAAAAAAAAGTACTTAAATTAATAAATACTAACAAAATAATAATAATTACCTAATAATAGGTAAATTTTATTGATAGTAAATCTTAAAATTGTACATACATTTTGTACAGTTGAGTTTTTATGAAGCATTTTTTATTATTGTAGTAAAATAATGCTGGTCCTACCTGCTCAAATGGGCTCTTGTTTTCTATTCCTTTGGCTCCCACAAACACCCAGCTGTCCCTGAACGCGAGCTCCTTTATCGCCGTGCTGCCGAGCTCCTCGAACAGCCGCCGCGCCTCATCGTTCAGTCTGAAAGCCGCAGATAAATTAGCCATTAAATCCACAACAATAAAGGAACAGAGAAATCTTATGTGCTCATTAAAAGCCAGACAGGGAATTGATAGTGATAGGTTTATGAGATTATGGTGTAGCCTCACATTTTGCTATTGATTTAGCCTTCATATCAGAAAGCAGTGATTTAAGATGCGTGCAGGAGACACAATACGCATGCTCTTACTTGGTGGCTGGATCGTCAAAAGATGCCACGAGCACTAAGGTTCCTTCATGGAGAGGTCGCAGAAATTTCAGCAAATCCGACACATCTGGGGAAATCAAGCAGGATGCTTACGTCAGTATTCAGACTGTGATGCAAAAAAAACTTCACTTTAAGTCTAAATTTGAAGAAACCAACCTCCTTCCCACATGTCAAATGATTTTGTTTCCATAAGCTCTCCAGTGAGCCCTGACAAAAAACAACAACAAATGAACAAAGTGTTAACATTATCATCATGTGAAAAAGAGAGAAAGTATAATAATCATCATACAAATACATTCCGGTAGCACATCCAATCAAACAAATGCTCAACAATTATCTCCCACAATGCCAATGAATTCTTGATTCTGATTGACCAGAAAGTTGATTAATTTTCTAACAGCTGCTCTCCTAAACACACGTTAATAATTAAGTACTTATTAGAATAAATTATAGGTTCTTCAATAACAACATACGAAGGGATGTGTGTGGTGAATGCCCCACTTAAAATGTTTACCTTTCCTTTTTAGTATTAATTTTAAATCAGGTGATCTTTTGAAAAGAGTCTCCAGTGTTAACGCTTTGCAACCATTATGAAATTCCATCATTGTTACATTATTACATAGTACTTTATTATATTTAGTATTAAATATTATATTATACTTTAGTATATTATTATTATATAGCAGATCTTTACGTGACAAGAAGAATGTGAGATTTAAACGTAAAAATTTATGAAAAACTGCAGGTGTCCTATGACCTTGCTTGTCATTGCCTACATTACAGAAAGTATGCAATTCATTAAACTGTAAATGCCATACATATACACACATATTTATATATATAATATTTCATCAAAAGCCAATTTTATTCTATAAAGTTAAACAAAACCTTTTCTCAGCCTTAATTTTTAGTTTTATGAGAATATCTTTTAAATTAAATGACTTAATGACTATATTCCTGGCTGATTTTGGGTGCCTTAGAAATTTGACATTAGAAATGATTATAAGTCAGAATTGATGCCTGTGGCTGATTAAGGGTAATGGAAAGAGGCTGCCTAGAAGCATGCCACTACGGCCTACTATAAAGGGGCAAATCAGCTTTTCCCCCACATTTTGCATTTAACTTTGGCAAGTAAAGTCTTCTTAGTACTGGAATTTTAGGCCTACCTATATAAATTTTATTATAAAATGTAAATGTATATATTTAAAACTTTATCTATATTTATCTGTATATATAAAATGAAAAAATTATTATATGTTGCGCACTTGGTGAGCTGCAAGCATACCAGTCAGGGTCTTCCAGTTGCTGCAAGCACAACAGTCAGGGTATTCAATAAATTCGTCCCACCCATCAGTCTCCGCTTATCCACGCATGCCAAAAATACGTCATATTTTTCTGCTGGAGTGCCTCGCTTATAAACCCATGCTACTACTCCCAGACAGGGGCTTATGGATTCATACAAGTTTTTTATAGCACATTTTAAATGACTTTTATTTTACTACGACATTTTACGACAAGTGGATTGAAAAATAACGTTATATCAACCTGTCAAAGTTCTACCAGTGTTAATGTTAAAAACAAGTCACGATCCCCATCGCCTTATTAGAACATAAAGTGCTACCAGTATGTAAGAAGATGCTACCTCTGATAAAACTGTGCTAAAATCTTTGCAGCGCTATGTCCATTAAATATAAATAGAAACTTTTTCTACAGGTAGGAAATTGTCAGGTAGAAAAATTTTTTTAGTTTTTTTTCCCCTCCAGATTTTCTTCCTATTTTTAGTCATGTTAAATTCCTCCCAGTCACGAGGAGCTCCCACGTTAAGCTACAACGCCTTAGTCGGGAGGGCCGAAGATTATTACGTTTCCTCCAAAGCACATGGCGTCACTGACCGTTTTTTTTGTACTGCTCACTCACGCACCGTTGTGGGAGGCGTTACACACTCTGAGGACAGCGCCTCCGGCTGCGAGAGGTTACATCATCATCTGGGATCGAACTCGCGATTTCTGAACGATAGGGCGAGCACTTTACCGCAGCGCCACTCGGAAGCCCAGAACACAGGCATTTTGATTTACTGAATAATAAAAATAGTCTCTGATTATTTCTCAGCTGAAAAAGACAGAAAGCTTCCAGCATTTAGCTTACTAGAATTTACGCCTCTTGCATGTCGCTGACTTAGTATGTGGTGTAAATTTCACAGCCACATTTGACGCATGCACACAGAGTGAAGTTTAGTGATCTGCAAATTAGGACCTGCAGTAAGTACATGTAGCCTATGTATAAGGAGCTAGCAGTGAGGTTTGCAGGCTGAAGTAGAGTTTGGTGATTTCTCTGGTGGTCCCAGATAAGTGAGTCAGAGATGGGTTTTAATAGTCCAGCACCATCATGGTGCCTCTCTAACATTAACGGTTAAAGTTGTAAGTAGGTTTTCCCTCAACCGAACAGACGACTTCTATGCTCTCAGGTTTGGCAAAATGAAAAGAGAGAAGGAACTAACCTATTTTGTAGATGGTCAACATTATTAAACATAACTACAAATGAATAAAATATAGGACGTATTTAAATTTTGCTCCATTATGTAAAATTCACTTTTTAAACATTTTGAATAGTCTGATGGATCTTTACTGTGTGAACATGTGAAAACAAAGGAGAGAAGGGGGAAAAAAACAAACAAAACCACATCCCACACCCCTTTTTGTTTCTTTTAATAAATAAATAATAAAAAAAAAAAACATAATTTGTCTTTTTTTCAATAACCTTGACTTTGGATTTTTCCCTATCAGGACATTTAAATAGTCTTAAGAAAAGAAAAAAAGGTGATTAACCCTCCTCTGGCTCATGAAATTCCCATTTTATTATTCTCTTTTCCTGAATGATGTTGCAATGGCAGTGGTTTATTTACGAAAATTGAACATGTGAGTCAAACATTTTACATCAGCCAGCTTTTTCAACATAAGACAAATCCATGTTGGTTTTCTGAAAATACTAAAACTCAAGTGTGGACCTGTTCCAATTCAGATCCTGAAGCTGTAAGGTGTCATTATTTTTAAATTATTGTTTCTTGAACTTCTTGTTTGAACTTTGGCACGCTTAGGCTAATCTTGCTGACAGTAGCTTGTATTTCCTAGTGAATAAAGCTTGAGGATAGTTATTTTGTGGGGTAACGATAAAGTACAAGAGAATTTACGTAAAACATTTTTTCCCTCATTTTTAGTCTAGCTGCTAATGATATGAAATTTAAAACTGGGCTGATATGGGGTTACATCTCCGCCCTGTTGGTTTCTTAGGACGTACAGATTGGTATTTTTAGTCTCTAACCTAGCTATTCAGCTATTAGTTGTGTTTTAACTATTGTTTATCATTGAGAATGTCATTTTAAATAAAACTCTCAAATATACACCTAACAAATTGTTTGCAACTGAAGAAAAAAAAACTCTGTCAGAAATGCAAATTGGAGAAGCCACTAAATACGTATGAAACGTCTTATAATGACCCAAAACATGAGTGAGTTGTAAGGATTTTTTTCCCCAGTTCTGGTTCCTTCATTCTGATTGGTCAGGAAAAATACATGTCTCAAGGGACATTCAGGGGGAGTTTATTAAAAGCTCCATACACTGAAGTGGCTCATTTAAATGTGTAAAACAAATAAAATCAAGTACAGTTTGTCTAAAATTAATGATTCACATTGTACTTTAGCTGGAAAATTATCAGACACATTTTGGAGCTTAAATTAATAAAAACATTCAATTTTTGCAAATTGCCGTGGTATAAATAAAAATACTCCAGGGCATTCTGTTATAGGAAAATGTAATTATTGTAACACTTCGCTACTTTACACTGTTTTGACATTAATTATTTTCCTTTGCAAGCAGATCCTGTTAAATTACTTCATTCATTCTTCAAAATAGAAACGTTCTTCAGAGGTAGTGAGTCACATCACTAAATGTGTACTATAGGTCTTTAAATACTCATCGTTTCTAAGTTCCAAAATAAAGGGGAAATAAAAATTTGCATCTCATTTACTAAATTCAAACACGCAGCATTTCACACAGATGAACGCGGCTTGTCTCACAATGTTGAGGCAAATGAGCAAAGCTGGGTTATTTGTTTAGTTCCTGAGTAATGTGGTATAAAGCAGCCTTTAATTGTGGAAATGCCATGTACACATTGTTTTAATAAAATGTGATCAAGTATTTGACATTTATATTCTCCAGCATTCATATATTTTTAGAGCTCAAGCTTTATTCTTACCATTTACCAAGGCAATGTTAAGTCCTCTGCCAACATTGTTCTTCACACTGCTCACAAGACTGAAAGACCAACAGAGATGGTTATCAGATTGTGTTTGCATCATGTTGAATTGCAGGCATACTTATGTTTGTTTCCAGGCTGAAAAATGTATTTAAACAGAAATGCCTTTGTACAGAAATTAAATATTTGCACTACACCCATAAATTAAACTGGGTGTTAAAACTTTCTTCATACATAGATTTATAGTTGTATAGCTGACAAATAACGAATGAGTGTCTTATTTTAACTAATTACAGTTGGGTGGACAGAGAAATTTTCAAACACTGGCAAGAACAGGGAAAAAGGTGGCATGTTCTAATACCTTCTTGAAGACATCACCTTTAGCTGTATTTACAGCGCACATTCAGTTTCAACAACTTTATTCCAACTTTATTCCATCACAATTTTAATCTCCACTAAGATCTCCACTCATTTTTGGCCTAGATCTTGTACTGATCATGAAGTGGGGGTTGTTGAATCTTGGCATTGTTGTCCTGAAATGTGGCCATGCCATCAGGAAAACAAACGTCCATTGTTTCATACATTTAGTACATTGACACAGTCAGCTGACTTCAATTTCCCATCACATAACAGTGCTGTACCTAGACTTGACTAAGTCTATGCATGATGGGTGATCACTTGACAAGCTTTCACCCACTGCTCTGGAACAGGGTCAATCTGGACTAATAAAAGCACTCTACCACTGCTCTAAAGAAATGTAGTGTGTGTGTGGACATTTTTATTTTTACTTTCGTTTCTTTTGCTTGATGTGAACCAATTATTTGACGCCCCTGAAACATAGCAGCATCTTTTTCATGACCACCGGATACGTCTTCTGACATGGTTGTTTAAGAGATGAGAAGCTGCTCACTGCTTGAGCTGGGGTTAAAAGAATTGTTGCCAGCTGAACCATATTAATTACGGCAGTAATTAAGGCTCTGAAGTATTTGTCTATTAAAATGCAAATAGCAGTGTATTAAATCATTTTTAATGACATTTTCTGTAAGTTTATATAAGTGCTCAGATATCTCTGTACACCAGAGCCATGATTGGACTGCCCGCATCATGTTCGCCGACCTCCTAGCCTCCTTTAATCAATGGCTGAAACAGGTAGAAATGGTTTAGAGCAAGTTTAAGACATGTCAGTAAATGTCTATCGTATTTCTTTTCATTTCAAAAGACCCAGTTTGACTTCAATGCTGATTGTACATTGCTTTTTTTTGTATACATAGATGTGTTAATAAAACCTTTAGAAGTTATGCTTCAACCAGGTTTTTTGCATATGAAGTTTCCTACTTCTCTGCATCATGACAAGCTGCACTTTGTTCTATTAGCAGTATCAATTTGGTCCTGACTCACAGACAAAGTTTTATAGCTGCTACGGTAACAGAAGCTACCTTGTTTAAATGTTGTGGTTGTTTAATATTAAATTTAACTATAAACGGATAAAGTTTCCATGATTATGTTGCCTTTGATGAATAGGAGGGGCATAGCAGTAGCACAACATAAGCTGTTAATTAAAGAAAAAATTTATCTTGTCACGCCAAACATCTCATTGTTGATTAGCTTACTACAGCAGCACAGTCTGTAGTGTTTTATCCCTTAACTTTAACTGTTAAGAATGAATTCTAGCACAACTTTTTTTGGGATCCATGCCAAGTCTTGTCTTATGACGTATAATGTAGTAACTAAACCTAATGGACATATGAAGCCGGTACAAACAAAAGAACGAGAGGCATTCTGACCCAAAAACACACACTAAGCATATAAAAGATGAATGAAAAAGCTGACTTAAATATAATTTACATTTTGTCCTCCAGACAGATTTTAGGTCCAATGACATTTGCAGCTCCAGATATCAAACGGAACGCAAGGTGTTTAGGAGGACACGGGGCTGAGAGGCCACACTTGTACCGGTGTGGCGATGGATCTAATAAAGAGAAAAAGATAAAGTGAATCAAATTTTTTTTTTTTAATAAATAAATAAATAAATAAATAAACCACCAGTGCGGTCTTCCCAACTAGGAATGCTTGTACCTGGAGTGGGCTCTTCTTGCGCACCTGTGGATGAGAGAAAGTCAGAAGTGATGAGTGAAACATCAAAAAGTTAGTGAATACTACAAACCAAGCAATGGTAATGTATTAATAATGTATAATACAAGAAGAAAATCTCGTAACGAACAAATAAACTGAAAACATCCAACCTGAGAACAAAGAGCACTACAAACTGTGAATGTTACCATTTCATCAAAAGTCCAATTTGACTTGAATGCTGCTTGTACATTGTTTTTTTTCCCCGTATATATGGATGCGTATTAAACCCATGAATATATAATTACGAATGAGAGCGAATATACTGTGGAATGCGCATAAATGTCTGTTCGAACATGCTGCATTGAAGCAAGTTTCATACGAGTGTACATGACTGCAGGGCATTGAGACATACTTTGCTTCTCTTTCTCACACCACAATTCTATTTGTAGATTGCTAATGTGCTTCCTCTGAGCAGTGTGAAGACAGCCTGTTGCATCTTTTAAAACTGCTGCTCTTGCATAGGGTAGCATAACACACTTAGAGGAATGCAATGACGGCGATTTATCTACCCGATGCTGGCTCAAATTACTGTAATTGACAGAACAATTTTGCTTTACACTGTAAAAAAACTAAACATATAATAATTAAATTAAAATATAGTTTTCTGATGCTCACCAGAAAAGAACATTTTCATGAAAGAAACTCCATCTCCTCCTAGTATGGAACTTGCCAGAAGCCAAGTCAAGCCTACCAGGAACACGACAGCGACTGCACGCAGTGGTCCTGCGACATACAGAGAAATAAATTTATTAAACCAGGAACAACAGTGAGCGTCAAGCTTGGGTTCGGGTACACAAGTGTTGTACAGAAGCGCGACTACGGTAATTTATATAGAACATTTTTGCTGTATTTCTGGAAACCTTGACACCGAAGAGAAGAGTAGGTTACAACTAGTTAAAAAATAAAAAATAAAAATAAAAAACTGTGGAAAATGTTAACGCACAATCACAGCGGGTGAAGCCATTAGATTAACGAGGAGATCAGGGTGTTTTTAATTGGCGTGGTGAATTGAAGGGTGTTCAATTGGCTTAATTGAGCTGTAGGGGTGGTTGATAGGGCATGATAATTGGAAACCTCTATGATACTACAATATGTACCACAGTGTTAAGTGGTATTTTTACTTTTTTTTTATAAAAAAAAAAAAAAAGAAAAAAAAAAAAAAAGGTACATTTAAAAATCTCAAGTCAATCCTAAAAAACTTGACTTCAATTCCCAGATGATGCTACAGCCATTTGTAGCCTTAGGGCTTTCAGAGCACTTTGGTCATCCTCTCTCGGTTTGGGTGGGGTACGGGTTAGGGTTTGCGGTTTAGAGTGGTTGGGGACACTAGGCAATCAAGGCCATCCATGAGCACACACACAAGTGGAAGGGCTGGGATAGCCGTTTCCCTAGAGTGTGTCACGGCAATCCCAAACGTTGTGTAAGCAGCAGCGCAGAAAGAGGCAATCTGCTGGCATCACGTGACCAGAATGAAACATGTGATAGTTTTCGCCTCCTCGTGTTGGTATTTGACGGCTTGATGAGAGAATGTCCTAAAAGCGATTGATGGGAATAGGTTATAACTTAATTGGGGCGAAACCTGAGGAAACAGTAATTCGAGTACAAAAAATGTTTTAGGCAAAATCTTCTGTCTCGAAGCTTTTTTAATGAATTTTAAAAGCTTGCGTTATGTTTTTGCGCAATTATTTGTTTGGCGTGACACAGCCGCTTCCGGATGCAAGCCGCCAGTAAACACAGACAAAGAAGCAGCGCTTACGTCACCCACAAAGCGGAAGGAGACGCAAACAGTTAGCTATCTATTGATTTGAGGGATCATTATGTTGCAGGCTGCAAAATAATAGGAAGCGATAATATCAGCGAGCCAAGAGAAGAGAACTTTTAGTTTTGAAAGTTAAGTTGCACAACTTGGTGTTTTTGTATAATTATTTATTTTGATGTTTGCCTTAGTTTTTTTGATACTTAAAGTCATTTGAAATACTTTTTTTTTTGTTTCTGCATATGAGAAAAGGCTTTAAAATAAAAATGTATAGCACTGTAATGCACTTAATTCATCTCAGTCAACTTTAAGCTATTCCTAGTATTGTGAATAATGTCAATGTTTAGTTTTGTTAAAATGCCGTATGCATTTAAAAAATAAGTTGTTTTTTCTCAAAAGAAAAGCAATTAATTTTCGTTTCTCCTATACATTTTACATTGCTGTTTAATTAAGCAAAAGTTTTTTTTTTTACCCGATTACTCAATTACATTTTTCGATTAATAAAATATTTGATAGCTACAGCCCTACATGCATCAAATTAAAAAAGGGAACATTTTTATAGATCAAGTGGTCCTGTATGATGCAGAAAATAGAGTTGCTACTTCACAGCTCCAGCAACCATGAGTTCAGGTTAATGGTTCATCAGCTTCTTCCACCTTGAGAAAACACGCTGAGAGGCAGTGTGTGTGTGTCTCTCTCTCTATATATATATTATATATATATATGTGTGTGTGTGTGTGTGTGTTGGCCTGGAAACCCCATTGTGACTGTTTTCCTGTCTCATTTCTTGGTCCCGGCATTGGCTCAGGAATTTTTTAAACACTAAGCAGGATCATTTGGTTAAACTACATTCAGTGATCTCATGTTCACGTAAAGCTGAACCCTTCAAACAAACACTTGAAAGTCCAGGGAGATGAAAGTTAAGGTGTGTTCTCTTTTGTTCCACTTTGTTGTGTTGATGCAAGTTTTTTTTTCCACTGCCCTGGTCTGTAATAATCACTATTTGAATTGTTTTAAGATTGGTTTTGTTAAGATCGACTCTTGCAGTAGATGGTGTACTGATGCTCACCATGTAAGATAGGATGAAGAGATCACCGCCAGTGTTCACCAGGATGTTTGCATAGTTACAATGGCCTTATTGCAACACGTATTTCTTTACAGCACGTCATATAGTAAAGACTATGTAAAATCATCGAAGAATATGTGACGTGATACTCTACTTCATTTACACAACACCGATTTATATAAATCACCAGTTGATATTGATCATCATAACACCACTAATCTAAAACGTGTAACTCTAAATTAACTTTTCCTCTACAGAAGAGGTTAGGTTTGGTTTTGCTTTCCTGTAATTGTCTTCATGACAGCCAGTTTCAACATGGGGCTTGATGGATTTTGGGTCTTAAAATAACAACTGATTGCTGCTGTTATGTAATTACCTAATGCCACATGCATTATTTTAAAGTTTTAAAATCACCAGTATTGTTTCAGAATGTACAATAAAAGGGACAATGAAACTAAAACACTGCCCAATTTAGTGTTGGAGGTTTCATGCTAAAATTTGACCAGCCTGGTGGCCAATCTTCAATGATTAACCCTCTGCACATTCCACCAGTAAGAGCAAAGTTTAATTAGCAGAGTAATAGCACAGTTTTGCTTAAAATATTGCAATGCACACAACATTATGGGTGACATATCAGAGTTCAAAAGAGAACAAATTGTTGGTGCATGTCTCGCTGGCGCATCTGTGACGAAGACAGCAAGTCTTTGTGATGTATCAAGAGCCACGGTATCCAGGGTAATGTTAGCATACCACCAGGACGAACCGCATCCAACAGGAGTAACTGTGGACGCAAGAGGAAGCTGTCTGAAAGGGATGTTCGACTGCTAACCTGGATTGTATCTAATCCTGTGGACAATGTGAAACATGTATTGTTCTCTGAGGAGTCCACCTTCACTGTCTTTTCCACATCTGGAAGAGTTAGGGTGTGGAGAAGCCCCAAAGAAGCGTACCAGAGTGAAGCACAAGGGTGGATCTGTAATGGTTTGGGCTGCAATATCATGAAATTCCCTAGGCCCAATACTTGTGCTAGATAGGCGGGTCACTGCCAAGGACTAGCAAACCATTCTGGAGGACCAAGTGCACCCAATGGTTTAAACTTTGTATCCTGAAGGAGGTGACGTGTATCAAGATGATAAACCAATACACACAGCAAGACTGGTGACAGAGTGGTGTTTTGGAGGAGCGAGTCAGGAAACATTTTCCTCTTCCTCTGGTCCCTCTGGCCACTGTGCAGGACTTGTATTCGAATTGATGCTGTATTGGCCGCAAAATGAGGCCCTACACCATACTAATAAATTATTCTGGTCTAAAACCACGCGTTTCAGTTTCACACAGGATGTTCAAGAGAAGCAGCAATTGTGATAAAATTTCTTGCAAATTAAGGTGTAAACCCGGTTGTTATTTACAGACAACTTCTAGGAAAGTCTCTTGCTGCATTTCAATGGTGCAAATTACAATTCTTGCTTACATTTTAGAGCTGCAACATTACATCAATTATAGAGTTTAATTGGTTATTTGTCAGTTGATTCAATTAATGATAAAGTTTTTGATTCAATTAATGTTTTTAATTATTTAAGTAACATTTAAATGTTGAATTGTCAAAAAGGGACTGATTTTTTTAAATACTGCATACATCAACTTACATTAAAATACTTCTACAAATGGTTTCTTCTTTTTATTAGATTATAAGCGGTTGTTGCGATTGTGGAGCAGAAAATTGTCAGGGGAAAAAAGATAATCAATTTGTATGGGACATTTAAACAATCAATAAGATAACATTTCCATGCATACAATATAATTTTCATACTTCAAAACTCAGCAAAATGAGACTGTAAACATTAGTGCTACTGAACCAAATCAAATCTTGCAATGCCCAAGTAACTAAATCAAACCCTACTGACTATTTTTATGTGATTCACAGTTTAACTCATTCATTTCACCTTTAAATGGTCTATTTTGTGCATCAGCCTTATAGATTATTATTAATTTCTAGATCAGCAAATACTTTTGAATCCACGATCTAAGTTTTTGGTTTGAAAAGCAGCCCATGATAATAAATAACGACCAAATTTCTAAACCTTTCACAATACGATGTGAAATCCTAACATGCCTTCCAGAGATTTTATAATAATCAGAGCTTTTATATAATTGGGACGTTTACAAAAGATATACAGCAAGAGTGCAAACCAAGCCTCACATTCCTCACACTGCTGCTGCTTCTGGGTCAATTTTACAACATCTGGTTGTGCCACTCTGCTGGTAAGTAAACATTCCTGGAGAACACGTTTTACTCGACAGGTAGGTCAACGAAATGGATTTTAAACCACTTTTACTCTGCTTTTAGAGACAAAATAATCAATTGTTGAAGTGGTCCTATATTATAAAATTAGAAAAAAAAAATGCAGAAAATTGATTTTGCAAAAAAATCATGTCCTTTTGTATTAAAAGGTTCTAGTTCGGAGCATGTGCCATATCTCTGTAATGCATTTTCCATTCAGAGCGCTTATCTTGCAGCTCCAGCTGCTTGCTCTTTGGAGCTACAGAACCTACTCTTTTAAACAGCAGTATGCTTCCTGGTACAGTTTACCTATACAACAAAGACGTACATTGTGTCCTCCGTTCCAAAACTGTGTCTAACCCAATCGAACAAAGCACATAGGCAGAAAGTGTACGCACCTGCCAGCCTCATGATATCAGACCGCAGATCCTGAACAGCACACAAGATGAGACTCCTGTTTAAAATGAAAAAAATGAAGCATTAGTCAGATGCATTTTGTGAGAATTGACTTGACTTCTTTATCTAACTGTCCACTTTTTCCCACCACTTATAAAGACCAACATGAAGATGAGGCGTTCTGAAGGCTAAAACATTAAATTGTTAAACAATTGTTATCTTATGTGAGATACAAGAAACTCTTTCAGAAAGTTGAAATGATTAAGAAAATGTATTTTCTGGGCCAAAAGAATAAAAGATTAATGCAACAATCACAATCAATAATGTACAAATTCTCTCAATGCACTGCAACAAGTTAGTGTAAGCATACACAAACAGGCTTTATCTTAGATACACATGACAATACACGTAATTAGAAGGCCGGGCATCATTTAGGTTTACAGCAGTGAAACACAAGCAGAGAAACCCAGCCAACACCCTACCTCCTGAGACACAACTGAGCAACCTACCTGGAGCCCTCAAAACACCATGGACACCTACACAGCACTTCCGGGATGAATTGATTTGTAACTGACAAACGCAAACCTGAACGTGCCCGCGTCTCTAACGCCGCCCACTCGGCTAAGCTAGCTGCTAGCTAACGGATACAAACAAACATCACCTGTTACGTCAAACGCTCAACGTTACGAGAAAAGTTAAAATTACCCCTCAATGACCTGCGAGTCCTGGTTGTTGTGTCTTGTTTTCAGTCCGAAAGTCTCCAGGAACAGCCAAGGACGAAGTGGAGCGCGCGCGTGACTGATCCCTCCGCGCGCATGATCAAAACATTTTTCCAAAAGCCGCACTGCTCATAAATCCCCCATTCCCAGGGCCAAACCTCCTGCTTAATCCTCTCCTCAGTGCACAATGCCCAGGATAAAGCAGGGGATGTTAGCGCTAACACTAACAGGGTCAAGCAAATATTGCATCTCGTCTAAACGAACGTGGTTGTCATTTTTTCCGGGTCGCGTTACGTATGAAAACGTCACTAACCACGTGACACATTTTATCACCTGCACTATAAATACCTGCAGCTCGCGCGCTCTCTCTCTCTCTCTCTCACTGGTCATGTACAGTGTGCATATTTAGTTTGTAGATGAAATTAATAGTGGCCGTCAAGCTGCTACAGTGCATCTAAAAAATTAAATATTGTGAAAAGGTTTGTTTTTGCAATGTAATTCAAAAAGATTAATTTTACATACATTCCATAAAGTGAAAACTTTTAGAATAATATATAACATAATATAATATTCGATATTTCAGTTTGAGTTTACGTACATTTAATTTGTCATCTCACTCATATTTTTTGTACAGCATATTTTACTAGTTAATTTCATTCTTAACGTATTTCTTTTACTCATATTTATTTTCTTATGTATAAGCTTTTATTTTTTAAGGTCACTGGCAGTCGTGTAAGCATTTCACTGCATATCGTACTGTGTATGACTGTGTATGTGACAAATAAAATTTAAATTTGGAGGCTATCCCAGGAGATTTAGGCCACAAGGTGCCATATACCTTGGATGAGGAGCCAATCTATTACAAGACACACACATATACAGACACACACTCTCTCTGCAATTTGGGAAAGGCCAATCAGCCTAAACTGCATCACAGTCTTTGGACTGTGGGGGGAAACTGGAGTACCCAGAGTAACCCATCAAGCACAGGGAGAACTCTATACATATAGACCCAATGCAAGAATCAAACCCGCACCCAGAGTTGCAAGGTAACAGTGCTAACCACTAAGTCAACGTGTCGCCCTAAATTACAATTCATACAGTATAAATGCTGTAGGCTTTTGCACTGGTGGCTTAGTGGTAGGTGTTTCGCCTGCCATGCGAAAGGCCTGGGTTCGATTCCCAGCCATGGCACAAACCCCACCCACTCAAAACGTCTAATGCTTCATTCCCAGATCTTGTCTTAACTTGTTCTGTGTCTTGATATCTTCGTCTGCTTTATCCGGTACTTCCACACACTGGATGCAGTACCGGTCCCAGGCCGGGTAAAATGGGAGGGTTGCATCAGGAAGGGCATCTGGTGTGAAAACTGTGTCAATCTTGTATGTGCAGACCGCTGTTGTGACCCCTTGCCAGTAGCAGTCGAAAGATCAACAATATAAATGTTGTAAATCTCTAGGTTTAGTTTATTATACATAGCCACAATCATAGGAAAGGCTGTTTCTTCTTTTACCTCTTTGTTGTTTAACATTGGTTGAAATCCAGTAGGTTGGATACATTACCCGCCAATTGTAGTTTTCTCATTCTCCTTTAACTTCCCGGGAACACACACATACAGACACTCAAATACACATTCTGGACACATTGGGAACACCAGTTAGACTAATTTACATGTCTTTGGACTGTGAGAGGAAACCAGAGAACCCAGAAGAAAACCCACCAAGCACCAGGAGAACTCTATGCACACAGACCCCAGAGCAGAAATCAAGCCTAGATTCTGGAGTTGCAAGGCGACAGTAATAACCACTAAGCCACTATGCCGACTTAATTTACAATTTATACAGGAAAAATGTTGTGAATCTCTTGGTTTAGTAGCGGACACATAACCACAATCATGGGGAAACCGACTTCTTTTTTGTTGTTTAACGGCAGTTGAAATACAGTAGGTTGAATACATTACCTGCCAACTATACAGTAGGTCTCATTCTCTCTTATTTCACCAATGTCTTAAAACCAATTTTCCCATTTTCCTCCCCAGACTTCCTCAAAATGTCTAATGCTTCATTCCCAGATCTTGTCTTGACTTGTTCTGTGTCTTGAACTCTTCGTGTGTTTATCTGGTACTTTTACATACTCTTTCTGCTCAACATGTTTCCTTTCAGTACCACTCAGCATCTAGTTGAAGTTCTGTAGGCTGTAGATCTATCTCTCTTCAGCTTCCCCTGTCCTTTAAAGGCAACTTTCCAGTCCACTCTTAGTAAAAAAAAACAAACTAAATTGCTTCCATCCCTGATCACTAACTCCTCATTCTAAAAGACTCCTAATATTGCTTTCTACTCTCCCTAGTAGAAACAAGAACTTGGGAGAGCTTCCTAAGGAGTGGAGTGGGGCTTAAATCAGTGCATCAAGAGCCACTCCTGAACCTGAGTCATAGTCAAAAGTGTCTTACCTGGGCTAAGAAGAAATAGTTGCTCAGTGATTGCTCAGTGGTCCAAAGTTCATTTTATCAGATGAAATTTAATTTTGAATTTTGTTCAAATGAAGGTGAGAGGGATCTAAAGAAAGAGTGCTTGGAAAGTTGCTTGAAGTCTAGTGAGAAGTTCCCAAAGTTGGTGATGAATTGGGATGATTTGCGTAAAACCTGTGCCAAGACTCTTCTCAAATACAAAGTCAACGCAACCTACCAGAAGATTTTAGAGCAGTCCATGTTTCTGTCTGTTGGTTATGCTGATTTCCTTTACCAGCAAGACAGCACCTACCCACACTACCAAAACTATCACCAACTGGTTTGTTAACTATGATATTACTGTGCTTGACTTCCAATTCCATTTCAATAATATTTCATTATATTACATTAATTTATTTGTATTACATTACATGTAATTAAATAATGTGTTTTTTTTACAGATAAAAGTTTTTTGTAAATATTCTTCTATATTTCTATTTTTGTTGTAATTCTTTTCTCTTTTTTCATACTTTATATTCTTATTTGAAACCTCTTATTTTTATTATTTTTAATTTTTAGGCCATCAGTGATTATACTGTGTATGATTATGTATGTGACAACTAAAATTTGAATTTGAATTGTCCTAAATTTCTTGGTATGATGAAGCATTAAGAGTTTCTTTCACTGGAAGTAAGGGGTGGAGCCCAACTTCTGAACCCTACATCATAATTCGTCCTCCACCAAACTTTACACTTGGGACAAGTGCATTTGGTGATGAAAGGCTTGGATGCAGCTGCTCAGCCATGGAAACCCATTCCAAGAAGCTCTCTACACACTAAAGCTAAGTCTTCACTCATTACGAGTTATCTGAAGGCCACATGAAGTTTAGAGGTCTGTAGCTATTGACTCTACAGAAAGTTGGCGACCTTTTTGCACTATGCGTCTCAGCATCTGCTGACCCCCCCCCAGGTTTAACGGGACTCGTATATCAGAACCACACACGTTTATCAAGTAAAAATTTACAAAAAACACTTTCCTGGACACAAAGCCATCACATAACATTTTTGGGATTTGATACATGTGTAAACAGGTTACTAGTATAGAGCTATTACATGTACAAGGGGCAGTCAAGTTAAACTGGGACTTGTGAAGAAAGTTTATGTGAGTGAAGGCGTAAATCCAATTAACATTTACAGAAGACTTCAAGCTTAGTATGGTGATAAGCCTCTTAGCCACAGTATAACATTTAAACTGTGCAAATGTTTTAATGAAGGCCGAATAAGCTGAAGAGACACATCTGTCTGTGCAGAATGTACACTCATCATTCACCACCATAACATGCACATTACAGGAACTCACTTGGAAGTTATTGCCACATCTCTCTATACAGTCCTGACCTTTCTCCGAGCCATTTCCACATTCCAATTCAGCTTGTTTTTAAAATGTCCTAAATACAAATATTAAATAAAAATAATTTCAATTTTCTCTTTTTAATTTAATCAGCTAACATGGGCAGGATCATACAGAACTCAAAAGAAAACTTTAAATAAACAGCTAAACAATAGAGATGGATGGAAAAAATACATAAGTATTGCAATTCTTTTACATCACCACACTGACTCCTAAGTGGATTTTTAAAAATGATTTCATTTCTATTTATAGATGGTTGAATTTGACCATCTATGGTGAAATGTTGCAGTTCCTCTATGATCCAGTCACACATTGGTATGTAGCACAGCATCTTGTGTTCGAGGAGTGAATTATTTCAATAAAAGTTTGTTTGGACTTGTAACAAAATAAAAAATATATATATTGAATTAGGATATTTATAAAATTATGACACTAAAAGAATTGCTATAGAAATTTGTATATTTGTATATATATATTTATATATATATATATATATATATATTTGTGTAGAGTAGAGTTCCTATTCATATTTTTTTATTTTTAGGTCACGAGCAGTTGTCTAAGCATTTTACTGCATATCGTACTGTGTATGAGACAAATAAAATTTGAATTTAAATTTGAAATCAAATCGCCACCTAGGTATGGTGACAATACCATCTCGGCAGGCCTCCAGTGACAATCAGTGCTGGCATGAGAGTACTTTCAAGTGAATATCTTGTGAATTTAAAAGTGAATTCTTTTTTCTTAAAACATCCATCAGGTCAGAGTATTTCTTACATGTTTTCACGGATTCCACACATTTTTTGCAGCAGCATTTTCAGACAATTTTTAGACAGTGATCAGACAATTTCAGCTTAAATGCAACTATCCGTTGACTGTATCACCAGCAAACATGCAATTGCTTAATTAATTTGACATGTTTGTGTCAGGCAAATAATTTTCAGCGCAAGAAATGGTCTACAAAGCTTTGTGCTGTCATTTTTAACGCAGCGATTTAGTGAATTGACTCTCAAAAGCAGTGATATAAGCCCAAAGTAGGATGGAGAAAAGACAGCATTTTTTTAACATATAAAAAAGGTAAATTAATTTCATATTTATTTTTAATGTATATAGGGACGATATATAGAGTACAGTAATGAGCCTCTTAGCCACAGTAAAACATTTGAATGGTGCAGACATTTTAAAGAAGGCTGTACGTCTATGAATGATGATTCATTTGCAGTTCACAGGAACTCAATTGTGAGTTATTGCCACATCCCCTAAAAAAAGTCCTGACACTGCTTAAAGTGATTCACACATGTTTAAGCCATTTAAGGAGTTCCTGGGAGGCTAGCATTTTAGACGTGAAGCAGGCAGTCCAATAATGGCTCTGGTGTACTGAGAAAACTTTCTACCTTGATGGTATCCTAGTACTAGCGAAACGCTGGGATAAGTGCATTAGTGTAGCAGAGGAATATAAAGAAATAAAGAGTTTTTACTCTATTAACTGTGAACTGTTATTCTGCACAGTCAAAAGTCCCTGTTTGTCTTGAACACACGTATTGGGAAAAAAATGTAATTGAAAAATCTGTTACACCAGAAGAGCAGCATCCCGTGGTTCTTTTTTTGTGGTCTGAGGGTGTACCTGGTGATAAAACACCTCACGGGAGAGCATAAACAGAAGCATTTGGATATCTGCAAACAATATATCCGATACTCTAAGTAGGGTGAAAGTTTCTTAAAGAGAATCATTACTAGACATGTAACGATAGACATGGATTCATCACTACGAGACAGATATGTTATTAAACTTCATATGCATTCTTTCCTTTTCTTAATGTGGCAATAAATTAATGCTGTAATTGAATAAGTTCAGTGTGTAGGGGTGGGGTTGGTTCAGGGGATGGGAGTTTTATTGTTCCTTTCATAAATATAAAATTCAATGTAAAAATCAATAAAATACGTTCAATTTGAAAAATATTTTTACATAATTTTCTAGACACAGTATGTAGAAAATACCTAGTAAAATACATATGTAGTACATGCAGAAACATGAGACTAAATAGGCTAAATCCCAAACGGTTCTTCACTAAAACATAGCGCACTACGGTGGGTGTTATAACCCTATTCTAAAGCCTACGTAGGGAACATACGGGTATTTGGTACTCGACCGGGCCTTAGTAACGCGAAATCCAAGATGGCGACTTCCAGCGCGGTTCTGTCTCTTTCCAAAGCCCTGAACCAAATACGACTGGGAAACGCGGTGAAGGCAAGATATTAGTTCTTATTTTTGTTTAAAGACAAATTAGTGTTACGATGTACATATTACTGTGTTTAAAAAATCCAAACCGAAGGCAGTTTGCCAAAAGATGGGGCTGATTTAAACATGACCTACAGGTATACAAGCTAGGATGTTAGGTACAGTGCTAAGTGAGACGAATGTACTTTGTTAAATACAGCATACGTTAATATATTTTTGAGGAAACAATAGCAAAAACATGTGTTTAATGTGAGTTATATATCTGGCACTGTAAGTGTGTTCCTTCAGAGAAATACCACCTTTGCGTAGAACGTCTCATCACTTGCCTGTATAAGCAACTGGCCAATCAGAGGGCAGTAAATTAGACCCATCCAGCCAATCAGAGCGCAGTAAATTAGACCCATCCAGCCAATCAGAGCGCAGTAAATTAGACCCTCCCAGCTAATCAGAGCAAAAGGTTGGGAGAGAAAATACAGGTTAACACAAGTTTAGGCCATGTTCAGACATCTAAACAGTCCAATAAGTAACATTAACACAGTCACTAGTTTACTGTTCGTCCTATAATTACGATAAGTCCACTATTGCACAAATATCGTCATAAACAAAGCTGACGTCTAATCAAGGAAACTAGCACACAGAGCTTGACATCAACTGCATATAACGTGACGATACACCAAGCCAAAAACTCTGTTTCCCCCCTGTCCACCTACTGTAACAACACTGAAAACAGAGTTTTCTACAATCTTCACTTTGCACTGAGTTTTCCAAAAGCTCCGTTTTTAGCAACCAAAAAATGGGTTTGCATGTGGATGGAAGGCCAAAACCAGAGATAAAATTTCAGTTACGGCTACGTGTGGACATGGCCTTAGACAGCTAGCTCAGTGACTTGCCACAAGTTTACCAGTTTAACTGTTTTGGGCATTGGTGACTTAGTGGTAGGTTCCTCGCTTGCCTTGCGGAAGGCCCGGGTTTGATTCCTACCAAATGCTCAAACCCCAGCCACTGAATCCAGTGCTGATCCCAAGTCCAGATGAATGGGAAGGTTGCATTAGGAAAAGCATCCGGGGTGAAAACCTGTCCCAAGTTTTTTACGGTCCCAAAATCGGCTGGTCTACCGTGGAGACCCCTTGACGGGAGCAGCTAAAAGACAGACAAGAATTTAACTGATTGTGATGATAATTGTGGAGGTTTTGGCTAACTGTGTGCTTAATTGTTTTGTCTTTAGGTGTTTGGAACAGCAGTCTCCAACCAAAGGGAGAAATCTACATACACAGTGGGTATTAACTGATCAGAGGGTTAGCTGATGTAGAATAAGTGAAAGTAGATGAACAAGATTTTTAAACAAGAAGTGACTGGTTAAATAACAAGATTAATATGCAAGTTGTTTAGGTGACTTGTCCTAAAAGTTTGGAGTTGCAAAGACTCCCATACTGCATGTCCATACTGCAAAAACTTTAACCTGTTCTAAACCTCTCTCTCTCTCTCTCTCTCTCTCTCTCTTAATCCTTAAGGGGAAAAGCATAGTAAGTATCCTGGCCTTTGTTTTAAGCATATAAACTCCTTTAATTGCCCTTTATAACAAATGCATAGAGTCTGAGCGATGTGTTAATGTCCTCAGCCTCCCCCTGCCAGATATGGTGGCAGACACACGGTTACACTAATCCCAGGAGACGGGATTGGACCGGATCTGCTTAACCATGTGCGAGAACTTTTTAGGTTAGTCTCATAAACGCTTGCTTTATCAGTATACTGCATTTCCTTGAATGTTTGTGAGCCAAATAAATAAATGGCAATGGCTTCCACTGCTATTGATACTTAAGAGTATAATGTGATTATCTCTTTCTATAACATTTCTATAACAATTTACACATTTGTATATAAAAATATATTCTGAAATGTTTTACGGTGTTGTAGGTTCAGTTGCGTTCCTGTGGACTTTGAGGTGGTCAATGTCAACTCTTCCCTAAATAACGAGGATGACATTAACAATGCAATCACAGCTATTCGTCGTAATGGAGTTGCTCTTAAAGGTTAGTGCTCTGCCATTGTTTTGAATTAAATAAACATTATTGTAAGAATGAATCTAAGGTTTAAATTTGAAGTGTTCTATAGTTACTCTTAACACGGGTTTTAAAACCTCTTATCTAAAATAATGTTTCATGTAACATGATTGAAACCCTGCCATGTCAATTTGTTGCAGTATGATTATAGAATTTCCTTGTTAAAGAAGTTTCCCAACAGAGCAGTGTTTCCGTTAGTGTGTGTGCATGTGTGTGTATGCGTGGGTGTGATTTGATTTGTATAGCGATTCTGTTAATATCATGATTTTATGAAAATCCTAATTTAATATATTTTTTTAGATTTTGATAGAATTCTAAACAAACTTGCCAAATAATTCACTCCCACCACACAGGACGATGTGCTGCCGGCCAATGTATGAATAGTTTAGAGCTTCACCTGTAGTATTATAATGGAACTGCAACATTTCGCCACTTCAAATTCAAACATGTATACGTAAGAAATAAAAAAAAAAAATTAAAAATGTATTTTGGAGTCAGTGTGACAATTATCATCATTTCAAACAAACATTGCAAATTAACTTTAACAAAATGCTTTTAGTGTCATTTTGGTACGAAAGACACAAAAAAAATCAGGATATGAACTAAAGCCTTTCCCCCCGTCTCTCTCTCTCTCTCTCTAATCAATTCGGTAGTAGTTATTTGATTGAACTAAAGAGAGAGACTGTAAATATTTTTACTTAATATTTGTATTTGTGGCATTTTAAAAAACAAGCCAAATATCGTAATTGGAAACATAACAGTCTCCTTTTGCAGCTTTAATAAAGCACAATAACACCCACAATAACGTCCATTCTATAAGAGATAAAGTTAATGGAATTAAATTATTATTAAATTAATGTTTATAAATCTATCAGTGCACTACATTATACTTCTGAATACTTGTGCTAAAAGAGAAAAATTGGTGTTCAAATTTAGTGCAGAGCTTTATTCATGAAGAGAATTTGTGGTTTTTGTGCTTCCTTGTAGGTAACATTGAGACAAACCACACAATGCCACCTTCTCACAAGTCCAGGAATAATCTTCTCCGGTAAGGCTTCTGTATTTCTGTAATTGACTGTTAATATCAATTTCAAAGGTTTTTATTATTATTATTTGTCTCTCTGGTTTTTTCTTCATTCTTCTTTATGTGTCTCAGCACAAGTCTGGACCTGTACGCTAATGTGATGCACTGCCAGTCCTTGCCGGGGGTTCAGACCCGCCACAAGAACATTGACGTCATCATCATTCGAGAAAACACTGAGGGCGAGTACAGCAGCCTGGAGCATGAGGTAAACGCCACTATTCTGTCTCTCCGTACGCTCACTTTCTAGCTTGTGCTTTCAGTTGTACTGCTCACCTGGTCTCAGTTGCACTTCTGTTCCCTTCCTGTTTATTCTATACCAGCCACGCTTCTGTAGTGTGTCATCTTCCTGGTATAACAATTAGTCCTGGTTATAAAGCTGATTAAAGTGTCTGGACATCTGTGTGTGTGTGTTAGAGTGTACCCGGTGTGGTGGAATCCTTAAAGATCATCACACGGAACAACTCTCTGCGTATTGCTGAGTACGCATTCAAGTTGGCCAGAGAGAAAGGACGACGCCGGGTCACAGCTGTCCACAAGGCTAACATCATGTAAGTTGTTCTGCATGCTCAGTAAAAATGCATTATGTTTCAGCATGTCCTAGATTACGGTTTAATGTTCCAGGAGGCCTTTGTCATCTCTCTCTCTCTCAGCTCTTACAACAAAAATGACCTATCTTAAAGGTTTAACTTACCCTTAAATTTGAAAATGTGCGAATGCTTCAGAGATTTGACTTGATGAAAATCTTATAAGACATGAATATAGTCTAATTCAACCCTACCTCATTCAGATTTTTTTTCCATCAAATACAATTCATTTTAATGTAATCATTCAAGCAGGTCATGGACATGGACTTACCTCATGGGAAAACGTACCAATTCTTCCTATTCAGTATAGTCTTTAGTTACAACCGCACATATGTTCCTTTTATTTAGCTGTCTGTAATAGTGTCAGCTATTATGTTATAAATTGATATGTAATTATAGCGTCAAATGGGCCGTGGGCAGATTTCTAAATGAACATTTGTCTGCCTGTCTGTCTCTTTTTCACTACCTGTCTGTTTCCCTCTCTGTCTTTTCTTCTTCGATGTCTCGCCAGGAAACTGGGCGATGGCCTCTTTCTCCAGTGCTGTAAAGAGGTGGCCTCTGGATACCCTGACATTGCCTTTGACAGCATGATTGTAGATAACACCACTATGCAGGTAAACATGGGTCAAAAAAGTTTTAAAGGTTTTCACCTATAAAGTTCTAATGTATATGTCCTGTCTTAAGGCCTGTACATTATAAATATAAGACTTGTTTATACATATAACATTATAATGTGATTTTTATAATATGAGAAAAGATATGTTAAAAACAGAACTTACCCTTAAAAACAAAAGCCTCATTGGTGTTGCCTTCATGTTGTTTTTCTTTCTGCATTGTATTTTGTCTCAGCTTGTGTCCAAGCCCCACCAGTTTGATGTCATGGTGATGCCTAATCTGTATGGTAACGTGGTCAGCAACGTGTGCGCCGGGCTAGTGGGTGGACCCGGGCTGGTGCCTGGAGCTAACTATGGGAACAATTATGCTGTTTTTGAGACAGTGAGTATTGGGTTAGATGATGCGAGACTGTATTTGCAACATTGGTTAAGATTAAATGGCCTTTAACCCATAAGAACCCATAGTGACGCAGGTGTCACAAACCTTTTTAAAACTTTCGGATTCGGCTTTATCCTTGATTTTAAGTCATGAAGTCCCTAAGTCATATCAAACATGCATCCTGTTGCAGTCGTGTGACAATTTGTGAATTTGTGTACTCATAAAATAATTAACAAAATTAGCAAATTTTTAAAAGCTTTCATCACATTGAACAATTTTAATGATTTAATAACCTATCTCATGTTTTATATTGAATGTGTTTAGACTGCATTTCTTTAAAATACTGATATAAAGACAAATTAAGAAAATTTTGTTGTGACTTAAAGTATGTCCCATAGGGCTTTTAATACTAACATTAGCATTTTACGTCTTTCAATATGTGTTCCATGCGGTTTCTTTGGTCTGTGTTATATACCTCATAATGTCTCTAAAAGGAGAAATGGACTCTTATGGGTTAATACACACTTCAGCAGTTGTTACCTATGCCCTTTTTTTGCCTAAACTTGAATTGAAATATAGCAGCACTGAGTAGTTGTTTTCTCTTCGGATGTCAGTAGTCTCAACTTCAGTTTATGCTATCATGTGGGCGTAATTATTATTTTTTTGGCCCCTCTTTTATAAGGCTCTATTTATACATTTCATTGATATTATTAATAATTAATTAATCTATGGAGATGTATTGGGTCGACTTATGGATGTCTTGTCCTGACAGGCCACTAGGAACACCGGGAAGAGCATCGCTGGACGGAACATAGCCAATCCCACTGCAATGCTGCTGGCCGGTTGTCTCATGCTGGATCACCTCAGGTAAGTTCGGCTCGTCAGAGACACCAACCCCAACCCTCCCCCCAAGCTTTTACCACACAGAATGGTTTGACATAATTTTCCATTTCAGACATTAGTCATTTCTCTCAGCACGTGTAATCAGTGGGAAAGTTGGATCCAGACACATTAAGGCCTGAATCATGCTACTGTGTAGCTTTTACTTACTGATTTATTTATTTATTTGTTTGTTTGTTTTGATTATTCAATTATTTTATTATATTAAGGCCCAACCATAACTACACATTAAGCTTAATTATAACTTTAACCACGCTGTCTGTAAATACTTTTCGATTGACATTGATTAGGCCACACTTGCATATATTGCCCTTAAGTCATTTTTTTGGGGCACCTCAACTTAAATTATAGTTTAACTAAATTATAGTGTAAGGTTTTGCATGAAAGCTTTTACTAAAAATATAAATGATGTTAACCTGTGTAATCGTTTCTTCATTTCATTTCTCTAGACTTCACGAGTATGCCAGCATGATCCGTAATGCCATTTTCACCACCATGAACGAGACTCAGGTAATTGCAACTCATGCCACAGCTATGTCACATACACTGCCTGGTCAAAAAATAAGGGAAAGAGAAAGTCACACACCCAAATATTTTTGTTGGAACACCTTTTGCTTCGACGCACTCAGTGTGCCATCATTTCGATGACTTTATGGACTGTCACACAATTTATTTCCATCGACAGTCGCATTAATTTCTCATGATATCTTTAATGATGGGAAAGTTAGACCGCTGTGTAAAGTCAGTTCAAGCACATCTCAAAAGACTCTCAATAGGGTTAAGATCTGGACTCTCTAGTGGAGTAGTCTCATGCACCTTGAACAACTCTTTCACAATTTGTGCCTGATGAATTCTGGTATCGACATCTTGGAATATGCCCATGCTGTCAGGGAAGAAAAAGAATTAATGGAAAAAAATGGTCATTCAGTATATTCAGGTCGTCAACCGACCTCATTTTTTGGCCAAATAACAAAATTCAAGATTCAAAGAACTTTACAAATCCAAGAGGGAAATTGCTTATGACTTGGTTACAGTTGCTTACAGTCATTTACAGGTGGAACATTGCTGGACCTAAACCTGAACAACAGTCGCAACCTCGGATCATAACATTGCCCTTACAGGCTTGTATGGTAGGCACTAGGCATGATTGGTGCATCATTTTATCTGCCTCTTTTCTTATCTGGATGTACCCATCACTTTGGAATAGGGTTCATCTGGATTCATCAGATCACATGACCTTATTCCCACGCTTCATAGTCCATTATGCTCCCCTTTTTTAAAGCATTTTTTTTGCTCAATCAATCTCACTGATGAGTGCTTTTCTTAAAGCTACACAGCTGTTTAGTCCCGATCCCCTGAGTTCCCTTGAGTGTGGAAATGCTCTTACTTTCACTATTAAACATAGCTGTGAGTTCTACTCTTGCTTTTTTTAACGATTTGATATCACCAAATCAATCTGTTTGTTCAGGCTTTTTTTTCAGACCACATTTCTTTCCTGAAGATGGTTCAGAACTGTCCTTCCTGGATTTAATAATGCATTGGACAGTTCTAAACCCAGTTTTAGTAGTTTCAACTGTCTCCTTAGTTGATGCTGGACAAAAACCTGGCCCTTCTACCTATTTGTTTAGTTAAACCCAGGTGGTGACACTTTGTTTGGCTGGGCAGTATATTTGCTCTTTTTAGGAAACGTAGGCAGAGCTTGGCTATATTTCATTATGTAATCTGTGACCCTGCTGGACTTGTAGAACAAGTTTCAGAAAGATATTTTTAGTACATATTGTAGTTGTAAGCTTGATACGGGTTGTGTGTATATAATATGACAATGGCAAATTGTCAAAGAAAATCCCTGTTACCTGCCCATGTCTAAGCAACACTCCCTCTAAGCAATTAATCTGGACCTCATTAGTGTTATTCTGCAGCTTAGCCTTGCCATTATCTCCATTATACAGATGTTCGCCTTTAAAATAAATTGTTTAACAGATGTACCTACTCATGTCTAATGGCTAATGGTTGTGTGTCTTCATTTTTTTTTTTTACTTTCTTCCATTTATAATTATGAATATCTCTTTCAGGTTTTGACAAATGTAAAAAACATCTTTAAAAAAAATCATTTTTTTTCATGAATGTCAGATCTTTGAAATAAAAAAATTAAAAAACTTAACAAACTCACAAGAACCTGAGCAGTTGAGCAGATAGTAGAACAAACAGGGAGTCATAAAGGGGTCCTTGGAGTTTCGTTTGACCACAAGATTGCAGACTTTTTTTTTTTTTTTAAGAAATGTCTGATGGCATTGACACACATTCAGCAAATTGAAAATGTAATAAATTCTCTTTTAACAGCCATAAATTAATTAAAATGTACTTATTTTACTTATAAATATTATAAGTAAACACAATAAATATTTTTTATTTATTTATATATTTTAACTCTATGTATTTTAACTATTTGAAAATGTGAGCCCATTTTCTGGACAAGGACTTTCTCAGGTCTAGTGAGGACACTTTATCAAATAAGAATAATTTTTTAATAGGAAACGAAAATAGAGTTGATTCAGCTTATAAACTTGACCAAAATCAAAATCAGTTTTTTGTTTTGTTTTGCCTGTTGTGTTGTAGTTGCATACCGCAGACATCGGGGGGCAGGGCACTACCTCGGAGGTGGTACAGTCGATCATGAGGAACGTCAAGAGCAGTGGACCTCTCACTTCAGAGCTCTAATGCTAGAAATGCCACAAGAGCCATAAATGGTAATGAAGCAGTGTATCATTTTTGTAAAAATGAAGGTTTTAGATATTTTTCATGAATGATTAACCCTTTAGTACATCAGTGATTAGGGATACATTGATATATGCAGCAAAGGAATAAAAAAACTACTAATGCAGATATTGTTATACTATGGCGTTTGAAAACATGATGCGTGGTCCTTGTCAGTTAAAATTTTCCATGTTTTTTACAGATTCTCGGAAGTTGGCACTTCAGAGTATGGAAAGAGGTTCAAGATTAAGATATTTATGCTTTTTACAGGTTGTATTGTAGACATTTAAGTTTGTATGGATTCAGCTTGACACACTGGATGTCCATCTAGGATTAAAATGATATTTATATGGGGGTATTGTGCACAGTTATGGTTTATAATGTAAAAAACATTCCATTGTTGAGCTACAGGTTATATAGTTCCTGTAGCCATGTCATCATTACTGACATCACATGGTTTATTTAATCATTATATTATCCATTGTTCTGTCCCAGTTATACAGAATACCCAAGAAACTTTGTGATATTATGTTCCCCAATTGCAAATACAAGGACCATCCAAGTCAAAGCGAGACATTCAATTGTGCAGAATATAGTACAAGACATGGGTGTGAGAGTAAAAACTACCTTTATTTCCCTATAGTATATAATCCCCTGCTATACTAATGCACTGTTAGTACGCTGGAGTCATGATCGGACTGCATGTTTCACATTATTATAACTGCTGAAAAGCTGGCCTCACAGAAACTCCTTTATTGGCCCAGTCCTTTAACTAAAAAAAACCTTCATGTTTGATCACCAAAGGTCTTCTGTTTTTCCAGGACAATGCACAAGCTCATACTTCCATTCATACGAGCCATTTACGCATATTTGGACCATTACAGGAGTTCCTGGAAGGCCAGGGTTTTAAATATGAAACAGGCAATGTGATCATGGCTCTGGTGTAATGAGAAATCTTTCTACCTTAATGGTATGGAAGCACTTGTGAAATTAGTGTAGCATCGGATTATATAGACAAATTTAGAAATTTTTTTTCTCTTATAACTATGGTGTTATTCTGCACAATTAAAAGTCCTGGTTTTACTTGAACACCCCTCATTGGAAACCTTGCTGAAATTATATATTCAAATCAAATTCTCAAAATCGCTAAGTGATATTTGCCTTTGTCTCAATACATTACTGTTCATAAGTTCAATGATATGCCTATCATTTTAACAGGGTTGAATTTTTCGCATGCATAGCGTATAGCACAAGTCTTATTGTATTTCCATTCTTACCGACTGTTGCATCCTGGCCAGAAAAAAAGAGAATTGTATTATTTAACATGTATCAGCACTGACATTTTACTTCAATAAAATGGTTGATAAACGTCCTTATGTCTGTGCTATATAAGCTGTGAAAATCAGAAGTAACTGTCAAGTTGTTAACACATAATTAGACCACAAGGGGTAGAGTTTAATTACAGGCAAATTCCAGCCGACGTCTTCTGTGCTCGTTCAGATTGTACTTGAGAAATGCCTCTCCATGAGGCAGGGGACACCCGCCAAACTTGCTTCCATTTACAACATTTTACTTGTGTCTCTGCCAGCCTTCCTGCTATTTAGTCCTTATTTGAAGGTGAATATGATTTACTACCTCGTGACCATGTGGTTTTATCTAATTAGAGCGAGGGTTCTATTATGGTTTAAAATTCAGTTTTAGCTCAGAGAACAAGTTGTGAAAGGTTGAGGATGTGCTGCGAAAGAGGAACTAAATCGCTGGCAATTTTCAACTTATGACAGACCATAACAAGAAGACTGAAATGTTTGTTTCTGAACGGCTCACCTGGGGGCCATCGTTGAGAAGTTGATGAATGCGGTGCTGTTCTTGAGCGTTCTGGATGGCATTACTCCATACAGGCCGGCCAAGTTTAACAAAGTGAAACTCCATAACATAATTACTGCAATTAACTGCTAACATGGGCTAACATTGAAACTAATTAATGGTTATGAACCTCTAGCAGAATAACAAGGAAGTTACTATAGACCTTTTTTTGCACTCCCGAGCCTTGTCGATTGGGAAAGTCATATTTTGGTTTTTAGAATATATATTATGGTAGTAAAAATGTTTTTTCACATGGTTTGAAGGAATTTGGTAATCATTAGCAATATTGGGATTAGCAACCTAAACACTACTATTAAGAAAAATGTTCTTAGTATGGCTGACATTCAGCATTTATGATCTGTCGGGGGGACTGAGTGGTGGGAAAGTAAGAATGGAGAAAATTATGCGGGAGTTCTGCAGAGAGGCAGGGTTAGTAAAGAGCATGTAGACTGCAAAGAGGCATCCATGAGAGTTTTGGCTTTCGTTTCCTGGAACTTTCATGTCACCGAGAGGCAAATCGTTGGCTTACACACATTGATCTTTTGTTCCATGATTCGCCACCATTTCCAAGTTTGATTGCTCTTGTTTATTATCCATTTCCATGTTACATCACACTTTAAGCCCTAAAGTACACCAAGCTTATTCATTTCACCTCTACATCATTTTTTTTGGTCCACATTGACCCTAAGCCTAGTCATTAATTTCCAACAAGAGGATTAGGCTATCAAGCTTGCATACAAATTCACAACACTCTGTAGTGTTTGTAGTGTTAAAACCTGGAACCGAATTTCGGCAACAATACTTGAACAATGAAGATCGTTCCATGTCCAGTTTGTTTAACAACCAGCAAGTGCAACCCACTGTGTCTCCCAATGAAATACATTAATCCTGTTTTATCTGAGTTGGAACTCCATCCGCGCGAATGCTTTGAAGCAGAGTAAGGTTAAAATTGCAATGACTAAAAGGTCAGTTTTTATTAACCTCCTTTCAATTAACTGCACATTCTTCAAAAGAATATTGTTTGATCATGTCGATGAGAGACAGGAATTAAGCCCTTGGCATGACACTGCTGGTATTTTAATGTTAGGGCTATTATCTAAAATTTTAAACTTTTTAAAATTATTAAATTACATGGATATTTCAAGTGGCACATGTTGGCTGAGTAAAGCTCCCTCTATCCTAAGGTACTTAATAATCTCCATGTTTTTGCACCATCATTGATCCAAACTGTTGAATCCTCTTTGAAAATCCCCTTCTGCGCTCGAGAATGTTTACGGAGATGACACTATTGACAAGAGCAATTTGCACAGATGGATGAAGTTGTTTAAAGAAGTGAAATCAGTATTAAAGAGAAACTACACAATCAGGGACCATCAACTGTGACAAAGGGGATTTTCAAAGAGGATTCGAGAGTTGGGATCAACGATGGCACAAAAGCATGGAGCAAAAACATTGCTTGTGATGGAGACTATGTTGAGTAGTAACCACGAATAGAGGTGGAGTTACTTTACCAACATTTGAACAATCTATGTCGCTTAATAAAAAATTAAATATCCTTACATTTGCATTACTTTCGGTAGTACGTGTACTCATAAATTTAGGACCTAAAAAGAACCCGTACACTAACACCTCTCTGGAACCAAGCAGAATTACCAGTGTCTATAAATAACGCATGTGTGCCACATGTTTAGTAAATCTATACATCAAGGGGCTTACAGCGGATGTAAATATGCCCGGATATTTGCTTCGTCAAGTTCTTGCAGATGTGCGCACAGCTGGATGTGTTTTACACCTAATCTCAAGTGTTATCACTTACTGACTGGTCCCCCTGTTGTTTTAGGGCTGTATAACAGCACGACATGGAAACAATATGCAATCACACATCACTGGAGCAATATAACCTGATCCTTCCTCATTTCATGTTACTTCATGTTTGTGCACTGAAAGGTCTTTTCTTTTCCCAACTGGTTACTCGCCATTATTTTAGGGCTGCAGTCTCACTTAATGCTCTCAGTCTTTTACTGCTTCTTTGATTTATAAGTGATTTATAAAAGCCTGGTCTTTTAACATTTGAACTGAACTCCAAGTTTGTCCAAATATCGTTTTAATTCACTGTATATGCTTGCTGCACGATATTGACTAGATATGCTAAAATATACAGAAAAAAAAAGCTTTAGCATAGAGATAGCTTTATAGTGGATGTGTAGATGAGGCCAGCTCTGAAACACATGGAATGAGGTGGGAAAACACACCATATGTAAGTGTCCCTTTAAGACACACACTTGGACAATCATTTTTTTAAACCAAAAACCTTTAGGACACCCTCATGAACTGTGCTTGACTAAATTCATTATTGAATGTTTTGGACCATTGATGTATAAATTTCATTTGAGAAGGTAAGTGTTGTGTACATTTTTAACTATTAGAGTAACACTTACAGAAAAAATAAATGGCAATATACTGTAAATTACAATGCAATATATTAAATAATACGTTTCCTTATGCAATATATTAATGGACCGTGTATGGATATACAGTATATATTGCAATGATGACAAAAAACATTATATTTATACATATAATTATTCTATTTAAACATTATTGAAACTTTATGCATGTTTAAGAATTATACACATACTTTTACCTTGTCATTGTGCTCTGATCAAAGTCCATTTTGTTATTATACATTAAAATATAAGCAAATTATAAAAAAACAAAGAAATAGATCTATTTAATCAAATTCAATATATTATGAAGTATATTGTTGAATATAAAATTACATACATAAATATAAACACGTTTGAATATATTTTATTTATTCCTTATGTGTTTTTCGAAATATATTGTAATAATTTAAATTCAAATTTTATTTCACATCCACAGTATACATACACAGCTAATTTAAATGGAAATGAAAATGGAAATAAATGGAAATGTCCAGTAAGTGTGCAAATGTGCAATGTCCGTGAGTGTCCGGTCTACAGCATACCGGGGGTATGTGCATGAGTAAACAGATAATATATCATTACAATATATTATTCTGTATATTGTGAATATATTTTTGAATATGAATATCTTTTCTGTTAATTATTAGTTAATATCAGTTAGTGTAGCAATATAAATATTAACATTATAAAATATTTTCAATTCACCAGTAGATCAGAACACTAAATCTTTTAATATATTGACAGTAAATATTTAGAGAAATACATATTTTTTTGCGTAAGGGTAGGCTTTAAAGCTACAGCGATTTATCTAAGCCAGTGTAATAATAAAATATGCCAATATGCCTACTGGCATAAATGTACTGCCATATTTAAGGAGCAAACTGGAAACCCCCAGAGAAAATCCACACAAACATGGAGAGAATATGTAGAAACTTAACACAGAGAGTAACCCGAGCTCAGGATCCAACCAACGCCCCTGAAACTGTGAGGAGGCAGTGCTGTTCCAGAAAACTTCCAGCACAGTATGGCAATGAGAACGCAATAAAACATTGGAATGGTCTAAACATTTAAAAGAAGGCAGTACGTCTGTGAATTACACTCCAGCCGAGGTGGCTTGGAACCCATTGTAGTTGTTCCCATGAACATTCAGCGAGTGGGATGCCAGAACACTGAAAAATGACGGATAAATTGCCATCAACCTACGAAAGAGACACATCTGTCTGTGCGAACTGTACACACAATCACTCATCAACAACACTTGCAGATTTCAGGAGCTCGCCTGGGAGTTATTGCCACATCTCGCTTACAGTCCTGACCTCGCTCCAAACTATTTCCACACATTAAAGGAGTTCTTGGGAGGCCAGTTTTTCAGACGCAAAGCAGGCAGTTGATCATGACTTTGTGAGTAAATCTCATTCACTTATGTGTTCTGTTATTGTGCACAATCATAAAAGTCCCGGTTTACTTTGAACACCTCTTGTATATCATATCATGCCAGATACTATGTAATACATGAACAGTGGAAAGCAGATTAACCTGTTCCATTAAAGTGTAGTAATTCGACCATCCTGAAGTTACAATGGCTATTTGTTTTGCAATCTTGGCATAACAGGTAACATTTTTACTTCAAATCATTTTGACAAGATACCCTAACTCTCACACCTGACACCAGTCCCAGCATGATTATTAAAACTCAAAACTGTTAACCAGCAGACATTTGAGCAGCATGCCTTCTGTTTTGCAGGATTCAGCCATAAATTAATGGAGAGGGTTTTTTTTTCTTTGGCACAAGATAAAATACTGTGTGCTTTAATGAGTCCCCTAAGAACAAGAAGGAGAGAACTAATATGTGGGTTTCTCCTGCTCATGACATCCCAACTTCTATGTAATAACACGAAATTCTGCTGCATGATTTAAGTCACCTCTATTGAGGCTAGTTTTCCAAATGAAAATAAAAATGAATATGCTGGAAATATTAGTTCATCTATTAAGTCACTAAAGCATTTTATTGTCATTACGTACAGGGTATTTTATTGAAAAAATAAATCAGTGGGCAGGCAAATAACCACTGACTCTCTTAGAAAAAGGTTCTTCGGGAGTTCTTCGTATCAAAAAGTTCTTTGTATATTTACAAACCCGTTTTTAAAGTGTTCACAGTCTCCTTAAAGCGTTTTTGCTCGGGATCTGTACCAGTCCCAGTTAAATGGGAGCCAGCGCCATCACTACCATCGTCTCCTGTTCAAGCCTGACATAGTAGAACCTGATGTGGTCTTGTGCTGTTGCGGCTCATCCACCTCGAAGTTCAGCGCGTTGTCTGGTCTAAGATGCTTTCCTACTCTAAGATATAGTTGTAAAGAGTGGTTATTCGAGTTACATCCCAGTACCACAAAACAGTCTGGCTATTCTATTCTGTGCAAATGTAAGAACTTGTGGATGCATGAAACTCCCAGGAGATCATCATTTTTTAAAAATTCTTTAAACCAGCCTGCACCATCGAACATGCCACTGAGAAAATCCCTGAGTTTTCTGAAACCTGATCTTTTATGTAACCATTAAACTTAAGTTCTCGACCTGTATCTATGACTTTATTCATGCTGCTAATGCTACATGCTTGGTTACTCACTGTTCCTGGGACAGGGTGAAAAACCATCACAGAAAACACACACCATAGGCACAATAGCCTAATCTGCTTGTCTTTAAACGTTGGGAGGAAACCGGAGAAAATACACCAAGCATGGGGAGAACATGCAAACTCCATGCACAGAGACCGTGAGATGGGAATCAAACCTAGACCTGGAGGTGCAAGGTGATAGTGCTAACCACTAAGCCACCTACATGCTTGGATAATGGATGCACAAATGAACAAGAATATGAATGTTCTTGTTAAAGTAATCAGCAACTGTTTAAGTCAGACAGTACAGAGCACTTAGAGGATAAATATTGTTGACTGAGCAGATGTAGGTTATCCGAAACCAACCTTCCATTATGGACCACAGTATATACAATACTGAAATGTTTGACCAAAAACAGTAAGGACTCTGTTGGGGTATAAAAGAAAGAATAATTATGTTAGGGAAGTGGATTCTAGCTGTCTTCCCAGTCACAGCTGGGCAGGTGTGAACGTGTCACTTCAGTTCATTTGTAACTGTAATGTGAGCAAAAATGGATGCCTCACTTGTGATTTGCAAGAAAGAAGTTATGAGGTATTATCAGTATGGAGAAAGTATTTGGATATCTGCAAACAAAATTTGGACCGGTACTCTAAGGAAGGTTAAAGAGAATCATTACTGGTGACAAGACATGGATTCATCACTACGAGTCTGAGAGTAAATGTCAGAGTGTGGAACGGAAACATCCTCAACAGCCAAGAAAAAGTTTAAAAGTCAACCATCAGCTGGAAAAACAATGCTTACAGTTTTCTGGGTTTCTCAAGGGCCAGTACAGGAACATTATCAGGAAAAAGATTCCACAATCAACACTGCTCGTTATAGTGGGACGCTTACTGAAGAGCTGAAGCCTAAACTTCTGATTAAACGTTGAGGACTGATATCATGCACACTTCCGCCCGCACTGTCGACGCTCTGCAAAAACTTCATTTTGAGGTGTGAAATCAATGATTTTAATTTTTGACTTGTCTATTTAATCTTTAAACATGTTTTCAACAATTAGATATACTATACATGTGGTGTAATGTACATAAGGTCAGGTATCAGGTATCAGGTATCAGAGTGTTGAACTGCTAAAAATACATCTCTATAAAACAACTATCTGAGCTGATTGTTGAGGAAATGGGAAGCTGCTCACTGCCTGAGTTAGGGTTAGAAAATGTTGCCAGCTGAAACATATTGAATACTGCAGCAATTAAAATGAACAGTTAAAAGCTTTTAAATATTTATTTCTTTTCAATGTATTTAAAGAATGCAATTATTTAATACCATTCTGCAATAATGTAATGCAAATACTCTGTAAACACGATAAGAATTTAGAGACCGAATTTCACCGGACTGTGTGTGTCCTGAGCTAACATGACAGCGTTTCCTTCCCCGGAGTCAGAAACATCCTTTTTCATTACTCATATTCCTGCTTCCTTCTCCCAGCTGACTCCTACCACCTCTGCAAGTCCTCTGCAATACTCCTAATATAAAGGCTGTCTCAGCTGTTAAAAGTTGTTCAGGATTTTGTACTATTTTAAAGGATAAGTATGTGGTCTTTAAAGGATATATATAGTTTTTAACACTTCGGTAACTCAATCCTCTTTCAGGCATTTTTAAGCCCCATGTCCAGTAGCGTTCTGTTCCTTATGGTCGTGATTAGTGTCCTAATCTCAGGTTTCATACACATTTCCTTAGTTAAAGACACTCTAACCCTACCACCAAGTGTTTATTATTTCTGCATGCCTACTGTGCAAATCTGGTTCTTATTCTTACAGACAAAGCACATGCATTTCATATGTGAATAATCAAAAGATTCATAATCAAGTTCTTTAGACTCTTTATGTTTCCCATGTTTTCACGTGTTTTGATTTTGCACTTGCAAATTTTACACGATTCGTTTATTTAGATGTGATTTGTTTTTGTATCCATGATTGATTTCTTTTCTCATATGAATGGCATCCGGACCAAACTGGGACTTGTGATTAAATTTCTCCTGAATGAAGGTGTAAAGACGATCTTACGGAAAATCACAAGCACAGTACAGTGTTAAGACAGTGATTTAGCCATGCTAAAACATTTGAATGATGGAAATGTTTTTAAACTAGACTGTACGTGCGTGCAGTTCTTCCTGTGAACATTCAGTGAGTGGAATACTCAGGAAAAACAGTTGGTTTGAGGAGACTTTGGGCACAAGGTGGGACTCTGGCAGGGGGACAATCCATTGCAGGACACACACACACACACAATAGCAAATTTGGGAGCACCGATTAACCTATCGATTAAACTATGCATGTTTTTGGACTGTTTCCTCCGGAGCACCCGGAGGAAACCCACCAAGCATGAGGAGAACATGCAAACCACCACCCAAGATGGGAGTCAAACCTGACTCATTTATAACACACTATCATTGTAATTCCAGTGTACATAGTATACAGTATACATATACATTATAGAGTGATATCTATTTGCACACGTCTATAGCATAAATTTCTTAATGACTTCATTCTGTAGTAATGGCCTGTTCCTGACACTCTCTTAGAGCTGACCATGTAAATAAGAGCATGTGGAAGGGGTAAGAATGTCAAAATAAGCCACTAACATTACGCTTAGTCCCAACATGCTGGACACAAATGATGAATGGGCGACCTGCAGATTTTTATCAACTTCCACACAGTGTTTTGAACAGACCTGCTAATGGTTTACAGAGACACATAAACACAGTACTATTGTACTGGCAGCCACCATTACACTCCAAAACGGACTGGAGATTTTCATTGGTGGCAAAAACATGTCAGAAATCATCTGTCTTGTCATAAATTGAGCTGCAGGTAAGATGTTGCTTTATTCGCTCCACCTGTCAATGCCAACTCTTTCAAATGTCCCTTTCGGTACTGAATGTGCAGTTTATGTTTAAGGGTTCTTCTTTTACATTCATTGTCATTTCCTTGTCATCTCAGGAGTCTCCAAAACCAGATTTACAGTATTAGGTCCATATCTCACATTCAGTCGTCTGCCTCAATCAGTTTCAAGTCAAATAAATGCAGGAGAACTTTGTATATAATCATCATAGTTGATGTGAGAGTTGATGTGGAACTGCTGGTCCTAAAGACCCAAAAACCTCACACAGGACACAGGTCACCCTAACTACTGTATAGCTAGGATTTCAGGATAAATATACATTCTTAGCATATAAGAATGTGAGAGCCCATATGAGGAACCCAATTACAAATGGTCTTCAAGTCAAGATTTTGAATTCTGCAGAAAAACACAGTCCTAAAAAAAAAAAACACTGGTTATTTATTTTTTTTGCATTAGCAAGACTAATGCACTTATTCCAGTGTTTCACTAGTGCTTGGACAGCATTAAGGTACAACTTTTTCTCCGTACGCCAGAGCCATGATCGGACTGCCTGCTTTACGTCAGAAATGCATCATGCCAAGCATGTGGAAATGGCTTGGCGTGAGTGTCAGGACTGTACAGAGGATGTGGCAATAACTCCCAGCTGAATTCCTGTAACAGATACGTCTGTTCTGCAAGTTGGCCACAAGCTATCTGTCACTTTGTAAAGAATCAGGCGTTCCACATGCTGATTGGTCACAGGAACGACAACGAGTGGGCTCTGAGCCACCTCGGCCGGGATCATCATTCACGGCCTTCTTTAAAACGGTTGCACCATTCCAGTGTCTTACTGCAGCTAAGAGTCTCTAAATGTCAACTGGTTTTACGCCTGGTTTGACTTAATATGCCCATATGCTTGTAGAATGCTTCGCAATGGGCTAATTAATTCTTTTTTAGTTCTCGACCTAGACGTTTATAGGGAATTAGGGATATTAATCATATTAAACAAGCTTAACCATTCTTTTGCATCCCATGACCTCAGGAAGATTTGCAAGTGATCCTGAGGTTTGTGGGATTGAAAATGTGTCATAAGGAAAATGATTGTGTAGAAACCAACATATCATGTGAATATTAAATCCCATGTTGGGGTTTGGGTACTCGCTGGGAATCGAACACGGGCCTTCCGCATGGCAGGCGAAACACCTACCACTGAGCCACCAGTGCCCAAAATAATAAAAATAATAACAAATGCCCAACATGTGCAGCAACATGGACTAGCTAGTTTTTTTTAAATATATATTTTATATTCTCTGGGATTGAAATGGAAATAGTTATAATCCATCCGTACAGTGATACAATTCATCATGGCATAAAAAGCTTTTTATTTCGTTCAACTCTGGTACTGAATGACATCTGATACCCTACGTTGTTCCTGAAATTACATTAAAGATTAACAACCTGTCAGTAAGTATCTTCCGGGGCCCCTTAACCATTTATTCTACTGTAGGCGAATTTACAGTCATGTGACATTTCCCAAACTTTTTCAAATATTTTACTGGATTTATTGTAACCTTGTTGTGACCTCATGCTTGTTTAACGATGTTGATGTAATTTGTCTTACACTTTGCATTAAAATCTCAGTACATTTTGGGAAATCTGTGTACGTCCAGCTGTAGACCAATCAGTGCTGCTTTTCTTATCTGATCCATTAGATACAGCATGGTATCCAGTTAAAACAATAGATCTGTTAGGTAGATCTGCAGTAGGATGTAGCCTAAATTCACTAAGGCCATCATTCCAGTAGGAAAGTCTAGCAAGCACTTGCTAATCATACGGAATAGGTGAAAGGTGAAACGTAGCCAACATTACAACCTGCTGTGTATATTCAGCTCTCATTTCTGTGATTTGTTCCATGTTCACATTCATAGCATGTAGATGGGAACAAAAAAACAGTTGTGCGCAGTTTGCCATGTGCGTAGTGTACAGATACGGGAAAGAAAATGTCAGAGCTGCTTTGCACCGAGAAGAACCAATGACCAATATAAATCCTTTTCCTGTTTCACATTTCCTGCAAAGCACAGACAGTCTATACTCTCTACCTCTCTCTCTCTCTCTCTCTCAAACACACACACAGACACCATGCATATCAGTCAATCCCAGTTACCAGTCCACTTAAATGTCTTAATCAGTGTCCGGCACTATGCCCTCTCCTCTGTCTTTCCTTAAGTACATTTCCCAAACCTTTCAAAATGATATTGTGAATACAGTAATTACATTAGGAAAAAAGTCAAAATTGAGTTATTCACATTTATTCAGTAAAACTGTATTAACAATTGCATGTTTTTTTTGTTTTCTTAAGTACTATGCATTTTTGTACTCTTTATTGGGGAAATAAAAAGGGACAGCACAGTGGTTCTATCTGGAGCATGAACATTTTGAAGCTTAAATTCCTCAGAATGCAGAAAAGACGTAATAATTCTATGTGAATGAGATATATTTGTATAGTTTTGGACAATTTTGGATAGTCACAATTTGGCTCTTGTTAAAGTATATCAAATGCTTATGTTTGCCCATTTTTTTCTGTTTCCAATACATCAAATATCAGCAACAAAATGTTCACTTTCTGCATAATATAGCTCATCCATATCCAGACATCACTGTAATGAGAGATTGTAATTGTAGCTACTGTGGTAAGTTTTAGGACGAGTAATGTGATGGGTCAGAGAGACTCTTTTGGAATGTTCCTGGTCTGCAGTGGTCAGGATCTACCCAAAAGGGTATGCACATTGTCCGGATGCACTTTGGGAGCAAAGGCTGGCCCGTGTAGTCCTATCCAATCAGAGAGCTACTGCATGTCAACTTGCTGGTTCCCAAAGAATGGTGTTCAGTACATACTGTACAGCGCATCAATATTTTGGTGACAAAATTTCACTCAATATTAGGCAGGTGGTTATAATGTTAATGCAATGTTGGTGCTGTCGCCCTGCACCCCCAGTTCCCAAATTCTATTTCCATTCGAACTGAATGTACAGGTTATCATGAGCATGAACTGGCCACTATTGTGTGCTGTGTTCCAAAGCTAAAGTTGTCTGAACAAAACCAAAATGCATGTATGACTTGTATGTGTGTGTGTGTGTGTGTGTGTGTGTGTGTGCATACAAAGTCAGCCAAAAAAAGACTTACATATTTCAGGAAAAGAAAATATATAAATATTGTAATACATAAATTTATTGCTATATGTTTTATATTGCTATATGATACCATTATGATTATGACTATTAATATTATTATATTAATATAATATTCAGTGTACTATTCGTATGTTTTTTTCTTTTCCTGAAGTGTGTATACATTATATATATATATATATATATATATATATATATATATATATGGGTGATTCCATCTCAAATTAACCAGTGGAAGAGAAATTTTCCACCATCGCTTCTCAGATTTTGCAGATTTTTTCACCACTTTTTGGTATTGGCATGCGAACAAAACCCCCCATTTTTTTTGTCCTAACTCCCGTTCGTTAAAAAATGGCAGCCATCTTGATTTTTGGCCTTGACGCGCTTAAAGACGTGCCACGCCCCTTTTTGAAATCCTCTTTTCCTAGATAACTCACTTGCTGTATGTCATATGGAGATGAAACTGGGTATATTTATGTAATTTCTTTATGTAGATTCGGATTCCGTAATCAGAATTTGGCTATCTCCTGTGGTTATAAAGATATTTCTGAAAAAACATTTTTTGGGGGTACCCCTTTTCGACCCCCCAGAACCCAAGGTCTGCATGTATATATGTTACTCAAAAAAATAGGGGTTACTTCACATCACCTTATCTTGAAAATAAATAAAAACCAGAGGTGTGTTATGCCTTGTTTTATAGAAATCATCAAAAATGAAATCAATAAAAATGAATGCAAATGTTTTACGATTTGATACACATTTTATATACAGAGGATCTACACAATAGGCCTTATCTACCAGTAAATGTGTTATTTTATGGTGGTACATGTAAGATACATGTATCACTGTCAAACAGTATCCTGTAACTGAACCATTCAGGTTCATACTGATCAGAAAGTTGAATCATCTCCAACCAACTCCATGAGTGACCTCGCACTCAAGGAACTTGAGGATGATTGCATCATCTTTTTCTTTGTACTAATTGAGTGTGTTTCATTTATGTTAATTCTTTTACTGAATCTTTTTAATGTAGTTTGTTGTCTTAATCACAATCTGATTACAAAGACTTGATGGCAAAGCTTGTCTGTTCTTTGGATTCTCGTGACTATATGTTGCACAGGCGTGAGCAGTGGCCCCCAATCAAAACTATCTGATTATCTTAATTAGGGAAGGGCAATATGGCCAAAAATATTTATCACGATATATATTTGAACATTTGCGATAACGATATAATTGACGATATGATTGACACAAGACAAAATACTTTACAATTCCAAAACTTTATTAGTGCAAAAAAAACCCATCAACTTATTTTCTATTAACTAGCAGCTGTTTGTATGTGCATTAAAGCTATATAAAATTTTAACAGTGCAAATGCAAATTCCTTGCTGACAATTTAACCAAAAGGCATTTCCAGTGGAAATGGGCTGACATATCCTGAGCATAACCATGTATAATATACACAAAACTCAAAAAGAGTTGCTTTGCAACATAAAACTGCAGTGTGGTAAATAAATAGGTCAAATAATAAAACTCAAAAACTCTTGAGTAAAACAAAACAAGCAAACAAAAAACATGGATAAATTATGCTACGGCTCATGGAAGTTTTTCACGTACTTTAACAGCTTTGTTGTACTCAAACAAGTGCTTCTGCTTTAAATTATAAAAAAGGTTTGTGGTGTTTCCTCCCTTCACCACGACGACCCGCTTGCATGTTATGTTCTACAAAAAATTGTGCTTTGTTGGGTATCTGACGGGCGAAAACCAAACCAGTTCCACACCACTGAAGTTGCACCATTTTTACAAATCAATTCTGGTTTATCAACGATCCGCTTTCACCCTTCTCATTCTCCGCCGCCGCCATGCTTTTTCCCTCATAAAAATGTATGAAAACAAAGGCACTGCACATGCGCGTTTTACCCCTATTCAATCGCGATATTTCATTTTCTTATTATTGCCTAACATTGTACTGGTATTACCGTGAAAGGTATAATATGGCCCAGCCCTAATCTTGATGGTATATTTAAAAAAATGCTGATTTGGACCCAGATGACACTGTTCAGTTCAAGCAGTGAAATCATGAAAGCCATGGCAAAATTTCTGACATGTCTTTGTGTCTGATTTTATTATGAGACTTTGTGAAAAATGTGGCTCCTGCACAGCTCATCACTATACAGCCAAGGCCCAAGCTGTTTATTTAAAAGAACTCCAAGAGAAACAGTCTTTGACAAGAAATGCATTACAGAAGAATTTAAGGTTACTTTTACTTTGAAAGGAGCAGATTTTATGAGTATGCATTAAGTATTCTACAGATATTGCAGTACATTTCTGTGTGTCAAACCATAAAATGTTGCAAAACCTGGACAATTTATTTTTAAAGATTTCTATAAAACAAGGCATAACACAACTCTGGTTTTTATTTATTTTCAAGATGAGGTGATGTGAAGTAACCCCTATTTTTTGAGTGACATATATACATGCAGACCTTGGGTTCTGGGGGGTCGAAAAGGGGTACCCCCAAAAAATGTTTTTTCAGAAATATCTCCATAACCACAAGAGATAGCCAAATTCTGATCACAGAATCTGAATCTACATGAAAAATTACATAAATATACCCAGTTTCATCTCCATATGACATACAGCAAGTGAGTTATCTAGAAAAAGAGGACTTCAAAAAGGGGCGTGGCACGTCTCGAAGCGCGTCGAGACCAAAAATCAAGATGGCTGCCATTTTTTAACGAGCGGGAGTTGGGACAAAAAAATTGGGGGTTTTTACTTTCATGCCAATACCAACAATTGGTGAAAAAATCTGCAAAATCTGTGATCATGTGGTGGAACCCACTGGTTGATTTGAGATGGAATCACCCACATATATATACAAGGTGCTGAAAGCATTCTTTAGAAATGTTGGCCCATATTGATAGGATAGCATCTTGCAGTTGATGGAGATTTGTGGGATGCACATCCACCACATCCCAAAGATGCTCTATTGGGTTAAGATCTGGTGACTGTGGAGTCCATTTAAGTACAGTGAACTCATTGTCATGTTCAAAAAGCCAATTTGAAATGATTCAAGCTTTGTGACATGATGCATTATCCTACTGGAATTAGCCATCAGAGGATGGGTACCTGGTGGTTATAAAGGGATGGACATGGTCAGAAACAATGCTCAGGTAGCCCGTGGCATTTAATCGATGCCCAATTGGCACTAAGGGGCCTAAAGTGTGCCAAGAAAACATTCCCCACATCATTACACCACCACCACCAGCCTGCAGTGGTAACAAGGCATGATGGATCCATGTTCTCATTCTGTTTACGCCAAATTCTGACTCTACCATTCGAATGTCTCAACAGAAATCAAGACTTATCAGACCAGGCAACATTTTTCCAGTCTTCAACTGAGCTCGTGCAAATTGTAGCCTCTTTTTCCTATTTGTAGTGGAGATGAGTGGTACCCGGTGGGGTCTTCTGCTGTTGTAGCCCATCCGCCTCAAGGTTGTGCGTGTTGTGACTTCACAAATGCTTTGCTGCATACCTCTGTTGTAACGAGTGGTTATTTCAGTCAAAGTTGCTTTTCTATTAGCTTGAATCAGTCGGCCCATTCTCCTCTGACCTCTAGCATGAACAAGGTATTTTCGCCCACAGGACTGCCGCATACTGGATGTTTTTCCCTTTTCACACCATTCTTTGTAAACCCTAGAAATGGTTGTGCGTGAAAATCCCAGTAACTGAGCAGATTGTGAAATACTCAGACCGGCCCGTCTGGCACCAACAACCATGCCACGCTCAAAATTGCTTAAATCACCTTTCTTTCCCATTCTGACATTCAGTTTGGAGTTCAGGAGATTGACCAGGACCACACCCCTAAATGCATTGAAGCAACTGCCATGTGATTGGTTGATTAGATAATTGCGTTAATGAGAAATTGAACAGGTGCTCCTAATAATCCTTTAGGTAAGTGTATATACTGTATATATATGTGTGTGTGTGTGTGTGTGTGTGTGTGTGTGTGTGTGTGTGTGTATTAAGCCAGACACCTGTCAGTTGCCAGTATTGTCCTTCTGATTACCTGTTTCTTGAAAAGGATTGAGAAAAACTAAATCGCATTGAAATTTGCTTATGAAAACCAAGATTTATAATGCCTTCACTGCGAATGTTCTTCTCTATCTAGAGCATCTCTCTGTCCTCCATGTTGCAGCTTAATACAGTGAGAAACTAATGAAAACCATGCAGTGTTGTGCCCTGCTCCCAGGAATCCATCACATCTAGTTAAGTCCAATATTAATAGTTTCCATATTACAAATGAGCTCATGCCGTCTATTTCAAGATTTATTCATACAAAAAATACAAACCTAACATCTTCTCCTTTGCTTCTGGGCTCGCTGGTGTTTTTTAATCGGCAGTGATGTGAACTACATCCTTGTCAGGAGTGGCATCTACAACCATGATTCATTCTGACACTTAAGGTCCATTATTTGTGGCCGAGAAAAAATTCGCTTGATGTTGATCCAAACATTTAACACTACATTGTGTAATTAAGTTTCCAAGTAACTTTACACGCCTTTAAACTCACATATGCAAATCAATCAAGCCAGTCATGACCATGCTGACACGTTGACAAAGAAACACACCACAAGGCTCCCTCTCTTGTCTCGTCCTACCCGTCACAGAGACTCATTTACTTCCCTCGCTCACTCTTCCTGTACTTTTCGCTCATCCCTCACTCATGAACTGAGCCTTCTTTCACCCACACTTTTCCGCATTCCGCAGACGAATAAACATCTTTGTCAACATCCTATTTGCTCGGTAATGTCAGCTCTTCCTCCTCAAATACATATAAACACAAGTACATGGCTGAATGCAATCACATAAATCTTCTTTCTTGCGTGGCTCTAATAAAGACAGATTTTTGACTTTACAATCAGTAGTTCTTGGATCAATGACATAAAGCTCTTTTGTGTGTCTGCTCCTGTTAACATGATCAAGAACATTAAAAAAAGCTGTCCGCTGTAGAAACTTACTCGAAAGCATCTTTTCCTTGAAGAGCATTTTAAAAATATTTATAATGTAGGTTATAAAAATCATTTAAAATGTTAATAAAATTTTCTTAGAAAGTATTGATATTGTAGTTGTCCACAAAATATCGAATGTATCTCATTTTTTAAAATTGATGTTCAAAATTTGCATTTACAAAATAAACAAACAAACTAACATAAAAAAACAAGAGCTGTATGATGTCATAATAACTGTGTTGTAAAATTGCTATAATTCAAGTCATTTGTTATAAACATTTTTGTTCAAAGATTTACTCGACCAAAGATTAAATTTTTTGAAATCTTTTACATGTTTAAAAAGCCATTAAATTCTAGGTTTGAGGTGAACTTTAACATAGAACAACAACTTTTGTGTAGTTTTCTATTCGTAGCCTGGGCTTTAGTTTGGTCTTTGTCTTGCACCTGTCTCTGTTGTCTCTACCAATGTTATCATTGCTGTAGTTATCCTGTTGTATCTTTTTACAGTTTTCGTTACCCAACACAACAACTTCACTTTACTAAAGAACAGTTTGTATTCGCACACTGCTGCAGCATCCTTCACTGCAATTACATTTTAAAAGACAATCGCATCATTTCTTTTTGTCACGTGATGAATTGAAACTATTGGCTGTGCAGATAGCATTTTACTTACAAATCGACTAAGCTTTGGCATCAGCTGTGAAATAAAATTGTAAAGGAAGATGATGGTAATGCATTGTAGTATACAATTTTTCCTATGATCTTTAACAATCTGTTTTGTATGCAACAAAACTTTTTGTATTACTCACTACAGAATCCTAGTTAATAAACAGTATACTATATATATATATATATATATATATATTTATACTGTAATAACATACTCAAATAACCACCACTGCAGGCTGATTTATCAATTGTGAAAAATAATAATAATAAATAAATAAATAATATATATATATCAATTTGCATGCCTATATATATATATATATATATATATATATATATATATATATATATATATATATATATTTGTTACTCAAAGAAAACATGCACAAAAATATTTCTTTGTCAGTTTGCAAAATAAGCGTTTTGTTTTGTTCTGCAAAAATGTGATTAAATGCTAATGTTACTTTATTTACACTTTCTATGTAACTCTGTGTGAAATGAGGCTACATGCCAAAAGCAATCTTTTTTTATGGTGCTGGAATAAAATGTGGAGGAGTAGTCTGTTTTGCATGCCTACATGGAACAGGAACATAATGCATTCTCATCATTTATGTCAGATTAGGGCATTGCTTGATTAGAGTGTTTAGGTCTGTGCCTTTGTGATTGTGTTTGGTTTTACCCTCTGTTCAGTGAGATACAGGCACCAGGACTATTAGTCAAATACAAGTTTTTTCCATTTCTGCAATATATTTCTCTCTCTCTCTCTCTCTCTCTCTCTCTCTTTTTCCTATGCCTCTTCCTTACTCTTTCTTCCTTATTCCGTATTGAGTTTCTCAGACCAGGCCTTTGATAGATCAGTTCAGTTTTTTCAGCTTTATTTTCTGATATAACCAAACCTGTTCCTCTTAATACCTGCGAATAATACAGCGTAGTTGTTCCTGTGAACATTCAACAAGTGCAACACCTGTTCTTAAGAACTGACCGACTTGTCACCAACTTGTGGGTGAGACACATCTATTGGAGGAACTTGCCCTTTAGTTATTGCCCCATCACCGTACTGTCCTAAGCTTGTGTCAAGCCATTTCCACATGTTTAGGACATTAAATGTGTTTAAAAGGGACGCCAGCATTTCAGAAGTGAACCATCCAGACCGATTATGGCTCCGACATACTGAGAAAGCTCTTTATGGTATCCAAGCACTAGAGAAATGCTGGGATAGGTGCATTAGTGTAGCAGGGGATTATATAGAGAACTAAAGGTAGTTTCTACTCTCAAACCTGTGTTCTGTTATTCTGCAGAATCAAAAAGGTCCTGGTTTCACTTAAACACCGCTCTGATACAACACTGATACTATCTCTCCTGAGAAGAATGATTTCTTTTTTTTTTTTTTTTTCTTATTTGTCATTTATGCACTATTCATGCACGAATCCTGCTATGATACAATTTCTAGAATATCATAGCCTCTGGCATGGCATAGTGCTTTATGCATGTGCTTGCCAGTGCATTTATATATGTGAATTCTATTCTTCAGTGTCATGTGCACATCAGTGTTTAATTTCTATAAAGTCTTATTTATCGTTCACCAGTACAACACATAACAATGCAGATGTTTTTACAGGCCAAAGACATACTTCAACTCATCAAACAATCAACCACAGCAGACAGTGATTTATTTATTTTTTACTTTTTTTTTTGTTAAATTACAGTATCACCAGAAGACATTCATTGGAAAACTTGAATGATGGAAGAGAATGGGTTAGGAAAGTGGCATGTGTCTAATAGTGTATTATGCTGATAGTCGTGGTGGATATCTGGGTGTATGGGAAATCTTGAACCGGTCCTGACCATCATGTGTAGAGCTTTGTCTTTAAAATTTCTCCAGTCTTTAACGAACACTTCTTAACGCAAATATGGAAATTGGTTGTTGTTTGTCTTCTCTCTCTTTGAGCAAAATATGGACCATTTCTGGTTTCCATAATCCAGCACGTTATGACGTCTAGACTAGTACCACAACAATTCTTTTAAAGGACCCAGAGCGTTTAGAGACCTAGCATTGTGTGACATCTGCACCATTTACTCATAGTCTTATCATAAAGTGTTGCCTGCTCTCCCTATGTCAATTTGTGTTTCCTTTATGTGCTCTGTTTTTTTTTTCCAACCACCCAAAAAATATGCTGATTAGTGGCCTCATAATTGTGAAGGTACACAATGTATATGTATATCCAGGCTATGTCCTCTTTCAGTCTGGATCCACCATGACCATAAAAAGGTCAAAGCAGTTACTAAAGATGAATCAATATGAATAATTAATAGCTTTAGTTATTTTTAGCCTTGCCATACTGTACATAGGTATCTGATATCATGTCACTCGAGAAGCTTCATTGCATACCAGTGTTTGCTCCGAATCAATATACAGGGGGTTAATTTTCTCAAATCACTTCGGATGGCTTTTTTACAATCCACTGGGATGTGAATTTTTAAAAATACTGACATTTGAGATGGACATTTGAAACGGTGCCCAGCCTACAAGCCTGCACTATGTCTTTCCTGACATACTTTCTTAGTAAATGACTATAATCAATTGTCAAGAGCTCGCTGCTCAAGTGTGCTTTGGGTCAATCAGTATCCTAACTACCAAATACAGAGTAGTAAATGGACCACTGGGGAACCTTGTCTTTCCCACAAGGAAATCAGCTGTGAGTTTTATTTCTGGCCGGTGGTGAGAACATCTGGAACGTGTGCTTTAGCATGTTGGATTACTCATACTGGCTTGGGAGGTCCATAGAAGTGGTTTAGGGAGATAGATAGGAATATGGGCCTCTTCTACTTCTGTGACAGTAGATGGGTTATTTTCAAAAATCTACTGGCAAATCATTGTGGACTGCTGGGTAATTGTATTTTATGCATGTGAACACTATGTCCTAGAGATATTTGTCAGAGTGCAGAGAACGGACAATGGGTGCTATGTGTTAGTCCTTCCTAGGAGAGATGTTGTGCATGAGGTTACTTGTATCACCTCCTGTGACAAACCACATATTTTGCTTGCCTGGCACAACACGCCGTTATGCTCTTGATCCAGGCCAGAAACAAGGATATAGCAAGGGCTCGGAGCCAAATTTAGATATCCATTCCCCCCTCATTTTTCCCTTTAGACCTGCAACTTCAGTTCCAGCGAAATGGCTGATGTGTGGGTGTGGCAGGCCAAATGACCCATTGGCATCAGAATTAATTTAATTGAAGTGAGTCATGCATACCATTAACTACAATCTGCATTATTCCTCGTATTGGTTCTTTGGTTCCTTCTCTTTTCAGATATCAGGTAAATGAATCATACCTCAACTAGGAAGCAAGATAGGGTACACTTCAACAAAAAACACTCCTAAGACGCCTGAGAAGACATATGATCTTAACACCCAACCCACTTCTGTGGATGTTTCATGCCAGAGAGTTATGTCATAGAACACCTGTCTTAACTATCTCCTCCCAGAGAACCAGAGAGGGGAGGGAAACAACAGCGAGAGAGAGAGAGAGAGAGAGAGAGAGAGAGAGCTCAAAATCAGCCGTATCTTTGCAATAATACCCATTTCTACTGGGATACAAGGACTTGTCCAAGCACTACTCAGGAATACTGCAATCATTTGAAGGATAACCTGCTTGCTGTCATCTGTGCCTTTGCACCGGCGTAAATCAAACCATGACACAACAAGTTTGCTGGGTGAAATAACACACCTCTCTTCAACAATCCTGTGGAAATCACGTGTACAGGTAGACAGAGAAAGAGAGAGAATAAAAGTGCTGGACCTTGTAACTAACAACAGACTGGGTCAGGGACATCCATAAAGAGTAAGTTTACTTTTGTCTTTTGTAGAAGTACTGACAGCATGGGGAAGACTAGTTCTTGGTGCCATGTTTTTTTTTTTTTTTTTTTTTTAAAGAAAAAATCTTTAGCAACTAAGTCAATAAATAAATGCATGTTAGGTAACTGCGTGTTTATACTGTACAGGGTGTCCAAAAAGACTTGATCCATAGGCAAACATTTATTTAAAGTATAAGTTTAATGCAAGCAAATGCGCCAATTGACAGTGTCTGACTTGGTGGCACATGGGTATCCAGTGTGAGTGTTTCTTAATGTATCAGAAGTGATGTTGCTCCATGCAGGGATGATTTCCTCCGTTAGCTCGATGAAGATTCTGGGTTAATTTAGACAGAATACTGACTTTACTGATGACCCCAAGCGTTATTATGTTTGGTTCTATTCGATCTAATATTGTTTGTTTAAAAGCAATGTTGGGTATAAAATAAAAAGAAATGGTATGAAATTTTATATATGAAAAAATACATACAGATGGATACAGACTTTTAATGCACCCTGTATATTATTATTATAGGAATTCTGGAGTTACCTTAAATTATGCTTAAATATTCCTTATACACAAAAACGAGAATAATTGCAAAGATTATTGAAAAGCCAGTATGCACTTGAAAAAACAAAGAAAAAGTTAAAAGCTGAGTTTGTTGGTGTGATGCGGCATCCGAATACTACGGGAGAAAAACTTAAGTATTGAAAACCAGGTAGTTGACACATGTTTACATTATGCACAAAGATACTGTACAAATTAGATGAGCAACAATAATAGTAATAACAACAACAACAACAACAACAACAATAATAATAATAACAATAATAATAATAATAATAATAAACCCATGCCACATTTATTCAAATACAAACTTGTACAAAACTGAAACACCAAATTACAGTTTGAGCGTTTAAAAAATATAGCATTGACAATCAGGTAGTTGACACATGTTCACATTATGCACAAAAATACAAATTAGATGAGCAACAATAATAATAATAATAATAATAACAACAACAACAATAATAATAATAATAATAATAATAATAATAATAAATCCATGCCGCATTCAAGCAAATACAAACTTGTACGAAACTGAAACACCAAATTACAGTTTGAACGTTAAAAAAATATATTTATCCGTGACATCTTGCATGTACTGCGTCAGTGCTAATCTTGACAAGACTTCTACACAGGGGAAAATGCTTTGTATACCAGTTTTGTAATCATATGTACATTCCATCATCATGAACGGCAGGTTGTGTGCATTTGATTGATCAGTTTTGAGAGATAGGACTGTAGACAGACCTGATATGACAGCAGCAGCTCAAGACAGTGCTCACAGAAGTATCTGAAATCTAATCAGGTGTCTGCTAGTGTCAGTGTCTAATGTATTTACTTGTTCCACTTCACGGCTGAAAAAAAAGGGGGCTGGTAATTACAGGAAGTGGACGCTGGACAATGAGCCAGACAAACAGAAGCTGGGTGGCATTGCAGTGTGGATTCTTTCCAGCTTTCAGGGAAGCTTAGTAAAGCTTAGTGATATAATTTAAAGGTTGTCTTGGAGTTTTAACTGGTTTGTCTGTGGAAGTTTACTTATGTGAGTCAGCTATATTTTCTGACTCATGTTTAGGAAAAAGATGTGGCCAGTACCTGTAAAAAAAACAACAACACATAGTCAGATTCAAGTAGAAGCTATTTTTGGAAAAAAATTAATTAACGTTTCTCATAAACGGTGACCCGGCTTAACCTGTCTTGATGTAGTATTGTATGTCACTTTCGTTCGTAGCATGTTCTTTGTCAGCAAGTGAATTATTTCATGACCCTTTCCTTTACCGTGTCACGACTTGCAAAACCACTCAACACTACAAAAACCTTTTCTTTGTCTTTAAATGAAAAGGATGACATAATGACTACATATATTGTAGGCTTAAAAGAAAAAGAAGTTTGCTTGTGCCAAATTTGTGTTATGCGGTTGTTGTAATAGCTCTCACTTGTTCCAGCTGGTGCAGTGCATGCTTGATGTGTGCACCATATATATATATATATATATATATATATATAAAATGCTTTGTATATTATACAATGGTTGTGTCTGGAAAGTAAGCAAAAAAGGGAAGGGAGAGATATTTGTCTAACCCTGTCTTGACCAAGTGTACACAGTTATCGTTAATGGCTCGGGGGTAATGCTGTGCATCGAGTGTGTGTTTGAGTAAGTCATCAGTCATGCAGTGTGGACGGGTTGTTAGGAAAGGCTGCATGATAATGTCTTAAATGTGAAGCAGAAATATGTAACACAGTATAGAAATCAGAGTGTGTGTGAGTGTGTGTGTGTGTGTGTGTTCTGGGGTTCCTATTCAGGGTGTATTCATGCATTACACAAAGTGATCCTGGGTAAGCTTCTGGATCCACTGTGATCCTGTGTGAGATAAAACCCTTGATAAAGATCAAGAAATGAATGAATGTATTTAAAAATATTTTTTTAATTGCACATGGCAATTTTGGCCACTTATCTTATTTTCACCTTACAGTGTTACATTCCGATAAATTTTTGTTGTGATTCAGATATAATCGCTTGCTACTATTTTTATAGAATGGTCACACCCAATTTAATCACCAAGGAGCTCACTGAGTTCCTGGAGGAAATCAATACCCTATAATTCCCACACTGTCCACTGCCACCTTATCAGTCACTTTGTCAGCACAGTAAATAAAAGCTTATAGCATAACCCAGACGCAATGTTTGCATAAACAGTATGTTGTAATTTGCACCGAACCATTAGTCAGCTCATATCTGATAAACTTCCATTCATATCTCATAATCTGGCACATAAGTATCTACAAATAGCCTCACAGAGTCGAACGTAGAGACCAACGGGCTGAGATGAAAGACTAATGGAAAAGAAAAAGAAAAAGGGAGTAGTGGAAACAGATGAAGGATTTAAATTCTTCATGCATCACTCTAAACGCCGAGGTAAAGACAGACAGAAAGAGTCAGCTAACATGAAGGAGAACGCAGACGGGGAACTCAGACAGCAGCTCTTAGAGGACGAATCATGAGGTTCTGCAGCTGCAAATTCGAACAGTTATGTGCTGTACGGCTAATGAAACACTTCTCATTTATTATGTTCAGACAGTGTTTTGGGCTATTAGACATAGTTTACAATATTCTCAAGCCGTTTGACTAGACAAATGATTTTAAAAGGGTAAAAGAAGCAGCTGCTAGCAAGAGTTTGTGGACGCTTTGGAATTGCCTGTATTTCGGAATTTCTCACATTATTAAATCAAATCTTAAACAGATGAACAGCACATGCACCATTCTTATTGGATACATTGTAACTGGTGGACTGTAATTGGTTGTAAACCAAGATAAATGTTTTAGAAGATCGAAACGAACATTTCTGCAATAAGGAAATTGTGTATTCCAATCCAAGTGGTGTCAAGGATGGACGGATGTGAGCAGTGATTGAAAAGAATACAGACAGCTTCAAGTGTCTTGTGGAAAGCCGCCTTCCAGAATGTTTCGTTATTTATAAGGCCAAAATGGGCAGCATTGCCACCTCTTAGCTTCACCGCCCTGGATCGGACCTACTGTGCAGCGTTTTCCTCAAGTTTACATGGGTTTTCTCTGGGTGCCCTGGTTTCCTTCTACTAACCAAAAACATGGTGGTGGATTCACCTTGAGGGTGAGACTGTGGGCGTGTGGTAGCTTGGTAGACACACTCCGATCCTAAATCAAATAAACAAGTTACTTTTGAATGGGGAAGAATAATGAAGATAAATGAATGAAGAATTCCAAACCAATATGTGGTTTACCTTTAGCAAATCTAAAGAATATGTCTGTCGTACTTAGATTATGTTTATAAAATGTTTTTTAAAAAATAAGCACATTTGTTGTATTCTCTAAAGTGCAGTATGTTTTTAGGAAAGGCTACAGTTAAAGCAATGCCGCTGAGAACAAAAAAGTGAAACACTCATCAAAAAGCGTTGAAGTTCATAATACTTTGAAAGGGTTGCAAAGGATCTGACTTCACACAAGTCAATGTCACAGAAGCTTCCTGAATGCCTTTTGGGTTTTCCCGCTACTTCTGCTTCTTCTTCTTCTTCTTCCACCCACGCTTCCTGTGCACGCCCATTGTGTTCTGTCTGCACCTGTGTTTAATTGTCAGTCTCATTAACCCTCATCAGGCTCTGCACTTATCCCACTTTCTTTGTCTGGATCTGATGAAACGTTACTGAGTTGTTTGTTGAATGTGCTTGCTTTGGGTTGTCTTTGTGTTTTAATCCTGGTCTATTTTTGATTTAGTTCAACTGATCATTCTTTCTTGCTGTGCTTCATTTCTTAACCCTTTATCCCCTTTGATTTCTGCTGTATTCTTTTCATAACGTCTTCGTTTTGTAGCCTTTTCACATTTGCCTTTGGCCTGTTTTGTGGTTTTGAGATTTGGATTTGCATTAATCTGTCTGTTCTTAACTCAAATAATAATAACAATAATAATAATAATAATAAGAAGAAGAAATACGAGGGGTGTTCAAGACCAACCAAGCCTTTTGATTGGGCAGGATAACAGATATAAAAGTAGAAACTAGCTTTATTTTTCTATATTATCCTCTGCTACACTTCCACAGGGTTTCATTTGTGCTCGGATACCATCAAGCTGAACGTTTTCTCAGTACGCCAGAGCCTGACCAGGCTGTCTGGTTCACCTCTAAAACCCAAGCCTCCCAGGAACTCCTTTAATGTCCCAAACATGTAAGATGGATTTGGGTGAAGTTTTCTGTAAATGTTTTTTTTTTTTTTTTTATTTGGTTGATTTGAATGCCTCTTGTAGAAGAAAAATTAAATTCAGATGCTCCTCATATACAGTATGGTATGTCTTGTCCCTCTGTGTCATCCCATATAGTCAGTTGCAAAGAGTGTGTTGTAAAATCCTTGTGGACTAATCGTAAAATACATTAGCTCTAATGTGACGCCTCTTTTGGTTGCCTGGAAACCTAATAGGTGAAAAATAAAAGACGGTAGCTGATATAACATAATGACAAACGGCAAGCTAGTTAGCTAGTTCAGCATGAGAATAAAAACAAAGAGAAACCAAGTAGCGCATCAGCTGTGAGTCGAGTATTTTACTCTGTTTAATTATCCTTGCCCGTTATTGTTCCTGCACAGATGAATTCTTCATATGATTGATGCGTGTCATGTAGCAGGCGGTGAGATTTGGCATACAGTATAGCTACAGCACCAAGGCGTATTATTTTTAACATGTCCCAAATAATAATTATTGTCTCGCAAAAGTCAAAAAAGGAGTAATTCTATACTCCTGTACTTATTTTTCTACTAGACAGGTACAGTATGAAAAAAACCCACCACAGACACAAAATCTGTTTGTTCCATGGATTGTGTCTGGGCTTCTCATTCATCCACCTCCACTGCCTATCATAAAGTCTTGCAAAGCAGCTTCCCAGATGTCGCTGTGCCATCAAAATCATAAAGAATGCAAAAAAAAAAAAAAAGAAAAAAAAAGATGCAAATAAATAAAACGCAACTCATTTATGGTTCATATGATGTTCCTGTACTCCAAAGAAAAATCGGGTAAATGAAAATGGTAAAAAAAAATAAAAATAAAAAAGACAACCTGGGTGGGTTTTTACCAGGACAACTGGACGTGTTCTGTGAGAAGATGAGACACGATTCAGACTTTCCTGTAAATGTATGCATTGTTATATATTTACAGAATACAAATCACCGCATACCATAACACCAAAACCTCACTCCAGGGGAGTGCTGAATTCTAGAGTAGAGGTAATTCTATAGCAGACTGGCGGTCTGTGATCTACAACAAAAGAAGTTGTCATGCAACATCCAAAACACGGAGTAAATCAACACCAGAGTGACTTAAGCACAAGAAGGTTTTTTTTTTTTTTTTAAATATACATTTTGGAATGGCCAAGTCAGAGTTCTTTCTTTAATCACGTTGACGCACTGTGGCGTGATCTGAAGCAGGCCATTCAAGCAAGACATCCTAAAATTATACACAAACTGAAACAGATTTGTGTAAAGGAACATGCCAAAATACCTCCTAATTGCGGCACAGGATTGATCAGCAGCTACAGAAAGCATTTGGTTGAGGTTACTGCCGGTAAAACGAGTTCCACTAGTAGCTACTATGAGTTCGCATACTTCCCCGCTCAATGGCCTTGAGTGTTTTGAACACTTCTTTGGTATACATATAGCGCCCTGAACACATGAACATGCTAGCTGTTAAATAAGGTTGTCTTTGTTTATCATGAAGATCATATCATATTTTTCCTGCAGACATCTTGATGAGTCTGTCAAATCGTTTAAGCACAGTTAATATAAATGCATGGGTGGAGGGTTAAATATTTGCTCAGGGTTCATGGGGGAATATAAAGAGGAGGTTTGTCTCTGTTTAAACCTTTGTGAGAACTCAAGTCAGTCCTCGGAGGGGCAATTTTGTCCTGCATATTAGATGTAATGGCAGATTTGTGAATCTTCCACAGATGGTACCATTTTGGGAAAGAGGCCCTTAAAAAGGCCTTAAGAGAGTAAGAAAGCAAGGAAATGGAGAAATGGGTTCTCTCAGGACATGTGTGTGAAATCGAACAAATTTCCAAGTTCAGAGATAGCTAAGGATACTATTAAACAGTAAAAAGGCTGATAATGGTAGTCATCAAGCTCTTTTACACTCTAGGCGGCTTTACAAACGTTCCCTAGGCCATTTATTATTTTACCCGCAAATTTCACAGTTTGCATGCTCAGATATTCTGGTGACTAGTGGCACTGATCTTTGCACTGTTGTGGTAAATCTACTGATGTAAAACCTGCATTTCTCCCACAGGCATGGAGACTGACGCAGAGGAACCAGGTTGGCACGGACCCGATCGCACGACGTCTGCATGGAACTCCTCTTTAACACTTTCCAGTGAGAACAGTGGACTGAACGGTTCGTGTGGTAGCGAATCGTATTTCTGCCTGCCTCAGAACAGTACAGAAGGGACCACTAATGGCTCAAATGTGATCAGGGACGAGAAACTGGCACAGGCGGAGATTGGCATCCTGAGCGTGATCCTGGTGCTCGCCACGCTGAGCAACAGCTTTGTGCTCTGGGTTCTACTGCGGCGGCGCAAGAACAAAGCTCCCATGCACCTTTTCATGGTTAATCTCTGCGTGTCTGACTTGGTGGTGGCCTTCTTTCAGGTGGGCAAACGGATTAACATGGTCTACAACAAATAATGAGAGAAAATGTTACCACTACGTCATGCGTAACATTTCAGCATATTGGGTAAAAAAATTGGTTTTCCGGATGCTTGTTGAACGGTATGGTTCTCATTGACTTCAAACTAAGCAGCTGAAGGTTTGGCTTGCACAATATTATTGGCGCCCACTCAGAGCCGTAGATCAGAATAATCGATATAAGCAGGTCCATTAATTCAAACTGTCAGTTTAAAAAATGAACTTGATAAAGTGAGTCATAAGGCGCATCGCTAAGCAGAACTTTGCTTGTTTGCTCCGGTGTTTAATATATCAACAAGTAGGACTGCCAACAAACCACAGTATTGGTTTGAACCACATATTTCTTCAATTTAGCTGAGGATATTCTTAGGTCAGCTTGCTCCTGATGGCCCCAGTACTTTAAGTTTCAAAGAGGGGAAAAAAAAAACACCATTCGCTTTAGGAAACCAATCAACTGCCGAGTGGTGTGATGACTTTGCTATTACAAATTGGATTGTATTCCTGTAATAGCATAGCACAAAATTATGAAAATATTTTTGCCACTACAATTTACCAGTGCTTTTAGTTACTTAATTAATTAACATTATAATGTTATAATAATAATAATAATAATAATAATAATAATGATGACGATGATAATAACAACAACAATAATGATAATGAAAATAATAATAATAATAATAATAATAATAATAATAATAATAATAATAATAATAATAATTATTATTATTATTATTATTATTGTTGTTGTTGTTGTTGTTATTTTGTTATTAGTGGATGTTAATTCATTCAACAAATAAGACATCCTTTCTGTCCTTTCTGGACCAGTGGTTTCTGGCCATTTTAGTTTTTTCCTATTATCACCTCCTGATTCAACAGCACTGTGGTTAAATTATGTTCGATGTTCAAATTGAGCTTATGCTTTCTTAAATTATGCGTGTGTGGAGCCCCTAAATGTATGGGACTAGAATCATAAGGGATAAACAAACAGAAAGCATCAAAGAAAATGTAAGAAATTTAAAGTGATTTTTAAAAAATATTTTTACAGAAAAAAAACTTAATTATAACAAATGATTAAAAAAATAAAAAAATGAAAAAAAAAAGTTTTTTGTAAATACATGCTTGATAATTGTGTGCATTATGACAGTGAATGGCCAAGAGTTTTTGTCTAGCAATGACTCTTCACACCCTTACCTGTATATAATCTCAGCTATCTTGGCAAAAAACATGACAAAAATTGGCAAAAATATCAAGATGAAGACATCACAGTACATCTACGTATGTCATTTTATTTTTTAAGAACAAACAGATCATATTACAATAGGAGAAAATGGTATTTTTTATTGTTCTTCTGACAAAAGTCATAATAAAAATAAAAATAAAAACATCATTCAATTAATGACAATCTGAAATAATAAGCTAATACTATGATAAATCATTGATATTTGTCTTGGACTACTTTTTCAAACGCTTTTACTCCAACTCTCCAGATTCTCCCTCAGCTGGTGTGGGACATTACGGATAAGTTCCAGGGGCCTGACGTGCTGTGTCGCTCAGTGAAATACTTGCAGATCGTGGGCATGTTCGCATCGTCTTACATGATAGTGGCCATGACAGTGGATCGCCATTACGCCATATGCTACCCTTTTCAGGCGCACAAATTAGGGGCAATCTCACGGTGGAATCCATCCATCATTGTGGCATGGGTTCTGTCTCTTGTGCTTAGCATACCACAGGTAAGAGAGTGCACCGTACTACTAAGGGGCTTATTAACATAGAGTGAATGAAAAAACTGAGAAGCATGTCATAAATTATATGTTCTTCAATGGCATTTTGGACAAGCAATGGTTCCAAAAAAGGTTTTGTTCTAACGCATAGTGATTTTTAATTATTCTGTTTTGGTGTTGATTTATTGGTAACTAACAATCTAATGTGATGGTACTATTCTTAAATCTAAATATATTTATTATTATAACACATATTACAATATCATTATAATTAAGCATCTGCCTCTGGAAAACAGCCTACTGCGGAATGACTAGCCTTAGATTTGATTACAATTGCTACCAAGTACAATTTTAACCTACAGTACAACATTACTTGTCTTTCCGTAGGTGTTCATTTTCTCCAAGTCTTTAGACAAAAGAGGGGTTTTGAATTGTTGGGCAACCTTTATTATGCCATGGGGTCTGAAAGCCTATGTGACATGGATGACCCTGGCTGTCTTCATCCTTCCTATCTTGATTATCACAGTGTGCCAGGTAATAGAAATCTTCTCACAAACCTCTACAACATATACACTTGGCAAATCAATTTCTGATGAGTCAGCACGTAAACAGTGTTTATTTCAAAGTCAGATTGCTACATTGCAAGTGTATGGAAGCCACTTGTTCTCTCCAAGTAAAGAGAAATAATATTTGTGTATAACAATTTACCTTCATTTACATCAATCACACGCCAAAGAAGGGATAATAAGTGGAACAGTCATAATCGTGCTGTACAGATCAGCAACGTAATAAAATAAATCAATAATTCAAATGCCTTTATAGACTGCAGCCAAGTTACACACCAGCTGGAACATGAACAGAGAGAGTGAGGTCAGTGACAGTATTATCCATAGAGGGAAATACATGTCAATATTTACAGTGACATTAAAATAATTGCATCAAATTCAATCATGTGGCACTTTTATATTCAAAGAGTAGAAAACATGATTAAGAGAGAATCAGGTACACGCAAGAGAGAGAGGGATTTACAATCATGCATCATACTTACATTATTACCTTTACTTTTTCCAGGATAGGTTGCATTTCATTTTGTTTGAGTAAATTTTTCAAATGTCAGTTGTACCAGCTGGAGTAAACTTAACACTGCAGTGCTAAAATATACAAAACCTGAGCCATGCAAGGTAAAGTGTATGGTCATCAAAATGGCTGGGCATGCACAATGAGGGCATCATGTGTGTGTATATGCAGATCCAATGCCCTTATTTTCAGAATCTCCCTCCAAGCTTTTCTGAAAACTTGGCCGCTCTGATCTATATAACCCCCTGCAACACTAATCCCAGTGTTTTACTTGTGCTTGGATGCCATCAAGGTAAAAAGTTTTCTCAGTACGCTTGAGCCATGATCGGACTGCCCGCTTCATCTCTAAAACAATGGCCTCCCAGGAACTCCTTTATGGAGAGAGGTCAGGACTGTATGGGAGATGTAGCAATAACTTCCCAGCTGAGTTCCTGTGATAGATGTTTCTCTACTGCAAGTTGGTGACCTTTAGTTATCAGTTGATTTTTTAGGATCAGGTGTTCAACTTGATCAATATTCATTCATGGATGTGTGGCCGCCTTAAAAACTTTTTGCTTCGGATTAGAGTCTCATTACCAAACTGAATGTCTTCTGTAAATATCAATCAATTTTCCGCCTTCGTGCACAAGAAATTTCATCACAAGTCCTGGTTTGACTTGAACATGGTTTCACTTTGATCCTCATATGTTAAGCAAAGGGAAGTCAAAGTACTGAGCTGCAGTAAAACGTCACAGGCTGTGTTCCAAAGCAAATAAGGCACACTTAAGTATGATGATGCAACAAACAAAAAAAAATTCTCTCCAAGTGAAAAGAAATAATATTCGTGTAGTCTGGCTGAAATTAACTTTCATTTACAGTTGCATGAGGCATCAATCACACGCCAAAGTAGGGATAATAAATAAAACAGTCATAATAGTGCTAAACAGATCAGCAATGTAATAAAATAAATCAACATTCAAATGCATTTATAGACTGCAGTCAAGTTACACACCAGCTGGAGCATAGAGGTAAATACTGTACATGTCAATATTTAGAGTGACATTCAAATATTTAGTTCAGTGATGTAGCACTTTTATATTCATATTAACACTCAAAGACTAACAAACAGAGGGATTTACAATCCATCATCATACACGTAATCCCAGTTTATACTCAGTATCTTTTTTCCTTTCTTTTCTTCTCCCCTCTCTTTTGTATCAATAATGATTGTTCTTTGACTGTACTTTCTTTATTGATTATTCTTATTCTTATTATTTCCTTTGCTTTTTGCAATGTGGCATGGCATGGGGCGATTGGTCTGTGGCACTGTTGAGGTGTTAAATAAAAGCTCTTGCTAAAGGAGTCAGGTGTCTGTGCATCTATAAAACTGATAGACAACAGCTAGCCTGCTAACTCTGGCTAGCATGATAAATGCAATGTAGATAATAAAGCTTATAATGCTGGATCGTTTGCCAACAGCCAAATTAGCTGCTTTATTTAGAAGAATGCTTAATTAATTTACTTGCTTCCCTCCTAAAAAATATTAAACAAGGAAAAAAACCTTCATACCCCTTTAACTTTTCAAAATTTTGACACGTTACAACCACAAGCATAAGCATATTTTAAATAAATAAAAATCTGTAAAGTGTGGCGTGCTTTTGTATTAAACAGAGTCCACCATAGAAGCCATCAAAAGTTTGTTAGAAGACGTTATTGGACAAACAGGATCATTAAGCCCAAGGAGCACACTAGACAGGCTAGGGATAAAGTTTAAAGTCCCGTTAGTAGTTTGCAACATGCTACTGTTCTGTATATGAAACTGCAAATAGGACTTCTTACTGTATGGCTTTTTTTCCAACAACAATGGTTTTCTTCTTGCCACTCTTTCATAAAGGCCAGATTTGTGGAGAGCACAACTAATAGTTGTCCTGTGGACAGATTCTTCCACCTAACCTGTAAATCTTTGCAACTCCTCCAGAGTTACAATGGGCCTCTTGGCTGCTTCCCTGATTAATGCTCTCCTTGCCCGGCCTGTCAGTATAGTTGGACAGCCATGTCTTGGTAGATTTACAGCAATGCCATACTTTTTCTGTTTTTGGATGATGAATTGACCTGAGCTCTGTGATGAGTAAACCTGTGAGATGGTCAAAGTTTGGGTATAGCCTAAAGCAGGGTTAGGTTATATTCTTATAACCTAACCCTGCTTTAAACTTCTCCACATCTGTATCTCTGAACTGTCTGGTGTGTTCTTTGGGCTATATGATGCTGTTTTGTTCACTAATGTTGTCTAACAAAACTCTGAGGGCTTCACAGAACAGCTGTGTTTATACTGAGATTAAATTACACACAGGTGGATAGGGGACTCTATTTACAAATTAGGCTGAAGGCTTGTGGTTCCACTGGATAGGGGTGTCTGAGTAAAGGGGGCTGAATTAAAATGCATGTCACACTTTTCCGATTTTTATTTGTAAAAAATGTAGATGTCATTTTACTACTTTACAATTATGTGCCAGTTTGTGTTGGTCTGTCACATAAAATTCCAATAAAATACATTTATGTTTGTTGTAACATATACACATTACATTGTGTATGCTTTATATACTGTAGTGGGTTTAATGTGTAACTCAGGCTTCGTTCAGTGGCTTATTTGATGCACATAATAAACTGTGTATTCTTTAAATTGTTCATTCATTCAACTTACAGTACAGTAGTGCATCTTCCTGGTCAGGCTTGTGGTGGGTCTGAAACCTATGCCAGGAAATCTGGATGAGTTAAGAGTCAAGGGCAACTTGCATTCAAATCATTTTTTACACCTACAGTAAAGGCATTTTACAGTAGCCATGTTTTTGGGAGGTCAGAGGAAATGAGAGAACCCCTGGGGGGGAAAAAAACATTTATACAGGAGAAGATGCAAGACTTCACTTAACATATTAAAAAATAATGCAAGAATGTTTTTATACTGTAAAATAACACAAAGCAAAAACAGTATGCACAATCTCAGTTCCCATCCTAGCCACTTCCAAGTAATTCCTAAAGCATTCAACCTTTAAAATTGAGAGGTACAGTAAAATATAAATTAGCAAAAGAATTATTGACAGAAATAACGGACGTTGTTTTAGATATAAGGATTTAAATTGATATTTGATCAGAGGGTCACATCCTGTTAAAAACTTTGGCATGACTGTATTCCTCCTAGGTACGAATTTTCAGAGAGATCCATAAGAGCATATACCTGAAGTCGAGGCGCGTGTCAGCTGACTCGAAGAAAAGTTTTGTCATCTTCCGCACTCCCAGCCTGCGTAATCAGAAGGACAAAATTAGAGAAGGGGAGAAAAAAAAAGGATCCACGTTGAAGGATTCCCTTAGAGGATTCCATCGAAAAAACAACAGCGACTCGTCCCAGTCATACTGCAATGCCCGCAACTCCCAGCATGCACCACAGTCAGACTGTTGTGACTGTCCGCTCCAGGAGAGCCAAGGTGGAAACGAGCTCCAATACGCCACACAATCCCCTGATATACTGCCCCACACACTCTCCCACACACACTCTCCCAAAAATCAGAACAACTCATCAGCTCTTCTGAGCTCTGGTCCTCATCTTGAAGATGCTGATGATTGTTATCAGACTACCCCGGATAACACCGAGTCCTTAAATAAGTCATTTGGGGCCCCTATGGAGAACTGCAAACCAGTCCATCCTGTCCGGGTTTCATCGTCTATTTCATGCCCTGTGAATCCTCCACCACCAGGAATATCCAGAGCGTTGTACAAAACACTGAAGATGACTCTGGTCATAGTGCTGGTTTATACCATGTGCTGGTCACCCTTCTTCACTGTGGAGCTCTGGGCCGCTTGGGCTCCGGACCCACCTAGTAATGGTGAGTTCACTGATTGAACCCTCTAAACCTATCATTGTTCTAATGATAACTACAAGTGACATGGATGATTAATTATTACAGTAACTTAGCAAAAATACATACACATATACTGTACATATTTGAATGCATACATATACAGTATACCAAGAAAGGGAGTATAGTGCATGCAAAAATGTGTTATCTCAAGGTGCAATATAACTCCAACGACATGGTAAAAACTGGCTAATGTTGTCATGTGGTTAATCAGACTAATTACTATATGTACATAGGAACAGTAGAATGAAATAGAGACAGAGATCATGCCTTGGGGCAATACTGTATTTTAAAAAAAGCTATCATAAATAGACTGCCAATACAGTATAAAACAAGAAATATGACTGTGCAATTAAACTAATTACAATACAATAAGTAGAATACAGCACAATGCCAAAATGGGACTGTGCATGCAATGAAACACCACAGCTACCAGCTTAAAAGCAGCTGTTTAAAGCAACATGCAACACAAAAACAAATGGCTGTCCTCTCCTTTCTGTCCTACCCATTACAAATATCAGCGACAATCAAAGGAGACCATTTTACTATAAATACCCATGCATTTTGCAATATGTGGTTTTAGGGAAAATAATGAAATAATGGACTCCTGAGCAAGAACCAAACAGGGCCTCACTTCTTAACCCAAAATACCAAATAAATACATACATCATTACATTATACACCAATTAGCCACACTGAAATAAATAATGTAAATTATATATATCAGTAAACTGGTAAGAGGATCATGAGCACTTAAGGCTCATCTCTTCCTGTCCAGAGCAAAGGCCTGTCTGCTTAAATCTCACAGAACACCCAATGTAGCACAAATTGCTTAAAAAAGTTAATGCTATTATATCAGAACACCCAGTGTAACACAGCCTGCTGCATATGGATCTTAGCAGGCCAAGTGTTCAAGGTTCTTGATATGGTATCCAAATTCCCCAAATCCAAATCTGATTAAGCATCCATGTACTGTACTGGACAAACAAGTCAAGCAGGAGTCCTGTGGAGCCATGGCCTGAGGGGTCAAAGCTGCCCAAAGGGTACCTACACAATGGCTTATTAGTGATATGTTTATTATACGTTTCTTAGTGAATAGCAGACTTTAGTCAACAAGTGACCAGCTTGAACAACTTTTATTTTGTAGTTTGTTTTTTAAATTAAAGGGGTAATAATGCTATCAGAAGCAGATCAGCCAAATCTGATATCCTATTGAAAGACAAGCTCTGAATAAAGTGGTTGCCATAGCATGTTACTAGTAGCTATAATTGTATCTTGGATTGAGAAACAGATCAACATCTATCTTTTCTATCTTTTTTCTTCTCTCTCTCTCTCTCTCTCTCTCTCTCTCTCAGGGGCGGCCTTCACTATTCTGATGCTGCTGGCCAGCTTGAACTCCTGCACGAATCCTTGGATCTACACAGCCTTTTCCAGCAGCGTCTCTCATGAATTTGCCTCCCTTTTGCATTGCCGGACTCGAAGCCCTCGCAGGGGCTCTCTACCGGAAGACTCCAGTGGCATAAACACCACCAGCACCACCAAGGACTATTGAACAGATTTACAATGTACAAGAGTCATGCAGCACACAAAAGATGAGATACAGGAAACAATGAGAGATTTGTTGCTGGGACATATTGTGCATAGTGTAGCTGAAGCAACTCAAGGAATTGCAATGAGCACATTGTGGAATAAACCACAAATAAGACATGAACATGAACTGAAGAACATGGGCATGATGTAGACAAAAACATGGAGATACTTGAAAGGTTTCAATCTAAACTTATGAAGAGCAAATAGTTACTCCTCTAACACTAAGCTGCAAACGTATACCGTATATAGAACATATTTTTATCAAATTTTATGAACGCTTGAGTCAAGAACATGTGAAGGATGCTTAAGAACTCTTAAGGGGGGAACGCCCGCCTAAGCCTGCGTCCCAGACATTCCCTAGTATCATTTATCACTCTGTTGTTATTCCTTATCAGTCTTTCTGCTACAAAAGTCTCAGTTCTGACTTTGATGGAAAGCATGAGCGAAAAGAATGAGTCATGCATGGAAACTCCATCAAGAAGACAACTTCAAAACTGTGAGAAGGTGATGGCACTGAACGGTGCACAAATGTGAAAAACAGGAAACAAATCTACGGAATATGGAAGGGAAAGGAAAGAAAACAGTAATATAGCACACAAGTTAAACAAGAGCACATACTGAAGACATCAGGGATAATGAGGTTTTAATCACAGTTTATTTTACAAATATGGCACCAGTTTTGCACAATTTTAACAAATGTAGCATTACAGGAATCTATAGCTTGACTGTAGACTGTTCCTTTCATTTTCTCTTACATTAACTGTATATGATATGATGGACCAACCAGCTTTCATAATCTAAATTAAGCTCAAAGTAAAAGAAAAGAAGAAAAAAAAACGTTCCTTCAATGTCATTCCCAATATGTGCAATCACCTCTTTCAGAGATTCCTCTTTCCCTGGCAGTCATGTTCTACAGTTTAATCTGTATTATACAACAGTTCCAACTAAGCTACCTGATTAGACACTTTGTCTCCTTAATAATTGCTTCTTTTTTTCCAAATTACCTCTGAATCATCTATGTTCTTTGATTTATGCTTACAAAGCTAACTAGTTCATAACACAAGGCTGTATCCCAAATAGCCGACCAACCCCTGATCAAGCCATATTTGGTTTATTGGACAAAAGATTGTACATCGTAGCACACTAGATTTCAATTTAATGCTATTTGGTATTCAAACCCCAGAACCCAAGTAAAATACATGGGATATATGGAGAAACTTATAAGACTTAGAGGACTGTCCACCACCTCCATATTTTATTCTCCTAAACCTTTGGCCAGATAATACCAGTAAGAATTTAAACCTACTTTCAGACTGTTAGACTAACTGCTTCACCAGCTCGCAGTTAGTAAGTTAATTCACCAGTTGCGGAGAGATATACTGTATGTTGGTGGAGCAAAATAACTGTTAAATAAAAAATTGTATGAAAGCAATATTACACAAAATCAGGTGCTGTTGTGCTGAATATCAGCATGGCTGCAATGACTCAGGCCGCATCCTCTTGCCTATGACCTAATTGCAGCCATGCTGATATTTAGCCCAACAGCACTCCTTCATGTGTAATAAATGATATTTTTTAAATAGCACAAATCTCATAATCAAGGCCTATCAACTGCACATTAAATGAGATTTAAACAGGAGATTTAATTTCCCATGTGTGAATGGACTTACAGAGCAATCTATTAATTTTATTTACATAATATTGTTTTATTGACAATGTAATTTATTAAAGTGCAATGAACATTTGTAAACGTTATGTTATTTTATATTGTTATATTATTTGTGAATTTCCTGACATTACTCCCTTGTGTTACAAACAATAATAAAAAAATGATAATAAAATATGTTTTTGAAAAAATAAAAAGACCAAATCATTTTTATCTGAAATCATACCGGTGCAGTACAGGTTACTGTTCCTTCAAAGATTCTTTAATAGTACTTTTTGTTTTTTAACAAGTTATTATACACCTACAATAGAAACCCCACAAAGTGTCTTAATGCTGCAGCTGAAATATCCCTCAGACAACGCAAATTTTCTTATAGTCCATTTATTTCACTCCTTCTTCAACTGCACCCACCCGACCTACCACCCCACCATAGAACAGCAGAGCTGAGCAACAAGCTGGGCATGGGCTATCTTCTCATATAAGGTCACAGTAGGAGAAAATATTCCATAGGCCCATACAAACACAGAAAAAGAACAAAAAGAAGAGATTTTAAATTAAATTTATATTAATTTTGTATTTACACACTGGAGGCCTGTCTGAAAGTCTAAAATGAGTAAAAAGTGAATTTTGAATAATTTGTTCCCTTTATGCAGGACAGTGGCTTAGTGGTTAGCACTGTCGCCTTGTACCTTCAGGCTCTGGGTTCGATTCCCGACCAAGTTCCATTCCGGCCTGTGTGCTTGGAGATTGCATCCAAGAAATGCAAATTAGGCTAATTGGCATTCCCAAATTGCCCATAGTGTGAATGAGTATGTGTGAGTGTGTGTGTGTGTGCCCTGCGATAGATTGGCACCCTGTCCTGGGTGTACCGCGCCTCGTGCCCATTAGGCTCTCAGCCGCCTGCGACTCTGTGTACAGGATTAAGCTATATAGACGGTGAGTGAGTGAGTGAGTGAATGATCCTCTTTAAAACACTGTAAGTAATGTACAGTATACACACCAAGCACGCCCCTCTGGGAACTCATGCAACATGCAGAACATGCAAACTCCAAGCACACAGGCCTGAATAGAACTTGTTGCTCACCACCATAGTCGGAATGTTTATATATTTGCTTATTTATGGAGGTATTTAGCCAAAATCAGACAATCATGTGGTAGCAGCACAATGCACACAATCGTCCAGGAAATGAAGAGCTGCATTTAATATTCACATGTAATATCAGAATGGGGAAAATACAAGACCTTGACTGTGGTATGATTGTTGATGCCAGACGTGTTTGAGTATTTTAGAAACATGGTTTCTTGGGATTTGTATGCCCACAAATCCCTACTGTTTACACAAGATTGTGAAAAACTAAAATCAAGCTTTTAGTATGCAGCATCTAGCAAGGGGAAAATGTCCAGATTGGTTTGAGCTGACAGAAAAGCTACACAAACTTAAATAATCACTTTTTGTGGTGAGTGAAAAGGAACCCCCCAAAAAACACAACATTTTAAGACTACATCGAGTTTAATACTGCCAGCCAAGGACAAGAATATAATCCTGCACTGGGCAGTTAGATGGATAAAATGCCACCAGATTAATTTTGATTTCTGCTACAACAGGCAGAACCAAGTGTCAGAATTTGGTGTGAAAGGCATGAATCCATAAACTGCCTTGTGTCAAGAGCTCTGACTGCTCCTGGTGGTGTAAGAGTCTGGGGAAACTTTTTTGGAATTAATTGCTCTCGATTTAACCAACCCAGCGTCATTTTGAATGACGCAGGCTACCTGAGTATTGCTGCTGACCACATGCATATTCTTTATTTTAAAAAAAAAGTATTTATCTTACCTCCTGTAGAACAATGTGTCACATCACGAAGCACAAACTGGTTTCATGATTGAGTTCAGTGTACGACAATGGCCTTTCCAGACAGTAGATCTGAGTCTGATGTGGTAGAACATCAGGATGTATATGTGCAATAGTATCAGTGAGGCTATTCATAATGTTTAAGGGTTTTACCTTTTGCAAAAGATTATTGGAAACCATACAGTAGGTGCTTCTAATGAAGTAAATGTATATTGATAGCTAGATGAAGAGGTAGATGGCACCAGTTTCTGTAATTTGGATTTGGGTTTTTCATAAGTAAACTAAGAACCACTGCCCTTCCTGGGACTCTGTGTCCCCATATGGAGATATTACTTTTTGCTTATGCTGCGCCTTATATTTTACTCTGTCTAGACCTGTTGTCGTCATTAGTACACTTTATAGCATCATCTAATAGTAGCAAAAGCACAATACACTTATTAGTAGAAACACAAGAGGCTGTCAAACACATTTTCTCATTTAAAGACAATGCTTTTAAAAAGATTTTACATGCATCAGATCCTATTAATCCCAAATATATAGTAAAAATTAATAATGTATGCAAACTTAAAGCACTTAAACTTAAATGTAAAGCTCACTTTAATTTAAAGAGGTTAAAAATATGACTTACAAGCTCACTTCAAATGCAGATTACGTTTACAGTGTGAACATATACAAAGTTTACCAGTTTATGAATGAGTCTTTATGTGAACGCAATACACAAAATATTGCCATTAGTGTGCAAATTGTTGATTATTGAATAGTCTTTCTAGGCGCTCTCATGCACAAGTACCATCTTGTGCATAAGAGCGCCAAAAAGGTGACTTATGACGCAGAACTGCAATAAATACTGCTGTAAAACAGACATATTTCTCTGAAATCTTTTTACCAAGTCAGCACTGGTTCTATGAATCCCTGGAAGTCATTTCAGCTTCATATGCAAAAGGCAAAAGAAGCTAGTTCAACATTTTGTCAAATACCTTGATTTCTTCTTCTTCTTTTTTTTTTTTTTTTTTTTTTTAAATAAATAAGTATTTTAAGTAAAACTCTTGATTGAAATGTGTTGATCATGCCCAGCTGTGTGTTTTGTATTATCCATTTGGCACCGTGCATAAACCAAACTGTTGGAGAGTCCTGGTCTAGGTGTCCAATTGCTGGAATGAGGTGTCAATCAGCTCCCCTACATAGGAATCAGTTTCTGTCTATTTGAAAGATGTTTTCCAATGCTAGCACTTAGCCACATTCATGTGTCCTAGCTTGACATGCTAGTGATTGAGCTTTCCAAAATCTACCTTGAGCTGTCCAAGCTTTAAATCATTGAATGGAACAAATGGAAACCTGACTTTGGTCCTCTAATGTACTGTATGTGGGTGGACTCCATCCAAAGCAGCATGCAGGACAGCGAAAGTAAACTCCCAAAACTCCTTATCTCTTTTGTGTTCTCCTCACCAGCTGCTTATGTTTAAGACATAAACCACTGCCATAGCGGTTTGGACATAGGCATGATGAAAGCCACACACAACCAGTCACACATTTTTTCCTCACTATAACTAGGTTTAACACTTATTACTGTGGCAGCATGACGCTTATTAAACCACCAACAGACTTTGGTTTTGGTATCAATAACCTAATTGTCACTTTATATAAATTCCATGAAGATGCTCTAAAACCCAGAGATTTCCTCTGAGGCTAAATGTGACAACATGATGCAAATTGTTAAACATTCCTACTTTTATGCACAAATGAATAAATTGCGCATTACGCTCTCTGGAAATTTCTTCAAAGGATTTGAAAAGGCTGCTAGCTTGTCAAAGGGTAATACTTGTATAATTTTTAAAGGGCATGCTTTTGCTTTATAACAATTACAGTTCAGACACAACTTGAAAAAAATTTAAATGTGAAATGAAGTCAGAGTAAATAAGTGAAATAAAGGGATCCAGACATAGCTCAATCCTTTGGGAAATTCAAAATGGCAATTATTGTGTTTGACAAACAGTTTAAAAATATGTCAGTGCCCAATTATGCTGTTATACTCTGGTACAATAACTCATAACTCAGCTATAAGTTACGGTTATTCAGTCTGTCAGTTAGTCAATTAAATACTAATTGAAGAGAATACTGGCGATACTTGGGAAGCTTTATAATTTTATATGAAATTGTTTGTAATTAAAAAAAAAATTATATAACTAGAATTATGCTTAATAGTAGAAATATTATCTTAATTATGTAGAATACTGTAATTACCATTAATGCTAGTGTGCATTTTTTGCTATTAAAAGTTTTTTTAATAAAAAGACTCAGATAGTCTGTGAGCTGAGCTTAAAAATGCATTTATTTGGTATCATTTTTAAAGCCAATTTTTTTCTCTCTCCCTCACTTACTCACTCACTCACCGTCTATACCGCTTTATCTTATATACAGTTAGGCCCAAAAATAATTGGAGAGCGACACAATCGTCATGATTTGGGCTTTGCATGCCATCACATTGGATTTGAAATGAAACAACTACAACAGAATTAAAGTGCAGACTTTAAGGTTTAATTCAAGGGGTTGAACAAAAATATACAATTAAACATGTAGGAATTGTAGCTATTTTTATACAAACACTCCACATTTCAGGGGCTCAAAAGTAATTGGACAAATAAACATAACCCTAAGTAAAATGTTACTTTTTATTATTTGGTTGAGAATCCTTTGCAGGCAATGACTGCCTGAAGTGTGGAACCCATGGACATCACTAAACGCTGGATTTCCTCCTTGGTGATGCTTTGCCAGGCCTTTACTGCAGCTGTCTTCAGTTGTTGCTTGTTTGTGGGTATTTCTGCCTTAAGTCTTGTCTTGAGCAAGTGAAATGCATGCTCGATTGGGTTGAGATCTGGTGATTGACTCGGCCATTGCAGAATATTCCACTTCTTTGCTTTAAAAAACGCCTGGGTTGCTTTTGCAGTATGTTTTGGATCATTGTGCATCTGTACTGTGAAATGCCGTCCAATCAACTTTGCTGCATTTGGCTAAATCTGAGCAGAAAGTACATCTCTATACACTTTAGAATTTATCCGGCTGCTTCTGTCTTTTGTCACATCATCAATAAACACAAGTGATCTTATAGTAAAAAGCAATTTAGGAGATATTTGGTTACACCCATACTTCTTAACTATATTCAACTCTTACATAATCTGTATACCACTACAGGGTCACAGGAGGACTGGAGCCTATCCCCAGGGACTTAGGGCACTTGTGTGTCTTTAGCCTGAGGGATGAAAACAGTATCTGGAAAAGACCCACCAAGCACAGGGAGAACCTGCATTCACGCAGACATTTTAGGCTGGAATCGAACAATTGACCCTGAAGGTGCGAGGCCACATTGTTAATCAATATGCCAGTGTGCCACCTCATATTTCACTTGTTTATTCTGGTGGGTGTATATCATTCCCTCTGCCAGACATTAGTTTTAAACAAGGATGTAATAATTAGCATTTTTCAGTATACTTGAAACAAGCTGAACAGGACATTGTATGTGAAGACGTTGCTGCATGGAAAAGGATACATGGAAATGTACAAGGACTGGATAGAGTACACCTCAGTGAAATGAAGGGAACAGGGAAGTTATTAAATTTGTGAAATTGATGCTTTATTTTAGGATGACATGACACAAAGCTAAAAGATCTCCAAATTAGTCTAATTAAATTACTGTAAGTTATTTGCTATTCTCCACTGGCAGGATTTTACTTAACCCAGTTAAAAAATACAAAATAAATAAAAATACAGACTGCACACAATTAACTGTAGTGAAAAATGCTGGTCTGCCCCCTTGTGTCCAAACCCAAGTATAAACCCAAGTCCACTTTAATAGGAACCCCTATACACCTTGTGAAATATGTGCTAATCACATCCAATCAGCCAATTAAGTGGCAGCAGGAGCAGCACAGTGACTAAAATCAAGCAAATACAAGCTAAGAGCTTAAGTTAATGTTCACCTTTAAAGATAAAAAGTTAATTAAAAAAATATTGATTTTCATTTTATACCACTGTGTAAAGACTAACGATTGCTGCGTGTGTAAATCCGAGAAGTTCACATTTACACGCAATACTCAAATGTGTCCATTGGGTACCAATGACCATGCCACCTGTTCTCATTAGTCTGATGTGAACATTACCATAAGCTCTTGAGCTGTAACTGCATTGTGCTGCTTCCAATCGATTGTCTAACTGGATAAATGAGGTGTTTCTAATAAAGTGAACAGAAAGTGGACAGATACAATTAAAACATCAAAACAAAAAAGAACAGATTTTTAGCTAAAATGTATAAATTGTATTAATAATTGTATTTTTTCGTAATATAAATGTAAAAGATTGCCTTTTTGTTCAATCCCATCAGTGCATTCCTTATTATTTGTTAGTAAACCTGCTTGTATTTACATCTGAGCAGTATTAAGACAAATCCTAATCCAGTACAGTATTCACCGATTGTTATTAAATTCAAGTTTTTAAGTCAGTCAAAGTATACCTTTAACAACAAACCTAATAAATAAACATGACATTGGTCTATTTTCTGAAATATACATCCCAAATCTGCCTCTTAAGCTTTTTTAAGACTACCACATACTTACAAATCAAGTACAAAAAGAATGAGAGTGTAAGGATATAGGAGGTAGTATCAAAAGGTTTTGTATCACGGCAACAGATGGCAGCACACACAGTCAACTGCAAATTTATCATGGACAGCAAGTTGAAACAAAGAGCGAGTGTGAAATTCTGTGTGAAATTGGGCAAATCCGCCAGACAGATGTTTGACATGAATGCTGCAATGGGTCGTTCACCATGTTTTGAGTGGCACAAGTGCTTCAAGAGTGAAAGAAGGTCTCTGGAAGACGATGAGAGTTCAGGAAGACCTTCAACAAGCCACACCAACCTTAATAGTAATTAATACGTAATAAAGTACTTTCTTGTAAACAGAGCTAATCTTGAAACTTTTTGATACCACCTTGTGTAGGGACCAAATATGGAGGTACATGATACAGCATGAACGTGATCATATAGAGTAATGCATGTTGAGTGTTTTTATCTTCATGCTTGAATTATGCTCTTGGCGCTGAAAGCAAAGTAATAGACCAAGATGCCAATAACAGCAGCCAGGACCTCAGTAGACACCCAAGGACCGTTCCAAGCTCCCTATGGACAAAAGACTCAGATTAAATCACAATTTTTACTTTTATTAAACTGCAATATTGTTCACCAACTACTACCGTCATCAATGTTCATGACAGTTGAAAAAAAATTTTTTTAGAAAAAATGTCTCATAAGGATTCTCTTAATAGACTAATTACAATTAGGAATTATAAACGTTTTAGCTGATATTGTTTTGCATATAATGGTAACCTCGGCAGCCTATTTGTCTATATTAGCTTTGCTATTCATACCAGCCAGGCTCCTTACAGTACATGCTTTCTAATAAATTATTTTAAAATTTGGGTCTCCATGATTCCTTCAGTGAACACCAGATCGGTTCTGTGCAAGAAGGTCTTTACACAAGACCCTTGTATGGCAAATCAATAAACATAAATAATAAACATAGCAGCAGGTTATTTTAAATAGTTAAAAACATATTTTTCTGAACCTGGTCTTAGTATCCAGGAACAGTTTATCTCTTTTGCACAATATTCATTACTTTTTGCACTAATTCCTCAATTCTTGCTGCTATGTTTACTACCTCAACACCATATTTTATGTTCTGATATGTCGTTGTCGCACTGTCACTTGTTGTTGCTCGTTTGCACATTTGCATGTGCACTTTATGTTGTCGGTTGTCTGTAAAACCTGTAGATAGTCTTCCTTAGTTAGTTAGTTTTGGTTCTTCCTTGTCTTTCGGCTGTTCCCTTTCAGGGGTCGCCACAGCGAATCATTTGCCTCCATTGCTGGTCTCACCACTGTCCTGTACACCTTTCCTTTCATTTTCGCACAACACACCTGACACTTTTCTCCACCAATTTCAACCTGCCTGTACCCGCCTCTTCCCCCTCTTTTGAACACTCTCCGTTGCTCTGGACCGTTGACCCTAAGTACTTAAAATCCTGTACCTTCTTTACCTCTGCTCCCTGTAGCCTCACCGATCCTCTTGGGTTCCTCTCATTCACACATGTATTCCGTCTTGCTGCGGCTAACCTTCATCCCTCTGCTTTCCAGAGCATACCTCCACCACTCCAAATTTTTCTCCACCTGTTCCCTGCTCTCACTACAAAGCACAATGTCATCTGCAAACATCATAGTCCATGGAGACTCCTGTCTTACCTCATCTGTCATCCTGTCCATCACCAGAGCAAACAAAAAGGGGCTTAGAGCCGATCCTTGATGCAGACCCACCTCCACCTTGAACTCTTGTGTCACACCTACAGCACATCTCACCACTGTCTTACAGCTCTAATACATGTCCTGCACCACTCTAACAAACTTCTCTGCCACTCCAGACCTTCTCATACAATACCACAGCTCCTCTCTTGGCACCCTGTCATACGCTTTCTCTAAATCTACAAAGACACAATGCAACTCCCTGTTACCTTCTCTGTACTTCTCCGCCAGCATCCTCAAAGCAAATACTGCATCTGATGTAATCTTTCTAGGCATAAAACCATATTGCTGCTCACAAATGCTCACCTCTGCCCTTAACCTGGCTTCCACTACTCTTTCCCACAGCTTCATTGTATGGCTCATTAGCTTTATACCTCTATATCTGCCACAGCTTTGCACATCTCCCTTGTTCTTAAAAATTGGCACCAATACACTTCTCCTCCATTCCTCTGGAATCCTCTCACTCTCCAAGATCTTGTTAAAACAAACTAGTCAGAAACTCTACTGCCACCTCTTCTAAGCACTTCCATACCTCCACAGGTATGTCATCAGGACCAACAGCCTTTCCACTCCTCATCCTCTTCAATGCCCTTCTCACCTCACTTCTACTAATATTTGCTACTTCCTGTTCCACAACAGTCACCTCTTCTACTCTTTGTTCTCTTTCGTTTTCCTCATTCATCAACTCCTTAAAATACTCCTTCCATCTTCCCATCACCTTCCTGACATCTGTCAGTACATTTCCATCTCTATCTTTAATCACTTTAACCTGCTGCACATCCTTTCCATCTCTATCTCTCTGCCTTGCCAACCTGTAAGATCCACCTCTCCCTCCTTACTGTCTAGCCTAGCATACAAGTTCTCATATGCTCTTTGTTTGGCCTTTGCCACCTCTACCTTCACCTTACTCTGCATCTCCCTGTACTCCTGTCTACTCTCTTTAGTCCTCTCAGTGTCCCACTTCTTCTTAGCTAGCCTCTTTCCCTGTATACACTCCTGGACTTCCTCATTCCACCACCAAGTCTCCTTGTCCATTTTCCCCTTACTTGATGATACACCAAGTACCCTCCTACCTGTCTCCCTGATCCCATTGGCTGTAGTTGTCCAGTCAACTGCAAGCACCTCCTGACCACCCAGAGCCTGTCTCAACTCCTTACTAAAGACTACACAACATTCTTCCTTTCTCAGCTTCCACCACTTTGTCCTCTGCTCTGCCTTTGTCCTCTTCACCTTCCTCACCACCAGGGTTATTTTACACACCACCATTCTGTGTTGTCTGGCTACACTCTCTCCTACCAGCACTTTGCAGTCACTGATCTCTTTCAGATTACAACGTCGACACAAGATGTAGTCAACCTAAGTGCTTCTGCCTCCACTCTTATACAGTATGTCACCCTATGTTCCTGCCTCTTCTGGAAGAAAGTATTTACTACTGCCATTTCCATCCTCTTTGCAAAGTCCACCACCATCTGTCCTTCTACATTCCTGTCCTGAAGACCAAACCTGCCCATCACATTTTCATCACCTCTGTTCCCTTCCCCAACATGTCCATTGAAGTCTGCACCAATCACCACTCTCTCACCTCTGGGGATGCTCTGCATCACTTCATCCAACTCACTCCAGAATTTCTCCTTCTCTTTTAACTCACATCCTACCTGTGGTGCATAACCACTAACAACATTGAACAACATTATCCCTTCAATTTCCAGCTCCAGACTCATCACCCTATCTGATACTCTCTTCACCTCTAGAACATTCCTTACAAACTCCTTTTTCAGAATAATTCCTACTTCATTTCTTTTCCTATCCACACCATAGTAAAAAAAATTTGAACCCTGATCCTAAGCTTCTGGCCTTGCTACCTTTCCACCTGGTCTCCTGGACACACAGTATATCCACCTTCCTTCTCTGCATCATATCAACCAACTCTCTTCCCTTTCCTGTCATGGTCCCAACATTTAAAGTCCCCAATAATCACCCTATTATAAACTCTTGCCTTTCCTCTTCTCTTTCTGCTTTTGAACACGCCTTCCTCCTCTCCTTCTTCGACCAACAGTAGCCCAATTTCCACCGGCATCCTGTAGGTCAACAACACCGGTGGCGGTCGTTGTTAACCCGGGCCACGACCGATCCGGTACGGGATTTATATTCGTGATTCGTATCACTGATTTGGCAAATGTTTTACGTCGGATGCCCTTCCTGATACAACCCTCTGCATTTATCTAGACTTGGGACTGGCACAAGAAGACACTGGATTGCGCCCCCCCGCCTTTGCATTAGTTAGTTAGTTTTGGTTAGTTTTTGTTAATTTATGTTGTAATTTATGTTAGGTCCATCTGTCTTGTCTCTGCTAGCCAGCTAACTAGGCCTCTTAGTTAGCTAGTTTAGCTTCTCTGTTAATTTATGTTGTAAGTTTATGTTGCACGTAGCACCTTGGTCCTCGAGGAATGTTGTTTCGTTTCACTGTGTACTAACTGTATATGGTTGAAGTGACAATAAAGCCTACTTGAACTTGAACAGTTCTCTCACCTTTGTGTAAAACATCACATTATGTAAAATAGTTTAAGGGTGATTATTAAAAAAAAAAAAAAGAAGAAGGAGAAAAAAAGTGCATATATTAATTAAAAAACATATTTAAAATAAAACTATATGTTTGAGCTCAAAATATTACTTATGTTTGTTCATTTTCATGTATACCATTAATTTTGGAGGGAACAGTTACCATTAGTTTTCTACTCACCCTATGATCTACATTAACAGAGAAAAGGGGCTTGATCGAGTCAACGTCTTCATTGTTTCTCTGCGCCTGAAACAAACACATGTACAAAAGATTGGACGTTAAAATGACACGCTACACTCACATACAGAGATTTATCCCTATTCACCAAAGCTCAAGGTCTTACAGTTGATGTTTATGAGCAGTATGAACATGCAATACTGTTGTTTATTTCACACAGACTTACAATGAAAAACAATGAACCCAAGCACTTGGTTCACGGTTTAAATCAAATTAGGCATTAAAATAGGGGGCACTGACCAAAAAAGTCAGATCAAATTCATGTACATTTCTTTGCATGCACTAAATCAAGCATTTCCTTTTCTGGCTTTTTAAAATGTATAGGATTATTTACTGACCTTGCGCAGCGCACTGTAAGACTCCTCGTCAAAGAATTTGACTTGGTATGTCCCAGAGCTGGCCTGCTTGTGAGGCAGACTCCATGACACCTGATGGAAATGCAAATCAATTCATGTAAATATTAGGGATGAGAAAATGTATTGGCATTAATTATATATTGTGAAACAAAAAGGACAAAACAAAAACGTTGGTCTCACGATATGTACTGTGAGCTCATCATGTTCTACGGTTATTTTTGCCGTTATGACAACAAAACAGATGTGAATAGATGTCAGCAGAGTGTGAAAACTACCTTTTTTATACAATAACAGTCTCCTGTCGTCTCCACACACATTTAAAGATGGCAGTACTGACAGGTGACACTAATAATGCATAAAGTGAATATGCGTCACCTACATTTACGTCAGTAAATAAAATTTGTAAAAATAAAACAAATTAACCTGCACTTTAACTTTAAAAAGAATCATAGCTGATGTGAAGGAGACGATAGAAAGGAGAGGAGGTTTTTCAAAACACAGATGAAGTTAACTCGCTATCCAAGGTTTTACTGTATTTGTCATTTCTAAAAGTTGCTTAAAAGCCAGAGTGCAGATAATTTTTGACTCATCATCATAGATTTTTTTTTTGTGTTAAGGTATAATTAGCAATAAACCATATATTTGTACTGAGCATAGGTTCTGTATAATATATGTTTGAAAATAGGAAAACACTTTATGCACACCCTGTATAGTATAAAATAAAGAAGTGTTACTTCCTACTACTGATTTAAATGTACACTTAATCCCTTTCTTTTGTGACTGAAACCATCATTGTTTTACTAATTTCTCTTTTGACTTCTCACTCATTGCTGCCACCATTCAAAGTCAGGGCGTGTGATGAGTTTAAAAAAGCTTGTTTTTTTCTTGTTCCGGCTTAGGTTTGCATGAATTGTGCACTCAGTGATTTTAAACCATTATTCTGCTTTTGCTCTGACGGCACATTTTACCTTAGCGGGAGTCTTTATGCTGTTGTGTGGAGCAATAAAATCAACACTGCTCTACCTAATGGTTTCTGAATGTAATTATCTTACATTACAAGAAATTTCTGCTGGAATGTATATAAAAATCCATGTTGATCCTAAATGAATCAATTTAACAAGGCTATAAATCCCAATGCATAAGAACTGAAAAAAAAAAGAAATAAATAAAATAAAAAGAGTATACTGACCTGGTACTTCCCAACATCCTGACCCCTTGTCACAGGAAACTGTCTCCCATTGACATCAGCATACAAGGCCACACTCTAAAGATAGAAATCAGCCTGGTTAAACTGGTTAACAACTTATAACAGGGTATACAGAAAGGTCCTTAACCTGATGATGGCTACCTACCTGTACTCCGTTCGCACATGACAAACTGAGCTCCACAATGAAGACAGATTCGGAAGAGATGACTGCATCATTGGTGGTATATGTTGATGGTGTAATAACTGGGTTCTGACAAGTTTCCCCTATTTACAGAACGAAGAGAGGAAGCAGAGAAAGTTCAGTAACCTCAGTGATTTAATCTTAGGAGTAAATTAGAAACGCGTTTTAAGACAAAACAGGTCTTCAGTGATGTATAGCAAATTTGTATATGTTTGCATTTAAAGGGGAGAATATTGCTGTTGCTCTAGAATACAGCAGGTGGTGCACTCTAAACTATTCAAATCGCACAGCATTCTGTATGGTTGAAGGTAATTATTCAGTTTGTTTAAAACTGAAACAAAATCTAAAAAAAAAAAACAGAAAATAATGAATCATAATATTTATAAAATTATATTACTAACTGAATCATGATAATTGCCACCTGGGTAGCGTGATAATATCATATAGGGGGCTCTGGTTTCCATTCTAATTCTAATTTTCAAAAATATATATAGTCTTTTGGCTGCTCTCCTTAAGGTGTCGCCACAGCAGACCACACAACTTGGCACAGGTTTTAGGCCGGATGCCATTCCTGATGTAACCCTTCCATTTTATCCGGGCTTGGAACTGGCACTGCATCCAGTGGCTGGGGTTTGGGCATTGGGTGAAAATCTAACATTTGGAGAGAAACCTAACACTGAGCCATCTATGGACATATTAACCTTTACATTATTTTGCAGATGCCCTTATCCAGAGTGAATTTCTTTTTTCCCCTCTCATTAAACCTGAGCAGTTGAGAGTTAAGGGTCTTGCTTAAGGGTCTAAGAGTAGAAGCGGCTGTGGTGGGTTTGAACTTGGGACTTTCTAATCAGTAGTCCAATGCCATTTATTTATTCATATTTCATGCAAACATTTTAAATTATTAAATAATTAATTATCAAGTTAGCTATTTTACTAGTCATAAAGGTATTAAGTTCTTACACTGCGCTGGCTAAAATGAATGAGCATATACACACGTGTATACACACACACACACACACACACATATATATATATATATATATATATATATATATATATATGTGTGTGTGTATATATACATATATATATATATATATATATATATATATATATATATATATGTGTGTGTGTATATATACATATATATATATATATATATATATATATATATATATATATATATATATACATATATATATACACACACACACACACACACATATTAACTACCACTACACATCTAATTGAAGAGTCACATCATTCAGGGATACAAGATTGAATCCTGGGCAGCTAAAAAACTGTCCTCTAACCTCTACAATGTACGTAGGGTTTAATATCAGAAATATGATATATACAAATATACACAAAAAATAAGAAAACATACCGTTGCATAAACAGAAGAAAAACGCAAAAATGAGCAAACTTTTCATGGTTGTTTTAGAGCTATGTTGACGGTCGAACGAGAAAGTCTTTAGCACATCAGAGCCACATCAGCGTAGGGCGCAGGATGATGACGTGTCTTTCCCGGAAGTTGGCGCGTGTATCGTGTGTTTGAATGATATTTTATTACATTTTAAGTGTATGAGTTATTTAGCATATTTACTGTATCTTCATACATAATTTAACAGGTTTTTCTTTGGGCTCTTTAACACTAGTTGCATAGCGCTAATAAAACTGAAGTAAGCTACTAATTGCAGCTTCTTATTAGAAAAATAATAAATGTGTTTTACTAAAGCTACATGCAGGTGGAGACATTCATCACAGATGGAACAGTCCCCAGCCTGCTCAACAAACTCTTAGACTTTATATAATTCTTAAACTTCAGTGGAGTTTTGTTAGACAAGGGGGTCCAGACCCACATGTTATGCTGGATCAAGACCCACATGGCCCTTTCTTGGTTCCGTTTGATATCCTTGCATTAGAGGTTCTAAAGCTTTTCTTTTTGCAGTTTAGTGCAATTTCACAGAGTAGACAAAAAATACTCACCTGGCCTTTATATATATATATATATATATATATATATATATATAATGGCAACGTGAGGAATTTAACAAAACAGGTTTTGCAAAGAATCCTGTCGTATACCTGAGAAATTCACAAACATGGAGACATGTAAGGAACTGTGGACCTAAATTCCAAAAACCTTTTTTTAAATGATGCAAAAATTACATCGTCCAATCATTGTGCAACTTTTTTATCCAAATGAAAACAACACAAATTCATTTGTAAAGTAAACATGTAAAAACGCTTGACCGAATATGCCACTGGTTCATCTTCTAAACCCATTAATTTGAACAGTAAACTGACTGGACGATATAAAGTAATATATTTAGTATATATATAGTAACACAATTAAATAATATAAATGAACAAAATTTAAAGCTGTAAATAATTACGTGTCAAGGAGCTAGAATATTTTTTTGTTAGAATGTGATATTTAGTGCAAAGTTTTTTTATTTAAAAAAAGATAATTACTTAAGATATCTATTGGATTAATAAATGCAGTAAATCCAGAAAAAAATATATAAACTAAATATTTTATGACACCACAAAGGAAGACACAGGTTTCCTTTTTTTTTTTTTTTTTACTTTTATTGTAAAACAACAAACATTTGTAGACTGTTTTGCACAATTTGGAGAATAAATAGCCATTGGAAATAAATTACTACTTAAGCTGATTAAACTGAATTTGGTCACTGAAGCTTTAAGGAGGACAATCATAAATAAGGAAGTTCCAGCAGTGCTAATGTCATGTAACATGATTAGAGAATAATCCGGGAAAACTTCTTCACAGCATTCACCAAAGGTTTAAAAAATAAATATGATGAGGAACTAATCAGACCACAACTCAACATATCATTAGAGGAACACATATTTATGTTCTCTTTTTTGCATTCAGTAACAGACCTTTTGTGTACTCTTGTGTTCTCTGCTGTCTCAGTGTTTTTTAGAATTAATTCCCCTCATTTCTTAGTTCAGCTAGTTTCAAACTGCCTTTTCCCTTCTGTGTCACTCCTTTCTTGTTAAAGCTTTGCGGGGATCCAGAGGAATGGGAAAGAGTGGAAGGTGGGACAGAAGATGAAGTGACTTGCTCCTGTTGTCGAACAAGAAGCTCCTTGAAGACAGAGTTCATCTGCTGACACACCTCCTGCAAGAGCACATTATTTTCACTGTAATCCTTTAAGCAGAAAAAGGCCTGCTAAAGAGCAAATGGACAGATTCAGAAGGACCCTTACCTTGTCCACCAGGATTTTGACCTCCTCTTTTTCGCTTCTCATCTGTGTCCTGGAAAAGAAGCAGAATCTAAACAAACGATATGTCAGTTTGCCTATAGCCAGATGAGAAAATTAATGAACTGTATTGTACTCTAATTACTTGATTCATTGTAAGATACTTTAGTAGTACAAATACAGTAGACATTTACTTTGTTAATTTCATTTGATCCGGTGCACACCGTAATTTGTTTAAGATAATTAAAAGACAGTATATGAGACCCAATGAAAAATGAAACTTCTTAAAAATCTACACTTCAGCTAACAAATGCTGATAAATTTGAAGCTATCTATAACCCGAGGAAAAGAGATAAGTATCACTTGTGCTTTTTTTTTTTTTTTGACATGATAGTGATCGGCAAATTCTGTGAGCCTCAACTTGTAATGATGTCACCATTTTACAGCTTCAACATGCAACCTGTTAAAACATCTACAGGTAAGACTAGAAAGGTAGCTGAGTGAGCTAGACTAGCCTCCTGAATCATTTGACTTTGTCATGATGTCTGTCTGCCATCGTTCCGCCCACTGGATGGCAAAAGGGACATTACTTACCGGATGCCAGTACCAAAACCTGAGTTTAAAACCAGTCACAGAAGCACTTTTAGCAAGAAAACACATCTGATAATGTCATATCATATTAAACAACACTTTGTCTCCTTAGTAATTGCTTCTCAGTCGTTCTGAATTGCGCTACAAAGCTAACTTAACACAAGGCTGAACACCAAATCCTTCTCTAACCTTCAAACAAGGGTACTACTTGTTGTGTGGAATAAGAGGTTCTACACCCTGTGTAGTGCCCTAGCTTTCCATTCTTTCCAACAATTTGTGAGCTATTAATTAGAAAGCTTGAAATGTCAGTATTAATTACCTGCACATTGTTTTATGAAGCGTTAAGCACAGCGTATTGCATAGCATCACCTCATTTGCAATGAGGTAACACTATCGCTAGCAAATTGGACCAACTAGCAGGTTTTTGTACACTTTCTGAGGTAATCACGTGATGATGACAAATCAACTTCTATACATTAATACCCTTACTACCTTAGTCCTCCATTTTCTCACACTTATTTTTTAAATAATAATAATTTTATTAATCCCAGAGGGAAATTGCTCAATTTTCGCATATCCCAATTAGGGTCAGCCAGCTTACAGCGCCCATGGAGCAGATAGGGTTAAGAGCCTTGCTCAAGGGCTCAACAGTGGCAACGCTGGGGTTCGAACCCCGACCTTCCGATCAGTAACCCGCAGCCTTAACCAACTAAGCCACCACTGCCCCCTTTTAAATACATTTTAAAGTCCACCACAACATAGTGTAAATGAAAATAATCAACAAACAATAAACCTAATAAATTAAAAAACAAACCTAATAAGCTAGCTAGTCAGATAACATTATGAAGATGGCGTTCATTTCAGCGTCCAAAATCATTACACATAAAAGGACCTGAAGTATTTTATTTTTACCAAACGACTTACAAACTCTTACTCAAGTTATTTTCCTTACTATTTATTAGTACTTTTACTTAATTGATTTACTCCCACACAAGCTGTACTTCAAATCATGTCAGTTTTTTTTTTTTTTACTGTTATCCATCCCTTTCTACAGAACACCAGTAGAGGAGAGAGAATAGACAACAATCAATTTTATCCCATGGTAAAACATTTAAAAGTGTAATTGCATACTCTGTTTTTCGCAAAGCCCTCGGAGAAGTGTTTGACAGTTGAACTGTGGGTAATTGTAAGGAAATCTTCCCTGCCAGAGCTTGACTGGAACTGAACCCCGCCTTCTCGCTGAACACTTTGATCCTGGTAAATGAAGATGAACCATTTGTGAACTCATGTAGATTAGAATTTATGTAGAACTCATGTAGATCAAAAAAAGGAAACACTGAAAACACAGAGCTATAGATTTTGATCCCACAGAGTACACTGGAACATGAGAACGCCATGAGATAACATGAGGAAGACGATGATGGAAGACATGAGGACGAAATCTTGGTAAGAAAATCAGACTCTCAAACCGATTCAGACTGATAAAGTGGTGATATAAAAAATATCTTTCCTAGATTTTTTTTTAACTTTATGACACCATTAATAACCATTTTTATGATTAAATAATTATATGGAAATCACACTCATTAGATGAAGTTAGACTATAGAAAGACACTTCTGTGATTTTTTTTTCTTTAATCTAGAAATCCTGCACTCTTAGCACATTTGAGGAGTACCGTGTTTGAGTCGACCCGGGTGGCTGGTCATCTGCCTGACTTCCACTGTTGCATCTTTCTTTGTGGTCTTGTCTTCCCTCCATACTGCATAAAATGTAAAACAAGGATACAAAGGGACAGGTTAAGGTGTTTAGGCTGTAAATTTTTTATGCTATACATGATTTTTTTGGCTCTGAATTTTCCTCCCCATTGTAGTGTTCTAGCTCTATCAGTATGTCTAATTATATACAACTCTAACACTATAACAATCTATGACCATTGGACTGTTACCAGAAATTAATAATCTGAGCCTTTTCTGTGTGAATGACTAACCTTGGCACACTGATGTATTTATTCGGTATAAGCCCCTTTAAACCGTCTATTTCTCCTCTCCACCAGTCAGATGATGCTCTGCTATAAACCCGGAGACGCACACCCTGTTTAAAGGACAGCTCAGTTGGGGAACGGGCTGTGTAGTCGAACAAGGCGACTCCTTCCATTTCTGCAGAGTAAAGTTGGAAAAGGTTTAGACATTGTGTTTAAAGGAAGCTCACCAAGCATGGGGAGAACATGCAAACTCCATGCACACAGACCCGAGGTGGAAATCAAACCCAGACCCTGGCGGTACAAGTGCAACTTAAATGCTTGATTCTGATTAGACAGAAGGTGATAAGTATTTTATAACATTTATAAAACTTGATATTAACAAGTGATTCTGATCCATTTTATCTACTGTATATAATATGAAGTCAGCTGATGATCTGAAAGTACCGAATGACCAGGTTATCACATGAATGGAGTTTTTCCTTTCCTGATCACACAGGTAATGTATATTCCACAACATAAATTGTGAAAGGGTCGTTCATGGGACCATCATTTTAACTGGCCACCACATTGTGCACTGTATTCAAAGCAAAAGGTACTCTAATGAAAATATTACACCAGCCAGTGTACTTTATATTGCCTTTATACTTTATGTGAAGAAAGTTTTTTTTTATTTTTTTTATCTTATTCTCATTAGAGTTCTATGTGCCTGTTGTATGTCCAAGCTTGGTTCACATGGTACAAGTATTTACAAGATTAAGATCTTAAGATTGATATGGCTAACATGGTTCACTGTATTTCTATTCATTATGCCCGCTTTTAACCTTTTTAGGCAGTTCTTTTTAAATGAATCACAGTCCCGCAAAAGTGGAAATGAAAGTGAACTAACTGCAAATGACCTCAGTGCTTTTGGTGTTCAGCATGCACGGACACTCAAAAGTCGACTTTCGAGACATTTTAATACAGATAACATCTCAGAGCACTATTTTGCTCTCACCACTACTAAAAGCGTCATTTTAAAACAATGGTTGCTCCACAAGATGCTATCATTTGACTGTCATAAACCACATATATTTTAAAGGTAATTTCTATGGACTGTTTACTCTTCCTGTCACATGCTGTTATTATTACTGCTGCAATAGCTGCCTACCCTCTATAACATATTTGCTAGTGATTCCTGTGAGGTTTCTATGCCTCATGGAGGCCAGTGGAGACAGAAAGCTGGAGCACAGCAATACGCATGTTCTTTATCCATAAAGCAAAATGTAAAGCAGTCTGAGACCACTCTGGTTTATTACAAGGAACAAATCAAATGAAAAATTATGAACCCAATAGTAAAACACCATGGTGGACAGTAAAATCTGCAAAATATCACATAAAAAATGTATCTACTTTATTAGATGCTTATTAAGCTTGATTTTGTAATATTGACATGACTAGCATATAAATGAAGTAAGCACTGCTTGAGCAATTTTATCTCAGAAAACTATACAAGCTAAAGCTTACCGTCTTTAACTTCCTTGTTTGGAGAAATGTCTTGTTCCACCTCTAACTCCTCTGTGTTAGCTTCACTGCAAAAACACACAAACACACACACAATTTATGGACGTATGTTTTTATTTAAGTATCTGTACCTCTAGTGCATGTCTGCATGGGGTTCTCACATGTCATCTTGCTCCAGTGTCATGCACGTCTCATAGACAGGTCCCTCTAATTCGTTCTGGCCGGGGAAGATGCTCTCATGGTGGATAATGATTGTTTTGACAAGAGCATTGATGTACTGAAGAGTAACGGCATCTATATCTTCAGGTCCTCTGATCAGACTGGGTCCGAAACACACAGCCAGGTTGTAGGGCTGCATCATGTTTTCATCGCTGTACTGGGAGATACTGCACAGAGAGAGAGAAAAAGAGAGAGAGAGACAGAGACAGCATGACCTATAGCAGTCTGGATAACATTTATATTATAAAAGTACGTTGAAACATGAGCAGTAATTAATTACTCACTGGTGGAGGAACGCAAACAAGTATCTCATCACCACAACTAGTGGTTGCGGGTAGGAGAGAATAACTGACTTTAACTGTGCAACTTTCTCTGATTCATCCTCGATTCCTAAAAATGAAGTGAAAGAGACATTTATAATAAATTAAACATCAATATACAGTAGGGTCTATAAATCTGTCAACCAACTGTACTGTAGTTTCATAAGTTGAATATTATAGTGTCTCAAGCACAATAGTATCCATTAATACAAATCAAAACAATTACTTAAAAAAAAAAAGACTTTTTACATTCTTCTTTAAGAATTCAGTAGCTATTTAAAAAAAAAAATATTTTTAGTTCAGGGTTTTAGAATTGAAAAAGCTAAAAAAAAATTTCCCTTACGTCCGCACTCCATCAGCTGCTCATAGCTGTCTTTAGGAAAGAGAGGGTTTTCCATTCCTCTGAAATAGAGCTTCAGCACACCAGCCACTGAGTCCAAGGCACAAACTTCATCAGCCAAGGGGTCATCCCCTATAAAACAGGACACAGAAAGTTACCGCAACCTGCATTATTAATGGCCCACAGCAGTCTCACAGAGTAAACACACATACTGTACCTTTCTCAAAGAGGTCTCTGAGCCGATTGACCTCCAGCTGAGAACCCGGGACTCGGAAGATACCCTCATGGTGCAGGCCTTGTCAAATAGAAAAAGGTGGAAAATTAAATGGAATAGCAAAATTAGTTTGTTTTGCAGGCACTGATTAATTATATTTTGTGCCTTTATTATGTAAGTCTTTCCAAAAGAGCAGAGCAAGGCAGTATGAAAAGAACAAAGGTCTTTGGTTCTGGCCACAAGCTGGATCAACATGTGCATGTGCAGAACATGTGGTATGGTTTCTATACCATCCCCTCGTATTGGAACAAAGTACCAATCAAATGAATGAATGAAGTAAAGTCGTGGGGATTTCTTGCCACTGACCAGATCTAAACTTAAAGGTGCTTTAAAGTACTTTATAGTGTTCTCATAAAGAGACCTTTGACTGTACTTTATGGTGTTCTCATAAAGAAACCTTTGACTGTGCCTATGGCTACCTCTTTTGCAGAGTTTCACATGTAGATGCACTGGTATTGAGTTTACTCTCTACCATTTTTTTGTTGTTAGTTGCTAGTGTTTCTCATCCTTAATAGTGTAAGGCATCAGGACTCTAAACCACTCTCTGCTATAATAACACTTTAAAGGATTATTATCTTCAAAAGAGTATATTAAAGCACTACACAGTACATGGGTTGGTTTATGATATGGCCCCCTTGTTACAGTAACCACAGTTACTTACAGTATGTAACTTTACATTTACCCAACATAAATTCTAGTATTATGTGAAAAGAATATCACTGTGGAGGAAAGCAATTATCCATTTTTATTATGATAACCACAAAAATGGCTAAAGAATTATAGAGTTAAAGGTTGGTAACCAAAAGGGTTTTCATAACATACAGTAACAGGACCCTATTACTGATCATGAACAGAATTGTATTGGTATCTACATATGATTTTGCAATTTTACTCAAATGACTGTACAATTTTTGGTTTGTGCACTCCTATCTCAGAAAAAAAAAAAATTGGCATACACTTACAACTCACAGACTCTCGGACGCACAACACTAATGAAACTCTCTGCAAGTACAAACAGCCTTGAATTTCAATGAGAGCTTGGGTCTTTTAAAAACATGCCTGTATCCACAGTAGACTAAATAATCCAATATCTAATTGTTTTTGGAAAGTACAAGGGGGGGTGTTAAAATCAAACTAGAACATATTGATGAAGGTTGTAAAATTCTTGTGAATGAATGAAGGCGTAAAAAAGATTTTTACATTTACAGAAGACTTCAAGCACTGTAAGGTAATGAGACTCTTAGCCGCAGTAAAATATTTGAACGGCGCAACCTTTTGCGGTGCGTCCTTGAATGATGGTCCAGGCTCAGAGCCCACTGCATCCTTGAAAATTAACAGATAACTAGTCACCAACTTGTGTAAGAGACACATCTGTCTGGGGAAACTGTACTCACAATCATTTATGAACCTCACTTGGAAATTAAAGGAACTTGGCTGAGAGTTATTGTCACGTCCCCCATACAGTTCTTTCCTCGCTCCAAACCATTTCCTCATGTTTGGACCATTAGTCAAGTCAAGTCAAGTAGGCTTTCATTGTCATTTCAACCATATACAGTTCAGTACACAGTGAAACGAAATGCCGTTTCTGCAGAACCAAGTTGCTACATATATGTAACATAAATAAGCTAACACCTAATTAGCTGACTATTTAAGACCAAATTAACACCATAAATTATCAACAACTAGTACTATATAAAGTACTATATAAAAGACATAACTATACAAAATATAACACAAGTGCACGTGCAAATGTGCAAACAGGACACAATGCAATATACTGCATTAAAGGAGTTCCTGGGAGGCCACTGTTTCAGAAGTGAAGCAGGCAGTTCGTTCATGGCTCTGGCGTGCCATGAAAACTTTCTACCGTGATGGTATTCAAGCACTAGTAAAGTGCTGGGATAAGTGAATTAGTTTAGCAAGAGATTTTGGAGAGAAATAAAGGTAGTTTTTAATTCTCATAACTGTGTTCTGTTATTCTGCACAACCAAACATCCCAGATTGACTTGAACACCCTTCGTTCAATTTGGTGTAGTTTATTGGTCTAGTTTATGCCCTTTATAGGCCTAAATGCAGACACTTTTCATTTTCAAGGAATCTTTTCAAATCACGTTACCATGAAGGTTGATGAATCTGATGCAGCTTTCTACCACCAAAGGAATGGGTTCTTCAAATGCCTGCAGAGTAGAACCCAAGCTTTACAAATAAGATAACGCTCAAGAGATACATTATCAATAGAATACAAAAGCAAGCATTTTAGTGCACAACAATTCTACAACCAGAGAGACAGAATACCTGGATGTAAGAGAGCATGTCATGAGAGAAGGCCTTCTGGCTGGTCTGAGAGGCATTCAGGTTCTTCCTCTGGCGAACAGACCTCTTGGAACGCATTCTGATGTGTGAAATGTAACTGTGATTAACAAGGTATTGCGGAGGAGTGGAAAATACGATGACATTTTACAAGAGCTGTTGTCATACCAAGAAGATCTGGCTTAATACCCAATGACTCAATAATAGCTCCAAGTCATTGTGAATCTTTTTACAGAATTAACAGTAATACATCTATTCCGTTTTTGTAATAAAATGTACACCTGCTGGCCACTTAAATAGAAACAGCTGTACATGTAGTAATTCTTGGAGCTAGTCAATTATCCAATCATGTTTTAGACACATGATTTATAAAGTAACGCTGAGACAAGTCAAGAGCTTTAGTTATTGTTCATATTAAACATCAGAATAGAGAAATAAAAAGGGAATATCAGTGGCATTGACAGTGTCATGCTTGTTGATGTCTGAAATGCTGGGTTAAGAATTTTAGAAAATGTTGATCTCCTAGGATTTTCCTACACAACAGTCTCTAGAGTTTACAGAGAATGGTACGGGAAACAAAAAAAACATCCAGTTCTGCAGGCAGGAACTGTTAACTAGTGAAGACAGGATGGCCAAGATTGTTCGAGTACACTATGCTTTGGTAGCACACGTAACCACACTTTATAATCACGATGAGCAGAAAAGCATCTCAGGAGACCTAACTTGACGTGCTTTTCCAGTGTGTTGTCCAGTTTAGATAAACCTGTCCAGTTAAAACCTCAGATTGCTTTTCTTGGCTGAGAGCAATGTAACTCGATTAGATTTTCGTCTACCACTGTATAGCCCTTCTGAAATAAAGTTCGGAATGGTGTGCTTTCTGAGATGCTTTTTTCTGCTTACCATGGTTGTAAAGAATGAGTGTTTAAGTTGCTGTAACCTTCTTATCAGTTTGACCCAGCCTGGCCATTCTCCACTGTCCTCCTCTTTATATATATTAAAATGGAAAAATGGCTGCTCTTGAAAAATTGTCATTTTATGTATTTATACATTTACATTTGGGCATTTGGCAGACGCTCTTATCCAGGGCGACTTACATTTTTATCTCATTACACATCTGAGCAGTTGAGGGTTAAGAGCCTTGCTCAAGGGCCCAACAGTGGCAACTTGGTGGTTGTGGGGTTTGAACCTGGGATCTTCCGAACCATAGTCCAATGCCTTAACCACTGAGCTACCCTTGGCCCCCTATACTTAAGTAGTTTTATTAGAATCTTTTTTCCTTTTACTCCACTACATCCTACAGCAAATATCTGTACTTTCTACTTTACTACATTTATGTATGGCATTGTGTTACTTAACAACAGTGGTGTGTTGTCAACTACTAATTATTATACATATTATACAGTACTTGTCCCTATGAAATATTCAATCATGTAGCAGGTGTTTGAAATCAGAAGTGGAGACGGTTGGAGATAGAGACGAAAGACACAGAAAGAAAGAGAAAAAAGAGACAGAGAGAGACAGAGAAAGAGAGTATTTTACTATGACCTACAGGCTACTGAGAGCTAATACAAGCTCAGTACTTCAAAATCTTTATTTTTTAGCTAATAATGACTTACTTACGTACTTAGTTTGATAGATCATACGATTTAATGCATGGTGGGCAAAGTACACAAATGATGTGACGTTCATATTTAAATGTAAAGTAAAAGTCTTCAACTAGAAATGCAAAGAAACTTCACATGATTTGTGTACTTTTCCCACCATGCATTAAATCGTATGAGTTTAATAGTTCTATATTAAACTAATGTCACCTACACCATAAATTATGTGCAAGTAATTATTAACCTGTAGTTGGAACACTATCTTTGCCAGTCTAGACAGACCTGTTATTTATTTATCACAGTAAACATAAAAAAGATCTTGTTTAATTACCTGTGATGCCGACCATCCACAGTACTAGCTGGTTATGAACAGGCATTAAAAAAGTTATTAATATACATACCTATATGTTTCTTAGAATTCATAAAATTGCAATAATTTTAAATAGATTTCTGTAGATATTAAAGCAGATACTTTACCCTTCTGCATAGCAACTTGGAGTAGATCATGCTTTGCTTGTAGTTTTGATATTAATAAGCCATTAATAAGATAGTCCTTAAATTTCTGTGCGTTACAACAAAAATACATATATTAAAATGAAAGCAAAAACAACAAGGAGCTACAACTATAAAATCAGCACTTACATTATAAAATTATTTACCGTAGAGTACGAGCTTTCTGCCTCTTGCAAATTGGATCTACGTTTTCCTTGATTCGGCTTACTGGTCGATGTTTCATATATGTTCTCCAAAGATTGGCTGGTATTATGTTCAGACCTGAAGATATCCTCATTGATGTTTTCGAGCAGAGCAGACTGAGAAACCTGCAGCATTTTATTCAACTGTCAGGAAATAATAATAGAAAAAATGTGACTTTAAGTTATAATAATAATAATAATAATAATAATAATAATAATAATAATATATCTGATATCAGAACTGTTTCACGTGTCTGGTTTGTAAAACTACCTCTTCGTTTTCATTTGTAACCGTGTAAAGTCTGGTCTGCAGCTGGTGAAATCGAGTATCAAGCTCAGTCTTTACATCAAAATCAGCGCTCACTTCATACACCTGTACCGAAAAATATATCAAAACATGTTTACATCAGAACACCAATATGAACCCATAAACCCAAGCAAACACACAGAGTACCTGATCACCCTCATGAGGCTGGTACTGTAACCGAAGAGGCATGCAGAAAGCCGCGTCATGAGCCTGTATCAATGTGTCTCTGTCCTGCTTCTGATCCAAAACGGAAAGCGCGAGGCCAATCTGCTGCAATCCAGAGCCCAGGTTCTGGTGGGCCTGTGAGCGGCTGGACAGGTAAAACTGAAGCACTTGGGACAGGGACTGATGGAAACCCAGGTCGCTGAACTAAGAGAAAATGTCAAATATGTAATAAGGGGTTGAAGCTTTCATATTAAAGCATCTAATGCATCAGTGAACTCTAACAACAGATATTACGAAGTAGATTCACAGAAATATTCATGTATACTGCTCAGCCATAACATCAACACCACCACCACCAGATGAACTGAACAACAATGATCGCCAGCAAGTCATGTCTCGTTGGCCCAAGGGGAATTAATGTTGAAGTGATTTAATGTTATTGTTTTAATGTTATGGATAAATTTAAAGCCCTAATGAGCAAGATCAATGCCAAGAAATAATTCCTTATATGACAAAAAACAATAAGAGGAACCAGAGTCAAAACAGAACTTGTGAGATTATACAGTAAATCATTACAGTATACAGTTGCAAACAGGGAAGGGAAGAGAAAAAGTCTTGAAATTATGTTCAGATTCCAACATTTGCATGAATAATGCCAGACGTTTCTTAAAACTTCGTTAAACCACACCAAACCTGGACACTCACATCAATCAGGGAAGAGAGATCCTGTACGTAATATTTGTGCATGGAAGCGTTTGTCGCTTCCAGGTTGAACAGATAGTCATTGCGTGCTTTGGTGCACTTTAGCTGGGTCTCCTGTACTTTACACTGCCTCTGCAAACACAAAGACAAGGTTTAGAGTCATCTGCAGTGGCACAAAGGTGCAAACGTCTCTCCCACGCGGATGCAACCGCACACATGCAACCACACACATCCGTGTACTGTCACTTAGAAGGGCAAATTCTTCTACAAAGTTCACACACATGCCCCACATCAGAGAGGTACAAAAAAAGAAGGAAGCAGCTTAAAAAAAAAAAACATATAAAGTTTGCCACCAATGAATGGAATAAAAAAAAAAAAATCGACATGTTCATATTGCACAAATGAACTAAAATTTCCTATGTGTAATAATTTAGCTCTTACAGTAAGAACTTGTGTAATGCATAAATCATTTTATATGCACATATACTGCCTGCAGAAAGTATTTATCCCTAATGAGTATTATATAAGTTAAGTAAACAATGTTGTTTTTTTCCTGCTCTTTTTGAAATGACTTCCTATTCAAGTTAAATCAAATACAGTATTTTCTTATAATCTCATTCTTATTACTGCTTATTCTGTACAGGATCACAGGAGACCTGGAGAGTAAAGTAGGTGGGACTCAACCTTTTAATCTACAGGTGAGAAGCCACAGTGCTAACTACTATGCCACCGTGCCTGTGCCATGATTATTATTTATAATTATTTAAAAAAAAATAATAATTAAAAATGTAAAACATATAATTGATATTTATTTACCTTCTCACTGTGTATTGTCTTTTATTAATACCTACAGGTTTGAGCTGTCTCAGATTTTACTCTATGAGCTCTAGATATTTTGATTTGGGCCTTTCTATATTATTAGGGTTGTACACTGGCACTTTACACTCTGATACTCCAATTGTTTACTTAGATTTGGTTTAGATGGAAAAAACATAAAACTTACCTTTTCGATGAGTCTTTCCATTTTCTTGGCTGCACTTTGTTTCTGTTTCTCTTCCTGTTTGGTGGCTTCTTTAAGTTTGCCCTCAGCCGACAAGTACTCAGTGTGATACAGCGAATATGTCTTCAGCGTCTATAACAGAACAATTACAGTGACAATTACGGTGACCTTTAATTTGATATAATTGTGGGTATATATATATATATATATATATATATATATATATATATATATACAGAGAGAGAGAGAGAGAGAGAGAGAGAGAGAGAATTGATTGAATATAAACATTTCTGAGAGAAGTTGTATGTATATTTAAGATTGGGTTTAAGATAAATTTGGAACTATTATTCAAAGATGTACTTTTTGAAATGCAAAATATTGTGATAGTGCATTTTTTTTCTGAGGTTGTTCCCTTTTCATATGCAAGGTCATTGAATTGTAAGAGAGATTACCACAAGCAGAAAAACAAAAATACAAATGTAGAACACTCACGGTCTGGAGCTCAGCTGTGACCTTCAGCAGTCCATCTTGTAACTGGGTACTTATATCTTTACTCTGAAAAAATTTAAAAAAAGAATTAAAAAATCTCTCTCTTTCTGTGTTGTCTCTCTCTCTATATATATATATGTGTGTGTGTGTGTGCATACTACATGCGTGCGTATACTGTATATATATATATATGTATATACACATGCACACACACACGTATGTATGTATATATATACACATGCACGCACACAGAGTACTGCAAGTGGGAGGTGTGAAAATGCTGTCAAGTAAGATTGCGTTTAAAAATAAAAGTGTGAACAGTTTATTTTTATTTATTCTCAGTAGTTAACATAATGGAAAATTAACAAATAGAGAAATCCCAATTAAATCAAACCAGAATTGCCATCAATTCTTCTAGGTGTACTTAAGAAGTATACACATTTTTTAAAGGAACTCAGCAGCTGGATTGTTCCATACATCTTGGAGAACTAAACACAGATCTACTGTGGATGTCTGCTGCCTCAACTCCTTTCCTTCTCTTTATGTAATCCCAGACAGATTTGATGATGTTGAGATCAGGGCTCTGTCCAAACCAAATGAATCCAGCACTCCATGTTCTTCTTCACACTGAAGATAGTACTTAATGACATTGACTGTATGTTTGGGGTTGTTGTCCTGCTGCAGAATAAATTTGGGGCCAATCAGACGCCTCCCTGATGGTATTGTTTGATGGATAAGTATCTGCCTGTATTTCCCAGCATTAATCCCGGACAAAATCTCCAACTTAGAAACCAGTTAGAATTTCAAGTTAGAAATTCCAAACTTGGAAGGCACCTTCACCATGTTTCAATGTTGTCTGCAAAAACACACTACAGCCAAAATATTCTAACTTTGAAATGACTGGTTCAGGTGTTCATATGGCTCATTTTTTTGAACCTCAGTTCCTATGTTTTTGTGCATAGTTGAATTGCTTAGCCTAGTTTCCAAGTTGTAGGTATGGCTTTTGGGCCAAGTTCATCCATGAAGACCACTTCTGGCCAGACTTCTGATGCTGGACGGTCAATAGGGCACTAGGGTTCCACTGGTTTCATGCCTCCTAAATAGCTGTTTTTGTTTCAGTGAATGAACATATTTTAAACTGCATATGAAGTCGAAATAGAATTTTAAGAATTGATGCTGGTTTGAAGCCAAAGTAGTCACACCAAATATTGCTTTGATTTAGATTTTTCTTCTGTTTTACTCACTTTGCATTTTGTCAATTGATATACATAAAAAAATTAAATATACAGTATATTTCCGAAAAACATTTTTACTTTACAGCATTTGTGTGTGTGTGTGTGTGTGTGTGTGTGTGTGTGTATATGTGTGTGCTTGGGTGTCTGTGTTGTGTGTTGACGTGCTTTTTTTGCCAGGCGCTGAACAAGCTCGAGACAGCGAGAGAGCTGCTGTGGTAAGGTAGTGCCACAGCTCTCACTTAGTGAGATGTGATCTTTACTCTCATGGCGTGTCTGGATCAACAATTCCTGCCAACATTTCAACACAGACTCACTGCTGGACTCCCTCCTGAAAGCGAGAGACAAAGAGAGAGATGTAGCGACTAGAAAAGATGTAGAGACACATACAAAAACCATGAAATGATACCACATATATACAGCAGGCGAGAGAGAGAGTATAAAGAGCATACTGAAAACAATTTGAATGATGATTTAGTACATTGCCTGGCCAAAAAAAAAAATAATAATTGAAAGAAATAAATGAATAAAATCACACACAGTGTGCAGTGTGCTGGCCAATTCATGTGTGAAAATGATTTCTCATGCTCCCAGAACAGCTCTTGCACAGTTTGAGTCCTGAGATATGCTTGTGCTGTAAGGGTAGAAAAACTCTTTCAGTACATTCAGGTCGTCAGCTGACTTCATTTTATTGCCACATAACGTTACTCAGTCTAGACCTGACCATCTGAAGCAACGCCAGGTCGTAGCACTGCCTGTAGAGGCTTGTACACTGGGCGCTATGCATGATGGGTACAGCACTTCCCTTCTTACCCAGACACACATCACTCTGAAATAGAGTCAATCTGGACTCATCAGACCACATGACTTTTTTTTATTGCTCAAATCCAATCTTTGTGCTCTTGAAGCATTTTTTTTTTTACTTAGCCTCACTAACAAACAGTTTAGTCACAATACTGTGACTTTTTGTAACACTTACTTTCACTTTTAAATATAGCTGTTATTTCAACTCGAGATCTTTAACAATGCCGATTCAACAAGTTTTTTTTTTTTTTTTCCGGAAAACCTTTTCTCTTTGACTTTTTCTCATCGGAATTGGTTTTAATAATGCTTTGGACAATTTGTAGACCAATTTCATCAATTTTCTCAGTTGGGGTTTTTTTCCTCTTACAGTAGGCTAATAAATGAACCAATCTGAATTGCAACTTTTTTTTTTTTGGCCAGGCAGTGTATATACATATGCATAAAGGTATATATAAAAGGGTACAATTTAACAACTTTATTTTTTTTAAAATCATCATTTAAAATGTGCATAACTATTACTGTATTTATTCCTGGTTTAATTAGCAATAAATCATAGGTTATATGTAAATTAGTACACTCAATTGTAATAACATTTGTCTATAACCATTACATTCTTAAATGCTTAAAAGCACCTTAACCTTAGCCATAAATAGACTCTATTTAATTTTAACATAGATTAATTACAAATTAAAAGCACTTACATGCTTAATACATTTAATACATCAAAATTATGTCCTTTTTCTGCTACTAAAAAACCTGTCATTAAAAGAAGCCGAAACCATTTTCTCGCTCCTCACTTTTTGGTCTTTGAGGTAAACCTGTCTGCCAGTTTGTCCAGAGAGCGTGCATACTCGCCCTCGATCTCGCCACGTCTGCGCAGATAATCACTCAGATCCTGCAGTACCTGCGATTTCTGCTCCAAATGATTATCAAACACACGCAGCTGCTCAGAGAGCTGATTGCGTACCTCTGCAAAAGAGAGATGAGGAAGTGGAGGAAAAGAAAAGGCCAAGATGAATTTGTAATGCATCTAATTATCTCTGTAAGCTCGCTTAATTTCTGCAAGCCAGTGTCGAACAGTGTTGAACCGGTTGTGCAAGGTGCAAGGATTACAGGAGAAAAGTGCAGAGGGCAATGCAGTGCAGAATGCGGTCGTATACAGTAATTTCGCAACCTTTTACAGCTTTGGATCCGAATCTGTTGTGCAATGTGTACTCTTAGAAATAATTTACAGTAGCTTCCAGGTTCATTAATAGAAATGCCCTTGGATATACAGTATGTGTACAAAAACAAACCCTGGTCTAGTTGCCTTTTATCAGAGTGGTTTCTCAATTGTTTTGCTCTGCGTTTGCTATCTGCAGCAACAGCACTTCTCCTTGTGCACTCTTTTTATTTCACCTACTCAGGCCGCAGACTTTTTTGGCATAGTTCATTTTATTAGTCAACGGCATACTGTACATGCTTCCTCTCTGCTTAATGACTTATTTTAACATATCTTCCGCTAAACTTTCTCTAAAAAGGAAGGCGATGCAGAAGGTTAGTCAAGTGTTTTGAAGCTATTTCTGACTTATAGGTTTATTTTAACTTATATATATATATATATATATATATATATCTGCTGTAGTGGTTTGCAATATTATCCACAGAAAGCCAGTGTGACTGCTGGTTCCAATTTTGCAAAAAAAAAACACCTAATAAGTTGTTTGAAGACCAGGATAAAATGATATGAACAGTTAGAAGCTTTGTTGAAATGAAAACGTCCCACTCAGCCACATGGTCCTATTGTGGATAAGACTGAACACTGATGATCTATATGAAGTTACGTGCAGCTTAAGTTTGAAAGACAGAGAGTACTGGAACTGCTGAAATAGGAGTTCCCAAATCTACAGACCGGATCTATCAGCATTTTTTTTTCTCTGTTTTTTTTTTACAGATGGTCTGTTGAGTGCAAGTTCCACTTTTTGGCTTGAAAATTGCTTAACTCAGTGCAAACTAAAGAATATTATTTACATTCAGTCTTAGTTTATAAAAATAGTTAGTGACTTGTGTCTGTGCAAATCTACACTAAAATAATTCCTGATTAAATAAGAATGTCAATTCATATTTAAATCCACTTGAGATTTCCATGCCATGCGATAAACCCTAGACATAATAAACTCTTCATTAAAGTATTCAAAGCTCAATGTCTAAAATTAATAGCACATATTGTGAGCACACATATACTGTATTGTCATTACATAGGTTTATTATAACAAAATATGTGTCTAGCAACATGAAATGCTGGCTTTCCAGTAGCTCCTTTAGTGCCCAAACATGTGAAAATGGCGAGGTCAGGACTGTACGGTGGATGTGGCAAAAACTCCCAGCAGAGTTTCCGTTAATGTGTGAGGTTTGTTTGTTGCTACAGACAGATGCATCTATTCTGCAAGTTGGTGACAATCTGTCAACTTTGCAAGGATGAGGAGTTCTATTCACTGAATGCTCACTGCAGGGAGCCACCTCGGCCGGGACCCTTATTCACGCTGGTAGGGCCCTCTTTTAAATATTTGCACCATTTGCATTTTTTACTGCGGCTAAGCATCTCATCAACGTGCTTAAAAAAACTAAATGAAGTTTCACGCCTTCATTTATAAGACATTACATATCAAGTCCCGGTTTGACTTGAACACCGCTTATATATTTGTATGAAATACTATTATATGAAAATAAATAATTTTAAAATTCTATTTCTTTACAGTACTCTGCACTAAACAGTTTGGCTTGAATATGTCTTTTACAGCAATCAAACGTTTTAAAAAAGCTAATTTAGCTTGTGTCCTACCTTTAATCTGTGTGTCATAGTCGATTCCGCCTCTTCTCAGTTTGACATTATAAGACGACATTGTACCTCCGACTGGATGAAATCCTGCTTTGAACACAAAATGGTGCAATAATCAAAAAAACACACACGTCACCATGTGCATGCAGTCTTCCTGATCAAAGGTGACTGCTGTTATGGCCTTGTTTGGCCTTGTTGTGTTACATACTGGATACAATCCAGTGGCAGTCAACAGACCCATCCAATACACACTCAAACATGGGCTTGTATATGGAAAGTGATCCATACTACCCGTCTTGTCATAGGTATAAATTCAACAAAAGGTTTTTTTAATTAAAGCATCTCCCTGTATGTAGTATAAGCCCTGAGATACACTGTACTATTGAAAAAAGTTAGAGTTACCTTACAGAAACTAAATATAGCTTGTCAACAAGTAGCAATGAGCTCCTGTGTGTGTGTGTGGGTGGGTGTGTGTGTGGGTGTGTATTTGCAAAATTTGGAGATGATGTTCATGTTCAACAGAAGTAACCACAGAAACAGTGTTTTTTCCTAGTTGTATGCTAGAACACACACTTAAGTATTTCAAAGTCTAAGCTGTACATCATTTCTTATATAATGCTTGAAGTGATGGTTATACAGATGAACTAAATTAAACCACATGTTCATTTAGTTTATCAAAATTCTGAATATGGATGTAATCCAAGTTCTTATACATACTTACTGTATATAACTTTTTTTAATATTAGTATTAGTTATACTAGTCATTCACAGTATAAGTGAGAAGACTCCAAGTGTGTGGATATGCAGTTCCAACCCCTGTGAGTGTGCATACAGAGGATGAACTGCAAAACAGTTCGCTTGTGATTTAGATGGTTGCTGATGCACCAGGCGTCAGAAAAAGGGAAGAACGTGAGCTTCCTGTGTTAGGAGCAACAGAAACATGAGCAAATCATACCCGGCAACTTACACTTACCATGAGCCACCCCTCCTTTCTCTCTTTCTCTCTCACTCTCTTTCTCTCTTTTCGCTCACACACATACTCTCTCTCTCTCTCTGTCTTGCTCTTTACTGTGAGTTATAAAAGAAAACTTCCTCTTTTAAAATGAAATGAGAAAACGATACCAATAAAACGATATAAATCTATTCCATGTAACTCATTTATATTTTATTACTGATGGCTGATGATTATGAGGTGAATAATAAGCTGTGCATATTTAGCTTATTTCATTTCAAATCTCATTTCTTGCAGCAAAGGTTGTCCGTTCATTTAGATTTATCCTATCGAAATGTCAATATAAGATTACTTATCATAGAAAAAAAATTTTTTTAAATAAACATGCTGATTAATACCATGCTGGTGGTAACACCATCGTTTAGAGACCTGTGCATGATCGAACAAGCTGCCATAAATATTGGCTAAAACTCCATCTGTACCCCCATCCCAGTACAGTACGATTAGAGAAAACCCACACACTGCCCGCTTGTAGCACAGATATTTTGTAGACTTACCCAACCCTGAGTATCGCCACCTCTCACATTGGCCTCCACTGAAACCCTCAAAGACGTAACAAAACGTGCTGTCTCGCTCGCATCAATATGTAGCCTTGTTATAGACCAAACACACTGGAGATCTCTCTCTCTCTCTCTCTCTCTCTCTCTCTCACACACGCGCCATGAGCAGGACTGGCTGCCCTGACATAAACTCATTCACAGAGTGAGAAGAGAGAGAGAGCAGTTTTGTTAAGTTCCTCCTCTACTCTTGTTGCTGCCCACTCATTTTGACACACACTCGCGGTCTCATGAGTGTTCTCTGAAACTGAGTCTCTACAACTTTAGCACCCCCTATTCGTCCGGTCGAGTCAGGTTTAAGTCTTTTGGGTTTAACCGAAGCATGCTATGACTTGTCATTGATGGTGCTCTAGGGAAGGACTGGATGCCTAAGTAAGGATGGAACTTGTCTGGAATTTTTCAGAAACTTCACATCCTTCAAGGTTACAGCAACAGTAGTAACAAGTCGGAGGACTTGCTCAGTAAAAGTTAATAAAAGAATAAAACAAACTCAATTTAGTCACTAAGTGAGCTCTGCTTATATTGTCAAATGTGAACACTGACAATGATTTTACAGTATACTGTATGCATTCAACCTTTTAGTGTATATAGTTACTGTCTGTGTGCAACCACTTTCTCCTTGGCGTCCACATAAATTTGCATTCCTTCTGCAGGCCTCCTAAAACCTCCCAAAATTATAAAGGATACCTTTATGTGAATATTTGCACACTGGCATCCCATCAAAAGTGAACTCAGTCCCTGATTAGGATAAGAAAACTTTTGACGCTAAATGCCCAAAGTCTCCTAGGCTGCAGGCTTCCCATGACCTTGTGCAGGATAAGCAATATAGAAAATGAAAAGTAATGAATAAATGAATGAATGAATAAATGAATTAATTATATACACTCACCACTAATTTCATTTGGCTGTTACAGGTCATGCGCTTTAAACAAACTTCAGTACGGTCATTGGTGCCAGATTTCTCCAGGAAACTGATGCTAGTATTATAAAACTTTCATATAAAGCAGTCTCTAGAGTTTATACGCATGTGATGAGCACCTTGTTGATAAGATCCAAGGAGGAGATTATATACTTTAACTAATATACTGTACATCAATCAGCCCCAACATTAAAGCACTGAAAAGTGACGTGAATATCATCGATTTTCCTCCGTCAAGGGGGATATGTAAGGTAGCAAGTAAACCATCAGTTCTCGAAGTTGATGCGTAAAAGCAGGAAATAATAGCAAGCATGAGGATCTGAGAGACTTTAACAAAGGCCACTTTGTGATGTCTAAAAAGCTAGGGTCGGAGCAGGTCTCCGGGATATTCCTTGTATGCACTCATTGGTACCTCCTAAAAGTAGTCCAAGAACGGACAACTGGTGAACTGGTAACAGATTCATAGGTATCCAAGGCTCATTAATCCTATGGGAAGCTAAGTCGGACCTGTTTGGACCAATCCCACAAAAAAGCTACTGTAGCTCAACTTGCTGTAAGTTTTTATCAGCTATTATGGGAAAGAGTCAAAACCCCCAGTGCATCTCAGCTTGCTGTGTATGGGGCTGAGTAGTCACAGACTGGTCAAAGTGCACACGCTGACTCGTCCACTGCTAAAAGCTTCTACAGTGGGCACATGGACATCAGAACTGGTCCATGGATCAATGGAAGAAGGTGGTCTGGTTTGATGGATCGTGTTTTCTTTTACATCATGTTGATGGCCGGGTGCATGCACTGCACTTACCTGGGCAATAGATGGCTCCAGGATGCAGTAAGGGAAGAAGGAATGCTGGTGATGCACAGTGGGCAATGCTTTGATAAAAAAGTGATAATTACATTACTTTAACATGTAACACCTAACAAAATAGTTTCAGACCAAGTATTCCCTAATGGCAGTGGCCACTTTCAGGAGGATAATGCTGCAATGCTAAAATTATTTAGAAATGGTTTGAGGAAAATGACAAAGAGTTCAAAGTGTTAACTTTGAACCTAATCCCCTAGTCCTCAGTCTGATTGAGCTGATTGGTGTATTTCATAATAGAGCATTTTGTAAGCTGATTAGAGGAAACAAATGTGCATAAACAGTATAATTCATAATTATTGCGTACTAGCAGGCGGCATGGTGGTGCAGTGGTTAGCACTGTCGCCTTGCACCATCAGGGTCCGAGTTCGATTCCCGGCCAGGCTCAATCGCCGTCTCTGTGTGCATGTAGTTTGCATGTTCTCCCTGTGCTTGGTGGGTTTCCTCCCACAGTCCAAAGATATCTAGCTTAGGCTAATTGGCATTCCCAAATTCCCCTTTACCTGATAAACCTACTATCCTGAAACTAAACCCTGCATGTTGTAGGTAAATCTTTTGTAGTTGTTTTCACTAAAGTGATCATTGCCACTGATACTATTCTAAGAATGGTTCAATACACAGAAAGACTTTGTTATTACCTTTAAAAATCATTTGAATCAAGTTTAATCTTTTAAGTATTCTGAGATGATTCCGACAGTAAAGCATGGGGGTAATACTGTATATAGTGGGGATGCTTTAAAGCTATGAGGAGAGTTCAAGTCAAACCAGAATGGTTGATTGTTCAAAATAAGAGAACACATTTATGAGAACAAAAAAATACCTTTATTAATTCATATTAATCCCCGGCTACAATAAAGCACATCTTGCAGCATATCACTAGTGTTTGGATACCATAGAAAGTTTTCTCAGTGCAACAGAGCCTTGATCGGTTTGCCTGCTTCACATCTGAAATGCTGGCCTCTCTGGAACACTGAATAATGGCCAAAATGTGAAAATCACTTTGACTGATGTCAGGACTATATGGAAGATTTGGGAATGATTTTCAGGAAAGTTCCCAAAGTGTATGCCTTCATTCACATGAAATTTCATCACAAGTCTGGGTTTGTCTTGAACATATTTTGCGAAAACAATAACTTCACTTGATTATATGCATTGAAAACGTTTTAAGACTTTTTCATTATTGAGTATTTTCCACACATACATCACACCTGTTTGAGTGGGCGTAACAGGAAGAGGAAAAAACAAGGGGTCGGAATACTTACTAAATGCATTTTATAATTTCTTTTGTGAATTATGTACAATCGATCCCAAAACATATATATATATATATATATATATATATATATGAAACTAATAATGGCTATATATATGGCCCCTGCAATAACATTATGCACTTTGATATTTTGATTATGTTAAACATTTATTAGTTGAGGGAATCTTGTTATTGATGATAGTTTCATTGTACACTAACAAACATACCGTATGCAGGGAAAAGCATAAAGGCTGCACCATTTCTTATGTAGATGAGTTGCAGGAAAAGGAAATCAAAGTGAGACAGTGATTCTGACACTCAGAGGCAGTTCTTTGAAGACATGACTAAAGTGTTCTAATTTAACATTACATTAAATTGCTAAATAACATAAGACTTATATATAGTTGTTATATTTAAGATGTGAGTTAGATGTGTTTGTTAGATTGGCACTTTCATAGGCAACAGAGATCGTTAAAATAAGGTTTTTTTTCATACTTAGTGCATGCATTTATAGGATATGGACAGAAATAATTAAGCAACCAGGCCAATTTATAATGGATACAGAGCAGACTTGCAGCTGCAAGTGTATAAAAGAACTGAAAGATGAAACTGGTAAAATGTAGAAGTTCAAAATGGTAATAATCATGTTGAGAATAGGGGCACTTGAAGCCATTATCCTCGCAAAGATCTTAAATATAATTTAACTTCTTTCTTCCTTAAGAACACAGAACTGTGAAAGATTTGGATTAAGGGTAAAATGTTTTTGAAAATTTTCAACATTAAAATGTTAATTCTAGTGTGTTTAAAATCTAGAGATAGAAAGAGAGTGAGAGAAAGAGAGAGAGGCTGCAGTATCAAACTGCTATGTGTGAAAAAGAACAGGAAATCATGTGTGAAAGAAACCTGTTCAAAGCATCTGACTGCTCCAAACTCCCCAAATTAAATATTTAGATAACATAAATTCATTAAGAAATAATATTTAAATATCAAAACTGAAAAACCAACTGCACATCCTTGCAGGACATGTACATATTAAACATGCTCATGGTTATGCAGCTACTGTAATCAGCCAGTTTATTAGACACAACCGTTAACCTACGCAAGAACACTGTAATTATTACAATGTAATAAAGTGCTAATCTAATTTAAACCTACAACACCTTTGCAAACACCTCATCAAAGCTTAGTTAAAGGCTTATTACATGCTTTAGTTGCACTGTTACATTTCTATCATTTGTAAATGCCAAACTACCCAAGCCAGTTTTTTTGTGCTTACGAGGAGCTGGGGATGTGTGAAAAATCAACCACCCCCTCACAGGCCATGAACAAAAAAGCTCTCTTAAAAAACACATTAATAATTCATATTTGTTTACATAATCTAAGTGTTTATTGTTCACACATTTAATTTTTTTGCTTATTTGTTTTATATCATGTTTTTTTTAATTAATTCAGTCAGTTAAAATTCATTATGAAAAGGTTACCTATAAAAACAAAAGTTAACCCCAGAATTAGCTGGTGCACATGTTTATATTTTTTGTGTTCATAGTTGATATACTGTAGTGCAACAGTTCTTGGCTGTTATTCAAAAGTCAAGCAAATTGACATTTATTAAGGTTTGTTTCAGTTAAATGGAACTGATAGTGCCCAATCTCAATCTTGATGTTCACGTCTGATCATTAACATCTCGTGTCTTCTGGACCTGAAAGTAGACCAGCTTGCGTAGAAAGTTGAAAGATCCAGGCATCTGTTTGTACAAGCCTTTGGCAGATATTTGAGAGACTTCATTGTTCACCTGCACAACAAGAAAAGTGAGGGAAAGAGCAAGAAGACAGTCTATTAAACTCTATTTAATATATACAGTAGTATATACAGTATGCTTTCTTCACCCCAAGTAGTGCACTATATATATATATATATATATATATATATATATAAAGAGAGAGAGAGAGAGAGAGAGAAAGAGAGGGGGGGGGGGAGTACATACATACATATACATAGTATTTGGGATTCACCCAAACACAACAGACAACTTCCGTGACCGTGACCCAAATCATGTACTACTTTCTAACCACTGTTCTAACTACTGTTCAAAAACAACTTTAAACTGGAGTCAGTTGATATGTATCCCAGAATCATAATATGTCTATATAAAAAAGAAATAGGTTCTATAAATTGAAGGGTACTAGTGCTCAGGTGAAATAAAAAAAAAAACAATTTAATAGGAAGACCCATTTTCCGAAGGGCATTCAAGTCAAACTGGGACCTGTGAATGAAGCTGTAAAACTTATTGACATTTATACAAGACTTTAAGCACAGTTGGATGATCAGCTTTTCAGCTGCAGTGAAACATTTGAGTGGTGCGTACATTTTAAGGAAGAATTATGATTCTGACCAAAGTGGCTTGGAGGCCACGGGAGTACATTCAGGTATGAAAAAACATTTTTTAATAAACACCTGTTTATTTGAACATTTATACAAAGGGTTTTCAAGTCAAACTGGGACCTGTGAATGTAAATGTAAAATGTATTGGCATTTACAGAAGACTCTAATCACTCAAAATCAGTTTGGTGATTCAATTAGCCGTTTCCCCATGTTTGGGCCATTAATGGAGTTCCTGGGATGCTAGAGTTTTAAGCATGAAGCAGGCAGTTCGATAATGATTCTGGCTGTGTTCTGTTATTCTGCGTAATTAAAAGCCCCGATTTGGCTTGAACACCCCTTGTAAAAACATCCAGTCAGCTAATCACACGACAGCAGTACAACGCCTAATAAAAGTCCTACAGATACAGGTCAAGAGCTTCAGTTTATGTTCACATTAAACATCATCATGGCTTGAAAAAAATCTTTGTGACTTTAATCAAGCCATCACTGTTAGTACCAGATGGGCTGGTTTGAGTATTTCAGGTCTGCAGAATAAAACACCACATATTCAAATAATCACACTTTATATTAACACTGAGCAAAGAAGCATCTCAGCATGCACAAACATTATGTGGAAACTTTATGTACTGTATATAGATTACAACATCAGAAAGGCACATCAGGTTCCAAGAACAAGAATCTGAAGCCAACTGTCTCACAGACTCAGACAACCTGCACTTCCATCTAAAATAAACCCACTAAATATTTGAAAATTTTCTACACAATTCAGTGTAAACTTTAATGTGTGAAATTCATAGAAGATCTGTATTTTATGAAACAAAAACAGATTATCTGGCACCAACGACAATGCCATGATCTGATGTTTACTTCAAACCTGAAGCTGGTTAATTGTATCTGCATGATGTTTAAAGTGAGCTGATGCCACCAGATAAATGAGCACTGTAAAGGTGCTCCTAATAAACTAGACATTGGGTCCCATCTTATTAGCTATGTTTTTGCAGACAAACACATACATACAAAGAATCTTTTAAAAATAAAACAGCAGCAGCTAATTTCTTTTTAACATGCATTTTTTTGGTTAGAAAAAAATAAAAAAGTTTGCCTGCTTTTTATTTTAATAATCTCATGCAGCACTGTGCACTAAAGCCTTGTCTGAAATTGCCATCTTACATATCATTCTTGATATCCATATTTGCAAATTATTTTTTGTAAAGAAGGTAAAATTGCAAGTAGGCATCAGTTTTAGTGTTAGAATACTAATCTTGGTATTACTAGCTAATTTGCACCAACTGTACCATATACAGTACTGTGAAAAAGTCTTGAGCCACCCCTTATTTTTTCATGTTTAATGAAATTAAATGATGTAGACCAAATTGACAGAGAATAAATACTATATACTTTTTAGCTCAGCAACAACCTCATTTCCCCTCTCGTCTGTTCGAACCACTCACCATTTGGCATCACCAGTATCCTAATCACCGGCCTGGTCATCAGTCATCACCTGCACCTGTTTTATACTGATTCATGCCTTAAATTAAATGTTTTTTAAATAATGTTCTTCTTAAATGATTCATAGGTCACAAAAGATTCTTCAGGAAGCCTGGAGAACTATTCTTCGAGTGTACATTAAAAATACAAAAAAGTCTGTTTTTGCAAGCATATTATGAACATAATATGCTTATAATAATAATTTTTTTTGTACGGTACTATATAAAGTATGCAATTACACTAATCTTAATACTACATCATTGCAGCCTACTGGATAACTTTTGAACTGCAGTAACAAACATACTTAAAATGGTGGTTAGTACTGTAGATATTAGATAATAAATACTATTGTTTTTAATTGCTAGATTAAAAAAAAAGGAAGTATTCTGTTTATTGTTCCCAAAACACAAGCTGACATTTGAAGCGTGTAAGACAATGTGTTCCAATGAATACCATGTTACCTAAACACTTGATAGAATTTCCAGATTTTGGTCCGGTTAAAATTACAACTATGATGACAAAAAAGAAGATCTGTTAAAAGAAGGGAAAAAAGACAAAACTAATTATACCATTATTAACATGGTGGCCAGGTCATCAGTGTTAGCATTGCTCTCCAGTATGCGATCCAGTGTCTCCACATACCACGAGCCCTTGTTTGTGTCCCTCCATGATACATATCCTGGGAACAGAATTCATTTAGGAATATTAACATTTATTGCACTGAATTGTTGGAATGCTCTGAACCTTATACAGACACAAAATCCCTGCACATGCTTCAGGTTTCCTTTTGACAGCACAAGGGCAAGGGTCTGTTTGATTCATCACAAATTCCAACAAAAACCTAAAGAAAAATCAACATGTGATTTTTCTAACGTAGAAACAGGGTAAAAAACATGCAGTTGCACAATGAGATTTAATTTTTGTATTGCATGACTCTAAATTATGGCTGAGATTTAAAGGAAATGAAAAATTATTTATTCCCTGTGATTATTTTTTTTTTTAAATGTAAAACAAATCACTTTATCAGGGGCTCATAAGACATAAAAAGACATGGCCACACCTGGAAAAGTTGAGTAGGACACTAGCATGTCGCTTGGTGTGGGGAGGGTCGTCCGAGCATCCACCTCATCAGACAAGCTAAGTGAGTCGCTGCTGGAGGACGTGGGGATGGCGTCCACATGATCATCAAGCCTTACTGCTGTGTGCGTTACCTCGTCAGGAGAGACCTCGAAGCCTACGTCTTTCTCATCTGCCCACAAATAACCCCAAAACATAGGTGAAAACACAAACAAACCTCAAACTGGTCAGTAGATCAGTGTGACAGGAAACAGGAAATCCTGTGAATCATTCATTTAAAAGTAGGAACAATATACATAACATTAGCACCACCACCAGGTGATTTGAATAATGCTGATGATCAATTATATGGTGACAGGATCATTGGCACCCAAGGCCCATATACACCCACAGGGACCACAGGCCAGCCTGCCTGGTCCGATCCCTTAGAAAAAACAATGCAGGACAAACTGCTGAAAAATGTCAATGCTGTCCAGGATATAGAAAGGTATCCGAACACAAGGTGCATCACAATGTACTAAGCCTCATAAGCAGCATGTTGTCATGGAGCCATTTGCCGTGGGGTCGGAGCCACCCGAGCAGCACAAGGGAACCTAGATGGTTTTAATGGTAATGTTTTTAAAATTATGGCTGATCAGTGTATAGAGTCAGGTACATAGGTATTTGGACTCTGACAAAGTTATTATTTTAACTGTCTTCCATAGACAGACCTCTTTTGGCATTAACTTAAAGGTATTTAGACATGAATCAGGTAAAAGATATGCTGTAGGAATTGCAACAGTTTTTATATGTGGTCCTTCATTTTTAAGATACTAAAAGGAATCTGACACTATAACACTGAGCTAGTCCATGTCCAGGTATGTGTTATTCACCTATTATTTAACTTACAATCAATAGTTGATTTTAAGGGTGGCATTTGCATTGAGTTACAGTGAAACCTTGGATTACGAGCATAATTCCTTCTGGAAGCGGGAAGCTTTACCTTTAAAAAAAAGTAAAAATAAATCCTAACATAAGTGTTTTTCCGTTAATGCGCGCCTCCTCTCTTATTTGAGTTTTACACACACACACACACACACACACACACACACACACCCTACACACCCTACACACACACACACTCTACACACACTAACAGAAAGCTGAGTGCATACTAACCGAATCACTGCTGTAAAGTAAAAATAAAAAACTAATTAACCTGCACTTTACCTTTGAAAAGAATCGCGACAGCAGTGTTTCTGTGAAGAGCAGTGTGTGTGTGTTGGTGTGAGTGTGTGTGCATGTGTGAACCCAAGGGGGGGAAGGTGTACAGTAAAGGCGAGAGTGTGTGTGTGAATGGTCACAGTGTCAATTTATGCGCGCACACACAAAACTACAGGCTGAAACAGAGGGAGGGAAAATAGATCTTTAACTTCTCTAATGAGACTTTCTTTTGCTTTACACGCACGCACACACACACGTGTTATAATAAACAGTACATGCGCGCTGCACACATGCTTACAAACACAAAATAAAATATGTTTTACACCGCACACACGTGGTAACAGTGTTATAGTAAACAGTACGCGCACGGATGTTGATTCTACCAGTAAGAGACGCACACTAAGACAGAGAAGGGGAGTCGATTACCCACAATTCCGCAGCACAAGAGAGAGAAAAACCATTGGCTCGTGACGCTCGGCGTCAAAACAAGAAGTGCATGCGGGATACATGATACTCGGTAATTTTAAACCAAGACTAGTTCGTTTTTTCAAGTCAAAATTGTTTAAAAATCATTGCTCGTCTTGCAGAACAATCACGCGAGTTAGTCGCAATCCAAGGTTTTACTGTATTTCTAAATACGAAATCCAAAGGAAACAAGACATCATTAGACTAAAAAGATTCAAACAAACCAATCAAAGACCAAACAAACCAAAATACCCAAAACAATTGTAACGAATGATAATTCTTTCCCCGGTGCAGAAAAACCCTTCATAGTGAGCAGTCTCCAGAAGATAGACATATCTGTGTCAATGTCAATGATCAAAAGAAGGCTTCACCAGAGTATCACAAGATGTATACCACTGGGAAGTCTCATACATATGAAGACCAGATTAGAGTTTGCCAAGAAATATCTAAAAAATGAGTAGAGATCTGGAACATTTTATGTATCAAAAGAGAACGGCCCCAGTTGGAAAGAGAAGAGCATGGGGAAGCCAAGGAAATGCTCCTTATACAAAGCACACCACCTCATTAAATGCAGTGAACGTGTACGGATGTGTTTGGAACCGTTTCCCTGCTTTTGCCTAACAACATCAAAAAAATCTATTTCGAAATGACTGAACTATATTATCTGCTCAGATTCAGCCAAATGCTTCGAGATGGCACTTTACACTTTAGACAGAGAACTATACGAAAGCAGCTTTTTCAAACAGAAAGTAGAATGTTCTGCAATGGCCAAGCCAATTACGCAAGCTGAATTCAACTCGGCATGCATTTCGAAAAACAGCAAGCAGGAACTGAAAACAGCTGCAGTAAAAACTTAGAAAAGCTTCATCAGGAAAAAAAAAAAAAAAAAAGCTAGCGTCTAGTCATGACTATGAGTTCCAGACAACAGTGAGTCATAGACTACAAAGGGTTTGTAATCAAGGACTAAAAAAAAAAAGAGAATTAATTTTAGTAGCCTTAATGTGGGAGCCCCCTAGCGACGGGGGGAATTGGCTACGACTAATATTGGGGAGAAAATTGGAAAAAAACCAAAATAATAATAATTTTTAAAAAAAGTATAGAACATTGAGTATAGAACCATACATAATATAGACATTATACTGGATGACTGTATGTATTAAGCTATGCATATACTTTGTACTGAATGAATTTAGCATTTTCTGTAGGTCTTACTTTTAAAATAAAATACCTTAGACTACATTGACAATATTGTTATTGCATAATTACAATTTTTTGCCTCAGATCAGATATGTCTCTCTTGAATGTTCACAAAAATGACTGCAAGTAACCCATATCCATCTTGAATTTGAATGCACCAGTACCCTCAAATTCTCTGCGTGCACACATTTACATTCATTGGCCAAATGTTTCAAATAATACCAAATTTTACAGTTAGAAACAGGATTCATGTGCTCACTTCCTCCACAAGCCTGGATGAAGAAGAGCTTGGGTTTGCCCTGTAGAGACGGACATTTCTGGCCATTCAGGTAGTTAGTGATGTCCTGAACTGGGACAGAGAAACCATCCACACCATGCACTGCTCCAGGGAAGCGATTGTGACTGGCCTGAGCATGGAAAGAAAAACGACTTTAAAACAATATATAAAAAATATTAAAGGTAATACAATAGGAATGTTTTTACACTTGGATCAAATATATTTTTTTTAACAAAAGCAAACTGAATTGAAGTATTGTTCTTATTAATGTTTACAAGAATACTGAATTTGTATTTGTGCTTCTGCATTTATTTTTATTTTTTGTAAAGCTGCACAGCTTGCTGAAAGCTTGTACAGAAATAAAGAACAGCTGGAGACATTTGCGGTTTTATACTGATGATTGTTATTAATAAGTACTGTAGGTATTTTAGCTTCCTGGAGGCAAGCAGCTTTAACCCATTGTGCAGTACACGGCAGATTTTCTCAGAACAGATTTAAACCCCTGTTTTTAAATAAAGCAGAGAGTCTTTAAGCAGATTTTTAAAAATAATAATAAAAAAAAAAACATTCCACAAATGACCACACGGTCATTCACTCATCATCTACATTGCCTTATTCTGTATAAAGGGAGACAAACCTATCCAAGGACTTGGGGCAGGAGGCGGGCTACAGCCTGGATGCACACACACTTATTTGGGAATGGTAATTAGCCTATGTCTTGCATGTCTTTGCACTGTGGGAGGAAACCAGAGTACCCAGAGGAAACCCACCAAGCACAGGGAGAAAGGACAATTATGTAATTCTCTTTATTGCTGTAGGTGTTAAACCAGCCAAAATATTAAAATATCTAGTCTGCAATAACTGAACCGAAAGGTGCAGGGGGGCGGGGGGGATTCTCTGTTATTCCACTAGGGGGCTATAAACTAGAGCAATAACCTTAATCGTTTAGTAAGTTGAAATTGTGGGATTTTAAAGTAGCGGGAGGCTTCAGTACACATTTAGATAAATAGATAGCAAACAGTCATGTGGACTCATGGCATACACTACACATACATAAACAGAGCACACCATAAGGATGTACTTTTAATTCAAGCAGAAAGTCAACCATCCTCACCTCTGTGCCATGTGACAAGATGACCACCACACAGCAGTCATATGCAGAGTGATCCTTTTTAGCTAGCAACGAAAGCTCATGTTTTATGTACTAGTGGGAAGAAACAAAACATTTTATATAATACAACAGAAATCAGAAGATTACCTACCAAGGTTTCTTGGTTATAATGCAAAAGCACTTACTTTACATTTTACATTCCTCTTAACAATAACTTCAAAGTTGAGAGATTTAAATCGGCTCTTCAGCTTTTCACTATCAACGTCAGACCCTGCACGATTCTTCAGATCTGAGTTAGGGTCAAATTCCACGTTGTTGATGATTAAACAGATTCCACAAGGACTGGCCTCCATCCTATAGGACTGAGGGCATTACAGAAAATGGAATAATAAACATACAGAAAGATACATACACACACATATATATATATATATATATATATATATATATATATATATATATATATAGTGAAAAACTGAAGATATATACAGTATATTATATATATAGCTGTGAATCATGGGTAGACTGTCTATTCAATTTGATTATATTTTTAGGAATTGTGATTAGATTCTAATGTTTATTGACTGATTTGTCTCATGCAGCTATATTTCTTTTAAAGTATTAACGAGAACTGAAATTCTGTGTAACATGTGATGTAACTTGTTCACAGGTCATTTTTTTATAGTCCAATAGGTGGCGATATAGCCCCAAGCACTCATAGATGAAGAAACTTGTCTCTTATCTTATTATGTTATTACCTGTATGCTATCACTCCTGGGTCTAGGTGGTCTAAGGATTTCAGGGGTTTCATCCCGTGTAGCTGCAGAGACATTCAGAGATATTCAGCTCAGTCCATTACCATTTACAACAAAACCTCCTTTTATCATCTCTAATAAAAACTGACTCCAAAATAAGACCTAAATTAAACATCGGGAGTTCACTTACATACGATACGAAGCGTTGTTGGTTTCACCGGATTCTTATCCTTCACCGTAGGAGTGTCACCTCCATCTTGATTTTTTAAATCTACAGGCTTAACTGATGATTTATAAGAAAGCACTCATGAGATAAGGTACTTGGTACGCATGAGAATAATGTCAATACGCTATATTACTATCCACGCTGGAGAATTCTGTTTCTGTCAAACACACTTACGGACAGGGAGAGGGACTATAGTAGGATTTGTAGGGACAGGAACAGGTGCAGGTTCAGGAGCAGAATCTCCATTCTCCAACAGATCAGCCAGCGTGTGTTGTCCGGTTTCCCGAAGGCACTCCAGGAAGGCTGAGAAAGCCCGACTTCCTCTTGTCTCTAGGTCCTTCACCAGCTGCCTGGCTTGATCACGTCTAGGTCCAGAGCTCTGGGGATATAAATAATTATTTTTCAAAATCACACCCTTTTTTTAATTAAAGTCTGTTCACTAAATCTGTGCAAATACTTCTGAGATCCATCTATGCAGCCCAGGTAAGTATGCTCAGAGATGCCTAGCTGCCTTTTTCACATACTGTACATATCTACTGTTCTATGATTTAGTAGAGCATTTCTTGACATGTAAACTGTCTATACTGGGTTTCTCCGTCATTACAGCACTGCATTGTTACTATATACTTTTTAATTTGCATATTTATAAATGAGCCTAAGCTTAAATGCACCCTTTTTCTTATTAGAGATGCTGAGCAGTCTGTGTTTCAGCCTGTTGCACTGGTATTTTGCTGCAATTAGAACAAGGTTTTGAAAGCGACTATCAATGGCTTGGACATTTCCATTACTCAACTTCAACACTGAGTGATGCCAGGACAAACCATCCTGTTCGAAAAAAAACAACAAAAAAAAAAGTTTAACTTTGAGGCTCTCTACTAGTGAGATTCACATATTCACAAATCCTAATGATACACTGGCTAAAAACCTGCCTGTATTATTTGGTACACTCTGTACCCTGGAAATCACAGTGACACTAACCATCTGTAGGTGTCTGTTGATAAAAAAAATTATATTTTGATATGATAATGATGGTAGTTATTCTCAAAGCCCTACAAAAAAAGGTTCAGGACAACATGGCTGGAATAGAAATAAATAAAAACATGTGAATGAAAAAAATATGTTTAAGCTTTACAGGGGTGTTAGACTCAGTCAAGTACTGTGATTATTTTGTATGGCAATTCACATTTTGCCACACTGACACCAATTTTTTATTTATTTATGCATGTTTGCATTTGAATTTCTTCTAATACTATTCTAAACAAATGATTTACAACCAACATCACTGAACTTTTTTTCTCTTTACTTCACACATTTCTAATTCACACATTGGCAGGCAGGACAGCATCATATGTGGTTGGAAAAAATGTATTGCTAAGTTTGTTTAGAATTGTAACAAAATGAGAAAAATAATCATTTTGAATCTGGATATTTATAAAATTATGAGAAAAATCAAATCGAATTCTATTTTCTTTTTCATATTTATTTCCTATTAATAGTCTTTTATCTTAAGGTCACGGGCAGTTGTCTAAGCATTTCACTGCATATCGTACTGTGTATGACTGTGTATGTGACAAATACCATTTTTATTTAAAATTGGCACCTAGGTACCGCGATAATAAGGTCTTGAGTGATCTCTGGTGAGTCCCATCCCTACAATTAACACACCAAAAAACCCTTTATACGGTTAATGGATTGGCTTTTAATCTTTTACAGAATGCCAAGTTGTCTCAAACCGACATCATTTACCTTTTGAAAATAATAAATCATGGCACTTTATCTAAGACTTTTCTTTTTCATTTGCATGGATATGAAAGTTGGCTATTACTTCTATCAGATTTATCAGATAGTCAGGAAGTTTTAGCCATTGTTTAATAATACATGTTTATATACACCTGTATGTTAAAAAAAAAAAAAAAACAACTCATGACGTCACCCTACCTTTATCTCATCTATCATATCATCAGTAAAGATGCCTCTTGACAAAAGTCCATCGTAGACTTCTGAAGGCTCTAACTTCGACACCAGCTCTATCCGCTTCCGCTGAAGAGTCTCTTTATGCCTGCGATCCATTCTGTAAACACATTACACCCCGACATTCAGATCACATCATTGAATACGAGTTATTTTTAACTTGGAATAGTTACAGTCTTCACATTACCTATACGGTTTTATTTTTTAGAAGAGAGTATGCCATAAAAAGCAGAAACTTCAGTTTAATTATAAGAAATTAAGAAACAGACCAGGTGCTGCTCCCGCTACTGTCATGTACTTCCTTGTTTACATCCCGCATCTTGCGCCGACGACACTCCTAGATGCGTTCATGCAATACAGGCTGCGTTGAAGAAACGCAGGCTGCGCGGCTGGATGTGCAGAAGGTTCAGCTTAAAGTCATCATAATGTTTGATTTAATGTGTTAAACAAATTGTCTAAATTACTCTAATAATTCAGCTTTTTAAAAAAATATTATTGTCAATAATTTTCACAACATGTGAGGTCTAGCACTAGGCATAAATCCTGTGTGCGTGTGTGTGTGTGTGTGTGTGTGTGTGTTTTTCAAAGACCAAAAAAAGTTTAAGCTTTATTTTTCACTTTTAGATTACAGTCTTTATTTAAAGATTATTGAAAGCTGCCAACATTTAAGAAAAGCTTGGAGTGAGATTGTGAAAATAAGAGGACACACATGAACACTGCACGTTCCTCACTGCGTATGTCCAGCCATTTTATCTAACACCACTCATACCCATACCCTGCACGGCTGAGCTTCTGTATATTTTAGCGTTTTAGTGTAAAATGTAAAACAACAGATGCATGAGAAGGTATTTACTTCAATCTGTACAACTGACATTTTCAATATTTAGAAGAAAAAGAAAAAAAAAAAAGCGGCCTAGCTTCCCCAAAAGTCAAAGCACCTACATGCCCTCAAGCAGCACCATGTAGGGCATCAGGGGCATAGCACGGACCTCTGGGCTTTGTATATAAATGGTACTTCCTTTCTTGATCCAAATCAAATTTGTTGTGATCAGGTTTACACGGGCCCTCCTGCCACTGGGGCCCCTGGTATTCAGCCCCCACACACATACATGCTATGAATCCTCTTAGGGCAGTAAAATTATTAACACACAGGACAGAAAAATGGTAAAAAATATATATATTGAGTTAATCATACACAAAACATTGTATCACTATTTATAATTATAAAGACTCAATGGCTAACACACCTGATTAAGAGGTAATGCAACAAAACACACACAGTATTATGTAAACTGCAGCAGTCATGCAGGAGCCGTGGAATGAAGAGAATGTACAGTATGAGGGCTTCTGCATACACTCGTATTGCCAAAACTCAGAATCAAGTCACAAAAAAAAAAAAAACAGAAAACTGACACTAGTGATAAAAACCACTAAAAAAAGACAATACTACTACTAATACTACTAATAATAATAACCAAAGCATTGCTTTTTGATCATCAGTGATTTTGTTTGTGTCTTCCAGAGACTATTGTTTCAAACAAGAAAGCGTGAGAACTTGAAAGTGTGCTATGAGAGTATGTGAAGTGATTGCGTGTGTTTTACGCTCAATGTGTGAGAATTGGCAGCTTTGGTGCAGGCTCTAAAAATGTAGGTGATTTTTTATTTTTATTTTTTGCTTTCACAGTTACAAATAAAGAGTTCAAGATGTTTCAAAGACAAGTTACTGTAAAGAGTCAAACAATGTAAATGCCTTAAATACTGTAGAGGAATTATAATATAATTGTAACAGTTTTTCTATTGTTACAAAAGAATAATGCACACACAACATGATGAACTGTGAGGCATCTGAGTCCCAACAACAGAAGACCATATCAAACCATACTCATATAAGCCAGAAGCAAGGAATCTGAGTCTACAGTGGACACAGGTTGCTGAAAGATTGCCAGTTAAAGTCTGGTTAAAGATCAGGCAGCCCACTGTGGCCTTGAAAGCTGTCAAGTAACTATATTTTCTAGCACACTTATACATCCTCCGTTTCTGTGGCAGTTTTTTGCTGTCGGGTTGCCAGCTCAAAGCATGACTGTATCTGAGCACTTGGGGGTGAACTTGCTCAAGTTGTAGATTAAAAACTACCTTTATTTCTCTATTTAATCTCCTGCTACACTTATGCACTTATCCCAGTCTTTCAGTAGTGTGTGGATACTATTTTTTTTCTTAGTATGCCATGATCTGACTGCCTGTTTCACATCTGTAATGCTGGCCTCCCAGGAACTCCTTTAATGGCCCAAACATACGGAAACTGTTTGGAGTGAGGTCAGGAGTGTACAGGGGATGTGGCAATAATTCCCAGTCGAGTTCCTGTAATGTGCAAGTGGTTTGTGAATCATTGTGTGTACAGTTCCCACAGACAGATGTGTCTTTTTCCCAAGTTGGTGACAAGTTATTTGCACCATTCATATGTTTTATTACTTTTTATGTTTTGTTTTTTTTTACTTTTTTTTTTACTGTGCTTAACATCTTCAATCAGGAGAGAATTCATCAGAATTCATATGGATATATATTGTATAAAAATATAAAAATAAGTTTGATGCGTGTGTGGCATTTGTGTGTGCGTATGCATATGTATGGAGAGAAAGAGAGAGAGAGGTTGACAGAGAATTCAAAGGAAAGCAGACACAAATGACAAATGTTAGTCCGTGGTTTTGGCATTTCTTGTATTTTAGACATTTTCTCCATTTCTGTATCCTCTTTTTTCAACCGCATTCATCTGAAGGTTTTCACTTTTGGTTTAGAGTTTCTACAGATGGCATTTTAAGGATCAGTGAACAGACTGACTAAAAAAAATCTGTGTCTCCTTCCTCTTCTATCTCACCATGCTTGGTGAATTTTCTTTGATGGGTAACATCCAATCGATTCTGCCAAGGAAGTGTTAACTTTCAAAAAACTTATTGCTTGGTTATCTCTTAAGCAATGACAGCATCTGTTCGTAGGCTGGTCTTCAAGAACATTATCTTTACCAGAATAACCAGTAAGTTATTGCAAAGTTTCTTCATGTTTTACTGTCTGATGGCCATGCAGTCTTCTGAATTGAAAATATTTAGTCAATATGATTTAAGTAGAAACCAAAATCCTGTATACAGATTTAAAAAGCAGTCTACTCGATTACAAAAGCAGAAGACTTTAAAGCAGTGGGGTGTAAAAGTGACAGGTAGCAAGGTGGTGTAAGTATACTAATTATCTACACAACATATTTATTTATGGAGCAGTGTTGAGTTTGCAGAAAATCTGATTTGTATGCTTGTTGTATTGACTACATTATTGTTTTAAAAAACCATGTACGTATAGATAAGGTCTGGGGTAATAAAAGTCCACTCTTTGCTGCCCATGTGATCAAACCAACACTCCATGTCTTGTCAAAGTTTTCATTTATTTGTATTATATTATTTATTGTTTTATATCATTTATATGTTTCAATATTTTTTATTGTTATTCATCATTATTTTTCATCCTGGTAGCTTTAAATAACTTATCAATGTCTAGTGTAAGTCATGATGGCTATTAGGGACTATTAAGTACTGACTCAGTTTGAGTTGCGATTTCATATTACAATTTTTTTAATATCATTTTTCTATACATACATTTAGGTTTTATCACAATTCTAAACAAACTTGCCATATACTTTTTGCCAATGTGTGAATAGTGTAAAGCATGCCACCTACAGGACTATAGTAGAACAACATCATTTTACCACCTCAAATATAAACAGATGAAAAATGAATACTCACCCACCGTTTATACAGCTTCATCCTGTGTACAGGCTCACAGGGGGCCTGGAGCCTATTCCAGGTGCCAATCCATCACAGGGCACAACCACATACACACACTCATATGCTCATTCTCACACTACTGGCAATGTGGGACCAACATTTAGCCTAATCCGCATATCTTTGGACAGTGGAAGGAAACCCACCAAGCACGGGGAGAACATGCAATCTCCATGCAATACACAGATCTGAGGTGGAAATCAAAACATCAACCTTGGAGGTGCGAGGCCACAATGATAACCACTATGCCACTGTGCTGCCATGATTTTTAATTCAGGTACATTGCAATTCTTGGTAAATTTCTGGGGTTTAAGAGAATTTAAACACATAGAGATTATGATAAAAGGAAAATATTAAACTTTTGGGTAGTAGGGTATACCATGTTGTATTTGATAAATTTTCTGCAACAGAATGCTTTACCGTGTTTAATATCCTACTCCAAAGTGAACTATTGTGAGCCTTAAATGATACCTAAGCCAAGATTGACACTTTACTCACTCATCGTCTATACTGCGCTAATTTGTATACAGTGTCTTGGGGCGCCTGGAGCTTATCCCAGGGCACAAGGTGCCAATCCACACTCACGCAGACACTTATTCACACAGTACAGGCAATTTACCCTAATCTGCAAGTCCTTGGACTATGAGAGAAAACCAGAGTACACAGAGGAAACCCACCAAGCACAGGAAGAACATGCAAAACCTAAACCTGGAGGTGCAAGGGGACAGAAGTGATGGATCATGATTCATGACTGATTGGTTCTTTTTGAACGAGTCTTTAACGTGATTCGGACAGATGAGTAGTCTCAGAGAGTGATTCATTGGTTTTTGTACTGGGCATGTATGCGCAAAACATTGCTAAACCTCCATAGGTTATGTATAGGAAACAGAAATGCGTAGTTACCTTTGAGTCTTGGTCCGAATGACTCGAACCAGAAGATATAAGAGGTGAGCTGCTCAGTCTGTTTATTATAATATGTCCTGCATTGTAATATGTTCATTACTGGAAAGGTTGGGGCGTGCCGAAGGGTAGAGGGCATGTTAAAAGAAACTGGTGGGTGAATGGAGCTTTTGCTTTGGCCAATCAACGTGCCGAAAGGTAGGGGGGATGTCAAAAGGTAGGGGGCGTGTCGAAAGGTAGGGCGTGCCGAAAGGTAGGGGCGTGCCGAAAGGTTTCTCATTGGTGAATGGAGCTTCTGCGTTGGCCAATCAGCGTGCCGAAAGGTAGGGGGCGTGTCGAAAGCTTTCTCATTGGTGAAAGGAGCTTCTGCGTTGGCCAATCAGCGGTAATCCTATTTATATGTAAGTACCCTTAGTTTAGCGTGGAAGAACATGGCGGCGGTAAGGCTTGGTGTGGTTAGTCGATATAAATAATTATTTTCTTTATTTTCGTCAATTAATTGTTCGTTTAATTGTTGTCGACAGACACATATTACTGTGAGACGAAACACGGACAGGTTTTCACTCGAAGTAAGGGTTGGCAGTTTGTATCGGTGTCCGTTTTGCGCTACAGATGTTTTTAGTCCTCGTAAAATGTTTTAGGTCTCGTCATTTTATTCTGACAGAGAGTTTAAAGGATTCTGTTCCATGGACTGCTACTACAGCATAAATAAATGAATGAATGAGCAGATTGAGTGTACAGGTTGGGTGGAGTACACTCTTAAACGGAGCAGCTCTGCCTCTAAATGAAATGTTTTATTGGCTAAAATTGTCTGTTTACTGAATAAGTGACACTTTAAAGGTTACTAAACTGTACCCATCCTCCTCTTTATTGTGGTGTTTTATGAACTATTACATTATACATTTTACATTATGCTCATATCTATTTGTAAATTCCTGTCTACAGTTAATAACAACTTGTATATATTGACCACCCACTGTAAATTTATAATTATAGTTACTTGCAATATGTATACTATGCTTACATAATATCCTGCACATAAGTATAGTTACCAGCCATACCAGTTACCATAATATCTTTCTGTAATAGTTACCCATAGCTTCTTCATGGACATACCCCTCTTAAGTGTACTTAGACTTTATACCTTTATCCTGCACTTTCTGCTAATTGCACTTCTGGACCTAAACTGCATTTCGTTGCCTTGTACTTGTACATGTGTAATGACAATAAAGTTGAATCTAATCTGATCTAATATTTGTCCTTATCAGGCAATGTCAAAGTCAACGTTATTGTCAATTCTGCTACACATACAGTGCATACATATAGAGAATTGAAATTACATTTCTCTCAACCCTTGTTACAAATAACACTGAAAAAAACTTAAATAAATCTTAAAAAAATTAAATAACACTGGAGAACTTGGAGAACAACATAGGTAAGATAATTGGGTTACTGTTCTGCAAAAAGGGACAGTTTACAACACAGAAGGCTGATATGGTGAAAAATGGAACAGTGCAATAAGAATAGTGCAAGTGTGCTTATTTTAGTTGAGTAAAGTGACATTTTAAAGAGCAATATAAAACAGTATAAACAAGAATGTTTATACTTTTTATCGTAGTTGCACTCCTAGTAAAACTACAGGAAACAACTGTCAGTTCAAAACATTCTGAATGACTAATTCTGTAACTTTTTTTGGTCTTGTTTAACCAATACAAAGTTAATAGTATTCCAAAAATATTAAAATTACATAAAAAGTTTTATGAACAGCTTGTGGTACTATATTCTTTTAAATAATTTATATAATTTAATAATAAATAATTTAGTAATTTGATTTTGATTATGGGTTTAATACAGTTAAGGCTAGAAGGAATACAGCTCGAGCTCTATTGGGCATGCGCACATCAATCTAACGTTTTTTTTTTCTCTCACTATACAACAATAAAACTTTTTGTATTACAGAAAGGATTAGTTTTAGACGTGAAAATGATACAATAGGTATAACAATTCATTTCATTGTTAGTTTCCGGTCGGAGCTATATATCCCTTTTAGCCACGACCATGACTCAAACGCGCGAGGATGACGTCAGTAACCCGTGGCAACGCAGTAGAATGTTTAGAAAGGAATATTTGTAATATTGATATTTTACAGGAAAAGAATGGAATTTTAATATGAAGGATTATGTTGGCTGCATTACTTAAACGCATTAGAAAGAACAATAGCGTTTCATATTAGCCTGTTATAATTCCGATAGAGGTCGTAACATAGCCTTTAAACAGGCAACTTGTGCAACCAATCATGAAGAGCTTTCGGCAAGCCCCCTACTTTTCGGCACGCCCCAACCATTCGACACGCCCATTACTCCGAGCTGCACCTCCCCCTGTCTCAAAATGTGTGTATTTAGACGTGTTGGGGGTCTGTTTACTGAAAATGTAATATTTTATTTTATTTCTGATAAAAAAAAACGTTTATTGTGATGAACGAGAATCAAAGAACCAAGTCATTATAATGATCCAAACTTCCCATCACTAGGGGACAGTGCTAACCACTGAGTGCTAACCAGCCTCCGTGCCGACACTGACAACTTAGCAACAACAAAAAAAAATCTGTTATGACGTCCAAGTTGTGAACGGGTCGTTGAAAAAGGAACGCTTTAGCATAACTAGCGGCTGAAAGGGAGCACTGCAGTGTCTTGGACACTGGCGGAGGGGAAGGGAATGACTTGCAGTGATGAATGAATGAGGGCGAGTGGGGGAGGATTAAATACACTTGCATGACCTGAAATAAGCAGAAGCGCGACATTGATACGTAATAAACAAGACGCGTGTGTGCACTAGCAATAAAAATAAATAAATACATAAATAAATAAATAAACGGATCACGCCGAGGTGAAGACTCGTGATCGTACTGTACAATGCTGGAATGAGAAAAGTGTGAATGAGCTGCAGACGGACCCGATGCGGTATGGACGCAACACTGCTCGAGTCACACACAAAGTCCGCGCAACAGGTTAGTAGTGTGGGGTGTGGGGTTTGGAGTGCACGTGAACTGCTCTGTCTTGATTTTAGATACTGAGAATTTTACATGCATGGGGAAAAGGTAGCGGTTTAGCAAAATGTGGCTCGAGGCTACAGTAAAGAAATAACGTGAGCTACGCGAACACAGTTACAGCACGGGAGCAAAGGAGTCGAAGCGGGACTCGTATGGTATTATTATTGCTGATCTACCTTTAAACAGCTCCTTTAGTGTGTTTTGCATCGCAGATCCTAGCAGCACCAGGAGTTTTTTTTTAAGATGTAGGAAGATTCTTGACTTTATTCGCACTTCTCTGACTTTTCTCTCTCTCTCTCTCTCTCTCTCTTTATCTATCAGTTGCTCCTATAAACGACGATGGTTCCCAGTAAGTGGACTATGAGCGCAGGACTTCTTCACCACAAGTCCCCTCCGAGGTCCTGGTTTGGGATCCGTCCGCGTCTCAGTAAGCGCTGTTACAATCCTCTAACATCTCATTTCATTCTTTATGTTCACGTTTCTAAAAGTTCTCTTATATCCCTAAAATTCACTCTTGTGGAGGGAAAAAAAAGTTTCTGTCATATTCTGTAGTTGTCTCTCTAAGAGTTTGGCTGAGAGTTTGTGTTGTGGTTTGTTTGCTTTGGTTGTTCCAGGCAGAAACAGTTAAATGCGATATTAAAAAGTTCCTCCAGAACGGTTCTTGGGTTTGTTCTGTATGGTGAACGTTTAAATATGTAACTATTATGAGCTTCAAACTATTTCATATTGGATTTCATACTGTGGGTTGTTTGGGCCGGGCGGCATGATGGCGTAGTGTTGGCACTGTAGCCTCGTACATCCAGCGTTGGGGTTCGATATCCCTCCTTGGGTCCGATATCGAAAAGGTTCTTTGGATTGTTCCCCATGCTTGGTGGGTTTCTTCCCACAGTCCAAAGACATGCAGATTAGGCTAATTGGTGTTCCACAGTTGTCCGTAGTGTGTATGTGTGTGCCTTGCGATGGATTTGCACCCTACACAGGGTGTACACTGCCTCATACCCCAAGTCTATTGGGATAGGCTGATGATGATGATTATTGAGTGAGTAAGTGTATATGGTTTGTTCACTGCTTTTGTTGATTTCTGTTGATCAATCAAATAGTTTAAAAAGTTCCTCTAGGACCCCAAAATGTCTTTTGTTTCATACAGGATTTCTTTTACTGTAAGTTGTTTGGTCTGGTTAGCACTGTGGCCTCGCACATCCAGGGTCGGGGTTCGATTTTCACCTTGGGTCCGATATCGAAAAGGGTTTTAGGATTGTTCTCCATGGGGAACGTTGTCTGTAGTGTGTACATGTGTCCCCTGTGATGTATCGGCACCCCATCCAGGGTGTACCCCACCTTGTGCCCTAAGTCTACTGGGATAGGCTCCAGGCCCTCTGCGACCCTGTATACATTATAATAGATGATGAGTGAGTTGGTATGGTTGGTGGACTGCTTTGGTTGTTTTCTGTTAATTAATCAAATAGTTAAACACGATATAAAAAAAGTTCCTCTAGGACCCAAAAAGGTTTTTGGTTTGTTTCTACATGAAGAATGTTTAAATATTTTGTGTACAGACATAACTAAAATGTAAATTTTATGGTGTATTTTGAGCGTAGTGGTTAGCACTGTGGCCTCACATCTGCAGGGTGAGGGTTGGGGTTTGTTTCCCACCTTGTGTCTGTGTGAATGGAGATGCATGGTCTCCCTATGCTTGGTGGGTTTCTTCCCACAGTCCAAAGACATGCAGATTAGACTCATTGGTGTTCTACAATTATCCGTAGTGTGTATGTGTGTGCCTTGAGATGGATTGGCACCCTATCTAGGGTGTACACTGCCTCGTGCCCCAAGTCTCTTGGGATAGGCTGATAATGAGTGAGTAAGTGAGCGTATATGGTTTGTTCACTGCTTTGGTTGATTTCTGTTGATCAATCAAATAGTTAAAGAAGTTCCTCTAGGACCCAAAAAGATTTTTTGTTAGTTCTACATGGGGAAAAATTTCATAGAGGATTTTTTTTACTGTAAGTTGTTTGGTCTGGTTAGCACTGTGGCCTTGCACATCCAGGGTCGGGTTTGATTTCCACCTTGGGTCTGTGTGTTGAGTTTGCATGTTTTCAGTTTTCGTATTTGGTGCGTGTTCTTCGGGTACTCTGGTTTCCTCCTGCTGTCCAAAGACATGCTGATTAGGCTAATCGTTGTTCCGAAATCGCCTGTAGTGTGTGTGTGTGTGTGTGTGTGTGTGTGTGTGTGTGTGTGTGTGTGTGTGTGCTCTGCAATGGATTGGCACCCTGTCCAAGATGTACCCTGCCTCATACCCGACTCCTGGGATAGGCTTAATACTCCATGATTCTGTACACAGGATAAACTGTATAGAAGATGAAAAAAGGTTGTTTGGTTTGTCTTGCTTGCTTAACTTTTCAGGTTTCACACCCATTCATATCCCTAGGTTTTAAAAGGGAAATCTCATCGACTTCTACTTCTTCTTTTTTAATGAACTGTCATGGCACCCTTTCTGTTGGGTGCAACAACCTATCACATCAATGCTATAAGGGGACATAATATATATTTCAGAGGAAACAAACCTCTAGCCACCCCAAGCACATACATTCGTACAGTTTGGAAGGAAGCGCACCAATGCGCTTTGGGAAGAACCTGCAAACTTCAAGCATATAGCCCAGAGGGAAGATTCAACCTCTGAAGATCCGAGGTGATCGTGTAGCCAAAGAACACTTGAGGAACTCATACAGTATTTCATTCTAATGAATCAAAACATCATTATTGTTTCCATAATTGCCATTCTGGCATGTATTAATATTTGTGCTGATGTCAAGTGCTATTAGTAGAAATGAATTATCTTTCTTAAATATCATTCTGTCTTTCATTTTCATTTCAATACCCATCCCTCACCTTCCAACAAGTACATCTTACTTCTGCTAGATAGCCTTCATGTGTTGTTCCCATCAAGCGCTCGCCACAGTGGACCATCCGATCCTAACATACATCCGGTTTAAAAAAAAAGATATTATTATTCTTTTATGCCGAATACCCTTACCTTCCTGACACAACCGTCCTCTTCTATTCTGGCCTAATGATGCCCAGCATTCTTAGTGCCAGTCCCAAACCTTCTGCTTGGCAGACAAGAAGCCTCCTATTGAGCCATTAATGCCCTAGAACAAAACTGAACTTTGCTTTAGTTAGGTGAAGTTACCAGGTAAGCAACCATGCTCTAGACACCTCAGTCGCACCTGTGATAGGATTAGTCTGGCGATGTGTAGTACTGGAGCAGATTATATTTAGCAGCACAGTAATTAAAGCAGGAGCATGAGCTAGTAAGTCATGAGGCACTAAAGCATGGCTTTAACACACAACAGGGCAATTAATCCTCTCTGAAGTACAAGGCTTTCTTGTGGAGCCAGTAGTGTGTGTGTATGTGTGTGTGCTCGCACATGGTGTTGGGGGTTGTTTTGGCTTTCTTACTACATTTGTCTCTCTTAAAAGCAACTTATTTATATATTTATATATATCCCTGTTAATCTTAACTTTGATGTACCTCTTCTTTGTGCTCGTCTTGATCTGTCGTGCGGCTTTCTTTAGAGTTAAATCTGAACCGGTGAACTCGACCGATTTGTCAGTCTGTTTGTATAGGAAGTTATCTTGTCATCCACGACGTCACTGGGTATTAATTAGCTCCGATGATGAGGTATCATCTCGGCATGCTTAGTAGAGTAGCAACTACATTTTCCTGCCAAGAGTCAAATGACCTATTAGCCATTACTGGTGTGTGTGTGTGTGTGTGTGTGTGTGTTTTAGTGCAAGCTTATTTTTGTTCCAAGCATCATCCAGACAGTCTGATAGAAAGCAGGTGGTATTCGTATAATGCTGCAATACTTCTGCGAGGAGCTCAGATGCTAGAAAAGGTGGTATTGCAGGGCTGGAATATTTTCCAATATGGCAGAGCTGTCCTGCGGCGCTTTCTCTTTCATGTTCCAGACAGAATTTATTAACATTTATGTTATAATCTTAAGTGTAACCGTGCGCTGTGCTTGGTAAATGGGTTTACCATGTGCGTGCCTCTAAAAGCCCGAACCACATATGGACACAAACTCAACATCAAAAAAAAAAAGAAGCATGAAGTCATGACTATTAATACACGTTCACTTTAGACCATTACTTTTTTCATCTTTCTTGTTTTCTTATCATCACCTTCCATCACTCGTTCCCTTTTGGTATGTAGTTCTGTCATCTCCAGCTTTTTTGGTTTTGTTTAAAGATTACTTAATGAAATAGATTAGCAGTGTTTTCAAATGTGCTGATGTCTTCATGTAACAGATAATGCATCGCTTAAAGCGGGTATTTGAGGTTCTTGAGTCAGAACCCATCTGTAACGTGTAATAAGACAGTATGCAGACTATTATGGAGCCGGAATCATGTTCCCTTGAATGTTGGCTAGATTGGGAAATTGTGCGATCTGAGACTCATTACCTTCCTAAACCATTAAAAAAAGGTGTCTGTAGAGTTTTTTTGAAATTGGCCTCTCGTTGCTAATGGTGACCTGGTCTCATTGTTTTGTCGGATGGATGAACCTCTTCATACAACCTCGTCCACTGGTTAGGTCCTACCCATTAATGCGACTTGCTTCAGAAGCATTACTTGTGTCTTGTTTCTCTAGAGATTTCCCCATACCTTTCTGAATTGCCATGTTGATTTAGATGATGTTGGGTGTTTTTACCTACATGTTGTGCCATAACAGCTTCTCTCTTTAAACTGCTGTTTTAGCCTTTCTTTAGCCCAGACGAGGGCCCACACCCAACTTTATGACTGTTTTGGTGCATGGCAGGCCTCCATTAATAAGCATGTCTTGCAGGATGAGCTGTCTAATATCATCTTTCAAGAAGAAGAAGAAAGACATGTCTGCTTTCAGAGCTCCTACAGTAGTTATTTCACCTGGTAACAATTATAGGATTTTATGAACCAAGGTGAAGAAATTCATAGTTGTTATGAAGGTCCTACTGTTTGAATGGACTATATTTTTCCTACCTAGAATTTTTATTTATTTATAATTTATTATTATTTATTTAGATCTGTCCTTGAGTAGTTGAAAAATAGTTTTCCTGTTCATGATGCTGTGATTAAATTGAATTTAAGGTCAAATAGTCCCAGGATTGAATGTGATAGATTGTAACCTTGGCAGTGACCTGAAATACGTTTGTGTGCTACACTTTTTCAAAATAAATGTGTTATTTATGCTTACATCCAGATCTGATATTTGTGGTCTCGGTACATATAACCTGAAGGATAGGATCTATGCATCTAAGAGTCGTATATAGAAAAATACACACGTATACAGAAAATAACACTGGTACTGTTTTTCTGCACTTTGTACTTAAATATAGACAATGCAGACAATGCAGTATATTCGATATATTATTTTGAAATCTGAATCGATATGCTTATCCATTCTTCTGTTCGGCATTATAGATAAAGTGGCATGAATATGGAACCTTGCAAATGAATTATGAGCCAAAGCAGTTCAAAGTCTGCTGGATATCATGAGGGCGTTATATAATTTTATGTTGCTATTACACTCACTGGGCAATATGGCCAAAAGTATGTGGACACACAATCATCATCAAACTGATACCACAACGTTGTAAAGGAAGCACACGTCTGCCTAGAATGTCTTTGTATGCTGTCGCATGTTACCCTTCATGGTTTTGTAATGGGAGCATACAGCATGGGAGCGCAAAGGTCAAGTGTCCAAATACCTTTGGCCACCCAGAGTAGATCATAGCAGACTTCAATTTTATTCATTTTTGTAGTATGTTTGTTATGTTTGGATCTGAAAATTATTTTTTTTTTAATGGATTAGGAATCGCTTCTGGGTTTTGCATAAAAATAGCGAGGAACAAGTTTGACAGAGTTACCAAAAGAACTCCTTTAATCTTCAGCACACTCAGTAAAACCTAATCTCACAAATCTGTATCTAACAGTACTGACTATTTTCAAGTATTGACTGTTTAATTTATTAATCTTTACATCATTTGAAGTTTACATTTAGGCATTTTGGCAGATGCCCTTACCAGAGCGACATACATTTTTATCACATTACATATCTGAGCAGTTGAGGGTTAAGGGCCTTGCTCAAGGGCCTCAAGTGGAGACGTGGGGGTCGTAGGGTTTGAACCTGGGACCTTTTCCAATGCCTTTTACTCTTCATATGTACACTACACAGTGAAATTTTTTATTCTTCGCATATCCCAGCTTTGCTAGTAGGCTGGGGTCCGAGCTCAGGGCCAGGCATTATATGGCACCCATAAAGCAGACAGGGTTAAGGGCCCAAAAGCGGCAACCTGGTGGGGCTGGGGCTCGAACCCTCAACCTTCTGATTAATATCTCAGAACTTAAACACACTGAGCGACCACTGTCCCCTAAAAGATGAAGTGGAAGTGACAATCCTTCTGAAATACCTACTACAGTACCTTCGGATTAACCCAAGAAACTTTATAGGAGTTTCTTTTATGTGGAAATGCTTTCAAAATATAATTGCATGATATAATTTTTTATAACTTTATAAAAAGTTTCTTTGATGTAGAAATGCTTTCAAAAGCATTAAAAGTCATTTTTTTGACGTCTGCAAGCCCAAGACTTTCTCACAGTACTGTAACTAAAACAGCTGTTGGGTTTTACTGAGTGTACTGGAGAATGAGTTCTTCTGGTGACTTTTACACACTTGCTCTTTTCCTCCTGGGTTTTGCAGGAAACCTCCTTTAGGTTTTTCTGTTTCCATCTGAAAACTGTTATGTTATGTAATATGTTGCTGTCTTTACAGGCATGCAAATATCCCTATGTAGTGTTATTTATTTACGTATTTATTTTTAGGGTTTTGTACCTGATAATGCAGACATGATAAACATATCAAAATGTAGTAAAGATAATGCAGTAAGTGATTGCTGTACACATACAGTAGAAGATTTGTAAAAGCATGGCCACTTATAGCAATGTTTATCAAGAGAGGTTTATCGGAGAAGCTTGCCTTCCACCCCCCTCACTCCCCTCCACCCCAAGTGGTATTGTTTTAGAAGGTTTTAAAAAGTGGTATATTCCTGAACTATGCTTATTGTGGCAAAGCAACTGATCATATTGAAATAAAAAAAATGATTCGGATGATGAGATAAAGCCATTAGTAAACATTTTCTGAATGTTTCACATCTGGCCCTGAGTATATATTTATTCCAGTAATTCTAAGAACAGATCCTGAACTTTTGCTTGTAGCAGAAATTAAGGGCAAGCTTGAGTTCTGGAGCTCCATGACAAGCCTGCACTTTCAAAGCTGGCCCAGATTGCTACCACATGTGGATCAGAGCTCCAAGTGGTCATCCGGCTGCCGTCCTGCCCTTTAATTTCTTATCCCAAAATTGGACATCTGAGTTGCTGTATGACATTGTTCTTGCCTTCCCAGACTAGCACAGTGTGTGCTCACTGATTCTTTCCCGTTCCAGCTGGCAGATAACAATGAATCAGCCTCACTGGAGAGAATTCAACACAGAGGTGATATGTTGGGAGACTTCAGGCTCATTTCAGCATTAGGAAATGCGGAAGCTAAACTTTCTGTTCTCCTAAACCCAAACAAAACCGTCTCACGGAGAACTGGATATGATGTCATTCTGATTGTGTTTATATTTCGAAAGTATTTTCTTTGCAGGGCAGCCAGTTCATTTTATCTTCTCAGTCTGCTAGCCTGCATTGTGTCTCTACATAAATAGCTGAAAACATTAGTGTGGTCACATTGCCTCAACAAGGCATAAATCCATCACCAAGCAGAGGGTGCCAGAGTGCGATGAATGCACAAAAATGTCAGGCCTTTAAAGTTTGTGCAAATTATGAGGAAAGTTCACTGTCTGCGTAGGAAGTGGGCTACAAGAGATCTTTGTGTCACCTATATTGAAAGCTGTTGGCTCAGGCTGTCCCAGCATGCATTTCATCCTGTTGTGAATGCAACATTTGTCTGGATGTGTAGGTCGAATGCCGTCTCTTAGCCGGCCCCCTCTGCCATGGCACACCAAGCAGTTTGTGTCCAGCACTAAGTTTGAGTTTCAGGAACTGGGTCATACTGTCGAGATGAGGACTTGTCAAAGGAAGCAGGATTTTTGTCATGGTGGAAGGATCTACTTTAAGATTCGTTCCTCATGGCAGAAGTTGCCGACTGGGCAGGTTTGTGGGAACTTTGCTCTGTGTCGACATTAAAACTCTTGTCTCTATTTTAAAATTAAAAACAGATTGCAGGACGGACTCTTTGTCAAAACACATTGTCAGATGTGTCCCCGGTTCCTTTTAAATGGCTACAACACCCTTCTGGAATTGTTTCCGTTGTCATACTGGCATGCCATGGATCTTGAATTAACCTGGGAAAGAACCTGTACCGGTTTATGATTTATAGAGAATTCATTCCTTTCAGTTCTTACAGACCTTGGAAGTAGAGTTGTTTGGACAAATGATGGCCTCAACTCCAGCCACTTGGAGGACTTCTGTCCACAATATGAATTCTCTGCCAATTTGATGGTTGGTGAAATAAGCTAAGCTACAAGAGGGTGATCTATTTTGACCCCAGAAAAGCCTCACTGTTGGCCATGTTCCTTTACTGGAAGAAGCGTGGGGCCTATGAGCTGGAGACACTTCCGTCCTCAATACTGGGGGCCGAACGCTACTCCTGGTCCTCCTCCCTGGATGTCATTCATGATCTATATGGTAAGGCTAAGTTCCATTCCTTTTAAGAAATTCTCCACAATATGTGAGAACATGCGGTTTACTGGGAGTCATTAATTTGGATTTATGAGCATAACAATATGGAAGCATTTAATACTGATTAAAATATCCTAGTTATGTTTTAAGTGCTATTTATAGAAAAGGTGGGCTAGGAACATGATTATAGGACTTTTTTTTTGTAAGGTTTTGAATTTGAAGTAAAATACTTATACTAAATAAAGCATATATTGTTGACTGTATTGCAACTAGAAGGTTAAGGCTGGCAACCAAAATTCAGGGTTTTAAGAATTTAGTTTTAAGAGAATGTTTGACCAGCACAGTCTTATTCTCCCTCTCTCTTTCTCTCTCTCTTTCTCTTGCACACACCACCTTTTGATCAAAGTCCATTGATTTCTTGGAACAGATTAGTAAATATAATGTGTTTAAATGTACTTGGCCAGTCATCGACATACATGGGAGGCAAGGCATAAAATATCACATGAACAACAGCTTCAAATCATGTTTTAATTAGATTTTTTATTTTTGTTAAAGCATGAAGTAACTATAATTGGTCCAAATGTAAATTATAAAAAGTATTACCTTTTTTAATTCTTTAAAACATTTTAAAACACTCTTAAGCCCTGTTTAGAAGTGTGTACCCCTTTCTATATATATATATAGCAAAATTTTTGTAATACAGTGAAACCTCGGATTGCGAGTAACGTGTCTTGCAAGATGAGCAAAGATTTAAAAAAAAATTTGAGCTGGTCTTGGTTTACGAGTACCGAGTATCATGTATCACGCATGCGCTTTTGTGACTTGTCACATGACGTAACCTTATCAAAGAATTTAATAAAATATGAAAATAGATATTCCCAAATATTTAATATATGCTATAGGGAATTGCACGCAACATACATGGATTTTTTTATTTAATTTTGTTTTTTAATGACCCGCCCCAACCCACCACGCAAGTAAAGTGACAATTTCTTTACCCGCCCCAACCCGACCCGTGGGTTACCAGACGCCCCGCGCATCACTAGCGCGCGTGAACTGTTTCTTTCAACACACGTAAGTGCGCGCGTGTAAAGCAAAGTGTATGCATAGATATTCTTTCTCGCTCATTGATACAGGAGAAAGGGAAAGCACAAAAAAAATCACATTTAAGTTGAAGCAAAGTCGGGTTCGGATTTTTGGCTGATAAATATATATTTTTTCAGAGCCAGTGGTTTTTAGCACATTATATATGACCTTTTATTCAATCTGGCAACCCTGTATTATACGCTGCCCAAAAAAAAAAGGCACACACAATTCATTTTATTTTGCCTTTATTATTACCACGGCATCATTTAGATAACATTATGCAATGTCGTAACATTTTATTTCAGTCCAGAGTCGCATTAATTTCTCTTTAAAATTTTGTATTGATGATGGGAGAGTCAGACCATCCATAAAGTCTGCATCATTTTTTTTTCCAGCAGATCCCAAAGAGTCTCAATGGAGTTAAGGCCTGGACTTAATGACAGCCAGTCCATGTATGAAAATGATGTCTCATGCTTCCTGAACCTCTCTCTCACAATTTGATCCCAATGAATCCTGGCTTAATCATCGTGGAATATGCCCGTGCCATTAAAAAAAAAAAAAAAATTAATGGAAAACCCTTGTCACACACTATATTCAGGTCATCAGATGACATCATTTTCTGGCAACATAACATTGCTGAACCTAGACCTGACCAAATGAAGCAACCCCAACACTGCCCCCACAGGCTTGTACTACCATACATTGGTCAGGTCTAGATTCAGCAATGAGCCATGAAGGGTGCGTTACTTCATTTAGCTCTCTTCTTAGCCTGGGGGTAAATCTGGACTCATCAGACCACATGATCTTTTTTTCCTAATGCTCCTCAATACATTCCTTATTCTCCCAGGCAAATTTAAGGCTTTTTTTTCCATCTGAGGCTCACTGATAAGTGGTTTTCTTAAGGCTACCAGCTGTTTAATCCTAATCCATTGATGTCTTTTCACATTGTGAGTGTGGAAATGCTCTTACTTTCACTATTAAACATAGCTGTGAGTTCTACAGTTGCTTTTAATTCTTTTTTAGGATTTGATTTCACTTAGCTTTTAAGTGATTTCTCATAATGCTCATTCAGGATGTTTTCCTGACCACATTTCTTCCTTGTAGATTCTGGTTCAACACTATACTTCCAGAATTTAATAATGCGTTTTACAGTTCCTAACCCAATTTTCGCAGTTTCAGCAATCTCCTTAGATGTTTTCTTGGTGCAGGCCAATAGTCTCACTCATCTAAAACAGAGTAACATCTTTGCCATGACCACAGGATGTGTCTTCTGACATGGTTGTTTAAGAAATGAGAAGCTACTCACGGCATCAGTTAGGGTTATAAAACTTTTTGCCAACCTTCCGTTGGATAATCACTGCAGTAACCCATTACCTTACTTATTTTTGCTTAGTTAAATCCAGGTGGGGACGCAGTCAGTGTTTTACAGTATATGCCACTTACTGCTGTAGAATGTCATGAGAATGGCAAATATCTTGTGTCTATATGAGTGTGTGAATGAAGCCGTGAGGACCATTTACATAAGAGTGAGATTTTGTATTAGTTTTAATTCTTCTATATCTAAGTCTAATCTGTCTTTTAGTCTAATCTGAGTTTTCAAAGGCGGCACGGTGGTGTAATGGTTAGCACTGTGCCTTGCACCTCCAGAGCCCGGGTTCAATTCCTACCTCTGGGTCTGTGCGATGGAGTTTGCATGTTTTCTGCATGCTTGATGGGTTTTCTTCAGGTTCTCCGGTTTCCTTCCACAGTCCAAAGTCATGGCAATTAGGCAGATTGGCATTCCCCAAGCATGTGAACGCGTATGTGAATGTTGACTGGAGGTCCAACCACAGTTGTGTAATTGGGAATGAATACAATGATCACCATTTGCCTCCACAGTCCCTAGTTGGACTACAGAGGTTCCTAGATAGAGATGGATGGATGGATGGCTGGAGTTTTCTGAACCGACCTTTTAAATTGAGCTGTATTTTTGTTTGGTGTATGTAGAGGTGTGTTCACGCTTTGGGACACTCACAGACGAGGAATGTGTACTGTGCAAATCTGAAGAGATTTCCAGTAAAGCTTGTGTGATCTCTAAATATGTGAATTTTTGTCAAAAGTTTTCACATACAAATATTTCCAAAGTATGTGAATTTTAAAAAAATTATTATTTGGATCAAAATTAAGAGAGAATGTATGGGGAATTTTGGTTAGGGAGTCATAGGCAGAACAGACCTTCTGTTATTCTAAGAAGACCAAAGGTATAGTGGAAAATAAAAGAAGTTATTGTTGTACCATGTGCTGCCAGCAATCAAGTCTGTAATGTCTTACAGAAACAATACTACTGCGCCGACATTTTGCCCTCCCACACAAAGAGCTGGATGATAAACTGGATCTGCTGTTTATAAGAACACATGAATAAAATTTTCTCTCAGACTTTCTAGGCGGCGACTCGGAAACTGGCGTAATTGCATAGCGTGCTCTGGGCTTAAGTGAAATTGGTGACGGCGAGGAGGAATTTTGTGTTCCTTGGTCCATGTGTTCATTATTGAATCAAGATGCCGTAAAGATGCTCCTTTTGAGACACTTCAGCAGAGAAAAATAGCTGTTATGCAGCAGAATATGATTTCAAACTATGGCTGGTTATTTGCTCCCAGCATGCACTTGCTCGGCCAGCCCTTGGCTTTGCTGCAGTCTTGATGGCACATAGTTTTTTTTTCACGCAACTATAAGGTAGAAGATAGCCCCTGGTTTATGGGTATAGTTTTAGTTGTCTTATGGTTCCTGTTAGAACACCCCTGACGGGTGGCATGGATTTAACCCTCAGATGCTTATAAGTCGATTTGGATAAAAGTGGCACCACCAAATGAACGAATGTAAATATACTTAGATGTTCAGTGTGTTTTAATCCTGTGTTCAGTAGTTACAGTAGTTACAGGTACACATGGTGCTAGAGTTTATCCAGAGTTCCTGTGGAAACTTTTTGTGTCTGGCTGGCTCATGTGCTCGCATTATGCTCTCGCAGCGGCCCGAGAATGGGACCTGGAGATGAGAGGGTTTCTGCTGTCTTTGTTTATAGATTTTTTTTTTTTGTTTCCCACTTCCATCGGTGCATCTGTGTTTAGAAGGAGCGTAATGGTGTGAATGATTCTCCAGGCTGCGCTAACATCAAGCGCGGCTTCACTTAAGCCTCAGTGGCACTGCAGGCGGCTGCAGCTGGGATCTTTTTGAACTGAACAAAGAGACAGTATGCAAGAGCTGACGGTTTTCCGCTGACCGTGAAGTTGTAGTGTTTTATTCGGGTTTTGCCTAAAATGACTTGTTAAACTTTTACAGTAACCTTTTACAAGTAAAATTGACGATTCATTATTATTAATTTATTTTATTAATCCAGCTCGAAACGCTCTAAAAAAATAACTATCTGGCATCTTATTTGTCTGGTTTCTGACTTGGGACTGTTTCTAAAGTATTTGGACTGTATGATGATCGGTTCAGAAATCAGTAATGTTTTAGGGTCAAGCTTGACTCATGGGACGACATTCACACTGCATTCGTCCAACCGGTGATGTACAGTATCCATGAAATGAACCAGTGTCTCAGCCTTTTGTCCTGGTAGCAGAAGGAAACCCTTTGTTCCATGCTGTGTTTTGTAGGACAGACCTTCCCACATAACCTGCCGTCAGTCCTCTGTTTACAGCTTTCAGCTTACAGGCAGCATGAACAGGAGGCCGGAATTAGAGTGGGGAACGGCTCAAATCAAAAAGTTCTGTCTGTGTGCATATTTTTCAACAGGAGACATATGAAGGCCGTCTCAATTACATAACACATGTAGGGGAAGAAAAAGAAAGACAAGGAGTAGCAAAATAAGCTACAATTGATGTGTGAATCTTTTTTTTCCAGGGATATAAAATGCTAACTTTATTCAATCTTTTTTTTCTTAACTTTTATCCTCTAAATGCTCACAGGAGGCCAAAATTGTTTTTGTTTTCCTTTTTAAATTACCTCATAAAGTGTACGTTTGTATTTAAGGTGGTAATATGGTGCAGTTCCTCTATAATCCTACAGGTGGCACACACTCTAAAATATGAACACATTGGCAGGCAGCACTGTGTGGTAGGAGCGAATTATTTGCTGTTTGTTAAGAAAATTCGCAGAAAAATTATAACAGAATCTGAATATTTATAAAATTGTGATACTAACAGTATGGCAATACAAATTCAATCGGGGCTGAGGTAGCATGACCACTAAACCGCACTACAGAACATGCTTAGAAGTCGATCGAGAGAGAGAGAGAGAGAGAGAGAGCTTTGGAGAACATGAACTCAATCAAAAGTGGCCATGTTGGATTCTGGATTGGAACCATTTTAAAAACCAGGATTTCATTAAATACCATTTTTGATGGTTCCACCAAAATATAATTTTTTTTAGCTAAAATAATTGATTACTTTTGGAGAACTTTATTTTTGTTTTGGACCACGTTTGAGTAATGTTTAATTGTCATGCCTTTCCAGGTTGTCCATCCATTCATGTGTTTATCCAAGTTTTTCTAAATCTTCATAACCTTATAGTTTTATCCTGTGTAATTTATATATTTTATACATTTTTATTTTATTTGAACTTGCATTTCATCTAAATTTTTTTAAATCTTTTTTTTCTTTTTCATACAGTAAAATCCTATCTTTATCCTATCTTTCCATAATAGGTTATGAACAGTCGTATAAGCATTTCACTTCATATTATACTGTATATGGTGACAAAATAAATGGAATTTTCATATTCCAAAAAGTTCTGTGATTTTTTTTTTTTTTTAAGAATGAGTATTGAAATATTCGCAGGACTAAAGCCTTCATAATGGCTCTGATTTGAGTTGCTGTTTGTTAATTGGTGAATTTTGAGGCTGGTAACTTTAAATGAAGCAGAGGTACATTTTGGGCTTGCTTTCCTGGGATGGTCTTTATGAGAGCCAGTTTCATCAAGGTGCTTGATGGGTTTAGCAAATGGACTTGGCAATACTGTTCCTGCAAGAACTAGACCAGAAAGGCTTAACTAACTGTTTTTAAGTAACTAATTACTTAAGTAACTAATGTTGCATGTATTGTTTCAAAGTTTTGAGAAAATTCGGTATTATTCTAGAATGTAGAAAATAAATCCAGACTTGTATCCAAACTTTGGAAGTATCATTATAACCAACAACTGAAACCAACATTAATTAGATTGTGTAACTGATTCAAACCAAGGCAAGGTTACACCAGAGTCAAATGTCTAAAAGTAAAACTTCTGGCAGCGGTAGCATCCAAAGCTACTTTTCTTTCTTTTTTTAATTTCCTAATTCTTGGTTAATTTTATTTTATAGTCTTTTATGTTTCATATTAAGTTTTAAATACAAACTATTGTGGTTGGATCGGTAGTAATTTTGAGGATTGCTTCCACAGAGGGCCTAAAATAATACTCAGTGCTGCACTTGTTATGCTAAAAGCAACAAGCTAGAAATTGCAGGGTCGCTCCTGGGGCAGCTGAGGTTTTGTGGTGTTCGCGATTGCTGTCGCGGTGCTGGCGTCAACCTGGAGTGTTCCTCTTCTCATGTCCTGTTTTCACTCCCTGTAATGTGAGGTTTTTGTTGGGCTCATCGGGAATAGTCTTCGGCTTGGCTCGTTAGTTAATCGACAAGTTGTGTTGTGTTGAAATCTGCTGAATTCTTCAGCGCAGGCCTAGGATTAACCCACTGATTAAAGCGAATGATATAACTGCTTTGGCTGATGTGGCCTGCAGTTAAAACTTTGAGGTACGTTTTTTGTAGAACCAGTCTCAGCTGGTCAACCACACTGATTTAGCTTAGCATTTTATTTTAGTTTGGGCGTGACTGCTTTATAAAAGGAAAGAGCCCCAGTTTTCGCGAGTCAATGTTCTACCTCATTGCCCTCACATGTGTGTGCGTGTGGCTGCGGGAGCTCGTAGCACAGTTTTATTTGTTTATTTTGGGCTTAATCAGCAGCGCTGAAGTCAGGAATTCCTGCCTAAGAGCGAGAGTGAGAGACGAGGAGAGATGGAAATTGCTGACTAGACTGTTGCTACTTTTCACACCTAGTCATTACCCACTACTGACTCATGCTAAAGCTAAAATTACTGCTTATCTAGGAAGTCACTTGCACAGACCAGGTTTCTCAATTCTTACCGTCAGTTTCTTAACTGTCTTACTGTGCAAAAGCCTCCACTGACCCTCCACCTTCAGTTAGTAAACCTGTCATTTGTGTTGCTAAATGCAGTTTGAGAGCATCGACATTATCAGATTGTGCAAAATGCTTGTCTACTCCACCTGGCTATTGTTGCATCATGTCATCAAGCCCCTGCCTGAGTTTAGCTGCGTGTGCAAATTATGTCCTAGCAAAACAGTAATTTATGTTTAAAAGCAAAATAGAAATTGTGATGTCACATTTTAAACTGTTGCAGTTTGATGCATCTACTGCGTTAACACCGGCATCTATGGTGTAATGCTGCATGACAATAATGTAACTCAACTGTGATCATTCCACTGCACACAATAATTATCAGTGCAATTTACCTACAGTTTCTAAGTAGCCCATCTTTCCTTAACCTTAAAAATACTTTTAAATTTTAGCATTGTCTTTTTTTTTTCAAGGAGTTTTTAAACCATTTTAATGACAATTTGTGATTGAAAAGATGATTTTATAGCTTAAAAAATACAATAAAAATTAGTTGTTTATGTAGCAACATCGGCAGCAGCCTCATTTCCCCTCTCGTATGTTCCAACCACTCAGCATTCATTATCACCTGTATACGAATCTGAATCGGCCTGATCACCTGTCATCATCTGCACCTGTTTCTCACGGGGCCATACCTTAAGTTAGATGTCCCCCCCCGCCCATCCTTAAAAGATTCGTAGGTCACTACTGTATGTGGCAGTACAAACAAAAACATTTCCCAGGGACTGGTCATTTACAGGGACTGGAATAAAAATGAGAGCCACAACTTGCCAAGAAAAGTGCTTCAAGTAGCCTGGGGAACTATTCCTCAAGACTATGTTGCTAAATACTAGAAAGTCCAGCTCTTTGGAGGCAAAATTTAAAGAAATGAAGCTCAAGACTTTTGCACAGTGGTGAATTAGTTTTTTCTGTAGTCACAGACACATAGTTGAATCAACTTGAAGGCACAAATGGTCAGAACTTGATATTATAAGTCAATTACACTGAAAACAATATTATTTGTAATAAAATAATTAGGATGGCAAATTTCCAAATTCATGCAAATTAAATATGCGTGTTTTTGTTTGAATGACTACACAATGCAGTACATAGTTTTTAACGATTTTTTTACAGCAAAGCAACAAATATCATTGATTATGTGCTTTGTGAAATAACATTACTAGATATAAAAGTTTCAAAACAAGTGCTTGCAAACATTTAAGAACTGGTTTTCTTAAAATGAACAAAATTGGTTTTTGCCATTACTTATTACAGTATATTTTTTACTTTTCCCAACTACAGTACAAGTAGCGATTTTTCCTCTTGCATATTACTACTGCAGGTAAGACCCAGGCAGAAAAGTATTTGTTCAAGGAGAAGGTAAATTGCAGAAAAGGACAAATTTATTCTGTAAAAATAAGCAAACGTTGCAACTTTCGCAGTAACTCCCAGAAAACCTAGCCCTGACATGTCTTGAGTGAATTTGGTCAGTCATAATCTAAAAACATTGTGGCAGGGGTGTGGACCTGGGTAAAACTTGATAAGTGTAAGAATAGCTGCGTTCCGTTCAGTGGACTGCACAGGGAATTCAGCCGTGTTATGTAAGATTCCAAACCACAGGGTGCAAAACTGCTCAGTTCAAAGAGAATCATGAACAGTGTAGGGAACAAGTGAACAATGGTTCATCACTTCATCGGAAGTGGACATCTAAAATGTCCCATCAGTCATTGTGCCTTGCTGAAGGATGGAAAAATTGGGTCTTGAAAGGCGCTTGTATATTATCATCGTTATCGAGGATGATATGATATTAATATAACATCGTAGGAATTTGTATTCTATATTATATTTAAATTAAATTATATCTATTAATATCGATCAATAAATGCTAACTACCATATAGACTAAGGATAGTAATCTGTTAAAGAAATAATAAAAAAAAAAGAATATGGTAGTTGGCAATAGTATAGTAGTACTATAGAATAGTCCTTTTTAAACGGTCCATGTGAGTGCGCTCAAAATGCATCGATTACATTCAGACTGATTTTCATACTGGTGTTACGAGTGAAACGATTCTAATAAACTCCATATAATGATCAGCCATTTCTGTAAGACTTTCACATCATCTTAAAACTCAACAGCTTAAAAAGCAGCTCCAAAGCTTTGGCAGCATGAAATCCCTCTTCAAGAGGTGGAGGAAACGGGCCACCACCACAGTGACATTAGGAAGTACAGGATGTCCCTTTAAAACTGCAGGCTGGGGGAAAACAAGATGAAAACTTGGTATAGAGACTGCCAACAATAAAGGAGCTGCAGGAATTACAGGTCACTTCCTGCATGTGACAGCAGTTTCTTGTATATATTTTTCGAAATCATTATCCATTTATAATTTGCAAAGGGGCGGTCATTAACTGAAGGTTTGTGACCTATATCTTTAAACCAGAGTAGTGTAGTCATGAACAGTTTAGTGTTATCTACCAAGATAAAGGAAAAGGACCCAAAATGCAATGGGCAGCACAAATGCTTTCTAGCAGTGATGGTTTAATCCCTAATTAGACTTCTAAAGGCAGGAGAACTGCTTGCATTGCCATGTTGAAGTTCACAATTATTGGTGTGCTTGCTTTATGGTTGTTTATGTAGCAACATCGGCAGCAGCCTCATTTCCCCTCTCGTATGTTCCAACCACTCAGCAATCATTATCACCTGTATACGAATCTGAATCGGCCTGATCACCTGTCATCATCTGCACCTGTTTCTCACGGGGTCATGCCTTAGGTTAGATGTTTTTTCCCCCCCATCCTGAAAAGATTCTCAGGAACTGGTCATTTACAGGGACTGGACTAAAAATGAGAGCCAAAACTTGCCAAGAAAAGTGCTTCAGGAAGCCTGGGGAACTATTCCTCAAGACTACATTGCTAAATACTAGTACTAGTCCGGCTCTTTGGAAGCAAAATTTATAGAAATAAAGCTGAAGACTTTTGCACAGTATTTATTTTTCTGTAGTCTCAGAGAAGCCTTTCTCATATTTGCATTAGTTTTGGACTAGTTGACCTTATTCTTAATCCCACTGGTCAGAAACTGGACGTTGATGTAATATAATATTAATATCATTTTTCAATTTGGGTCCAAGTTACTTCTGTTTGGGAAAATAAGAAAATTGCAGATGAGGCCAAATTTATTCTGTGAAAAAAAGCTAAAGTTGCAACATTCTCAGTAACTCCCAGGAAAATAGCCCATATATTTATTTATTTAAAAAATTTTTTTTTAATAAATTGTACAATGAAAACTCTCATTCAGGAGTCTGACCTCAGTTACTCAACCTTCGTGTAGACTTGTCTGAGTCATTCTGCTTCGAGTTCCTCTGCTGCACTCATGACTCACTTTCTGCTGCTTCCCCTTGGATCCCCTAAAGATTTCACTTCCCCAACTCAGTTACCCAAGACTTCTTCTTTCCTCAGAGGCTCGTCTTACTGGGATACTTATACTGTACCTGCTCGTAACTGCCGCTGTAATCGTAAAGAACATGATGCTCATCCTGTCATGTCCCTTGTTTTCTTCGGATTTCTCGTTTCTCTTCTCAATTGACCTCCGAACTTTTCTCTTTTACCACTGACCCTCTTTTCACTCTACGATCCTTACTTGGACTTTTATTTCATCTTAAAATGTCTCCCTTTTTCTGTTTTTTTTTTTTTTTTTATCTGATAATCAAATGTCATTGCACTCCTTATGTCCTTGCTCCCCTTCACTGCTTTTAATGGCATGTTATCCAGCAGGTTTGTGTATTTGTGTGTGTTTGTGTGTGTGTGAGTTCCTCTGATTTAACGCCGACTAAATTAACGACACCGCTCTGGCTGTGCTGTTCCAGATGAGAAGTCTGTCCAGGAGGAGGAGTGTGTGGAGTGTCAGCATCCAGACTGCCGCGAGCGCCGTCGGGCCTCCAAGGTAAGAGCTGGACAGGACACACATTCTTCACACAGCACTGTGGAGGGTCCTGGATGAATTATTACTACACATACACACACAGACAGTCAGTCTCACATTCTCTGACTTTTGCCGTCTATGTGTGTGTGGTGAGTCACTGCTTATTACTAATAAACATGGACAGTATTTCTCGTCTGTGTGTGTGCGTGTGTGTGTGTGTGTGTGTGTGTGTGTGTGTGAAAGAAAGTGTTCCGTTATCTCTCCCTTTCTCTCTCTTCTCGCTGTTCCCGTCAGAACCCACTTCATCAGATGAGAAAGTACAGAGAAAGAAAAAAAAGGTTGAAAATTCCGGACACACCACTGTTGTGAAATTTTCTGCTTTTTGAATTTCGATGATTTATTTATTTTTGATCCTGTCATTTAATCCCGCCATAGCAGTAGCGCTACACCGTGTTTATTCTGCATTATAATAAGAGTCGTGAGTCAATATGGTCCGCAAGATTAAATACCACTTTGGATTTGTCTTCCCCACAATTAGGTTCCTTTGCTTTGCGATATGAAGTTTTGTTTCTCACACATCACAGCAACAGTTACACCTCTTACCCATTAACATTCATGATTTTTAACTGTTTTTAGCTATATTTAATTTAGGGCACTGTTTACGGGACAAGTCACTCCCTGTTCTCTCTCACGTTAAAGACAGTCACGTTTTAAACAGTCATTACTGATCATTTCTATTTTCTCGACACTACAGAGAGGTTCACTTAGGGTAACAGAGTCGTTTTTAATGCGTTCCTGTAACGGCTGCGAGTGTTTAGTCTTTCCTAGGCTTCATTATGCACCAGTAAGCCCCGTTGTCGAGTCTGAATCGGGACGAAATTGATACTTTTGGTTCATTTTCTGTTTGGTTTGGAATTGCTTTCACACTGCACACATTTAAACAAAGCAAAGTAACGTTGGCCGAAGGGCATGAAGGGTGTGAATGTAGTAAAACTTATTGGATGAAGGCTAACCGGTCAGAAGTGCAAAGTCAAGGTCATGGGCAAGTTTATTTATATAGCACATTTACAACAGTTTGTACTGCCCAAAGTGCTGTACAAACAGACAATAAAAACCCCATCACATGAGAAAATAAAACAGTTTTTAAAAAATTAATCAATTAAAAGAAAATAAAAGCACTTAAGTGCAGCAGTGGAAGGAGGGAAACAAGAGTGAATCGAAATCTCACGCTATGTAATCTGACGATGAAGTTTATGCCGTATAAATAATAAACAACTAGGGCTGCACGATTTGCAAAAAAAATAAAATAATAATAATCACATTGTAATTATTTTGCCACTTATTTAATACACACATTGTGATATTTAATTATTGAATGTTTCTTTTATTTTTAAACTTATTAATCTTGACTTACACCAAATAACACTATATATGTACTTTGTGTTGTGTGTGTGTTTGTGTGTTTTAGAAAACCCCCGTATTTGGGGTACACACACCATACACTCTTATGTGTGCATGTATACAATTATATACACCCAAAAAGTAATTATTGCAAATTAATTAATACACAGTATGTATATTTTTGCATATATACTGTATATATAAACTAAAATTATTGACAAGATCCACATCAATTCTACAAAAATTTTTATGCATATATTAACTAATAAATTGCAGCCCTTTTGAGATTAAATAATTTCAATTTATTTTATTTTATTTTATTTATTTATTTGCAATAATTGTGTAGAACTATAAATAACTATTTTAAACATTCTGTGTTTCACGTCCAGGAGTTATGTTATCCTTTTATTTCCCAGACACCCCGGACATGGCATTTCATTCAGTACTGTTCAGTTTGCTCATCGTGCATCACTTTCGCCAAAACAAAAAGAAGTCTGGATCTCTTCCTGCAATTGCGTCTGTTTCGAATTGACTGAATTAATTAATTATTCACCAGTGTACCAACAAAGAGGTCCAACAGACCAGAAAACTTAACTGTTATTAATATTTCATTACTTAGGTTGTTGTTCTTATCTTAAGTGCATAAGTCTTCACTGGGCTGTAAAGGAAAAGTCCCAGTTCACACACACCTCGGTTTTGAAGAATAATTCGATTCTAAAATAGAATAAAATAGAATAAAATATGTTCGGCATTTAAAAAAAAAAAGTTATAATAAAATACCATACAAAAATCAAAAACGCTGCTGTCCTGACTATTAGCCACCAGGGGGAGATGTTACACAAATTCCCATGGTTAAGCCACATACCGTGCCTGTGTTCGATGCTCATGGTTACTTCATTTGGCCTGAAGCTGTGTCTGTCCTGTATAATTTATAATAATTATTAACAAAGATACCAAACGACAAGAGCACTGAACCTGAATCAACCTCAGTGTTTGTGCGTTTCCCATTCATGTCAGTTTAAATACATGTCTCACACACACACACACACACACACACTGTAATTTTGTGCACTGAGTAACTGGCTGTGGTTTAGCCACTACTGCAGCTGGGCCGGAGTCACTGGTATTACACTGGTATGTCCACAGATATTGCTTTTAGACTTGCAGACTGGTGCATCTAAAGAGAGTTAAATTTAGTATCAGTGTCAGTGACTATAGTCTGCATATTTAATTTGTTTTTGAGGTTTTGTGGAATTTCCTTTTTCCTGAGCAGGCTGCGTTTTTGTTGCAGAAAGGTGCGTTCCATACATTGCTTCAGGATCAGATCATTGTCTTATTTCATTGTGCATGAAAATAATAAAACAAAGTAAAGTTTCAACTTCATTAAGTTTTCTTATTGATTTATTATGAGAAAAAACAATATTAAGGCTGGAAATGGTTGAATATTGACGTTGAGAATGATTCAAACTACACAAATCCTTCTGCAGTAATTTCAAGTCTTGTTTATCCTCTTTTCTCTTTTAATGTAGTGGAAATGTCTTAACAATCAGAATAAATAGCTAAAAAGTAATAAAAATTATTATTATTATTTAAAAGAGTGTGAGGTGAAGAAAACTCTTTATATCGTTACTATACCTCCAGTACATCTCAAAAATTTAAATTTTCTAACAAAAATAAATTTTCTACTGTAAATTACTTTTTTAAGTAAAACTTTATTTTAGATTCATTACAAGTAAATTTTATGTTTTTTTTTTTTTTCATTTTGATGATTATAGCTTACAGCTCATAAAAAAGACTGAAATGATGGAAATCCATAATTTTAAAACATTATAACTTATAATATTTCACTAGATCAGAAAAAAAAAAATTCAATTCTCAATTCTTGATCAGTGCTTTTTTAGCATAAATTACTGTATCAATGTGGTCACATGGAGGCGATCAGCCTGTGACACTACTGAGGCGTTATTAAAGACCAGGTTGCTTTGATAACAGCCTTCACCTTATCTGTATTGAGTTGGTTGTTTCTCATCTTCCTCTTGTCATTAGCCATAGACTCCTCATGGGGTTAACATCTGGTAAATATGCTGGCCAATCAAGCACAGTAATATCATGCTCAATAAACCAGTTAATGGTAGTTTTAGCACTGTGGGCAGGTCATCAAGAGGCATCAAGTGCTCTAAAATCTCTTGGTAGCTTGACTTTGGTCTTGATGAAACCCAGTGGTAGATAAAACCAACACCAGCAGACATGGCACTCAAAATAATCAGACTGTTCAAAGGTTTAGGCAACTTGGATTCTGTGCCTCTTCACTTCTCTTTCAGACTCTGAGACTTTCATTCGGAAAACCCGCATATCTCCCAAATATACAGTGTATACATGTGTGTGTATGTATGTATATATATATATATATATATATATATATATATATATATATACCGGATTAGTGTGTCTCTTAAGAGGGTGATGCTATGAAAAGAGGTGTGTGTGTGTGCGGACTGTGTGTGAGGCAGAGAGAGAATTTATGGATGTCCGGAGTTAGATGGATTTAAAAAAAACAGTTATCTTGCCCTGTGTCATCTACATTTCACCGGGTTAAAATCTAATAGTTCGAGCTGGACGCTTGATTTATCTGTAACACATTAACCTCGATTTAATGAAGTGAACCTCCTCGCTTATTGTGCACTATTCTGGATAGGCTATTGTTTCGAAATGTCATTATAGGTCTATCTGTATGATATAAATAGCAGAGTGTTTACCGCATGCTGCTATAAAGTACATGTCATCCATCACTTTTTAATCATTCTTTTTGCTTTCGCTTTTCTGATGGTTTTCACCTTTCTTCTTCTGCACATTGCATTGTTGTATGGTGTATAGCAATATGACGCAGCACCCAAAATACTCTCAAAGCACTTCAACAGCCTCCATTCCTCGCGGAAGATGGATAAAAGGCGCGCAGGAAACAAAAACCTTGAAAAAATATGCTGATTCGCACGGGACTAATATTACAGGACCTTGGTGTTCGGCAAAATATCTTTTAAAAAAAATAAATATATTTTTTAATTTGTGGAGGAATTTTTACTTTACAAATTACGGACACGGTAGATTGGAATGGGATTAAGATCACAGACAACCTCCGCAATTATTACAAATCACACGAGGTCCCCAGGTAATACTAATCCTTTTGGAGTGTGTCAGTGATTGTGTTCTGGACATGTCTTCCCTATGATTGTGGTTGTGTGTACTAAACTGGACATAGAGATACACTGTTTTTCATACTGTATGAATAGTAATTTACTTAAATTCAAAATTAAATATTCTAATATTTTGAGATACTAGATGTTAGATTATCGTAAACTGTGAGTTGTCATCATTGAAATTGAAACATTAAATTTTATGTGTAATGAAGTGTAGAATATGAGTTTCACTTTTGAATTGATGTTTGCCTTTCGGCTGCTCCCATTGAGGAGTCGCCATAGCGAACCATCCCATCCACACATTTCATTTCCATTTTATCTGGGCTTGGGGCCGGCACTACGTCCAATTGCCAAGGATATCATTTAAGTTGCATTTTTATGTTTTTTTTTTTTGACTCACCTCTGTCCAATTGAGGTGTATAAACGAATGCGTAGGTACATGTATGCATTTCTAATGAGCTGTAGTATGACGTTAGAGCCATTGCATTTATGTTTTCATAAGCACTCAGCTCCCTTAAAAAATGTTTCATTATTAAAACGAAGTGAACTGTGCGAGGTGTAAATGTGATTTGTAGGCAGCCCTGTTGTGTTGTCTGTATGAGCACAGGTAAGGCCAGTCTGAGCATGCTCAGAGAATCACTTCTAATCAACACACAACAGGACCAGACAACGCCCGCTGGGTGTGTATGCATCTGGGTTGCTATGACAAACTGCCGTGCCCAAAACCGCTGCCAATGTATGAGATGAGACAATAGTGTGCGAGATGTGTTTCTTAAGTTTTCACTCCTTGCTTGAACCCTCCCACCCCTCTTCGGTCTTTATCACATGATGACCCTTAACTTTTCAGTAGTTGATTCTACTCGTTTCCTGGAAGCCAAGTGTGTGGCTTTGAGAATCCTTATCAGCTTCTTATCAGAGTCAGGTTGTGTAGGTGGACCGGTGGGTGTGAAGCATAAAACATCCTTTGGTCCACACTCCCTCGCATCTATTTCGGGAAGAGTCGCATTGTCTGTTTCAGAAGTCTCGGGGTGTGTCAGCGGACCCTGTGCAGATGAAGATAGACAGAGTATAAGTTCATATACGATAAGGACTTGGGTTTCCAGACTTATAATCTGTTAGGTAATGGCGCCTGATGACGTTTGTAATAATTATGCCAGAATCGAAGGTGTTAAGCAACCACTGTATAGAAATGAGAGACATGACGGTGGAAGCATGATATGACTTGTTTTTCCACGGAAGGTGGAACCTGGAAAAAAAAGCCATTGAATATGGATTCTGTTTACTGGAATTATCCACACATTACAATAAATAAAATTCACTTTTTTCTGTTGTTAATAAATTCATAAACTTTTTTTTCTTAAATTGACAATAGACAGAATTTCTATTCCAATATGTTTCCTTTGTCGCATCTACAAGATTTACAAGACATATCTTTAATACAAGCTAATTATTTTCAGTTGAATTAAAATCTATTATTATACATTGTGTGTTAGTGCAATACATGTGCTGGAATAGCAGAACCTTGCCAAAAGCCCCTGGAAGCAAACTTTGTCATTGTCTATTTGAAGCTTGCTCAGTACCTGGAAATGTGGCAGCAAAGCAATACATCAAAACATGCAGGTACATGTCAGAAGTTCTCTTGAGAATTTCATATCCCCTGAGTGACAGTTCTCTGGGTAGAAATTCCTTATTGGTGAGAAAAGCTAGAGAAAAATCCCAGACTGGTTCAAGCTTACAGGAAGCCTAAAGTACTCGCTCTTTACAGCCATGGTGAGCTGAAAAGCCTTTCGTAATGCACATTCCAAATTTTAAGAGGTTGCAGCTGAAGACCATGCTGTATTCCCCTCTTGCCAGCCAAGAACAGAAATCTGAGGCTTAATCATTGTTGGATGCTGACTGTATGTAGTATGAGGGAGGAAAGAGTGTCTGATTTTGTGTGTGAAAGGTGCGGAGGGATCTCTCATACCCGGTGTTCCTGGAAAGGCCTGCGGATCCACGCGATCCTGACCAGGACAAGGAAACAAATTTACGAAAAAAATATTAAATATCAAATTTTAAAAATATCGAATTTAATATGAATTTGATTCATTCTGAGTTCTTATGGTCGAAAACTCGTATTGCGAAACACATTTTCCTATATGTAATATGTAAATGCAGATAATCCGTTTCCAGCCAAAAATATTACGGATATTACCAATATCCAACATTATAACTATATTTTTGCATATATAAACAATCAAAACATTTAGAGAAGTCATGTAAATGAAAGAAAATATGAAATAAATAAACATTAAACCTTACTTAACCTTAATGTATGATTCCTCTTGCCACTGGCTGCTTTAAAAACAAAACTGAAAGTGGCTCCCTTTTCTTCTTTGCTTCTTGGACAAAATGCAAAAAAAGCCCCACGAAAAATACGTGAACTCGCTTCATTGGAGATTTTCTCCCTAATTTGGTCGTATCGAATTTCTCCCCGTCACCAGGGGCGTCCATATTAATGCTACTACAATCACTCAGTCGGGAGGGCCGAAGACTATGACACACCATGTACTGTAATGCCAAACAACCGCATCTTTTCAAACTGCTCGCTCATTAGCCTGATTGGCTGTAGAGCCGTAATTAATGTGAGAGCACCAAGTGCCTCCCATCCACACCGCTGAGAGAGCTTGGCCAATTGGCAACAAGCGATCTCGAGATGATAGGGTGAGCACTTTACCACTGCGCCACTTGGGTGCCAATGTGAAAATCTTTAAGGTGGGGCGTTCGGATGCCGAGGAACCACTGCATGTTGTTTTCTGAAATCCATCAATACATTGGGATAGTGATGGACAAGAAAGTATTAGCATGTTTGATTAGTTAATTCTGCAAAGACATTCAAAGTTTTTGGAATGGAACATTCATTGAAAGCATTATTACGATAAAGTCAGAGATCATCTGCAAATGATGTGCTTATGCAGACCAGTAATGTGTTTAATGACCCAATGGCATCATCAGGGTGTGAACTCGTATTTCCAAACAGTGCCACACCCAAGAGAGCAATACTGACCATGCCTTGTGGGAGGGATAAGTTTTAGGCAGTGCAACACTAGACACTCATGAGTGTCTGCACAGTGGTTTACGAATAAAGTGCATTAAAAATGTACCACTTTCTCATAGAGTATTTAGCTGTAAGATGTAACATGTTGAACAATGCCACACATCTTTACAAACCCTTGAATACACAGTGTTGATGGGAATTTATTTCTATCTCTACCTGAACTGCAGGATCTGGGCTTTGCTGCTCGCTGGATGGCATGTATGTATTCTTTGCCACTTGCAATGCCATAACCAAAAGCTCATAAATCCGTCTACGTTAGACGTGTAAAGGGTTCATAAGTTTAAAATAAGCGAACTAAAGGCCAGATGATTGGCTGGAGAAGATTCTGACTATGACTTCAGCATTATGTCAGGGACCGGTTGTCGGAAAAAGATGATCCTACTACTGCCAGGACCGGAACTGTGGTTCTGTGCATTTTTGACTGAGAGGTTGAATTGGACTTCAGGCTCAGAGCCTAAAATTAGCTAATGCTTTTCCAGTACTGGAAGAAAGAAAGTCTTTGATTCTGCTGGTAGGAATGTTCAGAGATCAATCATCTTTCCACAGCAGTGGGTCACATTGACTGGCCTTTGAGTTTTTGGCGTGCAGTTGGATGTGGAGAGTGAAGGGGCAACAGCAGTGATTGATGAGTATTTTGTTAATTATGATTAAACGATGTTTAAAAATGCAAAATGAATCATCTTTATAAACCATATATATCAAGCCTGGTAAGGTTTAAAGTCGGAGTGGGTGGCTTTGAGTGTGTGTACTTTCTCAGCTCCAAGAACATTAAGGTGAAATAAAGTCACTGGAGCACGATATTGATTTTGGGTCAAGTGAATGTCAGTGACTTTTTTTTTTTTTTTTTAAGGGGGGGGGGGTCTGGAAACCAAGATTCTGTTGCACTTTCCATCCTTTTAAACGCCTCCAAGATTTTCCACAGAACGAGTGTCTTATGTTCATATGTGTCTTTCGAGAACACTAACAATGTGTGTAAGCAAGTTCAGATTTGTTTCAGGGTGGGCTGGAGGTGTTGCGGGGGGGATAAGGGGGCGCGTAAGGGGAAAAAAGGAGCGGAGGTGGTGGGTGTCAGATATTGCTTCCTTGGAAGCCAGTGTTATCGTTTTGCATTGCGAATGTTTAGACTCTCAGTCTTCTATCAGTCTTTTCTTGTTGCTTCAATCAATATTATTTTAAATCTGATTTGAAAAAAAATACAAATGATAAAGTAGAGCAGAAAGTCAGTCCGACAACGCCCCTGTTAAACCAGGAAGCGAGCGCTTGACCTGAGCTGAAAATAGCTCAGTCGATTATAGTTGAATGAGACATTCTTATCAGTCATATGCTGATAATACAGACGATGTGTGATCTGACATTGTCAATAATCCCTCCAGTGCCTTGGGTGTCTCATATTGTTAGACAGTTAAAACAAATACAAGCAAACGCATACAGCTGATAAAGAATTTTTTCCGTGTATATCTGTGTTTAAGAAGACATGGCGTAAGAGAGAAATATATAGTATAACACTGTATAATAGAAATGTCTTGGAAGTTACTCTGAAAAGGGTAAGAACCGATAGGGATGTACATTAATTATAAATTGTCTATTGAACAAGGTGAGATATTACTTCCTGTTTATGTTTGTTCGAGCTGATTATGCGGTTTGATAATATATAAAAGCACTCTTATCATCTTCATGGACCAGGAAGTCTTTGCACACAGGTGGGAAAAGCAGTAGACGAGAATATTGAGTAATCAGATTCTCTGCCCTACTTGTGCAATCCTCGTGTGTTATCATACCAAAACAAACTGATGCGTTACTGTATGCTTCTATAGCTCTTCCTTGTTCGTCCATTGTAGGGCTCAAATTAGTATACATGACTAACAGGTTTATTCTTCTTTGTTGATATTTAGTATAGAGATCTTACAGATTTAGTCAGTTTCATGTGTTAGTCATAAGGAGATGACTGAAATCAATACTGTGTAATTAGAACTTTTGTAAGATTTGAATGAAGTGTGTGTGCGCGTGTGTGTGGCAGCCTGGGAAAACTCAGAGTTTAAGATCTGCTGCTAGAACGCTTACAAGCTGTCCTCAACTAAAATCTGTTTCTCATTTTGCCTAGAAGGTTGAAGTAAAAGATGTAGCGTTTAACGATCTCTCAAAGTAACAAAGCAGAAAATTGCATTTAAACGTATTCCAGTTTCATTCTGATTTCATCGACTCTCCGCCTACGTTTATCATCAAAACAATGTTATGGTGAAATTTTAGGGATTTAAGAAAATATTATTAGGAAAGAAGATTTCGATTTGATTAGCAGCGTTCTCAAAATCAGTTTCGGTCTCATTACCCGAGGTTAAAGCATTTAAAGACAAGTTAATCATGACGATGAGTCACCTCCTTGCTCTTTAGTCATTCTCTCACTTTTTATTCTGTTTCGCTTTTGGTACGCTCTGTTTATTAGGCCATTTTATATACTTTTAAACTTTTTTGCCAAGTTTGCATGCTGTGATCTATACAGATTGCACATTAGGGATTCGTTAACTATATTGATGTTATTAACGATTCCGTTATCTATATTGATGCTTTTGTGTGGCGACTCGTGTATGATAATGATAATTTTTTTTTAATGTTTAAAAAACAAAAGAAAGTGTTAAAATGATTTTTAATTTCTGTACGTCTGCATTTTGAGGTGGTAAAATGTAAGCGGTCCTTTCTACATCGGCAGGCAGCACAGCGTCCTGTGCGGATGGGGCGAATAATTTTTTTTTATTTTCAAAAAGTAGAACCCCTCATTTTAATTGTATTTTTTGCATAAAAGCATTTTTAAAACAAGCAACAATATATAACTTTTTTTTTCACTGTGCAGTTGTTTATTTAACAAACCCATTTCCAAACAATTTGGCGTTCAGTGTTCTACAGTTCCAAAGATTATTCACAAACGGAAAGCATTCAAGACATCTTTATGCCTAGTGCCATGTTTGGCAAAAAAACAAACAGCATTTCAGCAGAAACACCTCAGACCCGCATGGCGATGGAAGAGTGATGATTTGGTCTTGGGCACTGTGCACATTGAGTCGACCATGAAGTAGTATTGGGTCATGCAATAGGATAAGAATCCGAAGGACTTTAGTAAATCTACATCAGAAGGGCTGAAAAATAAAAGAATCAAAGTTTTGGATTGGCCCAGAAAGTCCATACTAAATCCAAACCTCAACCTGATTGAAATGTTGTGACAGGACCCTGCGCTTCTGTCTGATTCTGCTGTGGCACGTACAGTAACTACCCAAAACCTTGTTTAACTTGCGTAAGAAAATTATGGAAGTATAACAGTGCCAAAATTCCTCAAAGCCAAATAGCATGTTGAATTACATGACCTGAACGAAAACTTGTTGCAATAAAAATCTTCGAATTCCTCTGCATTGTAATTTGATCTGAATAATAAAAAAAAATCCTTGGAGCATTTATAATGCTTGAAATTTTTAGCACTGCGATTTATTGTGGTTGTATATTTCAACTGAAAATGTAATTCAGGCATTTAAAAGGTCAATGCAAAAATATTGACCTTACTAGATTGATGTTCTAAAATAAAAAAATATATATTTAAAAAATCACACTTTATTTATTTTTTCAGCCTCAAAAATTCAGGCTTTCAAAATTTAGATAATAAAATCAGGTAGAAATAATTCAGGTCTTCACATCTGGGATATCACAGAAAGAGAAACGGGTTGCTGATTTAAAGTGTGTCCCTAAGTGGTTTTGGGAGCGATCAAGGCAAAGTTTTTTTTTTTTTTGCTTTTTGCTCACGATTTGGTGAAGACATAGAACCAAGAATGTTTGTAACACTAAGAGTGTTTGTAACACTCGTAATAATTGATTAGCAGAGATTCCACAAACATGGAACTTTTATCTTGTCAGCTAGTGTTAACAAGGAACACAACGATGAAAAAATCCTGTCTTATCATCCCAATAGTGAGTAATCCAATTTTGATGTATCCACGAAGAGACATAAGAATTCACATACTTATGCAGCACTGGGGAAAAAAGGCGAGTATTTATATGCGTATAAACAGCATTGGGGCATTGGCCTCCTGGCTTCTCTTTAAACATGGTCAGCTGACCTCCTTGCGTCACCAGGATTCCCCTCGTGAAACCAAACGTGCAACCAAAACAACACTTAAACCAATACATCATATGGGAACAGATTATAAATTATACAATGCCATAAAATAAATAAAAACATTGCCAGCTTTATTAAAACTCATTACAATTAAACCTTGGATTGCGAGCATATTTGGTTCCGGAAGTGTGCTTCAGCTAAAGCACTCGGATAAAGCAAATTTCCCCCATAAGAAATAACTCAGATGATTTGTTTTAAAAATAAATTATAAACTATTAATACAAAATATAAAATAATTAACCTACACTTTATCTTTAAAAATAAAGGTAAAAAAATTTGCTTGTCTTGCAAAAAACGCTTGCAGAAGGAGTTACTCATAATCCAGGGCTCTACTGTATGTGGCTGCGCGACATGTTATCAAGGAGAGCAGCAAGATGAAAATGGAACCACTTTAAGTTTTTAAGTTTTTTTAAGCTGTTGTTGTTCAGAGGAATTATAAATGAAGGTTAAGTGAGGTTTGTCTATTTAGTTTATATTTTAATTCATTTATATGAACTTTTCTAAATGTTTTGAGTGTTTATATATGCAGAAATATAGTTAGAGGGTTGTAAATTGGTAATGTTGGTAATATTTTAGGTGGCCAGAACGGATTATCTGCATTTACATAGTTTCTTTAGGGAAAATGCATTTTGCAAAACGAAATTTCTTCTTTAAAAAATATCAAAAAGTAACCAAAATAATGTAATTCTGGTAAATAGTTTTCGCTAAATTTGAAAGATCACCATATTTTCAGTTATGCATTAATCCTCAATGTTCTCGATAATTCTGGAGCCAATCCTAGGCAGCTCGGGGTACGAGGCAGGGTTCACAGGGCCCAAAAGCACAGACACACTTGCTTAAACACTCAGATGCTATAGGCATTTGCAAGATGCCAGTTATCCTAGTCTGAGGGCTGTTTGAGGAAACCAGAATAATCAGAGAAAGCCTAATAAGCATGGGGAGAACATGCAAACTCCACACAGACAGACACACACACACACACACAGCCCTGAGACTGTTTATTAGAAATCAGCCACAATGACATCTGGTGGGGTCCCACATTGCTACAAATATTGTGCCATGGTAGTTTTTCTATTGAAGTTTTCTCAGACAGCTCAACATATCTTTATTTTTTTGTTGTCGCCAAGTTTGAATCCACATAATGTATTTGATCAAATTGTGTGTTCCTGCCAATTAAATTAATAAAAGTGCGCTAAATGCCTCCTTTAGATCCCTGCTTACTGGGAATGGTGCGGGAGGCATGAGGCGTCTAATTACTCCTAAACCTGTGTATGCCCTTTGCGCTTCTCCTTTGAGTTCCTCCCATTCACTCAGTGTCATGGTATCCTATTGGGTTCAGGAGGTTAATGCCAAGGTCAGATTGAAAAGCGTCCTGACCCCTCGAGCTATCCATGCAATGCCTTTGGTTTTAGGAATCGAATCCTTTGGGATAATTGACTAGCTGTTAAATATAGTCCTGTTTAATGTTGAACAGCAGGGGGTTGGGTGGACTGGAGATTGTTCTCTGCAGATTGCGTTGTCTGGCTCATCTGTTCGATTATTCTTTTTTTTTTTTCTTAATTAAGAAACAAATTTTGGCAGAGTTGCTGTAAGCGGGGTTCAACTTGGATTACTTTAAATGGCAAATGGGCAGCGAGTCTGATTGGCAGTCACTCCAATCATCGCCTACATATTGTAACTCTATAGTTTCAAGGACAAGGTTAGCTTCTGGCTTTTATATTCTAATAAATACATGCTTATGGGTTTTGAGGGAGCTAGAGAAATGCAGAGTGGAAGGGTCACGTAAAACACTCTAGCAGACTGGCTCCTGGCAGTAGCTAATAAATACTGTAGCGATGAGGAGTAGTGATGAAGGTTCCAAGATTTGTTCCTGGAAATGCGCCACGCTCCTGAGTTTATTCCAGTCTAAAACATTGGGTGGTTGGTCCAGTCAATCATCCAGGCGCCTTTAATGTAAACCCATGAGCACTGATTTGTAGTTTGTTTCTGTCTTTTTTATTGTGTGTGCACCCCAAAAGCCAACTCAACGGCCACTTAATTGGGTACACCTCGCTAGTACTGGGTTGCACCCGATTTTGCCTTCAGATTATCTTAATTCTTCTTGGTGTAGATTCAATAGGGTGCTGGAACCATTCCAGAGAGATTTTGGACCATACTGACATGATCGCATCCCGCAGTTGCTGTAGATTTTGTCAGCTGTACATCCATGGTGAGAATCTGCTGTTTAACCACATCCCAGAAGTGCTCCATTGGATTGGGATCCAGTTACTATGGGAGGTCAGTTGAGAACAGTAAAGCCATTGTCATGTTCAAGAACCAATTGTAAAAGGATTTTAGCTTTGTGACATAGCGTGTTATTCTGTGGTTATACAGTAAAAGGATGGACATGGGTCAGCAACAATACTTAGGTACTAAAGGGCGCCAAGTATGCCAAGAAAACTTACATTTATTTTTCGCCCATATCCAGAGGGACTTAAACATTTGTATTATTAATATACATCTGAGCAGTTGAGGGTTGAAGACCTTGCTCATGGGTCATGGGTTTTGAACTATACCGAACTGTAGTCCAGTGTACCCGAACCGTTGATTCCGTTGATGCTTTCATGCTGTTTATACCAAATTCTGACCCTATCATCCGAGTATCACAGCGGAAATCAAGACTTTTCAGAGCAGCAACTTTTTTTTCCCAATCTTCCAATGCCCAGTTTTGATGTAAATTGTAGGAGTGGCACCCAGTGTGGTCTTCTGCTGCTATACTATAGCTCAGCTGCTTCCAGGTTCGACATGTTGTGCATTTAGAGGTTCTCTTCATCATTCCCTGGTTGTATCAAAATGTTTTTTTCTGAGTTACTTTTACCTTTCTATCAGTTTGAACACGTCTCGCCATTTTCTTCTGACCTCTGGAACCAACATAGCATTTTTATCCAGAGAACTGCTGCTCACTGGATTATGATTTTTTTTTTCTTTTTTTCCCAGACATTCTCTGTAAACCCTAGAGATGGTTATGTGTAAAAATCCCGAGAGATCAGCAGTTTCGGAAATACTTAGACCAGCCTGTCTGGGACGAACGACCGTGCCACGTTTAAAGTCACTTTCTGACGCTCGGTTTGAACTGTAGCAGATCGTCTTGACCATGTCTGCATGCCTAAATGCAGTGCGTTTGCTGCTATGTGATTGGCTGATTGGATATTTGAGTTGACAAGTTGTTAAACAGTTGTTTTCAAGTAGGGGATTTTCATCATTATTAGTGGACGTCGATTATTATTATATTAATGAGAAGTCTGACCAGCACTGCTGTTAGCAGGTAGTTGCATAGCATCATGGGTAATTTAAGAAAAAGTGAAAATATACCTGTAAGTATAAATATACCATGGCTGCGATTTTCCATCGCACCGCTCGGTAACCAAAGCGTCCGTTCGTTGTGTATACTGTACGTTCGGATAGATCTTGGTAAACACAGCAACCTGTGAGATCAAGCACCATTCTTTATCTATAGGACGCATCGTTTTGGGAAGTCGTCATGCATCATGTCTCTGTATACTGTATTCTCTTGTAAAAGCTTTTTGGGTTGGAGTCAATAACTTGTAGCTATTCTAATAAGAGGGAAAACTGATAAGTCATGATCCTCTGGATCACGTAGTGGTGTGTTTTTATGTTTGTACTCTCTGTCTCATAAGTCTGTCTCTGTGCGTTTATGGTTTTCAGCCCTGCAGCATCACATATCTTTATTTACCCTTTGGTTCTAATGGAGGCTTGATTTTCTTTTTTGCCTCCTACTTGTATTGCACAATTGTTTAAGTGATACTAATCTGTGTTTACAATCTACCAGAAATATAAAAAGGGAAAAAAACGTACCCACAGAACGGGAAAAGAGAGAGAGAGAGAGAAAAAAAAACTAGGACAAACATGATTTTCCCCCTTTCTCTTCTAAGCCTCGCCCTCTCCTATCAGATAAGCTTTCATATCTCTAAACAGAGAAGCTGACTGCATAATCACACACAGACTCGCAGACCAAGGCACTGAACGTACAGTAACTCGGACTGGACACAGATTTCACATGCACACGTACAGGATGACGTGCAATCCGCAGGACTCAGCGGGAGCTCAAACGCACGTGTTTGTCTGTCTGCCACAGGTGAGCAGCTGCAGGAGTGAAACAGGCCTGCTTTTTCTCCTCTTCTTCATCTTCTTCTTTTTCTTCATCACTTTTTTTTTAATTTCTATCATGTGATGGTTGTCCTGTGTTTGTTGGCTTAAGCTGATCTAAGCAGTGAGACATGGGTGAGAGTGAAGGATACCGCCTGAAGAGACTTCTGGCAAATTACTTGTTAACGTCACAGACCGTGATGTGTAAGCGGAGCAGTTTAAACTTGTCAAGCCGACTTGGGCAGGCGAGCAGGTCTGGGCTGGAGATGGATATGTATGACTTGAAACAGCTTTTCTCCTGTTTTCTTTCTCTGTCTTTTTTTTTTTGTCATTTTAGAGAGAAAAAGTTACCCTTTTAAGTCTTTTCAGCGAGATCTCAGGTCTAAGATTCATGCTCGTGTGCTCTCGCTCCAGCATCTGCATAGTTCACATCTGCTTCCTATATCAACAAGCCGTGATGGTCGGCTCTCGCCAATGTAAATGCCCCCTCTTACTTTCCGTTATAACAAATCAAACCTGCCTCCTGTCTATTCATATCCTGCTAAATAAACCTAGCGCTTGTTAAATATTCAAAAGTAGAAAGGAATTTTGCACATTTCCAAATTATAAAAAAAAAAAAATTAAACTCTTGAAAGCTTGGTGTTTGTCTTTATCCCTATTTCTTCTCTGAGCCACTTTTTCCTCTACTTTCCCCCTTTCTACTCTGTTTTTTTTTTTTTGTCATTCTCCTTCTCCCTCCCTCTTTCCTTCTGTCTGTCTCTCCCGCCTTCTGTTCTTCTCGGCTCCGTTCCTTTCCCCGAGCTATGGATAGCGGTGTTGCGTCACAGTAGGCTGTAGGAGTTCAAGTCAGCGCGTTCGAATCTCAGTTAGACGCTGAGCTTGAGTTGAGCTGAGAAACAGCAGGTGAGTCTAATTTCTGTGATTCGTTTTCTTTTCCTTTACGTTTGCGTTTCCAGACAAACACAGCTGGCTCATATTTAATGTTTTGTTTTGGACACAGAGTTTATTGGCATGATTAGGGACTGGATGGCAGTGTCAGGGAATGAAACAATTTTTTTTTTTTTTTTTTTATGTTTTTTGGTCGTTGAAGTTATTTCCATCTAGTTTTAATATAGCAGAACTAGGTTTATTCCTTAACCCCTAGCCTACACTTTATCTCTTCTGATTTGGGTCTGTGTACCATGTAAAAGCTTATTGTGCAAAAGTGACAGTGCGGGCTGCTTCAGGTGGGTGTGTGGTGTTCCAGATAAGTGTTTGCACTACATGTTGAAACAGACACTCGCAGAATGTTTTTTACGGGAAATCAGGCTGCTGTCATCCGCTCCCGATGATGACTGTATGATGAGCGTGCCGATCGTTCATTCCTTAGGTTTACAGGGCGGCCGCGCTAAGCTCAGCGAAGTGTTAACAAATAGAAACGAGATCAAACTGATCGAATTTACGTTAAAATTATTTTCGAGTGTAAAAGAAGCAAAGTTTGAACTTATAAGTTTGTCCGTCTTAAGTGTCCAGGTTAATCCTGGTTCAGGTGTCGCAGAAGATCCTGGATAGCACAGGCAATGGCAGAGAACCAACATGTCATTAGGAGAACCCACATGGATAATAGGGATGCATGATTTGATTATTTTAATGATTATATTGTTTGAAACTTTAAAATGTAACTGTTACATATACATATACCATTTATTTTTCAAATGTATTTATCCAGGCTAACTGCAAATAATGACACAGATGATCATTTACATGACATTTAGATTTAGGCATTTGGCAGACACTCTTATCCAATCAATCACATTAAGAGGATATTTAAATATTCATTTAGCACCACAAAAAAACGAGATTTGGGGACGCCAAATAGCCTATGCTGCACGGTTTTGGACTGTGGAAGAAAACCAGAGTACCCTGAGGAAACCCACCAAGCATGGGGAGAACATGCAAACTCAATGCGCACAGACCTGAGACGGGAATCGTACCCTCAGCCATGGTGGTGCACCACTGTGCCGCGTGTGTGTGTGCGTGCGTGCGCGCGCGTGTGTGTGTGTGTATTTAAAATAACATATTAGCTTTAATTATATTTATGGCAATGCAAATATTACCTGTAATGAATTACAGTTTTTTGCTATTAGATAATTGCGTAATAACACTTGTGATTTTTATCTGTTGTATCAATAACCCAAGCTTAGGGTCAAATTGGGAACCTGGTATTGTAAGGACTCGGGTAAGTGAGAGGTCAGATATAAGACTTGCGAGATGTCTAAAAATCACAATTGTGATGTAAGATAAATGTGCAGTGCTACGTCATGCGTTTATTCATTCATCCCTCTTTAGTAAGCGCCTGCTCAGGGTCACTGTGGTGTAAAGCAGGCCTGTGGTTTGATGAGATTTTGGGAAATTTCGTTAGAAAATCAGTACAACAAAACAAACTAAATTGGTTACTGTATAAGCAGGATTAAAAATGGCCTTGCAAGTAGATTGGGTTGCGACCAGTTATGACCAAGGGTTTTGTAGCTGAGGTTTAGGAACAGTGCTGGGATTTCAACTTCTGGAATTTTTTTCCCAGTGTTTGTGTGTTTGAGGAGCTATAGTGATACTCTGGTGTAGGCCACACCTACTGTGGGTTTAAATCTCATTAAATCTCAGAAATGGGAATTAAGAGTTTTAAACACATAAAGTTACTGTTATTACATTACTTGTTTTATTCTTTTTTTCTTTTAATAATATATATATTTCCCTATAGCCATTAAAGACCAAGAAATGCCTCATCACAGCTATATATATTTTTTTTTGAATTTTACTTTCGTTAAATATAAGGTGATGTCATGCAGCTGACATACTCACCCCTATGTTTTGTGGAAACTTTTCCTTCATGCCCACTGTTTACGTTACACCACACCCATCAGCTTTTGACCAGAGGTGGTGAGACTGTGTCGTAGACATGACTAATCCGGTCTATTAAGACACCTTTGAGAAAAATAATCCGACTCAAAGAAAGACTCATCCTCTTATGTACTCATACTCTCAAGTTAGTCCCCAAATAGTTACATGGCTTGTCCCCCTCACCCCCACTGACCCCCCCAAAAAAGGTTTGTATTTTAGGATTTTAGATTTGATATAAGTCAGTTTCATCGCCATGCGGAAACGGTGGCTTTTCATGTAGTCGTTGGAGCATGTAATTTTGGGAAATCCCAGCGGTGTCCCACAGAGGTGTGTCATCAGCTCATTGAGAAACTCGCTGCTCGGATCCATGGGTTGCGCTTTTTTCTAAACAGATGCTTTACAGGAGTGCACATCTGGATGGCGCTCTGGGATATTTCTCCTAAAGTTTAGAGGTTTATATGTAGCCATGTTTGGAAATGATGCTAGGCCTTGATCTAACAATCTCAGGTTTGTTTTTCGTCTTTGGTGACAGTTTTGGATTGGAACAGGGTTTTTACCCTGGATGGGAGTATAGAAGAAGGGAACATCAAGTGTTAAGGATATCTATTGACTGATAAATTATACGATAAATTGGATGTGTATAGATATAAAATATATAATTGCTTGCATGCTTGCATCGTTCTGCATGCTCTTTAACCCATCTTGTGTTAAAAAAACACTTTCTTTTAGTCAGCCCTCATGCTTCTTGTCAGCCCACTACCCAGTAGCCATTTTTTTTTGTTGTTTTTTTTCTGATGACGAGCGTCAGAGCTTACGTTGAACTCTCCTTTTACATGTTGATGTGAATAAGCTCATTAGCATGTTAAGTGCTTTCATGTCTCCGCTGAACATACTCCAAACCACATGGACCCACAGCTAGCTTCAGAAGCTTAGTCATTATAGGCATTCTGTTTTTAGGCCCACTTAACGAGTGAATGAAGAACAAATTGTGGATAAGGAAGTTAATCCAAGGCAGTCTGTGCTGCTTTTTTATTTATTTTTATTTTTATTATTTAAAAAAAAAAAAAAAAAACTCTTGCCATGCCGTCATCAAGCCCATATGATTGTAAAGTAAATTAGATCCCTCTCTGGTTTACTTGAAGCAACATGAATCATGCAGTTAACTTTTTATTGTTGGAGGTTAATTGATGATAGTTACAAGCGTCACGTTAAAGAAATATTAAAAGCCAGAAGGGGGAAAACGATTACTATCTGGAATGTTTGAAATATGATGTCGTCTTTGTGATACTTTGAAGTGTATGATTCTAATGGAAGAAACGTGTATTGGATTTCTAGTGCATCATTTATTTTTTTGCTTATTTAAAATGACTTGTGACGCCTACAACTAACTAAAACCAGTGGATGAGTAAGATAAGGGAGAAAAAACAGAATCATTACGTCTTTAGTATTGTGCCATAGCAGGCTGACTAATCGTCTGTGTGTGTTTGTGTCTGACGGCTTTATTTACTGCTTTGTTTGTGTGGCTCTGTTGCAAAACCATGACACGTAAGTTTTTCGTGAGACCGGTAGATTCTAGTCTTTAGAGTAGGGGAGGTTTGTGTGTTCATGTGTGAGAGCGAGTGTTTGAGTGTCCCGTCTGCATGACACACTTTAGTCATGAACGCTGATGATCGCTCCTGTGAATCATTTACAGGCGCCCCCGTCTCTGTGTACGCCTGTCGCGCACACATGCTCACACATTTCCATGATTTAGATTGAAGCAGTCCCAGTTTATAAGCTGCAGGGATTTAAAGAGCGATCAAACGTTTGGGTTTTAAAAATGAAATGAGAACCAGCAGGCTATCTTTGTAATGGGTGAGACATTGTACTTTATTTTTTATTTGAGTTTTACTTTTAATTTTATGGCTGACTTTTTTTTGTGGGGAATTTACGTCATGTATGTAGTACACGTTTTTTCACTTGAAATTGTGACGTGATTAAACATAGGCCTGGATGTTACGATGGCGCATATATAAAGTTTATACGGAACTCTCTTCTTAAATTTATAAAACCTTAGAAATTCTTCCCCAGTGGACAGCATGAAAAGGATGTGAGGACCGTTTGCCAGTGATTACATACCCATATATATAAATTGACCTTTTGACTTCATGTATAGGAACATTCAGCGTGGGCGAACATCTGTACAGCATGTTGATTCCTGTTATCACTTATAGCATCTGTAAACAGTCATAGAGACAAGATGCAGTTTGACATGATGCCATGGAACCACAATGTCTATAGATCCCATCCTGAGACGTCCAGATTTACACATTAAGTCAGAATGTGGTTTATCAATACAGTACATGATGATAAATCATCACCCAGAATGTCGCCGGCATTCCTTTTTCTCTCTGATTGACTTAGTGTTCCTTTCTAGATCCGGACATTTCATGAGGTCTGGCCAGTGAGACTAAGAGAGTTTTATAATTATTACAACATTAAGGACTAGTGTGTATGTCTGGCTTCTTTCTCCTCAATTCCAACCCATAATCATATCGCATTTTTGTCCATTGAGTCCAAGAATTTAAATATGTCTGCTATGCGGAGTACATACTTCTTGCTTAAAAAAGGAATCTTCTAAATCTGTTGCATCGAAAATCTGATTGCATTCTTTACTTCTATACTAAGAACTCATCCTTGAACGGAACTGATCTTTGCATTTGTCTTAAACGGCATGATGATCATTGAGGCTACATACGAGTAATTAATACTCATTAGAGATGGCATGATACTCGTACTGTAATCTTGAGCATCAGCCAGTATACCAAATATACCTATTTGTTTTAGTTTGCTTAAAAATTGTCAAACTTACTAGTTTCTAAACTCAACCATGTAATATGAATCTAAAATAATAATTCAATTATACTAATACTGAGTATAGGTACTTGGCGCACAAGGTATTATACAAGGTGCATGCATAAAAGCAGGACTTGTGATGAAATGTCCTGCGAATGAAGGCGTAAAACCGGTTGCCATTTACAGATGATGACACTCTAAGCCGCCGTAAAACGTTTAAATGGTGCAACATTTCGTAAAAAGGCTGTACATCCATGTCTGAGCTGGCAGGTGTTTCCGTGAACATTGATTGAGTGGAACACTTGGTGATCGGAAGTCTTTAAATAACCTGTCGCCAGCTTGTGAAAGAGACGCATTTGTCTGTGGGAACTGTACACACATTTATTCATGAACACCACTTGCACCATACAGGAATCTGGCGGGGAAGGTTATTGCCACATCTCCTGTAAAGTCCTGACCTTGCTCCAAGATATTTCGACCTTGATGGTATCCAAGCACTAGTGAAACGCTAGGATCAGTGCATTAGTGCTGCAGAGGATTATATCGCAGTTTTTACTGTCCTACTCCAGTCCTGCCTCGACTTAATGGACAGTTTCTAAACAGCAACACGGATGATGTGTGAGGATGAACTTGCATAGTGCACTTCATCACATCCCACCGATGACCAGATCAGTGTGCTTTCATCTGCTCCGTCTAAAATAAATCTTTACTTTCTTTTACACTCTGTCCATTTAAATCAAAAGTCTACCATCATCACTCTGTGCTCCAACCTAAACAACAGCACAAAGCAAATGTTATGGTGGCAGTTGCTTTCCAGACTTGCATGTCATGTAATCGGAGACCTCCAGGCCCGGCCAAACACACTCCATATGTCTGTGCGTGTTTGTGTCTGGTCAACACGTGCTCTGAATTTGAGCATATCAGCTGTAGCCACGTGGCTCCGAACGAAAAGACGTCCCAGTGGAAGAGCTTCCAATCCTGATATGTGTATACAGCTGTCTGAGTGTTGTCCTATTATACACGCAATGTCAGACAGCATGGAGATGTACAGCAGCGCAGCACACACACACGTGATGATGGAGATGTTTAGCTTCTGCTGGAATGGACTTCCATTGCACAAGGAGTTGGTGATGATGGTGTATTTATGGAGTGGTATACGATGATTAATACATTGACATAAAGTTGTTCAAAAACAGTGTGTGTTAATGACCAAGAAGTAATATTACAGAAGCACATGACGTTTGAGTGTTTCTTTTTTTTGGAACGCTGAGCTCTACCATTGTAAAGTTTAATTACGGCCAAAATGTGAAAAAGTAGACAATTACTAACAAAAAAGCATGCCGTCATGGTTGTATTAGAGCTATGGAATGCTTGATCCTTAAAAATCGATGCTAAACTTGTCACCAACTTAAAAAAAACATCTGATTGTGGGAACTATACACAATAGTTCAAGGAACACCACTTGCACATTACGGGAACTTGGCTGGGACTGGTCCTGACCTCGCTCCAAGCCATTTCCGCGTGTTTCTGCCATTAAAGGAGTTCCTGGGGGGCCAGCGTTTTAGAAGTGAAGCACTCCCAGGACTTTGTTCTATTATTTTGCACATGAAAAATTTGTACGTGAAAAATTAGTGCAATACTGACAGCTACTTTACTACAATGTAGAGCAGAAAATCACCATGTGGGGAAAAATCCCATCACGTCGTATGAAGCATGACATGTAAACACTTGAGTGCAGGTTACACGGCATTTCAGTGCTCATTACATACTTTTAATAGTTTTAAATACTCTAAAATTTGTCAATTAGTCAGATTTTAGATAGATTAGACATTAAAAATGACTGGTATAGAATAAAATCAAATCGAAAACCTGCAATGCTTAAAAATCTAATGAAATTTTTTGCTTTTGGATCTAATTTTTTGGAGACGTTGACCCCTTACCAGTCCTCGGTATTATATCAGTGACATCTATGAGCGCTACATTTAAAGGTTTCATTCCCACTGCAGCACAGGGGCATTAAAGTTATTTACGGCCGATATCAGATTCCAGACTTAATTAATCAGGCTTATGTTTCAGTGCACCGTCTACACTATATGGCCAACAGTTTGTATACAGCTGTCTCCACAAACGTGGAAGCACACAACTGCACAGGTTATCTAAGGATTCTGTAACATTGCATTTTCCCATCCCACCACAATAGCCAGGTTATAGAGGAAGACCAACCATGGGTTCCACCTCAACCCTGCTGAACAGCTTTGGGCTGAACTGGAACAGGCACAAATCCTCATAGCCATGCTCCATGATCTAGTGTGTAAAGCCTGTTCCAAACATTTTCGGCTGAGTTTATTCACACCGACATCCATCAGATATATTTGTTCCCACACCTCCACGCCCCACGAGAGACCAGGTGACATTCTCATGTCAGTATGAGGTCACATTGGGGGTCAGTATGAGGTCACTTGTTTGGCAATACAAAAAAAAGGGGGGGGGTGGGTGGGCGAGGACAAAAATACTGTATAGGACATGATTTTATTATTATTTTTTCAGGTTTTTTTTTTTTTTTTTATCCATCTTCTATACTGCTTATTGGGCATGGGGCAGGGTACACTCTGAGCAATCAATTGCTCACAAATAAACACAAAAAGCAGTTTGAGAACGCTAATTGGCCTTTAAGGGGAAACCCAAAAAACATGGGGAACATGCACGCACACAGACCTGACGTGGGAATCGAACCGTTGACCCTGGAGGTGTTCCATTTGAATGTCTGAAAATGATTTTATTTTTTTTATTGTGTAATAGGTGCCTTTAGAACCAATCCTTTCAGTATCCTTTCTCATCATTTGACTTAGCTGTCCTTGCTTTCTCTCTCTCCTCCTCTTGTTGAATAGAGTAAGTTTATTCGGTCTGATACTGTGTTCCGCTTATCCAGTCAGCTCGTCTCCGAGTTGTTCTGTTCTGTTCTTTGTACAGACTTGGTGAATTTTGGCTCCTGAACCCTGCATTAAGATGCTTTCACTTTATTTGGAATGTGGATGCTTTTGCCATGTTGCTTACCTTTTACAAACGTTTGTTCTTGGCTAAAGATGGAATACCTTCTGCTTCTGAAGTTGTGGGAACCCAAGGTCAAATCCACATTTCATTTGTGTACTGTCGCATAGTTTTGGTTCGCAGTTTTGAACTGTTTGTTCAGTGTGTAGACACAGGAAAAGAGAATATAAAATACTTTTTGATGAAACAAACTTCATATCCTCATGCATGTACTTGCAGAGTTATTGAGACATGCTGCAACGAGTATACAGTCACGGAGGTAAACCTTTTTATTACAGGGGCTCACAAGGTTCTTCAGCAGCCTCCGAAACACACCTAGTTCTGACAGCACGGCGCTGTCGTTTACCCGTAGCTCGTTTAAAACAACTCTTCAGGGTTAGAAAGAGAGTAGAAGATGGCGAGATGATCTTTATCACCCTGTCAGGTGGGTTTGACTGATCTGCACTTTGGAAGTTCCTGAGTTAAAGGAGTCATTCCTAAAGCATCCTTTTTAGGGGAATATGGATTAAATGGGTGTCATGTGGTGTCTTTGGGGACTCGAGTGGAGTATGTAGTTTGTCTTGGAGCAGATATCAGGGATAATGATGTTTCCATCTCCTGAGTGGTGGACAAGTGATAAATTGATTAATCCTACCAGGCGAGTAAATGCTTCAATGTGCTGCCCAGACCCATATTTTTTTTTATTCTGGCAGGAACCAAACTGGCGAAAAACGTTTGCTAATGTAAATCAGTAACAAAATATTCCAAACTGCAAGAGGTGTTCAAACAGTCCCATCATCTTGAGAAAACTTTCTTCCTCGATCGTATCCAAGCAATCGTGAAACTCTGGAATAAGTGCATTACTCTAGTGTCGTGCTCTCATAGAGGTTTTCTGTTACAAATTACATTTTTTAAAAGTCCCGGTTTGACTAGAACGCCCCCCATAGTAGTAAGTTACTTAATAAAGTGAATTATTACTGATTACTATACAGTATTCCAGTGTCGGTCAGTTCATGCCTGAGCCGGTGTGTGTAGTGCAGAAGACGGTGGGATGCACAATGACATTTAAACTCAATAGTAGGGTTTTATATATTTGTCGATGCTACTTATCTAGGAAGAAAAAAAAAAAAAAAAAACAACAGCCCGGATACATCCCAGGTACATGGGCACCTGATTTGTCTGCCCTTGTAGCACATGCAACCTGCACCCACTTGTTTGCATGGAAGATAAGAGCGTGTGTACAGATATGTCTAAAAGAAGATGAGATAGGGCGAGTCTAGGTAAAGCTGCTTGTCCCTCCTAGCTATTTTGGGAGGATTTAAGCAATCATTGAGTAACGGTGTGCTGTGGGGTAATCAGAGGAGTGGCAGGCTGCGATAAAAAAAAAAAAAAAAAAGAGCTGACACGATATAAACTGGAACATGTTTAGTAGTAAAACCCAGACTCGCATGACTTGAAATGTGTGGCACAAAGAATATGAGTGTGTGCTTAATGAAGCAGTTCGCCTGAAACAAAACACATGATGATGTGCTGTATTTCTCATGTTTTTACATGATCATCTCCAGTCTGTGTGAAAAGCGTTGACTCATCATGCCATCCAGCCCTCAGGCCTATGTGACACATACCAAAACGAGAGCGATGCCTGGTGTGTAGCGATGCCTGCCTGAGCGTTCCCAGAGGTATCAGGGTGTCCTGATTGGGATCTAATCAGAGGCTGAAACTATGGGCTACTTCAGAAACATTGCTTCTTCCCGGGAATTCATTTTGGGTCTCCAGTATGCGTGTACAAACAAAAAAATAAAACATGCGGGGATAAACATTCCCTTATTATTTTTTTCTTCGTATTTTTGTATTTCCCAGAGATTAAAAAAAAGATAACTGGATTTTCAATCTATCATGACCTTACTGTATATAAGAAGACCCCCTCACTGCAGCTTGTTGCACAGCATCTGGATGGATTTGGCTGATCAGTAGCTCTTTTACATAGACACTGAAATGGTGCATTCATATTCCACACCTCTGAGACCTTTAATGCAAGTAACTAGCTCACTGTACATTATAAAGCATCTAATTTGTAGTTGTATATATTAACTAGGCCAATGGGAGTATTTTATTCCTTCTCGCCACTGCTGCTGCTTTTTACTTTAAAATCTTTATACAGACTTTCTCTCTGTTTTTGTGTGTCCATGTTTAGGTGTGCCATCATCCAGATTGTCAGGACCTGAACAATAAGAGTCCTCTCCACCTGTGTGAGTCATGCGACTCCCGCTGCCACTCTGACGAGACCGACAACATGCACTTTGACCGTCACCCTCGCTTTGACCTGCAGCCACAGAGTGCGTCTCTCTCTCTCTCTCTCTCTCTCTCTTATTCACACACATAAACATTGAGAGAATTATTCACACAAGCAGCCAGCTAAAAAATAGCAGCTTGGAAAGAATGACTGCTTGATTACTGTAAAATAAAAATAGTAAAACAGTAAAATCCAAAAATAGCACTAGATAATTTCCAGTAAAGTCTGCTGCTGCTTTTGGATTATAGGTTTAAGCTGGACATTTAATTATCCTCAGCAAAGTATATTCAAACTAGAAATGATCAGCAAGATTGTCCATACCCACATGCTCTCATTCTCTCTCACACACACACACTAAGACAAGCTGACATGTGTTTCCGCAGGTTCCATCCTGGCTCGGAATGTGTCCACTCGCTCTTGCCCCCCACGCACCAGCCCTCCTTCTGACCTGGAGGAGGAGGAAGAGGGCGGCACAGAGAAAGGGTCAGTCTGCTCAGAGTTATGACTGAGAACGTACCGGAACCTCCAGGTTCCAATTGTCCAACAATTCCTTGGAAAAATGACTTCCAAACAATTTTAATTAAATTTATTAAAAAGGTTCACAAACTGTGTGTGTGTGTGTGTGTGTGTCTTAGGGGTAAGGTAGGACCTATGAAGATCCGGAAGAAGCCCCGGAGACGGTATACTGATGTAAGTGTTGTGTGTGTCCTCCTGCTGGTCATTGTTGGTATTGCAGGAAGTGACAAAATGCAACTTTTAGTAAATCTAATTACATTTCTTGTTATTCCTAATAACATTTAACTGACTTGTCTCAAGCATCTCTTGACATTTTAGCTTGCACTTAATAAAAGTAATAAACACTGATTTAATGATGACTGCAATGATTTATTATTACGCATTAATTATTATTCAAATTAGTTGATATTATTCTACAATTAGCATTTTTCCTATTCTTAAATTCTACTATTAGATTCTACCTTTTTTATTGTTCCCTTTATTTCCTTTCGTCTATAATTGACTTCTCTCTTCTTTTCTTTTCTGGTTTCTTTCTCTAACTTCTTTGCTTGGCTTTCACTCCTATTCCTTTACCTTTTTCCATTCACTCCCTTCATCTCATTTCCTTTTTACCTTCACCTTTTTTCTTTTGCGTTCCTTTTCTTATTTTTGTGCTCTTGTTTACCTTTCTTTCATCTCATTTCTTTCCTTTCTGCCTGTCACCATATGATTATTCTTTCATTTCTCTTTATTAATCCATATGAATTATTTACCATTTTTTTTGCGTTTCTTCTTTTAATTTTTTGCCTTGTTTTTTATTTTTGGTTTCCCTCATTACTCCACCTTTTCTTTATTCCACCTCTTCCTTTCTTTTTTTACTTTACCACTCTTTCCATTTTATTTTTTGTTACCTTCATTTTATTTTCCTGTTTACTTCTTTTCCTCATTTCATTTCTACATTTTTCATACTTTTTTAGTTATTTTATTTCTTTCACCTTCCTTTTTTTCGAGTTGTTTTCCATTTTATTTTATTGTTTTCTTTTGTGTTACGTTATTTTTTCTTTTTTTCTTTCCGTTCAAGTTTTCCCCACCTTCTGTCTGCCTGTCTGTCTGAGATTGTGTCCAGTTTCCAAATGCCTTTTATGCAAAAATGTTCCATACATCCTTCCACCTCCATAGACTTATGATATTTTAGTCACATGATCTAGCTAGCTAATGAACTGTTGCTGCATCATTAACAATCCTTTTCGGTCTTGGACTTACTCTAGGTTTAGAAAGCAGGCTGTACTACTCAGGGTTTGCCTCCTGCTCTTTGTTTACTTGCGAGTGTGTCCAGCTCTCTCTGGATTAATGTGGCTCACTTCCATCCATCAATAACTTCGACTTGAATCCAGTCATCATATTTGTGGGTTTTCCCACTGAGAGCTGCTGAGCTCATTATCGCCAGTGACGGCTCAATATAACAGACAGGAAATGACTGACATCTCTGAGTCATCTCCAGCTCAGGATGTGGCGCTTTAATTAGTGACATGGACTCGTAGTTAGAGCGATAACGACAGCACTGCAGCTTGTTTATATGTCTTACTGAACCTGGATTGATTTGCAGGATCCCACCAAGGAGTGCTTCACTCTCAAATTCGACCTGAACGTCGACGTGGACACAGAGATCGTTCCCGCATTGAAAAAGAAGACGCTCAGGTGAGTCAGGGAAGAGATACGTCAAACATAGTGATCTCCACTGAATAATTATCCTCTAAAGAACTCTGTCAATGACGTAGATATGCAGGTGCTGCTTTTTTTTTCCTTTCTTTTTTTATTACTTGTAAGATAAATACACACATTTCTGTTTTAGTTCTTTTTTTTATATATATTTGCAGTAAACTGGTGACGCGATATCTTTTAAAATGTTCATGTTTATAAAAGTAAGAACAGTTTGTGTAGAAAGAAAAAAAAATGGAGACCACAAATTACCATACTTCTAGTATCAATGGTGTTCAAGTCAAAGACTTTTGATTACGTTGGATAACAGAACGCTGTTATGAATCCCCTGCTACACTAATGCACTTATTGCAGCATTTCACCAGTGCTTGGATACCATCAGGGTAGAAAGCTTTCTCAGTACGCCTGAACCAGCAGCCAGGATCGGACTACCTGCTTCACGTCTGAAACGCTGGCCTCCCAGGAACTCCTTTAACGGACCAAACATGTGGAAATAACTTGAAGCGAGGTCAGGACTGTACAGAGGATGTGGCGATAACTTTCAGCTGAGATACTGTAACGTGAATGACTGTGTGTACAGTTTCTATGAACAGATTTGCCTCTTTTTCAATTTGGCAACACTTTTTAAGGATGAGGTGTTCCACCCGCTGAAAGTTCACAGGAACGACGACTGCGGTGGGCTCCGAGCCACCTGCTTGAGGTTTTCTGTCAATTTCGATCGGTTTTACATCTTCGTTCACGAGAGAGTCCCGGTTCCTAGAGTGCTTTGTTACAGAAGCTTTGTGATTCCTGCTAGGTAGTAGTTTTTCAAGGACACAAGAGGCTCTACGATGGACACGCAATACATTTTTACTGGAATACGAGTCAGGAGACTTGGCCATGCAAGTCCTCCTTGAGTAATTATATGTGTATTTGCGGTTGTTGCCTCGATCCGTCTTCTCCCCAGTTTGTTTCTTGGCTGCTGAGATTTAATACCCTTCCTTCTCCAAATACGTTGAATTATTTCCAAAGAGTTCTGTTTTTGTTTTGTCCGACCGGAGAATATTAGGCCTAAAGAATTTCAGATTTTTCTGCTTGATTTTTTTTAACAGCATAATTTAGTATGATTATGTAGAAGTACAGATAACTCTGCTGCAGTTCTGCAGAACATGTGAAATTATGCCAACTTTACTTGATATTTCGATTGCTCTCTGTACATGTAGAGAGGTGCTGGGGCCTGTTTTCGAGCGTAAAGGGATCGAGTTGTCTCGAGTTGACTTGTTCCTGGACCAGTCCAACACCCCTCTGTCACTCAGCTTTGAGGCCTACCCGTTTGGAGGACATTACATCAAAGTTAAAGGTAAAGTTGTACAGTGGATGCTCAGATTAGAGATGATAGTGATCCGTATATGGTCAAAAAAGTGTTTGGACAAACATGTTAATTATTGAATTGATCAGGCTTATAGTAAAGGGAATCCTTAATGCTTCAGCACAGCAAGACATAGTGGACATTTCTTTGGTTCCAACTTTGTGGCAACAGTTTGGGAAAGACCCTTTTCTATTCCAACATGACTGTGTCCCAGTGCACAAAGCAAGAACTATAAAGACATGGTTTAATGAGATTAGTGTTGAAGAACTTGACTGGGCCGAGCCCTGACCCCAACCCCATCTAGCACCTTTGGGATGAACTGGAACGGAGATTGCGAGCCAGGTCTTCTCGTCCAACATCAGTGCCCGACTTCATAAATACTGCATAATACTTCATAAAGCCTCCGAGTGGCGCAGTAGTAAAGTGCTCGCCCTATCATCCGGGGATCGCTGGTTCGAACCCGGGTGATGCTGTTAACCTCTCACACCCGGAGGCCCAGAAAAAGCTGATTGGCCGAGCTCTCTCAGGGGGGAGGGATGAGAGGTACTTGCGCTCCCACATTAAGCACAGCTCTACAGCCAATCAGGGGCGTCTGTGAGCTCGCGCACACAGAAGGAGCGGCTATCGCTTTCCTCCGAGTGTGTTACCCCGCCCCTAATGGTGCATGAGCAAGCAGTTCGAAAAGATGCGGTCGGCTGACGTCACGCGGTTCGGAGGAAACACGGGATAGTCTTCGCCCTCCCGGCTGAGTGGTAGTAGTAGCCTTAATGTGGGAGCCCCCTAGTGACGGGGAGGAATTGGACACGACTAAATTAGAGAGAAAATTTGAAAAAAACATACAAAAAATAAATAAATACTTTATAAATAAACTTCAAAATAATGAAGTATATATGCTTGGATACTATGTCATTGTCATTGCCAAATACTTTTTTTATCTATATGGTGCGTGTTAAGAAAAACCAACCATATATCTGTTTATCTTGGTTAAAAGTGAATCGTTTTCTGCAGAATCCAAATTATCAGGCCAGTCATGGCAAAGATGAAGTTTTAGAACTTCTGTTGACGCAGTCTTCAAAGGCATGTCTTTACAAAAAAAAAAAAACATAACCCTTAATCAGAAAATGTTTAATGAGCTAGCGTACACACACACTCGTCATTATTGGAAACTGTCTGAGTAATTATCAGATTAGATGGAATGATTAGGAAAGTTTCACTTTGACGTGTTGTTTCAGTTTACTACTCTGGAAGATTTTTGCTTGTCTTTTTAAACCTGAAGCCTCATGGTATGATCATGTGTTCATCAGAAATACAGTCGGGTCTGAGATTTTCTACAGCTCTGAATATAAGAGGATTAGAAACCATTAGACTTATTACATAGTGATGTGAAGGTATTACACATTCATGGACCATTAAGTGATGACTGCACTTCAACTGATTAAACTGTATATAATCTATTAATTTTATGCATCTCTCTCTCTCTTTTTTGTTTTTTTTTGTCTGTGTGTGGTATCGGTATGGGCGTGCGTGTTGTAGCTCGTCCTGGCGATGAGCTGAAGGTAGAGAAGGAAGTAAAGGAGTCTCTCACGCTGCCCAATATGAAGATTTCAGCAGGGGGCAGTCAGTACATCCTCAACCCCTCCCATGACAAGGTTGAACATGACGTACTTACCCAGGAGAGTGTGGACATACTGGTAAGCATTACTTCAGTTACATACAAATTCCTAAAATGCACATAGTTGCACATAAAATGCACAGAATTGAGACAGATGTACCGTACTGTGCAAAAGTCTGGAGCCACCAGCCATTTCTTGACAATGATAATTTCTTAAAAGCGCTATACAAATAAAATTGAATTGAAAATGTCTCCATATTAAATTAATTTAAATTATGTAGACTATGGTAAATGGTTCAATGAATGATTCAATTTAAATATCGGTTGTTGGAACCCCGCAGCAACCTCATTTCCCCTCTCGTCTGTTCCACCCATTCAGCGTCAGCAGGATACTATTCACCCAAAAGTCCTTCAGGAAGCTTGGAGAACTATTCTTCGAGACTACATTAAAAATACAAGCATGTCTGGCACTTGTGAAGCAAAATATGAAGAAATAAGGGGTGGCTCAAGACTTGCACAGTAATTGTGAAATTCTGGAATTGATGGAACAAAATATGGAAGCTCCATTGACACGTTGTAGTAATCTGATCTCGGTAGCATCCGAAAACAAGTTTGTGTCATCTTCCTGGATCAAATCAATGGAATTTGATATTCTTTACAGTGAGATACAGTTTAAGAAGCATAACTATGAGAGGTATTGCTTAGAACTAAAACTAAGCAGCCCCATGCACTTCACTACAGCGACGTAAAAGCAATAGGACTCAAGAATCAGCTTCATCTGGTTTGAAATATTTTTAGCCCACATTTTTTTGTGATTATTTTTTTTTTTACCACTAGTGGGCAACACCCTGCAGCAAAAACGAATAAAAGGATAGTCGACGCGGCTAGTCGACGCAGCGTGTTCTGTACTGGTTAGCTACTTTCTCATGCTGACACAGGGTTTTATTTTCGATAGATTTATGATCTCATCACATTAGACGAGACACCACAGACCGTTCTTTCTCTTTCAGCAGGAAGTGCTTTTTCTGTTGCATTGTGTTTAGAAATTATAAATACACCAGTCTGTGAGAAACGGCTTTGCTTTATAGTTATGACGAACATTTCCACTTCTTGGAAAACAGTTTTTTTTTTTTTTTTTTTTGCTTTTGCTCCTAGGCAATGTTGTGCAATCGTGCTAGCTGTTTGGTTTCATGTTTTACTTTTTTCTGTTATTAAGGTATTGATTTGAGTCTATTAGGTTGTTTAATTTTGCATGCATGGTCTAGTTTTAAATATCTTCCATGTATAGTTAGTTGTATGATTCATATGGCAGTATAATACAATATCACTATCATGATCTGTTATAATACCTTTCACATGTGTTGGGTTATATGTTGGATGTCATATAGGAACACACATGCAGATTCAGTCTTTGCTCGAGCTGTATTCTCTGTAAGAGGAACATAACAAGACCAGACCACATGTTGGATTTTCTGAAGTGCACCTCTTACAGGTCTAATATTTTGAAAATAGGCTCGTGATAAACTTCTTATTATAAAGTTTAATTTTTTAGGAAATAAAAAGGAAAAGTGTTTAAGCAAAGCAAGATCAATGTTTTCTTGGAGATCAATGTTTTCATGAAAAAAATCTTAAAAAACCTAATAGTTATTGGTTTCATGCTTTCGTAACAAACAAAATAATGAAAGTGTTTATTAGTGGTCAGGCGAGCATCTCAGGACGGATGCATCATTAGTAAAAAGTGTTGTCAGCAGTTTGGCCAGGATTCTGCACTGTAGAGCTGGCACGGACTCTTTAAAACATTTGGGATAGCGGCCCATGGTTTCAGCTTTGCTTTGCTGCGCTTGCCCTGAAACTGACCTCCATTCCTTTACCCGATTTAAACAGCGCAGATAATTAATCTGGATAATTACTTTCGCCTCCATGCTGTGCCGTAGGCAACTCTCGGGTTTGCGTTCGCACATTTGCCTGGTGACAAAGCTAGCATCTAGCATCGATTTGCATTACAGTGCTCCTTGCCAGTTTTTAGCATTCCACCTTCCTCCTCCCTTCTCTGTTTTTCCTGGAAGAGATTTCGGATTGTTCCTTGGTGCAGTTCGGAATACAGTTCACTACTGTATGCAAATAATATTCTGTAGGTGTCTCTTTTTGCAAAGGGACTGTAAGTTCTATGTAATGTTGTGTGTGCAGTTTTATAGTAGGGAGATTATATGTACTGTATATTAAAAGAATCAGATGGAGCAAGAAGAATGTGGAAATATTGAGCATATCGGAAAACTAAGTATTATGCGATTATTTTTACATTATGTTAAATAATCTATAAGGATATTTTGCCTTTTGCTTGTCTGTTTTTAAGTGGGGACTCTTTCCCAAAGTGGTCATGCTTCTCAAAACCAAAGTACTCCAAAGACAAATTTTCAGTCAAATACAAAAACCTGTTCCTAAGGGCGTTTAAATTCGCCATTTCAACTTTATCTACCATCTTCAAAAAGCAGCTCTGCAGAAGCTCGGATATAGACTCGGATCCATACCAGGGTGGAAGAACCACAACTCGTCCACTTCTCCTCTCGTTGACGCACAACCTGGTCAATCGTCTACCTGCTGTCCCTCCAGAATGTTGACGGTGGTTCACAGATTCAGCATGCCTGTATTTGATCCATGCGTGGTGTCTTCCCCACTGCGCCGTGACCCGTCACCAAAGCCTGACCTTTTAGAACAAACCCTCCACCCCACGGAGCAGCGGGGGCGCTAATGACCCTGAAACTCCTCCTCGAGCTCTAATTTTCCGTGTCTGTTGCAGGTGACCTTTGCAGTGAGCATTTGATGTGCGGCTGATTTTTCTCTCATTCAGAACGTTTAAAGGACAAATGTCTCACAAGAGTGGGTTTTTGGTGAAATCCATGTTCCTGTAGGACACTCGGGGTACTTTGATCCTGGTCCGTTGACCTTGTTTTACCTGCGTCTGGGAGATCTGGAGTCTCTGCCGTTTAACTACTTCTTTAAAAGTGTTTCAATCCTACGCTTCTTATAATATTTGTATTTATTTTAAAAAAAGCATTGCTATTTTGTGTCTTTAAACCATTTTCACTGTCTTGACATCTCCCATGGCTGGCACTGGAGACTCCTTCCTTCTTTTTTTTTTATTTTTTTACATTTATAGTGGTATTAGGTTATGTGGCATCTTGGTTACTATAGAAACGAGAACAAATGAAAGCAATCACTTTAAAATAAACATGTGATTTGCCGTTCAGTCCACACTATGTTTTTAGTATATAAATAGAATCAACAGCTTCTGATCAACCCGACTCTGACTGAATTCATTCTCACTGTTATATAAGCTGATCTGGTCTTAGGCATGGAGGGTCTACCTGTTTGCTGCAGTGGTGGGTTCCTCACAGAGTGACCGTGCTGATGAGATCAGAGGCAGTCCTTTAGGGATTAGTGTGCGTGACCCTGGGCGGAGGAAAGCATTCCATGGCTGACGTCACGACAAATATACGAGTCCAATATCTAGACGTTTAACTCTTCGGGGTATTGAGCCTGACGTAAATCTGACCACTGTGCCCTCAAGTACACCTTATCCCCTTTCTTTTTCTTTTTTCCCTTGGGGCTTTCCTCACAGCTATAATTTAAATGCATGCTTCCATATCGGGTCGTTAAATGAAAAATAAGATGGTATGTTTTTAACGGATACACTCTGGTGATGCTGGGGATTGAGCTTGTGTCCTACCGATCAGTAGTCTCAACATCTAAACAACAGGTTGCAGATTCCCATGGAGACACTCTTGATCCAAACTGTTGTTTTTCAATAAGTTAATGCATTAAGCAAGTAATAAAATGCAGTAGAGCATGGTCTTGTGTAAGGAATAATTCAAATTATTTACATTTAGCAGCACGGTCTGGAGCACAGCATTCTTCTGCTTATACCAGGGCAGTTTGCCAACCGTTACAGTATTTAATTTATAAATATACAAAATGTCATGCATTAAAATTGAGATTTTATGAGAAATTGGATTTAGGAGACAAGGTCATTTCTGCTGTCTGTTTCGCGTAGCCACAAAAATCATCCATTGCGTCAAATCTTTCTGTCTCTCTAAAAAAAAAAATGCATCTGGTCATCCTGAAGACTTAACTCTACTGATAAATTTCACAAAGCGCCATGACTGCACTTCCAAACGAGATTCTTTCCAAACATGACAAATGAACGTCTCCTTACAAAGTACTGTGCATGCTATATATATATATACATATATATATATATATATATGTATATATAATTTGTTCGTACAGCAACAATAACGCATTAGATTATATATATATATATATATATATATATATTTCTTTTTTTTTTTTTATAAATGTAGTAACACATTGGAGTTCCTGTATAATCCTGCAGGTGGTGCTCTTATCTTATTAAGACTTATCTTAAACTATCACACATTGACAGGCAGCAGAGCGTCCTCTGGGGTACAAGCTAATAATTTTTTTTTTAAGTTTATTTAAAATAATTTGAAAGGATATGAAACATTTCCGTGACAAGTCACTTCCTTTCAGTTACGTTATAGCAAATACAGTGTAAATGGTGATTTCTTGGCCATCTTTGCTACTATTTTTATTTTCTCACTCATAATATATACATTTAAACTTTTGGAGGGAAAATGCAGGTAATCCTAAGACCACATAACCAGAAACATATTTATTCTGAATAATTGAATTGACGACTTATAATGAAAAACCCACTAAAACTGGAGACTCCGTCTGTAAAATGTTACTTGATGTTTCCTCATAGTGAGCTTCACTGTATCAATAAGCCTATGTCTAAGATATTTGAATCAATTTTAGCCTTGCATTACATCTAACATATGGGTTCTTGTGAAAAAAAGTATTAAAATGACTCGTTCTGTTATATAAAACTCATCTGATTCAAGAATTCAACAGCGCTACAGTATTAATAACTATCTGTATGTTAAGGTGTTGTTTTTTTCCTTCGTATTGTTGCATGCTGTGCTCCGTCTCAGTCGATATGCAATCATGATATATATACAGCTTTCAGATGAAAGAAAGGCAACAAGCAGTCTTTCTCCCATTTCACAGCATGGTTCCTTACAAACCAGGCGCACATCGCAGATCATTTCCCCAGAGCCCAGAGCTGTTGGATGCTTTGATTTGCACGGAGTGTAACCCGATTATCATGCAATTAGTTTCAGACTGCCAGCCCCCTGTGTTATGAGACAATAGGGACAAGCCAGAATACACAAGTGGGAAAAACGCAAATCTCTCGTCTTGTTAACCGTTCAGAGTTATTTAGATCATCTTTAAACACTTTAATATAAAGATCCCAACTCTGAATAAAAATAGCATAGATTTAAATACATGTATAAAATAATTACAAAATAAATGAAGCTTTTAATCTAGGTGAAAAACTGCTGATCAAGAATGGTATTCAGGGATCATTCAGAATAGAGCACTAATCCTGTTAGTTGTTGCTCTGTTCAATCATGATCTTTACAGATTCGGGGTTTAACAGTCACGCGTTTCTGTCCGTTTCTGACTCGGAACGAGAACGCTTCAGTGTTTGAATTCTTCCCCGGACCGGAGCTTCCACATCATTAGCGTTTTTTGCACGACTTTTTCTTTTGATAAGCTTTGACTATGCATGGTCTGCTGTTCGTCATCCCTGAAAGGGGGCAGGGCTCAGCATTTGCTGTGTGAGCGTTCTGAGGATGTTGGAACTGTATGTAAATGTGTATGTGTGTGTGTGTTTGTGAGAGAGAGAGAGAGAGAGATAAAGTGGTGAGAGTAGCTAGAGGTAGGAGGTACTGAGTGGTCTCTGAGTGTTGTAAGCATCAGTGTCACTTGTGGAGTCAGAGCAGCTGGAGGAGCCATCTTCAGGATCCTTCTCCATGGTGCTCTGTTTATTTTTGCTCATTTGATAGTAACCTACAGGATCCAGAGTTTTTGTTTCAAAAAAGTGCCCCAACTGTGTTGTGTATTGGGGCTTGGAGTCGTCTCGTTGTCCGGGGCCTGGTGAGTTTAATGGTACGTTTTGGTCATCCGTCTTCTTGGACGCGTTGGGATTTGCTCCAGATGGTCCCTGAGAACTTGCCCGATCCACAGCAACCCTCTCCACAATGCGAGGTAAGGTATAGTGTTTTAGATGTCATCATCGTGTCAGATTGATTTTCTGAGAATCTCGGTTGCTTGATGGTATTGCTCATGTAAAGGTCAGTTGCAGATGTGTAGGGATGCTCAATAACAGGAAGTTTGTAATGGAAGTTGAATGTAATGGAAACGCCAGTGTAGTGTCGGACCTGGTGACACGCTCGGGCCCTCTCTGGGACATACAGGCTTATCTGTGGCAGGAGATAACATTCCTCCAGGATGTCACTGTGTTTGATCACTGATTAATCTGCAATGCTGTAGTTTCATAGTCTCAATGGCTCTTTGTTTTACCTGTGCATTTGACTCATGGAAGTCTCCGGTGCCGGCCCTGAAAACTGGTTGTTGTTCACAGTCAAGGCTAGTGACGTGGATGTGTGTTTTTCCACTTTTTAGATTTTGGGGTCCTTTCCTGTTTGGTCAGGATAGATTTGGGGGTTTTGGCGGGGTGTGTTGGGTGTGTTGGGTGGGGTGGGGGGGGGGGATCTATTGCAATTGCCCTACAGATTATCCTATCTTTAATCAGAGACTGATCAAAGACTGATCTGTTCTTATCTTTGTAATAGTGACTCACTAAAGCGGGAAAAGAAAACAGTAGATTCTTAAACGGCATTGCGCTAGAAATTCGTGAATTGCTCAAATAGCGTCTTAGTTTTGGGAATTTTTAATGACTAATTATTTTCTTACAAAAAGCCCAGGCAGATTTGAAATTCCTGAGATGTAGGTGCTGTCAGTCCTTTATACTCCCATAACTGTCGAGATAAGCTCAAAAGGTCAGAGTGTTTTAAATCTTAAATCTTAATTTATCTGGTTGGAGACACAGCTTGGTGCTCTCTCTCAAGCTAAACACATTTGGCCTTGGGATGAGAGGCGAAGAAAAAAAAAATCACATTTAAATTTGTATTTTTTTTTTGCAGAACAAGGAGTTTGGTTGGATAAAGTGTAGGTGTAGGAAACAATGCAGATTAAGAAGGGCTGGTTGCATGTACTGGAAAAAAAATGTATTTAACTTTGTGCATATCTGAAGTACAGGTACAGACCAGCACGTGCTGCTGTTTGGGATTTACCCCTCAGAGGTCATTTCCTCTTTCCTAAGAGGCACGGGCGTTAGGAAAAGCCCTTTATGATGGTTGTTTTTATAAGAACGGCCAAATTGACTATATTATCCTAAGACAGAAATAATCACAACAGTTAATTATATATTCGGTTAATTTACTTTCTAATTAAACCATACCGATCATAATACTGTAACTTTATTAAGATGTATCTAAGAGGATATCTTTTTTTAAAATGCTACGAGCAAGACTAATCAAGTCTCATTGATTGGTTTTAGGAATTAAGACAAAAGCCTTGCCCCAAAACAAACACTTGGCACCTCTGTGGTGCCAAACTGTTTTGTTGAGGCACAGCAAGCTGTCCTATGGGTGTGCCTGTATATGTAGATTAGCCTTCTGGCTGTTACAAGCCACGCCTCTTTCTTCCTGTTCACACAAAACAGGACGAGATCCTCCTTGTTGCCATGACGCTAGAGCAGTATTTCTTAGTTATGCAGCCGAGCAGATTCAATTGCTTCTGGACAGCAAGGAGTTCGAGAACCAGGATCTGCGGCGTTCCTATTTGCGAGCCCTGAGGAACTCCGTGAAAAACCAAGGACGCAGAAGCGACAGTGTTTGATTTAGGGAAAGGACTTTTTTTTTGTTTGTTTTTTCTTTAGTTTTTTTTTCTTGGCTGGGACTTGCACTGCTGTCGTTGCAGCTGCTATGGTGGCACATGTAGGAGTTAATGTGTAGGAGTTAAAGAGGGTTCAGAGAGAGGGGGTGAGCGAGAGAGAGCGTAACAGCTGGCTCGGTTATGGGCCGAACTCTGTGAAGCCTTTTGAAGGATTACAATGGTCTTCGCTGCTTTTGACATGCCGCTTTCTTCCTTGGTGAGTATTGCTCAGATTCACTAAGAATCCTGTTGGATCTTTAGTAGATGTGTACAGAAGTGTTCGGGAAGTAGACTTGATGTTTGTTTCATTTATGCCCCGTTACCGTACTGCTTTTACACATAGTTAATTTAACTGGCATCTACATCTTTCCATCTTTAATTACAAAAAAGCTTTGTGGTCTTGATGGTTGAAGTATTTCTTGATTTCCATAAAGCCTGAATTAATAATGCATCATTTCATTTGACTTTCTTATTTTATAGTTTTGTAAACTTGTAACTCTATCCATTTTTTTTGTGTGTAAATCTGTCATAAGCCAGTAGAAGCATAGCCTCTTCCAGCCTGCATGAGTTAGCTCTTACTCTGATCCCCAGCAGTCCATCCTCTTCTTTCTCCTTGGAGTTGTGACACTTCCTGCCATCTGTGTTCCTGTCCTCACCCTCTAGTCCCAGATCCCGTAGAAATCCCCTCATCAAAGTCCTATCGGTGTCTGCCCTTGGTGCCCTGGTGTCCGAGTTCTAAATATAAGCTAGAATGTTAGTAGGGCACTTGTATTATCCATCAGCCATGATTTTGCATCAAAAGTTCTGGCTGTTTAAGATTTCAACATGGTTGGAACAAGCTTGATTAGAATAACTGTGGGAAAAACTCAACTCACTGTAATTATAACTAAAAATGTGTTTTATAAACACTATTTTTTTTTTGCGGTGCCCTCCAAGCAACTGCCATTATCAAGTTTGTTGCTTGTTTTTAACACCATAACTTCCTTATTTATTGAAATCGTAGACTATGCATTATGTTATAAGTCGCACAATGCAAACACCAACCATTCCATTCGGAGAGTATCATTGTTTTTCATCTCTGCCGGTTTCCTGTTTTGCATCCTTAGCCCAGGAATGCCAAAGTTCTGCTTGGAATGTTGGAAGTCATTAGTAGGGGGCATCACTCAGGGCCGTGGAATCCCACCAGCTTTTGGAACTGGAGGTCATTAGCTTTGTTTTTTTGGCGGCTGCTCGGAAGTTTGCGGAGCACCGCCGGCAGTAACAGCAGCAAGTGTTTGTTTAGCTCACTGGTCCTCATAAAGAAGATTAGGGCCAAACGTGTGGATGACACGTGACCGTGGACTCTGATAGCAAAACAATGTGGCGTCGGACAAAGGGAGGCTATTCCTAGTTTGTTTAAGGAATCTTGCCTCATCCCCGAAGATGAAGTAATGAGGAAATGACGGTATATCCTAGCTTATTGTGTTTCAAGTCAGGATGGTGTTTTATGATATCCTACCACTGCTGAGGTCATAAGGTTTAACAGTCATAGGACACTCCTGCATTGCCACTTTAAAAACTCCATGGCTTATGAATTTTTCCTTCTGTTTATTGTTAAGTATCTTTTCATTTGTAGATCCTACTTTCTTTTTCTCTGCAAAACCCCCTCCCCCAACACAAGCCTTTCCTGAAACTCATTTGTCTTGCGATTTTGTATCATCCTATTTGAAATCATTGGAAATTCCCCTCATTCCATCTTTCACAATAACTTTGGTGTGACCTCCATAAACATCTCCATAAATTTTCAACTCTCTCTCTTTCTCTCTCTCTCTCTCTCTTAGGGTCAGGGTCAAGCACGTCGGCGAAAGAACATGACCCAGTTCCTGGGGGATGCCAGCATCCCGTCTCCAGACTCCCTGGCCCAGCTCGGCGGTTCTCTCCCGACCATCTCCAATTCTGGTTACGACAAACAAAAGAACCGCGGCGGTAACCGCATTAGCAGTTTCTTCTTTCCCTCTTACAAGGTGAGGACCTGAGGTGATTTCTCTTTTTCTACCATGCAGCACATAGGTAGAGTCAGCTTCACGGACGCTGAATTTCCCTTAAGGCCAAAGTACCAAAAAGCAACCAGAGAAACCGAAACTTGATAATTGATGATTCCTGTAGTCAGTGTCCTTGTCGTAGAGTTTATCCGAAATTTCCACAAATGACTAATCAGATGTTTATGGGAAAAGCACAGGGTTTCCAGGTAACGGTTTTAGTTTTTCACCCTCTGTCTCATCCCATGGGGACAGCAGATGTGTGAAAAGACGGGGCAGTAGCCGTCACTCAGCTGTCACTTTTGGCTTCTTTCTAAACACCCCCCTTTCCCCTCTAACGCTCAGAATGACAAGAAACGGGACTGACCTTATGTCCCAATGGGACCTGTTTCCTTAAAGCAGCGCCAATCAGCGACATTAGGCCAGCTTATTGGCTTTGTTTGTGCCCACTATTGTCTAAAACTCGTTTTTGTAAGTAGAAGAAATAAAAAGGGAGCAGGAGCATTTCCTAATTAGTCGTGAGCCCTTAGAAGAGCACAGTTACAAAAAAGTGGGAAATTCTGGAAAACACACTCGTACGGTAAAACTACAGAGGAAGACTTTTGTGAACAGAAAGCCACTTAATCAAGCTGACATGATATGTTATTAAGCATTGTGTTCTTTGCAATGCTTTGGATGTTTCAAAAATTTTTCCCCCAACAACTTTGTCCATGTTACAACGCACAACTGTCTATGGCACTATGTAACTATCTCTGCCTGTGTGTTTTTGTCTGTGTGCTAGGAAGTGGACCGTGTGGAGCAGCTCAACACCCGATTACAGATGTACACGTGCCATGGCTTGCCTAAAGTGCACCCACAGCTCTCCTTCCACCATGACTCCTGGGAGGGGGAGGAAGTAGAGCCTGACCTGACACTAGAGGACAGCTGGCAACAGCTGCTGGAAAACCCAGAGGTAACACACATGCAACAATGGATTATTATTTTTATTTATTTATTTATTTTTGAGAGACAAAAGAGACATATTTTATATCTGGTTAACATATTACAAGGGTCGTTCAAGTCAAACCAGGACTTTTGATTGTGCAGAATAACAAAGCAGGTATTAAAAAGTAAATAAAAACAACTTTTACTTCTCCATATAATCCCCTGCTGAACTAATGCACTTATTCCAGTATCTCACTAGTATTTGGATTTAGTGGGGTTTTTTTTTTCAGTTTGCCGGAGTCGTTATCGGACTGCCTGCTCCATGTCTAAGACGCTGGCCTCCCGGGAATTCCTTTGATGGCCAAACATGTTTAAATGACGAGGTCAGGACTCTATGGGGATGTGACAACTCCCAGCCGAATTCCTGTAATGTGCAAGTGGTGTTTGTGAATGCGTTTACAGTTCCCACAGACTCTTCCACACGTGGGCTGCAAGTAATTTATCTTTTTTTAAGGATAAGCAGTTCCACTCGCTAAATGTTCCCTGGAATGTGCGCCTTCATAGACATCATTCATATGTTTTCTCAAATTCAAATTCAAAATTTAAAATTCAAATTCAAATTCAAATTTTATTTGTCACATACACAGTCATACACAGTACGAAATGTAGTGAAATGCTTACACGACCGCCAGTGACCTTAAAAAGAGAATTAAAACTTATAAGTAATAAATATCAATAGAAGAAATATGATAGAAAATTTAAATTAAAAAAAATTAAAATAAAATTTAACTAGAAAAAATAGAACCTGAAAATAGAAATATACTGTACACATAGAACTATAATGGTGTGCAAATATGCATAGAAAAAGTGACTTTGTGCAATGGTTATTAAAGTGTCTTTGTGCAATGGTCCAGAATGTAAACGTAAACATGTAGTGTAGATGTGATGTGCGTGGAGTTGTCCATAGTGTCCATGGATGTATAAAGATTGATTGATTGATTGTGAGAATTGTAAAAATATTGTGTTAGTTTTGCATAGTGGTGTGGTTGAGAGACCTTATCGCCTGCGAGAAGAAGCTCCTCCTCAGTCTCTCTGTGTTGGCCCTCAGGGAGCGGAATCGCTTCCCAGACCGCAACAGAGTAAACAGTCCATTGTTGTCCATTTCTTCTGCATGTAAGAGTCTCATCGCTGTACTAAATGTCAATCGAGAAATTTCCTCACATGTCCTGGTTTGACTTGAACACCCCTGTCGATAAAAATATTAGTGCGTATTTAAAACAATGTCACAATTATTTTTCGGGATAGTGTATAATAAATAGAATATGTGGTTTAAGAGTAGTGATATTTTCCAGACGCTGAGCAGACGGCAGTTCCACCAGCAAGAGGCGATATGGGAACTGTTTCACACTGAAGCCACCTACATCAAGAAGCTGAAGGTCCTCACTGATGTAAGTTAAACCAGTAGGAAAAGCAAGTCAAGAGCACGCAATGTTTCTTCACTTAATATTGCTAGACAATCCAGCTTTTTATTGGAATCCAGCAGATTTAATGGCTTATTTTTGAGCGAAGATATATATATTTTTTGTCTGTGTGTGTGTGTTGAACTAAAATTAAGTGTGTGCTCTTGTCTTTTGTACAGATTTTCCAGTGTGGCCTGCTAAACCTGCAGGACTTTGGCCTCCTCAATGAAGTAGAACCAGCCAAGCTGTTCAGTAACATCCCGGACCTGGTGCGGGTACACACAGCGCTGTGGAGTCAGGTCATGTTACCGGCGCTTCAAAAAGCTCGGCAAGACCGCAGCCTGCTCGATCCGACCGATCTGCACCAGGGATTCCTGACTGTGAGTCTACACTCAGACAACTAACGTTTAAATGTGCACAGCTTCATATATACGATTTATCTACGATAAAATTACTTTTTGGGATTAATAGAGTACCCCATCCATCCATCCATCCACCCAGCCATCCATCCACCCAGCCATCCATCCATCCACCCAGCCAATAACCCCACCCACCCATCCACTCATCCACTCATCCACTCATCCATCCACACATCCACCCATCCAACCCACCCATCCATCCACCCATCCATCCACCCATCCATCCATCCACCCACCCATCCATCCACTCATCCACTCATCCATCCATCCATCCATCCACTCATCCATCCACCCATCCATCCACCCATCCATCCATCCATCCATCCACTCATCCATCCACCCACCCATCCACCCATCCATCCATCCATCCACCCACCCATCCATCCACTCATCCACTCATCCATCCACTCATCCACTCATCCACTCATCCATCCACTCATCCACTCATCCATCCACTCATCCACTCATCCATCCACTCATCCACTCATCCATCCACTCATCCACCCACCCATTCACCCATCCACCCATCCATCCATCCACCCATCCACCCATCCATCCATCCATCCATCCATCCATCCACCCATCCACCCATCCACCCACCCATCCATCCATCCATCCATCCATCCATCCACCCACCCAACCATCCATCCATCCATCCATCCATCCACCCACCCAACCATCCATCCATCCATCCATCCACCCACCCATCCACCCACCCATCCACCCACCCATCCATCCACACATCCATCCACCCATCCACCCACCCACACACCCACCCACTTTGGGAGTCTGAGGTTTTAGTTGCTCAGATTTGATGGATTGGTCAGTAAGTGTTGATTAATTTTCTATAACAGTAGCTCTGATAGTAGTACCAGATATCATTTTAATCACAGGTGTATATTACTGTGCGCTTTCTAATACTTTATTATTTCCATAGACACAACACGTTAACAATGTAAATAAGACGTACAACACATGTGTTGTTCATATCTGAGCATGTTGCGTGTGTGTGTGTGCAGTTTGCGTCCAGGTTCCAGCCGTACCTGCGCTACTGCATGGAGGAGGAGAGCTGTATGGAGTACATGCGCGCTCAGCTGAGAGACAACGAGCTCTTCAAGATCTACATCACTGTAAGTTCTTGCATGGGACGACACCTGCCTTGCATTTTCTGCTCAGCTTAAACCTATTACGCCTTTTCTTTTGCAATCAGGGATCCCTTTGACTCGAATCTGAGTCCAATTTAACTGGATTTAATTACTGTATATCTTCTGTTCTGTTTATTGCGTGCAGTGGGCCGAGGGGGACAAGCAGTGCAATCGGTTGAAGCTGGCTGATATGCTGGCAAAGCCGCACCAGAGGCTCACCAAATACCCCCTGCTCCTCAAAACCATCCTGAAGAAAACAGACGAACCTCCAGCAAAAGACTGTCTCCTGAGCATGGTAAGGGAACCACATGATGTATTTGATTTTATTGGTGTATTTTTAAATAATTTGCTTAGTCTCGTGAATGTTTGTGTGTTTGCTGCTCAGGTGGCGAGTGTGGAGAACTTCATCAACAGTGTGGACTCTCAGATGCTGCAGAGGCAGGAACAGCAGAAGCTGGCGGCCATCTCGGCTCGGGTAGAGAGCTACGAGGCGGTGGAGGGAGGCAGTGAGGAGGTGGAGAGGGTGAGCACCGCGTCATATATATTTCAGCAAGATGTTATGAATAAAATAGTTGACGATCCAATTCCTAAGCAGAACATAAAGGTCTGGAACTCTTCCATTGCCAGATCCTGAAAGAGTTTAACCACATCGACCTGACGGCTCCTATGAGCTCCGTGTCTTCAGAAGAGACAAGACAGCTCCATCTAGAGGGAGCGCTACGAATGAAAGAAGGCAAGGACAGCAGGGTGAGCTGATGCAGCATTTCGTTTGATAAAACTCTTGACTTATACCCAACCTAGAGATCAGTGCATGCTCATGTTACCATGGCGTGTCTTCTTTTCAGATGGAAGTCTATTGCTTCCTATTCACCGACCTCCTGCTCATCACGAAGCCGGTGAAGCGTTTAGAGAAGGTCAAAGTGATCCGGCAGCCTCTCCTTCTCCATAACGTCGTGTGCAAGGAGCTCAAAGATCCAGGTCAGTATGCGCACGTAAAAAACTAAGACATTACCAAGAACAGGGGTGTATTTATAATAATTGTCCAACCTAAGGTTATTACTTATGATTGTCAATCTCCCTATAGGGTCTTTTGTTCTCGTCTACCTCAATGAGTTCAAAAGTGCTGTGGCCGCCTATTCGTTCCAAGCCAACAGCGCCGCCCAGGGGCGAAGCTGGATCGATACAATCAACACTGTCAAGGTTTGTTTTTTTTAAAGCATATACTTTATTTTCTATACTTTATTATTACATGGAATGATTATGGTAGATGATTGATAAAATAATAATAAAATTCCTCCTCATAGACCCAACTGCAGCGGCTGCGTTTCGAGGAGGCACGACGGCACCAGCCTGGACAAAAAACGAGGCTGGAGAAAGACGACATGGAGGACGGAGGTGAGCAGAGCAGTACCTCCACAGCCAGCTCTCCACTCCTTGGAAATAAAGGACAACTTAACACAGGGTATGCTCCTCTCTACTTCTTTTATATCCTCGCCCCCTTGTGGTCTAATAAATATTTGGGTCGAACCTAGATAAACCATGTAATTATACTGGATAAGGATATAAGTATTTGTTCTTTCAGCTTATCTAAATGTTTAACAAAGGATTTCCCAATTCTAGCATGAACTGCCTAACATAACAGACTTTTCTTTCCCACCCCAGGAACTCTGACGGCTCTACAGAGACGCTGTCCGTGATGGAAACGGAAGATTCAGGAGCGTGCTCGGATCTGCAAACCGATTCCGATACGGTATCGTCGTCTCTCCCCAGCATCGTCGAGCCCCAGCCTCTCCAGCACGCCCCCGAGGGCTCAGAACTTGACCCAGAGCATCGCAGTCTATCCATGGACAGTGCCTATGGCACCCTTTCCCCTGAGTTGCTGCTCGATCTGCAAACCCAGACACACACCAGCGAGCATGAGAGCACCGAAGAGGAGACGGAAGGAGACAGTGCCAAGGTATCAGCAGCGGGCGTAGAGAAGGAGGAGGAAGAAGAGGAGGAAGAAGAGTCAGATGACAGGAGCTCATCAGGCTCTCGGATCTCGGTAGCATCCCATCTGAAACCCAGGCGGCGTCCGCCGGTGCAGTCTCGCACGCACTGTCTCCAGAAGCTGATGATGCATAAGTGTCATTCGGAGGACAATTTGCTGCAGCTGGTCAACGGAGAGGGGAAACAAGGTTCAAGTGGAGATGTTGCACAGGGCTCAGATGCCCCTTACCAGCTGGGTCTGGAATGGGCCGAGGGGCGGGCACACAGCAGGAGCCTGACCGAGCTGAACCTAGGTAAGACAGAAGCTTCTCAGCAGAGAGAGACGGAGAGGTCACAGAGCGAGCGGTTGGCGTGCAGCTTGCCGTCCTACGTGTTCAGGAACACACTGAGGCGGCGAAACTACAGAAAGGACAAAACCAAAGGCTCGATGGACCGCAGCGGCTCAGACGGGGAAATTACACCCGCCGAATCTAAGGCGGCAAACTGTGGTGTTTTAGAGGATGAGATGGGCAGTGGGAAGAAATCACGGCAGCACAAGAAGCTCACGGTGGCACAGTTGTATAAAATACGCAACACACTCGTGCTGAACTCCACGCTCACAGCCTCGTAAGTACTGTGTGTGTGTGTTTTACTGTAAGCCAAGTCTAACATTGTTTTGTGACTTCAGAAAATCTAATTGTAGAGCAAATTAGGAATGGTGCTACTTTAACTAAATAAGGAATGTCGTAGCAGTACGTTTGAGAGTATACTCATCATGGACAAAGGAAATGTTTCACATATATAATTCTTCCAAAAAAAATTGTCTAATAGGGAAGTTCGATTTTCTACAACAACAAAAAAAATCTGTGTCCTTGTCAGCACCAAAAATTCAAAATTCAGTCGTTAAGAGTGATGACAATGAGCCAGCACTGGCCCACCATACAGGTACAATAAATATTTAAATTAAACCAAAAAGCACAATTTTTACTGAGCAGCACATATCCCTGTTATGTCATCTGCCATAATTATTACTTCAATAGTTAAGAGCACCACCTGTAGGATAATAAAGGAACTGCAAATTTGTCTTGCCTTATTTGCCACTCACTGTGTTTTAATACTAGTGTAAGTGGGTTTTAAGACAAATTTGCTCACAGTTTGGGGAACAGAGCTAATCCGAGCCTTCTAATGTGCAGGATTTTTGATAATGTAATACCTAAAGATGTGTTTCTATCACGCCACTCGGAAGCTTGTGTGTTTGGTACAGAGCAGGTTATATGTGTGGATGATGGGGTGATCACTGGTCATAGCAGATCAAGCTGAAAAACAGTCAATTTAAGTCACTGGCCGATCAACAGTGCATCTTTATTATAAATGTGAAAAAAATATATAGATTTTTTTTTAAATAAATTTTGGATTCAGCGTAGTGTTACTTAAATTCTGGGAACTCCAAGCCCTCTGGTGACGTCTGCTTGCATTGCACCAAGCTGAAGCGTTCCAATGGCCCCCTCTCTGCTAGCGTTGTCCAAACAGGGCATGATGGTTTGAAGACAATTTATGCAATTGGAATGTTTCCTTGCTTTTGTTACCAAGACGTTGCTGGATATAATCACATGGCAAATTTCTTGCACATGCACGCTGCCTCTTAGAAAGACGCAAGTTAAGTTATCCACAAAAACGCCAATAATCTTACCATACTTGTGTTCTTAATGTAATAAGGCCAACTAAACCATGAACTACGTTTTGTGTTTTGGTAGCAAAATTTTCCAAAATTTTTATTTGTTTATTTATTTTTGGTAAAGTAGAAAAAAAAATAATTTTAGATGTAGTACTTCTTCTGAAACCTCCTAAGGTCAAGCTTTATACTATAGGAGATCAGGCTTTTTGCTTAGCAGCACCTAGACTGTGGAATCTTTCCCAAAGTATCTAAGGATGCCACCAGTTGTTGATGCTTTTAAATCTGGTTTTAAAACGTATCTTTTTATTAGAGCTTTAGGGTCGAAATAATTTGCAGCATTTTGAGATTTGCTTTAAATGTTAAGTGCTTTATAAATAAAATGAGGTATGTATAGAAATAAGGTATTAATATTATTATTATTATAATTATAATCACTATTAATTAATAATTACAATAATAATAATAACAATAAAGTATTATTGTTATTATTATTATTACAGTGCAACTTATTTTTTGTCCATGAGTTTATAACTACAAGTATAGAAGTCATAGGAACAGTAGAAAGAAGAAGATAAAGTATATTTGTATATTATAGCAATTATAGTAGTAAGTAGTAGTAGAATTAGTTCTAAAAGTAATTGTAGGAGGATTATTGACAGTAGTTGTAGCAGGAGTATCATAAGTAGTGGTGGTGGTAGAAGGTGGAGTATTATTAGTTGGAGGACAAGTGGTATAAATGAATGATAGGCTTAAAATAAGCACGAAGCAAACTGTGTGTATTTGTATTTTTTTTTGCTGTTTTTTTGTTGTTGTTTGTTTTACCCAGACTTTCAAAGTTTAACTGATGTTCTCTCCCCCCCTCTCTATAGGGAAGTGTAGAAGCGCCCACTTCGTCACTCCGCCAGCAGCACCACTTTCAGCCCCGTAGGACTGAGTTGCTTGCCACATGAATGCACTCTAAGTAATGAGCAGAACTCATGAGCTTTATTTTCGTTGCACTTTTGTAATAATACGAGTAGCTTTAACAAAGGGGGGAGGCTTTTGGAGAAAAAAACGACTCTGGAGCAATGGGAAATTTCTTTTTTTCCCATTTCGGTCCGATCCATTCGTGCACTTGGACCTGATCAGAATGGGAGGAAAGGACAAAGGACAGAGGATCCAAAGGGTTGAGTTAACTTCACTGTTCATGTGAAGTGTTTCAAAAGAGTTCAAAGACTCACAGTGTTCTTGTTCAGTCATTACACGTTATCCTTCAGTGGAAATGGAAATACCTCTAATGTGGAGGCGAGTCTCATTTCAGGTCCGTATCCTCGACCTCGAGTTCAGACTGTCCAGATGACTTTCTTACGTGGATCTGTCAATGCTTTGATGGCAGTGAGTCCTCAATCAGCTGCCATATCCAGTATGTGTTGGGAAAAGAAAAGAAAAAAGCCATACGGAGGCTCGTCTACACGCGGAAAAAGCAAAACCAAAAATTAGGCTGTAATTGCACGGTTCAAAAGTTTGCATAATCTGTTTAACAGTTCACACACGTTCACTGTATTTTGTGTGTGTGTGTGTAAATGGAGTATGAGATGTTGACTGTGAACATGTAATGCCATTAAGGCTGTATGTGTAAGATAAAGAGTGTGTGCGTGTTAATGTAAATTATGACCTAAAATTCACGCTGAAACCAAAAATAATTTAGGAGATGGCTTGGGAAATGACTTGAGTAGCCACTGAATAGGCTTTGTTAAACACGAGGACCAGTATTAAGTTTAAAGCAGCAGTGATCACGTTTTTTGGTGTGTCTGTGTGTGTGGGCACGTGTTAATGAATACAGTCTCATTATTTGTACAATGTTAATATTCGAGAGTAGCTCGAGATATTAATAATTTGAGGTGAACTGAAACTCACTAATGTTTAAGGTGATGTCCGGATATCATACAACAAAGCATTGAAAAGTGACTCCGTACTGAACTTCTTTGTCACTCTTAACGTCACACGGATTTACTTTTAAGACTGAAGAACGTGGTCAGGATTTATTTTACCTTTTTTTTTTTTTTTTAATAATTGTGGGAAGGTCCTGAACAAGACTTTGTTCTCAACTTGTGTAACACTGCAACAATGTCTACATACATTTCTTTTTTGGTCAGTATCATTTGGTTTGGTTTTTCAATTAATTCTGAATCACCTGATCACAGATCAGCACTTATTAGGAACCACTTTTGGATTCTTTTTCTTTTTTCTTTTTTTTAATTCAAGACACTGAACATATAACAGGATTTGGGATTTAGACTGAATTACCTGGTTTCTGTAAACCATACATTAACAATAGGCTTATTTATGAAAAGAATGAACAAATGGCCTACATTTCTTAATAATGTTTAAATGTGTTAAAATACATTCTGCCTAATTAACTAAACCAAATCCTTTAAATTGTACTATTTGTAAATTTGCCCAAAATTAATATTGTGTTAATTGTTTACTTCCTAGTTGTTGTTGTTTTTGTTTATAATATTTATTAAGCTTGCTTTGTTTTTATATAAGAATCATAATTTGTAAATGTATTGTTTGTTTCATGACTTTTTTTTTTTTTTTTACTATGTGTCAACTGTTCAATTGTCTTTTGTTTAATTAAGAGGTTAATTTGCTGAGAACCAAAATAACTCAGTTCCCAGTGTTTGGGAAACGGTCCTGTGTGTAATAAAAAAAAAAAAAGCATCTGATCTTATTTTCAGTGATGGAATGATTTTTTTTTTTATCACTTGCTGGGATTTTATATCATTACTAGAGTTAGTCTAGAAATGATATAATCGTTGATCAGTAAAGAATTTTTAGAAATTGTTAAAAGGGTTAAAGCTAAAATAAGCTGATCAGCTTTAATGCAATCAGTGATATTATTTCAGGTTAAAGCCCACATTGCACTTCTTTCGTCGTCAGCCAAATACATCCCCTGTTTAAAGTAGATTATTAGATCGATAGATGATTAGTAGATTATTACATTCACCGCATAACTATTTATTACATCACTTTCACTCAGCACATCACTTTTCACGCATTCTACATGCCTTCACCTCGGCCTGCTGCTTACGTGTGCTCCCCCCTAGTGACGTTCCACATTTTGGAATGTATGAGACAAATTGGTTTTAAACTCTCCGCAGGAAGAATAAACATACAATGATCTGTCCAATTATCTATGAAGATTCAGTTTTCAAAAATTACATCCTTTTTTTTTTTTGGGGGGGGGAGTAAGCCATGCTGTTAAAATCAGAACGTGTTTGTTTGTGTATGATGAGGATATGGGCGCTTTGTAGGTGCATTACGGTCATTTCTGTTTCTTCCACACACTCATACGGTAAACTATCGCATATAGTAATGGGAAGACTCGGTTCTTTGAATCTCGTTCATCAAAATTAACAAATCTTTTTTTAAATCTTTTTTTTTTTCAGTTCATTTCATTCTTTTGATCAGAAATAAAATAAAATGTTACGTTTTCAATAAACAAGACTCCCAACACGTCTACATACACAAATTTTGGCTATAGTTCCAGTAAGGAAAATATTACAATGCAGCTAAAAACATATTATGATAAACAGAATGAGCAGCTCACCTCTCATATATTCTGGTCCAAATCGTTTTTTCGTTTGTCACATGACTCTTATAGCCGCTATGCAGTGCATTACACAGGAAACGGAATTAAACGGTTCTTCTCATGAGTCTTCTAGTTCGGGTCATTCGTTCTTTTGAATCTACTGCACTGCATGGCGTCTATATGGCGATTGGGACTAGAAGACTCAAAGGTTACTACTCATTTCTGTTTCCTGTACATAACCTACAGAGGTTTTTTCGATGCTTTTGCAGGTATCCGGTGTTTAAGTAGCGACTGCGCAGACTTCCTGGAGCGATTTGTTTGTATGGAATTCCAGTGGAGAGGAAACACTCTTCAATGAGAGGAAGTCAAGTGCCCAACTGCCTATCATAATGGACGCGTCCATGAGTAGACAGGTCAACTTTCCATATGCTTATTTATTGCTATATAGGTTCACCTTCATTCAATGATGGGAAGTGAGTACATCGGTTAGTAAAACGGGAAGATAAGAAAAACACACTCCGCTCTCTGAAATCATCCCCAATTCAACCAGTGGATACCACTGGTTCTCTAAATTCTCTAAATCTATTGCTGAAAAGTCCTGCAGTTGACCAGATAGTGGGCTGGAACCTCAAGTGGAGAGGTTCAGGAGAGGTCCACAGAGGTGGGTACCATACAAAGCAACCAGAACTGTAAATTCTGTTATAAAAAATTGTAACTGTAAATTCCTTGCACATTATTACAGAACTTTTTCACCTCCTCCCTCCTGGCAGGCCCTTGTATTGTACTGTATACCATAAGTGCCAGGCACAAGAGTAATTTCTTTCCATATGCAATCACTCTCATAAACGGCGCACACTAGGATCTGCTGTGATAACATCACTATGTTCTTCACAAACCACTTACACCCTACTGTATTGTACCAACAATCACACATCAATTATTTCCATATGTTATCCACATTACTGTTGTTCACACTCCTGAGCACACTCATTTTTATCTGTGCTGTGTATGTAGCATCACAACTGCTTTTTTACATGCAATGCTCCATCATGCACGTTCACACTTTATGTATATTGTTCTGTTTGCATACTCTGTATACAATCTATATAAAATCTGTACAGTGCCTGTATTTCCTGTATATTGTGTGTTGTCTGCAAATAACATGGTCATTGTTTATATTTATGTCTGTATCTGTTCTACAAAACCATAACAAAATCCCTTCTACTTGTCTAATCAATCTGATTGGCTCTATGCCAATATCATTCATAGCAAATACTCTTGCTTTATATGGTCACTTTTTGGCTTTTCTGGTAGATGATTTATAAAGTGGCAAGCAAATAATTAATCTATTAACATCTTACTGTTCCTTATCATTCTAATTCTCGTAAAAGAATCTATAATAATTTACATCCAGTGTAAGTATCTGTCGTTGACGAGAAAAGAGTTTGTAGAAATAGTTAAAAGGTTAAAGCAAAAAATAAGCTGATGTGCTTTAATTGTATCAGTGATATTATTTCAGGTTGAAGCCCACGTACAGTACGTCTCCCTGCAACAAAGATAGACCCCTTAATTTGTAATCAAAAATTTAAAATTTATTTGAAATTGTAATTTTAGAAGATGGCACGGTGGTGTAGTGGTTAGCACTGTTGCCTTGCACCTCCAGGGTCCTATTTCGATTCCTGGTCATGTTCGATTCCCGTCTCTGTGTGCATGGAGTTTGGATGTTCTCCCTGTGCTTGGTGGGTTTCCTCTGGGTACTCTAGTTTCCTCCCAGCCCAAAGACATGCAGGTTAGGCTCATTGGTGTTCCTAATTGCCCATAGTGTGTGAATAAATGTGTGTGCGCCCTGTGATGGATTGGCACCCTGTCCAGGGTGTACCCCGCCTTGTGCCCTAAGTCTCATGGGATAGGCTCCAGGCCCCCCGCGACCCTGAATACAGGATAAAGAGGTATAGACGATGAGTGAGTAAGTGTAATTTCATAAAATGTAGTTTGGGGCGAGAATATTATATGGTATTGGTTTCCACTGGATTGGTGGCTCAATATTAGAAAAAATGTTGTTCACAATTTGGATTTTGAAGATTTTGTGAAAATATTAAGTAATCCCAGTAAAAATATTCAGTTTAATTTTTCTAATTACTTTATATTGGTGCAGGTGTTTGTTTACATTGAGCAAGTAGCACATTAGTAGCTTATTTTAAAGTAGATAAATAAATCTGGCACATTTTCTAATTTAAATGAGTAACGTTAATAGATGTTCATACCATCAATTTTCCTTCACAGTTTTTTCATTTTATTTATGGTGCAGGTTTAACTTTAAGGAAAACACCTGCAAGAGTTATATTACATTCTGTCCAGATGGTTTTGCCTGATGCTGTGACAAAATCCGGCTGGACAGACATACAGACATACAGACTTGTTTTTGGTACTGCAATGTATGAAATGTATCATCATAAGATATCATTGAAAAAGCGAGTTCTGACCAATGTACAGACAAAACCTTTATTTTATTTATATAGACTGGACATGAAGATCTACTGGTATACATAAACCTCTGACTTTTATGTCTAACTTAAAGCAGGTGAAAAGTCTGTTGCTTACTTGCATGGCACTGGGTAGCTAGCAGGTCAAGGTGAATTTACAGGGGATTATATCAGCTAATCTGCGGATTACAGCATGTCGACTGCAAACAAAGCCAAAAGTCCGGTGGAGGGGAAAAAAGTGGGATTTTAGCTTGTCGTATTTTTTTTAACCCCTTAATCCATTTTCAACTCCCTCGTGCACACATCTGGCCCTGCATGACATAACCATTTAATCCTGCATTTTTGTCTGATTTTTATGTCTCATAAACACTATGCTGGATTTAATTATGAAAATGCAGCTTTCTGATTGACCTCCAAAGTAATTACAAATTCTGATACGATTAGCTGTGTGTGTGTGTGTGTGTGTGTGTGTGTGTGTGTGCTTGCAGATCAAAAATGTATGAAGCATGGTAATTGCTTTTTTTTGTTTCTAGATCCTATCCATACGGTCTCATATTATTTATATCCTTGTGTTATTACATATTCTTACACATTTATTATTACATTTTCTGAGTTTTATTAATTGTTGATGTGTTTATTGTACTTCGCAATAAGGGTTTTGTTCTTGCATAGTCTTTGTTCAGCTGGAGTAATAAAGATTTCCTCTTACTGGGTGCCATATCTATTTATCTTTGCCCAGCTAAATGGGGTTGATTGTACATTGGGTGCAAATGTGTGAGGGTCAGTTGACCAATTTCAGCTTGAACTAGTGGAAATAATTTACTCCTGAGCCCACCTTGCTGACCTGGAGCTACAGATTAAAGGGGTTGAGCATTATAAATGGAATTAAAAATTTTTGTGTATCATTATAGGTAGACTATCCTAAACCTCCAGCCCAAAATCTATCACTGTCATGTGAACTTAACAACACTGATCAACCACTGTATACCAGTAAAGTGTTTACAGGATCGTGGGCACCCACTGCTCACCCTGGCCCGTCCATGGAATGCAAACAAGTCTGCTTCACACCACCCACAGCGCCCAAAGGTGCCACTGGGAACATCCTGATGACAGACACCACAGCACACCCCAGGTGGCACAAGGGGAACCCAAATTCTAGATGGTTTTAATATTAATGGTTTTAATGTCATGCCTGATCTGTGTATGATAATTAATGTGCCTTGCTCCCTATGACAGATGTTAGAAAGCATCTGGTATTAACCAAAAAAACATCTGATTAACACAAAAAGGGCACTTTTGAAAATCCAGATTATGGACGCACTTTCATTTATTAAACGCTGTTAATCCCAGCACTCTTTACTAACATGCCATTCAAATCAGGTAAACTCCATTATCTGTCTAAACAATCCATGCTGTAAATCACTAAACATCATGTCCCAGTGGTGACATTGTTTTATTAAGGGTTAGCACTAAATGCTTGTATTTGAGAGCTTAAACACATGCTATTCTTTTTGCTTCTACTTTAACTGACACCGCTTTTAAAAAGCCTAAATGATTGGATTGAGGTGGCTTTTGGAATTTGTACAGGGAGAGGCTCAGGAACTAAGAACTAAAGTGTGTTTACAAAAGCCCTTTTGGCCATATGCTGCAGATCACAATGGGAACAGCTGTTCGCCATCAGTCGAGACAGCATAGGATGGCATCGCTGCACACTAACTAACTGTGAGTGCTGCTGAGCAACAACTGGCTTCATCAGGCTCCTCATTCAAATGCTAGCTGAAAGAAAGTGGAGAAAATTGCATAAAGATGCAGGATACAATATTTTCCCACTTGCCTTTTTTTGGCAGTCTTTTTCATCTTTGTCCTATTGTGAGGTGGATGCTTTCAAGAGCATGTTAATTAAATGATACACTGATTAAAATTGACATTTTTGGTTATTAAAGGCAAAACTGATAATTAACTGGCTTGGGGAACAAAGCATTGAAATTTTGGGTGCATGGCCAGGAAACTCCCTGTGGTCACTCCTTAAGAGGTGGGTAGACAAACAAAATTCCACAAACTCTGACAATCTGCAAGCGCTGTTTATGCAAAAATGTGCTGCCATGAGTCAGGGTGTGGCCCAGAAATTAGTTGACAGTTCAACAGTGCGAATTGCAAAGGTCTTAAAAAAGAAGGGTCGACACTTCAAATACTGACTCTTTGCAGATATGTAATCAATCAAGCCTTCGACATTTATGAAATGCTTGTATTTACACTTACAGTATAGAATAGTAAAATCTGACAAAAAGATCTAAAATCAGTGAAGCAGCAGACTATATATATTTGTTGTTGGTCTTTCGGCTGCTCCCGGCAAGTGGTCGCCACAGTGGAATACCCGGTCCGCACTACAACTTGGCACAGGTTTTATGCCGGATGCCCTTCCTGAGGCAACCCTCCTAAAAATTAATATTTGTGTCATTCTCAAAACTTTTGGCCACAGCTGGGAAATGAGAAATTACATGACCTTACAGAGCAATTTATTAACATAACTCACAAGATTAGTGTAATTGTATCAGCTCATAAGAGGCTTATCGTCTGTTTTTTTTCACGGGGTTCCTTAATTAAATGAAAAGCCATTTGACACGTTGAATGGCAATGCATTTACATTAATATTTGCATTGCTTTGATTAAAAAATAATCATAATAATAATCTTGTATAGTGCACTGCGCCAGTGATAATACCTTTGGTAGATCAGTGGCCCAGACTTCAAAGCAAAAGCCCTAGTAAGTGACACTTGATAAAGATGATGTGCTTCAAAGCAATCTCTGTGATTGTCTCTGTCCTTATCATTAACATTATCATTAATAGAACAATAGGGAGTTATACTTCTAAAAGTCATTTTAGGCGAATGAATTGTTAAATGTTTGCTAGTAGAAGAAAAGTATGCATGTACAGTATGTTGATTTTGAAGCAGGAAATTAATGAGGCCTCCCAGAACCTGTCCCTGGAATATGGGCTGTAAACATGGAATAAATACATCCTGGATGAGACTCAAGTTTATCGCAGTTCACCATGCATGCACACACAGACATATTCACAGCTAGAGCCATGTTTTGGGGAAGTGGGAGGTAACCTCTAGTATAACCCGATGTGGACATAAGCTACTGTACTGTACATAGACCGGAACTGGGTCAGGATCAAACCGAGAACCTCAAATCTGTGAAATATCAAAGCTACATGCTGTTAGTGTCCCATTTGTCCCTGCCATACTTTAATTATTCATTATTAAATCACCCAATTAAAACTCATGCATACTGTGAATTATGGGTAATACACAACCCATAGGCTACCTCTAAAGTCTCTTTAATAGTTAACACTTTTTGAATAGCCGGTTTGAATTGATAGACTGGACTTTGTTTCAAGACCTTGTGTAAATAACCTTTGTCCAGGAAAATAAATCTGGGTTCTGGAGCTGTTAAAGATGAACTGTTTCAGTTTAAACTCCATTTAACTCCATTAATTTTGACACATGTCCAGAAAAAGACATAAGAAGAAGCGACACGTAGAAAAATGAAGTCATTTTTTGCATATTTCGACAATTCAGATTCAGATACTGACGGTGTGTGTTTTGACAATGAATGTGAATGAATGTGGGCATAATGAAGTATTTTAGCCATTAGCTAGTAAGATAGCAGCTTACTTACTCAGCTTATGTAAGTTGTTTGACAGTTTGGGAACTTAGAGTGTTTCCATATTGCATAGATCCAATATTTCACTATAGTGCAACATTTCCAGTCTAAAACATCTGAAACAGTTTGTGACTCATATCCATGAAATCAGTAAAATACAGAAACTACCTTTTTAAAAGCTGACTTGTATGCAGCATTTATTACTGATATAACTTACAGAAATAGCAAATATTTCTGTTTCTACCTAATACAATCCATACTATACATCTTATACTTAATGCCTGTGTTCCAAATCTACCTGTTATTCTCGTGATATAAAAGTCAATGTTCACTGTGATGGGCACTTCAAACCTAATGGTAATGTGTGCTCACCATTTATAGACTTTTAGCTACATGTCAGCTGAGGTTGTTACAATGTCACAGTTTCATGGCTAGTGTATGATTAAAAAGTAAAGTCGCTGACAAATTAAAATGTTTTTGTGTCCGGCTATGACTAACCAACAACTTTGTGACCTTTTGACTCTGGTCCTGCCCTAAAGAACAGCAACAATCTGTCTCAGTTTAGAATGACAATGTTTTAAATACTTATAATTTATATACAATCTAACATACTTGTAACCTTTAGTTCTTACAACAAACCTTGTTTCCCAAAATTCAGGACTAATCAAAAACTAGGACTTTTAATTGTGCAACATAACAACACACTTATGAGAGTATAAACTATCTTTTTTTCTTTATATAATCCCCTTCTAAACTAATGCACTCATCCCAGCATTTCACTAGTGCTTGGTCAGAAAGTTTTCTTAGCATGCCAGAGCCATGATTGGTCTGTCTGCTTTATTTCTAAAATGTTGACTGTTTGTAATAAAAGTCTCATGACCGTACTGTGCTTAAAGTCGTCTGTAAATGTCAATTGGTTTTTATTCACAATAAATTACATTTAAAAATTCCCAGTTTGACTTGAATGTCTGTTGTACTTTGGTACCTCTTATGCACACATTATTCTACCTACAGGTACAGCACTTGACCACCTTTTGCTATATATATTTTTTTTTTTGGGGCTTTAATTTTGAAATTGCCCTTCTGGTTTGTTGGCTCTGTTGACTTACTGAAAGGCTAAATTTACAGAATTTCATGAAATAATCATTCTTATAAAGAACTTTTTAAGAAGAAGGCCAATTGATGGGTTTTACCTTTTCTTCCCCTTTGAATTTTAATAGATCATTCATTTTCAATTTAACACTAAGGTTTTAACAAAATTGTAAAATTGTAAAAACATTTTAACAATATTTTAATTTTGCTTTTTTTATTAACGAGAACCCGAGCTGACTTAGAGTGCAGCATCTTTAATATTTAATAGGTGAGAAATTAGGAAGAAGCATTTTACATACATAATGTGACACGAATTCATAGGAATGAGAAAAAAACAGCCGTGTGGCCATTTGAAAACCACTTGTTAGTGAGACTAATCAGAAAGCAAAATTTGCTAGGGAGCATAAAGATTGGATTTCGGAGCAACAGGAAAAGGTCATGTGGTCTGAGTTCATATTGGCCATGTCCCAGAGCAATGGGCATGTCAGGGTAAAAAGGGAAGCACATAATGTGATGCACCCGTCATGCATAGTGGGCACTGTACAAGCCTCCGGGGACAGTTATGGGATTGCTACATTTGGCCCGGTCCAGACCCCACAGTGTTATGTGACAATAAAATGCCCTCTGGACCTATCTGACTCGTCCTGGTGTCCCTCTTCTGGTTTGGTCTGCCTGGAATACGTGTAGTGACTGGGGACGGTTCCATTTTTCCATTGACAGCAGTTCTCGAGGGGATAGCGACTGCAGTCACTCGATAGTGTAGGACTGAGATTTTCTACAGTCTACCTGAGCCTCCAATAACAAACTGAACTCCATATTAACCTAAATACATCTCCTGTTATACTGAACTTCCAGCCACACAGTATGACTGCAGATCAATCCCTGCTATCCGTTTTCACCCAAAAGAGAATGGGTTCCCTGTTAAATCTGGTTCCTCTCAAGAAGAAAAAATCTTCCTGTTGCCATCTCAGGGAGATTTTCCTTTCCACTGTCGCCCTTGGCTTGCTCATCAGGGACAATCTTATAATTTTGATTTATAAACATTCACATTTCATACAAACTTTCATAATTCTTTTAATTGTGTAAAACTTTGCGACAATGACAATTGTTAAAAGCGCTATACAAAAGTCATCTGATGACTTGTATGTGCTCAACGGTAAAATAATCAAATCATCTGTTTTTTTTTTTCTTCCATGATGGAACATATTCCAGGATTCAAATTGTGAAAGTGTGGTTCTGGGAACATGAGGAATCATTTTTACACATGAATTGCCAACAATCCTAGACCAAGAGCATGCTTATAATATATACATTTTGATTTTGTTTGTACACGTTTTAAGAAAGCAGCTGAATAGAATGTTGTTGTGTTGCCTTTACTGATGGTCACTGATATAAGTTGATTCACCTTATATCGTGAAACTGTGATATATATATATTAGACTAGATCACACCGTGGACATGTCACATCGTTCTACCCCTGAGTTCAGCGCGTTAGCACAGAGCACGAGCCAGCCTGTTAAGGGTTAAACCGTAGGAGGCGCGCGTGCTAAATTAGGGTGGAGTGAACTTGGGCATCCACTATGACTATTTTTTCTTCGTTATTTAATTAGTCAGCTCCACAGCTTAAGCCATGCTGCAGTCTTTCTGATGGAAAAATCGATCAGAGCATTACATCACATTGTGTTTAAATGTCCTCGGGTTAGCCGTGTAAGGAGGGTGAAGCTGTGAGAGACAAACATGGGGGATGTGAGTGAAGCGTCTCTGCTGGACTACATCTACTCCTCTGGCGGAAAAGTTAAAAATTCTGACTTGTTGAAGACCTTTAAGCCGTTTGTAAACCATAGTGATTTGCACCTGCGTGGTGAGTAGTCTACATATGAGCTTGTTTTGTCTTTTGCTTTCCTCGTTCACACTGATGATGGAACCGTTACCGTTACTGCAGTTCAGCTCTTCAGAACCTGACATTTCTGTCACTGCTTGTGTGTTAAAATGTCTGTCCCTCGATTTAACTCCTTATTTTATCTACTAAGGGCTTTTTTTTGGACGCGGTCGGTTTACAAACGCTGTATGTTTTCTGTAAGCCTCACAACTCGACGCATCTGCTTTACATTAAAAGTCTGGGTGCGCGCGAGCGTGTATGTGCGCGCGCGCGCGCGCCGATAAGGTTACAGCGGGAATTCTGTCATTTCCGTTGGGGCTCGCTCGCCTCGCGCGCACACAATATCTCCTCAGTATGTGGTTGAGTAGCTACAGAGCTACCCTGATCCTACATGTCAGTCCAGCGGAAATTATATAAGCTACTCTTTATGTAAATTCAAAACGTTCTTTCTCAGTATAAATTCTCATTTAAACACCCGAGCAATTAGTTGTGAATTGGTAAGCCACGAGTTAATGGTTATTTATTTATTCTTTCACTTTAATATCCACACACTGGTGAACCACTTAGCAATATTAACTTTTCTTTCTACAAAAAGTTCATTTAAACACCTCCTATTTCCCCTGAAATTTAGTATCACGTTACACAATATCTCATTTTGTGAATGCATAGAACTGTTACCAATCCACCTGAGGAACACTCACTCATGATCTATACCGATCTATATCTAAGCCTGTAACCAATCCCAAGAAACATAGGCCACGAGGTGGCATAAACCCTCGACAGAGTGACAGTCCAAAGCTGGGTATACGCACATTCACACACTACTGGCAAATTTGGGGAAGCATATTAACCTAATCTGCATGTCTTTGGACTGTGGGAAGAAACTGGAGTACTCAGAGGAATCCCACCAAGCACGGGGAGAACATGCAAAAACCATGCACACAGACCCAAGGCAGGAATCGACCCTAAAGGTGCGAGGCAACAGTGCTAACCACTAAGCCACTCATGAGGCACATTTTTAACTCAACGTTTACAGTACATGTTCACCAGTAATCATCGGACAGCATTGGAACATGACAGTTAATAAACTGTGACGGAAAAAGAGCGACCCTCATAACAGAAGAACAAGTGGAACTCCTTTACAAAGCCAGAATCATTACTTTTGAGGAACACTTGAGAAACATATTTTTTGAGCCAAATTTACTCATAATTAGCTTACTTTGGCAGCACAGTGGCTTAGTGGTTAGCACTACCCCGGTTTCCCCCACAGTCCAAATACTGTACATGCAGATTAGGCTAATTGCCATTCCCAAAATAGCTGTAATGTGTAAATGTGCATGTGAATTTTGATCGGAGGTCCTACCACTGTCAGAATAATTGGAGTAAATACAATAGAAATTAACATTGGCCTCCATGAGGTTCCCAGATGGATAAATATAAATTTAATGGAGTTGGCACGGTGGCGTACCCAGAGGAATCCCACCACTTGGGATTCCTCTGTTAGCACTGTGGTCTCCGCCCCAAGAACACTCAAGCAACATATTTTTTTACTAAATGTTCTCATACTTTAGCTAACTTGAAATCACTGGACGTTATATTTACGTAACAGTTAATTCAATCAGTCATTGAGACAACTGATAATGGTTAAAAAAGCTTATTTTCTAAAAAGAAAAAAAAAACATGAGGAACCCTTTAACCAGCCAGGACAGCAAACCATCCAAAGGAGAAACACATTTTACCAAATGTTTACATGCTTAGTTTTTCTGAAATTTTTGGGCAGCATCAGTAAAGTGATGGAGATGTGATTGGGGTTTGTTTAATACAGTTTTGAGAACTACAAAAATTGTTGGTCTGAGCCCTAAGCTTGGTAGATATAACTTGTCACATAAATGTAGTCATCAGATTTGGTATGAATTCAGCAATGTTTAATTATGTTAATTATACATTCCCTGGCCAAAACAAACTGGCAAAGTCGCCACTTCAGTAGCGTCAAATTATTGGTCTGCATCAAGTACTAAAAACGATTAAGGAGATTTGAATTTACTGGAATTAGGTTGAGAATTTGAAGAATTGGGGCTAAACAGCTGTGTGGCCATTAGAAAAACACTTGTTAGTGAGGCTAATCAGAAAAAAAATTGGAGCAATACAAAAACTTTGGAGCAGTGGAAAAATGTCATGCGGCCTTATAAGTTCATATTGACCCTGTTTCAGCAAATCAGGATAAGAAGGGAAGCGTGTAAAGCATACTGGCTGCTGTACAAGTCTCTGGAGGAAGTGCTATGGTCTGGTGTTGCTTCAGTTGGTCACCTCTAGGCTCAGCAACATTATGTGGCAATAAAATGAAGTCAGCTGATGGCCTGAATGTACTGAATGTACATTATCACATCAATGGAGTTTTTCTTTACTGATGTCACAAGTATACTCCAGGAAGTGTGGTTCTGGGAGCATGAGGAATTATTTTCATACACAAATTCGACACCACACTGGTGCAAATCACACAAACAAGGCTAAAAGCTTAATGAAATCCTGGAGGGTGCAACTTTCTTCAGTCTTTACAAGCAGTGTATTTGTGACAGGATACAACTATTCTTTATGAATAAACCTAAAAGAGACAATGTTCCCACTAGTAAACAACAAAACAACATATCGCTTATTAATAGTGAATAGACATTACTAAGAAAGTAAATCTTGGGAGGATCTATTTGCCAACAAACCTAGTCCAAAGCCTATCACTTTCAGTTGAACATGCTTATAAAATAATAATAATTATTATTATTTTTTGTATAATGACTAAACAATAAATATTGTTACAAAGCAGATTTAAAGAGGTCTGGGTATAGATTTGAATTGCTTATGATCAAATCTAACTGACATTTAGTCACACAGGTTAGTTTTGCGGTATGGCCAATGGAGTGCAGTAGGTGGAATTTAGCAATATTTATGCAAAAATTGGTTAATAATTACCTTATGTTTCTGATCCATCAACAGAACTGAAAAAGTTTTAATCCTGAACATTGTTTAAAGCACTTAAATTAACACTTTCCAAGCTGGCTACTAAAAATATGCCTTTTTTGTTTTGTTTTTTTCTATTAAACCACTCTGCTGGTGACATTATTTTTTGGGGTTGGAGGATCCTGTTGTCAAAATGAGGCTGAGGGTTCCCTTTTCCTTACTATGTCACAGGATCCTTATTTAATTATTCCCAAAAAATAAGATTTTTTCAAAGCCCTTCTCATAAACAAACTTATCCTGGCCATATCTCTATTATATCTGTAACATGATTAGGGCTGTAGCTATCGAATATTTTAGTAATCGAGTAGTCTACCAAAAAATGTAATCGATTAATCGAGTAATCAAATAAAATGTACTTTTGCTTAATTAAACAGCAATGTAAAATATATAAGAGAAACAAAGATTAATTTGTTTTCTTTTAAGAAAAATCAACTTTCATTTTTTTAATTGCATACAGCATTTTATCAAAAATAAACATTGTCATTATTCATAATACAAGGAATAGATTAAAGTTGACTGAGATGAATTAAGTGCATTACAGTGCCATACATTCTTATTTTAAAGCCTTTTCTCAGATGCAAAAACTAAAAAGGTATTACAAATGACTTCAAGTATCAAAAATACTAAGGCACATTAAAATAAATAATTATACAAAAACACTAAGGTGTGCAACTACACTTTCAGAACTAAAAGTTTCAAAATCTACAGCTCAGGCAAAACATTACTGACAATTTCTGTCGTTTTCTTTCGCTGGTTTCTTCATCTTTTGGCTCGCTGATAATTTATCGCTCCCTTTCATTTTGCATCCCGCACCAGAACGCTCCCTCAAATCAATACACAACCAACTGTTTGCGTTTTCTTTCACTTTTTGGGTGACGTAAGCACTTCTTCTTCATCAGTGTTTACTGGCAGCTTGCATCCGGAGGCGCACTGTGTCAAAAGCGCGCTGTCAGCAAATAATTGCGCAAAAACATAACGCAAGCTTTTAAAATTAATTATAAGAAGCTTTGAGGCAGAAGATTTTGCCTCAATCATTTTTTGTAATCGAATTATTTGAGTAATCGTTTCAGCCCTAAACATGATACAGCAATAAACGTTGTATTGCTGTTAGTCTTTCAGCTGCCGCCGTTGAGGGGTCGTCACAGCGGACCAACAGATCCACAACAGAACTTTGTACAGGTTTTACGCCGGATGTCGTAACTGATGAAACCCTCCCATTTTATCTAAGCTTGGGACCGGCAGTGCATTTAGTGGCTGGGGTTTGGGCACTGGCTGGGAATCGAACCTGGGCCTTCTGCATGTCAGGCAAAAAACCCACTCAAAATGCAACTAAATGCCTGATTTGATGTGACATGTATAATATAAGACACTTTTTATCAATGCACTGCCATGTTCACTGGTCCAAAAGGTTCTATGGTCCAGAACATTTCATATTTGAGTTGAACCATTTAACCAGCTTAACATCTTAACTACCTAAGCATATGTATATTAATGTTCCACTACGTGGCTCCATGGCTCTGGATGGTTGAGCCCAGCTGGGCACTAAGCCACTCACATCTGGCACCATCTGACCCTCCTGTCCAATTATAAAATTGTTTCCGAGCTTTAACAAATGCACTGCAGTGGGATAAGGCCCTGCCCACAGAGACGCTCTAGATTTAGACAAGCTGTTTGTTTTATAAAATGAACTTTGAGCAGCTATTATTTTCTCTGTGGGAACATGCTGATGTGAACATCTCTGCTCACCATGAGGGTACTGAGCACAGGGTAATGAATAACCCCAGGAAAAATAGTCCCTCAGGAATTTTTCAGACTTGCCCCGGTTGAACATCGGCTTCCCTTTTTGGATTTCCTGTTGTTGTACAGTACTGTCCTCCTGGCAGGAAAAAGGAAAGGTTTCAGTTGTCATCGACATGCTCTCTTCTGTAAACAGGCCATGAAATCTCCAATGTATTATGAGCACTAACACCCTTTTGGTTCGAATTTATATGGTTGATACTATCTTCTTGGCAGCAATGCCTGTCTGTTTGTTTCACAAGGACGTTTTAGAGATTGTAGCCTTGACAACCTTTTACCCAAACAGTTTTGTGTAGTGTTTGGAAATAGTTAGACAGCTTACTGAATAAAAAATTGAGCTTGAGCTTAACATTTTGACTTTTGGCTCACTTCAAACCAATTTTAGTGATGCTGGAGAACCTTGGAGAAGGGTCCATTTAAGGTGATTTAAAAAAGCTGGTTAAAGCAGCACATAAAAGGTAGCAGAGACAGCGGGAGGAAAAATCATTTAGGGGTAATGATGTCACTTATTTAGGAATTGTTTGCATTCTTTAGACATGCCCGAGGTTAATCTCAACTTAATCTTGCTTATCTGTTACGTTAAAAACATCTGAGACACACTAACACTTACTCTAACAAAATCTTTTAAATATTGTATGTACTGTGTTTTTGCGTTTCTTTTTCCTCTTACGTGTGTGTATTGTGTTGTAAGCAAAGTTTAGCAATCACCAGTAAATCTGATACAGTACCAGTTTTTGTTTGACGATTTACATTTGATTTTCGTGCTTTAAATTTCATCTTACGCTTGTCATAACCAAAAATACAACATGACAGATTTTTGTGTCATTTCAGAAGTCCCACATCTAAGCAATCCACTTTAAATTTACCCGAAAATGACAGTGTGCTTGTAAACGTCTTTCGGTTGTGGCGCATGCAGTGTCAAAAGTGCAGTTTCCATGCAGGAAAGATTCATCCTGCAAGCTCGGGATTCCTAGCCATGTTGTTTTGCTTGCATTAGTCATTAAAATGAACATCCATACATAAAAATATGCTCATTCGAGTTTATTAAATGCTGCTCAATGCTGTGGCAAAGCAAAGTATAACATCAAACCGGGACTTTTGATTATGCAGAATAACAACACGGTTATAAGAGTGTAAGCTCCATTTGTTTCCTTAATTAATCCACTAATGCACTTACCTCAGTATTTCACTAGTGCTTGGATACCATCAAGGTAGAACGTTTTCTCAGTACGCCTAAGCCATGATTGGACTGCCTGATTAACATTTAAAACACTGGCCTCACAGGAACTCCTTTAATGGTCCAAACATGCAGAAGTGGCATAAAGCGATGTCAGGACTGTACCGGGGATGTTGCAATAACTCCCAGTCGAGTTTCTGTAATGTCAAAACGTTTGCACCATTCATATGTTTTACTGCAGCTAAGGGTCTCATCACCATAATGAGCTTGATGTCTTTTGTAAATGTCTATCGGTTTTTATACCTTTATGTGTGAAAAAATTCATTCCAAGTCCTGGTTTTGACTTGAATGCTCATATAAGAGCAAGACTGTTTATAATGATTTTGTTTGTCATGCTCATAGGCTTTGTGTGAGTTATATGACAATCTTTTTTCTAATTTCAATCTGTTTTGCCTTCTCCAAGCCAAATACAGGGAGGACTTCAAGCTCATCATCGACAGAATAGCTGTGTTTAAATCTGAGAACGTGAGTAAGACATTTCAGCCTGTTTACCATTAACCATTAATGCCATCAGTACCATTAGTGAAATTTTGTTCTTTAATTAGTGCACCCATGGAATTGAAGCATGATAAGATTATATTACTTCTTCTACTTGCCTTTGTGAAAAACTAAACATTGTGTGTTTTTATGGTTTATTACCGAAGAGGGGAAATCATAAATGTTCTAATGTGCTGCCAAGTCCTACGCAATGCCTGTCTAGACTTGGGCTACAAAATGCAAATGCTGCAATGTAAATCAAAATACTGTTTTACAAGCTAATTATTAGGGATGGGTCAATCACCAGAAATCACTTGATATGATATTATCACGATAGATAGGTGCCGCTTCGCTTTGTATTCCGATTCTGTATGACAGTTTTACAAATATCCTGATTCTATATACATTTTTTCAGATTTTGGTACAATTCTGAACAAAATACATAATAAAAATAATTTTCTTCGTGCTGCCTGTCAATGTGTAAATAGTTTAGAGCACCATCTGTAGGAACATATAGGAATGGCAACATTGTACCATTTCAAATGTAAATAAATATAAATTTGAAATGAATTTTAAAAAATCGATTTCGGAGTCAGTGGAATATCATGATATGTAACTGAATAGATTTTCCCCATCTCTACTAATTATGCACAATAATACAGACTATTAAATAAAGAAAATAAAACTGTCCTTGGATCTCTGGGCGAGGCGACTTTATGGAGCCAGAGACCTAATTCTCTTCTGAAATTGTCTCGAACCTTTTTTAAATCGTTGACCAAAACGCACAAAATGTCTTTGACTATGTTCTGTCCTCACATATACATTTTGAGTCTGAACAGCGTTGCCAGCTGTTTTTAAATGAAAGTAGTTTACTGAAAAATTTGTAGTTTACTGGTAAATTATTCACCAATCACACGCTTCATCTGCCTCTTTATGTTGTATTTGCGTACCAACTAGTAGCAGATGGAGAATGTGGTGTGCATGCAGGAATTCACACCAGGGCATTTTAGCCTATATGGTGTTGAACTCTGTGGGTGAAGCCTGGCATCATGTTGGTACATTCAAAATGAACAATCGCTTTAAACAGTTCTTACAGCTCCAGCGTTCAAATTGTGACAGAAATAAGCATTTAATCCAGCGGCAATGTTGTCTTAAACCTCTCGTATAAGATGTACATGTAAAGAAAAGTAGAAAGATTAGGCTATTTATTTAAACATTGGTATTATATATGGGCAGTCTTGGTGACTCTACTTTAGAGAAATCAGGTGAAAAGCTGCTAGATTTGTCCAAAGGGGCATCAAAAAGCGTTAAATCTTGTGACTAAGTCACTAAGTTGGAGTGACTTGGTGCACCGAGACTGAATCTCCTCTTTGGTGTCATTACTATTATTTCAGTTATATAAGAGTTTTTTGGCTGCTTTGTGCTTCACAGCACTTTTGCCACTTACAAATCCTTTTATATTCCTGATTCTGAAATAATTATCTAGCATCCATTTAAAATATTGTCTGGTAAAAATAGTTCCTATCAACAGACAGGTTTTAGTACCTTGCCTGCCAAATAACTGTGGATAAAAATGAATCAAAACCTGGTACATAATGTGCTTGTCGTTGATGCCTGGGTTTGTGATTTGTCCAACTGTGTTGGTCTTAAAAATTAAAAACTAGCAAATATATAGTACTTGCATTTGCAATCTATACATACTTTTGCAACAAAGAAAAGAGTTTTGTATACCAGCAGGTACCTCACTTTTTGCAAACATCAGTTGATGGTTGTAAGCCCTTTCACTCACTCACTCATCGTATATATCGCTTAATCCTGTATATGCGGTCACAGGGGGCCTGGAGTATATCCCAGGAGATTTAGGGCAAGAGGCGGGGTACACCCGGGACGGGGTGCCAATCCATTGCAGGGCACACACACATACAAAACACACTCACACACTCATTTACACATTACGGGCAACTTGGGACAGGCAATTAGTCTAACCTGCAGGGAGAAAACCGGAGTACACAGACACTGTTTATTTAATTTTATTTAGTCGTTAATTTTTAGTTGGTTGATTAAATTAAATAAATCAACAGGTCAGTTTTTGATTTTAACCTGATTTACACTTTTTAAATTGTTGAGGTAAACTTAACATGAAAACATTAAGTGGTGTGAAATCGTCTAAACCAGGGGTCTCCAAATCCCTTCTCTTCTTCTCAAACACAGCTGATTTAACTTATCTGTTAATTACTAGGTTTAGTGGGTGTGTTTAGTTGTTGGTGAATTGCAAACTGTGCTGGTCACTGGCCCTCCAGGACTGGATTTGGAGACCCCTGGTCTAAACCATAGCATTTCCATAAACTACAAACTCACATTTTTTGCCGATATGTATGGACATATTGTGAGAGAATCTGTTCTTCGTTGTCTTCGTCTTCTTCTTTTTCTTCGGAGTTTATGGGTGGTTGGTGCTTTACCGCCACCCGCTGGAGTGCAGTGTGGAGCGGACCATTTGCAAAAAGATTATCACTTTGCACGAGAAATGACATTTAAACAATTAACTCACGTCAGACAGCATTTCAATGCCTATTAGATACTTTAAATAGTTTTTTCACACTTTAAAATGTAAGAAATGTAGCTGCTTGAGGTAAACCTATGTGCTACTGAATCTACTCACATAGAAAATTTCAGTCGGCCAAAAATCCCGTCTACCTATCTAATCGTCTACCTGTGTTTCACAGCTCCAGTCCTTAAAAAAGCAACACTGTAAGTTATGTAAAATCATATCCAATACAAATTTAGTTCAGCCCCATATTTACTCTGATACATGATATGGGTTTAGTGTGTTCCTATTTTAAGCTACCTGTGTTCCTTTCAGCCCGGTGAAGACTTGTTTTTCTCAGCTATACCAACTCTAGTAGGCCATTTTCAGGTGCATATTTTAGTTAGGCTAGTTTAATTATTTAAACCCAGGAAATAAGCAACTGTAAGGTTTACCTTGGTCATGTCTCTAATCTGTGTCTTTCTTAGGGAGAGAAGTACCTTATCCTGAAGAAGAAATACAGGCAGCTCATGCAGGACCGTGAATCTGTGCCTTCGGTTTCAGAACCGAAACCGAAGATAAAACCGAATCTAGTCGAATGGTGTGCAGGACCCACCATCACTGTTACAGATGTGCAAGAGCCAGATGAGAAGGAGGATGTGAGTATATAATGATCTGCGAAGCGTCTGTTAGGGTGAAAATAATGACAGAAAAAGAAAAACAGGCTTTTTAAAAAGGGGTGCTGAAATATGATTCGCTAAGTCGTGTTTAAAATCGTTGTACTGTACAGTATTTTATATACATACTGACTACTGTGCAGAAGTCTTGAGCCTCTTCTCCTTTCATCTCCTTCTGAATGCTGAGTGGTTGGAACAGACGAGAGGTAAAATGAGATTGCTGCTGAGATTGTTACATAAACAACCAGGCACTTAGCACTTTGTAGCATATTACAGGTAAATATTTGTACAACCTTAAATTAAATTTTATTTAATTTCATTTAATATGAAAGAGGGAATTAGGGGTGGCCAAAACTTTTGCACAGTACTGTTTGCACACCTGTGACCATAACTGAATTCTGTATGATGACCAATTACACGTCACACTTAAACCATTCTTTTGTCTGTAGAGTGTCCTAGTCATTGCCTGTTTTGTTGCTTAGCAACCTAGGAGTGCTGTAAACAGACTCTATTACTTGGCATAAGAATGTGATTGTATTCATTATAAATTAAATAATTTTATCTTATTGGTTTTGTCACCGGTGTTAATTCCGCTTCGAAGCCTGTCCCGGATAAAATCATATTAATGCACAACCTTATTTTTTTATTCCAGTCTTTATTTGAGTCTAGTGCTAAAAAATCAACATTAGTAAACAAGGGCTAGTTTTTGATTAGATAAAATCATGCACCTATTTGAAATGGTAATTTTTGTTTTTGTTTTTCTCGTGAATATTACTGATGTATATCAGATACACTGACTGAAGCATTTAAATGATCTGGTTAAGCATCTAGGCTACACCTCATTACACATGACTGTAATTGTGTCTGATAGTATTCCTGTGCCACTGTGTTAAAGCTCAGTAAACAGTAAATGTCCATTTCCATATGATTCAATGCATGCGGAATTCTCTGTTTAACTCATTTCAATTCAGGCATTCTCTGCTGCATGTCCTGTTTGCTTCTGAGCGTTTGCTCACCTGGAGCAGAGAATCAGGCACTGACAAAGAGAGGTTCTGTCAGACTGACAGGTCTTTTGCAGTCTGGTTATCTTTCTTTTTGTGAGGAAAGCAGATTCGATGTCAGGCCAGGTGGAGAGAAAGTGATATTGTGGTTGTTTATTATCATAAATCACCCAGCCTTACATTCTGTGCTTTCAGTTCTGAAGGCCAGTTCATTGTTTTCCTGTGGTCCAAACATACATAATTATCAAGCATCTCTGTATAAAGTGTACTGTTTTTCATGACAGTGCTTTAATTCAATCTTTATTCATGTATAATAAGCTCTGAAAATGTAATTGCCAGACCTGTTGAGTTAAGAAATCCATTAAATAGTACCTGTCTGACTAAGTGAAGCACACTAAAAGATCTCAAAAAGCAATGCTGTGATCTAAAGAAATGTAAGAACAGATAAGAAACAAAGTACTTGACATGTATCAGTCTGTGAAAGGTTAAAAAGCCATTTTTAATGCGTTGGGAACTCCAGCAAATGGACATTATCCACAAATGAAGAAAACTTGGAACAGTGGTGGACCCTCCCAGGAGTTGCCACTTTTGGGCAATTATTTTGTGGATAGATGAGACAAATAAATTTTTGAAATGTGTGTGTCCTGGTACATCTGGTGTGAAACTAACAAATCTTTTCATAAAAAGAACATCATACCAACAGTCAAACATGGTGGTGGTAGTGTGATGGTCTGGGGCTGGACAATTTGCCATAATTGATGGAACTATGGAATCTGCACTCTACCAGAAAATCCTAAAGGAGAATGTCCGGCCATCAGTTCCTGACCTCAAGCTCAAGAGCACTTGTGTTATGCAACAGGACAATTATCTAAAACAGCAAGTCCACCTCTAAATGTCTTAAAGAAAAATAAAGGTTTTGGAATGATGATTACATTTCTGCACATCGAAATTCCTTCTTGACGTATCCCAGCTTCGGGGCTAGGGACAGATTGCCGAGGCAGACATGATACAGCACCGCTGGAGCAGACAGAGCTAAAGGCCACAATGGGAGCCTGGTGGAACAAGGGCATAAACTGATGACCTTCTGATCAGTAACCCAGGGCCTTATGCTGCTCAGCTACCACAGCCCCAGTGCTAGCGCTCTCCTCGCTCTAAAAGGAAAACGGATGCCGTAATGGTGAAGTGTATGGTGTAACTGGTCCAGGGAATGACATCACTTTAAAAGCTCGATCAGCAAATTCTGTGACGTTACCCAAGCTGCAGGCATGAGTGGCTTCACGTTTGTCAAAGGAAGCTTGGCACTGATTGGTATTGGAATGCTGAGCTAGCCGGTAGGGTTGGGCAATACGACGATAAAATATTATAAAATTTATTAAAGAAACACCTTCGAGAATCATGATATGATATGTTTATATCCAGAACTAGCAGGTAAAATTGAAAAGAAATAAAAGATGTAAGGGAAAAAAGCTTTACTGACTGCCCTAGTTTTACAATGATCATTGCAATCAATTTTAACATAATTTGGTTGTATTAACTATTTAGGAAGCTTCTCTGTAACTCGAGGGTCAGAGAAAGAAGGCAAGTCAACAGGACATGAGCTGCTCGCTTGGTGTTGAAATGTCTCTTAGAAAAGTTTCTCAGATGTGAACAAGCCAATCAGTGTTTCATTTAGTTTGCTTTTATTAAGCCCACAATTGATCGTAATACAAAGCCTGCACCAAGTCAGACCTTTCCAGGTCATGAAGCTTTCAGAGTTCATGAGGGCAAGAATCCTCATGGTTTCATGGTCTGAAGCTTACTGTTATGTTCTCTCTGGATTTTCTGAGCAATACTAACCAATTGTGGTTGTGTATGATGCTGCGTGAGCAACAGTTTGAAAAAACATGCTATGGCTGGCTGCTCTTGTGTTGCTTGGAGGAAGCATGTGCTAGCTTTTACCCTCGCTGGTTTGCAGCTGTGGTGTGAAATAGAGAATAGGTAGCTAGAGTAAAGTGTCAGTAGACTGACAGCTAATAATAATTTGAGGGAATTTGAGATCAACATTCATATACTGATCCAAGAAACATCCCTATAGAATAGATAACTGTTTGTTTACTAGATGTTAGTATCTACAGTATATCTATTAAGATCAGGCAGTAAAGTAAAAAATTAAGGAGGTCACCAGATGAACATTGTGTTTGCTTTGTTTCTTGTTGGTCTCTTGTAACATTTTAACAGTCGCTGTCTCTAACGGCTGTGCCACATTTCCTAAGTGTGAATTTCCTTCCTGGAAGTGCTGCGTCAGAGTCTTTCTTTCAGCCCGGGTGTGAATCGGACATGAGACGCAGAATTTAACGGGTCAGTTCAGCACAAACGGCTCACGGCAAATCAAATGAACGTGATGGGAAAGAGATGCCCGGATTCAAATGGTGGACGTGCATGATGGTTGCTTGAGCCAGGTGCTGATGGACATGACCCGGGCAACAGTTTGTGGTTTGTGGGGTTTAACTGTACTGTACAGCAGGCCGGTTGTCACAGATTACAGCTCATACTGTTTCCTGTTTACTGTTGCAGATAATAGACAGCAGCTGTACAGGCAGTGTGTTGTGAGTCACAAGGCCACGAATCAAAACAAAGACTTGTTAAATATTAATTCACGCTCTTTTTCGCAAATATCACAAGTGAGGCTTACGGTTAGGTGAATCTGTGAGTCTAGCAATACTGTTTCCTGTCAACTGTGAAGACAAAGGATGTTGTGTACGGTTCTCGACATAATTTTTTCCTCTATTTATAATTAATATTCAGGTGAATGTTGCCTCGGGCTCAGATGAGAACCCAGAACTTCTGTCCGAGGAGAATCCTGAACCCATAGAGGCAGAGGATGATCTGGAAAAGGACTCAGGGTCAAAGGTTAGTAAAAGGCACATGATGGAGCATTTTTCGTTTTTACAGCTGTACAAATGACCAAAATGATGATTTTCTGTGCTTTTATTTGATGCTGGGTTTGGCCACCAGAGGGCGACAGAACAACGAATCTTGAATAACAGCATGAAAAGGCTTTTGCATTTGCAAGTGAATGATGCTGTATGTTGTTGTGTAAAAAAGCAACATGCTCTACGTCATTAGAGAGAGAATAATCATCTTTTTTTTCCCACCATTCAAATGTATATCAGTTATGGGCAAGGCGTTCCCGTTTTTTGTTTTTTTAATGTTTCGGGTTCATTTAATTATTCACTAATACTAAGAAGCCATTAATTTATTTTGATTACAAAATCGGATGATATGTTACAAAAACTAAACACTTATCCAAATCAAAGTTTGGATAAATTTTCAAGGCTAGCTTCAAAATGACTAAATCTTAAACTAATAACAGTAATAATTGTAAAAAAAGTAAAAAAAAAAAAAGAAATATTAAAATAAATAAAATGCAAAAATGATACTTAAAATAATCTAGTGAGTAATATGGATCAGCCTGAACGTACCCTTCGTGAGGCTGATTTGAAACTGAATGTAATCTTTGTTCCTGCTTTCTAACTTCAGTGTCTTGCTTGACTGTAAATCAGGGGTGTGTGTATTTTTAGAAACTTTTTTTTTTCACGGATATGATCATTTAGTAAACTTTCTGTGAAATCAAAAGACCATTCGGCCGTTTAGAAAAATCCATTTGGGTTTGGACATCGTGTTTCACACCACATGTTTATTTCTTAACAAAGTCCGAGCTCTTACAGTGAGTTTCCACGGCAGCGCTTGTTTGCTTTCGGGCTTAGAAACCTGGATCAGAGGACACGTGTGAATGCTCAGACCATGACAGTTAGTAATTGATGTAGTTACCTGTCGCACTTCTGGTTCTCGACTTTCCCTCCCGGTGGAAAAGGCATGTGGCTCGACGGCTGTTTAAGCTGTTAAGTGCGGCGCCGTTTACAGTGGACAGTTTGGACAGTTAGCACAGAGGACATGAAAGAAAGTGTGTGTTTGCTCTCTGTCTGGCTGACCGCAGCTCCCCCGCCCCTCAGGACAATTAGCAATCAGTTGCGTTCTGAAGTCAGCAAACGGCTCCATTTTCCTCTCTCACGAACACGTTGACTGACACGTCGGTCGGCTCACATGTAGCCAGACTGGCCCTCAAAGCGCTGGCCTCTTGTGAGCACGATTTCAAAATACCCAACGCGAGCAATTTAGCTTTCAGTGAGGCAAATTGTTGGGGTTTTGACCGCATGCCTGAAGGTGGAAACTTGTCCTTCCTCTGTTTTCTCTCCTCTCTTCTGGGTTTAACATCCTTTGCATGATTTGACTTTTGTTTGTTTCATTCCCTTGTTTCTTTCATCCTGTAGCACTACCCCGAAACTTGTTTACTGTAACGTCCACTCTACAACCAGAAGCCATGTTTCACTTCCTCTTTCATGACGTCTGTTTTTTTTTTTTTTAGCTTTTTTTTTTTTTTTTGTTCTGGTGTGTATTGATGTCTATGAGATGTCTGCAGTGCTTGCAACAAACTTAAGAGTCTCACACATCACTGCTTGATTAAACAGCATGATGGTGGTGGAAAATACTTTTAGTAACACACAGCACTAGTGAGAAAGAGGACACTCGCTCCACGCAGACACACACTCGCCTATTACAGTGATGGGTTTGTTGTGTATTGGAGAAGAATAACAGATCAAAAAAATTGAGACTTGCTTGTTTTTTGTGTTAGAAATAACTTACCAGCCCTTACCGTCTCAATCTCTCTCTTTCTCTCTCTCTTTCTCTCTCTCTCTCTCTCTCAATCTTCTCTTATCATTTTTCCAGTCAGAATCTGAGCAGGACGAGGAATCTACGGGTAGTGTCGGCTCCGCAGCTGTGGCTGTAAGTGGCATTTTAAAGAAAAGTAATTATCTTATCACTTCTTTTCCATTACCAGCGCATATATTCCTAACAATTGTATGTAATATATACTATAATGTGCGTAAGAACTGTACTCTCTCATATCTTCTGCACTGTGGCTGTGGGTTTATGTCTGACTGTTGCAAAGCACTCACACTGGAGACTCCTTCCATAAATGTTAAATAAATTCTCCTCACAAAAAAGTAAATGCATTATATTATTTGCTGTATATTTTTCATTCTTCAATAATATGTTCATGTTTTCTTTTTCCCTTTTTCTCTTTATATTAGCAACAAAATGTTTCTATGGAAACATTAATGTATTAGAAGCATTAATATTTAATATATTTAAATAAATGCTATTAATAGGTCTACTAATAATTTCAAACGCATTAAATATATAAATTATTATAGAACCCCTGACAAAACAGGACATTTATCACCTCCTTTAAAATTATACTTAAAAAAATTATACATTGTTTGCTGTATTACTTTTTTCAAAGCATTAATATATCTGTTTATAAGTTATAAGGTAAGGTTACACTACCGCTCAAAAGTTTGGGATCACTTGCAAATTTCTTTGTTTTTGTTTAGTGATTTATTTTCTACATTTTACAACAATCCTGGGATTTAAAAACTATGAAATAACACATAACACATATGGAATTAGGTAATTATGTAACAACCCCAACAACAACAGTCAGTTGTTATTTTAAGACACAGAGGTCAGCCTTTCTGATATAGTTCTTCCAAGATCAGTATGGTTAAGTGTTAAAACTCATCAAGCCACCAGGATGAAACTGGCTCTCATGAAGACCAAGACTTACCTCTGCTGCAAAGGAAGAAGTTCACTTATGAAGGTTTTACAGAGCATGAGTATCAGACACATCTCAATATCAACTGTTATCACCAAAGAAGATTATTGCATATTTTGGACGCCTTCAGCATAAAAATGACCATGGAGTTAGAAAGTGTCTGCAAACTTTTAAGTGGTAGTGTATATGATAAAAACTTGATTGTTAACCTTATGTTAACCTTTGTGTTGTTACGAAATTAACATTAAGATTAGCACACACGTTGGTTTCTTCAATCTTCAGTCGTTAATGAAAACACAATGACAGTCTCTGCTGATGAGGTGTGCTGTTGTACTCAAGTACTCACTAATGACTGGAACCCTTGATGGTACCGGGACTCACTATTCAGACTGCACTTCCTCAATTTGACGCAGGGCGCATCTGAATAAACAAAATCTACGACCGAAAGTCAGAGTTACGCAAGAGTAAACAGTTCTGATAACGGTCTAGAGTCACAAGACCCATTCAGTCTAATAGGTGCCGATTGTAGACCTGTTCTCTGGACTGTTTCTGTTTGCACACCTATTCGAGGTCTAGAATCTGTCCAAAAGTTGTTTCTTTTTGTAATATTTTTAAAATATCATGTCACAATTTATCTACATAACAATATTACATTGCCGTATCACTCAGCTCTATTTAGAGCACATATGTTTAATTTCATATCTTGATGCATTTGATGGATAAGTCTATCATAGCCCTTCAAACTCATTTTAGCAATAATTTGTTTTGCTGTTTTTTTAATAAACATGTATACAGTTGAGCTCAGGATTGTACAGTATAGAGTTAAATATCCTTTTTTTTCAGCACAAAAATAGGCAATATAATGAACTGAATTTAGTTCATTTGAACCAACTTCCCTGAACAGGGGAAATGAACTGAGCAAAAAATTAGAAACTGGGTTACAAAGGCAAAGAAACAACACAAATACACACAATCACAAATTTCTATGGTTGTTTTCGGTTGTTTCTATAACCAAAAAAGTAATAATAATGTGCTCATTTTATAAGTTATACATTTTTACAACTTTATTTTCATATTCTGGTAGTGGTAAAAATGTATCCTTTATAAAAGTAATGATAACTTTGGTTTGACCCCACATATCCGAAAACGCAAATACACAATTGAAGTCTGAACCCTCCCTGTTAACACACTCCAGAAAGGCTTCTATATGAGCACAAACACACATATATCAGTACATTACAGCAAGTTTTGCTTCTTATACATTTTCCTGCTTTTCACACCGACACCAAGGTTGTGAACGAACAAGTTTGTCACCCGGAATACATAAGTGGTCAGGGCTTAATTCCACAAATGCATTCCAATGTTCAGCGTCATGTGTCAGAGACTCATATGAAGCTTCTGCAGGCACACTGAGATAAATCAATTTGGTATATCTTTCGAAATTACGGTGTGTTTATAGTTTCATATGGCCGGTTCTGGTTCCGGTGGGTTTATATACTCAGCAAAAAAAAAACGTCCTCTGACTTTCAACTGTTTTTATTTTCAGTAAACTTAATGTGTAAATATTTGTATGAACACTAAAAGAGTCAACACCATAAGACATTAACTAAAAATGTTTCACAATGTGTCTCTGAATGAAGGGAGGCTCAAAATCAAAAGTACCAGTCAGTGTCTGGTGTGGCCACCAGCTGCTTGAAGTACTGCAGTGCATCTCCTCCTCATGGACTGCCTATTGCGGACAGTCTGAGCAGTGATGGAGGGATTGTGTGTTCCTGGTGTGACTCGGGCAGTTGTTGTGGCCATCCTGTACCTGTCACGCAGGTGTGATATTCGGATGTACCGATCCTGTGCAGGTGTTGTTACACGTGGACTTCCACTGCGAGGATGATCAGCTGTTCTTCCTGTCTCCCTGTAGCGCTGTCTTAGGTGTCTCACAGTGCGGACATGGCGATTTATCGCCCTAGCCACATCAGCAGTCCTCATGCCTCCCGGCAGCATGCCTAATGCACGTTCACGCAGATGAGCAGGGACCCTGGGCATCTTTCTTTGGGTGTTTTTCACAGTCGGTAGACAAGTCTCTTTAGTGTCCTGCGTTTTTAGAACTGTGACCTTAAATGCCTACTTTCTGTAAGCTGTTAAGGTCTTAACGACCATTCCACAGGTGCATGTCAATTAATTGATTATGGTTAGTTGAACATGCATGGAAAACATTGTTTAAACCCTTTACAACGAAGATCTGTAAAGTTATTTGGATTTTTACAACATTATTGTTGAAATCCACAGTCCTGAAAAAGGGACGTTTTTTTTTTTTGCTGAGTATAGTTCCATATGGGCGGTTCCGAAGAGAGTTAAATTTGTACTGAATACGCAGAGCAATATAGCTCAGCATGTCTGCAGAAGCTTTCATAAGAGTCTCAGCTGAACTTTGGAAAGCATTTTTGCACAGAACCAGGGTTGTGGAATTTGGCCCCGATTGCTTACATTGTACTTCACGGTTGGTGTGCAGACCAGAAACAGTTATAAACCAAGACCAATTGTAATCTAGGTCTGAGGTCTATAATCTGTAATCTGATACCACATGTTCCTCCATTTTAATTCAAGACAGACTTGAAGAAAAACGAACCATCTATTTAAACACCATCTTTTTTGTCTTTTCTATTTCGCATGGCCTTTTAATGCTGTTGACAAAACGACATTAAAAAAAGTCTGACTCCAACTATAAAGATCGTGTGCAACATCTGTAACCTGAAAAGTGTGACAATTAATGAAACTACCGTCACCACAAACAACAACAACAACAACATCCTTTTCACTTTATTTAGCAGGGTCCCCTCACTAACAGCAGCACAGTGATGTTATTGTAGCTGTTTACCTGAGTGTGTTCATGTCGTTCTTGTCTTTCACCACAGCTGGATCCTATTGAGAAAGAGTGGATCTACTCCGCAGCATGTGCCAGACTCACTCATCTCACGCAGCTTCTCAAACAGGATGCTTCTCTGGCCAACAAAAAAGTACGAATTTGAATTGTACCACCTTATTCATTAGAACTAACCGAAACAAATGTATAAGCAAATTCAATCTGAGACTTAAAAGACCTGATGTTAATTTTTTTGTATGTATGTGTGTTTGTATGTTCACCTGAAACCAGGATTTTACATCAGTAAGTTCCTACTCTTCTAATTCCTTTTTGTTTGTTTTGTTTTAACAGTTAGACTTTGTTTGCAATTATAACTGTTTTTTAATAATATGCTTTTCTTTTTTTCTTCTTCTGATTTTTCCCTCTGGGTGGTAATTAAAACCTTTAGGGGGTGAGTACCAGCACATTTACATTTAATCTCTATTCTCACTGAACTTGCACATATCATTTCTGATCTTTTATTGTGATGTCTCTTCCCACAAACTTTGTGATGCGCCGCGACTTCTTCGCTCATCCCCAAGTGCAGAGTGTAGAAATGCAAAAAAAAAAAAAAGTGGTGGTGGTGGTGAGGGGGGTTTTGTCTCCCAGGCTTACATTTCAAAGGCCTACTATCAAAAGGATTATGAAAGATGGCTTTTTAGCTCCTGCACCCTCAAAACAAGCTCAAATCCTTTCATTTGTCTCATCTCCCTCCCTTGCATGTGCGCTTAAGAGCTTTGCCCTAGTGTTTGTTGTCCCTCCCTGGCCCAGAGTTCTCACAATGTCCCGGCTTGGACCACCTTCCAAGAGCCACTAAGCCTCTCCCTTCCCCACCCGGACAAGATACAACAGCACGCATTGAAGTACAGGGGAGATTAGGTGCTACCTCAAAGACTTCAGCCACTTAAAGATAATCTGAAAGTAATAGCGCAGGCTAGGATTAATTGGGGAACAATGGCGAGTCTGACCTCGGTTGGCTTTGATGCCCTTCCTCCTTCCATTCCCTGCCTGCCAGCTTGCCAGCCTGGTCAAGCCACGCAAGAAAATCCATCACTTTTTTATTAAGGTGGCGAAGTGCCAGAAGTGCCAAGGTTCATTTAAAAATATTCTGTCGTTACGAATTGCTGCTTTCCTTAAGTGACTGTTAAGGTTTTATCAGAGCTTAGCCACTGCTTAAGAGGGATGCTCTTTACGTGAGCGTTTGTTTCTTCGGCTTAACTCCTTGATGCACCCGAAGTGGTTAAGCGTTGCCTTGAGCTTGTGCTGAAGAACGCAGTGGCAGGTAACCCGACACGAGCGTTATCTGCGTTTTCCTTTCACATGCTCGAAGCTCCATGTCGGGACTGGTGGACCAGTGGGGGTGTTGGAATTCCAGCTGTGCCTATCGCAGGGTGACCTGAAAAATAAACAGCAGCGTAAACATTCTTCGCCTTTTAGCATTGCAGGCTGGACCTGTCCGTCAACGAGTGCAAGATAGATAACGCGTGAATGAAAAGCCACCTGTACCCATTCCTTTTATCTGTGTCTATCTGTCTTTCTTTCTCCCTCTCTCTATGTCTTCCCTCGGTGTCCTGTGTACCACCACGGCCCCTCCCTGTTCTCCCGGACTGACTCTTCCTTCCTCCAGTTTGTAAGTATATAATTTTCCCATCTCCTCCCTTTTAAAAGGCGGCGTGAATATGTGTGGCAGTGCCTCCTTTTGTGTCCCTTGTTAATAGTCCCCCTAGAACAGGACATGGATGTTGTATTTTATTCAGTGTGGCCAGAAGGGCACCCCGCAGGGCCTAGACAGGAAGTTGAGCTATAAGTATTGGAGACGCCACATCCTGTAGGCCATCGTTCGTCACACCCCGCCCCCAGAGACCTGTCGGACTGTCGCTCAAAGGCCAAGATGACCAATCCGTCTCGAGAGTGTGACAGCGAAGACAATGGGTCCGTATATAGAAGAGCCAGACTCCATTTATCACAATCTGTCACAAGGGCCGAGCTTAGAGGAGGGGCTGAGGGTTGTCCCCCTGTAGCGGGACACATACAGTGGAATATAGATGAGAAAAAACAGTAACAACAGCTGTTTTCTCTGGATGTTAATGTAGCATTATTTTTTTTAGCAAAAGATTTAATATAAGAGCAAAACTAAATTATACAAGGGAAAAAAAAAACAAATTGTGTTAATTCCCATCCAAAAGTTTTTTTATGATGTCAGACTGATCTCGTTATTCAGTTATTTACCTAAATTATTTACATCCTTTTGATTAAAAACAATCATTCCTTTCCTAAGGTAAATATAGTCAGTCCTGCTGTACAAATCTGGCTAAACATTAAACAAATGAAAGCGCGTGTGTACAGGTGATTATCGTACATATGTCTGCTTTCTAGTTTGTGCTATTTTAGCCTGAGTGTTTTGTCAAACATCAGGTTTGTGCGTGTGGAATCCATCATTTCGGTTCTCAGTGCTTGTCCATTATTGTAGTTTGAGCTTGTGTTTGTGTGTGTGTGGTGGCCCCGTGTCTTCTTGATGGGCTTGTCAGTGGGCTGATGCCTGGGTGGGTCTTCCATCACAGGGTCATACCAACATCATCAATCTTACGTTGGGTGACAGGCCCCAGCTTCCCCCGCAGTGGGCACACTGGTTTGTTGTTTTGTAATTAGGCTGCCATTAGATGGCAGGAACCCGTCTTCTCCACGCACAGCTGGGCCCCTCCTCCAGTGACCAATGGGAGCCCATGGCCGTGTCCGTTTTCTGGCATTGTGGGAGCTGTGGAGTGTGGAGCAGCCAGGAAAAGCAAACCGAGCATAGCTCATGCATTAAAGCTCAGGTCATGTTGCCTAGGGATCGTATGATTCCCAGAAAGCCTTGTTAAGGATTAGAGCTGTGATCTTTACTAAAGGAGGAATTAACAAGGCACTTAATTAAATCTTGTATTACAATTCTATTGAAATCTTAAATTAAAAGTTTATCATTAATCTTCCAACAACTTATACACGTATTATATATAGATATGTATGTCCCACATATTCTCATACTAAAAGATTAAAAATATTGCTTTGCAACCGTCAGACAGCAGCATAAATCTGCATTTTGTCCTGGCTTATTTACTTCAAGAGTACGTAATTTAATAATTGTTTATTAGCTTTAGAGTATAAGACAGAAATTAACTGGTGGCATTTGCGTTGGTTGGCATCATACCACTATAGTGTTTTATTTTGTACATGACCAAACCATTTCCCAGAAAAGCGTGCATGTTAAGTGGGGATGGGAATCACCAGGAATTACTTGATAAGATATTATCACGATATCTTTGTGCCTATTCTATAAGCATCACAATACACGATAAGAAAACAATGGATTTTTTAAATTGTTTGGTGTGTTGTATTTTGACGTCTTAGTCACAATTACTTGTGCATCCGCCATTAAAAGCTTTGCTAAGTCAAATATGCAGATTAGATAGTTACCTCTGCATAACCTCTGTGACCGGATTGGACCAGTTGAGCTGGCATTTGGTCCCCGCGGGCATGGGTGAGCCTCGAGTGCCCTTGATCCTGCTGGTGTGAGAGTTAAGAGCTATTGTAAGAGTTGGCGTCTAAAGCATACTGCCAAGTAGTATCTCATAATATCCCACAATGCACTGCAACATGCAGGGTTCAGATTGATGTACACTAGCATGTACAGGAAACCTTGGTGTAAATTAAGTCATAAGCTAGTGGCAGTTTGAGTCTGCATAACCTAACCAGATTTGTGGTGATTGGTAAAGATCACTGGGTTACAGATAGTTTCCCTCTACGTCAGTGGTTCTCAGAATGGGGGAAGCATAGCAGAGTGGAGGAAACCACAACCCTGAGTTTTTATAGTTATTGGCTTGAGTGGGTTTATTCTGACCCTCAGTGAAACAAGCAGTCAACTAGAACGCAGTAACAATTTGAATATGTAAAATATGTTCTTTCAGGGGAAAGTTCAAGAATTAAAAGGTTATGTATTTTATTTATCGATAAGTAAAAAAAAGGTTATTGTGTAATTTTAATAAGCAATGTTTAGGACATTCATGGGTTTGGGGTTTTTAGGATTAATTATTAAGTCTAATGGGTTCCTGGCTGCAAAGAATTTGTAATGCGATGCTTTACAGGACATATCTGATTAGAAACTGTTTCATAACTGTACCTTGTACCTACGTACAGTACTGCAGATATGCAATGTGAAACTGAGTGCTGCCTGTGTTTTTCAGACCGCTCTGCACTGGGCTGCCAAGCACGGAAAAGAGGACATGGCTGTTGCAATGGCTGACGCAGGAGCCGACGTCAACACCAAAGCAGTAAGTTCTACTCAACAGTCCGTTTCACGTAGACCCATCTTTGTTTATTTGTCTTTTTCAGCATGTATCTGCCAATATCGTAGGCCTGAATTATTATGTTTTATTAATTAAATAACAAATATGTTCTGTCTTTTTTTTTTCCATTGCAGCATGTAAGTAACTGCCCCCATTTGCCCTGTTCGTACGGGAAATCGGTAAGGTACAGTGACGCCGTTCTCACATGCCTGCCTGGTTTCCAAGCTTCTGACATAACTCCGCTCAAAAGGAAAGCACCAACTCCAGCTGTACAAATGAACGCGGGCTCTGCTTCACAGCGCATGTTCATAAATCAAACTGTGTCATGTTAATCACTTCCCTTAAACAATGTCCTCATGTATTCCAATAGCTGGGCCCTGAGAGGAGCAATTGCACTGAATTACTAGGCAATTATCATGCTGTCATTAGGGTCTGTTGCTGTAACCCTACCTAATTTGTGTCCTCTCACCCTCTGATTTTTTTTCCTACTCCGTCTCTCTGTCTTTGGCCCTTTTCCTGACTCTCCCCTGATTTATGCGTGTTGGATGGATTTTTTCGGCTTGGGATGCACCAGGGTGTAAGTGTTCGCTGTTTTTGTTCATCTGATTAAGACCTGTGTTCTACACCTTTTTAAAGAGACTGAAACATTTCTGGTTACAGGGATACACACCTTTACACATTGCGGCACTACATGGCCATTTGCATATATTTAGTCTACTCACCCAAAAATACGGTAAGCCTCAGCTCTCAGAATTACTGTCATTGTTTTATGGACTAGTGATTTAATGCGATGTTATATGATAACTTTAAAATCCTTAAAGGAATACCGCCATGTTTTTCAGTCTAATCAAGACTATACTACAAGTGTAGAGTATGCGTGATTACCACAGACACGAATATGGTCATGTTTCTTGAGAAAGAATAAAGGTTTACTCCAAACTCTTATAATGGAAGCTTAAGAGGAGGTGTCTAATATTTACCTACAGAGCTAACAATGTGGTCTTATGAGAAAAGTGAGTAAACAAGAGAAAGTCTAAGCAAAAATGTACAATATGTCCTGTTTGTATGTAGTTTTATGCAACTTTTGCTGGGAAGAAAGCTATAAATCCTCTTTTTTTATTTCCTTATTAAATTTCCAAGCCACAATGGGGTGTGCTTTTACAGGAAAATCATCAACAACAGGATGGTTTGATGTAGAACGATCAGTAGCAGAACATCAATTATTTCTCTTATACTACAGCAGTTGCAAATGATTAAATATTTTCCTCTATTAAGCATCAATGTCTAATACATTTATATTACCACCCTCACTGCTTTCTCTATCCTGAAATTCTTTGTGCATACTTATCCCAGATCTAAAACTGACTGTCCACTAGTGACCTTTAAAAAATGTTAAATAAACATCTTTTCACTGTATCACTGTTATACACTGGTATCACTGTTATACAATTTTCCTATGAATTAGTGGTTAATTGGTAACCCCAAACTAAAACACATTTCCTGTTATACAGTAGCACTTCTGTCCTCATATCCCGGGATTTATTATGGTCGCATTATTATACAGTACCACCCTTTCAGCACAAGTTCTCTTTTACCTCTGGTTTCTCTTACGTTTTTTTTTCTCATGTCATCTCAGGTCGTTGTTTCTTGCCATCATGATGGAGAGTAAGATAAAGAAATGGTAACCAATGTTTGACTTCAATAGGCTGCAAGGTGCTTAAAGATAGAATTTAAAAAAAAATAAAATCTCTTTATGTGACAACCTCAGCGGCAACCTCATTTCCCTCTCTTCTTAAAATGCTTAAAAGATTGAAATGTTACTGTGTGGTATAACAAATAAAAACATTCCTCTGTAACTGATCAGGTACAGACTGGACTAAAAATGAGAGACAAAAACTTTATATAAATGACAGCTAGAAAAGTCTTTCGGAAAGTCAGGAGAACTATTTCTCAAGACTGCATTAAAAATAAAAGAAGTCTGCCTCTTTGGAAGCAAAATATAAAGAAATAAGGGATGGCCCAAGGCTACTGCACAGTTCCGTATATAGTTGTTTTATATCCTGAATTTGTTCAGAACTGACTTATAAAAATCATGTTTGTTGTTAAAAGTGCTTTATGATTAAAATTTAATAAAAGTAACTGAATTTAAGGCAATTTTGTTGTCAAAGAAAAAATAATTAAAACCTTATGATCAAACATAAATAATTCAATTTATTTTTAAATTTTTATTTGTATAGCGTTTTTAACAATTGTCATTGTCGCAAGGCAGCTTTACACATTTAAAAGAAATATTTACGTTTGTATGGAATGTAAATGTGTATGAATTAAAATACTCAGATAGTCCCTGATGATAAGCCGAGGGCGACAGTGGCAAGGAAAAACTCCCTGAGATGGCAATAGGAAGAAACCTTGAGAGGAACCAGACTCAACAGGGAACCCATCCTCATTTGGGTGAAACAGAAAGCAGGAATTGATCTGCATTCATACTGAATACTAAATAAGAATTTAATATTTCAATATCTTTTAATTTGTTAATAATTTTATTGAGGATTTTTTTAAATGTGTCAAAAAATTAGGCCCAAAAGCTTCCATTAGGTTTTTGTTATAAACCAGTGTTTTCCTTTGTGAAGGGCAGAATGTTTGTCTGTGGCAATCTCACATACATTATAATTAAAGAAAAATGAATAAAAATGGTACTACTACTACTACTAATACTACAAATACTACTACAGTACTACTACGAATAATAATAAAATGTTTATTTTATGCTCTGTGTTCAGGTGCTAAGGAAAATGTGCGGGACTACAGTGGTCACTTGGCATCTCATTACCTGAATATACAGAAAGCAGAGGAGAGCAGTGATCTGAGTGAGTAATCCCAGTCATACAGAATTTCTCAGTGTCTTTATTTATGTATTGAGCTTTGTTTATGTAATGTGCTTGTTTTTAGAACAGTGATGGTGAAACCTCTGTTCTAATTGGTCAGGAAGTGTTGATCATTTTTCTATAAAGCACCTATAACTTGTTCTCATACTATCTATTTTTTACAAGGGGTGTTCAAGTCAAACTAAGACTTTTGATTGTCAAGAATAACAGAACACAGTTATGAGAGTAAAAATGTAATTTTTTTCTCTATATAATTCCCTGCTACACTAATGCACTTAACCCAGTGGCCACTAGTGTTCAGATAACATCAAGGTATAAAGGTACGTCGGAGCCATGATCGAACTGCCTAAAACGCTGGCCTTTCAGTAACTCCTTTAATTGCCAAAAACATGATTGTGTGTCCATTTTCCAATGTCCTTGTCAGTTTTTAAGGATCAGTCTTTGTCAGTTTTCAAAGATCTTCCCACTTACTTAAAGTGATAAAAAGTCTTATCACCGTACTGTGCCTGAAGTCTTTTGTAAATGTTCAATGGTTTTACACCTTCATTAATGAGAAATCTCATCACAAGTCCCAGTTTGACTTGAACACCCCTTACATAATCACAACCTACAAAGAAAAATTGGAAAACATATGCCATATACATTGTTAGATTAAATGTAGCTTTAAATTAATGTGTAATATGACTTAATAATAATAAATAATATTCATACTTTAATAATAATAAATTAAAGTCATCAGTAAATTGCTATAAGAGGAAAAAACATTTCAGGATTTCAGTATGACAGTACTGTATATCATTGTCACAGATTATTGCTTATTAAAGTTATCCACTGTTTTATTGTTTCTATGTTATTTATTCTTTTAAAGTAATAGTTCCCTTTAATAATAGAAAAAAATTATGCTAGCTAAGTTATTGATTTATTATTTTTTTTATTTGTATTCAAACATACTCATAAAATTAGACAAAATTTACTTTTACTGCAGATAGAAAGCATTAATATATAAATAAATTTATATTTAATTAAATATATTTTAATATATAATAAAAAGCACACTAAAGCCAAACTGAGCTGCTTTCAGAATTACAGGGCGGGGGGGATGTGAAACCCTGTGATTCGCACATCATCACTAATATAAGTTGCTGGTTTTGAGTAGTTTATTTTTCGTTCTGAAGATGCCGGATACCACAGCCCAGCGCAGGTGACCGAGCGCCGCAACAGGAAATTAACATCTCTGTTTCACTCGCGGAAGAAATGGGGTTCTGCTGAAGACCTGGCACCCATCCCGGAGGAGAGGAACGTCCCGCACCAGCTCATCGTCCCTGCCTTTAGACCCAGAAAGTTCTCCCGCTGAACTCTCGCCACAACCAGTACAATTAGTCCTTTTTACTGTGTAAACATTTGTGGAAATAGTGTTTGGTTTTTACACACAAATATGATATATTTTTTAATTAGCATTTATATTCAAATATATTGTTTGATTTATATTGTGCTTTTTTTCCTTTTAAGGTCATACTGGCTAATAAAAATATTTATCCTATTAAAAAGAAATTCTGTTAATGAAAAAAAATATACGAAAGTGTCAATGCTGCTACATGCTTTCTAAGACTAAAGAACCACATTTTGCTGTTTTTTAAGCATTACATGACTATTTTTACATTTATTTTATTTTGGATACTTCAGTTTATTTGCCATTTACTGTAAATGGTGTTCATGTAACAGTGATATCTCATTTAACTTGACAAAAATTTGTGCCATAGGTATTTTCTATGATTAGAATATTGCCAGAAAGATGACCATTCATTTGTGCCTTATGCTGTAAGTGTATAATGTGTTGCCTTTTTTTTAGTGCTCATAAATGTTGCAGTGCATATTTTTCAAATTGACATGAATAAAAAGTCTAATTTTTCATACTTGGGCGTTTTGTCTACATTGGCTCAGGTTTGTGCTGATTGTTAAGCTGTCATTGTCGATAATCAGCGCACTTCTACCTAATGACCAGGTTAAACATGCTCTTGCCAAGTTCTTGATTAAACATATTTTTTAATAAAATAAATTCACTAAATTATGAACAGTTATTCAAATAATAAAGAAAGCAAACATTCACTATTAGAGAAATATCAAGAAAAGACTACACAGTGTCAGTTAAAGAATTACGGGTATCATGGGTTTTGAGTGCTTTCTTTTTCCCAGTCAATTCCTGATCACTTACAATAATAATAATAAATGCTGTTCTCCATCTTTTCATCCCACTCATGGTTGATCCTAACAAGATTACACCATATCAGATCTCCCATTCTGGTCTCTGTACGGCTTCCCACCTTCCCCTCAGCTAATCGGCAAGACAGAAAAGGCCTTTTTTCCTCTTTTCTTTTCAACCTGCCTTTGATTCACCTCAATCGCTCGGCTTTGAGCTCCCCAGATGGAGTAAATATGGGCCCTGTTGGCCCTCCATAAGGCTTGAGCCCTTAATTCCAGCTTAGCCGCTAAAAAGGGCAGCACTTGCTTTTGCGGCTTGGAGGTATCAGAGGGCTGAGAGGGTGGACATGCGAGTGGTTTTTGGGGCCTCGTTTTCCAACGGGTGGGGGGGGGGGGGGAATGGATGGATGTTGGGAGGATAAGAAGGACTTGCTGTAATAGATACTTATCTGACTGCCCTGCAGCCCTCAAACAAAATCGCCCCTCTGAAGAGATTAGGACCCAGGGAGGCCACATTAGCTCTAATCCTGTGCTTTGAGGGGCCTAGAACACCCCCCTCGAGCCTTTTACACCCAAACTCTTTCTGTTCTAGCTTGTATCTGACCTGTGTGTAAGGGGATCCTGTGGCTGCACACGAAGGGGGTCAGAGTGTATATGTGTGTGTATGTGCTCAGAGGAAAGGTGTGTGTGTGTGTGTGGTGATGGTGGTGGTTGGGGGGGAGGGGGGGTATTGGTTGTAGTCAAATGCACAGAGAGGTCCACACTGCTGTGTGTAACTGACTCCTAGCTCTCTGAAGAGATTAGGCGCTACATTGTTGGTTTGGTTGCTCATTTCCATGTGAGGGCTGCTCCCTACTGATGCACTCCTGGCCTGCTATTGTACTAGGGAAGGGAGGGGGTGAAACCGAGGGCCTGAGGCCTCCAGCTTCCTTGTAGCCTTTGTTTTACAAATAGCCTAAAATGTAGATGTCACATCACAGATGCTTTACAAGCACCCCAGGTATTGATTGTGAGCGCTAGGTGGGAGAAAACGGCTGCATAAATGTACATTTGGCAATCTCAATCCCAAGATACTTGCGGGTCAGTCTTTAAGCGCCACATGCACTTCACTATGTAATGCGTTACCGAAATCTGTTACTATCAAATATTGTAGCATTGATGTAATATTGATTAAAATTAGGAATTTACAGAATTTAATTTAGTCATTTTAGAATGCCACATTCAGCATGATGCCCTATTTTGACAGCTGCATATGCATATACATACACATATATGTACATATGCCAGGATGTTTTTATTTCCTATATGTAAAACTTTTGTGTTCCATTTCGATTTATTCTCTATATAACATTAAAAGAATGTCATTTATGGAAAAGTGTTGCTTAGTGCCAGGTTTGATTCTTGCTGTGCCATGTGACATTCTTGGCTGCTGTGATGAAACAGGTGATCTTGTTGTGTGGAAAAAAAAAAAGATATTTATTAGGCTAACATGGTAACCCTCCAGGACATGTACTTGCTTGTTGTAGGGGTGTGAAAAGACACACTTCATCCTGTCAGACTAGATTTCTGTCATGTGATAGAAAAGAGATCCAGAATATAACAAATTCTAGAGGACCAAATCAGGGAAAAAAATAGGGTTTAGCAAAAATTTCACATTGCAGCAACTTGGTTAGGATAAAGTTAAACATAGAATTAGGTTCAATGTTTCAAAATGAGATGGAACTGAATTTAAACACGATTTTTTTTCTCGTTATAATTATACAATTACGATAATTAAATTCAAATGATTATTTAGTTTGTACACAGTACAACATGGCAGTGAAATGCTTAATATTTTTTAATTACCAGATAATAAAAGTTTTAAACTAAGAATAAAGTTTGAAATGAAAAATAATAATGTAAAAGTGTGTATATATAAAAACAAGTATATTCCTGTCTATGCTATATTTCATACCTTTTGTATTATAGTTTGGTATTTCTTCACATTTCATTTAAAGTCATCAGTATTAATGCTTGTACACACATTGGTCACAAGCATTTGATCAAACATGACTATTAATCAGATGAAGTAAAAAAATATATAATACTTACAACATGAGAATAAACCAGAAAGACATGAATTTGACTTCTAAATTTGAAGTGTGAATATTAAGACATGGCGCATTGGATTTTTTTTTTCATATTCAAAATAGTAATCAGGCATATGAAGCTGTAAACAAATAAATTTAATAGAGTATTTTGTGATAATCAGGCACATTAGGGAATACTGACCTATCCTAATCTAACACACACACAAATACCCTCACGCATACACACGTCACCAGGGACTTTGCATGAGTCAGGCCCACAGTGTTTGTCACAGGCTAACGAATGCCACCTGTCACTCACCCCACGCAGGGGCCGTCAATCAAATCACACCCAGGAGAGGGAGCGGGGGGCAGGACCCGCTCGATCTTCTAACAAAGCCATCCTCCCATTGGTGGTTCACTTACAGTGCCACTACTCTGTTAGAAGGAGTGATGGAGTAGGGCTGATAAGAGAAATGACAAAAGATGGGCTGGAGGTGGAGGGGGAGAATTGATAGCGAAGAGGTGGGACAGCATTGATAACATTCACGCTATGCTAACAGGCCTCCATTTGGGACTGAGGTCTCTGTAAATCCTGTTAGTGCTTCCAGTGGAGAATAGGAGGGGGCTGAAGGGAAATACAGTAGTTTTCAATTTTGATCTGATCGATTAGATTCTTAAAGCAAAATTTCTTACCAATGACTTGTGTAAAATTATTGGAAAACAGTTTCCCAGTGAAACAGTAAACGATAAGCACTGGTTTCAATAATAATGACACCGAAAAGAAACTTTTATTGTCTCAAATCACTCTATACTATCTTTAAACCTGTAAATGTTGCATAGCAAAATTATACATATTTGTTCGTTGTTCTGCTGAATGTGCTCCAAGAAAATCTGTTTTAAGAAAAAAATGAACAAGAAATACCTTAACAATTCATGACCTTTTATTCATGTTCTTATAGCAATGGTGTCATGGCTTTCCATATAGGCAAATAATAGGGGATCCACAGGTCAAAACAGGAATTGTGATGATTTTTTCTGACCTCATAAAAAATTTACTAATAAAACTGACATTTACAGAAGAACAGTATGGCAATAAGATGCTTGGCCCAGTGAAACGAATAGTGTAAAGAAGGCTGTACATCCATGAATGCAGGGGTCGGCGGCATGGAGCACACTGCAGTTGTTCCCTCGTTCTTTTTTTTTTTTTCTTTTTTTTTGCAGGACAATGCATGACCTCACATTACAGAAACCTGACTGGAATTTTTTCTTACAACCCACGCACATTCCTGACCTCGCTATAAGCCATTTTCAAATGTTTGGGACATTATAGGAGTTCCTGGGGAGCCAGTATTTGAGAAGTGAGGTGGGTAGGACTAAAAAACTGTCTCTCTTGATAGTAGCCGAGCATTAGTTACAATTTAATTTCATGCTCATATATGATTTGTAAAATGCACTCATTAAAATACAAATTTCCCATCAGAGTGCATTCTGTTTGTATGTAGTAGGCTGTATACAGCGTATTGCAGTGCTGTATATGAGCCTGCAAAACAGCTGGCATAGGGGGAAGATCCACAAAAGGGGAAAAAAAGAATTAAAAAATGTAAAATTTCTTTGAACTGATATCAAATCAAGCTCACACTATGCATTCAGCATTAAATTTTAGGTGTGTTTCATAAGATTAAGTATTTCCTCAACAGCAATCATGGAACTAGCTCGGAAAGAAAAACTAACATGGACAAGGTGTTAAGTGTTAAATGCTTTCTGTGGATTCCCTTCAAGCTTTTGTTAGCTGATCTTATTCAGTCCAAGACTATAGTCTATCCTAATGACATGCTCCAGCCTTTTGTTATCTCAGTGGTATGCAGGGGCCACTAAATGAAGTCACACCTTTTGGCCACTATCATTATCTGCTCATTAGGCCATACATACTGTGGTCTGTTCTTCTCAATTTGACTTGGCAAGGTCATTCTTTTTCAAGTAGGCTATTTTGAATAGGAATACAAATGGCAGGCCTCATCAAATTGTTTATTTTATCAAAGACAACTGGTTTAACGAGCTTTACTTACAGATTTATGACTTATTTCATTAACGCTATAATAATTTGATGTTCCTTGGATGGTTGTATAAAGCAGTGAAAAGGACAAGGTCAGTCTCTTTCACACAAAAGATAATTGGTTGTAAATAAAATCTGGAGATTCTTCTTGTCAGTTTATAAACAAAACAAATGTAAAATAAATAAATAAATCCATTAAATTTTAGATGTCACTGTGAATAGTGTACATGTTTCTCTTCTACGCTCTTTGCAAACGAGTAACATCCTTTAGGCAAACTGTGTTAACTTGACCTGTTGGAGCTTGAGTAACACCTGCATTGTGTGCAATCAGAGAAAGGAGGAAGAAAAGATAGCAGAGCCATGTGTGATGTCCACAATGGTCGTTGCCCTGAGCTTTTTGTAGAATAATCCCTGATCTTTGCTCACTGTTCAGGCCATTGTACACACTGCTCAAATTTGCTTATGAACATCCTTAAACTCACTCACTGTTTTTAAAAGATATTTTAAATCCCATTAATATAGTTGGGTTTCAGACTGTTACATTGTATTCAATATCAAAGAGAAGTAATGAAGTAATGTGTATGATCTAAAAAGTATCAAAATATTTTTGTTTTTTTACACGGAATGTAATTTTTTTCCTAGAATGTAAAGCAAATTTTGTTTTCATATTTCAGAATCTGTAGAGGTATAGCCTATATGTCCTGACTACACAAGCTTTATCCGAATCGCTCGCGCACTTTATGAGAGCAGAATGCTGAGTTCTTTACGGTTTTCCTGGTGAAACGTGCGTGTGAAATGTGAGCCAGTATATTTGGGCTTGTTTGCTGTGCTTTTCTCCGCAGGGGTTTGAGGCAGTGCTATTCGCATGGATGTTTAGGAATTCTAATCTTATCTGCGCCGCTTGAACAATGCCGCATTAGCATCTGTTCTGCTGTCATTATCATATACATTAGTCAACACCTGTTTCACTTAGACCGATTTAATTACAACAACCGAAACGGTGCGCTTTGAACGAAAACAACACCTCGTCTCATCAAAGCACCTCTGCTCACTGCATCCAGGATAGTTTTCACATTAAAAGCAACCATGCAAACTATATATACATTTTTCACAACATTTACCTAAAACCTTCTTCACAACAACAACATAAAAAAGAATGATAAATCCATTTATTTACATTTTTTTACACAAGGGTGAATAATATTAAAAGGATACACTAAATAGTAATGTTGTAGCTTGACCTGTATCCGTAATCTCGTCTTCTTTTTTTAAAAATCTTTTATTATTATTATTATTATTAAAAAAGTGTGTGTATAAATGTTATATATATATAAATGTTAAATATAATGTAACATATAAGATATATAATTACAGCTGATTATTAAAGTAAAATATATTACTTCAAATAAATTATGACAAGATAATATTACAAGAATAAATGATATAATCTTGAGTATCACAGAATACACAAAAACAGGAAGGTAAATTGTGTTTTTGGATATGTGTATGACCGAATTGTTTGACTGACTACTGACTATAAACAACAACAACAACAACAATAATAATAATAATAATAATAATAATAATAATATATCATCATCGTCGTCATCATCATCAAATAATTGATAATAGCAGGGTGGCTATTTTGGGACTTTGTTAAGATGAACAGGCAAAGAAAACCGGAAAAATGGCAAAGAAAAACACCAAGATAAATAAAATGGATAAATCATTTTTATCGGTATTGATGGTCATGTTTAGACAAGTTTATTCCCCTGCTGTTAAAGCGTTACGTTTACAAGTTTACGACTCTGCTTTAGTGCCAGCTTGTTGCAAGGTGTCAGACTCTCCATGACACAGTGTTGTTAATCAAATTCCCATTAATAGTCCTGCTCAGACACAAAGATGAAACAATCTCAGTATGATTCAGAGGGGAAAAAGTTTATTCTAAGCTAATGTGCCGGATTTGTAGGCCTAGTGCTATATTTATTTATATATATTTATTAGTGCTATATTTATTTATATATATCTATTATTTCAATATATAGCTTGAAAGCAAAACTCCATATATTATTTAAAAGTTTATACATGCAATTATTTACTTAGGCTGTTATATATTCATTTCTAGCAACACCATATTTATTTCAAGCATAAACCCTGCACCATGTATAGTTGCAATATACATGTTTAATATTTACATTTAAATTTGTAATGCACTGACCAATATCATGACCTAAATGGTATCCTGCAAGGGAGCCTTATCTCCAATAACGTGAATTTCAAATAAGGCATTACTGTTTATCTCTGGCACAATGCAGATCGCAGGACCCAGATAAGTATCGTGTGTTTAATGGCTTTTTAGAGGCCGTTAAAAGGAACAGCGGAATTCTCCTTTGAAGGGATTTCAGTCCTAGTGAAAGCTCACGGGATTTTGGAGTACAACTGTCAGTCATGTCAGTAAGCCCCGCCCCCTGGTGTAGCTCCTTCTATAAAAGCGGTCTGGTGCGCTCAGAGAGTGATCACTCCAACTCCAATGCTCAGGTTTTAAGGATGCCTGCTTCTCCAAACGGATTTGCTCACTATTTTGTGGACAGAAGCGTCTCCATGTCTGCTGGATATCAGATGCTGGGCTGTGCGCCGGGGGTCCAGCAGCCTCCTCCTCCTCACCTTGCTGCCATGGCCGGGATGCCCGTGCCTTTTTCAGGAATACCGGGATACACTTTCATTCCGTTCCCACATTCTGGACACATGTCGCACATGGTAAGTTTTAAGATTGAAGTTGGACATGTACACAGTGAATTTCCTAATTTTATTTGCTAGACAGATGTGCAAGTGTGATTTAGGATTCACTTGCCTGAAGTAATATTTAATTTTTTTACTTGTATGGTTTTTACGCACGGTACAAAGAAAGAATGCAAAGATTTACATAAAACTTACTTAAGGTTATTTAAAAAAATTACACCACTAAACTGATGTCTTATCTGTTTTTTTTAGGGGAGCTCATACGACTTGAAATCCGCATCCCCTTATCACCAGGCTCTGCTGAGCCGCGGCAGCGCGTATTTCTCCCCGTACAGAGCGGTGGTGGCGGATGAGCCCGGACGCGTGGCCAAGGTGGCGAGCAGAGAGAGCACCGGCGCGCTGAAAGCCTGGCTCAGCGAGCACCTGAAAAACCCTTACCCCACCAAGGGCGAGAAGATCATGCTGGCCATCGTCACCAAGATGAGCCTGACGCAGGTGTCCACCTGGTTCGCCAACGCGCGCCGTCGCCTCAAGAAGGAGAACCGGGTCAGCTGGGCGTCTAAAGCCAAGAGCGATGAAGATGAGGAAGCTGAAGAGAGCGAGGGAGAAGAAGAAGAAGACGATGATGATGATGGCTCCTTGCAGAAAGATCGATGCTCGGATGACGAGGTTGACATCGATCCTCAGACTGTTGATGTTGATGTTGAGGAGCAGGAGAGCGCGTCTCCGCGCCCAGGTGACACGCGCCTAACGGAAGAGCTCGAGCGCACCAGGGTCCAGGAACAGGGTGACACATCCGGCTCCGCGGCAGTTACGAGCGGAAGCAGCGAGGCTGGGTGCGAATCGGCGAGTAAGGAGTGTAAAGTAAGTGCAAATGGACTGAAACCGAAAATCTGGTCTCTAGCAGAAACAGCCACTTCCGATACTCCAGTAAAGAAAAGCAACGAGCAGTGCCAAGATTTTAGCAAATGGTGGGCAAACTGGGCGTCCAGGAACAGCTACTTGCCTCCAACCTACTCTGCACACTTCCTTCAACAGAGTTAGTTACCCTGTTAATGCAACTCATGCAATGCAGATGTTTGCACTTTTGAACTGTTACACTGCTACACCCCAAGAGCTGAACTCTGTGCTAAACTTTTTATATCTATTTTCTGGACCCTTTAGTCCTGAAGTTTACAGTCAAGTGATGCCTGGTGTCAAACCAAACGAGCTTGAAATTCTTGTAAATAAATTGTAAATTTTATTTTGTTGTACACAATGTAAATTATAAAATGCCTTTACATGACTATGATTCATTATTTTTGCTAAAATAAAACATCTGGAATTGAAACATCTTGGTTACGTTTGAGTGAAATGAATTTTGTAGAAAGTAAATAATAATAGTATTAATAATAATAATAATAATATTAATAATAAAGAATGACTATGTAATTTATATTGTTATCCACATGATGGATAAATAAAGCACAGATATATGCATGCTTAAACAAAGGCAGATAAGATACAAAAAAAATTCAATATTGTTGTAGAAACAGGATTTCAGGTCATCTCTAAAACTCCGGGGGGTGTTTTGGTGGGTGTTTTGCTTTTATGTTTTGTGGGAAAACACCACCATTAAAGGATTTGCATATCTAGTGTTGATCTGTTAAAACAATCCAGAGCAGTGAGGATTAAGAACACAAACTGTTTCGTCTTGCTGGGTGATAATTAACTATTATCTGCTTTAAATCTGTCAGGCTGGTGACAGACCCTCTCTTTTTTCCCTACTTTTTTTTTTTAGACATTAAAGCTCATCAAAGAAGGAATCAAGTGGAATTTCCCAGAGCAAAAAAGACATTCCTGTAATGCATGTAGCTACCGCACAATACACACATGCATGTTTTTTTTGCAGATGCAGTTTCTCGTTCTTTCAACATTTATAGAAATACTTAATATATCCATTAACATAGTTTATTAATAGCTACACTCCTAGAAATAAATGAACCAAACCTTGTTGATGAGGTGGAAATCATCAAAAGGGCATCATTTTTTGGTAGTCATTTCTTGGAGACTGTAAAATAATAATAATCATATTTTAAAAAAATACATATAGCTATATTAAAAAAATATTTAAACCTTATTATTATTACTATTATTATTATTATTATTATTAGGTAAAATGTGCATATTAAAAGCAAAAATTAGGTACTTTTAGTGATCTACCTTGCACTACAATTCTTATATCTGAGAAAATATGGTGCAAAATTAGATAAATAAATTGTGAATTAGCATGTAAACAAAAACATGTAAAAAAAAGTTACACTTAATATCACAATAGATTCTTATCCATTAAACTAAACGGATAATTTAATGTATTAGTTGCTTCAAAGGTGCCCTTTGGCACATATCACACACAACACACACAAACACATCAACAGGATTAAGTCAAAGAAAACCTTTTTTTTTAATCTTGAAAGAAGGGGGTAAGGGAAGATCTCTGCAATGTTAGTTATTCAGGTCTCCATGTAAATTCAAAGCCCTGTGGCCTGCTAATCCAGGGATAATGAGAAAACTCCTGGGTGCTAAAACAGAGTGGGTTTGAAATGCGCAGGCTCTCTTTGGCACTCGTGCATGGCAAAGACACTGGGTTTGGTTATCCACCTGGTCCTGTTTTTTTTACAGGTGGCCCAGATGAGATGTGATCCTAGTCTAAACATGACTGCCTGAGGCCTTGGGCTTTAAAAGGTGGGAAAATAAAGCGTAATGTTATCATGCTGTTCCCAAAATATGGGTTTACTTTACTTAATTTGCTGTGTTGACACTTTGTTAATCATAGAGTACAACAGAAGTTCTTTTGTATAATTGAATTATTTTACTTTATTTTCATGGGTGTCGCGAAAATACTTACGACTACGAAAATACGACTTTGGATAAGCGGTTGAAGATGTATGGATGGATAGAATTTTATTTTAGCAAGCTTTCTAAACGTTAAAGAATCATTTATATCGTCATTTGGAATGTTTAGTAGTACTAAATTTGTCATATAATCTTAAAGACATTTTAGCACTCATTTGAGGCCTACCTTGACTTTATCATGTCATCATCATTCACCTTCAGTATCCACTTTATCCTAATAAGTGTTGCAGTGGATTTATAATGTTAAACTTAACTTATATTTCACAGTAACACGTTTTCTAATAATAAAATGTTTCCCTATAATCCAATATTGTTTGCTTGCCAGTCATTTATCTTCAGGAAACATTTTATCCTGTTAAAGGCTGGATATCAGTGTGAGAGTCTAGAGCTTATTCTTTGAAAGGAGTCAGTTTAAGAGCCCAATCTGAACTTAACATTTTGACCAGTTGTGCACATATTTTATTTGCTGACCCACCTAATAGAAATTATGCAGCAGAAATTTTAATATTTGGGGAATTCACAGGGTTCCACACAGATAGAGTACTGTAAATCCTGCATTTAATCTTAGCAGTGAAAACAAGGGCAGCCATTAAAAAAAAACATCATGTAAATTTATTCATATGAAAAATAATTTAAAAAAACCATACACAGTACTATGAAAAATTCATTGGCATTTTTATAAATAAAATATGTAAATGTTTATTAGATGTTTTTAGCATTGTTTATTAGTGAAAAAAAAAACAATTTTATTATTATTAGAACATAATAGAAGCCATCGGGAAGTATGTAAAAAAAGCAGAAAAAATTGTTTACAGATTTTTAAAATGCTTAGAAAACCTGTATAGTCATTGATATTCTTATACGGAATGTAAACACTGGCTGGTTTAAACTGATATGAACTATATGAAACATTTGAGGTCAAAGAGCTGTCATAACAAATATTGACTGCTTCGTTTCTTGATTTACATTTCAACATAGTAGCATAGATTTAGTATGCACTAAAGCAATTTTTAAAAACACATTGGCTTTACAGAATGCCTAAAATATATCCTGGGACACTTCAGAGACAGAGATTTTATACTTTGAGACAGATTCAGATGTGCTCTTGTCTATTCCTATTCCTGCTGTGATGTTTAAGATAGCATATTTAGGACCACAGCATGCAGTTTTGCAAGTAGACTGTGATTTTAAACAGCACTCTCATGTGGAGGAATCTTCCCCAGCATACACTGGATAATCTTCTATTCATCCATTTGTCCATACCACTTATCCAGTGTAGTGCTGCAGAGACACTGGGTATGTTCTGAAGTGGTATGAGTTAACCCACTATACGAGAAAACACACACTCACATAATTGAAGAGTCAGACTAATTTTTGATTATATAAAAAAAATACTTGTTTCATGCAAATACACTAAAAAAGGAATTTATACAGAAATTAGAATGGCAGACATAAACCAAAGTTTTTTTTTCCCATTTTACATTACATGATCAAATATGTGCACAAATTTACAATATCAACATTCAATTACAAAGAGAATTAGGACATTACCTGGTTAAGATAACTAAACAAAGAAACAAACAAACGAACAAAAAAGTAGTGCAATCCAAATCCTGATCTGTAGTTCTCATACAAACTGATTTAATCTTTCTAACTTCCAGTCATGATGTCATGCTAACAATCATTAAAGTTGTGCTAACTGAAAATTCTTATATTACGTGTATAGTAAATACAAAATCAGCAATTAGAAGATGTTTGATTTGAACGGTGTTGCATGTTACACCACATTACACATGATTTACTTCACATATCAAGAGCAGCATGACAACTATTTCATTTCTATTTAGCACTTGCTAACAGTGTTAATGCACATGAGGTTTGATGACAAATTTTAGTTTTTTGTATGACAGCATGAGTTCATTACAAATCGTCTGAAAATTCTTCTGGTCCTGTTTCAGTCTGAGAAAGGAGTGAAGATTTACTGTGGTCTTGGATGACAGGCATTCCATTTTCAGAGACGCCTGGGGTTAAGGGAATATCGAGTTTTAAAAGATCCTCAGTGTCCTCCTGTGGTTGATTTATATGCTGCACAGGTTGTTCAACCTCTGTGTCAATTTGAACAGCTTGATGGGTATTTTTTATGCACCAAGTTGGACAACCCTGTAACTGGAAAAGAAACACATACGAGTTAAAAAATGGCATATCTGGATTATAAAAATATATCTGGATAAGTTAAAAAAAAATTTCCATACCTCTTCCACAAAGGATAGCGTTTCTATTTTGCCTGTTTTCAACAAAATAAGAGTTTTAAATTAAGTCAATAGTTTAGATTACTTTTTTTACATAGATTTAGATACACAAATAGATAGAAAGAGTATGTATGTTTGTGTGTGTGATACGGTCATATATGCATTACCTTTTCTATAGAAAAAATAGCCAACAACTGCCAAAACCAGCAGCAAGACCAACGGCACAATAACACCTAAAGCTATGGCCGTGCCATTACCCTTCACCTTCTCTATAAGAAGAAAAAAAAAGTACACGTCAAAATTGCATTTAATAACTCTATTTATTTTTTTTAGTCTTAGCAACTTATTTTCTAAAAATTCACATATTTAAACCTCATGTCTAAACTCACAGTGTATTACTATTGCCTCAATTTGTCCAAATAGCATATTTATTAGTCCAGCAGAGCTTTAAGAGAAGCACAGCTTATTGTACCAAGACCATTCGTTACATCAGTGGTGATGGCTGAATTACTTACACTAGACAGTTCAACTAAAAGTTCATTTGAGACACTGCAGCTGTGTGTTTGTGCCTTTTTTAGAAGTATGACACATAATAAAGGAAGTGATACTAAATTAGGGACATCTCCAGTCTGTTGTTTCCACCCATTTTTCATTTCCCTAAGTCTACACGACACCACTCAGTGATTTGTCATATGACCTTAACAAACCAATTAAGGTATAAGGAATATATCTGTACATACCACAGGTTCTGTCAGATATTAAAGAGCCTGAAGCAACTTCTTTGAATTCTGAATTACATCTGTGAAAAGTATAGTGAGAATATATCACAACTTTAGAGCCTAGCATTTTGTTTAAAAAAAAGTCAGTTTTATAATAGATTTGCAACCACATAATAGTATAAATGAGATACAGTACATAATATAAAAATAATAAGCAAATAATATTCTGTTATAGATATGTAATATATAATTGTAAGAAATTGTAAACATACATTGTCAAAGGTGTACAGGTTAACGCTGACTCATGGTTAGAAAATGTCCCATTAGCGCAGGGTTCACACACTGTGTCTGTATTTCTGGTGGCTATAAGGACCAAAACATAAGCATAAGATCTCCTGTAACTTGCTTTTATAATTCCAACAAATTTCATTTGTTACTTGTGACAAAAATGACAATATTGAACATTTCTTTCTTAACAACTCTCTCTTTTTTTTTATTTCTCTAATTAAATGCTGGACTTTTTTGACACCATGTATTTTCACAGTTAAGTCATTAAAATGGTGCTTTAAGTCCTATATACTAAGAACTAAAATAATTCTATTTATTCATTCTTTACGTCTCAATTATTACTGTTGCTGCAAGTACACTTCATTAAACTACATTTTAAAGGTGTGTATCAACATGAAGTTATAATGTGTAAAATGTAACAGCAGCATTTTATGTGAAGTACAAAGCCATGAAAATAATTATTTACGGTCTTCCATAAAATCTGCCTAAAACAGGTCTCAAAATAATTTTATTAAATGGATTACTTATTCAGACTATACCAACAAAATAGAAATAAAATAACAGAATATAATAATTATTATAAGAGCAGTTCCATGCAGCATTATGGATAATCATATTGGTAAACAAAAAGCCTCATAGCATGGAAAAGCTTAGGATCAGTGAATTAATTGGCATAACTTTTAACACAAGATAAAACACAGAAAAATTATTTAAAAAAAATTTACTTCCTGAAAAAATATAGCATTTTATCAGTGTTATGGATGTGATGTTAAATGGACAAATGTGTATGAGAGAGTTCAGGCTTCCTACAAACTCTATGAATTTTGAAGACAACTACAGAAAGCATAATACACTACCAGTCAAAAGTTTGAACACACCTTCTAACTCTGTGGTCTTTCCTGGTTTTTGTGACATTTTTGCATTGCATGCTTGAATAGTGAATTTGAAACAGTTTTAAAAAAGCCAACTAGGACATTATTAAATCAGTAATTATTGCTGACTTCTTTCTGGTCTTTTTTAAGTTAATGTTCAGTCAACTTGTATGTAGTCACAGATGCGTGTTTGGCTTGGTGAGAACCCAATTAATTGTGCCTCCTTTTTTTATCATGGTAAGATGCATGGAATTGCCCTTGTAATTCAAGATGGCTCAGTCATATAACACACAATATGTAAAGTACTTACCAGATTTACTAATTTTTTCGCCTGGTTTGCATACTGTGTTTTTTACACAAGAAACACATTCTGTGTCAGCACAGTGATGGTCAGGAACACACTCACATTCAGATAATTCTTTTTTGCTTTGTGTTGGTTGTTGTAAATTTAGGTCTGTTCAAATGAAAAGGAAATAGGTAAACAAAACATGAAGACATTTTTTTATTAAGAGCATATGTATTAATATAATATTATAACAAATTTGAGACAGGAACATAGGCAGTGATTTCCACTGATTATTACTCCTTACACATTGATTAAATTTGTCAATGTAGACTCACTGGAATCGCAGATTGGTTGGCGTTTGCATTGAGAGTCCTTAGTGTAAGCATCCTGATATTCCCCTTCTTTACAGGGTTCACACACTGGATCCTTACAGCTCGAGCCTTGGTTCATTCTTGTACCTAGTAGACAGTTAGTAAAATGTATTAATCCCAAACATAAAAACAGACTTTGTTTAATTCACAATAGAGCAAATAATCTAAAAAATAGATCTTACCTGGATCACACTTTTTGCAGCACTCATTATCCTTCTCATACTCTAATGTCTCATCGCATAACTGTGCACCAACAACAGACAAAACCTAGAAAATATTTGACACCAGTCAAGTATCAGGACAAACTTTTATATCATAGATCAACATACACATATAAACAGTCTCACAGCAAAATAGATATAAAGCAACAAGTGTTAGAAGCTGATCAAAAATATCTTGTGCATTGTTTCTTTGAGTCACAAGGATTTATATATTATAATATATATCAAAACTGTTTCGGTTATATCAGCATGAAATTTGGATGATTTAGCAAAACAGTATAACTTAAATTGCCACAGTTTTGTCCCAATAGATGAATCAAACTTTGGTTGTGTTTTTGTAGTGAGTCATGCCAGTAAATTGGAACAAATGTTAAGTTTTGTTGTGCAACAAACAAACATTTTTTATTTTAAAATGAGTTTGAGGTCATGAGAAGGATTAAAAACAATATAAAAACATCATCACTAGCCTCCTCCTGGCCAGTTTCAGGTTTGTTTCGACTGAACAGCCCCTTATCATAGTACAGGGATGTGATGTGCAAGGTCCGATCGGGCATCAACAATCTGCATGTACATCTGCAGTCCCATAAGTTCATAATAGACTTGTAGCAAACAAAAGACCATCCCTCATGTACCATGTGTATCTCATGTTTCTTGCACATAAAGCAATCATGCCTCCTGGGTGCTGTAGCATCATGATCTCTATGCTACTGTACATTTCTTAGTGAATCATGGCTAGCACATGCACCAAACCAGTGTTAAGAATGAGGTAGTCGTTTTTTAACAAAAATGTTGTGTTTTTTTGGTGAAACACCCTCATAAAACCACAAATACACTTCCTCTTATGCCTAACAGGGACAGTCATGCTCATCTTTACTTCTCTATTCGATTCAGACCAGAGTGCTTACAGGACATTTTAATCACACTGATTTAAGATGCACTTGATCCCATAACAAGTTTTGTGATGATCAAAATAAAAGTTTAGAGTCATTAACTTCAATTTAACTTCATAAAAGTTCAATTTATTGTATGGTTGAGTATAAACACACAGGCAGAGGCGACTGGTATTTAAATTAAGATGCTCTCTCTTGGACTCCTTTCATTATGTGCAAAATGGTCAGAAAGACTCAACAAATGCAATACCATATAGGTAATTTTGCTTCCTTGATCAAAATATCTTTTTCCTAAAACATACTCACAGGTTAGCTTATTTCTACGTCACTTGAGTGTTTCTTATATTGAAGACTTAACTACACTTAACTCCATTTCCACTAGAAAAGATTATTTTTATTTAAACCTTTAAAATACTTATCATGAATTTTCTAGGTGAGTAAAAGTTATTATAACAGGTAAAGAGGGGACTACATCTGAAATAGGATGTTTTTTTAATGCATAGGGATTAGGGGTCCACAAACCTTTGGATATAGTGCACAAACGGCGGTGGAAAACTTGACTTTAAGTGAACCTGATCCTACCTGAGCAACAGGCCTTTACATGCTGAAGTAGGCAAAAACAATGAAATTTCTTTTTTTGCCTTTCTAGAAGGTATAAATAACAAATTAAAATGTTGGAAAGACTTGTTAAGGCAAGTTTCACCAGCTTGGTGACATTATCTGGCTTTACTTTGGACCACACAATTTAGGAAGATTACACTGGTATCTACCACATACCTGTAAGTCCAGAAATGCCAAAATCAGGTAGAACAACATAAGAATCAGCTTTTTAGAATAGGGATATTACAGTTTAAGTTGAGCACTTAACTCTCTTATTCTGAATTTCAGGGAAAAAGTGTGGAATTTAATGACCATTTTTTGTCGCCTATTATGCTTAGAATGTCCACAACCGTTAACAAAAGTAATTTCATGCAACAGCAATGTGAATATAATAGAATATGAAAGAATACTATTCTATTATTGTTTCTGACATCCTCTGCAGGGTGTTTTTTTCTGGGACATTCCATGTCCATCACCTTATACACAGTCCACATTACAGATATTTCTTATATATGTTGCACACACACACACACACACACACACACACACACACACACACACACAAACACTTATCAGCCATAACATTAACACCAGGTGAACTGAACAACATCAATCAACAGCTATACAATAAGGATCACGGTGGCCTGTGGGGACCAAAGCCAGTCGATCACTAGTTGCACAATTAACCAAAAAGGTCAGCCTTGGCCATGGTGCACTGACCTGGCACTGACGCCCAGTCTGATCAAGAACCCACCGGACAAACAAGTGCAGTCCATAGTGGCCCCACCCCACAAACTACAACCTCAGACACCACAGCACACCCCCAGATGTCCTGCAGAGCCACACCCAGGGGTACAAGAGGAACCCAAAGCACTGGTAGATTTACAGTTAAAAGATTTTAATGTTATGGCTTGCCACGCCCACTGAAAATGACGTAACTCTTTTATTCCCAATCTCTGCCTTAGTAGATCAGTGAAATACTGTAAGTTATATCCAGGGTAACATACAGAGGATCAATCTTTAAGCGTTGTACAGTATCATCATTATCAGCAGTGTCATTTTTCAGTACTTTTTCCACCTCTATTGGATTATATTCGTAATGTCCGCAATATATTGTGGACTCACATGTACTGTAAAAAAGAAGAAGAAAAAAAAGGACCATGTAAACACTAGTCTGCGGTGTCTCAGCGGAAAGTCCCGAATATTCTTACAGAACTGGCAATCCAACCTCAAGGGTCTCTCTATCTCAATCTCTTTCTCAAAACAGCATACCATATTAATAGCATATTACCAGATTTGCATAACATTAATAAACGTTATTGTGTCTAACTGAGGTGTAGCTTTTAGATATCGTTTATTTAACGCTAGTCTTATATAACACTGCGTCAGGAAAACGAAACCGAAACTCATTCACCAAGCGAGATTATTTTTTATTAACACTAATTAAACCCATAAATATCATCTTCTGTACTATGATAAATGTAAGCAGTTGATGTATAATAACAGCGCGCAGTTTTTACAAATGAAACAAACAACCCATAAACAAGGATATCGTATACTGCGCAATTTAAAACAACGAGGGGTGCCAATAATAATGCACAACACTAAAACGTACTTACCAAAAAAACGAAGACGCTTTGAAAATGCATTTTTTGCTCTTTCATGGCGAGTGAAAGCAGCTAAAGGTACTCTGAGGACACAACGAGCAGTTGTGAGGTAAAAAACCGTCAGTCTCTCAGTTGAGTTGTTGGCTAGGACACGCCCCCTACGCGCAAACTGAAGGGGATTTCTGCGCCCCTCCCTGTCGAGACCACGTGACTCTTTCCCCCAAAGCTCATCGTTCCCAGAAAGCTTAGGTTATTTTCATGTGTGGAGTTTGGCTGAGAAAATGTCAACATTTTATTCCCATCTTTCTTTCCAGGTGAACATGTTACTCTCTGCGGAATTTCCACGAAGTGTTTGATCCTGACCTTTCCCCAAAAACCAGCCAAATCTTTAAAACCACCTTTCTAATATTGTCTAATTCTCTCTTGTGCCACAAAAATAAATCTTTTATTCTTAAAGCAAATCCTTTTTTCTAAAATTTATCCATCCATCTAGGAACCACTGTAGTCCAGCTAGGCACCATGGGGGCCAACGATGATTTCTATTGTATTTATTTCCATTATTTCCACAACCATGGCAGGACCTCTGGTCAACATTCACACATGCTTTCACACTACAATAATTTGAGATTGCCAGTTAGCCTAATCTGCATGTCTTTGGACTGTGGGAGAAAACCACAGTACCTGGAGGAAAGCCAGCAAGCACGGGGAGAGCATGCAAACTCCATGCACACAGACACAACGAGGGAATTGAACTAGGATCCTAAAGTTGCAAGGGGACGGTGCTAATCACTAAGCTACCAGGCAGCTGTATTCTTTGATGCAAATCCTTAATTTCTGTATGTTGCATAAATAAGCTTGGTTTGTCCAGCACAGCTCACAGATGCACAATCTGGTTGAGATTTGCAAAATTTAGAGGCTGAGTCAACACTTTGACCTCACTTAGTCACTCTCAAATATTTGCCATTCTAATTTATCATGTATACAGGGTCACGGGGGCCTGAATCCTATCCCAGGAGATTTAGGGCTCAAGGTGGGGTAAACCCTGGACGTGGGTGCCAATTCATCGCAGACACTCATATACACACCACTATGGGAAAATTTGGGAATAATTGCATGTCTTTGGACTTTGAGAAGAGCATGGAGAGAACATGCATACTCCATGCATATAGACACGAGGCTGGAATCAAACACGGACAAGCAACGAGCAACGAGCAACAATTCTAACCAAGTCACAATACCACCCCACTCTGAACTCAATGTCACCTATTCCTGAACAAAGGCTGAATAAAGAGGACATTCCTACTTGGGAATATCATTCCCATAAAGGGGTGTATTTGTTCTATAACATTATTTAGGTTGATTGTATGTGTCAAAATTACATAAATGCCTGGACCCAACATTTCGCAACAGAAGATTGTCCGGAGCATTCCACTGCCTCTGGCTTTATCCCATAGTGCATCCTGGTGCTATCTGTTCACCATACAAGTAATGCACATACAACAGTAGTTCATCAGACAAGACCACATTCTTCCATTGCTCAGTTCTAATGCTAGTGTGCTTTTTTGGGTGTTTTTTTTTTTTTTGGTGGACAGGTATCAACATTGGCAACCTGACCTGCCATTTTAAAGATGTTTTTGACCAGTCACCTAGCCATTACAGTTTGGGCCTTTACAGTCCTTTTCAAATTTGCTCAGCTCCTTAAGCTTGCCTATTTGCCTTGCATCCAGCAGAACTTTGAGAATTGCCTGTTCATTTGCTACCTACTACTGTATATCTCATTCTATGACAGGTGCCACTGTAAAAAAAATATTGTCCAAAAAATCTACTTATTCTGGTATGACCAGCATTCCCAGTATTCCTCCAAATCCGCTGTCACTTTGACCTTCCTGAAGGTAAACGAATGAATGAACAAATCATTTAGGACTTTAGGGCTCATTATTTATGATATAATAATTTTTACAGGTAGCATTGTGGAATTGTAGGTAGTTGGTGCCCTATGTCAATTCCGAGCTAAGTTACTGTCTGTGTGGTGTTTTACTTGATCTTGCCGTTTTAACAAGTGGGATTCCTTTGATTATACTCTTAGGGAGTTTTCTCTTAACTCCCTACAACATGCTGAAAGGTGGATTAGCTACTCTAAATATTTCCTAAGTTGAAATGACTGACTGAACTTGTGAATGCATGGTGACCTTACAAGTGTTTCTCTGGATGAGAATAATAATAAATCACTGACTGAAGATGAATGAAGGAATGATTCAGGACAGGCACACTATTCACAGGTTTTCCTTCTCCCAAGAAATGTGGACCAGCTTCTCTAAATTTGCCATAGGTGTGTCCTATGCTAGACCCATCCCTGACATATTCCTGCCTTATACCTAGTTTTCCAGGAATAGGCTCCAGATCCACTGTGACCTTGGCCCAGATAAAGTGCTTAATGAAAAGGAATGAATGAACAATGTCATACCACGGTATTTTATCACTTCATTAGATAAGAAATTGGCTGTTTGAGCCTGAGCACTGAACTGACGTTTGCCTAATTTGTTATTTAATACTGAAGAAAATTATGTTATTCTGTTTGCATTCATCACACTGTTAATGTTTTCACCCTATCATCTTATGTGAATATAATGTGTCATTTATTAAATTTTAGAACTCCCCACAAGTGACAATAGCATTGTTGCCCCATTGTGTATCTTACATTTTTTTCTGGGCTTGCTTTAGTGTCAGGTAGTAAGTAGGCTATGAATTCTTGTTCAGATGCACTTATACTGTAGCCACTGTTATTTTTCCACTTTCAAATAGAATATTTTTTATCAATTAATCTTTCCTACAACTGAATAAATAAATCAAACAAAAAAATAAAAAAGTTATTTTCTCTTGAAGGCATTTCTTTTTCATTTTACTTGTTTACTGGCCCAGTAACACACATTATATTTTATCACATATTTAACAAAATGTAGCAGCAATTATTCAAGAAGGCGGTGAATCCCATTTTTGTCCGTGTTCTCAAAAAATACTACAGCTGTAACAACTGTGCGTCAATTTTCAAGAAGCAGTATGGAATTTCCCCAGTCTGATGAGGAAGTTAAAGCAGGCTTTCTGCTTCAGTACTTTTAGGGACATACCTAATTGTTCAAGCATGTGTTTGAGCATGTAATAAACTAAGATATAATCTTTACATTTGTCTTAACCAATTAGACAATTAATCAGCAAAAAACTGTTTAAAACAATGGTCAAATCCTTCATGGAGCCTTAAGTGGCGATAACTTTAACAAGTAGGACATAGTGACACACACACACACACACACACACAAACAAAAATCCTACTTCCCAAATGCAAAGCAGAATAACTTACTGTTATAAATACGTCATCAACATATCTCAGTTCAACTCTGCAGAGTTGGTGCTTTAAAAAAAAAATCCCTTCAAAAGTTTCGGATTGTGCCTAGTATTTCCAGCATAGCCACAAGAGATACTCATTTGTAGCCATTGGTTATAAGGAAAAGGAGTGATACCATATGATAAGTGAGATAAGATAAATGTAGTATGTCATTCTGAATAAGGGTATTCCATGTAAATGTAAAGGGTCAGTTTTTGCATTGTTTTTGCCTTCTGAGTCTCCCGAGACAATTAATGAATTTGTGAATACTCAAAATGATTGATTTAGTTTGAACGCTGCCCTTGTCAAAAGAAATTACAAAGTATTTTCTGCAGTCTCTTCATTTTTTTGTGGTTTATTGAACTTTTAAACAATTAATCTATTTTCTGTGTATATGTATATATTGAAAGTAAATGTGTAAGGATTGCATTGAAAATGCTTCAAAAACTGACTCTACAGCATGCAAAAATACTAAGATATACTCCGGTGGAACATTTCTATGACAGGATGTAAAAGGTTAGGGTCATATATTATTTTGACATATTATTGTTTTAAAATATAAATAATTAAGGAACCCTATAGGATTTCCTTTGTTTAGTTGATGTTAGCGAGATGGCTAGCAAAATACTGAGACTGTTAGCATTTATAAATAATCATATAAATTCTGTCAAGCTAGCTTACTTCAGGGACTGTACAGTAGATAGCTAATCTATTGTTAGCACTGGAGATAAGAAACATTTGGTTTAAAAATTCACAATCCTTGTAGTACATATGACTTGTGTCATGTTTAGCAAAATCATAGCCAGACTTTTGGTGAGGAAGGATGACATTAATGACAACAACCTAGCCTCTAACAAAATTAAGTTAAGAGGCTATAGTGAACTGTAAAGTAACTCTTTAATTGGTTGATGTTTTACCACATACAGTCTTCCAGCATACCAGCTAGCAACTTGTTTGAAGTGGCATACAATCAATTATGGTGTTTAATTCAACATTTTTTCCATGTTAAGATCAACATTTTAAGCCCAGCTGCAAAAAAAAAAATTGTACAAAATATTTCTTCTTTCTTGGTCACTTTCTTTTTTTCCCCAGTTTTTATGTGGATAATAAGGTCACCCATGTGGGTAATACATTTCTGATACACAGTTACTATCCAGCATTTCCTCAACAACATCTTGAAAGTCTTGAAAATATTTTAATTCCCTTGTGTGCTTTTTCTCCCCCACTGAAAATGTTAATACAGTAAGCATGGGTCAGTGAGATTCTATTCCCAAAGGGCCTCAATTAGTTATTGTGGCAATTCCTAATTTTGACCACAAGGTGCAATGAAAACTCTATGGAGTTACATGGAGCTGTAAGTGTACTGGCTTAAGATCACAAAACATATAAAAAAAAAGATCAGCAAATTGATGCAACATCATTTTATATCTGTTAAACAACTATGTTAAAAAAAAGTATTTAAATGGAATTTAAACTGTATGCTGTTTAATTTTTTTCTTCTTCGCACATCCCAGTTAGGAAACTGGGGTCAGAGCACACAGTCAGCCAGCTAACAGCACGACTGAAGTAGATAGAAGGGTTAAGGGCCTTGCTAAAGGGCTCAACAGTGGCGAGTGCTGGTGGCTTGAACACCCGATCTCCCGATCAGTAACTCAGTAACCCACAACTCAAACCGATTGAGCCAACACTGCCCTAACAGACATATTGAGATAACCAACCAAGAAACTGGTTAATATCTAACACTTTTTACATTATCATTCAGAGTAATAATCATAGTTCCTCATATGGACTGACTACACCCAAAGACCTTTCTAAAGTGGTATAAACAGAAAAAAACCCTTCTTCTACTGATAGCATTACAAAGAACATAAACAATTCAAAAAAGTTAATCCTTTACTCTCATTACCAAGCTCCAGTATCTCAATGACTATTTGTTTTTTTACTTCTACACCTGTATTCTGGGATGATTTATAAACTCGGTATCTGGAGTTACCCAGACGAGGAGGGGTTCTTTTGAGTCTGATTTCTCTTTAGTTTTCATTTTCATGTTGACTCAGGGATTTTTTTTTCTTTTTTGCCATTTGCTTTGTGACAATTGTTAAGAGCCGTATAAAAATAAAATGGAATAAAATGGAATTGGATACAAATTATTTTAAACTGAATGTATATATGTCTTGACCCTGGTATAATTATTTTTCAAAATTAGATTACTAATAGGGTTTCCTCCGGGTATTCTGGTTTTCTCCCACAGTCTGAAGATGTAGGTTAGGTTAATTGTTGTTCTCAAATTGCCTGTAGTGTGTGAATGAGTGTGTGTATGTATGTGTGCCCTGCGATGGATTGGCACATGGTGTACCCCGCCTCGTGCCCTAAGTCTTCTGAGATAGGCTCCAGGCCCCCCGCGACCCTGAATACAGGATTAAACGGTAATGACGATAAGTGAGAGAGTGAGTGAGAGATTACTTATTACACTGGTTGGTCAAAAAAAAAATGTCACCATTTCAAAATTGTCAGGTTACATCAAGCAAAAACAACAACTAAGAGGATAAAAGGCCTTCAACACATTACCGATTCCTGACAGGATAGTGCTGAACCGTGAACTTGTGGAAGAAATGTGGTCATAAACAAAAAATCACTTTAATCACTTAAAATAAAGATGTTGTTGTTGAAGTTGCATGGTAAAAAAAAAATCAACAGTAAAAACATGCTATGTTTAATAGTGAAAGTAAGAGCATTTTTAAACAAGCAAACAATGTGATGAGAACTTACAGAAACAGCTGTGTGGCTGAGAAACCATTTGTTAGTGAGACCATTGTGAAAAAAGACTTCAGTTTTCTAAAGAGCCTAAAGATTGGTCTTTGGATCAATGAAAAAATTGATGTGTCTGATGGGTTCAGATGGACCCTATTTCAGGGTGATGGCTTCATTGGAGTAAGAAGGGATCCAAATGAAGGAATGCATACTGTACAGTAGTGCCCACTGCACAAACCCCTGGAGGCAGTGCCATATCAGTGGTTGCTTCAGTTGGTCAAGTCTAGGCTCAGCAATGTTTTAATGGCAATAAAATAAAGTCAGCTGATGACCTGGATGAGCTGAATGACCAGGATATTAAATCAGGGGAGTTTTTTTTTAATGATGAAACAGGCATATTCCTGAACTCTAATTATAAAAGCATTTCTGGAAGCATGAGGAATCATTTTTACACATTGTGTGCTGTAATCAAAGCTAAAGATGTTTAGTAAATATTAGAGTGTGCAACGTTTATTTTTTGGCCAGACAGTGTATATTGCAATTTACTAGTATATGAAGGAGAAGCATCTCTGGGTGTAAATCTGTTTTCCCATCAGGCCATGTGGTCAATATACTCAGGCCTAGCATCAACACCTCAAAAATTATATAGATTTTTATTTTTTATTTTTTTAATCTAATCACAGAAATGTCTACAACACAGCTGGGGCCTTAAGCAATAAGCCTTGAAAATGGGTGCACAATCCTTTGTATAAAATGTTCCATGAATCCCGGTATACATGTTGCCTATCATAGATATACTTTATTGATGATATTTAAAACCTCTGTGGTTATGTCAAAAGTAAAAAATAATTAATTAAACATTTTTAGTATGGATTTGTAGTAAATCTTTTGGTAGTAATGCTATGTATGGATAAATGTATTTTATACACATTTTAACAACAACAACAACAACAACAACAACAATAGTAATAATAAAAATGACAATAAATAATCTTGTTAAATTATGGTTAAAAACAAAAAAAACATTAGATCTTGATTTAATGTATTGTATTTAAATGTCGCTTATATAAATATGACTTAAATTATGTTAATATATTACCATATCAATAAAAACAAAATGATTTTTGGGGAAAAGGAAGATTTGTACGACAGCGCCATCTTCTGGGAAAAAAAAAATTACACGGAGCTTTTTAAGAGACTGTACTATATATCTTTTCTCAACTACGACAATTATACAGTATATGAACATATAAAATGCAAACAGTGATTAGATTTTATATTCTTACTTGTATTAATTACATTTCCCCCCACACAAATCCAACACAAAATGTACCACATCAGGAATTTCAAACAAGACATTGCTGTAATGACCAAAGCCATTTGTAATGATTGTAAAAGTTACTGAAACAAATAAATGACTAATACATAGTTTTCACTGTGGTAGAAAAAAAGGAGAAAAAAAAGTGCACATATTATTTCCAATAATTTTTAAAGACTTTCTTTACGGAGTGCGCAAAAATGTATTCATAGTTTGTGTCATACATATATAAAAATATATTATAAATATATAAAATATTTTGATAAAAGAAAAATGCTGCCAAAAACATTTACTATACATTTAGAGTATCTTACCTAGAAATTACCTTTAAAATGTCCTCTTAAATAGATTTTGGTCTATGCATGTATACCTTAAATATTTTTTTTGCTATATCATATGAAGCCAAAAGTAGACAAAATACAAAAGATATGCAGTGGCAAGGAAAGGTACATGTTATTATGCTCCTGTTTGTCTGAGAGTGTAGCTTTAATCCGTTTAAAAATATTCTACAAAAAAATTGATTTGTATTTTTATGTGCTAAAAATGGAGCACACTCAACTGGGTGGCACGGTGGCTTAGTGGTTAGTGCTGTCGCCAAGTACAACTAGGGACTGAGTTTTATTCCCAACTTAGGTCTGTGTGCGTGGAGAATGCATGTTCTCTCTGTGCTTGGTGGGTTTCCTCCTACAGTCCAAAGATTTGCAGATTAGGCTAATTGGTGTTCCAAAATTACCCATAGTTTGTGAATGTGTGTGTTAGTGTGTGTACGTATGTTTGTCTGCCCTGCAATGGATTGGCACCTTGTCCAGGATGTACTCCACCATGTGCTCGAATTATCCCGGGATAGGCTCTAAGTCATTGCGACCCTGTATATAGGATAAAGCGATAAAGACAATGAATGAGTGAGACTGGATAAAAAATGTCTAGAATAATTTAATACTGAAATAAAAAAAATAATAAGTAAAAAAGGTGACTGAGGCTTCATTATTTCATTTGGAATTACATTGTAATGTATTATGCTACACAACTACCACATTACCATGAGAAATAAGAAGTTGTTAAACAAATTACAAATTACATCTATAAATTTTTTTCTTTATTTATTAAACAGAAAAAAGTCTAATCTAAAGTTTAATCATTTAAAACTTATTAATAAATGTATTCATATTATAAAATATGAATTCATATAAATATAATTAATTTCATTTATTTATTTATTTGACCTAAAAATTTATTTACACTCATTCGCATTATTTGCTGTAAAAATATTATATAATTATATATATAATATTTTTTCTATTAAAAATGAAAACTAGTAAGTATACACAAAAAATGGCTTGTGTAGCTTTTACATACTAATAATATAAATTTTATCTCAGCACGGTGGCTTAGTGGTTAGCACTGTCACCTTGTGGGGGTTCAATTTCTGCCTCAGATCTGTGTGCGTGGAGTCTGCATGCTTTCTGTGCTTGGTGGGTTTTCTCCAGGCGCTCTTGTTTCCTTCCACAGTTTAAAGACATTCAGATTAGGTGTTCCCAAATTCCTGTAGTGTGTGAGTGAGTGAGTGTGTGTATGTATGTGTGCCCTGTGATGGATTGTCACCCTGTTTAGGGTGTACCCTGCCTCGTGCCCTAAGTCTCCTGAGATAAACTCCAGGCCGCCTGCGACAAAGTGGTGTAGACAATTAGTAAGTGAGACTTACTAAACTGTCTAGAATAATTTTATATGGAAATAACAAAGAAAATAATAAGTAAAAAAGATGACTTTATTCTGTCATTTGAAATTACATTGTAATGTATTATTCTCAAGAAATGTAAGAAACAGTAAAAAGTGTGACAAAGAAGTGTGAAAAGTGTCTAGCTTTCCCTTACACCGCTATCACCTTACCAGGACAAGTGAGGAGCTGTTAAACAAACTATCCATTGCATTTAGAGTGCATTTATTTATTTATTTATTTGTTTGACAGAAAAGAAGATTTATGTTTTTACCTTACCTACAATGATTTTACATTGTTGTATGTATAAGTGTGTGTCTGTATGTGTGTGCCTTGCAATGGATTGGCACCCTGTTCAGGGTGTACCACGCCTCATGCCCTAAGTCACCTGGGTTAGGCTTCAAACCCCCTTGCAAACCTGAATACAGGATAAAGTGGTATAGATGATGAGTCAGTGAGTGCGTGAGTGAGAACTTTGCGGTGGCATTGTGGTTTAGTACATATTCCCCAGTCTTTGGTGGGTTTCCACAGGGTACTCCGGTTTCCTTCCAGAGTCTGAGGACATGCAGATTAGGCTGATTGGCGTTACTAAAATTCTCCGTAGTATGTGTATAAGCATGTATGTGTATGTACCCTGCAATGACCCCATCCAGGCTCATATGCATTTAGATCAAAATCCCCATCTCATGCCCCAAGTCTCCTGGGATGGGCTCCAGGCCCTGTGACGTTTTATACAGGATAAAGTGGTATAGACAATGAGTAAGTGAGACTCTGAACTAAACCGTCTAGAATAATTTCATACTGAAGTAAAAAAAAAAAAAACAATAAACAAAAAAATTGCGTTTGGAATTACATTGTAACGTGACATGCCTGAGAAATTTAAAAAACTGTGAAAAGTGTGTGAAACATTTCCTGTGTGTAAAACATGTTAAAGAAACTTAGATTTATTTAATATTTATTTGAGATTTTTTTTAAGCTTTAATCAGTAGACAAATTTTAATTTAAAAGGATTCTTATTATTATTTGCTAAAATTCAATTCAATATTTTTTATGATTATAAAAAAAATCAGTATATTTTCATATTGAAAAAAAAACAAGCTAATAAGTTACATTTTTACTAAAATACATTAAGTTTAAGAATGTATTTAATTCTATCTAATGAGTTTAATAGCAAATTCCAGTTTCTTTTCTCAAGAAAACAATTCTGCTCTTAATAGAAGTACGCTGACATGCTGAATAAACTATTTTAACTTTAAATGTATCACGCTCAAGAAATTTAACAGCGAATCTCCGCTACAACAGAATCATTACCGGGACAAACACGTGACGGAGTTGTTAGGAAGAGAATCACAGGACAGTTGAAATGCTCTGTTACAGTACAGTAAATACCATACTGAGTGAGTGAGAGCAGTGTGTAGTGCGCGAGTACGCGGTGGTGTCACGGCTGCAGGGCGGGAATCTCTCACACCGCGCTTCCTCTACACACAAGGACGCTGCTGGAGGAGACTGAACTTCTCGGGGTCTTTTAGCGACATACAGTACATCGGTATCACTTGTAGTGATTGTAGTCCGAGAGCATGAACAGCATGAAGAAGCTGGATGTCCCTCAGGTAAAAGTCTACATTACAGAGTACTGTTTGTGTCAGATTTAATTTGGGAGAAATCTGGACACGAGGAATTAGACTGAACTTACTTACATTCCTAATAACATTGAAGAAAAAAGTTTTGGAAGTTTTCTTTTATACTATATAACTAAAGTACATTTAAGTAAATTTAATCATGGAAATACCTCATGAATTGTTTCAATTGGCATATTATTGTCTGTTTTTCTTTAAAAATATATAAATAGCATGCACAGTATTATTTTGTTTTTGAGTCAGCATAATGTTGTATGTTCACTACCGTACATAAACTAATTAAAACCATGCCAGTCTAGGTAAACCCAGTCTGGTTTGGGGTTATTCTTAATAGTATCAGTGTGTTTGAGCTTTCCCAGCTTTCGTATACAGTAAAAGAGGAACTTCAACAAATCATTGTTGCCTTTAAAACTCTTGCAGTTCCTGTTATAGTCTGTTTAACACATAACAGTCAGTATAATCACTCTTTGTTATTACCATATACAGGTTAAATGATATGATGAAATGATGATATATATATATATATAATCTTTACAGTTTCTCATATGCATTTAGATCAAAATTGGAATAAAAGGTTGGCCTGTGCTCATTCATTGAAGACTCCTGTCTCTAAGCTTTCTTTCAAATATTCTGCCATGTTTACTACAAGCATGCTACTATATATTTCTAAATTGATGTGCAAGGGTTGCTTAGGTGAAACCCAGACTTGTGACGTAATTTCTATTGAACGAAGAAATAAAACTGATTGACAATTAAAGAATTCCATAAATGTCGATCCTGGCTTGCCTTAGGTTCCGCTGCGGTCATTTCAGTGAAAATTCAGTAAGTGGAACGTCTGATCCTAGAAAAAAAATCATCGAATAACTTTTCACCAACTTGCAGGGGAGACACATCTGTCTGTGGGAACTGTACGCACAATGCTTCATATAGACCACAGCCAGGCTACAGGAACTATACTGGGAGTTATTGCTACATAGCCCATATAGTCCTGACCACACTCAAGCCATTTCATCGTGATTGGACCATTAAATGAGTTCCTTCCTTTAATGGCCCAAACACAATGGAATTGCTTGATGTAAAGTTTACAGACATGAAGCAGGCAGTCTGATTATGGTGCCGGTGTACTGAGCAAACTTTTTACCTTGATGGTATCCAAGCACTAGTCCAACACTGGGATAAGTGCATTAGTGTAGCAGGGATTATATAAAAAATTAAGGCAGTTTTTACTCTTATAACTGTGTTCTGTTATTCTGCACAATTAAAAGTCCCGGTTTGAATTGAACACCCTTGTGTTTTTAGGAGCTTTTAAATTTGTAGATGGAGATTTCAATTTTGTTTCATTCAGATATTTTTTTTAACTTATTTTACCTCTTTAGACAGAGCTTAGATCTAATCTTGTATCAAAACAGACTAACAAAGTTTTTATTTTTTGCATCAGCTGAAAATTTGTATGCAACATAATAAAGCATTTGTATTATGTTCATGAAATTGTGTTCACTTCCTGATGATACTAAGTGTAGCATTTATCTCTTTTTAAAGTTTTTTTTTCTCATTCTATTTTCCTTAAAAAATATATTTGATACCTAATTGATTATCGATACCTAAGGTTACGCTGAAGTCATGAAAGCCTCATAGATATCAAATAAAAACTTATTAGCAAAGAAATGTTCGTATGTTTTGTGCTTGTAATTATTAGTGTTTCCCAGGTCTTTGAAATTATCATCTTCCTTATAAAACAAGACTCTATATTTGAACACAATGTGTTAATGATTTACAGTGTTGATCGGAAGTTAGTTAGTTTGCACAGCCCTTATTGTTTATTGCATTTTTGTAGCTGAGTAATGAGATGCAGCTGAAAATTATGCACATGGTGAAGAGTGGAGAGCTGAGCATCGACGACGCTCTGGACCAGGCCAGAAAAGACAAACTGCAGCTGCTCCACAAGAGCTTCGATTTAGAGGTGCAGTGACAAGAGTTATACATATTTTATATACGTCTATAAAGAAGTGTCTGAAGCTCAACGCTCTGATAGAATAGCACCAAATAATTTTGTGTTTTTTGTTTTATCCTAATCCAGAAATATAAATTATGCAATGTTTACTTTGTAATTTATATTTATATAAGATATTTCTACATTCAGAAATATCTCATATTATCTGTTGCGCAACAGCAAATAAATGTAGTACTCCAGTGTGTGTTGAACTCTCAAAAGCAATAGACATTTGCATAAGTTTGTGTTGCTAAATCATTTTGTTTACCTGTAATGAAGTAGAATTTGAAGAACGCATTGGAATGCTTCCAATAAGGAAATTGGCTAAAACTGGCTAATCCACTTTTTAAGGGATTTACGTACCCAGCTACAACTAGAGCCAATCACAGACAGTCATTGTAGACTTTACCACTTTTATTTATTTACTTTTTTTGTAGACCGAAGAGGAACTTGTTTTATTGAAGTCATAGTAATAATGGCTTGGCTGAAATTCATTGCTCTGTTGCAGGAAAAACAAGCCTCCCAGTACAACTTCAGTGTGCATAAATTTAATGCTTACAGATGGCAAAAGCGAGTACTCCAGGTATGAAATAATTAAACATATATATTCCCAAATATATATGTTCCCAAATTACCCGTTGTGTGTAAATATATATTTTGTTTTATAATGATAAAAATGCATATAAACATTTAAAATACATCTCAACAAAATAATCATACACTAGTGTTTCTTTAATAGCCAAATGTTTGTAAATGCCTAACCATCACAGCTATGTGTGCCTTTTGAACATCCTAATCCAGATTTAGTGCCCCTTATAATAACCTCTACTCATCTGGAAAAGACTTCCACCTCATTTTAGAGTTTGCCTGTGAGAATTTATGCTGATTCACCTGCAAAGAGTATTAGTGAGGTCAAGCACAGATGTGTATCTTACACAAGAATGCCTGCGCAGGACAAATGAGTTTTCATGAATGTTGCTTTGTGCACAGGGGCCTTGTCATGCTGGAACAGGTTTGAACTTGTTAGTTCAAGTGAAGGGAAACTTGTAATGCTACAGCTTACAGAAACATTTTAGACAATTATCTACTTCCAGCTTTTGGAAAGAACCACATATAGGTGTGATGATCAGGTGTCTGTAAATGTGTGTCCAGTATGTTGGATATGATCTAAATGCAGTATACAGGTTTGACAAGTGGTTTGTAATTTCATCTGTCCTTATTGCTGCTCTCACTGAAACTCTGTAAAGTATATTTTTTGCATTGGAGGAATGTGTGTCTCCTCAGATTGATTTCTGCACAAAGCTGCTTTGCAGTATTGAGAAAGGAATTGTGAAGAGGCAGTTTCCATTTGCGACCATTAAAAACTGCCATGATGCTGCAGGGACCAGGTTCACTGTGTCCTTCAAGAACCATCATGAATATGAGCTAGAGGCTATGTCTCCACAGGACAAGCAAAAAGTGAGTCTGGACATTTCTGATTAGCCAAACAAATAGTTCTGTTTTTAAATACTGCTAACATTTTAATATGTTTGTTCTCTCTAGATGCTGGAACTGATAAATCAAATTATTTACAAGAATATTCAGCCTGTAGATGTTTATGAGGAGCTTGAGGAGCCACCAGTGTCCATGAAACCGCTTCATGAGGGCCAGCTGCTTCTGCAGCGAGGAGGACTAGCATCGTTCAAATGGAAGAAGTATGTAAATGTTTAGCTTTAGTAATTCATTTCTAATTCAGTGTCATTACTTAGCTCACTGGATTCGCAGGTTTAGTTTTTTAATGAAAATTAAATAATAATGCTTTGGTGCTATAAGTAGTAGAAGTATACTTAAGGCCAGCTGGTGAATTAAAGTATAATAAAGTCCACACAACACTAAATATTATTTATAAATTAAATCCCAAAGTGATAGGATAAGACCAAAAAAAAGGTACACAAGCTAAAGCACAAGTATTTAGCTGCCTTGCTTGTTTATGTAGGCCTATGTTAAGGTTTGTTCTCTGAGGCGTTCCAGAAACAAGAGAATTTCTATTGAGATAATGTGACAGGTAAACCTAACTGAAGTAATTATGTGATTTGCACCAGAATCTATTTAAAAATAAGTATTATCCCTAACGATGGGTGCAATCTTGCAGATCCAGAAGGTTGGGGTTTGATTTCCAAGTTGGGTCTGTGTGCATGGAACATGGTGGGTGTCCTCTGGGTACTCCGGTTTCCTCCCACAGTCCAAGACATAGGCTAACTGATGTTCTCAAATTGCTCGTTGTGTGTGAATGAGTGTGTCAGTGTGTGCATGTATGTGTGCTCTGTGATCAAGTGGCACCCAATCCAGGGTGTACCCCACCTTGTGCTCTAAGTCTTCTGGGATAGTCTTCAGGTCCACCCCGACCCTGTACACAGGAAAGTTAGTAATTGAGTAAGTTTGTCCCAGATGAGCAAGCTGAGGGTGATGGTGGCAAGAAAAAACTCTCGGAGATGGCAGTAGGAAGAAAACTTAAGAGGAATCACACTCAACAGGCAACCTACCCTCATTTCAGTCATAAGAGATAGTAGGTATTTATCTGTAGGCATAGGGTTGTTGGGTGGCTGAAAGTTCATTATAACAAGAGGTATAAGTTGATATGGAGTCTTACTTTGTTTAGATTCATGACACACAATTCCAGTTCAGTCAGTTTCAGGTCCCCTAGGGCAAATATTACTCAAGTAAAAGTAGATGTCATCCATACACTTGTGTACTTGAGTAAAAGTGCAGAAGTATTCACCTTCAAATTCTCTTTAGCATTAAACGTAAAGTGGCATTAAAAGGGCTTGTATTAGCAGACAGTATTGTTTTTTTTTTATATAAAAAAAATTATCTTTGTCTGTCTCTCTGCTTCTTAATTGTGAATGTCCTGTCTTTGTCGCTGTCAACATGCTCCGCTTCCGATTTTACACCTTTTATGCGCGTCTCAGAGGAAAGGCCAGTAATGCAATTACATACAGTAAGTCAACAGGTGGTGAAATTTCAGCTTCGATTACTACACACCATGTGTGGTTAGGTAAAGCAGCACCATGTAGAAATATAGTGGAAGTAAATGTACAGATATTTGCTGTACTTCTGAGTGGGGCAAAAGTACTCTCTAATAAAACTACTCAAGTACATTACAGATTTGTGAAATATGTGCTTAAGCACATTGTTGTTGGTCTGTTTCGGCTGGGGACCGGCACTGCATCCAGTGGCTCGGGTTTGGGCACTGGATGGGAATCGAACCCGGTCCTTCCACATGACAGACAAGAAAACTACCACTGAACAATCAGTGCCCTTCCTTTAACAAAGTAAATGTACTCAGTTACCTTTTTTCTCTGATTATCAGATATAATCAAGGGTGTACAAAATGCAATAACAAACGTCTCAGCAAATACTTTTATGATGAGAAAAAAATGGGTTGAGGATATGAAGGGAAATTGCAGGGGGAAATGAAAATGAGGTATCTAAACAAGGAAGTAAATTACTTCTAAAGAAGTATTAGGTGTAGGTTATATTGGGTAATATTGGGTAATAGTTTTGTGATGATACTGACAGTGTTAAAGTGTCTAAAAAGCCAAATCATTAAGATGTTATATGTTTACTGCACTGACTGCAGTTGCTTAACTTAAAAAAAAGACAAATACATAATTTCAGACATAATCTCCCCACTTTTAAATACACGTTGTCTATCTTTGAACAAGCTTTCGTATTCCCTTTTTAAAAAAATGTTTTATGCTAAGTTGTCAGCCATGAATGCACCGCCGTCTTCACTTCTTCATTAGAAGTGAATCTTCGTCCTTGTAGGGTTTCTTTCAGGGGACGGTTTGATGAAAAAACAAAGTTGTAACATGTTGACAGCGTGGGCAGAAGTGTGAGGACGTGCATTGTCATGCAAGATCATAACGGATTTGGAGAGCAGTCCTCTGCGTTTAATCAAAAGTTTAGGCTTCAGCTCTTCAATAAGCATCTCACTGTAATGAGCACTGTTCATTGTTCCTGATGTTCTAATACTGGCGCTGAGAATCCCAGAAAACTGTTAGCATCAATTTTTTAGCTGATAGTTGACTTTTGAACGTTTTTTTAAGCAATTAAGAAAGTTACCATTCCATACTTTGCCATTTCATTTTATGTTTGTAGTAATAAATAAAAAAACTTTCACCTTTCTTAGAGTATCGTCTTTCTTTTCTTCATTCTTATCGTCTTATCGACAAGTATTGTCTGTCTTTATTAAACAAATCACTGCATGCTACTCTTCTTTTGTACAAATCACAAGTGAGGTGTCTATTTTGCGAACACTGCAGTTACTAATGAACTGATGTAACATGTTCACACCTACACAGCAGTGACTGAGGAGACAGTAGCCTTGAATAGAAAGTCCTGATAAGTACAAGTACAAGTACAAGTTCAATTACAGATAACAGGTTCAGTGAAATAGCTGATGATTTAAATGGCATACTTGTGAACTGTAAATGTTATTGGGCTTTTATATGATTCAGTATTGATGTTTTGTGGGCCAGGTATGAAGCACATCTCTATACAGGACACCTGACCCTGCTCTCAACAGGACTTTCGCAGTATGAGGATGAAGCCGACATCCCCATGTCCTCCACTCTGCCAATCATCATTCACATTTCTGATGGCAATGCCAGTGTGAAGAGCCACCGCACCTCTGACTCCCTGTTTGTGCTTCTCACTAACAATAATGTGTTCCAGTGAGTTTTATAGATCTCCACAAAGTTTATTCAACATAATAATTTTTTGTTCAGTTCACCTCAGGATGTGTTATTAAGTCAGTCTTAATCTCATGTCTGTAATCTTTTCCAGTTTCCGCATTCCAATCAATGGACAGAGGAGTGGAGAAGATGTAAGGAGTGAACGGGATGCCTGGGTTGAAGCTATTGACGTCTTATGTATGGACTGGAAAAGCAAATCTCAGTCTGAACATGTGTATGAAGAACTCAGAAGTTGTGCCAAGATTGCACAAAGCATGAACGAGTGTAGGACTAAAGAAGAGAGAGAACCAGAGGCTGACAGGATGCAGCAAAATAGTGGATCTGCTTTAGTTCAACCGATTCCAAGACCACGGGTATCCACTCCAAATGCACCTGTTCCGTTGCCAAGGGCCCCTCCGGTGCTTGAACCGGTGCCTGAGTTAAAGTTACCGTCCACACTAGTGAAAACTGCAGAGCCAGAACCAATACCACAACTTGCAGCTGTGATATCACCGATGTTCACTTCAGCACTAATTCCCTCTCCTCCTCTGCCACCTCCTCTGCCCAGGAAGACTATGACAAAAACGGTGACAGAGAGAACCAAGGCCTTTCACTGGGATATCATTATGCAAGACAAGGTATTGTATTTACAGAACTGTGCAAAAGCCATCTGTAAAGTGAAAAAGCCATATGTTACTAGAAGAAAAGGTCAATAGTAAAAATGTAAATCAGATATTTGGAGTGTAATCTGCATTAAGTCACCGAGGCAATTTCTCCCATTCATAATTGCGAGTGATTTTATCTGACTCTAATGTGGACGTGTCTGTCCTCTAAAACAGGACATAACAGCACATCTTTGCTCATACCATCTGGCTTACAACATGTCATATTAGTGTGAACACATTAATTTCAAGCACTGGATACAATTTTAACAACAATATTCTTGGAAGTTTGCTCTAGAGGATGACAAGCAGTTAGTTGGCTGTGTTTGTTGAGGTTTAGAAGAAGAAAGACAGCAAACCAAAAAGTTGCATAAATTTTGATCTGATCGTCCTCATTCATGGCACATGATCATGTATTGGAAATATATTTCGTCTAGGGCCACATTCAAAAGTGACTCGGGAGCGATCTGAGAAACATCAGCTTTGTGACATTCAGACAGCCATTAAAAAAAGAAAAACAAAAAAAAAAGATCTGTGTCATATGAGGGTTAAAAAATCTGAATTAAGTCACTTCAGGCTGGAAATGTGAACGTAGCAGTGGTCCCTTTCAGGATTTCACTGCTACAGGCTTTATAACAGCATGTTATGAAAATAACAATGACCCCATGAAGGTCCACACTACTTAACACTTATCCTCAATCCTATTCTGGTTTTGTCTAGGAGTTAACGACATGGATTCAAGATATTAAATATGCATTCTAACCTTTATTTTTTGCCCAATATTAAATTTGAACAATCAAATGACAGGATATTGATGCCACCCTTGGACAAGGATCATTTCAATTACTTTACTTTAATGAAGTCGAATTTAAGTTGAATTAAGTTGACATAAATGGCCTAGCAGACAAGCATGACATAATGTCTTTAAAGTAGCCTCTTTTTACAGGTTACCCATGTACGATCATGGTGACAAGGTGAAAAAGGCTTTTGTTGTTGGTACCCTGCAAGGAAACAAACGAGTGTACCAACATGTTCCAATGTATGCACATTTACTACCACTACCAGTATGCTCATTAGTGGTCCAGTCATAACCCTGCAATGCTTGCACCACAGCAATCAGACTTAGGCCATCGTTTGATTTGAATAGTTATGTCATTTTTGCAACATGTTGTTAGAAGCATCAAATCAACATCATACCAACGACATGCAGTCCACGCCATGCCATGCAACCTGACACCAACATTGTCCCAATGTCTATAACATTATCAAATAAAGATCACCACAGCGTTAAAGATCACCACAACCGTTTGTGTCAGGATGAACTAACCTAAGAGACCAGATGACTTAGCTTTAGCGATTAGCCCAATGTAGCGTGGATGGTGAACCCAAACGCGGAAGAAAGCGAGTAGGCAGGATAACCACGTGATTTAGTTTAAAGACTCTCACAAAAGGGGAGCAAGGGAAAAACACAAATTTAACCCGTGTCCTATAAACACACTCAATATCAGAAAGCAAAACACAAGAAAGTGAGTACTCACGAATCGTTGGACGGACAGCCAGAACCGACATGGGCCAAACTCAATGACTGAGCGTTGAATCGTGGTTTGTTTACTCCTCTTATACTTCCTTCCTGGTAAACCTGGTTCCGTTTTACTTCCGGGTCCTAGTGCTGGGCGCCGATTGAGTGTGCATGACAGTACTCCCCTGTCCAGGACTGCTCCCGAAGCGGGACCACCGTCGATGATCCGGGGAGGAGGAGCAGAGGGGGTGGGTGGATTCATTGGAGAGGTGGTAAAGTGTTTTAGTTGGGAGGTGTGGAAAACTGGATGGATCCGGAGAGGCGCAGGCAGCTGGAGCCGGTAGGTGACAGGATTTATCCGGTGGGTGATGCGGTATGGGCCGATGAACCTGGGAGGTAGCTTGCGTGATTCTGTGTGAAGATGGAGATTTTTTGTGGAAAGCCATACCTTGTCACCTACGTGGTACAATCGTCCCAGAGAGTGAATGACGAACAACCTCCAGTTTCTGCGGGTCCATGGCCACACCCTGGGACGAGATGACAAAACCCAGGAACGTGGTGGAGTGCTGGTGAAAGGCACATTTTTCCAACTTGCAGTACAGTAGGTGAGCGAGCAATCTCTTAAGAACCGCCCGGACGTGCTGGATATGTTCTTCGGTGGTGTGGAAGTATATAAGAATGTCATCCAAGTATACGAACACCCATCGGCCTAGCATGTCTCTCAGGACATCATTAATGAATTGTTGAAAGGCCGAGGGTGCATTACAGAGTCCAAAGGGGATGACCAGGCTCTCGTAATGTCCCGTGGGAGTGATGAAGGGCGTTTTCCACTCATCGCCCTCTCTGATGCGCACCAAGTTGTAGGCGCTCCGCTCTTCGTTTACAAAAACTGCAGCCAGGCCACGATAGGCAGGAGGGGTGGCGTTGGTGTCGACATCGGGGGCCTTGGACTCCGTGGAACACGTCCCAGCTTCGGCCCGTAGGCAAAGTTCAGTGCAGGTCGGTCCCCACTGGAGGATTCGATTTTTGGTCCATGAAATGAGAGGGTCGTGCTGCAGCAGCCAGGGGTATCTGAGGATGATGGGAGGTGAGGAGATGGGTGTAAGATGGAATTGAATTGGTTTATGGTGTTGGTCTATGATGAGAGTGATGGTTTGAGTCTGGTGGGTGATGGGGCTGGATGACAGGGGCCGACCGTTGACAGAAGTGATTTGCACTGGCTGGGATAACGCCTCGATTTTTACCCCCATTTCTCTGGCATAAGTTGAGTCGATGAACGCCGCACTTCTGACCCGTTTGTGGCCAAATTGGAGGATTACCTAAACAGTAAGGCGAGAGGTGGTGGTGTCAGTCGTGGTGGAGATCTGGAGGAAGCCCAGTGAGTCTCTCCTCAGGCTCACCGGGGCTGCGCATTTCCCGGACGGACAGGGCAGATCGGTCGGTGGTGTGCTGCGGACCCACTGTAGGCACACAGCCCCTCTCGACGCGCTCGCATTCTGCTGCGGTCAGGGAGGCGCGTCCTAATTGCGTGGGTTTCCCGGCTTCGGTGTCAAGCACGGCAGGAGTTGGAGATCCGACAGGTCCAGTAATAGCGGCGGTGAAAGTGGTCGGTGGTGGAGGTGCAGTACGGTGATAGGTGGGAGCAGGCGGCAGGGTCCTCAGGGCTGGCTTTGGACGAGAGAGGAGGCGCTGATTGATGCGGAGGGCCAGCTGGATTAATCCCTCCAGCGTGGCTGGAAGCTCTCGTCCGGCAAGCTCGTCTTTTATACGTGACAGCAGCCCCTCATAGTAGGATGTACGGAGCGCGATGTCTCCCCAAGATGTCTGTACGGCGAGGGTTCTAAACTCCGCGGTGTAGCGACTCACGGACAATCCACCTAGCCGCAGGTGATAAAGCTTGGTGTTGGTCTCCACCTTGCCCGCAGGGTGTTCGAAGGTAAGTCTGAGTTGGCGTGTGAATTTATTTGGGCGGTGTCCGAGTCTGATTTAAGAACTGCCGTGGCCCACTCTGCTGCCTGCCCAGATAGCAACGAGACGAGTAAAGCAATGCGCAGCTGAACGGTGAAGTATTTGATGGAATTAAACTCACCAGATTGAGCGCTCTTAAAAACACACTACACTTCCCGTCCGTGCCATTCCATTTCTCTGGTAATGAGAGAAAAACATCAGAAGAAGGGGCGCTGAAGAATTATGCGGCGCTGCGACTGCTGAGGCGGGAGGCCGGCTCGCCGCGCCAGCAACAGCTGCCTGGAGATCCGCGTTCACCTGCCTGAGCTCCGCAACCTCGCGGCGCAAAGCCGCGACATCTTGGACGCTCTGGCGTAGAGTAGCGATCTCCCCGGATAGCTTATTAATTAGCTTGGCATGCTGGTCAACCACGTCGCAGAGATGCGCATAATCAGCAGGGTTCACCGCGTTAGGCTCAGTCATTCTGTCAGGATGAACTAACCTAGGAGACCAGATGACTTAGCTTTAGCGATTAGCCCAATGTAGCATGGATGGTGAACCCAAACGCGGAAGAAAGCGGGTAGGCAGGATAACCACGCGATTTAGTTTAAGGACTCTCACAAAAGGGGAGCAATGGAAAAACACAAATTTAACCCGCGTCCTATAAACACACACTCAATTTCAGAAAGCAGAACCCAAGAAAGTGAGTACTCACGAATCGGTGGACGAACAGCCAGAACCGACATGGGCCAAACTCAATGACTGAGCGTTAAATCGTAGTTTGTTTACTCCTCTTATACTTCCTGGTTCGGGACCGCTTTACTTCCGGGTCCTAGTGCCGGGCGCCAATTGAGTGTGCATGACAGTTTGACATTTCTGACGTGACTTTACTAACTCTAAAAGTGAATGACGATCCATTTGTACTGTGGAACTTTTGTGTGTTGCACTTTCTTCTGCTTTACATAGATGGTTTTAGTGATGTTTTCATCTTGAAACATGACCTGTGAATTTGTCTAAAAGTTTGAAATGGATTTTTCTGCTTGTCACACTTACAGTCTATAGAAGACTAGTACTGTCTGTTTCTTTAGATACACAAGCAACAGAATATAGAGTGAAAACATAAATATAGTGTTACACTGTAGAGTCAATGCAAGAATACATTCATTTCGTATAGATTTGGAGTTACAATTAATCATAGTCCTGATTACACACTGGGCCATTTCTGTTGAACGGAACACCCTGGCTGAATGCTTTGTATTTTCCCCGAGCTCATATATTCAAGGCAGAGTCTGTGAACTGTGATTTGGATCGTTTGCGCCCATGGTTTATTTATTGCAGGTTCCTGTAGGGAAAATGAAAATATTGACTAGTTTTGCTGCTTTTACAGATTGCGAAGACATTGTGGGCACGGGGAAGTCTTCGAGAAATTAAAATCGACACACCTCGTCTGTATGAGCAATTCGGAGTCAAAGACCTGGGGCACTTTTCGAACACAGAGACCAGTAATCACGTCGAAATCCTGCTGAGTGCAAAAATCGCACACAACTTCAGTGAGTATTGGTGATACCATAAAAAAATACCTTATAACATTGTTATGTTGGGTTAAGCCATACATTTAAATAAGAGATGCGGCGATATAATATATACTAAATGTAAATGAATGTAAAGACATCATAAAATTATTGAATGCAGACATATTAAGTGACTGTACAAATAAATTAAATGACATGATTAAAATGTTCCATTCAAACAAGATGAAAAACTGTAGAAAACTGTAGAAGAGGATTAGGGCAACCATGAACAATTAATTTGAGATTTGACTTTGGGGTAAAAATCCAGATTAAATTCAGTTTAAAGAGTTTAAAGTCAGAATTCTAAAAATAAAATTAGAATAAATAAATAAATAATTAGAATTGTGAGAAATTATTTTTAAAATTTTATAAATAATATGTTGAAATGTTTACTGTTTTTGTGGATTTAAAACCTGAACTCTGAAGTCTCTAACCATGTCAGATATTACAGAAAAACACTCAGCTGTTTTAATTTATAAATTTATATATAAACCGGTAAGTGGTTTCTATTTATTTATTTGGATTTTTCCCCAGTTTTCTCCCTAATTTACTCGTGTCCAATTCCTCCCTGTCACTAGGGGGCGCTCCGCATTAAGCTACTACTAACTCACAGTTGGGAGGGCAGAAAACTATCACGTGTTTCCTCTGAACCACGTGAAGCCAGCTGACTGCATCTTTTCGAAACTGCTTGCTCACACACCGTTGGGGGCGGCGTAATACACTCGGAGGACAGCGCTATCCGCTCCTCCGGCTTGCGTGAGCTCACAGACGCCCCTGATTGGCTGTAGAGCCGTGATTAATGTGGGAACGCTAAGTACCTCTCATCCTTCCCCTGTGAGAGAGCTCGGCCAATCAGCTCTCTCTAGACCTCCGGCTGTGAGAGGTTACACATCAGCCGGGAATCGAACTCGCGATTTCCGAATGAAAGGACGAGCATTAGTGTGGTTTTCTTTAACATTAAAGCTTAAGATTAACTCATAGCTCATTCATTTAATTTCATTTGCTGCTAATTTTAATAAAGAGTGACAATGATTCAGTTGAAAGAATATCCTTGCATAACACTTCAAATATAATTTCAAGTAGCCACACTGAGGCTTGGTCTTTAATTTAGGTATACATAATCTTCACAATTGATTAGTTCTAATGCCAGGGAATTGAGGATGGCCTGCATTGTGTTGTTGGGGTTTGGTGAGAGAACTTGACTATGGAGTGAGTGTTTGTGTATCTTGCACAAGCAATCAAGGTAGATGGTTTATTGATTTCCCTTGGAAGGATTAAGGCAACATGAACAGCAAATCAGGCCATTAAAACCCAACAGCGGATCACCTAAGGATAACGTCACATCTCACAAAACTCTACTCTGATAACTTTTCAACATATTGTTAAACAAGACAGATAAAGACAGGCTTGGAGAGGAAGTCAATAGTTTTTTTTTTTTTTTTTCAAAAGGTAAACCTTTGTCAAGCTTTTTCTTTCATCGGGGTGAAACCTTTTCTGGTATAGCTGGTTTGTAATCAGCATAAAAGTGAATTGTGTGCACCCGCTTGAATAATTATTTCACACACGGCTGATCTTGATATTTGAGGTTGGATATTTCTCAAAGCTCTAAAATTTTCTGATGCAATCCCTTAAATTATTTAAGTTTATGGTTGTAAAGATTGCTTAAAAAACCCCTGACTTCTCTATGCCTTGCAGACAGCAGATTTTACAATTGCCACCAGATGGCATCATATCAGCAATGACTGACAGTGTGACGCTGAACAATATTGCAATGTTAGAAAAAAAGAAGGTTACCTCTGTGGTTTCAAATGATTACATTTTATGGATTCAGGCTGATGGCACTGCAAGAAATACACCGGTATCTTTGGAAAAGGGGCAAATATTAGAGCAGAAATCTTTTCCCTTTGTGAATTTGTGAATGAGTCACCTCCTTCGATCACTCTTAGATGATGGATTGAAGATGTCATTGTATATGCTACTTCGCCATCTCTGTGCTTCTAGCAATTTTGTTTAGGAAACCCAGAAAGAAGCTTATTGCCGGATAAAGCGGGGTTGTGACTGTTGTTATTGAACTAAGACAACATGGAGCTTCTGCTATCAAACACTTCACTGAGTGGGATGACAGGCATTGTCTGCTCTTTTCTTGCATCCCTGCGCTGAGCTATGATGTCTGAGTTAAAACAATATACGAGTCGACGCAAAACCTTAAATTCGCTTCCAGCCAGGATGTACATCACTTAGTAGTCCCAGTCCTAATGTACTGAACATTACTACGACCAGTATGAATATTCTACGCACACTTTTACTTTGTCAATAAACCTTTTATGCACTTTAAACAGCAATATGCCCATTTTCATTTTATTTATCTTCCTCTCAAATAGCTTATAAAAATGCGTACAGCCGTGCTTCTTAGAATTTACTAAGCGCTACCAACCATTAGACTATGACCTATCAAATTTCATGATCATTTCGACAAAGACATAAAATGGGAATTATTTAGTAGTAGCTTAAAACCAGCATTTTTTGTACGAAAGCCTTTTTCTGCATGACAGTTAACCAAAAAGCAATAATGTTATCACACTTCTCTGCAGTGAGAGAACTGATGTCAGTTGTTCTTATGCCGATATAGACAACAACAATGGAGGAGTACATTTATTCAGTCATTCATTCATTCCACAATGTTCACATTCTCTGGGCATGAATCAGGGGATACACGTTGGCTGGAAGGCAAGTCCATTACAGGGCACCTTGCACATGCATTCACACATGCATTCACACCTTGCGGCATTATATACAATCCAACTAATGACATGTTGTTCTGGAATTCTGAGAATCTGGGGTGACCACACATGATTGCATTGAAAAACAGGTGAAACTCCACACAGAGTTAATCTTCGAATGCTTTAAGTTTGAAAAACTATGAAAAACAATATATGCTAAAGATTTAGAGCATATTTTATATGTACAGTACTGTGCAAAAGTCTTGAGTAACATCTCATTAGAAGAAGTGCCTTTGGCACCCCTACTATTATTATTGCAATTATTTCTTTTAAGGAATTGGTTTTCCCAGAATAACCTTGGTGTCGCTTCGGAGCAGGTGTCTGTATCCCCTTAACTATTTGCATACACCCCTACAAACCATATATCAAAATGTTCAGCTTGATCTTCAGATTACTCGTGATATATGCACTTGGGGTCTAAAATGCCCTTTTTTTTTTTTTTTTTTTTTTTTAAGTCATTAAAGTCATTTTGTTTGCAGTGCAAAACCTCACCTCCTGGAGCCGCAGCTCGCTCATTCGGGGTCCGATCAAAAAGCTTGAAAAACATCACGTTGATCAAACATGATTAACCCTTTAAAAATAAAAAGCACAGAACTTGCTCCAAAATTCTTTATTCTAGTCTGTGAGAGTCTTGAGTGTACACAGACTGATTCCCTCTAAAACTACCTTCATATTTTTCTTGCTGATGCAGGCTCAATTTTGCACAAACCTCCACAAAACTTAGATCAAAACAGAGAGAAGGGCCTGGAGAAGACTGGTCAAACTGTTTGGGAGCAATCAAGCATTGTTTGGGAACTGACAAATACCAGATTTTGGATGCATTATTTACTCTGACTGATTTTCAGCAAAAAAAAATTCCTTCGAACCTCTTTGGAAAAATTGCCATCCTGCGCTCAGTTTTTGAAATACCGAAATAATAGTTGATTGCCTTCTTTCTCAAAAAGTGCTAGAACCAAAGCTTTATGATTTCTCTGATATAAGTAAAAGAAGCACAGGAATGCCGTTTGCTTTGCAGTTTATGCTTGATATATTCTCTGTGCTTGTGAGATTTACGTGCAGGGGGAGGGGAAGATGCAGCAAGTGGCCCAAGACATGCTCGCCTTGACTTACACACACACACACACACATGCATTTTAATGTATTATTCAAAAATACAATTCTCTCAATTCTCTCATTTTCAGTCCAGTCCGTGTACCTGAGCAGTTTCAAAGTGTTGACCTATGAATCATTCACGCATAAACAAAAAACATCTAACTTAAGGCATGAACCAGTGAGAAACAGATGCAGACGATGACAGATGATCAGGCCGGAGTTTAGTATACTGGTGATGCTGAATGCTGGGTGGTTGGGACAGACGAGAGGGAAATGAGGTTGCTGCTGTGGTTGTTGCTTAACTAAATTGTATCTTTACACACTTCGCAGCCTGTCAAGGTAAAATATTTGTTACCATTTCTTTAACCTATATAATTGAACTGAGTTTCATTTAGTATGAAGAAATAAGTGGTGGCTTAAGAATATCACACAGTACAGTGTGTCATTGTAAAGAATTTATGAGAGCAAAAATGCATGCATGTATCGGCACTCCAGCATCTGTTCACATTAAAAGAAAGTTTGGAGTAAACATTTTTTTTCCCATATTTTTTCAGACAAAACAAACTAAATGATTGTAAAAATCAATCATAAAGTACAGGTGGAGTAGATAGCAATTAGGTTCAAAACACTGCAGTATTTTTGTGCTATGCATGAAGAAATGTCTAGTGTGCCCTTTAGCACGTCAAACAGAAGGCTAACCTCAGACATGTCCATAAGAGTGAGAGAATACATGAACTGCAAGTGTCTTAACACTATCCTGGCAGAAAAAATATGTCAGTGCACAGAGCACAAATAGAAGATGAACATGAAAAATGCATGACACTTTCACTGACCTGTTTGTTGGCCTCCGACACAGATTATCCCTGGGGCACAGCTATTGGAAGGAGAAACGTCCGAAGAAGGAATCATAAACGTAAAAATATATGTTTACCAATAGTAGCAAAAGATTTTAGCCAAGTATGGAGTGATTTACATCATCCATAGAGCATTTAAGGAGTGTTTTTTAAAGTAATTACTTATTACTAGGGTTATTCATAGTATTTATTTAAAAGTAATTCATGCCTCATTATCACAGGACTCCTTTTATTGTATGCTTTTTACATACGATAAAGCTTAATGTTTTGAATATGTTACATGATGGCAATGCATTAATTTCATGCACAAGAACCTTAAAAAGGAAAAAAAAAATATATAACACAAATTGTAGCAGTGATCTCTCAAAGAAAATTGCCAGTTTATTGATGGTTAATGCGCATATTTTAGATTTATAACCTAGTTGTTGTTAAACAAGCATGATCCTGCCACGGCTTTTCCTTTCGTTCTGACCGCAGCTTCGACACAGAATTAGTAAGAGAACTACTGAATGACAAATCAAGCATGTTAATAAACAATAATATGTTTGTCCTTGCATTAATAGGGTGCTAGCTTGCATTCAAATAGAAGCTGTCATCCATTTATAATTCTGTTGAAGGCAACATATTAAGGCTTTAATATAAACAAGGACAAACTCTATCGGGGGGTTCTCATTATTTCATACTTAAACTGCTCATTTACATTGGACTGAGGTATGTACTGTAGGTAGTTCCATGTTTCAACACTGATGGCAATGTGAAGAACATACAGATATAGAATGATCATGGTTTAGTCACTTTTTTATTTCTTCTGGATTGTTCGTTTCTCTCTGAGGTCCTTTTTTTAAAGATGCTATATAGAGTAAGTTTAATGAGAAATAATATATTATTGTAGGTAGTTAGATGCTGCGACTTATTCCTTGTTTTTTTTGTTCTACCTGGAATTCTTAAGTTATATGTTTGTTATATAAGTATTCCCTATAAAAGCTTACCTTCTAAGCTTCAAGCTTAAAGTAGCTCTATGAATAATTGGAGGCCCATCAGGGTGGCTTTCTTTTGAACTATTGGTGTTTCCTGTGGGCTCGTTTCCTTGCCAAGCATAAATAACAAAATGGTCACCTTGGTACACCACACAGGGAGTGGATAAAAAGGCTCAGCTATATCAGCTTTGGTTATTCTTGTCAACCTGAATTATTAAGGTGACCTGCTGGTCCTCCATTTGCAGAACAATGGTTGCTTACAGATTTCTTACATACCAGACTGCGAGGGCGATTTACTTTGGAACTAATCTTGACTCAATCTTATGAAAAAAATGTTATCAAAGTTGCCACAAGGGTTCTTGACATGTCCTGATTATATACCCTTGAGACAAAAATACTAACTATTAATGATGATACCATGTTAAAGATATAAGAATCACTTGAGACTTGAGACACAAAAAGTCTGATTTAGTCCTTTATGGAGGAGGATTATTGCTCAAGATCCTGACATTAATCTCTACTGAGGATGAGAATTACTAGGTATAGATGCTCAGTAAAAATACTAGGTGCTATATCTAATTTAAAGGGAAAGACAATGAGCTTGTAGATTATACTCATGTAAGTTAAAGGAACTTCCTGTGTCATCTTAAGAAAACATTTAGTATTCTAAATCTCTAATTCTAAGTCTCTAATTTTTGTAAAAAATACACACACACACACACACACATATATATATATATATATATATATATATATATATATATATATATATATATATAATTATTATTATTTTTTTTTAGCTGCATTCCCTAAAACTAGTACTGGTCTGGTAACTCTGTGGGACTAAACCCTGTTTTTTTTATACAGTTGTTGATATTGAAACTGCAAATGATACCCTGTGGACAGTGTTCTCAGCAGCCATTGACGTCATGTTTTCAACCTCTAGTATTTTTCTTTGACTAGGAAAAAAACAGCCATCAATTTCTTGCATATTTTTTTTAAATAATGTCAGGCACTTTGGGTGAAATGTATGCTAAAAACCTAATCATGCCCTGATCTGGCATAAAACCATTTTTGTGTTCTGGCCAGCCTCAGTGGCCCAAACAAAGCACATGTTGCATCTTGTTTAACTCTCTTCCATCCACAATCCCTTGTGTTTAGTTTGATTTCTAACTTTGCAAGGATATTTTGGCTATAGACAATGGTGTTAGAAGCTCCTCTCTGCCTAAAGTGTTTAGTTACTTTTTAGACAGAAGGAAGCAATCCTCTAGTGTCTTCTGAAGCTGTCTGCCAAGCACCTGCTCAGGTACCAGGTGGTGCACAGTATTTTAGCCAGGCAACAGCAATAGTGTTTGAGCCAGCCACACTTACCCTTTCACTTACATTAACATTCCCAGGAATCTACCATACTCCACTGCTACAGCTCCCACTGAATCCCATGTTATAGGCATTATTTTATTTTATTTAGATTAAATGAAAGAAATCCAGATTACATAGAGGATGATCTGATGAAAGACTTTTAACTATCCCTGCAAAGGTGGTCCTCCAGCTTAAAGAAGCATAAACAGCCACTAAGGGTACATTAGGCTCTTGTTTTGTATGCAAGCCAGGTGTACTAAGCTTCTTCAATCTCTGTACTCCTTTACAGTATGTCTTTACAGTGCTGCTACTAGCGTTTCAATTATGTTATGCCTGTTGTCTCCTTTACTCTTCAATTCAGTATGGTAAAGGCACTAACTCTTCATGTTCCAGGGGACTGAACATTAGCCGTTTCTGTTCCTGCTGTGACACAAAGGAACCTTTTCCTTTCTAAAGGGCTCAGCTGCTATGTCTGCTCTATGCCCCTGTGTCTGCTCTGGCACAGCTGCAGAGCAGAGTAATGAAAAGTCAGCAGTGGTCACCAAGCCAATGATCTTCATGCATCACTATCCGCATTATGTTGCACCTACTGCAAGACTCTTTAGGTGCTTGTTAATCACTATCTTGTTTGTAGTCCAACTCCAGTGAAGCCTGGCAGAACATACACCTCACTGTCCTGTCCATTCAGGCCACATGCGTGTTCTAATGGCATAGTCAGTGGATACAAGTAAAACACTGATCCACGGCTTAGCTAAAAGACAGTTCCACTTTAATTCAACACTATTTTGTTGACAACCTTTGGCTTTGATTATGATGTCCATTTGCCATGGCATTGTTTCAAGAACCTTATGCAAGGTCACAATATTTTTTTCCATCCAGAGATGCTCCATTTTGGTGGCTCTTTCACAGATGATGGAAAAGTCAAACTACTTAGTCAAGTCTCCTTCAGCATAATCCAATCTCACTAACAAGTGGATATCTTATGACCATATACTAGAGCTGTTTAGCTTCAATCCTGTGCATTCTCATTGCATTGTGCACGGGAGAAATGTTCTTATGCTTTGCTATTAAACACAGCAGTGATTGTCTTTGCTAGTTTTCTTATGAAGCAGTTTTTCACCAATTATTTAAGTGACCTCCGGTCATGGTTATCCATGATTTTTTCCAACCAAATTTCTTACACAGACTATTCTTCCAAGTTTAAACAATGCGTTACAGGGTTCTAAACTCAATTCCAGTATTTTTCAGCAATCTCCTTAGTTGTTTTCTTTGCTTGATGTAGTCCAAATAATTAAACTCTTCTGAAACTCTTCTCACAGTGACATCTTTTTCATGACCATGAGATACGTCATTTAAAATTTCTTGTCTAAGGAATGAAATGCTACTTACTGCACGAGTTAAAAGAATGGTCAAACATATTAATCACTACAGTGATTATCCAATCAAAGGCTCTTAATTATTTGCTAATTTAAATGCAAATGGCAGTTTTTTGGCCAGGCAGGGTATGTTAAATGCTAGAATTAACCTCATGCGGGTTGTATCAGTGAATGACTTTGCTTTAAGTGGTTGATTCATTGTGTTTAAAACCACTTCCTTAACTCCTTGGCAAAATACAAAAAATAGTGGCATAATCCTTTTATAGGTCATGGTTACAATGCTGCAAAATATATCATTGTATGTAAAAATATTTTAATACTGAAGTGAATGTGTTTACTGTTTCATTTTATAGGATCACAACAAAGAAAATATTAAATTCATAAACCAATTTTGAGACATAATTAACAATTTTAATCCTGAATAAATAGTTCTGCTTATTTCTAGAAATTAATGTTTAAAATTAGCAAAATAATAAACCAATTGAACAAGAAAAATAGTTATAAATGGTAAATTATCTCACCCACTTTCTCACTCATTGTCTATACCGCTTTTTCCTGTATTCAGGGTCGCGGGGGGCCTGGAGCCTATCCCAGGAGACTTAGGCATGAGGCATGCTACATCCTGCACAGGGTGCCAATCCATTGCAGTGCACATACACATACACACACTCACACATTACGGGCAATTTGGGAACACCAATTAGCTTAATCTGCATCTCTTTAGACTGTGGGAAAAAAACCTGAGTACCCGGAGGAAACCAAACACGGGGAGAACATGTAAACTTCATGCATACAGAGATGGAAATTGACCCTGGCTGGGAATTGAACTCGGACTCTGGAGGTGCAAGGCTACAGTGCTAACCACTACACCACTGTGCCGCCTATAAATAATAAAATATGTAGAATAAAATTTGTCAAGAAAGAAGACTAGGACTAAGAATCGTTGTTGCTGGGATACTATGAAAACAATCATATTTAATGACATGCACATTAATTCAAGGGGGACTCAAGTTAAACTGGGACATTTGATTGTGCAGAATAACAGAACACAGTTACGAGAGTAAAAACTCCCTTGATTTCTCTATATAATCTCCTACTACACAAATTTGCATATCACTATGCAGGTTGGATATACTTAAGGTAGAAAATTTTGGTTCACATTTGAAACGCTGGCCGTAGGAATTTCTTGAAAGGGTCAAACACGTGGAAATGGCTTGAAGCAAGACCAATTAAGACACATCTACACATCTATACATCTACACTATAGATGTGGCAATAACTCCCAGTCATGTAATGTGCAAGTGGCGTTAATGAATGATTGTGTATACAGTTCCCATAGACAGAAGTGTCTCTTCCACAAGTTTCCACTTATTAAATGTTTACCCTGGTACGATCTACATTTTGCACTAATGTTTTACTGTGGTTAAGAGTCTCGTCACCATAGTACGTGGTCACTACAGTATGTAGATGAAAGTTAATAGAAGTAGATAACACTTTTGTTCAGAAATTTATCTTTAAGTATTTGTCTCTGTAGCATGCTTTATTATATACAGTTATTCAAGTTATTTTAATGAAAAATGAACATTCATTCTTTAATAATAACTTTCTCTCAAATAAATATTCTCTCCATATCCTATTTGCATGCTTCCATGAGGCATGATTTTGAGATGACTCACATGTAAAATCTCTGTCATCCATCAACAATGAAACATTTGGTAGCGCTTTCCAGAGATAAGCGGTGGTTATGCTTCCCAATCAAGGCTTCAGATCAGTTTGCTTTCATGGTTTTGACAAGGTTGCAACCAGTAATTTGCAGATAGATTTGCACTACATAATAAACATTTTTTTCTTCTTCTTTTAAATGTAACTTTCCTCATATGTCCATTACTTATGTAGTTTGTAGCCCAATAGATAAAGGTTACCAATAATTTTGACATATAGAGGTCACTTGGGAATTTAAAGCTTTTTTGAAGCTGAAAAAGCATTTTTAAGGTAGCACAGAGTTCTGGTGGTAATGCAGCAGCTGAGTCATGAACAGAAAACATGAAAAGTTCTCAGAAGTGAAGAAGTGCAATCACACGTTCAGGAAGTAAATGGTGTATAATTTTCCTTTGAACAAAAGAATTGCATAAAAGGCCAAGATCAACCCCCCAAGGAGGGAATTATGCGTTAGCGCTTCGGCAAAGGATTTAGAAATCCCTTAGCATAAGTGTGGCTCCTTCAGATTGTGTAAATAAAACACTTTTCTGTTCTCTGACAATAGCAAAAGTCTTCTTCATTTCCTGGCGTTAGACATGTTAGGTGAATCCCATAGCACTGTACTACTTTCTTAACTGCCATAAGTGAAAGTGAATTCAGGGTGAATAGGGAATCAGGGTTCTTTATCACTGGCCATCAGTTTGTTGCTGAGTGACACCTCTGCCAATTTGATTTAGCAGTTTTATACAAATGCAAGATGATAATTTTTTTTTTAATTCACCGGCCCTGATCGAGTTCTTTGATGCACTTTTACTGTAGCAAGAAAACACATCTGATAATTTTATGTCATCTTAAACAACACTTTGTCTTTATAGTAATTGTTTGTGCTGCTAATGCGCAATTGTTTGTAACTGCTAATGCAAGCTAATTCGCTTCTATCACCAGGGTGAACCCCCCAAACCCTTTCTTGATCCTGATCGAGGGCACCACTTGGGATGTGGAACAACGGATTGTACTCTTTAGTGCACAATCTTTTTCGATTTAACATTATTTGGGATTCAACACTGGAACCTGAAAATTAGTTGATATTCTAAAGCAAAATAGAGTAAATTATAAAGTAAATCTCGTAAGTTTCTAAGGACTGTCCACCACCTACATGGTTTATTCTCCTCACCTTTTATGTTTTTGCACACAGAACATCAATTCCTCACCTTTCCAGCTACATACTGTAGTACCAGTAAGAATTTAAAACTACTTTCACCACTGTACCAGCTCTGACACTTGCGGTTAGTTAGTTCCGCTAGTTTGCAGATGGATATCATCTGCAATCATCTTTGTTCTGAAGAAATACAAAATCAAAGGACTTAATGACTACAGACTTGACTAACATCTGTGGTCATGGAATCATTTAAAAGACTGGTATTGGCTTATCAGAAGGACATTACTGAACCCTTACAGAAAACCCCTTATATAGCTTATAGAGCAAACAAGTCTGTTGACTGCACTTCATGCTGCAACATCTGGACAAATTAGGGACTTAAAATAATTCGGACTGCTGAAAGTATTTATCACTGTTCCCCTGCCCACACTTCAGGAACTGTATCCAGAGTGACAAAAAGGGCTCCGAAAATCACTTTGGACCCCTCACGTCCAACCAATTTTCTCCTTGAACTTTTGTCATCTGGTCGGTGCTACAGAGCTCTAAACACCCGGACAGCTAGACACAAGAACAGTTTATTCCCCCAGGCAATCGAGCTCATGAACAGTTAAATGTTGCTGTATGCAATAAAAATATGTGCAATAATATTGTGTGTAATACTGTGCAAAACCACTGATATTTATTTGATAATTTTTTTTTTTTGTGTGTGTGTGTGTTTGTTGTTGTTGTCTTTCCTGGAAGCTTCTGTCACTAAAACAATTAAATTGTTTTTTTTTTCCTGATTCTAATTCTGATTTCAACATGTATTCGTAGCGCAAAATAACTAATTAAGTTAAAAAATTAATAAAAAATGAACCAAATGAACAAATATATATCATAATCTATTGATAATAAATGGTGTTTGTGCTGTTATGTTAAATATCAGCATGACTGTGATATCATTTCTTGGCCGTGCTGATATTGGGTACAACAGCACTTCCTCTCGTGTGATATACAGTACTGTACTGTATGTTTGTTGTCTTCTAAATTTCTCGAGCAGTTCTGCATGATTTGATTTCTCATTGAATAATAAAATATGAGCACTAAATTAGATATACATTTTAAGCTACAAATTTAACCTTTATAGAATGTGTGTAAAAATATATGCTTTAAAATCTCCATGTGAGAAAGAGTCGGTGTATACAGTACAATCTGTTTTTGTTAATCTGGTTGTGCTTTCCAGTTGACTGACCCAGCCTCGTCCTTGCTCAACTCAGTGAATTAAATAAAAAGAAAAAAAACCTTGATTAGACTTCATGCTCAGGCTGGATTAAAAGCAAATTTGTTTCTTGTTTAGTAACCTCTGCATTCGAAATCAGGAGCAATAGAGGTGTACGCTGCCTTTCTTGACAGTACCCTTGAACCTGGTGTGCTGTTGAGGCAAAGCCTTAATGTTTTGTTGTAATGAGTAGTTTGCTTCATTTATTTGAATGGTGCTGCAGCTCGGAATATTCATGACCCGTCTAAAGCTTTCGTATACGCTGAGCCAAGGTTATTAGGTAAAACAAAATTCTCATCAATTCAGATTCGTTGTAATGTAAATCAGCTTGCAGGTAGACCTGTAAAACTTGTATGCAGAGGTAATTATGCTTGGGGCTTTTTTGCCTTCCAAATGCATCTGGAGATTTTTCATCATGGCTAGGAAGATTTCCATCTTGTCAGTAGGAAGGCTTTCAGTGTGTGTGTGTTTTATGTGCATGTTCAAGTATGAATTAATGAATGAGTGAGTGCGTGTTTGTGTGTGTGTGTGTGAGGGAGACAAAAACAACTTGTTTTTTCTTCCATTCTTTTCACAGACATTTTCCTCAAAAGTTTCCCAGTGCAGCCTAAAGAGCTCAAGGACAAATTGTTCATTGTTGATGAAGGAGAAGGAGGCCTCTCTGATGAACACATTGCTTCTCTCAGGAGGTATGAAAACATCAATGAAAAAAGCCACAATGCAAATCTATCACTGCTGACAGTATATGTGCATTTAGATATATAATAATTCTTGTGAATGCTTGTGAACAGAACCCCACCGGTGATTTGTATTTTCATTTCTTACCTGCTGAAAAAGCCCACTTCAGCATCAATTTGAAGTAAAACAGAATGGAAAAATAGTGAAATATAATCATCTACATTGTATATAAATGAAATCAATTTCAATGTACACTAGTCATCTCTAAAAGCAAAATTTAACCTTGACATTTTGGACATGACAAACATATCTGTCTAGACAGTTTGAAAGAAACTTTAGGAAAATGATAGCTCAGGTATACCTGACAAGTGAGTATTACAATGTGTTTTTAACCAGAGATGTTAATGACTCATTGTTAATAGATTAAATGCTGGTAATTAAAATTGGATTGTAAAGGTGGATTGTAATTCCACATTAGCGTAGCTGTTCTTACTAGCCAGGTAAGACAATTTAAACAACAAAAAATATATACATATGTGGAGGTCAGTGAATTAAGCATCTGATTATTAATGATCAATCAATTATTCATTGTCAATATGTTCGAGTATTGTTTATGAAAAAAGTGCAAAATACAACCGTAATTTTGACTTTATAATTAACTTTAAAGAACATTTTACAGTCCAACAAATGTAACCAATAGATAGAATCAGTCTTCTAAAGAACACATCCGTTTAAAAATGTGATAGTCTTAGACTTGCAAGGGACCTTAATGAAACCAAAAGAGGCCAAGTCACTGGTAGTTTATGTCAGAGGAAAAAATGTAATGCAAGCAGGAGTCTTTCTCTAACGCTAATAATAAAGAGCATATGCTGAAACCTTTTATCAGAGTGTCTCAATTATGAAACTTTTATTAGCTGGTATTTGAAAAGACAGAGACTATTAAGTAAGCTGGAAGCTGGAATAAATGCTTTCTCTGCTTGGTTGATTTTCATTTTTCAAGAAACATCTTCAGAAATGTCTACTGGATTTACCTGCTGGAAAGAAGGGGCACTCTAAAGTACAGGCAGCGCTATTTAAATCCCAACATGTTGTATATTGGCATGAAGCTTTGCGTGGGCGTCAGAAAGACAATCCGTATAGATGTGTGCACAACAAGGGCTGCAATATTAATGAATGTTGACTGAAGAGTTTCCACTGCTCAGGGTGGGCGTGTCCCATGGCTCATGAAATAATTAGATTTTTGGTTTGGATTTGAGACGCAAAATAGCTGTGAAACTGAAAGGACCAAGTTTACTTCGGGTGTAAAGTTAGGTGTCAACATCAATAGTAGGTGAATGATTAATCCAAAATTACTGCAAGCTGACCAGGACCATCATTATGCTGTTTTTCTGACTGCTGAAAAATATGGAAAAAACAGAACTAAACAGAAAGTAGTAGAAATGTAAATATAAATAAGTTTTGCAGTATTATCTTACTTACAAGCCCACACAGTTCTGATTTACATTTAGAAAATATCCGTACATTTTCTTGACTTCGTGGACTTAAAGAAAAGCCATCTCACATCTCTTAATCTCGGTTTACTCTCAGTGTGCAGGTTCGCATTCTGCATCGGCCCTTAGGTGTGAATCCAAGGTGCGTCCTCGGGCTTACATCCAGTTTTCTCCTGGAATAACCTTGTCGGTGAAGTCCCCTACTTTTTTGATTGGTGGTGATGACCCCATAGGCCATGTTGAGAAATAGCTAGTTTAGAATAAAAATTTAATTAATTATATTGCAACTTATGCATGCTTGCAAGTTGAACACAAACACAAATACATGTTTCCAGTTAGCTGTTATTCTTTTTAGAGGTGCTGCTTGTCAACTGTTTGGGTGCTCTTGCCAGTAGGGGGCCGAGGAACTCCTTTATTGACACAAACATGTGAGAATAACTTTAGCCCTGTTTACACTGCAGGTCTCGATGCCCAATTCAGATTTTTTGCCTATATCTGATTTTTTTGACCGTCTGTTTACACGTTCTTCCAACTATGACCCATATCCAATTCAAGTGTTTACACTTGCTGTACCATCTGAAACATTGTGCATACTTAAAGGGAGATTCTTGCGCTACACACTAGCCAAGATGGACGAAGGCGAAATATGCTTGACGCTAGCTCTGCGATATATGCAAATTTTGCGAACCGTCACCATGGTTTTGAAACGGAGGAGGAGAAAAACAAACGCCATAATTGCAGCCTGTGCAAATGCTTCATTCACCAAATACTGATTTCTTAATGTTATTTAGCCTACTGTAAATAAGCATTAACTCAAGGCGGGGGGCTTTTTCCTTTTCCATGTCACCTGCGATGTTATCATTCCACTTGTGCTTCCACCGGAGAATAACATTATGTCATTAAACTGCGAAGAAGTTGCAGTTTTAATGATGTACAGAACACAATGCCTCAGGAAATTTGATTTGTCTGTTTACACGACAATCACATTAGCACATATCTAATTTATATCTGATTTATTTCCACATATGAAGGAGGCCTGAAACCGATCTCGAAAAATTGGAATACATGCGTTTTTTTCCTGTTTACATGAACATAGAACATATCCGATATGTGTCACATATGAGCAAGAAATCGGAATTGGGTCACATTTAACTGACACTGTAAACATAGCTTTTAAGGCCAGTCAGGACTTTAGAGATGTGGCAATAACTTTCTGTTCCTATAATGTACTAGTGACATTCATAAATTATTGTACAGTTCCCATAGACAGATGCGTCTCCCGCAAATTGGATGACAACTTATCTGTCTATTTTCAAGGATCGGAAATTCCTCTCGCTCACTGCTGAAACATTGACTGCATTGGGTCCAAGCCACCTAATCCTAGATTACCATTCCCAGAAGTATAGTCTTTTTTAAAAAAGACTGAGAGTCTCATCACCGTACTATAGTTACGTATTCTGTAATTGTTTTTTTCGCGTTCATTCATAAGAAATATCATTCCAGTTTGACTTGAACTTCAATTATATCTACAGATTTAATATTGACATCATAATGTTTTTTTTGTGTGTAGATTCAGGATTCAGAATTATGTTTATTATGGTAATTGGGTGCATTTCAAAACACTGGGGCTCACTCATCAACCTTTTTCAGACCAGTAACCGTCTGAAACTGTTTCCATATTCCAATATTGTCTACTTGGTTTACAGAAATTTTGGAAACGCTGGTCATTTGCTTTTAGTGACGCCCACAGAACTCCATAAAAGGTCATGAACACAGTGCTGGGATGGGTTCACTATGCCAATAAAATTATTAAGCAGTAAAACAGCATCTGAAAAGGTCAGAATCCTGAGACAAATTACTAAAGAAAAGGTGAATTAGGTGTAAATTAAATGGGATGAAAAGAAAATGGTGTAACATGAAAATGGAGGAGAAGAAAAAAAGATCTGTACTTTACAGAGGTGATGATGAACACCAAGTAGACCACAAAGTGAAACTGCTATTTTTAAATAGTATTAAGGGTCTTGGAATGTGCTGGAAGTGTTCTACAGTGTTAAAAGAATATGCAATTGCATTCTGCACTATTTTAAAAAGCCACTTTTCATCCTTATAAAGAAAAAGCTCTTTAAACATCCCTCATAATAATGAACTTAACTCCCCATCATTTGTTTACAGTTTAATAATTAAAATAATGTTAAATTAATCACAAATACAGTCTAGAGATTGTTAATGACTGTTTCAGCTAGAAACAACTTATAAAGCAACTTTTCTAAAACTCGTCAATCTCATTAGTACTCTCGTTCTAAGAACGGTTTGATTTATCTATTCCATGCAACCACTGATGATTTCAATCAACTGTGTTCAAAGAACAGAGCAAACTGGCTCTAACCAGGATAGGAAAAGAGGTGGAAGGCACAAGTGAGGATAAGGACAAGTACATCAAAGACTCTTGTTTGATTATAGTTTCTCACGGGTCTTTAACTGGCAGCTTCCTTGAATGATATGCGCAGTCACCAGATCCCAGATGTTGAGTTGTTTTGGATGGAGCTTTACTGAACGGTTTGCAAGTGCCCATCATGCCGATCCATCTTGTCGGAGGTGCTTGGAGAGTGAAATTTCATCAGATTACCTAAACAAATTAATTGCCAGAATGCCAACTTTCTGTCTCCCTTTTATCCTAGGGGTTGCTACATCAGATCATTTCATCTTTAAGATCTGGCGCAGGTTTTACATCCTGACTGCTCTTCCTGTTGCAACCCTTCCATTTTTCTAAATGGGACCCACATTGCATTCAATTAGCACCCCGTGGTCTCGGTGGTCTGAGACACCACTGCCCCAAACTTGTGCAAAGCTGTAATTGCTACAAGGGGAGAATTTTTTTTTAATGAAAGCAAAATTTCAAAGGACGAATTTCTTATGTTTGCTCTTGAATTCTTATTTCAATATCTTTCCTGCTCATTTTGTAGCTTGTTTAATGAATATAATGAACTTATTCATTTTCATGGAAAATGTGAAATTTTGTGGCTGACCCTGAACATAAATCCATGTAATCCATGCAAATCTTTTGAAAGAAATATTTAAATAGAAGTCAGTCTGTCAATAGGTTTGTATAAGTTTGTCTTCTTACAGTGTATGTGTAAATTTATACAATGAGTGGAATATGAAAGTGTCTCTGAAATAATGGGATTTTCATAAATAATGAATTTCTTGTGTAAAAGCTCCTGTGAACAATTAACGAATAAGGTGTCATTCCCATATTTTTGAATTTGCTCATAAACCGGTACAATCTTGAGATTGTAGTATATCCTAGGGAGATTATTAGAAAGTTCAGTATTTTTTTGTATTTGTTTTAACCATGTAGCACTCTCACAGCTACAGACTAGTACAGTCTGGTTTTACCACCACTAATAAATTTTGTGGTTATCCGCAGTACTAGAAAGTGTGGAGAGCAGCTGCCTGCCAAAACCCAAATTTAACACCAGTCAAGAAATAATTTTTAGCAAGAAAACACATTTGATAACGTTATGTCATCACAGTTGTGAGCTTTTGTCTTCTTAGTAATTGCTTCTAAGTCATTCTGAACCGCCTCTGAGCTGTCCATGTCGTATTTAGATCTTTAATTTTTGCAAGTTAACGTGATTGCAAGTTTCATCCAGCACGCTGCAGCTGAGTGATATCCTCCGCTGTAAGGCTTTGGCAGGATGCTAGTTGCAAAAACTCCCAAGTAAAATGTGTAGCAGAATAAGTTATGATGGTTCATGCTACTGTATTCTGTTTTATTCCAACAATACAGACAGAAGCTCAGACAGGCTGTGGGTGAAGTGATGAGCAGGGATTCTCTGAGCATGTGCATTCTTTTTTCATTCCTAAGCACAGCATGAACAACATGAAACAATAAAGGTTGTGACAATAATAAAAAATAGTGGTTACCTAACCATAAATTCAATTCTATTTCATTTTATTCACATAGCACTTTTAATAATGGTGATTAACTTCACAGAGAAAATGGAAATGTGTTACAAAAGTGTGAGGAAATAAATATCAATTAAAATGACCAGATCCGAGCCAAGGGAGACGGCAGCAAGAAAAAAACTCCCTGAGATGACAATAGGAAGAGACCTTGAGAGTAACCGGAGCCAGCGGGGAACCCATCCTCATCTGGGCAATATCAGATAGCAGGGGCTGATTTGCAGTCACTCTGTGTGTTAGGAGTCTTAAAGTTCAGTATAACAGAATTGAACCTACCAACACAGAACCTAAATAACAACCTATCAAACATCTGTAACATTGCCAACTTAATGTCACGCCAATGCTTTGACAACTAAAAATCCCCACTGGATGATGCTTAGCCAGTTCATGCTGTAATAGATTAATTCATGTGACATTAAAGCCATCAAGGATATTAATTCAGGACAATTGGCCATGCTTTTACAAAACAGTTCAGGATTGCACAGAAGCCCCTAAATCTCGACATATTCAGCTTGCCAAATGAAGCATACTGTCAGGCAATGATGTTGGGATCACCATGCGAATAAAATGCACTAAACTTCAAAGGCAGGATAACGGATACAACTCTGTTTTGGGCGAAATCTACCCTGTGTGCTCACTTGTCATGAGCTCAGGGATAATTCTGAGATAAATCTGTCTGTCTCTATCAATGTCTGTATGTGTTACAACCTCTATTTACTCTCACTAGCTCTGTTCTCTGAAATTCCTCTAATGGCATCAGATAAAAATACTAGAAGAGTCATCATTTCATCTAAACTAAAACTCAAAACTACAACAGTTTTAAAGAGTTTAGGAGTGTTAAATCAACATAATGCCAAAATTAACAACTGTGTATTATGTGCTATATGTATTTTTTCCCCCTGTGGAATATACAGTATTTGACTTGCATTATTCAACAGGTATGTGCCCACTCCAGATGATATAGAGATGTACAAGTCTTATAAAGGAGACGTGAGCGAACTGCACATGGTTGATCAATACATGATGGAGGTACGGTCTATCTATCATTCTTTCTGTCCGTCTATCTGTCGATCCATCCAAAAACACATAACTGAATATTAATACATTATGCAGGCTAGATAATCTTTTTTTACAAGTAATAAACTACTATACATTTTTATTATTATTTTATTATTAGAAAGGTTCACAGGGAATCTGGTTAAGACCTGAGGTGTGAAAACAAAGACTTTGTTGAAAGATGCATTTACAGTATTTATTTATGACATGCTGACTGACATTACTGACATTTCCTCACTGATTATTTCTGAGTATTCCAGAATTTTTTAATTTCAGAAACATCTTCTGTTTTAGGCCACAACCACTTCAAGCTGAAATCTAATTACGAGGGGTATTCAAGTTCAACAAACCGGGACTTTGGATTGCGCAGAATAACAAAATACAGTTATGAGAATAAAAACTTTATTCATATTTCTTCCGGCACTATCGCAGCCGGAAAACACATCGTTTTACTTGTGCTTGGATACCATCAAGGTAGAAAGATTTCTTTTGCTGGATGTTCCATGGAACGATTGCAGCGGGCTCTGAGTCACCTCAGCCAGGATTGTCATTTATGGATATATGGCCTTCTTTAAAAACGTTTGCGCTGTTCAATGTTTTACAACAGCAATGAGTCTCATCACAGTACTGTGCTTGCAGTCTTCTGTAAATGTCAATAGTTTTTAATGCCTTTTGGTAATGAGAAAGTCCCGGTTTGACATGAACGCCGCTCATACAAACTCTCGGCACTCTCACCTGACGCAGATAAAAATACATACTTATCTATTTAACTATCTATTTAAGTATGTATCACACACACACAAATAGGGCCACAGCTGGGGTTTCTTTAGGCGATTTCTAAGTTTAGGTAATATCCAGCACCTTGCCTCAACACCTCCTACTTTGTTTTGGAAGAAACGCAGTTACACGTCTCCCACCTGGGTGACTATACCCACTTGTTTACATGCTTTTCTATTTCCAATAAAGGTCTCTGAACTCATATTTTATTTACTAATCAGTGTATTGAGTATTTTTGCCATTCCATCAGCAGCTGTACTTTTTATGCCAATGTCTAAGAGAGAGAGAGAGCGAGAGCAAGAGAGAAACAATTCCTTAGCTATTTCACCACCTTTAATCCTGGGTATCATTTCCTCCACAGATGTGTAACATCACTTACCTAAGCACGCGACTGGACCTTCTGCTAACTCTCAGAGAGCTGCCCATCAGCATCGAAGACCTAACACCGGTTAGTTTGTGCTCCCTCTTCCGCCTGGTCTTCTTCTCTTTTGGTCCTTTCTTCCATCTTGGGCTACAACTCATTCACCTCTCAGCATGCCACCCTTTCTGAATTAGACTGCATTGCTTGTAGATTGTAATACTTTAGTGGAAAAAGCTCTAAAGAATGCAATCATTATTCGTAAAATATGGGAAAGTGACGGAGTGAAAATATATGCCTGTGCATGAATATCAATAAACGTGTGTGTGTTTGTGTGTGTGTGTGTGCATTTGTTTTGCAGTTAGTAGTGCATTGCATAGATGATTAAGATTGACAGCAGGCTTATAACTAGATATTGGAAACTTTAAAGAGGTTTTTGCTTTTCGAAATCCTAGCGAAAGTGTAACCTGGCAAAGAACAAAAAAAAAAAAAGAGAAACATTCCTAAATATAGCAAATAAAAAGCTCGCTAATGCAAAAGGTAAGTCTGGCGGAAAGCAGGTTCTTGAAAGAATAAATGAAATGGTCTTGTGAGTAAAAAATGTAATGCATTAATACACAGTAGCTTTAGTTTGAAACAATCTGCACTTAGAGCAGGGTGAGGGATTTTCTAATGGCCAATCTCTTCATGGTCCTTCAGATCTTATATTAGTGAAAAAAAGCTAGGTTGGGGCCAATGACAGAAATGGTTTGATAGTTTTCCCTGGTGGAGAAGAGACAAAAAGAAAAGTTCCAACCCCCAATTCTGCTTCCATTTCCCAGCTATTTTCAAAGTTAGCCTTTGTTTGAGTCTTTTTGTGTTTGCAAGCCTTCTCTCTTTTTTTCCCCTTTGCTTTCTCATTAGACGCACTCTCTGCACCAAAACACCCTTCATCGGATGAAAGTGCAGTGCTCCGTAAAAGCAATGTGTTGGGGTTTAGTTCTCAAAATCCTCTATACGTTAACAGGTTAGGAATCCTTGCAGTCAATTGCCAAGACCCATGTGTTTGTGTTTTAGAGGGGATTTGTCTGAGATTTGGGATACAGCATCAGAAAATGCACTTGACTTAGTATTTGTGCAGCACCAGGGTCACTTGTTTTATCCACAGGGATTCATAGTTATTAAAAGTTGCTGTGTGTTTGTGCTTTTTACTTATGACTTCATTGCATGATCTATTGACAGGCAGGATGACAGTGATTATGTGATCTGTCCATGCACGGACAATGTTTTGCCAGTGTTGCTTATATATATATGGTTGGTGTGTCTATGGATACAACTTAGTATGCATGTGTAATTGATATAGTCATTAATAATTTGACTCATGTTCCTGGGGCTATTTAGGATATCGGCGTGAGTGTGTGACTGAGAATGTGTCTCGTTAATCAAACTGAATTCGAACGAGTCGTTTGCAGGGGTATTTACACATGCAATGTGATAATCATGAAAATCATGTTAGTTTAAAAAAAAATCTTTTGTTTGTGTAAATTTACTTATAAGGAGACCAGCTTAATGTAAGCCTCAAATGATCAGCTTTTAATCACATACTGTACGTAATGATTGTTGAATTACTGCTATTTTATATATAGATTGGATCACATATTCATTTCACTTATGCCGTGCATTTTGTGAAACTCATCCATTTCATATTAACGACTAGAAAGGAAGAAATCTAATTAGGAAAAAAGTAATGTCGTCTCTTATAAGGAGTAAGAGATAGTCTATGGAAGCAGATGGCTTATCCATATTACTTTAAGATTTAGTGCACGTTGGGCTTTGGAGTCACACTTTCATTGTTTAGTTGTTATTTTTATTTGCTTTAGGCTCTCTATGAGCTTTTTCAGTGTCTGTAACAGCCCAAGGACAGAATCACAGTCCTTAAGCAGGCATCAAACATCAAAATACAAGGGGGAAAAATGGCATAGCAAAAATAGTCACAGCGCCAGAACTTGACTCACCTAAGACCCTGTCCAGAAAGTAGTCAGGAAACAGGAACTCAGTAACTGACTGGAACTGAACTCTGTTGGTAGCATAATGTCAAGTCTCTTAATGTATATTAATTAGCTGTGCCAGGGATGTGGTTAACAGTTTACACATGATTGGTATTTATCAACATCCAAACATTCTGAGCTTTTTAGTTCTTCTTTGGTTTGACCCATGAAAGTGTTTCCGCTTTAAAGATTTACATACAGTACTGCTCCACTTTTAATTGCAATCGCCTCACAATAGAGACCGACATACAGAATGCTGCATAATTTTTACCAAGGTGTGAGACATTTGCAATGTCAAAGACAGGTTCAGTCATTGTAGGTGGAACACAATCTGGTCCCTTGCGAAAGATCTATGCTGTAAACAAGAGCGAGCCAAAGCTATTTTCACTACTGACTCCAAATCCGTAAGGATCGCCCGACATGCTAGACTTTTTAATCCTGCAACATTAAGGAGGATTTGCCTGCCATCTGACAGGAGGGGTGCTAGGCTGGGAAGTTGGGCCAGCTCAGTCAGGGGAACAGCAAGAGCTCTCCAGGTGTGACCTGCTGCATTTCATTCTCAGTGGTGGCACCGGGGGCACTTTCAGCTGGGTTTGAAAGCCCACTCATTCCAATTACTAACTAGTGCTTTTATGCCCTGGCTATTATTAGTCATATATGCAGAGTTATTAGTGGCATAAACAACATTTAGGAAAACAGACTTGGAGATATTTGTCAATTCAAAAGGTTTTTATGTGTAGGTACAAATACAGTATGATTCTAAAATAATCTTTTTTTCAGTTGTATATTTACCAAGGCCAGTCATTCTTAACATGTTTCATCTCAAATGAAATGACTTTAACATAATTACTGTAATTTAATAAAAAAAAATACAAATGGGAAGTAAATGTTTGGGTTCAGTAGATAAATTGCACAAAGAACATATGAATTATCTTGGTTGTGTTAAATAAGGCACCTCATTATGTGATTATTATGGTATTATTTAATAATTCATTTAAAAAAGCCTGGATGTGCACTTTTCTATGGCAGAAAACTTACAGATGCTGAAGACTCTTCTATACATTTCAAATAAATGTCTCCTTACATTAACCAGTATGTTTTTCATTGTTAAGCGATGACACAAAGTTTTATCCATTTATTATTAGGCTTAGAATCTGTACAGTATCCACCATACTGTGTAGGAGTTGTTACTATGGAAACAATATTATTTTAGAACATGCACATTAATTCAAGGGCCGTTCAAGTCAAAATGGGACTTTTGATTGTGCAGAATAACAGAACACAGTTATAAAAGTTAAAAATTACCTTTATTTCCCTATACATTATAATCCCCTGTTACCTTACATTAATGCACTTATCCCAGTGTTTCATCCGTACTTGGATGACATCAAGGTAGAAAGTTTTCTCAGTACCAATGGAGCCATGATTGGACAGCCTGCTTCACATCGGAAACTTTAATTTAATAAAAAAAAATGACCAAAACATGTGGAAATGTATCAGCTGTTTTACTGCCATAGTGACATCTTAACACGTGAAATATTCTTGATCCCAGCTAAAACTATCTTTAATTTCTTAAAATAAATTTACAACAAACCAAATATAAGATTGTTGAGCATATTTTTAGTCAATTTTTGGAAAAAATTGTAAGAGAAAACGTCTGCCAATTAAACAAGAACTTTTGGTTTAAAAGTTTAGCAAAATTTTATAAAAAATTAGCCTCAGGCGGGAATCAAACCTGAATCCTTGAGGAGAAAGGTGACACTGCTAACCGCTATACCACTGTACCGCCAGAAAAAAGCTTAATCATAGAATTTTGTAATCCTATTTTGGGAAAGTGTACATTCATGTAACTATATACATGATATTTCCACTTGGTAAGATATATATTTTTTTAACAGTGTTTAAGTGTTTGTTCCCTTTTTCTGGTAGGGTACCAGTTGCCCAACAAATCTTTGGTGGTACGATATAGATAAATCCAGATAAAACAATGTGTACAGTACATACCTAATAACACTCCAAAAGGCAAACCACTATCAGCCCCTTGCTCTGATGCTTGGTCTCCAATCACATAATATTCCCTTTCCCCCCGCTCGACATCGCATCGAGGAGAACATCCGCAAACGACGTGCTGAGAACCAACGTGAAAAGCATCACCAATTAATGCCCATCGGCTCTGAGCAACAAATCTAGAGCAGCTGAACCTCTTTGCACCAGTGAAATTGCAGGAGTGCGATCCTCAGAAGGAAAATCAGCTTGTTAGCTGTGGAATTAATATGAATGTTAAATAGGCTCGGCTAAATTAATGCAGTGTATCTCATTTCCACTAATTAATTAGAGGTAATGGATAGATATTGCAGGTCTGCTTTGAGGCTGGGGTCCCTGATGTGCACTTTTTGTAATAAGAATTAGCTTCTGTTGGTAGTGAAAAAAAGAAAGTATATAAAAAAAGTTTCAGATAAAGGATTTTTTTTTCTCTCCTCAAATAGCATCTGGATTCTGACCTTTTACATTTTCAGAATTATTTTAATAATTCCCTATGACCAGAGCTTGCGGTCTTAATTGCTTCACGTATTGATATAACATTCTATGGTGTACCCCTCTTCATGAAAGACTACCGAATGTACCGAAATAAACCGCAGAGTGTCCGATGTTCCGGGGTCCTCATTAACAGCACTGTTCATGAGAAATCATCTTTATCTTTCGCGCTATGGAAGATGACATTCTGTGGCCTCTTTCTGTTTGTCCTGCAGCTGATTAACCAGAAGATTGTCATGTGTCGTCAGCTGTGGGGCTGTGAATCGTTCGTGTTCGTGCTCGAGTACCTGCTGACCATCGGCAATTACCTCAACCAGCACGCAGGCAAAGAAAAGGCCAAGGGATTCCGTCTCTCATCCTTAACGAAGGTATGACCTAAGTACGACCTAAAGAGGTGCAAAGGCTAATAAGACTTCTCATTGGAATAGAAGTCTGCTATTTCTGTCCAGCTCTCTCACCTCTGTCTCTTGTTTTTTCCCCCTATCCCTCCCCGTCTCACTTTTATCTTGTGTAATCTAAACAATCTCTGTTGTTCTGTCACACTCTCTGGTGGTGTTTTCATCTCTTTTTTATGCAAATCGGACTAAAACAACAACAAACTAAACAAAAACTAACACGTCAGATTAACTCATCTATAGTGACTTGCAATTTCATTAACTATTTCGTTCGCCCTGTCTATCATCACAAATAGCGTTATTCAAAACCTACTAATTTGTTTATGTACCGTAATATACATAAGTCAATCCTTTTGGACAGAATTCCCTTAATTCACATAATTTTTATTGGAACTTTTATGGAAAAGTGCTGCTGCAAAACCTTTCAGGACTATAATTTCACTCTTTCACACTCTCTTCTTTCACTTTACTTTCTGTCTAAATTTCCATTTCTCCTCTGTCCACCTTCCCTGGCCCCGATGTGCCCCGTGAGTCACTCGTTCCCAACTCTATCTCCAAAAGCACACGTTTTCTTACCCTTTCTCTCATCTCATCTCCCCCTGCAAACAAATCTTTCGAGCTCACAACCATTCAGCAGATCAGTTAGGTCAACCTTCCTTTCCCAGCTCCCGTTATTCCATTTACTTAAAGGGATAGGACGGGAGAGCGAGCACTTTTTAGGCACCCGGCCTTCATTAGCCTCACAGCCCTTGCGTTGCGCTTTTGTTTTGGGATTATATCAGGCCTGGCTCAGTCGTTAGTGCCGAGGTGGTAATTTGTATCGATTGTTATCGGGCTGCGCGGTGCAGATCTGCTCCCTCAGCACCAAGATTTAAGGGCGTTTGCTCCACATGTGAAAATACTTCCTTCCTGTCTAATGAGACAGAGGATTTCATTGTGCTTCCTCTGTCCTTGGCCCACAACTCCACCTCTTTTTCTGTTTCTGGAGCAACTGGAAGGTGGTGTCAGCTGGAGCGGCGAAACACACAGAGACAACTGTCTTTTAATATTAAATTGACTTTTACTGAATTCTTTCTGCTGCCACTAGACTCCTGTTCCATTGGGACTGACTCGCTTTAAATTGGTAAACAACATAAAATAGAAACAGTACAGGAGTTATCAAATCTCAACTGCTGTTCAATTAGGGAGCGAAAAGACAGCAACATATGCAATTGTAATAATAGGAGTGCTACAAATAAATCCACAAGGATTTGGGCATTTTCTGCCTTTTTATTGAGTAAATCTGAGTTTATTTGTATGGCTGATTGCTTTATGATTAACAACAAGTAATCTTTAAGCAGTGAATCTAAGGCGTGATGTAAATCTGTATTTTCATTCAGTTAAAGGTATGATAATGCAGGAGGTAATGTTGCCACCTTACAGCCCCCCTGTTCGATCAGACATTAACCCGAGTCCAAAAACATGCCAGTGGGTGGACTTCAAATTGTACTGGGATGGGAGTGAGTCAGTAGATTGCATGGTCAAGCCCCAGCACTATCAAGTTGCCCCTGTTGGGCTGTTGCAAAAGTCCTTAACCCTTCCTGCTCTCTGCACCATATCATGGCTGAACTCATTCTCTGACACCAGCTTCCGAGCAACCTTTGATGTGAGAAGAAAAAATATATATGTGTCAAATAAATGCTCCTTTTTATTATATTTCTGTCTTGCACCTAGTGTTCTCTGGACAGCCTGTGTTACCATGGCAATCCTAAACATTGTGACATAAATTTAAGAAGTAAAAATAAACCTAACATACACTACAGTTCAAAAGTTTGGGGTCAAATTTCTTTGTTTTTGTTAAGTGATTTATTTTCTACATTCTACAACAATACTGGGGATTTCAAAACTATGAAATAACACATATAGAATTAGGTAACTATGTAACAACAACAAAAACAACAGTTATTTGTTATTTTAAGACACAGAGGTCAGCCTTTCTGTAATAGTTCTTGCAAGAACAGTATTGTCAAGTGCATTTGCAAAATCTGTCAAGCACCATAATGAAACTGGCTCTCATGAAGGCCATCCCAGGAGGGCGAGACCAAAACCTACCTCTGCCACAGACGAGAAGTTCATTTAGAGTTATCAGCCTGAAAAATGACCAATTAACAGCACCTCAGGTTAGAGGCGTTATGAAGTCTTTACAGAGCATAAGTAGCAGACACATCTCAATATCAACTGTTCAAAGGAGATTAATGCATTTTTTGGACGCCTTCAGCATTCCTTTACAATGTAGAAAGAAATAAAAATCAGGAACCATCATGGAGTTAGAAAGTGACCCCAAACTTTTAAACGGTAGTGTATTTCCTTTCACTCAATATCCAAAATAATTCAAGTATATGGTCTATTATTTATTAGAACGGGTCGTTCGTTCTTTTGTCCCATAGGCGCTATGCAGTGCAATAGATTTAAAAGTGTGAACGACTCAGACTAGAAGACTCATGAGAAGAACCATTCAGTTCTGTTTCCTGTGTAATGCACTGCATAGCGGCTATGAGAGTCACGTGACAAAAGAACAAACTATTTGGACCAGAAGAAATGATGGTGAGCTGCTCATTCTGTTTATCATAATATGTCCTTAGCTGCATTGTAATATTTTCACTACTGGAACTATAACAAAAATTGGTGTATGTATATGTGTTGTGGGGGTCTGTATATTGAAAACGTAATATTTTATTTTATTTTTGATAAAAAAGAACGAAATGAATGACTCAAAAAAGATTTATTTATGTACATTTAAAATGACAGATGATGTATCTCAAGATAATATGTTATGCAGTTTTCCTGGACAAAAAGGCCACTCCTGGATGTGTCTGAACTGAAAATGATAGAAGTAAACCTAGTGAAGAAAAATCTTAACATGAAGATCATGAAATACATTATCTGTCATAGTGGTGAATACTAGGTGGCCAACAATGATACTGTACTTCTGCTTTGATAGATTTCAGGTATGTAATGTTAATATATCCAGTAACAGATGCTGATGTGAGTAATCCTAGTTGAAGTAGGTATGTGTAATGCACTCTGGGTGTAGTTTTAATAATAGGAAGTGGGATTGATTTTCAGGAAACACGATGAATGCATGAAGCATGGAACAGTGTGTTTAAACTGATTACTGACATGTTTGCTCAAACCAATGATTGATGATAGAATAAGAAGAACTGACTCCCCTCACTAATTCTGACCTGCTCTGACATACTTTGACCTGTCGCAGCACAGAGCCACCAAAGACCAAGGCCTTCTGTAGCATGGCCTGTAATGTGTTTTTGGGTAACAATTATAACAATTGAGTAAAGGTAGTCATGGTGATCTTTGTATAAAATCAATCTCATGGCCTTCAAAAAAGGAAGCGTGATTCACTGCAAGGACAGGGAACTGTTCCAATTTTAGTTGCACTATGACATACTATGTGTGTAAACAACGAGCTGAAATCTCGTGTCAGTTGCAAGTGGGTGTAGAATTTTCAAGTCTCTTTCTTTATTTGGCCTTGGGTTGTTCAAGCACAAATTAAGAATTTTTATCAACATGTATGCTTAAACCCTGTCCTCTTTGTTCTGATGAGAGTGCCGGATGAAATCTTTGTCTGTGTGTGTGTGTGTGTGTTTGTTTCATACTTGTGCTTGTGGTTAGTGGTTTCTCAGGTGGAGGTGCAGGTGCATCAAAGTAGTCCTCATCGCTCATGGACTTTGCTTTCTCTTTTCCACCCATACTGTAGCTCACACAACTGCGTGGGAATGAGAAGAAGTTCACCTTGCTGCATGCCCTTGTGGAGCAGATCATGTTGCACGAGCCCAGTTTGGCTACGTTTTTCCAGGAGTTGACAGAATTTGAGACCGTCCCAGGGGGTAGGCTAATCAAAATTGCATCAAAATGGAAGATTGGATGGTGGATTTTGGATTTTTTTTTTATGTTTTTCTTTTTTCATCATGTGTTTTTGTGCTTTTATTAATTAGCATCAATTAAAGGCCTTACAGCTGAGGTGGATGGTAAGTATTACACTATTTATAAAAAGTAATGAATGATTGACGCTTTTTTTATTACAGGATGCTGTTTGTGGCACTTTGTAGAAAGCAATTGATTTTTTAACAGAAATGAACCATATTTTGCATAAAGGTTTGCCAGTATTGGTTATAAACCTGTTGCTGTTTATTTGAATGCCACTAAATAAATGGCTGCAGGCACAGAATTATTGGATCTGCTCATGATTGATGCACTACTGTCTTGTTTAACCAAGAGCAATAGTAACTTTCTCTGTAGTGATGGGCTCAGATGGCTTGCTTTATAAACTCAAAGACTTGACATGAGTGTAAGATCTCCATTGTGTCAATGTGGGCCTTTAGAAAGAGGCCATTTAAAAGGAGGTTCTGCCTCAGTGAGCATGGAAGATGGATGATCAGTACCTTGTCTCACCTTCTAGTTGTGAAGAATGAGCTACAGAAGGTCATTCAGTACAGGAAAACATACAAGTGGAAAAACTTAGGCATCCAGCACTCCAAATTCTCCAAAGACCTAAAGGTAATTTTGTATTGTCACTGTATAATAAAATGCTAAAGCAAGACATTACAGATTAGAAAAAATTGTCAGTTTGGATTTTGTTCAGGTCAATAATTTTTCCACCAGGTTATTAAAAACAACTTCTAGCACATTTTAAGATTTTTAACTTGCTTATGTATGTGAATTCATGTGTCGTTATTATATGCCTGTCAAAATCATTGTTTACCAAGATTATTACTGCAGAATTTCTCAAATTGTTGCTAATTGTTGGACTTGCATTATACACGCTCAGAAATTTACATCTTACAGTAGCAAGAGAAGATATATGGAATCTAATCAAATTTATCTACAATTTTGTTATGCATAATGGTGCATTCTATTTTGATTATTAATCAATAAATAAAAGACATTCCAACAAAATATATTTTTTGGTCAGATCAGATTTACATGTTGTAACAATTTACATTCATAGTAACAAGTCTGTCACCTAAAACAGCATGCATACATACATTGATACGTCTTTGCTCATATCGCCTTGGGTAACACATGTCATATTTGTGCAACCGAGAAGAGATTTTGCTCTGGAGGATGTATTGCAGTTAGTCAGCTGTATTTGTTGAGATCCAGAAGAAGGAAGAGAGCTTTAGTAGCCATTGTTAGCACTGTAATGAAATCCCTGCGTTGCTGGTCCTGACGGACGTCACTGAGCGCACTATGCATGCGACTTATGAATTTGCATAAATTCCAAACTAGCTGTTCTCATTCAAATCACATGACCACATACTGGATATACTGTATATCTGATCTCAGACTGCATATTCAGGGGCACTGGTGGCTCAGTGGTACAGTAGGTGTCCTGCCTGCCAAGCGGAAGGTCTGGTGTGGCGACCCCTTGCAGGGAACAGCCGAAACACCACCACCTTATACTGGATACTCAGATGTGACTTCAATCTGATCTGACAAACATTGGGGTAAAAAAAAAAAAAATAGATTTGCGTCACTTCAGGCTGGTAATCTTAAAGTTATTTCAAGGCACAAACATGACATGTTGAACATTAAATGCTATTCTTATACCATTATAATGAACTGATATATATTACTAAATATAGTAGTTGTAGTTGATGTCCATTCTGTAGTTTATAGTCGAATTACACCCAATTAGTTAATGTAAACTAAATTTGATGCCTCATACAACAGATGCAAGGGCTTTGCTCTTGTTTTGAGGCTTTACCCTTCTCCGTATTGTTCCCAGAAAGAAGTTCTTCACAATCACCAAAATTCATCCACTCTCTGTAAAAGCTTCCTGTGATGCCAGACACTGGGAAACAAGTGGCAGTAATAACAGTCTTGGAGGTCGATGGCACTCAGTGGATGAGAAAGCATTCCTCTAACTCCCTTTCTTCTTTCATCTCTGACTATAGATGGCCATCGAGAAGTATGAGGCTGATCTTAGCCAGTTGACGAAGAGGTGCGCTGAGATGAGGAAACTCTACGCTGACATATTGGTAATCCCTGAGTTATTATTCCAATATCTTGTGTTGTGTTGCTCGGGGAGACGGATGGGATAGAAGCCTGCCGCTTTGTCCAGATCGGCCTTCTCAATTGTTTCTCTGCTTATCTCTACAAGGCGAAGATGGAGAAAAAGGGAGGGGGGTAATTCAGGCAGCCGATTCCTCAAGGTTACTATGCTCCCCACTGACTTAGTGTCTCCAGCTAAGTGCTGCTGTGATGTACATCCTAAGACACACTATTCGGAGTCGATGGCTTCTAATAATTTACATAAAGCCACAGGATTGTCCAGGAGGATTGTTTCATTAAGTATTCAATCATATAGTTGCGTCGTTTTTGATTTAAAGAACCTTGTGGATTTAGAGTACTTTATCATGCCTCATCAATGCTGCTACAGGTTCCTTTCTAAGTTTGCCAGCTTCACCACATTGTCCCTATTACAGTATATGTTTAAAGCTGTTACTCCATATCAGAGCAGTACTAAAACATAACCTGGCAAGCTGCACAAGAGTGTTGATCAGATCTTCTTTGCTGCACTATGCTTTCTGCACTGTGTGCTCCTGGTAAAAAAAAAGGGAGCTTTTGTTTCTCAGTCTATAATGTACATTTTTCCCAACTGTCCCAATTTTACACAAGACTATCCATCATCTCTAAAAGTGTTATTGGTCTTCTGTGAGAATTCGGGCTTGTGAGAGTAAGACAGTGGTGAGTGGTGAGTCCGTAGCTGTGGAAGGGGAATTGCTTTAGTTCCACAATTACAGCACAAACTTTGGTCCCACATCACCAATAAAGAGGAAGTGACTCGGGTCAGCCAGTGAGAGTAAAAAACAGGCAGAGTTAGAGAACAAGAAAAGACAAGACAGAGAACTTAGGGGTTGGACTGAGAACGATTAGAGAGAAGGACAGGAGAGAAAGAGACAGAGGGAATGATAGGAGTGTAGTGCAGTGACTCCTGCATTATCAGTGACAGACTGCCGTGGCCATGTTCCCCTGGGTGTTCAAATGTCTTACTGTTTCATCATTGTACCAAACTGAACCCTTGGCCCTAGATGAGGCTAGAAACTGCCTGGTAGTAAACTCTCAGTGCTTATTCAAGTCTTACTTTGTTCCTTTTTTAACCAAATGAAGTACCAGTATGAGATATTATTTTGATGGAGAGCACATCATGACATCATTAGCTGTGTTTACACAGACAATATTTCCCTATCCAATGATTATCATTCTGATTAGAGATTCAAGCTTAACCGTTTACATGGCTATATACTATATACTATATTACTATATATATAATCTGACAAGAATTGCATTACAATGCATTTAATTCAAATAAATAACTTCTTTGACATGTTTAAAATAGCTCGGCTCTAAACTGTTTATTCTGCAGAGAGGAGGATTTTTCCCCCTAACTTTGAGATTAGGCTAAGATTCACATCTTTTCCAACAAATTCCACCTTCTGCTGTATGATTAGTGTTACATGAAATCATTCTCATTTGTGCATTTATTAATTATAAAATTGTGAGCGTCAGTGATCTATTCTCAGACAGAGACAATGGATGAAAACATAGGGCAAATAGAAATCTATTTTTTCCAATAAGATAGAAAAAATCTAAATCAAGTGTTTACATGGCTAATATTTACCTATCTATGAAATGAAAAGTTTATACCCCTCCCCCCAATCCGATTGAAAATTAATTCTGTTCAAGCCAGATCGGTTCAGACTATTCCAACGGAGGTGTTTACATAAGTTTTATTTTTAATTGGGTTATTATTCCATGTATTATTCACATTTATATGGTTTACCTGTTTTCTCCTCAGGTGAAATTCGGAGAGCCTTCGGATCAAGATTCTCAGGAAGTGATGGGCTGGGTTTGCCAGTTTATCAACGAATTCAAAAGGATTCATGCAGAGTTCACACATTGAGATTTGCCATCAACGGTGTGTCTGTTGGTGTCTTTGTGCGTGTGTGTGTGTTTGTGTGTTCGTGTACGAGTGTGTGCTTTTGTGTATGACTAAGAAGCCTGACCTGGCCTCTCAAGCATAACAGAGAAGGCGTGTCAATCCAAAGACCATTTGAATGTCAGTCTAAACTAAAGAGCAAGGTTTTCAGCGAGCATCCTAATCCAAGGGTTTAGTGAAGGATTTGCTGGATCTATCGCCGATCCGGTGTTTACTTTGATTAAAAGTCTTTGGCAGATTTACTGAATGCTGAAAGCATCTCTCTTACTCCAGTCCATAACAAAGAGGACTGCTAGATGCACTGCTAGCTCAGGAGAAACGGCTCGGTTGGAAGCCGATATAGATCGCCTGTTACTTTTCTGCTCCTGCTCTTTCAATGGAAGTTACTGGGCTGGAGATGACAAACGGGGGCTGCCAAGCTACCAGCGTGCACCCGGCTGCCCGAGAAGGAGGGAGGGCAGCAGTGGCCAAAGCCTGATGAACCCCCATGCACACAGAGTTTCTCCAGACTCTCCGACATGAAGACCTCACTGGAATGCTTTTGTTCCTCCCCTTCATTTAAATTAGCTTTGCAGATAAGCCATGTTTTAGATTGATTTTCTCTGTGACTTGAGGGAGCACAGGGCTTTATGTGTCTTACATTTTAAGCAGACATCAAGAGCCAGACAGATGTGTCCTTGATTTTAAAAAGCTAAATATTTCGGAATAATGGAAGTCTGGGCAGCTCATTGCTCACATGTGCCACAGGGCAGTATTTCAAAGAAACCGATTTCTATCGAAAACATAAGCATTGCAGCATACAGTATATAGGAATAGGCCAGAGATAATCAGAATAATGTGTTCAGTAATTCAGAATGAGAAAGGAAACCTAAAAAAAGTTAGATTTTAGGCATTGTGCACAGTACGGTGAAACAATAAAACTGAACTGATTAAACTGATATAATGTTTTTATTGCATATGTCTCTGGGATGTCTGCACACCCTGGAGGAGTTTTATAATACTCCAATCATCTTCTCTGTCTAGCAGACAAAAATCCCTCCTTTCTGTACGGTAGATGTGCGATTTGTAATGACACAATAACACGGCAGAAACTGAAACTTGAATTGATCCTCGAAACACATTGGTATATGGAGAGAAGGTTAGCACTGCTTGTTCAGTCCACAGACATCTCAGAAAAGCAAGATGTATAACGCAGACAAGCTCTTATTTGATTTACAACTTTTAAACAGTTGGGTTTAAAGACATCTGTGCATAAAAAACAAAGAAACTTAGATTGGAAATTTATGTTCAGACCCATATATAAATTTTTTTTTTTTTTAAATCAAGCTATGCCACTTTGTGTTATGTTCACACCTTTTTGAATAGATATTGTTTTAGACTTTACAGAGTCTGTTTGTCTGTTTTTCGAGTTTGCTAATTGACTCATGCAGTTACGAGTCAAGTTCTTGGGGGCAGTGGGAAAAAAATGTGTGGTAGACAGTAAAGAAAAAGAGCTAAATACACAATACTTTGATGTTTGCAAATATTTTAGTCCAGATGAAGCCAATTCCACAGTCACAAGCATTGTGTAAGATTACGATGTTCTTAAAGGCTCTGTTGCTTCAATGCAGCATTATCACATTCATATTACTTTGTGTGAAGTGCAAAGGAAAATCCTCTTGTGGTTATATTTGTTGTTTTTTAAAGATAAATACAATTTGATGAAAATCCTTGCACTGTAGCATAATGAATTCTGGTGTGAAAGATTGCATTTGCTGCTACAGGTTGCACACCACTATCCAATCACGCTCGGCTTGTTCAGAGCCTGGCCTCATTTGTGGATAGTACTGAGAGAAGATTAAAAAAAAAAATACATATATTGGGATAAACAAACCTATCAAAGATTTATTGATATATGGAGGACCATGTTGATGGACACGAGCTTACACGCTGGGCGCATACAGTTCAGTGATTTCATCTAAGCCACAGCGAATTTCGTATTTTGTTTAAAAGTATAATATATATTAAAGATTTATTATTTTTTACTTGTGTTGTTAATGGCAACAAAAGCATTGAGGTTGATTGGGTAAGGCTGTTAATGGAAATATGCTTTTCAGTCACTGGACCAGCAGGTCTCGTGCCCCGGACCATCAGACTGTCGGGGGCCTTTGGAAAGATTCAGGCCTCTTCTGAGGCTTCGGAAGATCAGAGGTTCTCAGACAGAGTTCATGAGGTTTTTTGCCTGCCTTGAGGTGGATTGGTACCCCGCCTAGGGTGTATTCTGCCTCGTGCCTTCAGTCTCCAGGGATAGACTGCAGGTCCCCACAACCCTGTATATACAGTAGGATAAAGTGGTATAGACTATGATGTTGATGTTTTTTGCCTGTGGTTTTTACAGTTGTGGTTTTTTTGAGGTCTTATTGAAGGCTTTCCAAAGGTCCCTGAAGCTGGCCAAGGTCCTTGTCATTTCAATATCTATTTATTTTTATTCATATACTTTTTTCACATTTTATGCAAATTTCCATCATTTTATTTTGATTGTAAAGCTGCTTTGCAACAATGACAATTCTTAAAAGTGCTATAAAAATAAATTGAATTAAAACAAACAAAAAAATATTCAGTGTTCTCATAAAGCCTCAGGGCCCCTGAGGATTTCTGACACTCCTGAAGGTCCAACACTCTGTGGCATACCCATGCCCCGGGGCATCAGACAGCCTGTTGGGTATAATCATAAAGGGCCTCCTTAAGCCTCAGGCCATGCCTGGACACCGTGATCACCTTAGAATGGCCTGTAGCACTACACTCAGTGTCTTTTTCTACATGAAATCTTTAGAAAAACTCTAAAGAGAAGTATGGACTAGTCACATCTTAAATCAATGTCAATAATGCCATAATTTGTTAAACACTTCAACTTTAAAGAACTGATGGATGACATTGCAAGGACAAAGGCAAGAAAAAAATCACCTCTGGTCTAGTTTGCCTACTGTACAGTGTGTTTGGGTCTCCTGACTTTCAGGACCATAATCTGGCTCTGGTGTCTTAAATTTTGAGTTGACATTTTTGCTATTGTTTTAAATTTTTTTCCAAACGTATTTTCCCCATGATTTTCTCTCAAATTCATGGTCATGTCCAATTCCCACTTATCTTGTTAGGGCACTCCTCCATCAGTGACAGCTGCCAACCATGAAGGGTAGAAAGCTAACATGCATGTGAAGCTGCTGAATGCATCTTTCCGACTGCTGCTCATGCGCCATTAAGGGTGAAGTAAAACACTCAGAGGATATCCACCCCTTCAGCTTGAGCTCACAGAAGCCCATTATTTGCTAATGTTGCTATGATTGATGTGGGGGCATGAATTTAATGAGAATCAACTGACGATCTCTTTTTATTGCATCAATCAGGAGCTCGTTGTTTTAGGATTTAAATAATAAAAGAACAACAGTTTTTGATTGGACTATGTGAATAGATAACTAGATAAATACTCATAGAAAAAAAAAATCCATCAGCTATTAACAAAAAATAATAATGCAACCCATAGTCTTTTTTTTTTTTTTACATTGACCACACTGTTCGCCTGCAAGGTTTACAGATGAGAGATGTTATTTCCTGCTGCTTGAACCAACCCACCTGTACATGGGAGCTTTGAGCATTTGCACCGATGCAGACTTTCAATCACAGCCACTTTCTTCTAGAATCTTTGCTTCTATATTGATCTACATTGCCTGTTTTAGAGAGCGGGATCTTCATTTAAATAAACCTACTCCTATATCCGTTTTCTCAGGAGCAAGATGCTGAAACGGCGGTTTTTGTGTCTTTTTTGTGGTTATTTATTGCTTTGTACTGTAGGAAGAATTGCTTTTATAGAAAAGCAACAGCTGAGGCAACCGTGGAGCTCTGTAATGATTTTGTCATAAAGCCATGTGTGAAAAGTAAGGAGTAAAATCGAGGCTTAAGGCTCAGATTTTCCTGAAGGTTAATTGAAATGAATTTACATTCAGAATGTATAGACATATATAGAAAGTATAGAGGCAAAGCTAGGCATATGGTCATCCATAATTAAAAATGCTTTAAGGAATTAAGGTCTCACCCTATTATTAGGTTGTTCATTTTAGTGCATATTATTCAGTAATCCAAATGAATTATTCAGTAACTACAGGAAAACTAATAAGAAAGGTTTGTAGGAATGAGAGTCAGAACAGGCCCTGGGAGTTTATAGGGATAATAGATTTCGAGTTCTAATAAAAGTTTGTAAGCATTTTCTGCAATGCCTCATTGTGCTTATTCCCAATACACAGCTGCAGAAATGGGATACGAAGCCGATAATTTCCTGTCAGTCTGCAACGCCGTCTTTTTTAAGACGACCTGTCAGTCTCTGGATAGAAGCCATTAGGCATTTGATCCGTTTTTGTGAAGTCATAAATAACCATTTATATTCATGTATGAGCACTATTGTTATAATCTGTGTGAAGTGGTGAGTGATTGACCATATAGCTTTAACTTTAGGTATGTTGAAGGTGTAAGTCTATATAACTCTAGAAGTGCCATCTTAGAATGAAATGAAAAAGACATGGTTTGTTTGAATATGAATAGTTTGTTTTATATATATATATAAAATTGTGCCTACTTGTGAATGAGTGTGTACATCTCGTTTTGTAATGGGCTGAAGTGTATTCCCACTGTGTGACTAGTCTCTTTGGGATCCACCACCACTGACCAGGATAACATTAGCTAAAGATGAATGAATAACACTAAGTAACACTGTTTTTTTTTTGTGTTTTTTTTTTTTTACCTTTTCTTGTTCCTGGCTAGAAAGTGTTTCCAAATTGCTTATGCTTAAAGTAAACGAAAAAAAAAAAATAGCCATTTTTCTCTTTAAACTATTTTTTTTCTTAAACTAGTAGAGGAGCAGGCTGGTCTAAGTATTTCCGAAACTGCTGATCTACTGGGATTTTCACACACAACCATCTCTAGGGCTTACAGAGAATAGTCAGAAAAAGAGAAAATACCCAGTGAGTGGCAGTTCTCTGGGTGAAAATGCATTGTTGATGCCAGAGGTCAGGGGAGAATGGCCAGACTTGTTCAAGTTGATAGAAAGCCAACAGTAACTCAAGTAAAATCTCATTACAACTGAGGCATGCCGAATAGCATCTCTGAACACAACACATCGAACCTTGAAGCAGATGGGCTACAGCAGTAGAGGACCACACTGGGGGCCCACTCCTGTCAGCTAAGAACAGGAAACTGAGGCTACAATTCACATGGGCTCACCAAAATTAGATAATGGGAAATTTGAAAAAAAACAAGAAAAAAAAACCTGATGAGTTCTGATTTCTGCTGCAATATTCAGATGGCCATAATTTTAAGCAAACAACATGGATCATGCATTTTATGAACGGTACAGGCTCTTAGTGCTGTAATGTTGTGTGGGATATGTTTGTGCGAAACTTTGGGCCCTTAAGGACCAATTGAGCATCATTTAAATGCCACAGCATACCTGGGTATTGTTGCTGACCATGTCCATTCATTTATGACCACAGGATAATGCATCACAAAGCTTAAATCATCTCAAATTGGTTTCTTGAACATGACAGTGACTTCACTGTACAGTCACCAGCTCTTAACCCAATAAAGCACGTTCAGGATTTAGTATTACAGAAGAATCGCATTGTGGATGTGCAGCCGACAAATTTACAAATCTGCATGAAGAATTAAGGCAAAAGGGGATCCTACTCAGAACTAGTACATAAGAAGTACCTAAGGATGAGTGTATATATATATATATATATATATATATATATATATATATATATATATATACACACACACACACACACACACACAGGCTCACCACTCACCACTTAATTCGAGTATGAATTTATCAGAGATGGCATTTCCCAGATGCAATCTGCTATGTACAGCATGGGCATGTGCAAAATTATACTGAAAATATACTCTATAACAGCATCTGCTAAAATGTCTGAAGTCTATAAGGTGTATTTCGGTATATTGGACTTTAAACAGCGCAAACAAGGAGATTAAACCCGACAACACGATGGAAGACTATATTTGGCAGTTTATGCATTTAGGTGATTTACATAAATTAAAATAGCAGGTCCCGAAAACCTACTCAATGCTAAATATTTTTGTTCATTTTTGTATAATATTTATGTATATTGCATTACAATATATACATTTATTCAAAACATATATACTTTAAATGAAAATCTTCTACCGTTCAGTTTGGGGTCACTTGCAAATTTCTTTGTTTTTGTTTAGTGATTTATTTTCTACATTCTACAACAATACTGAGGATTTCAAAACTATAAAATAACACATATGGAATTGGGTAATTACATAACAGTGACAACAACAACAGTTAGTTGTTATTTTAAGACACAGAGGTCAGCCTTTCTGTAATAGTTCTTGCAAGAACAGTATTGTGTCAAGTGCATTTGCAAAATCCGTCAAGTACCATAATGAAACTGGCTCTCATGAAGACCATCCCAGGAGGGCGAGACCAAAACCTACCTCTGCCGCAGATGAGAAGTTCATTTAGAGTTATCAGCCTGAAAAATTACCAATTAACAACATCTCAGATTAGAGGCGTTATGAAGTCTTTACAGAGCAGAAGTAGCAGAAACACCTCACCATTAACTCTTTAAAGGAAATTAATGCATTTTTTGGATGCCTTCAGCATTCCTTTACAATGTAGAAAGAAAAAAAAATCAGGAACGATCATGGAGTAAGAAAGTGTTCTAAAACTTTTGAACAGTAGTGTAGGTTACATTATACATTTTATTATCCATGAAACGAAAGCAAAGTTTTAAGAGAATAATGGCCATTTTCTATACTTTTACAATGCAAACAATTTAGGAGTAATACGTATATCCAGGAACAAAAATTATATTACAAATTACATAGTGTAATTGTTTTTTATTTCACTTGGTACCTTTCAGGACATATCTTATTGACGTCTTATATATGTGCTCTAATATATACTGTATATATATTACTACAATTTACTTTATCTTAGACCAGCAAAAATCCATATGTCAATGTGCAATCCCCTTAACCAGCCTGGCATTAAAGTCTTTTAAGAAAAAAAACAAAAAAAAAACAGCTGTGCTGTGACCCCATTGTACTCCACTTAGATTAAACAATTTTCCGGGCCAATGAAGTTGACGAAAACATGCTGCCTTTGTGCCATTGTGCTGCCAGGATACGACTGGACCCCGAATCTGTAGCTCGCTCTGAGTCACCCCATCTGTACAGGGTTAACCACTGACTCCATTTCACTCACCGTGGTGCTGAAGTCGCTAACAATCTGACCAAACTCATTATTAATGGCTGTCATGCCTGTCAGGAGAGGCGCAGGCTCAAAGTACTATTCATCTTGGTCTTTGGAACGTTATTGTATGTTCAGAGCTATTGAACTGAGAAAGCTTATTTTGTTGATTGTTTTAATCCGTGTCACACTTTTAATGTTTCAGTGTTTGATTTCTGATAATAATAATATTAAAAAAAATCCTTGGTTGCCTCGGGAGCAGACAGGATCAAAACAATACTTTTTTTTACCTTCTCTATTGCCTGCAAAGGAAAGAATTGTTCCATACTCACAAAAGCGAGTAACTGAGATGAATTAGATGCTTGAGGCTTTTGGATGAATTTTAATGTCATTTGCTCTTTAGCAGTGAGACCTCTTCACCTGTGTCTACACCCTGATACATTCAGAGCAAAGCAAGCCACAACCACATCAATAACAGCATATACTCCCTGTGCTAAACGGACAATACGTTGATCGACTACACCATGCAGATACTGAAGTGGCTTCATGTTTTTTTCTGGCCTCTGGTCGTGTCGAGCTCTTCATATTGCGCTGAATTATAATGACACTCGCAACCAGTCCCAAGAGGTTTTGGACCACAAACAGTGTCAATAGGTTCATCCGATGAGGCTGTTCTACTTAAAAACCTCCGAAAATGCAGAACATTCAATGGCAATTCATTTGCGCTGTGCAAATTCTTGCTCATCCATTTCAGAGTCACCTAAGAATAGACTTTTTGGCCTAGATTATCCTTTGGGGCTTGTCCTGAAGACTGGACTAGAAAGAATCCAATAATCCTTCCTCAATCAAATATTAATTCTTCATTCTGATGTTCCCGCTAGGTGTTGTTTGGTCATTGCATATTATGGGATGTTCAATAATAAAGAAACTCACAAACACTTTGCCATTGAAAAAGTAACAAATCAGAATATTTTGCAGTTTGCTATGCTAAATGGTTAGATATTGATCAGTAATGTTTTCCTTATTTAACTTCGTGCACCTATATGGCAGAGAATGCTTGAGAGATTCAGGACAAATTATTTATTTACTTCATCCATCACTTTATCCTGGTCAGGATTATGATGGATCTTAGGAGCACTGCGACAGGTGGGCGCCATCACATACACTCATACCTAGGGCTTATCTACACACTAGCATGTTGGTAAGGTATAAAGAAACCTAAAACCTACAATAGAGGAAACCCACAAAGACATTGGAAAATTCACATTCAGGCGTTGGCTCCAAACAGGGATTCTGGAGCACATGGACATTTTGACCATCCAGGCAAATTATAATTTGTTTTGATCTAAACTGCAGCATGTCAGATTATGAATTAATTAAAAGATTCAACAGTATACATTAATAACAATCAATTACACAGGTTACACAAATAAAATCTTTTCAATCACAATTTTACCCATCATTATTTTACACAGCAATAATTTCCACCCACTCCCATTCCCAGCAATCTGTAGCTCTTTTGTGTTACATTTTAATAGCTTGGTGATATTCACACCTAACCCAAGAATTACCACCTTCATGTTATTTTTCCTCTAAGGCAGACTGAAAGACAGAGAGTGTGAGCATTGAGCATGTTTTCTTGATTTGCGATATGCATGGCTTTAGTGGCTCCACTCTTTATTTGCGCTAACAATTCTCAATGAAATGTTGAGGGATTATTTGTGGCTACATACCTTGTTTCAAGGACACAGCAGGGCAAGATATGAGACAATAGAATCTGTCTGAAATGCACTGGGTTTTCCAAGCACTTTTATTTAGACCCTATATTTCTACTCATACCATTCATACTTTACCTAATCTCAAGATTAATTGTATACAGTATTTCTAGTGAATAGGTATATGTTACTATAAAGAACACCTATGTGCTTCTTTAACATAATGCTTTCATGGACATCTCATAAAACATAATCATTTTAAGTATAGCTTGGTGCAGTTCAGCCTATTTATTGGCTAAATAAATATATCAAATGATAACAAAACAGTGAACAGTGTTTTCCTTGCAATTACTGCAAAAGGTGTTTTTGTTTTATTTTTTTTACGTTGGATTTCTGTACTCAGGACAATATCAGTACAAACTGAACAACACTAAAATAAATTTGACATTTTTTAAACCTTAGAATATTAAACATTCTGCAGTCGCTCTTAAGTGTGTGTGGCAGAAGTAGTAGACTGCTAAAATGCCTCAAACATCCATGATCACACAATCACATTGTATATAGTATATAAAAAAAGAGAATAAATTCCATAAAAAAATGACCACTGTGTAGTGAAAAGAACACTATTATTTTTTTTACTTTGCACTGAATTGCAAGGTCCACCAGTCAAGTGACTTACAGTAGAATCTAATTTCATTTAAGATGTTTTGCTGCTCCTCCACAAGCCTTGGATCAGGTTTACTACTGTAGGTTTGTTTGAATCTCATGAGTTTAAAACCTCAAAACGATTTTATTACACATCAGTGTAAAAAACTTCATAAAAAACATATCACTAGAGTAGTACCTTTGAGTGTGCATGCTTTAAAACCTTTGGTTGGAGGACCTTGATGATGTAATGTACAGTATAGTACTATGTAAAAGTTTTAGGGATCATATTATCTTTAGTAAAAATGTCATTTTTGTCTTTAGTACAATTTTTTTTTGTTTATCATGTATGCATTATTATCCATTTAATATGTCCAAACAGAGCTTAAGGAGCAAGCATGACAAAGAAGAAGAAGAACTTTGCCATATTCTCCAGAATGCTCAGTAAAACCTTTAGCTGTTTTGCTTATTTACTTATACTGTATGTAACACTACTGGTTATCTTTATGAAAAAAGTCATCACACCAAATATTGACACAGCTTATTTTACTACTCTTAAGCGCTCTTTATAGAAGTTTCTTTTAATTAGAATTTTTTTTAAAGCCATCTTTGCTTATGACATTTTTTTTGTATGTGCACAAGACATTTGGATACTACAGTACTGTACTGTATGTAAAAAGGCTGTTAGGTTTTACTGAGCATTCTGGAAAATATGAGTTCAAGTTTAAGTGATGGTTGACTGCAATGACCTATGACTTTCACACTAGTGGTCATTGTTGTAGAAAGTTCTGGTGCTGAGAATCCCAGGCTCTGGCTACCTACACACAAACAAACACAACTGGCAAACCTCAATCAGTCATTGGTATTGTTTGGTATTTTGGTCCGTCCACGTGACATCTAGCATATCAGCCAACAGATTTCTTAAGGGGTCGGGGTGCCGGCCCGACGCCTGATTGTCATCCACACACTACGTGCAGTTTGGGAATGCCAATTCGCCTAGCGTGCATGTTTTTGGACTGTTGCAGTGAAATGGAGTACCTGGAGAAAACCCACCATGCATAGAGATAGCATGCAAACTCTTTGCACATGGACCAAAAGAGGCAATCAAACCTGGACCCCGAAGGTGCATGGCAACAGTTCTAACCACTAAGCCAAGACATTCAGCCCCAATCAGTCAGTGGAAACTGGAGTTACTGGAGGAAACCCACAAAGCATATAAGGAGAATATGCAAACTATGAAACACACACAGACTGGTGCCAAGAGTCAAACCATCAACACTGGAGGTGCGAGGTGAAAGCCATCCTGATGAATTTCTCTACCTTCTGTCTGTACTTTTTTTCTTTTTTTTTTTAAGAGCACGCCTTAATTTCACAAAGAGTGACATTTTGTTTATCATGACTCGGTCTGACACCTGGGTGGGTATTTTTGTGCAGTGAGGTCTAGCCATTATTTGCTGAGATTTCCCGTCATTCACACGGCGCATGACAGGACGAGGCGTTCTGTGGAATTCCTGTGACCCAACGCACGCGCGTAAAGACTGACTAGGCATAGAGATTTGCGTTTTTCAGTCGGTGCAAAATTAATTAAGCAATAATTGCGCGCGCACTGCGGTTAACGCGCACTCCCTCTCTCTCCCTCTCTCTCTCTACCGGGGAAAGGAGCGCGCGTGGAGTGATGACACTCAGCCACAGTGCTGAGGCGCGCGTGCCTCTCTGCTGCATCATATTCCTCCTGGTGGAGTTTTAAAACATCCGCTTATTAACAGAGGAACAGAGGGATAGGATTGTTCTTCCTAGAATAGTTATAATAAAAAATATATATATTTCAATGAACAAATAAAATGCCTACAGTTGCAGAATCATCATTTAGTGGAATTCGGCGGATTTTTCTCTGAAGCGCGCGCGGGAGGTGCCGGAAAAAAGGCGCAAGGCACGAGCGAAACATTTTGGGAAGTTTGTGAAATTTACAGGATTTTTTTTGTGTGTGTGTGCGCAAGATGCCGCGTAACTCCGCGGCCCTGTGGCTCGGCGTGCTGGCGCTGGTGGCGCTGACAGCCGCGCAGAACGACACGGAGCCCATTGTGCTGGAGGGGAAATGCCTGGTGGTGTGCGACTCGAACCCGGCTTCGGACGCCAAAGGCTCCTCGTCTCCGCTCGGCATCTCGGTGCGCGCCGCCAACTCCAAGGTGGCGTTTTCAGCCGTGAGGAGCAACAACCACGAGCCGTCAGAGATGAGCAACAAAACGCGCATCATCTACTTCGACCAAGTAAGCAACATTTGTTTTGTTTTTCACGGTTATAAAAGTTAAAATCTTTCATCATGAATGCATATTTACTTAGAAAACAGTCTGAAATAAATGCCTAAAATAATAAACGTGTTTCCCCCCTATTGTATACAAAGTATAAGTATAACTGTATAAAAACAACTCTTATGAATATACGATGTTTTTCCTTGTGGGGTGCACCACCAAGGGAATATCTTTTTTTTTTTTTTTTTTTTACAATCACTAGACTATCAAATCTTACATCTGGACCTTTTAAAGCTTAGCTCTAAAATCTAATTAATGCACCTTTCCAGGTATAAGATTCATAGTAAATGTACAAAACACAACCCCAGTGTCTAGGAAAAAAACCTTTTTTGCTGCTATCATTTCTAATAATACAGAATTGGCATATTTTTTCAGTAAAAGTCTACATATTATTCCAGATAGTTTGGCTGATTAATGAAAAACAACAACAATAAAATAAACCAGTTAAACGTTCAGCCGATCGATAGAACACTCTAATTAAAATCATTATTTTTTTTATGCAGGTTTAAAGTAATCAATGTTATTAATACAGGATAAAATTATGCAGTTTCTGTTAATTGAGTTAATGACTTACACTTATAATTCTTTCCAAATGTAAGTAAGATTACTTATAGTTTTTAAGTTATTTCAGTTTTTATGGGACACCTCTGTAGATCCTTATGTCTTATATACATTAAGTATTCGCCAGTAAGTTTACGTGCAATCTATGATGCATGTGTCTGTATGTACTGTATGTATAAAATATAAAAGTGACAGTTTTGTTATCGCATTCAAGGAATCTCATATACTGGTTCAAAGCTGCTGTAGGCCGCTACTTTCCTCTACTGCTAAATAGAGATTGTAGAAGACCACGCAGGCATCATGAAGTGTAGAAAAGTGCACACTCAAAGCACAGTATTGCCCACTGTGATGAAGTGCAGCTGTGCTGCATTCCAGTCAGTAGCCTACATAAATCATTACTGTGCACCCTTACCTTGCTTCCTCATTGTATACTTCCAGCAATGCAATTCATAACCCTGATCTTAATTCTTAAGTCATACATCACACTGCAATGTGCATAAAATTGTATAATATTTATAACTCAATATGTTTTTTTGTTTTTTTTTAATATATATTTTTTAAAGTTACACAATGTACCCATAACCTTTTTATTACTAAACAATATAAGGCTGCAATATGCAAATGAACCTGCAACCCATCACTATTTTTTGTGTGCTCGGATGCTCCAGACGAGTGTTTCTGTAGGTGTTTTTGATGATTCATGAGTTTCGCATGATCCAGGAAGCATAAATGATTTTAATCAAAATGATGCATTGTGTAACCTTGTCAACAGAAGTTCCGTAAGGTCTTTTTTTTAAATCTATTGCAACATGTAATTACAGTGTAATTTTGTTTGTATTGCTTAGCCTTATATATTATTGCATTGTCACTTCGGCCACATGCGGTGTTGCCATTACTAACCTTCTTGCTTCTCGCCATTCACTTGTCATTCAGTTCTAACACACACCAACAGCCCAGGACAAATGAATCTTATAGAGTTTGGCCTTGGTGTTCAGATACAGGGCTCATGTTCCTTATATATCACTTCTGGATATGTAATGATAGCATTGTGTAGAGCCATGCTGCCATATGAGCTTTTTGGTCAAAAAAGAATTGCCAGTTGTTCAAGAAAAACAGAACCAAGAAATAATTGTGATATTTTTGGTAGATGTGTATCCCAACATATGTTTTCTTACTGAACGCTTTCATCCATTTGAGAGACTCATGTTTAAGATTTGGCTCAAGCTTTAATAAAGTCTTAATTAAGTGCTCAAGCAGATGGACTACAGAATATATCTAGTATTAACAAGGCAGTGTTTTACCTTGCACCACACTCTGTTCCCATTCAACCCTCCCTTCTGCTCTATCTTAACTCAACTTTTGCAAAGACAGTGCTAATAACTGTGCATTTTGATGCAGGACACAAAATAAAACTCGGCTGCTTTTTCTGCTGAGATGTGCTGTGTATAGGCCGCCCTTGAGGGCCTATTATTCCTTACTCATTACTTTGGCTGTAGGGGCAGGAGGAGGGGAAGCGATAAAAGTAGGTAGACTGTCCAGCTGCTCTTCGCCCCTGTTTTGTACAAATCCTCAATGCACACAAATCACAAATCAACCAACCAACAAAACAACAAACCAGGCATTCTGTCTAACCCATAGATTGATGCCTATTGGGGCATTTATGTAATTCTCTGGCAGCGGAGCCAGCCATGCTGGCCTGCTGTGTATTGTGTGAGAGCTCTGTGGATGCTAGCCATGCTCCCAATGGGATGGATACTGGTACCAATGGTGCTTAATCTTCACAACACTCACTGGAATGAGCTGCTTGAGTTTGGAAAGGACTATTGGATGCCCATTTGTGAGCTATCTGGAGTTCCTAGATATGTTTATGGCAGGTGATTGTGTCTTATCTTTCCCAAATGGTTATGGAAAAAAAAGAGCCAGGTGGATACTGGGTCAGACCTTTTGGAACAACAAAAACAACAGCACAACAAACCAAATACTAAAAAAGGATTGTTGCAATTGTGGACAACTATATGTTTTCTCCATTGTGTCTTATTCCAGGAAGTCTTAATGCCAATAGTAGTGCAGAAAAAATATGAAGATGCTTTTGAAATGTTGGTGTTGCCATCACATACAAAAGAGGTATAATTATTGCACAGATTTATATATTGGTAAAATTGTAGGTCTGCTTAAAATATCACAAATATTAAAATATTATCATACTATTTTAAATGCCAGACGAATTTACAGTACTTCATTTGCACACATATAAACAGAAATACACTGTAGATTTTTATGGAATAAAAGTCTACAAAAAAACAAACAAACAATAAATCACAAAAGAGTTGTCACCTCTTGCTTTTAATGGTAGGGCTCCAAACTTGCTGTGTAACATCTTTTATCTGGCAGTCTGAGAAGCTTTGTAGTCTAAAGTGGCACAATAAGCACAACGAAGAAAGTGAGCAGAAACCCCAATGGGTCAGAGACAATAGAGTCAGTAGCATCATAGTACCTCCTGTGCTTGTACAACAATATTGAAAATACAGAATAGTACATTCAATACAAAGTTCCAAAAAAACCCCTGTATCTAAATATAAAAAAAATGTAAAAAAAAAAAAATATATAAAGCAACTAATTTGTTAGTTATTTCACATTACATTTGTGTCTGTTCATTTGGAAAATGTTTTTTCACAAAGAAAGTAGAAATCAACTGAAGGATAAAATTCTTAAAAAAGCAGATTGTTGTAAAAAGATTGATACAGTGGTATAAAGTTTTCACCAGTTTACTAAGTAGCAATAAGATGAAAAGAATACACATAGGGGCTGATTTAATTGATTTTGCGTACCAAGTATTTTTTTAAATTAGAAATGGGATAAATTGTAAATCTTGATGGTAATTTACAAAATGTATTATTTTCATTATGTGCAATTAATTTAGGGGAGGAAACAGCATGTAAATGAGGATTTTCTTGTGCTGTTTCTTCTTGACACCCACTGAGACTTGCAGAACAATAAAACAGAAAATAAAACTTGTCACATGAGCATAATTACACACCAGTTAGAGGCAGAAAAAAAAAGATTTTCTGTTTATAATGAACTTGTGAATAAAAATCTGTTCACTCTCTATTTCAGTGCCATGACATCAATGTACAGTTTGTATCTTATAGTAATGTAACTTTGCTGTGGTGGTATTAAGTCATTTTTATTAACATTCTGTTCTTTTTGAGACACCTGAGTTAATTCATGAGAGTGGCATACTGTATTTAAAGCAAGCCATACTTTTAATAAACATTCTTTTAAAACTTTGTTAATTAGGCAATTTTCTAACTGTTAAAAATGGGCTTTGACAAAATTGATACCTTCCCTTTAGCTGTACCATTTCATTAGTATAATCGACATTTCTCCAGGCTGTGAGGTTCAGTGAACCAATTTGCAGTTGGAAAATTAATCTAATTTCATAAACATCACCCTGTTTTTTTTTCTCTTTTGAATAAAAATGCCCCTAATTTAATATTTTTCAGGGAAAGCAGTTTAAGTGGACGTTACTCATTTGAAAGATGAAGTCCTTCAGTTCACACATATTTTGCAGGTGCTATCAAATTTGCATGTTTTACACACCTCGATCTTGAGTAAAACTTTAATGTAAGAGTTTGAATGAGTGATGCTGGTCTGCATGGGCATTTTTTTTATTTGGTGTACAAGAAATTTGCAAAATAACACAATGTAAGGAAGGATTAACTTTAAAGGGAGGATGGAATTACAGAAGTGATTTTTCTTACAGCCTAATTTGTATGAAATGATTTTTGCTTGTTAAACAGTACTGTCCATCTAAAAACTTGTAGATTAAATTCAGAAAACCTGAATCAATGTTTTACCATGACAGGCTGCAAAGTGCATAAAAATACAACTTAAAAACTTGTTCATTTCCCCCTCTAATCTGGTCCAACCTTAGCATTAAACATCACTAGTACTGTATATTAATCACCGGCCTGATCATCTGTCATCATCTGCATCTGTTTCTCACTGGTTCATGCCTTACGGTAGATCTTTTTGATGCTTGAATGATTCATACTGTAGGTCACTCTGTGGCTTAACAAACAAAAAACATTCATCTGAAACTGCTCAGGGACTGGACTGAAAATGAATGAGAGCCAAAAACCTTCAAAAATGAGAACCAAACAAAGTCCTTCTGGGAAGTCTGGACAACTATTCCTCAAGACTACATTAAAATACAAGGAAGTCTGGCTCTTTGGAAGAAAAATCTGAAGAAAGGTGGCTCAATACATGTATTGTGAATCTTATGAATTGTGAATGAGATCATGTTGTGGATACACTCAACAGCCAGATTTGTAGATACAGTGGAGACTGCTTTTACAGTATTTTGCAATAACTTTAGTTTTACAGGTTACAAATAAAAAGTGTGGAAGTACAGAAGATTTTATCAGTAATAACAAGATTGAAAGGTTATGTTTTATAGTATATTTACATAAATTAAAAACTGTAAAAGTTTGTATACAATGTAATGATCTCATTTAAATAAAAAATATACTGTATAAAACTAAACTACTGAAGTCTCTGTCTTCTAAAGACTTTAATTCGGTCTTTTGGACTGGACTTGTTAAAATATCAAGGCCAGTACAAATCAACTTGAGTATGAATTTTACATAATTGTACAGAATTTTAAATAATTGGCTTATGGTTCCATTTTAGGCTGACTGTGTCAATCTGATGTGGATAAAACTGAACACAAATATTTAAATACACAGTATTCTTATCAGGAGCCCTAGTGTGGCTTAGGAAAACATTGACAAACAACCACAATGTCACTGCTAGCCTTTAATTCGGACACCAAACAGGAAGGGGAAATAGATGTCGGAACATAGTTTGATCTCTCCCTGAGGCCACTTTTTTTTCTGCTACTCACTAGTCCAGTTTTGATGCTTTTATGCCCTCGAGAGATGTTCATGTTCTTTGTAGATAACGATGGTAACTGACATTGGTGGGCCATTTGAGAAAGAGGCTAATAAATGGATTGTTTTTGGAGAATATTCAGCCACTATAATGACCTTGGGTGCAAGGATTATTCTGTTTGTGCTTTTTCTTTTTTGATCTATCTGATTTAAATGTTGTTTGTCTACTTAATTGTATATTCTTTGTATATAAAAACGATGAATTAAGGTTGCAGCTGATAGAAAATGATAGTTACAGCTTTGGAAATGCCACATTACCCTATGCAATGCAGTCATTTAACTTATTGAACTATAAAATGTATCTAAAAATAGGGATCTAAGAATAGTATCTAATGAAGTGCCAACGCATTTGTATATAGACTGCTTGCACATTCCATGACATTTGCATCCTCCAGTAGGAAACAGATTTTGCTTTGCAGATTGTATTCATAAATAAAATATCATTATTTAAAATTTAAAAGCATATCTTGGTTAAATTTAGACAGATTCCTGCTTTCTAATTGACAGCCACAGATCAGGATGACAAAGGAATCATGAGTGTGCATGAACACGTATTTCAATTAAGATCTTTTGTACATCTCATGAGAAAAAAAAAAAAGAGAGAAAAAAAACCACAAACAAATGCAGGATCTTCAGGAGAAAATACTCGAATGATAATGTGTGGCCAAATATAATTCTTTATAAAAACGTTTTTCTCTTAATTTCATGCTTTGATGAATTTGAAATATATATTTTTTCCGCCCTACAGGTTCTTGTCAACATAGGAAACTATTTCACATTGGACTCTGTATTTCTGTCCCCTCGCAAAGGCATCTACAGCTTCAACTTTCATGTTATTAAAGTATATCAGAGCCAAACTATACAGGTGAGAAGGCATGTCGACAGGGATTGTAGGCTTGTGCGATATACCTACTGTATATTATCATCCCTGTTCATGATCACATATACTATCTATCTGCTATACTGTATATCACTTTAAAATATGCTTAAAGAGCAGCATTACTCTCTGCAATACAGAGAGATGAGCTGACATGTAAATCAGACACTTCTTGGAAGCCCTGCCCCTTCCCCATCCAAGGCTCCCTTGCTGTTATAAATACAGAAATGTATTAATGTATCAACTGAGCTAACATTACGCAAATAGAACAACTCAAAACTCCAGAGACTCAGACCAAAAGGAAGAACTCAAACCGCCAACCCTGAAGGTGTTGACTGAAAAAGTTTCAACTCAACTGCAACTTCATGGCACATCTAACACTGTACAAATTAAATTATTGGTGATGGTAATTAACAGGTGATTAAATATGCTGAGTTTTTCTGCTCTTCTGCTCAACAGTGAGGAGCATCATCAGCCAAAATTTTGGTTGGGTAGACATTAGCAAATTTATAAAAAGATGATATCAAAATGTGATGTTATGCTTTTTTAACAGTATGACTGGAGAATGAAATGAAATCCATCATGCAGCTGAGTTTTCATGATTACAGCAGTTTCTAATTGCACAGCTGGTAATATGATTACATCTAAAATCATATTCATTTTCTTTCCATTTTGGTGGAATTGAGGGTAATTAAATTGTTTATTGCAATATAATAAAATAAAAAGTCAGTATCACAGTCACAATATCGCACAAGCCTACTGCATGGATATGAACAAAGAATATCAGTTTAACTCTGTTTTTTTCCTATTTTGAATAGATAATTATAAAGCCATGTAAAATTATAAGCGTAAAAATGTGCTTCAACTTTAAGACAAGTTGATTTTTACTATGTTTAAAAAAAAAAAAATTGCATGAAGCATTGATGAAGTGGCTACCTTTCTCCTTGCGCTTGATAAAGCCCATGTGACCCTGATTTATTATGTTCTGTGTGTTCCTACATATGGACTTCTCATCTGCTGTCTTTTAGGTGAACTTGATGTTAAATGGAAAGCCAGTCATCTCTGCCTTTGCAGGTGACAAAGACGTGACACGAGAGGCTGCTACCAATGGCGTTCTCCTCTACCTGGACAAGGAGGACAAAGTTTACCTGAAACTAGAGAAGGGAAATCTAGTGGGTGGGTGGCAGTATTCCACCTTCTCTGGATTCCTCGTTTTTCCTCTGTGAAAAAGAGGGCGTGACTGCCAGCTTTTCCACACGCCAACAACATAACGCCATTGTTTAAGCGATCTGTCAGCATCAACAAGAAGGGCCTGGACTGGAGGAATTCCTCCAAATGCTCATTCATTCACTGTTTGCCCAAAGTGTGAAAAGGACCTTTGGAGAAATATCGTTGTGGCATGTGTGTTCCTGTTTTCATGATGCAAAGACACATCTAGGGACCTGCTGCGAGTCTTTGTTGCCTTCATACAGTATATTTAACAAATTCAACCGAAGTATTTAATGTCTTTCAAAGCAGTGGATTTTTCTTACCATGCGTCAAATATTAGTCACTTTTCTGATGTCTGTAGGGTCAATCAATGTCATTTGTATCTGATCACGCATTAACTGTTTGATATGATAGCACTTTTCTTTGAAGAATTCCGAAGGTACACGATTTCCTTTAGTGCTTACACATCATAGGGAGCTTTAGGATAAATGATTAAGAATGTACACCTAAACTCACCTAAACCTCAACTCAATAAATATGGGGTGACTAAACTGGAACCTTTGAAGATCTCATTTCCTACATAATGTTAATCTTTATCGTATATATCTTATTCAGGAACATAGGAATATATAGTATGGAGTATAAATAACATTTTTATTTTTTCATTTATTTATTTATTTATTTAACATTTGTTAATTTTTTTTACATAATTGGCTGAAAAAAAAAAACGAAAAAAAAAAAAAAAAAACCAAGGTGAAACACAAACCTTTATGCTTGGGTCAATTCATTAAATGAAGATGAACAGTCATTTTAAACTGACAGTAAGAAGATAAATAAAAATCTTTGTAACTATGGCTACCTCCTTATCATATTTACATTGGTGCCCTCAACATAGCCAGTGGAACCTCCAAGTATGTACTGTATGAGGGTGAGTCCCTCGTATCCGCACTCTGGTTATATTAAAACTTCTGTTGGCCACATTGTTTTATCAGCGCTTTCCGTCCAAGGCTATTGTCTCCCCAGTCACTGCAGTGCAGGTTAGTTAGTAAATGGATGTCCCACTTGTGATTGCATGAAAGAAGAGCAGCATGCAGTGATTTGTTTTCTGTGGTCTGAGGGTGTACCTGGTGCTGAAACAACTCACGGAAGAGCATAAATAGAAGTGTTTCGATGTGCAAAAATAAAAAATTGAACCGATACTGTTGGAAGGTGAAAGTTTCTTCAAAAGAATCAGAATTAGTGATGAGACATGGATTTATCACTACAAGTCTACAGTATGTGTAAACGCCAAAGTATTGAATGGGAACATCCTCAATCACCGACCAAGAAAAAGTGAATGGTTCGCTTGATGCTCACAGTGTTCTGGGATGCTTTAGGGCCAGTATTGGAACATTATCAGGAAAAAGGTTCAATAATTCACAATGCTATACAATCTTGCATGACAATGCACACTTCTGCCCACACTGTCCACATGCTAAAACCTTGAGGTGTTAAAGCATCATCCCCACAGTCCTGATCTCACTCTATTGGACATTCCCCTGTTTGGTCCCCTGAAAGCAGCCCCATGAGAATTAACTTTTGATAAAGAAGTGAAGACAACGCTGCATTTCTGGCTCCCCCCCCCCCCCCCCCCTTGTTAGCAGATGGACAAAGTGTATTAAACACCAAGGAGATAATGCATGAAATAATAATGCATTTGTCTTTTCTAAAAGTTAATTACAAGTAATTCTACAGAAAGAGTGCGGATAATTTTTGACTCACCCTTGTAAATAGTGTATTTCCTGCCTGCCCAAAAAAATAATAATTCTGACGAGTACAATTATTGATGTTAATAAAGCAAAGAAAACAACACAGGAGAAAATTTTTATTTAGGTTAAGAAATGCATAATGCTTTATTAAAACATGGATTAGATATTGGTGAACTGTCAGCTGTCACCTTTGTGGAGGAAATGTGGTCAGGACAAAAAATCTGAATGGATATCACATAAAATGAAGTCATGGTCATTTCATGTGACCATGTCAAGTCAAAATCAGAGCTATGTTTAGTAGTGAACCAGAGGATTTCTGAAAACTGTGTGGCCATAAGAAAACTACTTGTTAGTGAAGATAATCAGAAGAAAAAAACTTTAAAATTGCTAGGGAGCATAAAGATTGGACTTTGGAGTAATGGAAAAAGGTATTGTGACCTGCTAAGTCCAGATTGACCCTATTACAGAGCAATGTGTCCATCAGTGTAATAAGGAAAGAGAATGATGCAATTCCCTGATTCATGAAGAGTGGCCAGTGCACAAGCCTCTGGAGCAGGGTTATGATCTTATGTGTTATATAAGATCATATATGTGTTATTATGTGTCAATAAAGGAAGTCAGATGACGATCAGAATGTACTGAATGACAAGTGTAACTCTGCAACTAATTTTTTTCCCGCTTGATGGCACGGGCCTCAAATGGTGAAAGCATGGTTCTGAGAGCATAAGGAATCTTTACACACCTGATTCGCACATTGCATACTAATTTAATATATGAGTATGTGGCGTTTTTTTTTTTTTTTTTCCCAGGCAATGTATCTTATCTACTTCCATAAATATTGTTTATGTGGCTGATGATTAATATTACTATAAGATGTTTTGGGTAGTCTTAAAGTTGTTCTGCTACAAAATCAAAAGTGATAAAAAAAAAAGCGACATCCATTGCCAAATAGTGAACTAAACACATTTGATAGCTGCCAAGATCTTGGTATAAGCACATAATCAGAATCAAATTGAGCCTATTTCTGTAAACAAAGGCTAAAGTAAAGAACAACAGTTAAGTATAATGCAGACAGTGTATCTGTGAGGTACATAACCTTTTCCGTTGTGAGATATATTGCAAAGATTGAAAAGGGAAAAGGGGATTATGGAGGTGATGATAAGGTTAGTTCTCAACTCTTCAGGAGCAGACTTGGAAATCTCGTTCTGGATCGAAATTCACTGCCAGAGCCTTGTATTTGCAGTGTTCATGTTATATTTCATAATTGCGTTTTCCCCCCATGTATTGTATCTCGTGTTTGCTGTTCTGCATTGTGAACAATATCTGCTGGTTTGTGGCTATGAAATGGCACTAAACTGTTCCATGACAATATATAATGGCACGTAGAGAATAGCAAATCATCAACTTAAGAAATCTGCAATGAAGTTGTTTTTGTGGGATTATAGTATTATATTAATATAATAAAAGTGTCCAGTTTTACATCATTTTTATGGACTTTATATGGGCTGAAATCAGTGGTGCTATTCTTGGTGAAATGGAAGGAGAGAAGTTGTCATTTTGTTCGTGCAAACAGAATGTTTACCATCACAGAATAATAGGGGAAACACAATATATACTGTATTTTCAACATTTAGCTAACAATTGGATGACACACTGCAGTAAGCACTTTTCAAACACAAATACCTTATATGGCTGCCAGGAGGCTTTATCTTGGGTGTACTGTTCCCTAAATTATAGCAGATTATAACAAACTTTTACAGTAAGCTTTTTACTAAGTAAAGTATACTTCATAGTAAAGTAATCATTCTGTAAAAAATGAACCCTGTGACAAAAATGTACATGCAAATGTAAATTGTTTTTGGGTACGGCTGTAAATTGAATTACTGTAGATAATGCAATGCTGTTTGACCCAATTTTATAGAATTTAGAAGCGCAACAATTAAAGCAAAATGGGTACATTTTGCAATTCTTAAGATAACTCTCCAGGAGCTAATTATAAGGGGGTTTAGGGCAGATTAGGACTTTTGATTGTGCAGAATAATAGAACACAATCAAGAGAGAAAAATCTACCTTTATGTCTTCATGTAATCCCCTGCTACACTAATGCACCCATCCCAGTATTTCACTAGTTCTTGGATACCATCACGGAAGAAGGTTTTCTCAGTACGCCGGAGCCATGATCGACTGCCCGATTCAGACTGGCCCCCCAGGAATTCCTTTAATGGCTCAAACATGTGGAAATAGCTTGGAGCGAGGTCAGGACTGTTGAGGAATGGACAAGTTATCCATTGATTTTCAGGATTTGGGCTAAGAATGTTCATGGTAACGACTTCAGCCTGGATCGTCATTCACGGAGGTATGGCCTTCTTTCTTCATGTGCACAATTCCAATGTTTTACTGCGGTTGAGAGTCTCATCCCATAAATGTCAACTGATTTTACGCCTTCATTCACAAGTCCTGGTTTGACCTGAACAGCCCTTGTAAATCCAGTGAACCCATTTGGACCATCTTTTTAACATAATAGTAACAATGATTTGGTTTATTTAAAACCAAAAAAATCACACTGTGATGCATTACAGATCTCGTGCTCACATTGCTTTAATAGTTATAGAAAGCAGCCTATGATTATGCAACCGTTGCTTGATGTGTAATATGCGAATGTCTCTGTCTGTGGCTTCCTGTGGTACTGTTTAATCTGCCTGTTTGCCCCAAAACTTTTTCTTAGTTTTGCATCTGCGCAATGCAATTATATAAATGCAAAATCAAAAGTGTTTTTTTTTTTTTTCTGTTTACAACCCCTTTTGGTTTAAAAACTTAAAAACAATTCAGAGTCAGCAATTGCATTCCATTTGAAGAAATTCTTGGATTAGTTTGGACTTGCACAGCTGTTTAAGTAAAGGCTCTCTAGATGACACTGCAGATTGTCCCCCAGAATGCTTTCTCAACTTCTTCTGTCCTATTTTCAGTGTACGACTCTACATAAAGATATTTGGATAGTGAGGAATATTTTGTTACTATTTATATCAAATACTTCACTCCTTTGCATTTTGTTTTGTGAATACTCCTTAATCAAATGCCACTATTGCTTACACTTGCAATGCACTATAAGTTTTCTGCCTACATCGTATTGTTCTTAGATAAATTAAACTTTCGAAATGAAGAGATGGTAACGTTCTGTCTGCCAGGCATTACAAAGTGCTGTTCACTTGGATGGATGGTGAATGTCATACTGAGCACTTCGATATTGATTTGTGGTCAGCGCGAACAGGTCATTTAAAGAAAGGATGTCACCGTGTTTGTTGAAGTGACAAGTGAGAAGCTTGTAAGATATGGACTTTTAATTGAATCTGACAGTAATGGCACATGACTGAAACTAGACATGCATTGATATTGTCAATCATATAGCGTTCATTTACATATAAAAAAAAATCAAATTAAATTGCTGATACCAAAATCCAATACCAAGTCATACTATGCAATGTCACCCAAACACACCCAAACTTAGACGTGAAACAGTACAAAATGATGTACTGTATGATGAAAGGATGTATTTCATAATTACGGAGGACAATCAAAGCAAAGCCCTTGCTCTGTGATGAAATCCTGAGTACTACAGTACAAATAACCTCAAGTTGCAAGGAGTTTTAATTGCTAATAACATCTCACAGCAGCAACCAAAATCAGCTCGTCCACCCACATTGTACCCAGCGTACCTAACCGATGTACAATGAGCTTGCTAATATCATAAAGAACAAGCAGTTAGACTAAATGCATGCACACTTTTGATGGCCACTATGTAAAGCATAAACTGAGATAATAACATGATCCATGACACCCCTGTTTGAAGGAGATTACTTATATCAGTGTAAAAAACAAAAATTCAATAAATCCCTAATTGCATCTGATATTATTTTCTTAGTATAGACTGTTTCCTTCAAAACAATCATAGTTTCTGACTAGTATTATCATTGCACACAAGCCGTCAGCACCTCATAGTTAGAGGAAAGTTGAACCCACTGGGACCACAACTGGGATTTTTTTTTAGAAGAGGTTTGAGCCAACAGAAATGTTTTGCTTCGGTAAACAGCGCGCTCAAGATAGACATTTATAGTCATTTCAGGCGATGTCAAAGATAACAGCAAATGGAAACGCACTAAATGAATGATGAACATCTGGTGTTTAAGGATACATGTCTTATAAGTACAACAGAGAACTGAGGATGACCTCAGAGTCTTTTATTTGTGCACAATTATGTGTCACATACTGTAAAAACCTGCTATATCACTAATTGTTAAAATGTATCTGGAGTGTTGGTACTGATGGTAGTCTTAAACGGATCATCCTATGTTTTTATCCAATTAAACCAAAGCTTCTGCTATTAATGTTGCTCTGTTATTGATTGACAGCTCGATAGGTAAGGCCGTTTTTAAGCCGAGTGATTTGCATTCTGAAGTTAAGCTGCTCTGACACTGTACAGTGTATGGTAACACTAATTGGGCTGAGACCTCATACTCCCAAAGGTAATAGACTACGAAATCATTTCATTCCATGATGTGAAATGGGTTGATACAGGTAAGTTATTTTTATTACGTGAGAGTCTGTGATGGCAGCGTGAGCATTATCAGCGGCATACTACAGAGCATGAAAAAACACCTATAAGAAGCAGTATCTATCAGATTTCATCTTTCACATAAGGATGAGGTTTCATTCATGCCCTGCATGCAGTGTTCCTGAGATTCTGGATCCAAGTTCACCATGACCATGATAAAGCATTTACAGAAGATGTAAATCTATACATTATAATTCATTTAGAGTCACTGTTGACCAAGCAGAGTGCAATGTGCTACAAAGCAGGAGGTGTATGCATCTTAATTAGAGACAGAAATTCAAAAGCAGATACTTTAGTCGTTGCTAATCAATCAGATCAATCATGGACATCCATACTTAATTTCTCAAGTGCTTGGCATTTATACTGGAAAGTTTAGTGCAGAAGATTCTGTGCAGACACCTAGCGCACCACAACCTTAAACATTGTGCGTGTTCACCAATTTACTGCCTTGTGCTGTCTGACATTTACATTATATTATATAAGGCACAAACTCTGCATAATCCCTGATGAACAGCAATTTATAGAAAAGTCACATGACCTTCACAAGTGAATAATCACATGATTCAAGTTTTGTTTTGAGACACTTTTTATATGGATTGCATGTTTCTTTATTGTCATTTTTCACAAACTGTCTTTGTTTTTACATATTAATATAGGATATTCACCCAAATGAGGATGAGCGCCCTGTTGTGTCTGGGTCCTCACAAGGTTTCTTCCTTTTTGTCATCTGAGGGAGGTTTTCATTGCCACTGGCACCCTCAGCTTGCTCATCAGAGACAAACTGCTAATTATAAGTTATACATAAAGTAGTTCTTCACATTTTTCAAACTTATTATTATTATTATTTTATTCTGTAAAGCTGCTTTATGACAATGACCACTGTTAAATGTGTTTTACTTTACTGTAAAAAAGTACTGATATTTTTTTGCATATTTGCCACACTTACATGGTTGAGATCATCAAATAATTTTTTTATATGTTCCTTATGTGAAATTAATTGCCCCTTAACTTAATAACGGTTTGTGCCACTCTTGGCAGCATCAGTTAGCCACGTTGGTTTTCGTGCATGATTAGCCTGCTTAAGGTCATGCCACAGCATCTCGATTGGATATAAGTTCAGACTTTGGCTAGACTACTCCAAAACTGTAATTTTCTTTTTTTTTTTTAGGCCATTCAGAGGTGGACTGATTTATTTCAAATTATTATCTCCCTGCATAACCCAAGGGTGCTTAAGGTCGCGAACTGATGGCCAGACATTCTCCTTCAGGATTTTCTGGACGAGTGCAAAATATATAGTTTCACCAATTATGGCAAATAGTCCAGGTGATGAAGCTGCAGCAACAGACCATCAAATTAATTTTATATATGGCATGAGGTTCTTCTTCTGAAATGCTGTGTTCTATTCATGATGTTATGGGACCCAGATCTTTCAAAAAGTTCAACTTTTCGTCTCATCAGTCCACAGAATATTTCCCAAAGGTCTTGGGATAATAAAGATGTTTTTGGCAAATGTGAGATGAGCCTTTTTGGTCAGCAGTGTTTTTTTTATCTTGATAATCTCCCATGGACATCACTGTTCCAATTGTTCTCCAATTGTGGATAATGGCTCTCACTTTGGTTTGCTGAAGTCCCAAAGCCTTAGAAATGGCTTTGTAACCATTTCCATTCTGATACATGTCAGTTACTTTGTTTTTCATTGTACTTGAATTTCTTTTAGCATGATTTAATTGTCCGACTTTAAGTGATTTCTTAATTTAGTAGTAGTCCAGCCACTGAGTGTGGCAGGTGAAATTTACCTTTCCCTCCTCTGGGCCTTGTCTTTCTACACTATCATCTTTATTAGGAATAACAGTACACTTGCTTATTCAATTATCCAATCATTAGACTACATCACAAACTTTTACCACTGGATGGTTGTTAATGCCAGATGGGCTGGTTTGTGTTCATGTCCTGTGTTCTTTATACATATTGTAACAGTTTCTAGAGTTAATATAGAAGGGTGCAATAAACAAACAACAAACACGACATAATGTGAGCAGTTCTGTGGGTGGCACGCCACCCAGAGGTCAGAGGAGAATGGTCAGATTGCTTTAGACTAACAGAAAGGCTATGGTAAGTCTAATCACTTTTTACACTTGTTGTGGGCAGAAAAGCATCTCAGAATACACAACATGTTGGACCATGCAGTTGATGGGCTACAACAGTACACAGGTTCAAGTCCTGTCTGCGAAAAACAGGGACATGAAATAACATAGGTTACAAGCTCACCCAAACTTGACAGGTGAAGATTGGAAAAAGTCCAGGTGTATGGTTCCCAGTGTGCAGTTTTTGTGCATGAGGATTCTGCATGAATTTATCTGTTTCAGTGATTGGCTGATATATGCAAGTTGTTAGAGGTGTTCCTATTAAAGTGGATTTTGTATGTATGTGTGTATGTATTTATGCATGTATGTATGTATGTGTGTATGTATTTATGCATGTATGTATTATCCATTATTTGCTTCATAGGAATAGTGTTATAGTGATTAAAACTAATTATATCATATAAGATATACTGTAGAACACAATATATAACACTTTTGCATTGACATGGACATACTTCTCTTGTTAATTGTGAATATAAGTGATGAGTTTTATTGTCTAGGAGAAGAACAGTCAAGGTGATAGGGACATAGAGAGAGAGACAGAATATGTAATAGATTCAGAGAGAAAAAAATATAATAAGCGATAATTTGCAGTCTGCTGTTGTTCTGTCTAATTAAATCTGTGAACTTTTCAAGTGAGGGAACAAAAAAACAATTTTTTTTGTCTCCTGGCTATTGCAAGACAATCCAAACAAACACACAAACAAATAAATACATGCTACCATGTGAAAAGAATTCAGGTTTTAGGACCAAAATTTTTCTGGACTTGTTCTGTACAGTACATGTCAGTTTCTTGTATAATTACCTCCGAAGGTTTCTTCCTCTGTGGCTAAACCTTGATACTGTGAACAGCACCAGTCCAATTACTCTAAATATTAAATCACCCCAGAGCAACAAACGCATGCCAGAAAACACAGCTATATAAATACCTCACCCAACAAAAGCCACTTCTGCACATTTTGGAAGCTGGCATTATGCAGAATCTGCACTTTCTATTTCTGAATAATTGGTCAATTTGGCCATTCCACCACATTGTCCAAGAATGATTAATCTGTTTTTCTCAAGGAGGAGCCCATTAGAGCACTCAGCAACTAAAACCCTTAGCAGAAACCCTTAGCAGTTAGGATGGATTTGGCTGTGGGATTCCTTCTTAAAGTCCCTGTTTACTGGATTCTTCTCATTTAATATTAAACACGGTTATTGCAGGGACCATTACTGAGGTAGAGAATGAAGAAAGGTCGTTATATAGCAAAAACAAAACTTTAGGCCAGTAGTTGTTAGTGGAGAGGGTGTGGCTGAGGGGATAATGTTTTCGAAAGTTATTGCATTTTATCCATCCATCCATCCATCCATCCATCTCAACTGGTATTTCTAGGGAATATGTTATATTTGACCTTACAAAATTTTTTGTATACTTTAACTCTACACAAATGCATAAAAAGTGTATTATATAAATCTACATTAAACACAAGTGTCACAACAAATGTAATTTAATCCATCCATCTGTTTCAAGTGGTCTTTCAATGTAATATGCATATTTGAAACGAACTAGAAAGAAAATCTAACACAAATAAATATTTTAAATAAATGTTTTTTTGCCTATCATCCATCCATCCATCCATCCATCCATCCATCCATCCATCCATCTTTTCTTTTTAAATCTATCCATCCATCCACTTTCCCTCCTTCCATCTACCCACATAGCCTTTAATCCATTCTTTTTATCATCCATCCATTCATTCATCTATAACCACAGGCCTACTCAATCCATCCATCCATCCATCCATCCAACCATCCATCCCCTTAATTTCAAGTGTCATTCTCTTGCGTTTCTTTGAGTTTTGCTGGGGAATATGCTGCACTTCAAACAAACTGCATCTAAGAGGACTTTTAGTAAATACATCTACACATAAATCTATGAATGATGGGATCAAAGAAAGGTTGTTATGTAGCAGAAACAAAACTTGTAGTTGTTATTGGTGGGGATGGGGGTAAGCAAATTATGTTTACAAAAGTTAAGGCATAACATCCATCCATCCATCCATCCATCCATCCATCCATCCATCCAGCCAGCCATCAATCCATCTCAACTGGTATTTCTAGGAAATATATTATATTTGACCCAAACTACATAAAAAATTATCATTTAAATTAACACAAATGCATAAAAAACATAAAACAAGATAAATATCACAACAAATGTAATTTAATTTATCCCTTTTAAGTGGTCTCTCAATGGAATATGCATATTTGAAGCAAACAAGAAAACAAATAAATTATTGAAATAAATGTCATTTTGCCCATCCATACATCTTTTCTTTTATAAATCCATTCATCCATCCATCCATCCATCCATCCATCCATACTTCAATCCATTTTTTTTACCATCCATCCATTCATCCATCCATCCATCCACCTAATTACAAGTGTCTCATTTTCTTTTTATAAGGAATATGTTGCACTTTAACCAAAATTGTATCTAAGAGAACTCTTAGTAAATAAATCTACACATAAATCTAAGAATGGTGGGGTCCAGTGAAAAATGAAAGATCAGTGAATTTCTTAAATTAATTATTTTTTCTCAGGCCCACAAAGTTGTCTAAAATATTTTTTAAACATTGTAATATCTCATTTATTTATTAATGTAATCCATCCATCCATCCATCCATCCATTTCAATGGGTATTTTTATGGAATATACTAAATAAATCTGCACATAAATCTATAAATGATGGGCTCTGTTAATTAGGCCTATCTATTCATTCATCATTCAATTATTTTCTCAGGCCTACAAAGTTGTCTCAAATAAAGCCAATTATTGATCATTGTAATGTCCTCACATACCCAAACAAACAAAAGAGGTCAATCACATTGTACAGTATTAACAAAACTAACATGTAATAAAAAATGGCAGCTGTCATTTGAGAGTGTTAAAGACAAAAAAGGATGTTTTTACTCTGTTATTGCCATCGTATTTCCCCAGGCAGCCACAGACTTCTATGGATTGCCCCAACTATAGAAGTGTTCCGGAAGTGAACCTGAAAATATTAGAGGAGCAGGCTGATGAACTGAACTTTTTATATTGTTTTTAATGGTTTTTTTATTGTCTGCTACAATTTTATTAAATTAAATTTGTGAGTACCAAAACTTAACAACTTTTTTTGTACCATGAGTTTTCTGAGTTGTTTTTATATAAATTCCACCAACATGTTATTGTTAATAATAACATTTCTGTGCTGCTACAAACACACAAATGCTGACTGAGATTTTAATTTTGAATAATATGTATAATGTATATTTATAATGTACAGTATTATGTAATGCATAAAATTTAATAATTATGGCTGATTTAACACACTTCAGACTTTTTTCTTGAAACTCACAGAATCGATTTACTTGTTTTGCAGTCAAACCCATAAAATATAAATTCATAAATAAATAAAGCTCTGACCTAAAAAAATTCCATCCACGCTCCAGCTTTGATAGAGAGCAGAACTTTAGGCAGTGGTCCCAGTTAGTTAATGAGATGAGCAGAGATGCTTGGTAATTATGGTCATGAAAGTAATTATTCACAGCTGGTATAATTACTCAGAAATATACACTACTCATTATTCAGACTGTGTTTGCTACGCCAAGCCAATCACTTGACAGAAACTCTGTTTAGGAAGGGAAAAGAATCATTTAGGACATATTTCTGTTAAGGCTTAGAAAGCTGTAAAATGGAGTCTATAATGTTGTGGTAACAGTCCAAAATAAAAAAGAACTCCCGGAGAAAAATAAATAAAATTGCAGTAGAAAAGAGAGGAGAAATAAAAAGCAACAAAATGGCTTTGTAGATTTCTCCATTCCCTACATAACGGTTCATTAGATCAAACTTAAAATTACATCAAACCCAAAATTTAACACAAAATTTACCCGACTGTAGCATAAAGAACACCATAAATCCTCACTTTACTGCCTGATTTGTGGCATTTTCACACTGATTCCTGTATATCATCAGCACATGGATACGAGAACAATACCTAAATGTATGAAGCTAAAATACACACATAATAAGACCTGTCAATGAAACTGCGTTAGTGTATGAATGAATTTTTTTAAGGGCCTTCAGTGGTGTAATTTCTCTTATATGGTGAATTCGTTATTCGGTTGTTGTTCACCCTATTTAAACATTAAATTTAAGATGTAAATATACTAGTCCATTTTTTGGCTGCATTTTGCTCTTAAATGACCTATTAGGTTGAATGCCACAGAATTTCTTTATATTTAGGATATAATTAGCAAATGCACAAGATGTGGGTAATTAGCACCAATGCTGGGAATTTTAAGGGTACTAGAATGGTTTAGTTAAAATAATAATGAATCAATACAATAAAACAATATTTAAAAAATGGTATACAGTATGTTATTGAATTACTTTCAAGAATAAGAATAGGAGACTATGCAAAAGTCTTAGGCCACCCCTCATTTTCCACTTCCAAAGAGCCAAACCTTCTTGTAAAATTATCCTGGCTTCATTATATACTTTACATGCAGTCATACATTAATTCAAAAATCATTGTGAAAAATCACAAATTGTAATATTTGCATAGTTATAGTGGACTAGTTGAGGAAGTGCAAAATGATGTTTATTACTGTAGATAGATTTTATTGTATATTGTTTGATATTTATCTGAAACTTGCACATACATTCTTGTGAAGGGCAATTCACCTTGATTTCAAATTGTCTTTTTGTCCCTACCTTTACATAGTTATTTATTACAAGGAGATACAAATGGCATTCTAATCACTGACTCATCCAAATCTGCATTTTAATCATGGCAAACATTTTTATTGATTTAGGTGATGGCAAAATAATTATTAAGGTCCTAAGTGCTGAATATTCTGCTAGCACAGGTTGTAAAAATTATTCAGGAGACAAAGATACTGGCCCAGAGGAAATGAAAAATGAGAGTATCTACATCACTACTTTGGCTGCATGCGTCAGTATTACCACGAATATAGAAGCACCTTCTATATTTTGTACGATTTCTGATAAAATTGCAGCTTTGTTGTGGAGTTAATATACAAAATCAGGTCAGGTCACTCTTTTTAAAGCAAAAAATTATCAGTCGTTTTGAATAAGTGTTAAATTTTAATAAAACTATTTATTATAAATTTTAATTGACTCTTCCTTGTAAAATGCTCAAAATTCTTCATTGAAGACAAGGACATTTCTAGTCACTTCTATTTTCAAGCCATTCTGCAAGTTTATATTAATATTTACAATAGACCTGAATTCACTTTACAATTCTAAATGTTGATCTTCTTCCCCTTTTTTCCATTTCTTTGTTGATTGTGGATGTGTGCTGGATGTTTCTATCAGGTAATATTTAAATTTGTTTTCAGCTGTCTAGGATATATATTTTTTGTTATAGCCCGAAATTGCATATGTAATTTCAAGTAAATTTGTGAACTCTGTGCAACCGACATTAAATTTCACATGTGAAGTTCTCTGTCTTTAAAAGAATTTTGAGGATTCTTGAAAGCAAAAGCTCCATTCACTTGAAGTTTTACTGGAAAGTATAAAAGCAATTTTGTATTTAATTTTGTTGTGTTGTTTAAGTTACATAACAGCCATCAGCCTTGGATAGATTCTTAATCTAATTTTAAGAAAATGCTTCAATGCTCTCCTTTCTGGTCCCACAGGCGTAGGCCAATCTACTGTAAGTACAATAATAAAGGCAATGTATTGCAGAATAAGAAATCTATATTTAGGATACCTTCATACTTACATACAGTACACTATAGGATACCTAAAAAGATGCTTTACCTGTTTTGATCTGCAGTTGACTATAGAACAACTATTTATTCACAAATGTAGTTATTTTGTACCACATACACTAAAAAAGAATTGTATGATCTACAGTAACATCATTACCAAAAAAAGGTCTCCTTAAGTGTAAATTAAGAGCAAATGACTAGGCTGGAGTTTTCATGTCATTGTGATTTACATTCTAGATCTTAAGCCACTTTAATTGCTCTCTAAGATCTCTGAGAAGGTGAATAGATAATGAGAGTGAATATTATGCAATTTTACACGAATGACTTAATAAAACAAAATTAAAGTGCACTGGAGGTCATCCAAATTACATATTCAATACTTTTCTCACCTTGACACTTCTGTGCCATTTCTTGGTCTCATACTATTATGACCAAATATTAATTTGAGTTGAAAAGACTCAATATCAAAAAGGACATAATCTGCAAGTAACAAATAATTCAAAATTTTCAGAACAAGCTGCATGTCATAAATGATGAATATCGTACAAAAACAAACAGCTTATTGTTGATTTATTGAAGAGATTACGTCGGCACATTTTCTTTCCACTTTTAATATAATGCAAATCAAAATGTTTTAGCTTTTTATTGATGCAGGTGTTACAGTTTTCCTCAGATGATACCGATCCTGACACCTGCTTCTCTCCAGACCCTTTGTGAAGCCCTATGTCAGGCTAGAGATCTTGGAAATCACTTGCTGATGTATTTTATAAAGATGGTTTTGACCTGCAATTGATATAAATAGTTTTGTTAATGATGACTTCGAGCTACAGTGAAATCATCTCAAGGTTTCTTCCTCATATATGAGGTCTGTCCGGAAAGTATTCAACCATGCAATGACTGGATGACAAGTAATAAAGTCCTAATTATGCTGGTTCTCGCACTGTCAGTCACTGAACTTTCTTGATTGCTGCCGGTACACGTTCAACATTCTCAGGGATTCTGCTTGTTGCAGGCCCTCCAGAATGTGGATCACTTTCAACTTTCAAACCTTCAACAGATTCTAAACCATCTTTGAAGCGTTTCTGCCACACTTTTCTTGTGCTCCACTTCTTGCATCATTTAAGCTCAATGCAAAATCTGATGGAGACTCATTGCTCCACTCACTCAATAATTTTGAATGTGATGGCCACACTGTACACATGTTTACTCAACAGCTTCTAGCACCTTATTGACCAGTAAGTGGCTGCCATGTTATTTCAGACCTTGTAATTTTAGGGAGATTTTTCTTGCCAACTTTGACCTCTGGCTTGAGCATTAGGGCTAACCTAGGAAATTTGTATATTTCTGTCAAGCTCCAATGTCTGTTGTAAAAAGTGCTACACAAATAAAATCAAATTGAACAAGGCTCTGTTTGAATGACAGACTGGGCAGTGTGAATCCACGCTGAGATACTGTGATCATTTTCTCACCTGAAGCTGTAAATTTTCACTTGTATTATGCAACAATAATACTTCTTTTATGTTTACTGAAGGCAAAAAAGAATATTGGTTTAGATCTATGACTTGGTTCAAAACATAATTAAAGACAAATCCATATTTATTACAATAGCTTACAAGATATGGTCAATAATAAGAACTGAAAAAAAAAAAACACAATAAATCAAGAAAAAGTGACTAATGAGGCTAGAAGAAAAAAACAAGAAAATACAAAGAAATAGAATGGACAATATTGATTCAAATTATTAAACCCAAAATAGACTCTCTTATCATTGAAATTCTCAGGAACTCTTAGTATGATTAGGATCGTGGAGTACTAGTGTGAACTAGAGTAAAGAGTAAAAGTTCTGTCCAAATCAGACCAAATGAAAGCTTGTTATTCAGGATCTACAATGAATTACCTACTAATTTATTCATTGTAGATCCTGAATAATAAGCTTTTATTTGGTCTGATTTGGACAGGACTTTTACTGTACACTAGTTCACAAAGGAACACTCACATATAATATCCAACATCAGTAACTCATAATGTGCTCCTGCTCTCTCTGCCAGATCCACTTCTCATATTTCCCTTCCAATTTCTTTTACTCTGTTAAAGTTTCCTCTCTGTTGTATTTTCTCCCTTCATTTTTTTTTTCCCTTCAATACATTGATTCCTGTGTTGCTGTGTAATTGTGCTTTACTTTTGATTCATTGTTTCAAGTACTGAACATTTTAAAATGAACAAAATTCAATGGGTTTGATAATAACACTTTAAGAGGGTTCAAATTTGACTGTCCAATCTAATATCACCTATACAATCCTTTCTGTTTTCATGTTTCATGAAAACTCTCCAATGTGTCTACAGAGCCTTGTGGTAATATATCCATGCACTTGACTCTCGTCTAAAGAGAAAGACTCTGGGGAAGACAAACCTGACACCTAATAATCTAGCATTTCTCATAAAACTGCCAAACCAATAAACACATGAAGTGCTGCATTTTCAAAACACACTAATACAGCCCACCAGACGAGTCCTCATGAATATTGCTATGGACCTCTCATATAGTGGCAGCCAGAGATGACTGACAATCCTGCTGTTTTTCTACTCTCTGGGGATTTTCTATAGCTTGAATATGCCAGGGTGTGCAGGGATATTTAAATTGATTATAATGAAATTGATGCAGCATGATGGCTTTGACGATCTGAATGGGGGACCTAATGGAGATTGGCAGGCAAGACTTGACAACTTGACAATATAATATAATATACAGTATACTGTACCTGCAAGGAAAAAATTATACTGTATAGGATCCTAAAATCATATTGATAATAACAAAGAGTTAAACTCTAGCACTGTAAGTTGTGAAAATTGGAGCTACTATGTAGCAAATTACAGTGAGGTTAATAAGTATTTGATCACCCTGTGATTTTGCAAGTTCTCCTACTTAGAAATCATGGAGGGGTCTACAATTTTCAGCATAGGTGCATTTCCACCTCATCTGTGAGAGACAGAATCTAAAAAGAAAAATCCGGAAATCACATTGTATGATTTTTTTTAACAATTTATTTGTGAATTACTGTGTCAAAAAAGTATTTGATCACTTGCTTATCAGCCAGATTTCTGACCCTCAAAGACCTGTTATTTTGCTTTTAAATAGTCCAGCTAAACTCTGCTCATGATTGTAAATCCAAATACTTATTGACCTCACTGTATGTATTTTGTTACTTTTTAAAGTGAAAAGAAATATTTCTTGATTAGGTATGGTTTGGATCAATGCCCTGTTGTAGAAGCAAGTTTAGTTAACGCTACCGTTTTTTGAGTGACTATGTTACATTGGCTTGCAGTATTTGTGGAAATTTAGTTTTTCCCCCATTTAACTGTTCAATGTTTTCTGTGCCAATGCCTGTCACACAACCCCAAAGCATAATAGATCCATTCAATGCGCAATAGCAGGAATGGTATTTTTTTTTTCATCACATGCTATTTCTTTTTCGCCTCCAAACATACCTTTGATTATTGTGGTTAAAGCAATCCATTATTATTTCATGAATACACAGTTATTTTTCTCAAATTTGTCTCTGATTTATTACATCATAGCTTTACTTTTATGTTGAGGTCGCAGGTAATGCTTATTTTTGATGACTCTTTTATGCAGAACATGATTGTGCAAGCTATGCTGAGGAGAGCAGAACAATGAAACCACCTCTCCTGTGTCAGCTTAACCTTCCTGCTGGTCTTTAGTGGTCTTTGCATTGCCTTTCTGGCATTTCTGGGCAATTCAATCTGAAAGGATTTTATTTTCTTTTGTCTTCCAGATTTAAGCCTTGACTTGCACACATTGTTATTTTTTACAGCCTTCCATTGCTTTGTAGTCTCAATAAGCTTCATTTTTACATCTTCCGCTTAGAAGAACACATAGTTGTTGAGTTCTTGAGCACTATTATGTTATACCTAATGACAATTCTTGATCTTTCTAATGAATCAATGAGTCATAAGTCCTTTTATGCATTTTAATTATATCGAATAAAAATTACCACTACATTTATTTTTCAAATCAACAGGCTCTAAAAGCATCATTCATGATGAATGATTCTCATATTTACACCTGCATATACACTGCATTGGCATTTTAATGATCTCAGTCTCATCTTCAAATGACTTTTTCCTCCTGACAAAACGAAAAATAACATGCACATTTGATCATAAGAGATTAAATTTGCCTGAGCCAGAGAAAACCTGTCCTATCTTCACACTACTAGAGGTGACACTAAACAAACAAGTAAACAAAAACAAACAAACAAAACAAACAAACTTGGAATTTTTTACAAATAGTTTTTTTTTAAAAAAGGTTTTACCAAAAGCAATGCAAAAAACATGGTTAATTTAAAAATGATTAATATTCTGGTTTTGGTCAAATGCTAAACGAGGCATGTCTTATTGCACATAGTAAAAGTAACCGGACTGACAACTAATAACAATCTATTAAAAACATTCTACTTAGAATAATGATGCATTGTAGATTTATTCCAAAAAAGAAAAAAAAAATCCAGCCAAAATGCTCTCAGTGACATGCCAACACAGAATAAAATATGCCTATTAATTAAAATAAACAATAAAATATTATTATAAAGAAAAGAGAGAGGTGTATTGTCTTTTCTGTCAGCAATATACAGATGTCATCTTACTTGCTGGCCAAAAAAATATCCAGCAAAGAACTATTAAGGATCATTAAAGCACAGCCAACACATTTACATTTAGACATTTGGTCTTATCCAGAGCAACTTACAAAAGTGCTTACAAAGCACTGGATAGATACTTACAGTGGGTTACTAACTAAGTCCCATTAGTCACAATTGGGAAGGGGATTTTTATTTATTTATTTCTATTTATATGGGGGAGGGGAAAATTAGTCCAAATATTGAAGAAATAAATGAGTTGTTGTTTAAAAATAGTCAAAGAAGTTCATTCCACCACCTAGGTGCCAGATCAAAAAGTTTGGATGAATGTCTTACTTGATCCCTTAAAGATGGTGGGACCAGGCAAGCAGTGCTGGAGGATTGTAGGGAAATCGACTAAAGCGGGTAAGGTTAGCAATGTGTGGGAAAAATGACAGATGATTGTCCACAGTTACCCCAAGATTGATGAAGGAGCGATCTGATTGTTGTCCAAGGAGATCACAAGGTCTTGACTGGGGTATGAGTCGCCAGGGATGAACATCAGTTTGGTTTTACTCAGGATGAGATGTCTGCCAGACATGCTGAGACCCAGGTGGAAACCTGAGTGTCTGAGGGAGGAAAGGAGAAAATAAGTTGCGTGTCATCTGCATAAAAATTGTATGAAAAGCCATGCGATGATTTAACCTTACCAAGAGACCAGGTATAGAGGGAGAACAGAAGAGAACCAAGTACTGACCCCTCTGGGACACTTTTCAGGACGCCTTCCAGAGATAAAAGCTGAATCGGTGAAGACCTGAGCCTGCAACCTGCAGACTTGTGCTCCTGACCTGTAGATAAAGTACTGCTTGTCAGCTTGGTCTTGATGAATAATAAATGTATGTTAAAATCTTTTACTCACTGAGATCAAAATTAATAAATCTGTAGTATAATCCTGAAGACAGTTTAACCAATGACTTATGCAAGAGTTGCATCAGTTCACTGGGCCACAAGTTCGAATTTCAGTCACTTTGACTCGATACAGTATGAGAAGCAATCAGAGCTGAGTTAAGTGCATGTGGCGAAGATTTAACACTGAAATTGTGCTCATTGGTATTCAGACCTTAGGCAAAACTAAAGAGGTACTGTCAAGAAGTTGTGCAAGAATTATATCAAGCGTAATTCTGACCAATGCAAGAAGCAAGAAATAAATCCATCATCTCTGATTGAAAAGTCATTGTAATGAAAATGTGTTGCAATAATTACTCTTTTTGCTACATACAGTACAGTACAAAAAACAGTAAGTAATTACAAACAAAGTAAAAAAAAATAACAAACAATAAATTAAACAAAAAATAGCTAAAACAAAACCTTATTAGCAGACTAGCTACAGTAAGACAAAAACTTTACAAAAAGACAAAAAAGACAAAGAAAATGCATCTGCAAATTTGCAAACAAGAGCAACAACACAACACAATGAAATGCTCTGTGAATTTATTTCATATTAATTAATTAGTTAATGAATTATTTTTTATTTATTTTTCCTACACACCAACACTGCCATTCATAACTATAATGGTCTGAGAAGTAATAATTAGTGATCACCCTTTTTGCAGCCACCAGAGCTTAACAGTTCCTATTTTTAGCCAGCAGTCTTTCTATTCTTGTTGAATAAATTTTAAATTGCTTTTTCCTAAAGAAAACCTCTAGTTTTAAGATATTTTTGAGCCATCAGTTCATATTTGTTCTATACTGCTGTGTACAGGGTTACATTAAAGCCCCAGGACACTTAGGGCACGAGGCAGGATACAGCCTGGAAAGGGTTAATCTAATTAACCTAATCTGCCCGTCTTTGGGAGGAAACCAAAGAACACGGAGGAAACCCACCAAGCACGGGGAGAACATGCAAACTCCATGCACACAGATCCAAAGCGAGAATCAAACCCTGCTGTAGATATTTAAGGCGTGAGGCCACAGTGCTAAACGTTATGCAGCCTCAGTTCATATTATGTTTTTTTTTTTTTTTTATGTTCAGAAAATTACCCGTACATGCATAAGGAAATCACATGAAACATAGCAGAATGTCATATAATAATGATTTTGTAAATGAAATATGAATTAAAATTTGCAGTCATAAATGTACGTTTTATAACACTTCTTCGGAAAAGTGTTAAATAACTACTTATATAAAGTCAATTTCTTCACATAAATATTGTGCTGAGGTTTGGACTTGAGTCACCACCAGCCTTTGATAATCAATTGCAAAGCTACAGTACAGAGAAAAGGTAGAATCGGAGACAAAAACATCCTCTATAAATGAACTTCATTTCTATTGTGTGATTAATTCGCAAAAGGTTTTTGCAGTGGTATGTATGCCTCTGCTCTTTTACAAGATATAATGTTTCTTGCTGTTATTTTCCTTTCAACACCTTCATGACTATGCAAAAAGCTATTGAGAACAAGCAAGTTCTTGGTGCATGAAGCACCATCCATCATTTGGCCTCTCCTCTGAGATACACACACACACAGACACACACACACACACACACACACACACACACACACACACACACACACACACACACAACAAAAAGAGCAAAAAATATCTTTGGATGTGTTTCTTTCAGCTGACCATTTTAGCTAAGGTCAAGCCCTTATGGGCTTTTAGAAATTTTGAAAATGTGATCCGTGCTTTTATTTCATCTTTTCTTGATTACTGTAATGCTTTGTACACAGAAATTGGCCAGTCTTCACTCTTTCACCTCTCAGCTTGTACAAAGTGCTGCTGCTAGGATTCTCAAAGGCACACGCAAACATGATCACATCTCCCCTATCATGAAAAAATCTCTTCACTGGCTTTTGGTTCAATACAGGATTATTTTAAGATTTTCTTGCTTGTTTGTAAGTCACTAAATGGTTTTCCGCCTACATTTCTGAGCTTCTACATCATCACCTTAGACACTTACATCTTCAACCAGATGCTCATGGTTGTCCAGATGAAAGGATGTTTTTTGTTCTTTTTTTGCACCTAAATTGTGGAACAATCTACTCCTACACATTTGGGCTGCACCAACATTAGAAACTTTTAAGTTCCGACCAAAAAAAAAAGGTTTATTTTTTTTGTTGTTGTTTTTCATTGGGTTTTATAGCTGGCTGAGAGAACTGATTATTTTTATTATTTGTATTCTTACATATTTATTTTACACTTATTTTTAGTTTCTATGAGTTTTTGTATCTCAATATGTATCTCAAGATGCATAGACTGCATCTTTGGATAATGTATTTCCTCTTATTTAAAATATTGTACAACACTTTGGTCAACTTTATTCAACTATAAACTTTATTTGCGCTTAATTGAATTTTACTTGATTTGACTATTTTTGGAATAATGTACAAAAACAGAGCGTCCACATACACTACCGTTCAAAAGTTTTAGAACACTTTCTAACTCCATGATCGTTCCTGATTCTTATTTCTTTCTACATTGTAAAGGAATGCTGAAGGCATCCAAAAAAAATGCATTAATCTCCTTTAAACAGTTGATATTGAGATGTGTCTTCTACTTATGCTCTGTAAAGACTTCATAACGCCTCTAATCTGAGGTGCTGTTAATTGGTCATTTTTCAGGCTGATAACTCTAAATGAACTTCTCTTCTGCGGCAGAGGTAGGTTTTGGTCTCGTCCTCCTGGGATGGCCTTCATGAGAGCCAGTTTCATTATGGTGCTTGATGGATTTTGCAAATGCACTTGACAATACTGTTCTTGCAAGAACTATTACAGAAAGGCTGACCTCTGTGTCTTAAAATAACAACTAACTGTTGTTTTTCTTGTTGTTACGTAATTACCTGATCCAATATGTGTTATTTTATAGTTTTGAAATCCCCAGTATTGTTGTAGAATCACTAAACAAAAAAAAAAAAAAAGAAATTCGCAAGTGTTCTAAAACTTTTGAGCGGTAGTGTACATGATCAAATAAATGCCTTACAGTCAATTAAACAGCTGTGTATATGGTTACTGTATGTATTTCCATAGTTGTTTATTCAATTCAATTGAATTCAATTTTATTTTGTATAGCACTTTTTATTATTTATTTTTAATAAAATTAATTAAAATTGTCACAAAGCAGTTTTACACAATAAAAATAAAAAAATACGGAAATCAATTTTAAAAATGTAAGGAAAGAGTATAAATAAATGTCTTCTACAAATGCTAATTCCTTGTATATAAAAAAGAAAAATAAATTTTTACTCAAGTGCAATATCCACAAGACTATATATCTTTATTTATCTACTATATCTTTTGAGTTTATAATTGCTCATAAATAGCCTTTTTTTAAATAAAAAATAAAAATACTACTATTGCAGGTTTTTGATTCTGCTCATAATTTTTTCTTATACTGTAGGTTTAGTTATATTTCTCAATACACAAATTCATAGTATAATTGAAACCACAGCAATCAGGCAGTAAGGTGTCCTGTGAGCTTCATATTGATTCTCTTCTTCTCTTATCTAAAAAAAAAAAGAAAGAAATTGCTGCATTCTTTAGTTTCCAATTCTCAGTACACAGCCTTTATTTTCACCATGATGCTTTCTTAATTCTTAGAAAGCATTTACATTTACATTTACTGTGGGCATTTGGCAGATGCTCTCATCCAGAGCGACTTACAAAAGTTTCCATCATTGAAGAGAGCCTTACACTGATTTACTATGTTTCTAAAAAACAAATATTGCACAACTTATTTGCAACTTTACTTGCATCTGTTTAGAACATATATTCATATTCTGTTACATCTCTATCATGCTGTAACCCATGACGTAAGAATCATGACCATCAACCTAGCAGCTGGACCGATATCTGTTTCTTTGTGCAAGCACTAACACAAGGAGAAATGACATCCAGCAGGCTAGTGGTGTGCATGTTCCTGACCAAATTATCATAAACAGACCATGTGAGGGTGGCATAAGGGGCCCAAAGCCTGTATTCTTTATGCTCTAAGTCTGTGGTCCAGCTGCAGCTCGATTGGCATTGATGCCATTGACCATCTGCCATTGGTGCCTTGTTCACTACACAGAAGAAAGCAGGCTCACACTGAGCACATGTGGTTGGTATGAAAGAGTCTGGAGATGCCATGGTGAAGGCTATATTGTGACATTGTCAAGCATGGTTTGGTGGTTTACTAATGGTCTGGGGAGGAATATCATTGGAGGCCTCCATTTCTAGGCCAACAGTACCCCACTGCAGTAAGGTACTGGGATGATATCTTGAGAGTGACTGGCAGATCTTTGGCTGGTGCAGCGGGTTCCTTTTTGGTGCAAGACAAAGCGCAGTCTCATATGGCCTGAGTGTGAAGGCAAGTCTTGGATGATGAATGAATTGATGACAATGACTTTCCCTCACTTTTTCTTGACCTAAATCCAATTGAGTACCCTTGGGATATTATGTATCTTGTGGCACCACAAAGTACCACCACTGACTGTTCAGGGGCTCACAGATACCATGAATCAGGTCTGGGAGGAGATCCAAGGGACACCATCAACCAAATCATCAGTAGCATGTCCAGTCATTGTCAGGAGTGCATACAGGCACACAGGTGCCATACTCACATTATGAGTTGTCCTGATGAAATTCTAGCAACTTTAATGAAACTGCGATTTAAATTTTCTCTTTGATTTGCAGGGTAATTTTGGATACAGACCTCAATGGGCTGATGATTTGGGCTTTGATTGACCATTGTTATACCATTTTATCCTGAACAAATTATATACTGTACATTAACTTAAATAATTCTTTCATCAAGATCAGATGTACAGTATTATTTAAGTGCTCCCTTAATTTTTTTGATCAAGGTATTTACATATTTGCTATTATTTATATCAGGAATGCAGAAATGGCAGCTTGAACCGCTAAAGGCAACTACAACACATTCATCTTGTTTTGTTTTCTTCTCACAGCTTCCTCTATAAAAGAGAGGATCAGTAATGTAACATTAAAAGGAGTTTATTATCTTGAAGTAAGATTTGATGAAGAACACTGGAGACTTGGTAGAACTATTAAAAAGAGAGAGAGAGAACAGTAGACCTCCTATTGAGCAATTGTGAAACCTAGCCTACCACTAAAGGTTCAGCCCAGTGTGGCAAAAACAAAACAAAAACTAAGAAATAGCACTTTTCCATTTTCCACTGCCCCTGGAAATTGGTCTGTGTGCTCAGTTCTAAATGGAAGCAGATTTACTGTGATGGAAGTAGTATTGCACCACTGCCTTATCTTAAAAAGAGGTACCCAACCTGGCGGAGAAATTTGCCCTGCACATACCATGATAAATTAGCACGGGTTCAGGTGAGCGATGAAGTGAGCCATGCATTTTGTTGTCTCCTTGATTTTTAGTTAAATATGGCCCTGTCTGGCCAGCACAGCTCTGCTGATACAGCAGGAACAACTTTTGAAGTTCTGCACCAACTGACAGCATGAACAGGAAGAAACAAGCAAGCTGTTATTCTGCTGGTAAACAACCCTCTCCCACGCACACGTTAAAATCTCGAGAGATAATTGAACTTTAAAATGAATAGAACCTTAGCTGATATGTGCATTTATCATGGTAGGATTGCATTTAATAACAGTCAAAGGTTATAGTCCCTCCTGAATGGTACAGTATGTGTATATTTCCAGAGAACAAATGTAAAATGCACCATAAACAATATAGATTAAAGATTTGATTAACGTCAGATGTACATTATAGACATACACACATGTACATTATAGTATTTCCTCACTTAAATGTTATTCATTTTATTAGTTAATGCCATCTGTAAGCAGAGAGAGATGTTCTGATTAATTACACTTTATGCCAGTCCTGCTGGATTCTTGATTCTAATTGTTTACAAGGTTTTGTATTACAGCGAGGCTTAGATAATAGTTTTCTCTTATCTCTTTCTCTCAAAAGGGTAATACTAGGGGAATTCAAGTTAAATTTTTTGTTAGATTTTTGTTTGAGAAGAATAGAACACAGTAACTGTAAAAGCAACTTTTATTTCTCTTTAGAGTCCCCTGCTACACTAATGCACTTACCCAGCGTTTCACTAGTGCCTGGATACCATCAAGATACTGTACTGTAATCGTTTTCTCAGTATGCCGGAGCCATGGTTGAAACTCTGCCTGCTTCATGTTTGAAACTCTGGCCTCAGAAGCTCCTTTTAATTGCTTGCCCCCCCCCCTCTTTTTATTTATACACTGTACTGTGTATAAGTAATTTATTTATTTTTGATTATGTCTATTTTTCTCTTTTTGTCTTTATACACGGAACTGTCAATACTACACATTGTTCTTTGCTGCTGTAACATTGAAATTTCCCCACTGTGGGATAAATAATAATGAATATATCTTATCTTATCTTATCTTATCTTATCTTATTTTATTTTATTTTATCTTATCTTATCTTATCTTATCTTATTTTATCTTAATGGCCCAAACATGTGGAAATGGCTTGCCATTTGCTTTACCAAACATGTGGAAATGGCTTGGTGCGAGGTCTTCTCTTCTCTGGATGTGGCAATAACTCCTGTGCAAGTGGTGTTAGAGAATGATTGTGTGTTTCCAAAGACAGATGCGTCTTTTCCACAAGTCGATGACAAATTGTCTATTGATTTTCAATTTGCTGAATGTTCATGGGAACGACTGCAGTGGGCTCCGAACCACCTTGGCTGGGATCATCATTCACAGACATACTGGATGGCCTTCTGTACAAAGGTCGTACCATTTAGATGTTTTCCTGTAAATGTTGACTGGTTTTATGCCATTATTCACCTGTAAATTTCATCTTACTCATTCAGTATGTTATTCGTCCTATAGGAACAACTTATTTTGTGAATTGTATATAGTACATAGCAAAGTGTTCTGTGAAGAGATTCTCATTTAGTGCTGTTTTTAGCTCTATTTTTTCCAAATTTGGTTATTTGCCAATTCTCACTCAGTAGCCAGCTCTCATACAACATCTATCTGCCAGGCAGGGTGAAGGCTAGCACGTGTTTCCTCTGAGACAATGAAGCTAGACATGTGCTTCACATCTACTTATCACAATGACAAATGTTTTGCAATGATTATTCACCTCTGCCAATACAGTGAAGTGCAGATACAGCAAAGTCAATAGCATGGATACATGTCTAACAGTATTAGACTGCAATAGACATGAAATCGGCACACACAGGAACTCTAAGAAATACAATCAAGCAGTATTTTCACCCACATCTCTGGAACATCTCTGGTTTCATGGTTTTGCAGGCCAGAGCAGGAAGCCTAGCACAAATCTTGATGAATATAAATAGAGGAATGAATTTAAATTGGAATAAGAAATATAAAACACATGTGCATATATAGAGGATATTTCTGATTTCTGTGCAGAAGTGGAACACCCACCTATGCTGCAGTATTGCCACTTATTGAAAAGAGAAGTCATAATGTAAGTACTGATAAAATCAGTTTTTTTTCAGTTACCTGTAGCAAGGGTATTAAGTGAGCAGAAAAGTACACAATTACATTCCCAAAAGGGGAAAACAAAGCGTACATTCACATTCAGTTTACATTAAATTGTACATGACTTGTTTGTCATGACAGTTCACTTTCAGTGTTGGGATATGTACTTTTTAAAGTAACTAATTACAGTACATTACAAAATTACTGTCTTTAAAAAGTAATCAGTTACATTACAGTGTTACTTTCTAATAAAAGTAACTAGTTAGAGTACCGTACTTTTCCATTGCAGAAATTCTATAAAATTATTATAGAAAATTATTCTACCATCATTAATCAGCGAAGTTTGGCCCATAATATGTTAATTTCTATATGCGCGGTTTCGCACAGTGGCCGTAAGTACGGTTCATCATGATTCACCACAAGTTTTGGCGCTGTGATTAGGTTTCTATCTTTTCATGCATCTGTCCTCGCATAGTCAAACCGCATAGGTGAGATAGGGGTATAACCGCAGCAATAACGGGATGCTTGGGATTTTGCTCTGGAGGATGGCAAGCTGTTAGTAGACTCTATTTTTTAAGGTCGAGTAAAAGGACTAAAGCCAGACTCCTTGCTTTAGTTGTGTTAGCAGCTATTGCTAGCATTGCTATAAAATCCCCTTATTGACTGATGACATCACTGAGTGCCCTATGAATGTACACAGGCAAAAAGTCACATGAATTCTGATCTTCCTGTTTTTATTCAACTCTTATGTCCATGTGTTGGATATATATATATATATATATATATATATATATATATATATATATATATATATATATACAGTGGTGTGAAAAACTATTTGCCCCCTTCCTGATTTCTTATTCTTTTGCATGTTTGTCACACAAAATGTTTCTGATCATCAAACACATTTAACTATTAGTCAAAGATAACACAAGTAAACACAAAATGCAGTTTTTAAATGATGGTTTTTATTATTTATGAAAAAATCCAAACCTACATGGCCCTGTGTGAAAAAGTAATTGCCCCCGGAACCTAATAACTGGTTGGGCCACCCTTAGCAGCAATAACTGCAATCGAGCGTTTGCGATAACTTGCAACGAGTCTTTTACAGCGCTCTGGAGGAATTTTGGCTCACTCATCTTTGCAGAATTGTTGTAATTCAGCTTTATTTGAGGGTTTTCTAGCATGAACCGCCTTTTTAAGCTCATGCCACAACATCTCAATAGGATTCAGGTCAGGACTTTGACTAGGCCACTCCAAAGTCTTCATTTTGTTTTTCTTCAGCCATTCAGAGGTGGATTTGTTGGTGTGTTTTGTGTCATTGTCCTGCTGCAGCACCCAAGATCGCTTCAACTTGAGTTGACGAACAGATGGCCAGACATTCTCCTTCAGGATTTTTTGGTAGACAGTAGAATTCATGGTTCCATCTATCACAGCAAGCCTTCCAGGTCCTGAAGCAGCAAAACAACCCCAGACCATCACACTACCACCACCATATTTTACTGTTGGTATGATGTTCTTTTTCTGAAATGCTGTGTTACTTTTACGCCAGATGTAACGGGACACGCACCTTCCAAAAAGTTCAACTTTTGTCTCGTCGGTCCACAAGGTATTTTCCCTAAAGTCTTGGCAATCATTGAGATGTTTTTTAGCAAAATTGAGACGAGCCTTAATGTTCTTTCTGCTTAAAAGTGGTTCGCGCCTTGGAAATCTGCCATGCAGGCCGTTTTTGCCCAGTCTCTTTCTTATGGTGGAGTCGTGAACACTGACCTTAATTGAGGCAAGTGAGGCCTGCAGTTCTTTAGATGTTGTTTTGGGGTCTTTTGTGGCCTCTCGGATGAGTTGTCTCTGCGCTCTTGGGGTAATTTTGGTCGGCCGACCACTCCTGGGAAGGTTCACCACTGTTCCATGTTTTTGCCATTTGTGGATAATGGCTCTCACTGTGGTTCGCTGGAGTCCCAAAGCTTTAGAAATGGCTTTATAACCTTTACCAGACTGATAGATCTCAATTACTTTTGTTCTCATTTGTTCCTGAATTTCTTTGGATCTTGGCATGATGTCTAGCTTTTGAGACGCTTTTGGTCTAGTTCTCTGTGTCAGGTAGCTCCTATTTAAGTGATTTTTCGATTGAAACAGGTGTGGCAGTAATCAGGCCTGGGGGTGACTACAGAAATTGAACTGAAAGTGTGATAAACCACAGTTAAGTTATTTTTTAAAAAGGGGGGCAATCACTTTTTCACACAGGGCCATGTAGATTTGGAGTTTTTTTTCTCCCTTAATAACGTAAACCTTCATTTAAAAACTGCATTTTGTGTTCAATTATGTTATCTTTGACTAATAGTTAATGGTTTTTGATGAGCAGAAACATTTAAGTGTCACAAACATGCAAAAGAATAAGAAATTAGGAAGGGGGCAAATAGTTTTTCACACCACTGTATATATATATATATATATATATATATATATAACAACAGATTTGTGCATCAAACCGCCCTACGAAAATCAAGCACAGAAGTGAAGCCTACTGTTATATTTTATAAAGAGAACCATTTAAAAATAAATATATAAACCAGAAAATTATTTTAAATAAATGAAAATAATATATTGCTAACATTTTTCATTTATTTATAACAATTTCATTTATTCTGCCTCAGTAAGCACAAACTACAACAACGAAAGAAGTTAATGTCAGTTAAGACTGAAGTATGCAACTTAAAAAAAAGTGTAATTATGTAGTCAGCTGACATTTGATGTAGAGCACTTAAGCAATTAAATCCTGATTTTATGAATTTTTAACCACACAGATGATGAATACTTTACCAAACTGTTCCCTGCAGGGTAAATCTGCATGAGAGGTTTTTCACTTCTGCCATGATTTTGAAATGTAATACGCATTAATTTCCTTCTTCATGAATTGATGACTTGATTCTTTTGTGTGTGTGTGTGTGTGTGTGTGTGTGTGTGTGTGTATGTGTGAGTATGAAGTAATACAGTTTGTATTAAAAATTTTATTTAACACTTTACCTAAAGTCTGTTATAAGATTAGGCATTACACTGATGGGTTGACAAACTCTTCGCCACAGGAAGGCCCATGAGGTTTTCTCATTAGCTTTGAAGCTCATCCAAGGGAACTGTGGAGCTTCACCATCTTGGCAGGAGCTGACCCCACCTAAACCATAGTTAATCCATAAATAGGCAAAAGGGCGGAGCGAACAGCATCTGGCTGTTGGTTTGAACATGCATACCTACCTCCGTTATCACGCACTAGCATTGCTTAGCTTTAGCTTAGCTAAAATGAAAAGGTTAATAATGTTAATTAATATGCTAGCATTACTTTGCAGTTGATTGAACTGTCATTTATACCCTACCATTTGTCCCTTGCCAACTCCTGCATTATGCTGTAAGTTGCAATGATTCCAGTTTAGCCAGTAAATTAAAACAATGCATAGCAGACAGCTAGCGGTTTGAAAGCAACGCAGTCACAGCAATAAGTATGCATAACTATATGGCTTATATATTTTTACACCACTATGGTCACGTGTTGAGAAGAAATAATTTTTAAACCCTTTGTATCTTGTAATAAATCAAGATAAATAAGGGAGTGGGAGTTTTGACTTGATTACAGTAAGTTTCAATGTTTATTAGACCCTGTAATATATTTGTAATTTTATGATAGATTGCAAACAATACTGTGAAATCTATTAAATACTCAGCCATTCTGAATAAAGAGAAGTAAATATATAATACAATAATAATATAATATAATATTTTATATTTAGAAAAATAAATACAGTATATAATACACCATCTTGTTTATCTCCCAAATACCTACAATATGTCTTCCAGTGGCCAAAGATTAAACAGTTGTTTTGTTTAAACAGGGAAGCAAGTCATTCACTAGAGCTGAAGGAATTATGTGCATATGTTGGGCATATTAACATGGGGGTTGATGGGGATTGCTTTACTTTTGGACCCAGTGCCCAGTAACATTCAAGGAAATGCATGCTTTGGCCCCTGTGTGTGGGCTTCATTTTTCAAAACCTGACTTGGTCAACCAATACATACTGTACCGCTCAACAGTAACAATGGTCCAGGAAACACAACTAACTTACAAAATATCACATAAAACTGACATGATAAAATTATAACATTTTAAATTGTTCATAGGCTATAAAAATATGTATAAAAAGCTACAAAAGCTCTGACAATCTGGTGTCATATGAGCCATTGTCATTTATCCAGGTTTACCAGGCTTTTATTTAAAGCAGCAATCAAGATAAATCAGAATCAAAGTCAGGGTGCAGGAAGGCAGTCAGGTGATCAATAACCAATCCCGGCCAGACCAGGCAAGAGCAAAGTGAGAAAACCAGAAGTGAGATCAAAAAGCAAAAAGATTACAATAAGCAAAAGCCATGGTTAAAGCATCGACTTTGCATAAAGTGAGCATAGAAAGAGTGTTGTGTGGTGAAATTGAGTGAAGGTGATGGCGAAGAGAAATCATGTGACTTGGAACATGTGCTCTGGGACTCTGAGCCCTCGCCAGCCATGTTTGTAGGCCATGTGGTGTTATGGGTATTGACACTGATTTTGGTGTTTACTTAAGAGCCATTAACCTTTTTTGACCTGTGGTAAAAACTGTTAATAATGTTTGTGTGACCTATTTGGACACTTAGCGACATTTAACAAAACAATTAACATGAGGTCATCTCTTTTTCCAGCTGTCAGCTAGTTGTGGTGTCAGTTATGCAGCTCAGTTATGCATTCTCTTAAATCCTGAATTGCAATGAATATGAATGAACATGGGATTAAACAGATAAGTTTGTGGTATTAGCATCTGTGTATTGTTCACATACTAAACATGCTGTAATGTTTCAGTACAACAATCAATGGCACATACTGTAGTGAGAAGTTTTTCGTGCTACTACAGTAAATAGTTATATGGTTATTTTCACACCACTATGCTCACATGTTTAGAAGAAGTAATTTTTAAACCTTTTGTATCTTGTAATAAATGAAGATAAATAAGGGAGTGGGAGTGTTGACTTGATTAAGTTTCAATGTTTATTAGACCTTGTAATATATGTAGAATTTTATAATAAATTGCTTACTATGAAATCCTTTCAATACTCAGACACGCTGAATTAAGAGCAGTAAATATATAATATAATAATAACAATATAATATATTATATATTATATTATATATTTTGAACCATAAATATATAATACACCATATTGTTTATCTACAATATGTCTTGCAATGTCCAAAGATTAAACAGCTGTGTTGTTTAAACAGGCAAGCAAGTCATTCACTAGAGCTAAAGGAATTATGTGCATTACAAAAATCTCAAAAAGCATCCACTTAGGAACTGTTCAGGTCTAATGTGGAATACCACTGAGCTCTGTGGAGTCCTGAGAGAGCGGGTAGCTATCTTTGTAGGAAACAGAGCTCAATTTTCTGTAATCAAGACAAAAATGCCATGACCTATTTTTGACAAAGACAGCGTGAGTTATGTGAGATCTAGAGTTTTCACAGATCACTTCATTAACCCTTTAAATAATCAGTGATTTCACCAAAACCTGCCTTGCACAGTTTTTGCATCAAATACCTTTGTTGGATAGGGTAGGGAAGATGCTTGTGAGGTACAATTTGGACAATTACGTGAAGTCATTGTTTCCTCTCAAAATGCACTCCGGAACTCCGGACAGCTTCCAAAGAACCAGACAGTTTTTGGCTCTCATTTTCAGTCCAGTCCCTGAATCTGACTAGTTTCCAAGGAATGTTTTTTGATTGTTAAGCCACACAATTACCTATCAAACATTCAATCATAACATTGCACTGGTGATTAGTACTGTGTACTGGTGATGCCATACAGTATTTTCTCTGACCAGAGGAGCAAATTCAGCCAGAGACTGATTACCACCACATGTTCCACAGAGCACCACAGGAGATCTTTTCTCCCAACGCCATAAAATTATACAACTCTTCTCTGTAACATGTACACTATGTGAATAGTCATTGTCAGTAATACACTATTACATACATATATTAGATTCCTGTATTAACTGTGCATTAGATACCAGTGCTCTTGGGTCATATTTACTGTGCAATAAGGTACTTGCTGTTTTAGGACTCTTTTTTTATTGCATTTTATTTTATTTTATTTATGATTTTTTCCTCTTATTTCTCTTCCCTTTCTACTGGATAACAACCATGAGCAACTGTAACCAAGAATAAGCTATTTCCCTCTGGGATTAAAGTTCTTTGAATCTTAAATCTTGGTTGCTGAAGTAATTTGAGTTTGTTCCATAAGCAACCAGTTTTAAAGCCTGTCTTTAGGCAGCCTGTCACAGTAAAACATGTGTTGCCATTTCTTTAATTTAATCTACACCATTTAATTAAATTGAATATAAAGAAATGAGGGGTGGCTGAAAGCATTTGCATGGTACTTTATGCCTCTCCTTTACCAATTAAAATTCCTATTTTTAATTTTCTCTACTGGAAGAATAGGATAAAAATTACACAGATTTTGTCATCAAAAACAATAAAACACAATTACATGTAGGGCCTATAACCTTTGTAATACAATATTAATAATAACTCAGTAGTCATCACTATTAGCAACTTATATTATTGATAGTCACATTAAATCTATTGGGGCATTGTGCTACTACTCAGTTCCGAATTTGTCACCATCTACAATATTTGGGTCACAGTGCTAGAACATCGTGTTACCAAACTATGGACTAATTTACAAATGTGGTCACGAAACTTATATATTTTACAAATATTAATGTCAGAAAATGTCAGACGGATTTTGTCTGCTAATATTTGAACCGTTACTGCAAGTCACATTCAGACAATCCACATTTTAATGAATATGATAATAATACTTTTATTTTTTACCATTTTGACATACTGAACTTGCCGAATTCAGTAATAAAAATGGACACTTAGTCTTGCCCATCTATTTCTGCTAAACAAACTATAATTATGTATCAAATTATATATATATATATATATATATATATATATATATATATATATATATATATATATATATACTCGACAAAACACCAACTGGGTTTATTATTGTTGCTTTCAAACCTACCGATTTTTTTATGTATTAACCTTGAGCATTCTATGGATTATTAAATACTTTTGAAAGTGAATTCAGACTTTTTGTTTTAAAATGCTGCTCAAATACCATGTACCATAACCACAACAACAGTTTACATTTTAAAAGACCCAGAGCTCATCAGTGTCTATAGCATCGCTGTTCATTTTGTAGTTTGATTTGAAAACCTCAGATGAAAAGTCTGAGATGTTTGTTTGTTTGTTTATAACAAAATATCTTTAAAGGCCACTTTTAAATCTTGTTCATGAGATACGCAGGAAAGCTATGAACAATACTACCCATGTATGCAGTAAGTTTAACCAGGATCATCTGCTTTGCATCACACCACCTTATTATGAAATATTTTCCTATAATACAACAATATTCCTTTGGTGTATAGTCACATAAATTAGATGAATAATACTTACAGTACATAATTAAATGTTTAAATGATACAGAAGTACTATAATCTAAACTTAGGATAATAAATGAATAACAAATTTTTTTTTTTTTTTTTTTTAGTTTCCCTTTGGCAGAAATGTTCAATCTCAACCAGGTTGGATAGACAGGATCAGTGCACAGTCAATTTCAGGTCTCCCAAGAGATGCTTTATTGGGTTTAGGTCCAGGTTCAGCCTCAGCTGGGCCACTGGTCCAGGACTTTCACAGAGTTGTTCTGAAGCCATGTTTTCTTGGTATCTTGATTTGGGCCTGGGTCTTGTTAAACTCTAAACCTTTGCCCCAGCCTAAGACGCCGAGAGAAGGTTTTCACTTAGCATGGCTCTTTATTTTTCTGCATTGTTATTTCATTTATACTCACTATTCTTCCAGTCCCAGTTGCAGAAAAACAACCCCACAGCATGATGGTGCCACTACCATGTTTGACTGTAGGGATGGTTTTAATTAGGTAATGTGCAGTGCCTGATTTCCTAATTCCATATATTTTAGTCTTTCAATATTTCAAGTAGTTTATTTCTTATGGTGTGATTCTCCTTCAGGGGCTTCTGGGCAAAATTTCCACAGACTATCATGACGTTTAATGATGAATGCTTTTGTCTAGCCGCTTTACCATAGAAACCTGATGGTGGAGTTCTGCAGTGATGGCTGTCCTCCTGTCAGGCTCTACCATCTCTACCATTTATTTGACCCTTGGGTTCTTGCTCACCTGCCTGACCAAGGCGTTGTTTCCCCAGTTACTCAGTTTGGCTTGGAGGCCAGCTCTGGAAAAACTGTTGGTTATTCCAAATCTTTCATTTGAGAATGATGGAGGCTACCATACCCATGGGTGCTTTCAATGCGTTTCAGATAATTTTTATCAACATTTAGGTTTTGTTTTCACTCCATGGTGTCATACACCATTTAGAGTGACACCTTATGTAGACAAGCACAGTGGAACCTCGGATTACGAGCATAATTCGTTCAGGAAGCAGGCTCGTATTCCAAAACACTCATAAACCAAATTAAATTTTTTCCATAAGAAATAATGGAAACTTAAATTATTCATTCCACAGCTCAAAAAAATAAATACATACAAAAAATTATTACAAAATATAAAGTACAAATAAAACATTAACCTGCACGTTACCTTTCAAAAAAGTAAAGATAAATCCCGACACATACGTTTTTCCGTTTGTGCGCACAGGCGCTGTGTATGTGTGAGGCTAGAATAAGGGAAGACTCTTGCTTTCATCCCCTCCTGTCTCCCCCTTCTCATCTTACACAGTAAAACTTTCTCCTCTCGTTTGAATTAAACATACACACACATTAACGGAAAGATTGTTGTTCTCTTCCAAATTATTAAAGCTTCTCCGCTTTATTTTAATGTTGCTCACGACAGCGTAACAGCCCATTAATTCACGCTCGTGTAATGATGAGATGGACAAATTGGTCAATGCCTGTTCTTTTATTTGCTGCATTGTCAGGCTATAGTACAAATTTCGGGTGGATCCTGCACTTTAATCCAACAAAAAAAACTACTGAAGAACAAAACTCAGGCTCAATATCCTAGCTTACATCTCGCATTTGCGTTCACACACCGGACTGAATTACCCACAATGCATCTCCTGCACTGGTCTACACTTCCGTAAACAGCCATACGGAAATAATGTCATAAATCAACCTCTCTCGCCCGCTACACTGTTTTGTCTGAAAAAAATTAGCAAGGAACATCGCTAATGACACTCGCATGAACGCAAACTAAAAGAATAACTGCTGTAAAGTAAAACCAACAAACAAATGAACCCAAACAAACAAGTGTTTTTTTGAGGCAGGGAGGGGTGCTTCACACACACACACACAAAAACACGCAAACACATTATGATGAGAGACTGTGTGTGAACCGGCACAGTGTCAAATTACACATGCGCGCACACATACACACACACACACACACACACAGTGATGAGCTGAGGAAAAAAATAGATTTTTAAACTTTGTATTGAGAATTTCTTTTGCTTTTCTTGCACGCACACACATGTGTTATAAAAAACAGTACACGTGCTGTACACACGCGGCTTCTGAACACAAATTAAAATATGTTTTACACACACACACGTGGTTACAGTGTTATAGTAAAAAGTACACGCGTGCACGAATGTTGATTATACCAGTAAGAGACGAGCACTAAAACCCAGCAGGGGAGAGAATTACAAACAATTCTGCAGTGGAAGAGAGAAAAAAAACGTTGGCTCAGTTGTAATCATGTGACGCTCGGCGTGAAAAACAAAAAGCGCATGCGTGATACATGATACATGATACTCCGTGTTCGTAAACCAAGACAATGCGCCTTTTTCAAGGAAAACTTGTAAACCACGTTACTCGTTATCCGAAGTTCCATTGTGTGTGCATTTCCAGGTTATGTCCAATGAATTCCATCAGGCACAGATGGACTCCAATCAAGTTGAAGATGCATCTTATAGATGCACCAGAGATCAATTACAAGTGGCATCACAAAAAGTCTGCATACGTTTAGTCAGCACTTTCTGCCTGATATGGTACCCCTGAGAGTTCTTCCTCCAGGCAAAAATATTACAGCTTTGCAAATGTCATTCTAAAGTACATTAAGCCTACAGGACAAACTAATACAAGTACATCTTGGACAGCCACTACAGTACATGAGAATGTAAATATGCTTGTAAGGCCTTTAAATTAGTCACCCAATGCCTTTACCACTGCCCACCAGAAGCTATCTCTAATAACACTCACCATGAAAGAGGGTGAATGCTCCATGATTTGCTCTATTTGTTAAGCTTTTACTTTACACTGAGTAAAAGAAAACAAAATAACAAATTCAAACGCAAAAAAACTAAACCGAAAAACAAAATAACAAAACTGAAAACAAAATAACTAATAAAAAAACATAACAAAATCAAAAAGAAAATAACAAAAACTAAATAAATTCAAAAACTAAATAACAAAAACATATTTATAATTACAAAAACAAAATAACGAAACTGAGAAAACAAAATAACAAAGCCGAAAACAAATAAAAAAATCAGAAAACACAACGACATATCCAGAAACAAAATATTAAATGAAAAAACACATCAACAACTCAGTCAAACTGTAAAGGGTAAGTATAGTTTGCAAATGAAATTCTTATCGCTGAATAGACGAGGCGTCTTTAACTCAAGACATAAGTCACTTATGTCTTATTTGGTATTTTTTTTCTGCATATGTCATATGCATATACATTATTTGTTAATTTGTTTTTGGTTTTGCTATTTATTTTTTTTCTTATTTTGTATTTGAATGTGTTATTTTGCTTTCGATTTTATTTTATTTTTTTTGGTTTTGTTATTATGTTTTTGAATTTGTTATTTTATTTGTCAATTTTTCGGTTTTGTTATTTTGTTTTGCACTGCACTGCCACTTTGCATTACTCTGTAATTTTAAGATACTGAAAATGAAGAGCTCTTGCTGATGCACTTGCTAATATACAGTCCTTTCTAATTTCTTTATTAACTTTATTATTGAGTACAAAAACATTTTTGATTTTCTGATTTACCACTGAGTAGCAGTAGTAGAGTCGCCTTCAGAAATTTATTTAACTTAATTAATTGAATTTCTTTTCAAATTTTTTTTTTTTACCTTGCTACACAAATGCAATAAATAACAAAAATAACAATAAATAACAAAACTCCTATTAACAGCTTCAGATTCAGGATCTATCTTAAAGACGAAAGCACACATATCCTGAAAGTGACAGAGACAAAGTGCACATATCCTGATAGTATATAAAATACGATCTTGATTTTCACACTTCACTTAAAAACAGTAAATCACCAGCCTAAAGTGAAGGCAGACCTAAAAGGATAACAACCAGGAAAAAAACGACAGGAAATAGCAAGACACACATAATAAACTCTGCAGGAATCCAAAAGATTAGAAAAAAATAGATAATCAAACCTTAAAAGAAACCCACACCAGAATAAAAACTATTTAAAGTATAATTCACTGTGTCCTGTTTTTCATCATGGATAATTTCTTTAAGACTACTAGGAGACCATACAAATATACCCCCCCCCCCCCCCCCCCCCCCCCCCAGCCCTCCAGAAGTCATTTCTGGTGATGGATGATATATTCATTTTCTTTGAAATTTTTATTTGCCTTGTTTCTAAGCACAATTTTTATACAATACTTATAGAATGAAACATACAATATCCAACACAGACCGCCAACAACTAAGAGCACACAACAAATATTTCTTCATTTCTACATTTCTACATAGAGCCCACAGGTAATCTCCTAATTATTATTTTTATAATTACTAAGTGAAAAATGAGTCATTTCCTGCAAATCAGAAGCTGAGAAGTGGTTCCTTATTTTTTATTTTTATGTGATTGCTGTTGGTGGCAAAATGGCAAAGTGTTTAGCACTGTTGCCCTGCACCTCCAGGGTCCGGGTTCGATTCCCAGTCTCTGTGTGCATGGAGTTTGCATGTTCTCCTCGTGCTTGGTGGGTTTCCTCCCACAGTCCAAAGATATGCAGGTTAGGCTAATTGGCGTTCCCAAATTGCCCATAGTGTGTGAATGAGTACGTGTATGTGTGTGGCCTGTGATGGATTGGCACCCTGTCCAGGGTGTACCCTGCCTCGTGCCCTAAGCCTCCTGGGACAGGCTCCAGGTTCCTGCGACCCTGAATACAGGATAAAGCGGTATAGAAGGTGAGTGAGTGATTATTGTAATCAGCTGAAGTTGCTCAAGCAGGTACAAGGTTTGAGTGTTCAATTATGGTACTTCACAGACAATCAGCAAACAATCATGTCAATGCACTTCAAGGAGCTGTACCATTCTGTACTACAGCTGCTGCAAGACACCATGTGACTTATTCAAGGTGATAATTTAGACTCCAATTATAATTAGTATGAACATTTGCCAGTAAACTCTGATTTGATTCTAAAATACCAGAGCTTTTCAAACTTAACGCGAAGTACAGACTATGGAGTTGCAACAGTTCCAATTTGTGTGGAGAAAGAGCAGGTCTGCACCTGAGCAGCCATATGATGCTTCAGTCGATTTACAACTAACCTTGTTGAAATAAAGAAATAATTAGTGAACTGAGAGAAAGTGCATTTAATAAAAACTCTTTTCAATAACCAAACAAATCCACTTAAATCAACAGGAACCGCGGCTGTGAGGATGACTATGACTGTGTACTATAGCTTTTTGCTAATACAAAAACATAAACTTATACACCAGTCAGCCATAACATTATGACAGGTGAAGTGAATACCATTGATCACCAACTATACACAAGCAAACTGGTGACAGGATCAGGCCACCCAAGACACACCCATGCCCGCAGGGATCAAAGGCCAGCTTGTCCAGTCTGATCTCACAGAAAAGCCAATGCAGAACATTTTGGGAAAAATTTTGTTCCGTGTTGTCCTGATGCAAGACACCACAGAACACCCCCAGAGGTCTTGTGGAGTCATGCCACAAAAGTGCCAGAGCTGTCCCGGTGGCACAAGCGGAACCTACACAAAATTGAGCAAAGTGATTTTTATTTTAATGTTAGGGCTAAGCAGTGATCATGTGATCATGTAGCATCAGACAGGCTGCGTTAATTCAGCCAACACACAGACTAACCCAATTCTGTATGCTTTCTATTAATTAATGAATTTGATTATTTTAATTGATTGGACAACACATTGTACACAACAGCAAAGGACATCACATTGTACATTTTACCAGTTTGTAGTGATGTGGAATCTGTAGTCCACTATCCTTATCGATAATTGTAACCTTTTTTTTCTTTTTTGTAAATAAAAACACTTTTGTTAAATTTATAATGAAGTTTAGGTCGATGTTCTATTATTTGTCTATGTTCTTGTGAATTAGCCTTGCTTTACAAACATTAATGCATAGGAATGAGTGCATTAATATTAAACTGTGATTTGCCTCAATACCAGCTCTACAGTCAGAGCTATTGTTGTTCAAAAATAATAAACGCTCTCTATAGAGGAAAATATTGTTGTAACTATACCAAGTAAACAAATAAATAATTGGTAGCTGAACGCTAGACGGGGCGGCCCGGTGGTGTAGTGGTTAGCACTGTCGCCTTGCACCTCCAGGGTCCGGGTTTGATTCCCGGCCAGGCTTGATTCCTGGCTCTGTGTGCATGGAGAATTGGTAGTCCCAAATCGCCCGTAATGTATGTGTGTGCTCCAAGTTCCCGAGACCCTGAATACAGGATAAAGCGGTATAGAAGATGAGTGAGTGAGTGAGTGAATGCTAGACTAGAGATTATACAGTGTCAGATTGTATTATTACACAACTCAGTAGGATTAGCACTAGTATAAAATAAAAAGAAAAGTGGGCTTAAATATGGTTAAGCACTGTTCCATTTTCAGAGACTTTATAATTCATTAATGCAACAAGAAACTGAGTAACATGCATCGCAATTTTGAAACTCGTTGAGTCTATTTCTGAATTTTGATTGTAAAACTTGTGTGGTCTTTCCAAGTTTTGTATAATTTAATTACTGAAGAATCTAGTGCATTAACCCTCCTACAAGAAGGCTGGTGGTGTGTTGCCTTTGCAGATGCATCTAAGTTTTCATCTTTGGCTAACAGATGTCAGCGCTGCTGTGCATGGTTGCGCTTTTTGGGCAAAACTGAGACAAATTACTGCTTGGCATGGATTCGCGCATCTGTTATTTGGAACAGGTGTTGGCAGACCTGGAGATGCTTTTTTTTAAAGTCAATATCAAATGAAAAGACTGAAAATGTCTGTGTAGGTTTATGCTGGGGACTAATATAAATTAATGACCAGAATGGGGGGGGGGGGGGGGGGGGGGGGGGGACGTGCATTTTTCATAATACTGTCTGCAAATCTTGTGCAATAAGGAAGAGAGAGTGTTCTGACAGTGACATAATTATTTCTATTAAGTATCACATGCTGTACATCCCTCGGAAAGCAATTACTCCCCACACAAACTTAACTAAAAATTGATGGAGGCAAAAGAAAGGATGCGATCTCATGAGATGTCGCCTTGACTATCCATCTGCCTAAGTGCCAGTGTTTCCCTTGCACATGTGCCTGATCACTGCACTTTTATGGTACTTTGGGCTTTTAAGATGACGTTTGCACAAGTAGCCAGGTTGCATTAGTCAATTTTGTAATTGCCAGGATTCTCGACAGCCCTACAAAACCCTATTGGAAAATAGCAAGAAGTCTCAGTGGACTCTGTACGAGGTAGAGAAAATGAGAGAGAGAGAAAGAGACGGCAAAAGATATGAGCTTGATCATATATGCAGTGGCTCAGTTCACTTTCCTCAGGCATGCCAAGCACCCGGTTCAGCGCAGGCAGATGAGCTTTTCATTTCCCATTCAGAAATCACTGCATGTCATGCTACCCAGCCACCCGTAGTGATAGTGCTGCATTCTAAACCAGGTGGTGCACTCTCCCTCTTTCACCTCAGAGCAGAAACGTGGCTTTGCATGCATGCCAAGCCCTCTGTATCTCTTATATCTCTGGACGCAAATGCAGGGTCCTTGTTAGGCCAGCTGGTAATACAACATTAATGATGATTTAATGAAAGGACGTGTAGCTGAAATTGATAGGGCCATAATGAAGACACCTACAAAGTTTTTTTTTTCCTTGCCTGCAAATCATGGTGATGCATAAGACTTACCCTTGTTGACCAGGGACTGCAGCCCTGAGACTCAAAGCAAATGACCAAAATGACAACTTTAAATAGAAGCTTATAGAGTTATGGGTTGTAATCAGCATGCTTAATTCTGTCTGAAATCTGTGTGCGTGCCAGAATAAATTCCTTCTTTTTTTTTGCCAAGTGATTGTTGCATGCTTACCACAGTCTTGAAATAAACTCACAAACTTACAGGTTTTTTTTTTATTGTTCTTTAAGCTTCATATCTTGCTCATTAAAAGGGTCTTGAGATTTTTTTTATATGATGGAGTTTCCGCTTGTATTCACTCATCTGCCTCCACATGCATGTGAACATGAGTAACAATTCTCAATTCATATGGTTTAATATGATGTTGACCCATTCTTTGCAACTTTAACAGCTTAGGAGTGTTTTTCCAAAAGCGCATTTGTTAGGTCAGACAGTAATGTTGAACGAAAAGTCCTGGCTTGCAGTCTCTGCTCTAATTCATCCCAAAGGTATTCTATCGGGTTAAGGTCAGGACTCTGTGCAGACCAGTCTAGTTCTTCCACACCAAACTCGCTCATCCATGTCTTTATGGATGTTGCTTTGTGTACTAGTGCCCAGTCATGTTGGAACAGGAAGGGCCCAGCTTAACAGGGCCCCTTAACCAAACTTTACACTTTGCACAATGCAGACAAGTACCGTTCTCCTGACAATTACCAAACCCAGACTCGTCCATCAGATTGCCAGACACAGAAGCGTGATTTGTCACTCCAGAGAACATGTTTCCACTGCTCTACATGCTTTACACCACTGCTTCTGATTCTTTAAATTGCACTTGGTGATGTAAGGCTTATACTCTGTCATAATACCATTAAAGTTGAATATAGAATATTTAGTAGCAAGGAAATTCCATGACTGGACTTACTGCACAGGTGGCATCCATCCCTGTACCACACTGGAATTCACTGAGCTCATGAGAGCGACTCAGTCTCTCATTGTTTGTAGAAGCGATCTGTATGTCTAGGTCATTGATTTTAAACACCTGAAACCATAGAAGTGATTTGAACACCTGAATTCAATGGTTAAGTAAATACTTTAAGCAATATATATATATATATATATATATATATATATATATATATAAAACGCTATATAGTCACATATACTGAGATTGAAAAACTAGCCAAATTTTAGCTAGGCTTTTTCTTTTCTCTGTCAAGTAGACATTTTATAACAATAGCAGTGATTATTAATCACATACTTTTAATCATTATTGTAGATTTCTGGTAGCCATTGTGATAATCAAATATGGCAATAAAGCAGGACATCAGGAGCATGCATGTGTGCAAGTCAGCATGAAAGAAAAAAAAATTGCAGCCAGCACAGAGGAATAAAGGATTTTTAACTTATGGTCTGATTAGTATTTCAAATAGAAATACTGCATCTCTGCTCTTTTCATTTAAAGAGTTCCAAAGACACAGTTCTCTGTATTATGCGCTTTGAATATTGAACGTACTATAATTATTATTATAGTGCTCCATTTGTACACAGGCAGTCTGCAGGCTATTTTGTGCATATTACTCACACTGAAGGCAATATCAGACATGCTGTTAAAATATTTGTTATTCCTGTCTATCTAATCAAAAAGTAAAACCGATTGTGATTGCTAGAGGACAAAAATGCTTGTGTTTATTTGTGACCAATAATTAGCGTCATGCAGACTGCACACCTACAGCAAAAGGAGATTATTCAGTCACTTTTGTTTTTGTTATTTAATATACTTGCGGTGCCTTATTACACTTGAAGTGTCATATTTAAACACATAATGCTTTTCGAGATTACAAAAGTAAGTATCCATAATCCTATATTATATGTAAAAGTTAAATAATAGGAAGAAAATGGTTTGAACACTTTATTAAAATGTACACTGTATACAGTAGGTAAAGATAATGAAATAAAAGCAGATCAAGGCATAAATGCTGCAAAAAAGGGTTTATTTTATTGTAGAAAAAAAAAAAAATTTCAAATAGTGTACCTGTCAGTTCTACTGCTGTAGTGTTACAAACATAACTGTGTCCATTTTGGTGCAAAACAACCACCTCATTGTAATTAAAATCTTGTTCATTGTGTTCAGAATTTAAATAAATATTTATTTATTTATTTAATCTTAAAATTACTTTTATACACACAAATTAGCAAAACAATACATTTTATCCAAATGTCCAAAACAAATTATTCTTTCTTATTTTCCTTCTACTGTACCTGTGTGTGATCACTGCACAAGAGCTAGTGCTACAGTAGGTTGACTGTCTTGAGTCAACCTCGCTTTTATTCTGGAAAAAAAAAGATTTTTTTACAAACCTAACGCTAAGTCTAATATTTGAAGGCAGTTCAATACTACAGTAAAAAAAAAAACACATTAAAACTACTCTACAGATAAAACTCACCTGCACTTAAAGAAATTTAACAGATCAGAAATTTTGCAACATTTTACACATAGTGCTTTCTTTTAGCGTGCCCTTTCCTTTTCTGGCCGTTTACTCTCCATCCTAGCATGTCACATGGCACCATTTTCACCAATTTCACCACTTTAGTACATTGGGTGGGCAATTATATAGTACACACAAACACACACACACACACACACACACACACACACTATATGGTAGAGTGGCCAGTGAGTCTTATCACACCTGAGATTTTTGTTTTTCATGGTCTGAGAGTCCTTCATGCAAATCCAGATGTGCTGCCATTTGCCTTTTACTAAGGAGTGGCTTCTGGCTGGCCACTCTACCATATAGGCCTGATTGGTGGATTGCTGCAGAGATGGTTGTCCTTCCGGAAAGTTCTCCTCTCTCCACAGAGGACCTCTGGAGCTCTGACAGAGTGACCATCGGGTTCTTGGTCACCTCCCTGACTAAGGCCCTTCTCCCCCGATCGCTCAGTTTAGATGGCGGCCAGCTCTAGGAAGAGTCCTGGTGGTTTCGAACTTCTTCCACTTACGGATGATGGAGGCCACCGTGCTCATTGGGACCTTCAAAGCAGCAGAAATTTTTCTGTAACCTTCCCCAGATTTGTGCCTCGAGACAATCCTGTCTCGGAGGTCTACAGACATTTTCTTTGACTTCATGCTTGGTTTGTGCTCTGACATAAACTGTCAACTGTGGGACCTTATATAGACAGGTGTGTGCCTTTCCAAATCATGTCCAATCAACTGAATTTACCACAGGTGGACTCCAATTAAGCTGCAGAAACATCTTAAGGATAATCAGGGGAAACCGGATGCGCCTGAGCTTTATGGCAAAGGCTGTGAATACTTATGTAAATGTGCTTTCTCAATTTTTTTATTTGTAATAAATTTGCAAAAATCTTAAGTTAACTTTTTTCATGTTGTTATTATGGGGTGTTGTGTGTAAAATTCTGATGAAAAAAAATTAATTGAATACATTTTAGAATAAGGCTGTGACAACAATACGTGGGAAAAAGTGATGCACTGTGAATACTTTCTGGATGCACTGTATATATTGATTGGCACCCCATTCAGGAGTCTCTTCACTGCAAATGGTATTACACTATTCATCCGACAAGAGATGGAGTCTAGTGAGAAATTTCAGCAAGTCACCATGCACAAATCTACAGCCACAATATCTCAAGAGATGACCAAGCCAATCTTCTAACTAAAATCCCATTGACAATTTATGGAGGATTTTGAAATAGTGAATTTTATTAGGAAGGGCTTTCATAATCCCAGGGAATTGAAGATAGTTTACCAAGATGGAGCAACAATATTCAAAAAGCTAATTATTTTCTATCTTAGATGATTGAAGCCATAACTATCAACAATATCTCTGCAGCAAAGTACTAATTTTAATAATAATTTGTAGTTTACTGATCACTTTCAATTAAGTTTTTTTTGTTTGTTTTAAACATAGCTTGTTTATGCTCATGAATACGTTCTTTTTGTTCATAATTTAGTATTAAAGTCAAAAGACATTATTTGGCAACACTATACAGTATAAGACTATACAATCTGCACTGGAAATATACTAAGGTAGAAAAAGAGCACTTAGTATCTCTTAGGGTTAATAACCAGACAAGCCATGTCAAAATAGAATAATGATTTTATTTTTAAAATTGGTTAGTTTCAATTAAATTTAGGTCTTCAATTTACTTCATTGATTGTTAATGTAGACATTAAGGTAGACAAAAGTATTCAAAAAAATATTTATTGCAAAATATTCAAAATTTTTAAGAACAGTTTTATTAACAAAATGTAAGTTTAATTAAATTAACTTGAAGCCATCAAAACAAAACACATGCATTTAAACCAGCAATTGTAAAAACTATAATTTGATCCTTTTCATGGCTTTCAACTAGGAAGGATTATAAGAGGACAATAAAAATCTACATGAACATTAGCAATTAAATTATTTCATTTAATAGTATTGTAATTTTAAATGACTACGCACCACTCTCTCTCTCTCTCTCTCTCTTTCTCACTCACACACACACACACACACACACAAACAAATTATCAAATTACTATTATGGCATTTTAAAATAAATTTTGACCCTTTTGCACCCAGGCATGTAGATGAAACCTAATGTCTAATGAAAAAACTAAACCATCTTCTTTAAATTGAGAATGAAATTAGACAAAACTAAATCCTTTGCTTTCATCGCATCTCCGCTGAGAGGATTTGTGCATATGTATTATACCTTCAGGTTTCTACTTTTTTTCATAAGCTGTGCTAGATCTTTTCTTTTAAAAAATGATGCAAACCTGCAAGAGCTTGTGAGCAGCGGGTCACAATATTTAATTCTGATTGGCTAATTGCTGTTATTAGTTTGAAAATCATACATAGAGAGTTTTAATAATTCATTTTCATGACAAATAGCCTATAACATAATACACAGCATTATTAATCTAAAGGGGATGGTAAGGGGGATGTTTTTCTGTTATTTTTCTCAACAAGGGGGATGTGATCAACCTGCACACTCTAGTGCTTGGACACTATTAAGGTATAAAGTGTCCTCACTACACCAGAGCCATGATCAGACTGCTTCATGTCTGAAACACTGGCCTCCCAGGAACTCTAATTTTAACAGACCAAAGATATAGGAGTCACTCGCAGAAGGGTCAGGAATACAGTATATGGGGATGTGGCGATAACTCCAAGTCAAATTTCTGTAATGTGCAAGTGGTGCACGTGAATGATTGTGTGTACACTTTCCACAGGTGTGTCTCTTCCACAGGTTGGTAATAAGCTATCCATTCATTTTCACGGATCAGGCGTTTCACTCACTGAATGTTCATGGGATCGACTACAGTGGGCTCTGATCCACCTCGGTTCGAATCACCATTCACAGAAGTACAACCTTCTATAAAACGGTTGTACCATTTGAATGTTTTACTATGGCTAAGAGGCTCATCACCGTACTGTGCTTGAAATCTTTTGTAAATGTCAAATGGTTTTATGCCAGTGTTTATGGGAAAGTCCCTGGTTTGATTTAAATGCCCCTTGTAGAACCATTATACAACTAACATGAAGAAAAGTAAAGAAAAGTGAGATTTGAACATTGAAACAAATAGAACTGTAACCGTACCATTCAATCTAACAATGAGCTAATTAATCCAAGAATAATGAGTTTTCCCACACTTCAAGTTGTAACAAAGTTCATAGGATCAGCATGAAGCTGCAGGATGTCACACTCCTGCCACACAGCTCCGGGGTTCAAATCCTGAGGATCGGTTCACATTAATGCGGGTTTCTCCTCCTCTATGCTCAATTGCACTCATTGCTCTTTATGAGCTCTCAAATTTTCCTCTCAATGTCAAAAACATGCAGCTAGGTGAATAGGCTATGCAGAGTTGTCCTCAGCATACATAAGTGTGAATGAGTGTGGGAGGATGTGTGTGTTATCTAGGTGAATTAGTTTAAATTAATAATATATAAAATAACAAATATAAAATAATAAAATAATATAAAAATTGTTAAGGTGAAACATCTAAGAATTAATTTCAGTACCTCAAAAGAATTAAGCCCTGAGCATGAACATGCAATAAAAGCCCACATTACTTTTCTAGGCTTAACATAAGAAAAGTGTGTAGGTGTACATTAAATTAGAAAACTGCAGCATACTAATTTGGAGGTTATTGAGTGATTTGTCTTCAAATGTTTTGATTACTTGCATATAAAATGATTATGCAAGAAAGGGCACTGAGTGATTAAATGGTCCTTTCAAATGGTTTATTCAAGTTATTCAAATATCAATTTACTTTACACAATGAAGGTAACACACACATCACACTCATATTGCATATGCTTTCTGAGCATCCTTTCAAGTTGTAATCGTCTCTTTTTAATAACCTCCATGACTCCATGAGCATGACTTTTCCTCAGCAACTACAGTAGAGCATTAGTAAGATCATGTGCTGATGTTGGGCGAGAAGGCCTGGGGTGCAGTCGGTGCTCCAGTTCTTCCAAGGATATCAGGTTTTAGTGGGGTTAAGGGTAAGGGCTTCGTGCAGACAACTGCAGTTCTTCCACACCAAGCCAGGTGAACCATGCTCACATGGGCATTTAATCAAGTATTCCGATTCTTTGATGATAAAAATAATTAAAAAATGGTCAATCTTTCAAAATATACACTTAGGAAAATCTGTTATTCAGTGGCCTTTAAAGGTTAATTGGATAAGTATGGGTTGTTCCAATAAGCATTTTTGGATAGGAAAAAAAATATCACTCTTAAGACACTTTAAGGATTGGACCAGAAGACTAACCAAAGAAGAATTATTTTCGGAAGTGAAATATATTAGGTGAAATAACAAACATTATTATTATCCACAGATTATTATTTTTTTTCTTTGTTTATTTAACGAGTTCCTTTTCTCCATTAACACATATCTTTCCATGACTAATGGAATTTATTAACTGCGACTGACAGGGCTGACAAACGACAGTTAGTGACAGCAGACAGATAGTACTGTAGGTGTAATTAACAGGGGTCAACATAGTTTAAAATTCTTAATGGTCATATCAGAATATATATATATATATAACTTCCGGGGTTATGGGGTTGAACAACCAATAATGTAAAATGGAAGCTATAGTGCAACCAGTATGGTGTAAAATTCTTTGCTTCACGCATCAGATCACTGGTGTTAGAGAGGAATTTGGGATTCAGCCTTGTGTTATAAATTAGTTTTGCAGAAAATAGCTTGGCGGCTCATGTTACTGTAGCTTTGAAACTAAACACAGATGGATCAAAGGCTATTCAGTACGACTTAGAAGAAATTGCTAAGGAAAATAAGTGTTGTATCAGATGTCAAGTGCTTTAACTGGTTTTGAATGTGGGTTTCGGCCGGCAGCTTCTCTCCCCCTTTAGATAGATAGATAGATAGATAGATAGATTAATAGATAGATAGATAGATAGATAGATAGATAGATAGATAGATAGATAGATAAACTGTTTTTATGTAATCATGCATAATCATTGAATTACAACTATACATTTCTCAAATTTTAATATGTAATATTAATAATGTAATATTTTAACGTTAGTATTAACTATCTAAAGAACAATATAATCTTCCTGTCTAATCAGAATTGAATATATTTAATCAGTAGCCGTTTTGTATTATTGTGTGCTTATTTAGTATTGAATTTTGACACACACACACACACACACGCACGCACGCACGCACGCACACACACACACACACACACACACATTTGGCCACTTAGGCATGGAAAATGTATATACCCTTTTCTCATAAATTTGATTAAAATTTAAAACACTTGCCCTCGAGATCCAATTCATTATTGCATGTCATTTTAAAGAAACACTACTGTATATTTTATTCAGTTATACTTTTATTCAGTTATACTTACACTTTAGGCAAATATAAATAAATAAAATATAAAGATTGTATTTAATGTCCATGCCTATGGGTTTTCCTCCAGGTTCTTCAGTGGGACTGCACAATGAATGGAAAGACAGTCATTACCAGCATTCTGAGAATAAACACCATATCCCCCGTGTCCCTGCAGAATAAAGTGCTTAATAGAGATGAATGCCATAACATGGGTACATCAATGCTCACAGTGTACTATTACTCTCATTGTTATTATGGCTGTTGTGGAATGTAGCAGGAGCAGTGATAAAGTGTTAGACTGCCACTTGCTAACACACATGACATCTCCAGCAGCGTTGTTGAACAACACTATAATACATCAATCTAGTGAACAGCTCGTGTACACTAGAGACTTGTTGGCTTTCTGTTTTCATACAGTATTAACATTTCTGAATCCATTCTTAGTTCCAGTTCTGTGTAAGTAAATATGAATTTGTACAGATGTGTGTGCATCTTGTCCCACTTGATTTGGGATTTCATTTTTATCCAGGTAACATAATAGTGAATAGTAGTTTTATAATTCGCTTATTTGTTTGTGTGTTTAATCATTTATATATTTATTCATATATTTATTCATTTATGTCTAGGTAACTCTTTCATCCTGTTATACCCACACTTTTAAGGTGCAGTTTTCCTACTGGCATGCTTTTTGCAGAAACTGGAGGAAATCCATGCCAACCCAAGAGGAACAAGTGAAACGCCACGTGGAGTCTTGGATATGTGAAGTGGCAATGCTTCCTGCTGCACAATTGTCTTCTCAAAAACTAAGTATCAAATGAAAAATTTATTTGGACATAAAAAAATAACTAAGGAGCGGTGCGATGCAAGCACTCACTCATCATCATCTATACTGCTTTATCCTGTATTCAGGGTCGCAGGGGGTCTTAGGGCACAAGGCAGGGTACACTCTGGACACCCAACAAGCACGGGAAGAACATGCAAACTCCATGGACACAGAGACGGGAATAGAGTCTAGCAGGGAATCAAACCCAGACCTTGGAGGTGCAAGGCAACATGAGTTCAAATCCCACCAATGACACAGCAATCCTTGGCAGAGACCTAAATGAGCAAAATCTGGTCGAGCGGTGAACGACATATTCCCTCATCCATCTATCACAACAACACTAACAACGTGTTTTATGCTGTCCTTTGATGCAACATGAGCAACATGGATGGCTTCATGTGTCCCCAGTTGGTGCAGTAAATGTCATGCAGTGGGAAGCCTGGGAGGTGGAAATTGGCAGAAATCCATATTGGGTGAAATAATGTAGTTCTATATAGTACCAAAAAGTGGTCATTGAGCTACGAATGTAAAATGCCCAAGTATCAGGGAAATTGCACTAAGCACAAATAGTATTGTACATTTTGCTAGAACAGTGTTAGATTTTGGTCTATGGTATGTTTGGTTAGACACATTTTTCAAAATGTTGCAAATGAATGAATTGTCTTCCAGACAATTTGATGTGCATTTGTGTCCATTTCACAAGAAAAATACAATTTCAGCCAGCTCCCCTCTAATTGCCATTCTACCCTCCTCTGCAAGTCAGTGTGTGTTGACAGTGTATAAGCCTGAGGATGAGTTCATTAAAAAGAATGACAGTTTTATAATCATTGCTATAGCTTATATCTCCTTGTTTTAATCTATTAAAATTATAATGTTTATCAGGCACGGACAGGTCCCTGATAGTGTCACATTTATCCGTCATTTAAAACTAAGTGCGTGCAACGTGTGCTGGTGAGTATTATTTTTCTCCTATTGAAAGATTACACACTTTCTTTCTACAATGCAGCTCAGCATTTAAAATGATCCAAAGCATCAGTGGTTAAATATTAACTCCCTTCTGTGTTTTCAAGCAATGTTTAGCAGTTAGATGAGTTGGATGAGGAAACCTTTTAAACATCATTGCTTCTGACCAAGCAAAATCTTTCAACATTAGCAGGGCTGTGCTCAATGTTCTTGACTTCATTATCTAATATGAACGTCCTTTGCCATAGAGCATACCCCGAAGTCATAATTCACAATTTAGATCTCTAATTTTCAGGCCATGTTTGTGCATGTGAGGAATAGCAATGGTCTGAGTCATTACCCTCAACTAATTTCCATCTGAATTGGATGACAACATGCTGGACAGACATTAAGGCAGGAGAGCACTGGCTGGATACACACCTGTGAGCTGGCCACCAGTCTAATACCATCTGACAAACTCAAGAGGTGTGATTGATGCCTTTGGTTTGTCCGGTGGAGTGTGTGGATCTCAAAGTGAGAAAGTGAAAACTTTGAATACACTTCAAATGAGTAAAGAATGTACATTTGTAGAAGAAACGGGCAAACTGTACCCAAAACATGGAGAGATATTTCCTGTACTGTAGCTTCTTAGCTTTTTTGGAATTAAATAAATTATCTGCATTATAGACATATGTTTCGCAAAAGATTTCTTTCTTCCTTGCTTTCTTTCTTTGCCGTGTCCTTCTTCAGGGTCATGGATATGCACACACCGTGACAGTGGATATAAAGTGGCAGCCATGGTGATAATACAGCTTTGTGTGAAATTAAATGCAAAGCTGGTGGGTTTAAAATGTTAGCTTTAATGAAGCAATGGGATTCAAGATCTTCCTGAAAAGAAGTATATAGTACTTTTTTTTATGTTTTCTCAGCTTTATAGCTTTTCCAAGCTTTATATTTCAAAATTTTCTGACCTTTCATTTGACAGAGAAAAACATTAAAATGTGTACTGCATATTGTTAATGTCTTGAACTCTTGCCAGGTTTGAATAAAAGGTCACATGTTGCATGGAACCGGCACGGTGACTTAGTGGTTAGCACTTTCGCCTTGCACCTCCAGGGTCCGGGTTTGATTCCTGGCCAGGTTCAATTCCCGCCTCGTGTGCATGGAACTTGCATGTTCTCCCTGTGCTTGGTGGGTTCCACCACCACAGTCCAAAGACATGCAGATTAGGCTATTGGCGTCCTCTAATTGCCCGTGTTGTGTGAGTGAGCATGTGTACTGTATGTGTGCTCTGCGTTGGATTGGCACCCTGTCAGGCCCTCTGTGACCCTGTACAGGATACAGGATTTAGCAGTATTGACGATAAGTAAGAGATGTTGCATGGACTCAAAGCAATCAGGGTGTTTATTTGTTTATTTGTGGGTCAATTAATATAAAAATTGTAACGACAAGAAATTTATCAAAAAACGCTATCACTTTCTAGTGTAGCTTACAATTAGTTTTTTTATTGTCTGCATTTTTTTTATTCAATTAATACATTATTTATATTGATAATTTGGTAATTTTAATTAAACTTCTACACAGATATGGAAATCTAATTCTTCTAACCTGTTTCATGAGTAAATGGCACTCTTGTTAAACCTTCAATGAAATTCTTTAAAATGTGATAAAATGCAATAACAGAGTGGAGTACTGGACACAATTTGCATTCAGCACCATTAGCCTGATGCACATGATGTAACATTTAACATGTACCATTGAGATTGGTAAAACTGTTATTTAAATGTAAAATGTCAATACTCATTAAAAAGTCAGCTAATGCATTCTCATATACATAGTGAACTATTTATTGTTATTTCCTATACATGGATATTATACTTGTTGGTGTTCATTTTCCTTCCATTGATTTACAGTACATTGTCTTTTGCTCTTATATAAATGGAGCCTTCCATTTAGCCCTCCTCCTTCAGCCAGGTTTGGGACATATACAGTACATACTCACACAATCATTCACACACTTTGGACAATTTGCATTTGCCAATTAGTCTACCCTGCATGTCTTTGGACTGAGTAAGGGAGCCGGAGCACCTGGGGGAAATCCACCTGCCACTGGAAGAACATGCAAACTCCACAAACTCTACTTAAACCCTCAACCCTGGAGCTGTGAGGCCACAGTGCTTAGACATACTCTGCTGACACCTAGTAAATAGGATGCAGTATATGTGCAGTACATTTTTACCAGGCCATTTGCGACCTAACTCTAGTTTTAAAAGCTGGCACTCACAAGCTGTCGATTTAGAGGAACTTGCTCATGCCTAGCATGTTGATCTTGGCAAGCATGTAGATCAATTGGTGATTATGTAGCAGAAGGTCAGAACATTTTTTAGAACAGTGATATAGATGCTGACTAACAAAAGGGGGAAATCTGCCACTAGGTGTAGAAAGGCCTTGCTTCTTGCACAACTTATTTTTTTTTTTCATCATTTGGGCTCCCAGACACATTAATTTCATGAGGTATTTTCCAGTTCCTTCCACAGCTCCATTCCAGTTGTGCATTCTATCATTCATAAAATTGTACTGCGTTTCTGCCTGATCTCCCATTCACGTCAACCTCATGCACCAAACTGCAGACCCAAGCAGTAGAGAAGAGAGTAATAGTATTATATGCTCTAAAGAGTACACATGCTAGTACAATATGCTAGCTATGGAATAGTGAGACATCAGAGGTTTCAGCTGAGGCTCAGTAAAGTCTGACAGAAACACAAGTACAAAAGTGAGAAGGCAGGACAAGGGATTCAGGCTGACCATGTTTCAAGCTTGCTTTAACCTAGAAAATCCTAGAGTTGCACTATGGGCACAGAAAAAAAGGATTGCTGCGTTCAGTGAAAACAGTCTTTTATAATTCAGCGTTACAGCATGAAATAATAAAAAAAGAAGAAAAGATATAGAAAAAAACAGAATACCTAGCAAATGTTTGAAGGTAATAAACAAATACAAACTTTCTTTATATCTATTCGTTTGAATTTCTCATATCAACTCATTTAAAAAGATTAACAGAAAGATCAAAGAACATCCAATTATCAAAGCTGTAATAGAATGGAATAACAGTAGACAATGCTTTTCTGTTAACAATGTGCAAAGCCTCACAACATCCAAGTTCACACATTAGGTGAGAAGAACACATTGAATCAAACAGCTTGCCTCTCACATGTACAACACAGACTGATTGATGACTTCCTACTACATCTGTATTTCGTTTTTATCATTTTTTTTTTTGTCATTTTTTAGGTAGCACACACTGCCTCAGCTTCTCCACCCTGAATCCTGTGCTCAGGTGTGGTATTGTCTGTGTTTCAAATCTCAATTTGTCAATTTTTTTGGTATAAACTGTACAGTATGTACATAAACCTTAACATGAATATGTACGATTTTAACACAACATTTGTTGTCCTTCTTTAAAATGTTTACACTATTTAAAAGTTTTACTGCGGCTAATCACCAAACTGTGCTTAAAATCTTCCATTGGTTTTAGGTTCATTCCCAGGAAATTTCATTACAAGTCCTTGTTTAACGTGAACATTCCTTGTGTAAAGCTGGGCAGATAGAGCAGCATTATATTATAATGTAGCGTTTTTACCGCTACGAAGAATGCTGGAGAGACAAGTGAGCTTCCTGGCTGCCCAATGCAAATGGCTGGGAGTACTTTATTGAGCAACCGCACATTCCACAGTCACTAAACAGACATCTACCCACACACACACACACAACCTGGCCGAAGTCACCACCCCAAACACCCTTCCCCAACACGGTGAACACATCACAACCCCTCCCGCAAAGCATGATGGTCGTCTGTCAAACCCCACCCACGCCACACTGCCCCCACCCGAGCTGTGACCGTCCCCGGTCACCATGGCGAACTCAGTCCCGGAGGCGTGACGGTGGCCGGCGCTGGCGTTGTGAACGCCGGAGTCCTTCCGCGGGGGAAGGAGGGGTGCAGCCCCCTTCCCGAGGCGGACCGGCCTCCACAGAGTCCAATGTCTCACTGGCGTTGGGCCGATAGGGAGCGAGACGGTCTCAGTGGAGCACAACCACTCGCGACCGCCCCGTCAACCGCACCCGGTAGACTACATCGGAGAGCTGGGCAATGACCGTGCAGGGGCCCACCCAGTGAGACATGAGCTTAGGCGAGAGCCCCCTTTTCCTTCCAGGGGAATACACCCACACCTGCTCCCCAGCAGCAAAGTCTCGCCCCTGGCTGCGAGTGTCATACACCGGCGTCCGCCAAGTGTCTACGTGCCAACTCGTGGACACGGAACAGTTTGTCTTTCAGTGCAATAAAATAATCCAACCCCGGCTTCGTGGGTAAATCCACTTGTGGGGGGGACCCGAACACAAGGTCCACGGGCGTGCGCAACTCGCGACCGAACATTAACGCAGCTGGCGTCAGCTGTGAGGACTCCTGCACTGCTGTGCGATAAGCCCAAAGCACGAGAGGCAAATGTTTGTCCCAATCCTTTTGACGGTCGCTGGTAAGCACGGCGAGTTGGGTGGTGAGCGTGCGATTGAAGCGTTCCACGAGGCCGTCACTCTGCGGATGAAGGGGCGTGGTGCGGGTCTTTTTCACCCCGAGGCGCTCGCACACCGCCGCAAACACCTCCGCCTCGAAGTTACGCCCCTGATCGCTGTGCAACTGCTCCGGGGCGCCGAATCGGCAGAACACCTCATCCACCAGCACTCGAGCCGTGGTGGAAGCGCTCTGGTCAGGGACAGCAAACGCCTCCGGCCACTTGGTGAAATAATCCATGGCCACCAGCACATACCGGTTCCCGCGATCGGAGATAGGAAACGGCCCAAGAATGTCCACGCCCATACGCTCCATAGGTGCCCCCACCCGAAAGTCTTGCAGGGGTGCCCGCGAGCGCTGGGTAGGTCCCTTCTTTGCCGTGCAGATGTCGCATCTGTGCACAAAGAGTTCACTATCCGTGTGGCAGCCCGGCCAGTAGAAGCGAGCGCGCAACCGCCGCAGCGTTTTAGTGACTCCGAAGTGTCCCGCACCCGCATGTCTGTGTACCATTCCCAACACTCGTGACCGCAGATTCCGCGGCACCAGCAGCTGAAAAGATTCGGCAGCGCCGCACGGTCGTTCCCAGTGACGGTAGAGTAAACCTCCCCGCAACACTAGTCGGTTGAACTGCGAGTGGAGAGCTTTTTCCTCGGGCCCCAGGTGAGCAACCGCGGCATAATCCGGTCTCTGGCCCGCGTTAACCCACCCCAGCACCCGCTGCAGCGCCGGATCCTTCTCCTGCTCGGCAGTTAGCTGATCACGGTCCATCTGAAGCACAGGCAAAACGGATACAGGCGATGGTTTACGTGACGCGATAACTCGGCTGCACACCGGATCGGACGGCTGATTACCGACGGGGGCTCCGGAGGACTGCGCAGGGAGAACATTCGGCTTCACGGGGGTCAGAGAGTGTTCGATGTCGCGATCACCCACACGCTCCTCCACCCGCTCGCAGTGCCGACAACGCTCTTTGCTGCACGGCCGGCGGGATAAAGCATCGGCGTTGGCATGCAGTTTTCCCGCTCGGTGCTGAACGGTAAAATGGTAGTCCTGCAACCGCTCGAGCCATCGCGCTAACTGCCCCTCGGGCTCTTTAAAACTAAGCAGCCACATCAGCGAAGCGTGATCGGTCCGCAGCAGGAAGGATTGCCCGTATAAATACGGCCTAAAATGTTTAAGTGCCGCGACGACCGCTAGCAGCTCGCGCCGGGTGACGCAGTAGTTCCTCTCCGGTCCTGACAACGCGCGGCTGAAGTAAGCTATAGCATGCTCTTTACCCTCGGGAAACCTGAGACAGGACGGCCCCCAGCCCTACATCGCTTGCGTCCGTGTCGAGGATAAACATACGAGATGTATCAGGATATCCGAGAACGGGCGACGTGACCAAAGCTTTCCGTAACCGAGTAAAAGCACGCGCGTGCACCCTGTCCCAGCGAAACGGCTGATTCTTTCTTGTGAGCCCGTGCAGCGGACTGGCGATCGTGGCAAAATCCTTCACAAACCGGCGATAGTAAGAGGCTAACCCGAGGAAGGTGCGCAGTTGTGACACATTTAGCGGTTCAGGCCAATTCTGCACTGCCGCAATTTTTGCTGGATCGGTGGCAATACCTCTAGCACTAATTACGTGTCCTAGAAAACCCGTCTCCCGCCGCAACAGCTGGCACTTTTTGGGGTTGAGCCGCAAATTCGCCCGCCGGATAGCCGAAAATACTTCACGCAAGTTAGCTAGCGCGACCTCAAACTCCTTGCCGTGCACCAATAAATCGTCCAGGTAAACGACACAACGGTTGCGAGGAATATCCGTCAACACTTTCTCCATCAACCGTTCGAACGTCGCTGGCGCGTTACAGAGGCCGAACGGCATGCGCCGAAATTGCCATAGCCCTTGGCCGATCGAGAACGCGGTTTTTGGTCGTGCTTCCGGGGCGAGCTCTACTTGCCAATACCCGCTACGCAAATCCAACGAGCTAAACCACGCCGAGCCCGCAACGTGCTCCAGCGCGTCATCTATCCGCGTAACGGATAAGAATCTTTACGCGTTACCTCGTTTAACCGCCGGTAGTCCACACAAAACCGCCACGATTCGTCCTTTTTACGCACGAGCACAACGGGTGACGACCACGGTCCGGACGCTGGCTCTATGACGCCCGAGTCGGCCATCTCGCGCAGCTTCTGCTCGGCGATAGCTCGTTTAGCTAACGGGAGGCGTCTCGGATGTAGCCGAACAGGCGCTGCGTTACCCGTATCGATCGTGTGCTGCACCAGATTGGTATGTGTGCACTCGCGCTCATCTACCGCGAAAATATCCGCGAACTCGTGCAAAAGGGACTTCACGGTGTCAGCCTGTGACTGGCTAAGCCCTACACTGCTACGCTGCATTAGCTCGGCCATTATCCTAGCTCGGTCGGCTACCGGATGTTTACATGGCGCGTCCACCGGAAGTTCCGCCCCCCTGGTGCGTGCTTCTAACCCGTCCGGCTGCGCTTTGGGCACTAGCAACCTGGCTAACCCGAAGTTACCGCGCAGAGTTCCGTCCACGAGATTCAGTACCGCACCCCACCTTTCCAAAATGTCTAAACCCAAGATACAATCATCCTCGATGTCTGCCACAAAGAACGGATGGGAAAGAATGATTGCACCTACTTGTATTAGCACCGTGCGACAGGCCCGTATCTTCAAATAACTTCCCGATACGGTGCGAATGCTCAAAGCCGGGTCCGGCAGTATACAACCGCGCTCGCCTTGATCTAATACTCCCCAGCGCAGCAGCGAAACTGTAGAGCCAGTGTCCACGAGCGCCCGTAGCGAAACGTTGTCCAGGCCACAGTTCACGTAGACACCCGCGCGATTTCCTACGCGTTCTGACCGGAAGTTGAACCCGGCCGTTGGGGAAGCAAAGACGGCTGTAGGAGGCGGCTTCTCCTCGGCTAGTTTTAACGGCTGCTGGAGTACGTTGTCCTCAGGCCTGAGAACGTTGCAGCGGTAATCCGTCAGTCCCTGGCCTCGGCGTGGTCGCGGAATCTCGGAGGCTGAGTCGAGGCCTAGCCGCGACGGGTAGCCCTGTCCCCGGCTAGGTTCACCTACCGAGCGGCCCCGAGCCACGGGAAAACGCTCGGCTCTTTCGCCGTGGTGTTCTGCCATGATGGGCTCTGCGCGCTCGGCTTCGCGCAGCGCCTCAAACAGGGAAGCCGGTGCCGCCAACCGGATGTGCTCGCGAAGCCGCGACGGCCGAATTCCCCGCAGGAACGCACGCCGTGCTAGCTCTTCCTGCTGGACAGGCCCGAATTCAGGGTAGCCCCGGCGTGCGAGAGATCTCAGGTCCATGGCGAACGCCCCTAGTGGCTCGGAGGCGCTCCGCACGCGGGTTGCCAGCTCCTCGCACGCGGCCTCGTTACGGTCATTCGCGCCGAACCGGAAGTGTAGCGACTCCCGCAACTTCGCCCAGTCCTTCCGCTCATCCGGCCGGAGGTCTTCCAACGCCCGGAGAGCTTCGCCCTCCAGCGAGAGGGCCACCCGGACGGCTGTTTCCGCCGGGGACCAGCCCGCGAAGTCAGCGGCTAGCTCCACCTGGGCGGTGAATGCGTGGGGCTCGACAGCGCCGTTGTAGGACGGCAGGTGCAGCTGCAGGTCGCCTCGCCGGCTGACGGCGCACGGAGCTGTAGCTTGCTCTGGGGTGCGCTGTAAGCCGTTACTCTCCATCCCACTTCTGACACCAAATGTAGCGTTTTTACCGCTACGAAGAATGCTGGAGAGACAAGTGAGCTTCCTGGCTGCCCAATGCAAATGGCTGGGAGTACTTTATTGAGCAACCGCACATTCCACAGTCACTAAACAGACATCTACCCACACACACACACAACCTGGCCGAAGTCACCACCCCAAACACCCTTCCCCAACACGGTGAACACATCACAACCCCTCCCGCAAAGCATGATGGTCGTCTGTCAAACCCCACCCACGCCACAATAATAATCATAATATTATTTTTTTTAGAATTCTTTCATGTTAAAGGAAGACTATTTAAGAATTAAATAAATAAATAAAGAAAGAAAGAAAGAAAGAAAGAAAGAAAGAAAAGGCCATGAGCTATATTTCTATTGTTTTATAAATAGAAATAGTTTTGCTTAAAGCTCAGGGAGACATAGACTATTAATTAAAACTTGATCATGCAACTAAAACCTTTCTCATCTTGTAAGATCCCAGTACACACACCTAGTCTGAAGCCAGCAGTCTGGTAAAGAAAACAAACAAACAAACAAGTAAACAAATAAACAAACAAAGACTTAATCTACATTTCAGATCTGCATTTATATACATATTTGTTTAGGACTCATTACCTGTTCAATCCAAATAATGTGTTTGTATTTGTTTAAAGACTCAAACAAAACCAATTTTTTGTTGAGCAAATTGTTCCCGTAAACAAAGAGTCCCTGTTCAACCCTGAACTATGGGTACTGTTTGTATGACAATTCATATGTGGTTTCCTCTGGGTTCTGGAGTTTGTTGCTGCATTCCAAAATCATGCCAGTAGGTGGCTTAGCTGTAGGTGTGAATGAGTGTGTGAGGTTCGTGAGGACTGGTTTTCCATTCAATGGTGTCTTGCTGATTAATGGAGTGTTCTGGAATTGGATCTGGATCCACCATGAACCTGACCAGGATAAGATGCTTGCTAAAGACTACCTTTTAAATGAATGCTTTTTAGTACATCTGTTTTTTTATTTTTTATTTTTATTGGTATTTAATAATTGTATTTTTGTTTATTTATTTATTTATTTTTTTGGATAATAATGAACACAATTCCTTTTCAAGACTTTTGAAACCTTTTTAATGGTCCTTTTATAGCTAATTAATTTAATCCTTTTATTTTCATTTTGATTTTATCTCTTTAGATTTAGTTGTTCATATTGGTATTTTCATATATTTATTTGTTTGGATATGTTAAAAACTCATTGGTTTCTTTGATGGCAATGAAGAAAAGGCAATATATTTATACCCCAAGGAAACAAGAAATGATAAAAAGCAAAAGACAAATTACTGGAAACATTTATGTTAATTTAACTGGAAACATTTATGTTAATTTGACTGGGGATGTTTATACTAATTTGTTGCCATTTATTTAAAATATGTTTGGGGGTCTAATTTTTATGTTTTGTGACAATATGTTGTTGTTGTTTTTTTTACATTTTGAATTATTGTGTAATTTTTAAACGTATAAATTATCTTTTGCTCATTTTATTAAGGGTACCAATAATTATAGCATTAATTATACACCCTCCCACACATTCTCTTTAACTCACTCTCAAATGATCTTTAATCTGACTCTGTAATGAGTTCTGCCTATGCTTCGCTGGACCAGGCATGAGCCAGCATATCTTACAGACTAAATTCAGACTTGCTGTGGCATTTGTGACCTGAGTTTTAATTATTCACTTCAGTACAATTATGACCTGAGTTTTAATTACAAGCATTTCAGATCATACAATAGAAGGTCTTTAAGCCATGCCTTCATGCTAATGATGGGATCTGTTAGCCGGTGTAAATACTAATGAATTGTCTTTACAAACAAACTAACTAACTATATTTCTAAGCAGATACTATTTTCAAATGCAGTGTTTATAACCTTATACCCAAACTCAAAAAAATCTTGATGTATGGTGGCAGATAAAGCTCTAGTGATCCAGGATGTATTCCTTTAACAAAACCCCATCTATGGTTCATGTATTAAATGAGTATTTCAAAGCTGAGTTCCTTCTTTTTGCTTCATACACAGATAAACTCTCTGACTGAGCATTACAATCTGGACAGAGTCAGGAAATTCAAACATTTTTCATGTATTTTTTTATATATTTTAAAGATTCTGTGCCCCCACCCCCAACGCACAGAACACTTTAATGCTTTCTGTTTTTTTTTTATGTCTAGTTTTTTTCAGTTGACCGTAACTTCTAATTTTCTACATTTACTAAATGGTAAATTATTATGACTTACAGCCAAGCAAAGACCTTCAGAGGGACAGGTGCTTATTGTAAAAGTATATCGATCAAGATTGTACATCACCAATTACAGCATAACCTGCGTAAATGTAGCAACCAATATTCGGGCTGAAATAAAGTTAGGTTTTCATCGGCTGTTTTTAATTCAAGGTTTTTGTCTTCTTATGTTCTTTTTCCATTTCTTATAAGGAATAGGTCCTATGGATAAGTGCCTATATAATGTACATCTTTTTCTGTGAACAAACCACAGCTATTGTGTGTGTATATATACCAGTATGGGGGCTCAGTCCAGTCTAATCACATATCATATAATTAAGCCAATTTAAAATTATAGAATACATTTATTTGACCACATTTTGCATTCAATAACATTTCATTTCAATCAGTAATCAATTTTTTCTATTATTTAATACATTTGAATTTTAAAAGACTTTATGATATACAGTCAGGTCAATAAATCTTGGACTCTCAAGATGTGAGCACACACACACAGTTTGGGGATAAATAATGAAACAAATGGCTGACAAGCAGTTGCATGGCCAGGTGTGGCCTGTTCCTTCATTACTCCATGATTAATCAAGCAGATAAAAGGCCTGGAAGTGGTTCTGAGTGTTATATTTGCATTTGGTTCATTCGAACTGTTAACATGAGTTTCAAAAAGGTGTCCATGCAAGTGAAAGGGACCATCATTAGGCTGAAATAAAAATATATAAATATTTTGTGTGCTTTTGTTTCAAATTTAATATGGTGGTGTACAGAGGCCATGATAAAATACAGTTTACACTGTATGTTGTTAAAAAACAGATAAACACAAAGCAGCCAAACACAAAGTCTATACAGTAAGTCAATATAATATACAGCAAAAAGACAGCATGGAATGAATTTGACTCCTAAATATATATGCAATATGCATGTAAACTAGCAAACAATTAAAAACAGCTTTATTTAGGCAGCTCTGACTTACCCACATTTCTACCAGATGTAGAATTAGGGAAGTGAAACTAATGACTAAAAGTATGAGGGTTGCTTGGGTCAGCTTTCGATTGTGCAGAATAACAGAACACAATTATGAGATTATGAACCCAGTGTCTCACTAGCGCTTGTGCAAACGGTTGCACCATTCTAAAGTTTTACTGCAGTTTTACTGCAAGTGTCCCATCACATGCTGTGCATAAAGTCTTTTAATCCTTCATTTATCTGCTCATATGACAACAAGTCCTGGTTTAAGTTGAACGCCCCTCATATATCTATGGCAGTAAAACAATGGAGATATGTAGCTATAGTTGGAGACAGCTGAAATATTACAACACTGTTAATAAAGACGTGCCATGAGCTATTGGGGCTGTGAACACATATCCACACACTCTCTTTTGTGGGTGTCTATTAGTAGCATTATGCAAAAACAGGTTTAAAAATCATGATGATCGTTAATATTTTTTTAATTATGTGTTTTTGTAAAAGGTTAAGTGTAAGCTATGGAAAATTTCATTACGTATTTATATAGGCGGCCCCAAACAGCAATTTGTCTCCTCATGTCAAATATCTGCCCATACTGTATGGTAATGAATACCTTTTCAACTCGCATCTGTAAATGTGTCCTTACATCAAATAAGATTTTTTTTTAAGTCAATTTCAAAGAAGCTAAAAGAGTTGCATGCCTTTTCTCCTGTAGATTCCCAGCCAATTTATAGACCAACACATCATTCAGACATAAATTTTTCAGATAGATCACAAAACTCCAGGTCAGGATGACATTTGCCAGACAATTGTTCAACATGAATACTAGTTCCAGAGCATTTACTTTTCTGTTCTTTTTTGTGACATACAGTAGTTTAGACTTTGGAAGACATTTAGACGAAATCTATATACTATAAAGGAAAAAAAATATTAAAAATGGTTAGTTGATCTTTTCTGCCCACCACTACCATGTTCATAGTCCTATTAGGTACTTTCTCAGGTTAAACAATATGACTCATTAAATTGATATGTAATCACACACAACCTAATAGCCACAACACAAGGTCTTCCCGGACTTACAGTGACCCAAATAATCCAGAGGCCAACCCATAGTTTAGGCTGATTGTGAGGACTGACGTGGGAACTGACATCATGATGTCTGTCTGTCATGGTCCCTCCCACTTCTGGATGACAAAAGGCACGTTACTTCCCAGATGGCAGTACCAAAACTTTTCGCAGGAAAACACATTTAAAAGTTGTCATATAAATATAAATTTTACACTGTAGCACACTAGCTTTCCATTTTACGCTATTTGTGATCATCCCCAGAACAGTTAGTTGATTATGAATTAGCAAGCTTGAAATGTCAGGATTAGTAACGTGCACATAATTTCTCATTTGCATCGTCTCATTTGAGCTAACACTAGGTAATTCTACAGAATTAAGGTGAAATCACATATTTGTGACAACATACTGCATATGAAAATAATCTGCAGATCAGAAGCTATCAATTACTAGATCAATATTTTGTAATCTGGTTATTAATCAGTTAATTATCAGGGAATCTTTCTGTTATTTTTTTTTCTCTCTGGAATACACTCACTCACTCACTCACTCTGGAATACACTCACTTACTCACTCACTCACTCACTCTGGAATACACTCACTCACTCACTCACTGACGCACTCATCGTCTATACTACTTTATCTCATATACAGGGTACCCGGAGGAAAACCACCAAACCCAAGGAGAACATGCAAACTCCATGTGTGCAAGGTAACATTGCTAACCACTACACCACCATGCCGCCATGCACCTCAAACCTAATTATCAATGAAAAACATAACAGACCAATATTGGTTACCAGTACATCTGCCGTCTGCTTTTGTGACTGACAGCACAAAAGTCTATGTAGCAGACACAACACCCAACATTTATCACCAAAGACAATAAGAGCTTGTTCACATGTAGGATTTGTTTACTTTACCTACATCATTGGTGAAGGTAATATACAGTACAGTGAATACAGTGAGTCTTTTGAACTTGCATTGTCTTACACGTAACATTTACTTTCCGCGACAGTTCCTCTTTGATGTCTCAAATATGTCACAAAAATGACATCTAATTATAACAACAGAAAATAGATTTTTTTTCATTTAGTTTTATTGTTGTTATGTTTTAATGTTACAGCGTTACAGCAGATAATTGTATCTTTCTGCATCTAGATGTTTTTTTGATTACTGCATTTTCCACAGATGAAAATGAACATGCCAAGCTCTGCACTGATTTGTTTAGTGTGGACTGAATCACTGAGGAAAAACTGCTGGCATGCAGCCACAAGGTTTTTTTTTTGTGTGTGTGTGTGTGTGTGTGTGTGTGTGCGTGTGTGTGTGTGTGTGTGTGTTTGCTATGCACGGTAGCATGACATATTATCAAAAACAGTGAATTTAAATTCATTTCCTCCTAGTCCTGTGCCAATCAGAACAAGTAAGAAAGAGAAAGAGAGAGAGAGAGAGAGAGAGAGAGAGAGAAAATACCCATCCTGGTATAGGGTAGGTTCTCTTTGGGAGTGACAAGGATGGATAGGATCAAGAACAAGAACCCATGTTAGAGGTGGTTTGGTTCAGAAGAGAGATTATGAATATATCAGTAGAAGGATGCTGAGGTTTGAACTGACAGACAGTAGGTCTAGTGGAAGACCAAAGAGGAGATTTATGGATGTAATGAGAGAGGACATGAAATTAGTTGGTGTGAAAGAAGTGGATGCAGAGGATAGGGTTAGATGGAGGCAGATGACCCCTGAAAGGAAGCAGCCAAAAGACAAAAAAGAAGAAGGTGTTTTTATGAAAACATAATACATGACTAAATAATAATAATAATTATTATTATTATTATTATTTTTATATATAATAATTATATGCCCAGCACATTGGGCAAATATTGTAGTTGTAATGTGCTTTTAAATAAAACTTACTTTTTCATAAATCAGTTCTTTATCTTAATCTTCTACAAATTTGCATAATGAAATTAAAATTATATCACTGTAAGATATCACATCATGATTTTTCTTTCAGTTGACTTCCCAGCTGGTGCTGAGTGTTCTTGACACAATACATTTGTGATTAGCCAAACAGGAATCCATCATTTGGAGTTTTAACACAAAACTGATTTGTTTATTTGTTTATTTCTCTGATTTTAAAAGAGCAGGATCATTTGTACATCGTGTGCAGACAAATGGATCAGCAAAGTCACCAAATCCAAAAGCCACTTCTCAGCAACACTCTTACACACAGACATCAACATGGCTTATGTTTAGGAAAATTACGTAATGGGACCAAGAGTCATGTTTATTTGAAACTTATGAGGGCTACTGATAAAAGGAAGCGACACAATATCTTAGAAACGATTACCACCAAATTTATTATATCAGCTTAGAAATGATCGCTGATGGCTTCTGGTTTTCCTTGGTATCTAAAATTTGAGCCAGAAAATGCTTGGGCCCTTTAATCATTGCGTGCACCTATAGTTTACTCATTGACGATGTTCATATGACGTAGTAGTTAAAGCACCCAAACCTCAATGTGAGCTGTTCAAAAGTTAATACCCCCCCGGTGTAAATGTTTAATTTAATTGTAGCGGATCTCAGTATTAGAGAAGTAAAACCTCAAATAAATATATATTTATATATATGCTTGGTTTGAACTTCAGCAGAGTCATCTTGTTCTTGTGTACATGCCAAAATTTTGCTGCCATGTGATTTGCTTTAACAAGCAGTTGAACAGGTGTATCTAATAAAGTGGCCAGCAAATGTACAGTACAGTCATAATAAAAAAATGTAATATATATATATATATTATTATATATTTTTTTACAATGAAGGCAAATAGAAAATGAAGCCCACACTGAAAATATAGATAGAGAGAGAGAAAGAGAGAGAGAGAATTAAAAGAGGATGTACTAACTTTTTATCATGTCTGTACATTCGCTGGCCACTTCATTAGATACACCTGTTCGACTGCTTGTTAAAGCAAATAACACCAATCACATGGCAGCAGAATTTTGGCATGTACACATAAACAAGATGATTCTGCTGAAGTTCAAACCGAGCATCAGAATCCAGAAAAAAAAAGATATTAAAATTACTTTGAACGTAGCACTGTTGTTGTTGCCAGATGGGCAGAGTATTTTCAAATCTGCTAATCTACTGGGATTTTCACATACAACCAGAGAATGAACTGAAAAAGAGAAAAGAAAAAAAATCCAGTGGGTTTTAGTAAGTACTTAAGTAACAAGGTGAAGATTCTGGGTTGATGCCAGAGGTCAGATGAGAAAGGCTAGACTGGTTCAAGCTGATGGAAAGGCTGAGTAATTCAAATAACATTTTGTTACAACAAAAGTATGCCGAAGAGCACCTATGAAAGCATAAAACATTGATCCTTGATGCAGATGGACTACAGCAGCAGTAGATCACACTGGTTGCCACTCCTGTACAGGAAACAGAGGCTACAATTCAGATGGGCTCAGCGCAATTATTATTGAGTCTTGATTTCTGTTCTGTAATTAGGATTGAAGGGTCAGAAGTTAGCATAAACAACATGAAACCATGGATCTACCCTGCCTTGTATCAGTGGAACAGAAGAGTCTGTGAGCAACGAGTTGGGTTAGTCATGTAATAGTTCAAATAATAAGTAAGTGATATTAACTATATTGGCCCTTGGCTCAATGTCCATTACTTGTTAGAATGCATAATTATTATGATTAAAAAAGATAAAGAAATAAAAAGAAATAAAAGCTCATTTGAAGCACTACCATTTATAAAACATCCAGTGTCATTTTGCTTGACATGTGAGTGACTTTGGATTCAGTGACAGTGTCTGGTGCAATGAGCCTACTGACTTGGGACAAGATTCGATTTATATCTGCACTCTGAGGCCCAGTAACCCCTGTTTAAATCAATAAAGCTGCTTCATGAATGGCAGAGGAGGAACGGTCAAATGGGGTTTCCAGGGGCTTGATGAAATCTTTTAAAGTGAATATCTGCATCTGGTTCAGATCTGGATCTTTAATCAGATCACTTTATTACAGGCAGCCACATTTTCCGTGTCTAACGGTTATGCACAGCACTTTTTGTGGTTCCTCCTTTCTAACAATCCTGACTCAGCTCTCTTGGGTTTTATAATTGCCTAAAGAGATCGATGTGGTTTTGTTAGACATTAACATGCTTGGGGTGGGTCTGTAGTGGGAAAATGACACAGATATTTTAATTGTAATTACAAAAAAAAAAAAAAAAAAACATATCTACAGTAAGCTTTTAAACATCTAATTGCTTCTGCGAGAAAGAACCAGGTGGGAGCTGATTATATGTCTGAGCCAAATAAAAAATCTCATTCTAATTAGTTTGTATATTGCAGATTTTATATTGCTTTCAAATGCAATTGTAAGGTATGTGCTTTTTTGTCCTGGAAAATAATCAGCATATTTAGAGCCCATTTGCTTTCCTGTGCTTCTAGAATTGCTTAATAAAACACAATAAAAGTACAAAAAAATGAACATCTCTGACGCTCCAGTTATTTAATTATTTTTGAAATGACTGTGTTTTTACCCGGATGTGTTGTAATTCCCCCCCTATAAGCATGGAAATAATCAATTTTTTGAAACCTAACTTAGTCCAGGTAAAGCACAAATATTAAACTTTAATGCCACTTTTCTGAGCTGACCTTGTCATGAAGCAAAACTGCAAGTGACTTTAAATAATTCAGCATACTGCCTTTAATAACTAACTGTATTATGCATTGTCTCCTATGCCACTCCCGATCCCCTCCTATCTAACAAAATATTTTTTTTTTTCTGCAAACCTTCTGAAGATGATACATTCCAAGTCAAATTTCATTATGCTGAAATATTGAATACTTTATATTTTATCTGAATATTTTATTGTGTCTGTATATTCATCTTTTCTGTTTGCAATCCCCTATATCTGTGGTGCCACGGAGGGTTGCTACAAATGTTTTATTCTTATTTAAAAAGTATCAGGATCTATACTCCATTCATTCTTTGAATTTAAATAGGCCATTGGTGTTTAGAATGTAGAAGTAAATTTTTTTCTTATTGAAAGTACATTATTAATTCAGTGTTAGTAAAACAGTCTCCTTTTATGTGTTTTAATATTTATCTAATCAATTTTGGTGCTTACGACAAAAGATTGTTGCTAGCAGATACAGTATACCAATCTAACCATGTTCGGAGAATTAGGAAAGAAAATGTGAAGTATAATGTTAAATAACATTTTGGTTACTCAACACCTAAAGATGATTTATGAGTCTTGTCTTATGTATAAGCATAGCTCATTTGATATCTTACCATGACTTCCACCAACATAGAAAAAAATAATGCTTATTTACAAGTCTTTCCCTAATTTATTTTAAGAGGAAAATTACATAAAATGTTGTAAACAAACTGTGATATTATGCTAATCTGTTGAAAACTGTTGAAACAGGTCAAGACAATTTAGCATTGAGAGGAAACACATTGTTTGCCAGCCATCCCACACACACACATTGAGTACAGAATATCAGGTCTATGAGCATCATAAATGAGTGTTTACCCAAATGGGAGACATGGGAGTTTCCCTTGGTTTGTTTTGCTCAAAGTGCTTCAGAAACCTCATGGTATTTTCAAACAGTAAAAGGATCAACCCTAGCTCTCCATTAAACACATACACATTGAGTAAACAGTAATTAGTAAAAGTTAAAAGCACACTTTGTTATAGTTATGCGTTCAAAATGCCATTGCTTCAACTGAGATGAATATGTCAAAGTTTGTATTGTGGCCTCATCCAAGGTCCAACTTATATGAACCCCCTCATTACAGATGAGTCCTTAGGCTTATTTAAACGTGAACTCTCTCTCACTCATTTTCTATACCACCCGGAGCCTATCCCAGGGGACTCGGGGCACAAGGTGGGTATACCCTAGACAAGTGCCAATCAGTTGCAGGGCACAAGCATACACATTCATACACTCACTCACACGCTATGGGCAATTTGGAAATGCTAACTAACCTAAACAAGCCTCCCCACACACAGACCAAGGCAGGACTTGATCCCTCGACCCTGGAGGTGCAAGGCCACAGTTCCAACCCCTACAATAAGCCTAAATGTGTACCATGAAATAATTTTATTAGATCCATAGAGCATAGTAGCTTGGGGGTTAACATTGTGTCCTTGCCATCCTGGGTTGAGGGTTTTAATTTTATCGTCAGTCCTGTGTACATGGATTTCTTCCTGTACTTGGTGGGTTTCCTTAAGGTACTCCAGTTTCCTCCCACAGTCCAAAGACATGCAGTGTTGGTTGGTTGTTTGATAGTTTGTGTGATTTGGTGTGTCAGTGTGCCAATGTCCCTAAGATAAAGTTAATGGAAGATTCTCCCACTGTGACTAAATATAAAAAAGGACCTATTGGCTTTGCTTGATGCATCCCTATATGTTTTAAGGTCCTAATTGTTAAATTGTAGATTTAACGGAGACATGAAAGCATGCCCTGACTAAATGATTAATAGTGTCTTACAGCTTTACATGAACTGCAGACTAGTCTGTGACTCAATGTCACAAATTTTATTTAGTGCTCATTAGAATTCTTGTATGACTCATCTTGTACTTGTCCATATTATGATTTCTCCTTCAGTAGGGAAATAGCATAAAAAGTGTAGATGTTAAACGTCAAAACATCACTAGATGATTATCCGATCCAAATTCTTTTAAATAGAATTCAGGAGAATACATGTCTCCTCTTGTGATTCATTTTCTTGCTATCCTGAATGATACTGTAGTAAAGAATGTGATTGAGTTGTGACTCTCATTTAACTGTAAAGCAGGTATGGTGTTGCTGACAACCAATTCAGTGTTTAACATTCCGCTAGATTTTGGAGCGTGGCTGCAGGGATTTGTTTCCATTCAGCTGAAAGAGCATTAGTAAGTCCAGACACTGACATTGGGCGAGAAGGCTTGAGGTGCGCTCGGTGTGGCACGTTATGCATCATAATGGTGTTCAGTGGGGTTGAGGTCGGGGTTCTGTGCAGACCAATTGAGTTTTTCTAGACCAACCTTGGCAAACCATGTCTTCACAGACCTCACTTTGTGCACAGAGGCATTGTTATGCTAGAACATATTTGGGATCTTAGATCCAGTGAAGGTAAATTGTAATGCTGCAGAATACAAAGAAACCCTACACAAATGTGTGCTTCCACTATTGTGGCAAAGTATATAAGAATATTTAAATAGAAAATATATTTAATAAAATATCAATAAAAGTAAAGTATAAATATAAATAAATATTTATATGTACATAACCTTTGACCTTATAAAGTATTTGGGTCTTTTGGGTTGACCAGGCACTTGGGAATCTCGTCTATAATTATAGGATGCACTTGAGATGTTCTTTTGTCCTCACCTCTGTGAATGCCAGAAGATACATTAAAACTGCATTGATTAAAACACTTCAACAATTATGTTGTTCAGCTTCTGTTTTGTTTGGCCATGATTAAGTGCGACTTAAACCTTCTGATTGCTTTTTTATAGTTAACTACCTCTCTACCACTTGATAGACCAAATATGTCACATTTTTTATTTACCCTTATTGTCTCATGATCATTAAATCAGACTTATATAGAAATATATCCAAACTTTAATATATACAATATATGCTTCTTTTACTCTGTTTGACCAGTTGACTTTCCATAATGCAAAAATTTTAAGAAAAAAAAAAAGTGGAATCTAGGCATTGAGTTGTGGGGAAGTACACTTCAGCACATTTACTCCTCATGAATTTGTATGAGGCATGGTGTTTTGCAATTCAAGGGTTTGTTTTGCCTGCCCGGCTTTTCCAAATACAATTCCCACATCAAATGCATATATGTAAATATAAATACTAGTCTGTGCCATTCATGCTAGTCTTTACTATCTTTACTGAGCATCTACATTTGACAGAAAATCATAACTGAAGAAATAAATGTCATATTTAGCTTTCTTTCTTTTTTTTTTTTTTGAACCAAACGGCTGTGATTTGGTCAAATTCAAATACGACACCAGAGCATGTACAGTACATCTCAAGGTTCAGGCTTTTTTCAAAAAGGATTTCTGACAAACAAAATAAGCGGAAAAGAAGACAGGTTTTTCAGTAGAAACTGAACTATTGTGTGTGTGGATGTGAGAGTGCTAACAAAATATTTAGCGATATTACAGTTAAAACACAACTAAGAGCTGATGGGAAAAAGCAGAGCTGGGAAGAACTGAGCAACAAGCCAGTTGAGTGTGTTTTGGTATATCTGACTCGCTTGTTTAAGCCCCGGCCAATACAAAAATGGAAAAGGAACAAACAGCATGATTTATTTTTTTCACACCTATTTGTGTTTTTAAACCCATCCAATTCTCGAAATTATTCTGGCGAGTGAATTTTGCATAGCAGGTCTACTTTAATATCAGATACACCTTTAGTTGTCATGAGACACTTTGGGATGTTAATCCCAACTAGACATGTACAGTAAGCTGTTGGAAAAAAAATATCTGTCCACATCGTGGCATTACTAACTTATCCAAACAATGTATTCACAGAGTTTTATACAAAGCTCAACTGCAACATGCGTATCTAGTGCCTAAGAGAGCATCTGTTTACTGCATATTGATGGAGTTGCTTATGCAAACCCCACTGGACACCTTTGCAGAGATGAAATACAAACATGCATTATCGATGAGATGGGAAAGGTTTCAATCATATCACTACTACTTTCTGGGGAGATATTTTAGAACCATGATGAGTATCATGAATAAGAGCAATGATTTAATATTAAATGGTGAGATGGTTTTATATTATAGAACAGGGTTTATGAATCTGGTTATTCAGAGGGGGTTGATTAATTTTAAGCTTTGATAATAGGAGAAATGACAGGTTTGTATTAATGCAGTGACTGTTTATCATTTCTATAATAACAACTCATTCATCAGATCCTTTTAATAAAAATGTAAGCTTAATAATAAACATGCTGTCATTTAGCAAATATTTATAATTGTACACGTGGAGAATCTTCTGTGAGGAGACGTTTACAGAAGGGATGCTCAGTGTTAGTGCTTAGTTACAGTCAGTAGGTCTTCCACCACAAGAAAGTCCCCAGAATATGCTTATTTGTTTGTTTGTTTGTTTGTTTGTTTGTTTGTTTACATTTGGGAGAGCAAAAACAACTACAGTACATGCACATATAAATGTATAAAAATATAACTGCATAAAAAAATCACATGCCTTACTTTAGAAAATGAAGGTATAAGAGGAATAAAACACTTTAGGGTGTACAGTTATTAGAAAATAATCAACTTTAGGGATATAATGACCGTATGTGAAGCCTACAGTAGGGCCGATTGCTTCCCTATAACGGCATGTCCTATTGTGTTTTTTCTCCTTACTTATTATCCGGCCAACTCGGAGGTAATCTATTTAAGTAGGAAACAAGATTGAAGGTATATGAGGTACAGTGTTTCACAAAAGAACGCAGAATTTGCTGACAAAGATCCAGGAAATGTGTTGTAGTGATTCAGGGGGAAAAGCGTTAACGTTACTTTAATGTTCTTGGTCACAGGTATTTGTCCCAGCCAAAAGCAAGGTAAGAAACCAATAAAAGTGTGGAACATTTTAGTCAGTGCAGATTGAGGGAAAACAAAAGCTCGCTGACAGTACTATATTGCAATTCCTGTGCAGGCTCTCCTCCTCAGGGACAGCAGGCAAACAAAATGAAACGGCAGGCAAGCTTTAACGAAACGCCATCTATCACACTTTAAATACACTGCCCAACAAAAAAAAATCCTGAAAGTGGCAAGGATTATAGGAGATCTCTGGTTTCCTATCAGTCACACGGCAATCGTTTTGATGTAGGGGAATACGAGCGCAAATAACCATTCACTCTTTTTTTTTTTTCATTAGAACGAGCTTCCTTTTGTTCAGGGATAATTATCAGCTAGGGACGCCAGCACACTTGTCAGGTTGTAACCCAGGCTTTCGCTATATTAATAAGTGATGGTGTTGAGACAGAATGGACTCTGAGGATGTCAGCCACAGTGGTGTTTGCAGTGGATTGTGTGGGCTAGGGAAGGTTTTCTTCCACACACAATGATGTCTCGGCTTCATCAATCCTTCGTCTGGCAGGAAAAGGTTTTGTCACATTCAGAACAGTTCAAAAATACATTATAATGTTGCATTAGCATTTGGATAAGGCAGCACATTCCAGTGGGACAAAAAGAGGAACTATAAGAAAATCTCATTAACAAGTTTCTGATCCTAAGTTTCTGATATAATTTCTGCTTTTTATTGCGTTAATGCAAAATTGATTTCCCTTCCTTCCTTTTTAATTTATATGCTGTGCAACATGTTTCTTAAGCAGCATTTAGCTGCTGGTAAAATGTGTTACTTTATTTAAAATGGCTTTTAAATACTGATGCAAAATGCAAAAATGGTCACTTGTGTGGTGAAATTAATTATGTGGACAATGTGTTCTTCATGAAATTTGAACAGTATTTGGCAATTTGGCACTTTTGTTTTTTCACTGACTGTTTTACATTCCCCTCCACTGAGTAGGTCTTGCAGTGGTTTATAAATTATAACAAAATTGATCATGTTCTTTGTACTATAACAAATGAACGTCATAAAAAGTCTAATTACTGCGATTAAAAAAAATATATGCCTGAAATGAATTACAAACCCACATGAACAATTCACATGCTATATTATTAAAAGAATTGCAATGGGAATATGTGCTCCCTGCTGCGATAAGCAAACATGTTTTCTATGAAATAAGGAAGCAAATGTGTTTTTTACAAACTCGTCACTGTTAAACATCGATGGGGGCGGTTTGACTTCATCTGCTGCCAGCTCACAGACATGCAGGCAGTGCCAGACACCCACAACAAAAGCAGTGCATTCAGAATCAGTGACCGAGGCTCAGTCAGACACAAGTGGGTCCTTGTTGCTTGGAAATAAAAAATTTCCAACATTTAGACTTGTTCTGCTGAGAGCCTGTTCCAACCAACTTATTCTCCGGGACTCAGGGCACAAGTGACCCTATACAGGGCATAAGACAGGGTGTACCCAAGACACGGTGCAAATCCATCAGAGCACATGAGCAAACTGACACACTCTAGGCCACTTTGGAAAAACTGATTCACCTAATCTGCATGTCTTTGGGCTGTGGGAGGAAACCAGAGTACCTTGAGGAAACCCACGAAGCATGGGGAGAACATGCAAAAAGGGATTGAAACCCTCAACCCTGGTCAAGGTGCTAACCATGATGCCACCATGCCACTTATAGTGGACCATGTTTTTGATAATTAAATACATGCATGAAAACTCAGTTGTGGTGAGTAGGTAATACATTACAGATGAAGGATGAAACTCAGGAAAGGCCATTTTTCCAAATATTAAACATTTCATAATGCAAAAGGTAATATAGGACAAAGGCCTGTGTAGGTATTTTCTTTTTTAAGAAATGCACAATCCTGTGTGCTTCCATTATATTTGCTTATCTCCAAATGTAACGTTAAAGTAAGAACTTCTAAGCTTTTAACTTTAATCAGCCTCTAAGCAGAAATGTATTATGGTTGGATTGGTGAGGGAAAGGCAGCCTTTACTTTTAGTGCTGGTTGCTTAGTTTTGCATTAATGTGTGTAGGCAGTTCAGATGCAGGCTTAGAGACTGAGAGTGGCATTCTAAATGAAGCTGTTAAATAGCACTTTCCTGTTTATTGGTAGGAACAAAAAACAATTAATGCTGCATTGAACATTTTCAGTTGGATAAATTGTTAAGTCTGTGAACAGAGAGTTAGTATTGGCTCTGCAGTGTGTTGTAGTGGGTTGAATAAATAAATAAGGTATAGGATTTTTTTTTTATGTAAGTGCTTGTCTTTGAATGATTAGAACAATAAGTCATGGCCATGACCAGTGGAAAATAAACACTTCACAATATGACTCATAAAAAAAAAGTGTGAGGCAATTCCAGCCAATTAGTGCAGTCAGCCTCTATTTTGGCCACGGTGGGATTACAATTAGAATGGCAAATGAGGCAGCAGATGTTGCAGCAGGCCGTCAGATGTTTGGGAATATTGAGGTTATGAGCCAATCAACATTCTCACATTGATCACCAATTGGTCAATGACTGGCACAGGCATTGTAGTTCCTACAAGGGCACATATGTAAATCATTATAAACAAGTATTAGACATAACATTTATGCTTGCTACAAGAACATTGTGGAGCAAACTGAATATTTTATTACATCTAGACATTGTTTGTGACAATTATTATTAGATGATGCTGTATGATAAGCAATCAAAATGTGTGACATTACAATATTTTCCTTGCAATATTTTTTGGCAGTATTTATCTATAGTATGTTAGATGGCATTGATTTATTTACCAGACCATAGGTCAGATCTGTCACACCCATTATTGATTTATTCACAAAACACCAAGGACAAGGTTGTTTTCCAGGAAACACTGGAAAAGGGGCACAACATGTAGCATATACTCACATTATGAACACTCAAACTGTGGGGGAGAAATGCAATATTTCTTGGAGTAAATAGTATTTTGTCTATGTCTTACATTGTTGTCAGGCTAGAGAGCTGGCTTTGTCCCTCAGAATAAAGTGGTCCCATGCGGTCCATTGGCCTTCAGCAAAAGACAGGTAGGAGCTGTTCACTGTTTATTTTACACACCTCTTCTCCCTTCTCACCCTTCTCTTTTTACTTCCCTAAGCACATTGCACTTCAAGTGAGTCATCAGTGAGAGCTGCAAATTAAAAATACCAGTACAGATGTTACACAGTACAGGAGCTCCCTTTAACCAACACTGGCCACCTACGTGCCTTTTTGTGCATATATCAACTTAAACTTTTGCTCACATATAAGCACACAAAATAAGGTTATGAAATTTTGACTCAGTATTTGATATTAATATTATTGTTTAAACAGCCATTATGGCTTTTTCATCTTATCACCTTGGGCACATAACAGGTCTTATGTACACCATATAGGGCTATGTGCACAACAGTGGCTCCAAAGTCAGCAGTGAATTCCTATAATCTCTTACAATCATCTTTAATTTGTGCAGGTTTTATATCATTTTGGAGCCATTTGAAGCTCTGCAGCTGCTAGTTTGAGTTACCCACCCTCTTACATGGCCTATGTAGAAAACTCATTAGCCATTCTGTTCTCTTGCATTAGAGTGATCACTCAAAAATGCAGATATGAACTCCTCTTTGATGGAGCTGATCAAAATCCTGCTGTTGGCATTACGACATTTAGACCAGGACAAAGGATGGCTCTCTGCTTAGCCAAGTGTAACTGGCACAATATGCACTGTTGGAAATGTTACCCAACCCCACTTGCCAGGGTTGGCAGTAATCCTCTTCATATTATGTAGGTTATTATTGTGCTCACCAATCAAATTCCTGTTGAGGATGCTCAGATAAATAGTAACAACTACTAATTTCAACTTGGGGATGTTGAAATTAATGAGATTTCAGATGTGGGTTATTAGTCTGTGACTAAATAGATGCAACATTGTGTCAGTGAGAAGTGCACAAACACCTTCCTGAAAGTATTCTATCTGGTATTGGTGGCCCATTAGCCCATTGGTGGCCCATTGGTACACTGTAGTTCTACATCAAACAGCTAAAACAGGCTGTTCTAACTAATAGGTGAGAGGTTTGGCATGGTATAGATGGACCTAGGTATAGGCATGGCATAAGCACTGGAATAGGTATAAGTACTGGCATGGTATAGGTAGACCTAGAGAGAAAATGAAATGAAGAAATAAACTCAACCTTGTTGACTGTGGTTCTCTGTGGCTGTACTGGAAAGTCTACCTGGTCAGAGTGGACTGCTCTCACTGTCATATACATATGTCTCTGCCACTACTGCTGATTCGGACCAGACTGTACAGAATCTTCCAGGTTGTCCTCTCTGAATTATGAGCATGATGAGCATGTAAGGGACTCAGTAGTCCAAGAGACACTCCAGAACTCAAGAACCACTATTACATGGGCATTATGTGCTCCTAGGATTTGCAAATCATTAGCACTTTATAATTTGGATTCAGGTTGCTTGAGTACTAGCTTTACTACAGGGACTGTTTCATCATGAAAAGTCTAATTATCTTGAAGGTTTATTTCACTGGGGGCTCATAAATTTGTCACTGCCTTTGAATGGGGGTAAGTTGTGGGATTTCTCCCATTTACTGGAGGCCCATGAGATCTTTCTTTAATGTTTCCATACAGGACGCTAAATTTAAATGGCTTCTACCTTACCTTCTGTAGGTTCTACAAGGTTACCATTGCCCTCTATGACATTGTGGTATAAATGATCTGTGTGATTCTAACCATATTATAGAAGAAGTAGAAGTAATAGTACAGGTCAATGTAGTTCTGTGGATAAACACTGGATAATTTCCAAGGGCAGTAAGAATCATTGGATAAGCTATGCTACAATGTCATAAAGAACCATCCCACCATAAGACTACCCACCATAAAACTATTTTGCAGATTTTCTTGATACTTTTTCCAATACTGATTTTAGGATCCAGTGTTGAATTAACTTACTGCGCCCAATTGGCTTCCCCTGGAGATTGGGTAAAGGTTTCAGGCCACATATTGTAGATGTGAGTATACAAAGCAAAACAGCAACATATTAGTAGGTTCTCTGGAAGCTAGCTCTGTCTGAGCGTGTGGGAATAAGGTAGAAAGCAGACTCATGAAAAGAAGATTAATGGTTCATCCCATAAGCCCAATCACACTCTGTCTCTGAACAGAAGAAAAAAACGAAGAAGTAAGATAGGTAAAGTCTTTTGTGCTTCTTCTGTAATCCGCTCAGTTTGTTACTAATGGTGAAAGATGATCAAAACAAGAGAGAATTTTGATTTATTAGTCAGGGTAATTTACCAAATGCATTTATATGAGTTGCCTCTGATTCATCACAATTCATGAGTAAAGTCCACTCAAGTGAGACTGATAATGCTTAATTCATCACATTTAGCAGAGGGTGTTTTATATCATTTATAGCTCTCAATGCATTGTAACCTATGTGTTTACTACCAACATCATAGGTGTATACCATCCATATCAGTCAATAACATTAACAACATACAGCATTAAAACATTAACATTGATTATCAGTTAAATACCAGGAAACGGGTGGCAGGATCATGGGCACCCAAGGCATACTCATGCCCTTGGGGACCAAAGACCAGCTCATCCAGTCTAATCCTACAGAAAAGCCAATGCAGCACAAATCACAGAAAAGTCATTGCTAGCCACAAGAGAAAGGCATCAAAACAATCAGTGAACCACAGCCCACCACACACGGGGCCCAGCAGGCAAAGAGCCCAAGGCCGCCAACCTGGCCTCCAAATTCCACTGATCCCAATTCAATTGAACACTAATGGGATGTTTCAGAAAAACAAGTCTGATCCACGGAGGCCCCACCCTGCAACTGACAGCACCCAAAGGAACCGCTGCTAACATCCTGTTGCCGGACACCACAGCACACCCCCAGAGAAGATGTGGAAACATACTCATAGGGGACAGGGCTGCCCTGTGTCAAAAGGAGTGCCTAGATATTACTGGGAACAATGTTTGGTAGTAAGTGTAGTTATGGCTAATCAGTGTATATAAAGATATTGAAAAATTAAAGGAAAAAACAAACAAACATAAAACCTATGGTATACTGTCTGGCTGAGGAATCAAGAGCCACCAGAACAGTTCAACAAATATTCTACAAATCTTTGGTGCTGTACGGGGGGAATGGAGACCTTTTTCCAAAAGTTATTTCCTCAGGCAGAGTTTTGATGATGATGGCAGATGATGGAGAGTGATGTAATTTAAACGGCAATCCAAAATTTCCAGTAGGTCTTTAGCTGGGTTAAGAGTTGGTGATGGCAAATATAACAGCATAGGCTTTTCATAATTTGTATACTCTCCTGTGTCCTGACCAGGGAAAAAAATGTTTACTGGAACATTACAGATACTGGAAGAGATCATTCATTTCAGCACAGTAAATTTTTACAAAAGAAAAAAAGTTTAAAAAAATAATAATAAAAACTAATATTATAAGTCTAAATATCATTGGATTTATGTATTGTTACTTTTTCATCTATGGGGACAGGTGGACCCAAATGCTCCCTTTAGCATTCCGTAGTCAGTGCAGTGAAATTTATTGGAACTGTTTCCATGGAAACCTTTTTTCAACATCTGGGCACTTTGGCAGCATAAATGGCAAGCAGTATGTTTGATTATCAGGAGTGTGTCTAAAGACAGAGAGGATTGGTTGCACTGCAGATTGTTAAACATGCACTGTATGAGGTCAGGTGTTTCAGAGAAAGTGTTTAGGAGAACAGGGAGACATGGCAGTGCAACAGTTAATGTTGCTGCTTCACAGCTCCAGTGGTCATTTCAGACGTCAGGTTATTGACGTTGCTTTGGGTTTCTTCCAGGTACTTCAGCATCCAACACTTGCAGGTATGTTGATATAATGTGCTAAATTGCTTTTCTTTTAGGTTTAAATGATTGTGTGAATGTGATTTTGATGGACTGGCATCCCGATGTCTTCTCCTAACGTGAAATATGCTATGTCAGAATATCTTTGTATTGATTTGACTTGTTTCTCTATGGAAACAAGTGGCCCCAAATCAAGGCAGCAGAATGCCTCCCTACAGCATTCTGTACTCAATGTTGTTACTCCTGCTGCATAATTTGATTAAAATTAAATTCTCTCCTCCAGGTTCCAAAACTTGCAGCTTGGTTGATTCACTACTACAAATCTGCCTTTAGGTTTGAAAGATTATGAGAACATGTCTGGGTGGGTGTGTGATTGTGGAGCCCCGTGATGGACTGGCATCCCTCCCAGGATGCATTCTCACAGTGCTCCCAGTATAGACCCCTGATGATCTGTATTATCAACAAAGTTACAGGATCTAGGTGTATGAAAATTTCAATATAATCAAAAATTACCCAACTATTCTGCTGTCCTTCACACCCCAAAGCCTTGGATAACAGTAAATCCTCTACTTAATCCAGGAAGTCAAGGTTGAGACGAGACACAGTTTTTTTTATGTATATCACTGTTAGCTGTGGTAGCATTTTTCAAGTGTATTATTCAGATTTGAGAAACCAGTGAAACAATTCATTATGTATTTGAACAACCGCAACCTTAGTCATTGCAAAAAAAAAAAAAGAATATTAAAAATACAAATAATACGCGGCATACCGTGGCTCCACATGACCAGGGTTTGATTTCCGCCTTGTGTCTGTGTGCATGGAGTTTGCATGTGCTTGGTGGGTTTCCTCCGGGTACTCCAATTTCCTATAATGGCCCAAAAACATGCAGATTAGGTTAATTGGAGTTCCCAAGTTGTCCATAGTGTGTGTGTGTCTGGGTGTGTGTGCTATAGATTGGCACCCTGTCAAGTGTATACCCTGCCTCATGCCCATTATCCTCTCCTGGGATAAATGACAGGCCCTCAAGACCCTGTATAAGTATAAATGGTATAGAAGATGAAGATAACAAATAAATAAATACCAGGCACTCATGCAGGAACTCAACTTGACATAATCTCAAAAAGGAAAAAAAATAGAAAAGAAAAAGGCTGCAAGTGAAATTTAATAACAATCCTAGGTGAATTAACTACTACAACAAAATATTCCCTACTCATCCTACTACCCTGATCATCATCACTATCAAAAAATAAATATTTGCGCTGTTGATGTCGCAAAAGAAAATTACCGTCTCAAGAGCATGTCTCATTGAAGAGGGACCACAGATACCCCTGGATGTGATATTGATGTGCTGTTCAAATAATTTAAGCTGTGTGATACACAAATCTCAACACACATTAAACTGAATTTCTTTGACCACATCACCATTCTGTTTGATTGTTTTTTACTTTTTTTTTTTTTTTTTCTTTTGGTTTGTTGTTTTATGCACTGAAAGATTACTGCAGAGTCTACACCCTGCCAAGATCAAACCCTGCTAATCTTTATTCCAATGGTGCACTTTTATCAGCCTGGCTTTTAAGTTGCATGGATAAAAACTGTGATTAATGCGAATTTAACTCCCAAGACTTTGGAGGTGATTGTTCTTTAAGTGTAGATCCTCCCTGGGACAGGCAGCCTCTCTCACCTCTTACAAAGTCACTAATTTCTTTTTTTCCTTTTGCCTGAGCATGTCATCATGTCAACAGTGCCTGGCACTCTTTCCCTGTCCTGGTGCTCCTTTGTCCATTAGTGCGTCTTCTTGGGCTCTGCTCATAATCCCAGAGCCATGCTGTACATGTCAGATCATCTAGCTTTGTCCCACAATAGGGGAGTCATGTCGTCCCTCAAGTACACTCTGCTTTTAAATCGCCCAGCGTACTAATGCGCATCCTGTATTCAGTCCTGTTATCCTACATAAAGGGGACTTTATTCATTCAGTGAAAGGTTAGCTCACTAAGATGAGTTGATATTCATCTCCCACTTCAATTACATCCTAAATTCTCTCTTTGAGAATCCGATGCAACTGAACTCAGTCGGGGTCAACAGACACATTAACATAATAATACTAAAAGTTAGTTGGAATCACTTTCAATGCACAATAATGCACCTGTGTAAATCCGTCAAGACAGCTGGTATAAACATACAGTACATAGACTCTTTGATAGGCGTTTCTAAGCATTGGTTTGCATTAACACCTGTTGTTGTTTTTTTTATCTTCCAGACTGACTTATGTACAATAGAAGTTTATGTGGCTGATGCGACATCTGCAGTGCCATTTAGCACTTTTAAAATGTTAACTGCAAAAACAGAACACACCCAAAAAACATTCTAAGAATGCTAAACAAATACTAATCATGAATATTTATTTAAAAAAATTGTAAAATATCTTTTTAAAATATTGCAAGATTACATTTGGAAAGCAATTAATTAAAGTATGAGGGAAATGTGACTATTTTCATTTTTATTTCAGTTTTAAGATAAGTGATAATTCATTCCTAATCCATTTCTAATTGTCTATATATTGAACATGAGAGCCATTGAACCATTTGAGATATCAAAAATCCCTTTGCAATTTTGTATCCTCAATGTCTTGAGATCGTATTGGCTGGGTTTGGTGGTGATGGTATAAATCCTCTAAATGGAGTATATTAAATAAAAAATATATATATTTGCTGTTAAGTAGAGATCAGGTCTCATTAAGCAAAAGTATTGTAGCTTAATGAGACCTAAATGTGTACCAGATTTCACATGTATACATGCAAGTGTGTACGAGCTATGCAGCAAAATCTCTTCTGCAGATTTTTTCCTATAGATTTCAACCTGTGGGCTTATTTTCATTACTTCTTAAGAATGGTAAGACTTCCAAAATGCCCTGGATGCTTAAAACAAAAATAAAATTCTTAGAACAAGAGGTCCCTTCACACAATATGATGTCATTAGACTGATGTCATAGAGCTTGGCCACCGAAAATAGCTAAGAAATAGCACATGTTCTTTTCGGACAGCTACAATACTTCATCCTTACATGCATTAGTTTATATCGTTATTATTTTTTTATCAGCATAAGGTGAATGTCAGAGTTTGTTAGGTAGTAGAAAAAAATTATATACATACTGTGTAACACCTGGAATTAAGCTGTATAGTTTAACGTAGTAGTATATATTTTTGGTTTTGTGTGTGTCTGCATGCATGTGAAACATTTATTCTTTTTGTTGTTGTTGGTCTTTCGGCTGCTCCCGATAAGGGGTCGCCACAGCGGAATACCCAGTCCGCACTACAACTTGGCACAGGTTTTACACCGGATGCCTTTCCTGACGCAACCCTCCTATTTTATCCGGGCTTGGGACCGGCACTGCATCCAGTGGCTGGGAATCGAACCCAGGCCTTCTGCATGGCCGGCGAAACGACTACCACTGAGCCACCGTGCCCTGAAACATTTATTCTTTTCTGATAAAAATAATAATAATATAAAATAAGTATGTGACAAAAAAAAGTGAATGCCAGATGCAAAATGTAATAGTTTAATACATGTACCTTAAGTGGGGGACAAAGCCTTTTGAAAGGAGCTAATCAGAAACAGGTCATACCCCTTCCAGCTTCTGAGTGGCTGGAATTGTCCCTGCTCTAAACTCTGATCGGCTAAAATTGAAAGTGTTGTAATATTGAGCGCACACAGGAGAGAGCGGAAATCGAGTTTAAGCATGGGGGAATACTAAATGCACGCCAATGAGACTTGTAATAAGTGAAAAATTTAATCTAAGCGCAAAACTGAATTTTTTGCTCAGGATTTTTATCATGAAAATAACAGCATACTATTCTACTCTATCAACCAAACTGATAAGCATGTTTAGGTCTGCCTCCTTGTTTTGCTAATCTCTGGCAAGATTGGCGAATTAATAGTGTTTTGCATTGTGTAAATTTATAAGTGAACATGTGAATGAATTCAGTGTGATCTGAATGCAGGCGAAAAAAAATACAAGTAATTTGCCGAAATTTAGAAATGAGATTGCATGTACAGTATATAAAAATCAAACTTGTTCAGGTCAAGTCAAGTCAAGTCGCTTATTGTCACATCACGTTACTGGTACACTGGTACCGTACACGTGAGTGAAATTCTTACGTGCAAGCTACACAAGCAATAGTGGTGTACAATTATAAGAATAAATATACATATGGATAATACAGTAGTAAAATATTGTGCAAGTGTTATTAAAAAAATAATAATAATTTAAAAAAAGGAAAAAAAAAGTGAGCATAAGTGTACACATATACACATACAGAATATACACACATATACATGTATGTATACATATACATACATATATATACATATATCTACATGTGCACATACACACATATGCATACGTGTATTCACCCATACATTAACGATTGTGGGAGTGTGTCTACTTGTGTGTAATGTATAAGGAATGTCCGCAATGAATGTTGTGCAAAAAGGCAATTATGTGCAGTATGGAGTGCATAAAGTGGCTTAGTGACTATAAAGTGACAGTGTGAAAGTGACAGTGTAGTGTCTGTGGAGACCTATTGGTCAGTGTTCAGTAGTCTGATGGCCTGATGATAGAAGCTGTCCCTCAGCCTGCTGGTTCGGGACCGGATGTTTCCATACCTCCTGCCTGACGGGAGCAGTTTAAATAGGTGGTTACTGGGGTGACTGGAGTCTTTGATGATCCTCCTCGCTTTCCTCAGGCACCCCTCCCTTTAGATGTCATGGAGGGAGGGAAGCTCACCTCCAATTATCCTTTCGAAACACCGCACCACTCTTTGCAGGGCTTTGCGGTTGTAGGCGGTGCTGTTGCTGTACCAGGTCGTAATAGATCCTGTGAGGATGCTCTCGATGGCACAGCGGTAGAAGGTCCTGAGTATGCGGGGGCTCATGCCAAATCTCTTTAGTCTCCTGAGAAAGAAGAGTCGCTCCTGCGCCTTCTTCACTGTTTTGTCAGTATGAACTGACCATGTGAGATCCTCTGCTATTTGGACACCCAGGAAGCGGAAGCTGCTCACTCTCTCCACAGCAGCGCCGTTGATGATGATGGGGGAATGTGCACCCCTACACCTCCGGAAGTCCACTATCAACTCTTTGGTCTTTCCGACATTGAGGGAGAGATGATTTTCCTGGCACCAATGTGTCAGGGCACTGACCTCCTCCCTGTATGCCGTCTCATCACCGTTGGTGATAAGACCCACCACTGTTGTGTCGTCCGCAAACTTCACAACGATGTTGGAGCTGCTAGTGGCCGTGCAGTCGTATGTGTAGAGTGAGTACAGTAGAGGGCTCAGTACACACCCTTGTGGAGCACCCGTGTTCATTGTGACGGGGGATGAGGTGATACTGCCCAGTCTGACCATCTGGCGTCTGTCGGACAGGAAGTTGAGAATCCAGCTGCAGAGAGAGCTGCTCAATCCTAGATCTTGTAGTTTCCTGTCCAGCTTTGAGGGAACGATGGTGTTGAATGCAGAGCTATAATCTACTAGCAGCATTCTCACATACGTATCTTTCTTCTCCAGGTGGGTGAGGGCAGTATGTAGAGTCAGGGCTATGGTGTCATCAGTGGACCTGTTGTGGCGGTATGCAAATTGTAGAGGGTCCAGTGAGTCTGGCAGCGCAGAGCAGATGAAGTTCCTGACCAGCCTTTCAAAGCATTTGCTCATGATGGGGGTCAGGGCTACTGGTCGCCAGTCATTCAGGGATGTGATTGTGGAGGATTTGGGTACAGGAACGATGGTGGCCATCTTGAAGCAGGCTGGGACTACAGACAGAGAGAGGGAGAGGTTGAAGATGTTTATGAACACTCCAGCCAGCTGAGCATGATTTAAGGACACGGCCGGGGATTCCGTCAGGACCAGCGGCTTTGCGTGCGTTCACCTGTCTGAAGCACTTCCTTACATCCTCTTCAGACACCGTGTGCGCACTGACGTCATCCATGAAGCGTTCGCTGTGCAGTCTCGTGTTTTTTTCTGTGTCGAATCTAGCATAAAATACGTTTAGATCCTCACACATAGAGGCCGTGGACTGCGGTGTGCTGGTTTTCTCTCTGAAGTCCATAATTGTATTCAGTCCCTGCCACATTCTTCTAGGATCATCAAATTGTTGTTCCACTTTGTCCCTGTACTCACGTTTCACAGACTTAATAGTCTTCCTAAGTTGATAGGTGGCGTGTTTATATTCCAATGTGTTAGCAGAGGCAAAGGCAGAGTTCCGTGCTGCCAGTGCCATGCGAACATCACTGTTTATCCATGGTTTCTGGTTTGGATAATTTTTTACTGTTTTGGATGGAACAACGTCATCTACACATTTCCTGATAAATCCACAGAATGAGTCTACTCATTCATCAATGCTGTTATCTTGAAGCTAATGCCAACTACAGCTTAGACTGATGTGAATTATTCGCTTGATACAAAGAGAAAAGTACAGAAATTCTTGTTTTATAAGAATACATGCAATGATGAATGAGACAAATCTAGTGACACGCAGCACATTGAAATGTCAGAATAAAAGCCAGTCAGTGTGTTTTTAAAAGTTGCTAAATCAATTATAAGCACCAAAAAGATTTTGTTTTAGGTAACTTTTCTTTGTTTATATTGTACAGAAGTAATTTAAAACTGTTATTTGAACACAAAATACCTACTGTCAGTAATGCTCAGGTGATATTTATTATAATTCAATTCAGTTTTATAACGCTTTAAACATTGTCGTTGTCTTTACAGATTCAAAAGTAAATTATGGAAATGAGTTTGAAATGTGTGTGGGAAAAGATCTGATTGTTCCAGGAGAAGTGTTTAAGTTAATATGGAGTCCACTTTTGTTATTGGAGGCTCAGGTACAAAGTTGTTTGTGAAAAGTGTCCTGAACGATTCAGCCACTGCAGTCACAAGTCCTCAGAGAACCACTGTGTCTGCATCAGCCAAGTCCAAGACCATTTTCATGGTCAAGTGGAACCATCCCCAGTCGCCACACGCATCCCAAGCAGACCACAGGGGCCTCCATGCCACGAGATCTCCAACCAGAAATGGGGCACCAGGATGAATCAGACAGCCCAGGAGGGCAGGGGCTCAGGAGCGTCATGTGTAGCTCGACAGACACAGAGAGAGACAGAGAGAGAGAGAACGGTAAGATATGGTCACAGTCACATAATGTATAAGGTAAATGTATATTTAGTGCAGAGTGAAAGCAGGGACTCCAACAGGACTAACCATGATAGTGTAACTAAGACATGACAGCCAGAAGGAAACAGACATCAAGGCTCACTGGGATGTAAAGCAACCAGTCACTCCACCATCAACAAATTTGAGTGATCAATGAGAGTGAAGAAGACAGCATCTAAACAAACCAGTTCAGCATAATACTCTACGTCACTGAGTTCCCCAGATCTGCTTCAATATAAACCATTCACAAAAGGCTTGGCTAAATAAATAGGTTTTTAGTCTAGACTTAAACACCAAGACTGTTTCTGAGTACCGAGCATTAATTAGAAGGCGATTCCAAAACATTCCATATTATAATTGCTGCTGAAAATACGTTTATTGAATAAAGGGCTTGGCCTCCCCAAATCAGCACTACTCTGTAATACACTCCTAGAACAATACATTATTTTATGTATTGAGACAAGGTGCTGCTGAAATAACAAATGGTGTGGCCTTTTCAAATCAGCACTTCTTTGTAAATGATCTTGTGTTGTGAGAAAAATAAATTCCCAATACTTTTAACATGCAAAACCTCTTGCCATCATATATGAAAAAATTCTACAGGAAACACTGTAATCACATTATCAAACTAAAATTTTGCAGACACCTGGGGTCTTAGTCGAACAGTTGGCACAAAGTTAGAAGCACACAATTGTATTGAATGTTTTTGCACGCCATACCTTTACATTTTTCCTTCACTAGACAAGCAGCCCAAACCTGCTGCACAACAACACGACAATGTCCTTTAGCACAAAATGAGATCCAAAAATATATAATTCGCCAAAATTGGTGTTTAAATATATATAAATAGTTGGCCGGCACAGAGATGGACTGGAACACCCAACATCAAAGCTCTTGTAGCTGAATAAATGCAAATACCAATATACATAGTCCAAAATTTAGAGGAAACTCTTCCCTGAAGAATGGAGGATGCCATGACAGGAAAGGCGAACCAATCTGTAATGTGATTTTTAAAAAGCATGCATATGCAACAAGTTAGTTTCTGTGATCACTTCACCCAACCAAATGATTGCCTCAAATAGTTTTTAAAAATTGACTGCAGAAAGTAATAATGTCTTTAAGTAGAATCAATTTAAATAAATTAGACAATTCCACTTTTACACTAAATTATACATATTTAAACCAATTACACTAAAACCATATTGTCTGCATTAAAACAAATTGTTAGGAAAATTAAGTAAGAAGTAAGAAAATGTTTTCACAAAATTACCAAAACAGTATATTCTTACTTTTTGGCACAGTGATATCTCCTATAACACTTAAAACAGACTTCGGGAGAAAATGGCATTCTCACTATTGCAATCAACTCAAAGTCTATTACAATAGTCTGAACTCGTATATTTCAGACTAGTCAGAATCCTGAAAATAGAGCTTTGTTTTTTTTTTCTCCCCCAACCGCTTGTTACTGCAGATAATTCTAGGCCAAAAAAGTATTTGTCCAGGGAGAGGGTAAATTGCTACGGAATTTAGAGAGAAAAGTCAAAACTCTGAAAAAAAAATGTGAGGTTAAAGTTTGAGAGATGAAAGTCTAATTTCAGAGAAAAAAAAGTCAACTTAAATTAACTCAAATTGATCATTTTATGGCCGTAATTTGCAGAAAAGACCAAATTTGCTCTGTGAAAATAAGACAAATGTATAAATGTTTCAGTAGCCTTCAGCAAACTAGCCCTGAGTAAATTTGACCAATCACAATCAGAAACAGTGCTGCAGGGGTGTGGCACGGGGTAAATCTTAGTAAGTTTGTTACTGTAAAAGTGATAACATGTTAGAAAGAACACAGTTATTCATAGTAAACCTGTTTTTCTCTTTACACACATTGCAGTTGTCAGAAGAGACTTTTTGGCAGGACACTATTGACTAACTTGTACAAGATGCCTCTCTTAAGCTCACACCAGCTGCTGGTTATACTAATTGAAGGAGGCAGGTACGGTCTAATCAAATCATGAGTGCATTTGAGCTTGCGCTTTCCCAGTGAGCAATCACTGATCACCATCGTTTGTTCCGCTCATGCATTTTACTCTTTTTCTGCTTTAATCACAAATTTGTTCTCACTTTTTATGAGGAATAAACATGCATGTATTTACCCAAATATGTACAACTGTTTTATTTATGGTCGTTAATAATAGAAAAAAAGTATTTTATAAACGGTGATATGGTGGCATAGTGGTTAGCGTTCTTGCCTTGCACCTCCTGGTCCTGGGTTCAATTCCCATGTTTCCTCCCACAGTCCGAAGACATGCAGATTAGGCTGTGTGTGAAAGTGTGTGCAAATGTTGACCGAAATGGGAATAAATTCAGTGGTCACCATTGGCCTTCATGGTCCCTGGCTTGGCTCCGGTGGCTTTTAAATTGATGGATGGATGGATTTTATAAATACCACATATGATTTCTGTCCAAGATGCAAAAACTAACAAGTCTTTTAGCTGCTTTTCCACTAAGAAAAAAAGGCAACACTGCTACTTTTTAAACAAAGTTTATGTTGTAGACAACTTACTCAACCTGTGGAAGAATCTGCTGGCAGTCACGTGATTTCCAAAAGCGCATTATGATTTTGTTTGTTTATTAGACACTGGGATTATCGCTGACACAATAGGGCCTCAGGTGAGAAATGCGTATGGCAGGTGCACACTGAAAGGTGTAAGGCCTGCGTGAGAATGTGAGAGGGGAGAGAAAAATGCAGACAGTTCTGTGCTAGCGTTTTCCCAAGGGGATCCAGGGAACTCAAAACGCTAAGCTTGCCATCTGTTCATTGCTAAAGCTCCACAGTGAAGGCACGACCAGTTTGAAGTGCTGCTGAACAACTTAATAACGAAGCGACCAATTTCAGACTTCTTGTTTGTTTCAATGCGGTTTGAACTCTAGCTACTAACAGGTGCTAGTCTGCCTGAAATTTGCATGTTGGCTAAATAAGCTGCTGGACTGAAAAAGAAAAGCTGGAGCGACAGAGCCCCCTTGTGGTGAAATTACTGCATTACAGTGTTGTTTAAAATGTACCTCTTTGGAGTGTGCACATTCACCATATAATGTGACTGTCATAATTTTACCTTACTTTTTAACTTAGTCACAATAAATTATTTACTTATTTATTTAATTAATTATTTATTTCCTGATCAGCGCTGTTGTGGATCTGGAGCCTATCCTGGGAACACTAGGTGCAAGGTTGGAATACAGCCTGGATGAGGCATCAATTCATCACAGGATACCACACATTCACAGCTAGGGGCAATTTATTCTGGTCAATCCACCTAATGGCATGTTTTGGGAGGTGGGATGATAAACGAGAACCTGAACGGACCCCCAGAGACACTAAGAGAACCCGAGAAACTCAACACATACAATAACTCGAGCTCAGGATTAAATCTTGGTAGAGCTGTGTGAGGTTGTGAAGCTGCAACACTATACTCAGTGCACCACTGTGCCACCTAAAGTACATTTTATGTGATATTTTAGTAATGAATGCATGCACGGTCAAAGACCAGCATAATAAAAAAAAAGTCAAACAAAAGCGGTATCAGTTATGTTGTAGATTTTAGAATGCTGTGGGAAATAAGCATGCAGATGAAGTGAATTTTACAGACTGTCATGGTGTATCAGTGAACTGCGGCATCCTTATCACCTAAACAAATGTTTAATAAATTAAAGAAAAGCATAAAAAAAAAACATTGATACCTTTGTGCATGATGTCTAATAAACTAGACACCTTCTTACCTTAATGAGTGTCCAATTATACAATGCTAAACTGCTTTGAGATTATGGTTTCACTGAGGTCACAAAGAATTAAAAATAAGAAAGAGAGAGAGAGAGAGAGAGCATTTGGCACTGTAGAACTGAACACAGGAAGGCCGTGCGGGAAATAAGAGCAGTTATTTCCCTGTGCTCTTTGAAGCCAGACTTTAACAAGCTGTACTTATAAAGGCTGAGCAAGCGAAGGCGGGTCTGCTCTTAAGCTGGCGCTGGCTAGCAAGATGCCCACGGGGGCGCAGGAACTTGTTAATTGAGATCTCAATCCTCCTGAGGTTAGCCAGCGGAACGTCAAACTCCATTTATTTATCTGATATTTCATTAGCCCGAGCAGGCCACACTCGCAGGCATGGTTTAATTAGGCCTGTGCCTGTTGCTATATTCCCTTTCCAGCCGATACAACACGGGATGTGTTTAGAAAATTATTTTTATTTTTTAGCTATTGTTTATGTAGGTGCACTCAGCAAAGCTGTGTTTTTAAGATTAGTACAGTGGATTACTGTACATGCAGTCGAGAGAAAACATTTTACTAGTTCAACTATGCAATCCTGAACAGGATGTAGTGCTACTTACCTAAAAAGTATTTAACCCATATACATATAGTTAACACTCAAAGCACAGTGGTGAATAATGGATTTAGAAACAGTCACAGGCTTTAAATTGCCAGGAAACTGTTTGGTGCTTTTGGAAATGCATAACACTTTGGGGTGTTTTTTTTTTTTTTTGTCAGAGAAGAACACTGATAATGTTTTATTCTGAAATGAATTTATGTCAGTTCTAAGGCTGCAATATATTTCAGGATGTCGGATGTGCTCTTCACTTTTAAGTCAGGCTTCGGGGTCCTCGGGCTGTCCTCAGGCAGTGTGTGTTCCGAATACAGGAATACCTGCTGCCTCATACTAATCTGAACAAAACAAAAACTCTAGTCCTCTTTCAATCAAAACAAAACATGTTCAAAATTCATTACTAAATGCTTCAGAGAACTGCAGGGAAGACACATTTACACAGTTACACAGTAATCATATCTGATAAGTTTTTTTTTTTTTTAAACACTGACATAACAGTTAATTATAGCATGAGCAGCAACAGGGGTGTTGGCAGTGACTCAGAGCTCAGAAAGCTATATGCATAAAGAAACCTAATATGTAAATGTTTTACGCGTGTTCGAGTCAAACTGGGACTTTTGATTGCAGAATAATGCATGTTGCAAATATGCATAAAGAACCCTAATATGTTAATGTATTACGGGTGTTTGAGTTAAACTGGGCCTTTTGTTTGCAGAAGAGCACAGATTTTTATCTATATAATCTATATAGTAAATAAACTACACAATCCCCTGCTGCACTTATCCCAGGGTTTCACTAGTGCTTGGATACCATGAAGGTACAACGTTTTTTTCAGTACCCTGGAGCCATGATCAGATTGCCTGCTTTATGTCTGAAATGTTGGCCTCCTAAGAACTCTTTAATGGATCAAAATATGTGAAAATGGTTTGGTGTGAAGTCAAGACTATATAGGGGATGTGGTAGTAACTCCCAGCTGAATTTCTGTTCCCACTGACAGATGAGTCTCTTCTGCAGGTTGACAACTATCCATCAATTCTCAAGGATCAAGCATTTTACTTGTTGTTGAATATTCATGGGAATGACAGCAGTGGGCTCTGAGCCACCCTGGCCAGGATCTTCATTCAGAGACGTACTTCAATTTGGCAACACCAATCAGCCTAATCTGCATGTCTTTGGACTGTGGGAGGAATTCAGAGTACCTGGAGGAAACCCTTTAAGCACAGGGAGAACATGCAAACTTCATGACACAGAACCAAGGTGGGAATCAAACCCAGAACCTGGAGGTGCAAGGCTACAGTGCTTTGCATATTAGAAAACATACTCCATATACCAATGGTCAAAGAACAGGCCATAATAAATGATTCATACAGCACCCTGCCCAGTTTGAAAGGGCTTGATTCTTGCCAAACTTCTGTTTGGAGAATGGGGGGAGGTGGTGGACAGAATCCCCACACTAAATAAATCTTAATATTTACAGTGTTTTATTTAAACTGTTCCTTGACAATGTAAACTAATACAACTGTAGTAGTAATAGTTTTTTGCTACATGGTTTAGTCTACAATGTAGTAAATTACTGAACACCGTGTTCATTTGTTTTCCAAGCCCACAAACATGCAGGCTAAATTAACCATGATTTATTGCCTAATTAGATCAAGTTAATTAATTATAAGGTTGCTCCACCATGTGCCTGAGACCACAATGATTTCAACAGCCATTAGTTTAATCAATTAGTCACGGGCCCAAGAGACACAACGTCTCCTTTTTCATTAAGAGCAATTCACTATATTTTGATTAGATACTGTATATGATCAGTGCTGCTTATATAAGAAATAAAACACATAGAGGCAGATATAGGTGTTTTAAACATTACAGAGCACTGACAGCCTTTACCAGTCACTTATGCGGAAGATCTTAGTGTATTTAACCATGGCGTGATTGCTGTAGACAGACTGCTGCTGATCTCCTGGGATTTTCTTGAAGGAGGCTTCATAAACAACAATCAAAACCAGAGACCACTTTGAGTTCCACATGTATCAGGGAAGTATTGGAATCTGAGACTATATTGAGCACAGACTACCGAAACTAGACAGTGAAAATTTTAAAAAATGTTGTCTGGTCTGCTGAATCTGGATTTATCCAACAGCAAGGATACGATAGGGTCAGAAACTAGCATGAAAATGCAACCATGTCACACAGCACAAGTTGTTCTGGTCAGGCTGGTTCTGACTATTGCAATAAGTTTACTTCAATGGCCTCCAAAGTCACTAGACATGAATCCAATATAGCACCTTTCTTCTGTGGTAGAATGGGAGATTTACAGGATAAATGTGGAGCTATTTAGCAAAATATGACCTACTATATACATATATAATATGAAAATATATTGTTTATACACAAATCAGCCATAACATTAAAACTACAGACATGTGACATTAAGAACTGCAAAGAGAGAATGGAAGAAATCTCAGCTTGATGCAGATCTTGTCTCTTACCGTGCTCTTTTCTTTAAATTCTCAAACGACGTGACTGCCAACACTGCCTTCTACAGGAAAAAGCTGTAAGTGTCTGCACATGATCCTGGCAAACTCCACAATATCTTCTCTTCACTACTCAACCCACTAGCTCCTCCTGCTCTTCACATTCTTGGGGTAACTCTGTACGCACCACCCAACTTCCAAACTGGCTTCCTGTAGCTGCTCGTAACAAATTCAAAACCCTGGTGTTTGCCTGTAGTGCTAAAAACGGCCCAGAGCCGATATACATCGTAGCTGTAATCACACCTTGCACCGCACTACGTTCCCTCCGATACTCCAGCACTGCTCGGCTGGTCCCACCATCTCTCAGGGATCGTGGAAGACATGCATTTAGACTCTTTTTTGTTCTGCCAACCAGGTGGTGGAATGAACTTCCTCTAGATGGCCGTACAGCGAAGTCTTTGAATGACAACTTAACATGAATCTGTTTCTCCAATATTTGGGCTACCAAACCCCCACACCCCCAAAAGTGTATGACTGATGGTATTGGTAAGTAACCCAGTGTAAAGATCTATCCAAAGATGGAAACTTTTTAAGGCACTTCTGTAACTCGCTTTGGATAAGAGCATCTGCCAAATGCCTAAATGTAAATGTGAATATGGCATGATGGCATGAAGAAATTATCTCATTACAATATCACATGTCAGGATGGTATTTTACCCCTCAGTAAATCTCCATATGCACTGACTCCATCTGCAGTCCATTCCTTTTGAATCTCCCTCTAATTCTAAAATGGTCTTTGTTTCACAATCCTCTCAAGGCTGCAGTCCTGTTGCTTTTGGACCTTTTTCTACCACATTGTTTCCTTCCATTCAACTTTCTATTAATGTTCTTGGATACAGCTTTTTTAGCAATGACCTTTTGTGTCTTACCCTCCATGTGCTGGGTGTCAATGATCATCTTCTGGACAACTGACAAGTTAGCTGATTACACTAATGACACCATGAGTCTCCAATATTGAACTTTTTCACAATATTCAAATTTTCTGTGATACTGAATTTTGGGTTTTCATTAGCTGTAAGCCATAATCATCCAACATAAAAGAAATAAACACTTTAAATATATCAGTCTGTGTGTATGAATCTATATGAGTTTCACGTTTTGAATTGAATTACTGAAATTAATCAACGTTTCAATGATATTCTAATTTATTGAAATGCACCTGTATATTGAACAGCAGGTAAAGTCTGATCTTGAAGTTGATGTGTTGGAAGCAGAAAAAAATTGCGCAAGTATAACAGCATGACTGACATTAACAAAGACCAAATTGATGGGTAGATGACAGGAGCAGAGTATTTTAAAAACTGCAGGTCTTGTGGGGTGTTTCTGATTAAGTGGTTAGTACTTTCAGAAAATCGTCCAAAGAGTGACAATTGTTAAAGCGTGTAATGGGCAACCACGGTTGGGGGGGGGGGGGGGGGGGAGGCTGTCTAGTAAAGACTGTCTAGTACAATCCCACAAGAGACATATTGTAGCACAAATTTGCTGAAAATTGTGGCTATAATAGAAAAAATGTCAGAACACACAGTGCATTGTAGCTCGCTGTGTATCAGGGAATGCAGCCCCAGAAAGGTCAGTGTGCTGACCCATCATAACTATCTTTGTGAAGAGATAACAAGCTGCTGGAGGCTCTGCAATGCTCTGGTGGGCAACCACCATTCTCATGGATGTTACTTGTCATATGGACTCGTACCATCTAACTGAACAGTGTTGCATATACTGTAGGGTTGGGTATTGAAACCTGTGCAAATATGGCACCGGTACCCATATAACCGTTATGTATTAGAACAGAATGAGAATGCATATTTCTGTTCCTTACTCAGGTGGTACTTAACTGCCTGAGTGATCGAATGAAATATTTGCACTCTGGTTCTCTTAAATTGAGACGTTTTAGAGAACCGTAACGAACATGAAAAATTATTTCCCAACTGAAAAAAGACGCTCTTTTTTAAGTATCAGTTCAGGCACCAGTACTGTTTTAAAAGTATTGATTTGGCACCGGTATTGTAAAAAACCCAAATGAAACCCAATCCTAGTTGCAGACCAAGTACACCCTTGCATGAAAACGGTATTCCCTAAGTGCAATGCCCTCTTTTAACGGGATAATGTTTCCTGGCACAATGCAAAGATCGTTCAGGAGTGGATTAAGAAATAAGTCAAAAAGTTAAACTCTTGATGTAGCTTCTAAATTCCTCAGATCTCAAACCAATCAAGTATTTGTAGGATGTGCTGGACAAACATGTCTGATCCATGGAAGCCTCACCTTATAAAGTGCAGGATCCCAAGAATCTGTTGTTAATGTCTTACTTTCCAGACACCACTGAGGACTTTCACAGGTCCTCAGGACCTTTACTGGTCTTGTGGAGTCCAGGTCACGATGGATTAAAGCTCTTATAGTGGCAAGAAAAGCAGGTTTTAATGTTATTGAAATTCAATTGTGATTGTGAATCACTTTTATCGTTCAGAGCCCTTCACTTTGAACCAATTCTTTCTATTAATTTATACACATGCTTTTAGCAAACATTTTAAAAATCAACCGAAATATCTAATTTGGCCAAGCATTTAGACCTTTGGCTAAAGTGCTCCAAATCAAGCTCAGGTGCATTCTGTTTGATTTGATTTGGTGTTTGCAGAACTTGACTGAAGTCCACCTGTGGCACAGTTAATCGACTGGAAACGATTTGGAACGGCACACACCTGTTTGTATGTGGCTCCCAAATTCATAGAGCATGAAGTTCAAAGATCTCTCTGTAGACCTCTCTGATTAATTCATGTTGAGACATAGATCTGGGCAAGCTATAAATAATTTATGATGTTCTGAGTGTTCAGGGGAACACAGTGGGCTTATTGTGAAATTGAGTCCTTTGACTCAGTAACAGACGAGATGTTGCTTGCTTGGTGAGGTAACCAAGAACCTCAAAAGCTTTAAGGGAGCTTCAGAAGTACTCTATAGAGATGGGAGAACCCGCACCAAACTCCATCAATCAGATCTTTATGCTAGACTGGCTAGTACAAGGCATATGGGAGACACCAAAAACAAAGTCTTTGGGCTGAATAAGAAGACTTGTTAGAATTGAGAGAAGGATGAATACAGCAAAATATGGGGAGGTCCTTGGAAAAGAAACCTGCTTCAGATGACCCAAAGCATACAGCCAAGAAAACACAGGAGGAATGGGTTTGAGGTCAGAGTGGTTCACCCAAAGCTCACAGAACATCTGTAATGAGACAGGAGTTCACCAAATTTTATTCATTTTGTATCTTGAGTACACCATAAGGAAATCTCAACATGGTCTATAAGCACAACATGCAATCTTATATTTGTCACTTAAAAAACAAAAAAACAAAACAAATGGTCTATATACTGATCAGCCATATCATTAATATTAAAACCACAAGGCTGCATGGAGGTTTATTGGTCAGAACTGTCGCCTTGCACCTTAAGTGCATTGTGCTTTGAATCTTCTGTTTGATCAGACCAGACCAGTGAGATTCTGAGGCCAATAATCCTGTCACCAGTATGCTGATGTAATAATTTATGATCAATGTTGTCTAATTAGCTACAGTTAGTGGTCATAATGTTATGGCTAAAATCTAGTATTTGTTACAGAAGTAATAGTAGGTACTAGCCCACGGTGAGAGTATTCCTCTTTCGTATGCTGTAAGCAGTATAATTTATTTATTCCATTCACATTATGTCAGATGTTTTTTTGGCATGTTCTTTGGGAACAGAGTGTTACAGCAGTGCTGCTGCCTGAATCTCACAGGTTCACAAGATCTCAAACACTCCATTAATCACCCCCTTTGTATTATTCATGTATGTTTTTCAGACGTGATCTTCACAACTTTTTACTTCTTCAGTAAATGCCTAGTGATTAATTAAAGCAGGCAGGCCTCAACACATTGACATAATGTAGTTTCACAGAGTTCGAAAAACTTTTCCCAAACCTTTTAAAAGGGTGACATTTAAAGCTGCAAGATACATTTTAAAAGCTTGTGGGGGAAAAACAACCAAACTAGTGAAAAAAACAGGCTTGGGCATGTCAAACCACAAACCGATCACTTGAAATTAAAGAAACACTCAAGGGAATTCATCAGTTCGTACTTTATTTTAACAGCAATAACTGTTGTTTTTTAATCAGCCTGTTCTGTTAAAAGAAATACATCTATTTTAAATACAGAAACAAATCCTCTCCTACAAGACTGAAGCGATGACTAGTGCTGCTGTAAGCTCGGTATAGGAAACTGAACGTTGTCCATTTGTGAAAAAGTCCAAATACAGAAGCATTCAGCTTTCATCTGCTTCTAGATTAATGTTGTTCCCAAATTTGGCATACAACTGGACCTTGAGATCTCCAAGCACTTCCTGTATTGATGCCACTCGACCTTCCAGAGATTTAATTTCCTCTTTTAGAGTTTCCTATAGACATGGGAAGATCAAGAACATTTTTAATGATAGGCTAGATAAATTCCATCTTTGATGTCAACTATTAAAAGCCAAAAATAGATTTTTTTAAATACTATAAAGCAAGCCTAAGAGATTAACAATCAATTTCATACATCATGATCTTAGTCCTGAGGACGACAAAAATTGTTTATGTCTACATGTAATACTAAAGAGCAAGCCTAAGAGATTAACAATTCAAAAAATATTCATACATCATGATCTTAGTCTTGAGGACGACAAAAATTGTTTATGTCTACATGTAATACTAAAGAGCAAGCCTAAGAGATTAAAAATTAAAAAAAATATTCATACATCATGATCTTAGTCTTGAGGACGACAAAAATTGTTTATGTCTACATGTGCAAAGTTAAAAAGCTTCTTTGTGCCTTTTTGCTTCTGTTTTCACAAACCATGTGCATTGCTAGCTGCTTAACACTTTAATTACTGTGAGTCCTGAGGTACAACCCTAGTATATTGAGGGGTTCCCCTTACAACAGCTCTTATAATGAGACCAGCTTAATGCCATTATGAATTATATTAATATTTAACTGATACTTTAAATAGTTTTAAACATTTAAACACAGTCTTAGACATTTCTAAAATAACATTTATACAGGAACTAAGATAAGACAAGATAAGATAAGATACTGCTCCACTGGGACACTAGATTTTTCCCCTTATTGTGAGCTCATAAATTACCTACCCTGGCTTGTTGCTCAGCTCTGCTATTCTCCAGTTGGGGCTTGGCTCAGCAGTAGCTCATTTACTTGGGGCATTCATGCCAAACCAGGATTTAAAAACCCTTGTGAATGTAGGCTTAAGTCTGGTTGACATTTACAGAAGATTTTAAGAGCTGTACGGTGATTCTTAGAGACTCTTAGCCACGGTAAAAAATTTGAAGGGTGCAAACGTTTTAAAGAAGCCCGTACGTCTATGAACGTTGATCCTAGCTGAGGTGGCTCGGAGCCTACTACAGTCGTTCCCATGAACATTCAGGGAGTGGATCTGATCCTTGAAAATCGACTTGCACAAAGAAAAATCTGTCTGTGTGAACTGTACACATAATCTGTCATCAACACCATTTAAAGCTTACATGAACTTGTCCGAGAGTTATTGCCACGTCCCCCATACAATTCGGACATCACTTCAAACCAGTTCCACATGTTTGGGCCATAAAACAGTAAGAGGAGTTCCAGGGAGACCAGTGGATCAGACATGAAGCAGGCAGTCCAACCATGTCTCAGGCATACTAAGAAAACTTTCTACACTGATGGTATCCAAGCACTAGTGAAACTCCGGGATAAGTGCATTAGAGTAGCAGGAGATTATATGAAGAAAAATAAAAGTAGTCTTAAATAAAAGTGTGTTAAACAAAACTGTTCTGATATTCTGCACAGTTAAATGTACTGGTTTGACTTGCACACCCCTCATACAGAGACACTGAAACTGGCCATTTAAACCAGGAGTAAAATAAATGGATTTTGAGGTATGAAAGTAATCCACGTTATCTGTGGGAGTTTTTTAGCTGGTCCATAACCGACACACATTAGGGGAGCTCTGAGACCTGCAGTAACTTGTTAAACAAATGGAAAAAATATCAGCTCTTTAAGTGTGTCAAAGTTCAGAACACACACATGCAACCAATTTAAAATCAACAAATTGGTTGTATTTTCTATAAACTTTCAAACAGTTTAATCTTTGCACCACTAATTGATCTGTAAAACCATTTGTTCGAGTTGCACCATAAAGGCTATTTCCTGACCTTAGCAGCCTCAAGCATCTCCTGCGTCTCCTCCTGAGTGTGGCTGATGAAAACATCTCCGATATGATATGGGATGGAAAGATCGTCGTCCTCCAGCATCATAAGGTCATCACTTGCATCCTCTAAATTCTGTAAAGATTTCTGAGAAAGAAAATAAAACAAGTAAATATAATAATTACCAGCAATATATATATATATATATTTATTTATTTATTTTTTTTTTCCCCCCCCGGTCAACAGCAAAATCAAGGACTTACTTTTTTGGCTTCTATTTCATCTTTCAACTCAGACATTCGATTTGTGCTCCTAGCAAACTTGTTGATCTTCTGCTGGTCTTCAAACGTGACATTGACATCTTCGACCGCCTGAGATGGAGGTAAGTGCTTAATAACTACAGTGCAAAAATCAGAACTTTCTCCCTAATTTTAAATAAAAGGTTAAAGACGACACACACCGAGTAAGTTTACTTCATTACCCACAATGCTATTCAACTACCCATGGCACCTGTGGTAATTCACTTTGGCCTGGACACCTGGACAGGGTGCCAATCCACCGCAGGACGCACAAGCACACACTTACTCACACATTTCAGGCAATTTGGGAATACCAATTATTAGAAACATGGAGAGGGGGCAGTTCATGTATCGCCTTACTGACATCAAAATTTACTTTTATTATTATTATTTATTTACATTTTCTTTGAGGTGGTCTAAAAATCTGCCCCGCCTTGCCCTAGGCAAACAACTGAATTTCCCCTTAAAAACTAGCCACCAGAATTAATTAATTTGTACGCTGAGGTACTACTGTATTTACTAAGTGTGTTTTGAATTCCAATAAAATCTGAAATTATCATGATATTTATAAAGTTTTGATACTAACAACAGAATCACAATCTAAACTGAATCACCACCTGAGTATTATGATACATCATGTCAGCTGATCCCGGGTGATTCTCATCCCCATTTCACACTAATGCTATCATCCACTGCACTTCTTTTAACATCTCGTAGATCAATAACTAGCTAAGTGGAGTCTTTACTGGAAATCAGCATATGCACACATTGTCCATTTTAATAACACCTGCTCATGCAGGCAGCTATTCAATTAGCCAATCATGTGGCAGATGTCTTCTTTGTCTTTCGGCTGTTCGCTTTCAGGGGTCGCCACAGCTCACGGACAGTTCATGTCCTCTCTCACTGTATCCATAAATCTCCTTTTTGGTCTTCCTCTAGACAGTTCCAACCTCAGCATCCTTCCACCGATATATTCACAATCTCTCCTCTGAACATGTCCAAACCACCTCAATCTGGCCTCTCTGACTTTATCTCGAAAACATCTAACGTGGGTTGTCTCTCTGATGAACTCATTCTTGATCCTATCCATCCTTGTCACTTTCAAAGAGAACCTCAACATCTTCAGCTCTGCTACCTCCAGCTCTGCCTCCTGTCTTTTCTTCAGTGCCACTGTCTCTAAGCTGTAGAGCATCGCTGGTCTCACCACTGTAGTGTACACCTTTCCTTTCTTTCTCGCTGATACTCTTTCATCGCACAACACACCTGACACTTTTCTCCACCCATTCCAACCTGCCTGTACCCGCCTCTTCACCTCCTTTAAACACTCTCGTTGCTCTGGACCGTTGACCCTAAGTACTTAAAGTCCTGCACCTTCTTTACCTCTGCTCCCTGTAGCCTCACCGATCCTCTCGAGTCCCTCTCATTCACACACATGTATTCCGTCATGTGGCAGATGTATAGTGCAGAAAATCATGCAGATACAGGTCAAGAGCTTCACATCAAACATCACAATAAAGAAAACACGCTTTCGATGAATTTGACTGTGGCGTGTTTGTTGGTGGCAAATGGCCTGGGCTTGAAGGTTGTTGGGGTTTTTTATTACTGAAACTCTTGTGGCATCAATATAGAATAGCATAATGAACATACAGCATCAACTAACATATAAACATTACTTAATATAACACATATATATATATATATATATATATTCAGACATGTTTCACACTCAGATTTAGAATACACACTTGCATGTGCTTGTTAAAGGTGTACAGTGTGTAGTGCTGCTAAACACTGAGCCTCTAACGCCGGACCTGGTCCTTATGGGCATGGCTCACTAGCTAACGGTCTAGCAAGGGAATTACCAGCGAATAAAACGTCTCCATAATCACACACAAACTATCACTGACGTAAATCCCCAAACCCTAGGCACACCCAAACATGAACTGTCCAGAAATATATTTACAAAAAGTAACACAACGCTTTGCCAGACTTACAACAGATTTCTTGACGGTGGCTGCCATCTTAAAACGGAAATGGAAGTCCTTAGTGCCTTCGTCCAACCCGTATTTCTAACAAACCCCGCCTCCCTCTCTGGGATTGGCTAACAGTTCATACTCACAATCTGATTGGATTATTTACTAAATCAATCCCGGTACACAAGCCGGAATTTATCGCAATGCGGGTGGGGAAAAATAATGCCTGTTGTCAGTAAATCTTAAGCGATTATTTTGAAGCTTGTGTTAATTTCAGTCTCCTTAGATTTTTTTATTGTTTGTTTTAACTGTTAAACAGAAGATAGAATAAGATACGTGTTTTGGGGCAAATCTATTAATAAAAGAAAAACAGTTGAAGTGAGTAAGACAGGTGTAGAAATACTGACACCTAGTGGACAAAACAGTGTTAGTTATGTTAAACAGAAAATAATAATAATAATAATAATAATAATTATTATTATTATTATTATTATTATTATAGCAATGACAGAAAGAAAAATTAAAGAATTATAAAATAATTATAATTTTATATTTAAATATAAGAACAAAAACATAAAATTGTGGAAAATATGAGGGTTTTTTTTTTTTTTTAAAGGTGGTAAAACTACTTTTATTTCTCTGTATAATCCCCAAACCCCTCTTTCACTAGTGCTTGAATGACATCAAGGTAGAAAGTGTTCTCAATATGCCTGCTTCACATTCACATGTTCACTGGAACGACTGCAATGGGTTCCAAACCTTTCTGGCTGAAATCGTCAATCATGGACATACGGGCCTACTTTAAAACATTTAAACCTCTCGCGTTAAGTCTTCGGTAAATATCACATAGTTTTTACAACTTCATTCAAAAGAAATTTCATCATATCACGATTTTACTTGAATGCCTAAATGTTTACACTAAGCCTTACTGTGGAAACTTTCAGTTTAAGGTTGCCTTAAATGTAGATTATTATTATTATTATTAGTAGTAGTAGTAGTAGTATTGTAATATTTTATTATCAGATCCACAGGTCTTTTCATATAAGTCTAACATATCTTTAGGCAAACTTTCCACAGGATTGTATATGGTTTGCCACTTTCATAAAGCCTAGCGTTGTTGAATGTCTGGGCCGCTATTGTCTTGTGAATAGCTTCTCTGGTATACCATGGGATTGCTCCAGCTCCTTCAGAGTTACCCTTGGGCTGTTGGTAGCTTTAAACATGTTGTAAATAATGTAGCACTAAACTGATAAAAATTTAGTACACAGGGCCAATTCCACGCTAAAACGTCAAACATTATTCTTTTTTATTACAGACGCGCTCATTTGGAATTACTTTAGAATCTTGTTCCTCTGTGTCCTTTTCGGAAACATCCACTTTGTAAACAGCGAGCTTGCTGCACCCTCAGGCAAATATTAGCACAATGCTTGCAGCTTATTTTATGATGATTTATTTTATTATGTATACCTGGTCAGCGCACCAATATCATCCCATATTACAGCTATGCATGGACATCATAATGCTGTTTATCTATTTATTTATTTATTTATGCAAAAATTATTGTTCTTTTGTTTTGTTTTGTTCAATTCTCAGCCACATAAGGCTGTACACAGTGGAATTCCGAGAGGGCCTTTAAGGCTTTCGATGCCTCACATGTCTGAAGAATTCCTTTCGTGATGGCAGAGGGCAACCAGAAAGGAATTTCTCTTCCGCCTCCACTGTGTACATTTACAATGTGACATTTACACTGTAACTCCAGCCTACATTTATTACCACATTATGAACTCTGAGCAACAGCTGATCGGTCTGAGGCAGTTTATGGCAAAAAAAAAAAAAATCTATTAAATGGGGTTATAAACTTTGTGTGAGTAGTTTTCTTTGTTCAAGCTTCGCATAATTTTAAAATGAAAATTAGTATGAGTAAAAGGAAATCTTTTTGTTCTTTGTATATCCGTTAATTAACTTCAGGCATCTTGACTATATTGACTTTGTGCAGAATTCCTGAAATGAGTGCAAAGAATACTTTTGAAGAATATGTCAGAATCAGAGCAGTTTGTGTATTGTTGATTCAGAGCCCGGCTCCACAAGAACATTGTTTAAATGTGTACATAATATTATGTCTAGGTATTAGACCTAAAGTTTTTTTTCCTGAAATATTTAAAAGATAACACACTAGATCCAAAAACACAGTAAGAAAAAAATATTTATTTATTAACAAATTTAAATTAGGAGCAGAATTTCCACTAAAGCAAAGCAAACAACTAATGGTAAACAATGGTATGTTTATTTTTTCAACTCGTCAAATAGAATTACATACATTTACAAACATAATTTACTGTAGTAAAATAAACACACAGCACAGACTTTCTGGGAAAGCCCTTCATGTCGTTCTGAAGTGTACAGGCTTTCCATCCATCCGTTCATCTAGGACCCTCTGTAGTCCAACTAGGGACCGTGAAGGCCAAGGGTGACTATTGTGGGGGTTTGAAGATCATCAGGGGTTTAAATCTTGCCTACGGGTCTGTGTGTATGGAGTTTGCATGTTCTCCCTCTCATGCTTTGTGTGTTTCCTCTGGCTACTCCAGTTACCTCCCAAAACATGCGAAGTAGGATAATTGGCGTTTCCAAATTGCCCATAGTGTGTAAAAGTGTGTGTGAGTGTGTACATGCTAACATTGCAATGGACAGCACCCCATCCAGGGTGTACCCTGCCTTGTGCTCCGAGTCCCCTGTGATAAGTTCCAGGCATCCTGTCACCCTAAACAGGATAAACAGTGTAATGAGTGGATGAGTGAGAGAAAATAAATGGTTATTTTTCTGAGCTGGTCTGTGGTTTAGCTCTCTAGGGAAAACCATAAATGTTCCCACATATAAATGGTTTCCCTTTCAGAGAGGCTTCCAAGCAGCACATGTCCACAAATTGAAGAATGAGCGTATACTGTGTTCCAGATGGATTCTTGGTCAGTACAACGTCTCTCATGGGTTGTTGTGAGTCACAACATTTCTCATTTGATGCAGACTGGAGAGTTTCAAAATCTAAAGATGAAGCAAAATTGTTTTTGTAGTCAGATAAAGAACTATAATCAATGCTTGCAATAAGTGCATTGCTTTTCCTGAGCAAAACAGTAAAAAAAAAAAAAGGATATTCTCATATTCAGTATTGTTCCCAAGATATACTTGTAAGCACTTATGCAGTATAATAACGAACTACATTAAAATGCAACCACGTCTGTAATGGATGAGGTCTGCAGGTCCTGGCAGTACACCCACATAAATGTGCAATAAACCTTCAGATATAATGAACTCGTGTAAAAGGGAAGTTCACTTATTCTGGACTAATAGTTAGGTTTCTGTGGGTTGCTGTAATTTTATCCTGTTACATTGGAACACTAGGGTTCCAGACAGACTGATTAACAAACGACTGTTGTGGTTTATAAATAGTTACAGCATAACACAGTACAGTGGAAACGCTACTGTGTTGCCAGTGACATCAGGGCTCTGCTTGAGGACACAATAGCATCCATACTGTACCTCAATAACTATTCTGGCCGCGCATACCAAAGACGGCCCATTTACAGTAGAATATTTTTTACATGGTTACACATTAAAGCAGAGAGTCTGCTTTTGTTGAACACACACAGAGAGACTATTTTATAATTATAATTTCATTATCATTGAATAAAGAAGTGCAAGATTTTCTGTTGACTCATATTGCTGTAAATAGGCATAAACCCCTGATAAAGAAATGCAATAAATAAATCACTTTTTTAGTACAGTAACAAAGTGGTTAGTGCTGTGTTCTTGAGAATTTAATTCCCTGCTCAGGTCTGTGTGTGTAAAAATTGCATGTTTCCCTTTGCATGCCAAAGACATCCCGATTAGATTAATTGGGAAGCCTAAATTGCTCGTAGTGTAAGGAATTGGCATCCTTTTCAGGCTGTACCCTGTCTCATACCCAAATTCTCTTGCGATAGGATTCAAGCCCCCCATGACCCTGTACAAGATAAATGGCATAGAAAATGAATGAATGAATAAATGGTTAAATGAATGAGTTGGATAGGGTGTCAGTGACTTACTGTACCACAGCAGCCAGAATGCAGTATCATTTTAAGAATCATACAGGTATTACTTTGTGCATAATGGCATGACCAACTCTGCTCATACCAAAGATCAGATATAACAGAATAGCCTACCAGACCCTTTGGTATTATATAGGAATTATACTATACTGTCTGTGAAAACACCATTGAGTCATCTATAACAATAACAAATCAAAAGGTAGAACACATTTTTTCCTATAATCACAGCAAAAGTTTAAAAAAAGGTTATTAATATATAACTTAACATACCGAAGTAAAGAACAATGGATCTTAATAATGATTTCAGATGGAGCTTTGTGTGTGTTGCAATTATTAGCATTTGCTCCGGAAATCTATTTGCACAAGGAAATGCACATTAGCAAAATAGAGTTATTTGGATTGGCTCTCATCCATAAAGGTTTCCACATATACTGTAAATGTTTTTTTTTCTTTTCAGAGAGTCATTCAAGTCCAGACGTGAAGAACCCAAGAACCTATCTAAACCCTGAGTAACACTTTTTAATAAGTATAAAGTACGGGCGTAACTTTGGGTTTAACACTGGGTCCTTTGGGGTTAAACCCAGATTTAAACCTATTTGGCTACTGAGGATTGTTGGATGCAACCAAATATCACACACCAGGGCGGGAGGGATTTATTATTATTTATTTATTTATTTACTTATTTATTTGGTGTAATGGCCATTTTTAATTATTAGGGGGTTATAACCCCCATCCCCCTAAATTATGCCTATTTTAAAATGTATTTCAAATGATTCCTGGATAATATGTGCAGTTTTTTTTTAATTTTTTTATTTTGGACCTTATAAGACGAGAGTGAGCCACGAAGTGTCCCAAGAAACCAGAACATCACCATCAACAGTGAGTGTTTCAAAACAAGAAGATGAAAACCTCAAGCAAAATTGACTCTCGTGCTCAGATAATGAGCTACAGTCAATGTTCACAAGCTTTACATTTTAAAATATAGTTTTGAAATCCCCAGTATTGTTGTAGAAAATAAATCACTAAACAAAGAAAAAAAGAAATTTGCTAGTGTTCTAAAACTTTTGAACGGTAGTGTACATTTTCCATTTGTACATATTACATACATCTCATAATACATCTCATAAAAAGAATCACATGTGAAATGTATGTGACTTTTAGAAATATAGGAGGTTTGTCCGGGAAGTGTTCAGACATGTAATGACTGTAATATTCTCCTAATTATGTTTCTAGTTCTGGTTCCCTGTCAGTTGCCAATCTTTGCTGAATGCAGCTCGTACACTACAACACTACAGTATATACAGATCCAGAACAGGGATCACTTTTGACAGATTCTTGACCGTCTTTGAAGTATTTCTTCCACGCTTTTATTTGCACTGCATTGATTACATCATCCCTGAAAACCTTTGATGCGAAATTTGGTGCAGATTCGAAATGTCTACTTGCTCAGTCATTTTGAATGAGACTGCCACACAGTGCACATGTTCACTTAACTGCATTTAAGGCCCCATTGACTTGTACAGTGAAGTCGGCATTGTTCACACATGTATGTGTACATTCCAGTCATATCCTTGGCTCCCAGGTTACATCAATACTGTATTTATATTAACAATGGCTGGACTTTTTCCAGATAGACCTTGTATACTGTGTCATGTTTTTTTTTTTCACATTTTTCTTTCCCGCAATTCATTTGTTCATATGTTTTGTTACCCATTTTCATTCATATTCTATATCTCTATATCCTGTACAGCAATCCCAGTAGACTTTGGGCACAAGGCCACACCTTGGACAGGGTGCCAATCCATCACAGAGCACGCACACATACACACACTACGGGCAGTGTGGAAAGGGCAACTAGCCTAATCTGCATGGTTTTGGACTGTGGGAGAAACCCAAAGTAGCCTAAGAAAACCCAGCAAGCACAAAAAGGCAAGCTCCATGCACACAGACCAAAGGCAGAATCAAACCCTTGCCCCACAAGGTGAAAGGTCACAGTGCTAACTACTACACCACTGTGCCACCATAAACATAAAGAATTTATTTTCACATGAGATGCTTTTCGTGTGTTGTTTATTTTCACATGATTCACTTTTTGCACTTTTTGCACCTGTGTGCAATGGTTATTAAAGTGTCTTTGTGCAATGGTCCAGAATGTAGACGTAAACATGTAGTGTAGATGTGAAGGTAGATGTGTGTGGAATTGTCCATAGTGTCCATGGATGTATAAAGATTGATTGATTGATTGTGAAAAGATTGTGTTAGTTAATTTATCATTCATTTATTTTCAGAAGTCAAATGTTTAACACATTATTCCTTTTTTTTTCACATGTAGGACCTGTGATTTTTTTGCATATGGTTTCTTGAGTTTGCATGTGTAATTTTAGGATACACATTTTTTTTTACATTGTGTAATGTCATATTACTTGCATAAGTTAGAAACATTAGATCAGCTAATGTTTTGATCAGATACTTGTTAGTAAATGTGTTATTTTGTTTTATTTGTACAATATTGTCATATGATTATGTACCAATATAGTACCAAGAAATCACATGTTGCACATATGGGCAAGAGCCATGCCAAGCAAATACACCTTGTTTTTAGTGGCTCAGCCAGTGTATAAATATCCTTCATACATCCTGTTTAATAGCAGCCACACCCAAGACAGAAAGAACATCTTCCTAATAAGGTGCTCTCACAACAGCCTGGAAAAAAAAAATTAGGACTGATCTTAGACTTGACTTAGTCTTACAGATCTGAGCGCACCATGTGGGGAAGGTTTGCTCTACATTTGCTGTGTGTATTGATTAAATACATGACTTAAAGCTTGCTAGCTTGTATGATTCTCTTGCAGGGTTGAAGTTCTCTTTATTTAATAAAGCACAATAGATATCAGAAAGGGCTATCAGTGAGAGATAACACATTGGTCACCTGAGCTGCAAGCCGAAACCAGGCTCTTATATATGTTGCAAAATTTTGGGCCCAACCCATTTTTTGGGTAGGTATATGCGTGCTTTGTCACACTTTCCTGATAGTCACACTTTACTGATAGTCACACTTTACTGATGGTCATACTTGCGGAATCTGGATTACTATTCAAAGTTTCAGGACAAACTACCACCTAAAAGGCCTGAAAGCTACTAGACAGGTAAGATCTTTTTTATTATTATTATTAATATTAATATTATTTAACATATGAACTCAAGTAGCCATGTGTGACATCATGTGAATAATATGATGTGATAAATACAATACATACAATACATATAAAATAAATGTATTGGTTAAAAGAAAGGAATCATTTGTATAAAAAATATCAATAATTGCATCAATACTAAAACAAATCAGACATGAGACGCTGTGGTCATTCCTGTCAATAATGCAGAAATTAAATCAACAGAAGTATTCTTTGTATTAAAATAAAAATGCTGTTTCTTCAGCTTTTGTTCAATACTAACAAAATGTGTGATTTTGAAATTAGTCAAATATTTTCCTTAATACAGGCTTTCTTTTTTTTTTCATGGTTTGTTTTTTTCCCCAAGGTTGATATCAAGATGGGGATTGGGCAGTCTGTTACAATAACACAACCAGAGGTATCAAAGATTTGTGTGCATTTCTTAAATCCTGTTCTCTTTTCATACAAGCCATTTAAATATTAAATTGAGCTGGACCTTGTATCAAGCTTAGCTTTGAATTATCTGCAGAATGTGAAGTGCACTCCCTTACACTGAGCGATGTTAATGTTTAATTAAACAACACACTTTTAAATCAAGCTACCTCCAGGATCTAACCAGGATGATTAATTTCTTTTCTTTTATTTTCTTTTATTTCCTTTATTTGATACCAGTAGCTTTATATATATATATATATATATATATATATATATATATATATATATATATATATATATGCTTAAAATATGCTTAAAATATGCTTAAAACCTATATATATATATATATATATATATCTTGATATGCCTTATGCCTTATATCCTGTTGAAAATGTTAGGGTTAGGGTTTAAAATCTAAAAGTCAACAACTCATAATCATGTGCATGGCTATTACATTTCCTATATTATTGTATTTGTTTTTTCCAGGCAGACCACAATGTAAAACAGGGCAAAAAAGATGAAGCAAATGGCCACGCCATGTCTGGTTTGGATTTGACCGACACTGGTAGGCATTTTGTTGTAACATAACCTAAATGTTTCAAATCTTATCAGCTGTCACTTGTGTCATATATTTTTATTCGGGAAGATGTTTAAAAAAATAAAGTTTAAAGACCAATTCTCCGTCCACGTGTTTAAGACTTAAAAGTAGGGCACGCTGTTGCTATATAAACTTTGGGCGTAGGCTGGTGAGACAAATATTGTTTGAGTTTCTCTTGTGCATACAACATCTACATCGATTAGAACAAATAAGCTGCATGGAGCATGGGGCCTTGAGAAAATGTTGATGTTATAAAAGAATTTGAAGAGGAATCAGACACTGCTGTGGTCAACTTCTCATGACTCATGGGTGTGCAATTAGTTCACTGCGTTTATGTGTACTGGAAAGCACTCTAGTACAAGTCTACTAAGCTTTGCGTACACTTGGTAGTGTTGGATAAGCCCTTTGCAATGACTGGTAACACCTTCGACAAAGCTTTCATAAGGGAGTGGTTAAGAAAGTCACAAACTAGAGTTTAGGCATAGGGCTCTATATTACAGGCGACATATGCATGTTTTGCATTTTACTATTAGACATGTCATGCAAATCAGCGATTATCTCTTTAATTACTGTTGATAGTTATATATGTTTTTAAGCCATTTAATTACAAGCAAACACAGAACCAAGAGTGGGAAAACCCTAATGCTATTAGCCAATCAGGTGGCTACAGCATATACATGATTGTATAGAGCTCAGTACATGTTTGTTTGGTTGACTTTTAATTCACATATTACTCATTTCTAGTAACCTGTAAGGCATCAGTGCAGCAGAACATCGAACCTCCTCCTGTAACTGTCACGGTCAAGCCAACACCAGCATCGGTAGAAGCTAACGACATCCAAGTAAAAATGCCAACTGTGTCCGTAGAAACAGCTGGTAATAAAGTCAGTGCTGTAACTGTATCAGCTGAGCAAAAAAATCCACCAGCGTTGAGCACAACTGGTAAAGACACATCTAAACAAGTGGGGACTCCTAACATGTTCGACAAGATGTTTAAAAAAAAGCCTGGGCCACTTTCTTCTGAAATTGAGGCTAACGTGGCTGCTGAAGTGGCAATCGTCCCTGAAGTACACCCTGAGAACCAGAAGTCTGTAAGTACATTACTTTATATTATTATTATTATTATTATTATTATTATTATTATTATTATTATTATTATTTAGCATAAATTATAGTAAATCATTATTTGCATGGTTGAAAAATACACAAACAAATATAGATATTTATTTAAAACTGTTGGAGGTAATTTTTTTCCCTTGTATTTTCCCTTTTTAATTTTGTTACCTATTAAATACTACATGTGCCATATAGCATAATGCAAACTAAATAGTTGTGTGAAGTAATACTGTAACCCTTTTTATATTATTTATAAAGTGCTATACTAAATGTGCACTTGATATATGTCCTCAATATTACAGAAGCCAACACCAGCATCAGTTGAAATTAATGGCATCCAAGTAAAAGCTCCAGCTGTGTCTCTGGAAAAATCAGGTTTCCAATTGAATGGTGTAACTGTATCAGCAGAGTCCATTACACCAGCCAAAGACACACCTAAACAAGCGGGGACTCCCAATGTGTTTAATAAGATGTTTAAAAAGAAGTCGGGGCTACCTTCTCTTGAAACTGAGGCTAACGTGTCTGCTGAACTACAGACTGACAGCCAGATACCTGTAAGTACATCACTTCATGAGAGTTCTACATATCTCACATATTGTCCTTGAAGGTGTTACATTTGAAATTTAATGAGCTTATTTTACGTAGCAATAGCCTCAATGTTATTACTAGCGAAATTTTACATTACAAATTACATATGTATAAATGCATAATAATAATAATAATAATAATAATAATAATAATATACATTAACCAAATTAAATATTTTTTTTATAAACGTCTGTTTTTTTTTCGTAATTTCGCTTACTCAAAAAATATTTTAGAACATGTCTTAAAGAGTATAGTGTATATTAAGTAGTAATGCTTATTAGTATCAGAATCATTCGTGCATAACATAATATAGTTCTACACTCTTTTGAATTCGGCCCAAATAAAGTATTATATGCTCACGTTTCCTCAATATTACAGAAGCCAACACCAGCATCAGTAGACATTAATGGCATCCAAGTAAAAGCTCCAACTGTGTCTGTGGAAACATCTGGTATCCAAGTCAGTGGTGTAACTGTATCAGCAAAGTCCAGTACACCAGCCAAAGACACACCTAAACAAGCAGGGACTCCAAACGTGTTTAATAAGATGTTTAAGAAGAAGTCTGGGCTACTGTCTCTTGAAACTGAGGCTAACGTGTCTGCTGATCTACAGACCGACTGCCAGATATCTGTAAGTACATCACTTCATGAGAGTTCTACATATCTTAATTCAGTCTTTTGTACAGTAGCCTGCATGTTGTTAATATTTTGATAACTAAGAATATTTTATATTAGTGTGCATTACAAATTACACATGTCCTTTTTTTATCAAACATTCTGATTAATACCTTATGTATAATAATAATAACAATAATAATAATAAATCATATTTAATGATTATTTGCCATAGTACAGAAAAAAGTATAGTTATTTAAACATGTATTTCTTTTGTAATTTCGCTCACTGATTGAAAAATCTTACTTCAAGCTACTTGTCTATAAATATTTTAGAACATGTTTTAAAGGGCATAGTGTATATTAAGTAGTAATGCTAATTAGTATCAAAATTATTTGTGCATAACATAATATAGTTCTACACTCTTTCGGATTTGGCCCAAATATCTGATTATATGCTCCTATGTTTCCTCAATATTACAGAAGCCAACACCAGCATCAGTAGACATTAATGGCATCCAAGTAAAAGCTCCAACTGTGTCTGTGGAAACATCTGGTATCCAAGTCAGTAGTGTAACTGTATCAGCAGAGTCCAGTACACCAGCCAAAGACACACCTAAACAAGCGGGGACTCCCAACGTGTTCAATAAGATGTTTAAGAAGAAGTCTGAGCTTGTTTTTCCTGGACCTGAGGCTAACGTGTCTGCTGAACTACAGACCGACAGCCAGATACCTGTAAGTACATCACTTCATGAGAGTTCTAGATATTTTATATATTGTCCTTGTAGGTGTTACATTTGAAATGTAATGAGCTTATTTAAGGTATATGTGAGCAATAGACTCTATTTTTTTTTTTTTTACTATTTTGATAAGTGACAAATCCTTAAAATTTATGCATTACAAATGAGATATCTAATTTTTCTGTAAAACTTTTTGATTAATGCATTATGAATAATAATAATAATAATAATAATAATAATAATAATAATAATAATCCTACATAAATAATATTTGCCATAGTAAAGAGACACAAGCATAAATGGTTATTTAAAACCATTGAATTTTTTTTGTTTTTGTTGTTATAATTTCTTCCTCTGATAGAAAAATCTTATTAAAAGCTATGTGTCCATAAATTTTTTGAAACATGTCATATATTTTATAATGGATACTAAGTACTTGTGCTAATTAATGCTGAAACCATTCATATATAATTTAGTAGCATACTATGGACTTCTGGATGCGGCACAAAAATATCTGATTATATGCTCCTATGTTTCCTAAATATTCCAGAAGCCAACACCAGCATCAGTAGACATTAATGGCATCCAAGTAAAAGCTCCAACTGTGTCTGTGGAAACATCTGGTATTCAATTGAATAGTCTAACTGTATCAGCAGAGTCCAGTACACCAGCCAAAGACACACCTAAACAAGCGGGGACTCCTAATGTGTTCAATAAGATGTTTAAGAAGAAGTCTGGGCTACTGTCTCTTGAAACTGAGGCTAACGTGTCTGCTGATCTACAGACCGACAGCCAGATACCTGTAAGTACATCACTTTATGAGAGTTCTACATATTTTACTTCAGTCTCTTGTACAGTAGCCTGCATGTTGTTAAAATTTTGATAACTGACAAAATTTTATATTAGTGTGCATTACAAATTACACATGTACTTTTTTATCAAAAATTCTGATTAATGCATTATGTATAATAAAACAAAAATAATAATAATAATAATAATAATAATAATAATAATAATTATTATTATTATTATTATTATTATTATTATTATTATTGACCATAGTACAGAAAAAAATATGGTTATTTAAATATTTATGTTCTTTCGCAATTTCGCTCACTGATTGAAAAATCTTATTACAAGCTACTTGTCTATAAATATTTTAGAACATGTCTTAAAGGGCATAGTGTATATTAAGTAGTAATGCTTATTAGTATCAGAATCATTCGTGCATAACATAATATAGTTCTACACTCTTTTGGATTCGGCCCCAATAAAGTATTATATGCTCACATTTCCTAAATATTCCAGAAGCCAACACCAGCATCAGTAGACATTAATGGCATCCAAGTAAAAGCTCCAACTGTGTCTGTGGAAACATCTGGTATCCAAGTCAGTGGTGTAACTGTATCAGCAGAGTCCAGTACACCAGCCAAAGACACACCTAAACAAGCCGGGACTCCCAACGTGTTCAATAAGATGTTTAAGAAGAAGTCTGAGCTTGTTTTTCCTGGACCTGAGGCTAACGTGTCTGCTGAACTACAGACCGACAGCCAGATACCTGTAAGTACAGACTGAGTATCGGAAGTCTGCGAATCACTTTATAATGATAATAATAATAATAATAATAATAATTATTATTATTATTATTATTATTATTATTATTATTATTATTTATTTTCCACACACACAATGCAACAAAACCTCACAGGATTGGAACTGAATTTCTGTGCGGTTATAAGAAAACCACTTGTTAGTGAGACTAATTGAAGAAAAATTGTTCCAATTCACTGGGGAGCATAAACTATGGACTGAGTGACCAGGTTATCACATTTATGCATGCTTCCTTTTCTTTTTTTTTCCCTCCTTCCTACTTTGGACATCCTAATCCTTTGGGATGTCCTGAAGAAGACTTTCCAATCATTAATAACTGATCTCGGCCAAAAATTAATGCCACACTGAATGGAAATAAATGTTGTGACATTGTAAAAATAAAAATACAATTTATTTTTAATATTATTATTAAGTAATACTGAAACAATTTGAATATAATTTATACAGTGCTGTACTAAATTTGCACTTTTGGATTTGAACCAAATATCTGATTATATGTTCACGTTTCCTCAATATTACAGAAGCCAACACCAGCATCAGTAGACATTAATGGCATCCAAGTAAAAGCTCCAACTGTGTCTGTGGAAACATCAGGTATACAAGTCAGTGGTGTAACTGTATCAGCAGAGTCCAGTACACCAGCCAAAGACACACCTAAACAAGCGGGGACTCCCAACGTGTTCAATAAGATGTTTAAGAAGAAGTCTGAGCTTGTTTTTCCTGGACCTGAGGCTAACGTGTCTGCTGAACTACAGACCAACAGCCAGATACCTGTAAGTACATCACTTCATGAGAGTTCTACATATCTCACTTCAGTCTCTTGTACAGTAGGTGTTACACTTGAAATGTAATGAGCTCATTTAAGGTATATGTGAGCAATAGACTCTATTTTTTTTTTACTATTTTGATAAGTGACAAATCCTTAAAATTTCTGCATTACAAATTAGATATTATTTTTTTCTGTAAAACTTTTTGATTAATGCATTATAAATAATAATAATAATAATAATAATAATAATAATAATAATAATAATAATAATAATAATAATAAATATATGAATCCTACATGAATAATATTTGCCATAGTAAAAACCCACAAGCATAAATGGTTATTTAAAACCATTGGATTTTTGTTGTTGTTATAATTTCTCCCTCTGATAGAAAAATCTTATTAAAAGCTATGTGTTCATAAATTTTTTGAAACATGTCATATATTTTATAATTGATACTAAGTACTTGTGCTAATTAATGCTAACACCATTTATATATAATTTAGTATCATACTATGGACTTCTGGATGCGGCACAAAAATATCTGATTATATGCTCCTATGTTTCCTAAATATTACAGAAACCAACACCAGCATCAGTAGACATTAATGGCATCCAAGTAAAAGCTCCAACTGTGTCTGTGGAAACATCTGGTATCCAATTGAATAGTCTAACTGTATCAGCAGAGTCCAGTACACCAGCCAAAGACACACCTAAACAAGCAGGGACTCCAAACGTGTTCAATAAGATGTTTAAGAAGAAGTCTGGGCTACTGTCTCTTGAAACTGAGGCTAACGTGTCTGCTGAACTACAGACCGACAGTCAGATACCTGTAAGTACATCACTTCATGAGAGTTCTACATATTTTACTTCAGTCACTTGTACAGTAGCCTGCATGTTGTTAATATTTTGATAACTAAGAAAATTTTACATTAATGTGCATTACAAATTACACATGTACTTTTTTTATCAAACATTCTGATTAATGCATTATGTATAATAATAATAATAATAATAATAATAATAATAATAATAATAATAAATATTTAATTATTATTGGCCATAGTACAGACAAAAAATATGGTTATTTAAATATTTATGTTCTTTCGCAATTTCACTCACTGATTTAAAAATCTTATTACAAGCTACTTGTCTATAAATATTTTAGAACATGTCTTAAAGGGCATAGTGTATATTAAGTAGTAATGCTTATTAGTATCAGAATTATTCATGCATAACATAATATAGTTCTACACTCTTTTGGATTTGGCCAAATAAAGTATTATATGTTCACGTTTCCTCAATATTACAGAAGCCAACACCAGCATCAGTAGACATTAATGGCATCCAAGTAAAAGCTCCAACTGTGTCTGTGGAAACATCTGGTATCCAAGTCAGTGGTGTAACTGTATCAGCAGAGTCCAGTACACCAGCCAAAGACACACCTAAACAAGCGGGGACTCCCAACGTGTTTAATAAGATGTTTAAGAAGAAGTCTGAGCTTGTTTTTCCTGGACCTGAGGCTAACGTGTCTGCTGAACTACAGACCGACAGCCAGATACCTGTAAGTACATCACTTTATGAGTTTTCTACATATCTCACTTCAGTCTCTTGTACAGTAGGTGTTACACTTGAAATGTAATGAGCTCATTTAAGATATATGGGAGCAGTAGACTTCATGCTGTTACTATTTTGATAATTGACAAAATTTTACATTAGTCTATTACAAATGACCCATGTACTTTTTCTATTAAACATAATAATAATAATAATAATAATAATAATAATAATAATAGTTTTGGATTCGGCCCAAATATATTATTATATGCTCACGCTTCCTAAATATTCCAGAAGCCAACACCAGCATCAGTAGACGCTAATGGCATTCAAGTAAAAGCTCCAACTGTGTCTGTGGAAACATCTGGTATCCAAGTCAGTGGTGTAACTGTATCAGCAGAGTCCAGTACACCAGCCAAAGACACATCTAAACAAGCGGGGACTTCCAACGTGTTCAATAAGATGTTTAAGAAGAAGTCTGGGCTACCTTTTCTTGAAACTGAGGCTAACGTGTCTGCTGAACTACAGACCGACAGCCAGATACCTGTAAGTACATCACTTCATGAGAGTTCTAGATATTTTATATATTGTCCTTGTAGGTGTTACATTTGAAATTTAATCAGCTTATTTAAGGTATATGTGAGCAATAAACTCTTTTTTTTTTTTTACTATTTTGATAAGTGACAAATTCTTAAAATTTCTGCATTACAAATTCAATATTCAATTTTTCTGTAAAACTTTTTGATTAATGCATTATTATTAATAATAATAATAATTATTATTATTATTATTATTATTATTATTATTATTATAAAGATATTAATCCTACATAAATAATATTTGCCATAGTAAAAAGACACAAGCATAAATTGTTATTTAAAACCCTTGGATTTTTTTTTGTTGTTGTTATAATTTCTCTCTCTGATAGAAAAATCTTATTAAAAGCTATGTGTCCATAAAATTTTTGAAACATGTCATATATTTTATAATGGATACTAAGTACTTGTGCTAATTGATGCTGAAACCATTCATATATAATTTAGTATCATACTATGGACTTCTGGATGCGGCACAAAAATATGTGATTATATGCTCCTATGTTTCCTAAATATTACAGAAACCAACACCAGCATCAGTAGACATTAATGGCATCCAAGTAAAAGCTCCAACTGTGTCTGTGGAAACATCTGGTATCCAACTGAATAGTCTAACTGTATCAGCAGAGTCCAGTACACCAGCCAAAGACACACCTAAACAAGCGGGGACTCCAAACGTGTTCAATAAGATGTTTAAGAAGAAGTCTGGGCTACTGTCTCTTGAAACTGAGGCTAACGTGTCTGCTGATCTACAGACCGACAGCCAGATACCTGTAAGTACATCACTTTATGAGAGTTCTACATATTTTACTTCAGTCTCTTGTACAGTAACCTGCATGTTGTTAATATTTTGATAATTAAGAAAATTTTACATTATTGTGCATTACAAATTACACATGTACTTTTTTTTATCAAACATTCTGATTAATGCATTATGTATAATAATAATAATAATAATAATAATAATAAATATTTAATTATTATTGGCCGTAGTACAGAAAAAATATGGTTATTTAAACATTTATGTTCTTTCGCAATTTCACTCACTGATTGAAAAATCTTATTACAAGCTACTTGTCTATAAATATTTTAGAACATGTCTTAAAGGGCATAGTGTATATTAAGTAGTAATGCTTATTAGTATCAGAATCATTCATGCATAACATAATATAATTCTACAATCTTTTGGATTCGGCCCCAATAAAGTATTATATGCTCACGTTTCCTCAATATTACAGAAGCCAACACCAGCATCAGTAGACATTAATGGCATCCAAGTAAAAGCTCCAACTGTGTCTGTGGAAACATCTGGTATCCAAGTCAGTGGTGTAACTGTATCAGCAGAGTCCAGTACACCAGCCAAAGACACACCTAAACAAGCGGGGACTCCCAACGTGTTTAATAAGATGTTTAAGAAGAAGTCTGAGCTTGTTTTTCCTGGACCTGAGGCTAACGTGTCTGCTGAACTACAGACCGACAGCCAGATACCTGTAAGTACATCACTTCATGACTTTTCTACATATCTCACTTCAGTCTCTTGTACAGTAGGTGTTACACTTGAAATGTAATGAGCTCATTTAAGGTATATGGGAGCAGTAGACTTCATGCTGTTACTATTTTGATAATTGACAAAATTTTAAATTAGTCTATTACAAATGACCCATGTACTTTTTCTATTAAACATAATAATAATAATAATAATAATAATAATAATAATAGTTTTGGATGTGGCCCAAATATATTATTATATGCTCACGTTTCCTAAATATTCCAGAAGCCAACACCAGCATCAGTAGATGCTAATGGCATCCAAGTAAAAGCTCCAACTGTGTCTGTGGAAACATCTGGAATCCAAGTCAGTGGTGTAACTGTATCAGCAGAGTCCAGTACACCAGCCAAAGACACATCTAAACAAGCAGGGACTCCCAACATGTTCAATAAGATGTTTAAGAAGAATTCTGGGCTACTTTGTTTTGAACCTGAGGCTAATGTGGCTGCTGAACTAGCAATTGTCCCTAAAGTACAGACAGACAGCCAGATTCCTGTAAGTATATTACTTCATGAGTGTTTTACATATTTCACACATTTTCACATATTTTCCTTGTATGTGTTACACTTTAAATTTAATGACCTTATCTGTGCCCTTTGTAAATTCCTGCAATAAACTCCAGTTTAATAACTAACAAAACCTTAACTTTGTCTGCATTATATATAACGTACTTTGTCTTTCAAACATTCCGATAAATGCATAATGTTGCAAAATCTTACATAATAATAATAATAATAATAATAATAATAATAATAAACCCTACATAAATATAATTAACTAGTTGTCATAGTAACCCCCACAAATACAGTATACATATTCATCTATAGTCTCTGATAGAAAATATAACACAACATAATATAACATAACATGTCCAATATTTTTATAATGCATACTAAGTAGTTGTGCTAATTAATACTTAACCCATTCGTATATAAAGATATAATATTCATCCCAAATGTCTGATTATATTCTTAAGTTTAAGGTTTTTAGCTTTTATGTAATTTACTTAAAATTAACTTATCTGGTTTATTTAAAAAATAGGGGATGTGAATTTTTTTTTTTGCAATTTCATTCTGTGGCAGGATAAATGTTCCTGAAACTACATACTTAACCAGATGTATCTCTAATGGTGTAATGCATACAAAGTGGGATAACACTAATGCCATGCTATTTAGTGCAGTGTTATACAATTTTGGATGCAGCCTAAGGACATACTGCAAAATCCCCAAAGTTGAATTAATACCAAGAGTGTTTATTTAAGAAATTCAGAGTAGATTTTTAACCATTTACTCATACATACATTATATACACTGGGAATTTTTCTTTGCACAATTATATGCTTACTATTTCTCATTTCTCAAATATTTCAATTTTTATCTCGCTATACAAATGTTGTGTTCTTCTCAATATCACAGAAGCATAAAAATAGATAAATAAATAAAAATAAAATAATATTAAATAATTTTAAAAACAATAATAATAATAATAATAATAATAATATAAAAAGTAATAATTATAGTGTGGCATATGAGTTCAGCTGTTATTGTTACTGAGATCCAGATAATTACTAAAACCCATAGGAAGAAAAGTCTATTTAAAAAGAAAAAAAAAAAAGTCACCCCTAAATCCACTTTCTACCTATAGTATGGTATATTCTTGGCTATTAACTTCGTTTGCTTTTGACTTTTTCCACTGTTTGCCTCCTGGCTTTCATGTGGACCTTAGATAGATTTTTAACAAGCCAATTAATTAGTTAATTAATAATAATAATCTTTGCCAATTATTTAATTAATAATAACTTTAGCCAATTTTAGGGTTAAAAGGAAAACATGCTTGAGAATGTAACAAGGAAGCTATTTTTATTATTTTAATGATATTAATAGTAAACCCAGCTGCTAATTTAATAAGACAATTGTAACAATTTGGAACTTTGGAACTCTTTGTTCCTTTGGAACTTTGAAAGTGCAAATGCATGTTTAATACAGTGTTAAATATTTCTTGACTTTGTTTTTTGCCAAAGGTGAATTGATCTGATGTTCTTAAATCAGAAGTGAAGCATCACCAGTCTGTGTAAATGAAACAACTATGACGACAGTGAAATGATGTCAGGGCATTGTTGACTACTGTAGATTGTAATATATAGTATGCACATTCCTTATCCAAATATTTAGCCAAATAAATCATTTGGCAAAATTAAATACTTTAGTTGAACTATAAAAGTATAAACTTTTACATTTACTTAAAGTGTGAAAGAGTTGATTAATTTTAGATACCTGTGGTAAATTTGTAACATTACCAGCGTAATCTCTGGAATGTCAGCTAACATCAAAATATTCACTATACAAACTAACTAAAAAACACATAGCAGCAGATAAATTACAATCATGGATATTGGGCTAAAGATCTGCTAAACTGTCACCTTATGTCTTTACAAATATGAGAAGAGTTCAAGTCAAACTGGGACTTTTTCTTGTGCAAATTAAAAGAAGACTGTTATGAGAGTAAAAACTACTTTTAATTCTCAATGTAATTCCCTGCTACACTAATGCACTTATCCCAGTGTTTCACTAGTGCTTGGATACCATCAAAGTAAAAAAAATTCTCAGTATGCCGGAGCCATGATCGGACTGCCGGCTTCACATCTGAAACGATGGCCACCCAGGAACTCCTTTAATGGCTCAAACATGTGGAAATCACTTGGTAAGGACTGTACGGGGGATGTGGCAATAACTCCCAGACGAGTTTCTGTAATGTGCAAGTGGTGTTGGTAAATGATTGCGTGTACAGTTCCTACAGACAAATGTGTCTTTTTGCAAGTTTGTTATCCATCAATTTTCAAGGAAAAGGCGTGCGCACATTCACACTCACTGAATGTTCGCAGGAATGACTGCAGTGGTCTCCGAGCCACTTCAGCTGGGATCGTCAATGATGTTTGGTCTTCTTTAAACTGTTTGCCTGAGTTAAATGTTTTACTACAGCTAAGTCTCATCATTGTATGGTACTTGAAGTCTTCTGTAAATGTCAATCAGTGGTGGGTTTGAGCCTTGCCGACATTGGATTGCCACACCCCATGCTACCCAGCCACTCCATGCATTGCCAGTCCCAAGCCTGAATAAACTGGGAAGGTTGTGTCAGGCTGGGCACTTGCCGTAAGAACCTGTGCCAAGCTGTGTGCGGATTGTCCCAGTTTGACTTGAACTGTATATATGATTGCATAATAGTAGAGAATAGTGAAGTGGAGAAAAGTGCCAAGTTAAATAAAGTGGAATTTTTTTATAGAAAATAATTGTGAAAGAAAACCTCAAACCAGGCCAGTAACAAAGTGTTGCTTTTCACCTCTGTGTTTTGAAAGTACCAATCATTTTATGAAAAACATTTAAGATGGAACATACTAATATACTTAGTTAACATAATGCTAGCAACATGCTAATCAGCTAAACATCAGGCTAGAAACATGCTAATCACACTAGCATCATCTTAGCCACATTTTAATGATGTTGCTACAGTAGCAACATGGTCATATAGTTAGCATAGCCTCTTGCACTCCGAGGGTAAAACTTATACCCTCCTCCGGGGTATGTTCTGACACAGTTTGCAAACCTTTTAATATGTGGTAAATTTAAGACTTCTACAAAATTTCCTGTTCTGCACTAAAATCCATCAAAGTTGGTATCAATGTTAAGGCTTTGGGATTTTTTCCCTATTATATGTCAATAGGGCAAATTTGGGCACCTCTTGCGCCTCAGGAGTACAATTTATACCCTATTGCAGGGTATGTTCTGACACAGTTTGCAAATCTATACAAATGTGGTAAATTTGATCTTTCTATAAAATTCTTGTTCTGCGCTACAATCTGTCAAAATTGGTCTCAATGTTAAGTCTATGGGACTATGGGACTTCGCTTCACAAGCATCACTAATAATAATCATAATAAAAATAATAATAATAATAATAACAAAGATGATAATAATAATTATAATGCAGGTTTTATACATGGAATTTGCTATATTTTCATTGACTATAAAGATGGGTGGTTTCATGGTACAGCTCTAATAACAGATTATTTCGTTTTTTTAGTAAACTGTATTTAGTTTCTGATGTGGATTTTATCAGCTTTGAAATATGTTTCTTTTTGGACCAGTGACATGTCCTGAATCCATGTATTAAAGAAATATGGTATTTTGATATAACCTCGTGTTGATCCCTTATGTTAAAAGAATGCAGAATACAAAAGAAAACATAGAAGATGATGATGATGCAGCTCCTCAATCATCCCCTGATGATTATGATATCTTGGAAGCTGCGGAGAAGTTTACTGTGCTGCTAATTGCCTCTACTCAATCTGGACCCATGTCTGAAGATAACACTCTGAACACCTCAGATGATAACGCTGGAATAAATAAAGCTGGATCGGTGGATGATGCCGATTAGAAGAATGAGACTAACACTCCTGGCCGCATTGAAGACGACACCTGGGTGCTAATTGCAGATCCAGAGTGTGCATGGATGAACGGGATTCACCAATTAACTAAACTATTTTTTTAATGAACCTTATCTACATACATTTACTCACTCAAGAATTTTTTTATTTATTAGCACCTTTATTAGTTTCATAAAACAACAAAAACATACAAATTGTCAGGGAATCTCAACTGCAATTCTTTAAGCCTTGGAGTAAACTATTTGACTAAGTAAATAATAGTAAAATTAAGTTGAGTCATGGGACTGATGGGTAACATCTTGAAACAATCAGGAGCAACTTTGGGTTAAACCTAGCTCAAGGGTTTTACAGCATTTTTCCAGGGTTTGATCATAACTAACCAAACTAAACTGAAGTTAAGTTGAGATGCTTTTATGTGATACTGAGATTTTTTTTCCACAAGTCTAACAATCTAACTTAAAGTCAAATAATTTCTTATAAACTAATGACATGATACTAACTACTATGAGTACTATAGAATTTAGGCTGAAAGTTTGCAACCAGTATAAATTTGAGTTGTATTAATTAAATAAATGATATACAGTAGCAACACTGGCAGGCATGCAACAGACACACACAAGCCTTAAGTCAAGAACATTGCTGAATATCAATGAGTGAGGGGGAAAAAGCAGGCATTAATGAAAGGGTGATTGTTGCCGGAGCCCGAGTAGGCAGAGGCATGGCTGGAATTGTGCAGTGCTTCAATGCACCGATTAACAGCTACTGCACATCAGCTGTAGGGCCGTAACGCGTTTGCAAGCACTAATTCTCTACGTTCATCTATAGGAGCCTACAGACATAAAGGCAAGTACACAGCCTGAGAAACAGCCACAGGGTGAAGATCCCACTGAGGTCACGCAAGACAGCACCCAACCTGAGCAGACCGGCACCGAGGAAAACTCAGTTATGAACTTTTTCAAAACACTTGTAAGTACATTTTATTCTTATCCGATGCAATTAGCAGCCATTTTTATAATGTAGATGTTAGTGTGAGAGAGATGATTAATGAGGAATGTCTGGAATTTAATGAAGCATTGGGTTGCTTTGAAATGTATTTATTTTTTTTTTAGTTGAAATGGGTTAGAATGAAGAATATGTCTGGTGTATAATTAGCTCATGTATCAAATCTACTGAATGTGCTTAAAATAAAACCAAATAAATTGCTAACACCTTATATTCAACTCAATATATATATATATATATAATTCTTAGATATTTGAATGATATTAATATAAACAATATACACGAATATGAATGACTGAATTTCTTTTTTTATGGTACTGTGTCTGTAGTCTTTAATATTGCTGCACTGAAAAGAAAAATATAAATGATAAATTGAATAATAACTGTTAATGATGAATATCAGTGTCCTGTAGGCTAAACCCTCCATATACTGCATGCTGCTTTTCAGGAGATTTATAATTTTCTCACTGCCCTGAAGTTGATCTCTTTCAGGACATAAACTATCCTCTGGCCCTGTGCTAAATCAAGCCTTTGAACATGTCAGAATGTGGCAGCCTTTTGTTTTGCTGCATAATGTGTGCTCACAAGAGAGTTCTGTGTATTTGGAAGTAGTGATGGGCTGTGATAAAGCATGGGCAGGCCTACGCCATCTCTAGAGGACAATGGCTGACTCAATATGAGAAACCATGTTCACTGTGAGCCCTGCCATGGAGCTCTTTGTGCGTTTCTGGTGCAAGTTCTTAAGGCCTAACAGTGAAACACTGCACTATATACATCTCTATCTATCTATCTCTCTATCTATCTATCTGTCTGTCTGTCTGTCTGTCTGTCTGTTTGTATATGAGTCCAACTGAACTCAAATAATATAAGATATATCTTTATTCGTCCCACAGTGGGGAAATTTCCATGTTACAGCAGCAAAGAACAATGTGCAAACATAAGCAAACATAGTGACTGTACAGTGTATAAACACAAAAGTTAAGAAAAATAAACATTATCAAAAACAAATATTTATACACAGTTAAAAATATGTTATTGCACAGTTTCTATTGCAAAATATCTAAGATATTATGAGATAATATAGTTATTTTATGATATTGTAGCTATTGTAACTATATTGTAAAATTTAATGTATTGTAAAACAGTATATCACAACCTGTGAAAGCTTTAAATAGATAGATAGATAGATAGATAGATAGATAGATAGATAGATAGATAGATAGATAGATAGATAGATAGATGTCATCTACTGTAGATAGATAGAAAAATTATTTATGCATGCAGTACATTAGGTAAAGAATAAACCACTTCTAGACATGCTGTAATAGGATGACAGATTATTTTATCTCTTTTAAGCACAGGAAATTTGCCAGCCTAACAATTTTCAATTTATTAATAAACAACACATCAACCATTATAGCAGCTACAAACTAATCATTCCTTCTTTCGCACTCTCTCTGGTAATTTGTTCATGTCATGAGTCTAGAAAGTCTAATGTCTTACAATGCCTACAGTTACCGTCCTATCCTATTTTATCAATTAAAAAAAAGACATACTACTTACTACAACATACTTTGTTAAGTGAGTTCTTACTATAGAAACAACAGCATATTCAAATTAACACTTTAATAATGACCTACAACTAAACAACTTCTTCTGACCTGAATGTCATATATATCTGAATGTCATATATTTTGCTAAACCATGCAGACTTCATGGCTTTTCACAGTCACCCAAACATGTTTCTCTTTCATTCAAAGGTGTCTTCAACCAAAACGACGAAAGAAGCGACGCCTAGTCCTGATGTCTCGAAAGAACAACAGGTAAATCGCTTGAGCTTAATCAACTGCATCATTTAAGACAGACTGCACACCTTCTCCTTTTGCACCTTCGGGTGATGTTAATGCAATGGTTAATAAAACATTTCGATTTGACTCTTTTTTCCAGATCGTAATTGTGACAGCTTTTCTTATTGTGTATCTGATTCTCATTTGCGATTCTGATTCTCTTTGTTGCACTTTGTGTGTGTGTGTAATGAGGTTTTACAGATTTTTCCCTTCACTGCTAAAGTTATTGGCACTATTCATTTTCCTTAGTTACTTAGTCAGATTTCAGTTTCCTGCTTTCAATCTTAGGAAGTTAATGCATCGTGGTAGACTGCGAGCCGACAAAAGCCATTTTAGTTCTTGATAGTCATTTATAGTATTCCCCAGCTGACTGTTTAATCCTTTATTGCGTCAAAAAGAACTGTGGAGTTTTATGACTCATCAAGCTGGAACTACTGTACGCGTTTGTCTTTTATCAACGACTCCTGCTGTGTCAGGGCCTTCGGCTGAATGAAAAGAAGAGCCTTTTACAAACAATGCCTCCACATGCCTCACAGCAAGACATCTACCCGAAGACCTGGGACGAAAAGACTAACAAAAACATGCAGTATATTGTTTAAAGCTGTGTACATTTGCAAACAACAACAGTATTGACACACATAAAAAAAAAATAATCTCAGCTTTTTATGTCTTCTTTTTTCCTTAATGTGCAGTCACACAAAGAAACTCCACCAGCTCCAGCTGCAAATGTAAGAGGCTCCTTTGGTAATACAATGTTAAACCTGGCAGTAAGTTGGAAATTGTGTGCTAATTCTCCGAATGTCTGGCTCATAAGTTACAGGAAGCATCAAAGATCCCCCCTCCTCCACCACCAGCACCACCCAAGATGGAGAGTAAAGCAGAGCCAGCTGTAAAGAAAGAGGAGGCCCCGGTGGCAGAAGCAGCAGCTGGCTTAGCCAAAGAACCGGAGACCCCCAGCAAAGCCAAAACTAAAGACAGCCCATTTGGCAAACTCTTCCGTACAAAGGTATATTCCTATCTGTTGCTTAAAATATACTGGAAATTAATTACATTTCGATCATTTTCAAATACAGAATAGCTTGTACTAGGGTATTAGATGTTTTCGGACTATGGTGTTACAGACTATAACAGAATGATATGAATTTAAGGTATTGCTAGGCAAGAAGGCATCAAAAGGTGGAGCCAAAGTGCCTGCCAAGACATCATCAGCGGTAAACAAGTTAACAGAACTTAACAATTCAGTGTTTTTCCATCACTTATACCACTGGATTAATAACTGCATCTTTTTCACCTATGGTGTGTTCAGCAGCTAATCCGTAAAATAAGAACGTCTTAAAATAAGAAAGACTTTTTTTTTCTTTTTTTTTTGCAATGTGTCATTGCAATTATCGTTGGACAGAATATATACTGAGCTATAACAGTGAGACGTGAAACACCACCCATGATAATGAATGAACAGCTGAGACTTCATAGCAGTGACATCATTCTGACAGCAGCCATTACCTCACATTGTCACTGTCAGCCAACTAAACCCTGAGCTTTAGGTTTTATTCATGTCATCTCATTTTGCTTAACAATGATGTCACATTTATCGATACAGGAGCATTGTATTCCAAACAGCTTGGTTAGTGTTTTTTTTTGTTAGCTTGAAGAAAAGGCTCATGGGTATTGTAGTTCCGTGCCTAGTTAATCCAAATATCTGCTTACCAACAGTCTGCTGTGAAGGAGGAAGCAAAGCCAGTTGGGATACAGGTAAATAAGTTCAGCATTGTTTCACCACGATCAACTGTTCGCAAAATCCTTCTCTCTTTTCAGGCTATGCTCTAAACAAATGGGTGGGTCTGTCTGCTACAGGAAATTCAGATGGCATCTTACTGCATATTCAGGCCACATTTAGGAGACATGGTTGTTGTTTTTTAGGTCATTTCTTTAGTGCTTTCAATTCTGCTGCGAATCTTGCCCCCATGTTCCTCTTTCCTATCTCTTTTTAATCATTTCCTTCCTCCATGATCATATTTCTTTTCATATTTAAGCTATGTTCTGCTCCCCTTTAAGGTAGATCCATCCAAGACCAGCACCCTTGAGGCCGGTGCCAAACCCGAACCTCCCCCAGCACCCAAACCAGAAGACAAGAAGGCAGAGAAAAAGCCCTCACCTTTTGCCAACTTGCTCAAACCAAAGGTAAATACACTTGGGGGCATAACTCTGAGTCACGCTTGTTAAACATGTGACTGATTGCATGTAGTAAAAATGACTTGTCTGAATTTGAGGTATTGCTAGGCCAAGTGAGCTCTAGGATCCATGCAGCTGCATCGAGCGTCGCAGCTGGCATCTCCCTTGGTGCTGGAGGAGCGGTAAATGCCCAGTACCTTGCGGCTATTTTTGTTGGTTAACAATTACCGAACTAAAGCAAAGTTGCTGTGGTCAGATTAACTCCTGATTTGATGTTGTGCCTCTTTACTATTGTCACATGCTTGATTTGGACTTAACTGACAGCATAATTATGTTGTATAGGGTTTCCTGTATTGTAACACACAGCAGGTTTACCAATAACACTGTCTTTGATGCAAAGTTATCTTGTTTTCCTTATTACATTAATTTTGTTTTGGCTCTGGGTGCGGATTCGCTGCTAAACACACCCACATAGGCCACTTAGTTTGTGGTTTGTGAAATGGGTAACATGCCCCTTTTTTTTTTTTTTTGATCAAGGCTACAGAGTCCAAGAAGGAAGCTGCTGCAGCTCCCCCTGCACCTGCAGAGGCCGGCCCAAACACCAAGGCCAAAGAAGAGCCCAAACCAGCTGCTGCTCCTGCTGGGGCTTCATCAGACAACAAGTCGGTGGGGAGTACAGATAATTCTTCACCCAGCGGCTCCCGCAAACTAGAGAAGAGAAACTCTATCCATCTTTTCTTTAAAAACCTGGTAAAGTAAAAACAACCTTAATTTCACACAAACAAAGATGGGGGTGGTGTTAAAGGTTAGGTACAGGCCAAACAACTGATACTGTATATCTATATATGCAGAGTCAGCCAAAAAAAGTCTATAGTCAAGGCAAGGCAAATTTTATTTATAAAGAACAATTTGAACACAACTGTGGTTGATTTAAACTGCTCTACAATAAAAGACGAAAATAAAACAAGAAACAAATACAATTAAAATGGAAATACATAAAACACAACTTTAGCTGTTCAAAGAACATACACAGCATCAGTTGTAGAGAGAGAGAGAGAGAGAGAGATTGACCAGACTAAAGAGTGAAAATTAATCTTTAAGCTAGATTTAAAAGCATCCAATGGTGGGAAAGCTTTGATGTTTAAAGGAAACTACTGAGAAAGCTTGATCACCTTTTGCGTTACATTGTGAATGGGGGATTAAAGTAACTGGCCATTAGGACAGTAAAGGCTGTATATGGCCTAATGAGATCACAAATATATTCTGGGGCAAAATTAAGGAGGATCTTAAAATTGACTCTAAACTGCATATAGGGAGCCAGTACAGAGACTTCAGAAGAAAAAGAAAAATAGTATGATGTATATTATATTAATGTAATATTTATAATATGATCATATATATCAATATATCCATCAATCCATCAGGATTGAAAGATCTGCTTGCTTTTGTTATGTGTGCAAAATGCTCTGCATGCCTTTTTTTTCTCTTCAACATTCTTCGCATAGTTAAACACTTTCTAAGTTTACTTACAACTAATACTGATTGAATACACTCTAGTGAAGAGCTTCATGGACTGGTTATAGGTCTGGTGGAAATGAAAACAAAACTTACATGGTATTTTGAAAAGTTTTGTAAAATGAGTCACTTCTGTTAAGTCACTTCTGTTGAACTGTTCTCGAGTCTTTGACAAACAGTTATGAAACCTAACCACTAGGTGACCTCATCTTGCAAAAATAGACTTGTAAGCTCATACACTAGTGCTAGAGCTTTTCCAAAGGGGTCTTATTTAGACCTGGACTCTTCTACACATTGCTCCAAGTTGTGAATAAAATAATAATAATAATAATAATAATAATAATAAAATTATATATGAGAGAAGAAAAGAACTCATATTTTAGTGCATGGGGAAATAGTCTATGTATGTTAAATGTAATTCATGTTTTCTTAATTCATCTCATCGCCAAGCCAGTGAAAAATACACATTACATAAAATACAACACTAAAGCAAGCCAATATATCAGTCATAGTGCTAGCAGTGAGCTTCAATGAGGACATGTTTGAGCTAGATGCATAAAGGAAGCTTATTTAAATAAGAATCCAGTTGTCAGACAGGTTATGATCAGTTGTGCTTAAGGCTGTGAAACTAACCAAAAGCGAGTAGTAAAACTAAGTCTCCATCTGCTTGTGCCGTTTCTCAGGGTCAAAAACGCCATTCTGACGCCGGAGTGCAAACGGAGCCCGTGGCACCGGAGAAGGCCAAATAAGAACCTTGCTTTGGTTTCATCATCTGCACAGAAAACACGCTTTGCTTGTACATAGGTATTCTTATCTGAATGTCCTGACCAGAGCCCAGGGATTAATTCCAATTTAGTCTCCACTACTGAGGTGAACTGAGAAAGTATCATATAAATGGCCATTCCAATCATTCATTCCCATTGTCAAGAATTCTTGGGTTGAGCTTAAATACTCACTTAAGTCACTTAATAAAAGTTGATTCTTTTGAGGACCAAATTTGCAAGATGTATAAAAACACGCAATAGGAAGCCTTAAGGCTTTGCACGTTTTGCAAGAACTGCGATGGAGGAGAGTTGAAAAGGTGATTTTGCAATATTACAATGACATGCTGTTCCTCTTAAATAGGAACATTAATGCAAAAAAAATATATACTGTCACAATACAATTAACTCCTCTATATGATGGTTATCACATGCAAGTTGTTTTACAACAACTGACTTGTTTCCAGCTTTTGATTTAAAAAAAAAAAAGAAATTGTAGACCTGATTTTCGCACATTTGTGCACAATAATCATTCATACGGCTGTAAAAACAATCTGCAAAGACTTACTCATTCCATTACAGCGTCTCATCAAAACCTCCAACCTTCTCACTCAGTTGTTGTTTGGTAGTAACAATAATTACAATGTTAGTTCTTAAAACATTCATTGGCTATCGCTAGTATTTCATGCTAACGCATATTCTACTAACATATTATCATTGTCACACTCTTACACATCACACACAGGCTTTATTATTGAATAGATTAGTCATTAGTGTTTTAAAATGGGCACTCCTTTTTTTTGGTACTACCTAAAACTTATGCTCAAGCCTTTACTAAGTATATAAAAATATATATTGAAAAATAGCACATGGGGGGAAAATCCATCTGGTTTCTCTTATTTTCTCACGTATTTAAATCTCACTGGCTTTTGGTGGATCCAGTTAAATGCTTTCTGTGAAATAGTATTGAGTAGGAAATTTTCTGTCTGTTTTACTGCTCATTTAAAGAGAACTTTTCCCTTTTTCATATATTCAGATTTTTATTTTATTTCTGAATTTGACAGACAGACTTTTTTTTTGGCTTGTAATCAACTAATGTCAAAAGAATCTTTGGTCTCTGTAATTGTAATTATGCATCTTTGTTAATAAAAATGTAAGGGTACACCATGGCATATTTTATTTTTTTCATTTAGACCTGGATTTTACAAGCAAATATGTCAGATCAATACAATTTTCCAGGCGTCTGATCCGATGTAAAAAAAAACACTTTGATTAGGGCTAAAGAGCTATATTGTCTGTGTTATCAGCTGCACAGTAATAAAGGGAGGGAGGCCATTGCAAAGGGGCGGCAGAAGGCCTGGAGGCCCCCATGTCAGTGTTAATGTGTGTCACAGCCAGAACTGCCTCAAAGCCCTCTGCTTGATAGAGAGAGAGAGAGAGAGAGAGAGAAGGAGGGAGAGAGAGGAAAAGAGTGGTTGTAGGCATCAGATTTCAAGACCCTAGGGGTTCTAAGCCACTTTATGAATAATGGAACCTGTTATATTTCCAAATTAGTAAGAATTCCAACAAGAGTGGGTGTCTAGAGTACAATATTGAAATTGTATAGACTCAGTAATGAAATATGGTCGGAATGAATCACATGAATTGCAGAATAATATGAATAAGAGCCATTGCTGCATTTTTCCTGGCAGGAAGGTAACAACCAATTAGTTGTGAATACACACATATATGTATATAGAATATGCCAGGATACAACAAATATATATAGTACAAAAACTGTGTTTTCCTCTTTGTCTAAGGCAGTTAGCTCAAATTTTGTCATATGTTCATAAGTAATAATAGAAAGTCTAGTGCAAATTCTATTCTTCATACACTTTCTACTACAGCATGGTGTCTAAAAGCCTTAGTCTCTCAAACCACATCCTGTTGAGTTGAACTTCATTCAACCACAGTTATTCACATAGATATTTATTTTCTGTTTACATTGTATGTAAGCATTTTAGTGTAGTTTGACAATGAGTATTTCTTTTCCAGCAACATAATCCACGATGCAAAAGGGCACATCCATTAAAAAGTCAGCATATGCTGCCAAGCCGAGTGCTCATCCTAAGCCAGCATGCACACTGGCCTTTTAGCTCAACAACATTTACCCCCACGTGTCATGTCACAGTGCATCCAGCAGCAACGTTTCCATTTCAAAAGCCGCCTGTTTGGGCTTGAGCAGCAACTTCAGTGAAAGATTTGCAGAACAAAAGACTCCCTTGGCCCCTAACCTGTCGCATTTGTTCTCAAGGTTCATTCTGCTCATGCTTATTACTAATTTTTCTGACCTTTTTTTTTATTTTTTTTTATCATCTCCACAGACAAAAGTTGACATTTAATTTGTTGTAAAACAAAACAACAACGCATGATTATATTAAATAAAGTTTAGGCAGGGAATATAAGCCGTTCGTTTTTCAGAAATTGAGTTCGGTGTAATTATAGTTCTCTGTGTGTGCAAATTATCAGCATATGTGTATGTTTCGCGATCCAACTTATGTTGAGTTACTTAAGTTCTAAAAAACTGTTTATGTTTTAAGTAACTATGAGATTTGGTTAATACTAATACGTTAATTTTAACCATTTATTAAAGTTCTCTATTGTAGAAAAATAGTTTATTTATTCATCTGTCTGCTTCATTTCTCCCTCTGCATATTATGGAGCTAAGAAATAATAATAATAATAATAATAATAATAATAATAAACTTTGTTTAGAAAACATTCCACGAAGGCTATGGCAAGAATCATATGGAGAACAATGAAGTCAGCTGCTCCTGACACATTAAGACAAAACCAGACTAAACACACAAACACACACACACCCCCAGGCAGCCATTACACACATGAGCTACTTGCTGAATTTACCTTCACATTCACATAACACTAACGTTTCAGTAACACAGAACCACAGAGCTAAAAGTTCAATCTTAAGTGTTGAATGTGAATCTAGTTTTATTAATAGACTATATTTGATATTCGAGTTCCCACAGAATATAATAGAATATGTTACAATAGAATTAGAAAGGAAAAGTCAGTGTTAAATCCATGTTAATTTATATCATGAAACAAAGAATCAATCAATACTTTTCTATAAATTGTATACAGTGGTTATTGTATGGTGTAAATACTAACAGTACAGCACAGACATAGCTATGGACTTACATTCATTCATAAAGAATAAAGCAGTGTAGAGAAGAATAGAATAAAAAAAAGAATTAATTTAAATCAGTATACATTCATAAATGCAGCTCATACCTGTTAGGGGAGGTCACTGGGCTTTTATTATATCTAAAGTATTAACAAACATCTACTCTGATCTTTCTTTTGGTTTTTTAATCTAATCAGTCAGAAGAAATAAGAACGCATTCTGTTCTATTTCATGCTTTTGTTACCTACTGATTTGAGCAGCTATTCAGGCTGATTTAATCCCTGAGGGAATCCACCCCCTCCCCTGTGGCCCAACTGTGACAACTTCACACTCTCTGAAAAGGACAATTCTGCTGTGCTGTCATGCTACAGTTGCATTAAAACATGTAAAGTGTCACAAGCACTTCTTGAACATTTTGCCTTTGACTCAATGATTTTGCCTTTAAATACATACGGATCAGGTGACATGACTGCCAGCGTAAGGAATGTTTTTTTTTAGCTAAGCTAATCACCAGACTGAATAAAAACAATATTCTTGCTCACTTGTTCACCATAACCTTTTAAATAAATGTGAAATAATTCCAAATTTAGTATGCTTGACTTATAGGTAAGTGCAAAAAGGACATGTTCTAATGTACTATATATGATAAACTTTCTACATTACATACATGTCATATAAACAAATGTGATATACATTGCACACTTTAGACTTTTTACTGTTAGTTTTTTTTTTTATATCTACACATATCTTTTTCAGGCAGCTTCATCTCCCCCCAGAGATAAAACACCCCATTCCAGATTACTAGCTGCTCACAGGGCTTTTGTGGTGCCACAACAATAGCAAATGAGCGGGGGGCCTCGGTATGTCACATGTGGTGCCTTTGATTACCATTCTAGACTTGTTTGTATGACAGAAACTCAGGAAGAAGCAAGAATTCTCCAAAGGTGAAAGGGACCCATACATTATTTGAAACATGCACCCATGCCCTCATGATGCAGAACAATCTCTGCAGCCAAAAAGTGAACAAAAATAGGAAGTAAAGCATTTTGAGCATTTGGAAAGTTTCCAGTTGTACCATGAAAACTGAAAACAAGTTTTTATTTTTACTAATAATTAAAGCCACAGGAATATAAATATAATATATGTATTTTAATATATATATATATATATATATAAATACATATATTATATTTATATTCTTATTATATATATATTTTTTTCCAGTGGATTTTTTTTTTTTTATTCATAGGCCTATAAATGACCTATGAATCATTCAATCAATATTTAAGCATAAAAAAACTTCTAACTTTGGCACATAGATACATAATGGACATGTGATAAAAAAACAATTCTACACCTAAATGATGCAATGACATAAAAGAAAACTAGTTCAAGCTTTTATAAAGTTTAAGTTAAGTATAAGGAAGTCACATTTCTTTCATTAGCAAGCTGAGCCAAGTACTGTAATAAGTTGTTATGATCTTACATTTGGGAGCCTTCGGTTTGTTTTGCCCATTATTAAACACTACACAAGGAAGTGACATAGGAGGTGTCTAGCTCATTGAGGTGTTTGGGTAAGTGCTGACTAACACGGCCTGATGTGGATTTCTACGACTTTTCTTCTCCCTGGCAGCTGTGGCCATTGCCTAAGAGCTCCCTCTTTCTTCTAAATAAAGACACTAGCAAGCCATAAGCTTGTAAAAATGAATAGCAACAACACTGCATTTACTCAGTCAGCATGTTCTTCAATGGTATTACTGTAGCAAGCAATGAATGGAAGGTTTTGATTTGGTTACAGACATTTCTGGTTTTCATCAAAGAGATACTATATAACCTAGCATAAAGGGGTATTTGTAGTGTCAGTAGGATATCACAACTAAGCAAATCCTTTGGTGTACATACTTCCTGTTTTGTTTTGTTTCTGTGTTGATTACAGTATATATGCTATAGTTCATATGCCATTGTAATCTTCTATCTGATTATTAAGAGTGTACCTTAATGTTTTGTGTACTATTTCTGCATTTACTGTATATGTAGTTCCTGCTACACTAATGAACTTTGTTTAGAAAGTTTTTATGGTTTGCTGGAGGTGTGCTTGGAATATCTGCTTCGGGTCTTAAATGCTGAAACTCCTTTATTGGCCCAAACATGTGGAAATTGCTTGATTTAGGTCAGAACTGTAGAAAGGATGTAGCAATTACTCCCAGTTGAGTTCCTCTAATGTGCTAGTCGTGTTTTTGAATGATTCTGTTTGCAGTTCCTACAAAAAGATGGATCTCTTACGCAAGAAGTTCGCAAAAAGTTATCCAGCAATTTTCAAATGTTTTCAATTGCTAAATGTTCACAGGAATGGCTGCAATGGTTTCTAAACCACCTTGAGTAGGATTGTCATTCATGGACAAATGGCCTACTTTAAAACATTTGCAACATTTAATTATTTAACATAAGAGACTCATCCTCATACTTTGCTTGAAGCTTCTGTAAATGTTAATTGATTTTACGCATTCATTTACCAGATATCTCAACACAAGTCCTGGGTTTGACTTGAACACCCATCGTATGTGATTACAGAACAATGCAGTGTTTGAACATGCACATAAACATTCTTATGTAAAGGGAGGACATGCTGCAATAAATAAAATACTTATTTTAATAAGGATAGGATGAAGATAAAGAACATCTGTGAAACATAAGTAAATAGCTGTATTGTTTATATACTGATACTATACTTTACACACACACACACATATATACATACTCTTAATATACTAATATTAAGAATACACAAATTTCTAGATTAGAAAATCAAAAACTAATCAGTGAACCTCAAGGTACAAAAAAAGTATGAATCCTTTTTTAATGCTGACCTGCTGTCCTTAAAGTACAATCAACAAATAAAGAAGGTCTTTAGGGAGATTCCAGAACTCTTCATCTTGTGCTCCATGGGGGTGGAAGTGTGGGGGAGGGTGTGTGCACATTCATTCTCATGCATATAATATTAAGGAGGCAATGCAAGGTGATACAGACCACAGATTGCCAGGTCAACTCCTTTTCCCCCCAACAAATTCAATATCACACCACTGTGTTACATGTTAAAGGACAGCTAGGATTGTAGGTCAAGTTGTACCTCTGTAGTGTAAACTACAGACCACAGCCTACTTACTACTACAGTACCCAGAGCAGAGAGGGGGTAGGGGTTATGGGCAAAATCAATATTGCCTGTGATTTTTCCTTTTTGTGCAGTAGTCAAAAGTTCCACTCTTTCTTTAAAAGGTTGTGCTTATAATCTTTTAAAGATGTAAAGTGTGTGTGTGTGTGTATAATATAATATAATATAATATAATATAATATAATATAATATAATATAATATAATATAAATTCCTACAACACCCCCAAGACACATTAGCATTTACTCAGTTAAAAAAAGAAAGAAAAAAAGATCACACACAAAGAAGACCACAGAACATAGGTATTAGTTGCACTTTAATATAAGGTGTATATTATTTTCACTAAATGCCATATTCAAGTCACTCTGAAACTAGCTGTACTAGTTTAATCTCCATTTCTCATTTCAAGAACGTTCTGGGTAAAATCCTGTTGCACTTTCACAGAAGTCATGACAGGAAGAATAAAAAAAAAATCACAAAGAAACCTATAGCACAGAGTTGCATAGGTTGACTTAGGGCTGTTATTACCTCAGTGTGTTCCCCCCTCCCCCAGCCCCACATGGCGTATGTGTGTGTGTGCGCGTGCGTGTCGTAGCATTAGTGAGTAGTGCAGGAGACATGTTAGTCCATGCTCTTGCAAACAACTGTTTCCTGCTGTATTGTGACTTATTTTCAGAGTGATTTCGACAAGTTTATCATACATTCCACGAAATGCTTAAGATCAAAAAGCTGCTTATGTATATTATTTGTAGCACTTCTGAAACCTAACCGAATGTAGTGTTTAAATTCACCTATTCACACAACACTCGAGCAAGATATAAAACGTAGGGTTCTATTTCTATTCCTGAAATATAAAAACGTATCAGTAGAGACTGTACGTATACGATATGTACTCGTAACAGAATGTTAAGACTGTATTTTATCTGCAAGAGGAAAACATGAAAATCTGTCAACAGCAGCTTCCTCTTATTCTTTACATTTTCTGAATGTGTGTCCTTGTGGCTATCTGTGATCTATTTATAAATATAAAATCCAAATCGAATACAATAAAAAGAAAAATCCTACAAAGACTTAGGTTAGGTTGATAAAGCATGGCATCTTTGCTAAACGAGTTTTGATGAAGAATAGTTTGGGTGGAACACGTGACTTTAGGTGCCCTCTATGTGAGCGCGCCGCCGGCGTGACGTTCCATGGAGCGACTCGGGAGCGCGCCTCTGAATGCAACAGCTGCATAGTGAGCGAGATTTGCAAACATTGGAAGCGAGCTTTTTGGCCAGCGAACAATTGGCTAACGCAGCTACTGACAATACAACTTATTATCCGGATAAGTTATCTGGCTACAACATAAGTGACACAAATATCGTTATGTATATATTCTAATCACTTGATATAATAGATTGAGAGTACCTGACGAGTGGACATATTGGTAGGTATTGGTGAGTTCCCTATTTTTTTTTTTCTCGTTGGACTTTCTGGCTAACGTTAGCCATTTTTGTGATCAATATCGGACTAACGTTAACGTGTTCCGACTGCATCGCTTAGCCTGAAGTTCGGTCGGTCCCCGTCGATAATGTTGGAGAGGGTAGGAAGTGGTAAAGCGATAGGAAACTTATCTTATTTAGAAAGTTAAGGCAGGAACTGCATGGTAGGCTGTTGATGCTGTTCAAAAACCCACAAGGAATGGTGAATTGAAACGAACCTGTGACTCACTCGTTTGCTAGTTTTCTTCTGCTAGTTTCCACCTGAAGCACTACAGTACTTTACTTTCTCAATAAATGCTTACGTCTTTCGGCGAACGTGACAAACGAATACATACGAATATTACATTCATATTTAACACGTATTATTGAATAAAGGGTGACTTTTATGCAAAACAAATTATATAACTATGCAAAGCAGGCAGTAATTCTCGAAACATCCAGAATAATGATTATAATAGATATATAGTATTATAACATATTTGAGCAATTAATCGTTTTTCTTTTAATAACAGGGAAGCCGTTGAGGCAGACGGATTTATCTACAGTAACCTGTAATTTCGCGAGGTGTCACGTGATTGATTGATTATAACGAACCACATGAAATTCATAAAGCGTGTCCTTCAGCCATAGGACCAGTCTGGACCAGTGTGTGTAAAAAATCTCTAAAACAGTTTGGAGAGTAGTTGCTGATCAGGTTTAAGACATGATCACGTGTCAGGAAATTATGGCCCCACGGCTCGAGCTGAGACTTTAACATTTATGTGAGTTTGGGTGGTTACGAGCCCGAGCTCATCTGCTCTCCTTCCTATTATTTTCTTTTGTAATCTATTTGTTTTGTTTTGTTTGTCTTCAACGCCAAACCGTTAAACATCTATTCGGTCAGTCGCTACATATTTCTATTGAAGTGTGTGTGTGAGAGAGAGAGAGAGAGAGAGAGAGGAAAAGAGAGGACAGTTCGAGGATGAAGACACACTGCCATCGAATGTTTTATTACTTACTAGTACTAGTTGATGAAGAAAATGGATTAATTACGACACCGTTTTACGACACCGAACTTTTAAAGATCGCAAAGTGTGAATAGTTAGCTTGCATAAATATGTGCCTTTTTTTTTTTTTTTAAAGCTGAACAACTTTTCGCTCAAACTGCGACTGCGCATTAGCCTCTTGGACGTGTGTGATTTTTTTTTTCCCAACTACTTGGTAGGCTGATGAAGTTTTAAACGGGTTATAGTTTATCATTTGTGTGCACACCTCGTTCTTGCTACATACAACGCCACGATAGAGAAACCGTGCTACTGTGTCGCCCAGGCATAACTGATAAATACAACGGATAAATCTGACTCTTCAAGCTTTTCACCGTTTACTGAAAACCTGCCTAAAAGTATCGATGAACTTGGGTGCTTTTGTTACTTCCACGATGGCCTTTATACGCTCTGGCCGCATGGAAATCCCTGACAAAAGAACCAGCAAGACGAGCAACAGTTGCTCCTTTCCTAATATCCTTAGTAAGTCAAACGAATGTACAGCCGATGTGTATTTGTGTTTATTATCAGCAGCGATTAAAGCAATTATTCCTCCACAGGATTATAAAGCACATGCGCTTTTTGACAGACACCATTCTGTCCTGTAAGTTAGATGCAAGTGATTCATTCACTCTTGGACGCCTTTTTCTCCTCTGGTGGTTTCAATATGCTATAGCAGGATAAGATGGAAGAAATGAATGAATGAATGAATGAATGAGTACTACAGGATGTCCAGAAAGACCCGATACATAGATTAAATGCATTTTCTTAATATTTATATAATAATTAGCTTTGGGTGACTATTTAATGCATTCTGTCAAATAAATTATTGTCTAAGCCTTCTGTAGCCAAGGATAGAGGGGAAATTAAATTTATTAATTCTCATTAAACAAAACTATCTTCTTCAGATTTTTCACCAAACCCTACCACAGTTATGTGGTTTCACACAAAACGTTAATCCTGCTAAAAATACCATAAATATTCAAGGTTCTGTTATATAAAACCATGGTCACCCAAATGTCTGTATCTGTAGGCAGAAATGTGTTTATAAGCACAAAGTACAGCAGATACTCAAGTCGATGTGTGTATGAACCAAAAACATTTCTTATTGTATCAGAACTTACATATTTACAGTTTGCAGAGATGATTTCCTTCTCTATTGCAACTATTGTTCTTGCTCGCTTGCAATAGACCGCTGAGATCAGTCTTCAGATTTGAAGGTGTCTTAAATCTAAAATAAAAATAGAGATGTCATATAAAGAATAACGTATTTGCATGTTTTTTTATTATTTTTTTTAAGTTTTGCACAATTCTAGTGATGTTAGTAATGAATTTCGAAGTGTATTAAAAAAAGGAATAATACATAAAATTAGCATATCAGACCTTAAAAGAGAATTGTTCTACTGGTTAATAAAATGAAATCTTAAACGAAAAGCCCTCCCTAAATATGAAATATTCATGACCGGTTTCGTGAACTTATTATTAATGGAAGTTAATGGTTGTCTGCTGTATCACAAATACAGAAGAACATTGCTGGCACCTGTACAAGAACCTTCTTTACATGTTTACCATTTTCTAGCTAGTCTTATTAATGAGAGAGCCAATGTAGAATTCTTGGAAACAAAGTTCCAGATTTCAACAGCTTAGATAGAGAAAGATTTCTACCATAAGATGTAGAGATGGAGGAAAAAGCAATTCAGTTACCTATCGAAATTCTTTTGTGAGGTGATTCATGAAGCAAAATAATCTTTTTAAAAGGATTTAAAGTTTCCATGTTTGCATTTGAAGTGGGGAAATGGCATTATCATAATGCAAGTTTGAAGGTTTATAGTCTTTATGTTTAAGCATACATGGAGCATATGAATTATAGAGCACTTTTTTTTTTTTTAAACCAAAGAACTGGAGCACTTGTGCTTGATTGTGTTTAGGCAGAGAGTGGTTAAGTAATGGCTTAATGATTCTGCACCACTATTAGAGGGTAGTCAAGCAGCATTGTGGGTACTGCAGTAATAAAAGTTATAATTGACCAACTTGTTGCTGAAAGGGGAAAAAAAACTGAAATCAGAAGTTAAGCTTCCCATTTGACCTTTTAGTCACAATATAGCCAAGCTTGTTTTTTACAGAGCTTCATATTTTACCATCTGACTCAAAGACTAAATGTCAGCCTGTAGAACATGTTTATAACAGTGTCAGTTAAATAATCTGTTTTATATTTTAAGCTCTGACATGCTTTGTGATACAAAGAGTAAACAGAAACAGTGCTGACAACACTATCAGCACTCTTGGGATGTTGCTTGTCCAATCAAATTAGTGGACCAGAACTAACTTTTGTATAATGATTCAAATTTGTATCATTCAGGGTGGATTTTTTTTATTCTTCAAGTCTTTTAACCTTAACGTAGAGCTACTGGCTTTTCTGATCTTTTTGAGAAAGTTTATGTTTAAGGTAGATTTATGTTTCTATTGTATTGTTTTCTGTTCAGAAAGAAAGTAGTCTTTTCTTATTCTGATTTTGGATCACAGTATTTGCAGATGTGAAAGTAAATGCCTGAATACTGTGGTATCCTGAATTCTTTTCACTATGATTGTTTTGCGGTAAACAGGGACATACTTTTAAATAGGCTCAACATCTGCAAGTTTGTTTTGATTCCAAGTTTGTTGGTAGAGATTATACCGACTGGAAGCATTTTTTCTGCTCCATGCGTTTGAGGTTGTAATGAGTAAAGCTGAACGTACCATAATATGCAAAATCCCTTCTCATATCATGTTTAAAATGTTTCAGGGCATTATCAGTTGTGTTTTTAAATAATGTTATTGTATGTCGCTTAAGTACATATTATGAATACTTCTGTTGTTAATTCCTTGTTAAAGTTGACGATCATGTTATTCAGAAAAGGCCACACCTGACATTTTCTTTACTCTTGCTTTCATTTCAGGTTCTGCCTGCCAGGACATAATTCCTTTGTGTGAATCACAAGATATCTGAAGAGATTTGGCGTGTAAACACCTTCTGGTGACAAGCCTGAACTGTTCATCATGAAACTCTTTGAGGATCCAATTTTTTGGAGGTTTGTGTGAAATCTGACCGTCATTCTCTCCTTTTGGAAAAGGAATTTTGTGTTTTCCAATAACTGTATTACATGAGAGCGCCTCACAGGGCTCATATCTCAAGAAGGTGTTGAGTAAGGCTTGTCATTGCCATGCCCACCCAAACATTGATTCCACATGTGGAGGGTCCTGATGGGCTAGGCCATGACGTACTCAACCACAGCAGTGCCACTATGCCCAGCTCTGGCTCTGGTTCGAGCGTAACACCCCACCAGAGCCTGGCAGAGAAGGTTGACATGCAGTTGGCAGTGACGGGTGGATCACCTTTGGCCTGCATGTTCTGTGAGGAGACATTTGAGCATGAGGATGATCTCGGGCCACACGTCCTCTCCCAGCACCCCACTACATTTCACGCTCCTGCTGTATTGCGTGTCGAGGCCGAGTTCTTACCGCCCAGCGAGAGGACTCACTCCAAAACATGCCCAAATGAGCAGAACGAGGAGCTGAGCTGTGATGTGTGTGGCCAAGCCACTGAGAATATTGCTGTGCTTGAGGCTCACATGCGGAAGCACAAAGACTCTTTCATTTACTCCTGCAGCCTTTGTGGCAGGCGCTTTAAGGAGCCCTGGTTCCTCAAGAATCACATGAGGACCCATGGCAAATCCAGATCCAACAAGAGCCAGGATGCCGAGGCGCCCCTCACGGTCAACGGCGTCATCCAAGATCGACCGGCATCACCTGTTATGACGACTTACAAGATGTGCATGGTCTGTGGTTTTTTTTTCCTCAACAAAGAGGTGCTGGCAGAGCACAGCAAAGTGCACAATAGGGAGCCGGAAGTTGAAGAGAACACGTGTAATAACAGCCAGCTGACTCCTAAAGTGCCTATCTCTCAGGAGTGCTTTCTTCAGTGTGTAAAATTACAGAGAACATCTGAGAACGCTGAGCAAAAAAGCCAACCTGGGCGCTGGATTGCACAGCTGGACCCGTTCAACACCTACCAGGCCTGGCAGTTGGCTACTAAAGGCAAGATTGCTGCAGGGCCCAACCTGAGCAAAGAGCTCAATGCCGACTCCAATTCTGACAATGAGGAGTCTGGTTCAGACAAAGAGGAGCTAGGGTCTATCTGGGACTCTAGCAGTGGGGACAAACTGGTAAGACGGGGTCTGAGGAACGAGCTTAAGGCCAAACTCGGTACTGCTGATTTGGCAGAGCAGAAGAGTCTGAGCTTGCGCAAAGACAAACCCACTGACTGCGAGGAGTGCGGCAAAACGTTCAGAACCTACCATCAGCTGGTCCTGCACTCCAGAGTACACAAGAGAGAGAGAGGAGGAGCCGAGAGCCCCACCACACCTGTAGATGGGAGGACTCCGAGCGTCAGCTCTGCTGGGAGTCCCTCATTGGATCGAGCAGAGGATGGCTCAGAGGACGGCTATGAAGAAGGTGGTCCTGGTGAAACATTTCAGTCTGGTAATAACTTTTTTTTCTTTTATTTTTCCGGACACATGTATAACATGGCTAATGTAATAATTGCTAATCTGTTAGGTTAAGTGTTATTAATGCAAAAAAGGTGCTAGAACAAGACTTGGCATGACTGTTCTACAGCCACATCCTGATTTTCCACATATCATTTAGTTTATGAATGCGGCCCAGTTTGCAGTAGCCTGGGTGTGGTTTGCTTACATTTTTGTATGATTCAACATATGTAGTGCAAACATTGGTAAAGAATAGATAGAACTGAAGAAAATGTGAGTGGTGCTTGCTGTGGCAAAACTCGGGCCCGCCCATATATCTATGACCATGGGACACACAGTGAGGATCAGTTTTAAAGCTTCTATGGAAATTACCATTGCAGGGAATGCAACTGTGAGTACTTCTTTCAATTAGGAGCACCTTCCCCATTATATGTCAATAGGGTAAATTTGGGCGCCTCTTGTGCCCCAGGGGTACGACTTATACCCTCTTGCGGGGTGTGTTCTAACAAAGCTTGCAAACCTTTACAAATGTGATGAATTTTAGCTTTCTACAATTTACCGTCCACCCCTTAGAAAAGTCATAGCACCCCATTCTCGAATAAGCCGCACAATTTGACCCCTCATTTATGGGTCCATGACAAACCATACGGAACTAGTTACGCATCAAACTTTTGTACGGGAGAAGAAGAATAATTAACAGAAAAAAAGAATAATAAGCCTGAGAGATATTAGTAGTATTGCTTCACAAACACCACTAACAAGTTTTGTAGGCCCAGTATAACTTGTTCTATTAAAATTCGAGCTCAGTAAGCAATAATGTCTCAATTAAGCAACTTGTGTGACAATAAATGTCTGTTCATGATTATAATGCATGGCTTCTGAATACTCATACTGCTCAGTCAGCGACACTGAGGAATCTGATCTGATAAATACAGTGAGTAGCCATCGAGTATATATAATAAAAAAAGGACACACTAAAATAGTGATTCAGTTTCACTTGTAAAGACTTAGAAATAGATTTGCAGTAATAGTACTGATAAATGTTTGTATTTGTAGGGTTTCAAAAGTGGCTTGAGGCTTGCGCATTAACTTTTAAAGAATGTTTGAAGAAACAGCTTCTGCATTCCTGTCCTGGCCAAGGCATGACTTAGGCAGGAATTAGTCCTCAACAGCGCCCTCTTCTGGCTATTAAAATTGTTATTCCGCAAAAGAATTTTTCCAGGACATTGAATGACCTGATTTCTTTCTTTCTTTCTTTCTTTATTTATTATTTGTCAAAATGTCTAAGTTCATGATTTTGTTGTTTTTATTTGCAGATAAAATTGAAGGCTCTCACAAAATGAAACTGAAAATTCTTGCTCCAAGGAAGTGTTGTTACTGTGGCAAGACCTTCCGCTCCAACTATTACCTCAATATTCACCTCAGGACACATACAGGTATCGGATATAAATTAGGACTTTTTTTCAACATTTAAAGGCAAATTTATTGTAACCAGTGGTTTCAGTGGTAAGCACACCACAGGCCATTTTACATTTGTTGTCTTAGTTTTTTCTAATGACGCTGCTGACAAAACATATCTTTGGCACTGAGTGTGTTACATGTTGTTAGGATGGCAAACAACTATAATTTGACTTTGAAACTTGTTGTTTTATGTAAGGTGAATTTGTAAGTACTAAATATTGCTCTAGAAGAGATATTTTATATAAACCCATGCTGACTGGACTGCATGGTGAAACTAAGCATACACATAAGTCTGTGCCTAGACTCTATTGCGCTATCCAGCAAGGGAATGATGGCACATACTTGAGCTATCTCTGATATTCTTCTCCATCATCAGATTCCTACCACATTACATCATCAGAACATTCCTCACTGCAAGCATGTTTGCTTTTGATTCTAGTTTAAATTTTGATGATCAACACGCACAGCTCTACAGCTTGGTACTGTTTGTTGTAAGCACTAATCTGTTGTCTCACTCCTTTTTTTTTCTTTTTTTTTCTTTCAGGTGAGAAACCTTACAAATGTGAATACTGTGACTATGCTGCAGCTCAGAAGACCTCTCTGAGATACCACCTGGACCGACGTCACAAAGACAAGCCTTACACCGAGATCCCTAACATTCCAGTGACAGCACCTGCTGCTAACAGTGCCAAGGGTCAGGAGTCTCCTAATAATGTGGATGACAAGGCTGCCTCAAAACCCCCTAAGCAATGGCCTGCCCCCAGTGTTGTGTGCGCAAGCGTCAAACATGAAGCGGTACCTAGCCAGGCAGAAATTCCTGTTGCCAGCCCTGTCATGCGCGTCAAAGAGGAGTGTGCCAACATGGCTGCTACAACTCCTTACACTCCTCCTAACGAGCCGCACGTGAATGGCCCTTTCCCGATCAACCTAAAGGCAGAGGGGAAAGAAGCCTCTGAGGCACCCATAAACCTCTCCCTCAAAGCGTCCCTGTCTTTATCTGCTACCTCTGTACCTAGGAATATGTTACTGACCAACACCTGCACTTCCTGCCCTTATGAAACCCTCTATCCCGAAGTCCTGCTCATGCACAGGAAGCTTTCACATAAAGAGAAGACTGATGCAAAGAAGAATCCATACAGACCCCCACTAAAGCTCAAGCGCTACACTGGGTGTCCTCCAGCGCTCGAGGGTAAAGACGTGGCCCCTTTGGCCCACATCAACCGAAAACATCCGCGCCGGACCAAATCCCCAACACCTCAACCTGGAAAATCTTCCAGACCAACTCGGGACACGTACAGGTATTGAATCTCTACATATGATCGCCTTCCATGATTAATCATATTTTTATTTTATAACAATAAGTAAATTATATATTTTGGTATAAGAGCATCACCTGAAAAATCACAGGGAGTTTGATTCTAATTAATGAACATAAACACAACTGCCCTTTAGATCTGAATTATACTTCCATATGCTCGATAGCATGAGCACGGATCTTGTGGTCATCTTTGTATCATCAGAGATTGACTCTAGGTGTCTGCATGGGGTAATACCAGTTTAACTAGTGGAGGGAGTGTAGTGTCATGTGACACTGTCTCTACAACTCGCTAAACAAACAAGTGTTGTGTATGAAATACACACTGCAAACATCTGGCTAAAATAGTATATAGCATTAAACGAGTTGTGGTTAGTGTTTAAATTCAAACCCAACCTTCTGACCTACCTAACTTTAAGATGTATTTTTTTAATTTAAGAAGTAGATTATAAAAGGGAGTCAAGATGATGGTAGGTAGTTTAATAAAGACTTCAACAGTGTGTTAAATACTGCTAAGCATGAATTCATTAAATACATTATGGCTCTATTATGCCATTTAGCCCTTTTGTTCCCAAATCTGTTGTTTAGGACGGACTTTCTACACTTTTATTTAAAAGTGATCAGATCGGATTTAGTTCTGTGTAGACTGGCAGCCCAAATCTGACACGTTGTCAACCTATCTGCATTTGATATCTTCTCGTATATGGCCATATTTTTCTAAAGCATAATAACGTAACTTCCTACAAAATATATATATATTTTTATTTTCGTCTTTATTTCTTTCATCTCCCAGCCACTTTTTCAAACATGGACATCCCAAGAGATTGTGTCTACTTGAACTACTGCAATGCGTTGTAGTATTTAAAGTCCAATTTAAGGTGGTAGGGCATCCAGACTGAGACACATCTTTAGGAATCTGATGATTTCAAACAACCTCTGGATGTGGTGCAGATTTGGTTTGAACAGGACCAAAGCAGTCTGAACAAGGCCTTGATGCTGCTCATAATTTCTGAAATGTACATAAAGTATGCAGGCAAGTAAGTGGACATAGGTTGGCTGGTTCAAACATCATGTGTCAATGATGATCCTGGGTGTGATAACCGTAATGAGGCTGTAGACTCCCATCATCAACATCGTTTCTGTTTTATTCCTTTTTTTCTTCTTCTTTAAGTACAGGTATACATTTCAAAGCTGTTGTGAATTATCATCTCACATAATTCTGGGATTTTAATTTTTTTTTTTTTTTTTAAATGTCCATGTAAAACTTCAACTCAACCTTACAATCATTGAACTGTTACTTTTATTATGACAGGACTCTTCCAGGAATGGGTACAAAGAAACCAGAGATTTCAAAGATATCCCCTGCAAAAGAGACCTGTCGAGAGCAGCAGAAAACAACACAGAGGGTTAGGCCTGCCGAATCTGTTATAAGCGTCCAAACCAGATTTCCAGAGTCAGTAGCTGAAACAAACAGGAAATTTAACTCCCCTGCGCTCTCTCAGAAGCCAGCTCCAGCTAAGAATGCTGTCGTCTGGCCCCCAGAAGCAAACAGGCCATGTCTGTCCGATCGATTCAGGAACCTGGCACAAATGGACGCAGGCGAACCTTCCAGCAAGAGGTCGAGACCTTCCGAGCCTCTGCAGGGTACAGGGAGAATCGCCGAACTGCCCTCAGACAGGAACGTGAAAAACCACCTGCCTTTGGCTTCTGTTTGTGTGGCACCCTCAGGGTCAGGGAGTAGCATGGACGCAGATTGGAACGTAATCAACCTGTGGCGCACATACACGCCCAGTGCATCGTTGTACCAACCCGCTATACCAGGCTCCAGCCACGCCATGACTGGAAATTTACCCGCTGCTGGTAAGGAAGGGTGTAAAGCAACCATGAAACTGTGCAGTGATTTGGACTAGTACTCACTTGTCACAGAATTGTGTAACACATTTTTGTCTTTCTTTCTGGTGAAGCCTGTGTTGTAAAACAAGCCTAGTTTAGTCATTTTAGATTTCAGGATCGACATTAGATGATATATGAAACGAAATGGTTTTATGTTAAATATAATGTATCTTACAAACAGAAAATTTTTTTTTTTCCTTCCTAAAAGTCGTAAGCCAACACTACACCGACTATTGTTACCATTATTTAAAATGAAGTACATAATACTGGTTCTCTTTTATGACCATATGATGCAACTTGCTTTCTTAAGGAAACGGTATATGATCATTCTTAGCATATTTTAAACAGGGTAAAATAGAGAGTAGAGTGAGTGCAGTGTGAACATACGTCTAATGATCTGGTACATTTAATTACTTTTAATTTCTTTGTTAGGAATAACCATGAGATGAGTAATTTTTTTATGAAAAACAAAATGTCCTTTCTACTGGTTAATATTATGACATTATTAAGTGGAAAGCTGTATATCATTAACGCCTTTTTCGTGTCTTCTTTTTTAGGGAGCAGAGCTCTGCCCTTCTCACATTACCCTGGTAACATCATTCAGCGGAGAAGCCACCCCAACCCTCCTGACGCCACCTCTTAGACCATGGTAGGTTTTTCTTATTTAAAATTGTAACTGAATAAATAATTGCATAAATTAATAAAAATAATTGCATTGAATAAATAAAAGCTAAATAACGCTGCTGAGCCTGGATCTGACAAACAGATGCCACTGGCAGATCATAACACTGCCTCCAGGGGCTTGTAGATTGGCCACTATGCATAATGGGTGCATTGCTTCATACATTTACTTTCTTGACTCACTGATCACACCCCACCCAGTCTGGCAAAGGTGCAGGCAGAATGCATCAGACCTTATGACCTTTTTTTCATTTCTAGTCCAATCTTTATATTCCCTAGCATTTTAAAGCCTTTTTTATTACTCATTCACAAGTGGTTTTCTTATGGCCACACAACTGTTTAGTCCCACTCCAGTGAATTTACATCACATTTCGGGTGTATGGAAATGCTCTTACTTTCACTATTAAGTATAGCTCTGGTTTTTAATGTTTTTTCTTTTTTCTTTCACCATTCAACTTGACTAAGTGTTTAAGTGATTTTTAATTTAGAATCTTTTCCATTGATGATAATTTTTTTTTCCTGACACATTTTTTCCAAAAAGTTGATGGTTCAGCATTATCCTTACAGGTTTTGATGTTTAATGAAGGGTTTTTACCCTTGAACCTTCTGAAATGGTGACCTTTTTTGGCATGTATATAATACACACACACACACACACACACACACACACACAAGCACGCACACTGTCAGCCAAAGAATTTATACACTATTCAGGATAAGAAAAATATACAGTATATGTAAATTATATTAATATAATAGTAATATCATATCATAATATTGATATTTATCTATACAAGTTTTTCCTTTTCTGAAAAGTGTCTGTGTGTAGGTGCGTGTATGTATATACAGTGTGTGTGTGTTTTGTGTGTATGTATAAAAATATATATATATATATATATATATATATATAATATATCAATCAGGATATCAGGCATTCACTTTTTTATCTTTTGAAATTGCCTGGTCATGGTAGTTTTGGCTGTTACACATTTTTTTCTTTTGTGAAATGTAACCAGCTAATCAAAAAATTCATGCATTTTGGCAGTGATATTACCAAGGTTAACTGATAGTGTTGGATTTTTTTCTTTTTTTGCCTCTGCAGTATTTTCCAGGACCTTTCAATATTTAAAAAGGAATAACACCCTAAATGGTAAATCTTAAATGCAATGAAGGTGCAAATAATTTAAGCATTAAACGTCTCTATCTTTATAATTTTCTTCAGGTTTATTTTATATTAATGCTAATGCCCCCTGTCACATTTGTGTTTCTTAGGTTTGTACTACTCGGACAAAACCAACCATGGGAACTATGGCTGGAAGAAAAGTTTACTCCTGACACTACTCCTAGAGATAGACATGTGACCAAGATTGGACATTAAGGCTGTGTGGGGGTTTCATTTCTTATCTCAACCTTGGTGAAGAGGCAGAGTGAACTCAAGACTGCGCCTTGAACAGTGTTGCAATTTACATGTCAAAACGTTCCAGTATATCAACAGATGTGGTATTGCACTTAACGCAGAACACAACATATCATGCACTCCAGTTTGCTATGAAAGTTTTAACCTGTTTTGAAATCAAATGCTTTTGGGGCGGAGCTTTGATTTTAACCCACAATGTTGCATCAAAAAAGTGCCTCTTCTACTTGATCTAAATGCTGTTACACAAAGGTAGGATAGACCAAATAAACTTGACCCATGTTCAGTTCAGATAAATAAAATATATTTTGTAAATGTTAAAACATTTCTATTTATGCTGTGCTGAAGAAAGGGTGGACTTTATGCCATGCAGCTTCTGGCAGTTTTTGATATTGCAATTGAATCGTTTCAGTTTTCCCTTGTTTGTGCAAAACGAAAGCTGCTGTTTTTCTTTTTATTCCTGTCTCGAAACTGAGACACAAAGTACTGTGTACTTACTTTGTATGGGGACTTTGCTTGGAACCTCTCACTGTGACACTCGGACATGGCATCCTCAGGTCTGACAGACAACACCACTGTGATGGAACTCTCCATGGAGGGCTTCCATTGATTTAATGTTGCGTTTTCACACACTTTGATTTAAATCCCCCCCCCCCCCCCCCCCAGTTAAGGATATATATATATATTTATTTTTCGAGCGATTGTCCTGCTTTGTCTGTTTTAGAAAATATATAGTAGGATGTTTTCTCGGAGCCTGTGACAGTGGCTTATTTACTGACCAACTTGTGTTATGGTCTGCTTTTCAAAAACTACCTTGACCACCTTCCCTACAGTTGCAATCTGAAAGCATCGGAATGTTAATTTATTTGCTGATATTTAGGGGGCTTTTGTGAGCTGCATTAGATAAACTTGAATTTTTTTGTTTTTTGTATTGGCGGTTCACTGGAAAGACCACCTTTTTTCCTCTGCAATTTGTGCTTTTTCGGCATTTACATAATCTATTTAACTGGGAGAAAAGCCTGCTGTTGATTAACATGTCAGCCATTAATGTGGCTCAAATTGAGTACGTGTACATAGTGTTTAACCCGTATCGTCTCTCAGTATTGGATTCTCTCAGTGTTTAATAATGTTTTCGTTTAGCTAAGATGGATGCATCACAGATACGCGCCATATGTAAATGTGTGTTTTGATTATTATTCTGCTCTCCATTGTTATTATTTTTTTTTTTATTCTTCTGCACTTTCACTACTAATATATATATATTTTTTTTGTACGATCAGTTGGCGCAGTTTTGCCCTGTCCTAGTTCTGGGAAGTCCATGCACTGAGCAGAACAGTGCAAATGCAATAGACTTTCCACAGTTATTACAGACTACAGGAAAGCACAAAGAAAAATGACCAGCAATGCCGCAAAGATTTCAGCAGTGTTGAGTACCTACGTTCTGGTCTTACTCTTTTTTTTCTACATCTTTGTAACTGTGAGACTTGTATTTCTGACTGTTCAGTTGCAAATTAAAATAATGGTGTGTGATAGCCGGGGGAGTCTGATTTGATCTTTGATTTTTGAATCAATTTTGAAGTTGCATAAAATACCCTATGTACACTCACCTAAAGGATTATTAGGAACACCATACTAATACGGTGTTTGACCCCCTTTTGCCTTGAGAACTGCCTTAATTCTACGTGGCATTGATTTAACAAGGTACTGAAAGTATTATTTAGAAATGTTGGCCCATATTGATAGGATAGCATCTTGTAGTTGATGGAGATTTGTGGGATGCACATCCAGGGCACGAAGCTCCTGTTCCACCACATCCCAAAGATGCTCTATTGGGTTGAGATCTGGTGAGTGTGGGGGCCATTTTAGTACAGTGAACACATTGTCATGTTCAAGAAACCAATTTGAAATTATTCGAGCTTTGTGACATGATGCATTATCCTGCTGGAATTAGCCATCAGAGGATGGGTACCTGGCGGTTATAAAGGGATGGACATGGTCAGAAACAATGCTCAGGTAGCCCGTGGCATTTAATCGATGCCCAATTCGCACTAAAGGGCCTAAAGTGTACCAAGAAACATTCCCCACACCATTATACCACCACCACCAGCCTGCAGTGGTAACAAGGCATGATGGATCCATGTTCTCATTCTGTTTACGCCAAATTCTGACTCTACCATTTAAATGTCTCAACAGAAATCGAGACTCATCAGACCAGGCAACATTTTTCCAGTCTTTAACTGTCCAATTTTGGTGAGGTCGTACAAATTGTAGCCTCTTTTTCCTATTTGTAGTGGAGATGAGTGGTACCCGGTGGGGTCTTCTGCTGTTGTAGCCCATCCGCCTCAAGGTTGTGCGTGTTGTGGCTTCACAAATGCTGCATACCTCTGTTGTAACGAGTGGTTATTTCAGTCAAAGTTGCTCTTCTATTAGCTTGAATCAGTCGGCCCATTCTCCTCTGACCTTAAGCATGAACAAGGTGTTTTTGCCCACAGGACTGCCGCATACTGGATGTTTTTCCCTTTTCACACCATTCTTTGTAAACCCTAGAAATGGTTGTGCGTGAAAATCCCAGTAACTGAGCAGATTGTTGGTGCCAGACAGGCCGGTCTGAGTATTTCACAATCATGCCACGCTCAAAATTGTTTAAATCGCCTTTCTTTCCCATTCTGACACTCAGTTTGGAGTTTAGGATGTTGTCTTGCCCAGGACCACACCCTAAAATGCATTGAAGCAACTGCCATGTGATTGGTTGATTAGATAATTGCATTAATGAGAAATTGAACATGTGTTCCTAATAATCCTTTAGGTGAGTATACATTTACATTTATGCATTTGGCAGACGCTCTTATCCAGAGCGACTTACAAAAAGTGCTTTAAAGTTTACAAAAGTGCTTTAAAGTTTAGAGTATAGATAGTACAGTAATTTTTACAAGTCTTTTTACTTAAAGAAAAAAAATACAATAGGAGCACTGCCTTTTGGAGTGAATTAGTGCATGGAAGTCTGTTCATATACTCACAGTTCATTATTCACACCTTGTGTCCAGTAGTTTAGAGATTGAATCCAGACCCATTGCATAATGGATTCACTTGAAAACAAGTAATACATAAAATTTTAACATTGTTAAGGGGGAAAAATATTGTGGCTATATTCATTGAAAGACCTGTTACAGTTTAACATACAGTACACTACCCCTCATTTCCTTATGTTAAATTAAATGATGTAGATAAAATAAAAGAAATGGGAGCAAATGTTTTACTGCAACAGGCTGTATAGTGCCCAAAGATACAATATACAACTGGTTGTTAATTTAACAACCTCAGCAGCAACTTCCTTTCCCCTCTCATCTGCTCCAACAAATCAGAATTAGCAGTTTACTAATTGCCAGCCTGATGAACTATCTCTCAGTAGTTCTCAAATTAGATGTTCTTTTATGCTTGAATAATTTGTCACAACTTTTCTCTGAAACTGGTACAGAGACTGGACTAAAAACGAGAGCCACAAAAGTCCTTCAGGAAGCCTAGAGAACTATGCCTTAAGACATTAAAAAAAAAAAAAGGTTTGGCTCTTTGGTAGCAAGATATAAAGAAATGAGAAGGGACTCCAGACCTTTGCACAGTTCTAAATGCTATAGTGAAAAACAGTCTGCCTAAAGATGTCTAGAAACTAGATTTTCATCAGACGGTGAAAACATACTTTAATCAAAAATGTTGTTACATTGGACAGCTGAATGGCACAGTGAAACAGACGTCAGCTATATCATTTTGTTTCATAATCAGATACCGGCTGTCAAAATGTCTGTAATGTTACTGTGTTGCCGTTAAAATGGAATACTCAAATGCAATTTTTTCCCTTTTTACTTTTCTCCCGATTTACTTTTAAAATGCCAGAACTTAAGAAAGAAATGTATTTCAGTTCAGGAAAGTCTGTATATTGTATGTAGTATAGAGATTTCCCAGGCAAGCACACGTATGTTTTAACCCACATATTGCTTTCTTTAATGCTGTAATTGTAAATGCACTAATTTATTGAGAAATCAGTTTAATATTGCACAGTCTGACATATTGGGTGTTTTATTTATTTCTGTAGTTTTAGTAAATTTAAACACTGCCAATTCAGACTTTTAGTTTTGTGGTAGATATCTTAAGTTGACTATATACACCAGTCAGCCATAACATTAAAACCTCTGAAAGACAAAGTGAATAATAATATTTTGTTACACCGGCACCTGTCAAGCTGTTTTATTCAGCTGTCAAAGTTAATGTTTTGGTGACAGGATAAGTGGGCAAGCATAAGGATATTAATTATTATTGTTTTCATTTATTTATTTTATATAAAAATATATATATATTTTTTTTGGGTCAGAGCATCTTTAAAACTAGGTCTTACAGCATGTTCCTGATATGCAGTGGTTAGCATTTACCAAAATTGGTTCAAGGAAGGACAACCGGTGAACCAGCAATAGGGTCATGGGCAAAAAAAAAAGGGCGGGGGGGTGGTTGGAGGGTACCAATGCAAGGTTGTCTGGCCTCAATCGACACAAAATTACTATAGCACAAATTGCTAAAATAGTTTAAGAAAATAAAATGGCACCAGGATTCTGTAATTCATTCATTGTTATTATTTTGTTATATTGTTATGGAATGTATCACCTACTTAAATGTTGTTGCAGACCAAGCACACTTCTTTATGGCAGCGGTGTTCCCTAACAGCAGTGGCCTTTTTTGGCAGGATAATGTGCCCTGTTCAGGAAAAATACTGAACACAATCTTGGACTCCCAAGAACTCAATCTAAAGGATCTTCTGTGGAATGTGCTGGACAAACAAGTCCAATCCATGGAGGCCACACCTCGCAATTTACAGGGCTTAAAAAGCATCTGCTGTTAACTTCTTGGGGACAAATTTGTGGAGCCTTTATTTCAATAGTTCTAAACTGTTGTAGTGGCACAAGGTAAAAGTGTTATGTGCAGTATATTGTAGTGTCCACTAGGTGTCAAGCTTTGCCAATAAGTGAAAGTGCTGAGTTTTTTTACTTGAGCCGACACACGAAATGTTTCAACAGTAGGCTCCTAGTTACCAAAGCCGTATGATGAGAGTAAGATTTCGATAATAAATCACAAGAGAAAACTGTAACTTGGGCAAAAGTTTGGAGTCTTTGTAATGCTTCATTAATGAATAGTGTTTTGAAGAATGGCTGACACGCTTTGAACCGCACTGATGTGATGCTTGTGGCAGGGCATTTCACCCTGGCACATCCTGACGACAGCAAATTACAAGGGACAGTCTTCGGCACATTAAACACTCCCGAGAGCCACTCGATCTTTTCTCCTTCTTCTTCTTCCTTTTTCTTTTTTCCTCCTCTGTTTTTTTATTTATTTTTTTAAACCACAGCACATCTGCTAGCTGTCATATCCCCAGGGCCTTAGCTGTGTAATCTATTGCATTAGTTCACATTAGTGGGCATATCGCCCATGGGCCCAGATAATCACAAACACAAAATGAGCGTTTCACTTAGCATCACCCTGGCAGCCCTTCATACTCAAGCTGTATGTATGTTTGTGTGTGTGTGTTTGAATCTTGTGGGAATGAAATGTCCTCACAAGGATAAGAACTTCTCTAGTAGACGCACTGAGACTATACATGTATAATATAAAAATGCCTTTATATTTTCATAAATCAGAATTTGTAAACTTCTACAGGAAGCTTTCCTGTTAATGTTACTGGTATATTATAATAACTAGAGAACAAAAATCAAGTGAAATAAATAATAGTTCATGGTACAACAAAGTTCAGTATAATGCATTAACCAAATGCAGCAGTCGTTCTTTATTACCAACATATGATGTCTGATCATATACATGTGATGATTATAGGAAGCGTTAATACTGCAGCTTATTAGAAAAAAACTAATCTAAATGAGCTGTATGGATATTAAATTTAAGTATATATAAAGCATTTAGTAGCTGCATTAATAAATATGCTAACGCGTCTTTGTGTGTGTGTTAGTATAAGAGAGAGAAGAAAAGGAAGCTCAGCTTCTGCCGCTACCTCTGACACGCTTCCTGTTTCGCCTACCCCCCAACCCCCCCACCCCCACCAACAAAGTCCATGATGATTTTCGTAGTTTTCCGCTTCTCAAGTCTTGCTAAAGGGTTCTATGTCAAAAAGATGTGATTTTAACGAGCAGTGGTTTACACTCTTCTTCCCCTCATCTTCCTGTGTTTATTTGCTTTCACCCCATGCAGCACAGTGGGTCTACTGTGTCCAGTATTTTAGTTCCAGCCTCGATGTTTAATTTCTTAATATTCCGAGCGCACGTGATAAACTACACATAAATTATTCGCTCTAATTGGAAGCCCCAAATGTTACCGTGTTTGTGTTGAAAGTTGCATCACCTTGTGTTGTGGAGTAAGTGGATTCTTTTTACCTTGGCTAAATAAGCCTGCGCTTTCTGCAGACCCCGCATCACACTTTCTACTCTTTATGCCTGTGTGCCTATTCTATTGTAGATGCTTCTAAAAGTCCTGTGTAACATGGGATGGATCAATTCTATACATGCTATAGAAATATATACGTATACATAAAGAAATCTCATTTGCAGTAAAGCTACTCTGCCTTTTTGAAGTGAACATGAAAGTTAGAAAATGAATCAGAATTTGAAATGTGAAATGTCTTACTATATTATAAATGTCTTATTAGTTCAAGCCTATTAGTGGGTAAATATTTGTCCTTCTCTAGATTGTTTATTGTGAGGCCATTTTGTGCCGGGGGGTTGCACCCGAGGGCTAGAGATAAATTTCCTTGGAGTCTTGCTTTCTTCACTCCAGGAGGCGGTGTTTTTTTTTTTTTTTTTTTTTTTTTGCTGACGCAGGCATCCTCTGCAACGCATGCTGGGCCATGCACAATGGGGCCGGCGCACAGCAGGTAATGTACAGAATGAATAGTAACACTGTTAGATCTTAATTAGAGTTATGTGCAACCAGGGGCTGCGGCACATGTCGTTATCCCATTGCCTTTTGTAGTATTTGGGAGGCAGGCTTTACCATTTGTGGCATTAAAGGTAGAGAAGTTGTTACGGGGAAAAATGGGGCAAAGTGTTTTCCCTGCAGACGAAAAAAAAAAAAAGAACAGAAAAGGTCCTGCTGTAGATGTAGGGCTATTTTACTGAGATTATTTTTGCCTGTATCAGGCATTGTAATCTGTCATGCGCACACCATAAATGAATATTATTTATTACTATCCATCCGCATTCCATGTTTTAGTCATAGGGCATGGTGTACAGACTAAACAAAAAGGGCAGAAGATGATCTTTTTATGGCATGACTAACCTGTGTAGCCTAAAAATGAAATTACTTACATATATTTATTCTTGTAAATAAGTATTGTCTTATATAAAGAATAAATAAATAGATGAATAAAACACCACAGGGTAGTATTGTGTCTCAGCGCAAAGCTGGTTGTTGCTGGTTGCATATCCTAAAATGTTTTACTCATCTTACACCACAGCAATTTGCCAAAAAATTTATTTAATAAAGAACAACATATCATCTGCGAAATAAGTTACTTCCTGTTATTGTTCCCTTTAAAAATACAGCATGTTCACAAGAACCCACAAACGCAATATCCTCTGTGCTGACATGCTTCAGACTTCAAAGTCAAACCAAGTCTTTCTGTGACTGTTAAGCAATTTGAGAAAAAGAATGTTTCATTTTATTATTTTTATTTGTTTATTAATAAGCATAAATTATGTGGAATGTCCATAATACAATGCCAAGTGAGCCAGCCACAATGTGACTATGTGGTTTTCATTACAGCCGTGCTACTGGCCATTTCGATGTGAGAATTCAGCAGCACTGCAGAATAAATATTATTAAATCCGTAATTATTTAAATCAGTAAATAAAATCAGCAAATATTAAATTTTATTCAGATGACCTCAATTTTGGAACAATGATCTTTAATAGAATTCAAGCCCTATTTCTTTACCTACCTTATTTGGTTTAAGTGCTTTACTCGAGCCTGATCTCCACTGAGAACAGATTCTCACTTTGTTCCACTGTTCACTTACAAAGAACCCATTGTGTTTTAATGGCGCTGTTCCTAACTGACTCATCTCCACCACTTTGCCCAATCTGTAGCTAGTTTAGTGCACAAATCACTTCCCACTATTCTTTCATGCCTCCCTTAGTAATTGCTCAGCTGTATGAAAAACTATATTTAAATAGAGCAAAATTCAAGATGGGCTACATGTGTATGAGCGCGGCGAGAATTTCTCTAGGGACGCCTCTCTTCATTGCAAACATATGTCTCTCGCTCTCTCTCTCTCTCTCTCTCTCTATATATATATATATATATATATATATATATATATATACACACATATACAGTAAAACTCTAGCTGCTGTTCTGTGCAATCTGAAGAAGCTCACACACCACTATGGCTATGGCTGTTTGGTATAAAGGGGCTAATCATACTCAAATTTTCTTTAAAGACTTTGCACAATCCTTGCAAAAAACTCAACATATTATATATCATGATGAGGCATTTCTGGTTAAAAAGAAATTCAGAGCATTTTTGTTTTAAAAAAAAAATTAATTTCACCTAGGTGTAAAAGTGGTTTTCGGATCATATAACACAACTTTTCATAATACTTGATGCTTATTATTTCCCGATCTAGGCTTCATTTTTTGTAAATATGCATACACATTTATATTTTTATCAGATAAAAAGAAAAACATTTGCTAAATACAAATTTTTCCCTGTTTTTATTTCAAATCTTTGAAAAGAAGAAACTTGGCTAATTTAACTTTCACATGAAAGGACATAAATCCGAAAAAGTGTATTATTCTACAATGCAAAATTGTTAAGATATTGCAACATGACTACAGATTGTTTGCAACTTGAAATCTTTAGGGACGATCGAACACTTTCATGTGGCATAAACTTTAGAAGAAGCTTCTTTGGCACACACATTTCCTGTATTATATGTAAAACATAAAAAAACAAAAATTAATTAGCACCAATACTGTGTTTTGGTCGTATATAATATGTTTAATTTTTTTTTAAATACAATTCGGATCAGACTTTGTCACATATACTATAATTCATGCCTAATAAGTGTTTCTACTCAAGCAGGGGAATTTAGTGCACAAAATCCTTTCTAACAAGACAATTTAATAATCATTACGGCCAAGTGCTCCTATGATGTGGAGTCAGTAATCAAATCGCTGTGTTTTACCCATAATGCACTGCTGGAACTGAGAATGCTTGAGGAATTACTACAAGCTGTGAACTGGCTTGCAAATGTACAATCCAAATGATTTGTAATTAAGTATTAAGTAACTCAAAGTTTCCTGTGTATATATACTGCAGCACTGTTGAATACTCAAATCTGATTGACAATAGTTCTGGCTGTAATTCAATTAAGAGGTTTAAATTAATGTGCTGGTTCGAATGTATTGAGGTTTCTATAGTAACAGATAATCCACATAGATTTGTATGGTGGGTGTTCTACATAATTAATAAAAAAATAATATCGTAAAAAAAAATTTGGATTGATGTATATATCAATCAGTCTCAGCCTTCCATATCATGTAAGGTTGTTAAGGATGTTTATGTAATTTATTACTTATTTTTTTAAATCTTCAAATAGCTAGGCTTTACATTGTTCTCTGTTTTCTCCGTTCACATACCTTGCTTCCAGATTGTGAACTTGCATGAATTAGCAATTGGGCCAGCAGAGCATGCCATGGTCTGATCGTCAGAATCTGCCGTCACATTTTGGGGCAGGAAGACGGTGTTCGCCGCAAGTGCTCATCATTGTCAGCGAATCCCTCCGAGAAAGACGAGCGATGTAATGGCTCCTGCTAAAAAACAGCCCCTGGCCTCAGGAAAGGGATTTGGGTGTCTGGAGACAACCAGGGCCATATGGAGCGGGCTTATGATAGCGAGGCATGCGTTCCGAATAATGGATGATGTGTCATGTTTCATGTTGCCGAGAAGCCATCAAGAGACTCAGTTTGGGGAAATCAAAAGGCACACGTACAGTAAAAGTGACTGTTGGAGTGTTGCGCTCGTTCTTTAACTCAACGGTTTGTAGTCGCCATTAATGGAATGATAATTTAAAAGAGCTTCATCTATGTTGTAAAGGGGAATAGATCTGAAATGTTATGCTTTTTGAACAACAGCGTATTCCCCAAAGCACTTAGGCTAGTTCTGTAATAACACAGGTATGGATTTTAAGGCTTAGGTAGATGTTCCTTTTACAAGCTTTGTGCTTGTTACCTTGTAAGGGGGAAAAAAAAAAGCAGTTTGGGGGTCACTGTACAAGGCAACATATATCTATGAAATCAGGGCTTGAAATTGATCCACACAATGGGATTTTTTTTTCAATGTAATCTGTATTAGTATCTGTTTAAAACACTAGGAGATAGCTAAGGTGAAAAAGCTAGCAGTGTCAGCGTGGCTCTGACAGTCTTCTGACCTCAGCTTCATCACTTCAATTCACAATTGGTCTGAATAACAGATGTGCGCAGTGATGATTATTATTATTATTATTATTATTTTTGCATATACTTGCTTCTGGTATATTGCCGAACAAATTAAGACCCCAGAATAGAAACATAGTAGTAACCTTATTTAAACCCCCGTGACGGCTGTTTAGGGTTTAACTGAATCTGACCCACCTCTCGCCCTGTGTTCATCCTGAATAATGTATTTAAGCTAGGATACATGCCTAATCTGTGTCTATCTTCTGATCCAGTTACCAGTAACTTCCCTTCTTTACAAAACTTATTATTTACCATAAATAATGAACTCTAAGAAACCACACACACTTTTTTTTTAATCCACTTTTGCTCTGAGCTTTGAGTATTTTTTATTTTTTTTAACAAGACCACTGGACCTCATGTGTGCTAAGTGTGCCCCCTCCCTACCTGCACACACCTCAGGCCTGCGCTCTCGGCCTATGTCGGAGGCACACTTAAGTGCTGTTGCCGATACCCATGAGTAAGCCCCATAAAAGCCGCCCCGCCGCTGCGACCGTTATTGTTTCTCGCGGATGATTGATTGATGGATGAGGGCTGACACTTCAATGAAGCCATTTCCACCGGCATCTCTATCCGATGATGTGCAGCGTATATTTTCTATCCACGCCTCATTGCTTGCCAGTGTCATTCCTGGAAGTTCATTTACACCATGTTCCCTGAAGGACCTTTTTTTCCCCCCTTTTGCCCATCTTCCATTTCTCTCTCCCTCAATCTTCTTCTTTTTAACATTTTTTTTCTTTCTTCTTCTCTCTCTGTGTTATAAAATAATGATGCTTCTTGTCAACTCATTTGGGGCTAAGAATAATTTGTGCACAACGCTAAAACCAAAGGCGTGGATAGATAAGTTTGGGCTGTATCTAAAAAAATACCGTATTAGCCTTTTTTTTAAAAATTGAGACAGAACTGCAGAACAAAAAAAGAATCCGATGATTTGTCGCCATGTTGTTGGCCTAAGTCTGCGTGCTAGTCTATTTTTTTTAATCCAAACTGTTGTCTTAGCAATTCATCAGATGCATGTGCTAACCCAAGGAGGGGTGGGAGAGTGAGAGCGTGTGTAAGAGAGAAAGAGCGAAAGATGCTTTTTCAGAGACAATCTCTCATTTTTATCTCATATGGAGAGCAGATGGCAGGCCTGCATCAGTGCAGGAGGCTTTCTGGGATGACAGCCATGAGATTCCCCCTCAGGTGCCATTGGACTGTGATGGCTAGGACATGGCACCTCCTCGCTGAAGAATCACTCTTCGTTTGCCTCACTTTCTCACTTCATAATGGCGCTTGCTAACAACCTAATATTTCAAACACGCACATGTGCAAGCACAAGCTTTTTCAGTACAGTGTTTTTTTTTGTTTTGTTTTTTGTTTTTTTATGAAAAGTTGTAAAAAAATATGTAATATCTTTATCTTGGGAATATAATTGTCCTTTTTTTTTTTTTTTAGAAATGTTTCCTATATTGCAGACAGTTCCCTATAATAATGAGAGCAAACTATATAGTGGTTATATACTGTAGGCTAAACTTAAAAAGCTGAAAAGATCAAGCATACTTGATCTTATTAGTGTTTCATTTTGATATACAATGACAATGACATAATGAGTTATCAGTGTGTATTCTCAAAGTCTCTGTGTATGATGGATACCTGAAAGCAAGGGTTTCAGGCTAAAAGGTTATATTTACTACCTAGCCCCAAAAAAGTTACTGTTTCAGAAGGGTCAAATTATTGGGTTGAATTTAGCAAAGAAAACTATTTAAGAATTTTTTTATAACTGGAATTGGGTTCAGGACTGAACAACACTTGATTAAACCCTGCAGAGATGGTGGTGATCTGTCAACTTTTTGAAAGAAATGTTGTCAGGGGGAAAAAAAATCATAAATGAATATCACTTAAACACCCGGTATAGTCGCATTATAAAGAACAAACAGTAGAGATCAGGGCTTAACATGCAATTTGAGAACAATCCACAGGAATGGGAGTAAACAACTGTGTAGCCATAAGAAAACTACTTGCTATTAAAGCTATTCAGAAAAAGGCCTAAAATTGTTAGGGGGCATAAAGATTTGACTTTGGAGCAATGCAAAAAGATCATGTGATCTGATGAATCTGTCAGGGGAAGAAGGGAAGCGCTTGAATCAATGCACCCATCATGCATAGTGGCCACTGTACAAGCCTCTGGAGGCAGCGTTATGATCTGGGCTTTCTTCAGTAGGTCAGGTCTAGACTCAGAAATGTTATGTGGCAATAAAATGAAGTCAGCTGATGACCTGAATTCTGTACAGATGACCAGCTTATTACATCAATGGAGTTTTTTCTTCCCTGATTACTTCAGGCATATTTCAGGATTTGAATGGGAAAAGAGTGGTTCTGGGAGCATGATGAATCATTTTCTGACTGAGAGGATCTACTACACAAAAATTCTGCTGACGATGGATTGTGGGTGTTTTGTCATTATCCAAGATGCTGAACACACTTTCGGTATGTTAAGTAACATTTACCATTAAGGTATACACTAAATAATTCAAAGTCACCCAGAAGATGACAGATTCCATGTTTGTGTCTCAAGATTTCCTCTTCATTTCATCTCAGGGATTTTTTCTTTCCACCGTTGCACTGAGGCGTAGTGGTTAGCACTGTAGGATTAGCACTATGGCTGAACCTTGTACAAGGAGTAGGCATGTTGTCCCCATAATTGATGGATTTCCTTCATCTACACTGGTTTTCCCCCACAGAAACACAGTAACTGTTGTTTCCAAATTGCCCATAGTGAACATGTGCATGCTTGTAAACATTACGCTAGGCCTCTGCCCACTACCACCCAGCAAACCAGAAATTATGCATATTTACTTATTCTGTTTATGCCATCTTTTATCTGTTATCACTGCAGGGGGCAGCGCCAAACCTGTTTGGGGAAGGCTGACCTCGGTTGCTGGATGTACAGTGGGGCAATCAATAATAGAGAAGTGTGTTGTGGGTCGCTGTTGTAGGAGCTGCCACAAACCTTTTGTGTTGACGTGCAAAGAATAGAAACAATACAGTAGATGGCCCTTTGAGGGGACTAAAAAAAATCACTTCCACTACAGTGTTATCCAGGAATTATGTTTTATTTATTGGCAGACATGAAGGGAATATTAAATTAAGGCCTAATAGCTTTTTTGTTTTCGGCTTGCTCAGGTAAGTACTTTGCGGTTGGAAGTGAATCGCAAGTTTGAGACATTATTTGCATTCAGGGGCCAGGTTTTTAATTTCACACACATGAGCATCACTATGATGTCCCCTGCTTGCCTGCTGGAAAGGAGGCTGCTGCACCATCTATCCACCGAAACAATCCCCTGCATTGGCTAATGCGCCTTGACACTGAATACTACACACACACGAAACGAGAAGCCACAAATTGGGTTACGTGTCTTTACCTGCCGGTAATCCAGTTGATAAGCACTATGCATGTAGATCACTGGGGGATGGGTGGGAGAGGGAATGAAATTACTGCGAGCAGGACTGAACACTCTGGAGTCTTGGGGAAAGGTTTCTGTAGCTCCAAGGAGGGAGTCTCGCTCTCCCTACTAACAAACGCACTTAAAAAGACAAAAGCAAAGCAGCCGCTCGACTCCCCAACCATGTAACGACATTCACTCTGCTAATGATTTGTACAGAAAAGCAGGAATAAGCCGGGTTTATTAAATGCAGAGGAAGCGTGTTGTGGGGGTTTGCAGGCTGTTTAAGTGAGATATCATCCATCTACACTTCAGAAACAGTGTCTTTATCTCTTCACTCCTCCTCCCCTTCCTCCCCTCATTGCTTTTTCTTTAGGACTGGTGTGCATTCACCTGTGAAATCACGCTGGTCTGTAGTACAGCCTGGCTGTCGTAAATAAAGAACAAAGCCTAAAGAGATTCAGCTGTCCATCATTGAGTTCTTCTGCAGGATTAGCTCAAAGTGCAGGGCTTCAGAAGCAGAGCTGATGTCAGTAACGTCTCCTGACTTCTTCTCCATTCAAACTTGGGTTAATATCTATCGCATAAAGCATCATGAAGTCAGAATTCATCTCATTCAAGTCGGCATTCTACCTTTGTCTCATCTTGTAAGGCAGCTAGTGAAACTTTCCAGGATACGTTTGCTAGACCAACGTACAAATGACAGCTCAGTCGTGTTTATAAGTCTTTATAACTGCACAGAAATTGTAGGATTTTGTGTAGGAGGTTCCAGTAACAAGGACCTTTGTTACTGGCTTGGCATTATTTTTGTTCTTTCAGCAGTCTGCTTGACCAAGATAGAGCATCACTTCATGACTTATGCATGTCATAAGCCCCCCTCCACTAGCTCCTAACGGCCAAGTACTTCCAGCCTCTCGCTCTCCATTGTTGTTGTTGTTGTATTTGCTGACGTGATGCATGGATCCCTGGTGGCCACGTGCAACCAGCCAACCCAGGTGCAACACTAATATCCTCACTGTAGCCAAACATTTCCTTTCAAAGTAAGCGGCACACGGGGGCCCATACATTACAGCCAAGATGTCGAGATTCCAATAAGACCCAACCCTGAGCAATAAACTTTGACATTGGTGGCGTGAAAAATGGGAGTCTTTTTTCATTGTCAAGTGTTACAAATTGATGAAATGAGTTCATCGATGTTCCCCGGTCATTATCTCTCCAGTGGCACTTTGTTTTACAGACAGCAGGGGGGAAAAGGGACAGTGCAGATTAGGGGGCCTCGACACAGTTTATCAAACCAAATCTAATATCATCCATAAGAGGGGAATCTGGAAATCAATACTTCATTACTAAATTGTTAGAAAGGATGAAGAGTGATTGTGCGGGTTCAGAGATGTGTCTCGGTGGCCAGGGCATGGGAAGTTCAATGTCACCGGGCAAGTGATAAGTAAAGGCACTGATGGGTAGAAACGTTTCTGTAGTGTATGTGTGTGTGTGAGAGAGAGACACAGAGAGAGAGAGAGGAGACAATAGATAGCGTCTTTATTTTATTTGGCCTTGCTCTATAGCTGTAGTGTGAAAAAGATAAAGAGACACAGAGGTTTCTCTTCACTGCAGATTTTTTGGCATTGTGTCTCTTTGCAGATGCATCGCTGCAGTTTCCCTATAGACTGAAAATATGGTCTATACCAGGGTTATAACTGAATGTGGATATATTATTTAGAATAAACTGTGGTTGTGGTTATATGCCTAGTCTGGTTGAAACATGAGATGCATCAGGACTTGGACATATCTTGAGGGATACATCCCTAAAATAATCCATTCTTATATCTACTGGATTAGGGTTGCAGTGGATTGTATTAAACTATTAGTTTTTTTTTATATTTGGTGAAACAGAACCAGCCACCTAAATTCATTAGAAAATATCACAGGCAGGTAGAAATAAATAACAATGTGAGTGGCCTTAAAGAAAATTATAATAAATACTACACTGATAGTGCTTGCATATATTAGTGTTTCCTGAGAGCATAGTGATGTGGGCTTGTATTTATTAAAAGCAAGCAAGAAAGAAAGAAAGTCGAAGCCATACCACTTTAGGTTAAATCCAAAAAAACTGAGACATCCCTTTGGTGCCACTAGATTTTGAGTTATTGAGGTTGGGATTAAACCCATTCAATTAAAATGACCAATTGAATAACTATAACTGCCTATGATCAGTTAATAAAAATCACCAATAACATGCTGTGATTTATTCTATTGTAACACCACCACCACCACCACCACCAACAACAACATCATGGATCCCTTGACCATGTTTCATGTGTGAGTCCCCAGAGCCCACTCTTGGAATCAAGTGTCCACACTTAGTAGGTATTTCATTACACACACCTGCCTACTAGCTATGCTCACTGATTGCAAACACCTACTGACCATTTTTTTCCCTTAAATGCAGCTTGTCAGCTCCTTGTACCATCTCTATAAAGGGACCACCATGTGACCACCACTGGCCAAATATTATTCTCGCATTGTAAGTAATAATGACATGATAGTCTGCCCTCAAGCCCTTGTTCTGACCCCAAGACTGCTGTTAGTTGGATCATTTTGATTCCCAACCCCGCAGTGTTGAAAAACCCTACTCGTATTTGCAACACGCACACTGACACACACAGTAGTTCCTGTGTCATGATTGTGCTGAGAATTGTCCATCATCCAAATGATGTCTGGTTAGTAATAGTCCTGTGGTGGTGTGTTCACAGTATCAGACTCTGTAGAAGATGACTGACAAGCTGTTTGTAGAAACAGATGTGCTATAGTTAATAATAAACTGCACCTACAGTATAAGGTCTGTTGGGTTTAACTCATCAAATGACCTAATAAAATGGCTGTTAAGTTGAGTTTATTAATTGGTTTTTAATAATATTTGAACAAATATTATTAAAATATTTGCAATTGCATTTATGTAAGCCGAGAAAAAACGGAATTATCCCTGACAAGCAGGAGAATCATATTCGATATTGTAATGGAGCGTTCGAATTCCAGACACCGCTAATTGGACCACCGCTGCCTCACTAGCATGGACTTTTCACACACTCCCATATTCAAATGTTGGCTGTGAAATTTTAAAAAGCCCAATTTCTGCGTGGATGACAAAGGCAGCATTTTGTAGTTGGAAGCAGATAGTCCAGTTTCAGAGGCCCTGCGCTAATGATTTTTTGAGCAGCCCCCGACTGAGCCCTAAATGTCTTCAATATCCATAAACAACTCTATACTGTCCAATTAGGCAGACAGAGATGTACTGGGCTGTCAGACAGATCTGCATGGCTAAGCACCTGAGATCCCACCGATGATGGGGAGGGGCAGTTGGGTAGGCCGACGAGCGAGAATCTGTACAACGGATGACTTTCATTAGGCTCCAGCATTATGCCTTTACCCACCATCCAATTACTGCCACGATTAATTGATTATCTTACCTTTCTTCACAAAGCCCAGTACATGAGCTCACTTTTCTTTTCTCTATGCACCCTCTTGTGTCCCTGTCTATTTTTGTGTCTCATTTATATAGAAACTTATTCATCTCTACAATCCCGTCTCTTTTTGCAATAGATGTGTTGCAGATAATTTAAAGTTTTATTTAATCTCATGTTAATACCCTTGGCAAACACCTGTCTATCAACTGTGGAAGGCAATTAATACTAAATGGAACAACAATGACATGTCCATGTCTAAATGGCTGTCTTTAAGTTTACCCAAAAGACTGCGTTATTTCAAGTAATGTCTAAAAGGAAAGATGTTCAATATTAACGTATGATACACATTGCTTCAGTTTTATTTATTTATACCTCAATCAAAGCTACTAAATTTTATATCTTTTTTTTTTTTTTTTTGCTTGACCCATATTTTATTTTATTTTCTGTCATAAAAACAGGTGCAGTAGATTATGGGTATTTTATTTATTATGGGTATTCATTTCTAAACTTTATTAATGTTTAAAGAAATGATAGACTGATCATTGGCAGGCTGTCAAGAAGCGTTAATTGACTTAACATAAATTAGGTCCTAACATGTCTCTCTCTCTCTCAGGTAATCTATTGGCAATTATGCCTTTTAGATTGATTATGGCGCTGTATTTTAACTTTTTAAACCTCTCTTATAGACCTAATGATCTATTTTGACTTTAGTATCCATACATCAGTCTACTAAGTGTGACATTACCCACAACGCTGTTGTAGGGTCATCAGGATCGCATTTCTACCAAAAGGGAGCGATGCAGCAGCACCTTAGCTGTCTTTTAGCCATTTCATCTCTCATTCTGTACACTTTTTACATATTTTGAGCAGTTTCCAAAGCTTCAGCTTTTATGTAAATACCATCATCAATGCTATCATGCTTGGTACCTCATATCTCTGTGATGGATTTCTCATTAATATCGTATGATGTTGAACATATCTGGGAAATTGTGAGTGAGAAAGCTCTTGTTGATTTGTTTCCCTAATTAAAACCATTCATTATGACATCAGTCTTGCAAAAGTCTCAAGAGATATGACAAAAAAAATAAATAAATACAACACCAACCAAGAACCTAGAACAGTCTCAGTAAATACATTACAATCGTTTCAATATGAGGTGGACTTCATTCTACACTGTATGTTTTACACAGCAGATGCCAAGCGGCAATCTGAAAAATAAGGCCAACGCAAAAGTGCCAAAATGTGCAGTTCCTCCAGTGACCATTAGGTTGGCTTGAAAAGTGATTGAATCCCCATAGACCCCATGCTAACATATCCAAATTTACAACAGAAATAAACGTTTGCCGCATGGTACAAATAAACTGTTTTGGTAGCTAGATTTTTCATTCATGACAACTGTACAGTAGTGAATTCTGATGTAACTCATCTGTTAAAATAACATTAGGCAAAAACTTATGCATAATTGGGGCATGGCCAATGTGAGTGACTGCTGCCTTTGCAGGTGTCAAACCACTAGATGTCTGGTGTGCATCAATTTAACTAACCAGCTAACTGGAATCGGTGGACTTGACTTCTCAGTTGTGTAGACCTTATAGAGAATTTATATTCATGAAATGTCATGGATGACAGAGTTCAATCAAATGGAAAGTAACCTTAGCTTGTGATATCTGAAGTAGGTAGGCATGTTCCAAAGCACCAGCCAACCGGGATTTAGGCATCAGCTCCAGCCAAGATGGCAATGACCAGAGCTCCCACCTTTGAGCTTCAAAACCGCGTTTTTCAGAAAACCTATGATTTTATAGTTTAGAACAATATCCTCTCATTTGCCATACTTTTGTATACTTGTAACAAGGTCCTGGCATTGTAGTCAGTAATTCCTACCTCAAGCCTGCCACCATTCTGACCAGTCACATGTTTGTGCTGTGGTTTGTAATTTTAACATCATTACAAACCATCTGAAAATTCCTGACACATCCAAAGCATTTTATTTTGATGCAAGACATTGACACTATTCATGACGCACCTCTGGTTCACACTATCCCCTCCAGCTTTTCTTTCTAGTTGGCCCTGCAATTCCATTGGAACTAATTAATAAAAGTGTTCAGATTGCATTTCCTCCTCCTGTTGTAATTAACAGCAACATCTGTTAAAGTTCTATTCAGCATCTGAATAGCAGGCCAATGCAAGCACATGGGGACACACAAATTCGCACCAAATGCTTGGACTCTAAGCTATTCACTATAAGGAAACTACTTTTGGTGGTTTACAATACTTGGTAAAGCAAATAGAGAAAATATAGATCATTTAATTAAGTCATTCTCATTGAGATATGTTCAGCCAGGAATGGATACCAATATGAGGTACCTGTGTAGTCCAGCTAGGGACCGTGAACGCCAGTGGTGACCATTGTATTTATTCCAGGTTGTACGACTGTAATAGGACCTACGAATGTAAATTTCCTCTTTAGAAGAAAATATTCTATGAAGAGTTCCTCAGCTGGTATGAAAGAGCTAGTGATGTTGTGCATCCGTGTTTTATTTTATATTATAAAAAAGTTAGTTCAGACTGAATATTGGATCTTATTGGTTGAGAGCCATTTCATGAGTGGTGATAATAGACATTAACACGTACACATTACAGATATTCTTATAACCTTTAATTACACTAACTGTTGGTCGAACCATGGGTAAAAGTAGGTTGGTACGGCCCATAAAAAGTGGTCAGCTCCACTAGTCGTGGTTTGTTAGTTCTGCTAGAACATATGTGGAAGCATGTTGTCAGACAAAAATAACGGGTTAAGTAAACAACCAAATTATAAAGCTTTGATAATAAATGATGTTTGTGGAACTTTGCTTTTATACTTTTTGTATAACAGCAACATCACACTCAAGGTTGTACTGTTGTGGTGGATATCATCACTTCTGTGGTGCTACCTCATTTGATTGTGTAAAACTGCTTTGCGACAATGACAATTGTTAAAAGCGCTATACAAATAAAATTGAATTGAATTGAATTAATAGTCTCTTGTTGGAAGTCATAATCCCGCATAATAAACATGAATGCCATGAATTCATATAATAATGAATATATTTTAAATGTCTTCTTACATGAAGAAAGACATACTTTTCTATAAAGGTTACATTCCACTTTCACATTTTATATATATATACTTTTTTTCTTCTATATTTCTATATTTTGTAATATTTTTATTATGTGCTTATTTGTACAGTTTATTTTACTTGTTAAATTTAATTTCTCTTTATCCATATTTATTACTTACAGATAAGTTTTTTATTTTTTTTTTAAGGTCACTGGCGGTTGTATAAGCATTTCACTGCATATCGTACTGTGTATGTGACAAATAAAATTTGAATTCGAAGACACAGAGCATGATTACAGACTAGAAACACTTAATATATACAAGGGTGAGTCAAAAATGATATGCACTCCAGTTCTATTAAAACTTCAGTTGGCCGCACTTATCAATCTTATCAGCACTTTCCATCCAAGGCTACTGTCTCCCCATTCACTGCTGTGAAACATGTTACATCAGATCATTTGTAACTGCGGTGTGAGCTAAAATGAATGCGGCACTTGTGATTTGCACAAAAGAAGAGCAGCATGCAATAATTCATTATTTTTTTTTTTTTTGTGGTTGAGTTCTCTAAGGAAGGTGAAAGTTTCTTAAAGAGAATCATTACTGGTGATGACACACCGATTCATCGCCACAAGCCTGAAAGTAAACGACATTCTCAATCACAGACCAAGATAAAATTTTGGAAATTAAAAATAAAAATTCTGGGATTTCGTAAGGGCCAGTATTAGAACATTATCAGGTGCTCGTTCCAGTAAGATGCTAAATGTAGAGGACTGCTATTCAAGGGTGATGTGATCTGGCATGGCGATGCACGTCCACCTACTTCTGCCCAAACTGTAGACACTCTGCAAAAACTTTGTTTTAAGGGGCTAAAGCATTCACTCTATAGTCTTAATATTGTCAGTTATACTTTTACCAGTTTGGTTTCCCGAAAGCAGTCCTACAAGGACAAAGATTTACTTCTGATGAAGAAGTGAAGATAGCGGTGCCTTCGTGGTTTTGAGGGGAAACAAAAGCTTGGTGGCAGATGGACCAAGTGTAATGGAAAGCAAGGAGATTATGTTGAAAAATTATGTATTTGTCTTTTCTAAATGTTAATTAAAATAAATTCTACAACCAGGATGCAGACTCGCTTTCATACATCATAAATCATATTGGCTATGTGATTCAGTGCGTGTGTCCAGTGTGTATCCGTTATATGTTTATGCCTGTCAGGGGGTTTACTGCATGCTATCAGGCTTGTAATACTAACACCAACCTCCTGATAGGTAGTAAATTTATTCATCCCTCTGATTCAATACCGAGAACACTCGATACACATGATTTTTAGTTCGTCCAAACTTGCTGCCATTTTATACCTGTCTATTAGCCTATACACTTTGACCATATATAATCATATACTGTATAATGGAATCGTGCCTGTCATACATGGAATGTTTCAAAGGTCAAAGAAAGGTCATATTTAAGAAGGTCAAAGAGAATGTGTACTACTGTCTATGCTCTGTTAGCTGTTGAAATTAGACAGGCGCTACCTCATGAATCAGGTTGCACACCGCTTATAATCACTTTTGTGTGACAAAAAACTAATTGAACTCAAGCTGTTTTGTGTACACGGGTATGACAAGAGCTAATGGGATAATTTGAAATACAAACGAGTCTTCACTTTCTCTTCATTAATTACCACTAATTATATGAACATGCGCGCACACACACACACACACAAATATACGCGCACACTATTGTTGAAGCAACCACATCTGTATTTGAGTTTCCAGTTTTATCCATACATCAGTCTACTAAGTGTGACCTTCAGCCTTTTATCAGTTTGTAGTCTCCTTCCTACTTCAAGTTCACTGTTTACTGTCCTTCTTAGCTCAAGTTCACTTTGAACAATGTTTTTTGTTCCGTGCGTGAGCCCAATCACACTGATTAATTAAGTAAGTAGAAGTGTCTACAATTGTCTGCAATCACCGGTCTATCGTTTAAGTAGAACTTGTTTGTTCAGTCAAGATTTTGGAACCTCATACTGTGTGACAAGTAATAATATTAAAATTAGAATGTTAGAATTAGAGATCAAATAGTCTACTATAAAGCAAGATCTTGAATGTTATTCATCTTTTATTCATCTGCTGCTTACACATTAGTGATCATTAACACAAGCACAGTCATCTCGTTTTATAGCAGTAAGCCTTTATGAATTTGTATTGTTCCCACTTTCTTTCTTAATTTTAGTTCTAGAAAACTCTCACCTGTTGCACTCTCCCATCAAGGCTACAGCCACCAACCAGGAAAAAAAAAGTATCACATGTTTCCTTTAAGATAGATCACCAACCAACCACATACAGTGGTGTGAAAAACTATTTGCCCCCTTCCTGATTTCTTATTCTTTTGCATGTTTGTCACACAAAATGTTTCTGATCATCAAACACATTTAACTATTAGTCAAAGATAAGATAATTGAACAAAAAATGCAGTTTTTAAATGATGGTTTTTATTATTTAGGGAGAAAAAAAATCCAAACCTACATGGCCCTGTGTGAAAAAGTGATTGCCCCCCTTGTTAAAAAATAACTTAACTGTGGTTTATCATACCTGAGTTCAATTTCTGTAGTCACCCCCAGGCCTGATTACTGCCACACCTGTTTCAATCAAGAAATCACTTAAATAGGAGCTACCTGACACAGAGAAGTAGACCAAAAGCACCTCAAAAGCTAGACATCATGCCAAGATCCAAAGAAATTCAGGAACAAATGAGAACAAAAGTAATTGAGATCTATCAGTCTGGTAAAGGTTATAAAGCCATTTCTAAAGCTTTGGGACTCCAGCGAACCACAGTGAGAGCCATTATCCACAAATGGCAAAAACATGGAACAGTGGTGAACCTTCCCAGGAGTGGCCGGCCGACCAAAATTACCCCAAGAGGGCAGAGACAACTCATCCGAGAGGCCACAAAAGACCCCAGGACAACATCTAAAGAACTGCAGGCCTCACTTGCCTTAATTAAGGTCAGTGTTCATGACTCCACCATAAGAAAGAGACTGGGCAAAAACGGCCTGCATGGCAGATTTCCAAGGCGCAAACCACTTAAGCAAAAAGAACATTAAGGCTCGTCTCAATTTTGCTAAAAAACATCTCAATGATTGCCAAGACTTTTGGGAAAATACCTTGTGGACCGACGAGACAAAAGTTGAACTTTTTGGAAGGTGCGTGTCCCGTTACATCTGGCGTAAAAGTAACACAGCATTTCAGAAAAAGAACATCATATCAGGAGTAAAATATGGTGGTGGTAGTGTGATGGTCTGGGTTGTTTTGCTGCTTCAGGACCTGGAAGGCTTGCTGTGATAGATGGAACCATGAATTCTACTGTCTACCAAAAAATCCTGAAGGAGAATGTCTGGCCATCTGTTCGTCAACTCAAGCTGAAGCGATCTTGGGTGCTGCAGCAGGACAATGACCCATAACACATCAGCAAATCCACCTCTGAATGGCTGAAGAAAAACAAAATGAAGACTTTGGAGTGGCCTAGTCAAAGTCCTGACCTGAATCCTATTGAGATGTTGTGGCATGACCTTAAAAAGGCGATTCATGCTAGAAAACCCTCAAATAAAGCTGAATTACAACAATTCTGCAAAGATGAGTGGGCCAAAATTCCTCCAGAGCGCTGTAAAGGACTCGTTGCAAGTTATCGCAAACGCTTAATTGCATTTATTGCTGCTAAGGGTGGCCCAACCAGTTATTAGGTTCAGGGGGCAATTACTTTTTCACACAGGGCCATGTAGGTTTGGATTTTTTTTTCTCCCTAAATAATAAAAACCATCTCTTAAAAACTGCATTTTGTGTTTACTTGTGTTATCTTTGACTAATAGTTAAATGTGTTTGATGATCAGAAACATTTTGTGTGACAAACATGCAAAAGAATTAGAAATCAGGAAGGGGGCAAATAGTTTTTCACACCACTGTATTTTTAAAAAGCATACTCATGCATCGCTGGGAGTGGCAAAACACACTCAGAGGATAGCGTTATTCGTTTAAAGCACCTTCAATGCACCTTGAGATAGGATCTACAAATCTCTGGAACTGGAATTATGTTGGAAGTACATCATTCTCCCAAAAGATAGTCCTTCTGTTGGTGTTTTATTAATGATGTTGTAGAGAGCTGTCTACAGTACATGATGGGTGCCAAATCATCCTGGATGAGATTATTCCCATCAGGATAGAAATGTTTTATCATATGATAAGTCCGAAAAAACGTTGAGGTGCTGTGACAGTTTTCTGTAAGGACATAAGTGGGCCCAAATCACAGCAGAAAAATCATGCCACAGCATACAGTAACAGACCTACCAGATCTCTTCACTGTAGAGGTTCAGGGCCTGCACCATGTTTTTGGTGTTGCACTCGCCCACATGCCGAAAAATATGGCGAAGGATGACTCATCTGTCCACATCACTTCAACCGCGTCCTTGTAGACCGGAGCCTGTGGAGTTTGCACCACTCGTCTTACAAATATGTGTGTGTTATTCAACCCTATCTACTTACCTACTGTTTGTAATAAATATTGTATTATTATTATTAAATTGAATTTTAAAATCAATTTTTTTACGTTTCATTTCTCTGCAATTAATTTTCATCTTTCATTTAATTTTAGCTGTCAATTAATTTCTAACATGGTTAAGTCCTAATTATTAGAGATATTTGATCGTCTTCAGGTGATCATTTGCTCTCACATCGTTTTGGTCCATTCTTCTTTACAACATTGCTTCAGTTCATTGAGATTTTTTATAAATGTGCTAATGCACAGCTCTGCTAAGGTCCTGCAGCAGCATTTTAATTAGGTTGAGGTCTGAATTTTGACTGGGCCATTCCAAAACCTTGATTCTTTTACTTTTCAGCCGTTGTGTTGTAGATTTACTGATGTGCTTTGGATCACTGTTGTGTTGCATGGCTCAATTTTAACCAATAGTCTCAAATTTGCCCTAGAACATTCTGGTATACAGAGGAGCTCATGGTCGACTCAATGTCTGCAATATTGCCAGATCCAGTGGCTGCAAAACAAGACCGAATTATCACTCTTCCCCCAGCTTGCTTGATAATGGTTATGAGGTGTTTCTGCTAAAACAGTGTTTGGTTTTCCTCAAACATGGTGCTATGCATTAAAGCCAAACAACTCCCCTTTGGTCTTATCTGTCCATAGGTCCAAAGGGCATTGTTTCAGAAGTGTTTTGGTCTGTTCAGAAGGAGTTTTGCAAACCTTAGTTCTGTCTTCTTTTTAGACAGGAGAGGCTTCTCCTAGCAATCCTTCCAAACAAACGGTACTTGTTCACTCTTCTTCTAATTGTGGTGTCATGGACTTTAACATTTAACATGCTCATTGAGGCCTGTAGGGTCTGAGATGTGTCTCTTGTGGCTACCGTTTGTTAAATTGTATTTCTTTAAGCATTGCGTGGTCTGACCTTGGAGTGAATGTGGTGAGATATACAATCCTGAGAAGATTAGCAATTCTGTTGGGTGCTTTTCATTTGAAAATAATCTTTCTTACTGTAGAAAGTTGAACTCGAAATTGTTTGGAAATTGTTAAATTAAACTTTAATTAAAATTTAACTTTCCACATTGATGTGCAGCAACAATTGCTGTTCTAAGACCATTGCTTATTTCTTTCCCTCTTGGCATTGTGTTAATGCCTGACCAGCAAACTGCCAAAACCTCTGCTTTTAAAAAGGTCTGGACACATGCTGATGATCAATTAATCAAGGGCTGATGATTAGCAGCAACTGGCTGCAACTTACTCTCTTTAATACTGCAGATGCAGTAAGGGGGTACAATGTATTATCCAGAAGTTTTTTTTCTTTCCCTTTTTGGCTTAATGTTTGTTAAAAAAAAAAAAAAAAAAAAAAAAAAATATATATATATATATATATATATATATATATATAGATAGATATAATCAGATTTAAGATTGCAATACAGGTGTTTTATAATTCGATATAGGTTGTATACAGTAGAATCACTTTTAAGTTTTCGTTCAACAAAGGTTTTTTACATGAACATTTGAAAGGACACGGAAAGAACGATTTTCATGCAATAGCGGAAAAACAGCATTTTGTTAGTAATACATCAGTATGTTATCATCTAAACTTGTTTTTCCCAACTGTGTTTTTTTCTTCTGAAGATAAAGATAGTCAGGAATACCCATCATAAAAAAACCCTCTTGATATAAAATGCATATATGTGAGGTGTATTTGGTGAGTACAATAATAATAATAAAAAACCTTAAGGTCAAAATGTACACTTGTGTTGAGATTCCCCACTATATATACAATTCTACCAGTAATTAAATAATATCCGTGTGTAAGAACAGGTCCCACTGACTAAGGAGTTACAAAGTTCAATAGCAGAGTCTACAGATATCCATCATTTGTCATACAACACATGAAAAAGCAACCCACGTCAGGTCATGGAGAACAGGCTACTGTAATTTTGACAGCCCACAAACATAGGAATCAATAAATCAATGAAACATGCAGTTCACTGTCTGATTATTCCTAGGGTTTCATGCTGAAAGTGCACTGGATCTGAAAGAAAACACTGAATATTATTAACACATAGTGTGATGATTCTCTGCTGAAAATGCTGTTTTTGTTAACACTGCAGCTCTTCTTGCTGATTTATCAGAAAGCCCATATTTGCCAATGTGAATCAATAAATCAGGCCAATGTGTGTTTTAGTGTCTGGTTATTATTAATACCTCAAGGAGCAATCATACTGACTATGAAACAAAAAAAAGTATTCACATAAAGCTCCTTAAAGCTCCTTATTCAATAACCCACTAGGACTCCCTATGTATGTCAGAGTGTTTAATTGTTGTGTTTTTCTCCAGAGCCCGTCCTCCGGGAGTGAGCCCAGGCCTTCTGAGTTTAGTGCTACCTGATGCAACCGCTGCTCTGGATTGCACATAATGTCGTGTCCTCCTCAGTTAGCAATTTGGCTGTGGTTAGTTATGTAGTCACCCAGCATCAGCCTGTCATGGCAGTGGTATGCAGAAATTAAAGGGAAAAATAAGATCCCCTTTCCCAAAAATAAATAAATAAATAAATAAAATACAGCTGAAAGAACAAAAAAATCTGCTTTTGCCATCATTTAAAGAGTAGCCAATAATTAAGGGTTATTTTTACAGCCCAGTGAAATTGCATGTTAAAAGCTCTGTTCATAATAATTTAATGTGTCCAGTAATACACATTCTTTTTGTCTTTCTTCTTCATTTTAGATTATTGTTCTTCTTATTATTAATATTAATATTAATATTAATAATAATAAGAACAACAACAACAACAATAATAATTAATAGTACAATAATAAAAATAATAACAATCATAATTATTTCTTTCTTTATTTATTTAATCCCACAAATTTTATTTCCTGAAGTAAGTGCCATTCCACCTTTACTGAAGAGAGGTAGAGTCTATCTTAAAATTAAACATTCCTGACCTGAGCGAAATGACAAAACACCTAAAGAGTAAGTGAGAAAAGAGAGCAAAGAGAGCAAAAAGAGGGGAAGGGTTAAGAGAGGAAAGAGATTCCACATAAAACTCAGCAGGAGCGCAAAGAAAAACTGACATGTTCTCCGCCCCCCCCCTTCCCTTGCTCTCTATTTCTCTCTCTCTCTATCTCTCTCTCGTTGTCTTTCTATCTTTTATTCAGGCAAATGGAATCTGAAGATTTGACCCTGTCAATCAGCCCTAGTGACAAGTTTAATCACGGAGTGCCCTCCACAAAATCATGGCTAAATAGGAATGCAAATAATAGAGCGCCAGGGCCTCTTATAAATGCTAATCAAGAGGACTAATCAAGTGACAGGTCCACAGATCCGGCTCTCTCGACGAGTCACTCAAACTTTTCTCTCGATTCTTTCTCGCTTTCATTCTTTGTACTCCCAATTCAGGTCATATCTCTCATGTTTACAGGAGATCTGTTCTAAGTGTTCTTCAGTGCCATGGGGTTTGATTTCCTAAAGTCTTCATGAACTTGAGTTCTTTTAAACGTATGTAATATATATATTTTAGTAAAAGTGTGTTTTTTTTTTCAACTTGGCTTCCCTTTTTAAAAGAAGAAAGAAAAGCATTTTCCAGTCCTGTAATGGCTATCTGATAAAGTTCCATTTTCCCCTCTCAGAGATGGAATGGCAGGCTATTTCACAACCATGTAAATGAAGCCATGCCAATCCATCGCTCTCTGATCTGCCATGAAAGCAAAGAGCTCTGTAAAGACTTTGAAATGTTGATTTAGGCCTGGTTTGAGGATGGCGAGTGTCTCCCTACTGCACCTTTAAAAATACAATTGATCTAAGTTTTATGTGTGCTTCAAAGTTGTGATGGTTGCATCTCTCTCTCTCTCTCTCTCTCTTTTCACCAATTGTCTAAGATGTCAAAGTTAAACGTGAAGTTCCGCACTGCCACGTCTGCATCAAAAGTCAGCCTTGATGGTTTGAAGTCCATAATAAAAAAAAGAGTGGGGCAAGTGCTCAGATTCTTACTGAAGACTACAGAACCTATGCCTTTTTCCCTTACTTTCTTAGTTTTAAGTTATTTATTTTTAAAATTCATTATTCTGTGCATATTTGCTTTGATCAGTTTTAGTCATTCAAGCTCAATTTTTCATGTTACATTTGTATGTATAATACTATATTGAAATATACATTGTTAATTAAAAAACAATATTGATTGTACAATAAGTAATGGTGCAAAATATGAATTCCATTCATTTATTGCGTCTTGTTTAAAATTTTTGCAAATCAAAGCTGTTTACATGGGTTTACTCAATGTTTTTTTGGATGATTCCTTGCAGGATAAAGAGGTTACTGAAAATGGATGAACAAATGAATGAATGAATAAAATGTTCGTGAATTAACTATTTTTATTGGTGTCATTACAAGATTATTCCCAGTATTTTCTATGATAATCCAAAGTGAATTCTTCTGGGTTGAATTACCAGTCAGAGTTACAGAAAATACTAGAATGTAAACATGGTCTTGCATTTTAAAAACCCTTGATGGCAAAGCACAGGAAAGCTGCCATGTGTAAATCCGACTCCAATCTCCATATAGGAAAACGGATCCTTGGATGTGCAGTATGCCATTTAACTGTTAACGTTATGTTTTAGATTCCTTGCCAGTTCACTAAAAGTATATGAGATGTCATAAATTTGAGGCCTTGTGGAATCTGGTGTAAAATGTAATGACTTTACCATTCGGCATTGTAATGTGAAAAAAAAAAAGTTTGGGGAATAAAGCAATTGGAAAACATGCCATTTCATGTTTAGTACTTGAGAATCCTTTTTTAGGTTTACACAGTTCTTTACAGTGTGGCTGATCTACATTCTTGACTGATAGCTAATAAGAGGCCTTCTGCTTTCCCTGAGGTGAATGCTCACATAGTGGACCACCCACATAGTGGTGCATCTCTCCAGGCATCAACAAAGCATGACTGGTACCCAGCCTGCTAATGATGTCCTGAGCGAGGGCACTTCATGGGGTCTGTTTGATCAGGTAGTGCCCATGTACAACAGCTAAGTGATCTCCATAGATATTGCCCCTAACCACAAAGGCAACCCTGAGCTTCTGAGCAGTCTGGCATCAGATCAATCACCTTTTCTTCATTTGCCAGTCAGTCAGGCTCTGGGAGGTCATCGGGTCTGAGGTTTTCTTTTTTTTTTTCCTGCTTAAAGGAGCGAATCTTTGTTCTCTGATCAAGGAATTCAAAAAAGGACTTGAGATAGAAAAGCATGATCTAACTAGGGAATGTTTATGCAATTTACTTTTAATTAGATTTATTTGCATTGAATGTAAGAGTAATTAAAAATATATTTTTTTTGTTGCATTTATAAAAACTTTATAAAAAGATAAAGATAACATTTAATAACATGTACAAATTGAGACAAAAACTAATTAAACAAACATGTCACTTCCACTCTAGTTCTGCTACTTTTTACACAGGTTTCTATCCATATAACACTGAAATGAAACTTCATACATACAAACATACTTCGAAAGTTACCCATCTAGACTGACAATGAAGCAACAAATGAAGGTACTCAGATGAATAAACACACATGAAAGAAGTTCAGGATGACTGTGCTGTATTTATAGCAGCTTTGATAAGATTCAAGTGCGTGGGGGGAATTGACAGGCTGGCTAATGCTGTGTTCCTGACTGGCAACAGTTGCAGAGGAAGGAGACCTCTTCACGCAGGAGGGCACCAGTGGCTGACACCAAAGATAATGGCAGCACATTGGGCCCATTGTGTATGGCCCCCCACTCATGGCATTTGAAACAGGGCGCCTCTGATCTCCCTGGACAAATGATCTGTGCTCTGCCAGGGAATGTCAAACTTTCAATCAGCTCACCTGAAGGATGCTGGCTGAGTCGTTTCTCCTAACCCATGAATTCATTAATAATTAGCTTAATTGTGTGAAGTAGCAGAGGGTGACCAAATCCAAGACCTTACTTGAATACCTGAGTAGCACAGACTCTATCTATCTATCTATCTATCTATCTATCTATCTATCTATCTATCTATCTATCTATCTATCTATCTAACTATCTATCTATCTATCTATCTATCTATCTATCTATCTAGTTAAACTTTTGCAAAGATGGCAGGCTTAGTGGTTATTACTGGCATCTCGAATCTTAGGGTTAGTTGTTTGAATCAAAACATGACCTGTGGGCCGATTGACATTCCCAAAATTTTTAAATTGCCCATAGTGCTTTAGGTGTTTGAGAGTACATGCTTGTCCTGTGATGACAGCACCTTGTCCTGTACCTTGTCTTGTTTCCTAAATTCCATAAAATCCAGTGCTACTTCAGTTCTATTCCCCAACCCTCTTGCAACCCCACACAGCATGTATGGATTTTCAAACATTCTGGAAGAACACGACTGTTTTCCAAGAAACTGTCAGAATCCATTTGTCTGTCTATCTGTCTATCTAGCTGTTTGTCTGTCCATCTGTCTGTTTATTCATCTCTGCCCTTACATTTATGACAGTAAACTCTGAGGTTATTGCCATTTGACTCTCCATTACACCCATTTGTTCTCCAGTCACACTGGATTCTTCAAAAATACAGTGGGCTGGCATGATGTATCTGTGCCACTTACTTATTTTCATTTTGCCAGAGGGCTCCTGCCAGCATCAGGGGCCTCCATTTGCAGTGTGACAGCTCTGTCTCCAGGGGTCTGCCTGCCCATGCAAAACCGGTGCTTCAAACCAAATAAAGACCTAGCCATTTAAGAGACAGAAGAGCGATCAACTCCTGTTCTCTTCTTCACAACACATCAGGCGCAGTGATGCAAGAGTATATGTGCTAATCCACTGTAGTCACTCTCCCTCTTTTGGAAGGCAGTATGGCTTTGAGCGAGGCCGCTTTTCCTGGCTGGCACGCAATCTCTGCCAGTGCAATCTCTTAAAGTCAATGATGTGGGCAGTGGCAGCTCAGAGGTTTTTCTACTATTATTGTGAGGTCAAATCCCCAAACTGCCAAATGGCCATGTTTAGCAAGGTCTTAACTTTTACATGCTCAGCTACATGCTAAGATTGTACTCAGTGTTTGCCGACTCAATGAATGTAAAGGTAAGAGGAACAGGTTTCTGGAACATTATCGCATGCACCAAGTTGCCTCCAGGAATCCCAATTTTAATTCCCCCCTTTTTCCCAGTGTTTTATTTTTTCTCTTCTTTTGCCCTCTTTTTCTTTTTTTGGATTTTAAAGACGTTACCTCCCCTTTGCTACCACACCCTATTCCCCTACTTTCCCTTGATCCTTTTCCCAAATCCGTCTGACAACAGGACGCTCTTGTACATTAAATAAGAACTGTCACCTTGGGCAACATACAGGAATGAAGCACTTATTCTGCCTCACATTTCCTGGCACTCGGAATTACTTCCTTCATGCCTGATAACCAAATTACAATATGGCAGGTCTCCCCGGAGCCACTGGATTGTTAGTGCCAGCTTTGCAGCGTACTTTCAGACGCTGTGGCATTTCATGTACAGGTGCCAATCAAAAGCCGGCAGAAGGGAGCAATGCAAATGAAGGGTGGGGAGTGTACAGCTGTGTGTGTGTGTGTGTGCATGCACGTGTATGTGTATGTGTGTGTGTGTGTGTCTGTGTGTATGGGTGCATAATCCCCTGTCTCCATTGATGACAGACAGCTGCAGTTCTAATGCAGCTCCCCAGCCTTGCTCCAGCTCGCAGCCACGTACTAAATGTGGCAGTAAGCAGAAAGGCAGGTGAAGGGAATTAGAAGCGAAGCTGAACCTCATGCTTTTCCTGCTTTATGCACTATTGTGTGCAGGTGTCAGCTGTCCAGGCAGCAATGAAATGTAATGTAATTGTTGATGGAATCTAAAGGTGAGTAAAATCTAGGTGGGTGAGCGAGATCCTGTTGTTCAGAAATATCAAGAAAAGATTTCGTGTGTGAACTTCAAAGCTAGAACTACTTTTTAGGCATTTTGATGCTTATACACAGTCGGTAGTAATTGAGTCTATCATTATGATAGCAATAACCTGCCACAGCAGAAATAAAGCGTCATGTGATTTCCACATTGTATTGTTCACACCGAATGCAAGCACATAGACGTTTGCTCAGGTGGCACATCATACTGTAAGATTTCAGCCTTGGAAGATTGATCTGAATGTAGGAAAAGCATACACTTTCTGGCCTAGAACTGCACTACACATTAGGCAAATTTCTTAAATGCATTTGTAATTGATGAACTTGTTTTAATGATCCTGTAACAATACTCTGTAGATTTTACATTACATCATTTATCATGTATAACATACCAATGACATTATACAGTATACTGTATACATGTTATAGTAAAGTAATGTCCAGTAAAAAGTACAAGCTTTTAATGCAAACAAGGCAGGAAAAAGGGGAAACATCCATTACAAAGTATTATTGTTATTATTATAAAAATAAATCATTTACAATCATTTGCTATAAAAGAGGAAACCTTTACAAATGCATCACAATAATAATGTCATTACTTTTCTGTGCTGCATTCTTTTTTCAAGCCAGACTGAATATTCATACTGAAAATAAAAGTTCTGGTCCTAAAAGGCTTCGGTTCATCTTTCTCCAGTTGAAGGCCTGACATTCATTTAGACTTTCTAATTCACATGTTCATGCTAAAGCACTGGCAAAGCCTTTCACACGCTCAAGCAAGATTAAATAGCTGAGTAAAATTCGCTGGATGAAGAAAAATGAAGCTGTGCCTTACCTGTGAGAGGGTTAATAGCGCAGCAAAACACTAGTAACACACTCTTCAGGCAGCGTGACTTTACTCCTTTAATTGTTTTTTTTTCTTCTTCTCTCTCCCTCACATTCTCCCCTTCCTCTCCTGTCTCCAGGCGACACTTTTGTTGCATTCCGTGAGGTTGATAAATCAATCCATCAAAAAATTCTTCGCGGTGAAACTCAATCAAGAAAGGTCATGTCGGCGGGAAAAGAACAGATTAAATTAGCATTGAATTAGACATGGAAAGTGAGCTCTGTCAAAACCATCACGGTGCTCAGCACAATTAGAATATGTTAATTATGCATTTCATTAAGGGCCCGGGCGCTCTTTGAATGTGAGATGAAATGTCACTGGTGTAGGCAGCCGAAAAATGGAAGATTGCCAGGCACAACTTTCTTTGTGCGACGCGTGACACCTTCATTAACATCAGGGATTGCTGGTCTGATTAGACTTTTTGTATTAGTGGAAGCCTTTAGGCCTTCAAATGCTTTTCTTTCCTGCGTCATGACCTGCCAGCTGAAAGCCTCCATGGCTTCAATATATTCATATTCATTATGATCAAGTATTCATTCTGATGGATTCTAGTCAATATTGTGGAACTGACATGTTTATGCTGACCGTGAAAGGATTTTGGACAATTGTTCTCTGCCTCTTATTGATATTCTCAAAATGAGATTGATCTACTCTGGACATCACACCGCATTAAATCATGTAAAACAGTAATAGTAAAAAAAAAAAAAGTGATATTGATGCCCTGCTTATATTGCTGACTAGGAAAACCCATTAGACATCTCTACCTTAAAAAAACATACAAGCTATACTTTACTGTATAACAACACATCGAAACAAATGAAACCTTTCCATTGTAATTTTTTTTTTTTTTTTGATTCAGTACAACATAGAAAAATATCTCATTTATAACCACACACAGGTGTAACCACTCACTCAGTCACTCAGTACCTGCTTGATCTCTGTAACTCCTCTCATTCACAGCCAGTGCTTGACCATGCACTTATCTCATCTTTAAGAAAGCATAAATATGTGGTACATTTTAGGGCTCTTTTTAAATTAGCTAGCAACCATCATGCAGGAGGAATTAGCCAGTTTAACAACCACAAAGATAAATGCAGTCAGCTTTCCAAAAAGATGCAGTCTAAAACCTTTACTTGTTAAAAACAAGAAGTTAACAGCTGGGAGAGGCTTGTTCATTGTGAATGTGGCAAATGCTGTCAGTGACTTACTTTAGGTGACAAACAGTCGTGAAAGTAGTTTGAATGTTTTGCCATTACTACAGTATGTAGCCAAAAGGTTAGAGAGAATAAACTAGTGATGGGTCGTTCATAACCGATTCGTTCTTTTTGAACAAATCTTTAACGTGACTCAGAAGAATGAGTAGTCTCGGAGAGTGATTTGTTTGTTTTCTACTGGGCGCGCATGCACAAATCATCACAACAGCAATTCTTTCTTAATGACTCTTCTACTCCGAGTTGGTCGGTCTTTTGTCATGTGACCCCCATAGACGCTATGCGGTGCAATAAATTTAAAAGAACGAACGACTTAGGCCTTGTTCACACGGGCGTTAAGTTTTTGAATAAACGAACGCGCTCTGAACGTCCTAGACGTTTATGTTGCATTTTGTAGTGGCGCTGGATTGACTTCTACACCAGCGTTCGTTTGTCCTTGTCTAACGCCAGCCTGCAGCCCAAATTGTAGTTTGTGTGTTAACCTGTGGGGGCAGTGTGTCGGAAACTGGATATAAAAGCCCGCCGCTTCCGGGTTCACTTTCTGACTGCACAACGTCGGATTAAAGGAAGTTTTTTTGTGGTTTAAGAAGAAATGCAGAAAAAAATTCCGCGTAAGTTTTTCGACAATTATTATTTTTTATTTTGCCCTTTTCCGCATTTCTCTATGTATAGCATGTAGGATCATGGGATATATCTGGTCCTCCGAAGCGTAAAATGAACGTGAAGAAAACGCACTAGAAGCGGTTTCCTTGCGTTCGTTGGGTTTTGAACGCCAAGAAAAAGCTGCATGCAACGTTTTTTTAATGCCGTATAAACGCGCAGCCGGACAAACGCACGTCACCAAAGCCCATGTGAACACTCTCATTGACTACTACGTGTAGAAAACACTCGCCGCTTGATCCGCGCTCACCGGACGCTACGAACGCAAGAAAAACGCTCGATTTTAATGCTTGTGTAAACAAGGCCTTAGGCCTTGTTCACACGGGCGTTAAGTTTTTGGATAAACGAACTTGCTCTGAACGTCCTAGATGTTTATGTTGCGTTTTATAGTGGCGCTTGATTGACTTCTACACCGGCGTTTGTTTGTCTCTGTCTAACGTCAGCCTGCAGCCCAAATTGTAGTTTGTGTGTTAACCTGTGGGGGCAGTGTGTCGGGAACTGGATATGAAAGCGCGCCGCTACCGGGTTCACTCTCTGACTGCACAACGTCGGATTAAGGCCTTGTTCACACGGGCGTTAAAATCAAGCGTTTTTTTTGCGTTTGTAGCGTCCGGTAAGCGCGGATCAAGCGGCGAGTGTTTTCTACACATAGGAGTCAATGAGAGTGTTCACACGGGCTTTGGTGACGTGCGTTTGTCCGGCTGCACGTTTATACGGCATTAAAAAAACGTTGCATGCAGCTTTTTCTTGGCGTTCAAAACCCAACGAACGCAAGAAAACCGCTTCTAGTTCGTTTTCTGCGCGTTCATTTTACGCTTCGGAGGACCGGATATATCCCATGATCCTCCATGCTATACATAGGGAAATGCGGAAAAGTGCAAAATAAAAAAAATTCTTTGTTAAAAAACTTACGCGGAGATTTTCATTTCTTCATAAACCACAAAAAAGACTTCCTTAAATCCGGCGTTGTGCAGTCAGAGAGTGAACCCGGTAGCGGCGGACTTTCATATCCAGTTCCCGACACACTGCCCCCACAGGTTAACACACAAACTACAATTTGGGCTGCAGGCTGACGTTAGACAGAGACAAACGAACGCCGGTGTAGAAGTCAATCAAGCGTCACTACAAAATGCAACATAAACGTCTAGGACGTTCAGAGCACGTTCGTTTATCCAAAAACTTAACGCCCGTGTGAACAAGGCCTAAAGGAAGTCTTTTTTGTGGTTTATGAAGAAATGAAAATCTCCGCGTAAGTTTTCCAATAATAATTTTTTTTTTATTTTGCCCTTTTCCGCATTTCCCTATGTATAGCATGTAGGATCATGGGATATATCCGGTCCTCCGAAGCGTAAAATGAACGCGCAGAAAATGAACTAGAAGCGGTTTTCTTGCGTTCGTTGGGTTTTGAACGCCAAGAAAAAGCTGCATGCAACGTTTTTTTAATGCCGTATAAACGTGCAGCTGGACAAACGCACGTCACCAAAGCCCGTGTGAACACTCTCATTGACTCCTACGTGTAGAAAACACTCGCCACTTGATCCGCGCTTACCGGACGCTACAAACGCAAAAAAAAAAAAACGCCTGATTTTAACGCCCGTGTGAACAAGGCCTTAGACTGAAAGATATGATGGTGAGCTACTTATTCTGTTTATTATAATATGTCCATAGCTGCATTGTAATATTTTCATTACTGGAACTATAGTAAAAATGTGTATGTAGACGTATGGGCGGTCTTTTTAATTAAAAATGCAACATTTCATTTTATTTCTGATCAAAAGAACGAAATTAACTAAATGTTTAGTTTTTTTTAAGATTCGTTCATTTTGATGAATGAGATTCAAGGAACCAAGTCACTAAAATGATTTAAACTTCCCATCACTAGAATAAACCACGGAGGTGGTGTACAGTCCTGAAATGTTTTTTTTTTCATGTCTGAAGCTAACTATCTGTTCAATCCCGAATAGCATAAAAAGGAAAGCTGGTGCGCTATGTAGCATGTATAATCCCTTGTTCCATAAATAAAGTAGTGCCCTTGTTTAGGGGTTAGAGAATGATATGGGACTCAGCCTTGTTTAAAAACTAATTAGCTGTGTAGCTCACGTTAGCCATGAGCAAAGCGGTGAGGTGAGTCATAAACCTGTCAATAAGATGGCGGAAGCTTGTGCTCGCGTTAACTAGCAGTAATGAAAGATTGAAACACAACAGGGACGGTTCAGAGACATTTCAGAATTAATTAAAAGCAACTAATATGAGACAAAAGATGACATCTTCATTCCGTGACTGGTTTTGAATGTGGGTTTTGGCAAAACTGTTTTCCCCCCAGTTCCAGTATTAAACCAAACCATAACTACCGCCTTCTACCATACTCATGGTGATGATGCTAATGTATTTCACTATTGTAAATGTATAAACCTATAAAATGTTATTTTTACATGACTAGATTGTTTTAATTGTTAAGGCAAGGAATTTTGTAACATGTGAATAACATTAATACACTTCAAAATAAGAACATTATTCTGGTTGAAATGCATAAGAAATAAAATAATTTCATGTAGATTTTAAAACTATGTGTGGTAAAAACTGGAAAAAATTTGATGAAGTGAGGAATTTTCCAGGTCAGTGCAATGAATTCGAGCCATTGCCATTGTTCCTTGTAAGGACATAGGTGACTGGAGACAAAGTGTTAAAGCATCGGGCCTTAGCCACAAAGACAGAGAGGCCACTATCTTTTATTATATAACCGTGTCAGAGCTCACAGAGAGAATCATAACGGAGAGAGGGATAATGAAAAAGTGAGAGAGCTGAACACAAATGGTCTGCTGCTCTCTATGACTTACACTCCTGCTCAGTCAAACTTTTAAAAACTTCATTAAATCGAAATGAAAGTGCTTTGCAGCACACTTCAATTTAATAGAGGACGCTTTAGAGCCGAAGCAGGCTGCCAATTACAACTCTCGCTGACTTTTTCAGCGATGCTTTTCTGACTCGCAACTCAAACTGACCGAGTTAACTCAGTTCGTAAGCTCCTTTTTCAACACAATCGTGGTGACACTTGTAACACTGAGTGATTGCTCTCTCAGCAGTTTGTGTCCTGTATGTGTAAGGAACTACGTATGAAGAAGAGCAAAAGTGGTGTAAAGTGTCAGTAAGAGTGAAATGTCTAAATTATTTGCTGTAGTAAATATCTTAAAAGCGAAGTGAAATAAAAACCAGCATGACAATGGTAAAGGAAAACAGATGTGTTTTTCCTGTGTGATGGCTGATGGGAGGAAAGTGCAAATGAAAGATGACATTAATATTAATGTTTTTTTGTAATACCAATACCATTGTTGTTGGTATTATAATTTTACCACACCTGTGCATGTGTATAGAAAGTTGTCCTAACCTGTAGTAAGCCTTTTTGTATGTTTCAAGAATAAAATAACAACTATAACAATAATAATAATAATAATAATAATAATGTGCTGTACTATTAATTGGGTATTTAGACATTTTATATCCATGTCATATATATTCCTTTATCATAAATTGTTGTTACTTTAAAGATTGGAACCCTCTTAGAATAATTTGATATTGGCCCCTCCCCCTACCACCACAGCACAAAAACCCACAATTTTCAAAAGGGGTGTGTAGACTTTTTTCGCCCTCCAGAGCATGTTTGTTTTAACCATTTGCTGGCACTGTGAATAGCACTGCCACCTCACACATTCACAGCTCTCTGTCCAGCCCTGAGCTTGGCATGCCGTTTTATTGATGGTGTCCATGTATGGTTCCTCCAGGTCATCTGGTTTCCCCCCAGCTATCTCAAACATTTCAGCAGGAACCCAAACATTGTATAAATTTGTCATGTAGATTTAACTGGATCGCAACTTCATCCACCCAAAACCGTTACATGGAGTGTTCAAGTCAAACAATGACCTGGGATTGTGCAAAATAAAAAAACATTTTACTCACACCAGCGTTTCTTGTGTATTCAAGCACTGGTGCTTGGATAACATCAGGGTGGAACGGTTTCTCGGGATGTTGAAAATTAAAAGAGTAATTAGTGTTAGCATTGTAAGTATTTAAAGGATATATTTCAGTTTAGGGATTTAAAAAATATACTATTCATAAAAAAAATCTAATTTTATTTATATTACACTATCCCATCAGTTCGTCATTTCATCATTTTTCAAAAACAACCTAATAACAATGGTGTCCAAAAGTTGCCATATTAACACTGACACAACATTTTGACAACCAGAATTTCCTGAAGGAATGTGATCATAATTTTTTTGCAGTTGCATTATGTGAATAAAATTTCACCTGATATTTTTGTATATTTTCAAACTTAATGGCTAAGACTATTTATGACAAATATGCAATCCTTATTTCAACTTTTTTCACCTTTATTATACTGCACATATTGTGGGGGAGAGAAAATCTTACGCTGATCCAAGTATGTAAAATAATTTTCGCAATGCTTTGTGTACAAAGGATTAAATGAAGGAGGACTATATGAAAGCTAAGATGCACAGAGATGATTTTTATTATTATTATTTTTCTCTGCCAGTAATACCCTTACCCCCACCCTCCAATAATATCTGCCTTTATTTGTGTATCAGGAAGATTCATGTTTTGCAATGGTCTCTAAAAATGAACCCATTACATGAGCACAACAGATAACAATACTCTCCGAAGCCAGGGTATGAAATATGCCCAGTTTGATGGCAATGAATATCTGCGAAACACACTGCTGTGAAATAATCTACTTAGTCTGCAGGAAGTGGCCAATCAAAAGAGAAAAATGGAGACCTGTGTTTGCATTCAAAATGTATTCCTTGGCCTTAGGATGAACTTGCTGACCATGTGACACATGATTTACACACAAAAGGCTGCATATTCTTTACAGTGACATATGTCTGCTTCGGTAAAGTCTGACCGAGGCCTGACACATAATCATTCTCTTTAAATGCTGATGAATAATAAAATGTTACACTGATTTCCCTGACATGTAATTGTACTTAAAGCTATGTAAAAAAAAATGCAACGTTAAATATACACTCACTGGCCACTTCATTAGGTATACCTGTTCAACTACTTGTTAATGCAAATACCAAAACATGACAATGACTTCACTGTACTCAAATGGCCTCCACAGTCACCAAATCTAAATCCAATAGAGTACCAATGGGATGTTGTGAAACGAGAGATTCTCATCATGGATGTGCAGTCAACAAATCTGCAGCAATGCATGAAGCTATCATGTCGATATAGACCAAAACCTATAAGGATTTTTTTCCATCACCTTTTTGAATCAATGCAGTAATAAATTAAGGCAAAGGGGAGTCCAACCCAGCACTAGAAAGTCATACCTCATAAAGTGCCTGGGGTGTGTATACTGTTTTTATTATTATTATTATTATTATTATTATTATTTAAAAGGACACGTAAATTCAGTACTTCTGTAAATTTATCTGTCAAATAACTGTCAAGCAATGTATCAAAAGGTTCATGTTTATTCAATTCAGGTGCTTTCATATTAATATACTTAATCTAATATCTAACATGTCCTCCTTAATTATACCCTTTCTTCCTCCTAACCCTCATCGGCAGCAATCTGTGCACCGAGCAGGAGACAAAGTGGGAGCACTTACACGGAAATGAAACCTACGGCTATATATACATATTAAAATTCAGATTGTTGTAGATAATAAAATAAACAAATATGATGACATATAGTCTAAAATATTTGTACTATATATGTGTACAACTGTATATCCACAGTATTTACATCAGTGTACTGCCAATTCGTTTAATTTCTTTTGCATTGTTTTTTGAGAGACCGGCAACAAAAAGTGATAAGTGCCATTTAGACTTTTACTCATTTTTCTCTGTCGCTTTTTTATCTTGCTTTTCCCTCTAAAAGTACTGTACATTTGCGTGAACAAATGGGATCACGATAAGAATAAGTTTGTATGTCATTTGGAGAAGTATTAGGAAATTTTATGTTGCTGAATGAAAAATGAAATATTTTTGTATAAAAGTCCCCCTGACCTCAAGCGTTATGATTGAACTAATGGGCATTTTCTTGTTTCCTTGGGGGTACTGATGCATTGGTGGAATAGTGGTTATAATGTTGGTCTTTTGAGCAAGGCCCCTAACTATCAACTTCTCAATTTTATAAAAATAAGATGAAGTGTAAGTCACTTTGGACAAGGGTGTCTGCCAAGTGCCATAAATGTAAAATGTAAGCTGCAGAATCACTTGTACCAGTCGATCAAGATAATAAATCTTTTTTATGGGCAGCAGTAACTCATCAGTTAAAATGTTGGACTACCGAACACAAGGTCAAGAGTTCAAATCCCAGTACCACAAAGCTGCCACAGCTGGACCCTAGAGCAAGACCTATTAACATCAACTGCTCACGTGTACAAAAACTGGATAAAGTGTAAGTCGCTTAAAAGAAGAGTGTCTGCAAAATGCTATGAAGCTAAATAAATGTAAAAGTTGTGCACAAGAGCTGCAAGGCTAATGTTGCTAACAAACAAGAGGACCTTATAGCCTCCATTTTAGCTTCAAGCAAACCTCAAGCATTAATTATACACTAAAACAGCATCAACACAAATGACTTATTGCACAATATAAAAACCCTCATATGCAGTATGTAAAAATGTAGCTGCCCTCTTGAATGTAAAATTACTTTCTTTCCTTCAGAACATGATAACTGTACTCAATTTGTATTTGTCTATTTATCTGGTTTTAAAAAGGACTATCCTGCTAGCACATGAACTCTAAACTGAATTTAGAGTTGATCACATACACCGGTTCGCATTGCTACTTTTTCTTTTAAACAGGGGAATCTATCATACAGATGACTTTGCAACTTCAAGTGATTTAATTTGGCATGTTTTCTTACTTTTTACAGTGGCACAGGCTCAACAATTGGATAATTAAGTCAGCATGAATATACCACAATATACATACATACATATACACACACAAACATACACACTCACACACACAGATTAGCCAAAATATCCACTCCTGGGAAGTGCCGGACAAACATGTCTGATCCATGGAGGCCCCAACCCGCCACCCACAGCACCCAAAGGATCCGCCGCCAACGTCCATGTGACAAACACCACAGCACACCACCAGAGTCTTGTGTAAGCGTGTCACAAGATTAACCTGCAAAATATTGGGTTTTGTGCTGTCAATGTTTTATATACTGTATATATATATATATATATTGCTGTTTGTAGCATTAAATTATTTTTTTGCCTCTATTGTTCAAAAAGTATATTTATAAAATATATAAACTGTATACGTTTCGACCAATAGAGGCAAATCAGTAGTTTAACGCTACAAACTACCATTTGAGGTGTGCTTGTGGGAAGGCAAACTACTGCAATGTAATTTAAATAAATAAACAAATAACCAATGTATCATGATACTGTATAAATTCATTTGTCATGTTCTAAAAAAGTGTATTAGGTTTTGTGAGTGATACAGTTACTGCATAGATTACATTTTAGATTCAGATTTTTTTTTTTTTTTTTGCAATAAGAAGCAATATCTTGCCTACACCATCACTTACTTTCTCTTGATCGGCAGAATTGTTCTGAAGTGTTTAAATCATGTGAAGCTGCTTCTGTGTCATAATTCTTGTTATTTCGTTGTCTGATGGCTTCAAAACATTAGCCTGACTCGAGCTGATTTTAAAATCCTACAAAAGTCCATTGCAAAATCAAATTATGCACATAAGCATGCTCACTTCACGGAGGGCCTGAGTTAGCAACATTCATGCCAGATTGCATTTGCAAAGTCTGTCAATCTATCGTTAAACATGTTATGAAATGAGGACAAATCCAGCGTCTCGCTTCTGTTTCTGATGCTGATGTGCTGTAATGGGACAAATAGGCATCAGATTTTTCCCTGGCTGGATACGCTCGAAACTTCCTGTCTGCCTCATTGTGGTTCGTTTCTGAGCCAGACGACAATGTGCTTTCAGGAGTTAACATGGCTTAAACAGTCCTCGCAGCTATTGAATGTTATTTAAGGTAAGGAATCATTTTTAAAAACAAGGTTGTAAAGGATATCAACATTCCTTCTTACATTTTAAATGACAGTTTAGTGTATTAGATGTTGATTAAACCATATAGCCAGTGCAATTTTTTTTTTTTTTTTTTAAAGTTCATTTCCTCACTTAATCTGCAGAATCTTGCACTAGAAGCACAACTGCCATCACATAACTATTAATCTAAAACCCACCCAAATCCCTTAATAAAATGTTTCAAATTCAGGAAGTCTCATAATGGCAGGGCTGAGCTTCAGGTTCTTCCTTACAGCTCTTCATCATACTATTTTAAACCGTCAGGGTGATAATTTACAGGGCAGTTGCTATTTTCCTCTTGCAGCTTCCTCTTTTTATGTCTCCATTGTGGTGAGTCTGACACGTAATGGTGATCTTTAAATATTCATCACGTTTCATTTCGATGGTCGTCACGGGCAGACCCAAAAGGACACGCTTGATATTGTCTACCTGTGAGAAAAGTGTTTGAAAAGCTTAGGCAGGGCATCACTCAATTCGGGTAATCTTTCAAACGTGAGACTCTGAGAGTGTGTTGCACAGTCAGCAACAGAGTGCAATGCCAAGGAGCAGAGACAGCAGCACAAACCAGACAGGAAATATGTGTGTAGACTTAAAGCTCTTAGCGTATCCTTAACACTCAGACACCCAGTCTGATATGGAGATTCTGATGAGAATTTATTCTAACGGTAGTTCTTGAGAGAACCTATTGTTTGGTGCGTTCCCAGTAAATAATTTCAGAAACACAGCCCAGCTATATCGATGCAGTCCATGATTTGGTCCTCAAATTGCCAAGCATTATACAGTGTGATGTCACCACAGGAAATAAGAACAACAGGAAATACAGTAGAGCAAATTAATGTATTATGTATCAACAGTTTATATGTAAAATATAAAATATCTCAGCCAAGCCTAAATATAGTCACAGGGCCCAAATAAATATAGGCTTTTATGCTAACTCTGCAGGTTGCATTTCTTAGTATTAAAATTAATGCTTGCTTGCTGTGCATGGGAATTTTATTGTGTCTGAGTGAATGTGTGCTACTGAGTCAAGGAACTAAATGATGGACAAAGATGTACGAAAATATCCTTTTAGATGATTTTATGGATTAAATTGTTTTATATCTTTGTTCAAATGACTGACATTCTAGTTAGTACACTTCCAGTAAATACATTTAGTGTAAGACCTTCGTGTTCTTGTTAATTTGTTGCCTTTTTTTGTTATTGAACGCTATGAGCAAGTTCTTCTACTTATTTTTTTTTAAATTATTTACACTGATTGCTTACATTACTTCAATAAATAATAGTGGCATTCAACTTAAACCAGAAATTTTGATTGTGCAGAAAAATAAAACAGTTATGAGAGTAAAAACTGCCTTTATTGCTCTTTATAATTCCCTGCTACACTACTGCACGCGTGTTACAGTGTTTCACTAGTGCTTGGATACCATCAAGCTAGAAAGCTTTCTCAGTATGTCGGAGCCATAATAAAATTGCCTCCTTCACTGTTCAAGTCTAAAACGCTGGCCTCCCAGGAACTCCTTTAATGTGGAAATGGCTTGGCGAGAGTAAGGACTGTATGAGGGATGTGACAAGAATCTCACTACAATTCTTGTAATGTGCAAGTAGTATTGGTGTTCGATTGTGTGTACAGTTCCCACAGATGTCTCCGCAGTTATCCATTGATTTTCAAAGACCAGGCATTCCACTCACTGAATGTTTACAGGAACAACTGCAGTGGGCTCTGAGCCACCTCGGCTGGGATGTATGACCTTCTTTAAAACATCTGCACCATCGAGAGGTTTTACTGGCGCTAAGAGTCTTATCATCGTACTTAGCTTGAAGTCTTCTGTAAATGTCAAACTGTTTTCATTCATGAGTAAGCTCATCACAAGTCCCAGTTTGACTTAAATGCCTTTCTGTATATTGTGGCTTCTCTTTCAAGGCTAAACTTTCAACTCTGGTCTTTCATTGTCAACAGCAACCCATGATCATTTGTTTGATCATTTGATTCTCCAGTCACCCAGCATTCAGTCTAATAAGTATACGGTCCAAACTGATGCATCAAATTTGCTTCGGTGCATGGCCAGCATGGTGGCTAAGGGGTTTTCTCTGTTGCCTCACACCTCCAGGGTTGGGGGTTCCAGTCTTACCTCCGGTCTGTGTATATGGAGTTTGTATGATTGATTTTTTTTTTAATAAAGCAAGCCATCGACAAAAACACATTTTTTAAACAAGCCCAACATTTTCATGCCCCTAGCAACCTGTCCAGGACCCTGTAGTCCCTCTGAGCACAGGGCAGTTTGATTCATACCCTCTCTTTGAATGTTGTAGTTCCTATTCTTGGCCACTAGGTGCAAAAATAACACTATGTTGCTAAATGAGGCTATGAGTTGCCACACAAAAAGGAAGTAAACCATAGGAAAAATTAATTATGCTTGATATAATAGCAACACTTTTAAAATCTTCAGACACTTAATGGTAATAATAATCATTTCAATTTAATTTAAAATGGTGTGGTGGGGCTCTGCATTACCTGCCACATTTGACGACCCATAAGCAGTAATGCTTATTAACTCTTATATACCAGCTTACGTCTTGGCTATTCTGAGTATGGTTTTATATAAAGTTTTCTTCAATTTTGTTATGCTTTTATATATTTAATTTCTAACAAAGTCACATGATGTTTCTGTTTTTTAACACCATTTTGGGGACTTAATTTCTGGCTTCTATGTACTACATGAATGTAAGTATGGGTGAAAGAAGGCTGAAAGTACTCACCTTATTTGGGAAAAAAACTGACAGGAATGATTCATTTAAAAATGTGTAAAAGAATCGTCTATGTATGTAATTTTTAATAAACAGTGGAGTAAGGAGTTATTAATGAGAACACTTTACTGCACTCTTTTACTGTAATCTAGCTCATCCCTTCCACAGGAAATACACTATCGAGTATGGTATCGGTGTTGCAGACTCTATACGCTGTTGCTTGAGTTGATTCAGCAATGACAGATCTCAAATGCTACATTTTATCTGTTGCCATTGGCAGTTGTAAAGGGTCTAGTCAGGCATTGCTGCACCCTGCAGACGGGTGCTGGTACTGCAACAACCAGTGGCTTCTCATAATCATTTCAATTGTGAGTTATACGTTTGTACTCTGCTTTCCTTTTCATCTAAGGTGCTGAAACATTATTACATCAGTTTGTAGGAGGTTTAATACTCCATCTGGAAAGCAGCACAGGCATGCTGACTCTAAAGCTGAACAACATTGCGTGTGTGTGTGAGTGAGAAAGAGAGAGAGAGAGAGAGAGAAAGAGTGGAAGTGTACTCTGGCTGGATAGCGCAGAACTCACAATTGATTGCCAGCAGTTCATCAGTGCGTCTCTCAGATGTGTCAGTGCGCCTAGCCCGAGGCACAGCACTACCTCCGATTGAAGCTGACATCGCCCAAAATATGAAAGCAACAAATCATACTCCTTGGTCGGGCCCTAATCTCCTGGTCGGGCCCCTGTGCTGTCGTCAGCACAATCATGACTGCCACAATGAGCTCTGCCGCCAGCCTGCAGCTCTCCAGATGCTTCTAGCTAGCGGAGCGCAGAGCCAGAACGCGGCCTGTTGCCACACACAGCAGTGCTTCAAAACACTCCCAATACAATACTTACTTTATCATTTAGCACAAACTCTAAAATATTCAATTATTCACATCCATTTTGACGGATTCCTAAAAAGTTAGTGAGTATATAAAGGTGCTCTGTCCACCCTTAAAAAATACAATATGTAATAATGTAATACTGTATGTGACCGTATATACAAATGCTTAAGGTTATGGACATTTAAAATGCACATGTACTGTAGTTATTGATCAATTTATATGTTTAGTTTTCTTTTTATTGCTATTTCACAAGCATAACCTTTTTATTTACAGTATACCACCTTTTCCTTCCCACTTACTTGTTTGTATCATATCTTTTATCTTGTGGATTTGGTTTAAGCTCTGTAACACAATGCATAGATTTTTCTTTTCTTTTTTTTTTTTTTTAATGCACCAATCACAGTTCCGGAATTACTCAACCCAGCCCGCCTGGCATCAACAACCCAGCCATGGTCAAAGTCACTCAGAAAGCTCTTGAACTGTATCTGCATGATTTTATGCATTATGCTGTTGCCACATGATTGGCTGATTAGATGGCTGCATGACTGAACGAGCAGATGGTGATTGTATATTAAGGCTATTTTCAAAGGTTAACTTGAACATGATGTATTAGAATGAGCATTTACATTAAAAGTCCCGTATTTTACTTTTTCTCAACACAGGTCTCGGAGCTGCACTAGCCTTCAGATTATGCATTTTTATTTAAAAAAAAAATGTTTTAACTCCCTTTTATTTTCTCCTTCGCAAATGTGCCGTTTCGGTGTCTATGTAAATGAGCTACCACTAAGCCACACCTCCACCACAGAACAGCAGAGCTGAGCAACAAGCTGATGTCTTAATAACATATAAGCTATATAAGCTCACAATTAGGGGTTTTCCTCGTGATTTTTTTTGTACATGCACAATGGAGACTGATCGGTGTACTTAAAAATGACTACAAAGTGAATTTTGCATAATACGTCCCCTTTAAAATCTTTTTTGAGTTAGGATCTGTGCTCGATCCCATACAAGATCAATCCTCCTTGCATCTTCTGGCTTTGCAGTGGCACACAGGCAGGCAGGCAGGAAGGCATTAGGGCGCACCAGAGGGATGTTGGTCTTACTGTATGTGGGGCTGTAATAGCTTCGGCTGTCAGGCTCCGGTCGCCTCCAGGTTATCTGCCACTCACTGTGACATGAATCGGCGGCGACTCCAACAGATTTCAGCCGTTCCCTTCGTCCTGTAAACACAGCCAGAGTTCGCTGACCTAAAGCTCAAACATGGCCCATCTGCCAAGGTTGCAGCTGCGTTCCTCTCATTTCCCACCTCCAACTGTTTCCTAAAGACTCACGGCGCCATTCTATACGTCTGAAGTGCTTTCCCAACAGGCCAAGCGGCTGATTTTATTTTGTTGGTTTTCAAGGAAACTAAAATGATTTATTTAAAACACTAAGAGCTGTAATCTTAGCCATGATTTAGGAGAAAATCTTCAACAGCTAGTGAGACTGTGATGGGTGCACGCTTAGATTGGAAGAAAAAAAAAAAAGATTCACAATAATTGACAGCCAAGGTTAAACAATATGACCAATTTTGCATCTGTCTTGGGGAATATGTAAAACCCACCGAAATGTCCTAATAAAATAATTTGTTTCCTACATTCCTCTCTGGGTTCTTCCTATTATTTTGCTGCTCGTTTGACATGTGACACTTAACTGCTCCATGACATTTTCCCCAATAAAATTCGAGTGTATTTTCAGTCCCGTTAGTGCAGTTAAAATGTTTTATTTCTGCGTGGTTTTAAATCAGTGTCTAGATGCACACGGCCCTTTTCCAGCACGGTGACTTAATTAGGTGGCGGACTGACACTTTTCAAGTGGCAGTCTGACAAGCTGATATACACAGGCCTGAAGCGCAAAAAAAAAAAAAAAAAAAAGAGAAAAAGAAGTGGAGCCCATTTGCTGGATTAAGCATTTGAAAATAATCTGTCGGTGTTGATCTATTTGCAAGAAAATGAGACAAATGCACGGGTATGTACTCTCAAATTGCTTACATATGCAAAGATTAGGTTCTCGAAATGCAACATTAATAAAATTCTTAGATTTCTTAGGCATGATGGTGCTTTTAGTATCATAATCAGCACTTTCATTTATTTGTTTAGTTCTTTTTTTTTTTTCTCCCCTCTGCTTTGTGTGCAAACTTACAAGGCACAATTAATTGTTGGGTTGTTTTAGCTCATGATCGTGCATCCGATTCAAGCTCGCCTTTAATGTGGCAATAAATCTCGAATGACTTTGAATTATCGGCCTGAATTAATATTAGAAACAGCTAATTTCCTAGCCCTGAGTACGTTGATGAAAGGATATTCTTTCTATGGCTTAATGTGAATCGCTGACATTGAGCTGCTACCTCCAAAAGCCATTTCAAATGCCCTCATGCCACAAATGCCCATCCGCTAGCGTGGTCATTTAAAATTTCCCCATTAAGCGCAAAAGGCTAAATGACTCGGCTGTGACTTACTGCAGTCATGGCACACTTCCATTTGACGAGCCACTTCAGAGACTCTCGGTTTTAATTAAGGAACACAAATGGCCGAAATATCGCATTTATTTTGTCATATTATTCAACCATATCTTAAATCATCCTCTGGCTTCCATTTGAAAAGAAGTTGCTAAGCTGAAGGATAATGCCTTGACAGAGGGGAATTGTGGATCCATCGGCGAAGCAAGGCACTAAATAATTTATGGCTTTAATCTGTGCACTGAGGTGTGGGATCTATGCCTGCAATTATAAATGCAAGGTGGAATTATTGCTGAACACTAGAACTGCATTAGGAGTCGTCTGATGAACGGCGTGATTGCCTCGTCGTTTTCAGCAAACGGAGGGCGAGTCGGTGTCAGAATGCTCAAATCACCAAAGCGCAGATGCTTCCTCCCATTTGCCATCAAATGTCAGTTGCTAGTTATAAAACAGATATGATAGGGAGTAGTAATTGAGGACTTGACTGCTAGGGGGAGGGGAAAAAAAAGAAATAAAAAGCATAAAGTGTTTATGTACTTAGACGGTAATTATTCTTTAATAGCTCTGAAACGAGAGAGGCTGAGGGAGATATTTTTAATTGTTATGATATAGGCACGGTTCATAGCATACGCAGTAATGAAATGAAGGTTCATTAGCATATCTAAGATATTAGTAAAAAAAAAAATCTATGGAAAAGAAATAACTACAAAAATTTCAAGTGCGCATTTAACCTCGTAGCAGTAAATTTTAATAAAGCAAAGATTTTTTCCCGTACGTTTAGTTAATAGCGGTAACAGACGTAAAGACCTGTAGCTTTTAGTTTTTTTTTTTTATGCATTAATGGACTGTCATTGTGCCACACAGCAGGCCAACTAACCAGTCAAATGTGCTAAAACATGAGCCAAAACAAGAGAAAAAAATCCACAGTGCCATTGTTTGAAATTTCCTAATGACTTGGTCTACTTTTCATGAAAACAACTCATAATATTGTTGCCATGCTTAAAATAAATGCAGGAAGGCAGGTAGAAAAATGTTAATGATTTATTTTTACTGGTATAAAAGGTGCAGTGTGTTCTGTCTCGCTATCCTCCTTGTGATGAGACACATTTTTTCTGCAGTGCTATATATACATTGATGTGAGACATCTTTATGTCAAAGTTGTCTAAATCTGTTAACTCACATACCGAATCTGAGCCTAAACCAATGATTAAACATTTATTAAAGTGCTTTTCTGTTCTATCATTGCAACACAAATATTTTACAGAATAATGAACTGTACATTTATTTTTCTTGCTTTTTTTCTTTTTTTTCTCTCTTTTATTATTCTCTTTTTTTTATTTGCAATCTTATTTTATTTTTTTTATTTTTTTTTTATTTTTTTTTGGAAATGTATGTTTGGCTACCTGTTTGTCCATTCAGGTGCATCATCAGAGCTTACAGTTAATGCATCAATCAATTTGCTGTTAAAAGTATTACAATTAAAACTTGCCATATCATACAAATAAATAGTCATAGCAAGAGCTACCGCATGCAAACATCTGCAGTTGTGTTTCAAGCAATAATACAGTTCATTACTGGTGATGCAATTGAGCCGAGTGCAAAGATTTATGTCAATGGATTCATTGGAGAATTTACTTACACTTCCTTCTAATCCAGCCAGTGTGTCCATTTTTCCTTAACATGATGAAATGTTAAATGTCATTTTAAATTTATGAGCATACTATGTAATGCTACATGTAACATGGAAAAAAAAATAATTTCACCCGTTATCTTTTTTTCATATATATAAAAGCAGAGCAATTACAGTTATTAACAAGAAAAAAACTATATATATAGTAATAAAAATCAGCCAAGCTACTCTTTGTCCATTTCAACAAATTGTGAATGGTTCTCTGGAGATTTGCTGTGAGTTTTACTCAAGTGAAGTTTGACTGCGTGGTTGCTGGCAAATGTCCGACTACAAAGCTTGCATTTGAATTTGGAGTCCATGTCTTCCTCTGTCACCAGTGCTTCTGTCACTCTAACACTGAAAGTTTTTGCCAGTTCAGGCTCTGCTACCTTTGTCTGGTGCTCGACTGGCAGTTTGCTCATGTCTTTGATCTGAAAACCAAGATGGGATTCAAGATGGGAAATGAAAGCAGATGGCATTCGAAACTGGGACGCGCAGTCGTTGCAGTAGAAGACCGGATGGCCCGTGTCCATGTTCTTTAAAAATTTGGTCCCTCCTGTTTTCCTAAGTTGGTATTTAACGTTGGCTAACCAGTGGCTGATGGTAGTCATAGAAAGTCCGGTAAACTTCGAGATGTGCATCCGTTCCTGAGGACCAAGATCAGAGAGAAGATACTTGCCCTCAGAGGTCTGAAAGAGGCTGGAAGCAAACTGGGCTTGAAGAATGAGCAAGTGCTGAGGGTTCCAGTTTGATTGCCTGCCTTTACGTTTGTGGACAGAATAGACCTCACTGGATACATCTTCAAACCGCCTCACGTCTGACTCCAGTTTCACTGCAGGCACTCTAGATGTTATTGAGGGCTTTGGCGTCGTGGCTTTGGGAAGAACCTTTACCATGTCGGCAATGTCAGACAGTGCATGTTTCTGAGGCATAGGAGTGGAGGACTGTGATGAACTCGATTTGTTGTGTTTGTTTTTTGTTAAGTCTATTGGCTGGTCATTATTTGTGAACATAAAGTTGGTGCTGTTTGTCCTGATGACAGCAGATGATGTGAGGACTGAACCTGGCTTCTCAAGACCTCGGCTTAATTCTGAGAACATCGGCTGGATGCGTTGAGACAGCACCCCCTCTTGTCTTGGCTTATTTGCCTTTCCCAAATGATTGTTCAGGACAGACTGTAGTGCACTTAGAGGGTTTATAGTAGGGACTTCCTGAGAGTCACTGACAATGTCTGAGGAACTGCTGTGCCCATTGCTAGCAGGAGGGCTTGGTGAGGGGTTGGCTGTGTCAGAGAAAGCTGGGCTCAACTTCCCTTTGATCGTGTCATTCCCTTCACTTACACAGTCTGCATCCAGCTTTGAAGAGGAAGAGGAATCATCCTGACAATCACTGTCATCATTCTCTGCAAGATCAAACTTGCTGTTCTGGCTCTCTTTGTCATCAGACGCACCACCCCTCTCCTTTTTGATGTCCAGATTGTGATGTCCCTGGAAACTCTCGTGTACTCTAAGTCCCTGATAAAACTTTCCTTTGGGGGCGATGAGCCTCAATCTGTGGTTGTGACTCTGTTTAACGTGTATGGGGGTAGAGGCAGAAAGCGGTGCATTCTTAATTACGCCTGATAGCTGGTAAGCTGCATGTATGCTGGGGTAAGCACTCCAGCTGGGTGTCCCTGTCTGAGCCTTATTAATTGCTGTGGCTACTGTGTTGGCTAATGATTTTAGTATGTCACCCCCACCACTGGCTCCTTGTTCCAGGTCCTCCTCTCGTAGGTATGGATATTTAAAATTAGCATCAGTACTCTTTTGATCTGCCCCGTCTTGCTGATCATCTTTATTTCTCTCGTCTTCTTGGTCGGGTTTCTTTTCCTTTGGGGACGATTTCTGAGAAACCTCAGAGACAGTACACTTTGAGGAGGCCTTTTGACCCTCAGATTCATTAACAGCGGGTTCTGCTAGTGTCTGCATCTTCTCAATTGCTAATGGATCAAGAGTTAGTTGTTTACCCTTTTTGGACGCTGAATTTGTCACTTTGATGAAATGACCAGTGACCATCATATGTGTTGTCAGCTGTTGAAGAGTATCATGTGAACTTCCACATTCCATGCACTTTAGAATCTGGGATTTGCATGTTTCAAACTGCCATGTGTAGCTAGCACCATTCTGATAGCCGTATCGGTTGTTTGGAGTGTTTGTAAGACCGGATGACCTTTGGGCTTCACTGTAGCCTATTGTACCGGTGGTAGAATCAGGAGAACATGGCCTTGTAGATTCAAAGGCACGCTTCTTTGCTGGTGGAACTAATTTAGGAGTGATTACTGGAATAGGTTCTTTCAAAGGCACTTTCTGGTAGTGTTTAGTTTTAATCATGTGGACACTTAGGTCTTGGAGAGAATCAAAAGAATGGCCACAAAACATGCATTTCAGCACTTTCTGTGCGTCCTCCTTGCCTTCCATGTCTTGAAGGTTCCTCTTCCGACTTTTGGAAGATGAAGTGGAGGCAATTCCTTGTCTGCTATGGTTGTCATCTTGGTAGTGTCCACTCTTGTTCATGTGCACTGTCAGTTCTACCAAGGTGTCATATGCTGCACTGCAGTCTTTGCAGCGGAAGCGACTTGCTCCTGTGAAGACTGTACCACATGCTTTGCTGCTTTGCCTGTACAGGTGCACCGAGCTGAAAAGGTTTGGTTTTGACACAGGTTTTGGGGACAGTGTTTGCTGTAAGGTTTTGGACAGGGCATCCTGATGCCAGTCAAACTCACGCTTAGACGCTGCATTAGAGCTGTCGCAGTTGGGCTTGCTGCCGGTGTTACCAATCTTAAGGTCTAGTCCAATATTTGTCCAGTAGGAGTCTGAGAGGAAGTTGACGTAAGTTGCTCTCATTTTCTCAAGACTGCCGTACATCTCGTCTTTTGGTTTTGATCCATGATTTTCATTGTCCCTCAGGCTCTCTGGTGGGGAAGAGGCCTTGAAGTCAGATAGTCTGTCGCTGCCATCACTCAGACGGGACTCCAGTTCAACTTCCTGGTTGGACAAGACGCTGACAGGAGAATTCTGGAAGCTGTAGCTGCTCTTGTTGTCTGTTTCCTTATCCTCAGGAATTTTAGTGCTGGTCTTCTCAGACCCCTCATCTTCATTTTGCAAGTCATTTCCTCCGTCCTCTTCAGCAACTGGTTCAGGGGCACCAATATCATCATCTGGCTCATACACTGAAAAAGAAAAAAGGAGAAATTTATTTATTAGTTAATTAAAAATTAGTTGGAAATTATATATAAACTAGGGATGGGAAATTAAATAGGAAAGAAATTTGAGTACTTGAACCGTATTTTCACTCACTCAATCTAACTGACTTATACATACACGCACTCTGTTAACATTCCTGCCCTGTGCTCGTTCTGATTGCTACAGTATGGCAAACGTGTTAAAAAAACAGCCAATCAGAGAAAGAAGAATGTTTATTCCAATTGCCTGTTTCAGATAATATTTCATGCACACACACACACATACACACACACACTTGATGCTGTGTTAAGGCAGCGTTTCGCGTTTCCTCACTGATTCATTCCAGCCTAAAGAAATCACTGCAGAGAGTAAAAAGTTTATATTGTGTAGTGGAGAATGCATAATTTAACTAACTAACTAACTAATTGTTCTTTAGTAATTTTATTTACATTTTGCTGCATTTCTGACGTTTTCTTTACATGCTCAATTAAACCAGTGCCAGAAGAGGGGAAAAAGACGAATAAAGCTCAGGTATTCTGCTATAATACATTGTTGTATCATATCGCAACAGCGTCGTGAACACCATACTGGGTATCTCATCTCTGACAATTCATCCATTCGTCATTATACAGCTGAGAGTTCTGGTTGTAACAAAAGAGATACTAGGATGTACAGTATGTAGCAAGATATTATTTGTGATTCAGTGCTATAAAGGGTGTTTTGTGTGCATGACGGGATTGGTTGAGAAATGACCTGGCAGCAATGTGAAAAAAGCAACAAATTTGTTTTTGGCTTTGCTAAATATTACTATTTAATCTGTTCCCCACTGATTAACATTAGGGTGCACAGCAATCTTCTACAGCAATGCTTTCCGCTTAAAATCTCTTATAAAATTAAATTAGGAGTGAACGGAAATGATAGAGATGAATGATCGAAAATGAATAAAAGCAAATAGGAATTTTTCTTAGGCTTTTTTAATCTAAGGACTGTTAAATGTACAAGAAAAAAAAAAAACATTTCGGATTGGTGGTAAAGTCGCAAGATTGATCCGACTCTTACATCTACGTTTCAAGCATAAGAGCTTTTAGTGAAATATATAGCATCAGACACTTGCATTTCCTCTGGTTAATATTCCATTTCGAGTTCCACTCAACACATAGAACTGTCGATTGTAAGCGTTAAAAGTACTACCCTGTGCCTACCCTCTAGGCCTTCAGCATTTGGACTCTGAAAATAAGACTTTTTTTAATCAATATTTTACAGGCGCCTCAAGAGGAAGCCTGTAGGTGAACTGCTGCCAGCTAATGGATGAAGATGGAAACGGGATTCAGACTCTGAAAACAAACATGGAGAACGCATGGAGGCCCTGCGCACAGGCGAACAGACTCCCAGTGTGTGGTGACCTCGATCCAATATCATCAAGATTTTACATCCAGCAGACAAAGATGAGTGAATGCATCATGGAATACTTTCACCATCTCTTGGTGCTCGAGAAGGAAGTCATGTTTTATGTATTGACATGGGTGTAACCTCACTTATATGGATCTCACATAGCTCTGGGTTAGAAGTGTTTGGTCTCTTTGCAACTTTATACATGTAATGGCTTTATTATCAAATTGCGTGGCTGTAGACATATAACTCGGCTAATTCAGTCGTTTCATGAAGGATTATTTTTTCTTGAGCTACACTGTGGCTCAGATGGAGAACATACAGTATAAAAGCGGTACATATAGTTTAACCTACATTGAAACCATTGATATATAGACGCAGCTATTAATTACCCAAACTCTTTGTAAACCTAAAGCAATTTACAATCTAATTCTACCTTGACCCTTCCAATGAATTGCAATTGTTTTATCTAAAACCAAACAGGTTAACAGTTAGTTGCGAATGCACTTTTCTTTTTATAACTTTATAATCCTGATCTTATACTAAATATAAAAACGTCGCTCTTTTTCTGACACTGAACCACTGTTCTAAAGCTGCGTGTGTCTCTGTGTTTTAATGCCATTAAAAGCACAAATTAACCTCAAGCCCTCCAGATGTCTTGAAAGAAAAAATAAAATCATTTCCTCCCTAAGCCATTTGTAGGAGTGAGCTTCTTTTTGCCAGGCTCTGATCTCTGCCAAGCAGCAGGGATCCAGAATACAAGATCAAATGCAAGGGCACAGACCCTCGAGATATTAAGAGTTAGGCCAGTATGCCGTGCTAAACCGCTACGGCAACATCAGGACACAATACCACAGCCTGGGCAATTACAATGAAATCCCATGCTCCCACCATCAATCACTGATGTTTAGGTCAATAAAACAAGTAAAGCATAACTTGAACTAAGACAGGGACCATTTGTATTCGTTTTCATTAATGTTCACTAGCCTATATATTATTTTCATTTAACCTAAGCGGTGCATAAACGCGAAGCGCACCCGTGTTTTACCCCTCTTTGAATTTAGGAATAGCCATCAGGTGAACTGATGATATGAGGCTGTTTTGGTGCTCTGTGCTTTTTAAATCTCTTGAAGGCTGCCTTCGATTTAAATAGGCTCGCAAAATAAGGGCCTGGCATGCTGATGCTGAGATTTAGCATGTCATAAACTCCTGTAAACCCTCCAATCTGTGTCAAAACAAATTTATATCTTCAGACTGAGATATGCAAAGGTCAAGAAACCTAAGGTGTCTGTCATAAATCAGCCACTTGAAGTGTTTATAACATTAATCCATTGGAACGGACTCTTGGCATAACAAGACCTCGATTTCAGGAGCTCGTTGGTTGTCAGCCAAGCGGCTGTGCAAGACCGGAGAGCAGAGCATGCGGGCTGGGCAGACCGCGTATGATTCACATTCACACACCTTTTGAAAAGTCTACTTTAAAGGAGACCTACTGTGCAAAATTCACGTGTTAGTCATTTTTGGAATTTCAGTTGGATTTGTGGTGTGTGTACAAACAATAAAACATTCGCTGCTTTTTATCCTTTTTGCATTTTTGTACTGGCCAGGGCTTGATCTAGCCAATTCTCCCATTGTGACCTCATACAAGAAGGATACTCTCCCCTGAGTAGGTGCTTAGCTCGGCTGATCTCTGCAGGGGCGTGGCCCAGCAGTAACCAGTTCACATAGACATTGAAACGGCATGTGGACTGGCACCCCATCTATGTACCCCGAGTCGTCTTGTACAGCCTTCAGGGTTCCTGCGACCCTGTACAGTATAAGCGGTATAGAGAATGAGTGAGTAAGAAAGAGTGAAATGGTGTGTTTGCGGGAAAGGGAGTTTGAGGTATGAACAATGCGTCTGAGGGATATTTTAGCCGGTGCATTTCCAGACACACTACGGGGGACATCTGTGACCTACTGAACTTTTAAAGTAACAGTTAAAAAAATAATTCTGGGTTTTAATAGCTAGGTAGACTTAAATACCCATCCTATAGATACTCCTCCCTATAACGTCATGGACAATAGAGAGGCGATGCTAAAACAAAAACACTCAATATTCCACTATACAATCTGACATATTAAAATCAACAATGCACTGAGTAAAAAAATACATTTTAGGATTAATAAGCCAACAAAAATATTGTTCCTCACTGAATACGATGTACATCATAGATCCAGGAGAAGCTGTCAGTGTTCCGGTGTCTTAGAACATTTGTTCTCATTGTTAAATTATTGTACAGTATATAGCTATATTGTGTGAATTGTGCAAGGAGAAATTCCTTGAACACAGCAACTAACAATGCAATGTTTGAATCATTGTGTTTTTTAATCCAAAACAGGCAAAAACGATCTTGCTTCACTCTAAGACATGCAAAAAAATTTTCCAATTCAGTCACACATTTTGGCACAGGGTTCAGCGTTAAGGGTGGTCGATATCTTAATTCTCAGTGGAGCCTGCGTTTAAGAATTACAACCTTCTAGGCTATTCGCTGTTGCTCACACAGACCAGGTTGTGTATGGAGTAAATCTGTCAGTCAAAGGTCTATGAGCATATAAACCTACAGTATTGCTGCTAGGTCTGCCTAATTACAAGTGCTCTTTAATGCTCTTATAGTAATACTGCTAGGATTTTACACTGAGAGCATGTTCAGGAACAAGCTAGAAGTAAATCTGTCAGGGGCTCGATCTGCATTCATTCAGAGAGAATATATTGTGTCCTTGCAGTTCATGTACGGTAACACACTGCAGCTACTTCCATCACTCTCAGGGTTCAGCTACTTCGGTGGCAAGTTAGAGTCGACCTTCCAAAGTGCCCTTCTGGTAGTGTTACCAGCGCTCGCCACATCAACATACAGTATATCGCTGTAGCCGTAACATTTCCATCAAGCGCATGTTTGTGTCTGGGAGACAGCGGCCGCATTCAGGGCCCAGGAGGTAACACTATCTTCATGTGAGACGCTCTAAATTCGAGGTGCCGCTGACAGGTCTGTACGTCTAGGGCACTTTCGGCAAGCTCGCTTGCCCGTCTCAGGCTACAAGTTTTCTTTTTCTTTTTTTTCCTGCCCCACGCCAATCGATAGCTCTTTTTACTTCTCATTGATTGCCTAGCAGTGGGAGCGACCTAAGCAGAGGCTGTTATGACATTTCTAGATTTCCTCCTGTCCTTGGGACAATCAATTACACGCGCATGGCAATCAAAACCTCTTTGCAAAATGAACCTGCTCCATGACATTTTCATCTCCTGGATTTATGCCATGCTTTAAAAAAAGAGAGAGAGACAGACAGAGAGAGAGAGAGAGAGAGAGAAAGAGAGAGAACAGACAGACAGGGTTGTCGTGTCTCACATAAGAATGCAGTGTGCACATACACAGACCCGCCATGTACACAGAGCCGTATGCTAATGACCCGGGTCAGGGGATTGCTGAAATCTCGTGCTAGACTCGGCTATACAGAGACACACCTTTGTTGGATATGTTGGTTTGGTTATTGATTTTTGTCATCAGCTATGACAGCCGAGTCCACTGTGGATTTACCTGACGGTGCCCTATATAGAGTTCAAGAGTCTTAAAGCCAGCAGAGTTGCTGTACAAGGAGACTTTGATAAATCGCACTAGCATCAGGAGGCTCTCATTTATTCTGGCCTGTTTTCTTTCCTGCTTTGTAGCCTAAAACATTAATAAATAAATAAAATACAGCAGACGTGAATATTCGTGGGTTTCGTCCCTGTGCACTAGGGATGGGCGATATGACAATAATATTATATCAATATAATATTAGATCATCATAGGTGTTTCTATGATACACCAAAAGTATTACGATCAAAAAAAGAAATAAAAAGAAATAAACAGATATAAACACTATCGCTTAAAAGTTTGGGGTCACTTGCAAATTTCTTGGTTTTCCAAAGGAAAAGCAATTAAAGTTCGCCGGAATTCTGACGGTCGTGGAGAGGCCAGCACAGTCTCCGGATCTGAACCCTATTAAGCTGTGGTGGGAGCAGCCTGACTGTATGGTACGGAGGAAGACTCCATCACGCCAGTCCTCTCTTCCAGGAGGCATGGGGTGAAATCTCATTAGATTATCACAAACAGCTCGAATGCCTATGGTCTGGCAGGCTGTAATTGCTGCAAAAGGTATTTTGTTTAAAGGCAAAGTTTAAAGGACACATTTATCATTTCCATCAAAATCATTATTTCCAACTCGCAAGCATGTCTTGTTCTTTTGCTGTATTTTCTATTCAGACTAATTTCGTGTGGGTTTCCTTGACAAACAATAAAAATTCAAATTGATCCCAAACTTTTGAGCGGTAGTTTATGGATCTTTTATGATATTTTATTTAATCTATTAAAAACATACTTTTTCCAATAAATTAATTATTAATGAAAAAAAATGCACTTTTTTACATTTACAAGTTTTAATATTGCATACAACATTTTAATGAAACAAGGCTGCCTTATCAGTTTGCATTTACTTTTTGTTCTAGTCATTTATCACAATATTGACATTTTGTGGGAAATGTACAACAGGCGTTCAGGTCAAACCAGAACTTTTTATTGGGCAGAGTAACAGAAGATAGTTATGAGTGTAAAAACTACTTGTATTTCTCTCTATAATTTCTCCCCTGCGACACCAATGTACTTATTATCCCAGCTTTTCACAAGTGCTTGGTACCTTTCTACCAAAGTAGAAAGTTTCCTCAGTTCGCGGAGTCATGATCGGACTGCTTGCTTAACGTCTGAAACGCTGGCCTCCCAGGAACTCCTTTAATGACCCAAACGTCTGTAAATGATTTAAAAAGAGGTCAGGATTATACGGGGAGATGCCAAATACTTCCAGCGTAGGGAACGGGAACGACATACAACTTTACATGCACCATTCAAATGTTTTACTGCGGCTAAGAGTCTGCTCTTGATGTCTACTGGTGATGTCTACTGTTATTGGCTTATACCTTTTTTATGGCAAAATTTTAACACAATTTGTGTACATTGTGACAAATTTAGAAAACTTTTATCCTCACATCATCCACCACTACTGCGCACTTAGGGCAACCTATAAACTTAGAATAATAAGGAGAAATAACCATAATCAAATCAAATCAAGACCTAAATCAACTAAAATCATTTCATTGATTATTTAGTTATACATTATACGTTTTTATGGTTATAAGACTTTACAGTTTGATTACTTTCTATAATTAACAAACCAGGTATTTCAGGTATTTCACTTTTCAGTATTTTTTTTGTACCTCCATTTTATTGTTGTTTTTTTTAAAAAAGAAATCCATACGCTTTGTCTGCTCACACTTCTCCGAGTTAATCCGTAACAGGCTCAATAAAACCATTTACCGATCTTGAGCAGCCGGCGACGACAGAGCTGTGCAAACGTTTGCCAGCTCTACTATGTGTCAAGATGAGGTGCGAACTGCCAGAGCTACTGGTTAAAAAAACTCATAATCACTTCATGGCTGCCAAAAACATACACAAGGCATTATAACCCGGCTGGAAATCAGATCTAATACACAGCGTAACGTTATATTCCAGGATTTTTTTCTCCCGTCTTTCTCTGCAGTTGTTTTTTTGTAGCCTAACGTGCTGTTCTGAAGCCGCACATGTGCAGACGCTACAGCTGATTTCTGCGCTATTGTAGTCTGTAGGAAGCCTTTTTTCCTGTTGTGTTCTAGCTCTTCCAGGTTGCAGGCTTGAAAGTGGACAAGCGCTAGATTAGAGTTCGTTTTCGTATGCATGAAGGAGACGTTACTTAAAGTGCATTACGTCCTTCACTAAACACGAGCCGTTCATGCGGATAAATGCCTGGCTTTCATACAACCGCACGTTAAATATTTAATGCTCTAATATAATCAACTTCAGGTTCCCGATTCGAGGAGGACACGGGGAGAATTGCAGAGGCGTGCACAATAGTGGAACTGCTGCAGTCCTCGTGGACGAACGCCGACTCCAGCTGTGCACTTTGCCGCATCCAAGGAATGAAGGATGCTTCTTATCACTTCTCACCTGGGAAAGGTAGAGCATGCAAGAGCAGAGGTACGCTTCACGACCAAATCCCTGTTGTAACACTCGCCATCTGTGGCTCAAGAACTCTTATATCCTATATTCTAATTATGAGGAGAACGTTGGCCCTTTTCCTCTTACTCAGACCTGGCATAGAATCCGAAAAGGACGTCCCAGTGGGAATATGTCGAACTGATACGACGATCCGAATACGCCGAGCAAAATCTACAAAAAACGATAATGTATGTAGGTTTTAAATACGTAATATTCAATAATAAATGTATAGTTTTACTCTTGTTGTCTTTTCATAGGTTCTGTATAACATTTACAAAAGAAATCTAAAGGTTACACACAAGAGCTTAGAACTAGAATATGATACGACTGATTAGCCCCAGATCGATATGTGATCAAACTGGTTCAGAATCTGGATTAGGCCATAATTAACTTAAGAAAGATGATGACATAGAGAAGAAATATTTTACAGGTATCAAAGCTTTTTTTTTTTTTTTTTTTTGGAATTATCATTGTTACGTCAGTTCATTTTAATCATTGTCTCTTAAATCCCTGCATTGATCCCGATCGTCGGATCGTTAAACCCCTGGTGTTAACAGACGCACTGCACCAGCTGCCAATATGACCGCCTTGCGCAATTCAGAAAATGTTTAACAAGCTTTGAAGGAAACCGTGAGGTTCAAAAAGCTAACGTACATCTTGCCCAAAAACAAAAATCTGAGTTACTCAGCCTTTCTATGTTTTTAAACTCCTGCTAAATCTCCCATAAACCATGCCACAATCAGTTTCAGTTCTACTCTCAACCTGAGTCCTGTGCTGACACACGTCCTTCTCATCGCTAAACTCAATGTGTAACTGTAATTTTAAATGATGACCAATCTGTTTCCGACAGACATTAATGAACCAGGATTCCTGTAAACTCACCCGGGATAAGACTGAAAATCTGGATATGGAACACATTTATTACTCATGATGAATAATGCACCACTCAGGTCTCACTTCTCATGATCTGCTCTCCTTCCCACGTCACTCCCGGTGTCTGGGTCCATTTCTATCCAACATAAACTTTTTTTTTTTTTATGTCCTGGGTGAAAGAACAGAGAAGTGCCTTCTTTGAGTACTTTATCAAGCTTAAAACCCCAAACCCTACACTGTACCCCTTCCTCCTCCTCCCTCTCACACACCTGACCAGTCAAGCAAACAGGGGCAGCGCTAATAAAAGCCCATCTTGCTTCGCTTCCAATTTCCCTGATCGAATGTCACTCAGGAATGTTTGCATGGCTGAAAGACAGAAAGCACTTTTTTTTCCCTTTCTTTTAAGGCAGCCGTCTCCTCCTCTGAGCCTGATTAGCCATGCTTTTGTTTAGCCGCTTTTTTTACGAGCTGAAACGAGAGGAGGATATAGCCTGTGTAGCCTGGCTGAGCAGCGCCGAGGTTTACAATGCACCTCACGCCACCTGCAGAGAGGATTAGACAAACACGAACACCCCGGCATATTCTAACACACTGTTCTGCTGTTCCACTTGATATTTACCTATGGATTTCTCACAACGGTCTGCTAACGTGCGAAGTTTGACTATATGGTTCGCAGTGTTTCATAAATGGATTTAAACATCTAGCGCGCTAAGATATTCGGAACGGATCGAGCTAGTACTAGATCATGACATTATCAAATGTCACACCATGAGAGGGAAGAGAATGGGAGAACCTGTGTATTGTTTTTCGTTTTTCAATGCTCACCCTGTGCTCCATGCTGAGGCATTGTGCGCGCTTGGCAGCGTCCTCGGCGAGCACCGAGTGGTAATAGGCGAGAACTGCTAGCGGAAGCAGATCCGCTGGGACTCCCGAGCCTGTCCTCTGTGCTTGATATGAAACAAAGCTCTTGTGTGGCCTTTGTCTCAGTCACCTTCGCTGACACACATAAAAGCCTGGACGTAAAGATGACTTTCAAAGACAAAGAAGTAGGTCCGCCGAGCATGCGGCGAACTATTTTAAATGTGTCAGCTCTCATCCGCCTAAGGATTTGATGTTTAATTTTCACAGATTTTGTCTGGAAGTGTTAATTGATTTCAAACTGACTCCATGGATAGACAACATGTTTGAGCTGATGGTCGCCACTTCGGAAGCCTCTATGACAGCTTACACAAATTGCTTTGACAGCGTACGAGTGACTGCGGTGACATCCGCACCATTTTCCCCTCACGCAGGAATCTGCCGTTTACCTTAGGACGCCTCTGTATATAATGTATTTTTTTTCGACATAGGCTCTGAAATCTCTCATTAAAGTCGACTCATGGCGGGTTCTGGCACTCGAGAGGAAAAGACAGATTATAACAATTTGTATTTTTCCTGACTCCCCTTCCCTCCGAACCCTCCCTCTTGCCCTCGGTGGATCTTTCATTAGATTCTGGCCAGGCTCCAGACACCACTTTGCCTTATACAAGCATTTTTTGTTCGGTTTTCAGCAAAGGAGGCATTTTTTATATATATATTCCAAGTTCATTAATAGGAGATTGCCACTTTCTCCCGCTTTCATTAAATGCAATGAGGCTCGCAGGTAAATCTGCGCCAGAAGCGTGGTGCTGTCAGTTTCTGGAGAGACCAAAGGCTGTTTGGTGGCACGAGTGAAAAGAAATGGAAGGAAGGCTGTCCCGCCAAAAAGCTAGTGGGGAGATGCACTGAAGGGAAGAGAAAATGCCTCCAAAACATAGTCCTCTCCATTGGCATTCATTTTAATGGCAAATTTGTCGCGAGCTGTTGTCAGGCACCCTCGGCGTAATGATTAGGCCCGCTAGTCGCTGCGAAGCACTGACTTCAAGATTCGCCTGGTGAGCATTGTCAATCCGTGACAGCACACAATGGCGGCCCGAATTGTGAGATGGGTTGGCAAGCTTGTCCCTGTGAAAAAAAAAAAAATTATAAAAAAAAGCCCTCCCCACACACCCCTTAAAGCTGCATTTCTGCTGTTAGTGAATATTTTGTTGTGCTGATATCGAGTTGATTAGAATGAAAAAGGAAGCCAAACCACTGAAAAGATTCCCTTAGTGAAGTGTGGGAGACTGACAGACTTTCCTGGAGTTAAACTATTCACTACTTTATGAAAGCGCACTCCCGTTTGCACTCCTTAAAGAGCGCACGGCGTTTACGGGAACATGGGGAACCCGGAATACTTGGTGTTTAGCAAGAGATGTCAGTCCCATCCGTGTCCATTTTGCCTGATCCCTCAACACCCAATGAAACACCATGAGTCATTTCCTTAACTCTCATTCTGACATGCTGGATAAATCAGTTCCAGCACATGAATGACTAATCCACTTCTGAGATGTTTTGGCAGCAGAAAAACACATTATTTGTTGGGTGCCTTCGATCTGCATGGTGATGAAAAAGGTAAGTAGTCACATTTGTAAAGGACATGTGCTTAATCAGAGTTAAATTATGCTACGGTGAATAATCCATCACGCTGGAGCTCTCCCTCTGAGTGAAATCAGACACTTAGCCATTAGTAAAATTAGACAGATGTCTAATTTTGTAAAGCCGTTTTTGTTTAACACGGACTTCGTGTTTGTTTAATATGCAGTATATGCGTGCTTAGCCTCATTATGTCATGCGGACGAATCGGTTCCTTCCTTCGAACGCTCCTTAAAGTGCTCGCTCCTGTCATATCTTGTCCGTTCTAGTATTCAGAGCTAAGCCGGTATAGCTGGTAAGGACGGCATCATGCACTCAATGTGTTGCTTCAACCACGTTGTTATTTAAAAGAAGAAAAAGAAAAAAGAGCACAAAATTCTCCCTGATGAGAACATGGGTTTTTTTTTTGGCTCTTCCATGTGTGTCCATCTCACCTTCTCAAAAGAAACCCAAGCATATCTACCAGAAATCTCTTTTCTCGTCCGTCTACACTCTGACTCTTATTGAGTTGCATGGTTGCCCATTAGCTGTAATGGAGTGGGAGGTGGGACGGAGCGCCTCTCATTAAACGAGAGCGGTGCAGCCCTTCTCAGGCTGAAAACGGTTAATTTATGGAAAAAAGAAGGAGGGCAGATGAGGCGCTGAGATGGAACAGATATCCCGCAATGGCTCAAGGCAGGGGGGAAGGAGAGAAGGGAAGAGAGAAAGGGTGGAGAGAACCCGAGCAAAAGGAGAAGAGGAAAAGTGCGAGAGAGAGAGAGAGAGAAAGAGAGAGAGAGGGAGGACAGAGGAACGGCTAATGGAAATGAGTGACAGGCTTTCAGAATGATTTACAACGGGCGGCTGGGCGGCGGAGCTGCGGCGCTTTTGATGGATGATCCTGAAAGACGGCGCGCGACCATAAATCATGTCTTTGAATCATTGACAGAGATAAAGGAGGGGGAGAAAAAGCAATGGCATTGATGCTCATTCTTCCAATAATGTACATTGACGAGTTACACTAGCGAGCCTTAATTAAAAAGTGAACATGTGGTCCTCTTTCTCCCTCACTCTCTCTTTCTCTGTCTGGCTTTCTCTCCAAGCTTTGGGTGGTGATATCAGTCATGTTTAAAAATGCAGTTTCGTACCGTCCTCGCCTCTTACCGCATTCCTTAGTGGACCGAAAAAAAAGGATCAAGCTAAAGTTTGGAAAGTTGACGGCTTTCTGTTCGGTGAAATATTTACACACCTTATTTTGTTTGACCTCCCCGTCATGCAACAATAAAAGCCCAGGTTTCACATTTCTTCCTGATTTTTCTTTTCGTTAATGCCCCTGGACACACGCACACACAAAATGTTTGACTCAAATATGGTCATTTGTCAGTCCATTGTTGCTGTGACAAGTGCAAACAGCAAACACGACAGGTCAAACTTTGGGAGGACAATCGCATCCAGAGCATCTCCTCTTCCGCCAGGTCCTGATGTATGTCAGAAAAAGGGAAGCAGAGAATAAAGAGAGAGAGAGAGAGAGAGAGAGAGAGAGAGAGAGAGAGATGAGCACGGCGGGAGAGGTGGCAGGCTGAACGCTTGGCATTCTGCATCAGCTGGGCTCCTCCAAACTGCACACAATAGAGCAGCGAGGTGAAAGTAATCCAGAACATCTGTCCTGGAGCTGAACGAGCTCGGCCTGTTTGTTCTGTTAGAGGAAAAGAGGCTTTGGAGAGATAACAATCCCTGCGATGAGAAAATAATGGAGACAAATACAAAAAAAAAAAACAAATCTACAGATGTAAATATTACAGATTGATGGATAAAGACGGACTGGCACCTATGGGCGATCTGGCTACTGGCATGTTTTTGGGAGCTGGAAGGAAACCTGAGAATCCAGAGGAACAGAGGACAGCCATCTCAGTGATATCAATGTTCAATCAAATAAAATTTATATATATATAAAATATAATCTATATCTCAACAGATCGTTTGTGCCAAAGCATCCACTGGGTGAAAGAACAAACTGTTTTGTTGCGTGTAGGAGACTGTGAGAGAGTTTTGCTTCGTTCCTTTCACATTTCTCTCTCGAACTCGTGATGATGACTGAAAGTCAACAATAAGGCATTGACTTTTCAGATGCCTCGTTCATGCTGGCTGCAGTGTTCCTTATGTCACAGCTTGTCTCGCTTTCTAAAGAAAATGACATGAGCTTTGCGTCAGAGGCCAGACCTCCCCTAGACTTGGCTTCTAGTTGTTGTGTTTTAGATTGTAACCTTGAACCACGGTCTTGGAGGCATGTGTATGTGTGTGTGTGTGTGCGCACGTTGGTGTACGTGGCCGTTTGCTGAAACACATAAAATCCACCTCCAGCTGGACGATGACATTTTGGCTGTTCGAAATGAAACCCAGGCAACAATAGTGCTCCTGCTGTGCAATGCTGTGGCACACACACACACACAAGGCCTAGTGTGAGGTATCAATGCCACACATACAAACACACCCCCATACACACACACACACACACTTTTTTCCCCCCTGCACCGTTGGGATGAGTAATTATTTTCTGCATATTGTGAAGTTGTACATCTATCATGTCTGATCCCATACTGACATTTTCAAACACGGCTTGATGGACACCTGAAGTAATTACTTGTCATTCTTCCGTTTGAGGATTTTCATGTCTTGCTGCTACGTTCCCCGCAACACTCTGCTGCCTGCTCTTCTCCGGCGCAGCCGTGCGGTATTTTAAGAAACTTCATCTTAGAGAGAAAAAAAAAAGTGCACCAAAATCAACACACACAAAAAAAAGTGATTGAGACCAAAAAAAAAAAAAGAAAAGATTTGAGGATGAGTCGAATAATGATTCGCGTGTCTGCTGCAGTCTTTCCAGCCAAATGAACCGAGGAGCTCGATAAACTTCAGAGTCGCTTTGTCTTGGAGTGCTCATTATTTACTCCAATCTTAAATGGTCTTAAAAGATGATCCATATAGTAATGAAGTCAGCTCCCCCGCTGGCCAGATGCCCAAATACACAACATAATCAAAACGAAGGCGCTGGAGATTCTGAAGAGCTGCTCTGCGTTTGACTGACAAACATTACTTTTATTTGTTCGTCGTACCCCTTTTCTGGTAAACAGATTAATGGTTATTGAACACTAATTGATGTATATACTCTGCAAATGGCTTGAGGATGGGGAGAGTGCTGCAGCGGATCATCTTCGCTTTCGTTTTTTTTTTATTCTTCACAATGGTCTGGAATCGGCTTGCAGCTCACCCTTAATTAAAGGACGGACATTTCTGCAATATGCGGGATGTGCTGTACTCTTTTAAGCATGAAGCATAACAAAAGACTACAAGCTTTTTTTATTCAATCATCACCGTACGGCAAAGCTCAGTGCTGTATTAATCAGAAATCGAATGTATGGTGGTGGCCAAAGGTAAGAAATTTGATGCTTTAATGACATTTGAAAATTTTGTACAATAATGACCATGAAGATAATAAGCATAATTGGTCATTTTATGCAATGAAAATGCTATACGACGATCGATATTTACTATGAAGTGCATTATTCTGCTGGATTCGGCTGGGCATGGAGTCAAAAAACACGTCTGCAGTACTCCGGTGTCACTCGCTCAATCCATGCCTGCTTGATTGCTTCCTGAAAATCATGTACAGAAGACCATTCCGCCGTTCCTCACCATTGCCCGAAAGTTTTCTATTGGGTTTAGGTCGGGAGATGACCTGACATTCAGACCCTGAATACCACTGGCACACAGCCAGATTATTCACTAGTTTTTCGGGTTAATTATCACACTTCTTCAACCAGATATGCAAAAACTAATTATTAAAAACAGCTTTTTTTGTGCACAGGGAGAACTACAGTATAAGACATGTCATTATGTTGTCTTAATACTTTTGCCCACTACTGTAGACGTAGTGAGCATTGCACGGATGTGGACACTGAGTTACAGCTCGGCTAGTTATATTTCTTACGAGATGACAAGCTTGATGCTGTTATTCGCATGAAAGATGAACTTTAGGAGGCGATCAGTTTTATAAGAGGGTCCGGATGAGGGTGTGAATAAAACAAGGTTAAAACAAGGGACGCCACTGTCACACGAACATCCTTGTCATTAATGTAGAGAGATAATAACCAAAGTGAAAATGTATCAGCACATGTTTAATTAATTCCACACATTTTTTTTTTTAGGTTAGATTTATTTTTCGTTACTGTTACAAGAGCTACAGCACTTGTCATGTGACCATAACCTTTCCTGTCAGGCTACACATTGTACAGTAGGAGCCCATTAGTTTACACAACCCTGCTGCAAGACAGGGGTGAAGCCGCGCTCTCGGACCCTTGGACCCCACCGCCTTGTTGTTTTTGGAGGATTGTGAGAGCAAATAGCCACTTAAAAAAAAAAAAAACCCTCCCTGTGCTTTCGGTCAAAACCAAAACGCCGTCGAGCCATTCATCAAAGGCCTAGACAACCTGCTCCTCTGCCTACCCCCTCCTTCCACCCGTTGGCACTGGCCATCTCCCTCATCTCTGGGTTTTAACTAGGGCTCCGCAACATTCCAGAAATGACAAATGATACTTATACCTCTGGCCTGTACCGAATCAATAGGCATGCAGAACGGCTATCCATCTTGCTAGCTATCGACAGCTGCTGCTTGACATCTGAGGGGGGGGGGGGAGTGTGGGGGGTAGTGCCTGGTGGCTTTATTCAACAGCAAGACAAGGCTAATGGCAACGTGTATTTTTTACCCTGAAGTTTGTTTCAACTGACTATCCCATTGTCTAAAACGTAGGACTCAGGCTCGCTCTACTACAGAGTTTAAGAGTGCAAAAATATATGTATAATCCAATAAAAATGTCCAGGTAATAACTAAGCTTCTGTAACACTCATCCAACATCACATTCAGCTACATGAACAGAATCAGGAACGCCTTCCCAATTCAGTCTAAACCCATCCAGATGACTGTATTTGGCATCCGCGTAGAGCGATCAATCACCATAACATGAGCGTCACAGTCTCGAAGAAAACGAACCGACCGAAACATTGCATCTCTCATGCTAAGCTCCCAAAGCATTATCCCAGTGACCTCCTCAGCAGGGATGCCGCTCGAGCGCTAAGCTAAGCTCACACCTGCGCGTGTTTACACGGCCGCGGGTGCTGCTGGAAGCCGATGGCGGAGAGATACGGCTGCGTCTGTATCTCAGCAGCTGACAGATAGCACTTCAGTCCAGCTTTAGCTGCACCTCCCCTCAAGGGGACGTGATTGATGACTACCGCTGCCACCTAGATCCATTCTCTCTCACTCGTTCTCTCTCTCTATCTCTCTTTCCAGAGTCCTGCTGCACTTAGAATGAGGGTGACACTCATCCCTCACACCACTTTTAAAGATGCTGGTTTGCAAACGGAGAGACTTCACAAATACCCGTGTCTGCACTCGAAAATCCTTAAAGATGGATGACGGGTGAAAATCTTATTGCTAGATAAAGAAAGAACACAGCGTGAGAATTAGGGAATACGATTTCATCATTTCTACATGACCTTATGGGGCAGGGGTAGCTCAGTGAACTACTGTAGTCAGAATGTCTATGGTTTGAGCCCCAGCGTCACTGAGCTGCCACTGAGCTGCCCTTGAGCAAAGGTCCTTCCTCAGATACAATAAGGCATCAGGCTGGCAATCTGACCCCATAAGGAACGGGCACTGAAATGATCTCTTCAGGGAGGGGAGTATTCTTCGCCTGATGCCATGTGAATGGACCCTTATCTTATGCGACGTTATACCGCCATGATTTCCAGTGATGTTTACGTCGATCATACGACATTAACAAGGTTAATGATTACAACTTTGCATAACTTTAAAAACATGCCATATTTAGCACAATTTTGATCTTTCATTTATTTTGCATTTAATACTGAAAAGCTAAAGTTTATATGCCTTGTCTGTGGTTAAGCTAGCCACTTTTCTCCTACCATTTGTTGATCAAACCGCATGTAAACGTTTACAGTAAAAACGCTAAGAGTAAGAAAAGAAAATGCCTGACCTGGTTTAAGATCAATCTGACTTTTTTGTTTCAATCCTTAAGGAAAGGTTTCATCACTCAGGTTGAATTAAGTGAAACGCATAATCTGTAAGAAATCATCACAAAATTCGACAAAACTTCGGAACTAAAAAAAGTTACACGGTGATATCAGACAGATATTTTTTTTATGTAATCCTAATGACACTCATCAGTACTGCTCCATGGTGTTCGGTGTGTTTAAACACTTAAAATCATCAATCAAGATGTTTTTCGGTGTTAAATGAAATATCACCCAAACCTAGCATGGAGGGTTTTTTTTTTTCGAGTATGTCAGCAACGCTAATGCCTTTTGTTTTTATTCGCTTTTTAAAAGTTAGAAGTTTGACGCCCTGTGCCTTTTAAGAAACCGGCGCCCGAGCCATCCATTTTAACGACGCGACCGTAAACGTGTTAATGAACACTTAGCCCAGCCATCTGGAAGACAATTACACGGGAACAAACACACCAGCTCAGCAACTAAAGGTTGGGTCATCAATCACAGACAATTGTCACAAATGAGATGACTGTTTTCTGCTGAGGCTTTGGCCTCATAACCCGATGAACTGCTGCGTCCAGGGGAAAGCGAGTTCCTCGTTCTAAGGCTTGAAAGAAGAAGACAAAGAAAGACCATCTCTCGCCCACTTAACCGTTGTGTTAAAGACAATCAGCCTCATTAGCGGTATTGGCTGCCAAATCTGGGTGTGATCTAAGAGTGCAGTACATCATCCAAAAATAAACATCTCGCAATCTGTCCACATTAGGTGACAAAAAAGTGTGAAATAATTGTGCATCATAGCAAATGCAAATGAAATGCGTATGAAAAAAAGGCTATTTTTAACTAGAACGCATAGAAAAGGATGTCTATACAGGGAAAGAAAAAAAAACCCTCACTTAATAAAGTGCCAGTCCTCAGAGGTGTCCTACAGTCAGGCTTAAGCCTCTCCTCCATGAGTAGTCTAATTAATTAACATTTCCTCCCTTTTTCTAATTGTAATCATATGCCCCTTGGGGAGCCATCACGGACTGTAATTGCAATTAAACATTTGGATGAGTTGGTAAAACAATGTCAACACGCGCAGTTTATCTGTGGAGCCGCACAATAAGGGTGCAGGGTGACTTGAGCGTCACTTGCGTACGTGCAAAATTCACATTCAGCCATTAACTTTAGCATTATTATGCGTCTGTGCTGCCAGGATTTGTGTTTTCTGCGTGCAAAAAAAAAAAAAAAAAAAAAGCGATACAATGACAAAAAGTTCTTTTTTTTACTGTAATTTGTCTCTGTTTTAAAAATGCTTAGAGATGTTCTTTTTTCCCCTTTCAGTATGGAGATGAGCAGACTTCACTGCTTTCTCCTCGCTTTCTCCGTCTTTCGGTCTTCCCACGAGGTACGGATGAAATCCGACCTATTCTGGCAACATCCTAATATTTTATTTTACCTCAGGAGCTGGGACTGAGTCACAGCGAGCCCTGAATATGAAAATCTTGCAATCCTGTGGTCAGGTTGTATATGTTTTAGAGATGGGGGAAAATAATCGTTTCAGTTATGTATCACAATTCTTCTGTGTGGGGATTCATGTATCGCCACACTGACTCCGAAATAGATTTTTAAAAATTCATTCATTCATCATCTATACCGCTTACAGAGTCATGGGGGGCCTGGAGCCTATCCCAGGAGACTTTGGGCATGAGGCGGGGTATACCCTGGACAGAGTGGAACACAAACACACATCATGGGTGCCAATTAGGTGGGAGGAAACCAGAGAACCCAGAGGAAACTCATCAAGAACCGAATGTGGGAATCGAACTTTTGGCCCTGGAGGTGTGAGGCCACAGCACTAACCAGTACGTCACTGTGATGCTTGTTTAAAAATAGTTTTTAATTCATATACGTTTGCATTTAAGGTGGTAATATGGTGCAATTCCTCTATAATCCTACAGGTGGTGCATTTTAAACTGTTAACAAGGGCACCAGAAGAGCATCCTGTGTGGTATTAGTGTATTATTCGTTACTGTAAGTTTGGTTAGAATTAGAACAAAATAAAAAATATATATATGATTTGGGATATTTATAATATATCCATATTGATAATTGTAGAATAGCAATACGAATCAGCACCTAAGTATCATGATAATATTTGTATTGTGGTCCCTGGTGATTCCTATCCCTAATATATTTCTCTTTTTTGCCCTAACAAATAAAATGTGCCACTTGAATGAAGGTTATTTTTAATTATTGACTTTTATATCCCAATAAAAACCTTTTAAACTGCTTAATAAACATTGCATGTGCCCTACATGTAATCGTGAGCCACAGTTTTGGGTGAAAATGGCGAGTTTGTTATTTTTTTTCTTCTTTTTTTTTAGGGGAAAATCAAACCTCAACATATTTTCTTGGCAAGATGAGGATGAGCTGCTGACAGTGCATCAGAAATCATTTTACGTGATCAACATGTATGGAATGTGAGAAATCGTATGTTGATGACAGGGAGTGTCAGCGAAGGAGCCCGTGTTTGATAGCGTCTGCTGTTTCTCATTAGGCAGATGCTACTTCACGGAGAGCCGTGCAAACTGTTGGATTCACAGTATGATCCTCGAATGCTGATTTAATCTTAGCACAGATCTTAAACCAACCCTTTAACTGTGGCTTATTCATCGACGGAAGAAAATACCAGGATTGAATGTGTGTGCATGTCATCTTCTATTAGCTTTCATTAAAAATATATATCTATGAAATAATAATTACGCCTTTAATTCAAATAACACACACACACACACACACACACACACACACACACACACACACACAAACCCTACACCCCTCTCTCTCTTTATATATATATATAACCATTAAATATTTGCATGGCTGATACATTTGAAAACACACACACACACACTCACAACACAAAAGCCTAAGCAGTCTCTTACTGAAAAACCCCCTTCATTTAATGATCCCCCACTAAGGAGGATTCAGCGTACGCACACACCTCCGAAAGAATTCAAATCCCTTTTCCCACAACCTCTTTCAGGCCGCGTGATAAATGACACCCGTCATTCCACCGTTGCCAAACAGCTCAGTGGGGAATTGTACTGATATATGATTCACAAGAACAGGAAATAAACTCTCCCTTTCTCGACTGCACACTCACTCACCAACTAGGGCGGACCTGGACAGCGTCAGGGCTCAAACGTCTAAGAAAGGAGACAGCCCAAAAAGGCATAAAAAAGAAAAAGACACCGGATTTCAAAAGCGGCTTCCACCCTCCGCCGAGGATGGATAAAGAAAAAAAAAAAACAAGACACAGAGCAGCGCTGAAATACGCTGATGACGACGTTCAGCAGGCCCACTTGGGCAAGGTAAAAGTATGCAATTATCGAAGGGGGTAAAAATCTCAGCGAATGAGCAACCTTCCCCTGCCCCCAATTATAATAAAGCAAGTGAGGCTAATTACTGGCCCTTGATTATCTGAGATTGCTGTCTATGCCTCTGAAAGACAGACTGAAAGATGTAGAAATGAAGGAGGGAGAAAAACAGAAACAATGAGAAGCTGTGATTTGGCTCAACATACAGTACAAGAATGATAAAAAAAAGTATTTACTTTAAAAGCCGACACTGAATATGAAACAAAAATACACTTTAATAATGATCCCTAACCTAACGCTCCCTGCTGTAGTCGTGCCACCCTCTAGGATTCATACAGGTTTTGGACAACTTACTCACTGATGTACAGTATCCTGAAAATGTACAAATATTTTGTATGCTTATCCCACTATGATTTTTTTTTTCAACATCGCCCCACCCCTAATGTGTGTACGTGTATATATATATATATATATATGTGTGTGTGTGTGTGGCCTCCCACTCTGGGATATGCCCAGGGCCAGGACGAGGGTCTTTCAATCACTCCGACAGCGACATCCTTTCGCCATCACCGTCACAGAGGCCCCAGTGAGGAGGGGACGGAGATATTTATGAGCTGCGCGTTTGCACTGGCATGATATACGGCCTTGTAGTTCATCTCCTGTTCATTTTTTTTTTTTTTCAGCCTCGTCGAAGTACTCCTGTGAGCTTTTGCTGGACGGGGATAATGCAGGCAGCAGACATGAGTCGCTGTTCCTGAGGCACCTGGTCTTGTATTTTATAATCAATGGTTAAGTAGCAGGAGGGAGCGTTGTTCATTATTGAAACGGCTCTCTCGGAGCGTCCTGTGAGAACGTGGTATTGTTTCTGGACACAAGCGTGGATTTGAGTGTACCATGTACTCTGCTGGCAACACAGCTGGAATGTAGTGATATGTCTCTGCTGTAATGAAATATTAAAGACTATGTTTGTACCTCTAAAGCCGGTCATGAACAAGGAGGAATAATCCTAGTAGTGATTATTATATTTAGCAGCTTCGAAAATAGCACTTGATCCAGCACATGCTTTTCGCAATTTGCTGATATGATTAAATGATGTTCCACAAGGCATAAAAAGCCCACAAAGACCGTAAAACATACTTAAGACAAAATAAAGGTGACGAATTGAATGTGCGCAAAGTGCTAAATGTTTGTCTTTCTAACATTTTTTATTTTAAACCCATCCTGTCCATTTTAATTGAACATCATAACAAAAAAAAAAAAAAGTGACGTAAATGTGACGTGAACATAAACAGCCAAAAGCCAGGATGCTGTGATGTGATTTTTTTTTTTTCCTGCCCTTCCACCATTTTGTAACTAAACAAAATACACATACGTGCCTGCAATGCATTTACCTGAGTAGAGTGACTCTTTTTTCCCCCCTTTCTCCTTAGAAATAATAATTGCAAAGGAAAGCTTGCAAAGCCTTATGGCAGATTAGGAAATGAATTGGAAATGGCTTCAAATTGTCGCTCGAAAGCAAAGAGGCTGCTTTTGCACCACAAGGGGTTCCTTACCTCAGGCAGGAAGAGGATTAAAAGGAGCCATAAAAGAGCTTAGTAATGGCATCGGTAATGTTTCATCACCATTAAAATGGCTCAAAAAACATCTGCTTTGCATTTTTCACTCCCCTGCTACTCATTTGTCTGCGCAACTTTTTTTTTTTTTTCTAGTGTGCCCCAAACTTCTTGAGTCATTTTTACCTGTTTTTCCCCTTAAAAGTGGGGCATTTTAAAACTTAAAACTGTGCTGTCCTCCCATCCTGAATTACGGTTCTGAATCATCTTGTCCGGTCACTGATCCGGTGATTTAAAGACTGTTTCAATGCAAAGTTTGAAATATTATGCCGATTGGGTCACTGTTTGACCGTTTTCGAAAGCTGCCTGTTCGAAGTAACTCCTTGGCTATTTTTACGTGGGTGAGTTATGTTTTGACTTTCCGGTTTGGGGAATTTTTGGGACTGTGCAGAGAGACATAAAAGGCTTTTAGCACACATATCAACACTGTGCAGTCCTGCTACCTGCTGAAAGAATTATGTGTAATTCAGCCAAACATCATATCTGGGTTTATCTTACCCTAGGCTAAATGTCTTTCCCATGATGCAAGTCAAACTAAAAGATGTGAATGTCATGTAATGAATCTATTCTCTCTCTCTCTTTCTCATTAAAACTACATTTTCTTTTTCATGTCAGTTCCAAACCACATTCGCATTCCTGCAACATTCCTTTTCTACCGCACACAGTTAATAAGGAGGGGTGGATCACGTTCATGGACATCACATACAGGACAGTAAACAGCACGGCTGAAATCCTGAGAAAGATCCCACAGTAATTTGGGCCACGGCTTCATTAGGTTATTCCAGTGCAAATGACTGATTGCTGCCAGTCAACACGGCCCATTCACAACCCACGGTCAACACCCATCAACACTGCTCAAGGGGAACATTCAGTGGGAGCCAAAAAGGGAGTGGTGCAAGGGTTTTGTGGCATGAACGCTGGATGGCATTGCAACAGTGATCCTTTTGTTCACACCTATTTAAAGACGTAGATTATATAGACTTCAGCGTGTGACAAATGAATCGCTCATTAAAAAATAAAAGAAGAGGGAAATCTCTTCAGGTTTCAGTAGTAAATAAATCACACACTCACTCTTTATCCAGTGTTGAATTTTGTACACAATATAACCTACAACCTGCTTCTCCGATTCTACACCAACACACATACACACACACATGATCAGGCCACCGAGTCCATGGTGTCAAACTGTCCACTACATAAGGAAAGGAGGTGTTACAACTTTGTTTTTTATCTCTGGGTCTCCTTCTTTCGCTGTATCTTTATCTTCACTGTGTATATTTTTGCTATGTGTTTGTGTTTCCTGTAATGCAATAGCGATGCTATAGTACGTCTTTGAGATGCTAAAAGATCTCAAAGACCCTTAACTTAAAGATCTTAAGATCTTCCTTGTTACGTGTTCTCTCGTCATATACCTGGTATTGTTTCCTGGTGTAGACTTTTGCCTCTGTTAGTAACACTACTACAGGAAAGGACCCTAATAAAACATATACCAAGTTCTGATGCGCTTGCATCCTGCCTCATAATACCATACCCTACGATACTCTAACGTGGACTATTAGCTAAACTATTTCGGGCATAAACCATTCATTTGGCTATTGACCACTGGCAATTGACTATTATATATGTCGACTATGGACTATTATCTTATCTACAGTATAGCCCCCTGACTATTGAGTATATTATTCTGGCTAAAGATTATCTTGGCTACCACTATAGACCACTAGCTTAGCTATAGTCCATTATCTTGGAAGACTCAATTATTTTGTCTATAGATCATTATTTTAGCTATAGATCATTATCTATATCATAAACACTATTAAACACTGTTAAAATTATTTTGGCGACAGACCGTTGGTAATTATATTATTTTGGCTAAAGACCATTATTTTGGCTATAGACTATCATTTTACTTATAGACCATTATCTTATCTATAGCACATTATCCTGGTTATAGACCATCTAACATTGACTGTATCATTTTGGCTGTAGACCATCATGCTAGTTATAAATCATTGACTATTGGCTAAAACCCATTGTGAAACAAAATACATTTTACAGTGGTGAGACAGACCTTCATGGTGTAACTGTATCATGCTGCATGTCCAGAGTTGCGCAAACTGCATCACTAAACACATCAACTCTTACTAGTCGGACAAATTAGTCTGAATAGACAGCACACAACCTAGTATGTGAAAATACTACCCAAACTAACTCCAGCACGTCATATAATCCCAATGCAAGAAGAACACACAAGTCACCTGGCCATTAATGATAATAGTAATAATAAAAATAATACATTTCATTAAAAGAAACACAACAGTTCGTTGGCAAATGTAGGTAAATGACAATGCTGAGCGTTAACCACGAAGACAAACACCCGATGTGCTACCTCAAACTCTTTCTTGGAAAAGCACTGGGCAGTACATTGGAGATTTTTTTTTTTTTTTTTTTAAAGGGCCTGCTAATGGATTTATGAATTGCCCACCCTTGATTATTACTGTAAGCGCTGTTATTTTTCTTCTAATTCTTTTTTTAGACTTGGCATAGCGAATGTGCTTTTTTCCTACCAGAAATTGAAATAAAAAAAAAACCGCAATATGCTGATCTTACAAGAAGTCCAACATTTCAGCAAATCAACATCTCAACTAGAACACACTGTCAAGCTGTCAGGCTGATGCAAAAAATAGTCTAGGACTAAAGGCCTACAAGGTAACAAATTGAGCTCATTTGATTCTTCCAGAATATTTACGCATACAGACAGACGTTATATAAAAATACTCTCATCTTCAACATGCTCTATGACTATTGAAAATGTTTACTGTAACCCATTGAAATAATATCTTCAGCTTATGGACTTGCTGTTATTCTACTACACTACTTGCTTTGATAAAACAGGGGGAGAGAGATATATAAAGGAATAGAGAGACAGCGATACAAGGAGGGCAAGGTGCCGAATGATGTTGGGCTGCAGTAATAAAGTCAGTAATATCACTATCTCACCCTTCTCTCCCAAGGATCGCCATAAACCTATTTCGAAAATTGCACCCATATATTTGTGCGAGACAGTTAGCTCATCCCGGTGACAGTGCAAACTTTTAGGGTGAATTATACCCACGTCATTCAGGAGCGTTTATCAAAACGGGTCAATTACTTGAGGGCCAAAATTTCAGAGAGCGCCCGCCTGAGTTGACTTACATACAAAGGCAGAGACAGCTGAGCCAGGCATAAGCACAGACTAGAAGACCCTCTACCCGGCTTAAATTAAATACATTTATTCATTTATTAATCAGTATAAACAAATTCATATTACACCGGGTCATTTTTTAATAGACATGGGGAAATAAAATCGACTAAATTATGAATCAAAATGCATTTGGATGTCAATTTATATATTGCCACAATGACTCCAAAATCTTTTATTATTATTATTATTATTATTATTATTATTTTTATTGTTTTTATTTACATATTTGCATTTGAGGTGATAAAATGTTGCTGTTCCTCTATAATCCTACAATTGCACTTTAACCTAACCACATATTGACAGGCAGAACAGCATCCTGCACGGTAGGAGTGAATTATTTGCTAAGTTTGATTTGAAGAATTGGAACAAAATCTAAAGAAAAAAAAACTAATATCAAGTATTTGTAAAATCATGATATGAACAGAATCGCAATACAAATCGAATCTTCACCAAGGTACTGTGATAATATTGTACTGGCTGATTCCTGGTGAGTCCCATCTTTATTTTTAAATAAATAAATCAAAGTTTTGGGGGAAAATCATTATTTGTGGAATAATCAGAATAAAAACACCTTAAAATGTGCTGTCTTATAAAATAATAACTATTTGCATTGGTTGATTATAACAGCACACCCTGTCATGTTTAATTACTTGTATGAAACCCAGTTTTTCGCGTCATGTGCGTGCTGCGTGTCTGACTGAAGCATTTCTTTCTTTTCATCGCTACAAACATATTCGGAGAGAAATAAGGCTGAGCCCTCATATGACTGCCTTTCATGAATAATGATCAATGTGGGCTGTTTGCAAAACCACACACCCTTTTCCCTCATTGTGCCTGTAGGCAGCTGCACATTCCTACCACTCATGATCTAAGCCCGAGGTTCCTCGATATGTGTGTGTGTGTGTGTGTGTGTGTGAGTGTGTGTGTATGGCTTTGAAACAGAAGAAACACGTTTAAAATAGACCAACGTGAGCCTAGAGTTAATACACCGCACAGTTCCCAGTTCTTTGTGAAAGCTTCTGGAGAGGCTTAACTAATCTCAACAGTGGCAGCCTTTAAAGAACACGCGCTCAAAACCGTACAGCATCATCAAAGCGCTCTGGTAATTACAGAGTTAAGTCATCTGACTTCTTTTTATTACTGTCAATTTCCTCGTGTGGAAGAGCAAAAAAGATACACCCACCGCTTTAATCACGGGTTTGATTCACTTTGGTTCGGCTAATGCAACGATATCATCCAGCTCCACAATGCCTTGCCTTGTCTCCTCTTTGTTCGAAATGACAGACACTCAGAACGGTGTGCATCAAAGACAGCTCAGGGACAAAACTGTTTCCAAAAAAAAAAAAAAAAAGGCACGCCAGGATAATAAGCCCGGAGTACATACATGACTCATATTAACTTACCTCAAACTGTTAAAGTGTAAACGCCTGTGAAATCGATCTGCCGCACAGTAAGGCAGCGTGCTGCGGACGAAATAAGATTACGATCCGGTTTAACATTTAAATTGACGCTACCAGGATGTCCAGTGACGTTTACTCTGATTGCATGACATTACACGACCTGGTATCCTGTACCTGCATTTCCTGATGCAGTTTAACACCATAGTATGCTAGCATAACTTATTATGGAAGAAAATGTCACAAGAACATGACAAATTGTAATGTTGAGAAACCTACAAACATCTTTTTGTTTGTTTTGTTTGTTACTGCAGAATCACCTGAGTTTTCGTAATTGCCGCTGCCAAGCAGTTCCTGACTGCACAGTGTTAATAATATTATTGCAGCATCCCTTACACTCCTTGAACTTGAAATTGAGAACATGTTTCATTTCCTGTCCTTTTTTAAGCCTATGGGTTCTCTATGACTAAATCATTTAACACATAAAAAAAAATTAATAGGGAACAGGGAAAGCTCAACAGAAAGCTTTGTATTTTATTAATATGACATGGGTGAATGCTTGCTCTTACATCGATAAAGACCGGCTTGTGGCTTTTGATGAAGACTGTGATTCATCACAACAGCTACAAACCAAAGCCGCAAATCAGAAAGCACAATAGCGAGATTGAGGAAAACACAAGGAAAGAAAACACAAAGAGCAAAACCAGAACACAACTCAAATTGGAAAGCGGAAGTCGTTAAACATTGTTGCTTTTTGATTTGCCATTGTATATCTCTTCCTGATTGGCTACAGTGTGGCAGTTAGAGAATGTGTTTTTATTAATATTAAGGGCTTTCATACTGCAGTATTTAAGGTACTGTATTTTGCAGTTTTGCACTGCATTACTATAAGTATATAATAGACAACATGCCTAAAGAAACCTGGGTTACTGGAGATTAAAAAAAAAAAATGCCTCAGTATATGAACATAATAAATTTACAATAAATAATTTTCCATGCTTATCAGATAACAGATATCAGCATTGCTTTTTGATTCAGTTATTTTTTTTCTGTTTTTTGATTGAGTTTTCTTTGCTTATTCTGATGTGCTGTTAGTTTTAAATTAGCTGTTTATATTTATATGTGCTGCTTGCTGTTATGTTTACTGAATTGCTGTTGCATGAAGTTGTTTTTTTGTTTTGCTGTTGCATTTTTTGACATCCTGTTGCATTTTCTGGTTTGATGCTGTGATAGCTTTTTTTTTTTTTTGCTGTTGTGTTTTTCCAGTTTGCTGATATGTGTTTAATTCAGTTTTAATTTGATGTTTAATAATTTGCAGTTTTGTTTCTAACTTTCCTACTGCATTTCCAAAACAGCTATTTTAATTTATTTAGTTTTTTTTGTTGTGTCTAGCATTTTTTAGCTAATTTATTATGTTTTGTTTTGATCTTTTGTTTATCGATTTAGTGTTAATTAATTTTTGTTAATTTGCTTTCTAATGTTTTGTTGATTGGCTTGTGATTTTGTTTTACTAATCTTTTATGATATGTTTTCTGAATTATTTAAATTTTTGCTGATTTAATATTCATTTTTTATTTTTATTTCTGATTTATTAATGTTTGGTTTTTATTGGTTTTGTTTTGTTAATTTGCTTTTTGTTATAGTTCTTATTTCATTTCTGTTTTGTTTCCTATTTGTTTATGTTTGATGTTTATGTTTGTTTTGTTTGTTGATATTTTGTGATTTTTTTCATGTTTTTGTTGATTTGCTTTCTAAATGTTTTTTCCTTTGTTTTCTAATCATTTGTTGATTTGTTTTCTGATTTTTGTTGGTTTGTTTTATAATGTTTTTTTTCATGTTTTTCTTTCTGATTTGCTTTTGGATTTTTCCCTTTTTTTTTGATTGTTGATTTGCATTTTTTTGTTAATTTGTGTGCTAATTGCTTACTGATTTGCTTTCTGTTTTATCGTTCATTTGTTTTCAGAAGTTCATTTTTGTTTGACTTCTGTTACTGTATTTTCGGATTTTTTTTTCCTTTTTTAACATGCTTTCTGATTTTTGTTGCTTTTGTCTTGCACAACATCCTGGTGCTAAAACCTAGCTATGTATTAAGTAAGATAATTTGCATAATGCAGCTTCTGGCATTATCATTATACAGGTATATGAATAATATTAAATACTTTAATTACACAGACTTTGTGGCTGTTATGTATACATTAAAGCAAAGCTTAAATTCGAAAAATGCCATTGATGTTAATGTCACTGAGTGGAAGCGCAAACACTGTAAAGCTGCTCTTATTTGACGTGGCTCTACTGAACTATCATATTCATCCAACACAATTACTATGTTGTCATGAGAGGTAACAAAAAAAAAAAGGCAGACGTAGGAAGGAGGGAGGGGAAGAAAAGCCAGCCTTCTCTCTTCATCTCGACTAAATCAGTGCAGGAAATGAATATGGATGGCCCGAGGCGCAAGGGGAAGGGAACACGAAGCCTGATGAGGTCCCTGAAGGAGGCGTCTGGACAGTGACTGCTACTTCACACACACACACACACACACACACACACACACACACACACACACACACACACACATCGTTGACATGTGCAGATGTTTCATCCTCAAAATGTGATAAATACACAACATATATTCAGACAAACATGAATAGAACCACAAAATTTGATTCGATGTGGAACAAATCATCAATGCATACAAGCACATGAACACACACACACACTGTTGATATACATATAGGACTTAGACTAAATATGCAAGACACATACACAACACAAAAGTTTCTGCTGCACATACACACTCTACAGAAATGCAAAATGCTTCTTCTTTTGAATGTGCCCGAATTGTGACAACCAGTACATTTGCAAAATACATCATTCATACTTGGATGAACGCTTGAATGCACACACACGCACAAAAACCCTTAGTACAAGTCAAAATAGGCAGATTAGTCAAAGGCAGCCAAAGTGACAGCACCTCAGCGGAGGGGCATCAAGCAGGTGCTTTTTTGGCGCAGGCCACATGTGTGCCGTGACACATACACATACATCTGTGTGATTGATCTGCGTGAGCAGAGCAGACAGGAAGCAATGAGTCATGAATCGGGGCTTCGGGGGGTCCCGGGGGTCCCGGCAAACCGAGGGCATGGGGGCCAAAGCCAGGTCAAATGCAGCACACACATCCAGTCTGCATGAAGTATGGAATGAAACACGGCAGGTGTTTGGTCTGAAAGGAAAATAATTAATGACAGTATGATGTAAAGCAGTCTTTACATCATAGTCATAAAAAAAAAAAAAACTATATTCAAGTTAGCGTGTTTAAGGCGACAGTTAGATCATCTTACACCATGACTAACCATGAAACAGGGACATCCTAATAACCCCGGCTGAGAACGGACCATGAAATGACATGCTTGTGGTCATATGACGGTTTATTTCCAATGACGGTTGGAAATTTTACTGAAAAACAGATAAGCCACAGTACGTAACCTTACACCTACATAGTGCACCTGTATGGTAAGCATATCTGACAAAGGAATGTAATGAAATGAATGTAGGCATAAGGCTGTTGTACCTAATAAACTGTCTGCCGGGTGTATTTAAAGGGATTATGAAAACAAATGTTCTCAAACAGGGAGATAAAAAGGAAAAAATATTTTAAAATATTGTCTGTAATTCAAATCACACATTTCTATGAATGCACTCGTTTTAACACATTATGGTTTCTATGGCAACCACTAATTGGCAAAGAGTCCACATAATCTTATACATAAACTTACAAATATTTCACAAATAGTGAAAAACGAATCGAGGGAGCAACTGTCATAACGTACACACTGACACTAGCAATCATATTTTGTAATTTTGTAAAATATGTAATCATTGATATTTCTTATATTATTTTTTATTATTATTAGCATCTAGCTCAAAAAAAAAAAAAAAAAAAAAAAAGCTTTGTTTTGTCAAAACATACGCTCCAGATGTCATGCAAGGGGGGTCGGGTGGGGATAGAACGAGAACATCGTTGAACTGCACTAATAAGCTCACATCATCCTTGTGCCATCTGCTAGCAGGTTGCCGCTTGGCGCTGTGTATCAGAGTAACCACCAGGAAGTCCCTCTCTAAAATAGAACACACCTCGGCCACATCTTCCTCCCCCGCCATCTCACGCAAGCGCAGCGCCGGTGCAGATATTTGCATGCGTTTTCACTGACGCAGATGAATTTCATAAATCCATGTTAACGCTCTCTACATGCTTTACTACTACAGTTAATCCTAATGGAGCTGCACAAGGCTGTATTCTATTGATATTGAGCTGCACTTATTGGTTTCAATAACTCATGGTGTGCGCATCATAGGGAGCGACCTGCGCCAAGAAACACCGGTCTGTTCAGTCTAACGCCACCGGATGGGCTACATCGTCGACATAATGTTCACTTCCAAAACGCCGTCCCCTGATACTTCTCTTCAACGGCCCAGTTTTGGTAAACCTGCGCCCAGTATAGCATCAGCTTCCTGTTCTTGGCTTACAGCAGTAGAACCTGATGTGGTTTTCAATGTCGTGGAATGCTTTTATGTTCTCCGCGGCTGTAAAGAGTGGTCACTGTAACGTTCCTGTTAGCTTAAGCCATTTCCTCTCACCCTCTCTGATCAATGACCGTTTCTACCTGCTCAATGGTTGTTGTTTTTTTCTGTCCGCACCATTCTGTGCAAACTTTAGAGCCTCAGCAGTCTATAAACTACTTAAAGCAGCCTTTCTGGCACAAAGTCACCAAGATCCCATTTTCCCCCTTTCCTGTTTATAAAGATTACCTGAAACGCTTGACCTATATCTGCATGTGCAGGTGGTCATAATAAAGTGTCCGTATACTTTACACAGCATATAAGTAAATGTTCTCAAGCGCTAGATTTCCCCATCCCCTATCTAATAACTGTGTTCCCAAATAAGCTGAAAATATGTACTAACTCGCATCTTTCTTTTTTAACCTAGCAAAATCAGCAGTGGAAAAAAAAAAAAACTGTGTTAAAAAGCAATAATCCACTCAATATTTAATGTTAGTACGCTGGCAGAAAATACCCTCACGTGACTCACACGTTATTAGAGAGCCGTTAGGAGAATCGTTTTGTGAAACAAATATTTGAGGATTTGTACCAGAGGGTTCTGGAAGGAAGCGGCTTACACTCAGGGCACTCACACGGTCTCATTGCTGGTCTTACGGGAGTTGTCCGGAACCGGACGAGCGGCAGCATTCATTTGCCTGTGATCTGCAACGGATCGGCCGAGCTCTAATGACTCCCTCTGGGTGCGTAATGGCAGGTATTAAAGTGCTTATCCCAGCAAGCCCTTCAGCTTCCCAGGACTGGCACACATGGCTCCACTCAGGAAAGCAGGCATCCACGGTGGCCATTCCAACTCTGGGAGGAACAGCTGGTAGAGGGGAAATGAGTGAAGGGTCAAGAGACGAATGCGAGCAAGCCTCGTAAAGAGAGCGAGGGCAGAGATGAGGGGATGCCGGGCATAATGTAAAGAGTTGAAAAGCTGATTAAACGTAGATAATAACCTCAGCCATGGAATACAATTAGCAGTAATGAAGCATGGCGATGGTGGGATTGTTGTAATAACTGTTGGCTGTGTTTTATTAATGTTGTTACTGATTAATTGCTTTACTAACATCTTTTTGCATTTCACAGACTCTGATTTCTTAATTCTTTATATTAAGAATTTGGACACGAACTGAAAAGTCCTAAAACAACAAAGACAAATACATTATTATTATTATTATTATTATTATTATCATTTTTATTATTATTATAATTAATTACTAGTGTACGTTAGGAATAGCAACTGCGTCTATTAGATTTTTTTAATGCACTGCAATTTAGGTTAAATGTACTGATTGGAAATGTTAAAATTTTGCAAATCAGTGAGCAAAAATATAAAAGCAAATGTAATGCATGAAATTTGTGTGCGCGAACTCAGCTGTGCATTACCAATTTGTTTTCTTCTTCTAGCAAACAGCAAGTGAAAGCACAGCACTAAAATACTAAGATATTAACCTATATTGCAATTTCACAATAGACAGCTTTCTACAGATTACACAGACATATTTTTTTTTCTTTTCACTGTAATGAGAGAATAAACATGAATATGAGTTTCCAAAAATAGAAATGCAAACCAGAATATGTTTGTAAGGGGGGAAAAAACCAGTTGGTGTTCTGTCACCACAGATTGATGCCTGGGAATCTAAATAAGGCACATGATTTGATTATTTAGGAGTTGATGTAAGACAACTCATAAGGGGTCAAACTCTTGTCTCTTTATGAAGTGCCAAAAATGATACACTTTTACATTTAATACACTTTAGGAAACACTTAAAACACTAAGCCTGTGAGAGAGAAAAACACTCTTGAGTCAGGCTAAAGTTGAAATCCCTACCTACTACTTCCTGGCTAGACCTTGAACACGCCATGTTAAATGTGAGTTTCTCAACACTTTTACCCTTTCATATCCAGAAAGTCCACCCACACAGAGGTTACAGGAACCCTCCTCTGGCTGAGTCAACCCGAGAGTGTGCTGAAAGGCCTGGCATCGTGTTTTGTTTCAGACAGATACAGTTGGCCCACATCGAGGCATGCATCATCCTGTACAAAGGCTCCACTGTGCGCTATCAATCATGTGAAGCCAGCTCTGAGCCATAAATCCCTCCTTTGAGGAAATTCCCCCTTTCAAATTTACAAAATGGTGGTAGTGGGGAAGAGAGACGTGCTCGTTGAAATGTCAGAGGAATGATGATATTGAGGGATGAGGCCAGATGTGTGGGGGGGTTTCGATTTGGTACGCAAGCAGTTCTTGATTTTTTGCCATGCGAAGTTTCACAGAGCGACTTTTTAAAGCTGATATTAAGCAAAATGGGGATAATTATATTTTGGAAGGCTGCCAATATTGTGTATGTATCTTGTGTTCTGACTGTATAAATAATAGCAGCGTCTGTTTCTCTCATCGCATAGATTTTTTTTAAGCATTTATAGCATTTTTGCAAGCATGGCTGTAATATCTTAAACAGCACCTCCTCTGATGCAGAATCAGCTGAAAGGTTTCACAGGAAACACTGCCGACTTTTCAAACTAAAGTATAACAATGCTCAGGCCGTGAACGGTGTAAAGCGTGTTCAGTTTCAGTTGGCCATTAGAAAATCTGTTGGACTAATTTCCAATCTTCTAACCGGTTGCTAAATGACTGAATCTTTTGCTAAGCTGGAGAATGTTTCCAGAAACCCAATTAATTGGAGAAATGACATTATTTTAGATCTTTAGTGAGCTCATTTTATCAGCTCAGTGTAACCCTGCATAATTTCATAATTTCTCGTTTGCCCACATCCTAAATTACAATATTAGTCATATACTCATTATAAGGGCCATCAATTTGTGGCAAATTCCCATTAGCCAGATAAAAATATCAGTTAGGCCTATTCGTCAAAATACCATTCAGTCTATTGTATACAAATGGCAGCAAGATAGACGACCAAATGCATGAAAAAGAAAAAATTTAAAATGTTGTGAATCACTCACTTCTTCTTAACTCCACTAATATGGTATGACTGCGATATACGTAGCTTAAATTACAGGATAAATTCTTCTATATACTTAAGCCTCTGCATCACTAGAAATACTGTTTAATGTTTAAACAACTATTTAAAAGCAAGAAGTTACATACTGCACATCCATATAATATGCAAAATGATATTCAACTACACTTAACGACATCATTTAAACACAGTTTTGCTCTCTGCAAGTGCGGACGAATTAGAAACTCGTTAGCTCCAGGCATGTATGATTAGAAATTATGACATCATGTGTTTAACAAATATGGGGGAAAATCAGCTCAGTTATGTACTCTTTGTGATTCTTTCGTGTTGCTGTTTATGTATCATCACACTGATTACAAAAATTGTAATGTATACATGTTGCATTTAAAGTGGTAAAATGTCCTTTGTTTATTTAAAAAAAAAAAAAAAATGGGGATTTATAAAAATCTGGATACTTACATAACTCCAATACAAATTGAATTAGCACCCAGGTATCGTGATAATGTCATATTGGCTGGCCCCTGGTAAATCACATCCTTAATATTTATTGACAAAGATTGTTAGCTTTGGCAAACTTCTGCAGTAAAATGTAAGTTGAATTAAAGAATGACAGCTTAGCGACAAATTTTGTTTTTTTTTACAGTTCCACAAAATGGAATGTCCACGGAACAAGTTCCAGTTCTCACCTACATTATAACAGAGATAAACAGTCACTTATTTTTCTTGAAATTAGTAAGATGTGAAAATGCAGCTCAGATTGCCGAGAAACCATAAGCCTTTTCGCTTAATGGAAAAAAATCAAGTTTATCAAACTGAATCACTGAACCTCACAGACAAGCTCAATTCTAAGAATTACAGAACTTTATTTACACAACGGTTAGTTCAGGTCAACTAATTTGACTGGATTTCAGTTCAGTTAAGTATTGTGATTATTTTGTGATTAAGTATTGTGATTATTTTGTGATTAAGTATTGTGATTATTATTTTATATAATTTTTCTTAATATTTTTTTTATTGCATTTGATGCAAAACTTTGCAGTTCCTGTATAATTCTCCAGGTGACGCGCTCTACACTATTCACAGTCTGTGGTCTGAGCAAATTAACTGCTATGATTGTTTAGAATTGTAACAAACTTTATAAAATTTTAATTGAGATAATTATAAACTCGTGACACATTTTGCAATACAAATCGAAACATCATCCTTTAGGTATCACAGTACTATTTTATCGCCTAGTCCATGGCAATTCCCATTCCTAATATTTAGTACAGGAGTGTAACTTGTGATTTAATATATTAAAGCCAGTTGGTTGAAAATAAAAAGGAAGAAGTGAGACTCATTTAACTAGATGCACGATTAACACGACTCTACAAATAGTTTGTATAATTTGTAAGAAGCATACAAACTATTTGGCTATGTTGTTTTCAAAATGTCAGTTGCCCAATATGACATCTTTATTTATAAAAATGATGTACAAAAGTAATAGCACCCATGCAGTGTTGCTGTTATGCTGAATATTTCCATGCCATTTTCAGGACTCTAGGATTTGTTCATTTTTTGGGTAAACTGATATACAGATAGTCATATGTCAATAACTGGTTGGACAATATAAAGTAAACTGTGATTGGATGTTTATTCTGTACAAGGAACTAGGACGATAATCACGAACAGGGCTTTTACGGAGATTAATTTTATGTTGAGTATCTTGCCTGTCTGTAAACATATAAAATACACAAAATGCAGAAAGAGCCATGTGTTAGTGTGGAATGACAGGTCTTTCTGCTGCACACTGGATTAGCCCTGATGCTCCCAATCTTCCTACATACAAACACACAATAATCACAACCGGTTCCCCTACTTGATGATACATTATTGAGAAATACTTAGCCAGGAGTGCTTGGGAAGCATTAACATAAACTGCACTTCAATGCATATCAAAGATATTTCACTCTGCTCAGACAAGTCATCTCCTATCAATATGATTCCAGGAATTGTATGTAATAAGTTTGCCTACTTACTGTACAAACTAAACTGATTATTCTCATACCTGCATCATTACAAAAGCAACATGTTCTCTGGAGGTTTCTGTAACAAATCTAAAGTACCTGCATGCACTAGTGTATCACGCAGTGTGCACACACTAGAGTCATTAGAAATTAGAGACTGCACAGAGTCAATGCTGAAGACTTGGCGATATAACAAATATCTACGTCTTTGATAGCTACATCATGTATAAGATGCACAGTGTATAACCAGATGTGTGAACCTTTTCATCTTATGCATTATGTGATACTTTTATCATATCTATTGTTGACATAAATCTGTGTTTGAAATTTACACACCAAGTTGCATTGGAGGTGTCATAATTACAGTGATAAGTGTCCAGCTGTTGATAAGGTGGGCGTGTAGCAATATAAACGTTTCAGGAGCATGTTTAATGGTTTAGCATGAAGTGGTGCTGTCTTTATAAATGACAAATGAATCTGTTAAGCAGACAATGTTAAGCACTGCACAAATAGTACTGTACATTTGAGGCCCTGGATTGCGTTAATACTTAATTATGCAATGCCACATTAACAAGCCTGTTACACCTACAGCGGTTGCTCAGTATCTATTTATCGGATTAGTATGTTTGTTTGCTTGTTATTTTTTCATAGGAACAACAGAATGACTTTCAAGAGGTTTTGAAAGTATCTTAAAGAAATTAAGAGAGAAGACGTGTGCAATGAAATTAATTATCTCAATATTTATCAATTGAATCATTCTTTTTGATGGATTTAAAATTAAATTCACATTTTTTTATTCTTTGTGTAAATTTGCAACAGTTGAATAGTCTAAAATCAATTAATTTCCTGAAAACATACCACAGCAAACCACCTCAATCTTCCACAAAATACTCATGATTTTGCAAGATTAACATTTCTTTTCTTCTTTTGAATTTATAAGCGGTTGGTGTAATACTGCCACCTACTGGACTGGAGGTGCTAGGCTGAAACCTGATGAAAAAAAAGTTATCACTTCGTACTAAAACAATGAATTTACATATAAGCATTCCAAGGGTTATTAACTACTTTTAATAGATTTTAATACTCAACCTGTAGGAATGATCGCTGCTTTAGACATATCAGATGGTAAACAACATATTGAACTAAATGGAATAAAAAAATTAAATGCCCAAAAATAGTACAGTTTACTTGTAAAACAACACCTAAAATGACAGTCTAACGTTTTTTAGAATCAGTTCCTCACAATTAATTGCATGAAAATTTTAATTACAATAAGGACCAGTGCAATAATTTAATTGAAAAAGGCTGCAATTTATTACAGTTAATATGTGCATAGTCAGGAGTTTATGTACAGTTTGTCAATAATTTAATTATTTTTTTAAACATATTTTAGAGGGATGAATAAATATTAGAAAACTTCCTCTTGATGGGATCATTTGTAACATTATTTGTAGTTAGCCTAGATAAATACATTTGAATACAAAATGGTACATTTAATATATTGCAGTTCAAATCAAAACTGTAGTATATGTCATAATAATCACAATGCGATGTTTTGATGGAATCGTGCAGCCATATATAAATAATACAAATTAGCATCAAATGAAAAATAAAACTATACATTTAAAAGAACTGTCACTTGGAGAAACGCAGAGCTTAATTGGTTTTTCTTGTCGTAATTATTAGACTTATAAAAATAGATATCAGCAGGTAAATAATCAAAAGCAGCATCATCAGTAATCAAAGTAATAAGAAATCATGTAATAGCCTATAAGTAATAATAAAAATAACAAATATCAAAAATCTTAATTTTTTTTTTTTTTTTGTATTTTTTAATTATCTTAGTCTTTGTTAACATGAAATAAGAACCTGTTACTTTGTTCAGAGTGTAAACTCCCCTTATCTATATTTAATAAATGAATCTCAAATTACATCCAGTTTAAAAAACAATATGATCTAACAAACCTAGCTATATATAGTAAATAGAGTTCACGACTATAAAAAAAATTCTGCCACTACCCGCAGGTAAGACTGGAAAATATTTCCATCTTCTTTTTTCAATCTTGAACAGCTTTATATTAAAACAGATTGGACTTTCTACATTGCCTAGATTTTATTTTATGTCATCGAATTTAAAGTTTTCACAAAAGAACAAGAATAGCAACTTTATTTTTAGAAGTCCCAGACACAAGCACCTTTAAACTCAGCTTCACTGAAATGTATTTCATTTAACACTTCATGTACTTCTTCTTAGGCTCTTGGACAACTGGATCTTGCTTAATGCTTCCCTTGTATGGTTCGGTATCATGGCACTCACACAATTAGTAAAATGTTTAATGTGAAATTTGATTTGTGACTTCATTATGTAGTTAATTAAGAGCTGCTGGATGCGTACAAGGCTAACAAGTGAATAGCTGCATCTGTGCAGATTAAATCATAGTTTGTGTTCGAGTCTATATCGTAGGACTGATGTTTCGACGTGGACATTGTATGGTATTTGCGTGAACTAGACGTCATTCTCTATGGCCGAATCAGTGGGGATTTTTAAAAAGTGTCTGGAATGAACACAAACTCACAGCTGATTTTAGATATTAGGGATGTGTAGCACCTAGGACCTCTCAAGACGATATTATCACGATACCTACAGTAAGTGCCAATTCCATTTGTAATGCGATTCTGTAAGCATCACAATTTCAGATTTTGGTACGATTGTAAACAAATTAGCAAATAGTTTGCTCCTACCAAACAGGATGATATATTGTCTGCCAATGTGTGATTAGCTTAAAGTGTACCACCTATAGGACTAGAGAAGAACAGCAAAATGACTTACAATGTACTTCCAGACACAAGTCTCAATGCATACCTATATACATCAGGGGAAAAAAGAGTTTGTAAGCAGTGTGCGAATGCAGTACTGATCCCCCCGATTTATAGTATCAATATGATTCCAGGAATTGTATGAATAGGTATTCTGCTTAGTAATTAACTTCTGCCTTTTTTAATATAATGCACTGCATCACACATTATACAAGGCTTTCATATACAATCTAGAGTTTCTAGAACTGTGCTTGTGCATGTCATTAAATGGTTAAACTTTTATTCACCGCTGTTAGTGTACTAGCCATCAAACTGTTAATATGTTCATTGAGTTCCCTTAATCAAGTTGTAAGTACAACCGAATTATTCTATATCCTACAAGGACACCTAAGCTGTCACTGCTTTTTAATGAGTTTCAATTAAGCTGTTATTTGCAGAAGAATGGCGCAGGCGAGCACTCGCAGCCCAGCAAGGACACGCATAAACAAGAGGTTTTATAATGGAACGTATGCGATTTCAAACCTTTTGTATGAAGTTTGGGCTTGTTAGATGAAACGTCTTATATAAAAACAGCTTCCTGGTTATTACCCTTACCTATTAATAATGTAAAAGAAAAAATAAAATTTTTGTGCCGTCCTTAAGAAGTATTGAATGTACGGACAGGAAAGCCTTTCTTTTATCACATTAATCACATACATATGAGCTACACTGACATTTCGGGTGTATCACGGCTCAAGTATGCTGACATTTCATGGAGATTTGTCCCAAAGAAGACCGAGCTTAACACAGAGGAAATCCGTGCTACTACAAAATGTGAGTTTATACCCATTCTTAGGGTTGTGGAAAGGTTGGAAAAATGCCTATCAAATAAACCTACTGTTACTGTTACATATATACATACATACAGTACATACTGTACCTTAAGCATTCATCTCTAGATACTGTTAAGCTCTATAAAAGGTCATATAGTCATTATGGCCAAATGTGCAGCGGCTGCTTGTGCTCTCTGTGACCTCCGGGGGAAGAAAACGAACGGCGAGGTCGGACAGGACCGCCGAATATCAAGTTGATTCATCAAATTAGCTCTCGTGTAATTGCGCGGCACAACTCGTCATGAAACGTGTTGGCAGTAAAGCTGTCGAGAAGCCATCAGCGTCCATGTTAAATGAAGACGCAAAAAGCACCGGGGGTTGAAGCTGTCTGGACAGCGGCCAGCGCAGTGGTCAGAATACTTGCTGGGCGAAGATTTAGTCTGAGCTCTAGAGATGCGGCTTATTCCTTTTTGCTCGGTGCAATTTTCACAGGAGCTTTAATTAAACGTCTTTGCCTCTTAGTCAAGGCTGAAACTTAACGTTTAAAATCCTATCTCAAATAGAACATCATATCAAATTTAAAAAACCAGCATGGATAGACTCGAAACGCACACACACACTTAAATCCGTAACGCATCCGCAATCAAAT